>NW_027411634.1:7337683-12137683 GCF_049639745.1 Rhodnius prolixus | reverse complement strand
TTTGTTGGTTTCTAGAGTACGTAGATGCCGTCACAATTCATTCTTGTTGTTGAGTTTGTTGGTTTCTAGAGTACGTAGATGCCATCTCAATTCATTCTTGTTGTTGAGTTTGTTGGTTTCTAGAGTACGTAGATGCCGTCTCAATTCATTCTTGTTGTTGAGTTTGTTGGTTTCTAGAGTACGTAGATGCCATCTCAATTCATTCTTGTTGTTGAGTTTGTTGGTTTCTAGATGCCATCCAAATGTTTTGATATTTAGGAAGTTACTGTGTCTTTAACGGGCCACTCGCAGTTACCTGTTTTAATTCCTTGCAGGGCATTGTGTTGTTATCGGCCTCATATCAGATCTGTAGGAATTGTGAAGAGGAAGAGGCTACCCCTCTTTGATCCCTGAGATCTCGGATTGTGAGATTAGGTTCCAGGTATCTCGTCAGATTGCTATATTTTAGAGCTTCCGCATTAGATTATCAACCGAATCATCCATTATTGCTCGGATTAAATATTTCCCTGCGCTGAATTTCGAATCATCTGTTCAATTATAAGTCATTTTTTAAATAATTTTTGGGAAACCAGTTCTCATTTCAGGCAATCCCTACTATTAAAATCGCAAAATGGCGGATCTTCCTTAGCCCAAAGCTAAGCAGTTTTGGGCTTTTCCTTCTTTTCCTTAAAATCATTCAACAAATCTACCTTATTTTCTATTTCTCTTAAACATAAATAAGATAAAACAATAAACATAGCCACAATTGAATAGATAATTTAACATCAATTTTTATTCCATTATCCGATAATTTATCAAATACCTATAGAAGAAAAATTAGTCAAAGAAATCTAAACTATATTTTTCAATGAAATGATTAGGGCTAAATAATTAACAAATCAGAGTGCAGGGATAAAGATGTTATATATGGGAGGATAAATTGGCCAATCAAAAGCTGGAACTTTCACGGCTACCACCACTAAAACCATGCCCTCTAGATTTAGATAGCAATGGCTACTGCATGTTACAACACGTGCCAGTTTATAAGTTCATATTTATAGATTGAAGCTACAAAAAAGTCATATTTACGAGGGACGTTTGAAAAGTCCGTGCAAAGTCAGAGAGATAGCACTACTGGCGCGTATCGAGGTTATGTTTAGTTAGTAGCATCTCTTGGAAGAACACACACCAAGTTTCAGCCAGATCGGTCTATTTCTTTGTGTTTGGCATTCGTTTGAATCGAGGAAGTCGAGTGATTTTCAAAATGGACGAAAAAGAATTTCGTGTGTTGATTAAACACTACTTTATGAAAGGCAAAACGCCTCAGGAGACTAAAGAGAAGCTTGATAAACATTATGGTGACTCTGCACCTTCGATTAGAACAGTTTATAAGTGGTTTCAAAATTTTCGGAGTGGCCATATGGGCACAAGTGACGCTGAACGTTCTGGACGCCCTGTTGAGGTTACTACTCCAGAAATCATTGATAAAATCCATGATATGGTGATGGATGACAGAAGAGTGAAGGTGCGTGAGATTGCTAGTGCTGTGGGCATCTCGAATGAACGGGTACATAATATTTTGCATCAATATTTGGACATGACAAAGCTATCCGCAAGATGGGTGCCGCGATTGCTCACGCTTGACCAAAAAACGAAATCGTGTGAAGTGTTGCAAGGACGGTTTGCAGCTGTTCCAGAAGAATCCGCAGGACTTTAAGCGTCGTTTCGTCACTGTGGATGAAACATGGATACATCACTACACTCCTGAGACCAAAGAACAATCTAAACAATGGGTTACCAAGGGGGGAATCTGCGCCAAAAAAGGTGAAGACCGTTCCTTCGGCCGGAAAGTTATGGCGACTGTCTTTTGGGATTCGCAAGGAATAATCCTCATCGACTATCTGGAAAAGGGTAAAACTATTACAGGTGCATATTATTCATCGTTATTGGACCGTTTGAAAACCGAGCTGCAAGAAAAACGCCCACGATTGGCACACAAAAAAGTCCTTTTCCATCACGACAACGCACCAGCTCACACCTCAGCAGTTGTGGTCGCAAAATTAATGGAAATAGGGTTCCAACTCGTTTCACATCCCCCCTATTCTCCAGACTTGGCTCCCTCGGACTACTATTTGTTCCCCAATATGAAGAAATGGCTGGCGGGAAAAAGATTTTATTCAAACGGAGGAGGTGATTGCAGAAACGAATGGCTATTTTTCAGACTTGGACAAATCCTATTATTCGGAAGGGATCAACAAACTAGAGCAGCGTTGGACGAAGTGTATAAGCCTAAAAGGAGACTATGTTGAAAAATAAAAAAGGTTTACCCCAAAAAATTAAGTAGTTTTTATTTTTGCACGGACTTTTCAAACGACCCTCGTATTAACTCTGTTTCAAGAAACGTTATCAAATTATATGACAGTAAACAATACGCGTTACAGAAATTTCAACATTGCAAATAAGTACATTTTCACTTTAATGGCGTAGAATCAAAGGAATGAAAAATATCCTGAGGGTACAGTAGCGCGCGATAAATGGATCAGAGAATGGAAAAAATAGAAATAATTGAAATTTTAGTGAAGAATCATTCATTTCACTCTTCTACCTAATAATAATAAAGTATGTCTAATGCTCGTTTATTCTAATACATTTAGATTTATTCATCCGAAATGTATAGATTTTTTAAAATCTCATTTCAATAAGATTTCATTTCAATTTCATTCCTCACAGAAAGTGATTTTACTATATTGAATGTGATATGAAAGTTAGAGGATGTTTAAAGGAAGCAAAAGTAGAGAAGAGTAACGTAAAGAGGGTGAACGCAGAGAAAGGATAAAACTGAATTGAAATCACTATAATATGACAAGACAAGAAGCACTAACTTTTTCAACTTGAAAGATGTGATAAGGCGATGAAAAAAATAAATAACATAATTCTCCTCGTTCTCCCTCAAACATGACTTCGCTTCTCTAACACTCGTTCTTTCTGGTCCCGCTTCACTGAGTCCTCTTTCTAAGCAAGGAAAAAAATTCACTTTATGATTCCAATCTATTTTATTTCCATATAGAAATAGAAATCTAAAGATAGTCGGTCATGGAATGATTATTGTGCCAGTAATTTGATAAGCACCCTTCTAATTTTATCTATGATAAATTCTATTTTGTTTTACGCATTATTTCATAAGTTTTATGAGTATTATTAAGAAACAGACTACTAAATACTATTTCTGCAATCAAATTTTTGGTAAGCGATTACTTAAAGCATTGTCTTAGACCAGACTAACTCACAATAGTATTAGATAAGAGCTTCAATTTGTTGGTATAAATGGGATATAAGACCAAACGAATAAAAAACTGAAGTTATTGTGTTTACTTGCAAAAGAATTTCCATTAATACAATTTAATAAAGTTAATGGCTATTTGGAAAAGGTATGTGATGTACCTTGGGTTACTGCTTGGGTCCCAAGCTAACATTTACTAATCATAGACTGCAATAGATAGTTAGATCTTACCTGCCATCTTTTTTCCCTCTTCTGAACAGAAACTCTCAAACTTAATAGTCTCAATAAGAAATCATAACTACATATAATTGAATGTAGCTCCTGTAGAGTCAAAATATTTGTGCTACCAACTATTAAAAACTGGATCCTTTCCCAGGTGGACACCGTATTGATCATACGAACGCTAGATGTTGTAAGACAGGGGAGTCAAGCTCAATTAAAACACGGGCCATTTGGTGCCATAGGCAAGATTCACGTGGGCCACATCACATTTGCAAATTTGATTTGATAGTTATGCTTCATAACATCACAACCCAGAATGCTTTAGAAATGTAGACGAACTGGAAGCCAATTCGGTGGTTTTCCTTGTATTTTACCTTAAATTTTCCAAATAAAGGCTACCCTTTATGTTTATTTTAGCCCTGGCCATAAAAGTAGGCGATAGAGATTGAAAAAGTAGAAATCTAGACGAACTGGAAGCCAATTCAGTGGTTTTCCTTGTATTTTACCTTAAATTTTCCAAATAAAGGCTACCCTTTATGTTTATTTTAGCCCTGGCCATAAAAGTAGGCGATAGAGATTGAAAAAGTAGAAATCTAGACGAACTGGAAGCCAATTCAGTGGTTTTCCTTGTATTTTACCTTAAATCTTCCAAATAAAGGCTACCCTTTTTTGTTTATTTTAGCCCTGGCCGTCAAAGTAGGTGACAGAGGCAGTAAAAATAGAAATCTAGTCGAACTGGAGGTCAATTCGGTGATTTTCCCTTGTATTTTACCTTACATTTTCCAATTGAAGGCTACCCTTTATGTTTATTTTAGCCCTGGCCGTCAAAGTAGGTGACAGAGGCAGTAAAAATAGAAATCTAGTCGAACTGGAAGTCAATTCGGTGATTTTCCCTTGTATTTTACCTTACATTTTCCAGTTGAAGGCTACCCTTTATGTTTATTTTAGCCCTGGCCGTCAAAGTAGGTGACAGAGGCAGTAAAAATAGAAATCTAGTCGAACTGGAAGTCAATTCGGTGATTTTCCCTTGTATTTTACCTTACATTTTCCAATTGAAGGCTACCCTTTATGTTTATTTTAGCCCTGGCCGTCAAAGTAGGTGACAGAGGCAGTAAAAATAGAAATCTAGTCGAACTGGAAGTCAATTCGGTGATTTTCCCTTGTATTTTACCTTACATTTTCCAGTTGAAGGCTACCCTTTATGTTTATTTTAGCCCTGGCCGTCAAAGTAGGTGACAGAGGCAGTAAAAATAGAAATCTAGTCGAACTGGAAGTCAATTCGGTGATTTTCCCTTGTATTTTACCTTACATTTTCCAATTGAAGGCTACCCTTTATGTTTATTTTAGCCCTGGCCGTCAAAGTAGGTGACAGAGGCAGTAAAAATAGAAATCTAGTCGAACTGGAAGTCAATTCGGTGATTTTCCCTTGTATTTTACCTTACATTTTCCAGTTGAAGGCTACCCTTTATGTTTATTTTAGCCCTGGCCGTCAAAGTAGGTGACAGAGGCAGTAAAAATAGAAATCTAGTCGAACTGGAAGTCAATTCGGTGATTTTCCCTTGTATTTTACCTTACATTTTCCAGTTGAAGGCTACCCTTTATGTTTATTTTAGCCCTGGCCGTCAAAGTAGGTGACAGAGGCAGTAAAAATAGAAATCTAGTCGAACTGGAAGTCAATTCGGTGATTTTCCCTTGTATTTTACCTTACATTTTCCAATTGAAGGCTACCCTTTATGTTTATTTTAGCCCTGGCCGTCAAAGTAGGTGACAGAGGCAGTAAAAATAGAAATCTAGTCGAACTGGAAGTCAATTCGGTGATTTTCCCTTGTATTTTACCTTACATTTTCCAGTTGAAGGCTACCCTTTATGTTTATTTTAGCCCTGGCCGTCAAAGTAGGTGACAGAGGCAGTAAAAATAGAAATCTAGTCGAACTGGAAGTCAATTCGGTGATTTTCCCTTGTATTTTACCTTACATTTTCCAGTTGAAGGCTACCCTTTATGTTTATTTTAGCCCTGGCCGTCAAAGTAGGTGACAGAGGCAGTAAAAATAGAAATCTAGTCGAACTGGAAGTCAATTCGGTGATTTTCCCTTGTATTTTACCTTACATTTTCCAATTGAAGGCTACCCTTTATGTTTATTTTAGCCCTGGCCGTCAAAGTAGGTGACAGAGGCAGTAAAAATAGAAATCTAGTCGAACTGGAAGTCAATTCGGTGATTTTCCCTTGTATTTTACCTTACATTTTCCAGTTGAAGGCTACCCTTTATGTTTATTTTAGCCCTGGCCGTCAAAGTAGGTGACAGAGGCAGTAAAAATAGAAATCTAGTCGAACTGGAAGTCAATTCGGTGATTTTCCCTTGTATTTTACCTTACATTTTCCAATTGAAGGCTACCCTTTATGTTTATTTTAGCCCTGGCCGTCAAAGTAGGTGACAGAGGCAGTAAAAATAGAAATCTAGTCGAACTGGAAGTCAATTCGGTGATTTTCCCTTGTATTTTACCTTACATTTTCCAGTTGAAGGCTACCCTTTATGTTTATTTTAGCCCTGGCCGTCAAAGTAGGTGACAGAGGCAGTAAAAATAGAAATCTAGTCGAACTGGAAGTCAATTCGGTGATTTTCCCTTGTATTTTACCTTAAATCTTCCAAATAAAGGCTACCCTTTTTTGTTTATTTTAGCCCTGGCCGTCAAAGTAGGTGACAGAGGCAGTAAAAATAGAAATCTAGTCGAACTGGAAGTCAATTCGGTGATTTTCCCTTGTATTTTACCTTACATTTTCCAGTTGAAGGCTACCCTTTATGTATATTTCAGCCCTGGCCGTAAAATTAGGTGACAGAGACAGAAAAAGTAGAAATCTAGACGAACTGAAAGTCAATTCGGTGTTTTTTCTTGTACTTTTCCTTATATTTTCCAAATGAAGGCTACCCTTTATGTTTATTTTACCTTTGGTCATAAAAGAAGGTGACAGAGACAGGAGAAGATGGGAATTTCGCGATTTGTGAGGCTGTGAAAAAAGGTTTTTACATAAGATTTATTATAACTTCAGTGTATTGGCTAACTTTCCTCTTTTAATTTTAGCCCTTTAATCATACTGAACTAAAGAAATAATAATAAACAAATATGGAACATTTTTTTTGTTGAAAGTTTAGGTCATTCAAGAACCAATATGGGGGAAATTTAGTTTTTTGGACATCCTAAATTGTAATCCAAGTTCACTTTAATATGTTAATCTTGTGTTATTCTAGTTTCTTTTTCATACTAAGTACCCATGAGGGTAACATTGGGCTCCATATGGCGTCATAAAGCCACATCGTCAAGACCCACATGCACTACACCCTCGCAAACATTCAATAACAGAGCTTTATTATTATTATTATTATTATATCTACCGCATCTTATTAACTGGCTAAGTCAAATTTTTTTGGAGTTTTTTTCTAGACAACAGTTCCAACTTGGAGCTGCTAGTTGGTGATAAAATCAAATTTACTCAAATTTCAAAAGAATTGGGTTGCCCGGAAAATAATGCAGGATTTTATATTTTCTTTAAAATACCCCTCCAAATAGTAAACTGTTTATGTTTGTTGGACTTTTCACTTTTATAAATGTAAACACTTATTATTCCTCTTTCAAACAAAAATGTTTGTTTACCTCTGTAACATTTTGCTACTTGGAAATAATTCAGTCTTTACTAAGATGTCAATGCGAGATTTTCGCATAATTTTGTTTTAGGAGTTCAAACTCGGCCGGAACGGGGCCCAAACGGCCAGAAATATCAACAATGTCTGGGGCGAAGGCAGTATAAGTGAGAGTGCACTGTTCAACGGTGGTTCCAGATATTTCGGGAGGGAGACTTGAGCCTTGAAGACAAAGAACGGCCGTGGAAGAAGTTCTGCCCTTGATGACGATGTTCTCCGAGCTTTGGTGGTAGAAAATCCCAGAACAACTGTTCGAGAATTGGCAGGGAAACTCGAAGTCAGCAAATCTCAAGACGATTGGGAAGGTGAAAAAGCTTGAAAGTTGGGTTCCTCACACATTAAACGACCGCCCAAAAAAAAAAAATCAGCGATATGAAATTTGTGCTGCACTTCTTTGCCCAAAACAACAGCAATCCTTTTCTGTCCAGAATTGTTGCTTGCGATGAAAAGTGGATCCTCTACGACAACAGCAGGACGCTCTGGTCAGTGGCTTGACAAAGGAGAAGCAGCACGACATTTTCCAAAGCCCCTAAATTATCAAAAAAAAAAGGTGATGGTTACTGTTTGGTGGGCTTCATTTGGTCTGATTCATTACAGCTTCTTGAATCCTGGCGTCATCATCAATTTTGTATCGTATTATAACGAAATTGACGTAATGCATCAGAAATTGGCAATAATGAAGCCATCTTTAGTCAATCGAAAGGAAACAATTTATTTTTTGGTACCTCTTTTAATCAATATTTACTTTATTTTACGTTTCTTTGCGATTATCTTAGCAGATAAACATATGTGATTAATTATTATATAGCTGTACATGTCTTTAACAGAACAGAACCAATGAAATATGTAAATTTAGTTAAATGCGGTGTATTTATTTATCTATTTAATAATAAATTAAGTAAATTAATCTGCAAAAAATAAGAAAATTATTAATACGTTATAAGAGAAAGACATGTTAGTGTTTTATTCTCTTTTTCTCTTGTTATCATGGAAATTTAAACTAAAGTAAAATAAAATTCCCTTAAATTATTTAAAAAAAGGAAATGGTTGAAATTTTCGTCCATTAACTGTTTCTTTTTCTTCAGCAAAAACAAAGAATGGCGCAAGATAATGGACATGTAGAGTAAATATAATATTTCCTCTTTAAAACCACAGGGATAATGGTTACACAAGAGATGTACGAAATGGATGGTTTCTTTTTTTGGGGGGTGGTTGGGAAAAACAGAAAAGGAAGCTTTTTAGGAGGAAGAAGGAGAAAAAGACAGTGCTGGCAATGTAACATGGTGTATGTATTTATATACATGTGCGAGTGTATATATACGTAGTAGTGATATAGTATACCATTAGGTTGGCACAACTTTTCAGTAAATGTTTATTATCCTTCTGGTTTGAAGAGAATAGTATATATATATATATATGTATAACATCTGTATAAAGTGTTAGCATGTATGTTCGTAGTTCGCATTTAGTGGTTTTTCCGTTGTTTTTCCACAGAAATTCTATAGCGAGAGATTGAGAACACAAACTATGGTGAACTCGAAAACAGGCCATATTATTTTCCATAAATTTATTAAGTGACCTATCTTATGTCACATTTATATACAGCACTTTTCGCCTCTTAAGTGTTCATTCCTAGAAAATTGTGACCACTTAACTTTTTCATTGCCCATTGCCAGAGATCTTTTTGTAATGGCGGACTATTCGTGAAATATTATTTTAAACAGTAAGACATTGCCAAATATCTACAGTGTTCATATTTCTGTCAAAAAAATAAAAAGAAATAAATAAGAATAAGAAATATTTAATACAGAAAACGATTTTACCCTTCGCAATATTTGGCACACAAAGCCCCAAAAAAACTGAAATTCCTATTATTAGATATAATTGCAAAAGTTAGTGTAAACATTATTATATATCCTTTAAGAATGCCAGTATACTTAACATTTTTAAATTAATCTGAATTTCCATTACTGATTTACAAAAATAGTTTTAAAGAAATGGAGAATTAAAATTAATGAAAGCAAATGTAATTACATTACATTCTCCCTAAGGCGAACTATCCGTCCACCCTTTACCTAAACCTCACTCCTCTTCCTACAACAGATGGTGTTCAGTATCTAGGACTCTTCATGGACAAACGCCTAACCTGGGAATCCACATACTAGACTCAAACGGTAAGAACTTCAAACTTCTCTCTAGACTTCTAGACAAGCGATCTAAACTCTCACTACAGAATAAACGACTTATCTATACAATGATACTGAAACCTACCTGGACTTACGGGAATGGAACTTTGGGGGCTCAGCCAAAGCTTCCAATATCTACAAGAATCCAATTCTTCCAGTCAAAAACACTCCGTAGAATTGCTAATGCTCCTTACTTTGTTTCTAGTCATACTTTGCACCGAGATTTCCTTGTTCCTTATGTTTCAGAAGCTGTATGAGTCCCGTTGCATTAAATTCCATACTTCAATTACCTCACATCCTAATCCATTAGTGCCCCAACTTACTACTCTACCAGGAAATCCTCCCAGGCGGTTGAAGCGCAGATGGCCACGCGATCTTCTAAATGAAGTAAGTGCCAGTCGACAGTAGAGAACTGTACCTCTTTGGGAGTTTTACCAATGGGTGAATTCTCACCTCATGCTGTTCATGTACGTATCTATTACCATGTTGTGTGTATCAGCTTCACTTGTTGCAGAATTATACTGTAGTTGTGAAAAAAAAAGGAAAAAGTAAAATAAAAAATTGTAATAACAGTAACACCAAGGTAGCCAAGCGTTAGAGGCCTGCAAAGCTAATGGTGCATTTTGGTACAGAGTACCACATTCTCCCTGTAGGCCTTGAATTTTATAGTATAATGGTAAATAAAAGAATTTTGTAGTAAAGAACTTTGACATCATCCCTTTATTGATACTTAATTTGGTTACTAAACATGACCCAACATGTCTGCGTCAAAATTTGTTACAAATGTGGGCGTTTTCAATATGCTGAAAATTGAAAACAAATCTTGTACCAATAGTTAACTAACTTCACTTTAAACATTCAACAAAGTTGAAATACCCAAGTGTTAACTAATTATGATAAAAAGCGAAGAAAGAAAAATAGTCCCAAGTTTAAGAAAGACTTTAAAACAAGTTATAAAAGAAGTGAAAAGAGTTTAAAATGTATAATGAATGTTTTCACCAGAAGAAATTGTTTAACAGTGGGTGTAAAATTGTGATTAAAGTGTTTAGAACTGAAATGTCGTATTTTACATTACGACTGAAAATGATTTCCCTCGCGAGGAGAAATGAAGGCTCTAGAGTTGTAGGGAATAAAAGTACAAAAAAAAGGGTTATAACCTTCTTAATGTTTAATAAAATTAAAATAGGGTTCAACTTTAATCTATTTAATTATATAACCCCTTAAAACCCTTTTTTTTACTCATTCCCAATTTTTGTTTGATGTAATCATTTCAACTGTTATTTTCATTTTGCTTTTAAACATGCTTTTTATGATGATTAAAATTGTCTGCTTTTTAATTGATAACTGTTTTACATTCCTTCTTATTATCATACTTTAATGATGTAAAATTGTGTTGCGTGAATCAATTTTTGTATAAATTATGATACTGGAGGTTGGTCTGCGCATGTGCATTATTAAAAAACGAAAATTATAGAATTCTAATTTAAAATTTAATTAACAAGAAGTGGGCGCCAATAATCTTAGATGTTGACGCGCCTTAAATCATTAAAAAAAAAAAAAAAAAAAAAAATTAACAAGAAGTAATTTTTGCAAATAATATAATGATTTTTTTCTATGAACGGCTTATAGACAAAATTTGATCCTTCAAAAACGTTTAGGGCTTCTAAGAGCATCTATCATGCTTAATGTAACTAAGATCTTAGAAGTTCAAGCAAAAACTTTGATGGAAAATTGACATAGTTCATTCACAGACATTCTAATTCAATCGAAGATGTCTTTTATTCTTAAGATCTTAGATGGTAAATGTTCTTTCTCTCGAAGGATAGAACGAGAGTTTGAGAAAAAAAATAAATGAAAGACAGATAAATCAATGTTTCAGTAATATCTTTATTAATCCTTATCAGAATTTTGCTCTGAATACTCATCCTGTTCCATCTAACAAGGACCAAAACTCTGTCCATCAACCGTACCATGGAATAATTAGGCCGACGTTTTTCTAACGAAATGCACGAAAACCAAGTTCAGGATTGAGTAGAGGCGCCCTTAATTTGGCCCTTCATCCATTAGCTAGATTTAAAGCACAATCAAGAAGTTTACTTGCTCCCTTTCCTTCGACGTATGACCTTAACATTAAGTTGGAAGTTTGTAGAGACAAGAATTTACTGTGTACAGCATATATATTTCGTAAATTAGGAAATCCTAACATCAATTAACATTATTTCTTGCTAACTTACGAAAAACGTTTTGAAACTTGGTGAAAATATTGGCAGAATTTTGTTTCAGCATTTTTTCGAGTTTCAAAGTTCTGTTGAGGACCCAGGAAGATCTAGCGAATCACCCAAAGATTGAAGCCGATGCATTGAGTCATATTGAAGTTAAGAAGTGCCTACATGTCCCGAAAGTTCAAAGCCCCAAGAACGGGACTTAGCAAATACGTAACTTTTTGCGTTATTTTCCATTATTTCATGCAGGACCGTTGAAAAATAGTTCAAACGGAATTTTACTCTCTATTGAAGTAATAATGGGAAAATACTCAATCATATTACCTCCTTGAGCTAAGGAAGATTACTTAGAGCATTGCTTCTTGAGGAAGAGGATCTGAACAGGATTGGAACTAGCTTCGGAACCCCTTAGAAAGTATACCCCATGAGACTGCTTCCCTAGGGGAATTTGGAAAACCTATTTTCTTGTAAATATTTGCAGGATTTCGTTATAGCTCTTTTTCAGTAATCGAAGATTATTTAATGAATGCCGCAGAATACTGGCTAGCATGCTAAGATGACTTTCATGATAAACCATTTTTTGAATCACAGCCAATGATTCCCAACTTCGTTTTCAACTTCTTCTGATAAGTCTTGTAATAAAAAGGAGAAGTTAAGAATCACCATTAGTAAAAGAGAAAGATTTTCTCATCTGTATAAATATTAAAAGGATTATTTTAATACATTACTTGATTTTTTTCAGTGTTTGGTAAATGGAAATTCATCTCTTGTCCCTTATAACAGAATTTGTTCCAGAAATTACTTCATTTCAACTGATTCGGTTCGGAAAGTGCGTTTACATTGTCCTACAAAGAATATTAAGATGCTCTTGTATATTCAAGCAATAATAATAAATTGTTATGACGATGAGTTGCCAGCTGGTTCCATTTCTTCCGTCTCATCTAATTATACTTAATTAAAGTGTGCTCACTTAGAAGCGGCCATCGTTGAAATTTTGTCCTCTTAACTCTTAACTTTGGATAAGTTGGGTAATTTCCACTAGACCGCACACCTGTCTTGTCTCTAGAGAGTACTTCTCTACCACCAACATCTTTTCACTTAATATTAAGTTTAGATGGTTTTACAGATTAAACTAACTTTTAACACAATATTGTCTCACAATCTTCATAATTAAACGATAAAGTTGATTATTTGTTCAATAAGTAGATGACAATGCGGTTAGCTTATTGGATTGCCACGCATAGAATCCCGGGTTCGAATCCAGCTGCTGGCCCTTAGATTTTATCTTCCTAGAATCTTCTTACAGATTTCTGTCTGGTGATGAACAGTGTTTGTAACAAGAGATTAGATTAGTGTCAGCTAGGGCGGTCTCAAGGCCTACACCACTGCGACCCATTTGGATCTATTGTGGCTCCCAGAACTCTAGAGCTCGCCCTCCAGATTCGTCCGTTTAATCAGACTCTTAATCCTTGGGTAAAGCTCACAGGCCTTGGTTTTTTTCCTCCCCGAGAAGTAAAATCCTTAGCCATACAAGCCCCTCACACTGACACAACACGTGCAGTGCCGTTTCCACTTCTTCCTGACAGAACCTACAGTGGCTATCATTTGCCAGGCCCATGCGATGCATGTGTTTTCTGAGCCTACAGTGGCCGATTAATAGACCTACAATTATCCTGATAGCCCCACGGCCTTGACGGATTAATTCTGCAGTCAGCCTCGGCGAATTATACTCTAATAAACTCCTTCGCCTGTCACCACACCTGAGACCTACTCTGCACCCATAGGTTAATGGTCGCAGTCTTAACACACTTCGAAACCCCAAAACAGGGCTCCGGGCCAACGAAGTTTCCCGCAGAGCCTTCCCTGGCCAATAAATCTGCCGCTTCGTTTCCCTTATATCCTGAATGACCAGGTACCCAAACCAGAAAGACCTTATTTTGGTCACTAATTTCCTTCAGGGCTCCCAGACAGTCCCAAACCAGCCTTGAATTGACCTGGTAGGAACTAATAGCTCGTAGAGAAAATTACTGTCTTAGAATTAATAATTCCTCGCCCTTTAATCTCGGCAGCACAGAACCTAATTGCAGCTAGCTCAGCCTGAAAAACTGTAGCTAGTTTCCCTAGGCTAACCGAAAAGCTAAATTAAGGATTCAAAATTGGCGAGGAATCGGTCAAATAAAAACAACAATTCATCAACTTTTATTTGAACGATTCCTCGCCAATTTTGAATCCTTAATTGAATAATTTACGGTCACGAAACCTATATATTCAAAAAGCTAAATTTCGGCTTTGCCCCTTACACTCCCGCTCCTAAAAAGAGATTACTGTCCGGAGGAAGGCAGTGCACTGAAAAAAAGCTCCGGGTGCCAATAACCTCAGTTGTTGACGCGCCTTAAATCTTTAAAAGAAAAACTAGCAGTATGTATGCCGTTCTTCCTGGATTGTCGCATTATCAAAGCAGTCGCACCCAACAAGCTAGCTCTGTAGAATTTGTGGTTTGATCTTAGTCTATAGTTAGCAAATTTTCTTTCCTTCGGTAAGAATTACAATTGCATTTTACCTATCAAAAGGATATTAATTTATTCAAATTACCTGTCTTGGTAGGTGGATTCGTAGTAGCAAATTACATATTTTTGAAAGAAAGATTTTTGTTGTAGATTTCCTTCAGCTACAGATTAAGTGTCTAATCATTTAATGGATCATAATTAATTAAATGCGGAGAAAAAATGTATCGCGAGTAATTAACTTTTTTTTGGAGGGTGGAACTGCAAACAAAGAAAAGATTTCTCTAAAATGAGCGCGTACACAACCCCAGAAGGCGGGAGCTGATATAATTTATATTTAATGCTTTATAACTGCGGTACTATTTCCCTGGCGAGGTTTTGGGGGCAGTCGGCTGGCTTTGGGGTTGTGCTGAAATATTTATAAGTAGAAAGCTTTCCAGCGCTGGACAGGCTGCTATTTCTCTTTCTCCAACAAGGATGATGGATGATTTTCAGTAGTTTTTTCGCACTCATCAAAAAGTTGGTGTGGTGGCTTTTTTTTTTAAAGCTGAACGCGGAGCTGGACAGCCCATGTCCTGGGTGTCCGGGGATGGCTCTTTTATCCCGAATAACCACCATGATATAGTTTTCCTTCTAGCTCGCCTAATCCTAATTTCTCTTTCCTCACTCACTCAGAAAATAACCATTCATACGTACACGACTGCAGGAGGTACACATATACGGTACCATGAAAAATGCAATTTGGTTAGCAACGCACGTTTGCTTTTTATGCAAATGTCGGTGTCAGATCAATTCTAAATGTTCGAGCAAAAGGCTTTCATGAGATAGAGAGGGGGTTCTGGTAGCGGATTACGAAGGCAGTGAAGTAGGGTTTTTTGTTTTTGTTTTGCATGTCCATTTGTTGGTTTCCGCCATCGCCAGTTTGGTCGCATTTTCCTGCCATCCCATACACACAAACGAAATGGACACACTTTTCCTATCGGCCACTTACACCAAAAAAAAATGCGTCTCTATGCCGGGTCCAACTCTGTCCACTCGTTCTACTTTCAGAGTATTGTCCCAATAAAATGAGTCCTCTATTTCCCATCCTCTTCACCGTCAAAATCTCTCGTCCTCTGCTCCTTCCAAAAAAAAAAGAAAAAACCTGAGCTTTACCCTCCTTTCACCACTTCACTCACCACCGGGTGCATCCTCTCTCTCTTCACTCCAATCATATCCAACCCCATATACACGCCTATCATCATTTTTCCACTCATATTACACTCATCATATACATGAAAGTGTGCTCTGAGAAGGGACCAGCAATGGCTTCACAACAATTATATTATTTTTGATGCTGGACGTTTGAACGACCATTGAATTACGAATATCCATCGCTTATGGGTGATATCCATGGGTATTAATGTCATATACACGACCATTTTTTTAGTTTGTTCTGTTTTCATACACGAACACGCGGACTATAAAAACAATTTTCAATAAAGACAGTAAAAGCAATAAAAAAATCATGCAATATTGTAAATAATGTATGGTGTATAATACTCGTTCTAATAACCAAATCAATTCTTCGTTTTATATCGTTGGTTCAGAGTTATACTCTTTTTTCTTTTTTTATTGCTGTGAAATTTATTACTTTCAATTGGAGACTGCGAAAAAGTCCAGATGTTCTCTGCTGGCAAACATAGTCGGCTATCTTATTCTAACTATCGCTAGTTATAAAGTTATCTATTGGTCTAGCATTCATACTCACATCTCTAAATTGCGAAACAATATTTATCTGTTCTCTCTTTTTGTTTATCTCACATACACAATGCCAGTTTGCCCATTTGACGTAACGTAGGGCTAATATTAATAAAGTGGTAAACGGGGGAATGGATGGATCATTGTGATGGATTCATTGATATTTTTGAAGTTCAAGTTTGCAAATTACGAGGGTCGTTTGAAAAGTCCGTGCAAAGTCAGAGAGATAGCACTACTGGCGCGTATCGAGGTTATGTTTAGTTAGTAGCATCTCTTGGAAGAACACACACCAAGTTTCAGCCAGATCGGTCTATTTCTTTGTGTTTGGCATTCGTTTGAATCGAGGAAGTCGAGTGATTTTCAAATCGTGTGAAGTGTTGCAAGGACGGTTTGCAGCTGTTTCAGAAGAATCCGCAGGACTTTAAGCGTCGTTTCGTCACTGTGGATGAAACATGGATACATCACTACACTCCTTAGACCAAAGAACAATCTAAACAATGGGTTACCAAGGGGGAATCTGCGCCAAAAAAAGGCGACGACCGTTCCTTCGGCCGGAAAGATTATGGCGACTGTCTTTTGGGATTCGCAAGGAATAATCCTCATCGACTATCTGGAAAAGGGTAAAACTATTACAGGTGCATATTATTCATCGTTATTGGACCGTTTGAAAACCGAGCTGCTAGAAAAACGCCCACGATTGGCCCACAAAAAAGTCCTTTTCCATCACGACAACGCACCAGCTAACACCTCAGCAGTTGTGGCCGCAAAATTAATGGAAATAACTCGTTTCACATACCCCCCTATTCTCCAGACTTGGCTCCCTCGGACTACTATTTGTTCCCCAATATGAAGAAATGGCTGGCGGGAAAAAGATTTTATTCAAACGAGGAGGTGATTGCAGAAACGAATGGCTATTTTTCAGACTTGGACAAATCCTATTATTCGGAAGGGATCAACAAAAACTAGAGCAGCGTTGGACGGAGTGTATAAGCCTAAAAGGAGACTATGTTGAAAAATAAAAAAGGTTTACCCCAAAAAATTAAGTAGTTTTTATTTTTGCACGGACTTTTCAAACGACCCTCGTATGTTTACAGTGCATCTGTTCTGGAATTTTTATAATTTCCAAAATTTGTTAGAAGAGAACTACTTAAGACAATTATCAACATTGTGCTTCATTTTTTTTTTAGAAATTTTGGGATTTTAGAAACTCACAAAAAATGAATCATTTTAAATTTTGGTTACTGGAAATTATAAAACTTTTAATGGAATTGATCGTGACCTATTTTGGAAATTAATATAATTTTTCTGCTTTATTTAAATTCAACAAAGAATCGAACTTGTCCGGGCTGTTCAGATAAATGAAGCTTCAGAAGGATTTTTCAGTTTCTTTCTTTCTTTTTGTCAAATTTTCCTTAAAAATCCAAATTAGAAAACTTCAATGTGCTCAAAATTCAGCATACATTCATGGATATAACTGTTAATATGGAGAAAAATATTTTTGGGGGCATGATGTTCTTTCCGTTTACATCTTCGTAGTTTTCATTCTTTTTATCTCACAGACTCTTGTTCTAAAATCTAAATGTTTATCGAGAACTCAATTTAACTAATCTAGTTGTACCCAAACTCAGCAAGATTATCAACGATTGTTTGCTGTAGCTCGTAGTAAATTTTAGAATTCTCTTCTATTATCGTACAATTGTTTTCAGTGGCTTACATTTTTTAAGAAAGCTTTTTCATTCAAATCCAATTCCAACTCTATTTGTATAGAGATACAATGTATCTGTAACAAAGGAGTTCAAGTTCATGTTTACTTTATAAACTTTGTAAAGTGTAAGATCTTAGTTTTAAAACTTTTTTTAAATAATTAAAAATTGCGTACATATTTTTCTCTTCAAAATTATTAATTAATTTACAAATAACTTGTAAAGAAATGAATTTATCTAAATATTGTTGACCAACAAATTTATAATATATTTTGAGAATTCCCAAAATATATTGAACACACTTTGATTTACTTTATTTAAATCAGTTAAATGCAAATATTCCCTGTACCTTTCTAAAATTATTGAAATATTTGGTTTGTAATGCAAGCATTCTAATTTTTCATTCACTGAATTGCCGTAACAATTCTACTTCATTCTCATTACAAGTACAATGGTCTGAAGGTTATCTGTAACGTTTGCTTATCTTTCCTAAGTGAGACATACTCGTAATATTCCTAAAAAATTAACTTGTTCTGTTTGTTTATTCTTTAAAAGTAAAAAATTCCTTCGTCAATTAGTGAGTTGCCAGCAAATAATATAATTAATCTGGCAACAACACGCAGCTAGTTGATGATGATTTTTGTTTGTAAAATTTAAAGTGATTGATCAATGATTGTAAATGAATTCAGCGGTGTGGGAGGACAGAAGAAGCGGGGGTGGATATGAGAGCAAGAGGGATATAGGAGATATAAATGTAGGGGAAATAGGGAGGAATTACTTGGAAATGAGAAAGGATCGTCAATCAAAATATAGTGTCGTTCAATTTAATCAAATGTCCCGGCCATTTGCACCCTTCGCTGAGGAACTCCTATGTTAGTCAACTAGTCAGCCGTTTGTCAGTCGTTTTCAATTCATTCGATTATTGTTTGTTTTCTTGTTGATCAGTAATTTGTTATCTTCACGTTTTTTGACAGGAATATCTATTATATTCCTCTTTTTTTTCTACTTTATGACGGCGCCTTCTACTAAATATTTATTTGTTTCATGAACTAATAATTTATTTTGTTTGTTCAAATTAGTAATAATTAGAATTTAACAAATATTTTATATTCGTTGCTTTTTATAGGTATTTATTTTCAGACTGATCTTCAGGCATCCATTGGTTTCACACTAATGGTGGAATCTAGAGTAAAGCATTTAACTAATGATAAAATAGGAGCGAGTGTTCGTCTAGTGCAGGAATAGCGAACCTTTTTGAGATGTGGGTCAAATTTTGTTCATTTTTTGTTTAGTACTAGCTCTTGGGTCACTAATGCCCATTTGCACAAGAGTTAAGTTTAAAAATTTTAAACTGAATATTTTCAAAACTAAACATCTTTAAAATTCAGTTGGCTTAACGGGTAAAACGGGACGAAACAAGTGCTATGGAAGTCTCTTTTTACTAACATAACTGAACAAAACCTTAACAAAAAGTGTTTTATCTGAAGAAAAATCTAAATATGGTTATTTGCTTTGGGTTGTCGATTTTTTTAACAAACAAAATATGAGTAAAATTATACATTTTATTTGATATTTTGTTTAACTCTTTTGTTTTATTTCAAATACTACAAAAGCAATTGTCGTCATTTGCGTTTTAGAACTGTAATGATCAAACTAAAGATTATAGATAGCATTTAAATTGCTTTTGTTTCAAGGCGTGATTGAAAAAAAAAAATACAGATAGAATATAAATTATCCACACAATTAGAAAATCTAAATCAACCCGCGTAAACAAACAAATGGTTGCCTAGCAATTGTGGGTCAGTGAAAAAGCTTGCGCGGGCGGGTCATAGGTTCGCCAGCACTAGTCTAGTGGTTATGAAGCCTGGATTTGTGAGTGGGAGATCGAAACACGGGTCTAGCTACTTTTTGTTAGAAAAAAAAATTTAATAGTAAATTGACAGCAGAACATTAAGCCCCATTTGAAAAGAATAGTCGATTACTTTACATTTTGTCGTAAAACAATCTGGCCCTAGGCGTACACCTGATTGAAACGATATCTACTCGTACTTACCATAAGAATCTCATTCCGCTGAAACAATTTTACCATTTTTTTGAACTTACTTTAGTTAGAGCTTGCCCAGGTAAGAGAGGAAAAAAAGATGAGTTCAAGAAAATGGAAATTAGGGCCACCTACTCGCTGTGCATTGTGGGTAACGCTAAATAGTCCGTACGGTTAGATAAGTTCATTCCGAGATTTGGGCAAATAGCCTTGAAGATTTCTCTGATAATAAAGATTCTTCAGATTGGGGTTGCTATATCTGGGGTAGGTAATTTGAAAATAAATAAACATCTACAAAAAAGCTAGAAGTAACTCCCAGTTATCTCAATACGAAGTAACATTAAGAAAGAATTCTTAGATCAGGGTATGCCATTAATTTTACGGATAGCTTGGCTAAATGGTTGCGCATTGGACTTCTTCTTCCAACATATTTGAGATATAATGCTTTAATGGTGAAGATACGCGAAGTAGGTGGATATAGTGGAGGCAGAGCAGCCATGTGGTTCGAATTCTGGCGTGCTCTGACGTTAGATTCCTCTTCTCAGCCTTTACAACTCACCGTACAATGATGGTCTCTTTGCTCTTTAACGAATGAACATCCGGTGGCAGGCAGTACTCTGAGGCAACTCGGACGCCATAATCACGCCATGATAGGTAGGCACCTACCTATTGTATTTTATTACTATTGTGTTTTATTGCTACTGCATTTTTTACTTCCGTTTTATTAAATAATAATTGTTTAAAACTAAAATGGTTACTTTTCTTTTTGTTCCTTCTCCCAAAAATTGACATACGAGTAAATTAATAATTTGATATCAGTGAAAAAGTCGATCACGAAACTTCCCAGTTTTCTGCATTTACACCCTACCTGTTCGGGGTAGGGTTTTATTAAAAACCAAAACATCCATATGCTCTTGAAGCTCAATAAATACAAAGTTTTCCTATAATTGGGTGCCTCCTAGATTCATTAATCATTGAAAAAATACAGTTTAAAATTTTAAACAGAAATCATCGAGAAACGTTTTGAGGTTCCGGGTTAAGCAAATTTATAGGAAATTTAATGCACTTTCGTTTGGAATAAGCAGATTTGTTGTAGAATAAAAGATAGAAAAGTTACGACCCGTTTTTGTGGTGAAAATCGCGAATATCGACGGAAAAGTTAAAAATGCAAATATCTTGGACACTATTGAGAATCGGGCCATAGTGAATAGAATATTTTTTGTTGCATTTGAGCTGCTGAATCACCTCCCGAAGTTTCGACCTCTCCTCCGTGTACACCCTGCATATAGTAGTGTAATTTATCAGAATGATGAATCAAAATTTGCCTACTAGTAGAGAAGCTGAGAACAATATTAAATTTATGGCAATAAAACAAATGTATAAGATTTAGGTTAGAGCAGTAGCTGATATGTATAGATAATAAATTGTCTCGAGATTTAGACATTGTGAAAGAAAGTGTGAGACATCATTCCGTACAGCTCTAGTTCCGCAAGCACTCAGTTCTGAACCCCATCCTGCTAAATTGGTTAAGGACGGTGAATGTAACACTCAAACCATGAACGTTTTACTGTCATAAAAGTGTGCACCCTTTTTATACATGATTGCATAACTCGGTATATACTCGGATGGAAGCGTTTTGTAACCTTGTTATAAACCTTTACTCTTCATCAATTCCCTTTGACTCCCACTTTATAAATAAACATACACAGGCACACTTAGAATAGAAATATAGCGTATTTATAGAGTTTTATACATTGTGTAGAAGGGAGGCCCTGTATAGTATTGTAGGGTCATTCCTATGATATGAAACTTATTCCATTACTACTGCACACAGACATAGACTTCTAATTAAATAGATCATAATGTTTTCTCTACCAGTTATCGCCTTTCTCCCTCCGACATGCTACTTCTTCGACAACCACTATTGTCCTGAACTCCCTACGGTGCCATTAATACTACATTGCCATAACTATTCCAGATATCATACAGAATTCTTTTGCAAGTTGTTTAACATCCACGGGAAGACGATTTTACATCTTTACAAGATTAAGAGAAAAATTAAAATTATAGAATTTTAGTGTAAATCAGACATAATAGGCTTACCTATGGACATCTCTTAATTGGCAAAAGAAAGCCGAAGTGGAGGCTAAGATATCTCAAGCAAGCTTGACTCATGGCTTTCGAGTGACCTAATCGAGAGTTCCTCGTCTTCAAAGTACCTTTTTTTCTACTTAAAGAATATTGATCTATTTTTGCTAGATTTAGATTAAGAGTTTACATTCGTACATTCGACTAGAGGTTTAGTTAGTACGAATGGAGTCTATTTGAATGTATTTATTTTGTATAATGTGTACGTAATTTAGGTTGTGTACAAAACATGAAAGTATTTAATGACCCAAATGCATTAAATTAGCAAATATATTTGTACGAATGTTTAGGTTAGAATTTTACCTGTGGATTTAAGGAATATTTATTTAAGAAAGTACTTTTGTACTTCGTCTCTCAAAAAGTACAGTTCTATATTCAGAGTAAGAAGGATAAATAATCCTGTACTTCAAGTCTTAACCCTTTTATATTAATTTTAATATCCTTAAATAGTCTTTAAGTTTCTTGGGACAAATTGTTTTATAAAATTTCAAAACTTTTTTTTAAACTAAGTCTACCGATGTCCATATAAGTTGTTTCCTCACCTCCAGGAGCGCCAACTTTGGGAACCTATGATCTTAACCCTTAAGGGGCACCACGGTAGCCGAGCGGTTAGAGGCGAGACCTGCGAAGCTAATATGTATTGTAGTACTGGGTTCGATTCCCGGTCTTAGGCCTTGGATTTTATTTAATGGTTAATAAAAGAAATTTACAGTAAAGTATGTTTGCTAGTCGCCTCCGTCCACGACACCTAATTGGTAGTTGGACGTAAAGCCCCGCCTAAAGAAATAGGCGATTACTGTTTCTTTTTACTTTTGATCTTAATCCTTAAAATTCTTGTATTCTCTCTGTCTTCCTCGGCGCTGCAGTCCTGAAAGGACAAGGGCCTCCTCAATCAAGGCTCTCCATTGAGATCTATCATGAGCCTTTAATCGCCATCATCGCATATCCATTTTCCTTAAATCCCCTTCGACGTCATCAAGCCATCTCAGTCTTGGCTTACCTCTTCTTCTGACGCCTCCAGGGGCTTCCATATAAAAGGTGCTTAGGGATTCTATTATCCACTATCTTCTCCACATGTCCTAAACAACTTAATTTTTTTTTTTAAAAAACCCTTAAAATAGTGACTAAAAAAATAAAATAAAATAAATCCCCAAACGAGAACCTCAACTATAAACCTTATAACCCTGATGGTCAGGGAGAATGTTCCCTCTGTAATTATAGGGTTCAAGTGGATACTTTCCACTTAGTAGCGGTCTGCCCTAAACTCGCCTCTTATCGCCTAGAAGTTTTTGGCGAAAGATTTCTCTCATTTGACTTTTTTATAACTCTCTTAAATGGCCCAAACTGGACTAATCTGATGAAATATGTAGTTGGTGCTTGGAAGTACAGGAGGATGCTCAATAGTGAATACAGCTGCTGTTGATGTAAAATGATGGTCTGATCTTTGAAAACCTGAGTTTCATAATTTCTAATTATTCATTATTTCTGATTTTATTTTTGACGTTTAATTTAATTTTTTTCTAATTTCCCAGTAAAGTCAGCATTATTTTAGAGTATTTTTTTTTTTTTTTTTTTTTTTTTTTTAGCGCATCAACAGCTGAGGTTATTAGCGCTCGGAGCTTTTTTCAGTGCACTGCCGGCCTCCGGACAGTGTTCTCTCGTTACAGACAACACTGTCCATCACCGAACAGTGAGCTGTAAGAAGCTCCTAGGAAGAGAAAATCTAAGGGTTAGCAGCTGGATTCGAACCCGGGACCTCCGCGTGGGAATCGAGTATGCTAACCACATAGCTAATCCCTCCCCTTTTTAGAGAGTATTGTTTTGTAAACTATTTATTTATTTATAATTTAGGATATTGAATTCTGAATGACCTGCTGATTTGTTGATTATTTATTATTATTATTATTAATATTGTTATTATTAGGTATTCTTTGGCTATTAATTCATTTTTTAAAATTATTTTTTTTCTCTAGTATAAAGAAAAAGAAAAGAAAAGGAAGTGGTCTGTTTATTTCATATTCACAACAACACAAAACTATTTATAATTATTAAAAGTGTATAATTTTATTTTATTTATATTCAAAACCATAAATTAAAATGTATTATGTATTTTGAGTTTTTCAATAAAACTTTATTATTATTAAATCCCCAAACGAGATCTCAGTAGAAGAGTATACAAGTAAAAAAGAAGGACCTATAAAAGTGTTTGGAGGCGGTTAGTTTGGTGTAGAAAAAGCAGTTTTCTGCCGCCTATTTATAGCACAGCATACTATTGTATAGAAAGGGCATTAAATGCAGACGTAATCTAGACAAATGGTTATAAGGGAGATGTCATCAAGAGGGAGTGTTCTTATAACAAATGATACACTGTCACGTGATCTAATCACACACACGCTCACACACACACATATATATTATGTTTTGGAGTATATGTACGTATTGCTATCTTGTACATACACATGTTTGTACATGTATTTGTGTGTAGTAGATATGTTTGTTGAAGCAACCCACGAAAACGCACTTCTGTTACCAATCTTTTATCCTTGTACACATCCAGCCAGCGTTAATGTTGTTTTAATTTATACACTAAACTCATCATTTTATCGGGTCGCATAAAAATAAAAGAAAGCCTGACACAAATATCTCATCTTCCATGTTTTCAAAACTAAATGCTCATGTTCTCAAATAATTTTTAATTTGAGTAGATCTCTAGTATATAAAGTTGTAGAATCATAATTATTTAGACCATGAATTACAAGAGAAAGGATGTTCGGCAATGGTCAGAGAAAGAAGTATTTTTTTTGCATAAAACTGTTTATAGGTCTTGCCATCTGAAGCTCCTTAGGGGTTGAAGAGCAACGGGATAACAGTAAAAATCACAGAATCGTTAAGATAATATTCAAAGTATATATATAAATAATTGTATTCATTACCTCATTGTTACAACTGTACAAAACATTGCAATTCATGTCAGTTATAAAGCAAACTATTCTCCATATTTTGGTACTGAATTCATTGAAATCAGAACTATACAAAGAGAGATATAAACGTTTGAAATTTAAATGAAAACGAAATGCACCAAACTTCAACCTCTTATATCTCAATACCTATTTGCAATAGAACATTGCAATTTATGTCAGTTATAGAGCAAACTATTCTCCATATTTTGGTACTGAATTCATTGAAATCAGAACTATACAAAGAGAGATATAAACGTTTGAAATTTGAACGAAAACAAAATGCACCAAACTTCAACCTCATATCTCAATACCTATTTGCAATAGAACATTGCAATTTATGTCAGTTATAGAGCAAACTATTCTCCATATTTTGGTACTGAATTCATTGAAATCTGATCTATACAAAGAGAGATTTGAAGGTTTAAAATTTGATTGAAAACGACAAGCAACAAACTTCAACCTCTTATATCTCATTAACCTACCTACAAATGTAGGTTTCTGCATAGAATTAAGTGAATGTCATATAGGTGTTCATAAAAGACTTTTACTTGTAAGTAATTAATGATAAATAAGAAAACAATGTAATTAATTACTTTTGTGGTAGAAGAATTAGGTGAAGGACTAAATTAGGTGAAGTAGGGAGGTGGAAATAATATGGATAGAAGATAAATGGAATAGAGATGATGGATAGAGATGCTGCTAGCTGCTTGTGCGAGATAGATAAAGAGGTAAAGGCGAGGAATATACAGTATGTGCGGGGAGGAGAGTGGGAGAGGATATTTGCAATTACTTTGTCATCATAATTATTTAGAGATTATGTTTTGTTGTATAGTGAAAGAGCTAGCGGCAGTGCGAGGATGATGCTAAAAGAGAAGCGACACCGTATGTTGGAATGGTATAGTGCGCGAGGGGAGCGGTACAGAAACCGAGTGCGCTTTATTACGCAATTCATTTTCTATAGTCCACTATAGTCATTACGAACTATACTTGGCCTTATGGAAGGCCCAACCCCGGACTGGCTTAGCCCACACCAACTTCTAGGCTTCTTTAGTATCCACCACCACCCGCTTTGGCGGTGTTCGAATGGTCTGAAGAGTCTATGCTATCTCCTATACACCCCTCTATATACTCTGTCCAGTACGCTGACCGGATATGTGAACTGGAAGATACTTAAAGTTAATACGACCAGCAAATTATCATTTCAACTTTTATCGAATCTTTTTCATTTTTATTATACATTGATTACATTTTATTTTTGTAAATTGTGAATAGAAAATATTGGGTGGTCTGGAAAATAATGAGGGATTTTATCTTTTCTTTAAAATACCCTTCC
The DNA here is from genome assembly GCF_049639745.1 of Rhodnius prolixus. Taxonomy (NCBI): domain Eukaryota; kingdom Metazoa; phylum Arthropoda; class Insecta; order Hemiptera; family Reduviidae; genus Rhodnius; species Rhodnius prolixus. Next base: position 12,111,670 of record NW_027411634.1, on the reverse strand, counting down.
AAATAGTAAACTATTTATGTTTGTTGGACTTTTGACTTTTATAAATGTAAACACTTATTAATCCTCTTTCAAACAAAAATGGTTGTTTACCTCTGTAACATTTCGCTACTTGGAAATAATTCAGTCTTTCCTAAGATGTCAAAGCGTGATTTTCGCATAATTTTGTTTTACGAGTTCCAACTCGGCCACAACGGGGCCCAAACGGCCAGAAATATCAACGATGTCTAGGGCGAAGGCAGTTATAAGTGAGTGCACTGTTCCAGAGATTTCGAGAGGGAGACTTGAGCCTTGAAGACAAAGAAGGCCGTGGAAGAAATTCAGCCCTTGATGACGATGTTCTCCAAGCTTTGGTGGAAGAAAATCCCAGAACAACTGTTCGAGAACTGGCAGGGAAACTCGAAGTCAGCATATCAACTGGTCGATGACCAACTCAAGGCGATTGGGAAGGTGAAAAAGCTTGAAAGTTGGGTTCCTCCACACATTAAACTACCGCCAAAAAAAGATCAGCGGTAAGAAATTTGTGCTACACTTCTTTGCCCAAAACAACAGCGATCCTTTTCTGTTCAGAATTATGACTAGCGATGAAAAGTGGATCCTCTAAGACAACAGCAGACGCTCTGGACAGCGACCTGACAAAGGAGAAGAAGCACGACATTTTCCAAAGCCTCCCAAATCATAAAAAAAAAAAATGATGGTTACTCTTTGGTGGGCTTTAACATATTTGGTCTGATTTATTACAGCTTCTTGAATCCTGGCGAAACCATCAATGCCGAATCGTATTGTAACCAAATTGATGTAATGCATCAAGAAATTGGCAATAATGAAGCCATCTTTACTCAATCGAAAGGGGCCCATTCTGTTGCATGAGAACGCTCGGCCACTTTATCTCACGTTTGACTTCCCGAAAATTGTTGGAGCTTGGCTATGAGACTCTGCCACACCCGCCCTACTCACCGGACCTCTCGCCTACTGATTACCATTTTTTTTTTAGCCACCTGGACCGCCATTTACAAAATAAAAAATTTATTGACCAAAGAACATTAGAAAATGCGTTTTCTGAATTTATAAATTCTAAGGATTCCAAATTCTGCACAGAGGGTATGGTAAAGTTACCCACACGTTGGCAGAAATGTATAGAAAGTAATGGAGACTATTTTGATTAATAAAAACAAAATGATTAATTTTTAATTTTTTCCTTTTAAAACCATAATCCTGCATTATTTTACGGACAACCCAAAATTTTGTGTTTTTTTTTTATTGTAAGCACAAAGAAAATTGTAATTCTTCGTTTGATTTTACAAAAAACTATGTCCCAATTATGATCAATTACATATTAATATTGTGAATATGATTTTATATTACACAAAAAAGGGAGGCCACATTGCATTCACAGTATTAAGGAAGAAGAGTTGAAGTTTTGTTGAACAGAATGTACCCTGGAGTCAGACGGGTGTTATTATATTAATATCTCTCCGGTTAGTAGAAAAGGGTTGGTTGGAGGCGGTGTAAGAAGTGAAGGGTGAGGCCGCTAAACTTGCAAGTGGTTATAATATTACTTATTGCATGTTTCACCCTTAATAACGGCTAAATGTATAATCTAATAAGTACAAAAAGGGGTTAACTTTATACTAATACTTTGTAGATAACCCTCTCTCCATTTATTTTGGATATAATTAAAAAAACAAACATCCATAACAACTTATCTGGATTAACGTGTTTTCCAGGACTCTGTACTTTCCTAGTTAATCCATTATGTCCCAAATCATTTCTTTGTCGATTTAAAAAAATAAAATTAAATTCATCCATTTGATTATTCTTTATGCAGTGATGATAAAATTAATCTGATTTTACAAGAAATTCCCCCAAATTAAGAAGAACCTTTGCCGAACACTCAAGTTTTTGAATTTAAGGCGCATCCAATATCTAAGGGCATTAATGTCTAAAGCCTTTCCAGTGCAATCTGTTTGTCTGTGTTCTCCTGTTGAATCATCTGATAGAGTCTTTTAGAAATAGAAATCTGAGTGTACCAGCGGGTTTTAGGGTTCGCTCTGGCAAACTTCTAGAAGATATCTTCAGGAAAAACACCCATAATACTTTTCGCCCTGTCTTTAAATTGAAACTAAGAAGCCTGAACGTTCAAGAACTTGAACTTGAACCCATCCTTACTGGACTTCCCTTCATAAACTCAGTGCACATCCTCATGGCTAATTCCTACCATTTTTACTTACTTTATACTCTACTTAAAAAGAAGGTAGCGACATTACCTAAATTAATTTTCACTTAAACTGTTTCGAAACTCACCAACTAATTCATAACTGCCCCCTATATTACAAGGATAATTGTAGTAATTGAAAAGGGCGACCTCATTTCCAAAACAATTTGTCCTTTTAGATCCTTTAATTTACATTTTGAACAATCTCCTATTATAAAGGCCAATCTTGGTTGACATTTACCTTCCCTTCCACACCATTAGATTCACTAACCTGCAGTTGGTTTTGTTATTAGAGTTTCCAGTAGTATATTAGGGAAAAGGAATGTTACGAAGGGCTACTATCCAAGTTTTAAGAGGGCAAAGGAGTAGGGCTCATTCTCTCACCGCTTGGTAGTTGAGAAGCTAATTATAAATGTAGATGGGAATTATAATTTAAGTCGGTCTTTCCGCTGGTTAATCCAAAACTCCCTTTGGGGAATATAATATATATACAGAGAACATAGGGTAAAGTAGGATTGTATAGTTAGTAGGATTTATCCCTTATGTCCAGGACAATTATGTGTAACATGGAGGATGTGTGGCATTTACCATTACGGTCTCCGTCTAAAGATTAGGGAGAGGACTGTATCTAGGCTGGGAATAAGTGTGATTGTTTAATATGCTAAACTGGAACAAGACTTGTTCCTATACGCGATGTTAATTAATAACAAAAGTTTGAGTTTAAGAGGATCTTTTGCTTGTTAGGATGCTAACATAATTTCCTTTTGTAATAATCGTTTTCCGGTTTCCCTGCTGATAGCTCTTCCTTCATCCTTCAAAGTCTGGAATAATGATCAAAGAGTGGTGCCGACTTGAATGAATATTGTGGTAGTGGCAAGGCGATATCCAATGCTAGCGGGCAGTAAAGAGACACCCAAATCGGTAATTAAGGCTTTCTTGAAAAAAGCAAAAGCTCACCAAGTAGTGAGCGTATCGCAAAAGGCTTTTTCTACCAAATTTTGGGTATATCCAGCATTTTAAATGACTCAGAGAAAAGTGAATCTTGAAAACTGGTTAAAAATGGGACCGCACATATTCTGTGCGGAGAGAATCAAGTGACCAACGGATCAAGTCAAAAATAAATTAACGAATTGGGTACAAGTTAACAATGTACAATTTATTTTTTTAAACAAGAAAGGGGTCTCTAAGAAATGAGTTTCTCAAATTTTTTATTTTAGGTGTATCGTATTGCACTGTTGATCAGTCCATCTTGGTATTCGGATAGAACCTTGTAAAGTCGAAATCGAATCAAAATTAAAACAAAATCGAAGGACTGGCAGCTAGTTTTAAACCTAGGTTGTGGACTATTTTGGTGATCGAAATCTTCAATCCGCAATTGCTGGAACTCAAGCAAGAAAATTGTCCAAAATTTCTTCCCTAACTTGTCACAATGGTTTTGAAAAAGAAATGGGAAACGATAAAGAATAAGCTAAAAAACAATAGGACATTCTTTAACAGAAAAGAAAAGCCTTTTACATCACGTTGAAAAAATAAAACATTTGGAAAAACCGTTTTTAGACTACACAAGTCAAAAACCAGTAAAACTCATACCAATTGCCTCATCAACAAAGCGTAGTCTCAATTCAACTCGTCACAATTATTATCACTAAGAAGTCCAGCAGTTGTATCTCTGAACTCCAAAAATTTGGCACTTAATGTTTGGAGATTCGGGCAAACTTCTAAAAGATATCTTCAGGTAAAACACCCATAATATTCTTCGCCCTGTCTTTAAACTGAAACTAAAAAGTCTGAACGTTCAAGAACTATATCTAAGGCTGACACTTAACGCAGCTTTCTGCACTTGCAACTTGCGCACGTGCTTTCTACGGTTTGTGACCATAATGATGTAAAAACATTCGTGGTGATAGTAAGTTACTTTTAGTAAAAGATTATGTTAATAAAAGAGCTTTTATAATTTCAACGTTCAAAAGCCCATATTTTGTGATCAAATAATTCAGAATTGTTATTCATTTTATTCTATCTAAAGCGATATTCTCGTCTATGTAATATAAAAGAACAAATTGATCTTTTAGAGGGAAGAATGCTGTACTTCCGGAGTGGTTAACTGACAAGAGGTATTTCTGGGCACTACTGTCTCCAGATTTCTCTTCTTCGTCTTCCAACAAGAGACGGACGGACAAAACTAAACAAAAAAAAATATACCCATTTTACTGGAGTCCAGATAAAGATTGGTCAGCTGTGGAATGGGCAGACTCTCTTGAGAAGAAGGAAGACCACAATGTAATTGATAAGAATCAATCGTCCTTTTACAGCATGTGCGGATGTTTTAGAGATGATAGTGGTGGTTTCCTACTTACATTCTTCTGCTACCATGACAACACCCTTTGGTTTATCGGTCAGCCTGGATTAACCGTGCCTCTGCATTTTCTCTATTCCCTACTTCTTCCTTTTTTACACCCCCCGCCGGGCTCTATTGGGAATAAGATCATTGTTTCCATTTCTCTCTCGCTTTGTCCACGCTAGATTCGTTTGGTTCCCTCCTCCGTACAAGAAAAACAGGAGTTTCACTTAACTTTTAACGATCCGTACAAACTATATCTTCTTGTCTGTCTATCAGGTCTGAATGCTTCACACAGTTCAGAACTCATGATACAAAATCTTTATCTAATCGTATTGACGTCTATTATTATCATTCATAATTTTCACAACGAATAGTTTTAATTTAGCCATCTTTGACTCTTACATTTCTTGAGATAAAGTTCCTAGACTTAAAAAAAGTAACCAAGTACCAATACAGAAAATATTTGTCAGATGGAGCTCATCCTAGATAGACATGTAGTCATCTTTTTATAGCTCTCGATTCGGCAAAAATGGGAAAAATAGTTTGCAGACCAGAAATTGAATGTTAAATCTACATAATTTTATAAAATTAGTTTTTTTTTAAAAATTCTTATCACTGCTTTTTTATAAGCCTGTTAAGTGATTATAATATTGTTTTGGAAGCGCAAAAATAACAACGAATCTATCTCTCTGTTTGACTTTTACAGCTGGCATAGTTGAAAAATTATTTCCACATAATTAGGGAGTTGAAAAGAAAAGATCAAAGGTTTTATAGCTATAAACTCGTTACCAAAATTTGTCATCACCAGAGTGACATCAGTATTTAATTCGTTCAGCTTCTTTTTGAGAGGATCTAGTGAGCACGATCTTTTAGTTTCCAAAGAAAAACTATTGTTATTCCATAGATTATTTTAAATGGATCTTCATTTTTAGGGTAATAATTGTTACAGTTTCCAACCAACGCTATTAAATGTTAATTTATTATATTGAAGATCACTTCCTAATTGTTATCAACAGCATTTAAGAATTCTCTCAAAAGTGGAACCATTTCTAACACTTTCTGTTGTAAGAAGCAACTGAGTCAAAAAGCCAGCTCCTGGTATGCAAGCGTTTAATGTAGGAAGGAAAGAAAGAGGTTAAGCAAGTTTAAAGAAAATAGATTCGTCTGTGGAAGCGCTTACATAATAAATCAAAATTGTTACACATTTTTAGATGTACTAGAAATTGCAGGTTAAAAATTATTCGTCGAGTATGAAGTAAAGGGTTAGTTTTATGTTGGCTTCAACTTACAAGTCGGAGTCCCAGGTTTTATTCTAGGCGTCCTACACGTTCATATTTCTCTGCCTACGAACCTTTAAGAACTCATTGACCAAACGCTGCCAGCGTACTTCAGCGTACAGGGGCCTCGTTTTCCTCTATAATCTTCTTCCAGTAGTTCTCTTTTTTGAACTTGTGCCTCCGTATCTTCTTCCAGTTCCTCAAGCCCTTCTTCTGTTAGGTTACCAACCTTTATTCTTCCTCTAGGTTTATTTCTTAGTCCAACTTACTTGTTATCATATCTTTGTTATGCGCTCCACATGTTCTAGCCGTTCAAGTCTTTCCTCTTTAATTTCAGCTATGTTACAATGTATGGCGACGCATTTAGCTCACTAAAATCCTTGTATTTCCCAAACTCCGCGTCCTTCAGTTCAGCACCAAATGTTTTCCTTAATACAAGGAGCATTATCGTGTTGCATTGAAATTGCTGAGTGACAAGGAGCATTATCGTGATGCAACACCCACTTGTTCTTGATGAATTTCAATTGCAACGAGTTTATGGCCAGTAAAAACATTCCTGTGGCTCCTCAGCCTCCTTATTCGCCTGACTTAAGTCCTTGTGACTTTTTCCTCTTCCCAAAGTTGAAAAAAATCACCTCAAGGGAACTCATTTTGGGACAGTCAAAAACATTCAAACGGCTGTAACCGACCAGCTGATTGGCTATTCCAGTATCGGAGTTCGAGCACTGAGATAGAGATGGAAGTTGTAAAATATAAAAAAATTAGGGTCGCAATCTCCGCTTATGAAATGAAAGTGAATTATCCTTAGGGAAAGTCCATGATTATAAAGGTAAAACGGAAAGTAAGGCTGAGTTGAGCCAGGATTGGTGCAGGAAGTAAGGCTCCTCTCTTACACAAAGTGAGACTGAAGTGCCGGCGGTACACCTCCAACCAATCTTGAACGTCCCCAACTGGGTTTGTGTTTTACATTTTAAATCACTGAGGAGTGGAAGAAACGTCTCCTGCGCTTTGTGGCTTCAGAAGGAAGTTATTTTGATGGTGACAATATAGAATTGTAATTCTTTTTGAATTAAAAATCTTTCTTACCCAAAATCCAGGTCCTTCAATCTTACAAACGGACTAATTAGAACTTTCTACACAGCTTTGTGAGTTTCGTTCCCAAATATTTGTTTACATTTTCAAACTTTTTCTCATTAAAGTTTGACCGAAATTTTGTTTTAACAATCCTAAAAACTAGGATGACCTTTGTTTTTATGGCAGTTAATTCATTAAACCAGTTCAAATAACCGCAGACATTAGTACCCTTTAATTTGTGTGGAAACAAAAATCGTCAATTGCCAGTTGTAAAGAAATGTAGCCATAGAAAAGTAGCGTTACATTGGCTTTTTTTTTTTTTTTTTTTAAAAAAAATGTGTATTCAGTTTCCCTTAATGGCCAGAATAAAGAAGTAAACTGTAATAATAAAACATAAAACAATGAATAATAATGTTACGGTCAAAAAATTCATTAAAAATGGAAAAGAATAGTTTAAAATAAATGAAGAATAAAGAAGCAAAATGACATTGCGGAGGCTGTGGTATGGATTGTGGCCAGTATATTGGTCCCTTAAGGTTTTTAAAGGGCGAAAACTTTTAATGAAGAGACAGGTTTTCTTTTTTTTTTCCTCCTTTCTCTTGTAGAATGAAGAAGATAAAGACTTGATTTGCATGGAAAAGAGGCCCTTTCCCTTATTGAACGTTACAGACGGAAGGATGCGGCTTTACTTTCATTATGTAGACCATAGTTGTTACAATATATATATTTAAAATGTAAAACACAAACCCAGTTGGGGGCGTTCAAGAGTGGTTGGAGGTGTACCGCCGGCACTCCAGTCTCACTTTGTGTAAGAGAGGAGCCTTACTTCCTGCACCAATCCTGGCTCAACTCAGCCTTACTTTCCGTTTTACCTTTACAATCATGGACCTTCCCTAAGGATAATTCACTTTCATTTCATAAGCGGAGATTGCGACCCTAATTTTTTTATATTTTACAACTTCCATCTCTATCTCAGCATATCTCCTCTTCCTTTATCTTTCAACGTCATTTCCTGCTCCACTCCTGAAGCTCTACAGTTTCCCCCTTGTTTGTAAATTAAGGATTACTTCGATATTTACACGTGTCAACGATTTCTACTCATAATTTTTCCTCATTTTTCTTTTGCTTCCAAATTATGTATGCACATTAAGTATTCATTTATTTATTGCAAAAATCTAATCACAATTAGTGAGCTCGTTAGCTCTAGTGTAGTTGTTTTCAATTAATACTAATTTTGCTTTTACAAAATTTATAATCTTTTTCTTTTTTATATAGAATAACACCTAAAGAAGCTGTAAAGACGATGATATTTCAGCACCTGTTAAAGGTGAGAACTGCAATGCAGTCTTTTGGGACTCAGTTCAAAAAACCTTGGTCTTGGATTTAACTAAAATTTGGAATTTTTAGAGGAAAATATGAAAATTTATATGATTTAAGTTTGCGTCGTCAATTGGACTTACTACCACCTTTAAATATTTGTAGTTTATATATTTTTTAAGTACTAAAGATGTACTAAATTGCCGTATTGAATGAATTCAGGTCCAATGAAGATAGGTTTGCCAACTGCCCTTTTTTGGAAAGGACAGTCCTTTTTTAACACCTGGTTGTCCTTGTCCTTTCTTAAATTAGGAAAGGACGCCTTTTGTCCTTTTTGCAGATATTATTCACAGAAATCTAATTTATTTTATTGTATTTTTGATTTAAGTTCTGACTTCCGAGACTTCTTCATTTGGCGTGTTGTTTTTCTTTTCTAACTGAACTGAATAGGACAACAGGTTATTGATGTAACGATGAACAAAATGCAAAAAATGGTACTGGATTTGATGATTCTGATTAATTATGTTCTTATGGCAGATGAATTCCTTTCATAATGCCGAAGCTGTTTTGAGGCCTACTTTTTTGCAATTAATCGGAGATTTCTGCATCAACTTTTAAAATAACCTCTATGCATTGTATACCTTTCGAAAGGAGATTGTATGTACGTAGATGTTTTTCATGAATAGTTCACGTTTTAGATTTATATAATATTTTTGAGAAAAATGAAGTCGAAAGTTTTTGGAAAAAAAATTAGAAACTTGCTATTCCTTATATTTGGGCCGCAAAGTGAAATACTTGATATTATTATTTAAGAAGGAAATTTAACCTTCTTTCTAATGAGCTTATTGAAATTGTTGTAGCTTTAATAGTTTAAGAAATGTAGGCAAATGTTTGCTAAAAAGTAGTGATACCTTGAAAAAACGTAAAATTAAAAATATCTATAAAATGGAGCCGAATCGAGCCACAGTTTATATAGAATTTTTTGTTGCAAATGATGCCCAGAATCGCCTCCCGAAGTAAAAGGTAGTCTTATGCTGAACACCCTGTATATTCCCTGGCCCCAAAATCCTGTCGTCGGCCCTGTATGTACCTAATTTTTTTTAGGGTGTTTTTTTTTTTTGGAACTTTATAGAGTTGGCAACCCTAAGTGAAGATAATAAACAGCAGGCCGATGTATCGGTCTAGGACTCTTCCATCTCAGCCTTATACCTCGCGAATCAAGTAGCTACAAATTTAATTAGAAAATTATCAGAATTTTTAAGTATAAAATATGTATTTTTTTTTTTTTTAATTCAGGTAAAGGCTCTTCAAGACAGATATAAAGTATTAGAGGTAAGAAATAACATCACAAAAAGGGTCAATGTTTTACAAGAACTGCTGCTAGCAAGACTTCCGCTCGTGGTTCCGTGAAGAACAGTATTTAAAGAAGGACATATCCTAGCAACGGGATCAGTTTTCTCTCGTTCAAGTTTCATTTTGATTTGTGATAATAATTCTATTTAATCATCCACTTCTCATGTTCTAAGTCTGTTTGTGTTTCTATATTTTGATATTTCAATTTTCTGTAATTTTCCCAAAATCCCACAAGATTGAACGTCTTGAAATTTTGTGTAACTATTTTGGGTTTCCATGTTTACAGGAAGGTTATTAATCAGCTGTTTAATACTAGTAGACTAATTCATTTCTAAAAAAAAATTATTCTGAATTGGCAGTAAATTGCTTGAAAATAAGAAGGCGTTTTTTCTGGATATTGTTTTAAAGATTTCTTGTATTTTTTTTCCGTTCATTATAAAAGCGTATCTTTATAGTTGGTACATTTACAAGTCGATACTGTTCCCGTTCTTGGTTATTTTTCTGTCAAGAGTTATTGAGAGAAACTTCAACTGAAAACACTAGATTTTTCTTCTAGAAGTTAACCTATCTATCGTTAAATGTACTTCTAGCGTGCCTACTTTGTTTTAGTGCAGTGATGGCGAACCTTTTTGAGACGTGGGTCAAATTTTGTTCATTTTTTTTTTTTAGTACTAGCTCTTTGGTCACTAATGTCCATTTGGACAGGAGTTAAGTTTAAAAATTTTAAACTGAATATTTTCAAAACTAAACATCTTTAAAATTCAGTTGGCTTAACGGGTAAAACGGGACTGAAACAAGTGCTATGGAAGTCTCTTTTTACAAACATAACTGAACAAAACCTTACAAAAGTGTGTTTTAGCTGAAGAAAAATCTAAATATGGTTATTTGCTTTGGGTTGTCGATTTTTTTAACAAACAAAATATGAGTAAAATTATACATTTTATTTGATATTTTGTAAACACTTTTGCTTTATTTCAAATACTACAAAAGTATTTCTCGTCATTTGCGTTTTAGAACTGTAATGATCAAGCTAAAGGTTATAGATAGCATTTAAATTGCTTTTGCCTAGCAATTATGGGTCAGTGAAAAAGCTTGCGCGGGTCTTTGGTTCGCCATCACTATTCTAGTATATGCAATTGGAAATTTTAAGACTTTTAGAAGCTTATTTTTTCACACTATTAAAGGTAAAGTTAAAGAAAATACACAAAAATAAATTAATGAATAAATTTTATGTATATTACAAACATGTTTTGACTATGCTTACGAACCACACAATAACAGAGGAAGCCTTTTTTTGACAACATTTATAGTTAAAACGCTATCTGGTTTTCTTTTTTGTGGTTTCATTTTTGTTTTTTGGGTGTCTTATCTTACATTTAATAATTTTAGTTTCTTTCTCTTTTCAAATTTTTATATAATTTTTCTTTTTTGTTTTTATTATGTATACATCTTTTAGTTATTTATATAATAATTTAAAAAATTATTTACATAAACGTGAAAAAATAAAAGTAAAACAAATAATGAAATTATAGAAATTAAAATATTCTTTGGTACAACAACGGATTTAATTTACAAAAAATTTATCAACAAAATAAATAAATTTATAATCTCCATGCGTATTTATAGAACATAAAGCAACACTATCCGTATTTACATAAACAGTTTAGCTTTATTTTAATATATATATTTTTTTAATTTAAATAGATTGTCTATTTATTCACCGGATGAATAAATAATAAAATACAATTTACAAATTTAAATTAATGCTCCTTTCTTTACTTTTTTTACAACAATATATATAGAAGTGCCGAAGCACATTTCCTCATTTTTTTTGGATTATTTTTTACATTTTTCATTGCTTTTTCTATCTTTTAGATGGGAAATCATCAGTAAAGAGGTGAAGAGGTAAGTGCTGATGCAGGATGTAATGGAGGTATGGGTGGTGGTAGGTATGTGGAGGTAGCAGGTGAATGTTGATGCTGTTGATGATGATGATGGTGGTGATGATGTAGATGTAGTAAGGGTGGTGGCGGTGTGGTAGTTGTGGTAACTGATGTAGCGCCAACTATAGCCGATATCGCGGACGCCGCTATTGTTGGCGATGATGTGATTGATGCTGCCGGAGAACATGAGGACGATGATGGCGATGCTGATGATGATGCTGCTGCTGCTGCTGCTGCTGCTGTATTTATTCCCACTGACGGCTAGATAGCCTGGCCACAATGGGCGGCCAATTCTGCTCGTAATCTTTTTGCCGCACTATTTCTAGCCTCTTCCTCTTCACTTTCTTCGGCTTCCTCTTGTTTCCGTTTGGCGGTGGCCATTTCCGCTGCGTGTTTTTTCCGCCATTTTGTCCGTCTATTTTGAAACCAAACCTGCAACAAAAATAAAGCGATGGTTAGTTGAATATTAAGAATTTGGCGTAATGCAAAGTATTTGAATTGCAAACGAATCGTTATCGTTCTATTTTTAACATTATTTCTGTTTCAATGATCAACCATTGTTAAAAACGTGATCCAGTTTCAATTTTCGCCAAAAAAATAATAATTATATCTTTTTTTTTTTTTTTACTTGATAACCATTCTGAAATTATATAAATATTTATTAAAATCGCTAAAACCCACAAAATTTATAAAGTTGATCATCCTGTTTCGCAGATTTGTCTTCGTATTTTATATTTTACTTAAATATTTATTATTATAAGGTAGGTGATGAGGCTGTAGGTTTAACTAAACTGACACGTTAGAGAGAAGCTTAATCCATCCTCTTTTCCAGAAATGCATTAAAAACAACATTTTTCAAGGAAAATATTTCAAAAAAAAGAAAAAGCAGACCCATAATTTTGCAATGTGCACACAAAATTTAAGGGTACTTGTTGAATTCTTCGAAATGGTATTTTGGGTTGACTGATTTTATTATTTTATTTTTTTAATTTAAGACATGACAACATCTGAAGTTATTATCGCTGGTGCTTTTTTTCCAGAGCAATGCCAGTCTTCCGATAGTGTACTGTCGTTGCAGACAATACTATTCCATCACCGGGGACAGTGAGCTGTAAGAAGCTCGCTAGAAAGAGAAATACCCCAGAATCGCTGCGTTGGAATTCAGTACAAAATAATCAACTGAACTAATTCCTTAAATATTTGCATGATCGTAAAAAATTTGTTTAATAAAGTTTAATGTAAAAAATAATAAAGTAGGAATAATTCCAGTTTCTTTTAGAAGAATTTCCTCTGCACCATTATTTTTTAAATCAATTTTTCTTTTGTTTTTTAAAAACAAAAGAAATAATAAATTTTTAGTAAATTTAATTTACGCCCAATTCCCTAGAGGTATTGTTTTGTTACAAGGAACACCTGTCGACCGGAATTCTATCCTGCTGTGAAAAGCTAGGTGAGGAAAACAGAATGTGGAAAAAATAAAAAGAAAAAAAAAATTGGTAACTTGTTAGCAGACTGTTGAAAAGAAAATCCCCAAGGGAAAATGGAGGGTAGAGCCAGACGGACAGCAATAGACAACGGGAAAACATAAAGTTGAGACCAGTGTGGGAAATGGTTTTTAATTATGAACACTTTAAAACAAAACAAAAAAGAAAATTAATTAATGTACCAAGTTTCCTGGACTTTTACATCGCCAAAACGAACACGGTTATTCATTGAATGATTAATTTTTATTTTCTAATTACAAGGACTATTATAGCTGCATGTTTCAGTATTTAAACTAGGCAAAGCAAGTTCTATAGTAATTTAGGAAAGATCTACAAATTTTGCTCGTTATTCCAGAGTGAGGCAGTTAAGAAATTGATTATAATTTTGTTTTAGAACTTAAAGAATTGTATTTTTTGTATTCAGAATGTTTAGATTCACTAAAACAGCAATCCTCTTCCTTGTACAGATCTGGTGCGCTACCTTGGGCTGTACATAGACAAACGACTCACGTGGAACCCACACACTAGACTTAAAAGACAAGCAATGACGAAACGTGCTAAACTGCTTTACAGACTACTTGTTCTAAATTGCCCATTGAACTCAAACGATTACTATACAATACTATCCACAAACCTATGTGGACTTAATGACCAGAGCTATGGGGTTCAGCCAAACCTACAAAACATACGAGCTGTACAAAACATTTCAGTCAAAACTACTCCGACAGATAGTTGACGCACCTTTCTACGGTGACTAACCTCACTCTCCACCACGACCTCAACATTTCCTTCATAGACCAACTCGCCAAGACTTAATACTAAAAATTCCACACTACTCTCTCGACTAGCTCTAATCCTCTAGTTCAGTATCTCGCCTCCTCTGACATCCCTAACAACCCTCCTCGCCGACTGAATCGCCAGTGGTCCCGCGATTTCCTCGCAGTCTGAAGGCCTAAAATTAATATCCTGTAGAAAGTGCTGCTAAAACATTTCAGTCAAAACTCCTCCGACAGATAGCTGACGCACCTTTCTACGGTGACTAACCTCACTCTTCACCACGACCTCAACATTTCCTTCATAGACCAACTCGCCAAGACTTAATACTAAAAATTCCACACTACTCTCTCGACTAGCTCTAATCCTCTAGTTCAGTATCTCGCCTCCTCTGACATCCCTAACAACCCTCCTCGCCGACTGAATCGCCAGTGGTCCCGCGATTTCCTCGCAGTCTGAAGGCCTAAATATCATTATTCTCCTCTCTCCTCTCTCTCCTCCTCACACTCTCCTCCTCGTATGCTACTGCTGGGTAGCTTCTCTCCTCCTGCACCAGTTCATCACTCTCTCCATATTTACTTATTTTATACAACTGTATGCAGATTGCAAATTACGAAATGAATTAAAAAAAAAAAAAATATCGTAAATACGAGGTGTGTTCAAAAAGTAACGGGAATTTTCGTTTTTTGAAAAAAATATTTATTTATTCATCTACATTAATATTGTCGCCTTCAAAGTAGTCCCCTTCGCATACAATACACTTGTGCCAGCGCTTTTTCCAATCCTCGAAACACTTCTGAAACTCGATCTTTGTGATAGCTTTCAGCTCTTTCAGCGATTCGCTTTTAATGTCATCTATGCTTGTAAAACGACGGCCTTTTAATGTTCTCTTTATGTTTGGAAATAGAAAAAAGTCACATGGAGCCATGTCTGGCGAATATGGAGGCTGGGGCATCGTTAAAGTTTTGTTTTTGGCCAAAAATTCACGAACAAGCAATGAAGTGTGAGCAGGTGCATTATCGTGGTGCAAAATCCATGAATTGTTTTGCCATAAATCCGGGCGTTTTTTTCGGATTGCTTCACGCAAACGGCGTTGAACTTGTAGGTAGTACTCCTTATTGATTGTTTGACCTTGTGGCAAGAATTCATGATGCACTATGCCATTAAAATCGAAGAACACAGTGAGCATAACCTTCACATTCGACCGCACTTGTCGAGCCTTTTTCGGTCTTGGCGATCCAGAATGCCTGCACTGGGACGATTGAGCCTTAGTTTCGACATCATATCCGTAAACCCATGTTTCGTCACCTGTTATAACACGTTTCAGTAGATCCGCATCGTTGTCGACTTCATTGAGTGACTCTTGAGCAACTTCCATTCTCCGCTGTTTTTGTTCGAAATTCAACAATTTTGGAACAAATTTTGCTGCCACACGTTTCATACCCAAAACATCCGAAAAAATTTCATGGCATGAGCCAATTGATATGGCAACATCATCAGCGACTTCTCTGATTGTGATTCGGCGATCGTTCATAACCATTTCTTTCACTTTTTTCACGTTTTCATCGGTTGTTGATGTGCTTGGACGTCCAGGTCGTTCGTCATCTTCAACGTTTTCGCGGCCATCTTGGAAACGCTTATACCACTCGTAAATCCTTGTTTTACTCATAGCAGACTCACCATATGCCTTTATTAACATTTCACACACTTTATTTCATTTTTTACGCAAAATTTAATACAAATTCTTTGATCCATTTTTTTTAACAAACAAAAATCGCCAAGCTCGAAAAACACGTCTAACCTTAACGGCTGCCACTTAAGAAGTAAACAATGAATATTACTGAAAATTTTATCGTACTTCAGGGGCATGTGTACCAACATAATAAAAAAAAAATTTTTACAACCAGACTCTCCAAACCCGCGAAATTTAAAAATTCCCGTTACTTTTTGAACACACCTCGTATACGTTATTTCAGAAGTGGAACACTTAATATTTTATAAACACCAATTATGAGTACTTTTGGTTATCTTAAATATATATTTAAACAGGTTACAACAAGCTAGGTTGTTTCTTTATTCTATCTCTCCACATTGATATCGTAAGTGAAATTCCAGACGAGATGTTTCTTTCAGAGCCACAATGTTAACAATCAAGACTTGCAAGAGTCCAGAAATTAATAAAATTCTTCTTAAATGTTCAAAAATAAATTAGCGCTACTTTCAATAGCTTTTTCATTTTGTATTTACGTTAAGAAAGCTAAAACGATTACGTTTTTTTTTTGTGACGTTTATTTATTAAAAAGTGTTCAATACATTCATTTTCAACATAAATATTAATGAAAAATGCTTGGGTACCAGATTAGTTGTGTAACAGTAAATATTGTAGTTATCAGAAGCCGAAGAAAAAGATAACCCCGCCATATAAAATCTAGAATCTAAAATATGACCCAGGCTTTAATGAATATACACCCATACAAATAGGGTGTTGATGTATCGTCGTCAGATAATATGGCTGTTGATAGTGTGATAGCGTCACCATAGTAACGCGCTCCTGCTATCTTGAAGACTTGATCTCTTGCTATATTTATTCCTGCAATATACACCATCAATGCTTTTATCAAATACCTCCTTTATTCCATCCACCCATCAATAATCTACATAAATTTAACGAAATTATGGCGAAAAACTTGTTCACACTAATTTAACGATTAACCTAAATTCCCATATTTGTACTGACACAAAATATTAACTATAAAAGAAAAAAAAAAGGATAAGTACTAGCACAAAATAGGGTTATAAGGAAATGCAATAACTTTTATTATGCACTCTATGAAATTATCTTCGCAAATGCATCCACTCGCACGTAAAATGTACATGGAACATTTAGACAATTGTAATAAAAATTCGCACACAGTCTACAGCAAGTAGCAATGCAGAAGTTGTGTTTACAAATCCTTAACGTTCTCCGTAAAGTTTTACAGATAAAATATTTTGAAGTGTAAAAAAGGGTAAAATGCACTTCTTTATTTCCTTAAATAAATAATTTTTTTTTAGGGAAGGGATTAGCTATGAGGTTAGCATACTGGACTCCCACGCGGAGGTCCCGGGTTCGAATCCAGCAGCTGACCCTTAGATTTTCTCTTCCTAGGAGCTTCTTACAGCTCACTGTCCGGTGATGGACAGTGTTGTCTGTAACGAGAGAACACTGTCCGGAGGCCGGCAGTGCACTGGAAAAAGCTCCGGGCGCTAATGACCTCAGCTGTTGATGCGCCAAAAAAAAAAAAAAAAAAAAAAAAAAAAAAAAAAAAAAAAAAAAAAATTTTGAAAATTTAAACAAATTGATTAATAAGTTTTAAAAGTAAAGCCTAAATTTTGTGTATAATATTTTGGATTTTCTATACTTTGTTCAACTTTGAACTGTCACAAGATTGAACTAAGTTCTTGAAAAGTTTCGCCCCAAAGTTGATGGAACCAGTTTTGAATCAGTAACAATTGGTTCTTTCAAATTACTGCATGTTTGCAACAATATAGATGAAGTGTGATTAATTTATTTTAGTATAGCCATTTAGTTGGGCGTATTTGTTTGAAAAAATGGAATTAAAAACTAAGAATTTTAATATAAGGAAAAGACAAACTAGCATAGAAACAGCGTGGCCTTATTTAGACCATTTTTCTACCTCTTTCTCTGTAGATTGGCTTGTTTTTTTACACAAACTTCAGTGCAAACCCTTTAGAAAACCCTTAAGTTCGTTGAGATGATTCTCTACTGTTTTTCACCCCAATAACAAAACCATAACTGTGTCTAACTTGAAGTTTTATAATTCCCAAATTATTTTTTAAATCTATTAATTGCTATACAAGGTTCTTATCGTTTCTGTTTCTACTGCCATTACATTCACCAGTGAATAAATGAATTATAAAAAAAAACAAATATTACTTAGTATTAGGCCGAAAAATTGAAGGCCTTTTTAACAAGATGTAACATGCAAAAGGTCAATACAAACACTTGACAGGTTGTACAAATATGGTTTTGACTGGTTTTATCTGGACATCGTATTTCAAATTTCAACAGTAACTAACTCTAACATAGTCTTTTTCTACTTTTAATGTGCATGAGTATGTGATTACTCAGAATAAAGGGCATAATCAAGATAAATCAGATTATTAATAGTTTGCAATAGAGTTAAAAGAAATTGACTATTTATTTATGAAGATACATTTTATCATTAGTATAACAAAAAAATGTATTATGAATGAATTAGCCAGCATAAGGGTCTGTGGCATTTAGTACAATAAAATCTAAACAGTAGGTACGAGGGTCGTTTGAAAAGTCCGTGCAAAGTCAGAGAGATAGCACTACTGGCGCGTATCGAGGTTAGTAGCATCTCTTGGAAGAACACATACCAAGTTTCAGCCAGATCGGTCTATTTCTTTGTGTTTGGCATTCGTTTGAATCAAGGAAGTCGAGTGATTTTCAAAAAATGGACGAAAAAGAATTTCGTGTGTTGATTAAACACTACTTTATGAAAGGCAAAACGCCTGAGGAGACTAAAGAGAAGCTTGATAAACATTATGGTGACTCTGCACCTTCGATTAGAACAGTTTATAAGTGGTTTCAAAATTTTCGGAGTGGCCGTATAGGCACAAGTGACGCTGAACTTTCTGGACGTCCTGTTGAGGTTACTACTCCAGAAATCATTGATAAAATCCATGATATGGTGATGGATGACAGAAGAGTGAAGGTGCGTGAGATTACTAGTGCTGTGGGCATCTCGAATGAATGGGTACATAATATTTTGCATCAACATTTGGACATGACAAAGCTATCCGCAAGATGGGTGCCGCGATTGCTCACGCTTGACCAAAAACGAAATCGTGTGAAGTGTTGCAAGGACGGCTTACAGCTGTTCCAGAAGAATCCGCAGGACTTTAAGCGTCGTTTCGTCACTGTGGATGAAACATGGATACATCACTACACTCCTGAGACCAAGGGGGAATCTGCACCAAAAAAGGCGAAGACCGTTCCTTCGGCCGGAAAGATTATAGCGACTGTCTTTTGGGATTCGCAAGGAATAATCCTCATCGACTATCTGGAAAAGGGTAAAACTATTACAGGTGCATATTATTCATCGTTATTGGACCGTTTGAAAACCGAGCTGCAAGAAAAACGCTCACGATTGGCCCACAAAAAAGTCCTTTTCCATCACGACAACGCACCAGCTCACACCTCAGCAGTTGTGGTCGCAAAATTAATGGAAATAGGGTTCCAACTCGTTTCACATCCCCCCTATTCTCCAGACTTGGCTCCCTCGGACTACTATTTGTTCCCCAATATGAAGAAATGGCTGGCGGGAAAAAGATTTTATTCAAACGAGGAAGTGATTGCAGAAACGAATGGCTATTTTTCAGACTTGGACAAATCCTATTATTCGGAAGGGATCAACAAACTAGAGCAGCGTTGGACGAAGTGTATAAGCCTAAAAGGAGACTATGTTGAAAAATAAAAAAGGTTTACCCCAAAAAATTGAGTAGTTTTTATTTTTGCACGGACTTTTCAAACGACCCTCGTATTTGCTGATTTGTGTACCTTTTGGTGTTTAATCAACCCTTATGCTTAACTTTTTAAACTGTAAGTTTTTGTTAAAGAGATCGTACAAGATCTCATCTAGTGCCTAAGATTGTACATGGATTGGCTACCATTGCATCCTAAAATATCCTTAAAAAATCAGTGTTTGTTAGATAGATTGTATACGCCATAATGTGCTGGATGATTTAGCAAGAGTTTGCCCGAAGTTTAGTAAAACCAAATAGATGCAGGCTTTCAAATAAGTAAAATTAGACTAGTAGAACACTGTACAATTGTATTATTTGAAATTTTATAGGTACTTCACTTTCTAATTCGTCATAAATCCGGGACAGTTGCAGTTCTGGGCAGCCCATCTTTTCTATTCAGTACACCATTAAGATTTCCTTGGTGCAACTCACGAAAAGCAATCAAACATCCACATTTTCGATTTGGGATAGATTCTTTTTGTTTTTGTAAAACCATTTTTTCATGATCAGGGGAATTTTAAAACGTCCATTTTCATTCAAAATTTAAAATCTGCCCAATTTTCCCTTGCGTGGGATTTTACAGAAAGTAAAATTCAAAGTAATGGATATTTCTAATAAATTTCTGCAATAACGGCTAATAATTTACTTGATTGTATTTGTAGAATTGAAGTTTATATTATTTTAAATATCATCACTCGGACTTCGTATAATTATTAAATCCAATTTAGTGGGCAAAATTGGACAGATGTTAGCATTGTAGTGGGTTTGATCTATGCCCGGTGATAGTTCCTCCCCCATTATTCTAGGAGTAGAACCAGCGAAAGGGGCGGCAGAAGTGAGAGAGGCAGGGGAATTGTTGGAGCCTGGACTGTGGAGCCTGTTTAGCCACTCCTAAAACTGTATTTATTGGCTTTGTCCTTAGAGCCCTTTATTAACAAAAGGGATACGGCGGTAGCCGGCAATCTCTGTACTACTAGAGGCGGCCGCCTCCATCTCAATATGGTCCCAAAACTCCACCCACCCACTTGAACGGCCTCCACTACACAGCGCGCTCTCTCTAGACTAATTGAATTAGTTTATTACTTATTGTTGTGTTGGATTTAACCGAAAGCTTGTGGACGAAGAGGTTGGAGAATGAATAAGCGAACAGATCTTATTATTCCAAAACTAATGGCGTAAATTCGTCTTTATCTTATTATGTAAGATATATTATATGTCTCTTATTTAAGCAGCTTCTTCAACGTTACTGTACGTGCAATATGTGCAAACATAATGAGAGAAAGATGAGATTCAGAAGTTGGGCGATAGATACAGAGATATTCTTTGCTAATTATTTGTTAGAATTGGAAACCTCTTTGTTGCTAGTAACGTCATTTCCAACATTTGAATCGATCGCTTTACTTCTTCATACAACTAGCTGGTACACATTCAAGTTATAACTTCAAACATGAAATTTGAGAAATACTTTAAATCTTACTACGTATCTTTATATATCTAGTAAACTTAATGTTACACTTAAATTATTTTGTTTAAGTTTAAGGGACCTGTCAAGTCTTCAGTACCTTTAAAATTGCTTTAAAGCAAACATTCCTAGGGAAAATGATATAGTTCAAATTTATAGATCAAATTAAGCCGCAATCTCAGGAATTCAAGTCCTGCAATGCACGCCTTTGCATTCCATTCGTATTTGCATAATTGAAGAGCTTGGTGCAAAAAGGAGTTATCTACAGTTTTTTAAAATTTTTAGTAGGGACAAAAAATCTAAATTTGCTTTAAGATGTATTCCTTATGTTGTGTCTGCTGTAAGGATTAGTTAATATATTGTGATGGGGTCATTTGGGGCTCAATTTGAACGCATTTTTTAAGCTTGCTATAAGCAAAAGTTATTTTGCAGCTAACACTTTTTTTTTGCACCAAAATCATAATTTTCAGAACTTGAGTACATATTAAGTACTTTAGTCAACAGATTTCTTGTTTTTGAGCTTTTAAGTGGCATTTTGTGTCTTATCGAAGCGAATGTTAGATATATTATTATGCCTGTCAAAAAGAAAAATAATAATATCTACCTAATATAAACATTAAATAAACCTAATATAAAAATTTTTGTTAGACTGATTGCGTCATCTTTTCTGATTGGAGCAAAAGAAAGTTATCTGCAGTAGAAAACTCATTTTTGCTCCAAATCTAACCTAGGTTTAGAGAATAAGTAATAATAAACGAGTCTGCATAAAGACTCGTTTATGTACCAAAAGATGTAGAATTGAACATACAACAAGGGGGCACCACTAAACACATTTTCTGAAAAAAATGTAGATAACTCCTTTTTGCACCAAGCTCTTCAATTCTGTAAGAAATTAATAGGTATTCTTTTCGCTGATAAAACTCATGTGGCAACGTTTGGAAATATCAACCAAGCTCCTTATATTAAAAGCATTTATTTAATACAGGTCAAAGTTCTTAAAAGTGCCTACTCAAAAGTTGCTAAGGAATTTATAAATAACATCAAATATAATTAACTTGCACAATGTTTTGATGTTTATATCGTTATTTTGGCATTCAATATTTGTTTATATTAAGGAATTAATGCACTTGTTAGTCGTACAAAGGTTAATTCATTTTGATAAACCGCAAAAACAAACATTGCTAATTTTGTCCTTTAAAATGATTCAGTATTCTAATGCATTTGAAAGTGAGCGAACTTTTTTTTCTCTTCTCAATTCTAATTTTTTATCATGGAAAGAAGACCTCTAAGTGATGAAAGGGCAAATTTAATTGTCCAGTTTCATTTACAGGGCCTTTCTCAGCTTGAAATTGCTAATGCTTTGAACATTGCGCCAAGTGTTGTTTGCCGAGCATTGCAAAGATACCGCGAGTTTGGAACTGCACAAAGACGCCATGGTGGTGGGAACTTTCGAAGAACCACTGAAAGAGAGGACCGCCTAGTGAGGATGAATGCCCGCAGAAACCCTTTTTTGACCGCCCGACAGTTACAAAATCGTCTTTTTGAATCCTCTGGGACTCAAGTATCTGATCAAACGATTAGAAATCGAATGAGAGAGGTTGGTTTGCGTTCGTATCGCCCAGTTAGAAGGCCTTCTTTGGATACTCGGCACAGAAGAGCAAGATTGGAATGGGTAAACTCTAGGTTGAGGGACAACCAAAACTGGGAATTTGTATTGTTTAGTGACGAGTCAAGATTCTGTTTATCGGGTGATAGCAGACGTTTGCGAGTGTGGAGAAGGCCAAACACTCGTTTTGAGACACAATTCATCCAACCGGTAACAGCACACCGCGGTGGCGGTGTCATGGTGTGGGGTGGAATTATTCTCAACAATCGTACTGAACTGCACATCATTCAGGGCACTTTAAATGGGATCAGATACAGAGATGACATTATTCGGGGGTTTGTCTCAGACTTCCGAGACAATATTGGGCCACAATTTGTTTTTCTCGACGACAATGCCCGCCCTCACCGCGCCAGATGTGTTCTTGAAGAAATTCATCGTCTCGGCATGCGGATCGTATCTACACAGGATCAACAAAAGGTCCTCTCCTCTTTGCGTAGATTGCAATGAGGAGGAGGATTTCAAACATGTAATAATGATATGTCCACGTTATGTGGTAGAAAGGAAACGAATGTATGACGATATATACAGGTATTTAGATGCACCATTTCGCTACGAAGACATTATATTCTCCACCAACATTTATGTGCTTAAGTCGATAGCAGAGCTAGCAATGAAATATGAATGTATTTAAAAGCTATAGCCGAATTAGAATGAATGGAAGAAAATGCTTAGAGAAGGATTACGTGATTTTAATTTTGGTTAAGCTATAAGGATGGCAGGAGCACAGAGTGCTGCTCCATCCATTAGCAGTAGTTTATGTAAATAGCAGTATATAGTAGAATGATGAATGTGTGAAGCGAATGTATTTGTAGGTAAGAATGGAGAGTGAGTGATATTCTAGTGATAAGCACCTAGACGATGCTGGCTGTATGGCGGAAGCCAATGCCAAAAAAAAAACTCGGCATTACCCACTTACCACTGCCAGCACTATCACCAGACCTAAACCCAATAGAGCACATTTGGGACAATTTACAGAGACGACTAAATAACCATCGGCCCCAACCCAGGAACACCGGAGAGCTTGCTAACGTTTTAACGTTACTATGGGAAGAAATTCCGCAAGAAGAAATAGCTGCCGTTATTTTGAGTATGGCAAACCGTTGTTCAGCTGTTCAGAGAGTAAGAGGAGGCTACACCAGGTACTGAAAAACTATTAATTGGATTAACAAAATAAAAATTGTGGAAAAACCAGTGGAGATGTTTTCCACAATTTGTTAGGCGACACTCACGGCTTTTGTTAAATCGTGTTTTATCTTTGTTTTTAAAAATTTTATTTGTTAGAGATAATGTGATATTAAAAGACAAATGAAGCAACTTTTATTTAAAAAAAAATATAACTCTTTCTGCCTTTTTTTGATCTTTTTATTGCAATTCCTTAGCAACTTTTGAGTAGTATATTTATGCAATTTGAAAACAGCTTGCATGAACAGTATAACAGCATATTGCTGCCGACTGTTGAATTCCACTAAAAATCGAAAAATTCTAATAAAATTAAAAACATTTATTTACAGGAGAAAAATGATGTTCAAAAGCGTCACTCCTTAGTTACTGGTTTCCTAAACGCTAGCAGCTGAATCTTCAAAAATAAAAACTTTTTAATATTTGACTCATCTCCTCATCTTCCAGACAATCCTCCTCGTCGCTTGAAGCGGAAGTGGCCTAGGGACGTATTGATGTGAGTGTAATTGATGAGAAAGAGTTCCGTCAATGGGTGGTTGCTCTTTCATGACATTCACGTGAATTTGACCTGTACGATCAAATTTACTTGATACTACATTTGTTGTAGTTGTAGGCTAACTAAGTGGGGGAAAAAAATATTGGAATCTATATTCAAATTTTGTTTTAGTGGCTATAATAGAAAATCTTGTACATTTTTACTTTTTTTTTGTTAATAATATTTGACTTCTTCTTTCAAAATAATACCAGAGTATTAGGTTTTGCAAAAAGGAACAGGAAAAATGTTAAGGATTGCTTAAGAATATGATTATTAATTACTAATGGAAGTATTTCTTGTCTTAAGGTTGGCAGCATCCTTAATAATGTTCTATATTAGAGAGATTTTGGGTTGGCGATGGAGCTGGAGAAGTATGGGCGAACGCTTGGCGTGGTTGTAAGACAAGAAGGGTTCTGTAAGAGCATAGCGCGCCCTAAACAAGAGAGGTTTACATTAATACCCATTTAGTATGTCTCTTAACTTGTCATGGACGCCGTATAATCAGAATGGAGTGTACTATAAATCAAGGCCCTAACTTGGACTAAGAGGAAGGATGTCTACTCACTGGCGGCGCGCTGAAGAGGAACAACGGAAGAGTGGATTGATTAATTTGGAATACGTCAGTGTTCTACAAGGGTGGTATAAAACGGTTCTTGGGGTGTCGGTCGGACAGGAAACACTCTGCTGCAGGGTGAAACTGGCAGTAAATGTGGATGTAACCAGAGGCGTCAGCGGTTAATTGAGGGCGTGGCGATTTTCTCAGACATCTAGTCGGCCAAACATGTGCACTTTTTGTGCCTATCAATGTTCACAAATTAAATACTGGCTCATTCACGCCTAGTTGCATTCCCATTAAAAACATTTAGCGGTTAATAGTAACTTGTAATAAATAAGACTTTAACTGTTTGATAGTGTAGATACGACGTGCTTAATTTTCTTAACACAAATAACTAAACTTTCGGATTTAACCAGTTAAATCTTTGTTAACTGAATCGACAATTAAAAGGAATTCCATTTAAAGTTTTATAATTATTTTTGTGAAGAGCATTATTAATACAAAACAGTTGTATAGGGAAGGGATTAGCGATGAGGTTAACATACTGGACTCCCACGCCGAGGTCACGGGTTCGAATCCAGCAGCTGACCCTTAGATTTTCTCTTCCTAGGAGCTTCTTACAGCTCACTGTCCGGAGATGGACTGTGTTGTCTGTAACGAGAGAACACTGCCCGGAGGCCGGCAATGCACTGGAAAAAGCTCCGGGCGCTAATAACCTCAGCTGTTGATGCGCCAAAAAAATAAAATAAATGAATAAATATTATACAGTAAAGTTGTTAATATGTACAGTAATAAGGTTAGTCTGTCTGAAGATATACGAGAAAATATGGTATAAATAGCTCAATTAACAGGATTAAAATTGTCTTTCATGGGGTATTTTCCAAGACCTGAAAACACAAATGACAATTGGATTTCAAACTGCCTTCTATAAAGAAAATTTAGGAAAAGTTACATCATTATCGATAAAAGATAAAGAAAATTTAATGGAATGATCATGTGACAGAACTTAAATGGTAACTGTGTAAAGATCTGTTTAAAGAGACTCTAAGCAAGCAACATTAAATTAATTGGTACTTACAGGTAGTTGAATGCTTAAAAGAAATTAATTTAGAAAATTTGGGCACAAATATAATTATCCTAAAGAAGAACTTCGTTAAATAATTAATAATTTTGAATAAAAAATATGTACGCAATTTTTAATTTTTTAAAAAATTATCAAAACTAAGATCTTACACTTTACGAAGTTTATAAAATGAACATGAACTCCTTTGTAACAGATACATTGTATCTCTATACAAATAAAGATAATAATAATAAAATAGAACTCTCGGAATAACAAATTTCACAAAATACAATCATTTTTTACAAAGTGGTAAAATTTAGCATGATGTACTACCAAGTGGTAGGCGAGTCAAAAAAAGGATGGGTAACGATGCTTTAGACCAGTGGTTCTTAACCGGTGTTCCGCGAATATGGTGCAAGTGTTCCGCGAAATTTCAATTTTAAATGTATTGAAATTTAGAAACTTAGGAAAGATACGAAAAAAAAAAATTGTTCTTTTTTTTTTTAATTTGAATTTAATTTTAAGTTCTTGCTAAATACCGAATTTCAAATTATTTAATTTTTTGGGTCATGAAATTCTGTAAAATTATGGCCGTTTTATATCTCCCACTGTGAACCATGTATTGATATAGAATTTTGTTCTCTTGTACATTTTGTTTTTCTCAATTATAAACTATAGTTATTTTGTGCACAGATCTATAAATGTAGAAGATATAAAGGGTTGAAAATTTTTTAGGTCATGAAATTCTGTAAAATGATGGCCGTTTTATATCTCCCACTGTGAACCACCTATTCGTATGAAATTTTGTTCTCTTGTACACTTTGTTTTTCTCAAATATAAACTATAGTTATTTTGTGCACAGATCTATAAATGTAGAAGATATAAAGGGTTGAAAATTTTTTGGGTCATGAAATTCTGTAAAATTATTGCCGTTTTATATCTCCCACTGTGAACCATGTATTGATATAGAATTTTGTCCTCTTGTACACTTTGTTTTTCTCAATTATAAACTATAGTTATTTTGTGCACAGATCTATAAATGTAGAAGATATAAAGGGTTGAAAATTTTTTGGGTCATGAAATTCTGTAAAAATATGGCCGTTTTATATCTCCCACTGTGAACCACGTATTTGTATGAAATTTTGTTCTCTTGTACACTTTGTTTTTCTCAATTATAAACTATAGTTATTTTGTGCACAGATCTATAAATGTAGAAGATATAAAGGGTTGAAAATTTTTTGGGTCATGAAATTCTGTAAAATTATGGCCGTTTTATATCTCCCACTGTGAACCACGTATTCGTATGAAATTTCGTTTTCTTGTACACTTTGTTTTTCTCAATTATAAATTATAGTTATTTTGTGCACAGATCTATAAATGTAGAAGATATAAAGGGTTGAAAATTTTTTGGGTCATGAAATTCTGTAAAATTATGGCCGTTTTATATCTCCCACTGTGAACCACGTATTTGTATGAAATTTTGTTTTCTTGTACACTTTGTTTTTCTCAATTATAAACTATAGTTATTTTGTGCACAGATCTATAAATGTAGAAGATATAAAGGGTTGAAAATTTTTTGGGTCATGAAATTCTGTAAAATTATTGCCGTTTTATATCTCCCACTGTGAACCATGTATTGATATAGAATTTTGTCCTCTTGTACACTTTGTTTTTCTCAATTATAAACTATTGTTATTTTGTGCACAGATCTATAAATGTAGAAGATATAAAGGGTTGAAAATTTTTTGGGTCATGAAATTCTGTAAAAATATGGCCGTTTTATATCTCCCACTGTGAACCACGTATTTGTATGAAATTTTGTTCTCTTGTACACTTTGTTTTTCTCAATTATAAACTATAGTTATTTTGTGCACAGATCTATAAATGTAGAAGATATAAAGGGTTGAAAATTTTTTGGGTCATGAAATTCTGTAAAATTATGGCCGTTTTATATCTCCCACTGTGAACCACGTATTCGTATGAAATTTTGTTTTCTTGTACACTTTGTTTTTCTCAATTATAAACTATAGTTATTTTGTGCAGAGATCTATAAATGTAGAAGATATAAAGGGTTGAAAATTTTTTGGGTCATGAAATTCTGTAAAATTATGGCCGTTTTATATCTCCCACTGTGAACCATGTATTGATATAGAATTTTGTCCTCTTGTACACTTTGTTTTTCTCAATTATAAACTATAGTTATTTTGTGCACAGATCTATAAATGTAGAAGATATAAAGGGTTGAAAATTTTTTGGGTCATGAAATTCTGTAAAAATATGGCCGTTTTATATCTCCCACTGTGAACCACGTATTTGTATGAAATTTTGTTCTCTTGTACACTTTGTTTTTCTCAATTATAAACTATAGTTATTTTGTGCACAGATCTATAAATGTAGAAGATATAAAGGGTTGAAAATTTTTTGGGTCATGAAATTCTGTAAAATTATGGCCGTTTTATATCTCCCACTGTGAACCACGTATTCGTATGAAATTTTGTTTTCTTGTACACTTTGTTTTTCTCAATTATAAATTATAGTTATTTTGTGCACAGATCTATAAATGTAGAAGATATAAAGGGTTGAAAATTTTTTGGGTCATGAAATTCTGTAAAATTATGGCCGTTTTATATCTCCCACTGTGAACCACGTATTTGTATGAAATTTTGTTTTCTTGTACACTTTGTTTTTCTCAATTATAAACTATAGTTATTTTGTGCACAGATCTATAAATGTAGAAGATATAAAGGGTTGAAAATTTTTTGGGTCATGAAATTCTGTAAAATTATTGCCGTTTTATATCTCCCACTGTGAACCATGTATTGATATAGAATTTTGTCCTCTTGTACACTTTGTTTTTCTCAATTATAAACTATAGTTATTTTGTGCACAGATCTATAAATGTAGAAGATATAAAGGGTTGAAAATTTTTTGGGTCATGAAATTCTGTAAAAATATGGCCGTTTTATATCTCCCACTGTGAACCACGTATTTGTATGAAATTTTGTTCTCTTGTACACTTTGTTTTTCTCAATTATAAACTATAGTTATTTTGTGCACAGATCTATAAATGTAGAAGATATAAAGGGTTGAAAATTTTTTGGGTCATGAAATTCTGTAAAATTATGGCCGTTTTATATCTCCCACTGTGAACCACGTATTCGTATGAAATTTTGTTTTCTTGTACACTTTGTTTTTCTCAATTATAAACTATAGTTATTTTGTGCAGAGATCTATAAATGTAGAAGATATAAAGGGTTGAAAATTTTTTGGGTCATGAAATTCTGTAAAATTATGTCCGTTTTATATCTCCCACTGTGAACCATGTATTGATATAGAATTTTGTTCTCTTGTACATTTTGTTTTTCTCAATTATAAACTATAGTTATTTTGTGCACAGATCTATAAATGTAGAAGATATAAAGGGTTGAAAATTTTTTGGGTCATGAAATTCTGTAAAATTATGGCCGTTTTATATCTCCCACTGTGAACCATGTATTCGTATGAAATTTTGTTCTCTTGTACACTTTGTTTTTCTCAATTAAAAACTATAGTTATTTTGTGCACAAATCTAAAAAAGTAGAAAATATAAAGGGTTGAAAATTTTTTGGGTCATGAAATTCTGTAAAATTATGGCCGTTCTATATCTCCCACTGTGAACCACGTATTCGTATGAAATTTTGTTCCTGTGTACACTTTGTTTTTCTCAATTATAAAGTATAGTTATTTTGTGCACAGATCTAAAAAAGTAGAAGATATAAAGGGATGAAAATTTTTTGGGTCATGAATTTCTGTAAAATTTTGGCCGTTTTATATCTCTCACTGTGAACCACGTATTTGTATGAAATTTTGTTCTCTTGTACACTTTGTTTTTCTCAATTATAAACTATAGTTATTTTGTGCACAGATCTATAAATGTAGAAGATATAAAGGGTTGAAAATTTTTTGGGTCATGAAATTCTGTAAAATTATGGCCGTTTTATATCTCCCACTGTGAACCACGTATTCGTATGAAATTTTGTTCTCTTGTACACTTTGTTTTTCTCAATTATAAACTATAGTTATTTTGTGCACAGATCTATAAATGTAGAAGATATATAGGGTTGAAAATTTTTTGGGACATGAAATTCTGTAAAATTATGGCCGTTTTATATCTCCCACTGTGAACCACGTATTCGTATGAAATTTTGTTCTCTTGTAAACTTTGTTTTTCTCAATTATAATCTATAGTTATTTTGTGCACAGATCTATAAATGTAGAAGATATAAAGGGTTGAAAATTTTTTGGGTCATGAAATTCTGTAAAATTATGGCCGTTTTATATCTCCCACTGTGAACCACGTATTCGTATGAAATTTTGTTCTCTTGTACACTTTGTTTTTCTCAATTATAAACTATAGTTATTTTGTGCACAGATCTATAAATGTAGAAGATATAAAGGGTTGAAAATTTTTTGGGTCATGAAATTCTGTAAAATTATGGCCGTTTTATATCTCCCACTGTGAACCATGTATTGATATAGAATTTTGTTCTCTTGTACATTTTGTTTTTCTCAATTATAAACTATAGTTATTTTGTGCACAGATCTATAAATGTAGAAGATATAAAGGGTTGAAAATTTTTTGGGTCATGAAATTCTGTAAAATTATTGCCGTTTTATATCTCCCACTGTGAACCATGTATTGATATAGAATTTTGTCCTCTTGTACACTTTGTTTTTCTCAATTATAAACTATAGTTGTTTTGTGCACAGATCTATAAATGTAGAAAATATAAAGGGTTGAAAATTTTTTGGGTCATGAAATTCTGTAAAATTATGGCCGTTCAATATCTCCCACTGTGAACCACGTATTCGTATGAAATTTTGTTCCTGTGTACACTTTGTTTTTCTCAATTATAAAGTATAGTTATTTTGTGCACAGATCTAAAAAAGTAGAAGATATAAAAGGTTGAAAATTTTTTGGGTCATGAATTTCTGTAAAATTTTGGCCGTTTTATATCTCTCACTGTGAACCACGTATTTGTATGAAATTTTGTTCTCTTGTACACTTTGATTTTCTCAATTATAAACTATAGTTATTTTGTGCACAGATCTATAAATGTAGAAGATATAAAGGGTTGAAAATTTTTTGGGTCATGAAATTCTGAAAAATTATGGCCGTTTATATCTCCCACTGTGAACCACGTATTCGTATGAAATTTTGTTCTCTTGTAAACTTTGTTTTTCTCAATTATAAACTATAGTTATTTTGTGCACAGATCTATAAATGTAGAAGATATAAAGGGTTGAAAATTTTTTGGGTCATGAAATTCTGTAAAATTATGGCCGTTTTATATCTCCCACTGTGAACCACGTATTCGTATGAAATTTTGTTCTCCTGTACACTTTGTTTTTCTCAATTATAAACTATAGTTATTTTGTGCACAGATCTATAAATGTAGAAGATATATGGGGTTGAAAATTTTTTGGGTCATGAAATTCTGTAAAATTATGGCCGTTTTATATCTCCCACTGTGAACCATGTATTCGTATGAAATTTTGTTCTCTTGTACACTTTGTTTTTCTCAATTATAAACTATAGTTATTTTGGGCACAAATCTAAAAAAGTAGAAAATATAAAGGGTTGAAAATTTTTTGGGTCATGAAATTCTGTAAAATTATGGCCGTTCTATATCTCCCACTGTGAACCACGTATTCGTATGAAATTTTGTTCCTGTGTACACTTTGTTTTTCTCAATTATAAAGTATAGTTATTTTGTGCACAGATCTAAAAAAGTAGAAGATATAAAGGGTTGAAAATTTTTTGGGTCATGAATTTCTGTAAAATTTTGGCCGTTTTATATCTCCCACTGTGAACCATGTATTGATATAGAATTTTGTTCTCTTGTACATTTTGTTTTTCTCAATTATAAACTATAGTTATTTTGTGCACAGATCTATAAATGTAGAAGATATAAAGGGTTGAAAATTTTTTGGGTCATGAAATTCTGTAAAATTATTGCCGTTTTATATCTCCCACTGTGAACCATGTATTGATATAGAATTTTGTCCTCTTGTACACTTTGTTTTTCTCAATTATAAACTATAGTTGTTTTGTGCACAGATCTATAAATGTAGAAAATATAAAGGGTTGAAAATTTTTTGGGTCATGAAATTCTGTAAAATTATGGCCGTTCAATATCTCCCACTGTGAACCACGTATTCGTATGAAATTTTGTTCCTGTGTACACTTTGTTTTTCTCAATTATAAAGTATAGTTATTTTGTGCACAGATCTAAAAAAGTAGAAGATATAAAAGGTTGAAAATTTTTTGGGTCATGAATTTCTGTAAAATTTTGGCCGTTTTATATCTCTCACTGTGAACCACGTATTTGTATGAAATTTTGTTCTCTTGTACACTTTGTTTTTCTCAATTATAAACTATAGTTATTTTGTGCACAGATCTATAAATGTAGAAGATATAAAGGGTTGAAAATTTTTTGGGTCATGAAATTCTGTAAAATTATGGCCGTTTTATATCTCCCACTGTGAACCACGTATTCGTATGAAATTTTGTTCTCCTGTACACTTTGTTTTTCTCAATTATAAACTATAGTTATTTTGTGCACAGATCTATAAATGTAGAAGATATATGGGGTTGAAAATTTTTTGGGTCATGAAATTCTGTAAAATTATGGCCGTTTTATATCTCCCACTGTGAACCATGTATTCGTATGAAATTTTGTTCTCTTGTACACTTTGTTTTTCTCAATTATAAACTATAGTTATTTTGGGCACAAATCTAAAAAAGTAGAAAATATAAAGGGTTGAAAATTTTTTGGGTCATGAAATTCTGTAAAATTATGGCCGTTCTATATCTCCCACTGTGAACCACGTATTCGTATGAAATTTTGTTCCTGTGTACACTTTGTTTTTCTCAATTATAAAGTATAGTTATTTTGTGCACAGATCTAAAAAAGTAGAAGATATAAAGGGTTGAAAATTTTTTGGGTCATGAATTTCTGTAAAATTTTGGCCGTTTTGTATCTCTCACTGTGAACCACGTATTTGTATGAAATTTTGTTCTCTTGTACACTTTGTTTTTCTCAATTATAAACTATAGTTATTTTGTGCACAGATCTATAAATGTAGAAGATATAAAGGGTTGAAAATTTTTTGGGTCATGAAATTCTGTAAAATTATGGCCGTTTTATATCTCCCACTGTGAACCACGTATTTGTATGAAATTTTGTTCTCTTGTAAACTTTGTTTTTCTCAATTATAAACTATAGTTATTTTGTGCACAGATCTAAAATTTTAGAAGATATAAAGCAGTGGTTCTTAACAGGTATTCCGCGAATATGGTCCATGTTCAATTTTAAATGTATTGAAATTTAGAAACTTAGGAAAGATACGAAAACAAAAAATTGTTCCTTTATTTTTTAATTAGAATTTAATTTTATGTTCTTGCTAAATACCGAATTTCAAATTATTTAATGTTAGTTTTCCGCAAGAAAATATATACATACAATTTTGTTCCGCGTCTATGAAAAGATTAAGAACCACTGCTTTAGACTTTCGTAGTAATTGTTCGTGGTTTTCATCATTAAGTTTTAAATCAAATGTTTGGGTAACAAAGTGAATGAATCGACTGCGCCAGCAAAATTCTAAGTATCAATTCAGAGTAATGTACACACAATATTGTGATGTTGCTCTCACTTGCTGAAGATGGGCGATTAATATGGGAAGAAGACTTGCAATAGAGCACGAAATGCTCAACCAGGTTAATTGGTTGGTATAACTAGATAGAATGGTTGCCCAACAGCAGAAGAAGTCTTTAAAAAAAATGTAATTGAGAGTTACAGATGGACAGTAAAGAAGAAGAGGATGGATTTGTAGAACTGGAGGACCTCTCCTGGTCAGGCTTCCAGAGAAAAAGGATTGAAACGAGGATGATTGCAAGGAGAGATTGAGCTATTCTCTGTCTAACAGCGATGTAGTCGAACATTACACAGATAACTTTGCTTCGCTTTGCTCGCCATTTCCAAATACATTCCAGAAATTGCCATAAAATTAGTAAGTGCTCAATAAAAATTATGCTCATGAAAGTTAATTAGTAGGCAAGAGGTAATAATAAATTTTAATAAGAGCATTTATTTTTTATTTAGTTATGAAGAGGGTGAATAAATGTCATTTAAATTTCAGTGGAGATGTTTAACGGTTTTGTATTATCATTTTGATTGGGTAACTTCATAGTAAGGAAGGTTACAGTTGAATGTATTAAATGGGGGGCTGAAGCCCTAGTAATTTTAATGTACCCTTTAATAAGAGGGAAAAAGGGTTTAAGTACAGTTGGAATGGAGCGTTTCGTCAATAGGATTATTACTTCGAGAAGAAAAAATGCTTTAAAGATTTCTGAAAGAAGTGTTACCTTTACTGACTTAAAATTGTGCTTTTCATCTGTTCAATTTATTGGAACAATGTTACTGACAAAAACAAATCTGGCATTACAAACAATTTACTGATTTTGGCACTAACGTCTTTGGTCAACATTTCTTTGTTATTACTATGAGCAAAATAAGCTATAGGAAGCTTCTAGGAAGAGAAAAATCTAAGAGGAGGCATATGAATTTACTCGGGTATCTCTATGGTAGGCATACCAACAATGAGCTAACTACTGTCTTTTATCTCTTCCCTACTAACTTGTTTGCAGTTACCGCAATGTTTAAGGTCTCTCAGTGTTATTCTACAGGTTAGATTAGATTGAAATTCCAGGGGATTGGTCAAAAAAGACAATATCACCACGATCCAGATGTTCTATTATTACCACCTTTTCGTGTCTAGTCGATTTAGATTTAGTTATCAGCCGAACGTCTCCTGCACGAAGTATAAAGCCATAAATTTTTAAAAGACTGGATGTTCACTCCTCACTTTGTCTGAAACTTTAGGTAGCAATTAGTAGTTATAAAATAAAGAATCTTAGATTTAAATTTTTAAATAATTATTTTTTATATTTACGTTCAGTTCAAAAAATGTTTCTTTGTTTATTAAAACGAACTCGAAGAAAATGTGGACCTTTATTCTCAAATAAATCAATGCTTACTCCAACCGGTGAACCTTTATAATTCATAACCCCTTCCCGCAAAAAGGAAAAGCAAAACAAAAATGAAAACACTATTTTACTTATTTACTTATAACTTGAAAATATTGCTTTAAAAGTAAATACGTGAGGTCCGAATGGTGAATCCGCCGCCATTCGTAAAGTCCTAATCTAGCCCGAGCATAGAGTATATAGCGGCGTTTGCAATAAAGTGATATAGAAGGCAGTGTATATAGACTTATGTCGGAGTGGCAAAGGGTGCTGGAAAACATGTTTGCAGCGGTAGAGACCTCCCGCCACGGTAGAGCAGCGCCAGTAATGAGCAAGGTGTCGGCGGTGGGTACACCTTGTTTAGAAGTCTCTTCTACTACCCAGGAACACCC
This sequence comes from Rhodnius prolixus, assembly GCF_049639745.1. Taxonomy (NCBI): domain Eukaryota; kingdom Metazoa; phylum Arthropoda; class Insecta; order Hemiptera; family Reduviidae; genus Rhodnius; species Rhodnius prolixus. The sequence continues at coordinate 12,076,422 of NW_027411634.1, read as the reverse complement.
TACCAGAGGTGTTATAGAGGTAAAGATCGATACTCTTGTACTATACACACACTAATATATATATATATATATAGCTTGTATTACAACACAAGTACAACACCTTGTAATATCTCTATATAACCCATGTTTCTGAAACTGCCTGTCTTACTTGACTCCCCCACTTGTGCTTCCTTTCTGCTTCACTCACACACACATACTTTGGCTTCCTTTACACGATTTAATATATATATAATGCACACCGCGATATCTTCTTCATGTACTCTAAATTCTTCTTCATTTTACTCAATTTCATGTACACGTATAATTTTCTAAGTACAATATTGAATATAATTCATAATTATTAAAATTAAGCTCCAATTCCATACAGTGTTATGCTCCAATATAAGGTTAACAAAAAAGAAGGTTAACAATAATAATAACAACAATAATAAGGAGTAGGAAGGATGTAGTACAATTGATGCCTAGTTTCAACAATTTAAGATTTTCTGGTCCTGTTCTTGCTCACAGAAATCTACAGTCACATCTCTCCTCATTAGAACAGTGGTTCAAGAGATGGGCTATTAAACTTAATGAAAGCAAGTCTCAAAATATCACCTTCACTCTTCGGCGCATTCCTCCAGTCTCCTATAACCTAACATCTCTACCAGTAGTGAACATTGCCCGCTACCTTGGGCTTTACTTAGACCGAAGACTTTCTTGGAACCCCCACACTAGTCTTAAAAGAACAGAACTAAACAGACGCTATCGACTACTTAGACGACAGATCAAAACTCTCTTTGGACAACAAAAGACTGATTTATACTTCTATTTTAAAACCCATCTGGACGTATGGAACAGAGCTGTGGGGTTCAACCAAACGCTACAATCTCCAAAGGATTCAATCTCTACAATATAAAATACTTCGAACTATCGTAAACGCTCCATTTTATGTCTCCAACCTGACTATACACACTGACCTTAACATTCCTTTTGTCACCCAAGTCGCTGAAAACAGGTACAGGAAACTCCACTTCAGCCTGCAATCTCATATAAATCCTCTAGCTCACAAAATCTTTCTTCTAGAACTCTTCCTGACAACCCGACAAGACGCCTTAAAAGACAGTGGCGTCGTGATCTCCTCTCCAGTGAAGAGAGTGACTAACCGTCCAATATTTGGGAGTGTTACCACTGGGTAACTTATCCACTCGTTACCTAATCATTTATTACGCTATTGTATCATTGTTACTTATAGCGCTAACGTGCTGATTGTAGCATAAATAAACGCAAAAAAAAAAGAAAAAAAAATAAGATTTTCTGGAAAGAATCATTCCATTTTTGATAATAACTGTTTCTTAGGCGGTCATAGCTCAGCTATTTCTCTCGTTAATATTTGGTACAGTTAGTAAAGATCTGTAATTATCTCTTTGTTTTAGATAGTTTTATTGCCAGTCGTTAAACTTATTATTATTTTGAATATGTCCCTTTTTATTCTCATTAAATAAATAACTTCACTCGATATTTTACTTAAGCTATTTAATGCGAGTGATTGCTTCTCCAACCTTAATTACAACAACTCGCCTTACGGATGTGGCAGTGTCTATCTCAGGATTGCCTGAGGCTAAACAGAAAATTACAACCCTATGAAGAAAGATATGCACTTCAAAGGATATGATGGTGATCAATAGATTTGCTGATGGAAAGAATGTGGGTTACAGAACACTCTAGATTTAGAGGAAATAAGAAGAGGTAAACATTCTGGCAAAAGAGAGCGTTCCATTGGATTTAAGGAGATTTAAAGGCTGAGAAAAACGTTGATTGGAAAGATGAAAGGATCTGTACATAAACGGAAGTAATGGAAAAAAGCAATAAGTAAGTAAGTAAGTAATTGCCTATTTTTGACGTGAATACGTCTTTAAATTTGCTATCATATGGTGGCAATCCAAAAAACCTAATGATAACAAAATCGGGGGATACAGTTTGGCATTATAGTTTCGAATCTATCGTCTACATCCAAAATTAAATTATACCACTGGATAGCTAAAGGATCAAAGAATTCATTACGATAAGCGAGGACTGTGACGCATCGTGCGCGGTGGAGGGGGAAGCGCCGCCATTTTGCTGCGTATCGAGATTTACAATTAGTATAACTTTTGACTCGGAGAAGCCACGGTGTTCGTTAAAGTTTTAATCGTCAGCTGTCGTCACAATCTATCGATTGTATATAAAACATTAGTGTAAAATAGTGACAGTGAATATAATAAGGTGTTAGAATAAAAAAATATCAAAAATATATAATGTCAGCCTATACGCGTCGAAAAGCCAAAACCAAATATAGAGATCGTATACGGTTGGAAAGGGCTTCTCAAGAACAATCGAATGGTAATAATAAAACACCATATGACCGAGTCAAGATGTGCCGGGAACGTAAAAGAATGAATGCGGCCGAGCGGATCAACAACGGTGTCAGTACATCTGCGGTTGAAATTATGCAAGTGGATGATGAAATCGCTTCTACATCGACAACGAACTGTATAGGCGTAGATTGTGTTCGATCGTCGATTATGAAGACACATTGGGCAGCAACTAGTGCACGTTTCACTACGACGTTTGTCAACAATCCATTCGGACATAAGTGTGATGTGTGTGATCGTCTATAGTTTCTGCGCTCATTGAAGCTAACAAAAGAAAAACTTTTCTTATCACAGACCTATAATTAATAAAGTTATATTGTAACACAGTAATTATTTGTTTCCTTGATTTCATCCTAAAGACATAAATAAAAATATTTTATATAAAAAATATAACCCGTTACATAAACGTTTTCACGTTCAACACACGGCCGTGTCCATGACACAGCCACATTTTTATTTCAGTCGGTCTTTACGTCCAACTACCAAATTAGGTGTAGTGGTCGGAGGCGACTAGCAAACATACTTTACTGTAAATTTCTTTTATTAACTATTAAAATGCAAGGCCTAGACCGGGAATCTGCGCCAATACATTTAATACAAAATTTATTATAATGATTACAAAATATTTCCTTACATTGTATACTTTGTTCATTGTAAATTAACACATTCAAAGGAGTTAAGTTTCAGCGTCACCCACGGTTTGATTTTAAAGACTAATTTTATTTTGCATATCCTCGTTTATTGTCCTTGTAACTCAAAAATATTACAAAAATAAAAATAAAAAAAATGGAAACTAATTCGCTTCAAAAAAGAAAACATCATCTTTATTCATGGATTTAATCTGAGTAGCGGTAGGTTATAATAATAAAGTAGACCCCAAAAAGAAGTGGGGTAAACAGAAAAAAAATCTCCTAAGTGGGTAATGGCTGCCGCCAGAGGAAATGAAGTGAACTTGAAAATAACATTACAAAATACCCGCCCCCGCAAACTCTATTTTTCCTCTTTTAAAAAACACCCCAAACTCTAGGGGGTAATATTTGAGTGAACTTTTTTCATTAAAGTGAGAGAGACAGAGTGAAAGAGTCATTTCCACCGCAAAAATGGGCACAACAAGCTTGTGGGCGGGAATAAGAAGGACTAAGAGCTACTATTTTGGCGGGAGGCAAGGTTGGTCCAGAGTAAGGGAGAGTGAACAAAACCCATTCTCTTCTATCTTGGCCTGGGACCTTTTATTTTTCTTTAAAAAAATTCATAAATGCAAAAGTTAATGATGCCTAAGTGTTCAAATGGTTGTTGAACTGGAAATAGTGAAAGAACGCTGAAAAAGAGGGCGCTTTTCTCTCAACTTTCCATCTGGATAATTCAGTGGAGGACTCAATTTACAGTGAAGGAGATAAAAATGTTTAGATAAGGTTAATAGTAAGAAAAAGTGGAAAAATTAAAAAAAAAAGAAGATGTAAACTACGAAGTCTTACATTAGTAATTTCTTGCACTCTGAGGTTGAGTTGAAGTTAAATATTATGTTCCCACTGTTAATATTGGTATTTATAATATTTTTTAAAGCCCAACCATTTTGTCTACCCACTAACAAGCATAAATCCAGCATTATCCACGTAGCTAAGTTAGATTTGCCATTTCTTCATTGATCTTGTCGGTCCTTACGGACATCCTAGCCTGACTATAATACACTGACAGCCTAAACACTTGAATAGTCTACAGTAAAGGTTAATGTTGGCCAATATTTTGGCATATTAGAAGCCATTATCTCAATTCTTAACTGAATAAAAGGGAAGAATGCTGAGATTCTGAGATCGTGTCCTACATCTCTCTTCTAGTAGCTATTTCTCTTCCTTTACGCTTCTGCAGGATAAAAGCACAAAGTCTAATGGTGGCTAGTGCAGTTTGTAATGATTCAAAACTACAGGAAATCATCTTCACTAGTTGGACTTACATTTAAAAATAAATAAAATTAGTAAACAGATAACTTTATTACCCAAATTCTAACTTATACATATTTTTTTTTTAAAAATATATAATTTTCTATTGAAACATTTTGCTTTTTACTAATATAAAATTTGTAAACCGTACATTGAAATGCAAAAATGCCGTAAATTGAAAATTTAAGTAAACTCCATTTTATTCCCCAAAAATGCCCCAACTTTTTTTTCTTTAAAATATGATTAAAATAAAATTTACATATCTATTTAGTAGATGTTCTCTCTCACAATCTTCTCTATTCACGGTGGACGTTTCGATCAAACAATACCATACAATGGAATGTATTGCTAAACCTCTAGGCCTGAAGATGGCCTTTGTAAGACCAAAACGTCCAATGTGTACAGAGTAAATTGTAGAAGATAAACTTCTATTCATTTTAAGAACCATTTGAAATACATATCAACCTCGCTTATCAAAGAAATGCTTAGTATTTATTATTAGATACGACTCTATTTTGTATAATTTTTTTCTCTTTTAACACTGCATTGCCAATCCGAAATCAATTTGACTCCAAAAAAAATGGGAATGGTCTTTGTTTCCCCACATCTCCATAGCTATCCCAAAATGGTCTTAGATATGCTATCCCCACCCTCTTACCATTCGATAGTCACGAGCTGAAGACCGTGGAATTCTTAGTTTCCTTTTAGCAGATTAGTTTACTTGAATCATAAGAGTCATTTTGACTCCAGATTGGCAATATAAGTAGATTTTCTGTTATTAACTTCGACTCCAGATCATTGCCTAAATGCTTATTTGATAAATTTACATAATTTTCTTAGAAAGTATCAAGGAACAAAAAAAAAAGCCTCTTTCTAGAATTGATTTTCTGTCCGAATTGCAGCAAAAACTTGCAGCGAATTGGGTAATTTCCGATCCGTGTCAACAGCGTACAGTAATTGAAAAAAATAGTGAATGCAATTGAAAAAATGAAAAAGTCCCTGATCAGAAGGCAGTCCAATCAGGGTTCTAGAAAATACTGAAATAACTGCGATCCTAAGTTGAAGTTAATTCCTTCTGCGTGAAAGTTAAAGCCGATTTGTGGACAAAATTTGTTTTTTCGTTCTTAATTCCTATTCTTTCTCATCCTTTAATGCAAATTTTATTATTAAAATTGAAATCAATATGAATAAGATAAAAATAAATAAATCAATATGGCTCCACATTGGCAATAACTGACTAAGTTCGAGCATTGGCAATGCATTGTTAATAGATATTTTTATATATATCTTAACTTACATTAGATCTTTTCCTTGATAAAATTATAATACGCAACATTAATTGTTCTGTTGTAATTATCTTTGAAAATTTACTGGCGACTGAAAAAGGTTTTATATAACAACAAAATTAATAAAAAGTACAAATTAATGAACTAAGCTGTCAAAAGGTTGCATCGCGATAATCACCTACTTCTCGTAGATGTTTTATTCGACCAACAGATAATTAACTGATGAATCATATTTACCACAAAAGAGCAGGACTACGCAGCGATGCGCAAAATAGCCTAGAGCAAGGGTCGGCAACCCGTGGCTCGCGAGCCGCATGCGGCTCTTTTATCCAAATTTTGTGGCTCTTCAGCCTGTCCGAAATGAATTGTATATTTCAATTTTATTGAAACAAATGAAAATTTCATTTATTAAAGTAAAGATATTTTTTCAAAAAGAATTTTAAATGTGATAGGTTTGAAATTGAATAGAGTTATATGAAAATACAGTACGTAATATACAGGTCTGCCACCATTTTCATTCAAACACAGGTTTAGTTATTATTTATTTTTTTTATTTACTTTGTAATATGTGAAAATAAATATATAAAACATTTAAATGTTATTGAATATCATAAAATAATAATTTGCGAATACAAATGATCTACAGAGTTGTTTACATTATCATCCTTGCGGCTCTTGGTAAGATTTATTAAAATTATTTAAGGAGAAATGGCTCTCTACTTAAAATAGGTTGCCGACCCCTGGCCTAGAGTATTTCAAATATTTAATGAATGGTATACACTCATTTTGTTTGCTAAACGAAGAATTAGAGAGAATCAGAAAATACAATTTCAGGCTGAACTAAGAACAGAGTTAAAAGTGGTTTGGCTGGGTTGGACGAGAAGACTTAGGTCCCTTGACGTTATTAGCAAAGTTTGCTCTGTGTTATTCTTGACTTTGTTGTGTTCACAAGAGCACCACTATTGGCTCTTCTCTTTGTCTGTCCGTTTGTTCATCTGTGGGGGCAGATTGGGCTGCGAAGGTTATTTTAGCCCCTACACCACCATCTCTATGGTAGACCACTAAATCATTATTAGTTTTAAGGATCAAAACTTGGTGTAACCTCTTAGTTTGTTATACAAGTCAAATAATCAAATATTGGGGCCATTTCGCCGCAAATTAACATATCATTTAATAATTTGAATTAATTCAATTTTACTTACTGTTCAGACCAAACATGTTGAATTTAATACCAATTAATGGATTTTTTTCGTTCCATCTCTTAAATTCTAAAAAAAGGTATTTTAGATAGTATATCTATGTCTACTTCTAAATTGAGATTATTTCTAAAATCACAACATTCAGCTCAATTAGCCAAGTAAAGCCAAGGAAGCGATCTCCCTACAACATACGTACATCTCCATACTCAATTTTAGTCTCCGATATCAAAAATTAAGAAAAAGCAGAGTGCTATACAGAATGGCAGCGGATATACGAATTGTCAAAGGCGAGAAAAGGCCCAATTTTACACAGCCATACAATCTAGTATCCCCAAAAGACCGTGGTTTTTCAGGAATAAAAACTACAATAGGAAGTTTGTTAGCACACTCATTAGAATGCGGTTTAATCACAATTATTCACCGCACCATCTAGCCAGGATTGATGTGGAAACAACGTTCGAGTACTTCTGGAATACTAGCAGACGTCAACCACCTAAATCAACACTTTTACCGAGAGGTTCTTAAAAAACTTCGAAAAAGGGTCATTCGTGTGAGACCAAACATCAAGAACAAGTGGGTGTTACATCACGATAATGCTACTTGTCACACAGCTATTTCAATAAACGAATTTTTGGCCAGTAAAAACATTCCTGTGGCTCCTCAGCCTCCTTATTCGCCCGGACTTGAGTCCTTGTGACTTTTTTTTCTCTTCCCGAAGTTGAACCTCAAGGGAACTCATTTTGAGACAGTCGAAAAGATTCAAACGGCTGTAACCGACTGAAGGCTATTCCAGTATCGGAGTTCGAGCACTGCTATGAGGAGTGGAAGAAACGTCTCCAGCGTTGTGTGGCTTCAGAAGGAAGTTATTTTGAAGGTGACAATATAGAATTGTAATTCTTTTTGAATAAAAAAATTTAAAAAAATCAGTCTCATTACTTAATTTACAGACCTCGTAATTCTGGAATGTGCTAACAATACTAAAGGAAGAGAACCATTGTGGAGGATAGTTCTAGCGACTGGATGTCTCTTACCTGCCAATCTAAACACTATACTTGCATCTGATGATGGCAACATTTACGCAAAACTCTTTGAATTCATAAAAAACCAACAGGATAACGCTGTAATTATTCAAAATACTAAAGAAGCATCGAAAGAAGAATTTAAATGGCTGATTTGCTAAGCTCAAGAGTTCAATAACAAAGGGGGAAAAACTAGAAATCTGAAAAATAACAGTAAAATCAGAATGATTCTCTATCTAATCAGTACAGACTCCAAAATAGCCCAATTTAGACAGACGACGAACCCCTAAATCTTTGGATAGAGACGTTAAAAATCATCTCGCAGAAAACAATATAATGACCATGTCGATTACTTTGTCAAAAAACTATGTTTCATGTTTAAAAGAAGCTGGTTTTATTAAGTATACAATTTTTTAAAGAAAATTTAGTTAAAACTCAGAAATATAAACCGAGTAAGACTTTAATATTACTTGACTTTTTTCCGACGTTGCAACAGGTTTATTTCAAAGAAATGTACACCTAGCCCAAAGAATCATTTCACTATTCAATTCACTTTTTGTTCTATTGAAAAATAACATTAACTCGCAAGAAAAATGATGAGTTGATGGGTAAATGTTCTCGGAATATAAAGGGGTAAAAATCTTTCAAAAGAAAAAGGGACATCTTTTTCTGTAAATGGTTACCATGACAACTATAATTGCTGGGATTACTACGGATAATTGAATAAAGCTTTAGTCACCGGAAATACCTGCTTCAGCCTTCTCTCCACTCGGTTTCCTCCTTTCTTTGCTCTCTAAACTGAGACGGCCGGAAGAAAGGTATTACTAAACGCGAGGAAATTGATTTAGAAGAGAGTCGCCCGAATAACAAGGTAGCCATAGATGTTGTTAGATAGATTGAAAGAATGGCCAGCAATATCGATAAATATCGTGATATTTCCGCCATCATCACAGGAAAACGTTCATTTAAAAACAAAATAAGTTCTCTCCGAAATTCCTTTGAATGTCTACATTCATTAGTTTGCAATTAACCATTTGAACAGAAGTTTTTCGTTTCAAAGTGTGGCTTATTTCAGAGGCACTTTGTATGTACCAATAATATACAGGGTGTTCATTTTAAGACGTCTCAAATGCATTTCATGCTTGAACGGTTAATCTGATCAAAAAATGGTAGAGGTAAAATTTGTTGCCTGTCATCTCTAGTTTCAGAATATGTGACTTGATTTTAGATTTCTGCCAGCATACGCGGCTGACGCGCGACCAAAAGTAAGGGTTCGCAGTTGACCCCAATTTTTATATACACAGTTTTAAAGAGTATAAAAAGTTATGAAAGAAACAGGAAACCGCAATTCGATATCTTTAAGATTAAAGGTTGCTAGGCCATTTCAAAATCTGGTATTTATTAATCATATTTCAATTTTTTAACTTGTAATCAAAGAGAAAAAAGAGCACGTGATAGGTCATTTTTATGTATTTTTTCAACCCCTTTCTACTAAAAATATTACCAATGCAGTAAAGCTAGTATTTTTCTTAATATCGGGAAATAAGTCGTTTTCCGAGTTAAGAGATTTAGATATTCTTAAGCATGCAAAAAATGGCTAAAAATTAATTTTACAACTGTTACAAACAAGATAATAATAATTATTATTTGGTCATTTTGGGAGAGTTACGTTTAATTACCAAAAAAAAATTTGAAACCTTCTGCCACATATTTAAGTGATCAATATCTTTGATGTAAAGTATCAAACTTATTCCTTAATTTATCAAATAAAGCACTTTACTCAACTTGTGAAGCATGTACTGTGCCTTCAAAGGTGCCTCCTCAGATACAGAGAGCAGTTGATAACCTCCTGGGCTAACCTGGCTTGCGAGGTTATTGGTATTGAGCAAAAAATTAAAAATATTTTATCTCTGAGGAATAGAATTAGCTGACTTCAGCTTGACTTACTCGTACATTCCTCGTTTGTTCTCGAGTTGACCACCAAATTACGGCAAGCCTTCTCAAGAAAAGTTATCTATTAAAGTATAGTTCTGGACTCAACAATTCTCAAAATTCAAGATTCTACTTTTATCAATATTAAATAAGAGCTTCAACCTTAAAATGTTCTAAACTAGGCTTAATTAGGAATTTAAAGACTTTAATTATAGAACTGTGAAACGATAGTAAAATAATTTGCTTTTAAAATAGTTCTACACAAAATTTAATATAAATCAAAGGAAAACAAACCGAAAACTAGAGAATTAAATTATAATATTATAATTACTTGCATAATTTACATAGAAACTTAATACTGTAATAACTTTTTTATTAGGGTAGACTATAACCCAGTTGAGGACTAATTTATGCGGTTAATGTACATTAAAATGGGGGAAAAAAACAGAAGCAATTTTGTGTGGCGGAGTTAGTATGGGGATGAAGTAGAGAGTTCGGGCTAGCCTTATTCTCCAGGCATACACGTGTCTCTTGTGCTCATTTGTGGCTCGTTCTAATAGGAGTTTATACTTTAAAGGGCCTAACTAAAGGGCTTAATGCACTCTTGGATTAGTATTTTTACCCAACTAATGCTCCTCCTTTACATTTCTCTCACTGTTTTCTCTCTGCTGTAACAGTTAAATGCTCATTATGTTAAAAACATTAAAAGGAGCTTATTATTTTAATTTAATTTCTTATATTTTCAAATTTCTAGTTTTTAATAAATTGAATTGAAATTTTATATCTGGTTAATACTAAAAACGGCCTGAAATTTGAACTCTTTCAGCAACTTCAATTTCTTCTGATTTCCTTTCTAATTTATTCTTGTGCAGATTTTTTTTTTTTTTTTAATTTATTTTGTTATTTACAATCTGTATAATACACTATACAATAAGTAAATAGGGAGATAGAAGTATAGAGGCGTGAAAGGCAGGAGGAAAGAAACTGCCCAGTGGTAGCACTTTCTACAGGATATTAATTTTAGGCCTTCAGACTGCGAGGAAATCGCGGGGCCACTGGCGATTCAGTCGGCGAGGAGGATTGTCAGGAATGTCAGAGGAGGTGAGAGACTGAACTAGAGATTGGAGCAAGTGGAGAGAGCGGTATGGAATTTTTGATATTCAGTCTTGGCGAGTTTGTGTATGAAGGGGATGTTGAGGTCGTTGTGTAGAGTGAGGTTAGTCACCGTAGAAAGGAGCGTCAGCAATCTGTCGAAGTACTTTTGATTGAAATGTCTGTACAGTCCGTATGTTTGTAGGTTTCGATGAACCCCACAGCTCTAGTCAGTAAGTCCACATTGGTTTCAGGATAGTACTGTATATTAATCGTTTGAGTTCAATGGGTAATTTGGAGCGTCGTCCAAGAAGTCTGTAAAGCAGTTTCGCACGTTTTATGATAGCACTTTAGACAATGCTTGTCTTTTAAGTCTTGTGTGTGGGTTCCACGTGAGTCGCTTGTCTATGTAGAGCCCAAGGTAGCGCACCAGATCTGTATAAGGAAGAGGATTGCTATTGAAGAGGACAGGTGGACAGGAGCCCCGCCGGAGAGTAAACGTGGCATGCTGGCATTTCTGTGGATTCATTTTAATCCGCCACTTCTTCTTGTGCAGATTTATACTTCCAAAAGATTTTACACAATATTTGAGTCTCGGACTATATGCTAGACAATGAACTCACGGTCTCAAATTAATCTTGTGTATTTCTTATACTTAGTTTCTAGTAGATTTGCGCAATCGAGTCAAACAAGCGGGTATTGCATCACGATAATGCTCCTTGTCACACAGCTATTTCAATAAACAGAGTTTTTGGCCAGTAAAAACATTCCTGTGGCTCCTCAGCCTCCTTATTCGCCTGACTTGAGTCCTTGTGACTTTTTTTCTCTTCCCGAAGATGAAAAATCACCTCAAGAGAACTCATTTTGGGACAGTCGAAAACATTCAAACTGCTGTAACCGACGCAGCTGAAGGCTATTCCAGTATCGGAGTTCGAGCACTGCTATCAGGAGTGGAAGAAACGTCTACAGCGCTGTGTGGTTTCAGAAGGAAGTTATTTTGAAGGTGACAATATGGAATTGTAATCCTTTTTGAATAAAAAAAATTAAAAAAATCAGTCTCATTACTTAATTTACAGACCTCGTATTACACATTGCTCCTGTAGAAACTAACCATTATAACTACGAGAACCATATTTTTTGAAGGAAAATAATGGATATATCGAAGACAAAAAATAAAATACCTTATAAAATTCATAAGTTTAGAACATTGATTACGAAAATAGTGCAATAGAACAAGGCGTACATTAGCATTTTAAACAATCTTAATTATTTCAAATACATTCACATTGTAAACATTTAAATAACATTAATTTTGATACTTTTTAGTAGAATCTTTTAATAGCGCCGTTTTATGCTTTAAAAAGTCATAAAATTCCATATAGTTCATTTGAAAGCTGTATTTGACGGAAATACATGCTTCTAATATGCTTACCTTTAACTCATTCGTCCACATATTATTCACAAATGAAAATATTCATTCGACTAGACTAAGGGGTATTAATTTAAAGGAGACAAAGAAAATTCGACAAATGCACGACAAGAAATAATAATGGCGTACACGAATCTAACTTGTTTAATGAGACAAAGGGGCCTATTTTAGACAATAAATGAAGTTAGAGGATAGAGCAATGAAATAAAGGGCTGTTCTCTCAGATAAAGGACGAATGGTCACCGTAATTATATCCTTGTTTTGCATTAAATTGTTTACTGTTTTGTTAACTATAAAATCAAAATTATGCATGTACACTATGGAGATAACAATTAATATACTGTTTTCTAGTGTTATCTACAAATTCGATTTGGAAACCGTTACTAAATAGTTTTCTAAATTTTACACGCTATAAAAGTGGTAACCAAATGAAGATTAACGAGGGTGTAAAAGCCCCAGCATCCCAGGCTTGTTCTACGTATGTAGTAACGGACCTTGAACAATAAATTGAAAATTATCTTAATTTTTTGTGTCTTCCTTTCTGTTTAGGGGTAGTCGGTGGTACGCCGAGGCTAATAAAGTTCCATTTAGGAAGTGAGAGAGGGGATTCCTTTCGAATGGACCAGTTTTTCTGTTTTTTAAATGAGGGAGATATTGTATTTGTAAAGTAGAATCAGTTTTGAGGATGGAAGTGTCGCTAGTTTCCAGTCAGTTTTCTGGTACACACGACTGGGCTTATCTCTTCTCTCTCTTTTTTTTTTTTTTGTTTAACTGGTTTAGGTCTAGGCGAGGACGTAGTGGGGTAGCAAAACTGAGCCATGGATCAGGAAGGGGTGTGGCGTTTAAATTATGCAAATAAATCCAACCACAATGGTTTGGCTAACGTCGTTTATCCGCAGCGTTCCCGATAAAAATCAGTTTAAAGTATATATCAACCAGGCTGTTTTTTTTTTTTGTAATTGGACAAGTCATCCGCGCCTTCACCCTCTGGATTCGGGGGAGAACATCCAAGGGACGTCACCCTCCAGTCTGCATCATGGATCTACTATACCACAGACTGGAAAATGGTCCCGGTGAATCCGTATAGGGATTTTTTTTTTGTTTATTTTATTTTATCGTAGTATGACTAACGACGCTATCGCGAATTTACCCAAAGTTAGGCTGAACGTTTCAAACTGACGGTGAATAAAACCCCCCATACAAAACTCCCTCTCCTCGCTGAGCCTCTCGCTAAACATTTGATACATGATCTTCTCTTTCCATTTTTTTTTTTGGTACGGTTGTGTATGAGTTTTGGTTGGTTGTTATAATTTTCTGGTGCAAAAAAAAGAACTACCATCGCGTGTTACGCGGTTTTATGGTGTTATTTTGCAACCCGATTGAGTTCTGCTTGTTTTGTTTCCCTCTTTCCATTCTAGCGGAGAGTAGGTAGTTTGATTTATAGTGATTTGTCGAAACACCCAAATGGGGAGGAGAGATTTGTTCGGCACACTTTCAAATAACTCTTCTACTGTCACGCCCTCTGTTTTAAAAAAAATAAACAAAGGGTTGTGGCACTTTACCATAAAAACTATAGCCATTGCAAAGTTAGAAAATATGTGAAAATTTTTTATGATTAGATTTGAGTGTAGAGTTATTAGAGTTGATTGGAATTTTGATGCCATTAAAAGTTTTCTTTTTTCTCATTTTATTAATGAATTAAAAACACATTAAGTTTTCCTTTTTGGGAGGATTCGTTTTCATATTGAAAAATAAATGTTGAAATTAATATCAAGTGACATCTATCTGCTCGCAAATATCTAGGCTCAAAATGCGAAGTTTACTTAAAGTAACCAGCATGCAATGAATTTGCCAGAAAATTTAGCATCTGAACAAATTGTAGTAGTCTTTGAATTGAAATTTACAACGAGGTTTTAGTGCAGGGATGGCGAACCTTTTTGAGATGTGGGTCAAATTTTGTTCTTTTTTTTTTTGTAAGTACCTAGCTCTTGGGTCACTAATGCCCATTTGCACAAGAGTTAAGTTTAAAAATTTGAAAACTGAATATTTTCAAAACTAAACATCTTTAAAATTCAGTTGGCTTAACGGGTAAAACGGGACGAAACAAGTGCTATGGAAGTCTCTTTTTACAAACATAACTGAACAAAACCTTAGAAATTGTGTTTTATCTGAAGAAAAGTCTAAATTTGGTTATTTGCTTTGGGTTGTCGATTTTTTTTAACAAACAAAATATGAGTAAAATTATACATTTTATTTGATATTTTGTAAACACTTTTGCTTTATTTCAAATACTACATTTGTCGTCATTTGCGTTTTAGAACAGTAGCATTCAAATTACTTTTGTGTCAATGCGTGATTGAAAAAAATACAGATAGAATATAAATTATCGCACATAATTAGAAAATCTAAATCAACCCGCGTAAACAAACAAATGGTTGCCTAGCAATTGTGGGTCAGTAAAAAGCTTGCGCGGGTTAGTGTCTTCACCCAGCTGTAAAGAAGCTTCTAGGAACACCAACCACTAAGTTAATCACTTTTCTGGCAATATTTATGCAGCAACGAAATCATAGTTTAAAGATAAATTATTATTTTGCAAGAAGATTATCGATTACTAATTTACGATTAATTGATAGTTGACCAACGAATGGTGTTAGGGGCGTTGATTGCCAACAATATTTGCTCATTTGAGAGGGGTGCTGTTAACTGTGTTTGCGACTTGCTAACTGTTTCTATCTAATAGTGCACGAAATATTTCTCTCCTCTATTATACAGTGGCGGTCACACTGTTCTAATCCGCTTTCCAGCCAATCAAATGGCCCGATTAATATTTTAGGAATAATACACTTTACAAGGGGGAGCTGGATTTCTCATATCCACTAAACCAATTTGTAAAGCTACACCATCTCTCTCTGCAGCCATGTTGTTGTTCCAATACGAAAAGCTCTCCATTCTTCCTTCTTAAGAGGATTATCTTCGTAACATGGAGGCTCCTATTAGCTAACCTTTTAATATAGAGTAACGTGAAATCTTTTATCATTCTCTCTTTGTTTACATTTATGCGCGCGCATTCTGAACACCCATATGGTACTTTCGTTCTACTCAATGGATTCATTCGGTAACATTTGCGCATTTAAGCCTATGACAATAGATCCCTTAGGAACAATTTCAATTTATCAAGTAACCAATGATAGAATAGCATTACGTAAGTTTTTAATGTGCTTGCCAAAATTTATATCCAAGGAAGTACCTTAATTATCTCTAGTTTTGTTTCTCAGAGTTCAAGAATAATTTTTCTCGGAGGAAGCTTTTGTAAAGTAATTATTTCTACACTTTAAAACTATTTTTTAATTTATGTTACAAAACAATGAATTTTAGAGGATTATTTTTTAGAGCAGCGTTTCCCAATCTGTGGTAGGCGAGTTGCTGGTTGGTGGTAAGCAAAAATAATCTATAATGGCGGACATTAAAAATTGAATCATTAAATACCAGAGAAACGTTTTTTTTTCGATAATACATTATTTTAATTAATAATATTAAGCAGTAAAATTGTTAATATGTACAGTAATAAGGTTGGTCTGCCTCAAGATATACGAGAAAATATAATAGCACACTTAACTGGATTAAAATTGTCTTTCATGGAGTATTTTCCAAAACCCGAAAATACAAATGATAATTGTATTTCAAACCCCTTATATAAAGAAAATTTAGGAAAAACTACATCATTATGGATAAAAGGTAAAGAAAATTTAATAGAATTATCGTGTGACAGAACTTAAATGATAACTATGTAAAGATCTGTTTAAAGAGACTCTAACCAAGCAACATTAAATTTAATTGGTACTTACAGGTAGTTGAATGCTTAAAAGAAATTAATTTAGAAGATTTGAGCACAAATATAATAATCCTAAAAAAAGAACTTTGTAAATTAATTAATAATTTTTAATTATTTAAAAAAAGTGTTAAAACTAAGATCTTACACTTTACAAAGTTTATAAAGTGAACATGAACTTGGAACTCCTTTGCAACAGATACATTGTATCTCTCTGTAAATAAAGATAATAATAACACTCAGATACAAATATCACGAAATACAATCATTTGTACAAGTGGTACAATTTAGCAAGTGGTACGCGATCCAAAAAAAGGTTGGGAAACGCTGTTTTAGAGTATGTTTACAAATTTTTACAGTTTTACGAAAATAATTACCTTAAACTATGGCTCTGTGAGATTCTCAGGCTGCTACAAGACAGAAGATACCAGGACGCTATACCCAGGTATATTATCTCGGTAAGTCTAAGAAAGCAGGTTGCAGTCTTTAAAGACAAAACTAATACATTTCTGCAGCTTGGATTATCAATTCGAGAGGGTTAATTATCTTAGACATCTAGCCAGCTTAACTGGCTATAAAGTCCTTCGAGCTATTGTAAGGCAGCCTGGATAGACAGTTACTGGATAAGTATTGGTAAATATTGAATGTTGAAGCTTCAGAACAAAAGCCTAGTGAGTTGTCAAGCAAATCTGGATTTCCAATGGTACTCTCAAAGAACCTGAGCCATTTTTTTAGACATGGAATAATGTCACTCCTTGTTGTTGCCAACAAGGTGCAGATCGTACAATCAGTGGTTGTGATGGTAGTGCGAAAATCTCAGATCAGAGACGTCAAATGAGTTTGTTATTCGCCATTTTTGGAAGTTTTTCTTCGGCATTACTCTGTTAAAGTCGGAAGGAAATTGAGATCGTGGGCCTCTTGTGAATGTGTTATTTTTAGGATTATATTTTCGGAATATCTAGTAAGTCAGTAAGTACAACAAGGCAACCAAAATGACATAGGCTAGCAAACTGATATTGGCAGTCATTTTAATGAGATCCTAATGAAGAAAACAGCCTCTTTCAAATGCTACTTTATTCTTCCTGAAACTGTGACGTCATAAAATAAACTATTTTTGTAAGGAATACTCCAGTTATCCCCAGGAAAACTTGTTTGGGCGCAGAATGGCAGCCACTAGCGTTCACCTCCTCTCTTTGAAGAAGCTTTGCGGGAGCTAGTAGTGGAGAGTTTGTTTCGAGACTGAGCTCTGTAAGCAACGGGTGCAGTTTGTGTAAAACGTCATTTGAACATTTAATATCTTTTAATATATGTTAAACATCACTCTTTTCTTTAAACGAACTTTTGAGTCTT
Source organism: Rhodnius prolixus (assembly GCF_049639745.1). Classification (NCBI taxonomy): domain Eukaryota; kingdom Metazoa; phylum Arthropoda; class Insecta; order Hemiptera; family Reduviidae; genus Rhodnius; species Rhodnius prolixus. The sequence continues at coordinate 12,058,959 of NW_027411634.1, read as the reverse complement.
AATTTATTAATGATTAAAATTTTTTGTTCACTTTATTAGTACATTTACAACTGCAACAAATGTTGCAACAAGTAAATTTGATGAAACTGGTTAAGTTCTCATGAATGTCATGTAAGAGCAACCACCCATTGATGGAACTCTTTCTCAGTGGATATTACACTCACATCAGTAGGTCCCTAGGCCACCTCCGCTTCAAGCGACGAGGAGAATTGTCTGGAAGCTGTAGAGAGAAGAGCTGTTGTACAAGAGGATTAAGATGGAGAGCTAGGGGGCTGTGAAAGTTGCGGTAGCGAGACTTTATTAGATCGGTGACAAAAGGGATGTGAAGGTCAGTGTGTGTATGGTAAGGTTAGAAATGTAGTATGGAGCATTCAGGATTTTCCGTAGGATTTTAGACTGTAGTGTCTGCAGGCGTTTGAAGTTAAAGGGTTTGGTTGAGACCCACACTTCTGCTCCGTATGTCCATATGGGTCTTAACAGTGTCTTGTAAATTGTCAGTTTGTCATTCAAGTCGAGTTTAGATCTGCGGTCAAGTAATCTAGTAAGTAGAGTAATGGTTAAGTAAGTAAAGATTATGATTAAATTAAAGATTTAAACTATCTTTTAATGTGTTAAACGGAACTCTTGAATTCTTATTATAGTTAATGTGTAAACGAATATTACTTAAACGAAATTTCTCTTTCTATTTTTTCATTATACTCGTAATGTATGCTTGTTCATAAACTATAACATTTTTGTGCATTAAACGTTTTACGATTTTGTACTCCGACACCATTGTGTCCATGCAATCTTTGTATCAACCAAAACTCTTTTAAGTTCTCTTCAACATACTGCAATTTCTTGTGACTATTCTAGGTATGAAACTATTGTATTAAAATGTTGTTAGCCGAACCAACAGTTTATGTTTATTATATATCGTGGTCATTTTATTTATTAAAATTAATAAAGACCAGATAGTTTATTTCTATTCATAATGTATGATCAGTAGAGCGTTAAGAAATTACCAGCATCATGTCGGCTACACACTGCAGTACAAAGGGAGTGATGACGGGTTTTGTCTTCACCATTTTGAATGGGAGAAGAGAAGTGAAGATTATATTTTCCACATGGGTAGATGGGAACCATAGAGCTTCCGGCTAATAGATAAGCACAATGAAATTTAGAAAGATCCAACATCCGTTTCATGACTAGGAAATTTGTAATACCATTAAAGCATCTCAAACTACTGTTGGACTATTAGAAAATGTGCCGCCGTCTCTTGTCCTACACAAAGAATACCCAGGCTATGTATTAGCAAGAGGTCACGTGACTTCTAATATAACAACTTCTTTTCACATGTGATAATTTCTAAACTGACACTAACAGTTTAAGCTATACGTACACGTGACAGGCTGAAGCCGTGTTTTTCCTTCCTGACAAAATGAAATCTCCGTACAAAAAAAAAAAAAAAAATGTCACGCTTGACAATAGAATAGTTGAAAAGTCAACATTTACGATAATGAAAATGTTTATTTAACACTCGACTAGAGATTTATTTTCTTTTATTTATGGAGAGCAATACAGCATCAATTTGGTTCATATCGTACAAAAAGAGCAATAATTGTATGAAAAAGAATATTAAACGTAATTTTTGTCAATACCTTTGCATATAAAAACAAGCCCGAAATCTGAAAATAATTTTTAGAGTTCAAATTAGGCAATCTTGAGTAGATCTTGAGTTCTTTATTTGTGGTGACCCAATCAATCACCACTTTTGCTACGTTAGAGGAACGTAACTCCAACTAAGTGATTTCAAAAAATCTTTTTAATGGAGTTTTCGTAAATTAAAAATAAAATGGAAAGAACGACACCATTACAAAGTAAAAAAAAAAGACATATCCGCCATCTTGCAGCTACTTGAAATAAGTACCTGCATCAAATAAGTCAAAATTTTGGAGTAACTTCGGAGGTTGTGGTTCTATCATAGCGATTTCACCGTTATTCTTATTTGTACCATCCTCTCTCATTACGTAATCCTTTAAAATTTTCCTAGATTTTTAAATTTATTTCCATTTTCACTTGGTTAAGCACCATTTAAAGGGCAGATAAAACTCCGACAGATTGATAAACCATTAATAGAACAAAATGTTACTTTATAACGCCGTTTGTTTTTGTTCTTCTTCGTTAAACCATGAAAATTTGGTTATTTTTTTCTTATTTCTAACCATTTTATTTATATACACAAAAATTCTTTGATAATGTTTTGAGGAGCCTTGATATTGAGTCCCAAATTGATTCTACTAGGGTTTACATGAAGCTTCTTTCAACGTCATTTGTATGGAATATATTAATATATACGAGGTGTGGCTATTAAATAACGAGACTATTGCTATAAAACATTTTATTTTAAATTTATACATATTTAGTTATTATCACCTTCAATATACACCACTTCCCTATCCCTACAACGCTCCATGTGAATTTACCATTGTTCGAAACAGTGCTGGAAGTCTTTTTCTGTGAGCTCCTGCATGACGCGTGCTGCTTTTTCTTTCACAGCTTCAACGGACTGAAATCGGTGTTCCTTTTAAAGCAGATTTCACTTTTGGGGAACAAATAAAAGTCACATGGGGTCAGGTCAGGCGAATAAGGCGGATGGCCTAAAACTGGGATGTTGTACTTGGCTAGAAACGTCTTGTAACAGACAATGTAGTGTGAGCTGGTGCGTTGTCTTGATGGAGATGAACCCGTGACTTGTTCCTCCACAAATCGGGTCGTTTTTCCCTTACTCTTTCACGGAGTTAGGCAAGCATCTCATGGGAGTAATTTTGATTAATTATAATCGATATTTTCGACCCGTTTTGGACGTGGAAGGGCGCCCCCGGGCTGCCATCATCTCCGACGTCTTATCGGCCATCTTGGAAACGCTTGAACCACTCAAAAACTTGCGCACGTGATAAACATTCATCGCCATAAACTTCTTTTAATAAAAGATAAGTTTCAGTGGCGATTTTACCCAGTTTCATGTGAAATTGCACGACAATTCGTTCCTCTACTACATGTGTAGTATCATGTTTTCGGCAAAACGAAACTAACACCTCTTACACAAACGACGGTACCGGTCAGACAGATTTTTCTACAAACACGTGAGACGCTGCAATCGAAAGAGAAGGCTTTATGCTGCACAATTGTCGGTCGTTAGGATTTGTCGCATGCATAGTTCTTCTGTAGCAGCATCAGTCTCGTTATTTAAGAGTCACACCTCGTATTATGTGTTTGTAATAATTCATTTTTTGTATGTTGCACCTTTTATAAGAAATTTTGTTCCTCAAGATTTCCTAGTTTTATCTCAGTTATAAGATTGTTTTTCTCATAACGTATATGTTTGGATACTTTTATTAAAATGAGAAAATGCAACCGAGATGAAATACTTGGAAGATCAAGAAGCACCAAAACAATTATTTAGTATGAATTTAATGGTGTAAATTAGTAATGAAGAGCATATAATAGATCTTCAGGAGGTTTATTACTCTAATGTAATGAGTATAAAAATCAAAAATGGCTGAACACTAAAAGCATAAAGAGGTTATTGGAGGCGGAGGGATTGAAGCTGGAAGAGGGAGGTGGCTGCGTTTGCCCTCTTAGTGGTTAACAAGGGGTGGGATTTGTGTTGGGTAATGAATACAAGTCTTTAGGATGAGAAGAGAAATTGGTTAAGGTGGGTTAAAGTTTAGTCGAGAAGAGAAGTATTATGAAGAGAAAGAGAGATGAGACTAGTTGAGTGCTAAAGGGGACATCTGCCTTCAGACACCTCATGAGTTCGGGGAGGTTTTTAGTATGACACAGGGGTGGCAGCCCCTTACTCCTCGGGTAATCTGCATTGAAATAATACTACTAGCACACCCTTCGGACTACATGGGGGCTACACGAGGAACATGGGGTTGTGAGTGACAGCAATACAAACCCACACATAGAACTCCCCCTTTGCTAGAGTGACACCCGCCGTTCAGTCCACCTCCAACGCCTCCATTCAGCGACAGAGATACTGCCTTCAAAAGCCCCAATGTTCGTACTGCCAGAAGTGTGGAACTCCACCCTAACAATTCTAAATCCTGTAACAACCAAACTCCCTTCCTTAATAACCATTTCGTTATTTCGCCAACTCAACAATTCACATTCATTTTTCTCCCTTCCTAAAATGTAATTTATAATTTTTTTATATATATATATTTATTATTATTATTAATATACTATATGAACCTGACAGCACGTAATAAACTGCACAAAGAGGGTAGCAATTAATAAATCGTTTGGATTATGCGGTCTTTATTTTTGGACAATAATTTTACCAATTTCTTTTCAGCATAGTGATATCTGTAAGTTTTTTCTGCGCCATCCGATGAGGATCTTAGTCAGGAAAAAAAAAACAACGAAACTCTGGCTATTGCCTGTATTGGGAATCACTAGTAGCAGAACATAGAATCTGCCATAGTGCGATTAATTCGCTTAGAACCTGAGTGGGCTCGAAAAAAACCCTTTTAGATCCAAATACTTATTGCTACAGGCGCCACGGTAGCCGAGTGGTTAGAGCGGTAGCGAGACGTGTAAAAGTAATATGTATTGTTGGTTTAGTGGGTTCGATTCCCTTGATCTAGGCCTTTGGTTTTATTTATAGTTTAATATGAGAATTTTTTACAGTAAAGTACGTATGATTGTTAGTCGCCTCCGTTCACAACACCTAATTGGTAGTTGGACGTAATACCTGCCTCAACAAATGGGCATTAATTTACCAATAAATTAGGCGCTACGGTAGCCGAGTGGTTAAGAGGCGAGACCAGCAAAGCTAATATGTATTTGTGGTACTGGGTTCGATTCCCGGTCTTGGCCTTAGATTTTATTTGATGGTTAAATGTGAAATAGTAAAGTACGTTTGCTAGTAGCCTCCGTCCACGGCACCTAGTAAATGGTAGTTGGACGTTAAGCCCCGCCTGAAAAAATAGGCGATTACTTTACTTTTACCAATAAATTATTTAAAAAGACAATGTTTGTGTGATGTTATAATTTGTGACACCATTTGTATGCAGACTTTCTGATACTGCAATTTATCTTACATAGATTAATTAATCTAATTCATTAATCTACATAATTTCAACTAAAAAGTAATTCTCTTTAAATATTGTTATCCACGTTAAGTAAAAAAAAAACTAGCATTTTCGTCCAGCTTCATTCATTATGGTTTTCATATTTAATCCGTATTAATAATAAGTTAATAATTTTTTATTTTTATTTTGTAATAACTTTGGGTTACAAGGACAACTAACGAAGATATGCAAAATAAAATTAGTCTTTAAAATCAAACCGTGGGTGACGCTGAAACTTAACTCCTTTGAATGTGTTAATTTACAATGAACAAAGTATACAATGTAAGGAAATATTTTGTAATCATTATAATAAATTTTGTATTAAATGTATTGGCGCAGATTCCCGGTCTAGGCCTTGTATTTTAATAGTTAATAAAAGAAAATTACAGTAAAGTATGTTTGCTAGTCGCCTCCGTCCACGATACCTAATTTGGTAGTTGGACGTATAGTCCGCCTGAAAAAATAGGCAATTACTTAATTACTTACTTATTGCTATTTTTCCATTACTTCCGTTTATGTACAGATCCTTTCATCTTTCCAATCAACGTTTTTCTCAGCCTTTAAATCTCCTTAAATCCGATGGAACGCCCTCTTTTGCTAGAATATTTACCTCTTCTTACTTTCACTAAATCTGGAGTATTTCGGTAACCCACATTCTTTCCATCAGCGAATCTGTTAATCACTATCATATCCTTTGAGGTGCATATCTTGCCGTTTAGCCTTAGGCTATCCTGAGATAGACACCACCACATCCGAAAGATGTTTAATTGAGGAAATAAAATTTCTTAATTGTATAAAATAGATAATAAAACCTAATTAATTACTAGATTTAGTGCCCCCTAAGGCATAGTAGATAGAATTGCCAAAATCCAGTACAGCATCCAGTAGTACAGCGCAAGTTTTACATCAAATAGGATTATTAGTGTTGAAATGTGAAATCCATAACAAGCGCTAATGCCCATATTAACCTCTACATACCCTTCTGTCGCCCATTAATGCTTAGTATAAATGTATGCTCGGCTCGCTCAGGAATGTTATTATATACTAGATGAAACGAAATGCAGAAGAGTCGCTCCGCCGCGCTAATATCTGATACTAAATTATTCCAGAGAGCTAATTGCCACGAATTAATGCAACTGTTGCATTTTAACGCCAATCATAATAGTGTATTAGTAATAAAAGACTCCCAAACACTATACCGAGCCAAACTTGTTGGTGTATATTATTTGCATAATGCTAATTTGTACTGATAGAGTGTAATTTTCTCCTACTGTTTTTAATTTTCATTGCTGATTTTTTTTCAAATTTGGTATTTATTTCAACAACCACAAAATTGGGTAATTCCAGATTATTGTTTAACTTTGCTTATTTTTACGCCAACTACGAGTTTGTAATAAACTTTTACAATATTTATTTGGCATTTCGAGATAATTGATGAGTAAAAATAAATAAGAATATTTTTTATATGATTGACTATTATGATTAGCTTAAGGCGTTTGTTTTTAAAAAATATTTAGAGCGTAAGGATTCCAAAAAATTATTGGATTTTCTTTGGCATAATTTATTTACGAGCAGTTTTTTTTAGAATTTTCGAAAAAGGATTCATCCCCCAAAAACGTGTATAATGAACGGTTTGTTCAGAAGTAGATCTACTGGCGCAATTCAGATTTAGAGACCACGGGTTAATTCGTTGTCAATGTGAATAAAAAGAGTCAAGAAGCCAGCCAAGGCCTTCTACGTTGCCAAATAAAAGTGTCTTCAGTTTAGAATTCAACAGAAAGAAAACTTCCGTTTCCGACCCAAAAAAAAAACAAAAAAAACTGAAATATAAATTAGGTATCAAAATGGAAAAATTAATTGAGTACAAACCTTAACTTGTGATTCAGTCATGCCGAGGGCATAGGCTAGTTTTGCCCTTTCCGGGCCGGCAAGGTATTTAGTCTGTTCAAAGGTTTTCTCTAATGCGAAGATTTGTTGACCAGAGAACGTCGGTCTTGTATGCTTCTTTTTGCCTTCTTTATCGGTACCTCCGCTCACTGTAACAATGAAACCAGATCTTAAGTTAAAATACGAATCATGTTTTTCTTACAGACATACAGTGCGCTGTTTGCCACTTAGTTATTGTTTTGGAAATGTGCTTAATTACGTCACGAACTTACTTTCCTAAGTTTAATAATGTGGTACACACTTTTCGAAGGATTTGAAAAATCGTTTTTTTGTAAGGAAGCACAGTAGAACCTCGATTAGCCGGGCTGACCTCCGGCTATACCCACCCGGGAAAACTGAAATCCCAGTTAAACCGAATACACAGTAATTGTCCATAAAAATATTACATATAACCGTGAAGTTGAAAATCAACCATTTACGACACGTAAATCCCATGGTCTTTTGTAAGACCGTGGTAAATCCAAAGAAATTCAGCACTAATTGCACCATATTTTGGGTTTTTACATACATAATGACCCTTCAAGAAAATTAGGTATAAAAGAGTTGCTGCCACGCCTACAATTTTTATTCGGTAGACAAAAAATTTTCATGTCGCCACCGAAAATTACCTCTTGTTTCGGCGCCGATCCAGGTGTTCTTATGATGACTCAACATGATCCCGGTTAATCCGAATCCCGGTTAACCGAGGGCCGGTTAATCGAGGTTGTACTGTAATATTCATATTAGTTTAGGGATTTTACAAAGTAGTTTCAAGTGAAACTATTTTGTTGCAAAAAAGTTATTTCTAAGTTGAGTTCTGGATAGAGGTACTTTTTTGATGATAATCACAAATGGATACGGAGGCATAGTGTTGACTATTGTCTGGTAAAAGGGTGCAATAATCGTATAATATACCTTGTATGAGAACAACTTAACCTAGAAAATCCAAATGAAAAGTTACAATAAATGTATCATCTGTGATGGTAAATTACAGAAAGGAAAATACTTGTCAATTTTCTGCACTTCTTTTTTGTTTCCATATTCAGCAAAACAATTTTCACCAAACAATTAGCCGAGTTTTTCTTTCTAATTAAAGTCGATATCTTGTAAAATTAACACTTCCACTACGCAATAAAAATATGTACAAACGAATTTAATTTTAACCATTTTATTTTTGATAATTGCATTTTTAAAGCTCACAACCTGCTTCTATTAGACTAAATATTAAACCAATTAATTTAGACCAAATTGGAAAATGTTCGGCACCAATATTGGCACCACAAACCTGATACTATATCCTCATGGCAGCCGCATAACGAAATTCATTACCATATGTTGTCTGACCGGCTAGTGCTTTTTAATCGAGTTTAATTACAATCGTACAGGTCATTAATTTTATCTAAATTTTATTATAAACTGGGAAAAATGGGAAATTAGGAGCAAATTAATATTCTATTTCAATTTGATTTGAATTAAAAGTGATAAATAATGAACGCGTCGATGTGAATACTGTGGCTGTTATTGTGGAAACGAAAAGTAAGTTCTATCTTTTGATTCATTAATAAAAAGATGAAAACAGAATAGTCTAATTAGTAATTACAATAGAAAGAAAAATAATTCAAACTGTGTCAAATGTAGCAAACCATTTCCTTACAAACTGAAACACATTTTCTGGCTACAATAAAAGGTTTTGGAGGTAGTTCTAAAAGGAAGGCACTGCAAGATCACGCCTCCTTTAGGATTTTATCCAAATCTTCAAAAGGGGAACACTTTAAGATGAAATTCGAAAGTGGAAAAAGTCCAGTCAGTACAAAAATTAGTAGAACTTGCTAGTAGTAAGCGACCAGGTTCTCTAGTAGTATTGGTAGTTCTAAGAGATAGGCAGGAATGTACTATTTCCACTTTCTGTAACTTCAACTTTATGTAGACGGAACAATTGCAAAACAGCTGCAAATTTGGAGAGAATCTGAAGTAGAAGGTGAAAAAGTAGTGCTTACAATTTTTTGTGAACGATTTTGTGTGGATATTAAGTTAGGGAGCAAAGACTTCTGCTAATATCCTCAGTAGTTCAGAAAGGTTTTCATGAGAATGTATGTGCTCTCTAATTTGTCCGCATTTCTCATAGTGCTACAAATGAATCTATAATCTTTTAATAATCAATGAAATCATAGATATTAACTAAATAAAAGGCACAAGTACGAAAATTGGTTAAACATGGCTGAGATAAAGTACTACAAGGTAAGAAACAGTAATATCTTTGGATGGAAGATTTGCGAGGAATCGGTCAAATAAAACAACTCGTCTTTTTGCCAACGTTTCGACAAATATATTGTCCTCTTCAGGGCCTGGATATTACAAATACAGAACAATTTACAGAGTAAGTTTTTTCTATGTTACTGACTCTATAAATTGTTCTGTATTTGTAATATCCATGCCCTGAAGAGGACAATATATTTGTCGAAACGTTGGCAAAAAGACGAGTTGTTTTATTTGACCGATTCCTCGCAAATCTTTCATCCTAAGTTTAACAATTTGCGGTCACGAAAACTATATATTCATAGTAATATCTTTGTTAGGACAGACTAGCTTGTCTCATTTTTGAGTAGATATATTCAAAAAAAAAAAGACTGATCGTCTAGCGAACAATATCCTTATTGCTCAATATCCAAGATATTCCCTTTCAAGAATCATTTTCCAAAAGCCTGTAGCCGCAGATCGCTTCGCAAGCCGCTACATTCAGGTATTCCCAGTGTTTACATCACTTTTTTTCTATCCCAAGGATGAAATGGATCATCTTTTTCAAGCCATTAGCATACACTGAACACAAAGCATTGTTTTGTATTCAACTCTTCTTAAGATTTGTTATGAGCCAAAACTTTTAAAAACACACAAGCAAGATAGCTTCTTCGATTCCATTTCAAGACCCAAAGTTACCAGCGGCTGTCGTCTTCTTTTTTGGATTTATAAATGGATAGATTGCTATAAAAATGCCAGTTTAACAATTGGATAACTTATCCAATCATCATTTCAACCTAAATCGCATTAGTTTACAAGTAATTGTGCGAAATATAACTTCTTAATTTAGTAAGTAAGCGGGTTTATAATACTTGCATCATTTTATTACTCTTATATTGTAACACTACCGCCTAATTTTTAGCTTTTCATATCTGTTTTTCTTTTTTTCTAAAAATGGAAGTAATGTTTTCGGGAACTCTTTTTTTTATTTAAAGAGAGAAAGGGATGTTTTCTTTTATTGTTGGATTAAATGTTGTAGGCAGTAGACACATACTCGTACATTTACTGCCGGTGAATGGATATAGAATCGAAATATTGAAACATAGACAGGATATATTGGAGGAGAAGATGCGGAAGAGAAGGGGATGGATAATGTTATTCAGTTATAATACAGACACATAGTTTGTGTCTCAATCTAATAGAGAAGCGTCTGTTGGGAATTAGTTGAGTGATTGCTATGCAAATTGCGAGTAGGAGACGATAAAGGAGGGGAGACTCCAGGCAGTTCAAGGCATCTGTATAGGAGGGATTTCTGCAGAGCCGGGGGATGAGGTGGAAACATCGTCTGTGTCCTGTTCATTCCTGCAAGGCTGTTACACCTTGCAGTAGTAGTAGCACCTCGTCCTAGCTGTGTGACCAGCATGTAGCCCTGGCCAAGAGCAGGAATATTCCACTTTCTCCCACCCAAACCGACACACACATACAGAGAAACAGGCTGCCAACTGTTTTGGGCATAGTGTCTGCGTTGTAGTGGTACGCCTGAAGTGAGTGAGAGAGATGGAAGAGAAAGAGAGTACAGCCTCCTCCAGACAGTGTATGGAACCCACCTGACTCGTGTTAATCCCGTGCCGACGTGGATGTGAAAATGATGGTGGGTATCGAGCTGTGGACGCCATTTTGGGCATGCGCCACCTCTTCATCTCGTCCACACTTACTTATACATCAAGCTCATGCCACCTCCAAGCTAGCATACCTTCCTTTGGCCGCCCCCAACCTCAAACCAGCTCATTCTATTCGCCCTAGCTTTCTCTTCAAGCATTTCCAAATCATTCTCGATTCTCCTACAATATTTTACCATCATATTTTCTAAATTACTATCCTCCCTTCTAGTTCCAAATTTTATACGTACATATAAACATGTAAAATATTCTCTAGGTGAAAGAGATTTGCTACATTTTTTGTTACAAACATAACGCTGATAATGGTAAAAATAAAGATATAAATGATTTTCTGATAACCTTTATTAAATTACTTGTTTGCCTTAAATTTTAAATATTTGCCAAAGACCCTTTGAATTATACAAATTATTTCTTCCATTAATATCTATTTAAGAATTACTGAAAAAATGATTTTATTTTCTCATAAGGTGTTCAAAATCTACCCTATTCGCCAAACCTTTATTACATTTATATTCAAATTTAGCTTAAAGTTTGGAGAGCACTAAATAAAAAAATATGGCGTTTCAATGATTCTGAGATTAATCAAGATAATGGTATTTTTGAAATGATTAAATTATTAATGGCAAAAGATAATCCGACCGAATGCAAGACACAAAGTCCGTTTCGTATGCTCACAAATAAATTCAAGAACAAAAATTCTATCCTTACTAAGTTAGTTGTAGCAAAGTAATAGGTCTACTTAGCAACCATTACTTGAAATTAGTTGTGTCTTTACGTCAGTTTTCTTTAACAATTTTACGACTACAACTTTGCAAATATACTTTTCACTTTTTGTTAGGCCATTAGATTTTCTATTAAATTGGGCATTTTGTTATTAGTTTTGACTTGGTCTTTATTTTTTTAACTTTTATACACGATAATGGAAACTAACTGCTAGCAATTAAATCGAAAAAGTTTTTCAAAAAGCTATAAATATTTTGAATAAACAGAATAAAATTAGGAAGATTTTTAATTATAATTGTATAGAACGATAAAACATAAAAGTGCATTTAATGTTTTAGGTTGTGATCATATGTTTGAACATAGAGAACTATGGCAGTTAGCCTTCAATTATACATTCTAGTCTTTTTTAATTCAGATATCTTTAAGTAAGAAGTAATGAATGGTGGAATTTATCCCCCAAAATTCTGGATTCCCATTCTGGCTCATTGCACGCTGAGTGCGCATACATTATCATTACCATCAAAACTCGTTTAGTTCATTTTGATTGCTGAACAAGTGTTCATTTGAGCGTACGTACTAGGATTCATTCATAGCGTATTCATTCCCAACAATATGTAGTAAATGGAACTTTAAATTCTCAGTGTTATTGTTTGAGAAAAAAATACTTATATTTGGGCTGTATTTAATCTATTTACAGCGCTGTCTTACTTCTGATTAGACTAAGTATTGAGATCGTTTCAAATAATCGATACGATTCACAAGAGCTTTCCTTGAAAATTCAGGTTCAGGAACTCCTAAATCTTGAAAGAAATTGTTATTAGAAAATAGAATATTTGAGTTAACCCAAAAACGCAATATTGCTGATAGTCATTTTTTATATTTTCATTTAGTAATTGCTACTTTACTAAATATTGTCTCGAATCTTCTCCAATGATTTTACATTAAACTTAAACTCATTGTAGACGTTTTGATACAAATTTTTACCCTAACTCGATCAAAATTTAATTCTGAAAGAATGTCGGTAAGCTATCTAAACTGGAAATGATACTTTAATAAGATCCATATCATTTTTATTGTGAGTTACTATTTTTATGACAAACTTAACTGGAGTAGACGATAAGTTATTATTTAAAACATTTGTAAATCACAAATAACCTCAATGAGACTCAGCTTCCAAAATTTTGAACTCATATTAAAGTATCATGAAGTATCAGTTGTAAATAATGGTAATAAAACAAAATAATAAGATATGTAATGGTATTAAAAGTTAATAAAATTGAAATATTTCCTTTTCTTGTAAAACATACTATAGTAAAACCAAAACTTTTTCTGGACCAATAATGTGAGATTAATATTTGATTATCAAGTGAAAATCGAGAAAAGAAAATGTGGTGAAAAATAAAAGAGAAACTGGAACAGAGTGGGGATACGTTGGGTGCGATTGAGTGTGCACGGAAGGAAGTACTGAGCCGTGAAGTAAGATTTGATGGCGGCAGGGCGCGCCAACGGCCACTTGAATCCGGGGGGCGTTCCCTAGTATACAAAAAAAAGAGGGGAAAAGCCCCCCTCTAAACACACAGTTTAGGTGGAGGGGAGAATTTTTGTGTAAATAAAGAGTTTTCTTTTTTTCATGTTTGTGTGTATGAAAAGTGTAAATTTTGTTGGATGTGTTTAAGTAGTGGTAGGGATTGGGGATAAAGTGGTGGGGTATGATCTAGTTTTTCCACTGATGTCCCTGGACTAAACTCCACTGGAGAATCTCCAGTTATCCCCATTGTTTCTCTCTTCGCCGTTGTATGGTAGTTTAGAGGGTGCGATTCAAAGCGCTGGCCTATTTGTGCAGCTTCATGAAAACATAACGCCTTCAACTCCACTCGGTTCTCAATAAAACTTCGCTTTATTGCCTCTATATTATAACCAAAAACTACCACTAAGAATTTACACACAGACTTGCAAGCGATATATATACATCGCTGTACTATAAACAGTAAACTATTTTATCCATAGAAAATTATACAATGTTAATAAAAACATTATTCATTATTGTTTTACGAATATTACAATTTAAAAAGTGATAATCTATTTTTCTGTTACTTTTTTTATGATTTAATCTATATTTTCACGAATTTGATGTATTGTAAATGATGGACTTTATCTGAGGGTTGAAAAAACGGACAATTACCTTTAATAGACTTAATTTTCTTCAAAATTCCTTTGCCAAAATTTGCTGTGATATACATCTAAAACTTTGCCTTTTTTAAAAATTCTTTTTCAATTTTATTCCTTAAAACTTCTTCAGTCTTTTAAAATGTAGGAAATGCGATGGAATATTCGATATTTTTGTGACAAAGCAAACAATCTGCGTTTACTTTACAAAAATTGTTGCAATTTAAGATTTACCTCTTCTATAGCTGTTTTAAAATGCCTATAACTAGATTTAATTGGACAATCATGGAGGCATTCTTGAGCTCAATCAGTTCTTTGAAACAACAACAAATAAATAATAAATTTTTTTAGGAAAATAAAGTTGATAATTTACAGCACTTCCTGAATACAATGCCCTGTTTTTACCCTCATTCAGTCACAGATATATCGCTACATATCTCTCCCAAAATACAATGGGATCTTTGCTACTGACCAATGTCAAAACTAAATTGAACAGTTTTGTTCATATTTCCATTGTTTAAAAATTAAGAAAATTCTTAATCAAATATTGGTAAACTAAAGTTTTTGATTATGATTATTGATTTTTGGTGAATATCGAGGTGCGGTCATCAATAAAAACAACTTTTTTGCTTTATACCAACGTTTCGGTAATTTTTACTACCTTCTTCAGGGTATTATAAAAAAAAAGTTTGTGAAGTTTAATGTAGAGCTACGAGTATATCATCATAACTATTGAAACGTTGGTATAAAGCAAAAAAGTTGTTTTTATTCAAGACCGCACCTCGATATTCACCAAAAATCATCTATCAATAACGGTCGGAAAAACCATAACCATCATTATGATTATTATTATTTTGATTTCTACTAAGATGAACTCGATTATTTTGGTAATTGCACTGATTTTCTGTTTATTGCTTTCTCAGTTTTGTAAAAAAGTTTTCTTATTTTTGTTATAACTTCTGTTTTTTGTAAATTTTATTTATTTAGCTACTTTTGGGTTCAAAAAATTGTGTACTAGTTTTATGTTTAGACTAAGCTATGTATAAATCAAACTCTTGCTGTAAGGACCAAGTCTTTATAAGCAATAAATACAATTACAATTACAAAATAAAAACCTCGTGCCTGCTTACAAAACTGCGCACAAGTATAAAAGAAAGCGTTCGGGTAAATGGAATTTTAGAAAAAAACTTTTGCGAACTTAATTTGGCTGCCAAAAGAAGACATCTTATCTCTCGCATAGGCCGAAATGTTTACTCATTTAATGTTCGAAAATAATTTATTATTTATCGATTAGCTGCAGTAAAATAATCAAAAGAGATGACATGAAATCTCATTCGACTTACCCTTTAATTATTTTATTTATTTATTTATTTGTACAAAGATTTATACCAGATACAAAAAGAGTACTGTTATTTAGCACAAATGCTATAAATCAAAAGAAATATATAATGAAACTTATGACATCTTACCCAAACAACTAAAAAGCAAGAAAAATAAGTATCTAAACAAAAAATGTATAAACAGAAAGAGATATAGAAATAATATTTCAAATAATACATAGAAGATAAATAAAGATTAATATAATAAATTTGAAACATATTTCCGACAGTAATAACGTTTATCAGATTTGAAAATTCTAAATTAGGGTCGTTTTGAACAGATAAGTCTATAACTTTCCTAAATATCTCATATAGTGGACATTGTAGATATAAATATATGTACGAGGGTCGTTTGAAAAGTCCGTGCAAAGTCAGAGAGATAGCACTACTGACGCGTATCGAGTTTATGTTTAGTTAGTAGCATCTCTTGGAAGAACACACACCAAGTTTCAGCCAGATCGGTCTATTTCTTTGTGTTTGGCATTCGTTTGAATCGAGGAAGTCGAGTGATTTTCAAAAAATGGACGAAAAAGAATTTCGTGTGTTGATTAAACACTACTTTATGAAAGGCAAAACGCCTGAGGAGACTAAAGAGAAGCTTGATAAACATTATGGTGACACTGCACCTTCGATTAGAACAGTTTATAAGTGGTTTCAAAATTTTCGGAGTGGCCATATGGGCACAAGTGACGCTGAACATTCTGGACGCCCTGTTGAAGTTACTACTCCAGAAATCATTGATAAAATCCATGATATGGTGATGGATGACAGAAGAGTG
This sequence comes from Rhodnius prolixus, assembly GCF_049639745.1. Classification (NCBI taxonomy): domain Eukaryota; kingdom Metazoa; phylum Arthropoda; class Insecta; order Hemiptera; family Reduviidae; genus Rhodnius; species Rhodnius prolixus. Next base: position 12,042,953 of record NW_027411634.1, on the reverse strand, counting down.
AAGGTGCGTGAGATTGCTAGTGCTGTGGGCATCTCGAATAAACGGGTACATAATATTTTGCATCAACATTTGGACATGACAAAGCTATCCGCAAGATGGGTGCCGCGATTGCTCACGCTTGACCAAAAACGAAATCGTGTGAAGTGTTGCAAGGACGGTTTGCAGCTGTTCCAGAAGAATCCGCAGGACTTTAAGCGTCGTTTCGTCACTGTGGTTGAAACATGGATACATCACTACACTCCTGAGACCAAAGAACAATCTAAACAATGGGTTACCAAGGGGGAATCTGCGCCAAAAAAAGGCGAAGACCGTTCCTTCGGCCGGAAAGATTATGGCGACTGTCTTTTGGGATTCGCAAGGAATAATCCTCATCGACTATCTGGAAAAGGGTAAAACTATTACAGGTGCATATTATTCATCGTTATTGGACCGTTTGAAAACCGAGCTGCAAGAAAAACGCCCACGATTGGCCCACAAAAAAGTCCTTTCCTATCACGACAACGCACCAGCTCACACCTCAGCAGTTGTGGTCGCAAAATTAATGGAAATAGGGTTCCAACTCGTTTCACATCCCCCCTATTCTCCAGACTTGGCTCCCTCGGACTACTATTTGTTCCCCAAAATGAAGAAATGGCTGGCGGGAAAAAGATTTTATTCAAACGAGGAGGTGATTGCAGAAACGAATGGCTATTTTTCAGACTTGGACAAATCCTATTATTCGGAAGGGATCAACAAACTAGAGCAGCTTTCGACGAAGTGTATAAGCCTAAAAGGAGACTATGTTGAAAAATAAAAAAGGTTTACCCCAAAAAATTAAGTAGTTTTTTTTTTTTGCACGGACTTTTCAAACGACCCTCGTAATAGAGATTCTGGTTGATTTAAATTTAAAAGAGGCATAGGTTTTTTGGGATTAATTTTCTAAGTTATTTTATTAAAGGTGACTTAAATATAATATGGACCAGAATGTCTTATACTTTCCCTTTAATTACTCTCAAATTTTTCTGTAAACATCCATTTTTTACTAAAACTTTATTATATTATAGGGTCACTGCAAAAATGAGCATTTAAAGGTAGGGGATATGTCCCGGATATCTCCTTCTTTTATAATCATTTTTTGAATAGCTTTTTAAAACAAAAGCAATTGGTGTTAACATACAAGATAGCGAGTAATCGATCTTTTTCAGACAACCGTGTAATAGTATGGATTTGATGATGAAGGATGTGGATTTGTTTTCTTCCGTTTTATATCCAGATCTTTAAGTTCATTATTGTAGGTTTTGGTCTTTTTCATTTAGTTATATGTTCACTCTAAAATATCCTTTAATACTTAGTACTGATAAAGAAATTGTGATAAATGTATAACATACTAAATTGTGCCATGCTAGTCGTTTTGTATGTATATGTTTTTGTTGACGAACAATTGTTTTTTGTTATCTTGTTTACATTCACATCAAATGTGTGTATTGTAGTGGTGGATATAAATGAAAAAGGGAAATTTGATAAAAATGGCTATCTAGAAGAAGGGAGGTTACAATAAAAGTTGTGTTAACATGATATAAGAAGGAGGGAATCTCTTGCTTATGGAAAAATTGAAGAAGTATAGAGATAGGAGGAGGAGTGGTTTTGTGTTTAAGATGAGTCAGGAAGAGGCTGGAAGGGTGGCAGGAGGTAGGAGGTCTTCCTATTGTGCTGAAGAAGGAAGAAGAATATAGTTTGAGAAAAAGATACCCCCCAGCATGGATATGGGTTTTGGTAGGACCTTGTCAGAGTGGTGAGGAGGGAGTCGCCCTGGATTGGGTACAAAGTAAGAGGGTATGGGTAGGTTTCATCACAATATGAAGAGATGGGTTTTGTCAGGAGGTTCTACTTCTACTTGCAGCAGACTACAAGATAGTGGTGGATATGTGGAAAGACGCTGGGCTACAAGGGAAGAATGGTATAGCAATAGAATTGAATTGAATGTAACTGTGTGCGCGTACGTGAGTTTCTTATCCTCCACTTCCTCCGAACCCATAAGGAAAGCTCCCGCTGACTCGACAGGACACGCTTTTACCACCCTCTCCTCTGGTTCTTCCTTTAGTTCTTCTCTCTCTTCACACGTACGCACAACTTCATTGCCGATGGCTCTCTTCTTATCCAATCCAATATGGCGCCGTTTTCTTCAGCTTATTGGTTGCACATACACGGCTCATCAAAAAGAGAGCCTTTACCGGGGATGGGAATGGTCGACTCTTGCAGCCCAACCAAACATATACTTCCAACACTGGCCCGTCAGTATGTTTCTGGTGTAGCACTGAGTCTCCTGGTGTCTCTTATCTGTCTTCTCTCACCCTAAAGGATCTAGTTCTCCTGCTAGGTCCTCTTCTGCTCCTCGGGCTACTTCATGTGGCCACCCTGACTGGCTGATTCACTTATCAGGGGCAAGATAAAAATTTTCTAACTTAAGAAAAATATATTTTATATAATAAAAAGGAAGAAAAACAATCATATGTTTTATCAGTTCAGCTTTCCCAGAAACATAAATTTAGTTTCTACAGATAGTGTATGATCACATAATAACCTGGTAGTTATTTATTTTCTCATTTCTGATTACGAAGATGATTGTCACATATGCAGTTGAATATTTCTACAATGCTAATAACCCATAATGTTATTAGTAAGGAACGGATTATTATGTATTTAAAAATGCCAAATATTTAATTAAAATATGCATTTGTTTTCTTCAATTATGTGGAAAATATGTGATTTTCTTAAAATATTTTCTGGAATATTTAAGTAAAATGGACATTTTTTTTATGAAAATCGTGAAATGGTGGAATGATTGCATTTTTCGAGAACCTCACAGTTCAAAAGGAATGGCTTTGAATCCACATCAGCATCACTGTCAAGTTTTCCAATAACTGCATTGGCAATATACCTGCCCTCAACGTCAGTGGTCTCATCAATTGACACCCAAATCGGTCCATCTTTGATATGTTCTCGAATTTTGGTTAGTGTATCTTTATAGATATCTTCCAGGTAGTTTTTCCTCAGAGCGCTCTGGTCAGGCATTTTTTTTCCAATATAGGTCTCTAAGAATCCTTTGAAATGAGGATTTTTAAGTTTGTGGAAAGGGATATCTGCTCTAACCAAAGCCCGACACAGATCTGTACTCAGAGTAGACTTACTTGATGATGGAGATGTAAAAAAGGCTTGATAGGACGTCCTCTCTTTCTTTCTGTTTTTATTCTCTATGTGCGATCCGGTGGCAATATGTTGGGTGACTTGGGAACGTTGAGAGCAAGAAACGCGCTTGTCACAAGCTGTACAGTACAAAATGTCTCCATCACTTCGAAAAAAGTTCTGCTGGAAACTCGCGAAGATATTTAGCAACCAGTTGTTTGTTTGAGGCCGATGTTCGTGGCATTTCACCCCCAAAAAAAAAGAATACACTAAGTGACCGAACGAAAGGAATTGGACACTTCAACGAACGAGCTGAAAGAACAGACAACGTCAGACAACTTCAAAGAACTAACAAGTGCCCGTCACTGTTTAGCAGCATTCTGTGTAAATTACAATAACCATTGTACCCACTGTGATTCATAGCCCTACAGTCTGTGGTTCACAGTTCCTGTCAACCACCTCCCAATTATGAAAATATGCCCAAAATGAAAAATATGTACATATTTTGATTAAATATGTAGAAATATTTATTTATTTTAATCAAATATATATAAATATGCGATAACATCCAAATATGTGGAAATATGTGAAATAAAAGTAGACTCAAACGGCTTAAAAAGTGTCAGTATGAATACTTCTAGTTGAAAAACGTCTGTAAATTGCCTAGAAAAAATATGTAAATACATACGAATCCGTTCCCTAGTTATTAGTATTGTAGAAAAAATGTTGCTACGTTCCAAAAATCATTAATCACTTAAAATTTTTGAAATTCTACACTTTGTAAATTTGATTGCCCTAGCCCTAACCCTATATTTTACTGATTATTGAGCTTTGTTATAGTGACGAAAAGACCAATGAAGCAATGAAAGAAGTAAAATCCAAACAGAATATTCATTTTTCGATATTTCTTAAGTTATCATAATAAACATTAACCAATATAGTCTCTTCGGGTAGTTTGAATTTCAACTTAATAATGGCACTCTGGCAATCCATCAAGATTTTTCCGCTAAACGTTGGTTTAAGCATTTGAATGCGCCCTGGAGGTTGTGCAATTAAACGAAACGGTCATATTTAATGGTATTTACAAACACAGTTACAGGAAAATTATTAAAAATATTTCAAAATCCTTTTTAGAAATACTTTTTTTAAAGGTCAATCAATCTACTGTTTTTTTAAACTGAGTAACAATCAATAAAGAGTTTCCGTAACTTTCTACGAATTAACTGATGAAAACGTGAGGCTTTTATTTATAATACAGCTGAAAATATTTTGTATTTCGAATTCAAGTTACCTTTAAATGTATCATTTCCTCAATTTAGAACATTTAACACTTCTTCCAGCGGAGGAAATTTTAAATAGTAATTCACATACGAGGGTCGTTTGAAAAGTCCGTGCAAAGTCAGAGAGATAGCACTACTGGCGCGTATCGAGGTTATGTTTAGTTAGTAGCATCTCTTGAAAGAACACACACCAAGTTTCAGCCAGATCGGTCTATTTCTTTGTGTTTGGCATTCGTTTGAATCGAGGAAGTCGAGTGATTTTCAAAAAATGGACGAAAAAGAATTTCGTGTGTTGATTAAACACTACTTTATGAAAGGCAAAACGCCTGAGGAGACTAAAGAGAAGCTTGATAAACATTATGGTGACTCTGCACCTTCGATTAGAACAGTTTATAAGTGGTTTCAAAATTTTCGGAGTGGCTATATGGGCACAAGTGACGCTGAACGTTCTGGACGCCCTATTTAGGTTACTACTCCAGAAATCATTGATAAAATCCATGATATGGTGATGGATGACAGAAGAGTGAAGGTGCGTGAGATTGCTAGTGCTGTGGGCATCTCGAATGAACGGGTACATAATATTTTGCATCAACATTTGGACATGACAAAGCTATCCGCAAGATGGGTGCCGCGATTGCTCACGCTTGACCAAAAACGAAATCGTGTGAAGTGTTGCAAGGACGGTTTGCAGCTGTTCCAGAAGAATCCGCAGGACTTTAAGCGTCGTTTCGTCACTGTGGATGAAACATGGATACATCACTACACTCCTGAGACCAAAGAACAATCTAAACAATGGGTTACCAAGGGGGAATCTGCGCCAAAAAAGGCGAAGACCGTTCCTTCGGCCGGAAAGATTATGGCGACTGTCTTTTGGGAAATTAATGGAAATAGGGTTCCAACTCGTTTCACATCCCCCCTATTCTCCAGACTTGGCTCCCTCGGACTACTATTCGTTCCCCAATATGAAGAAATGGCTGGCGGGAAAAAGATTTTATTCAAACGAGGAGGTGATTGCAGAAACGAATGGCTATTTTTCAGACTTGGACAAATCCTATTATTCGGAAGGGATCAACAAACTAGAGCAGCGTTGGACAAAGTGTATAAGCCTAAAAGGAGACTATGTTGAAAAATAAAAAAGGTTTACCCCAAAAAATTAAGTAGTTTTTATTTTTGCACGGACTTTTCAAACGACCCTCGTAAGTTAGATGAATTTTACCACGCTCATCATTTGTTGTAAGCGGTCTAAACTATAGCTTCTCTTCATATATTAGAGCCAGGGGTGTCAAACTCGATTAAACCACGGGCCACATGGTGTAACAGGCAAGATTCACGCGGGCCACAACATATTTACAAATTTTTCCTTAGTTTTCCTATATCTGGAGAACAGACAATCTTCTTTAAGGCAGAGAGATGTTTATCCAGTCAATCTTGATCTGTAGGCCGTTTTATTTAAGTTCATAGACGGAAATAGTTGCTCACACAAGGACGTACTCCAAAAATAACACAAAATTTGTACAGCAAACATTTTTGGATATTTCTCACCTAAATAAGAATATATTTCGAGAATTCCTACTTCGGTCTTTTAAAACCGAATCATTCTGGGATTCCTCTTAGACTGGCAGTCATATCGCTTCTAAACGTCACCGGAAGTAGTCACCACGTTTATACAAGCCCACAGACCCTCACAGGAAAGGCCCTGTGCCGCTAGTATACTCCGTCTTCAGTAGCTAAAGGGTTAACGAGAGAATAGTAAGTTCGTCATTGCTTCGATCTCCCCTAAGCGCTAATTTCTTCATAACAATTTTAATTCAGTACATCGTGGGCCACAAGAAATTACCTCAGGCGCTGTCAGTTTGACATCCCTGGGTTACACTGATCTAGAATCTCCATTCGTTCGCGTAGGAGCTCCCAGTTGGATAATTAGATATAAGTAATTAATTTCAGTTAATGAATGAGATATGTTTATATTGTTTTAAGGATAATGTATTATCCTTAAAATAAGTTTCCGAAATTTTAATCGGCTTGAAATATGGCGTGTACATCTAAGAGGCATTAGCATTCACCTCAAGGGCTGTTGCCAGGTGTTTATGTGGGAAGATGTTTTTAAAACTTAATATTTTTGGTGAGAGAGAGCGAGCAATAAACAATAAATGGTAGTGTTGTCTAGCGGCCTAGAAAGGAACGTGAATGGGTAAACAAAAAGAGGATGAAAGCAGATAGTTAGAAAGCTCTGATGGTCTGGTTAGTAATACTTTGACTCATAATTTTGGCCCAAAATAGGTTTTACTGGCATCTCGCAAAACAATGGTCGTTCCATTTAATTAACATGTACATTTCAAATATGAATTAATTATGCTGTAAAGTCTGGCTACAACTCTGGTACAGGTAGCTGCAGAAGTTGGAGAAGTACTTTACAAAAAAATAAACGTGCACCACAACTCAAGTATATTTCTAACATTTGTTTTTCAAGAGGCTAATGAAACACAACTTTTGCACCGAATTAAACGTTGCTTCATTTACATTTGGCAGCCATCTTTTATCGCTTGGTTTGTGGTTTTCTATTTGTTTCTTTTTCTATTCTTAGTTTTTTAACTCTCACTTTTTTCCATATTTCTTCTATCTTTGTCATCTTTTTTCTTCATATCTACGATGTTTCATGTTAATAATAAAGTTTATAAAATTGCAGCTTCTAGTATTCTTTAAGATAAAAAGCAGATAAGTAGTTATTTTCAACATAATTATTTAATTTATATCAAAATGTACAACCGCTGATCCGCTAGAGGAACCAGTAACGAGCAAATAGTCTTGACACACAATAATGGCGACGCTGCAGTATTTCACTGGAGATACTTTAGATGAGTAAAGTTATGTAATTATCTATTTTTTTCATGCGGGGCTTAAAGCCAGTCACAATACAAAAGTATATGTACATCTAATCCATACGAGGAAGGCCTATCCGAGCAATTTACAAATCTTTTAGACCAAGGGTCCCCAAACTTTTTACCCAGGGTGGCCAGTTCACTGTCACTCAGATCATTGGAGGGCCGGACTATAAAAAACACTATTTTAAAGTAAGAAAACAAAAAAAAAAAACAAAATGGGAACAAATAGATTATTTCAAATAAAGAACCAAACTGCCCACTATTTCATTGAGAACTATGGACCTGCTTTTGGCTAATGAGATGGTCAATGTCCGGTTTAGTTATAGTGCTTTGCCTTTCTTCTCTACTTCTGCTGTTATTTTACACTGTTTTCGGAGCTGTGACGCGTGCATCCCGCGTCATCGGAAGTAGTACTGTACATGAGCGACGCAGCGCTTTGCGGCACCGCCACATATAGTAGCTCCTCTCACTGACCACCAATGAAACAGTTCCGGAAGTTCCGGCGAGGACCGAATAGATGTCCTCAGGAGGCCGCATGTGGCCCGCGGGCCGTAGTTTTTGGGGGGGACCCCTGTTTTAGATACTACAACAATCCTAAATTTACTACAAAGAATCCACACAAAAAAATCAACTAACTCGAAATGGAATAATAGACCAACTCAATACATAAGATTAATAGCAACGATGTACTGCCAATTATATAGCCGAAAACTTCGCAGCATTTGGATGAGTAAAAAATGAAAGAACCAGATATGGTCAAACAAAACTCATCCTTAGGAACTTCGACTTCACAATTGGAAGAGTGTGGACAAATACCCATTTTCACAATGCATCTTAATAATAACCCAATTAGAAAAGAAGTAGCTGTCTGTTATAAGAGTCACCCAATGAAAACCGACACAGAATATAATTTGAAGAAAATAACAAAAACCTTTAATTTTGAAACCATAAGTTACCAAATTCATTGTTTTTTTAAAAGTTTTTATGGCAGTTTTTATTGAATGAATTGGCTTTAGCCATTTAATTTATGACATAACTGTAATTAACGTGCATGAACCGAGAAGGGAACCGAAATGAAATTGAGAGAATTTAAAATTAGATTTTATTCACTTATAGAAGTGAGTGAGGAGCTGGATAAGGGAGCCGACAACTGTAGAAACCGTAAGTTGGGGTGTCGCCGGCTGAAGTGTATGCGAAATATGGTCTGAGGGGAGCGAGGAGGCGGCAAGAGGCGGCCATGCCCACACATTCTAATACTCACCGTAACAATTAAATGACCATCAGTGTGGTAACATGTGGCCGCCGAGGGAGAGCGAACGAGGCGTGTCCAGATATAACACCCACGGTGCCGCGTGTTACTTTTCCAAATGTGGGGGGACGCCAATGTACATATACAGGATCGGGGTATTCTAAATCAATGCGCCTTTCCGCATAAAAACGATCTTCACTTATTTTAACACATCCTATACTAATGATATGTAATTTTTATAAACAAGATATTAGATAATCAATAATAATTTTTGCCAGGGAAGGGATTAGCTATGAGGTTAGCATACTGGACTCCCATGCGGAGGTCCCGGGTTCGAATCCAGCAACTGACCCTTAGATTTTTTCTTCCTAGGAGCTTCTTACAGCTCACTGTCCGGTGATGGACAGTGTTGTTTGTAACGAGAGAACACTGTCCGGAGGCCGGCAGTGCACTGAAAAAAGCTCCGGGCGCCAATAACCTTAGATGTTGACGCGCCTTAAATCATAAAAAAAAAAAAATTTTTTTGCCTTATACTCTTACCACAAAATGAAACAAAAGTTATTTGTTTTCACATATTTCTAGTTCGTGAATGGAGGAAGACCCTGAGGTAACTTTCCCGGTGAACTAAGGTAGTCTTGAATGGTAGCCAGATTATGCTAGCATCAGGTGTAAAGAATCTACTAACAGCTGGCCAGAAATGGAAGCATCCTCTAAGTTCAATGGTCCAGAACTTTTCCAAAGGCGTTGTGAATACGGCTCTTTAGCAATGGCTTTGAATAAGCCACCTTTAAATTCGAAAAGGCTGTTCAAGGAATTAAACACCGAACTGTTTCAAATCAGAATTGAGGAAACTCTGTGGTTAGATAAGACTCAGATTACTCTGTTTTACCTGGTCACCCTTACTTGGTGAAGGAAGTTCTGGAAACCATGTACACAGGTTATTTAACCTGGAATCTCAGTGCAGGCTTTACCAGGAGAACGAGGGAAACATCTTCTCACATCTTGTTTTAAAACTTTCATTGTGAAGTTGCTGTATGAGATTTTAACTCTCGATGGCTGCAGTAGATCGTGAAGCAAGGAATACTAGTGGGAAAGATGTTGGTCGTTGTAAGAAAGGGAGGATTTACCTACTCGATTACCTAGGATATGGTACAATAAGCCCTTCGGGCTGAGGAAAAGGTCCCGTTCAAAGTCCCAATAATAATAAGTTCCCTTTATTAGTTGATGGAGGAAACATGCATTTATTTGTTTCCCTTTGTACCGATTGCATCTCTTTCTAATTTTTATTTTGAAGAGAAAACTGCACAGGGTGCATAAAAAACTGATCGCTTTACTAAATCAAGGATGTTCCATGAATTTGAAACCCAACCACATACTTTTAATATTTACAAGCAAAATATTTTTTTAATCTTCAGAGTTTGTGAAGTATTTCTCTTCTAAAATAGTTCAATAGTTTAATAGAAAAATGAGACTATTTTTTTTAAGATATCAAAGTAATTTTACTCACTCATTTTAAGATTGAAAAGAAGGAGTACAGCTGCTGAAGTAACGCTTGTTTTGACTGAAATTGAAGGGGAGAATGTTCTTGATTCATGAAGACAGACAAAGCTTCGCTTGAACAAGTATAAACCGAAACAGACCTGAGACGATTCTCGCTCTCAGGCCTGAGTAAAGAAGAATTCCACTAACTGACGCGATTCAGAGGGCACCTGAAGAAGCTAGGAAGTTACCTTCATATGCTGAGAGGAGACGGAGGAAATTCAGTGTATCTTTTGGACTGACTGCGACCATCCAACAGAAATTCAGATTGTTGAAGTATACTGTTGAATGGATATTGCACTGTTTCAAGAAGTCGAGATTGAGATTAAAAGAAGCCATAGGCAGCCTGGATTCATAACTAATTCTAGGCAAAGGCTAAGGTCCAAATGGATTACGTTATGGAATTGTGCAGGAGCCATATTTTGGTTATTTCTTTTGTTATAACCTTAGCGGAAGTAGGTAGCCAATTCTTTGGCACCTCTACCAGGAACCTCTTACAACTCACTGTTTAGTTGGATAGTGATGGTCAGAGTTACCTGTAAGAAGAGAAACTCTGAAATCTTTTTAAACGATTTCTTTTTTTTTATGAACAAGGTTTTAATGATCAATTGTGAAATCAATCTCAGCAAGATTAAAGCAATCCACATTGTCAAGTAAGAATAAAGATTTGAGAATAAGATAAAATTAATTCACGAAATATTTGCTAGAGAGAGACAATGAGAGGAAGGTTCTTTTTTAAAAAATTTAAATAAAAACTGAACAAGGGAAAATCTGTTGGCGTTGACTGGAGTGTTGATTAGGTGGGTGGTAAAATGAGCGTAGGCAAGGATGGTAACAGATTGGAGATGAGTGAAATAGGAGATTAGTCCCTAGTTGTAGAGTGGCAGATGTACAAAGACTGGAGGATAGTAGAGGGATCAATGGAGTGGCCAAGCTGTTGTCCTAGGGAGTACACAGTCAGCCACTGTACTTATACACTCTCTTGTAGATGTCTGTAGAACGTTCCAGCCGGCTAGCCGAAAGTTGTTCCAGACAGAGCTGGGTTAGTAGTGGAACCCTCGGCGGGTAGAAGCTGGAATGATGGCAAAGAAGGCGCTTTGGAAAACAAGAGAAAAAGTGATGCTATACACTTTTAATTAAATTCATAAACTCATCTTTAAGCCGGGAGTGAAAGCCGGCTCGGCCGGGCTTTTCAATGAGGAGCAGAAGGGGCTGTTAGGAGCCGGAAACAGTGGTTATCATTAAGGGAACGCCCTGTTAAACTCTCCAACATCGCCACGAGACAAGAATACATTATATCCTCTCGCAGCAGCCCAAAACCTTTCTGTTATACCATTACTAATACACTAGAATTACAACACGTCCTGCCAACTTACTATAACTGTATATTGCCGAGGTATTTGTGAGGGGTTGATTGTATAGTAGGTTGCCAGCACTGTATACCACCTGTACCTCACCGTTCTCTCGCTAACACAGACACTGACACAACCATATCCTGCTTGTAATCACGATTGTTCTAGCTCCATTCTGATTATACACCCTTATCTCTTAATAACGCGAACCCTCTATTAACTAGCTAACTTATTTTTTTTAATCCCCTCCACAGTATCCAAAACTATCTCGGGTTTATGGATAAGAAAAAATACTATTATTTACAATTATTCGGAAGTCCTGGTTTTATACTTAATAATATAAGACTGGCAAGCCAAACTATTATTAGATATTTTATTCTACTTTTACTGTGTGAAAAAAGTTTTACGATCATTCCAAATTTTCAATTTTCACTTTTCCTTAAAGAAAACCCACGTGAAATCTTTTGATTCTAAGCCAAAAGAAAATGGAAAATTGAAATTAATGAAAACAAATTGTAATTATATCTAGATTCTCGCTAAGGCAAACTAGCTTTCCATACATTACCTAAAGCGAATTCCTCTTCCCACAACAGATTGTTTCCTAGGGTTATTCATAGACAAACGCATAACCTGGACTTAAACGGAAAGACCTGAAATAGACGATTCCAACTTCTCTATAGACTTCTCGACAAAAGATCGAAACATTCAAACGACTTATCTACACCATTATACTCTTTACAGCTCAGCCAAAGCTTCCAATATCTACAGAATCCAATCCTTCCAATCAAAAACATTCCGTCGAATCGCTAATGCTCCTTACTTTGTATCTCCTTGTTGCTCCATTGAGATCTCCTTGTTCCTTATGTTTCTGTAGCTGCAAGTTCCCACTATGCCAAGGCTATCCTTCAGTTTTCTCACATTCTAACCCTTCATTAGTTTCCTTCATTGCTAGGATATCCTCCTAGTCGGGTGTAGTGCCGGTGGCCACGTGGTCTTCATGGTGCCATTGCTTAATAGTTCAATGTTCTTTTTTGGGGAAATTTCACCAAGTTAGAAGGTCAAGAATGGTAGTTCGAAGAACTAGTGTCAGATTTTACGACAGCAAGTTATAACTTACTAAGTCATATAACTTGCAGAAAAAATCTCATCCAATTTAACGAAGTTCGGTCTAATTTAGTCGATGTTATAATATTTATCTCCTATAGATATCTGGAGTCACGGATTAATGACGAAGATAACACATTCGAAACATGCTTAAGCACATACATTGCAGCGGAAATATTACATCGGCTGTGAATGTCGGATTTTGTCGGAATCATGTTTGTTGTGGATTAGATGTATTCTGTATGGATTTTTAGTCTAGGTTGAGCAAGACCATCCGTTTAACACCACTAAGAAGTCATTGAAAGTGGATTCACAGATGTAGAAAGTGATCAATCCCAAAATGCTTTCATCAATGGAATATTAATTGTAAGACATGTAAGACATGTAAGACGAAAACACAAAAGATACACATGATGGAAATACTTTTAACATCTGCATGCCGAACTTAAAATGGAAGGCTGCAAAAATAAAATCTCTTTCATTAGAGTGGTATATGTCAAAAAAACTTGCTGCAAACGGGGCACATAAAAAAAAAGATGAAGAAAACGTCTATTAATTGCAAAAAGATGTGTGTAACTTATTGTCCAATAAAATTTTTGGAAGAGAAGAAGTTGTACGAATAAAAAACGAAATTTTTACACGGTGATAGAATGCTATATAATAACCATTTCGTTGTATACTTAATTTGATATATAGTGAGCTGAAATAAAATTAGGTGTGTACTCTGTAATAACTATGAAATGTGTATAAGTATTAGTGTGCAGTAAAATTAGGGACAAACAAGGTTAAAGGCAAGCACTAAACTTATTTTTTTCAAACTGTTTTAACGATCTTTTATACGTATCTTTATTTTTTTTTTCTTTATTACTTTTTTTTGAACATGGTTTATTGCATTGCTTTAGATTATTGTCTTCACAAAGGTTATTTTTTCTTTTTCAACTATTTAGTACACCATAAAAGTGTCGCCTTTAAAATCCTAAAAGTGTTCTGTTATACCCTAAGAAAGTTGGTTGAGCCGCGGAGAGGAACATTCCACAATGTGTTTATAATCCACTATAATATGGTCATTACATAAATTTTGTTTTCTGACATAATTATAGTAGAATCAATCACAAGTTTGTGGGGTCTTGTGTGAAAAATATGTTCAGTTATTTTCTTAGAAGTTAACACTAAAAGATACAGGGATGAGGGTAACCTTTATGTTTATTTTAGCTTTGGCCGTAAAAGTAGGTGACAGAGACAGAAAAAGTGGAAATCTAGGAGAACTAGACACAAATTCCATATTTTCCTTTGTATTTTACCTTTCATTTTCCAATAGAAGGCTACCCTTTATATTTATTTCAGTCCTGGCCGTAAAAGCAGGTGAAAGAGGAAGGAAAAGTGGAAACCTAGGCGAACTAGACACAAATTCCAAATTTTTCCTTATATTTTACCTTTCATTTTCCAATTGAAGGCTACCCTTTATATTTATTTCAGTCCTGGCCGTAAAAGCAGGTGAAAGAGGCAGGAAAAGTGGAAACCTAGGCGAACTAGACACAAATTCCAAATTTTTCCTTATATTTTACCTTTCATTTTCCAAATGAAGGCTACCCTTTATATTTATTTCAGTCCTGGCCGTAAAAGCAGGTGAAAGAGGCAGGAAAAGTGGAAATCTAGACGAACTAGACACAAATTCCATATTTTCCCTTGTGTTTTACCTTTTATTTCCCAAATGAAGGCTACCCTTTATGTTTATTTTACCTTTGGCCGTAATAGTAGGTGACAGAGACAGAAAAAGTAGAAATCTAGACGAACTGGAAGCCAATTCGGCTTTTTTCCCTTGTATTTTGCCTTTCATTTCCCAAATGAAGGCAACCCTTTATGTTTATTTCAGCCCTGGCTGTAATAGCGGTGACAGAGACAGAAAAAGTAGAAATCTAGACGAACTGGAAGCCAATTCCTTTTGCCTTTTCTTATTGTTTTTAAAATAAAACTTTTTCAACAAAAAATTAAGGATTTTTTTAAAAACCTTATTGTAAAGAGGTAATTGTCAAGTTATGCCTAGTTTTTTAGTGCACGCTTTAGAGAGGTGGTATGGAAATCAAGTAAAAATTAAGGCTCAAAGTCTGCTGAATAAATAAATATAAAAAAGCAGCATTGAAAATAAATACTGAAAATTGATTTCCTTTATTGCCCGTCTTCCGCTGGTTTTTGCCCAATGGAGACAGAAAATGGCAATTATATGGGTAATATGGGACTAAATAATTAGCGGACATGGGGATTGGCTGGATGAAAAGCTATATCCGGTGGCCGATGACAGAATGATGACGTCATCAGATGTTCAGCGGACATGTTAAGCCGGGCGGTGGCTATCAACTCATTATTAGTAATTAATAGCCAGGCAGCATTAACACATATGGAACTACTGGCCCTTGGTGAGCGGTGAGAGGGGGCCGCTCGTCGCTTAGACCAGTGAGCTAGTTGTACACTGTAATGACCCTGCTCACGAACACCACCTAGATCGTGGAGGTGACTACCATGTGAGTGGTACAGCAGATAGTGGCTCTAGTTACTGGGCAAATGCTCCATGTATGCCAAATGGAATGGAGAACCATTTGCTCCCTTCCATCATAGGCCCTTTCCCCATACATCGTGGCCCCGCACTACAGTCAAATTGCATCCTCTGTCTCAGATGTACCTGAGCCTTTATCTGTGCTTATCAGTTAGTATTATAAAACTAGAACTCCTTATTCAATTTTCTGTTTGTTTTTGTTCCTTAATGTTCTAAGCCGTTTGAAATTCTTGAATTTACACTTCTTGTTGTTTAAACACGTACTAGTTTGGAGTAAATACAAACTAGGTATATGAATTTTTGTTTAGAAAAATAGTACTTGTTCAAAATATTTCTTATTTTTGAAGTGCCATTTGTAACTTTTGACTTCCTTATTTTAAGAAAATCTACTTTAAAATTGGCTACTGGTCCATCTAAAAGAGTTTTCAATGAATTAAACAACTTGATAACTAACAATCTTGAGGTTCGAGAACATGTTTTTTTGCAAAACAAACGTAATTTCTCGTACGAAGATAAAAGGAATCCTGGAAAATGATATACCATTAGAAAGCCCATTAAACAAGGAAACTTTTATAAAAAGTGCCAGCACCTAGGTCTGATAATGTTCACATTAGGGCCTAATGTGTTTTCTTAAAAATTTCAATTACTTGTATTTTTTCCAGAATTCGGAGGAAGATTGAGGCTGTTTGGAGAATAATTGATGCTTTGAAATGGTGTTAATTTTTAGCAAATTTATCTATCTTTCTAATCGTGTCATCAGAATCAAATTCGGAATAAAACTTTCTGAGTAATAAGATTTCTATTGCAAAAAAGTAATGATTCTAGAAAAAAAATTAAAGTGACATCACTCAAGAACTGTGGCAAATATGAAGTTGGCTAATACGTCATTGAACTCCACTTTAGATGTACTACACACAGTAGGCCTATGGACAATACTTACTGGTCCATCCTGTAGACAAAATATCGAGTTTCAACAATCTAAAATATTCTATTTTATCACGCATATTCGCAACCATATTTAAACTGACCAAAAATACAGTATAATATGTAAAAACGTCTGTATCAATTAGCCATTTCCACAATACATCTTAGCTTAGTAGACCTTGCTCAGTTAAATGGCGTCTTAAATAATTAATAATGAAATAATTCTTCGTCTTAACAGATTGCTTGGACAACTCTCTAAATTGCTTATAGAATTCAAGCGATTGGTGATACAATACTATCCGTAAACGTATGTGGACTTATGGACTAGAGCTGTGGGGTTCAGCCAAACCTACAAACATACGGACAGTACAAAACATTTCAGTCAAAACTACTTCGACAGATAGCTGACGCTCCTTTCTACGGTGACTAACCTCAATCTTCACAGCGACCTCAACATTCCCTTCGTTCACCAACTCGCTAAAGACTGAATATCACAAGTTCCATACTGTTCTCTCTCTAATTACTCTAATCCTTTTACACTGTCTCTTAGAGCCTCCACCTTCTTTTCTGACAATTCACCACGCTAACTAAATCTTCGATGGTCCCGAGACTTCCTTGAGGTCTGAAGTTCATCGTCACCATCGATAACCTGTAGGAAGTGCTACCGCCGGGTAGTTTCTCTCCTCCTGCTCTTCACGCCCCATTTACATCTTCATCACAGTCACTTATTGCATATATTGTATTTGCAATGGATTATTTCTAAAAGAAATGCGTTTCAAGACCCTTCTTAGATCTTTAGTTACGAAGTGTCCCTCTACAAAATCTATCCGAAAGCTATAAGCATTACCAGATGATAAATCTGTACAGAAACATAAAGTTTGAACGTACGGTGCTTGAAATAGAGAGTAATGTGGTTAGAAAACCGTTTTAAACTGTTGCCACCAATGAATGTGAGAAATTGCGTATAATTATCAAGGTTGTCAGACTGCTGGTCTTACACCGAGGGGTTTGCCGTGTTAAATATTGCCACACAGTCTTTCTTCTTTACTCATCTTCTCCCTCTTGCCTAACAGATTTTTCATCCTGAAATATCATCTTTTCAGAACAGATTTTCACCAACCATTTAAACTTTCAACCAACCTTAAATCCGTGATAAACCAATTTATTACAATATTTTTTTCTTTGACTTGTTTAAAATGTCAATTTTACGGTGGTATCCTGCTGCACTAGTGTTAAATTTCTTAACACCTGGATGAAGTCACACTTCTTTTTACCTTTTTATTACAACTTGGTTTAGTAGCCAATAGCTTCCAGTAAGTTTAAAGTCAAGTTGTGAATTGGAATGATCAGAACTATTGGAAGTTAAAAGAACATCAAATAATAAATATCTTTAGAAACATCTTACATGAGATTTTACCTCTATGATAAAATCAATTTTTTTCAAGTGGGGCAAAGCATTAACATATCATTCCGCCATGAAGTTTTTTTTTTTGCGTTTATTGTGCTACAATCAGCGCGTTAGCGTTATAAGTAACAATGATAACAGTGAACAGTAGAAGTAAATGAGTGGAGAAGTTACCCAGTGGTAACACTCCATAACATTAGATGGTTAGTCACTCTCTTCACTTGAAAGGAGATCACAAGGCCACTGTCTTTTAGGACGTCGGGTTATCAGGAAGAGTTCTAGAAGAAAGATTTTGAGCTAGAGGATTTATATGAGATTGCAGGATGAAGTGCTGAGTTTTCTGTATCGTGTTTTCAGCGACTTGGGTGACAAAACGAATGTTAAGGTATGTGTGTATAGTCAGGTTGGAGACATAAAATGGAGCGTTTACTATAGTTCGAAGTATTTTAGATTGTAACGATTGAATCCTTTGGAGATTGGAGCGTTTGGTTGAACCCCATAGCTCTATTCCATTCAGCCCAGATGGGTTTCAAAATAGAAGTATAAATCAGTCTTCTGTTGTCCAGAGAGAGAGTTTTGATCTATCGTCTAAGAGTCTTTTGAGTAGTCGATAGCCTCTGTTTAGTTCTGTTCTTTTAAGTCTAGTGTGGGGGGCCGCCATGAAGTAAAAAGTTAAGTAAAGTAATGCCTACTTTTTCAGGCGAGCTTTACGCCCAACTACCAATTAGGGATCAAGCACAGAGGCGATTAGTAAACGTACTTTACTATAAAGTTCTCATATTAACAATTAAATAAAATCCAAGGCCTTTGACCGTCTCAACTAGGCGAACCGATCGTTCGAAAGACTGTTATACAAAATAGATATTATGAAAATTAAATTCACTATTCATTATTATTATTATTAAATATAACTTTGAATTAGCTATTGAATAAAATGAAGTTAACTGGACCAGATGGAAGATACAGTGACATATTATGTGGCGTCTATATATGTCTGTATGTATTATGTATGTACATTATATAGGGATATTGAATGTATTGTAAATTGTTTGGGGAGAACGGTGGTCTGTGTATGCGTGTGTGTAGAAGATTTTGATTGATGAATTGATGAAGATCAATCACAGTTTACGTCATACAAGAATGATAGAATGGCGGTCCTACGGTGGAAATGTTTTACCACAAAACCACTCTGCCCCCCTTGAATTTGGTAAACTCTGGTTGGCTATATAATCTCACTCTCCTTCCATTTTGTTTTCACTAGCATTTAATATTGACCTACTTTTTTGTTAACTATTATTTTTACATGGAAGACCCCAATGACTTATTTGAGAGTACGCTCAGGATATTGGCAATATATCTTGTTTCCAGGATCTAGGCTAAACTAAAAGGACCTGAATCTTTTTACAAGTTGGGGGTCTCAGCAAATTCAATATTTATCAATTTATTTGCAACATCAACTCAAGACTATCTCGCTGTAAGAACATAATAATATTTATATCAAGATAATTATTATACATGAGAGATTATTCAACTTAATTGAGGACATAGAAATGGACGCATCTGTACAAGTATCTGTCCATCTCTCAATCAGAAGATATTAGTTTAAGAAGTTCACTTTGAGGGTTGAACATTAAAGTTCCTAGAAATCGGTAAATTTGCTGAAAATTTCATCATTTACATCGTTTAGAGTCATCATTTACAGCACAGTAATTAAATTCAGATAAAAAAATATATAAACTCTGTAAATTTCATGCTTAACTGTTCTTCATTCCATGAAATTAAGTAAATCAACACGCTGTGGTGGATGATGTAAAATGCTATATTTCAATAACGCGGAGACAGTAATATTTCCTTTGACTTGACATTATGAATCTGAACATACACAATAACTGACTGAATTCACATAAAAATACTGTAAAGTTCCCATCACCAAATCTTATATTAAATAAATTATCATGCAAAAAAATTATTCTTCAATATACTAACAAAATAATAATTTTGAAATTCACAATCTTTTTACCGTCAAATCCATTTTGGTAGTTGTCTAACGCTGCAACTCGTTTTAACAGACCATCTTCTTCCGATGCCCGAAAACCTGGAGTCCAATAATGTACAACATAAATAACTTAATAAAATAGAAAAATAAATAACTAAAATAAAAGAATAAATATTTAATTAAACTTAAATTCACTATTTTTTTTTTTTAAAGAGATTATGTTGTAAGCAATATTTTTACATTAATGTGTTTGTGCAGTTAACCGATGGATATAAATGGAATCCTGTGGAATCTGAATATAGAAGAGTATAGATTACTAAAGGCGAGATGAGGAGATAAGGAGATGATTTACAACTCTTGCGGTATCAAAGGAATTGAAATCAGGTATTGAAGTAAATGAAAGAGCTGTTTTGAACTTGAAATAATCAAAAAATAAAAATAAATAACCCTAAATTATGTTACCGAGCTATAGCTCAGTGCTAAAGGCAAGGATCGCAGTTTCTAGGTTGTTGTAGGAAGAAGTTGGAAGGAGTTGATGGTAGTGGAGCTAACGTCCTAAAGGATTATCAGGAGGGGATTGTGCGGATAATAATCGCGATTAATTTGGGGTGATTCACTAGATTGATTTAGAAATTTTTAGATTGGGTTTCATTGAGTGGGGGAACTTTTATTGTGGTGATGGAGGGTAAGATTAGAAACAAAATAAAGTGCATTTAATAATTATGCAAAAGACTGAAATTGTATAGGATGGGTATTGGAAGGTTTGGCAAAGCCAAAGATAATTCTGCTCCAAAAGTCCATTTTCATGCAAGTAAGAATCTGTTGTATTTCGTAAGCAAAGAGGCGCCACGGTAGCCGAGCGGGTTAAGAGGCGAGACCTGCGAAGCTAATATGCTTTTTGTGGTACTGGGTTCGATTCCCGGTCTTGGCCTTGGATTTTATTTAATGGTTAAATGAGAAATAGTAAAGTACGTTTGCTATTCGCCTCCGTCCACGACACCTAGTAAATGGTAGTTGGACGTTAAGCCCGCCTGAAAAAATAGGCGATTACTTTACTTTTTTACTCTTTTTTTTCGTAAGCATAGATTTAGATCTGCAATAATTTTTTAGTTCCTGTCTTTAAATTCTTCCGAACTTGTATTATATAAAAGTAGTGCAACAGTATTATTGATTTGTAGAGGTTGGCAGGTCTGTCTTAAGTACAAACTTAAGTGTTAAGTACAATGTTGCAGATACAATGGCAGTGGAAAGATTAAAATGTAGGTATCATCAGGGTGAGTAATGGTTAGAGATTTTTTGTATAGAATGGATTCCAAAAACGCAACCTAGAACAGTAAGCCCACAAAGAATGTTCATAGTTCCGGGAAAACACACCTCCGAAACAGCGGTAGGTCTCAGATATCCTATAGGATTGTAGGACAAAGTAAAACGGAGTATATAAGAAGTTTTTAGAGATTTTTACAGCAATCCTGGGCGCTATTCATCCAGGAAGACACCCTTGTTTTTTACAAAGTCGAAGTATTTATATCCAAGACTTTGAAGGACTATTGGATTAGTAGAATCGCAATTCACTTAATAATAAGCCATATTAGTTTGAATTAATGATTAAAGCTATAAAAAACTGTTAATTGAGAACTGATTGCATAAATTTAAATATATATGAACTTCTAATTAATTTCTTTTGAAAATAATGTTGGTTGAACAAGACCGCAATAATTGAAAACATGAATTTGCGAACATTACTTTAATTCCTTCTGTACTCTTCTTGTGTCTAGACGCAAAAGGGGAAGAGACTGGAAAGAAGAACTTGCATTTCCAGTCATCTTCTTGTAATTACACCGGCTGTAAACGGAGTTAGGATAACGCACAGCCACAGACAGAAGTGAGTGAAAACTGTACAGTAACAACAATGAACACAGCAATGGTTCCTGGGGGTGTTGGACAAGGAATCTGGCAAGCCCTTATTTCTCAGCGTTCATTTCTCAAACCAAGAAAGTGGTGTGTTCTTCAGTACATACAACTGGCAATGGCGCCAGCTGTGGAAACCTTACCACAAACATTCAACTAACCTCTTGGTTTTTCAGATCGCTCTCTTCACTTCTTGAGGAGAGGCTTTAACTGGGAGCGAGGTAAACATGAAGCTGTAACTAGGGGGACGAAGGACAGGACAGAAAGCTATATACCATTTGTCACCGCTTGGAGGAGGAGCCAGCAAGAGGGGGCAATAATTGCTCAATAATAAACGACAGGAAGTGGAACTTTTAGTTCTGTGGGAAGTGCTACTTTTCTCGGAGCTCTAGTTCCGGCCAGAAAAATATGGTTGGAAGGTTGACCATACTCGCACGACATATATAATATAGCTTACCGAGTACAGTTTATTGCTTCTGATAAATCCTCTGACCCTAAAACTCCTGCTCCTGTAAAGCCCTCTAACCACTACGATCAAGCTGTTACACAGGCACTCCCTCATATGGTCATTGGCTAAATTAATTTATCACTTGTTTTTCTTTTATTTGTTTTATTTTTCAATTTTTACTTTTATACTTAATTGAAATTTCATCACATACACATTAATTTCTTTTTCCATCGGTTTTTCTAATTTTCTTTTTTCAATTTACAACTCAATTAT
The DNA here is from genome assembly GCF_049639745.1 of Rhodnius prolixus. NCBI lineage: Eukaryota > Metazoa > Arthropoda > Insecta > Hemiptera > Reduviidae > Rhodnius > Rhodnius prolixus. The sequence continues at coordinate 12,020,880 of NW_027411634.1, read as the reverse complement.
TAGACCAACACTCAATAAATTAACGAGAAAACATTTAACGAAATCGTTTTGTTAAGAGTTTTTACTGCCTCAGATTAAACGCAATAAATAAACACAAAATTGGTTATCTGGGACAGCTCTGTTTTCTATTTCTCTTAATTCTATTCCTCAAATTTTCTTTAAAAAGAAACCTAAGGCGGAGACAGTAAATTCAAATTTGATATTATTTAAAATTGGTATTTCTCACACTGCTATAACATTTATGAACCAATTGTATTAAATGTTTTTGTGGACATTAAATTCATAAGGTATCTAAGGCACTTATAAGGTGTGTATAAATTACCATTATTTCGTTAGATTGCTGATAATCTGTAGTACGTATTAAAGGGTATTTTTGTTATTTTCTTTTGGTCCATGTTTGGAAATGGAAACTCAGGAAAAGGACTCTTTTGGCTTCCTCGAGTTTCCCTAATAATTCCCTTTTGATTTTATCTATATTTTTCGGCGAAAATACATTTTAGAATAGTGTTAGGGTATCTAAGCATTTAATTTTAATTTATTTATTATTTTGCAACTATATCTAGTAAAATACGCAAAAGTGATGAGAGATAAGGGATGGCGCCAAGGGCGTGAGTGGAGTGAACGACGACCATCCAGTGATGGAAGCCGTTAGTTCGCCAGATTGGCAAGCTTAAACAGCAACCATCCTAGGAGGTCTGCGTTGTATTGAGATGATCGCGTGGCCACCACCGCTTTAGTCTGTGCTGTGGATTTTAAGGAAGTGTTGTAGTAGACATGTTGTGGATCAGAGGGTTGTAATGTTTGTGTAGATTTGAGAGGAGTTTTGTGTAGCGAGATTGGTCTATTTCAGAGACGAGAGGAATATTTAGATCAGAGTGTACTGCTTGATTGGAGACGTAGAAGGAAGCGTTAATTATTGTTCTTAGAATTTTAGACAGTAAGGTTTGAAGTCGGTTGATGTTCGATTTTTTCGGGCTTCCGTAGAGCAGTATTCCGTACGTCCCTATTGGGGCAAGTAGGGCGGTATATAGTGTACGTTTGTTCGTAAGGGTCAGTTTTGAACGTTCGTCGAGTAGCATTTTCAACATTTTATACCTCAGATTGAGCTCAGTTCGTTTGAGTCTCGTGTGAGGGTTCCAAGTTAGTCGTTTGTCAAGTTGATTCTCATGTGGGGGCTAAGCATTAACATTTTAATTATATAAAATATACGTTCTCACCACACCAATTAATTGTAACGAGAATGAAATATTTGGTTAAAGTTTACAATTGAAAATTGTGTGACAGAAAATACGAATTTCTAAGACTGTTTTTCACAATTTTCTCAGAAAAAAAAGCGCTGTGTTGTAAAACTTTGTGTAAAAGCCTTGATCGTTAAAGTCCTTTAAACATTATAAAGGGCAACTTAACTTCCTGAAAAACTACAGGTAAAACAGGTAGGTGATGTTGTTCAGATTTAATCTCGAATTAAGCAGTTGTTACTTTTGTTTTTTATCGAAAAAATGGTCCACAATTCCATTCCGAAATGGTAAATGATGTTGAATTACGTGATTCCATTCATGCATTAACATTTTAATCTAAATATAATCTAAATATAATAATCTAAATATTTCAGATTTCAATGAGAGAAATGAGAAAGATAACGAAGAAATAAAGTTGATACAAATACTTGAATCTCTTTCGTCAATTAAATGTAATGAATTCATTTTCAAACATGCACTATAACAACGGAAAAAGACTCCTATAGATACTAGAGGGTTGAACTTTTTAACAATTTACATACTAAAAACAATTTATGAACCCCTTATAAACGACTCTTAACGACTGACTCTGATTACAGTATCAAGACGATAAAATTCCTACAGAAATCACTTCAATCATTCGATTTTTTTAATGATAATCAAGGAGAAGCGATTAAAATTTCTTTAGTTTTTAATTTTTGCTATAAAAGTACTTGTTATTAATTATTTAACTCTTAAGTTTGGTTATTATTGTTTTTGAGGATCATTTTATGTTATAAAAACGTTCTCAGGTAGGTAAGAAAACCCTTGCTGAACCTCCGAATATGTAGTTTTCCCAAAGTAAACTTTTTACTTACAACTGCGTGAATTGCGGTCAAATAAAAAGTCGGTTTAGGTATTTGATCTGAGTTAAAGAGGTTAAAAGGTTAGTTACTACAAATTTTATCGAGTAAATCTTAAATCAACTTCAATTGAAATCTTTGACCGCTTTTATTTTTTTGCTTTCGGCTGCCATGGACATGTTTCATTCGTAAACCATATGACACCATTGACGGCTTAGTCAATTTGACATTGATTACTTTGTTCACTGAGAATTTTGTCGATTGTACAAAAACTAATCAAAAAACAAATCAATATAAAATTTAATATATGTTCTAGATGTTTTTACTTCATTTTTAATAATGCTTTCCAAAAAATTTTCTGTAAGTGCAGAGAAAAGTTAACACTTAAAGACAATTTTCCTATAATAAATGCACTTGACTAGAATGATCGTAGAACTCTAGATTTGCTGAAAACCTTTAAATAGATTCTGAGCAAATAGAGTAAATCCACGTTCAACGTTTCCTGCCATTTAGTAGATTGGCGGCTCCCTAGATCCAGGAAAGTTTCTTGAGTACCATGTACCCAAATCATCCAAGATCTTCTACAACCGACGGCTCTTTGTAATATGATTGTGCGCACGTGCAAAGGTTAATTAAAATACTTCTAATATTAGTTCTACTCAACTGAATACATCTCCCCAGATACAAGGAAGGGATTGGTGGAAAAAAGATTATCGTAGAAGATTTAACTCTAAAATGTAGGCTTTATTGCTTCATAAATAACAATTATCAAAGTTTTAAAGGGAACCTAATTGAGTTAGGGATGCAGAGAGTATGTGTGTAACCTAAAAAACAAAAAAATAATGGAGAGATAGAATGTAGATTACTGGAGAAAAGGATGCGGAAGGGTTTGGAGGATGGTCTCATTGGAAGAACAAGTTTTGTAACCGAAGTGTGTGAGGAAGAGGCGTAGCCCAGGATGGTGCCCTATAGGGCTGCTTTCTGGACACCTAATTGGTTCAGTGGCCAAGGTAAACACATTATTGACCCTGTGTGGGTTTTCTCTCGCTGTAGCCACTTTACCACCACCACCACCATCGCCACCGGAAAACCACTTTGCTAACTATAAATACTTTATAGTATCCAGTTAACTTTGCTCCGTTTTCACGCGAAACATATGTGTGGGTTCTAAAAGTTTATGTGGTTGAAAACACACTCCTGGTATCTAAATATATATAGTTTTCCTTCCTATACTAATGACACAAAAACCTTAGTTTCTTATCCTTAAACGGAAAACCAGTATTTTTGGCAAATTCTCACTAAATTTCAACTTAGCTATCACTAATCTAATTCTTAATCATTACGAATATAACTTAAATTGCAATTATTTTTGTGTCATTCAGAATAATCTTTCACTATTTATCTCTGTACGATTGCCTCCGTAACAAGTAAATCGAATGAATGATATGTAATATGCAAGCAGTCATTACCAATTGCTAGCTCCCCATTGAATTCTGTCAATTTTTGATCACCAACCTCCATCAATCGACATCTAAGAGTGGCAAACAGAGATAAAGAAGAAGTAAGCTGGCCAAGAACAGAATTGGACTGAGCGGAGTGAATTAGTCTTTAACAAATGGAACGTTTTTAGATCAGAGTGAATGGTTCTGTTGGAGACACAAAATTGATCATTTTGGTTATACGTCCATAGAAATTAGGATCTTGAAATGATTGTCCAAAAACGACACTTGGAGGCTCTAAGACTAAATCGGTTTCAGTAAAGCACTGTAGAGTAAAGTGCCCAAATTTCGTCCCCCTTAAGTATGTTGAATTTTATTGTAAAATAAAAAATAATAACTTCGACAAAATTTATGTTGTTACCTTGAAGATTCAGTTATTGATTTTTGCAATAATATTGTTACAAAAAATTCATACAAGAAACGCAAAAAATATAATTAAAAAAAAGTACACTTTTAGCTGTTTAAAAAAAGTGTTCTTAATTTCGTCCCCTCGGCCACAAGGTTAAAAAAAAAATATTTATTGGGTAATAAAGAATATTGTGTTTTTTTATAATACTATATATTGATACACAAATCTCAAATAAATGAAAAGTCAAAACTCTGAACAAATTTCACAAACAAATTTTGTTTGTTTGTGAAAAAACTGGCATGTCTTTTGTTCGAGAAATAGCCGTACTCATTTTCAACCCGCTTTTTGATTTGTTGCAGAAAAAGGTGAGGCAAATTGTTCTTCCTATCTAACTGAAACGCCAATTGTCTCTGACAGTTAACCCGTAGAAGTTTTTTCTATTGTCAGGCAGTATTCTGCAAGCATTTGCTCGATGACTTTGAAGCAGAACTGTTGGTCGGCCAATATTTCTAATAACCATATCCTCTGGTTCTAATGAGGATTTCACATAATCCTTCAGCGTTGCCGGGGATGAAATTTAGACTACTTAAGGGGAAGGAATTAGGAAAAATTACATTTTTAAAGATGGCTACCACTATAGAAACAACACATGAATGAACTAGCGTTTTGTTGAAGAATTTCAAAATATGTAAAGACAATATGTGACATGCCCTAAGCAACATCAATATTTTAACAAACCTTTAAAAGACTGGAATACGTTTTTGAAACACTACCAAATATAACAACTTATTATGACTAAAAATATATAACACTTCAAAACTCGGCTGGACATGAACCATACCCCGTAGTTGACGTTTCCAAACGATTACTGCTGCCTCAATATAGCTTTCTTAAAGTTGCCATTAGTGTGCAATACTTGGCGATTGTTTTTAAAATAGGGGGACGATATTAGGCGCAGGGACGAAATTTGGGCACTCTACCCTATTACCATACTTTGTTATCCAGTTTTGATTGCCTTTCAAGAAGTTTTGGAACTAGGTGAATCATGTTTTTTAAGTTCTCGTTGTTTATGATGAGAAGGTGAATTACATGATAAACTTTTGTACCAGCATAGTGTGAGGTGTTGAGCAGTAACAGTGCAAGGAACTAAGTCTGTTTAAAGTAAACCAGTGGGACAGATGGCAAGGGCAAAGGTTATTTCCGATATTTTTTGAAATTAGCTTTCATTTTCCATATTGAATTGATTTTACTATTTTCGTGTGTTAAACATAAATAAAATAGTATCAAATTGAAAGAAGTAAAGTTAACTATCCTAGATAATTTAGTAAAATTATCTACAGTAATAAAAATAATACGGTTAATTTGTTGCATTAGCTGTAATGGAGCGCAATGCAGTATTAGCTAGTGAATTGTAGTCTAGGCTAATAAAGCAAATAGGCTCTGTTTGTGCAGGCATCAAGTAAGAACGGGCAGAGAAGATTATATCGTTCATAGGACATTAAGCCTATAAGGTCCTTTAGCAATAGAGCTGGTTGTTGGAGGTGGTAGTTAGAGAGGAAAAAAAAGAGGCAATGATATCCCGTAGACTGAAGCGATACAACACCAGTGGTGGAGGAGTATGAGGATCCTTTTAAACCAGTGCAAAATTCTCTCATCCTGCGCTCCTTCTTCCTCTATCCTGTTGAAGAATGGAACCCTAAATGTAGTTCCTAGGCCTTTTAGCCTCTCTTCGGCTGGTTTCTAAGTTAATGGAGCCGAAACAAGGGTTTTTCCCCTTTGCTGGTACCCCTCGCCCAATGAGTCTTCTAACGCTTTAAATGTTGTCTCGTTCTCATCCAAGTACCATGTATGCTTGCACTACATACTCTACTACCCCCATTTTCCCAGCTACTGAGTGCTGAACCGCAAGTGTTCAATCTAGCGGAAGGCTCTCTCGCTGTTTCACACGTCAACACCCTCTCTTCGTTCAGGCCTATTCCTCTCTTCTCCTCAAAAATGGTCATAACATACACACCATTTAAATTGAACAAAATCAAAAGTGATATATATATATATATTTCCTTTTTTAACATAATTCTTGCACCCTAATACCATAAAAGTTTTTCCAATATATCCACACTAACACACATATGTATATATATAGGTACTTGCAGTAACTAGATAACTTTTAGACCAAATATGTACATCAGACATACTGTTGGACATAAAAATAAGACAAATAATTCCGCTCAATAAATCCTTTTATAAAATATACGATAGCAATAAAACCCTGAGTCCTTATGCTTCTTTAATTTCGAGGATATATTTATATTTATAATAAAGAAGTTGGTAATGGGCAGGTCATCCGGCTCGAATGGAGGATAAAGTAAAGTAATTGCCTATTTTTTCAGGCGGCGCTTTACGTCCAACTACCAATGAGGTGTCGAGGACGACTAGCAATCAAACTTTACTGTGAATTTCTTTTATTAACCATTAAAGTAAAATCCAAGGCCTAAGACGCCGGGAATCGAACCCAGTACCACAATGAATGGAGGACAAAAGGTGGGCAAAGGAGAAGTTCTTTGTGGACGCCAAGAAATCTGAAGAGAAGAAGAAGTCGTCAGGTAGTGGAGATGGAGAAATGAGATGCAGTTAGAGTGAGGTTGTCGGTGGTGGACCACAGCAAGAAATAGAGGTGTATGGACGAAAGTCAATACACTGTTTTGAGAAATGTAATCTTTTGATTCCAATATCTCCTAAACTCATCTTCCCTATTACGTTTAACCTCCGCTCGGAGGTTGCTGGAATAACCTTCTCATTGGGTTCCGAGATAATTATTCTAATTCCAAACACACTCTAGCTTCAGTTTCATTAAGGTCTTCGACCTATCATTGTAACATAGGATGTTTTTTACTGCCTGAAAAAACTACACTAATTACACTTGAAGCTCATCTTTGAAGTACCGTTCTATGGTGAAGTTGTAGCGCTTCGTTTTTCCATGTATAGGCAAGTTCCTAGAGTGAGGAGCTGGCAGTAATTGCTTCCCTATTCTTCAGTGTCTTTACTTTTTATCCTAAGCACAGTCTTAATGTGTTAGGTTGGCAATCCCTTTACAAAAAAATTGTTATTTAATGCAATAACAGAATTAAAACAATAATCCCAAATATAGTGAATATAGGATTGAAACAAACATATTAGAGTCGTCAGCTAAAATAAGCTAATTGGAAGGAAATATCTGTACTAATGTCTCTCCCTTCATAAAATTATTGTTAAGCTACAAACACAACACACCTTGGGGAATTTAAAATGATTATAAAGATATTTAGAGATTCAGTTTTAATTATTTTCAAACCCAGTGGTCTTTCTAACATTTTCAATCCAGTATCCACGATAATCCTTTTTTACATGCACACTGATCTACCTTATTCTTCCAATCATCTCACACACTCTCTAATACTACTTCTGGCACAGATAAAACGTATTTTATTCTCTCTTTTTCGGACAGGAAATGCAGAAAGCGGTGTCCATTCTGGAAAGTACAGACAGACAACTCGGTAAGAATTAGGGGAACATTTGAATAGGCCATTGCCCATATCCTTTAGCCTTTCTATCATATACTAAATTACGACCCACCGGATGGAAGAGGAAAGTTCAGTTTAATAAATCGCAGTAGTAAGGGCTGCTTTAGTAGTGGATGGAGGAGATATTGCTATCTATGAGGCTGTGGCGGCGAGGGGCTGTTAGGAACAGTTCCTGGGTAGGCCAGTTGTTACAGCCAGTCCCAGTATTAGTAAAAGCTTGTTTGTAGCGATGTAAATCATTGGCTAAAGCTGTCCCCCCAAAACTCCCAAGGGAACATGAATAATGTAAGGATAACGTAATTGAATAACGGGATGATAGCTTATAAAATAATTGGATTTATTTGTTCAAGATACTGTCTTGTTTATTAGATGTATTTTACGATTTACTAGAAATACACCTGAAATTAAACCATAGTTACTGTAACTATAGTTTTGTTCTGAGTTGTTACTGAAGACTTTAACAGAAAGTTTAGGTAACTAGAGAACAACTTAGTTTGGTGCAGTAAGATTTTTTTCCGGCAATGAGGCTGCTTTCAAAGCCCTCGACAAATCAGAATGTTCATCAAAGCTTTTAAAGGAATGTAGAAGGCTTATAAACTTCTTCTTAAACAAAAAAAAGTACATATAGTGAGCCTTTTCTGGGTTCTGAGACATCGTGGAATCCTGGTTATTGAAAAAGTAAATGAGCTGGCAAATTTGGGCTCTGTTTATTTGATCCTTTAAAGGCTCAGAATCTAATTTGCCAATATCTAATAGCTGCTGACCTTATCTACAAGAAATGGTACGAACATAACTCTTGAAAAGATTTATAAAGAAGGTTTAGCGAAAGGAATTAGTTCGTAATCAACACAACTGGTGCAAGAAAGGTCTAAAGAATATTGCAGCGTTGATTGATGGACATGCTACCTATCGTTCGCCACTTGTTCAACATGAAGGTTAACTCAGTGTCAAAAAAGTGTGGAACTGAAGGAATCATAGATATAGCCAGTCGGTGGTGCACTACCTTGGGGTGTGCCCGCAATTTGTCCAATTCATATTGACAGTATTTGGATTAGAAGTATTGCAGATGAACAAGTTTATGAATCTGCCTTTGACGGATTTGAGGAAGGTACTGTAACAAGACTGGTAAGGTTTACAGAAAAAACCTGTTTGGGGATTGAATGTGAAAGCTAGGGTCTTAAGTTAGGGACTCACTAGAGGCCCTAGGTTCTTGTTTTAGGGAACCTCATGAATAATACAGAAAAACTTGTTAGGTTTTTTTTAAGTATTACGATTAAATGTAGCACTGAAATAAAAGATGGTAATAACCTTAAGTGGTTTTTGTTAAAGAAGAAATAAAGAGAGATGATTGGACATGCACTTGCATAATGCTATTCACTGAAGTTTAGCAACAAGTTGACAGATTAAATAAGAAGATATTGAAACTTGATTCAACATTTTTAAGATTATCTTCGTGCTATCATTAGTGCTATGAATTTATCGACTGTCTTCTACATCACAAATTAAAATTCCTTTAAATAAATTTAAGGAAGAAAGGATAATACCACGCAGGTATTCCGGGTTCAAGTCCCGCTTACTGCTCTCCCTTCTTCAAAGCCTCTCACTGACCGGTAATAATGTTGTCTGCACAGAAACGGTAGTCACTGAGTACTCCAGACGGTAATGACATCATTGATCACACGTCATTAACACTCACGTACTTAACAGAATCACTAATTAACTCTCATAACTGCAACTAACTTGCAGACAAAGTTTTTGCTAATAAGAAATCGTTCTAGATGAATTTAGTTATCACTAGGGAACGGATTCGTATATATTTACATATTTTTTTCTAGGCAATTTACAGACGTTTTTCAACTAGAAGTATTCATACTGACACTTAAGCCGTTTGAGTCTACTTTTATTTCACATATTTCCACATATTTGGATGTTATCGCATATTTATACATATTTGATTAAAATAAATAAATATTTCTACATATTTAATCAAAATATGTACATATTTTTTCATATTTTTCATTTTGGGCATATTTTCATAATTGGGAGGTGGTTGACAGGAACTGTGAACCACAGACTGTAGGGCTGTGAATCACAGTGGGTACAATGGTTATTGTAATTTACACAGAATGCTGCTAAACAGTGACGGGCACTTGTTAGTTCTTTGAAGTTGTCTGACGTTGTCTGTTCTTTCAGCTCGTTCGTTGAAGTGTCCAATTCATTTCGTTCGGTCACTTAGTGTATTCTTTTTTGGGTGAAATGTCACGAACATCTGCCTCAAACAAACAACTGGTTGCTAAATATCTTCGCGAGTTTCTAGCAGAATTTTTTCGAAGTGATGGAGACATTTTGTACTGCACAGCTTGTGACAAGCGTGTTTCTTGCTCTCAACGTTCCCAAGTCACCCAACATATTGCCACCGGATCGCACATAGAGAATAAAAACAGAAAGAAAGAGAGGACGTCCTATCAAGCCTTCCTTACATCTCCATCATCAAGTAAGTCTACTCTGAGTACAGATCTGTGTCGGGCTTTGGTTAGAGCAGATATCCCTTTCCACAAACTTAAAAATCCTCATTTCAAAGGATTCTTAGAGACCTATATTGGGAAAAAAATGCCTGACGAGAGCACTCTGCGGAAAAACTACCTGGAAGATATCTATAAAGATACACTAACCAAAATTCGAGAACATATCAAAGATGGACCGATTTGGGTGTCAATTGATGAAACCACTGACGTTGAGGGCAGGTATATTGCCAATGCAGTTATTGGAAAACTTGACAGTGATGCTGATGTGGATTCAAAGCCATTCCTTTTGAACAGAGAGGTTCTCGAAAAATGCAATCATTCCACCATTTCACGATTTTCATAAAAAAAAATGTCCATTTTACTTAAATATTCCAGAAAATATTTTAAGAAAATCACATATTTTCCACATAATTGACGAAAATAAATACATATTTTAATTAAATATTTGGCATTTTTAAATACATAAAAATCCGTTCCTTAGTTATCTCATTCTACCACAGTAAAACTATATCAATATAATAATTCCTGATATCTGAAATCGTTCTGAACGTCTGATTAGTATTACTGTAATTGTAAACAGGTTGCTACAATTTTTCATACGAAGACTACATTACGTAAAGATCTCATTATACTTTGTGTTAATAAAAGTGGCAGATTTAAAAAAAAACTCAAAAAATGTGTGGTTTAAAACTGATAGGTCGAATAGATTCACATTTTATTCTGCTAAAGTTGTAGAGGATTTCAATGAACTGACTAGAATCTCCATTACGTTGTTAGCATTACGTCAAAAAGAGTAACTAATGTGTGGACTCTTGTCAAGTTAAATTTTAGAGGTTGCCAACGGATAGACTAAAGAAATTCGTAATATTTTAAAGGCATTGAAAGAGGAGCCGGCTCACCGAATTGATTTCTGTAATATGGCAAGATTAATAGAATTGATAAAGAGAGTTTATCGTCGTATTGCCGATAAAGGGAGAAAATGAGGGCTCTGAGCTCTGCGAAAAATGTAGAAGTACCAATAATGAAAGATAATGGGCCTAACGAAAACGATTAGACATTTGGCGAGCAAAAACAAAAATAAAGACCGTCCTCTGAACAATGGAAAAGGTTTCAAAATTAATAAGTAATTAACTATAAATAATTTTTTCATTTCCAATTTTTTTTATATATTAATATTTCTGATGGTGCATTAATTAAAAAGTAACAACTCCAAACTCGACTTGATAAATCTGTCATCTTAGATCCTCTAATATGGCTACGTTATTAAGAATTCATTTCAGAAAGTCACTGGCTTTGTAAACAACAAAATATGGGCTAATTTACTGAAATATCGATACTACAATAACCAACTAAAACGCAAAGGGATAGGGCGAGCCACTGGACAACTCTAAAATAAGACCAACTTATTTTTAATGTAATTGATTTCACCAATCATCTTTAGTATTAATAATTATTAAGACTAACGTTAAACGATAAACCTTACTAAATCGAATCAGATGTTGTTCATTAAATACTATTTTATAAATTTTCAGTCATTAATCATCAATTATACAATTTCAAAACAGCCACTATCTCCGAAGATTTGGCTCATTGCCTCCATAACATATTCTCTTAATACATAATTTCCCTTAACGATGGAGAAATCAAAGCATCTCTATCGTCTAGTAACCTGGTAAACTGATGAAGAAAACGTTTCATTTGACCAAAATGTAAACATTATTTCATAAATTAAAAAATGAAATAGTACTTTTCAAAACCAAAGTTTATTATTTGCATTTGTTAATGAGGCATACAAAACTCGAGATTCAAAATGTCAGTTTTGAATCTCGAGTTTTGTATGAAAAGAAATTCACTTAATAAAGAACAGTTTTATTGAAAATAAAATTAGGATCAAAGCTTAGAGTTGAACTTCAAATTGATCTGAATAATGTTTTAATTAACAGTTAATAAATAAAATTATTTACCTACTAATAAAATTGGAACATTAACTTGAAATAATAATGTTGTCTGCAAGAAATAAATTTGATTGTTGCAGAATTTTAAGGCCAATTTAAAAAGAATTAATACCATATAAAGAATTATTTAAAAAATCAAAAACTCATTAACTGGTAATAAATCATGGGCTAATAAACTATAAAATTGTTAATAATAAAACACTTTAATAATGAAATAAAAAACGTTATTAATATCTTTAAGATAATTAAATTGTATAAATAATAGTTTGTCAGTTAATTAATTTTAATAGAATTTTTAATGAGGAATCGCAAAATAATCACTCGTACAATAATGTCTGGTCTGTAAATCATTTAATTTGACGAAATAATATTTAATTAAAAATTATATAGGAATATGTTTTTAGTTAGGAAATTAATTACTTTTATTTTATTTATTAAAACTTAGATTAATTTAGTTCAATTATTGAACTTCTCGAACTATATGTGAGAACTCAGATCATGTTTAAATTTGCTTTGTAATAATTCAACAAAAAATTATAATTAATTGACAACATTCTTTCGTTTATTATTTAGGTTTTAAAGAACAATATAAGGTTTAAAAAAATGTTCTGGACTGTTAACTTTGCAATAATTTACATCAGGTGTGAATTTAATCGTGAATGGAATCGTTCCGATAGATTGATTTTAAAAACAAAGATCGAATTATTGGAGAGATTGTAATTTTTCATCAATTTTTTCTTTTCATTCAGTAAATTATGTGTATTTCAGTTATTCAAAGTGTGCTGTGGGAAATTTGATCTTTAAGGATTAGTTTTTTTGCGGTATAATTAGGTCCTACGTGAAGATAACCTGTTGGGGAAGGTTATAGCTTTACCATTTTGTTACGGGTCTAAACCTCATTTTAAGAAGGAGTATTTTGTGTATACTTTTAGATACTTGAGTGATAAAATTCTGAGGTTGGAAACAAAATTAAGCAAATTTAGTAAAACAAAATGTACTCACTGTTTGCAAGTCTATCTCTCCACGCCATTGGATTTCCAACCAATCCTTGTAATCCTGGCCAATACAGTGGACTCCTTGAGGTAAGATCGGCCAATGGATGTGTATGATGTTTATAATAGGATGCTGCTGCAGCCGCTGCGGAAATGGCTGGCGGTAATGCCCGTGGACTTTGTACAGACGACGGCCTGGCTAGTATATGATCAATTCCATGTGGATTGCTAGCTGATTGTGGTTTCATTTCTGTCATGGAATGTAGTGCGGCCAGCGGCGCGCCGCATTCCATCAAAGAGATCATTGGGGACCCGCGAGAGTCCTCAGAATCTTGTGTGGAAGCCGTTTTTGGCCGGGCAGGCGCACAGTTTTTCCTCGCAATATTATATCCGTTATGAACCACACCGGTGGGTTCAAGCTAACCAGATGATTCAAATTATTTTTTCTTATATTTTTGTTTTTTTTCTGTTTCAGTTTTTTTTTTTTGGGGTAGAAAAGTGTTTTGTTTAAGTAAGAAGTACCCCCTTATTTCACAACGATCTTACTCAGTTGATATTCGGATAGTTACTGAATTGTAACCGAAGAAATTTCAGTAGAAACAGTGGGGGTGAGTAGCGTGGAAGGGCGGTTTCCAGAGCCGAAAGAGGAACAATGAGACCATATCCCACTCTGAAGCTCCACAACTACGCGCAGAGCACTCAACTCAACACAAACACAACACTCAATATCCCCTCCCCTACTAGAGGGGATAAGTTTCCCCACTCTTCTGCGAACACTATACACGGACGTTGTTATTATAATGTAATACTAGCCACGCCTATTTTACCCAGAATACTGTATCACTATTGGATATAAGTAAACTCCGCCCACCACCTCTCTACAGACATCTGGCCGAGGGGTGCTAATGATGCCCCCCCACACACACACACACACAGAAGCCCCAGTATCAGTATCTTCTCCAGTGGGTTCCCATACCTTCGCCAAAAACTCACTCTTATCCCCCCTCTCCACCATCACTGATCCGTGATATTGATGACTGTTTTATGTCCTTAAACATTATACACTAACCTCACTCCACTTTTTACACTTTACAGACAGTACAGTCAGAGATATCTACCCGTCCCTCGTCATCCCCCTAAAAGACTCCTCTTCACCTACACAAGCACACTAACACTCATTATTACATTGGTACACTATAATGAATTATACATTACGTGTGATAAGTCCTGCAAGAGCTTGCAACCAAGCCGGGGAGGTGAAGAGGTAATACTTTAGATCCGTGGCCTTCTTGCTTTCCTTACTACAGTAACTCTTTTCCACTCATGCTATCTTTGTCACTTTGTACTTACTTAATTACCAAACACATACCAACAGACCGACAAAGAGGTAGGGGTCGTAGAAGAGAATTACTCTCCAGCTGGAAGAGAATGGAGATATATCTGGATGGGTGCCGCCTCACACACAGAGTAACAACATAAGAGAGCCATGGAACAGATTTAACACCATGTCTCAACAAACTGCCCTAATTACTTCAGCAATTAGCGACTCTAAAACCCACACTACTGGGGTGTTGTCGTCTAGGTCTTCACATAGATAACATACTCTTCAGTTACCACCGTCTACTTCCCATATACTCTCCTCTTCTAAACTACAAAGGATCTATCTCATTGCCGCACATACCAACAGCGGTCACAGAATGTTTACTCCATTATGTATACTTAACATAATTTTTTACATTACGTACCCTTGAAATGAAATTGTACTTATTACTTTCTATTACTGCATAATTTACTGAATTAAGTTGACAGGCAAAATTAAAAAAAAAATCTATTCAGTAGGATAATTGTTTAATTAACCCCGCCTTGGGAAAATTCTATAATTTTAAACATATGGAGCAGTTTTTCCTGTATTTTCTTTGGATTTTATGATAAAACATTTTTCCATAAATTACCTTCCTCTTTGTACAGCATCACATTTACTTACTTGCCCATCTTTTCATCAGATCACAATTGTAATTTCTTTTTCTAGTTTTAGTTTGGTTCTGTGTTTGGTCCAAATTCGATTAGGGAGAATAGTGAAATAATTTCTTAAAGTTCTAACTAAGTTTGAGGTAATAACCACAAGTTTTTGACAAGCCCTTAATTTAACCTTCACAAATATTGGTTAGCATGTGTTCATGAAAAAGAACATTTTACTAAGATAATATTTCTTAGCAGAACGTATGTATATTGTTTATGTGATAATGCAAAGCAGGTATGCATTGCTGGTTAGTATAGTGTTACTAGCTAACAAAACCATTTAGAGGTCTTGACCGTATTTCTTTTATTATTTTTGCTCATTATTCTGACTTTCACCAAATTTCAGGTTGCCTTGATAAAGACTTTTGGTATATCTCTGTTATTTGCCAACATTGCTTACCCAACATAATATTACAATTCACCAAGTATTGTGAAAGGCGGCAACGTAAGTAAAGTAGAAATCTCTGCTCCTACGCTGTAATAATGGTTGAAGATCCAAAACCAATCAGGATTTACAATAAACATGCGTGCTACAACGTATAGAATCAAATAAATTATCCAACACTGCGCACCTAATCACATTTTTAACAGTATACAATAACTTTTGTTGCAGCAAGAAAATTAGGAAGTATTTTAGGCTCATTCCAAAGTTATAGAAATTTCAAAATGGTCTTCCCTTCACCAAAAAAAGAACTTAAAAGATCCTGCAAAATATTATTAAATGGAGAGAATATGACCTTTCAAGTCTTAAATATACATACATCCCGGAGGCATCATCTACTTTTAGACTGGCCTGGACTTTGGTCTAACTGATAATGACCTAAAAAAAAAAAGAAATGGTTCTGACTGTTAGTTCTGTATCGCTTAAGCGGTGTTGGAGGAAGATGCTGTAACATTTTTACTCTTAGCAAACCAGGGGTAAACCGAGAAAATTTTGATTTGGTAAACTGTAAGTCGAACAGCACGTGAGGTTTTTTAAATATTTATTAGGCGACTCAAAGTAAATTAATATTTGATTGTTCAAGTTTTGTATTCTAAGCGAATTTGTGATCTAATCATGGAACTGGTCAATATAATGGCATTAGACTTTGCCGGAATCAGATGTCTGGAAGTATTAAGAAAGATTTTCAGAAATAGTAATATCTCCAGCCTGTAACAAGATATTTTAAAATAAATTATAGTTATTGCACTTCATGGTGTTCTAAAATATTTACTTGAAATCCGGTAATTCCTTTAAAAAAAAAAAAAATGGGGCAAAGTGCCCATTGAGGGTAATGTCCGGGCGTACCAGTTATAATAAGAGGAGGATTGTGTGTTACAAAAGTTCAAACTATTCTTAACTAAGAGAACCACTTAATATAAAAAAATTTTATTTTCGGATTTGTATGAAAAATTAACCAAATATTTTTTTCTAACTCACTCTTAGATCTTATCTTCAATTTATAATCCATCCTTCAGAAAATTTGGTTTTAAGGGGTACTAGAGACGTGAATGTGTGGAAGACTTCCCAAGAAAATGTAATTTCAGTAAAATATACGGTTAAAATTATAATGTTAGTTAAAATTAAATGTATTCTCGAATTTGGGAATACGAAGAAATATTCTAGACTAGAACTTTGAAAATTTTAGACGCAGAAATTCATGAGGGATAAAGTTCTTCAGGGATACAAAAAGAAAAAATGAGAGATCTGATTGTTAACTATGGTCTGTGTCCATGGCAATTAGTCAAGACCCAGATCTTTGTAGCCCTGAAGATTGTATTACAAAACATTGGCATAAAGATTTGTTTATTATAAACTACCCAAGACTCCAAAATTAATATCTTCAACTAAAATAAAGCCATTCAAGAGCAATATTTTGTTAACAGCGTCAAGATATCGGATGTCTAAATTACGTTTATAGTCTTAACTGAACAAAAAAATCAAATAAATCGAATAAGTACCTATTTCCGCGTAACTAGCTACAAACCAGTCGAAAATTATAACCAAGCGAAGCAACCTCTTGAAATATAATTCCTTCCTTTAATGTGACCTCGCTTCCAAAAGGGAGCGTCATCGAACATTACTACTGACTGAAATCCTAAATATATACACATAGATATGGTATACAAACGTCATCTGATTTAATATATTTATTTATGATAGAGTAAACAATTGTAGAGATCTAGCTTGGATCGTATGTTCTATTGTTACAATAACCTCCCTTGTAGTTTCCCTTAATGATGGTAGTTCTGCCAGGTAGTAAACTGCACTCTCAGTCCCCCTTACTTTACGCTTTACACCTATGGGGTGAAGGATGCACGCACTAATTTGACAAATAGTCTAGATTTATAAACCCAACCTTAAAAGTTATTCACTTTCTTCCTGCTCCGCTCTAGTAATATAGTGTTCCTTTTATTTGATTTGTAGGCTTACAATTGGCAGATGTTGCAGTTGGTAAAGTCAAAATAACAAATTAAAAGAAGTTATAGGATCTTAAAAGTTTTTTTTTATGCTTGATCCAAGGGAAAACCAAATTATTTCTTTTCTATGTTTATGTCTGATTAACCTGGTAAAAAGGAACTGAAACTTTTATTAATCTGATTAAAGCTTTGCTGATTTCCGTTATTTTATTGTCTCTTATTGCAGGTGCAATCGTGTGAAATTCAAAGTTCATTGGAAGTGCAACGTTTTATGGTCCTTTGAAATCGATTTGTTTTGTTTTAGTGGTAACACTCCAAAAACTCTGAACTATCAAACATTCTCTTCACTAGAGAGTAAATCAAGAGAGCACTGTCTTTTAAGACGTCTTGTTCGGGTTATCAGGAAGTGTGCTTGAAGAAGTGGAGTTTCCTATACCATATTTTGGGCGACTTGTATGTAAAAAGGAATGTTAAGATCAGCATGTATAGCCCGGTGGGAGTCATAAAATGGAGCATGTACCATAGATCGAAGAATTTTAGATTGTAGAGATTGAATTCTTTGGAGATAGTTGCTTTTGGTTGAATCCCACAGCTCTGTTCCATGCGCCCAGATTGAATACAAGTTCCAGTTTTAAAACAGAAGTATAAATTAGTCTTTTGTTGTCTAGAAACAGTTTAGATCTATCGTCTAAGTTTCTATTAAGTTGGGGTACAGTTCGTGAGGCTCTCAGAGATTGGATCTGGAGAGAACATGAAAAGTCCTGGGGTCAAACACAGCAAGAGGGTTATGCCCTTGTTGTGCAAACAAAGAACCAAAGTGGACTCTACGTTTGGGCAGCAATCAGATCACTCTGATTACAGGCCTACTCACAGGGCACGGAAGGTTCAGGAAGCACCTGCACAAGGTAGGGCTTATTAGCTAGGAACCATTGTGCAGATTGTGCCAGGAAGAGGAAGAAACGGCCTCTCACCTGCTATCGAGAGACTGCGCTAGGATATCTTTGGTACTTTGAGACCAGAGGAGGTTGTAGCGCAGAAGGAACTGGTAGGGAAAGCCCTCAACCTTCTTAGAAGGGGAGGTTTTACCTACTAGACTTAAGGCACAATAAGCCTCTTGGTGGCTGCGGTGCCGTGGAGCATGGGTCCCGTCCCGCCGTGTAAAATCTAAATCTAAAATCTTCTATTAAGTTGTCGAAAACGTTAAATATTTTTTTTATGAAATTCGGTGCTTGAAGAAATCCACTTGATCGTAAATGTAAATATAACGATTTTTTTTGTCATCTTACCAGATAAATGAATGAACATTCGCCATTACTTGAAATTCTTTTCATTGTTTTTAAGTTGGGTGACTTGGTTTTTCACAACTTCTGTTTGATTCATTATTATACTAGTAGATTTTAGTATAGATTTTTGAACTAATTTAATGAAAAAAGTGTTCGAGAGGTTTTTGCTTTTTTTTTACGAAAAATGAAGGAGAAAAATTACTAATTACGTGAAAACTATTAAAGCACCTAGTCCACCATTTTACAGAATAATTACTCTATTATACCAAATTGCACCTAATTAACACATTAAGCGGCCCTTAACGACCAAACTCGTTTTTAGCTAGAGTTTAACTGTCTGCGTATCTCTACACAGACTCCTCGACCCTGGTTTTACCAGCTGATAAGAGTCATTCCACCTCATCACTGCTCCTCTTTTGTGTCCTTTCTTCGTCTACCGATCTATCAGGTGAACTGTGAACAAAGATTTGTTTTTTGATTATTCAACATAGAGGGACTAAATCAAAAAGGTTGTAACATTTTCACTGAGTTCTCTATTTTAAGGAAGATTTTTCTTTGATCGATTATCTCTGTTGAAATATGTAATTGTTGATGCTCGAATAAATACAAAGAAGTAGAGGGTATAGCTGGTTTTTTTTTTTTAAAGTACAAAGATTTCACCCAGGAGTCAAAAATACGCATCTCAAAACATTGGATACCAAAAATGGTTCTTCAATTAGAAGTTATTAGTCCTCTACAATATTCGGACATTTCGGTCTAGATGGGTTTAAAAATAGAAGTATAAATTAGCCTTTGGTTGCTAAGAAAGAGTTTAGATTAGATCTTAAGTTGTCGAAAGCGTTAAATATTTTTTCTACAATTCCGTATTTAACTTATGGTATCCAGTATTAACGTATGGAAGTGAAACTGGAGGTACTAACCTCCAGAAGCGAAAGATTGCTGGACATTTTGGTAAGGGAAAATAAATAGAAACATCTAAACATCTAGATTATGATACGAGTATTTCTTTTTTGCAAACTCTAGAATTGGACACCTTCAAATTATAAACCTTTTCACAGATAAACAGTATAAATTTCACTCTCTTGACACCTGCATATTATTGAATAAGAATAAAATGTTAGATTTAATTTCTAAATCTGATTAAAAGTGCACTTTCACCGAATATATTTTTCTGTATTTTGAGAATTCGTCTTAAACAGCTGCTACGTGTAGTGATGACTAACATATTTCCAAATAAATGTTTTTCCGAAAAATTAGATTAGGGAAATGAAAAAGAAAAATTGGGATAAATTTCCTCTATTTTTTCATAATTTTTCTGCCATTTTTCTGAATTGTACGGTCTAATCTTTTTTTGAACTGTTAAGAACGGATAAACCTATTATTGAAATCGAGCCCGAAGTACTCAATAGATCGTTTTCATCTTCTGGAAAAGGATATCTACGTTTTCCCGTAAATTTTATACACTAAATATTATAACTATTAGGTTGACCACTTTCTTTTTCGACTAACTTTCGGAAGTTATTGCTATGGAGATTAAGTATTCTACCCTTTTTTATATTTGCATTGTACTGTAATGTACAAGGTTCTACTCCTTGAAAATAATATTTATAGTATATCCTGTGAGTAACCATAGGGATATCGAAACCGAGTCAACGTCATTTTTCACAACTTTTTATGTAGTTTTCATAATCATTGTCAAAACCAGTGCTCCTTATGAAACCCCAATCAGCTTTTTAGCTGTAATTCCCCCAAAAATAAATATACAACATCGGGGGTGGTAAATTTGAAAATTAGACAAAAAAAACATATAGTTTACTTAGTGTTTTTTTTTTCGAAATTCCGCTTTCCTAAAAAGTTATCAGCGATTGGTGCGTTTTAAATGGGTCACCCTGTACATTGAAATCAAAATGATTTTGTTCATTTAATTAATAATTTTACAGTTCATTATTTTTGGTGACTGAATCATAGTTTCAATAGGAAGAAGAAATTAATGCCATTTTCAGTCATGACAAACTTTATTATCCCGAGCTTTCGACCTAGGAACTGAACAGACAAGACAGAAGACCCACCAACTAATGATGTAAAACATTGGTAAACTTTTTGTAAATTAACCCTGAAGATGACCCTAGTCCCTAGGTCGAAAGCTCGGCATAATAAAGTTTGTTATGGCTGAAAATGGCATTAATTGTTCCTCCTACTGAAACTATGATTCAGTCACCAAAAATAATGAACAATAATTAAAAGACGAAAGCCAATCGAACCCAACATTTTCTCTGAAGTGGAGCAATACCTTTGACACCACGAAGAAAACAACAGAAAGGTACTTAGAACAGAATAGGTAGTTAGTGTTCCGCAAGAAAAATATATACATAATTGTGTTCCGCGTCTTTGAAAAGGTTAAGAACCACTGGTCTATGACCATGGCCATTGCCTTCTTTATTATATTTGTAAATGAGTAAAATATGTAATATTCAATGTGTCAAGTTTCAATAAAGACTTTTACTGCTACTGCCTATATTTTTTGAGGAAAGAAAAAAGATTTAGTCGTTAAGTTTAATAGAAAAGTTAAAAAACAAAAGACACACACAAAAAAAAATTGGCAATATTTTTTTCATTTCTGATTAAATTGGAAAACATTGGCAAACATTGGCGCGGCCCCTTATTACGCAGGAACTATTGGGACCAAGAAGAGGCTACCAGAGGAAAACTGAAGAAAAAAAGTCGGTAAGGGGAGAAAGGTAATAAAAATATATAGGGTGTGTTTTGTCGCGGATCGTTTAGTTTTGTTCACAAAGTATTAGGTAAGAGTTTGAAACCTACCGAGGTCTGGCACGATTAATAAACAAATGTTACAAATCTTTTGTACAGCGGTACCGTACATTTCTTTTTTGTTTTTGTTTAAGCACTCTTTTTAGATTTATAGCCTGAACTCAATGTGCTAATACCAGAAGCTGTTTTTTTTTTTCTTTTAATTCTGTAAACTTTACTATTAGTACGTTTTCTTTTTGTTGCCTTGTTACTTTGCACAGACTGTGTATTACTAAAATGGTTGGTGATGGAATCCAGTCGTTCAAGTTCTCTTTTTTAGCCCTTGGAAGGGGGGAAAATAGCGCTTCTACTCGCTACCTAATTGTATAATGTGTTTATGGGTGATCGGCTTTACAAAATGTGGGAAGGAGCAGAAAGAGAGTTGAACAGTATGAGGATTTCTTGGCTACGTTCCTATTGGAATGAAACTTTACGTTGAACTTTTCTCTTTTTTTCTAAATTTGCTTCTCTCTCCTTTTTTTAACGACGGCTCATTTAGCTCCCATTTTCTTTGGAAATTGTGAAATACGTTTTCACTTATAATTGACTTTGTTCTACAACCCCTCACTTTTTCCCACTGACTTTTAAATGTCCAGAAAAAAAAAGTTCACCTTTACTCCAATTTTTGCTAGTAGAGTGGGGGGAAAATTTCTGCTGAAAAACTTTTCAAGAGAGGGGATAGAAGTGAGTAAGTAGGGGAAGGTATTTTATACGAGTATGTTTCCCATTGTATCCGCCTTGCTCAGGACCCTAATTTCCCTTTACTAGAAGGAGCTTTTCTTTTTTTTTTTTTTGCCTATATCGTGGAAAATAGGAAGGATTAAGGCAGGGAAAATACCATGCGAATTGCTGGGCAGGCAGCGGGAATTCCCTTTTTTTGACGCTGTCGCCATGTTTTTTATTTTCACTTTAGCACCAATGTTACTTTGCGGAACGTAAATAACATACATTCTCCAGCAGAACCTCCCCCCCCTCAATCTCATTTCTGTCTCCCTCTCGCAACCATCTCTCCCCAGCACAACCCCAGCCTAAAGTCTAGTTTATTTCAAACTAGTTTTAGAAAGCCAGTTTGAATTAGTGGTGGTAGATTGTGGGCACTGGATTCTTGCCAACAATGAAATTTTGCTACTAATCTTCTAATTCTACAACATTTAGCTAAATGGATTGTTGCTTTTGCTTTTTAGATATGTTTGTAAATAAATTCATTTAGTAAATTTTATCAAATTTTAATCTTAATATACATAATTTTGTTTTAATTAATTTTATTCAATTTTTGTGATTTGTTTTTATCTTTTAATAGTAATCATAGTCAAAATTACCATTACTGTGTCCATTTAAAACCGAAAAAGTTTTTTTTAAAACATTTTCTGTTTGAATAAAATATTTAAAGAAAACTATAAATTATAGGACGTCGAAACTTGATGGCATCCTAATAGTGACCTGACTACAATCTAGCGGCCTTATCTGAAAGTACCATTTTACTGTTCAGATTTTCAGTTATTTTGAGGTTTTCTTAGTAAAGGTGCATCTTACTATGTTTGCACCCCTTTAGTGTGTCATATTATTGTAGGAGCCATTAATCTGAGTTCTTAGCTGAGTTCAACGAGCTTCTGGTACTTTGTTTTTTTGGCGCTTAGACTTGAATTTTTATCACCGTAAAGTGGTGTTGGAAACGCCTTGACAAAATCTTACTTTATAAATGAGCCATTCGCTATCCAAATCGATTAACTACAATTTTTGAAATATCTTAATTTTTTTTAAAATTTATTTTGTAATTTACAATCTGTGTAATATATACAATGAGTAAATAGGAGGTGAATGAGATGAACTGGTGCGGGATGAGCAGGAGGAGAGAAGCTACCCAGCGGTAGCACTCTCTACAGGATATCGATGATGGTGATGATTTTTAGATCTTAAGGAAGTCGCGGGGCCACAATTCAGTCGGCGAGTAATGTCAGGAATGTCAGAGGAGACGTGAGACTGTACTAGAGGATTGGAACGGGTGGAGAGAGCAGTGTGGAACTTGTGATATTCAGTCTTAAGCGAGTTGTTATTACGAATGGGATGTTGAGGTCGTTGTGAAGAGTAAGGTTAGTCACCGTAGAAAGGAGCGTCAGCTATCTGTCGGAGTAGTTTTGACTGAAATGTCTGTACAGTCCGTACGTTTGGGTTTGGCTGAACATCAAAGCTCTAGTCCGTAAGTCCACTAGGTTTGAGAATAGTACTGTATATTAAGCGTTTGAGTTCTATGGGCAATTTGGAGCGTCGTCCAAGAAGTCTGTAAAGCAGTTTCGCACGTTTCGTCATTGCTTTGTCTTTTCAGTCTAGTGTGTGGGTTCCACTTGAGTCGCTTGTCTATGTAGAGCCCGAGGTAGCTAGCACCAGATCTGTACAAGGAAGAGGATTGCTGTTGAAGTGGACAGGTGGACAGGAGCCCCGCCGTAGAGTAAACGGGGCATGCTGGCATTTCTGCGGGTTCATTTTAATCCTCCACTTCTTTGCCCAGGATTCTATTTTATGTAAGTGTGTCTGTAACTTGTATGAAGCTGATGTAGGATGTGTACTTGTAGCTAGTATGGCTGTGTCGTCTGCATATGTACAGAGTAGTGTAGAGGGTTGTTCTGGTATGTCTGATGTGTATACTGTGTAGAGAATCTTAAATTAGTGTCATAGCATTTTAGCATTTGGTCTTATGTCAGAATTCAGACTAGAATAAATTTCTAAGGTTATTTTAATCACTGTCTCTTTTCTCTTTCGTGTGGATTTTAATTATTATTACTTTGTTATTTAGATAACTTCGCTTTAAATGAGCCATAATCATATTATATTACTTATTTATATTTAGTAAACGTCAGATAAGTTAATAAGAATTTAAGCTCAAAATACGATAATGTGTCAATTCGCATCAAAACAAATGTAAGTGCAAAGAACAATGCGACTGATCTTAAGAAATCTTAGTATTTTGTTTGATAAAGTCTTAAAAAAAAATCAATTATTTTGCAAGAGTTTTAGGTTTAAGAAAAATAAAATATTTTGATTTTTTTAAAACAGGAAGAAATAATATTTATAGAAGAAAAAAGAATATTGTTAGAAATATAATAGTATGGGTTACGTGTGAGTGATTATTGTAATAGTCTGTGGCCAGGGGAGCCGAGAGAGACACGTGACTCTACTGTGCAGATTTAGGTGGGCTCCGCCCTAGCAATTTGTCCCCACTCTGGGGCTTTATTTGCCACCTTCTCCGCCCTTCTAACAACATTAAATACTGCTGAAGAGTCTAAAGTACAACAAGCTTTGATATCACCCTCGTTATAATATCGTCTCTTCTACTCACTTAATCTCTGATTTGTTCTTTTCAGATTGTTGCACCGTAATTGGGTTCTTTCCACTGATAAGACCATGTAAAGGGGTATTCAGCGCACATAGTGTATGGGTGAAACTGCAGAGAAGAATACATTCTATCCTTGTTGGGCTCAGGATTACTGTTGGGGTTGTTTAATTCCATTTGTAGGTGCCAGGAAAAGTAGCAAGTTGATGGCGGTGATGTATGTCATAAAATCGGGAAGTGGGATTAGTAAATCTGAAGAAATCGAAGCGAATGTCTTCGGGAACTGAAGAAATTCTTGTAAAATTTGCTAGTTACATGCTCCTGGGAGAGGTTGATTACTTGTCTAGGTAGGCGAACACTGATTAATACTATATAATGATATCAGTAGAAGAACACATGATGGAAACCAAGCCAAAAGAATGGAAACCAACTGATTGTTCACTCATATTTTCAAGACATCTCTTTACTTTAAAAATACAAACAAATATAATGAAAAACTTTGCTGCGATTCGTCCAGACTTACGGATTCGAGGTGTGGGTGTAGCTCCTGAGCCAGTGATGGGCAAAGTACGGCCCGCGGGCCAACTCCGGCCCGCGAAAGTATTTAATCCGGCCCGCCGAGGGTCCATCGACATGGATAGTATATGGCCCGCTATAATTACGTTTTGACGGTCGAGAATTATAAAGTAGATTCTACTTAGTAGAATAATAGATGCATAACCTATAGGTGAAGCTAAACTAGCCGCGTAGTTACACAAGTGTGTAATGCTGTAATGTTTTTATAATATTATGATTAAAAGCTTTAACACAAAATGCATTTTATCTATAATTTTGGCCCTCCTCTAGAATTTCTTAAACTTTGTGGCACCCCATTAAAAAAGTTTGCCCACCACTGTCCTGAGCAGTCCAATACTTACCGAATCCAATTCTCGCAATCCAGAATCCTGCAAAAAAAAAAAAGTCATCAATACCCATTATTGTGAATCCAAACTTCCACTATCAATGATTCCACAACTCCTTAGCCCATCACTTCTGGTACAACGTCTTTCAAGCTCTAACCTTACCCAACTCTCCCCTCAGACGACTGAAGGGCCAGGAGCCTAGGGATCATCTGCACTAATCCAACGCCATCTATCTCATCCATGAGACCATCTTTACTTATGATGGTCATTTTATTTTGTAATCCCATTTGCATATATTTTACGGTTACAAATAAAAAAATAGATCAATAAAAAAAAGTCTATTGCAGATATTGGTTGATAAATAACAGAAGCAATGAATAAAGACTTAAATAAAGCACTGGGCTTAAATTTTTGAATTCAATTGCCCCTTGTAAATGCAGCTTGCATCTAAAAAGGTAACAACAATTTCTTAATATTTCTTAATGGCAAAAGCACAATATTTTGATAATTTAGTTCGTCGGTTTTCCGTTAAGTGAATTTCGTAATAGATTGAATAAAATACGAGGGTCGTTTGAAAAGTCCGTGCAAAGTCAGAGAGATAGCACTACTGGCGCGTATCGAGGTTATGTTTAGTTAGTAGCATCTCTTGGAAGAACACACACCAAGTTTCAGCCAGATCGGTCTATTTCTTTGTGTTTGGCATTCGTTTGAATCGAGGAAGTCGAGTGATTTTCAAAAAATGGACGAAAAAGAATTTCGTGTGTTGATTAAACACTACTTTATGAAAGGCAAAACGCCTCAGGAGACTAAAGAGAAGCTTGATAAACATTATGGTGACTCTGCACCTTCGATTAGAACAGTTTATAAGTGGTTTCAAAATTTTCGGAGTGGCCATATGGGCACAAGTGACGCTGAACGTTCTGGACGCCCTGTTGAGGTTACTACTCCAGAAATCATTGATAAAATCCATGATATGGTGATGGATTACAGAAGAGTGAAGGTGCGTGAGATTGCTAGTGCTGTGGGCATCTCGAATGAACGGGTACATAATATTTTGCATCAACATTTGGACATGACAAAGCTATCCGCAAGATGGGTGCCGCGATTGCTCACGCTTGACCAAAAACGAAATCGTGCGAAGTGTTGCAAGGACGGTTTGTAGCTGTTCCAGAAGAATCCGCAGGACTTTAAGCGTCGTTTCGTCACTGTGGATGAAACATGGATACATCACTATACTCCTGAGACCAAAGAACAATCTAAACAATGGGTTACCAAGGGGGAATCGGCGCCAAAAAAGGCGAAGACCGTTCCTTCGGCCGGAAAGATTATGGCGACTGTCTTTTGGGATTCGCAAGGAATAATCCTCATCGACTATCTGGAAAAGGGTAAAACTATTACAGGTGCATATTATTCATCGTTATTGGACCGTTTGAAAACCGAGCTGCAAGAAAAACGCCCACGATTGGCCCACAAAAAAGTCCTTTTCCATCACGACAACGCACCAGCTCACACCTCAGCAGTTGTGGTCGCAAAATTAATGGAAATAGGGTTCCAACTCGTTTCACATCCCCCCTATTCTCCAGACTTGGCTCCCTCGGACTACTATTTGTTCCCCAATATGAAGAAATGGCTGGCGGGAAAAAGATTTTATTCAAACGAGGAGGTGATTGCAGAAACGAATGGCTATTTTTCAGACTTGGACAAATCCTATTATTCGGAAGGGATCAACAAACTAGAGCAGCGTTGGACGAAGTGTATAAGCCTAAAAGGAGACTATGTTGAAAAATAAAAAAGGTTTACCCCAAAAAATTAAGTAGTTTTTATTTTTGCACGGACTTTTCAAACGACCCTCGTATGAGCTAGCCAAATTCAGTTGCTTCAACACGTAAATGTTTGTCTAGTACATTATTATCTGTCTTATACCCATTTTTCGGATATTCTAATTATAGTATCTAGATTTTTTTTTCTCTAAACATTAAAAATCAAACAATATCATTACAGTTAACGATGAAGAAGTAAAAGAAGAAAAATTAATTGTGTTGTTAACGATGTATGAAGGTACATAAAGATGAATCGCATGTCCAGTCTAATGATTTAAATACCAGCCATTAGGACAAGCGTTCAGATTATAAACTTTGGACACATGTAGCAATAAAATACAACACTTTATATTCCAACTACCTTTATATCTGATGGAAATCTTCCCCCTGTAACCACCAGCCACTATCTATTCCAGAAAGTAATTCATGATCTGTCCAATCTAGTCAAGATTTATTTCTTTATCCAAGTCACTCAGTTTTTATTACACTTTTATTACTTTAAATGATTCTTAATCTTTAAATTCTGATTAGGATGTTGTATGTTTCAGTTCTTAACAACGATCATTGATATCTGTTTTAATTTAACTTTAATTTTAATTGTTGATCAGATTATTTGGATTCTGATTTTTATTTTGACTATGTTTAGAAGATGGATGTTTTCCATTTTTATTAGTAAAGGCAGTAGAAAATTAAATGAAGTGGGTTTAAATAAATAATTAGGCTTTTCTGGTCAATCTATTTGTTCAAATTTTGAAATTTGGTTCCACATTTTATTATTATTAATAGTAATTACACATAGTTCGAGCAATAAACCAAAATGGCACTCTAGAGGAATACCTAACCATCCAACTGCTAAAAAAGTTTTATTGATCCATTTTTCCTGCCATATTGTTTCAAATAAACGATATAAATCTATATCTACCTTACACAATTAACGTACCAAAGTTAAGAAAACGTTGCGAGCAAATCTTTCAAAATAGCTAATTTTTAGTTTCAGCAATGTTTTGTTTTTGGATTATAAATGTATTTCCCTCACATACACGCACATAAAAATTTATTCAAATCACTTTTTCGTACCAACAGGATCTTAAAACGCAAGATTTCTGGTAATAATTCAAAAATTGGAAAGTCCACACAAGTATAAGTATCTTCTTTTTAAATATTTCAGTAAGAGAAGATAGAAATATAACATTTAAAAAACTCAATGCTCAAACATATAGATCGCAACAATGTGTATATTTAAAAAAAAAGGTGGTTCTATTTCGTTCGGCACGTCATTGGGTTCTACGTGACAGTCATCATAGACATTTAATCCCAATATTTATTACCATTCAAAGGGATAGATTGTTGGTATCGCTACCCAAAATACTACCATTACAAATAACCACACAGCGATAAAGATTTATAGTAGCAAACTCACACTATCCACCCAGTCTCGTTCTTGTAACACCCTTGGGTAATGCTAGCCCGATATTATGATTTAAACTAGCTGGGTGTCAACATTTAATATTGATGAGATACTGCCAGTCATAACACATACACCCTAATAATTCATTCAATACACATATCGATACAGTTATTCATTTCATAAATGATTTTCAATAAACAATTGTTCGCTTATGTGTATTAATTTTGTACACATTCTTTTAAGAAAAATTGTAAAAGATATAAACTTTTACGTAGTTATCATAGTAATACATGTCTTTTAGTATCTCCAGTAATTGTAGAAATGATTATGAAACTCTATTTCGGTGTGTATGTGTGTGGTTCTTCGACTGTAATAGTGAAAAGAAGATTTTTCAAAAATAATTATTTGCAGAATATGTTCATTAAATTGATATTTTGCACTGCCATCAACAAAGTATCAACAAAACAAAAACAAAGATGCAATGAAATCCTAAACCTCAAATGCGGTTTTACAGAACATTCTTGTTCAGATTAGAATAAATTCAAAAGTAGACTGATATTTGTTCGATATATTTTTAGAATTATAAAAACGACAGATTTAAGTCAACTTAAAATGAAATCAACGCCCACAATAAGTACCAGTCAATATCAATAAAAAATTGCAACTGAACAATGAATATCGAATAAATGGCAACGAGAAAAACTACATCCTTTTACGTCCATCGGTTACAGGCTTTAAAACCAGAAGATTATGGTCAAGATATGAAGATTATCACTCGGATATTTTATTAGTTTGCCGAAGTTCCACCGACTTCTTGGCTAGAGTTCTGTGGATTGATGGGGCTCCATTTTTCAAAAGATGGTATCATAATGAAAGGAATTAGCTTAGCGGTTAACACGCTGGATTCCCAAGGGGAGATCATGAGTTCGGATCCAGTTGCTGAACCTTCTTTCAGCTCACTGTTCGGAGGCCGTCAGTGCACTGAAAAAAGGCTCCGGGCGTCAATGAGCTCTGATGTTGACTCGCCTCAAATCAAATTAAAATAAAATAAACATAATAAGTACATAAATAATTACACATCCTTTAAACATTTCTCCTCAGTTGGATGGCGCTTTTTCAATGGATGAACTGTATGCAGTTCTAGGGAAAGCAAAGAACAATAAAGCTCCCGGAGTTGATAGGCTGAGCTACGAATTCTTTAAGAACGCACCCTCAGAGTACCTGGAACGGCTTCTTCTTGTTTTTAATGAAATTTACGTTACTGGCAGTGTCCCGTCCAGCTTCAAGGAGTCTATCATATTCCCTTTATTTAAAAAGGGTTCTATATCTGAAGCCAAAAATTATCGAGGTTTGTCATTTTTGAATTGTATCGGTAAACTTTTCTGTGGGCTCTTATTGAACAGGCTGGAATTATTTGTTAATTCAAATCAGATCCTTAAAGAGTGTCAGGCTGGCTTCAGGAAGGGCTACTCCACGGTTGATTGCATATTTGTTCTGTTTAATTTGGTTCGTATACAGTTACATAGGAAAGGGAGGAAACTATATGCTTTCTTTGTGGACCTAAAGGCTGCATTCGACACTGTAGATAGAGATGCTCTCTATTTGAAGTTGTTCAATTGTGGAATTTCTTCACGGTTCATTACTGCCCTAAAAAATATGTATAGGGGATCGGTTTCTTCGGTCTGGACTCCGCAAGGTAGAACAGAGACTTTTAGTGTGAATACTGGAGTACGACAAGGCTGTCTACTTAGCCCACTCCTATTCGCATTATTTATAAATGACTTGGAGGATGAATTTGAATCAGGAGTGCAGGTAGGAAGTCAGGTAATTAAAATTATACTATATGCGGATGATATAGTACTGATTGCCGATAGTCCGCGAGCCCTACAGAGAAACATACTGAAGCTGGAGCGGTATTGCGAAAGGTGGAACCTTCAAGTGAACATTGATAAGTCCAAAGTGGTTGTGTTTCGCAATGGAGGTAGACTTGGAGCTAGGGAGCGCTGGACGTACAAGACCCAGGAGATAGAGGTAGTAAATCGTTTTGTCTATTTGGGTGTGTTGTTGACCTCTCAATTGAATTTAAAACCTCATTTTCTCGATAAATCCTCGTCAGCTAAACTTGCGTTAAATGTTATTTGGAGAGGAGCGATAATGCAGCCTCAAATACCTCTGAAAGCAAAACTCCAAGTATTTAATGCGGTGTCGCGTTCTATTCTTTGTTACGCAGCTCAAGTTTGGGGGTCAGAGGAGTTCCGTGAGGTGGAGAGAGTCCTGTGGTTTTTCATAAGAAAAATATTTGCTTTGCCAAATTTCACTCCATCATACATACTTCTCTTAGAAACTGGCCTTGAGCCTATATTCTTTTATACCTTGGCATTAAATAGTCGGTATCTAGTAAAGGTGTTAAATATGGATCAATCGAGGTTTCCCAGGATAGTTGCTGAGGAGATCGTAAGAGTGGGTATATCATGGGCTAAAAGTTGGAACGTTTTGGCTGAGCGGGCTCAGGTTAATCTGAGGTTGGGCGTTCTGGAGCGAGAGGGACTCCCTTCACGCTTTCAGTCCATTATTGCTTGGTTGAGGAAGGGTTTTTTGCTGAACCAACTTGAAAGGGCGCAGGCTTCACATAGATATACGATTTACAAGTTGCTTGACCACGAGGTCAGGTGCGCAGATTTGACTGGTGGTGGCGGGATGGAAAACGGTATTACTGAGATAAGGTGGATATTAAAGCTGAGAGGAGAATTGCTGAACCTCAACCATAAACCTTACAACCTTGACAGAGAGGAGGAATGTTCTCTTTGTAATTATAGGGTAAAGGAGGACACCTTTCACTTTGTTGCAGAGTGCCCTATTCTTGCTCCCTACCGTTTATCTGTGTTTGGGGAAAGATTTCTTTCGTTCGGTTTCTTCCTCAATCTGCTAAACGGTCCTGATTGGTCTCACCTAATTAGATACGTGGTTGCAGCATGGCAATACAGGAGAATAATAAAAAATGAATTTAATTTTTAAATTTCTCTTATATACTATTTGTTAATTATAAACGCACTAGCCCTAGATTTAGTATTCAGTAGTTCTTCAACGAATACAATATAAATATTGTTCAATAATGAATTGTTTTATCTATTAGCAGTTTTGGATGTCTTTTGATTTGTATTTAATAACAAAATTGTAATTTATTTATCTCTTTTTTATCTCTCTTTCTCTCAAATTTTCGTTTCTTTTTTCTTTTCTTATATTTGTTTCTCTTTTTAATTTTCAGTTAATAGTCACTATTATTATTATTAAATTTGTAGTAAATAAATTTTGAAATTAATGGTAATATTTTGTTGAATTTATATTATATATATTATAAAAGGCACTGCCATAATTGTATCTAACCAAACCCCGGCAGACGGTTATCCTTGCCGTATTAAGTTTTCATATGTATTAATGAATGTATTTCTTTCTTTTTACGGTATTATGTGAAATAAACTTACTTATTATTATTATTATTATATTATTAATTACATATCTTCTATAATCCCTTTTAATGCCCTATACACCCTTTTAGTGTAACCAATTGGACTGGCATATCCAATACTCAGTTACTTGGAATAGAAGTCTTACATAGTAGGCTAAATTCTGAAGACTATGCAACTTCGTTGAATGAAAGCTTTCATGATATGTTGAAGAATCAAGTTCAACTGAAATGGCTTGAGCAATTTGAGTAGAACGGTCATAGAAAAGACCTTTAGGTCCATAGAAAGCAAAGATGAGATAAAATTCTTTCTTCTAGTCTCTTGGCAGAACTCGCTGATTTCCCATTTATGTGTAAGGAGGCTAGAGGTATCTAGCAGAAAATTTGACGACTTTGCCAAAGAACATATGAGCCATTCTTGCACAACTCGATTTAACTCCATAAAACAAAAAAAAGTGGAGAAATGCGATGAAATAATGTACATTGTTTTTTATAATTCCTGTTTATAATATAAATTCTAATAAATTTACCGTTATCATTCAGCACCTGCTACTGAATTTGAGTAGGATTATTGCTAAGATTCAAATTAGAGCACGGGAGTTAATCAAAATGGCTTCTAAAATAAATTATTTGATTATTCATTGGCCAAAAGAATGTTATGTCATTTTATGGTGTTATTCTTTATTATAAACATAAAAAGCTAAGACTGAACCAAGTGCTTTGATAGTTCAATTCTTAAATTGTTTTTTTATAACAATTTTTGTAATATTTCAAAAAAAAAATAGTGAAGTTAATCGATTTGTAGAGTGAACGGTTCATATAATGAAAAACTTAAGGAAGTTATCACAAAAGAAGTTTCAATCATGGATAAATGTAAGTAAAAAAGTAAAGTAATCGCCTATTATTTCAGTCGGGCTTAACGTCCAACTACCAATTAAGTGTCGTGAACGGAGGCGACCAGCAAATATACTTTACTGTAAATTTCTTTTATTAACTATTAAATAAAATCCAAGGCCTAAGACCGGGAATTGAACCCAGTACCACAATAACATATACAGGGGTCAAAAAAAGTATTCATACACTAAGTTTTTTTACTTTATCTACTGAACTTTTGTTTCTAGGATGACTATTTCTTCAGCACTGAAATCGAAGATAGTAACAATGAATTTAATGCTCTCATTTTCTTTTATAAACATAAAGAATTGATTAAAAAGCAGAAAAATAATTTATTGTATGCAAAATAAGTATTCATGCACTCAGTCTGAATGTTATAATTAACGCAAAACTACAGATCTAATATTTTGTAAGCAATCCCTTTGCATTTGTTATTGCCTGAAGCCTCCTTGGTACAGATTCCACCTGGTTTAGTGTCTCTTGAGATGTGATTTCTGCCCATGATTTCTTTAAATTGGTTATGAACTCTTTTCTAGAAGAACATTTCAATTTTCGAATTTTCCGCTCCAAATAAGACCATAAATTTTCAATAGGGTTTATATACGGA
Organism: Rhodnius prolixus; assembly: GCF_049639745.1. Lineage (NCBI taxonomy): Eukaryota > Metazoa > Arthropoda > Insecta > Hemiptera > Reduviidae > Rhodnius > Rhodnius prolixus. Next base: position 11,986,988 of record NW_027411634.1, on the reverse strand, counting down.
GACTGTGGAGGGATGAGAAGTTGTTTCCGGACATTATAAAGCAGCCCATTCCTTAGTTTTTTTGGGCTGTATATTTGGGATCGTTATCCTGTTGAAAGAAGTGCTGAAGAAATAGTTATCCTAGAAACAAAAGTTCAGTAGATAAAGTAAAAAAAACTTCAGTGTATGAATACTTTTTTTTGACCACTGTAAGCTTCGCAGGTCTCGACTCAAACCGCTTGGCGTTTTCTTGTAAATGTTTTAATAACATTTTCGAATTATTGTATTCATAATTAATTAAGTACAAGTAAAAGTAATTTTTCTGAATTAACCATGAATCTTTTATTGAACAATTCAGAACATTGATAAAGGTACAAGTTTCTAATAACAATATTCAGTACAATAACAAGGAATACAATAAAACTTGTAAAATTATTATTCAGTGCACAAGTTAAGGAGGGAAATCTAAACTAATGATATTTTCTTATATATTTTTTTGCCCCTGATATATTTATTTTTATCCCTATTTTTTTACATAAAAAAGACCAGGTGTTCTGTTGTAAGAAATTTTCTGTCCATTGGGAATAAAGGTACAAAGTATCATAAGTGAAATGCAGCGTATCATCTATTGTATAGGGTTTTCATTTCTACGTTAGGAATATTATTATAGATAGTGGAAAAACCAGTTACAGGTTTTGAAAATGGATGAGGTTTGTTTATATACGATGTGTGTGTTATTATTTTGTGTATAGTGGGAAAAATTATGTGCATAAACAAGTATCAATCACAGTATAATACATATGTATAAGTAGGGAACGTGTAGTTGTTTCGCTGGTGGTGAGTGGAATTATTTTTATTATTATAATATTTTTCTGAATGAAAGATCTCTGGCTATGCAAATAGAAGGAAAAAAGGAGATGCTGGGTGGAAAAGAGAAAGACCTTGTTTCAATTTCCAATCACATTCTACGTTATGTTGGGTGTATAACGGGATGCAGGGGTAAAGCTGGGGATACGAAGAGTGAAGAAGGAGAAAGCAATAGAAGGAAACTGGCAGAGAATAACAGCGGCGAGGAACAAGAGGCGAAGTAAGGCCATAGTGGACGGAACACTATGGTTTTTCCCGGCCCCGCTTCTTCTTTTTTTTCACAGGCTATCTATATCATGTGTTTGTCGAATATGGTAAACGCATTCAAGTGACCGCATCTGCGATTCTTGGCGACTCACACAATAGTATCATTCTCATCGTGTGTTATAGTATTCCCTTTAGCTTCTTCAGCTTTCTTTCTGGTTGTTCTTGGACTCCAGGGAGGATTCAAGCACTTCCCTAACCCAGAGCCCCCCAAGACTGGCCAATACTTCCTACGCCTCTCTTCTTGCATCATCTCTAATACACTTTTCCCAATACTTCTAACATCCATTGTTAGAAAGTGAACGTGCACAAGGCAGAAAAGGAAAAAGAAAAATGAAAACCTCCCAAAAAAAGAAGAATATACGCTATCTTCGGCCAAATATATATCATGTTTACGATATGTTTAGGGTCAGAACTAACATTCTTTCTCCATGCTTCTTTACAATCTGTCCACTCGAGGTGGGTAAGACAACTGGAATATCAAATAAGGAAGGATATCCAGAAAGAAAAGGACTGACTGGGAGAGGTTTGTGCCTTCTGCATCTAACTTTCCCATCATAGTTACTTCAGGCATTTCCCAAGGAGCGCTTATTGTTGAACAAGGTTTGCTCTGATTCAATTTGCAATCTTTCATATTTCTTTTTGCAATAAAAAGAAATAATAAACCGACTTATTTCCATATTTTCCTTAGATTAGTAAATTTGCTTCACCCTTCTTCTTTATCGGCTTTAAATCTTAAGTTTCTTAAACCTCGCTCACAATTACAATTATATTTTAAATCTTAAGAAATACGGCAAACAATAAGTTAACCACTGAACAATAAGTGGGCACGTAAGATTCTAAGAAGGCTCGGTACATAATTCAAATAATAATGGGTTAGTTTAGTACGCAAATTTTTACAGTTTTTCATCTTTATTTCATTCACCACAAAACTAGCCACTTCCGGTAATGGCAATAAGCATACGTTTATAATAGTTTACTTTCCGGAGAAGGTGGCTAGCTTACTTTCTTTCAATGAATATATATATTTCGTGACCGTAAATTGTTAAACTAAGGATTCAAGATTGGCGAGGAATTGATCAAATAAAAAATAAACTCGTCTTTTTGCCAACGTTTCTGTAACTCAACCAACCCGCAAAGCCAGGCCCTGAAGAAGACAATATATTTGTCGAAACTTTAGCAAAAGGACGAGTTTGTTTTTTTATTTGACCGATTCCTTGCTAATCTTGAATCCTTAGTTTTACTTTCTTTCATTTAAAGCAAATTAATTGTAGATTTAAGCTAAAATCAAAGCCTATCAATAGCAGTGACTCACGGCTGTTTTTTGAGTAAATTCGAGCCTGATATTAATAAGATTGTTAAAAACCATCAGATTCATCCTTTACATTAGATTAGTTTCAAAATTTAAATTGAAATGTTTGTTTTAATTTGGATAAAAGTTTTCCTAAATATTATTTATAAATTTGCTTTTTATTGCTCTCATTGGAACAGTCTCATTTAAAATGTAAGTTTTGAACTCAAAAACTGGATAAGATTCATATGGCATGCTATCAATTAAATTAAAGTAATTATTAGGATTTTTAAGATGTGGTAAAGTTAAAAATTTTAGGAGGCGCTAGAAAATAATTCGATTCTCAAAGTGGGGGGGTAGACGAAATAAATTTGAGAACCTCTGATTTAAAGTAATAATAAAGCAATTTCAGCTGGTAGAAATTAAGTAGCTCAACCATGATTCGCTGAAAAATAACCGGTTTCGTTGTTTTGGTATTATATTGGACGTTGACAATTCTGATTCTTTACCAACAGTAAAGAATAGCTGGTTCCTTCTCCAAGAAATGGCCATACGTTAATCGATTTTTTTTAGCGTTTATTTATGCTACAATCAACGCGTTAGCGCTATAAGTAACAATGATAACCGAGTAACAAATGATAAGTAATGAGTGGAGAAGTTACCGCAGTGGTAACATTCCAAAACATTAAACTATTAGTCACTCTCTTCACTTGAGAGGAGATCACGAGGCCACTGTCTTTTAAGACGTCTTGTAGGGGTTGTCAGGAAGAGTTCTAGAAGGAAGATTTTGAGCTAGAGGATTTATATGAGATTGCAAGCTGAAGTGGAGTTTTCTGTAAATGTGTTTTAGCAACTTCGGTGATAAAAGGAATGTTAAGGTCAGTGTGTATAGTCAGGTTGGAGACATAAAATGGAGCGTTTACAATAGTTGGAAGTATTTTAGATTGTAGAGATTGAATCCTTTCGGAGATTGGAGCTTTTGGTTGAACCCCACAGCTCTATTCCATACGCCCAGATGGGTTTCAAAATAGAAGTATAAATCAGTCTTTTGTTGTCCAGAGAGAGTTTTGATCTATCGTCTAAGAGTCTTTTAAGTAGTCGATAGCGTCTGTTTAGTTCTGTTCTTTTAAGTCTAGTGTGGGGGTAAATCGAAAATTTAAAAAGAAATTCCCAATATCACTAAATTTAGCGATCTGTAAACATTTGTGAATCGAATTTTTTCGCTTTTAGATTTCACGGTTTCGTTTTATTTTCATCGTACCTTATGACAGGGGTTTACCTTGGCTAAATTAACACTAAATTAAGATTGCTTCACAGAAGTCTCGCATCTCCTTTTTGAGAACTGCACTAAAATATAAGAACCAGTAGCAAATAACTACCCATATTCTTTTCAGTGTAATTTACTTTCTTAATAATAATAAGATATTCTTCCAGATTTTTGAATAAATTCTTAATAAATCCTTCTTTGAGAAAATCTTTAAGTTAAGATTAGGGGAAATGATGTGAGAGAACTTCTTGAATTTCACAGTTTTCTTTGAAATTCGTAAAAAGCTAGAGGGGTGATGGTTATTAAAAAAAAAAATCTTCTATCACAAGATTCAATACGCTAAAAGGAATAAATAAATAAATAAAAAGGAATATTAATTAAGGACCTAAAAGGAAGGAATAAAAAGAAATATCCGATAAGGGAAAGGGAGAAATGTATACTGCCGGGCGGATGTAATGATCCTGGGCCCCTTATTGCCAGCAAAAGAAAAAGTTCTTTAATTTAAAAGAATTCTGTCAGTATTGTTGCCGCCTCTGCAAGACACGAAACGATACTGTCGACTAGAGCTCTCTACAAAAACACAAACACATATATCTTTTTACAGCTAGCACAAGATTGAGGTGTGAGTCTCTCTGGTTAAATTCAATAATTCATTTTTCATTCAAGTTTAATTTTCGTCGTCATAATTCATGATTCGGCGTCGCGTTGGATTGTGTACTAAAGTATTAGAGAAAGAGTGAGTACGACTAGAAGGTGGAGCCCGGCCAGAATGGAGAAGGGCGGTTGAAAACTGGATGTAATTTGAAGCAGATGGTCCAGAAGCCTGGCTCTTGGCTCGTGTGCCAAACCTTACTTCTAACAGCAAAATAAAAGAAGTAAAAGAGACCGGTTCGTATTTAACAAGGTCGGAGTTATTCAAACACTTTATTTTATTTTTTTATTCTAAAACGATTTCTAACATCCATCTATCGCCGCCATATTGATTAGCTAGTTCTGCGTTCATTTTTTTTTCTCTTCCTCTAACTTTCTCTCTTCGCTTGATTTATCTCTCTTTTTAATATCGAATAATTTCATCGATAAATTTATGTTTAGAATCCAGTTAACTTCCATTGCTGCGATACTGAGTAGCTGGCAGACTTCGTTTTTAACTTCAGAATTAAATAATTCCCTCTGAATGATTCAACAAAACTCAAGATTCTAGCCTAGCATTTCATTAAGAATGACTAAATTTTAGAAAACAAATCTGGTGTGACTTACAGATAAAAGTTTACATTCCTAGGTATCTATGAAGTTTGCCTGTTGTTCTACGAGGGTCGTTTGAAAAGTCCGTGCAAAGTCAGAGAGATAGCACCACTGGTCGAGAGATTATGTTTAGTTAGTAGCATCTCTTGGAAGAACACACACCAAGTTTCAGCCAAGTCGGTCTATTTCTTTGTGTTTGGCATTCGTTTGAATCGAGGAAGTCGAGTGATTTTCAAAAAATGGACGAAAAAGAATTTCGTGTGTTGATTAAACACTACTTTATGAAAGGCAAAACGCCTCAGGAGACTAAAGAGAAGCTTGATAAACATTATGGTGACTCTGCACCTTCGATTAGAACAGTTTATAAGTGGTTTCAAAATTTTCGGAGTGGCCATATGGGCACAAGTGACGCTGAACGTTCTGGACGCCCTGTTGAGGTTACTACTCCAGAAATCATTGATAAAATCCATGATATGGTGATGGATGACAGAAGAGTGAAGGTGCGTGAGATTGCTAGTGCTGTGGGCATCTCGAATGAACGGGTACATAATATTTTGCATCAACATTTGGACATGACAAAGCTATCCGCAAGATGGGTGCCGCGATTGCTCACGCTTGACCAAAAACGAAATCGTGTAAGGACGGTTTGCAGCTGTTCCAGAAGAATCCGCAGGACTTTAAGCGTCGTTTCGTCACTGTGGATGAAACAGGGATACATCACTACACTCCTGAGACCAAAGAACAATCTAAACAATGGGTTACCAAGGGGGAATATGCGCCAAAAAAGGCGAAGACCGCTCCTTCGGCCGGAAAGATTAAGGCGACTGTCTTTTGGGATTCGCAAGGAATAATCCTCATCGACTATCTGGAAAAGGGTAAAACTATTACAGGTGCATATTATTCATCGTTATTGGACCGAACATCGTTTGAAAACCGAGCTGCAAGAAAAACGCCCACTATTGGCCCACAAAAAAAGTCCTTTTCCATCACGACAACGCACCAGCTCACACCTCAGCAGTTGTGGTCGCAAAATTAATGGAAATAGGGTTCCAACTCGTTTCACATCCCCCCTATTCTCCAGACTTAGCTCCCTCGGACTACTATTTGTTCCCCAATATGAAGAAATGGCTGGCGGGTAAAAGATTTTATTCAAACGAGGAGGTGATTGCAGAAACGAATGGCTATTTTTCAGACTTGGACAAATCCTATTATTCGGAAGGGATCAACAAACTAGAGCAGCGTTGGACGAAGTGTATAAGCCTAAAAGCAGACTATGTTGAAAAATAAAAAAGGTTTACCCCAAAAAATTAAGTAGTTTTTATTTTTGCACGGACTTTTCAAACGACCCTCGTAGATACCCTACGTCTGAATTAAAACCAGAAGTGAGGTGATTTTATTAACAACTGTCCTTTTCTTAGACATCTTATACTTGAAATCTTTCTCTAAGACTCCAAAATTCCAAGTGCAGCAAGCAATTTGATGGAGGATATTTGTTAATAGAAATAAAGTTTTCTACTGCTAAATGTATGGATTAATGTATGGCAACTTTCTATCCAAATTCTTTGAAACCATCTGAGAATCTCTATAACTTTGAGTCACAACCTTTAACCAAAATGATCCATTTTGCTTTATGAAGAAACTGTACTCAAAGAAACAACTGTAAAAACTATTTCACAGAAAAATTCGGTGACCTATGCCAAGGGATGAATGGTACAGGATGACTATATTAGAACGGAGGCACTAGACATCTTCTCGGAGTAAGTAGCGATTTTTTCTTTCTATTTTTTTTCAAGCAGATTTGGGAGGGTTTAGCCAAAGATAGGGCGTGGAAACCGGATGTAGGAAGGTAGATTACGCTCTCAGAAAGGATTTGTATTTTGGCTCTGTATTTCTTTGACCTGCTTTAGTTACCAGTAATATTAAGCGCCACGATAGCCGAGCGGGTTAAGAGGCGAGTCCTGTAAAGCTAATGTGCATTGTGGTACTGGGTTCGATTCCCGGTCTTGGCCTTGGATTTTATTTAATGGTTAAATGAGAAATTGTAAAATACGTTTGCTTAGTCGCCTCCGTCCACGACACCTAGTAAATGGTAGTTGGACGTTAAGCCCACAAACTACTCCTCAGACATCCTCAAACTACTCTTCTCACCTATGCTGACGATACTGCCATCTTATCTACTAACAAAGATCCATTAATAGCTCATAGAAACCTTCAGTCTCACCTCACCTCCTTAGAAAAATGGTTCAAAAAATGGGTCTATCAAACTGAACGAAACAAAATCTCAAAACATTACTTTCACTCTTCGATGCATCACTCTTCCTCCTGTCTTTTACAATTTAATTCCTTTACCAGTAGTCAACGTAGTCCGCTACCTTGGGCTTTACCTTGACAGAAGACTTACATGGAACCCTCATACTCGACTAAAGGAGAACAGAACTCAACAGACGCTTCCGACAACTGAAAAGACTACTCGACAACAAATTAAAACTCACCCTGGACAACAAAAGACTTATACGTATATGTAAGTATATTAAAGCCAGTCCGGGCTTATGGCATCGAACTGTGGGTTTCAACCAAACGCTCAAATCTGCAAAGAATCCAGTCCTTGCTGTCTAAAATTCTTCGCTCTACAGTAAACGCTCCTTTCTAAGTCACTAATCAAACCATTCACACAGACTTAAACATTCCATCTTAACATTCAAACACATCACAATCCACTTGTTCAACATCTATCTTCAAGAACATTTCCAGACAACACTTCTAGACGTCTTAAAAGACAGAAACCACGCGATCTCTTCTCTGATGAAGAGAGTCAGTAGAAAGTGAAATGTTATTGGAGTGTTACCGCTGGGTAACTTCACCACTCTGATGTTGCTTATTGTTACCCTTGTTGCTTATAACGCAATGCGTTGATTGTAACTAAATAAATGATTAAAATATATATATATATACAGGGTGTCCCAAGCTATATGGATAACGACTTTTTCTCGGAAACTAAGATAGCTAGAAAAAAACTAAAAAATACGTGTTCCCTTAGTTTTTTGTTAGGAATCCAAATTTAATTTGTAAATTTTTTTCGGTGCTTCCAGAAGCGAGATACAGGCACCAACTTCATTTTTTCAAATGGGAAGGTGCGGTTTTTATTTCAGAAATAGATTCCTCTATTTTTTTAAAGAAAAATTTACTTGAACGGTTTTTTTCTGTGAGCGATATTTTAGAAGTTATGAATGAAAACATGATTCTTATAAGAAATGTCAAAATGATAATATTATAACGGTTTTTTGATTGAATAAGAAGAAAAGTACTATTTTATTATAAATTTTACTCCTCATTAATATTACAGATCATGCTCGAAATGGCGTCCACTATTAGAGATGCATAGACATGCACTTTCCTGCCAATTGCCCCTTACTGCCAAAGAAATAGTTTCGGCTTTAACCGAGTTACAGGTATCTATTATTCTCTGCTTTAGTTCATCTACAGATGCAATTCCGGCTTGATTCTGATGCACCTAGATTTAGAAATGCTTTTCGATAAGCAGAAATAAGGAAAGAAAGAAAAACGTTATGAATAATCACCTTGTTTTTCAGGTATCCCCAAAGGAAATAGTCCATAGGTGTCAAATCCGGTGAGAGAGGTGGCCACTGAATAGCCTCCGTGATGGATATAACACCATCAGGCATGTAAAGAGATATCTCGATAGGAAATTTGATGGGCTATCAAAAAGCATTTCTAAATCTAGGTGCATCAGAATCAAGCCGGGATTGCATCTGTAGATGAACTAAAGCAGAGAACAATAGATACCTGTAACTCGGTTAAAGCCGAATCTATTTCTTTGGCAGTAAGGGACAATTGGCAGGAAAGTGCATCTCTAATGGTGGAGGCCATTTCGGGCATGATCTGTAATATTAATGAGGAGTGAAATTTATAATAAAATAGTACTTTTCTTCTTATTTAATCAAAAAACCGTTAAAATATTATCATTTTGACGTTTATTATAAGAATCATGTTTTCATTCATAACTTCTAAAATATCGCTCACAGAAAAAAATCGTTCATGTAAATTTTTCTTTAAAAAAATAGAGGAATCTATTTCTGAAATAAAAACTGCACCTCCCCGTTTGAAAAAATGAAGTTGGTGCCTGTATCTCGCTTCTGGCAGCACCAAAAAAAATTTACAAAGTAAATTTGGATTCCTAACAAAAAACTAAGGGAACACGTATTTTTTAGTTTTTTTTCTAGCTATCTTAGTTTCCGAGAAAAAGTCGTTATCCACATAGCTTGGGACACCCTGTATATATATAACTTTTAACTTTTAAAAATTTAATATCCTCAATTAAAATATACCTAGAAGTATTCTAAGATTTTAAATGGGAATAAAACTTTATTTTTATAAAAGCAAATTTCAAAATAAAATCTGTTAAAGGAAAACTTACTTCTCCTAAAAACTCAAATATATGTACTCACTCTTTAAGAGGGATTGGAATACCAAACGGTTGTATACTCTGTATAAAAATATTGTGAGGTAGAAAGAAGGGTAGATCAAAAGACTGTGGGGCACTAGTGGAGCGTAATACCGCAATAGAGATATTGAAACAGCAACAGAAGAGACCAATTTCCTATGTTGTACAGCATCCGCTTGCTCCACTATAACCAAAAGAATACAACTGTTTTATTCTCACAATAACAGTAAACATGAAGCAATGTCAGGAGAAGTAGTGCCTGGGGCGGCAAGCACTGTCGTCGGAAAGTGAAGTAAAATCTCCTTGGCCAGGTTAATTCTTAACCACATATGGAGCCATCGTAAAAGGGATCTGATATTGGAAGTTTTTAGGATTTATTTTACCTGGACTAAAACTATAAGAGTGAAGCAACACTCGTGCGATATAATATACAAGCGTACTATATGATGTTCTATATTATACAATCTTCTTGATATATCTGCATTATAAAAAATATTGTTATTAGCAGTACTAAAATTGCATTACGAAAGTATATTTCATATGCCATATTTATTTAAAAATATTTCCGTACGATAAAAGATCCAGTACAATTAATCAATAAGTTTTCTACTATGTTAGGATAAAATCCCAAATATATTGGCTTCCACTAATCTGCATTCTTTTATTCTTGCAGGCTTCCCATTTTCGTCCACCTTCCTTGTTAATTTCAGCTTTTAAAAAAAAAATCCCCTCTGAGGATGCTAGATAATTGTAAGGAGTGTGCACTGCTTTTGCTAGGATTTTTTTTGAAGAATAACAAGCCTCAAAATTATATATAAGGTGCCTCATTAGGCCGTGGAATAAACAAGGAACGTTGAGATATAAAGGTGATAGTAGTAGATATATTGGTTTGTTTGTAGAAGATTGGTTTGTGCCCCATCAGCCTCTGAAGTGCAGTTAATTTTATTATACCTTTTACTAACAACGTGTAATAGCCGATCAGTCTTTTTTCAGTTTCTATAAAAGTTAATCATTTAAATAGGTTAGTTAATTATCTAAATACTGACATTATTTTTTAAATTAATGTCTTTTTTATTTAAATATAAGAACAAGAAGATATTTTTTTTAAATAGATTGAATCGTTTAATTTGGTTCTCCAATAAAGAATTTCTATGGTTGCAAAAACATCCACCAGGTGCCACTACCTACCAGACAACTCAGAGCAGTTTAACCGTCACCATCAACAACAAAGTACATTAGTTCTTTATTTGAACCACTTTTCCAAAATGATTTATTTTTAAAGCTCTATACTGCAGAAAACTTTCATTCATTATGCTTTTTCATGAAATTTTGTTTCTTTCACCTACCAAGGTAATAAACAACCTTTCGACCTAGCTATTTAATTCCTTCATTCAATATGCTGGACATCCACGATATGTGGCATATTTAATTATTATTTTTGATTTTCCTCAAACATTCTACAGAAATATGAGTATAGTAAGAGGTCTTACAAATAAAAAATAATAAGAGTTAAATCAATTAAAACAAATTAGACAGAGTATATTGGCACCTCATTTTTAAATAACATTCTATAATTTCATAGAAGCTTTAAACAAATCTGAAGGCAAATCAGGCTCCTGTTATTACAGAGTAAAATTTGGATGTTATTACAATAAAACAACATAAATTGGCTAAATGCAAAACTTGCTTCATTATTTAACTCCAAAATCTTTTTCTTCGTGAGATGTGCATTGTGATAGGCAGTTCATTGAAGATTATATTTGTCTCTGCAATTGAATCAACCTTTCTTTTATATTTTTTGTGTTCTAATTTACTTATGTATCATTGAGGACACAGGAGTTTATTAAATAAGTTTAGTTAGTCATCATTATAAGCCTGGCAAAATCAATACTTTATTCCGAGACTAACATCTGAATATGACCTTTTATTAATTCATCATTAACTTTAATGAGATAATCAATACAGCGACGTCCAACCAAAAGCGTAAATTATTCTAAAAGAATGCTTGGGGAATTCTTTAAAGCAAACAAGGACAAATTGCGCAACAGTAAAGATTTAAAACTTTTTATTATGATTTGATTGGAAAAAAAATTATTTTTGGGATTTCTAGAGAATCTGTGAAAAATGAGGTGCCTTGAGGATACATCAGGGACCAAAACTTTGTGCGACTTTTCTTATAAACTGAAAAATAAATATCTTTCACGAAAGCATACTCTAAATTATACTAGTGTCATGGGGATGAGGCCCTCCAAGATATTTCTGGAAAGGCCTGTTAAATGCCGTTCAACTTACCTCCTTGGCAGAACGTATATCAAGCTGAGAAAGATTACTGACCTAGTTACAAAGTATTGCCTCCTGAGGAAGCATCTCCAAAGGATAGAACTAGCTGTGGAACTTCTGAGTAGAAAGCGTAGTTCAAAAGGACGAATTCCATTCTATCTCCTTGAATAATGTGCTAAAGATTCCTAACGTTTGGCACCTGCAGAGGCAATGGGTTGAAGAGGTTCTTGAATGTTTTACAACTGTTGTTCACTGCTTTTCGTGGAGCATAGTGAATATATGTGTGGCCTAAAATGCATATTTCACTTCCTTATCGTCCAGATTCCCGATTAGATTTCTTTCAAAAATTTTTAGTAGGTACAGGTTGCTGCAAACCTTATTTAGATAAGTAAATATATTGTTTACATATTTTCTTGTTATTATTGTATAATATGACACAATACCACAAAATAATTGTTGTATATAATTTTATTTATATCTTTATTCTAAAGCAATGAACAATAATAATTTAATATGTTTTTTTATTCAATACACTTAAAGTTTATGCTAATTATATGAAAAAATAAAAATATTTATTTCGATTACGTTAAAATAATTTTGGTTTAGTTTAAACTACAATCAGTCTTTCAAAATTACTAATTCTTTTATAAGGTAATGGAGGAAACATTACATTATGTAATGCATTTTATTATCACTCTTTTTGGGGGTGAATACAAAAAATTATAAATCAACCTTTTTTTATTTCTAAATTAAATGTGAGGTTTTTAAACCTATGAGTGACTTAAAATTCTAAAATAAAACCAACAAACAGAGAGTGTGCCAGTTTAACATATTTTAATTATTAAGTCCTTGTGGAAACTAATCACTACTGTTAGAAATGACATAAACAAATTAGATAAAACAAAACGTATCCTTTAAAAACAAATAAAAAAAAGATATTTGCTATGCAAGTAAATCTGCTTCATAACATCAACATTCGTTGAAAATTTAGAAATTCATTAATCTCATTCACGTCTAAATAACCTCTATTGAAACTCATACGGAAAAATAAATACATAATTTAACTTCACAATCTGATGTCATTGGATGCCGGCCTCTATCAAGTTCACTTGTTACAGACCAATACTGTGAGCAGTTAAAGATCCAAAAAGCCCTCATATAAAGTAATTGGTTAATGTGCAAACAAGACCACCAAAACAATTAATAAACAATAAGATCCAAGAAGCAGAAAATCTAGGGCCAACACTTAATATCTTTTTATCTTCCTTCTTGAAAATTGAAGGCTACTCATAAATAAACGAATCTTATTGAAATTATGTTGTGCAATCTGAAGTCAGCTTATAAGGGCTGAAGAAAATAAGTCAAAACTCATTCTTCTGAATCATCCTTCAATCTTCTTTTAAAGTGTAAAACGATTTTTCAATTACGATTCTTCAATGAAACATGAAGTTTATTTTTAGATTCTTGTAAGTAAAAGTCATTTTGATTTAATGCTCTCAGTTGAAGTAATCACCATTAGTTCTGTAACTCTAATCGATAATAACTTAAATAATAATTTGTACAACAAAATCAACACAATTACAGAGTTATTAAAAAAAAAAGTTCATTATTTTATAAAATTAAAAGATATGCTTTCGAGTACCAAACAGTAAGGACAGAAGACATAATCTTTAATCTTAATAATGTAAAACAAATTATAATAATAAATGAATAAATTAAAAATTGTGACTGAATTTAAAAAAATCTTCTCACCTTTGAATTCATGAATCCATCACCAAATAATGTGAACAATATTCCGCGATTAAAAAATTATTTTAAAACAAAAAAGAAAGCCGATCTACTTTAAAAAGATACGAAAACAATTTCTTTAAACATCCTTTACCTAGCTTCAACGGAGCACAATATTACCCATTTTTTTAATCAGCACCTTGTAAATAATCTGATATAATTTGTTTAAGCAAAGGTTTAAAGTGTGTATAGCGAATTTCTTCTGAAGGTATTTTATATTCCTTAGCTATGGATAAAAAATTATCAAGCATATCATCATGTGCTTTTACCACACGTCCAAGTTCTAATTGAAGTATCTCAATTTTCTTAGCTCTTCTAGACATGGCTTGCTAAAATTAAAACAATTAAATTTAAAAAAAGAAAATAATGCCCTTCATTTAGTAATCATTTTATTCCCCTAGTTCTAACCTGCATTTTAGAATTAGCTTCATTAACTGCATTTGGATCTAAATTTGCTTTACATATTAATTGAGCTAACATTATTTCTTTCTTTTCAAATTCATCTTCTAAAAATATAATTCTCTTTTCTAATGTTCTGATTTCTATAGCACTTTGTTTTTGAAGTTCCATTATTAAGGTTGTATAATGTGTTTTCAATTCGTTCATTTCAAATTCCATCTATATTTTGATTATTAAGTACATTTGAATTAAAAATAATTATATATAAACTATATACAAAGAATGAGTAACAGATAAATTGTTGTGTTTTTGTTGAGTGAGTGATGTGGATAAACAATAAGTTTATTTGAGCAGTTGTCTGTAAATTTATAAATAACTAGATCACTGTTTAAATTACGATAAATTTAAAAATTACTTTTTCAATTCCAGATTCAAGAAAATCTCTTTCAATAACAACTTTATCCATTTCTTTTGTAATAGCTGAATATCGTTTATGCATTTCCTGCGCCATATAAATAATGGTAAAAATTAAAAATAAACTTTTCACTTTGTAAAAACAGGTTAATAAAATATAAAAAAAAAATTTTACCATCAAAGAAGATTTGTTTTTTTTGTTCAATGAAGCTTCTTTCTCTAATTCAAGTACTTTTTTGTTTGCTTCTTCTAAAGGTTTTGAAAGGGTTTTGTTTTCTGATTTCAGTCTAACTACTAATTTCTGGACTTCTTCATTCTCTGCCTTTAATGAAACTAGTTCATCCTATAAAAAGAATTTTTTTAAGCATGTATTATTGAGAAAATGCATAATATCGGAGTAGTCCGATTCTTTACTTTCAAGTATGAATAAGTTTCTTGCCAGATTGCGATAGAAGCATATTCACAGTTTCAGTTTCATACATTTGATGGGCTTTCTTGAAAGTAATTCCCTTTCAATATTTTATAAATAACCTTACAATATATATGAATAAATTTTATAATTATTGTATAAACTAATTGCAAATCTTTGAAAAATGTAGACTTCTTTTATAAGAGTACTTTGTTATTCTAAAAATATACATAGAAATTTTTCCTCCATCTTTAGGCAATCACTTATTAAAGTGATTATTAATAAATATTAATATATAGAAACATTAGAGATATATTTGTTTCTAACATATCTTTAGCCCCTTGGGCTTGGGTTAATATTTGTACTTGCGTTAGTTTTTAATTCAACTATCTTAAGGATACCAAGTTATTGAAACATTTACAGAACAAATATTTACCTGCTCGGAAGAAACCCATAATTTTGTTCTCTATAGTAACTGAGAAACTTGGCATATGAAACTATATTGGTATTCTTAAATTTAATTTTTCACTGATTAATTATTTTAAACTGTACCTTTAATGCAGATATTACAGCTAAATTATTATCAATAACATCTGTATAATAGGTTTTCAAATCTCTTATAGCTTTCTTTTGAGTTTCACTGAGATTATTTATTACTTTATTTTTTCTCTCTTCTATTTCACTTATCTCCATTCTATTTTTCAAATCAAAATGTTCTCTAATTTTTTCCAGTCTTTTTTCTGCCTTAATTACCATCTCTTTTATCTTGAACATAAATTCTTCTCTAATTCCATAAATTTCTTCACTATGTTTCTGTAAATAAAAACCCAACTTATATTTATTATAAAATAATATCTTTGTTATTGAAGTTATTTATATTAAAAATAATTTAGAGGGGAAGCTTTGTAACCCTTTGTACCATTAATTTAGAATATTTTGCATTATAAACATTAAATAAAGAAGAGGAAATCAGAAAAATAATAGGAACAGATATCTTTTTCAACGTTGGTTAATCAAAAATTGTTTTTAAAACAAAAAATCTTACTCCTGAAATGTAATTATATTCATTAAAATAAAATAACTTACTGCTGTAATTTCTCTAAGTTTTTCTTCATAATCCAGTTTTTCAGAAATTATTTGCTTTTTTAATTCTTCTTTTTCTTCTATTAAAATGGATTCTTGTTTTTGATAACCTTCTTGAGCAATTTTTAAAGAAACCATATTTTCAGCCTGAAGCAACATTGTTCTTTAAATTTTACTTTTTTAAGTGAAAAATATAACTTAAAAATAGTAAACCGATTGTACTCCATACTTACCTTCACTTCTGTCAAATGACTCTGGTGCTCATACATGAGGTGTTTAACTTTCTCATTGTACACTTTCAATTCTCCTTGATGTCTCTCATCAGCTTCTTCCAAGGATCGGTCTTTGTTTCTTTAAATTAAAAAAAAAAGTAATGATAAATAAATTTATATTAATATTATTTGATTTGGATATGCAGACAAATGTTCAACAAAGTTCTAGAATAATCTTTCTAAGCCTTTCAAAAAGATAAACAAAATAATTAAACACCAAATCTAGAAACAAACTACATCTTTTAGAAATAATTTTTTTACTGAATTCAGCAATTTATTTTTAAACAGTTCTTTTAAAAAAATGGGCCAGGCTATCACATAACTTTCTGTTAATACAAGTCTCAAAGTTCTAACTTATTTTGCTATAAATATTGCAACAAACTACGAGTTTCAAAAATGCATTAAATGTTAATACTTGAAGTTAGAACCTTGAAACTTGTATTAACAAATTCAATTGCGATCACCATTGATTTTCACTGATTTTTTTTTTTTTAATTTTACGAATTCATTTGGTTTAATGAAATTAAGAGTGCCGTTTAATAAAATGTTGATGTATTCTTGTTTTAAAAAACAAATTTTGTTTTGAGAACAATTTTAAGTAAAATAGATACAGCCTCAAAGATTTATCTATTAGCTTTTCACTTTGAAGTATCTAGAATTGGCCAATTTAATCATGCGTTCATACATTGGAAATCGTTTTTGTTATTTAATACCTTCGAGAATATTAATTTAAATAATGAATCGAAAAGAGGAGTTATTGAGCAGAAGGAAACTTTCGCTCTTGAAATAGAATGGTTGAAAACTTAAAAATAAATCTAACTTTGGTATACTTATAGTTCCATTGTGTAAAGACTAATTTATGAAAGGATGTGCACCTTAGCTCAGCTTTGTTCTCTTCCTGTTGCTGTCTCGTGATTTCCCAAAACGTTCTTAATTTATCTCTTTCTAATTGAAAAAAATTTCTTTCCTCTCTCTCTCTTTCTAATTCTTCTCTTATTCTCAAAGCATATTTTTCTAAATGTTCTCGAGGCATATCGGACATGGGTACTCCATCTATAATACCTCCTGAACCTCGACCTCCCTTACTGGTTCTGCCTGCTTTTTTCTTAGGACCCTATCAATAAAGGAAGCAATATTAGTTACAATCTTGTAAGGATAAAAAGGAGATGAAAATTTGAAAGATTTTATCTCATGATTACCATTAAGTTAGTTATTTAAAAAGTTCAAAATATTCTTTTGATGGTTGTTTACTTATCTCTTCGGTGATTTCAGACTGCATCCTAGAAAAAAAATAATTTAGAGTTAAAAAAAAAAAATTGTTGTAATTACTGTTTGGATAAGTATTTAATGAAATTATAGCTTCAAAAATACTTGTAACAAATTATTTTAACTATGCTTTAAAAAAATGGATATTTCTTAACGAATTTACTTATTGGTATTTTCTAAAAAAGTAAAACACGTATTTATATATATACACATAATTTTTTAAAATAGAACCTATAACGTTTGTTCCAGTAATTAAGTAATTCAATGAGTGAAACGTTAAATTTGAAAACTAAGTATTTAAAAATTGCGCTTTTTGTCTAAGGGCGCTATTTACGAATACAACTGTCGGAGGGGAACGTTACTTTCATTGCTTAACCAAACTTGGGAGGTCCAGTGCAGTTCCAGTGCATCTAAGATAGTGTTAATATGTTCTGGGACATTAAATTGGAAAATACCCAATGGAGTGTTCTTTTTATGTTTTCGAATGTGCATTAATTATTTTTGTTAATTCGCTTTGTGTAAATCTATTCGGTAAGTTAATAAGTCATAGGTTAGGACAGTGAATCAGGTAATATCCGCTCTTTTCTTTAAAGTAAAAAGTATTTAAAATGTAACGTTCCCTTTAAATAATTTGTATAGGTAAATTAATATTTATTTATTATATTCGAATTGAAAAGCTTTTTTGAGAACGCTGTTCTACAAAAGTGCCGTGTAACAATGTATCAGAATTTTGAAGAATTAAATACTCCGGAGCCCCTTTATAGTAAAATTCAACGTTTTTATATCAAGAATTCATCTTCTGAAGAAAAACAGAGAGATTTAAGAATAACTGTTGATATGCAAACAGCATTAAGTAAGGTTTCAAAACAGTTACTCAATGTTTGTATCTCGGATGATGAAGATCCTTATTTTTATTACTCCCTCGTATTAACAAATGATGATTATCAAAGACTAAAAAATCTACAAGGATTATTAGTGGATTTTGATAATTTCCCATCTCAAGTTATAAGACTTCTGGAGCAATGTAAACTAAATGAATCCCATGATTCCAAGTATCTTCTTCTTCTTGAAGAAGAACAGCAAGGTGATATTAAAAGGACATTTTTGAAAATAGTAGAAACAAATAATTTCAAACACCTTTGCCATTTGATACTTCAAATTGAATTAGGTAATGATAATGATATAAAGAAGGTAATGCTTAAAAAAATTAAATCTTTAAAAGATCAGAATAGCAGAGCAGAAAAACTAGTTGCTAGTTTAGAAAATCAACTTCGCAATAAAACAATGCTTCTTGAATCAACCCAAAGTGAACTGGCACTTGTACACCAGCAGTGGAAAGAAGATAGGATATCATTTAAAGCTGAAAGCACCAGAGAAATTTCAGAAGAAACAGAAAAACTTAGAAAAATACAATTGGATTGGCAGATTAAATCACAGAGAGAGAAATCAGAATTGGAAGAAAAATTCACAAACTTAATAAAGGAAAAGGAATCAGAGATATCCAGGCTTCGGGTGGAGAATCAAATTCTTTTGGAAAAAAGGACAAATGCAAATGTTACTATCACGGATCAGGCTAGAAGAATTGATAATTTAGAAAAAGATTTAGCAAATTCTAGAGCAGAACTATCGACAGTACACAAGCAAAATATTAGACTTGAAGCTGATTACCATGAAAAAGATAAGTGCTTTAATAATCTTAAAACCAGACTTGCGGTTGCTGAGCAAGAATCAAAAGATAAAAGTATTTTAACAAACAAATTACAAGAACTTTTGAACAATGCCAATGATCAGAAAGCAAGATTAGAAGATATTATTAGCGAAAAGGAGAAAAATATTCAAAGAAAACAGTTAACTATTCAAAACGTCTCTGATGAATTGATTAAGGCTAATGAAATTATAACCAAACTTCAAAAAGAAATGGGAGTGGTAAGTTCTAAGCTTAGTGTTCGAACTAGTATTGCTTTAGAACAAGAAAAGGTAGTGGAAGAGCATACTAAAACCATAGCAAAATTGGAAAAAGAAAAAGCATTACTTGAAAAGAAAATTACTGCTCTAGTTGGGACTGAACAAACGCTTAAAGCAACAGTAAATGAATTGAAGGAATTGGTAGAAGCTAAAGATAAAAAAATAAAAGACAACGAAAGAGTTATAGATTGGTTGAATCGTCGGCTTAGTGAGCAGAACAAAGTCGTTCGTGAGACCACTCATCCCATCCAAGGAGGTATCTCAGCTTCATCAACGCCATATGGGCAGTTTAGAGCTTGTGAGTCATCAGCTGCCAGAGTACCATTTTCAATTATGAATCCAGGCATAAGTAGTATTCAGCGACTGGAACAGATACAAAACCTTCCTGTAGTTGAAGAACAACCCAGTGAAAATACACCGGTTACTCCAGTTGTACCAGTGGATGGTAGCGGGGATGGGATACTTAAAACAGCCAAGTGTACAGTCACACAAAACAAATCACCTCAAGAAAATTCTAAAATGAGTCAGCCAAAGAAACCGGTGACTAAAAAAAGTGCTGGAATTGGTTTTAGAAGGGTCTCTCCTACACAAACCACCCCGGTCCCTTCATCTTATTTTTTAAAGTAAAAACAAAGCAAAAAAATCATTTCAAAATTATAAATATTTGTATGTAATTGATTAATATATTTTGTACACGTGTCTCAAATACAATTTTTTGTTTGATTTTTTAATTTACTTTTCGTGGAATGCATTCCTAAATCACTAAATCACTAGAAGAACTGAAAATATCCTTTCTTTCACCTAAAGAAGAGTGGAAATTTTCATTTTTTATTTCTAATAAAAGTCAGTGTTAGAATTATAATAGAAGAGTAGATTAGTAATCTTGAAATAAGTTTTAAAATAATAAGCTTTTATTAGAAAATTTAGTTGAAAAGTTGTACAGAGCATTTTCATTTTTTGCATTGTCATTTTGATGGACTTTTTGGTTAATAGAAATTAGCAAAATATAGAAATGAAATTGTTTTGAACCATATTAAATCCAAGGTAAGATAACAAATGAATTAAAACTTTTAGGATGTTCTGGTCAAAAAATTGATGGTGCAAATAATCTTGAAATAATTGGAAAAGATATTTTCTTTGAAATAGTAAAACCAGAAAATTTAAGGTACACTTACAGAACCAGGCCTGCAAAAAATTTTGGTACACAGTTTGTAAGTAATTAACAATAAATTATGTTTAATATATCCATCACGAAATCTTTCAAGGAATCAGTTTACTTTTTTTTAATTATTTCAGAATAATGGATTCTTAGCGAAGAACATAAAATTGGTGCCTATTGATCCGCCTAATGGCTGCTCATGGCCTAATAATGCTTATGAAATTTCTGGTAACATTGCATTCGTTGAGAGAGGGTAAGTTTGATGAATTAGCAAACCTTGACTATTTCCTTGTAAAAAGTAGCATCATATTGTAATCATTTTAATTACAATCTTTAGGGAATGTTCATTTTTAAGCAAAACTTTACGAGCAGAAAAAGCTGGGGCGAAAGCTGTTATTATTTCTGACAATATACCAAGTGATGAATTTTACACTGAAATGATAGATGATTTGACCGGTAGGGAAGTTAATATTCCTGCCACATTCCTTCTTGGAAAAAATGGGTTCGTAGTAATGCTTGAATAATTTGTTTTTCTACCTAAATTTAAATAAAAAATATATGTTGTAATTTTGTTTCAGTCAAGTAATAAGGAATACACTTAGAGAACTAAAAATGGATTATGCAATAATAAACATCCCAGTTAACGTTACCTTTGTGCCTTTGCCAGAATGGAAACAACCTCCTTGGCTTACTTGGTGAAAGATACGACATATGCAAAAAAATTCAGCATTATATCGGTTAATATTTGTACGATTAAAAGAATTAGTCACACAACTTGATTGTTTGGATTTCATTGCACTTTTTTATTATGATTGTCAATTTAATAATAACATGCAATCGGCATTCTTATTACTGGATACGGTTATATGTTCTGGTGTGAGTTTTAGGTTTTAGAAGTAAATCTTCACATAAAAAGTGATTCCGAAATCAAAACTTCAGTGTGACTATGTGTCAAAAGAGTTTTTGTAAATTGTGATAAATTAAAATATTCGATTGATTGGTAATTTTTATTTGTAAATAAATTCGTTTTTAATGGTTTTTATTCTTTCACTAAATTTAGTTAGGTGTGATCTAATGTAGGCATTCAGTTAATTAAAACTGAATTGTTTTTATGAGACAAAAAAACTGTTCTCGTCAAATGGAAAACTACAGATCAACTTTTGCATGAGATGATTGATTGCAATTTCATCCCTGTAGAATTGAATCTGCTTAGACAAACTTTTCATAGTGTCTTATCATCATTTCCTTTTCTTCTGATCGCCATGGTACTTTGACCTTCAGGAATCAAAGGTACATGATCTAAAATTAAGGTGAGTTAGCATATTTCAGCAGCTCTTAAGCATTAGCTTTTGAGTAAAGCGAACATGAGATGCCTAAGCAATAGGGAAAATTCTAAAGCCTCTGATCCGTTCCAACCAATGACCCCCACATTCTAAAAAAAAAAAAGCTGCTTTGTTGCTGAGTGACTTCTAGGCTTGAGAAGAAAGAATACCTTTTTTGAGTTACACAAAATGTTATTAATAGCTTGAATAAAATTGACTGAACATTTTACCTCGAAGAAGCGACTGACTGAGTGAGAGAATTGCTATAATTCTGGAATCAGCTATGCTCTCCAAGTTCCAAGCTCCTGAAACCTGAATTATGTTTTAAGGGAATAAAGAAGTACTTGTTTTCTGTTGAAGTATTATGTACAAATGCTCACCATTGTGCAGAATAAAATAAATATTTACAATTCATACGCATAATTTAATATCAATGAAAGAACCAATTTGAAAAGAATAAGTGAATAAAGATATTTTTATTTCTTGCTCATTTGAACAATTAGATTGAAGCTTAAAGAAGAATCTCGTCAGCAAATAAAATATTCTTTTATATGATTGCACAAATCCTAAGTCTTTATATCAAAGTGTGGCTCTAACTTCATTCATAATATATACATACATGCAATTTTCTGGTTAACTTATTGTTCTGTATTACAATATTGTACAATTATAACAGACATGTTCGTGACCAAAATTAAAAAAAAACCTCTGACCCGTTAAATAAATGAAGGGTGCAAGGAAAGGACCTCGTTTGTTGTACCTTTTTGAACTGAAGGAAATAGCTAGGAAGAATCTTTAAAATAAGAAAAATGGAGGTGGTGATGAAGAAATTAGAGGAGAAAGAGAACTATAAAGAGGAACTGGTGGCAAGAATTAAGATAGAATCCAGGGGGTGGGGAAGCTTCATTGAAACCTGAGTACAACTTATGAAATATGAAGAGAAGATAAGGCTCCAAGGGAGACGGCACCATGGTTTAACGGTGTACATAAGGATTTGAGATGAGGAGGAAAAAGGAGGTTCACCTTTAAAATAGGAATGGTCTAAAAGCTCGTAGCAAGTAAGTAATAGTGTCGAATTTAAATTTGCCGCTATTCAATTTATTCAAAAAAACATATGATGTGTTTATCAGCTGTGACAGTCAATATGAACAGTAAAAGAGAAAGCAGTCATACGCTTGTGGCTTTTAAGAGGAATTTGATGGACTTAACTTAGTATACGTTATTTATATTTTATTTTCCAGGTCAGCAGTTTATTTTTTTTTATATTTTATTTGTTTGAAATGATAGGAGTGAATTTCAAGTGGGGTATACAGAAAACCTCAGGCAGACGGGATGGCTACTATAGATGCAAACACTCAGGAAACAGAGTATTTAAGAACTATAGAATGGGAAATGATGGACAAATGGAAATTCTTTCCCCTTAGCATGCTTAGTTCATTTTCGGTACGATGCAGTTTATATCCATTGACTTTAATCAAAACAAGATTACAGATACAAAAACATGACAGCATGTACAGTGGTGAGTACGAAGTTAATTATGTTATGATTTTTTATTTATTATAATCTGATGAAAATACGTATTAAAGGAGTAATAAGTTTTCCACTGGGGCAGTTGACCAATGTATTTTTCTCTAAATTCCACACAATCATTTCTGATGAGAGTGCAGTTTATTTGCAATTGGTTAAGCAAATAATTAGGCCAATTTTTGGAGGAAATGAATTATGGTTCTTGTTCATTTTAATTTATTAATTTTTTTTTATAAATACTGATTTTTTCTGGAAGGGCGGGTATATGCAAACACATTAAATTCACATAAGAATCTTCCAGACATGATTTGTTGTATAGTGATTGTCTAATTTGCTTCTATTTCATTTTTTGCATGATTTAATATTGTAAAACGTTTGTACATTTTTAGGTCTGCTGGATGCAGGAAATAAAATTTATAGAGCAGAAGGTCTTAGTGGGCTCTATCGTGGATTTTGGATCAGTTCGATTCAGATCTTTTCAGGAGTTTGCTATATTGCAACATATGAAACTTCTAGACATGTGCTTAAACAGTACGATGTTTCTTCGAGTGTTAAAACTCTAATTAGTGGAAGCGCTGCGTCGCTGGTTGGACAAACTATTATAGTACCTTTTGATGTGATATCACAACACCTTATGTTTTTAGGACTTGCTGATTATAGAAATGGAGGCAAGGTTAGAGGTTTAAAATTTGAAATAAGTTTTATAATTTAACAATTAGTAGCTAAATTGGCATGTACGAGCGATTAAGAGCAATAACTTTCTTGTATTTTATGACCAAATATATTTAAGTGTAAACTTTGGTGATGCAATGTCTTTAATTATGAACATATTTTATCAAATTTAAAATAATTTTTGTACTTTCTCAAGTATTTAAAAGTATTTTTTAATGCCAGAATGTTATGGTTAGAGGTCAGGCTCATTTAGCCTATCATCTGTCATTAAGCAGTTAGTTGTTAATGGATATGAATTTTGTTTGATTAAAGAATATCTATATTATTTTGATTTTATTTTGATAAAAATGAATTAAATTTCTACTAATTTGCTGTTAATAGTAATATAATAAGCAATTAGTCATCAATAATAAGGCTATATGTCAATAATACAAAATATGTATCAAAATAGTATGATGTCAATAATACAAAATATTTGTTGCAGATGGTTATAAATCCTCTAGGTGTAACCGTCGATCCATCTAGGTCAAAGTTTCGTACTACGATAGATATAGCACAATTAATATATAAAAACGATGGTATTAGGGGATTTTATCGAGGCTATGTTGCTTCAGTTTGCACCTACGTCCCGAACAGCGCACTATGGTGGACATTTTATCACTTTTATCAAGGTATTTTTTTTTTTTTTATTGAACCTAACGTTAAGACGTACATAGTTTTTTTTAATGAAGATATTTGTTGATAGATCAGCTGCATAGAATACTGCCTTCTAGTGCATCTCATCTACTTATACAATGTTTTGCTGGTACTTTAGGTGGTTTTTCCACCACCTTATTAACAAATCCGATGGATACAATACGTGCACGTCTACAGGTAACTCAGTACTTCCTTCTTGAAATATTATTTAATACTTTCTTTATAAATTGATTTGAAAAGCTACTACTTAATTTATTAGAAGTTAGATAATGCGCCGTCTTAAACAGGATACTTACGAATTGTTAAATTTAGGCCTTCTCCAACTCTAATATTGTTTGATATTCTATTTTTCCATGAGCTCCTTTGATTTCACTTCAGTCGTTGTCCGCATCTTATCTTTATAAATATGAGAAAAATTAAATGTTAGAAACATTTCAAGCATTTGTACGGTTTGACAGAAAACGTTCAAAGAATTCAGCCTTACCATCTCTCTTATAAGTTGATTCCGATTTTCAGCTTGCACCAGTACGATAAGATAATCCATTTTTTTCTGATTGAAATTGAATTATATTGCCTTGAAGTCTTTTAGTTTTTTTTTTTGGTTTTCGTCGGTCTGAAAAATTTGATTAGTCTTTATTTGTTTCCCTTCATGAAGCCACTTTCCTAATCGGTAAATATTTGGTTCTGCAAAAAAAACCACTTCCTTTTTTGTTACGATCTTCTTCTTTATTTCTTTGAATAAATTTCGTTTATACGTTGGGACAAAAATATATACACATAAAAATCCTGAGATCAGAGATAGTTCGTAGAGTAAACTTGCCTCGGTCGATAAAAGTAGCAAAATTTCATCTGGAAATCGGAAATGAAGTTCTTCAAAACATCTGCACAGCTATGTATCTTCATCTCCATTTATTCCTTGTGTAAAAATTATAAGCGCTTTATAGAATAGCATTTTTGAAAGGCATTAAATGATGTGATTCTTCTTCATTCTTTCATATTCACTAATGAATCCTGTAAGGATCGTAAGGAAGCAGCAAACGATTGAAAGAAAATATCCATTGTGTTACTTACTATTTGTTAGTAAGAAAATACTAATAACTTTGTTATTTAGTTATTGTTGGATTGTTAACAATATTTCGCAGACTTTATTCCTCCTATTCAATTGCCACAAAAATTTAGCATTGAGTATATGTCGGTTTTTGCTAAAAGGCCGGTATCCCATGGAGACAAAGAGGTATCGAGGCTTTGTTACCTCTTCTAACATTGGAGGTGATTATGCTTTGTCTTAAACTGAAAGCAAGCTACTCCCTGGGTTTGTCGGGAATACCAGCTGTGATCACGTCAGATTGTTTTCGGAGAACATTTATCAATTGATTAAGTAAATTTATAAATAGTTTTAAGAGACTGACCTCTAGTTCAGCATTCTGAAATTCATTGTTGAGCTTTGTTAAGAATTTTAGTTTTGAATTTTTCTTTTTTACAATTCTATCTTATTTAGTTTCATTAGCTAATAGTTTAGTTTATTCGACCATCAAATGTACTTGTAATTAATTTGAAAAACTTTTTTAGATTAGTTTTCGCTTATTAATAATAACCAAAATAGCGGTTAGATGGTTTTATTGTAAAAAATAATGAAAAGATGAATTTATTTGCCAAATATGTTAGTATAAATTATGTACATATATATACGTTTTGCCCTAAAGGTGGAGAGAACAAATTCGTTCTTCAAAACATTAAGAGGTTTGTGGATAGAAGAAGGATTGTGGATGTTTTCCAAAGGATTATCAGCACGTCTTGTACAGTCTGTTTGTTTTAGTTTTTCCATAATACTTGGTTATGAAACGATCAAAAGGATTAGTGTCAAAGAAGAATTTAAAAATAAAGTGAAATGGTGATCTTTTGTAAGAAATTTTTATATATAAATTAATTCTCAATTACTATGGATATATTTCTGAGAGTTAAGAGCCATTTCATTTACTGCTTATATTTATAAGCTTAGTTTGATAAATTAAGTTTAAGTATCGAAACGAGAATCAAACAAACATCTCCAGCATTCCTAAAAACTGCAACATTCTAGCAGTTCTTGAAAAAATGTCTGTAGGAGCTTTACAAAAATTGTTTTCAAAAACCAAGCAATTTTTAGTAATCAAAAAAGGATCGTAATTGTGATACTTTATCTGAAATTTAATCAATCAATGGCGAAGAAATAAAATCGAAATGTAACGTTTTAAAATTATTGTAGAAAATTGAAAAAGAAGCAAGTAACGCTTTTATTTCTAGGAATACAAATTATTTTTAACTTTATTCACTTTTTAGTTGTATTATTTTTAATTATTGCTCAAAAAATAATTATTATCCGAGCACCTTTTTTTTAGTATTAATTTTGGGGATTCAAATTAGATAAAATTATTGAAATTTGTCAATGCAACTTAAAAGGGAAAAGAAAACATTAATTGTGAGCATTAAATTAGGATAATATTTTTAGAGCACCAGTAGTTGGAGATATATGAATGTGAATGTAAATTATTATCATTATGAAATAGATAATTTGTGAATAAATACATACTGTGTGTATGTAAAGGCGTACATTTTGTTGAATAGTCTTGGAAATATATTATTTATATAAATATGTGTATAATGACCATATGGTTTCATTACATACATACATCTTCGGCTCTACAGCCCGGGCCGGGTTTTGGCCTCCCGCAATATAGTTCCATTATTATTATTTTATTATAAGCTCTAATAGTTTCTAGTTTCATAGGCCGAATTCATGCAGAAAATCTAAAAGGTTATTCAAGTTTTATTTATTTATTTTTATTTTTTAGTATAAAAGGCGATCTGATTGAAAAGCCCCATTTTATTGTTTGTTGTCTGTATTTTTGAACAAAGACATGTGGGATAAGCAATCATGAATGATTTTATAATCCTACTGCAGGACTTGTAACTCGAAAAATTCTTATCAAAATATTACAGTTTTTTTATTTGTTCTGTTTTATTATTTGTCCTATTTTGAAAAAAGTAAATTATGATGGAAAAAAACTCATACGATTTATATTGTACATAAATCAACCCAATACAACTTTTGAACCTAATTTTCTAAGAATTTTTGTTATGTATCTAAAGAGAAACATTATTTAAAGCCCTTGGAGATGGAAAATATTTTATAAATTCAATATTTGAATTAATTCAATTGAGCCTCCTCCACTCCTGTCCAACTCGAATCGGCCATTCCTTAAGTCTTGTTTAGTTCTTTTAAAAATCACTATCTGTGAACATCGGCTTTCAAGATATTTTAATGGCTAGACTTTAAGAAAAAAAAAAGTAATGGTTATTACAACTAGTACTAAAGCTTCTCTTCCAATAGGAGCCGTAAATCATTAAAAAACTTGATTGCAGCCTTTTCCGATCTCACCTGGTAAGTAATTTTCTCAAGTAAATTCTTGAGGTTTGGTAAATGAATAAATTTACAGCGTCAATGACAAAAGCCACAAAATTTGTATGAAATATAAATAGCTCTAAGAAACCTTAATTCCTTTAAAACGTGTTTTTCTTAAGGGGTTCTAACTATCCACTGGAGATCATTTTAGTATAACAATATGTGCATAATAATTCATTTAAGGTAAACAAATTAATCTTGATTTAACTACGAATTCACAACTGATTTGAAGAATTGTGATACTACATGTTAGCAGATGTACATTTATTTCGTTACTTGCGAGCGAAATAAAATAAAAAGTCAACTTGAATGTATTAGTAATTTCTTAGTTCCCTTAATTCCTTAGGAAATAACTGAATTTACCTACATAAATTTATGATCTGGCACACTTTCATTAGTTTTAAGCACATTAAATTGAAATTAATAGCATTATAAATATTTTATTAAGTAAAACGTAAGAAGAGACTTAAATAATAAGGAAACTGTGTATAGAATAAAAATTACTTTTAATAAATAAATTATATTTAAATATTATTTAGAAAGACATTTAATAAATTAAAACTTTACTTCAACGTTCAGGAAAAAAAAAAAAATTAAAAATAAATAAACTTTTCCATTAATAGCTTCTTCCAAATAAACAATATTGCTGTGGTTTGTTCATACAAGCTGGGTGTATACACTTGTCTTCAGAAGATATTTTCGCAGGTTGTTCAAATGGTATGCACAGACTTTTAGCGCCCATTGATGGGGCATTAGTATCAATATCTGGATCATTCTTTGCACTTTCATCTTTAATTTTACCTTCACAATCGATATTACCACAAAATGGTGATAACAAAATATTTTTTTTATCCAACTGTTGACAAAAAGTATTCCAATCCTTACAAATGATCATATGTTTTTTCAATTCTTCAGTTGCTTTGGCTAACAGATCAGATTGTATGTTATCTAGTAATTTAGTAACTTCGTTTATAATATTGGCAGTTGGAATTGTTAATTTCTGACCATTATCTCTTCGGACTGCTACTATCTGCTGCTGTTGCATATCCTTAGGTCCTATTTCAACTCGTACTGGCACCCCTTTCAGTTCCCAATGATTGAACTTCCAGCCGGGGGAATAATTATCCCTACCATCTATTTCGCACCTTATATTATTTTGTTTTAGCATGTTAGCTGTTTTATTACACATATCCAACAACTGATCTTTATCACTTTGTTTTAAGTTGGCTGTTATTCCACAGGGGATTATGACTACTTGAATTGAGGCCACTCGAGGTGGAAGTACCAACCCTTGGTTATCAGCGTGTACCATAATAAGAACCCCAATTGTCCTGGTTGTAAGTCCCCATGAATTTTGAAATACATATTTCTTTTCCTGAGTTGTTGGATCCTCAAAAATAATTTCAAACATTTTTGAGAAATTCTGGCCGAGATGGTGTGAAGTAGCACCTTGAATTGCTCTTCCACTGGCCGAAATATAAGCTTCCACAGTCAATGTAAATTCTCCACCAGCAAACTTTTCTTTCTCGGTTTTTCTACCTTTGACCACTGGAACTGCTAGTAGATCTGTGTAAACGGAAGCATAAAGGTCTAATGCAGTGTAAACTTCGGTTTCAGCTTCTTCAAAAGTTGCAAATGCGGTATGCCCTTCTTGCCACAGAAATTCTCTAGTTCTCAGAAAAGGCTGAGGATGTTTAAATTCCCATCTAACTACATTGTTCCATTGATTTAATTTAATTGGAAGATCTCTATACGATTGTATCCATTTAGCGTAGGCTGGATACATAACCGTTTCGCTGGTGGGCCTGATTGCAATAGGTTCTGCAAGATCACTATCTCCAGATTTCGTGACCCAGGCAACTT
Source organism: Rhodnius prolixus (assembly GCF_049639745.1). Classification (NCBI taxonomy): domain Eukaryota; kingdom Metazoa; phylum Arthropoda; class Insecta; order Hemiptera; family Reduviidae; genus Rhodnius; species Rhodnius prolixus. Next base: position 11,957,062 of record NW_027411634.1, on the reverse strand, counting down.
CTGGAGCAAAATCAGCTATATGGGTTTTCTCTTTCTCTAAAACTGCTTTCGATACAAATATTGGGAAATAACAATTTTTCACGCCCATCTTCTTAATTTCTATATCTATAAAATCTTTGATGGATTCCCAAATAGCAAACGACCAAGGTCTGAGAATATAACAACCACTTATATCATAATATTCAATCAATTCAGACTTAGTAATAATTTGAGAATACCATTCGGGTAAATTTTCCTCTTTCTTAGCTTCCAATCCTAATCGTGTTATTTTCTTTAATGTTGTTTCATTCTCAACTTTGATTTCTTGTTTGGCTGTTTTCACTTTTTGCGGTTGTACTTTTTTATTTGAATCGCCATTAGCACTTCTACCTTTTTTACTTTGTGATTTTCCTTCAGAAGGGAACTCTTGTCCTGTTAAAGATTTGTATTCTGATTTTAGTTGCAGCAATTTCCCAATTGCTTCATTCAACTCTTCCTTGCTTGTAGTGCTTGATTTCATAACTCTAACAATGTTACCTTGATCTTTTATTTTAATAATCAAGGCTGCTGTGTCTAAATTATTCTCAGCAACTTTAACAGCTTTTTCTTGATTGCTCTTTTCAACATTACTTTCTGGTACCCAATCTTTGCCAGTACAAGATTTGTAATCAGCTTTCAGAGCCAGAAGTGCTTTTACTTCTGCATCTATAGCAGTTTTTTCAGCTCTATTAGCCTTAAGTTCTCGTACTTTATCCCCCTGGCATTTTATTTTATTTGACAATAAAGATACATCTGGGCCTTTAGATTCATTCTCTTCAGTCTTCGTTACATTCATACCTGGTTTCCAATCGTCACCAGTAATATTTTTATAATTAGCTTTTAATTGCAATAAAAGTTTTACTTCTTCATCAATGAGATTTTTATCAGATTTTTCAGCTTTTAAAGCACGTATTTTGTTACCAACTTGGGTAATTTTTGTTAATAATTCATTTATATCTGAAGTGTTGTTTTTACTAGATGATACAGCATTAGATTGATCCTCTGGTTTCCAATCAGTGCCCGTCAAAGATTTGTACTCCCCTTTAAGTTTTAATAAGCACTTCACTTCCTCATCTACAATTGATTTTTCAGCTTTATCCGCCTTCAACTTTCTGATCTTGATTCCTACTTCTGCAATTTTCATTGATAACTGCGCTTTATCAAGTGGTTCTTTAATTACAGTAACTTTTGAAACCTGATTAGAAACGTTACTGTCAGTTACAGTTAAGCCAGGTTTCCAATCTGTACCAGTTTCTGCCTTATAAGAGGCTTTTAGCTCTAACAATGTTTTTACATTTTCTTGAATTAAATGTTTATCAGCTTTGTCGGCCTTTAATTTTCTTATTTTATCTCCTAAAGAAGTTATATTTACCAAAATATCATTAACAATTTTATTTTTGTCATTTTCCACTTGATTCCAACCTTGCACCAAAACCGCTTCACAAAGTTCTCGAAGCGAAATTAATTTTTCAATTTCCGCATTAGTCTCAGCAGTATCTTTTTTATCTTTCAACAGATTATTAACTTTTTGTTCCTGATTTTTAAATTCCTTTATTAAATCATTTGGATCGTTAATTGAATTGAGATTGTTTTTCTGTAGACTCATTAGATCTGCTGGCAATCCTTTACTATGACCATCGGGGATGTATATAAGGACGAGTGGGGTGGTTTTAAAAGTATATTTGTTCGGAGGAACATATGGTTGGTCACAAATAAAAAAGCCTTTCCGTTGTAACTGTATAATATCAGATTTTTTGACTTGAGCTAGTTCTGGCTCACCTAACATTTCAACTTTAAACTTAGTCTCATGTCCTATGTATTGTTTAAAATCTTCTTCTTTTCCCAAAATAGCTTTACTTATTATATGATCGAAATAGTAACATACCACAGGAATTAATGGTGCGTTTTTAGTTTCAGCTAGCCAAGTAATCTTTAGTGTTTTCTTGTAGTTTTTATCTTCAATATTTGGTGTAGTCACTACTTGCACAATTTTATCTTTCTCTTTTACAATTTCATTTATGATAAGATTACCCCAATTTATGAAAGTTACATTCTCACCCGATTTGAATTCAACAGCATCCACTTCGTCTACAAGTAAAGTGGGAGCTATCCAGATAGTTTTGTTACCTACTTCATTATTTTTGGGATGTTTGGCAACCTGCATTGTAGACTCATTTGCATTTAGAACCTTCACTGGAGTATATTTTGAAGCATTCACTGCTGTATAGCGTGGAGCAACTGGATCTATAACTTTTTTGTTGATAGCCCAAATTTTATCCCATTCCATTAATACTACAGATCTGGATGAGCCTTGTGCTATAATGAACTGTCTTAATCCTTCAACAGTCATACCTCTTCTCAATACTCCGCGAACAGTTGGCATTCTAGGATCATCCCAGCCATCTACAAACATATTTTGAACAAACCATGTCAATTTTCTTTTTGAGAGCACAGTATTTGTCATATTTAAACGCGAGTATTCCCAAATACAAGGTTTTCTCAAACCTAAATTGTCAATGAACCAATAGAACTGTTCATCTCTATCGTGGTACTCCATAGTTCTTAAACAGTGTGTTACTCCTTCTATGCTATCCACAATGGGACAGGCAAAGTCATATGTGGGATAGACTTTGTACTTTTCACCTGTTTGAGGATGTGGTTCATTTTTACATCTATAAATTGTTGGATCTCTCATACAACCATTCAGCGAAGACATATCTATTTTCGCTCTAACACAACACAGCTGACCCTTCTCTGATCCGGTTTTCATGTCATTCCACATTTTCATATTTTTCTCAACACTATTTTCACGATTTTTAGAACAGATTTTTTTCTCTCTTTCTTTTTTCATTTCTTCGGCATTTGTATCGTCAACATAAGCTTTACCTTCATTAATAAGTTTTTCACACAATTCTAGCATCAATTCAAAGTAATCAGAAGTACGTGTTAAACGGTCATAATTAATTTTTAATAATTTCAAATCTTCCAAAATCACTCTTTCGAAATCTTCTTTTTCTTTTGCTGGGTTTGTATCATCAAATCTCATGATAAGTTGACCTTTAAATGCTTCTTTATAATACTGATTAAGCAATGCTGCTTTAGCATGACCAATATGTAAGTATCCACTAGCTTCTGGAGGGAACCTAACCACTACTTTACCCATTTCAGCTCCAGGAAGATCCACGAATTTCCCCTCATCCTTGCGTCCTGTTTCCAGAACCGCAGCACTAGATAATTTCTCTTCTTTCACCTTAAACTGTGCTGGTAAATTGGCAGAAATGCTTTTCACTTGAATAACAGCATCCTCGACATACTTTAAACTTGCAATGAACGAATACCATCTGGTAACATTTATAGGAGTTTTTTTCGATTGTAGAAGATCTATCCACTTTGATAAATTAAACAATTTAGACCAAACCACAATATCTGCCAATGTGCATTGATTACCAACCAGATAAGTAACAGGAGCTAAAACTCTATCCAAATAATTCAGTGCTTCTTCAAAGTTATCTTCACTGGAAAGTGGGCCAAAACTATAAGTTATCCAATGGTTAATTTCGCATCTTTCAAGTGCATTAGATCCCATCCATCTGTTAGACTGATCTGTATTCGCTAAGTAGCGCATTGCTGATATATTAGAAGTAAACTGTACATTATTTTGAACTACCAAGCAAGTTTCACCACTCACCGTAACTGTCACTTTTCTCTGTGAAGCAGCTAAGATTATTAAAGCCTCCAAAGGGAGTGCGTTAATGTTAACTTTAAATTCCATCTTGCCAAGATTATTGCAAGCACATCACGACACTTTTCACTCTATTTGGACACTGTTGTATACTTTCAATGTATCAGTCTAGGCTACTTCTGAGCTGCACCGTACACCGCATGTTCTAATAAAAATTGTAACCTTCCATTTAGGTTACTTCCACAGGGCCACGTCTACTACAGACGGGTATAACTGTAGTTAACAAAATATAAATCTAAATTTTAACAAAATATAAAATATGAAATAAAATTAAGCCTTATCTAGAATAATATAAATATATAAGTATAAAAATAACATAAAAAGTGCTGGATGACTTAATGATACATTGCACCAAAGTTATTCGTGGAAGACTTCTTTTTTATTTATTTAAGAATAAAATTATAATTAATTCTAGAGTAAACTATCAAGTGCTAGGTAAAGTCATATCGCGTATATATAGATAATTAAGAAATTAACGATATTGTTAAATCGTTTGAGGTTATTGTTTAAGAGATACTTCTGTACATAGTATGTATGGAACTGAACTTAAAGCTAATATCTCATATTGTCTATATAAAATAAACCGATACTATTATTATTAATTAAGTTTAATACTAGAATACTTATTAAAAGTGTTCGCTTTAATCCATCAACTTAGGACATACAATTTGTTTATGGTATTATTTAATGACCCAAATAAATTATGTATCTTATGAAGGTACATCATCAGAAATCTTTTTTGAATACCAATTTAATATTTTTTAAACGTCTATAATGTATAAAACAAAGTCCACAAAACAAAATGAAATACAAATAATTGAAATAGGATGAAACGAAAAATACACTTTTCGATGATAGTACAATATACAATACATACAATATATACATACACACAATATAGATACATACAATTATTTTTACTACCTTTTGCCATTAGTTAAAATTCAAATAATTAATTCTAATTTAAAAATAAGAGCTAAAAGTTTAAGTTTATGACACGTAGTCGCAAAGAATAAAAATAAATAAACGAAAGTTTTATCAAAGGGAAGAAAAATTATCACCAATTTCTGTAATAATTTTTTATTTTATTGCTAAGCTTTCGACCTAGTGACGAGGTCCTCTCAGGCGCGAAGCTAGGACGAAAGCCTGGAAAAAATGAATAAAACATTATGACTAAAATTAACAATAATCTTTCTTCCTTTTGGACTAATGAATCATTTACCGAAAAAATACGTCATTTCTATTAGTTCCAACAGTCACCGCTAGAAAGCATGGGCATACACTTTTGGATTAAACTTTTTAATTAGACGTTTTTATTTTGTTTATAATTTTTTTACTTAAAGTTTCCATGGCAGCTAATTAGTGAGAATCATAGAGCTTTTTTGATTTTCACTTGATTCAGGTGCAACCTGTCAGGTTTTATATTTATTAAGGTCGACTAAGAAGAAGAAGTTTAATAATGAATAAAGCTCATTAGAAGCTATGTTGTGTGTCAAGTCTTAAAATTATTTGGATAATTTGAGACATTATTTTGATAAGCAAAGTAAAAAATTCTTTATATCTACATTCCTTTCTGATATTATTGAAAACATCACAAAATTGCAAGGAAGAAGTCCTGTTAGTTTACTCTTTTACTATATTCATTATCATTTTCGTCACAAACTTTACTCATACTTTACCATAAACAATTTTCCCTAACAAATAAAAAGTAGCCATATGCGGGATTCGAATTGGGGACCTCATGAGCACTAGACCAACACCCGTCCCTTTTTGAATTATATAGCAGAGTAGTTAGAGTATCATTTTAAAAAATTATTAGTCAAAAAGAAATCAATCTAGAGAAAACAAAGAATTTAGGCTAACTCAACTCAGAAAAGTGATAAAGAGCCCGTTATGTTGTTAGGTGAAAAGTTCAATTGTATACTCTTTTGGCAGGATTACAATCATAGTTTGAGTACCAGATTCAAATGATTTTATGCAAAAGTGAAAGATATTTACATGGAAATAAATGAGGGGTTTTTTTGACCCCAGATATTCAATAAGGAGTGCTTCATCTGATATGTGAGAAATTCACGACATTTCTGTAAAATTATTAAGAAATCTTCATATCTACTACTTGGGATATAAATCCATGGTGCATAAGATCCTTGTGCAAGCGTTTAAGGATTGCATAGACCTTGCGTTTTCTTAAACCTGGATTTCTGCATTGTAAATAGCCTTCAAATATGTATAGCTCTCTCAAGCTTCTAACAAATTCATTATTGCTGTAATATTCTACAGAAAAGTGCGAATTCATTTTAATTAAAAACCAAACTGAAAACATATTTCACCATTAATCAAATAATCTTTATTTAACCCCCCACAAAAATGTCAGTCCTTTTTATTTTAGAAGGGCGTGAACCGGACTACCTCCAAACATGTAGGTTTTCATAACAAGGTCGTCGTCCTTCCCCGCCCTGGCTAGGTCATTCAAATGACCTCTCAAGAAACTTCAGCGACACAACGTCCTTGTAAAGACTCCTCCTCAATAAGCTCGTACTCTGTACTTTATTACATGCGTTTACGACACTTTAACAAATTCTATTTATCGTTTCACTATAAGATCAAAGTCTTTTGATGATAAGGTCATTCGACCAGGATCTAGAAACTGTGCCATGTGTCACTAACCTCTGTAAGATTTAAGATTCCAAATAAATGTATTAATGTATCAAACTTCATTACCTTGACTTTTCAACTTTTTTGAAAAGAACTCAACTTGATTTAGTTAACATTTATGTTTGTTTAATCCAAATTCTAGTTACAAATAAAGTGTTCTTTTTGCTGATACTGATTACCTTGTCTTAGTTCTTCAAATGTTTACAGCCATTAGTAGTTGGATTCATAATTTCACAAAGAAATTCTTTCTGATTAGATAGATTAAGCATTTATTAACAAAAATATCCTATTGTAAAGCGCCTGTACATATTTGGAGCTTAGGCTGTAACCCAATTATTTATTAAAACCTTCTTTTGTTACGTGGTAAATAAATAAGAAAAAATGTATTAAGTCAGGCTGTGTTCAGTAATGCATTCTTCACTCTTCTATATCCGTAACATGACCCAAATCATACAATCCTTTACTCCTAAAGAGGGGATTATTTTTTGTGAGATATACCAGATGATTTTACTGCATTATCGCATCAAAGTCTCTGTTAGTGTCAACATATAGACGGAAAAGTCAACGAGGAGAGACCACTACTCTTAAGGACTTAGACTACATCTCTTTTAGTAAGACAGATTCTATCGCATGTCAAGCTCCAGGAGGAATAGAAATACAGCAACATCGGCGCCACCACTATCTCATACATCAGAATCTTATTCTAGGAGGACAGCTTAGATTTTACTAAAGAACTAGGGACATAGCGCTCTTGAAAACAAAGCGATATCACAAATCCGTAATTGGAGACTCAAAGTGAGTTTCTGGTCGAAGAAACTTCAAGAGGTTGTCTCCAAAAGTGAGATAAAACGCGGCCTGCCTAGTGACTAGAATAGTATTAATTTAAAGTTCATTTAAATGAACAAAAAATTCAAGTTACAAGATTTTTTATAACAGAACAAGATACTTTAATCGGCACGGTTTCTGCCGTCTGCCGGAGTTTGAAACATATATTATCAGCAAAATTAGGAAAACAAAGTTATAATTAGTAGATGTATATAAATAGAAACATTTTAAATACAGAAAGGGCTAAGAAAAAGAAGTAAAAGAGAGAAAATGCATTTATTATTTAATTCGCTAAGATTTTTTAGGTTAATAAACATCAATGATAAACTATATAAACACAAAGGTTCCTCTCAGATGTCTACAAAATTAAAAAAACAGGCTCATTTAGGAATTTTCCTCTGAACTTCCAAGATTCAGTTGCGTAATGGACCAGTTGAGGCCAATTTATACCATTCATCAAATTTACAAATCTTTCTAGAGAAAGAAATCTTTCTCCAAAAACTGCCAAACGAATAGGCGACAGGGCAGGGCAGGTAGCAACAAAGTAAACAGTATACTCCTTCTCCACAAGATCACATAGAGGACATTCTACACCCAGACTGTTGTTGGACATAGGGATTACAATTAAGATACACCAGTTCTCCTTAAGAGCTTCAGTACCGAAGGTAATCTATTGAGATTGTCTACCACCTCACGGAGTAAATTAGAACACATCTCACGTCATGATCAAACAATTTATAAATTATAAACCTATGAGTGGAGCTTGCTCTTTCTTTAAATTTATTGTTTACGTTCACCCTCACTTGGTTTACCAAACTCCCAATCTGAGAACTGAAGGTTGCACGTTCAGTTGTGCTAAAATTGATTGACACTAGTGACTAGAAATTTTAATCTTATTTTAACCTTCCAACTAACACTGTACTTTTTAATACCCTCCATGATCCTGTTCAGACTATTGACTGTCCAGCCTCCATGAGAGGGTGAAGACAGCACTGATAACTCTATTAGTGCAGGAAGAAAACTTTTGCTGTAGTTAACTACAATTTATTTGAGTCATTTGGTGAACTGAAGAAGCAATAATGCATTGTGCAATTATTAAGCTAAAAAGGGGCATCTGCTAAAAAGGCAGTTGGACCGATTGCTAAACAATAAATTGTTTACAAATTTAGTAATTACAATTATTTGTGGGAGAAATGTTTGCATTGTAAGGGGACTCGTACAATCTTGCTTGTCCTACGAAGAAAGTGTTTCAGCTTGATCTCTTGGAAGTTATTGCTTTTCTGTTTTTGTTTGTCTACGTATTAACGACAAAATATAATGACTAATAAAGGATTGATCGCTCAACTTTAGTATTTTAAATTACTAAGATGATTAGATGTGGTCCAGACTTACTATTGGTATACTTATTGGGATAGCATTTAACAATTAACATAATTCATAAAAAAAAAAAAAAGATGAATTACAAACCAAAAGATGATTTTTACAGAATATAATTTAAGGTTTTTGGGATTTTTTTTATCACAGAGTTTATCTATGATCTTCTTTATCGTCCAATTGCATGCAATTTCAACTGACACCTTTTTTTTTGTTCAGTATTTTGAAGAATAAATGAAGTTGATTTCCTGGGTTTTGAGACCGTTTGCGGACTTCTAGACCGTACTGTAATCATTTTTCGACACTTCTGCACCAATAAGACATACAACTTTAACCCTCAACAGTATGCCTCTTTTGTTCAAAAAAGGAATTGGTTAGAGAGACAAATGTATTATCTTTTCATTCTAAAGCTAGTCTTTCATTTAGGTTACAGTATCATCATTTTTTTTTATTGAGAATGTTTTTTTAATTTATGATGAAACCAATCATTTTCTTAACGAGTTTGTTTTTGACAATTTGTTTAAAAACACAAATGGGCAACATGCCCTTTTTAAGATTATTACTCAGAATTTCGGACGGCTCTAAGACAGAAGAAAGTGAAGCCAAGGTGCTCGGCTAATCCTAGCAATAATATAATAATGATATCTTAGTAAGTCCAATTTTTGATTAGTGAATGATGTTAATAAAAGAAACAACAGACAATAAAAAATAGTGTAAAGGATCAAATCAGATCTTTTCCTTAGAAAAAAGCAAAACAAAAGAAAAAAAACCATGCGTTTCCACTGTAATTTATAAAATTAAATTTGAAAAATTTGTTCCAAACGTTTTAATAATTTTGGTTATTAATAGAAGAGAATCACATTCTGGACACAATACCTTAATTTTTAGAACAATTATGAGATTAATACTTGATTTTGCTTTATTTTATTAACAAAATTTATGTTATTAATTATTCATGAATTATTTAAAAATTGTTCAAATTGCCTTGAACTGAGAGCGCAGTGTTCACTATTACTTTAGTGTGCAGTAACATTATGCAAGTAACACATTGCACCCAGTATCACAATATTATCTTAACCTTTTAAAAGACTAACGCCCATTTCAAACATATAAATCGCCGTTACCAATAATAATATAAAATAAATAAAGGTATTCATTTTTTTTAAGACGGCTTTTGCTTAAATATTACTTTTAATGAAGCCTGTTTTTAACGCATTTTTGTTAAATTTTAGCAGTGATTGTTTGTAGAAATCAGACAGAGATGTAGTTGGGGGTCTGCGAAATGTGCGTGCACGCATACTGGACAAAGAGTAACCTTGGTCCAGACCGAGTTAACTTGTTCTCTGTGTGGTCAGGGTGTGGCATCTCCACCTTGACACACTTATCTTACTCTCCTGTAATTATGTTATCTCACAATGTTTTAGCACTTTCATCAATAAATCAGCGCTCGCTCTACACGGATCAACCACATTTTCCAATCAATTAATTAGAACAATCTAATTTTTTGTTTTTAATAATTATTTTTTAATGCTTTAACCGTGTGATCACTATACTTAGAATTGGATTGCCGCAAAATTTACTTTCTCTTTCTCCCTATAGAAGCCCAAATGAATAGTTTATAGAAATGTATAGGTGAATAAACATGAACATTCCGTACAAATCGCCTATTATTTTTTGGTCCCATTTCATTTAAGTTCAATTGTGGTTCCATACAGATTGCTGGCACCAACTTTCCGAAAGGTTAGGTTCCTCAAACGTCTTGCTTGCCGCATTCCTCACTCTAGATAACCATTCAGGCATTGATGTATTTTTTTTTTTTAAGATAAGTTGTATGGGGTTCACTTTTTAGTGAGATCCTATTTCTGATACTGATTTTTCTAGTCTTCATCTGAATTGCTGAAGACATCATCATCATCATAATCGCTAGCATCAGGCGATTACTCATGTGTTTATGGAATCACACTTTACCATCTTAGCCTCTTTGGTCATCGTTTGATAGTTAAAAGTTGATATCTCGCTGTAATTTCTTCTTTTAGGCCTAACCTCTTACTCAATCTCTCTGTTAGAATCAGAAGAATTAGTCACGTTCCCAGTGGACAGTCCAATTCTACTCTAAAATACTCCAAAACTACTCAAACAATCTGGGAACTTCACATACACTCATAAACCTTTTATTCAAAAATATTTCCAGTTGAAGAATTTTCTAAGAAGCTCTTTAGTTGCATCGTTCTGAAATTAAATCTTCACTTTTGATTCAAAAGTTGTAAACATTAAAAAGTAAACACAGAGGTAACTAGAATATCTCCTAATCCTTTTCACTGTGAAGTAGTAACCTGTGAAAATTTAAAGGAACCAAATTTTTAATAATCAATCGAAGTTTGAAGACAATTTTAATTACTTTATAAGAAGAAACAGCAATGAATACTAAATATTTATTATTATGACCAAAGTTATTTAATCATAAGCAGTTAAATTAATATTTTAATGTTATGTTCCATGTTAACCTATTAGCTAATTACAAAATACTGTAACAGTTTTACATGACTTTCAACTAGCAAGACAACTTTCTTGGTGCCGCTAACAACATTTTTTTCTGAAAGAATTTTGTACAATATACGAGCTAATAATATTTAATTCCTGTTCGAGAGAACCGGCTACAACCCCATCTAGTGACCACTTTACCTTCACCACTGTTGGAGGTCACAGAGACAGTAGCAGTCTGTTACAATCCATGTTCTTCCAGTATTCTTAGTTTGATAAAGAGGCGTTAGGTTTAATTTTTACTTTCTCAAGAAAAATTAATAGGTCAAAATTTCGAAATTATAATTAAACGAAAATTAATGTATAAAAGATTCAAAAAAATATGTGGGTGAACAAAATAATTAATATGTTCATATAAGTTCTAATAACGTCTTAGAAACGATCTTTTTGACCTTCTTTTTCTTGATGCTCCATAAATGTCGGATGTGTGTTGAAAAAAGTAGATGTACTAAGTAAGAACATTGAAGAGTGCTCCTTATTGGTTCCTATTTCGTCCCAGTCCCTTTGATAGTTACTACGTGCCTGGAACTCATTAATGCCTTATTATTTCTTAAAGGGAAGGTTAAGTCAGGTTGCTCCTTGCTTTAGCCAGAAGGTCGACCTTTGCAAAGGATAGGCATCCATTGTAATGTTGTTTACCAACCTTCATTCAAGTCATTAATGGTTTTCATGCTGGAAACTTCAAGGCATTTTGTCTAGAAGTCTAAAGATGTCAGGAATTGGATGACCGCAAGGGAATCGATAAGAGGAATCACTTTCGTGACTGGCTGGATAGTTAGTGGATGCAAAACAAAGCAAAACAAAAACGTATTTAAAACAAAGAGTTCCGTTGATTATATAAAAAATAATATATTCCTAACCAAATTACCAAGAATTAGATTTCCTCCAGACATTGGGACATTAGCGAATGGTTAATAGTTATTTAAAGTGTACTGCATTCCTTTCGGGTCACTCCCAGTGTACAAAATAGCTCGACCTACCTTAGGGTCATAGTCTTATCGTTACGCAAGAAACGCAAAAAGCCGTGACTAGCTTTCAAACTACCGTAAATTAAACTTCATCCAAAAATTTGCTTTATTTTTAATTATTTTAAGTTAAATTACCTAAACTGAGGTTGTCTGTAAAAAAAAAACAGTTTTCTCTTATTTCTCCTTATTTTTTGTTTACTTCTTAGTGGATCTTATTTTTAATTTATTTATGTATTTGTTTTTGTAGTTTTAAGTTTTCTTGTCTTTCTCTTATGCAGGTCTAGTTACTCGTGTGCATGATTCATTTCAATTTTCTCTAATATAATATTTCTTTAATATGTGTAATACGTATGTATATATAAATAGGGAATACTTTAGAAGAAAACCAAATAACAAAACGCCTACTGAACAAACTAAAACTTTTAAAATTAACAAATCACTAAAATATAAATGCCAAATTGTGTATGTATTTCGAGCAAAACAAATGATAAAAATAAAGAATATTTTTTGAATTTTAAGAAGGCTTATTGCAGGTACCTTTATTTTTTTAGTCAGTAATAATATTTATTAAATAAATTTAAATGTCTTCTTTATATAAGTTATTGAAAAGTAATTTTAAGTGTAAGTCAACATTTTTTATTACAATCTCTCTTTTAAGTTAGACAAGGAAAATAGAGATGAATATAAGACTCATTATGCACTTTTGAAAGTTAGCATGTCTCTTTGAAGCACATAATGATGACTATTTATTGGATTTGAGGGCATCTCAAAACGATGCATTTACAAATATCTATTAAATGGAACAATGATGCTGGTAAAATATATATATATATATTTTTTAGTTCTTATTTTGGCCACTTTCAGTTTTCCTAAATTATTTTTTTTTTTACTCAATGATTTCTGTTTTACTCCAGCAGCAAAATAGTAAGAGAATTTGGTGGCATAACAATCTCAATGTTCTACTGGCTCACGGCTATAGTTATCACTTTGCAAATCCGTCTCCAGATAATGAAAATAATAAGGGCAGTAAGCTGGAATTGAACCAAGTCTTTAGCTTCCTCAGTTGAATGACTACCTTAACTTAATAATTAATTATCCTTACTTTGACTTAAATATAATTACTTTTTTAAAAAAACAAATATATCTTATCAAGATATTTATTTTAATATTTATGATATTTTGCATGAAGAACTTACCATATAAGATAATCCATAAACGTGAAAGTTTTACTGTAAGTTCCTCTCTCTTTAGGTGCAAGAAGTTCACAGATACCTACTGTTACCTTCAGATACCTGGCTGAAACAAAGAAACTTGGTTAGTGTTTACTTGGTAGGGAATTTAAAGTAATCTGGATTCAGGAACGTCCAATCTCTCCTCTAGCAATGTTGGAGCAATGTTTTTGACAAACATTATATAGAACAGTACAACAGATAATAACAGTTACCAATAGAATAAACTCCTTCGGCGTACATGCTCCAAGTGGGCGTGCCCTGAGTTTTATTTTGCAATGGTATATCTTTCTTACGACACTGTGCTCTTTAATCTTATTTAGACGGCAATCAATCAGAGGTCAAAGACACTTTTCATAAATATCTACTATTAAATGCTACACTACTAAATTTTATTTATAACTTTCATTTCGTTTATTTTACTGTTTAAGATATAACAATCAGTTGACTTTGAAGTACAAATGGTTATTAGATGACTTAAAGCATTATCCTCAAAATAATTATCAGCAAGTTCCATTTTCACACCTTCACTTCTACCTCACAAAAGCTTCATGCTAAATTTAGTTTTCCTATATCTTCTTTTTTAAAAGAAACAAACCGATGTTTTGCTTAAAATTTATGTCACAATTAAACCTTTGAATTTTATGTCACTCTAAATAATTTTCTAATTGAAGTTTGCTTGGGGATACTGGACTTAATCTGTTACACTAAATCGCACAGTGTACTCTTCCAACACACAAGAATTTTAGAGTTTTTAAACGTTCATTGAAAACTGAGAGTTTTAATAATATTTCTTTACCAGAACTGTGAAAATTGCAATGTGGGCCTATATTATGAATAGATATATGTTGTATAAAACATTGTAATTAGTACATTATGTATATGAACAGAAGGTAAATGGGGTTGTTAACAGTTCGGGTTGGTATTGGAAGGCCTTGGTCAGTGAAAGTAGGGTTAATTCTTTAGTAGTATATAAAGTAATTCGGACTGGTAGCACCATTATACAGTAATCTGTAGCACACCCTATCTAAACACACACTAAAACTAATCATGTACAAGGTGAGTTATTAAAGTAGTTTGCATGATCAAAATAATGTTACCCAAGGACTATAATTCAATTTCAAACGAGTGTAAGTTAAGTTTTTCTTAGGAATTTCCAAACAACAGAGCCATTTATTTTGCGTGTTTTCATGATTCTGGAATTTTTATTCAAATTCTATCTAACATCAATCTCGACTGATTTCACTAATTTTCAGAAATATTGAAATCGAAAGTTGATAGAAAAAGGACTTTCAATAAGGACTTTAATTGAAAATTCATTTGAAGGAGTCTTCTTTTTCTGAAATAATGTGTTATTTTAAGCATTGGTTGACCAATTTATTGAATTCGGTCTTATTTTAATTTTTTAAAGACACTTCACGTAAAAATTCTTCTGAGAGAGTCTATTATGTATGTTCTTCACAGAATTTACCCAAGTATAAAAATTGACAACAAATATTGTTCAGAATAAATAGCTATAAAGAAGCCTCAGAATATTGCTCCACAAAAACCTCCTCAAGAAAACTTTACCGGACAAATATTAAATGAAAGTAGAACCAAGCAGAAAGTATATGAAATGTGAGGTACTTGTTATACACAGTTTTTTTAAACAAATATCGCAGTTGTTCAGTACAAAAGTTTTTGGAAAGTCACTCATCTAGTTGAGGAATTCGTGACGAATTATTAACGGAGAATAAGTATCAGTTAATTAATAAATAAATTAATTAATTTTTGAATTGAAAAGATGGCTGAATTGTACGTTTGTTTTTATTTATTTTTTTTTAATTTGACAACTGAATAGTTTTATGAAGCAACAAATTCTGTACTGATTTGCTATCTTCCAACTAAAAACTTTGATAAGGACAGAAATGTAGAAAACATTCATTCTTATAATTCCTATAATATAACTAATATCTAAAAGAAATTTTTAAAAATAATCAAATGACATCTGATTAAAGTCCTTGACAGACCGGCAATCAATAAAACCCTAATTTATAGTTAAGTTCAGCAATTTAGATTTAATAAATATGCAGAAATTACTTAGTTTTGAGTGTAAACATTTTTCCTTGACAATTTGTATTCATATTAATGTCTGAAAAGATAAAAAAAACAACAAAATTTTCATCTTTACTATAATCATTCTTTTATTTTTTTGTCATAGTTCCTAGTTCTTGCCGCCGTCTTGGCCTACGCTAACGCTGGAGGTTTGCTCGGAGTCCCAGCTGTTGCCACCACATATGCCGCTGCTCCAGTAGCCTATGGACATGCTGTACCCGCTGCCGTCACCTCACAATCCTCCAACGTCTACAGAAGCTTTGGCAACTTGGGACAAGTATCCACCTACACCAAGACTGTTGATACCCCATTCTCCAGTGTCAGGAAATCCGATGTACGTGTATCCAACCCTGGCTTGGCTACCGTTGCTCATGCTCCAGTGGCATACGCTGCTCCAGCTTATGCCAGTTATGCTCATGCTGCTCCAGTTGTAGCCAAGGCTTATGCTCCAGCTGTTGCCTACTCTGCTGCCCCAGCTTATGCCAGTTATGCTCATGCTGCTCCAGTTGTAGCCAAAGCTTATGCCCCAGCTGTTGCTCCAGTAGCTCACGCTGGACTCGTCGGAGTTGCCTACTCCGCTGCCCCAGCTGTATCTCACCTAACCTACAGCAACTCCTACGGCCTCCAATACGGATGGTAAACAATAAAAAAATTTTTAAGACAATAATGTGTACATAAAAATATTTATTTATTTGGCAATTTGTGATAAAAAAAAAATAATAATAATGTTATTTTAAACTTATTCGTTTGTTTATTTCCCTTCCTACTCCAATTGTGCAAGTGAACCCAAAAACAAAATCAAGTGATGAATCAATGCTAATTGTTCTGTAACTCTGAATACTTCATCCTGAGAGGCTTCTCACAATTTTCAGGGTATTATGCAAATAGCACTCTGAAATATTTGAGATTTTGCTGGTTATTTCTGCCAAAATCATCGAAGCCACGAGCTTGAAATGAAAATGAACTATCCAAATCAGATATATCCCAATTTCTAAAAGTTCACTCTTTACAATTTTTTTCTTTTTTCAGATTTTTCTAATTGTTGAATTAGCAGTTTGAAATGAAAGCTGGAATCTGTAATACTATTTGTAAAGATACAATTTCTATTTTTAGATACAATTTTATACTCTCAAAGTTTATTAGACCATAATCAAAGAAAGATTCTTGTAGGTTACCCAGATCTATTTTTCTAAAAAAAAAATTTCAAGTTCACGAAGATTCTAATGAGGGTATCTTCTATTTTACACTGAGATATTCCCAGGCTTCTAAAACTTTTCAGAAAATATCTTTTAAATATGTGAGGATGTTTAAGGTTCCAGTAAAATTTTCACGAAATGTGCCGACACAATGGTATGCTAGGCCAGTTACGTTAAACTAACCCTGAGTTCATGTTAACATGCAAAGTTACCAAATGCTTTTCCATTAATCAATATCCTTCTGGCTTAGACCTTTTAAACCTTATGCAGCTTCAGTCCAGGGACCGTTTTCTAGAAACTAATAAAGAAGAAGGGAAAAAAGAAATACTTTACATTCGGACCCACAAAATAATTCACAATGACAAGGAATGAAAATCTTTTATCTAATCACACTTCATCCATGAGATAACAATAATAAGTTAAATGTTCTTAAAAATAATTAGGGAGTTACAATTAATTTCATAATTTAAAAATTTTTGAATGATTTGGATTCATGATTACAGCTTAGGTCATTTCAGGTTTCTGATTTATAAAGTTTCATTATGTGAACCAACTTAATGTTATTTGTTTAGAATGTTATCATTTATACAGCTACATCTTTATATTATCTTGGTAGACATAAAAATATCAAGGGCCTTACAATTATTTCATGAACGTCTTAGTGATAAGAAAAAAAAGTAATGTGATTAGACCTACATGTAAACCACCACTAATACATACAAAGTGAAGCAACCTCTATAAAGGAAAGCCAAGGGGTCAGATGGATGAACTTGTAAGTATCAAAAAGGGTATACTTTACCACAATAACCTATGTAACAAAATAATAAACATTAAATTTAGTAATTTTTTTTTATAATATAGCTTTATAGAAAGGTCAAAATAAAGACTTAAGGAACATGAAACAGATATTACAGTTGTTTTGGGTTGGGCTAGTTTTGCGTGTTCAACTGACCGTTACCGATTGGTTTATTGAAGTGCTCCAGTCAAAGATATAAATTTATTTTTAAACTTTTTTTTCCAATAGTTTGTGTGAAAAGAAAAATAACCAATCAAAATGATCTTGACGAAGAAATGTTCAGTATGAAGTTGTTCCGTTTAGAAAAAAAGAATATTGTAATATAATCATAGTCAACAAACATTCTCTATTAAAACCGTTTACAAGAAAACGTTAAGTAATTTAAATTTATTTCGATTTGATTTGATGACTGACTAATATCAGTGCTTTAAGTTAAAATATTTTATGACTAAACCGTTTCTGCCTACCAACGCCTTGATTAAAGTACAGTCAGCATTAATTTACTAATTTATTTAGGTGCTTACAACTAGAATTAGCTATATACAATACACTTGTTCATCTAACTTGAACCGATTAAATGAACTCTCCAAAATTTAACTGTTCTGTTTAACATGACCCAAGTACTTTATTTTTTACAGTTTCACAATCAACGCAACTTTTCTTTTTAATTGCATAAAAACCTCAATAAATCTTGATCACTAGAATGCTTTTTCATAAACAATAACCAAATATTTATCAAATAAAAATGGAGGGTGTGACCCCGATCTATAGTGTCTGCACTGTCCTGGGACGGGCCGTTCTCCTTGGTCCCACCCTGTCCTACTTTGTACACTCTCCTCCGCTCTTCTTCTGTTGTCACTTTTGATTTGATCGGTTCTTTGACTTCTTTCAAGGGCCAACAAATTATTATAATAATAGTAGCGATAATAAAATGGGGAAAAGGGAAGTAATTAGCCGATGATAAGGCTGTGGACAATCACGCGACAGTCTGCGGGTTCCATGTCTGGCAGTGAGTTGTTATTCGCCTTAAAATTTTCTCTTCCTAGGCTCTTCTCGAGCTCACCGTTTGGTGATAGAAGTTTTCATCAGTAATGCAAGAACTGAGAGTCCCTAGAAACTTTTGACCCCTGATTTTAATGAGGAATTGCATAAAAAAATAAAATAATAATAATGAGGTGTAAGTCAGTAGCGTGTTTGATTTGAAATGGGTAGGGTCCCAGATATAATCCAGCATCTTACCTTTTTAGTGTCGTCCATATTGCAGTGGTAATGACTGTTATGCCCTCTGATGTTGAAGCGCCTCAAAAAACTATCAATAATAAATGTGAAAGAATTAGTTCTTTGATAATATTATAGGCTGGTTGTATTTTAATTTTCTCATTTTAGGAGCCTCTTACAGCTCACTCTTCGTTTTTGTTAAAACATTATTAACTTTGAAGTGACTGGATTTCTTCCAGCAACTAAAAACACCAGAAAATCAACACATATATCTAAATTATTCGGAATGTGCTTAATCATATAAACAAGATAATTTGATTAATCAATTGGCAATAGCTCTTGGTTTGCGGTTGTTTAATCTCTGTTATTAAACAGTTCTTATCTTGATTAAATATCTATCAAACAATAAGTAAAGTAAAGCCAAGAAAAATTATATCAGAAATGTTTACTTCATAATATTAAACTGGGCTGTTAATGAGCAAATTTCTTATTTCCCTGACCTTTCAGCGACCTTCTTCAGTAATCCAGTTATAAATAGATGCATGTCAATGCACTAGAAATGAAACCGGTTTTCAAATTTAAATTAAATGTTTACTGCAAAAATAATAAAATCATTTCTGGCATCAGGATTGCTAAATAAATTTAATAATCACTTTTTTTTTTAACAAAAACTAGTCAAAATTTATTTTTATTAGATGAAGTAGCCTTGCTAAAACTTAATAACCTTTGTGTTGACCTAGACGTGAGTTGATTATTTTATTACTATTATTTTAAATAATTATTTTCTTTACAATTTTAAGCCTAAAATGTACATTGAAAATATTCTAAATATGGAGGGCAATGTTATTATGTCTGACTCAGATTTTTTGTACACAACTGTGAACTTTTTGGCTGAGTTGGGCGTCACTTTTCCCATATTGTAACAGTGATGTCTATACTTATACCGAACAACTTTTGGTACACAGACATTATGTTTAGTTATAATTAAAAAGACTCAAATGGAAGTGAGCGGGAAACATTGCCAAGATGGATGATTTGTGGACTAGAAGAATATTGAAGTAGTATCCTACTAAAAAAGTCCGCAAAGATAGTTCTGTCTGGAAATTGCTGGAGAAAATTAGTTCCTGGCAACTCGAGACAAGGCTGAGTATAAACATTTGGGCGAGTAATGAGCCTTGAAAACTTTTTAACCAAAAAAAAAAAATTTTATTTCACTTATGTTTTGTTATATACTTATAGACAATAGATAATTAGTTTATGTAATTTATATAATAGAAGTTTTGTGTACTTACTTACTCTAGGACTATAAAGGCCCATGAAGGACCCGAGCCTCAGCCACTACAGCTCTCTACCTATCTCTGTCTCTTACCGACGTTCCAAATCGTCCTGCACATCGTTCAACCATCCTAGTCGAGGCCTACCCCTCGGACTTTTTCCACCAGAGTGTCCATGAAGAGCTTTCCTGGGACCTCTCATCTTCTCCATTCGGTGCAAATGTCCCAGCCATCGCAGTCTACCAGACTTTATAGTGGGCAGCTGTATCTGGCTCACCAAACAGTTCAACGACTTCTCGATTCGTCCTTACTTTACAGCCATCTTACGTCCTTTGCAGGTACAAAAATCCTTCTTAATACTTTCATTTCCCACCTGCACAACCTTGGTTCGTCCGCTTTGGTTAATGCCCAAGCTACCGAACCGTAGGTAACAGTTGACCGCACTGTCGTCTGGTAGATTCTTCTATTTATTGCTCGGTACAAGCATTTACTTTTAGGGACATCCATTACCAGCTGCGATTTTTCTTATATACAGGGTGAACCAGTAAGTATTGTCCATAGGCCTACTGTGTGTAGTACATCTAAAGTGGAGTTCAATGACGTATTGACCAACTTCATATTTTCCTCTGTTCTTGAGTGACGGCACTTTAAAGTTTTTTTCTAAAATCATTACTTTGTTGAGTGCTCGTGAACACGTTTTCTTGTAAAACAAACGTAATTTCTCATACGAACATAAAAGGAATCCTGGAAAATGATATACCGTTTGAAAGCCCATTAAACAAGCAAACTTTTATAAAAAGTGCCAGTACCTAGATCTGATAATGATCACGTAAGGGCCGAATGAGTTTTCTTGAAAATTTCGATTACTATTATTTTTCCAGCATCCGGTAGAAGATTGAGGCTGTTTGAAGAATAACTTATGCTTCAAAATGGTATCAATTTTTAGAAAATTTATCTGTCTTTCTAACCGTGTCATCAAAATCGAATTCGGACTAAAACTTTGCTGAGTAATAACATTTTTATTGGAAAAAAGTAATGATTTTAGAAAAAAAACTTTAAAGTGACGTCACTGAAGAACAGAGGAAAATATGAAGTTGGCCAATACGTCATTGAACTCCACTTTAGATGTACTACACACAGTAGGCCTATGGACAATACTTACTGGTTCACCCTGTATATCATCCCAGACACTGTTGTTAGAGGTTTAAAATAGACCCTAAGTTTGTAAATTCTTTCACGCCTTCAAAAGAGTGCTCCACCACCCGTAGGTTCCGGAATATTCTTCTTCTCCTTGTATTAACCATAAGCTTGGTTTTTTTTGTTTTTTACCTCTAACCAAAATTCTTTAGCAGCCACATCCAGCTCTAGAAAAGCTGAATTTTAGCTCCTGCTGCGGCCTTGCCAGTATTGCAATATCATCGGCGTAAGCTATTATTTGCACCATTCTGTTATAAAGATTGCCACTAAAATTGGTCAACAACCTCCTTATAATAGCCTCTAACACTATGTTAAACAATGACGGTAATATCTGGAATCTGGTCCCCTTGTCTCAGGCCTGAGTGTATTCTAAGCTCTCTGAAGGTTTTCCCTTGGATTACATAGAAGCTTTTTATGTATTTAAGAATTTAAGGTGATTCTTTTTTTTATAATAAAACTTAAATATTATTAACATTAAGTGCAGAAAAGTTAAAATACCACTGATTTTTCAAATCAACCTAATTTTAATCAACTAATCAGTCTAGTTATCATGATCTTTTTATGCATAAAGATGAAAGAAGAAAAACAAATCACCTATGGTACTGATAACATTTAACAGATATATTCTTAAGTCTTATTTAAACATGCTTTGAATGGGTGGGTGACATTACAAAATATAACTGTAGTATATGTTCATATTAACGCGTTAAATATATGCGTACAATAACCTTAACAAAAATAAGACTATTCACGAACATTTATTTATTAACAATATCCGAGTCACGATTCTTTCAAATTGACAGAAACGTGGGTATTACAAACAAAAATTTAAAAAATAGTTACATTGTATTTACATTCATAATATTTGATTCTAAAGCTTTTACTCTTACTTTTAATTTAGGCTTAAATGTATAAAATTTCAATTTGTGACTTTACATCAATCTGTTATTGTATCTAGGGCCTATGTTTAGGTGGGGCCTTGTACTAATTCACAGATTTTGATGTTAATTTTAAAATAAGCCATTTAATTGTACAAAATTATTACTCTGTATGGGCAAATATCATTGTGATCGTCAATGAAAATTATAGTTTTAAGTTAACAAGTAATAAGAAGAAATAAAAGGTTTAATGAAGCAAAATCACTGGAGTGTTTAAGAAGATTTTTGTAAACTTCTGCTCGATGTACAGCTTGACTTATGTTTCGACTGCTTCGGGAGTCTGCTTACCATACGAGTATTCTGGAGTTGGTGGAGATAATAGCTCTTTCAGAAGTGCTGAATGTTCTGACAAAGCTCACTTTCTACGCTTGCATCACCTACTCTAATTTTTTTTTTTTTTGTAACAAAACCATAAAGCCTATTAATGAGGCCGATTGGAGCTGAAATACCCATGTAGAAAAGACACTCTCCAATCCAGTAATTTTGGAAGTGTCGTTGAAAACAATTCACTCCTGATTCTGAACACATCACCTTGATGTGAATATTCATTTGTTACTTTCTTTTATAATGACCCAATAAAATTGTCCAAAAACAATGAACTAATTTCAGTAAGTCATTCAAAATGATTAATTTTTGTTTCTTTTCACTCTCAAATTCTATTATTCTCAATTTGAACTCCTCTCCTGAATCGCATAATCAAGGAAATTTTCTTTCCTTCAAATTACTTCAAGACATATTTTTAAAAATACAACATCCAAGTTATATTCCAAAGAAGAAATTTACTTACGAATTTAAAGCTATAACATTGAATTAGATAAATTACTTCAACACTTCAAAAAATAAATAAATAAAAAATAATAATAATCCACTTTTATTATCTGGTTCCAAGGTAGAAGAAAGTGATACAGCGCCTCTAGCGGTATACCAAGGGTATTAGCCAAGGATGAAGAAATTCAGGCCAATTTCCCCCATTTACTGGACCAATTGAGTTCTTAATCCTTATCGATGACATAACTTAGGAAGCTTATTATTATTTTTAACATTCCAAATCCTGAACTCACTTGTTGCCGAAAATGTAGTTAGCTTTATTTAGTAAGTGTCTGCAAGTGTAAATATGACACGGAAACAAGTGAAGTTCAATTAAAAATAAATAAATAAGCCGTTTATTGAACTATGCAAAAATTTAAAGTTTTTAACAAATAATAAAGCTTTAATTAATTAGCTCAAATCAACCGGTAAGACTGAGGCCTCTTCTTAATGAAGGTTAATGGATACACCTCTTGTAAACTAAAGATATTAACAGATTAATATTACATTAACAAACAACAATATAACACTTAATATAAAACTTAACATATGGATATTACACTCAGCATTTTATATAATATATACTATATATCCAGAAGTTCAATTAGCTACATCAAACTGATTAATCCCGGTCAGGGATCCCCAAAAAAACATGCGTGCTAGGAACGGATAAAATCAATTATGTAAATTCTCATTTTGTTATCTAAAATTCTATAACTATTATTTACCCTGAAGTAACACGTGTTTAATGTGCGTATTTGTCCAACTTAGCAGCTCAAAAGGAGAGTATGTTTTGGGTCCTCATAAAAGCATCTTGGAAATATTAATGAATAAAACTAAACTAGCGATTATTTTTAAATTTGTGTAATTAACTTCTTAGAACTTGACAAACAGTAGAGACTCCTGGATATCTGAGAAAATTACCGCTCTTGAACTGATCATCCTTCACTTACAATCACTGTAGCACAAGGGAATTACAGCTAGAACTGTCTTAAAGATTATGGCCAGTTCTAAGCTTACCGAAATTTTGTACTTCGGATTAGCGTTGTACGCTTAGGCCAACTCCTTCTTGGTGAATAATTATAAACTAAATGAAAGTAAAATATCACTGATATAAATAAAATCTCATTCATAATATCGTCACTTATATAATTATGGAAGAATAGATAAAATACAAACATATCTGTTGCTAAGAAATCGTGAACGAAGACTTGTTTATATTTCAGAACAATAGCTCAACGTAGTATACAAAAAAAATCTAAACGTAAAAAGAAACTCACCCCAAAAAAACTGATGATGCCACGTGAAAAGAATTTCATGATCTTTTTTTTTAATAATGTGAAAGGTTCAACTTAAAATCGTTCTTCTTTCTTTTCCTTACTTCGCACATTTAACCCACTTATTAAAAAAATAGATCATCTATGAAGTTAAAAGCAATATTGGGCAAATTATTAATTACCTAAAAGTTTACTGAAAGTCTTCCGTTCGGAGTTAATAATTTTTTGTTGCAACTCGTGAAAATATTTTATCGTTTATCGTTCAACTCAATTTCGAAAATCTAACATTACCGCAATATTTTCTTTATCTAAGCACGGTTAAGTAAGAAATAAAATTTTGCTCTTTAATATGGACAATAAAAGTGTTTTGTTGCTATTTTTTTCATTACATTTCATCTTAATAATGGAACTCACTTATTGGCATACATTCTACTAGACATAAATTTTACATGAGCGAATTCCTTGTTGGTGAAGTGCCAAATTCTGCATTACTTAACCTATGAGATTAATTAACCTAATTTACTAGTTTTGGGGGGCGATATATAGGTAATATAAAAATATTTTTAGTCATTAGAGTTATAAGAAAAGAATCAGTTTAACAGTAAGATATGACAAGCTGGGTGTTAACTTCATTGTACAAAATTTAATAAATTCAAATTTACCCCATTTTGATCACTTTATAAATTAACATTACAAAGGACTTCTTCAATGGCCTACCTAATTTGTTATTTGAATGTAACGAAGGGCCTGAAAAAAGATCAGGGGCGCATTTCTGAAGGGCCTAAAACTCCTTACCCTCTAAATAAGCTATTTGGCCAGACTACGGTGAAAAGTTAGCAGACATGCTATCATAAGGAACAGTAAAAAAAAGATACTTATAAAATATACTTTATTACTGATTAAATAAAATACTTAGATCTGCAGTTCATCATTAGTGGACTAGGAAGAAACTGATTCATTCTTAAATTTTTCTGTCTTCTGAATAAGATTGTGTTATATGTTTCTTTAATATGGTCTCCTTATCTATCAAATTTAGTTGACAAGCTCGAAGTTGTAACGATGATTTCTTCGTCTAAATTGGTAGAAAAAAAATAGTGGTAACTATCATGATGCACCGTGTGATATTATGAAGAATCATGACATTGCAACCTCTTGATACTAAGAGATTCAACAATGATTGAATTATTTGTTTTTAAGCTAATAAAATTGAGCAGACTTACTCAAGTTAACTTAACGTTCAGACACGTCAGAGATAAATGCTTTTTAAATCCTACAATGCAACAAACTGTAAACAAATTACATCCAGAGTGGGATTTATTACTTTTGAATACTAATATTTTTAGAAGAATAACTTAGTTTTGCTAAGCAATTACTTTTGTTGCTAGTAGGTATCTAGATTTACTTCTTTAACTTTACTTATACATTTGTTTCTCTTTTACATAGATGGCATCTTATTATCATTAATAAATTGTTAATTATTGTACT
Organism: Rhodnius prolixus; assembly: GCF_049639745.1. Taxonomy (NCBI): domain Eukaryota; kingdom Metazoa; phylum Arthropoda; class Insecta; order Hemiptera; family Reduviidae; genus Rhodnius; species Rhodnius prolixus. Next base: position 11,931,428 of record NW_027411634.1, on the reverse strand, counting down.
GTTCTTTAAATATGTTTAAATTTTAAAAACCGGAGAGAATTCTTCTTTTTTTTTACTCTACTAGTACAAACTGCAGATTTTCAACTTTGAATTTTTGAATTTCAACTTTGAAACCAGAAATATCCACTTAGCATAGTACATTATGAATTGTGTATACTTTAGGGATGTTAGGGATATTATTAAAAAATATTTAATATTTAACCTCACTACATTTTAACTTTTGAATCACTCCAAATTCTTTTTCTATAGTTTTAGTCAATATTTTTTCAATAAAGTTTTTTGAAATGTTTGAAGACAGAATCACAAAAAAAAGAGTGGTAAGCCCAGGGACCAAGTGATAACTACAAGTATAAAAGAAATTGGAAAACCTGCACTTAGTATTCAAAAAGAGGGGAGAATTGAAGTATAAAATTTGGGGTTGCACCAAGGCCAACTTGGAGGGAGTAATGCATGTTCACCTACATATAAAAGGGCATTAAATAGTTGCCCTAACTCGTGTTTTACATCAGTATTACTAGTAACCGCTAACAATATGTACAAGGTAAGATGGTTTGATTATTAGAAATATTTCCACAACTAGACAAAACATTCCTGTGCCTCATTCCGTTTTCTTTCCTTTTTTTTTAATCAGTTCTTAGTTCTTGCCGCCGTCTTGGCCTACGCTAACGCTGGAGGTTTGCTCGGAGTCCCAGCTGTTGCCACCACATATGCCGCAGCTCCAGTAGCTTACGGACATGCTGTACCCGCTGCCGTCACCTCACAATCCTCCAACGTCTACAGGAGCTTCGGCAATTTGGGACAAGTATCCACCTACACCAAGACTGTTGACACTCCATTCTCCAGTGTCAGGAAATCCGATGTACGTGTATCCAACCCTGGCTTGGCTACCGTTGCTCATGCTCCAGTAGCATACGCTGCACCAGCTTATGCCAGTTATGCTCATGCTGCTCCAGTTGTAGCCAAGGCTTATGCCCCAGCTGTTGCCCCAGTAGGTCACGCTGGTCTTGTAGGAGTTGCCTATTCTGCTGCCCCAGCTGTATCTCATCTCGCTTTCGACGGATTCGGTGCCCACTACGCCTGGTAATTTAATTCTTGAATTACTTCGTTACCTAATGCATTCTTTTTCCCCTTTTACTTAATTTATTTATTTCCTCAGTCTGTAATAAACTTGTTCAAACTTACTTGCCTACTTCAGTTTCTTTTTTATTTATGAATCTGTTTTATTACCGCCGTTTATTAAACAAAAAATACTGCATCAATTGATAGTCTTTTCCTCCATACATAAACTTGAATGTTTTTGTGTTTTAAAAACAATATAATATGTAAGAAAATACTGACCTCGCAAAATTTACATGTTTACTATATATTTTCCTAGTCGATCTCTTTTTAAGAAAACTTGTATCATACCAATAAATCAGTAAGTAAAATTTTACCATTCAATATAATTTTTTTTGTTACTTATTTATACCACATCCCTATTTTCTATAACGCCTAGTAAACAAATGAATAAATATATGTGGAATAGATTTTACTAATTTCCAGTTTCTGAAACCGTACGATTTTAATTGGCATTATTTCAACTTGAAATTTCTCAAATGTATAAGTTATACATCAAACATTCACAAGAACATGCAATAAGTAAGGTACGAACACTTCCAACTTTTATACATTCTATGATAACAACAATAGCGTTGTATCCATAATTATTACCTCAACATCTTGAGATTATTTTAAAAAATATATTCCCTACTTTTTTCTTCAAAAGTTTATGAGCGCGAACTGCAGTCTAATAAACGTTATTGTTATCTATTTTTGTTCTTTGTATACTTTTATTCAGTCTGAGTGCCTGTTCAGAAGACACGTTTATTCCTCACAAACGTTGTCTTTTCAAGAAGACTGAGATTTAGAGAGAATGTTGACTCAATGTAATTTATTGGTCATTTCTACAGGAAAATATTGGTGTTTGTTTTACCAAAAATTTGTAGATTCACCTAAAAATTTTGCTTCTATTTTAAAGTAAATAACACAAACTGAAAAAAATTATTAAAACTCTCCAGTAGGACAGTTGTATAAGGGTTGGTTGTCAAAAAGCGCTCTAACACCTTATTGAAGTTTAGTACATATTTGAAGTTTAATTTCTCTTCTAATTCGCTATTTATATTGTACAAATATTATTAAATTGTTTACCCAATTGTAGAGAAAAGTTAGTACTACTGGTAAAAACTGCAATGGTTTGGTGATAATACTCGTACGTAATAAGATATAGAAGGTTAAATTTTGGATGAATTCAAATTCGTTCAAATTTCAAACTTTGTATCTCTTGTCGTATAGTTCAGATTGTAATGAATTCTCTATCCAATTATAGAGAAAAGTGAGCTCTATAACTGGCATAAATTGCAATGTTTTAGTTATAATAGTTAATAAGCTACAGAAGTTTAAATTAATCATAATCAATAATTACTTTAATCGAAGAATAAACTTGATCAGGCGATTTTTATTTAATAAATAAATAAAACAAAATTATTGATGTATTAGTGTAGCATTTTTTAAATAAGTTTTGGAATTTTTGAGCCTCATAACGTTTTTATAACCTTTTATTCTTTTTAATCTGTTCATTTAATTAATGAAATGTTAGGTACTTGCTTATTTGTGTACCTTTTAGCGGTTAATCTATCCTTATACTTAACTTTTTATACTGTAAGTTTTTGGTACAGAGATCTTAGATAGTAATGGAATCATTATGGGATTAAGTCAACAAGTAATAAATAAAAGTGTAACTTTAAAGGATTCGAAGGAAATAAGAAATTCAAAAAAGGGAATTCAAATAAGACAAAACCTTGCACGAGAAATTTTTATGCTATAGTATTTTGATTAGTTTGCCCTTTAGCTATAATATAATTCTACTTCTTTGAGTATTTTTGTTGCAACTAAAAAATCAATGAACTGATAACTAGCGGCACACGAAAATAGAATACAAGCTTTAAAAGTAAGGTAAGACCTCACACACCTAACATGTACCTGTGTCAAAATGATTATGAAATAGGTAAGACAACATGTAGTGTAGGCGTGTAATGCATAATCATTAGACCCAATCACAGATTATATGTATTTTTTTGTTTCTCTAATTTAATTGAAAATTACATTGCAAAAAAGTGAAACCCATTGTAAGCTAAATTATCTAAATTGGAAAAATAAGTTTGACATTTAAGGCAAAATTTGCAAGTAATTTATAAATTATCTTTTACTTATAATTAAAATGTGGAATAATATTAATATTGGTATGCAAGTCGTAAAGAATATATTCATTACATGTTGTAGCAGAAGATTTTGGTTTTGGAAGTTGTTGAAAGTAATTTCATGAGGAAAGTTTTAAAAAATATTGAAATAAATTTTGAAATATCTCAAGCCAGCAAGAAGATGGTCGAATCCTATTTTTATACTAAATTACCACAGAATGTTTAAATTATAAAATTATTCACTCTTACCATTTTATATAAAATTGGCACTGTTCTTAATTTGGAATTATAGTTTCAAAATGTGATTAAGGCTGCCACTGTCTAGCATTATAATCGCTATCTTGCAAGAGATTCGATTAATTGAGGTTTATGTATGACAGCAAAACGAACAGACAGTTAATTCGAAAATATTGGTGGCTCAGTCATTTTGGTTAAATAAATAAAGATTGCTGATGTTGCTGATTGCAATAAGTGTTAATTAGAACAGTCTTTCATTTTTAATTGAATTTTATCAGAGTGGTAAGAAATTAAGACTGAGAGGCTGAGTTTATTTATTTACAAGAAATCAAGTATAATGAAAGTAGGAAAACGGAAATATGTTAACTACTTTCAATGAATGTGGATTATTTATTATTTTTTTACAGTTTAAACTTTTTTTTAGTGGCGTTTTGTTTTAAAATGAAGTAAAATTATTGGAACCTGTTCTCAAACAAGACAGTTGACATTGTAGTATTGGTCTTGTAGAACAAGTCCATTAACAACAAAATAAAATAAAAATAAAACGACAATGAACAGTGGAGACTTGATGGAATACTCACATAAGTTTTTCTTTCTAAATTCTCTCCTAATTTATTACCTTCTAATTTATTTCACATTAATGGATTTGCACTATTTAATTGTTTTACTAAAATTATTCTCAAACAAAGTGGTAAATAATTAATGATTGGTTTTTACGGTATAAAATTCTAGTCTTTTCGCTCATGTACAGGGTGACCAGAGTTATATGCTCCAACCACTTTTTTTTTAACGGCGGGAAATTTCGAAAAAATAAAAAACACGTATTAAATCATTTTTAGTCTAGCTTATTTTCAGAGAGTGACCCATTTTTTTAAACCTCTGTATCTCGAGATACAGCATCCAACTTTGTTTTTTCAAAAGGAATGTTATATTTTTTTTTGCATATTTTTATAGTATTTGAGCTTCTAAAAAAAATACAAACAAATTTTTGAAATCGGTTAGGTTTTTCAAAAGTTATGGTAATTTAAAATATGAAAAACCAAATTTCAGTTTATTGTCAAAATTACTTTATTTTTTTTTAAAGAATCTGTTCAAACTGGGCACAATCAACAGATAGGCAAGCCAAAACTCTGGACTTCCACGCTTTGCTTGTAGCAGCACTTATGGTGGCGAAGTCAAGATTTAGGCAGGCTAGAGTTATTCGACGTTTCAGATCATCGACTGAAGCCATGGGATTAAGGTTACTTTACACTTTATTTTTTAGATATCCCCACAAAAAAAATAGTCCATTCGGGTTAAGTTCAGAGATCGAGGTGGCCACTGGATTGGACAATGAGTCCCTAAGCACTTTTCATGGAAATTTCTGTCCAGTTAACCTCAAACAACTCTCGCATTATGTGCCGGGCAACCATCTTGTTAAAAATACCTAGCCGACGTTGTAGAGGAACATCTCCAAGTAGAACTGGCAAAATGTCTCTTCAAAAAAAGTTAGATACCTTGCACCAGTTAAGTTCTCTTCGTAGGAGTATGGGCCGATTGGTTGATTTCCTAAAAATCCACACCAAACGTTTTTAGAAAAAACAACCTGAACGTCGAATAACTCTAGTCTGCCTAGACCTTGACTTCGCCACCATAAGTGCTGCTACAAGCAAAGCTTGGGAGTCCAGAGTTTTGGCTTGCCTATCCGTTGATTGTGCCCAGTTTGAACAGATTCTTTGAAAAAAAATAACGTAATTTTGACAATAAACTGAAATTTGTTTTTCATATTTTAAATTACCATAACTTTTGAAAAACCTAACCGATTTCAAAATTTAACTCTGGTCACCCTGTATATAATTGAGAGAAAGAACAACGTTACCGACAGAATAACAGTGGTAATAAACGATACTGAAATTTACAGGAGTTTACAATGCACCAAATGAACTGTAATATCTCGCTAACCAATGTGAAGGATTCCATTAAATTTTGTTTAGTTAAAGTGAACCATGAATGCTATAATTGAGTGAAATATCAATCTTCAATTCAGAGAAGTAAGAGAAAATAAACATTTGGTACAAAAAAAAGATTTGTAAGAAAATTATCCAAGAACTTCAGTAAAGAAAATGATTGTCAAGTTTAAAAAATAAGGTCTATATTAATAATGAACTGTAACTTCATGTTTGTAATACAATAATAGTAATAATGTCAAGAATATTTCATAAAAATATTTAAAAAAAAAAAATCTTTATGCCTTGACCTAGCCCGGGAATTCGATATTACGAAATATTCCAGAGTATATAAAGCCGTGTAAGACGGCTGGCAGATATCATTTGTGTACCAACGCAAAACAACACCTATCTCAAACATGTACAAGGTAAGGCGTTCAGTGTTCCTAATGTAACCATTGAATATTAAATCTCAGTAGATATGTGTTAGTGAAAACGGTTTTTCAGTGGGGTCTAATTTGTAAGTGAAAACGTTTTGTTGGGGCGAGAAATCTTTTTGCAGAACTGAAACATTGAACTACTGAAACTACAATTGCTTGATTACACTGCTAATTAACTAAATATTTTATAATTAGATTGAATTGAGCTTCCTTACATTCCCCTCTTGAAATAATGTAAACTTTAAAGTAAATATTTATTCATTTATTTTTATTTGTGGTAAGTTTTTCACAATTTGGTTTCCAATTTCCAAACTTGTGTTTACTCAGGAAAGACATGTTTTAAGGCCCACCGACAAAGAAAATCAAGTGATAAACCTATAAAATATGACAAAAAAAAAAAAGAAAATTAATAAGTAGGTACACATCCTCGTCCATGTACTTTCATGCGATCCATCTAAAACATTTTTCGAAATACTTCAAACTGATGTGGCAATGTTTTATTTTTCTTTTTGCGTTTTCTCAAAAATGAACATCAATCTATGGTAGCTGAATTTTAACTCTTCTTAAAAATTATTTAGCTATTAGGAGTCGCCGAAATATTGAAACCAAGGAGTTGTTAACAAGATTTGTATAGTACTTGGATAAATTCAATGACAAACTTAATAGATTTCTTTTCTTATTCTTTAGTTCGTAGTTTTCGCCGCCGTCTTGGCCTACGCTAACGCTGGAGGATTGCTCGGAGTCCCAGCTGTTGCCACCACATATGCTGCAGCTCCAGTAGCCTATGGACATGCTGTACCCGCTGCCGTCACTTCACAATCCTCCAACGTCTACAGGAGCTTCGGCAACTTGGGACAAGTATCCACCTACAGCAAGACTGTTGATACCCCATTCTCCAGTGTCAGGAAATCCGATGTACGTGTATCCAATCCTGGACTGGCCACCGTTGCTCATGCTCCAGTAGCATACGCTGCACCAGCTTATGCCAGTTATGCTCATGCTGCACCAGCTTATGCCAGTTATGCTCATGCTGCTCCAGTTGTAGCCAAGGCTTATGCCCCAGCTGTTGCCCCAGTAGGTCATGCTGGTCTTGTAGGAGTTGCCTACTCTGCTGCTCCAGCTGTATCTCATCTCGCTTTCGACGGATTCGGTGCCCACTACGCCTGGTAATTTAATTCTTGAATTACTTCGTTACCTAATGAATTCTTTTTTCCCTTTTACTTAATCCCATGTTATTTATTTATTTCCTCCGCCTGCAATAAACTTGTACAAACTTATTTGCCTAGTTTATTTATTCCTAATTTATTTTTTGTCTTGTTCATTACTGCCATTTGTTTGTCGTTAATAACATTGATTTATTTTATTTGTACGAGTATAAACATCATTACTTCGTAAATATTTGAAGCTGTAGCAAGTACAAGACGTTTTTCTTAAACAAGGAACGACATTTTTATTTCAGTTTTACTGTAAGTACATTGGAAGAGCAGTAGAGATTAACGCTTTAACGAAGTACTTTAACGCAGTCTCTAAGAATTCATTGGTCGGTCTGAGACCTCAATACTAAGATTTGTACATTATTCCAGTACATATACACTCTACGCAGAAGTGTCAAGCCAGTGTTTTTTGGGTACCTGGGCGCTGGGATTATCGAGGGCATTATTGAGACTGACAGGCTGCTACAGCCACAGAAATACCTAAGATCATTGAAAGATTTTCCACGTCATTTGCAGTGACCATTTGTGTAAGACAGTGCTGGTTGTTGCGATGGGTGTGTGTAGAATGCCGTGGCTAACAGATGGCTAAAGACAGGACCAGGAGGTGGTTGAGGCTTGTCTTAGGATTGGCCACTTACCTGTGGCTTGACTACCCTGTTCACGATTGAATACTTCTAGTTGTATGTAATTGATTTAGACACTTCCTAAATCTTACAAAAACCCATTAACAGCCAAAGAAACGTTAGGCAACGACCACTCACGCAGTGTCTTAAGGTAACAAAAGCCCTTTCAAAGTTTACTTTTTGTTGATCTAGAACTTTATATACAATTTTTTTAGTTTTGGTCTTAGATTTTGCTTCAAATTTTTTATTATTTATATCTATTTATAATATGTAAATTTATAATTTACTTATTTTCTCTTTCCTCTATGGACAATTGGTATTTGTTTGTTAATTCCACATTTCTATGTTTTAAGTATTTTTACTTTGAACATGCGTGGTTTCCTTATTGCAATAGTCGATTGACAGTGTAAAAAAGAAATTATAAAAAAACAAAGAATGTAATATTTAGTTCAGTAATAAAATATTCATAGTGAAGTTAGAAAAGAGGATCAGAAGGAAGCAACAAAAACTAAAATGGAATAAAGATTTAATGGTTAATTATTAACAGAACAATTATAAAGATAATAAAAAAAAATTAAGGTGCACAAAGAGGAGAGTGCAGAACTCAATTTTAATCATTTTGCAGACTGCTCATGGCTTCGCCACTTTGTGCTAAGGAGAATTGATTTCTTACTTGTGTTTTTCCTTTAATATCTAATTCTCCAATCAACCTTCCGTCACAGTTAAAGAGCCGAAATAAATAATAAAGTGTACTAAAACTTATTCGTTCGTCTTTCTATCTTTGAATGCTATTTATATGATAATCAGGATTTCGTTTCAAGTCTCAAGTATTATGTTTAATACTGCAATCAAGTTGTGACTTAATAGAACTATCTTAAAATAGTATTTCCCGACTAACTTGATGTTAGCGCCTCCAAATCTAACTTTAGACATACTGTTAGATTAAACAAGCATTTCCAGTTGGAAATATGCTTAGGTTCTCCGTGCTTCGAAAGGATAAAAGCAACAAGATTTCCTTTCTTATTCAAATTCATCAATGTTGACCATAAAATCTAATTTGATGATATTTTCTTTTTAAATTGTAGATAAATTACAGTAAGAGAGACTATGTGAGGTTTTTCTTGACGATTACTTTTAAAAGAGATGTACTAAGAACATCAAGGGCAGTCAACGCTTTTATGGAAGTATTTTTTATTTAAACTCTGACCTAAATTACTATTCTTCTTTCTACATTACCATCTACGGATTGATATGAATAGTTAATAGTTTAATCAAACTACAATAGTAACCACAAAAAGCTGGTAGAAACATATATCTCGATGTGGAGACTTTCATGTCCATTATCTTTCATGATTTTTACTTTAAAAGAAAATGAACGGAATTATATGCATTACACTAAGAATCAGTTTGTCAGAAATTACTCGAATTGTTTCTTGATGAATTTTCATTATTAGTTAGTTATCTATGTTTAGTGATTAAAGAAAGATGAGTAAAGTGCAATTTATTGGCAAAGGCATGTTAAATGATTGCAAATTGGAATGGAGTTATAAAGAGGACAAATATTTTATACGGTAACAATATATTTTGCAATAATTTATTTGTACAGTAAGAAAAATGATGTGAAGACAATGTAAATCAAAGAGATAATCATTTATATCAAAATAAATAAAACAGTGTAAGAATAAATACAAGGTACTCGACTTTTTGGAAACTATACATACATATTTTGAAGAATATAACTTAATTCGTCCGTACTTTAATTACAAAAAAAGGAGGTGCTATATACAGTTAAATTACCATCCATATTGGAGGCCGTAAGAGTTGGTATAAGAAAGATGGGATACAGCTGGGGCGGCAGAATAGGAAACAGCTGGGGCATAGGCCTTGGCTACAACTGGAGCAGCAGAGTAGGCAACAGCTGGGGCATAAGCCTTGGCTACAACTGGAGCAGCAGAATAGGCAACAGCTGGGGCATAAGCCTTGGCTACAACTGGAGCAGCAGAATAGGCAACAGCTGGGGCATAAGCCTTGGCTACAACTGGAGCAGCATGAGCATAACTGGCATAAGCTGGTGCAGCATGAGCATAACTGGCATAAGCTGGTGCAGCATGAGCATAACTGGCATAAGCTGGTGCAGCGTGAGCATAACTGGCATAAGCTGGTGCAGCGTATGCTACTGGAGCATGAGCAACGGTGGCCAGTCCAGGGTTGGATACACGTACGTCGGATTTCCTGACACTGGAGAATGGGGTATCAACAGTCTTGGTGTAGGTAGATACTTGTCCCAAGTTGCCGAAGCTCCTGTAGACGTTGGAGGATTGTGAGGTGACGGCAGCGGGTACAGCATGTCCATAGGCTACTGGAGCAGCGGCATATGTGGTGGCAACAGCTGGGACTCCGAGCAAACCTCCAGCGTTAGCGTAGGCCAAGACGGCGGCAAGAACTAAAAACTGTAATTAAAATTAATATTTAACGTGTTTGCAACATTTTTATGTAATTATCTCTAGTCTCGATAATTCAAATTATACGTCTGTAGTTCATTGAATGAGTAGCCGACCAAGGACATTTTATTACAAAAAAAAATTGCGTCCTTGGTCTAATTTTGTATTTTTATGTTATTTTGATTTGAACTCTGAGGATGGAGTACCTTTTAGAAAGTTTTGGGCTCTCTGAAAGGTTTAGAAAGACCAGATTGGTGCTGTTACACTGTAACAATCATGTACAAAACTAAAATAAAGATTTGGAAAAAGAGGTAGAAGCAAGGTCCTATTAATACATTAAAGGCCCTAACCTCTACATTTTAGGCGCCTCTCTATATTATATATGCAGGAACATGTGTATTTTTGTATACTTTCATTTTATTGAAGTTCGAAAAGTTTTACTCTAATTGTAATGTCTTGTTTAGATTTAACAACAGCACAATACAATCTTACTTATCATTTGCACCAACCATTAAAGAAGATAAAAAGTCTAGCTTAGGGAAGGGATTAGCTATGAGGTTAGCATACTGGACTCCCACGCGGAGGTCCCGGGTTCGAATCCAGCAGCTGACCCTTAAATTTTCTCTTCCTAGGAGCTTCTTACAGCTCACTGTCCGGTGATGGACAGTGTTGTCTGTAACGAGAGAACACTGTCCGGAGGCCTCGGACTAAGTCTAGCTTGTCTTGTTGCTTAGTTCTTCTAAAGCGATTTTTTAAATACTTCATCCGAGAAATTATAAAATTTCTCAGCTGTGCATTTTGTGACCATAATGCAAAAAACATACAAAATACAATGCCTAAATTTGGAAAGGCCCGCTCAAAATTATCTTTTGCAATTATTTTATAAAGTTCAGCATGACTGAATCTTAAGTTCATTTTCTCCCTAAAATCGCTTTACTATTAAGCTACACACATAATAGGTACAACTACTACATTCTTTATTAAATTCTGAGTATAAAGCAACCTCATTCATCAAAATTAAACCACTTCTTTGTGAAGAAATGTCCGTTTTTTTAAAGATCTCAGATCGTTAAATCTTCTGATGTTGAAAAACGTTCAATAAAATAAATAAAATTCCTAAATGTTGTATGTATATAACGCATTCCTTTAATGTTAAAGTCAATTTTGCGAATCTTATTTCACCTACACCATTAGCAAATTAAACAATGGAAAATTCGTATGTGCCCCTAAATTTGACGCCCTAAACGCTTTCTTGTTTTGCTAAAAGGTTAAAATCGACCCTTAAACAAAGACATCACACTTTCAAAGGACTTTAAACAAATATATATGTATATTTTATTTGTGTCATATATTAATTTGACAGAAGTGGCTGTGCCAAGTTTTTTACAGTCTTGCGGTAATAACCCGGGTAATTACGAGCAGCAATAACATTTGCAGCATACCAATGAACAAAAATTAGTGAACATACTTGCAGAGTACGTGTCAGCCTGAGGGAATCACAGCAAAGTTTTAAAATCATAATGGACTCTGTCAATCTCTACATAAATATCAATTTATTTATTTGATTTTTACTCTTTTATAAAAAACATTGAGGTCACAGTGTATAATAAAGCAATTTAGATTAAGAACTAATCCGATTATAACTTTCACTTTCATTAATTCATACTTTAACTAATCTAATAACTTCAGGAGCTGCTTTTAAAATTGCCATTACTTTATTTTTTACTTTACTATGAATATACATGTAATTAAACCAATCAATCATAGAGTAAATTATTCATGTTCACGGCTAGCACTGCCAAAAATTAAATATACAAATTGGTGTTAAAAAAAATGAAAAGTAATGTGGTAGACTTAATTTTTGGGCAGCTGTTTTGAGAGACCCCACAATAAAACTGAATATTCAAAGCACAAAAGAGAGTGTGAGACTCCCAGTTTGAGTCCCTCGTATAATTTATTATTTATTAAACAAAAATGTTATTAATAAAGTATATTCTTTCCTCCTGTCCATAGTGTCTAATGTGGACATAATTTTATCGAGACCTAAATTTTTAATGAGAATGTTAAACAAATAAACCGAGAAATAGAAGTAAATAAATTATTTAGACAACGAATTGATCTGATAGCCGAGTAAAATGAAATTATTCTCTCATTAAAATTAAAATGTCCGACGGGTATTTATTTATTATTTATTAAACAAAAATGTTATTAATAAAGTATATTCTTTCCTCCTGTCCATAGTGTCTAATGTGGACTAATTTTATCGAGACCTAAATTTTTAATGAGAATGTTAAACAAATAAACAGAGAAATAGAAGTAAATAAATTATTTAGACAACGAATTGATCTGATAGCCGAGTAAAATGAAATTATTCTCTCATTAAAATTAAAATGTCCGACGGGTATTTATTTATTATTTATTAAACAAAAATGTTATTAATAAAGTATATTCTTTCCTCCTGTCCATAGTGTCTAATGTGGACATAATTTTATCGAGACCTAAATTTTTAATGAGAATGTTAAACAAATAAACCGAGAAATAGAAGTAAATAAATTATTTAGACAACGAATTGATCTGATAGCCGAGTAAAATGAAATTATTCTCTCATTAAAATTAAAATGTCCGACGGGTATTTATTTATTATTTATTAAACAAAAATGTTATTAATAAAGTATATTCTTTCCTCCTGTCCATAGTGTCTAATGTGGACATAATTTTATCGAGACCTAAATTTTTAATGAGAATGTTAAACAAATAAACCGAGAAATAGAAGTAAATAAATTATTTAGACAACGAATTGATCTGATAGCCGAGTAAAATGAAATTATTCTCTCATTAAAATTAAAATGTCCGACGGGTATTTATTTATTATTTATTAAACAAAAATGTTATTAATAAAGTATATTCTTTCCTCCTGTCCATAGTGTCTAATGTGGACTAATTTTATCGAGACCTAAATTTTTAATGAGAATGTTAAACAAATAAACAGAGAAATAGAAGTAAATAAATTATTTAGACAACGAATTGATCTGATAGCCGAGTAAAATGAAATTATTCTCTCATTAAAATTAAAATGTCCGACGGGTATTTATTTATTATTTATTAAACAAAAATGTTATTAATAAAGTATATTCTTTCCTCCTGTCCATAGTGTCTAATGTGGACCTAATTTTATCGAGACCTAAATTTTTAATGAGAATGTTAAACAAATAAACAGAGAAATAGAAGTAAATAAATTATTTAGACAACGAATTGATCTGATAGCCAAGTAAAATGAAATAATTCTCTCATTAAAATTAAAATGTCCGACGGGTATTTATTTATTATTTATTAAACAAAAATGTTATTAATAAAGTATATTCTTTCCTCCTGTCCATAGTGTCTAATGTGGACTAATTTTATCGAGACCTAAATTTTTAATGAGAATGTTAAACAAATAAACAGAGAAATAGAAGTAAATAAATTATTTAGACAACGAATTGATCTGATAGCCAAGTAAAATGAAATTATTCTCTCATTAAAATTAAAATGTCCGACGGGTATTTTTTTATTTTATTTATTTTAAATAATTGCTTAAATCTTGACTAGCACTAACAGAAAAAAAATAAATATATAAAGGTTAAAGAGAATACATTTAAGATCATCATTGAGAAGGATATAGTGCGCAGGCAAATGCACATAATATCAAAATGCTTTTTACATTAAATAATTTAATAGAATTTTCCGCAAGATTTAAAATTTGATGAATTCTGATACGGTTATTATTGCTGACGATTACTCGTGTCAAGTTTTTAGTTTAGTGTTTTCTTTGAATATATTTACTTTGAGATCCTATGATACCAGTCCTGCTTTTATTAAAGTGGTGATAGTCCTGGTACGTAGAAATATCCACAAAAATCGAAGTAAATTTTAACGATAAAAAAAATATAGCAATGAAAATTGACAGATCTTAATTACCTTGTACATGTTGTTTTGCGTGTGTTTATCACCTCACAGATATACGATCTAATACATTATCACTCAGTGCGTTCTATATATAGGATACACCTTCCATTTCTTTCACAACGGCAATCAGCTACCACTCCTTGGTCAAGTTCGTACAAGGCTGGACCATTCTTAATATTTCAGTTTATGGAACTTATTAATTAATTATCTATATCACTCTCTAATTGATTCGTTATAATAATAGCTATTAACTGGATCAATCAAAACAGTCAATGAATTTCCCATTTTTTGGATTGTTTTTTACTTCTTCTTTGTTGTTAAATGATACATCAACATGACGCCTACGGGCAACCCGGACAGTGAGGCTAGGAAGAAGAATCTCCTATACTCTTATCATTAGTACTATTTCAAATGAAGAGTAAAATGTTTTTAAAACATAGAAACTAAATAAAATTCTGATAGTTCTATTTGACATTTTTATCTCCGATTTTATTTGTGAATTCTTTTTTGTTGGAAATATCTTAGAAAGAATTATTCTTTATATAATCTACAGACCAACAGTGCACTGTTGAGCACTTTATTTAATACCTAATAAAATAATTATTGAAAATACATTAGTTCACTTTCATTTTCAAGATTGTCAATCGTTTAGAAATCTGAGAATGATAAACCAACACTAACCAATGATGAATTACCACCAATAATGTTAATCAATGGTATTTACGATTGATATGAACTTTCTAGAGGATCCCATTTTTTATTTTATTAAAGCTTAATAATGTTTAATACTGTTTCAAGTTGGGACCTAAAATAAAAGATTATCATAAAAATAGTTGAACAAAAGTAAACAGTTGCGACACAGTGAGTTTCTTTTATTATTCGTTTAAAGTCACCAGAGTTATTTATGGCCCACCAATTAGGAGTGGCTAATTATTTATTTTAATGTAAACAGACTACGATCAAAACCAAGTAACATGCCAAAAAATTAAATTACCACTCCAAAAAATAAAAGGTGAACGTTGAAATTTTCACTACGTAAGTATTTAGATATAGAAGGTTGATGTAAAAAGTAAATTGAATAGAGAATAGAACATAAATTCAATTCTTAGACGTATTACTCATCCTCTAGTTAATCTAAAACAGAGTGCACTTTCTTGCGTATACAGGGTCAAATTTACATAAATACAAAAACTGGCTTAAACGACAAGAATTTAAAAAAACATTTGCTTAACAAATGATCGAAACTAACTGGCCAACAAATGCGGATTCAAAATGCAATCCTGATAAGGGTTAGCCAAGCATTCATATATCTGCCTCTACAATCATTGAAGTTGAAAATTCTTCAAGGAATAATTAAGCTTTGTGTTATGTCACTAATCAAAACAATCCATAATGAACTTAACGAACCGCTCATCAAGGACTTAATATCATTTAGTTGCAGCATTTTACTGATCTGGATTTCGTAATGCAAATAATCCATTTCATCTCTTACTCTTCTTGGAATGTCACGACTGGATGATAACTTGTTTTACGCTGAATATAAAGATATTTAAAGCACGGATCACGTGCTTCTCTATGCGCCCAAAGGATGGATTTTTCAACAAGATAAAGACCCGAAGCATCCATTTGGACTAGAGGAAGAATTTTTCCTTACCTAAAAAAGGTTCGTGTTTTGGATTGGCCAAGTGAATCGTCCGTCTTGAATCCAAAAGAGCATTTATGGGACGAGCTACAAGCGAGATTTGCACTCAAAAATTTTCCATAAAATTATTATGTTTTGTGAGCAACTGAAAGAAGAATAGAAAATTATCCCTCAAGATTGAATTATTAAACCATGGATTCTGAGCCTCGCTGATAAGTATTGGGTCATACTATAAATAGAAAACTGTTTTGTGTGGAAACATTGCACATATTTCGGAGGTACAACTCTGATCATTGTTTTTCTTTTCAGTTATACCCTGTTTAAGCCCTGATGTTTATCAAAGAGGACCGAGCCCAGAAAACTGTTTACCAACGGTTAATGAAGCGGACTATCGGAAAAAAAATCTCTAATAATTTGTAATTTTTCTAATAATCCTTGAAATTTGTACTACTTATTAAAATTTAAATGTCCTGAAATAAATAAATTATATATATAAAAAAGAATTAGATCTAATAGAATTTTAACCAAGGTGAGATTCTAAAAAATGTTTAGCTTAACTGTAACAGATTTCACCATCATTAAGACGGTGGTTGTTCCAAAATTGAGATGACAAACCGAGGAATGAATTCGGAAATAAATATCATTTATAGGATAAAATATTTGATTCAATTATTTTAGAAGGAGATGAAATGAAATTTAAACTGGGGTTACAGAGGGAACTCTACTTCTTAGAAAGGCCAACAGTACAAAGAAATATTCGAACTTTTACTTAAGATTTTTTTACAGTGATTCTTCCAGTAATTATAATTTAAGTATTCTTTTAAAACTAAAAATGCTTATCACCTACATGTAGTTGGCAGAGTAGTATCACTTAAAATGTTTCTGAATAAGATTTATGACTGGATATCTCCCTTTCTGGTAGCTAGCGAGTCCTTCAGACTGCTTTTCTCTTCGTTACTTCATTTCCCAACCTAAAACTCAGATCTCAGTACTCTTGATAAATAATTTTTGAAGAAAAATGTTTGTAATAAAAAAATTATTAAGTTTTTCTTTTTTATTTATTTGAAAATTATAATTACAGAATAATAATGGCCTGAAACAGGTAAATATAGTAATGAAAGAGGCGCAAAAAATATAATAATCACCCAGTAGTGACTCACCAAGGAAACTAAGAGATGAAATGGATTATTTTATGAAGTCCAGATCGATGAAAATGCTGCTCCTAAATGATATTAAATCTCTGATAAGATGTTCGATTTTATTATGGATTATTTTTGTTAATGACATTATATAGAGCTTTCTTGAAGAATTTTGGTCTGCAATGATTGAAGTAATAGATATTAGAATGCTTGGCTTACCACTATCAGTATTCCATTGTGAATCCGCATTTTGTTGGTTAGTGTAGGTTTTGAACGTCTGTTAAGTAGTTGGTAACCAACTTTTCTTAAATTCTTGGCATTTAAGTCCCGTATATGCAGTTTTTGTATATGTAAATTTCTAGGTTTTTGACCCCTGCATACGCAAGCAAGTGCACTCTGTTTTAGATTAACTAGAGGGTAAGTAGTACGTCTAAGAATGAAATTGTTGTTCTATTCTTCAAACAATTAACTTTTTACATCATAAACCTTCTATAACTAAATACCTACGTTGTGAAAATTATAACGTTCACTTTTTATTGTGTAGTTCATAACAGATTTTTATTGTGAGCTTACACATGCAGAACCCACGCGATATATTATTTTTCTCACTTAAAACCTCAAAACTGATAGAAATTTCTGGTTAAGGGTTAATGATAATATTTCTGGATAAATATTAACTGATTGCAACACATAGCAATGAATAAAAAATAAATCTAGCTTCATTCTTTGGGTAGTTGCACTAGTTACTCATAGAATGCAGGGTAATACTTATTTATAACAAAGAATAATTTTATGATGTAGGAATAGGATATATAAAACAAAAGTACATATTATGACGATATTTCTGATCGTGGTATATAAATCCCTTCCCACAGATTCTATTGAGCAAGTTTGCGAGTATATAAAGAGGGTGTGACGGTGCAATATTACCTCAGTTCAAGTGCTGCAAACAAGAACACAATAATGTACAAGGTATTAAGTTAATTGTGTTAGAGGCAGTGTTAACGTCTCTTCAGTTTTATTTACTTTTGAATAGATAATGTTTTTTTTTTAACTAATTAGCATACAATACTGAAAGACATAATAACAAATATCATTTCCAAAGCACGAAATGAGGATTGTTAAATATCAAATGATTTTTTTGTTGTAAAAATGTTTCGCTAGCTTTTTCTCATGTACGAAATGTTCAGTTCGTAGTTCTCGCCGCCGTCTTGGCCTGTGCTAACGCTGGAGGTTTGCTCGGCGTCCCAGCAGTTGCCGGCACATATGCCGCCGCTCCAGTAGCTTACGGACATGCTGTACCCGCCGCACTCACCTCACAATCCTCCAACGTCTACAGAAGCTTCGGCAACTTGGGACAAGTATCCACCTACTCAAAGACTATTGACACTCCATTCTCCAGTGTCAGGAAATCCGATGTACGTGTATCCAATCCTGGACTGGCCACCGTAGCTCATGCTCCAGTTGGCTATGCTGCTGCCCCAGCTTATGCCAGTTATGCTCATGCTGCACCAGCTGTTGCCTACTCTGCTGGTCCAGCTGTTGCATACTCTGCTGCCCCAGCTGTAGCCAGAGCTTATGCTCCAGGTGTTGCCTCAGTAGGTCACGCTGGACTCCTTGGAGTTGCCTACTCTGCTGCTCCAGCTGTATCTCATCTCGCTTTCGACGGATTCGGTGCTCATTACGCCTGGTAATTTAATTCTCATCCTATGGACTCAGTATTATTACATTTCTGTATTGTTGTGTGATCTTTGAAAAACTTTTATACTATGTATAATAACTCACTATAATAAATATAGTTTTTGTATTTTAATTTTTTTTTTCCATCTTTTACAACACTAAAAAAAAGAGCGATTCCATTACTACTTCACTAAAAAAGTCACACAATTTATGATTAAAAACTCAAGTAACGTTCTAATTTGATTTTTTGTAAGCAGTAAGAGATATTATTAGTTTTTAACCAATGGTTTTGTCAATAGTTCCAATCGTTTTCTTTAAACTTTATGTACATGCCTCTTTGATACTTTGATTTGAATATTTTCTCTAACTTTCTTTTAGCGGGCTTTTTAAGAAAGAGTAAATTAACCTTCTACCAGAGAGTTTGTTATGGTTAATTTGTGAGGTTTTATTCATGAATAATATTAAATGAAATTGAAAAATTTCAGTCCATTGAAAGTGAGATTATTGACAGTTTGACTATGGCATTTTCTGGACCATTAGTTTCATTTAACCTTAGGTATTATTTATGGTATAACCCTTCCATTGTGTTAGGAACGTTTTCCGCGAGAATTTTGTTTTCATTGAGCTTCTGAGGAAGTTGTAATAATACTTTAAAGCTATCTGTAGTTTATACATTTAACATTTATAACTCCAAGTCTGTATAGCTGGAAGAGGCGAATGCTAAGGACTATGTTTAGTCCAATGATAAAAAAAAGGGGATACTGTACAGGAAAAAACATGGAGATGAAACGTAGCGCTCTTTAAAAAGTTTGCTTGAGAGGAGATTACTTGGATTCAATGATTTGGACACTGAGAAAGTTAGTTTAGAAAGTTAGAAAGGTAGTTTGAGCGAAGTATCCGAGGCAGGCCGCGATTTACATGATAGGACTTTATGGAAGAAGTTTTGATACTGATGAGAGTGGGACAATGAAGAAAGAAGTTAAGAAGACAGTTTGGAGATATAAAAGAAGGGCAAAGATCCAGCATGGGCCGAAGTGTCATAGATAGAAACAGTCCGCGAAACAGGGTTTAAAAATTTGCGACTTACCACCTCTTAGAAAAGATGTAAGAGTTTAGAAAGAAGTTCGATAAATAAGGCTCCAGCTTAAACTATTTTATATAATTATCTTTTCTCATTAACGTCAAGTGCCTGCCATCTTCCACTTAATCACCTGGAGCAATTTCAGCTAAAAGACAATGGTTCCTCTCTTCTTAAAACGCCACCTATCACTTGGAAAAAAAACTCAAAACAAGCGTTGAACTAATCCGATTCTAAAATTAATTAATATTAACTTGCACGAATTGATTTCCTCTAAAACAAAATGAAAATCACTTTTCATCGTGAAAATAAGACAAGCGGAAAAAATAATCAAAATAGTATTTCTGATGTTGGATTCTCTATTGTGAAAAGTTTGAACTTATATTGAATTTTGCAAATCAGAGTTTACAAAACAAACCATTTCCTGATTCCTGCCTAAACTTAATCGATATTTCGGATGCAAGGTGAGAGTATTAGAAGGATAATAAAGAAAATATTATCTAGATAGATAAAGCCATTATCTAATAACGAATGTAGTTTTGAAAAATTGAAATTCTGTTTCATTTATTTCTCTTTTATTTTAAATTTCACATTATATTCCTCTTGGATGCTTGGTAAAACAACGTGAGACAAAGTGAAACATTTGAAAATTAATTTAAAATGCTATAATTTCTTATTAAATGAAATTAAAAAACAACGTAGAAAGCCTTAAGACTGCAGAATAAAATTCTTAAATCAATAAAAAAAAAATGAAGTTTAGAGAGAGAAAAAAAAATAGTAGCTCCGATTATTACCACTAGAATGCATAGTGTCCTTAAAATTCAAATTATTTTAGTCTAAAAAGTTACCAACAGATACCAGCATTTGCTATAAACATTCTAAACAGCTCTATGGCACAATGAGTTCAAGTTCAGATACTCATAGAAACAGCAAATCAACCAGCAATCTGCTTATACGTATTATGGATATGAATAGCAGCTTAGAATTATTCAGGTTTTATAATTCGTTCCTTTTCTTTTTAGCCTGTTTAAAAAATCTGGTGTACTTAGTCCAGTAAGTACTGGGATATCTTGAGGGGATTGAATAACATTGAAATCATGATATATTAATGAGTACCAAATTTAGAATAATTGAAGATGATGTTTACTGAGTTATTTACTATTATAACAATAAATTGATGAAACGAAAAACCGTACAAATTATTGTCAAGAAGGAACTGATGAAGGTCATAAGTATTTACTAAGAACCTAAAGTTTTTATAATACTATAATAATAATGAAAGCAGTTTTAGAGTATGTTTGATAATAAATAAACCATTTGAATGTTGTAGAAATGTATGCGATAATTTTTAATATAGATGTAAACAATTACAAATGAAAGAAGAGCGAAACATATGGCAATGAAGTAAACTGAAGAGAGTAAAGTAAAAGATGAATAATCAAATATCTCTAAACAGTGATTTTAAATAAAAATAAACCCTTAACTTTCCTAACCGGGCAGTTCAATGCAGGTAAAGAAAATTCACGGTTAAGCCCTTTCCCCTTTTTCAGACAATATCAGGGAAAACGAACTCGAAATATGTATATTTTTCATTTAATATCGGGAATTGAAATAAATAGATTAGTGTTTAGCGTATTTTTATCAATAGTTATGTTGGATATCAATGGTTAGAAGGAATACTTTCATTGAGGGTAGAACAGCGGCGGCGACGCGAAGTTTGGTGGAAGTTCAAGGCAAATGAGGTAAAGAATGACTGACGGTGATTTCTGCTACTCATGCCTTCTGAAATCTGTGCTTTATATCCGTGTTGAAATCTCCAGAGTTAAAAAAAAAACTTTAAAAAAGCTTTTATTTTATGTGAACTCAGCTCAAAAAAGGTAACATCAAAGGAAGATCTAATTTCATATCTCGCTTGGCCACCAACATAGGACCACAATTACAATCCGAATCACCCAACTGGTAGAAGCTCTTTGGATTTAATTTCTTAAGTTTGGTTTAAGGTTAATCTCTTAAAATGGTGAGAAACACTTTGTTTAATTAGGAGTCTGGTAAAGAGATCCTGACAAAAGCACTAAGGTAAGTATTTTTCAATTACACAACCCATGCAATCAGTGTCTTTTCCCTTCTTCTACCTGACAAAATTTGAACAGGATATTCGCTGTCAGGTCCATGCAATGTATACGAGGGTCGTTTGAAAAGTCCGTGCAGTCACAGAGATAGCACTACTGGCGCGTATTGAGGTTATGTTTAGTTAGTAGCATCTCTTGGAAGAACACACACCAAGTTTCAGCCAGATCGGTCTATTTCTTTATGTTTGGCATTCGTTTGAATCGAGGAAGTCGAGTGATTTTCAAAAAATGGACGAAAAAGAATTTCGTATGTTGATTAAACACTACTTTATGAAAGGCAAAACGCCTCAGGAGACTAAAGAGAAGCTTGATAAACATTATGGTGACTCTGCACCTTCGATTAGAACAGTTTATAAGTGGTTTCAAAATTTTCGAAGTGGCCATATGGGCACAAGTGACGCTGAACGTTCTGGACGCCCTGTTGAGGTTACTACTCCAGAAATCATTGATAAAATCCATGATATGGTGATGGATGACAGAAGAGTGAAGGTGCGTGAGATTGCTAGTGCTGTGGGCATCTCGAATGAACGGGTACATAATATTTTGCATCAACATTTGGACATGCTTGACCCAAAACGAAATCGTGTGAAGTGTTGCAAGGACGGTTTGCAGCTGTTCCAGAAGAATCCGCAGGACTTTAAGCGTCGTTTCGTCACTGTGGATGAAACATGGATACATCACTACACTCCTGAGACCAAAGAACAATCTAAACAATGGGTTACCAAGGGGGAATCTGCGCCAAAAAAGGCGAAGACCGTTCCTTCGGCCGGAAAGATTATGGCGACTGTCTTTTGGGATTCGCAAGGAATAATCCTCATCGACTATCTGGAAAAGGGTAAAACTATTACAGGTGCATATTATTCATCGTTATTAGACCGTTTGAAAACCGAGCTGCAAGAAAAACGCCCACGATTGGCCCACAAAAAAGTCCTTTTCCATCACGACAACGCACCAGCTCACACCTCAGCAGTTGTGGTCGCAAAATTAATGGAAATAGGGTTCCAACTCGTTTCACATCCCCCCCATTCACCAGTCTTGGCTCCCTCGGACTACTATTTGTTCCCCAATATGAAGAAATGGCTGGCAGGAAAAAGATTTTATTCAAACGAGGAGGTGATTGCAGAAACGAATGGCTATTTTTCAGACTTGGACAAATCCTATTATTCGGAAGGGATCAACAAACTAGAGCAGCGTTGGACGAAGTGTATAAGCCTAAAAGGAGACTATGTTGAAAAATAAAAAAGGTTTACCCCAAAAAATTAAGTAGTTTTTATTTTTGCACGGACTTTTCAAACGACCTCGTATGTTTTTTTTGCCTGCACTTGTCCATGAAAAGAATGAAATCATCTGAATAGCCGCCCTGCTTTTTTTTTTTTTGAAGTAATACCTCACTAAGTTAGGCGCCACAGTAGCCGAGAGGTTAGAGGCGAGACCAGTAAAGCTAATATGTATTATGTATTATGGGTTCGATTCCCGGTCTTAGGCCTTGGATTTTATTTAATGGTTAATAAAAGAAATTTACAGTGGAGTATGTTTGCTAGTAGCCTCCGTCCACGACACCTAGTTGGTAGTTGGACGTTAAGCCCCGCCTGAAAAAATAGGCGATTACTTTACCTTTTTTTTACCTCACTAAGTTTAGGCAATTTATAAACTTTTTTGTCTGTTTCTAGCTTGGGGTTTCCTCCGACCATACCTGACTTAGATTGACCCAGTTTTCTACGAGGTCTTTAGCTATTTGTAGTGAAAATGAGAATATGTCCGCGTTATAGATCATATCATTGAGTTGATCCGTAATAGTCAATAGTTTATCCGCATTTTTATCCATAATCCATCATTTTTTGTATCAACCTCTAATAATAAATACAAATCCAAAAACGACCAGGAATAAGAAAAACATGTATGCTATCTATTGCTTAATTAATTGTAATTTTCGTGAATACAATGTTGTTTCTGGGCATCTAGGATATTTTAAATCACATTTGTATATTTTCCAGTCTTTAAAGAATACTTTATTTGAGCTAATGATCAATAAATAAATAATGGAATAATGAAACTATTAGATTTAAAAAGGCAAAAAGAAGTAGATTGATGAGTATTGCAATTTTAGGTTACTCCTGCTGTTTTCAGCCATATTATTTTGAAGATTAATTTTTATACTAATTTGTCAGAGATAAATAACATTAAATAGAATAATCATCTTAGACAACCTTGATGTAACTGTTCTATAATTTATCCTTTCGATTACTATCTATTCAATGGAAGTCTTTAATTAAGGTAGATGAAACTAATTAGTTTTTATTGTTAAAGTTGTCAGTTAGAAAATGATTGCTTCATTCATCAGCAGATGTTTGTATTTAGTTATGAGTGATTGCCCTAATTCCAATCGTAACTTGGTGGGGTCTATTCAGTTTTAATGGAATTTTCATTATTCGGGCACCAAAATAGTTGCATTTTGGATTTTATATTCACCATCAGCTGGTTCCACATTCTGAAAATGTAAATTTAAATTTAATGAAATCTAATTTATTAATTCTGTTCTCCAACCAAAAACAAAAGAAGTATTAATAGTTATACTGTGAAACCAGCACAGAACTTAATGAAAATATCCTTCTTTGAAACATATAATGACAATAGAAGAACGTTACATTGTTTGGACAATTACTTCTAGTAAAAAGATACGTAGATTAACTATTAAATAAAATTCAAGGCCTAGTGCGGGAATTGAATCTAGCAACCAATACTTCTGAAGCTAATAAATAAATAAGATGATGGTAAAAGGTACTTTCAGACTCCAACCAATATCCAGTAAGAGCTTATAATGTTGAGGTTCCTCTTTGCTTGGAGAGAGTGTGCTCAGATACCACTCAGGAACAGCTGCTTGGTCTTGTAATTTGTTAATGACATAATTAATGACGTTGTTAATAAACTTAATGAATCTTTAAGGTACTTTTCGTAACTTGAATTTTCTAAAAAAGAAAATTAATTTAATTATGACTCTTCAGGAAATGAGTTCAAGTAGTTGAAATTTTTGCTTCACTGTTTTGGGGATAAGTATTCTCATCAATTGTTATTTCTGACGTTATTCCCTTGCCGCTTGAGATTAGTAGAATTTTTTTTTTTTTTTTAATAGTATAGATAGAGATTGACCGTCTGGTGTAAACTTGTTCCAGAATATGATGTGTTAATTATTACTAACTGTAGAGACAGTCTTTTACAGTTCGTACAGTCTGAATTCCTTTTGCTCGTTGTAGATCGCTGTACACAGCGAGCCTAGTATGTTGCATAAGTTCAACTCCTCAAGATTTTCTTTTGCTTTTAATTGATCAGCCATCCAACTATAAAAGAAAGTATGTACTCTTACCAAAATTATGCACGCTGCTTCTGTGATCACTAAAGGCTGAAATGAAAGTTGGTTTGCAAAAAAATTACTTGTACCAACATCTTTTAATAACTAGTAGAAAATAAAATTATCTGTTAAAAAAGGGTTCTGAACTTATCTCCCATCTTGACGAACTGTCCACTTTTTTTTTTAAACTTCTGACATAAATTGTATATTATTATATACATTTCACATAATAATCTAAAGGATGATGTAGATTAATCTAATTCTTTAGAAATTTACAGTCATTGCGGATATACCAGTCTGAGGTCACAAACAACTTTTACCTTGACCTGATTTCACTTAACTAATACCCTTAGGGCCTGCAGAAGGTGGTTGATTTTTGCTATTATTTGAACTTGGAGTTCTCTCGGCCAGATTCCAGCTTGCAATTAATCACAATCACATAATTTAGGATTTAAGAACCAAAAGATAAAGCCCACAAACTGTGAATAAGTATTGGCACGTAAAGAAGGAGCAGTACATACTTCAGAAGGCGATGAATTGGTTTTGTAGCCTCTCTCTTTTTTACATCATCATCATCTTTAAAAAAAATAAATAAAATATAAAGCAATGACTTTTTTATACATATATAATTTATTTAATTGAGAACTATATACAAAAATAATATGGCCTTAAGATGAGTAGTAATACTATTATAGAACATTTGGTTGTAATGGAATAATGAGGTGATTCAATGAGCAGATAGATGAACGTGAGATGAAGTAATTAGGTTGTCTCATGATGGCACAGTTTACCACGCGTAGTGAGTGCCCAGTCCGTCAAAGGAGATGTGTGACACAGCTGGGGCTGCAGAGTAGGCAACACCGACGGGAGCGGCGACCTTGGCAACTGGTGCATGTGCATAAGTGGCAGCTAAAGCTGGGGCAGCGTAAGTTTTAGCGTAGGCTGGTGCAGCATAAGAAACAGCTGGTGCAGCATAAGAGACAGCTGGAGCAGCGTAATGTGCGGCTAATGCTGGTGCTGCGTAAGTTTTAGCAAAGGCTGGTGCAGCGTAAGAGACAGCTGGAGCAGCAGCATAATGTGCGGCTAATGCTGGAGCTGCATAGCTTTTAGCGTAGGCTGGTGCAGCGTAAGAGACAGCTGGGGCAGCATAGGTGGTTGCGTATGGGGCAGCAGCATATGTCTTGGCAAATGCTGGTGCAGCATAAGTGGCAGCTAAGGCTGGAGCGTGAGCGTAGGTCGTAGCAACAGCAGGAGCGCCGAGCAGTCCTCCAGCGTTTACGCACGCTACTGCAGCGGCTAGGACAATGAACTGTAACAAAACGTAAACGCTGTTATAAGTAACATGGCTGGCATTCTTTCAATATCACGTGTGGCCAATTCAAAGTTCACCTTCAACTTTCACTACTAATTCATAGCTACAGTTTTTTTTTTTACTTAAATTAACCAGCATTTTATCAAGCAATAAACAGGTGTGTATAAATTTCAGGTTTTTCTAAATGTTTACTTCTAATAACCTGTAAAACAATTTCTCTAGAAGGATTGCATTTAAACTTAAACAAAAGTGTGACCCTGAACGAAGGATTAAATCATTTTTCGAAACTTTAAACTTTACATTTTCTGCAGAAATTGGCGAGCAATTAAGTAAAACATGTACTACCCATTTATCCGGGCTTTACTTCCGTTCAAAGACTTAAAGTTATTAATATGAACTCGAAAATGCAGATTTCAAAATTTAAATTTTGTATTTTATTGTAAAGTTTGGAGTGTACGTCATCTTTTCGAAGAACAACACCACTGAGAGCTCGTATCCCAAATCTTTTTAGGTGACAACAAAGGAATTGTCGTGAGTTTTTACTCAAAGTCGGTGTCTGAAATTTTGGAAATGAAAACAAATAAAACAGTTTGTGCCTTTCATTGTCATATAACTGTTAGCTACTTTTCTCTACTTTCAATGGCAAATGAACAGCTGATAGTGTCTTACAAATGATATCAAACAATATAGGACGAACGCTAATACTTTAAGACAAAACAAAAAATTCAATTTCACAGAAATTGTTTCAAATTTAAGCCTAAAGTGATTTTAGGCATTGTGAAAAGCACAAATTTATTAAAAATAAAGTATTTCCACTTTAACTGCCACAAATCGGAACTTTTCTAGTCAGATTCTTCTCAAATAATATCAAGTTGTTTAATTAAATGCATTGCACTTATTTCCGTTTTTATAAAATGATTTTTGCACATATTTCTAATCGCAATACAAGTTATCATTTTCCATATTTCCAATACGATAAAAGCACTTCCTCTTTTAGAACAAAATAGTGAAAGTCGATGCCAGCGAATGATTTAAATTATCTCAACCTTAATACTCAATTCCATTGGCGGACTTAGAAAGTAAAACCACAGCTTTGATTATCTGAAGACTCTCCATTGTAGGAAACCAAGAAAGAAAACAAAACGCAACTTACGCTCTACATAAGGATCAGATGTGCAGAAATTGGAAGATATACTTGGATATTTAGATATTTAGATACTTGGACTTAAAAGAACCAAAAAGAACGAAGATGAGCGATAAAATATAGGTTCCCTTCTTACTTAAATTAATCCGATGAAAGATTTAAAAAAAAAGATAAACAATTTTTGTATCGTAGGCTACAATTTTTGGATATCAATCACAGAGTTTTTTTATTACATTTTGTATCAGAAATATTAAAGAATTGTGCAATGGCGTTTTATGATAAATGGAGCAATATGTAAGAATAATAATTTGTTTTACATATCCTTACACTGCATGATCGAGATAACTGTTGACTTAGTCATAACATATCTTTAGTTTAAACATGCGTTTCTCATAAATGTAATGAAATATTGCAAACTTATCTGGATAAATTATTGCCTCAAATACATTTAATTGAGTTTTATGTTAAAAAAAAAAAAGTAAGCCGAATTTTGAATTTATATATAATATACCCACTAATACAAATAATAATAACCTTTAATATTCTTTTGGTAAAGTGAATAACTATGATATTAGAAATGAGTGCAGACCGTGCTTGGCCGCCTGTATGACTAAGATTATATATTTCACATGTATAATTACACGGATTGCAGACTAAAGTAGTGTTGCTAACAGTTTCTTTTTTACACCCTGGAGGTCAGTTTTTTTTTTTTACAACAGAAGGGGTTTAAACTGTACTAATTTGACGTTACTCAGTTAGTTTTGAGAAATTCAAAATCAAATTATGGAAGTCCAATTCGAAACTGTTTATTACTTCTTTAACGACAATTGATATCAAAAAATTAACGCTACATTTGCATAATATTCTTTTTCTTATTTCTCTCTCCTTCAAAAATTAATCTAAAGACTGCCAAGTTTAAATAAATCGTCGAATTGAGTTTCCTTTTCATCCGATATTTACTTTCATCCTGGTAATATCGTGCGATTGAATTTTAGTTATATTTAGCCACGTCATTTTGTTAAATTCGAATTACTTACCATTTGGAAGAGAAGATTAAATATTTTTTCCTGCTAGGATTTCCAGTTAAAACATAGAAAATATTTCCCACAATTCCCATCGCATAGTGATTAAAAATAAAAATAAATAAATGATTCAATAAAAGCAAAACAAAACCTTTTTTTGACGTTATTCCCAAAAAGTTTTAACTGATCTGAGAGAAATGCGAAGATTTTTTTATCCAAAAGTTTTTGAGATAAATCACTGTAAAGATTGCTAGGTTAGGATTGTTAGGATTGCAAATTCATTGTCTAGGTTAGCGATCAAATCAAGAACTGTTCTTCCTAAGTTACTACACTACTGATCTTTTACAACGCTTCAGAGTGAATAAATACAGATATATAAAGTATCCTCGCAAAATCCTTAGAACTTTGTCTAAAAATTCATGAACAACACAGTGAAAAATTAAAATAAATAAATAAAAATAAAAGCGAATATTTAAATTTGTAGAAATATTAGAGTTATTAAACACGTAATTCCCGAAAATGTCAATGAAAAAACTGTTTAACTTAGAGTACATTTGAAACGATTTTGAGGTACATTAATTTGTCTAGTATCCTTTCCATTCATTTTCGTATTAAAACACTCTCCTAAAACATATTCAGGGGGAAAACAAAAACAATATAATAATAACAATAATAATAATAATAATAAGGGAAGGGATTAGCTATGCGGTTAGCGTGCTGGACTCCCACGCCGGAGGTCCCGGGTTCGAATCCAGCTGCTGACCCTTAGATTTTCCCTTCCTAGGAGCTTCTTACAGCTCACTGTCCGGTGATGGACAGTATTGTATGTATCGAGAGAACACTGTCCGGAGGCCGGCAGTGCACTGAAAAAAGCTCCGGGCGCCAATAACCTTGGATGTTGACGCGCCTTTAATCATTAAAATAATAATAATAATTAACAAATAAATAAATAAGGAAATTTAAAGCATTATTTAATAAATAACTTAATTGGTACATAAAGATAATAAGATCTTTAACAAAAATTGTGCATGGCGTTCTTTAAATGGATATCAATTTCCTCTTTATGGCAGTGAGGAGGCACTACTGCGATATCTTTCTGCAAGGCCCCAGGAAGTTTGCATAAACTTCCATCTTGACAGAAAGAAAGATAAGCTACTAGGATGTATGCGGCCGAGAGGATGAAAACTATGACCTATTTCCTTGAGCAATTGCTTGCACTATGCTAGCAAATGATTTCTGAAGTAGGAGCGAATTTTTGCTCGTTTCAGCCCTGGCGTTCTTGAAGGATACTGGGTTGATTGAGTTGCTTATCGTGGCGGGGAAGAACCCTTCAGGTTTTGGGTTCTGGGTTTGGCAAGAATTTTCTCTTTTTTAAGAAATCAATGATTTACTGATTGGGTTTCAAAATAAACAAACAAACGGTGATCATTTTCTTTGAATCCTGAATTTAAACCTTTCTTTTGATATTGAATTGGATGAGATAAAAATTCCTTCTGTAGGGGCACTAACCCGAATATACAACAACATTAATTGCGAGTTTCATTATTTAAAAAAAAATTAGACCAAGTTGAGTTATTAAACTAACTGTTAAAGTTTATAATTATTAATATTTCTCTTATTTATATGCAATGTAAACTTATTTACCATACCTTGTACATGTTGATGGTTTTTTTTTTGTAGATTGTTAAGACGTTCTAGAGGAGTGTCTATTCCATGAGGAAGGCCTAAACATACCTTATATACTTCTTTAAAATCCAAGTAGGGGGCTCTTAACTCCCGCCACCCTATGTTGGGCGCACTCCTGGGCCGCCGGCGGGAATCTTACGCAAGTGATCCCCTTCTGCATGTGTGTCAAATCTGTGTCAAATTATTATCGTCCTGATGAAAACTTTTTGGCTCTTTGTTTTCAGCTAAAATGAAGGGTAGCCGGTAGAGATTAATGAATTCTGTTTTAAACAGTGAATGTTTTATTTGAGAGTATAATTATTATAATATAGCCATATTTTGATATTGAAATTACACAAAAAGTGCTTGTTTTCAAATCTTAGTTAAGATGAATAATGAATTTAAATGAACATAGTAGCTTAAATTTTAATGTGTTGCATAGAGGGTTACAAACAAAGATACTGCATCGAAAAGTAAAATCATTAACTTAATTTTCCGTTTATACATCTCTTAGGAAAATCAACTTTTCTTTCTAAATTCTATTTTTGTGTAACTCTTTTCCACCAAACAACACCAGTGTTGAAGGAAATAATTTTATAAATCTTGTATGTACTCTGTTTTCTAAAATAGTGCCGTCGCTTTTCTTTTAATTTTAAAATAATCATTTCTAAATTTAACAGTTCTATTCTATTTATTTCATTTTTATATTTATTTTTTATTTGTTAAATTATTTTGGAAACCACTACGTTAGTTTCAATTCTAAATATTTAATGCAAATTTTGTTAGGATCATAGAGATGCATTACTCTAGAACTAAGACATCTTCAACACATATTTCTTCTCAAAACTAAAGATTAACTAACAGTATTATAAAAATCTGAGTAAAGTCTGAAACTTCGCCAAATTAATGCATCATAACGTTTGAATGAATTGAGTGTTTCCAAAAATTCATTGAACTATGTAAAGGATAAGTAGAATGTACATATATATTTCTTATTTCCCTCATTTTAGTGTTGCATTGTTGTTGAAATAAGTAAATTATTTTTAAACAAAAAAGATAATAAACGTTTTAATTTATACATTTGCTTCAATCCTAGGGTTGTACTTGATGTGCAGATGTTTTGGTAACAGGTACCAAGAGCAGAAGTTGTAATTTAGAGGAATGGACTTTCCTAATCCTAGATAACTCTTACATTCTTAAATAGGAACAGCTTTCCTAAGGAATACCTGGTCCATTGTTAACGAAGGATTTCTAATAAAAATCCATTTGTGACCTATAATTTTTGTATTAAAAAACATGTTATCCAGAAAAAAAAATTCAATTCAAAAGAAATGTAAATAAGAAAAAGTTAACATTTTTATTCTAACTTCCTTATTACTTTTGAAGTTTATCAATTATCAATGATCACCTGCACCTTTCCATTGCTCTCTAATGTTCTGAGGGTAGTGTTCTATCGTTACAAATACTCATCGCCGCCAATCTAAGCTTACTAGTCGAATTCAAACTCCAGCAATTGTACTTCCACTGAGGTGATTCCTTTCTTTGTTTTTGCCTTCTGCAAATGTGAATCGTCCAATTCTTTAGGTTTTTGTAAAAATAATTATACAGTTGTACGAGGGTCGTTTGAAAAGTCCGGGCAAAAATAAAAACTACTTAATTTTTTGGGGTAAACCTTTTTTATTTTTCAACATAGTCTCCTTTTAGGCTTATACACTTCGTCCAACGCTGCTCTAGTTTGTTGATCCCTTCCGAATAATAGGATTTGTCCAAGTCTGAAAAATAGCCATTCGTTTCTGCAATCACCTCCTCGTTTGAATAAAATCTTTTTCCCGCCAGCCATTTCTTCATATTGGGGAACAAATAGTAGTCCGAGGGAGCCAAGTCTGGAGAATAGGGGGGATGTGAAACGATTTGGAATCCTATTTCCATTAATTTTGCGACCACAACTGCTTACGCAACGCTTAAAGTCCTGAGGATTCTTCTGGAACAGCTGCAAACCGTCCTTGCAACACTTCACACGATTTCGTTTTTGGTCAAGCGTGAGCAATCGCGGCACCCATCTTGCGGATAGCTTTGTCATGTCCAAATGTTGATGCAAAATATTATGTACCCGTTCATTCGAGATGCCCACAGCACTAGCAATCTCACGCACCTTCACTCTTCTGTCATCCATCACCATATCATGGATTTTATCAATGATTTCTGGAGTAGTAACCTCAACAGGGCGTCCAGAACGTTCAGCGTCACTTGTGCCCATATGGCCACTTCGAAAATTTTGAAACCACTTATAGACTGTTCTAATCGAAGGTGCAGAGTCACCATAATGTTTATCAAGCTTCTCTTTAGTCTCCTGAGGCGTTTTGCCTTTCATAATGTAGTGTTTAATCAACACACGAAATTCTTTTTCGTCCATTTTTTGAAAATCACTCGACTTCCTCGATTCAAACGAATGCCAAACATAAAGAAATAGACCGATCTGGCTGAAACTTGGTGTGTGTTCTTCCAAGAGATGCTACTAACTAAACATAACCTCGATACGCGCCAGTGGTGCTATCTCTCTGACTTTGCACGGACTTTTCAAACGACCCTCCTAAACTGTGTTTTAATGAAATTCAGAGAAAAACATTCAATATTTTTCAGTGAGACGTGAATTTATTATGAATCCTTGTTATATTAATTTTTGTATATCTTCTGTTGGTCCAAACATCAACTAATGAAAAAGAAAAAATTACTATTTTATTGTAGTGAATTGAAGAATTCATTTATAAATTTGTGTTTGGTGTGATATTGTACAGCTAATGGCTCATACATGTATAGCAGTCGTAGACATATTAATTATAAGTTTTTTATTATGTTGAAGGCTCCGCAGAAAGCGTCAGCTCCACAAATATTTTTTTTTTTACTAAAATTTTAGTAGTGCAGAGATGTAGGACCCTACTACGAAAGGTCATAGCAATAATATTATAGCTGTACCAATTTAAAAGAAATTTTCACCAAGCATTACGAAACTGTTGCCTATTACATTGTAGTTATAAATCCTAATTAAGAATTATGCATTTATTATTAAATTGCTAGAAATAGTAAACTTAAATCTCTAAGCCAAACTAATGGTCCTTCTGCAAGAGAAACTATCTAGAACTAATTTAGGCGGGCTGTACAACATTTGTTAATAATAGTTTGAGGTGTGTCTTTGCCTAATATCATTTTTTTTCTTTACTGATTTATTCAGGTGTGTGACTTCGTACGCCTTACACTATTTTGTGTAATATTTTGATGCGCTATTTATCACATTATTACAATTCCTGCATTCAGAAAAAAAAAAAAATTATGACCACCTTATTTTATTTTATTAATTAATTTTAAATCCTTGACCAATTTCTTCATTAATTAAACAAAAAATTAAAGAAATTGGAGCCATTTTTTGGTTTCTAGATTGCAGCTTTTATTCAATGTTTATTTTAGACTAGAATGAATGGATTTCTTTTTTGGATTAATCACCATTTTTACTGTCTAGTTTTCTTTGTTTAAAAAGACTAGTGGTTATCAATATGCCTTAAAATAATTGCAGTTTGTAAAACAACAGTTTGAAACATTAATTGAGAGGATTTTAGGAAGAGAAGTCTAAGGGCATCCAGCTGTTCTAACCGCGTGGGTGCACTTAGATAGCTAATCATTTCCCTCAAAGGCGATATTAATTTTAAAGCAATATAGTTGATTGTATATTTTTTCAATTCATTAAAGTCATTGCTAATAAAATATATACAGATCAATTTAAAAAATCTGACGCCCACCTTTGAGATAAGGTAATAATTGTGGCATAACAGTTTAAGAAATAAGGTATCTAAACTATTTGGATTCATTCTTTGAACTTCCTTAGATTTTTGAACACATCTGTATATTCTTTACATTATTTCATTCGTTGGTTCAACAACTCTTGGAATATTGGTTAACTTCTTGGTCTCCTAATTTAATCATATTTATTGCATTGATGTTGAAAAATATCATTTGAACGCCGAAGAGGATATTCAGATTTAATTCTCTATAAACATTACCAACCTTTGATGTTATCAAATGTTTTAATTGTAAAACAAATAATAATTGTTAATAAGCGCTGGAGATGACCTATACCCTAAGTCGAAAGCTTTGCAAAGAAAATGATAACTTGGCAATAATCTTTCTTCTCTTTGAATGACATTCATTAACGCCAAATTAAATCTACAAGAAGTTAACTGAGATATAAAAATTCTTAAATGATGGTGCAGTGAAAGAAAAACTGAATGTGGAAATGATCAATTTAACATCACTTCATCAAGATGAAGGTATAATATTTATAATTATACATATAAATAGTGATGTAGGATTCCAAGGGAGCAGCACTGATAATGGATGAACTTCATTATGATTTATCCTTATAGTGAATGGTGAGTTAAACGGAGAGTACATCGACGAAAAATCTCTCCAAAAAGTGTTTCTTATTTTATTTTTCGTGTACAATCTTGCTTAGTAAATATCAATGGCGGAAAAGGACTGAGAATGGGTTAAAATTTAATTTAATTTACAACAGCCATTATGAAGGTATGAACGTCCACCAATTCTAAAGCTAGAAATTGCTAACACATTCCCTCCTTGCAAAATCTTTTGCATGAATGAATGTTGTAAAGTCAGAGCAAAGCTAATTTGCCCACTTCAGTGCATCAGACCTCCTAACAATACGGCTATCTAAAGCAATTGCAGTAATTCGTAGAATTTATGTAGATATAGTTTGTAAATTTATATCAACTTAAAATTGAAGTCCTGAGCCAGGTTCCCATTGTTCATTGTTTTCACATTGAAAATAAATATGGATTTATTTCATGATAAGTTTGCAAACAACTGTTATCTTTTTTCAAAACATTTTGGGGTTAAATTTTATGTGAAATCAACCCAATTTAAATCTAACATTTTCACTGACTCAGCTGGGTAAAAATTGTTAGGAGAAGCTGAAAATAATTAATATTATTTTTGTGTTTCATTAACACAATGAGTAAACATATGTTGTGCTATTGAGATAAATAATAATTAATATGATCTTCATTGATTAGATATTATCCTTCAATGGCATCTATTCATAATAATATCGTCAAAAAGAAATAGTGACAGGATTTAAAAAACAAACAATAGTTGTATGGAAGGGAGAATCATTGAAGTTTCAAGAACGAAATTGTAAACATGTCCTCCACATTAATGTACCACTAATAATTGCTGTGAATGGTACAATTATTAAATTATCCTTGTGAAAAGATCGTACATATGGTTTAGAAACCTGAAGTGGATACTCGCTGGATAATTTTACTTTTACTCTAAAACATTGTTTTAAGGAAGTTTTTTTTAGGAACAATTACATTGGATAAAATAATTGGCCATCGAATTATATATCTTTATTTTGGAAAAGTTTTAAAGAAATTTTCTGCTTTAATTTACAGGATGAATAACATTGCATACGCTCGTGGTGAGATTGGAAATAGTATTTCTTAGACATGGAAGAAATCACAAAGCCTAGAAGGAAAATTAACAATGCCAGTTTGTGGAAAGTGTTGGGCAACAAATTGGAGGTCCTTTTAGTTGATAGAAACTGTTAAAGTGCTGATAGAGGTAACGAAAGATGACTCTTGGTATTCAATAAGAGGTCAAATCTAGCATGGAAGTTACGCTTAGGTACTGGTAGAACTTTTGGACGCAAAAAATGATTAGTTAGTATTTACCAGAGCGAGCAAATTCTAATAAAAATCACTCAGAACTAAATACCTAAAAACCTCCAGAAGGTTAGTTATACAAAACATCAAATTTCTGACTCAATCCATCTGAGTTACTTAGTAGATAAGAAAAACTCTATAATGTCTTTGGGAAGTAATAAGGTAAGTTCTATAAAGGTTACTACACTTCTTTCAAAAGTAGAACTACATATGGTAAGCAAAGTAAGCTGCAACTTTTTCACTCACTTTCTCAACTATTCATACAGTCTTTCTTCTCTTGACTCAGTTACTTTCAATTATTATTGTTATTTTAGTAATTAAATAATTGCATAGTTAAAAGAGTATACACTATATGAAATGAGAGCTAACAATGGCTAACAATCAGACACTTGAGTAATGTTCTTGGCCTGACACCATAAAATATAGTGTAAAAGTTGCAACGTTTGATCATCCATTAAGGTGTTAAGATACCAGCGACGTTACATGACGTTTATTTGGATAGCAAAGATATTAACCTGAAACAAAAGTCGTTTGGTACGAGGGCTGAGAGGAAAATGGAATGTTTTATGTTTATTTAAAACAACTTCATATAGGAAAGAAATGACAGTTCTTAAAATGAGAGTGCTTAATGTACAATTAAATTTGAAGAGGAAAATGGGCGTTAATAATATTTCTTAGTGTTTTTTATTTGAAAGATTGAATTAGGAGGTTTATTTCTTAAAGTCAAGAATCTCCCAAAATTCTTACTTCAACAATAATTGAATTTTTATCGATGAATATCTCTACAAAAAAAATAATAAAATAAATAAATAATAAAAATAAATAAATTTTTATTCATATGATTAAAAAAACCATTTTATTTACTATTGCAAATACTGTAGGCATTTTAAGATACATAATTTGAAATTACAAACACGTAAACTGTGTTCACCGTTGCAGAGTAATAATATTATAAAAAATAAAATGTCAGTTGTTTAGTCACTTCATAACTATTTCCGAACTAAATAATGCTCTTGTCACAAATTTGTTTCATAATCACTAATAATATTAAGAGGGTATTAAATACAATCAGCGTTATTGCATGAATTAACAAAGTTCAGCTTTGTTGCGGAGCCAAAAGTAAGTTTTAAAAATAGTGCGCAAGGTTCATGACGAAAGCTTTATATTGGTTCTATTTAATTATTGATTTTAATAGCATGGACTTCACTTAAGATTTATGTAATAATAAACCGTAAAGTACCAAAGTCTTCTTCTATCTTTCCTCACTGTCTCCTCTTCAAAAAATAAGAAGTTAAATAAAATACATAATTAAAATCCATACAGATCCATAAAAAAAGTTTTGTTTTCTATGTCTTTACTTTCTAATTGGAAAATACCTGAATCCAAATGCATATTGACTGGTTTCTGGTTATTACAATTAACTATGGCATTCTCTTGTTTAAGCTTTTGAAGTTGAATTTTATTTACATAATATTCAAATTAAAGGTCAAATTAAACTCGGAAACCAACCACATGGTCTTCTTCAAATTTATAATTTGACTTACATATTTGATACCTTTTAGGTAACAATGACGTCCGTTACTTTTAAAAGAGAAACCACATAGCTTTTTCTCGTGCTTTCTAGAAAATCTTTTAAGAAAGATTTTCTTCAAGATGTTTCTTTTGAGTATGTTCAGCAGCCTGGGATGCAGGAAATACTATAATAAGTTACTCCTAGAACCTACTAAAACTAGCATTAAAATAAATAATAATAATAAAAAACAGCTTTTGAAGACAGCTTTCTTTATTGAATTTTCTTTTAGTAATACAAATTTCTTTATTTACAGGTCAATGTTTTTGAGTTTTACTGAGATTTTATTTGATAATTTCTAATGGAACAGACCACATTCTGATGAACTTCCATACTAATACTGTATGGAAGTTTCTTAACTAGAACAATTACAATCGTTGAACGGCTTTTATATTCCAGGATACTCTATATTGTAGGGCGGTAAGTTGTTGGTACATAGGTCATTAGTTCAAAGTATAAATATTTCTCTTTGTTGTAATCAACTCTCTTTAGCTACTATGTCCATAAATAGAATACACATGCATTAGTATATATTTATCTATATATTATACTATTACATTTTTCTAAAATTTCAACGTATATATATTAATGTATATCTTTTCCATAATAGATTTTTCTTATTCCCATTATTTTTCTTACTGATTCATTTGCTTATTTATTCAACTTATTTTGATCTGCTTTTGTGTGATATTAATACTACCTATTACTCTTATATAATTATAATATTTTAGTCAAAAAAATATTCAGAAGTAAATCAATGAAAATCTGAATAAATGTAATGCAGCCTTGAATTTATACTTAAATGAAACATATGAAACGTCGACGTGAAGGATTGTAAGGAACCATAATAAAGGCGAGAGACTGTGTAAAAGGATTAGAGCAAGTCGAGAGAGCAGTATGAAACTTATGATATGTTGTTTTGACG
This sequence comes from Rhodnius prolixus, assembly GCF_049639745.1. Lineage (NCBI taxonomy): Eukaryota > Metazoa > Arthropoda > Insecta > Hemiptera > Reduviidae > Rhodnius > Rhodnius prolixus. Next base: position 11,892,983 of record NW_027411634.1, on the reverse strand, counting down.
AGTTGTTGTACGAAGCGAATTTTAGAGATTAGTGTGAAGAGTTATAGAAAGAAGCATCTGACGGAGCAGTTTTGATTGGAATGTTTGTATAGTCTGTAAGTTTTTAGATTTGGCTGTAGCCCACTCATGTATTCATGGAAGTTCTGTGATCGGCCTATTTCAGACTCTTACATCCCCAGGAAAACGTACAACATAGAGAGACAGGGGTCCTTCATTCGACGCTGTAGATTTATTAGGCTATTTTTTTTAAAATTCAGTTGTATGCTAAAAAACAGATATAAAAACACTAATGATATAATGAAAGGAATGTTCTATTTTTCATTAAAATATTTTGGGTAGCTCCAATATTTGTATTCAAATATTTTTAGGATCCAGTCTTGGAGTTTAAAAGAAGCTACGCCATTGTTTCCTCTTACTTCAAGTCAAGGAAAGTGAAAATTATTAGGATTAAATAACATTCATTGTAGATATTGTAGATTCAGCAGCCATATTTAGGACGAATAATCAAAAGTTTTATTTTTAATCTATAGCATAGTTATAATAAAACATTACCTAACACAATATATATCTATTGTAAGTAATATAAATTACAATGACTTTAATTAAAATAAATTATGAGTACAGAACAATGATGCTGCCCACAAGTGTCTGTTGCTCAACTCGATGGAGGTGTCACTCCCTTATTTAGCACTATTTGATTATGCCTTTAAGGGATATTTACATACTTTCTCTTACACTTTATAAAAAGAAGTATTCGAAGAACAAAAAATTTGAAGGAGTATTTGTTTTGTTTAAAGTTGTAATAGTTTTAATAATATTGTTATTAGCGACAAATAAAACTGTTAAATTTAGATTTTATATTTTATTAAAAAGTGAATGAACCTTTATTACAAATATTAGTATACTTTAAGGTGCGACAGCTTATGAAGTCATTGCCTTTTTTTTGTACAGTGACGGCCTCCGGACAATGCTCTCAATGAGAACATACTAACCAGAGTTGGAGCTGTTAGAGACTCCCAAGGTCTAGAACCCAGTAGGGGTTTTGATATACACACTAACTTAATCCTTTCCCCAAATGAACTCATTAAAACAAATTATTAAACCTGATGAGGAAAGTTCACTTCTTTTACATTTTCTTCAGTTATTATAATATTAGTTGTCATGAGATACTAAAACGGATCAAAATATTGACATCAAAAAGCAAATAAAAATAATAAAAAAAGGATAATAAAAAACATTTGTCTGAGTAGGTAACTATCTTGAAGTTTGCACGAGACATCAGAGCGAAAAAAACCTCATAATTTAAATGTAAACTAATCTAGTATGAGACATGGTATGGTCCAGATTTCAAAGTCGACCTGCTGAAATATCATGTGGTTAGAGTTGATCGTGATAATGGATATACGAGGTTGCGCCATTTTCATAAGCAGAAGGTTGTCTTTCTGCCCAATTTCATGTTTACCAATCCGAGTAGTGATTGAATCCAGATATGGGGCAACAATGGAAGAATAAAAAGATGTATCTTTTAAACCAAGCCATAAGCCAAGCTCTGACTATAAGAGATTTTAACTTCCATCACTTTTCATGGGTTGGCAAAAGAGCAAATCCCTAAGGGTGGACTATGTAAGGAATAAAATATATCTTCGTTTTATGCATACTTAACGTTGAAACTCGAACCCAGATATCCAGAAAGATTTGCAAACATGAGAGATGGGACATTTCTACAAGCCCATACAACCTGAAATTTTTAATTAATATACGTTTAGCAGCTTGAAAAAATTGCAAACATTGCATATAAACAAGGCTTGCTTTGCTTATTAAAACGAATCTTTTTTTTTTTTTTACAAAAAATGTCCTATTATTTACATCAAATAATATGAGCTAAATCAAAATATTTTGTTATTAAATGTTTCCAAACTGAAGCATTTAGTGAGTACAATAACCCTGATCCAGAAATTAATTTATTTAAATATTATATCTCCTTTAATCATAAATTTTAACATGCCTATTTTATTTTATTTTTTTAATTGTACCGACTACTATTTTTAGTAAGGTTAGTTAATTCATAGTTTAGAACTAACTTTATAGTTTAGCGTTTGTACCTCTTTAAATCGTAGTAATTATTGAAACCGGTTTAATAAATTTTAAGTGTTGTTAAACTTGGATGCAATATAGCAATCCATAATAACATGAAGCTAGATCTCGAATGTGGTATTAAATTTTTGTATCGATTGCTACTTTTCTTTCTTTCCTTTTTTCTAATTCATGCACTATGTTTGAAGTTAAACATTGAAAACAATGAACAGCGATAAAGTGAATTTACATAAAAACAAGTTGAAGAGATTGGTGGTAGTGCACTAGTCTTCTTCTACCTGGACAATCCGACTAGTCTGTTCCTAGATTTTCCCTTGTCTCTTACAGCTCGTTGTCTGGTAATTGACATATTCAATTCAATGATCAATAAGAGTAGCCTATTCTATCTCATAAACTCTACCAAAAAGGTCTGTTTTGACTCCATTGTATAGAAATGTCTTAAGAAACCACAATGCCCTCTAAGGAATCCAACCATGAACCTGATAGATGCCCACGAAAGAGACATAGTTATCTTACTAACTATTGATTGTTTCGACATCCCAACGAAATCAAGGACAAGAAGAAACGACTGCGTGTAATTCCCGGCGTAATCATACTTTTAGAAATGATCACTATACTTATTCGTACTAGGAATAAAGATATGATACTTTTCGAATATATCTTGATAGTAATGATTTATACTCACGTTGTTTATTTATACTAGTTTTTATACTTATAAGTTCAGGACCTGGAATGGAAAAGGCATTAACAGCTTAGAAATCTGTTTAAAATTAGATAATATCTGAGCACTTTTATAATTATGGATTTCCAAGATAATCTCTTAGATCTGTGTTTACATGTTTGTTTCTGCCACCAACTATTTCGAACAATCCAAAATGTGGGCCATAATTTTATTTCTTCCATTTTTTCTAATATTATTTCCATTATCCTTGACATTTTTGTTTACTCGGCCCCTCATAGATACATATATCAGGTTATGAGTACTGTCATTAAGGAAATAATTGCGATGGAAGGTGTGATTCATTAAATTAATGTGTTTTATGTACCAAAATAAAAGTTGTGGTTTCTTATTAAGAGATTTACTATAATAGCTGCATAATAAAGTTACCACAAAATTACAAAACACATTCACATGAGGGTTTGAGCATTTTATCATCACTTTGTTGATTTTATTTATTTCAAGCTTTGAAGCTTATCAAATAGTTCGGATAGATAGAGCTGTTGGGTTCATCCAATTTTTTACAAATATACGAACTTAACATTCATTCCAAGTTTCACCAATAGATAGTTGCTGCTTCTTTCAAAGTCACAAAATTTAATCTTCACAATGACCTCAACGTCACCAAGTAAAACAACTCGCCAGGTTAAATATCACAGTTTCCAATTGCTCTTTCTGCATCCTTTATTATTTTTGTGTAGTTTCTTGCCTCCTGTATAATTATAGAGTTAATGAACTCTGAACTTCAAAGTGATAGACCAACGTGTATAGTATTTACACAAAATTTATACAAAACGGTTGAAGGAATCTCTGGGAAATTGCCAATAAAAAAGTAAAACAAGAAATGATTGAGTAATCAATTATGCTAAATAATTCATAATTTAGTCTGAAATAAGAAAATACACTTAGAATATAAGAGAAAGTAAAGATTGCAAGTGGCAAATATTTATGAATGAAAACACAAACACGTATTTTTGGCCAAAATGTTCTCCTTTTTTTAAATACGTAACTTCTGTAATGACTCTATTGAATAATACATGTACATTATTAATTATTATGCAGCCAAGGTACTTGACAATATGACAAGACATTGTAACTCATTTTCCGTACGATTGCCCCAGTGTTGTTTTTTGTTTCCTTTCTTTGTTTTATGAAATTGTACATTCTTTACATACTACAGAGTGTATCTGCATTATTGCTCTACTTTAGTAAACGTACATTCGTTACTTGTAGGGAAAGACTTCAAGAGGGGTTTGGTTTTTGAAAAGAGGGATAGAACCAACCAAAAATAGGTTTTTTTTTTTATAAATTGCATCACACTTCGTGCAAACAACTAATAGTTCAGTGGTGGTTTTCATTTATTTCCGACTAAAGAAAAATGTAAATTAAATTAATCTGTTGACACTGTGGAAATATAAATGGCCTGATATTGTGTGGGAAGATGTCTCCCAATGGTGAAACTCCTCGACTGGATAGGAGATGTTCCTTGAAGAATGGTAATGGCAAGGTCAGCGGCGTTTCAATCTCCCAGGAGGATTGCTTTGGAGGAAAATATGTGAACGAGTGAGTTGACATGGTTATGGTCGTGGAGTTACGGATATATTTTTTTTTATGTTTGTTCAAAAGCAATTTTGAGGTCATTGTTTGATATGTAGAACGGGGTACTGCTAATTTGTCTTATTATTATTTATAGGAAGGGTTATATACGGTAGGAATTGGATCTCGCATTTGTATTTCTAAAGGTGCTCAATAACTGTATCACAGAAAAGTCTTTGGTTTTAAATGGAAGTTTTCAGTAATGTCACGAAGCCTTAAGAGAATCGTGTAGTATTTAACTTCAGTTCTTATCAGACTTTTACCTTTATTTATGATTCATTATCTAGGGAAACACCAGTTGTACAGCATGTAATTATTTTATTTTACCTTTAATTTATTGAATATTTATAACCCCTGTACGTAATTGAATATGTTATAGAAATAAAAAGGTAGTTGCTTTGAAAAAGATTGTTTTTCTACCTTTTTGATACAGATTTGTTCAAATAATCTATACTGAAAAATATAAATATATAAAGAAAAAAACAAATATTTATAAGGGAAGAAAGGTAAGCTAATGCTTAATCAACAAAATTAACAACTTGAACAAAAAGAAGTGCAGATAACTGTAATATAACTTGAGCAAAAACTTATTTAACTAAAACTTTTTAATTTGTATTTACTACTTTGAACTGTGTTTTTATTTTTTGTAACACTGAACTTCTTAAGGTCGTTTAAGCAAAAAAGCAAACAAAAGCAATCAAAGCAAACTACCAAGTTGTTTATTTTATTATTTCATAGTTCTTTTTGTTACTGTTATTGCGCGTCGTATAAGAAGATAACGGCCAGCGATTCTCAATTGTTTTTAGTTTTTTCTTTTTTTAAAAAAGAACCTCCCAAAAGATCAGGCTTCTAACTGTAGTTAATATTTTTGAGAAAGACTAGTTCATTGTTGATACAGACAGAGAGGTGATGGTTATGGATTCTTTTTTCATGAAATATTTTATGCTTTTAAAGCATTAACACAAGATATGTAATGAACATGTTTTTATTTTTTGTAACTAAGGTTACGTAATGATTTGTAATTTTTTGTTTCTTTTACCTGGAATTGGAACGAAAATGTAAGTTTATCCAAACATTCTGTATGTGTGGAAATTTCTGTATCGACCGGATATTTATTACTTTGGTTCAACTAAACATTCCAAAAATCTATCAACTCCAAATACTACAGTCAAACTATCTATACTCTAAAAAATTAATGCTCCAAACTGTAGAACACTTTATCCAAGATTTAATAATCGCGCTATTCAAGAAATTTCACATTCGCCTCTCTGTTCATCCTAAACCTCTCATTTTCCATCTCAGATATTCCAGACAACTCCAAACGTTAGAATGGTTTTAGTGCAGCTATAATTACTGTTTAATACCATATCTATAACCATTTTGCTTAATCATTTCTAACATGAATGAATGAATAAATGACGTACATTTACAAAAATATGAAAAATACACAAACAGAAAAGTATGTACTTATTACATTACAAAAAATTTCCAATAAAACATAAATTAAATAATAAACATAAATAGTAAACAAAATAAACAAAAATACACTGATAAAAGAAAATTTCAAAATAACTTTTCAGATAAAATAAATTTCTCGTCTTAGACAATGGCTCGTAGGCCGTCTGTCGAGTAGTTCAGTTTATGTTTATAATTATGATAACTTTATAAATGAATGATGTTTAAGCTATAGGGGCAATATATTTCCAATATGCAACAAGTGGTAAGGGGCTAAACCATATTAATTGTTAATTACACAGGGTGACCAGAGTTATATGCTCCACCCACCCTTCCCCTCAACGGCGGGAAATTTCGAAAAAATAAAAGACACGTATTCAATCATTCCTAGCCCAGTTCATCCTCAGTGATTGACCCATTCTCCAAAACTCCCGTATCTCGAGATACAGCATCCGACTTTGCCCCACTCAATATTCTAATATATTTGATATTAATAATGTAGCTGTTGATTCTAGCGGCAGGAATATGCTGTCCAAAGAACGTTTACTTTAAGTTTGTCAGGTTTTCCTCAGTATGGCTTCAGTTATCAAATTGGAACTTAAACTGGTTTAAAATAAATGGGCTTTTTCGTCAATTTTAAGTTAACTTAGCGCTGCTTTTTTGGGAAATGGTAGCGACAGAACTTTTTAATTTGTATCCACCAGTTTGAACTGTGTTTTTATTTTCTGTAACACTGAACTTCTTAAGGTCGTTTAAGTAAAAAAAAAAAATGAATATGGATCGTGTAAAAGATGTTAGGAGAAGGTAAGACAAGGTAAAAGAGACGTGAGTTCTTTGTTGTAGGCGCTGACAATGCGACTGGTCGGTCCCATTTTCCAACAACTTGGTTTCTTTCTACAACATTGATTGAAACACGTACAGTTTCAGACTCTATTGTTAATACTGGCCAAAACTGTCATGAATTTATTGTGAATATTCATTGGCTGGTTACAATGTGGTTTGAGTATGCAAAATAGGTCTTTGTTATTTCTTTTTTGTTAGATTGGCATAGCTTAGCTACCTTAAAGTAACCTAAATCAACAGTCAACACATACTTGTATTTACATTAGACATTACACTACCTAATTTACACATAACACAGCCCACACAACACCAGGGTTCGTTTATTCACTTTCATTGTAGCTGCTTGACTGCTTTATTCACTGTTACTTTCTCTAGTCGACATTGTAATTTTTTTTTTTTTTATTTAATCCGTGAAGAGGTTCTTTTTAAAGTATTTTACGCAATGATTGTTTCTCGCTTTGGAAAAAAAATGTGTTAAAAGAGGTTCCTGGGTCACACCAAATGCTTCAAAATTTCTAGGTAGGCAATTTTATTGTTCTATTTGATTAAGATGTGAGGTTATGCACGAAAAATCTCTTGTCCAACAGTTTTAATTTATTCAAAGAACTAACAGTCACTGCCATGGATACAGGGCTTTGTCTATTGAGACAACATCTTAAGATGGAATATCAAATCATTTTCTAGGAATGTGGACAGTAAGGCGGAACTATGTAGGAAGAATAGATAGGATAAGAATGATTTCTGCTAAGATGGGTCTTTTTTTCGATTTCATGCAAGGAGAAATACATTGATTTTATCAACCAACTTTTAAACAGCACAATCAATGACGTTTCCTCCAAGATAAGATTGATTGGGCGACTTCTCCTCTTTCCAGCTCCTGCTGAACTCCCAAAATTACGATTTTTGGTGATTTTCAAATTAAACTATTGGGAATATGTACATCTATCTATATTATAAAAAAAAGGTAGAACATTTTCTTTAAGAACCTGCTGACTGTAAAGTACAGTTCACAATCCAAGATGACGAATCTTTATATATCTTTAAAATGTTTTTGTTGAATCACTTATAAAATATATAAATTCAAATCCTGATTAAATTCCTAAAGAGTGTTAAGTTCGTAACAGTTTCTCTTAGAAACATCAAAAAGAATAAAAATAATGAATTATTTTTAAACAAATTGAGGAATTGATAGGGATTGTGTCAGTACACTAGATACTTATTTAGTCCTGAAAATATTATAAAACAGTTTTTATTAACTTTAGTTAAGACCCCCTGGTGATACATGATAGTTTGTTAGTTTACTTTCACCACGGCAAGTAAGACATTCCAAAAAATTTATTGTTTGTAAACTAGTTAATGAAAATTTGGGAATTAAAAAAAGAAAAAAACATCAGATTTGTGAACGGAAATGGCCAATTATGACTAACAGTAATGTAGTCCGTGTGAATTGTATAATACGTATTTATATTATGAAATAGTTCAACCTGATTCTTACACTAGGATCTAGGGTGGTATTGGATGGACGATATTGCCCAATATTACACACTGCTCGCCCTTGTTCGATGTTATTGGACGATTTTTTTTATCCTAAACTAAACCGGCTTTTATTTCTTTGCTTTTAAATTAAATTTAAAAAAAATAGTAAATTGGAAATATTTTTATATTAGCTGATTTGTTTTTTTTCTACTACTTGGTTACCGGAGCTTTTTTCAGCGCACTGCCGATCTCCAGACAATGGTCTTTCATTAAAGTCAATGGTGTCCAGTTAAAGAATACAGTAAACTAATAAAATTGTACGTTCTGACCGCAGTTATTGATATGGCTTTTTAAAAAAAGTTGAAAAACGTAATTTGTGATATAAAGTAAGTAAAATAATGCCCACTTTTCAGTCAGGCTTTACTGATTGACACCGGCAGATAAGTAGTAAACTTCTTTCTTTAACTGTTAAATAAAATCCAAGGCCCAAGACCGGGAATCGAACCCAGTGCCACAATACATATTAGCTGTACAGGCCTCGCCTCTAACCGCTCGGCTACTGTAGCGCCTATATGATATAAAGTAACTTTAAAGGAAAATATATCCTAAAAGCTCCAGAAATTACGATTGTCCAATGTAGAAATAAGTTCCCTTATTTCTCAGCAACCAATTTGTATACACTACACATAAGGTAGTATTTATTTTTCGTCTATAAAAATTAAAAATCATTTATTATTTCTTTTTAACAAATAATTCGTAGAAATCTAGTTTATTTGGTTAGGGACAGATTTTATCTTGCAGTTTTCAGGGTTAATTGCCTGTTTCTTCAACATAAGTTACGTGTAACTATTTAATAATCAGATTACTTCTGGCCATCTGACACTAGCCAACTTGTTATTGAGACTACATATTATTTACATCATTATTTCTACATGTTTTTTTTTTTTTAAATATTTTATTCATGAACTCTAAAATATTATAATAAACGCTAAATAAGAGAATGACTACCCTAGAAACAATTTAATTGTAATGTGACCTCATTTTCAGAAATGATTGACAGATCGTTTGTGAGTAGGGTAAATAGAAAATTCAAAAGGACAAAGTTCTGGCTCTTTGGCTGTTCTAATTAAAAATATATTAGTGAAGTATACATAGAAACATAAGAGTGTGAAAGGATATTATGATCCTGATAAAGAAAATTCCTCCAAAGAATGGTAAGGCTCGATAAACCGGAATAGAAAATTAGAAGAGTTAAAAACACTTTTTTACGAAGAATACGTATTTTTGCGGATGATTCAATATAAGATATCTAAGAAAATGATGTATTATAAATCTGGAGTCTAACGTTTGATAGAGTGTAATAATGAAGTGATGAGATCTTGTAACCAACTGTCATTGCCTTTTAATTACTGTACCTTACAATGTAATGTAAGTTTTTGTCAAAAATCAACCAATTGAAAAGATAGCTTTTTACTTTTATTGTTTTGGGAACTTTAAGAATCGGGGACGTTAAAAGCTTTTTATTTTTCTAATTTCATTGATTCAGCTTACAGTCCTAATCACATGATGTTTCGTATTCTGTGACCTAACAAATAAATAAATAGAATGCTTTTAGTAAATTCGTTTTACTTATCGATGATTGAATACTGATAATACGTCATTTTATGAAATAATAATAATAATAATAAAAAGTCTTAAGTGTAACCATAGACGTCAATGCGCCAAAATATAAATACGTATGTATATATGAAATAAAAAATAATCTCTAGTAGCAATTTCGACAAACAAATAACCCAAGAAAACTATAAGTAAATGATAGCGTTTTTTTAGATAGTAATATAATTATAAATGGCAATGAAAAGCGCAATAAATTATTAATTGAAATATTAAGTGCTAATAGTAGTCACTTCGTAATAGTTTGGTGATTATATAAACACCATCAACGTATGCGAATATACAATATCCAATGCAGACTAGTTAAATGACCAATCCATTGATGGTATTTTGAACAAGAAGACTCTGATGATACCACAGATGTTCAGAAAGCTCGTGGCAATAATGTCGCAAAGTGTGACCCTAAATTAAATTTCGTTATAAATATTTTTCATGTCGATTGGTGGGTTATCCGCAGGCATGGGATCCTAAAATTGGTTTTTCCACTTCTCTTATAGAAAATATTTAAGTTAAATAAATTTTAAAAAATTGAGGACTTTGAAATAATGTTGGTGATTGTCAATAATGTTGATTGTCTTGTTGATCAAAATCAAATCATAAATAATTATTTACAAATGATATAAAGAATATAAAAATATAATTAAAAGTTTTATATAAAAATAAAATCCTAACAATAAAATAAATTTTAAGATTCAAGTACTACTAAATATCTACTGGAATAATGGTAGTAAATTATATACATATAAAACATTGATAAATCACCAAAACATTAATGTCATTTCTAGCTGATAAAATTTAAAAAACTATAACTACTGTTTCAAGTGGATGTGTGATATCACTGTTCTACATCTATCAAGATATACAATGCAATATATGAAAATCGAAAATATATTTGAACTACATTTATATACTTGGGTTAGGTGCACTAAATTACTAATATTTTAAACAAGAAATATCAGTCGCGCCCGAAAATAAAAAATTAAACCTTCAAAATGCAGTAATAATTATCTAGCAGCTAATTGATGTATGAATAAAAATGGTCAATAATTAAGTATTACTAACAGGAGAATATATATAGATGACGTAAAGAAGGTAACCAATGATTAGTTAGGAAATATCTGTCTCCATTAAAACAAAATATAATCAATTTGCCAGCTGGAAACAAAATAAAATAAAAGTCAGCTTGTAAAGCTCATATTTGTCCTTTAGGCTGGAAACATAGTGGAGCGGCGAGCAAAGCGGCGCTGATAGCGAAGAGCGAAGCGGCGAAATCAAACACTAGAAATAGATAGAGTTGCTCTATCTTCGCTTTGCTCGCCACTATGCGCGGTCCCGTATGTTAACTTGTGTTTGATTTCGCCGCTTTGCTCTTCGCTATCATCGCCGCTTTGCTCGCCGATCCACTATGTTTCCAGCCTTACAGTGAATAACTTGGAGCTCTATGCATTCCGTTCACTGTTGCAAATGTTGTTAAGGCCTTGGAAAATGTTTTAATAAAAGAAAACCGAAGGAAACATATGTAGAACGAGTTGGTACAATGCCAAATCCATGATAAGTCGGAGGGTCCAACTGTTTTACAAGCATTATTGCATTCATCTGCAAAATGGTTGTACGTTGTGGGTGCTTCACGTAGTTTGCCCTGAAGAAGATTTTTCTACATAAACTTTATAAAATTGATGTGTGTTATTGGAGGTTTTTCCAATTTGGTAACTGCAGATCAAGGTGTCACACTGTTGTTAGTTAAATATAGGTCCTAGACTTTGGTCTTCATCCTGAGAGCTGTGAAGTAAGTGAATATTGTTTTCTGTTGGAGTGTGGAAATTTGGAGTTCTAAATTATGGGGGATTGTATGGAAATTAAATTATCCTTTTCTAAGGAGTAATAACCAACTTTAATGGTGTATGCCAGGATAAAATGAGATGAAAAAGCAAGCTAAGAGAGGAATGCTCGCTGCTGTTCAGTACAATCGAATCAGACGTTTATTCATTAAGCAACATGTCAGCACAAATCAGGCTTGCTATAAAAGAAATTATAATCAATTTACAAGTTAGGACAACGAAGATTGAAGCAAGTGAAATTAGGAGAAGCATTTGACGGTTGATTTTAGACTAAAGGTTATAAAAGGAATCAAATCGCGAGATAAGAAGTTTCTTCTTAAATATTACGAAGTTACTTAGAGCGACACAATTAAGTTTTGATATTCTAATAACAATGGCCAATTCTGGTATTCTGGATGGCCAATTTTTATAGAAAAATAAAAGTAAAATCTATAACTAACTGAAACTAGCGAAGATTATAAAAAAAAAAATCTCAAAATGTGAATACCTAATTAGTAAAGCAAAACTTTGCATTGAAATACTTTAGTAAAAGAAATAAAAATACGTAAAATTTTAAACCTCTCTTTATGAGGGAAGGTTTTTTGTTGAATCTTAGTTCCAATAACTAAGTTGAAGATTTATTTTTCCAATTACTAAAAAAAAACGGTTGAACCAAGTTAAAGCTTTGTATGAAGAAACATGAGGTAATTATTTGCAATATTTTGAAACCTAATAACAGTTACCGAAAGATAAAATAGATCTTAAAAAAATAAATAAATAATAAATTTCAACAAAACGTAGTACAAATAAATTCGATTTAAAAAATCTAAAATACGTTCAATTAAAGTGTCAAACTTTTTATCATTTAGTTAAAAAAAAAGTAAAGACGTTTTTTCAAGTAAGTAAATAAAAAGAAGTACTATCTTAGGAACTAAAAACTTGTTTGTTCAATATTTTAAAGTACTCTACAATCGTACAAGTGATATGGTACAAATTAAATTTATATAACCATTTCTGTTTTTTTTTATGTTTTCATGGTCGAAATGCAGGTTATTGTGGTTACAGACATTAAAAACTTTCCCACTTATTTTGGTAAATAAGGAAAATGAGGATAGATGAAGGGAAAACCCTCTAGATATTGATAAATCGGCTCACAGCTGATCTGTCTTTTTTCTTTTGATCCACTCGATTAACAACCACATTGGACAATACTTGGTTCCTTCATTATTTGATGAGTAGAGTAGCTTTAACCGTAATTTAATCTTAAATTCTCGGGGATTGTAAAGATCAGTTAGACTAAATTACATAGCCAGAATTCCGTCAAGAGTTCCTGTTGATTGTGAGGTTTCATATCCTTACAGTGAGAATCCTTCAATGTTTGAAGTGTACACTTGATGGTTACTTAGTAAGTTGAAGTAAAAAAAGGACAGATAACTGTGTTATATTGTTTGTGTTATATTGTTGTTTAGTTACTAGTATAAAAATAACGTATGTTGAGTTGAAATACCAAATTGTATGAAAACGTTAATAAAGAATATCTAGAATAATTCTAGAGTTCTTTCTTGTAATAGTAGAGATATTACAATAACCTTCACTTAAAAGCCACCAATCTACCCTAAGCCAAGGAAATAAGGTACCTTAAAATGACTGTGGAGGAACAGTTTCGAGCGACTAATGTTACAATAAATCTTGCCTGCAAATGGAAGCTGCAAAAAGTATTTAGACTAAAGTACCAGCTGATATGGTATAGATGGCACGAGTGGCCATTAATAGATTATTCAAAGTGATTAATGTGGCATGTTGCAGGGAAAAAGAGCAAAAATGAGGCCAAGGAAAACTTCGAATGAAGAACTGCATAAAGTACACACAAGAAGTAAACTGAGGATTGGATTGTAAGAACATTAAAGTAGCTCTGAAAGAGACCTTACAAACAGAAAACAAGCAGTAGAAAAGGCTTAAGAAGACGGCAACAAGAAAATTGATGAAGTGGCGAACCTACTTGTTAGGCTTGGCGAAGGCGATCTGTCCAACTGTTTGAAAACGATTGAAATTAAATATTGCTTTGAAAAGTCATAAAGATTAAACAAAAAATAAAAAGATTATTGCCTTGAAAAAGGCAAAATATTTACAAGAAAGTTGGTGATAAATATGTTCTTTTTTATTTACTCCCCCGAAAAAGTCATTCAGTTTTTGGTTTAGCCTCAATACATAAAAAAAAATACTATTCCATTTTAAACGAGGCCGTGATGGAAATACATATATCTGTGTAATAACATTTTATACCTCACTTGTTATTTCTTTCACAAAATAAGGAGAACAAAAAATTGACACTTAATTAGTTATATCGTTCTAAATATGCCAGGTTTACCTGTGAACCTTTCATAAAACCGCTTTACAGATTCATAAAAACATAAATAAATAAAAAAACAAAAAAAAAATTAGAAACAAAATGATATTGAACCAACTCAGTTAAAGCTTTGTATGAAGAAACATTAGATAATTATTTGCAATATTTTGAAACCTAATAACTGTTACCGAAAGATAAAATAGATCTTAAATAAATTTCAACAAAACGCTGTACAAATAAATTCGATTTAAAAAAAATATAAAATACGCTCAATTAAAGTGTCAAAATTTGAATTAAAATGTAATGTTAAAAGTTATGAATATTCATGCTTCAAATAACATTTTGATTATTTCACTTATCGTAGATATCAAGTTAGACAGATATTTCCAAAAGTACTTGAACACATGATTTATTTATTTTATTTGACCGAACATGTAAATTTCTTGTTTCGGCAAGATATCAAATAATGCAGCAAAAACCAATCAACACTAACTCCTGGCCTTAAAACAAACAGCGATACGTAATACTACACCTGAACACAAGTCTAGGAGAAAATATTCTTTAGAAAAACTTAGAGTAAAATTTAACATTCATTAGGAAAATAATTTTTGGTGCTAATGGGAGAGGGCCATCTTAGACATCCTTTCTAAAGAAATATTTGTAAAAAATGTTTCTATTCGATAGACTAAATAATAAAACTAAACATGATTGAATATAAGAAACTAGTTAAATCATTCAGGTTTTAAGAAAATATAATTTACAGCAATAATTTCCTTAATTTCTGTGAAACCATCTGTAGACTTAACTGTTCACCATATTTAAAAAAAGTTTACATTTGTTTAAGACCACCTTGAGAAACATTTAAAGCTTAATAATTGTGAAACTGAACTATACCCGCATCTAATTTATAAACTGTCTTGCTTTGCACTATGATTATCAATAAATATTGTTATTTTAATGTCAGTATAATAATTATTACATTTAAGTAATAAATATCTTAGCCTACATTCAACCTTATCACCAATTCTTTTATTAAACCATAATATAAGAAACTCTTTAGCATTCAAGGTTTGCTAAGTTGTGCTCTATATCATCCGTGTAAACAGAAATAACAAGATGGAGCTGCTGTTCTTTGGCACACTTTGTGTTCATCTTTCAATACTGTATCAAGAGATTAATGTCCAGAGGCGCTATCAGTGCACTGAGAAGGCTTTGTACCCACTAATATTGACACACCTTAATGATATTTAAAAAACAGTAAAGTGTATTTGTAAATAAATATTAATTAACAGGTAATACCAAAATATCGTAATTATTTTTGCATTTTTGAGATCGATATTTTATTATTTATTTCCCCCATCTTTTGAATGTAATAGTAGCCATCTAAGAGGATTGAAAAGATATGTTCTCCATTAAAAATGATTGAACTATAATATCAAATAGTAGAAGTAGTCCTCTTAACTTATGTGACTAAAGCTGGTTACTAAAACCATAAATCAAAACTAATGATTGACACGCAGTCGCGTCTAACTTTCGAAATATAATCAGTCTAAAAGATTCCCATTTTATCGGCAAGATATTCAGAAATAGTGCTAAAAAATTTCATATAATTGTTAGTTAATTTCTTGTTCTGCGCATGTTGGGCCCTGACTTCTTTATTAATTTTCCTCCGCTCATCTCTCTCTAACCCTGTACCTCCATCTGGTTATACACAGCTTTGCAAAATCCTCCTCAACTTCATCAATTCATCTTCTTCTCGTCTACCGACTTTCCTTCTTCCTTCGGATTTATTTCTACAAAACTGACTAACTAACCTATACTATCCTAACTAAAAAAACTAACTATCCTATCCCTATCTCCATTAAAAACATTTTTACCTTTAATGTCTGATACTATGTCCGGCAAAGTATATTGCTACTGAGCTCAATTCTCCATTAACTATACATTTTTTTAAAAAAAGTTCATTCCATCCATGGAATGTCGCTGGAAATTCACTGGTTCAACTGGATTTCACTTCCGCCGATTGTGTTCCTTTGAAATTATTCAAACATTCATGCCTATCGCCATTTGGCATTTAAACTATTAATCATGTATTTATGCAACTAATGGGGAGTTATTTTTTTTTTTATATAGAAAAGGAAATTTATAAATTATCTTTGCTAACCATTTGTTACAATTCTCTAGGGAGAGTATTAAGATCAAAAGGTCACATATGTTGCCCTAACATTTACAAACTAAACTCTTAATTCTAATTTCTCTTCTTGTTTCTGTCAGAGAGGTTTTTAGTCGTCAGGGTCTGATTTTTTTTTTTAACTCAACAATTTTGTTACTACTTGCAATAAACACAAAAAGTTCACATTAAAAATTAGGAAATCACTTTAAATATCATGTCACGCTCAACTTTGTACCACATGTTAAATTATCTTAATATCTGTTTTCTTAATATCTATTATCTCCTTTTTCAATTAATTTACTAGAACTATTTCTTTGCCAAACTTTTTTATTTTATTTTTGGGTCAACAATTTTTATCTAAATTGGAGAGGAAAAAAGTGGTGTAAAATGCTTATACTGCTTGCCCCTTGCACCAAATTCCACAGATCTAGTAAATAGATGATTGATTTGATGAAATTACGAATATTTATACAAGTTTGAGGAGGGAAAAAACAAATTTTAAAAAGTTATTATTACTATATACTAAAAACTATCATAAAGCTCTTTATTACACGTTTAGTATAATTTCAGTTACAGTTTACTTTTTTTTTTTTCTGCAAACTGTTGGTCAAGAAATTGAAAATTAGAAACTTGCAACTCTGTTATTTCTATCATCTTCAGAATTTATAAGTTAACGATGTTATTCTAATCTGCTTTAATGTCTATACTCCTTAACAAAAACTTACAGTTTAAAATGTTAAGTATAAGGGTTGATTAAACGCCAAAAGGTACACAAATCAGCGAGTACCCAACATTTCATTAATACTTCATTAATATTTAAGTAATTCTACTGCATTAATTTTCATTAATAAGTTATTTTTTAGAATTTATTAGATATCACAGACCCTTATGCTGGCCATTTTCGTCTACAAAATATATGTTCAAGTAGCACTGTAGATTGACTGTAATATCTAGTTATTTATAATAATCAAACTATTAATTACAGGTTAAAAAGAAAAACGTTATAAAAAATAAAATAAAAATATGAGGCTAAAAAATTCAAAACCTTGTTTAAAAAAATGCTTACACCAACTTACATCAATGATTTTGTTTATTTTATTTATTTATTTTTATTTCTTAAATAAAAATCGTCGGTTTAAGTTCATTCTTCGATTAAAGTAATTGTTATTTTATGTAGTAGTCAAACGTTTATAATAATAGGTAATAATTATCTGGCTTTATCGCAAATAATATAGTTTTCTTCAATTACATTCTCCATCTAGGTGTTCTTCCCACAATGTTGTATATATGTAATATAAAGTAAATAAGAAATGCATATATTTAGGACAGCTAATTATTCCAGTATTTTACTATAAGTAAAATTAGGGGGACTAAATTAAATTACAATAGAGAAATGAATAATTATTGTTTAATAATCTACTTGTTATTAACTGTGTGTTAATTGTGCTCACGAATATTTCGGTAAGACGAATTCAAGACAGTAGCCTACTCTAACTTTATCTTTACTTTATCACGCATGTACGTATATGTGATTTATCATAATTATAACAAAAAAATAATATAAATGAAGTGGCCAGCATAAGGGTCTGTGATATCTAATAAATTCTAAAAAATAACTTATTAATGAAAATTAATGCAGTAGAATTACTTAAATATTAATGAAGTATTAATGAAATGTTGGGTACTCGCTGATTTGTGTACCTTTTGGCGTTTAATCAACCCTTATACTTAACATTTTAAACTGTAAGTTTTTGTTAAGGAGATTTTTGTACCTTTTGGATAGATTTTCCTTTTTGTCTATTTTACAAAGTTACATATCTGCTTTACAGATTTTTTTAAAATTTGGAATAAGCAATTCTATCATTATAACCTGATAAGGTGTTAACTACCACTGGAGAGATCTTTTTAAAAAATGATTGTAGTTGCGGCTCCCAAACCATCCTCAATAACAATTTTTTTGAGAAAGCGTTTTGAATAACATAGGAAGGTATTTGTACGTAAATAGCAAAATTAAACTGCGATTTCAGTACTTTCTTTTAAGAGGAGTAAGAAAAATAAACTAGGATTGCAGTACTTCTCCCTAAAAGGCAAAGAGGCAAAGATTTTTTAATCGAACAATTCATTGATTTAAATCGGTTCACTCATTGATAATTTAAACGATTGCAGTACTTCCTCTTAGTAGGAGGAAGAGAATCAGCAACGTAGAGGAGCTTTAACCACTTATTCGAGCTGAATTTTATCAAAATCGGACTAAGCGTTATAGAAATATTGGTAATAATAGTTTTAGAAAGAGCCTTATTTGGGTGGGGCGAACTCCCCTCCTTATGAGGCACGGTGCCGAGACTTTTAAAGTGCAAATCTGTATAAAATTTCGATTCGAATGACACTTCATTCATAAAAATCGGTTCACGTGTCGATCATTTGCAACGATTGCTATACTTCCCCTTAACAAGTGTAAGAGCTGATCGCCGCTTTAATGTTACGTAGGGGAGCCCTAACCCTATCATCCTACCAAATTTTATCAAAATCGGGCCAAGATTTACAGAGTAATTAGTAATAATAATTTTGGAGGGGGCCTTACATAAAGGGGGCTAACTCCTCTCCCATTCGATGTACAGCGTCGGGACCCCCAAAAGGCACATCTACATAAAATATTGAATCGAATGACACCTCATTCATGCAAATCGGTTCACGCGTTTAGGCGCTACGTTGTTTACAAAAAAGGTAACAACAAGAACAACAACAAGAACAACAACAACAAGAAGAACAAGAACAAGAACATTTTTTGAAAAAGCCGTTTTTGCTCATTTTCGGCAACTTTTTTCTCTAAACCTATTAGATCTGGGTGGTTGCAAAAAAATTACAGTTACAAAGGAGGGTTTGGAGTAAGATTTAAAGAAAATTTGGGAATTTTATCTTTTATAGAAAAAGAGAAAAAAATTGTCAAAGTTGGGTGTTTTTCAACGTTACGCTTTTTCGTGCAGTTTTTGATGGTCAACCCTTATACAACTGTCCTACCGGACAGTTTTAATGACTTTTTTTACTTCTTTAGCTGGTCGTATGCTTCTTTAGAACGCTTCATCTACCTCCTTTTAAGAGTAGGGTACAGTTTTTTTTAGCTAGGTTCCACCCAAGTACATATCTTTCATCGAATGTGTTTATTACCCAGACATCTTCTTCCCATTAAAAATGTTCAACCCTTGCGAACCGATCATGCTGAGCCTCTAGTTGATAAGAGCTTACTTGGCTGCATCAGGCTTGAGTAGATCCAGTTTTGTAAGCATACCTTACTTAATATTAACGCCTTAATCTGTCTATAGCATTATTCTAAGTAAAAATAATATGAAATAATTCGAAAATCAGAAAAAAAAGAAGCCATTGTCAATAATAAAATAATCGTGAAGATTGCAATAACAAAGTTACTGCAAACTATATCAATGGTTGAAGTTGTGAACTTGAACTCTGAAATAACTTTCACTTGCACGGATGTGTTTTTTTTTCATGTAAGCCGAATCACTTTTTCTCTCTTAAATTTGTCCATTTTTGAATTTTAAAACATTATATTACATTTATGTATACAGAAATGCGCTTACATTATTTCTAATACATTTATTCTCCTCGCGTTACAATATTTCATTACAATATAAAATAAATCATAAATCTAATGATTAATTGTTCAATCTAATAAATTACATATTGAAAATAATGAATTAATATTATTCAATAATGCTGAATAGGAATTGTAACATTTATAACATTTTTTTTTTTTTTGTCTGTCCCGTAACTATTGTTTATCATATAGTTAGGCAATCTTTTTTTTTTATGAATCTTATTTATTATTAGATATTGGGTAATAGCAGTCCAAAACTTTTTGATCAGTTTCATTAGAAAACATTTGAAATGATAAATTGTCAACATATTTGAGATTAAATAAATAGGAACCTATCCGACTTTATTTAGTTTTATCATTAAATTTTGAATTGCAGTAATATACATCGGAATTTTGAAGAAAACTCAGTAGTTAATTTAATTGCTAGTAGGATGCGCTACCTGTTTTATTTTATGCTAGATTTTACTGCTCAGATGTCTCGTTATGCGCTTTGTTATGTCTTTTTTTTTACAATTTGAAGTCAACTCGCGATTTCACCAGCTGTTCATCTCCTACTTGATTTTTGTATTCTAGACTTAATCTTAGTTACTAAATAACATAAATCTCTCTCATATGCTCATTCTATTTCCTTCTTTACACCTTATTTGGATTATAGTTATGGTGTGTTCCTATTTATTACCCAAAAATATTTCAAAAGCAACTTTCTTATAACAATACTTATTACCTTCAGGAACTCCCTGGCGAGACATTGCTGCCCATTACTTCCCCAAATTTCTTCGTTCATTCAGAAACTGTAGTGGTGTCGCAAAGAGATTGGTATGATACTAGATTTCAGAGTAGGTTTCTTGTTTGAGGTTCCCAAACCCTATTTAGGGGGAGCCTCTTGGCTGGAGTTAATATCCAGCTCTAGACGATACCACTTAGTAGGGCCCAATGACGAAGATATCCCTCCTTCAGCGTCACTAAGAACTTTTAGCAGGAAAGGTACTTTACATAAAGTGCTTAGATTTTGTTTTAATTTTGTCAATTCATTTTCAATGATTCTTGGAGAAAATAGCTATTAAGTTGTGTGTATTCTAAGGAAAAGTATTTCAAGTTATTGCCAGGATACATCCCATAATTACTCGTTCTCGAGCTCGAAAAAATTTGCCTAAAGTGGGCTCATTTATTTTTTTAATTGTTTTTTTTTATCATTCACTAACTCACTAAGTCACAGCTTTCAGCGACAAGTTGTTTCAATTCCGTTAGATAATGCTTTATTAAAGGCCCCTTTAAAATTATTATTATTATCATTTCACTTTATTAGTAATATTTACGACTATATCAAACGTTGTAACAAGTAAATTTAATCTTATTGGCTCAGTTAACTTGTTATATCATGTAAGAACAATCACCCATTGGTGAAACTAATTCTCAGTGGATTACACTCACATCAATAAGTTTCTAGGCCACTTCCGCTTTAAGCGACGAGGAGGATTGTTTGGAAGTTGAGTAGAGCTGTTGCAAGAGATGATTAGGAAAGAAAGCAATTTGCGGTAGCCAGACTTAATTAGATCAGTGACAAAAAAAGTTATTTAAGAATTATTGGAGCACATACTCGTATAGCAACATCGATGTAGCATTTGCCCAAAAAAATCTTATTTTAGCTTAACTTAATTATAAGCCAACATAAATATACTTATTCTTTATCTGCTCACTTCAAGCTTCTTATCACACGATAGGGTAAAATAATTTTGAACCCGGAAGTCAAAATTAAGAAGTCCCTTATTAACAATAAAGCAAACAAAATTCTAATTAACTCAATTCCTAATCATTGTTCGATATGGAGAAAATGATCTCCTCATACCAATTAATATTGCTCAGGTGATGATAAGGTCAGATGTTCCTTTATTTATAAAAATCGGGGTCACATATCTTTTCATTTTGATTAAGTTTTCTTATCACTATGAATTCTACTATTTATTTATTTTTTTGCTTTTATTATAGTTATTTATACAAATTTTTTTTTTTTGTAAGTAAAAAAATAACAACTCGATTATTGGTCAAAAAGGTCGGTCACATTGATATGTTTAACTTCTGTAAATAAATCTTTTTTTTCTTCTTCTTTTTTGTTCCTGTAATCTTATTTATGTTCCGTTCTTGTTTATGAATAATATTAATGATAAGATTGGAAAAATGTTTCAGTCTTTCTTAAATTTCCATTTTATTGTTCATAAATGGAGAAATTTATTTTGTAAATTTTAATTTGTCCTTTACTAGAGTAAAGGTTATTGATGAGATAGTAAAACTCATGATTAGCCAGAACAGACCATTTCCATGCGGTCCCACTAAAAATTGCAGTATTGGGTCTACAATCTTCCGATTCTTTTAATCAAAGTTAAAATTTAATCCACTTTTAGTGGATCATTTTGAAACCACAGAGATCCTCTGGTTTCATTTTGCTTTTTTAAAAGCTCAATACTTAAAGCTTGAACGTTTCAACACCACTTAGAGAAAAGACATTCTCACAATGGCCTAAGAAGTGGAGTGCTGTTTCTTCCGCGGACAACTAAAACGCATTTCTTTTTTTTTTTTTTAGGAGTAACCATTTCCATCTTCAGCCCTATCAATTTCCTATTGTATTTTGTTTACTTTAAATATTATTGCTTCTTTCTACGCATAAAAGAAAAGAAAATAGACAACCGTTTTTTTAGTTTTTTTAAGGGGACATTTATTCAGCTGTCAGCTGTAATTTGTTGGATATTATGTAATCGGATTTCGGCAGAAATAAAAACGTGTTTAGAAGGTTAATATACAAACGAAAACAAAAGCACATATACAAAAGTATTTGCTATTATTTTAGGTGAGATTAGTGTCCATCTAACAGTTTAGGTGTCGGTGTGACAAGCACGTACTTTACTATTAACATTTTTTTTTTTTTTTACTACAAATAAAATGTAGCTACATTAGGAAGTATGCTCTCAAAACCACTACAATCCTAACTTTTCTGTAAATTTTATACCATATTAAGAGTTTTGCAGTGATTGAAATGTACAATTAGATGAAGTGGTTTTAACGCATGCTTCCTTTAGATTTAATATTTGTATTAATACTTTAATATACATATGTATTGATAAAAATCCAGTTCTTAGCAAAATAATTTTATTTCAATTACAATTAACTGTCTTTTATTTTTCTTTTATTAATAAAAATCCTCAAAATTGATAATAACTGGTTTTTCATAAGTATCTTGACAATCAGATAATTTTAGCTGCACTCAAATTTCGTTATTCAACTTGATATTCAGTGATATGATGTAACACTTTTTAAGAAAGTTGTGTAATAATTATTTTAGTTCAGTTTTTCATTTACGTATATTTGTACAAGAGATTTTTTTTTTTCAATTTGTAGCATCTTGAATTAGTTGAAGATACTTGACAATTTCTTTGTATAATACTCATATAAGAAAGGAGATAGAAACAAAATAGAAAATTATCGGCCTATATCTCTCACTTCAGCCCTCTGTAAATTATTTACTAAAATACTAAACAATAGGATAATGAAAAAAGTACTAGGAAATTTGACCCCCGAGTAAGCAGGTTTTAGAAAAGGATTCTCAACCACACACCGTGAATCAACTAATTCAAAAAGCCAAAGAATACAATCTTAAGCTCTATTTAGGGTTTGTAGATTTCTCTAAAGCTTTTGATTCTTTAAACCATAATAGTATCTTTTTCAGCGTTAGCCTCCATTGGTTTGGAAAAGAAATATATCGGCGTAATAAAAGAATTGTACAAAGAAAATATAGCTTTTATTGAAGGTAATGTCGGAAGTAATCCTTTCCCAATAAAGCGAGGCGTTCGCCAGGGAGACCCATTATCCCCGACTCTTTTTATAACAGTGCTGGAGAACATCTTTAAAAGCTTAGAATGGGATGATATTGGGATAAATACAAATCGAAAATATCTCAATAACTTAAAGTTTGCGGATGATATGGTCCTAATAGCCAGATCTGAAGACCACTTGAGCAAAATGTTTGAAGATTTAGAAAGAGCGGGTCGTGAAGTTGGTCTTAGTCTGAACTACCAAAAAACTAAAGTTATCACAAATAGCGTGGTTAGTCGGTTAAGAATACAGCATCCCAATATTGAAGTTGTTATTTATCTGGGTCAAACAGTTTCTTTTCAAAACAGGCTCCCAAAAGAGATTCAGAGGCGCATCGCTTTGTCTTGGAGAAAATATTGGTCCTTGAAGTGCATAATGAAGACAAACATAGACATTAAATGGAAGAGCTATGTACTCAACTGCAATATACTTCCTGTGCTGACTTATGGATGCCAAACTTGGTCGACCACAAAAGCAGTAGAGAAGAAAATAGAAATTTGGCAAAGAAGCGTTGAGAGAAGCATGCTAAGTATAAAGAGAAGAGACAGGATCAGAAGCCAAATTATAAGAAAAAACTTCAGTGAGAGATGCCGCTCGGTGCTGTAAGAAGTTAAAATGGGAGTGGGCTGGACATTTGGCCAGAACGGATACCCATAGATGGACAAGGATGGTTACGAAGTGGTTACCTTTAGAAGGAAAAAGGAAAAAAGGTAGACAGCGCAAAAGATGGCCAGATGAGATGAAAAAAGAAGAGGGAGTCAGCTGGATGAGGAAAGCGGAAGACAGAGCCTACTGGAACAAGAAATGTGTGCAGATGGAGAAATCGGGGAACTCTTATCCTTAGGTATGGCTGGTCACCGTCAAAGGACCAAAACTCCCCAAGGGAAGGCCTACATATTTACAGAAGAGTGGATTAATGAACAAAGATTTATATCATTTTAGTTTTATTTTATTATTTTTTTAATTTTTTGTATTATTGAAACTGAGCGATGGATATTTATTTGTGTTATTTTTCTGTATAATATGTAAATAAAGGCTTATTATATACATATTTTTGCAGTAGTAAAGGACTGTTAAAATAGAAACATTAGTTCAAGAAATATTAGTTAAAATATAATAATAACTGCAAACAAAGTTTGATAATTTTAAGTGAACTGCAGAGGAAAGAACTCGAAAAATATTGAAGAGTAAGTTCAAAGAATTGAATGTTTGAAGTCTGCTCAACGATTTCACAGCACTTTTGCTGTTGACAGCGTTAGCCGTGAACTTGTTTATTTTTCTTAGATCCTGTTCCATCAGGAACCATCAGGCTCCATTTACAACACTTTTATTGGTACTTATGCAGCCTTTCATTCTCCAAAAGTACCCACAAAACAGAATTGCATACCGACCTGAGGGGGCGCCTTAATATTTTCATAGGCATCTTACAATTTTTAGATTTTTTTCTACTTTCATGTTCAATTATCATTATCATCATCAACAAAAGAAAAAGGAGCCTCAGTACCTTCCTTTTAAACCCATCGAGCAGGTTTTCCTTCTTTTGGTTGAGCGTCCAAGTTTTACCGAGACATTCATGATGACTTGCTTTATTAGGGATTTATTAAAATCTGAATTTAGTGCAGCGACTGACCATTCAGCTCTTATGGACTCTACTTAGAGAGAAATAAGCTCTATTCCTCGCCAATAGAAGAGAAGCTCCACTTTCCTAATCTAGATTCTCATTAATTATAGAAAAGAGTTATTATTAATACTGCTCTTGAAGAAACAATTACAATGTGTTTGAAATGAAATTGATAAAGAATGTTGTAAACACTTGATATAAACAATTTTCGGCACATGCATTCAAAAATTATTAACAAAAAAATAAAATAAAATGAAAATAACTCTTTAAATTTTTTTTGTTTTTTTATTATATGTTGAATCATCTTTAATATAACTTTATCTATTATTTGTTCTAAATATGAGTAATGTAAAAGGTAATTACTTCATTCTTATCCATAGTTTCATCATAACTTTATTTTATATAAGGTAGTTTTCATTTTAGTCATCATTTTAGTTGCTTGTCTCAAAATTTTCAAGACAGCACCTTGATAACGTGTTTACACTATTCTTCGTTGATAGTTGAAGATATGCATAGGTCAAGGACGGTATTTTAATAAGAAACTAGTAAATTTAATAGATTCTAGCATTGTGAGCAGTAATTCTTATCAACTCAACTTTTTCTTATCTTGCTTTCTATTTGGGGAGGCAGTTAATAAATTTCAATGTGGCAAAAAGTCAAAACTATCACTCGGAATTATGCAGCATTTTGTTTTTTATTTTTTGGTAGTCCCTCAAAGTAATAGCTAACTATTACGGGGATACATTATACAGAAAAGAGCAAAAGGAATTAAATTAATTAACGAGAAAGAAGGATTAACATTACCTATTTCAAATAGAACGATACAATTTTAAATAATTGTTCAATTTAAATTTATAATAATCTAATGGAACGATTAAGTAGTCAGTAGCTTGCAGTATATACCAAAAAAAAAGGTTAAGCACTAGCTAGTTACATTTAAGTCAAGGTAACTTCTATTATTCCCAACACTTCCACGATACCAAGCTACGTATATATTCCCACGTAACCAATTTTGTCCAAATACGGTTCTAATATCTAACACTACATTATTCAAAAACAAAAACAGCCTGAATTCTTGAAATAAAAGAAAAACAAAGTTTACTGTTAGATTTCACAGATAAATTGGAAAGTTTCTTTTCATATGTGTCTCTGAAACGACACGAAAAGTTAAATCTATCGGGACAGATTTAAAACGATCCAACATTAATTTATTGTTGATCTAATCTAGCTTTTAAATAAATTATTTGGATTTTACTGTTACGAGGTGTGGCTATTAAATAACGAGACTGACGCTGCTACAGAAGAACTATTCATGCGCCAAATCCTAACGACCGACAGCTGTGCAGCGTAAAGCCTTCTCTTTCGATTGCCAGCGTCTCACGTGTTTGTAGAGAAATCTGTCTGACCGGAACCATTGTTTGTGTAAGAGGTGTTAGTTTCGTTTTGCCGAAAACATGATACTACACATGTAGTAGAGCAACGAATTGTCGTGAAATTTCACATGAAACCGCTACTGAAACTTATCTTTTATTAACAGTAGTCTATGGCGATAAATGTTAATCACGTGCGCGAGTTTTTGAGTGGTTTAAGCGTTTCCAAGATGGCCCGAGAAGACGTCGGAGATGATGACCGCCCGGGTCGCCCTTCCACGTCCAAAACGGATGAAAATATCGATTATAATTAATCAACATTACTACCGTGAGGTGCTTGCTCAACTCCGTAAAAGAGTAAGGGAAAAAACGACCCGATTTGTGGAAGAACAAGTCACGGGTTCTCCCATCAAGACAACGCGCCGGCTTACACTGCATTGTCTGTCAAGACGTTTCTAGCCAAGTACAACATCCCAGTTTTAGGCCATCCGCCTTATTCAATTCATCAAAAGTGCAGGAAAAGTATTTACATATATAAAGCGATGAGACTTATATTTGTCATGATGTATTAAAAAATTTGAAAATTCAAAATATATTCTATATAAAAAGCAAACCACATTATCTTCTAAACGTCCTTCAATTAGTCATTCAACATGAATATATTAGATAGCTTTAAAGATAGTTTAAAATGTAGAAATATTAGAGAATAACCTTAAATTTCAGAATCTCAATTCTTGATTTCAAGATTAGTTCTAGATACATTCTACTAAAAGATTTATTACTGTGTTTTTTTTGTCAAAAAAATTGGTAAATTATTTCATTTATTTATTTATTTTGTAACCAAGAGTGTCAACAACTGATTTCACATCTTCTATGCACTGCGGAAATTTGCTCAATGTTAAGTACCCTTTTTTTTGTAAATGTTTAACTGGGAAGTTCTTGAAAACATTGTCCGGACGCTGGCAATGCACTGAAAAAAGCTTCGGGCGCCAATTAACCTCTAATCTTGACGCACCTTAAATTAAAATAAATAAAATAAGTAAAAAAAAACTGTAACAAACAAAAATAACAATAAACCAGAAATTTAACCAATTAAAAAGAAGCAAACAAAATAGTGTTGACGAATTTAATTAAATAGATTTTACAATATATACCCTAATGCTAATATATTTAAAGAGTGAGCTGTGAGGAGCTATTTGGAATAGAAAAATCTAAGGGCTATAAATGGACCTAGAACCTTCTTAATCCTGAATTTCAGAACAGTCCATTAACCTAAACAATAGGCTTTGATAAATCATGGATTCCTTATTCTTTAATTACAACTTATGTTTTAAAGAGAAATTAAGAATATAAAAGGAAAGAACTTTAAACTTTGCAAATATTATTGCAATTGAATACACTCCAATAAAAATATACGTAAATACAAATTCTGTATAACAAAACGGATGTATTTATTTTAATATTTAAGTACAAAATAAAGTATGAGATCAAGGAGTAAAATTCTAGAAAGAATTAATGACTCAGCATTGTGGCACTCAGTTCTCACGCTTATGTTATACATTGCACATGTCCTGGTTTTTTTGGTCGGCCAGTCAGGGTGTTACCTTATAGTTTTTGATGAGAACAACTGATTAACTTCAAAAAAAATAATAAAAAGTTAAGACCCTTCAGGGTATATTTGCTTGTAACCACTCAACATAAAAATTTATTCGCTCTAATTACTTTCGTACTATAAATGAAGTTATGAAATTTTGTTATGCCTATTTTAACAACACTTAGTCTAGACTATAAACAGTTAATATAACCAACACAGATAACATAGATGAAATTACGATAATGTGAAAATAATAGTACATCTATTTAGTTTTGGTTACTTATACAGGACAGTTTAATTATTATTTTCTAATGTTAAATTGTCGAGTATGCATAGGACATGGCAATAGATATCATAGGTTTGTGATAACTAGGGAACGGATTCGTATGTATTTACATATTTTTTTCTAGGCAATTTACAGACGTTTTTCAACTAGAAGTATTCATACTGACACTTTTTAAGCCGTTTGAGTCTACTTTTATTTCACATATTTCCACATATTTGGATGTATACATTTATTTATTTATATTTATACATATTTGATTAAAATAAATAAATATTTCTACATATTTAATCAAAATATGTACATATTTTTTCATATTTTTCATTTTGGGCATATTTTCATAATTGGGAGGTGGTTGACAGGAACTGTGAACCACAGACTGTAGGGCTGTGAATCACAGTGGGTACAATGGTTATTGTAATTTACACAGAATGCTGCTAAACAGTGACGGGCACTTGTTAGTTCTTTGAAGTTGTCTGACGTTGTCTGTTCTTTCAGCTCGTTCGTTGAAGTGTCCAATTCATTTCGTTCGGTCACTTAGTGTATTCTTTTTTGGGTGAAATGCCACGAACATCGGCCTCAAACAAACAACTGGTTGCTAAATATCTTCGCGAGTTTCCAGCAGAACTTTTTCGAAGTGATGGAGACATTTTGTACTGCACAGCTTGTGACAAGCGCGTTTCTTGCTCTCAACGTTCCCAAGTCACCCAACATATTGCCACCGGATCGCACATAGAGAATAAAAACAGAAAGAAAGAGAGGACGTCCTATCAAGCCTTCCTTACATCTCCATCATCAAGTAAGTCTACTCTGAGTACAGATCTGTGTCGGGCTTTGGTTAGAGCAGATATCCCTTTCCACAACCTTAAAAATCCTCATTTCAAAGGATTTTAGTCGTTACAAGTCCATCTTACGCCCAGATCGTCGTCACTTTACGTTCCAACATTTGAAATTTCATGTGGTTGCAAACAATTCCGAAGAGTGAAGTTTTCAAAATTGAAAATTTAACACATCTTTTTATAAATAGTAAAAATGTTCTTTGTTGTATAAATCATTATAACTTGTAAAAACAAATTATTTTGTTCTTAATAAATTATTATAAATTGTAAAAATGTTTTTTCTTGTATAAATAATTATAACTTGCCCCCCCCCAAAAAAATGTCCATTTTACTTAAATATTCCAGAAAATATTTTAAGAAAATCACATATTTTCCACATAATTGACGAAAATAAATGCATATTTTAATTAAATATTTGGCATATTTAAATACATAAAAATCCGTTCCTTATTGATAAGTTGTTATTAGTTAAAGGAATATCTGGGTTAAATTAAACTTCGCTGAATACGAAGTATGAAGTTTTTCATTGCTATTCATATTATTCTGTTTACTGTTTTTTATGATTAGGAACAATAGTAGACTTGACTTCTATGCTGAAGTGAACATATACTTTGTGTAGAACTTCTGTATTCACCAGTTGTTCCCTGTTTAAATTTAAAAAAATTAGGGCAATGTTAAGTGAAACAACAAAATTAGGGTAGACTCAAACGTAAACATTAAAACACACACAAAGATAACAGCCTGCAACAAGTTTCTAACATAATGTTATCAAGCTGAAAACAGTGACCAGATTCTGCGAGGAAATGGTAATTCATTTTTCCCAAAAAGCTCTGGACTATGTACCTTCCAACAGAAGAAAAAGTTGCAAAAGAAAAAACAATGGAATAAAACAAGTAAACATCTTACAAGTAAACATAAAAGAAATTGGAGAACTCACATTAGAGAGTGGTTAGTTGGTTGTAACATACTTATATTGAGAAAATTATTTAAATTATTTATAAATAAAAGTTGAATTCCTAATACAAGCAATTTTGATGTAAATATTGTTAAAACAGTCAAAATTTGCAAAACTTTATTGTTAATAAAGTTATAGACCGATTATGAGAGCATAAAAACTTTGTACTTCGGTTATTGAACAGAAAGAAGTTTGATTTCAGCTTCATTCTCATGTAATTCAATCTGGAAATCTCATTCTACCTGAACGCTCTTAGAGTGAAGAAGTTTTAAAATGATGCGACAGTTTTCTGGTTCAGCAGTTAGGGAAAAAAAGTTTCTCATGGACACTGCTATGTTAAAGAAACAATATTGGTGAGAGTGCCTGGAAGAAGTTGCACTATACTCTGAAGTAGTAATAGTAGGAGTTCATGAAATATGATAATGTATTTCGCAAGTTATTGTCCCTAAAATGATGTTAATTCTTGGGTTCAACAAAACAACATGCTTATCTATTCAACAAAGACTGTCGGCACCAAAATTAAAGTGTAAAACTGGGATTTAATGAAAAAATAGATTTGTCTGCCTTTAAGCTCAAATTGTTACTTCATTAGCTCCTAGATAATAAAAAAGGGTAGCTAAATTTAGCTAATTTTTTAAATGTTTTCTATAAGCTAATTTTTAAAAGTACCAAAATTTAATAACTAAAACATGTAGAGCGTAGAACGTGTCACTTGTAAACCTATGCTACCGATAAGTGGACCATGGATTGCAGATAATCCATGAAGCGAAATTTGAACTCTGTCAATTAAATTTATTTTTAGATTACTCCTAATTTAACCAACGAGCTGCAGTTTCTGTATTTGATAGTTGATATTAACGCCAATACTAGATTGGACACGTCGGGTCAATCTATTTTGAAAAAGAAGAAGTAAAAACAATCAGAAAAAGCAGATATTTTGTCCTAATTTAACTAGAATACTCCTGTTTCTGTATTTGATAGTTAAAATTAAGTCCAATGTGAGATTTTACATGTTGGGTCGATTTATTTTGAACAGTAAGAAGTAAAAACCATTGAAAGAAGCAGAAATTGTCCCCTAAATTAACGTTATTTTCACTTTATTCCCATTTTTCTTAGTATGCATGTACTTGCTGAATGTAAATCTGTACTTGAATCATCAGCTTGATTATTTATTTGTAATTAATGATGTGTAAATAATTTTGGATGGATGTAGTTAACGTAGTATGGTTTTTTAAAAATAATTAAGTATTTGTTAGTCCAATAATTAAAAATAGCAAGAAAATTCCCTTCGTACTTCTTTTATTGTGAAAGACAATCTTATTTCTTATTAGAGTTGCTTTTCATTGAAATCAAACTTCATTATTTGAAAAAAACAGATGACCATGTTTACAGTATGTTATGCTATTTATACTATTCGTAATGTGTTGTATTGGACGTAGAGATGTATGGTATTCTATTTTGTAAACATAATATAAACTATATTTAACTATGGCTAAATTTGTATTTTGTATTGTGTATAATGTTGAATCTACTTTACTTAATTCAGCAGTTTATTTGGTACGCGAAATTGCATTTTTCTTTCTTTATTTTAATTCAGCAATTTAACTTTTTAGAAGATTAAAAAGAATATAGAAACTAAGAAAGGTAAACCAAAACCAAAAATAGCTCATACCAGAATCATGAATCTAGACTCTAAAAGATGAATTCACAAATACTTAAAAGACTTAAGGGATGACCCACTTCTTGGTAAAACTTACTACTCCTCGCAGCGAGACACCTTGCCCTTCAACGCTCCCCTGGAAAGATATATCCATCCAAGAACAGGTTAACCAAAGCCTTACATCTCTCGTCTCTCAAGAGATAGTTAATCTTCCCACCAAAACCAGATGTGCGAGCTTACTGGGGAAAAGATACTTACTTCAAGAGGTCATCATACTTCGACCTGGACGCATGACACCTTGTTTTTAGCTGATCTAGAGTTTTCCTGTGGGTTCATTAAATCCACATTCTGGTACACGTCAACCATCACTGGAGTGGCTAAGTTTAGCGGGCGAGCGAGAGTACCTGCTTTAAGATTTTGAATTGTTGTCTGGGATGTGGCTAAACCACTTCTTCCTTACACGATTTTGTTTAATGAATATTAGCTTGGCTATCTTAATGCATTTCTAGATTACTTTTTCACGATCTTAGTGTGCCATCAGCACCCTAAATAGTACATGGCCAACACTTTTCGTCATACTATCTGATTGCTAATAGTTAATAATAATAATAAAAGCACAAACTTCCGTAATTTCCATGGAATCTGTGCTATTTGTTTAAAATAAAAAATGAATTTATTTTTAACTATTTAACACTTTTATTAGCCACTCACACAGGCCATTAAATTATCCACATTACAAAAAAAAATAGTTAATTTATAAAAACCATTAATAAATCTTATTTTTTAAATTGTGTTTTGAAATTGCAGCTTGTTTAAATGTCAGACTTAATCTCATGTGGTCGTCAAATAATCAATTTAAATTTGATTAGTAAATTTACATGTATTTAATACATTTCTTAAACATACATTTATTTACTCACTCCCCACAATGATTATGTATTTTTTTTTATATTATATTATTTAACGTAAACTAATAATTAACATTGCCAGGATTTTAAGTGGGCGTTATAGTTAATGATAAGTAACAATGAATTCAGTTTCACAATATTGAGAATGTATTCTAAATTTTTGTTTTGTGTGTGTACATTTCGTAGGTATTTAATTATTAGTTAATATTTACATTGCTTTTATTTAATTCCAGCCTAGAAGTTTTTGTTAGTCTAGTTATTATTTTATTCTCTCTAAAATTGTTTGTGTCTCATAAAGTTGAAATAAAGATGGGCGAAATATGTTGCCAAAAAAAAAAAAGTAATGTTAGATTATCATCCACAATGGCTTCGCAAAGGTTATGTTTAAGTAAAGAAAAGAAACAGAGCTGGGAAGTTGATGGAAGAAATCAAGGCTGAAGAGGAGTGTGATAGTGTCGTAGTGTCGCAAAGTTAGAGGTTTAAAGAAGTAGGAAAGCGGCTTCACTCCCAAGTTCTCGTTACCTGAGAAGTGAATGCATATTTTCAAAAAAAAAAGACCAGCGACAATGTTGGTTAATCAATTTTAACATGAAGAGACTTTTAAATTATTATTATTATTTATTTTAAAGCTTGAATTACCTTGAGATAATTATGCAACTAGAACAAAAACTACTTAATCTATTCAATGTTTTCTAAATATTTATGTTCAAGTAACTTTTTTCAAACATATTAAAAAAATTGTGGGAATAGTTAGGCATTAATTTTTTACTAGAAAAGATGAAATTATTTTTATTTTTAGAATAAAAATAAATCAAAAAATTTAAAAGAGCTAAAATGAAAAACAACGGGTCACGTTATCTTAAGATTTTTAATGTTTCTATTATTTTAGTTGTTTGCTAAAATAACGTCAAGGGATGTGATTTTTCCTTTATAAAAAAGAAGAAAGAGTTGCATCATATTTATCATTCGATCTGATTAATAAAAACAGCTGATGCAAAATACTATACTAAATAAAATAAACGTAAGATATAATAAAATGTTTGAGAAATAATAAAATTTATTTAGGTGAGCGGTAAATCGAAGAGAAAAATATTGTGTGCACACAGTAACTTATGTAGCATCAACAAAGTTATCACGTGGTCAATTTGTTTTCACGAACCCCCCATTAATTTTACAGAATTAATTTTTGGATGTAATGTAAATCCAAATTTAAGGTAAAAGATGGCAAGGAAAGTTAGTTGGAGAATGGGAGAATTCCAGTTGATGTTTCCAGCGTAGGAACTTGCACCGGGAAGTGTAAAGATATTTTACTGGAAGGAAATAATATTAAAAGATATTGTAAGGGTAAGAAACGTGTCCACCATAAATGTATTTGTTTTTATTAAACAAATTTTGTGTTAAATGTATTTCATTGCATAAACATAAACGGTAAGTAGAATAAAATAACATAAAACTAAAAATTATGTATTATTCTAGTTTTGTTAATTTTGTACTACTTATTCTAATTATCATGAAGGACATGTATACATTAAACAAGGCTAAAAAATACTCAGATATCTTGAATAAAAGCTCTGCTCGACTGATAAGGTTTTATCAGAAAACACCGTCCTTAAACCAGAAGAAAAAGTATGAGGGCCTTGGTGGTGCTGCACTCAGTGGCAGATTGGAGAGTTATTTTTTTTTTAATTTTATTTTTTTTCTTTTGCACCTGTTCTTTTGTTAGACACACGTGGAGATGATTTAGTTTTGCTATTTTATATTCTTCTTTTGCATCTAATGCTTTAATTTTCAAGATCTTAATTTTAAATAATTCTTTTCTTTTAATCCAGTGTTCTAATCTTGATCTGGAAGATCTCCATTTGCTTCCGTGCAGCTCCTTGCAGGTGTCCTGAACGAAGTCATTCAGAGATGCCAGCGTCCAGATTCCTTTACATCAAAACCAGGAGCACGCTACAACCTATGCACTAAGTACTGATGAACAAAGAAAGTTGTGCGTTTAAAAAGCTCGGACTTAAAGCATCAATCTGCTGAGAAGTGGTGAGAAACACAAAAAGACATATTTGAGAAAGTATGCTGTACTAGAATGACCATGTTCAGGAAGAGAAAAGAGACATAGGCATATGTAAAGGAAAATGCGTATTGATCTTCCAGAAGAGAATTACAACGCTATAGCTCTTTTATAAGTTAATGAACACTCTAGAAGTTTAAAATAGGAAATGAATGGTCTAGGTCTAAGATAAGACGCCTGGAAGATTAAATACCCTTGAAGATACAGATACCCTTGAATGATAACAGTAACCCTGTTGTTGGGGGAGAAACCGGAAAAATGAAATAAGAGTGCATTTAATCATCACATGGCGTGCTAATTGCAAAGTCTGTTACATTAGTAGGCAAACTGTGTTTATTCAACATAATCTTATAGCTGCAATGAATTATAAATTATTTTACTACGTATTGTATAACTATGATACAATTTGGCCAAATAAATTTCACTTCCTGGCAAATTTGTGTTTTTATATTTCCTGTGAGGCTACTTGTTCTTCCATTGAAAGGGAGCGACAGTGCCAATGTAATTTATTTAAGATCAGAAGGTGTTATAAATGTAATTTAATGTAATTTTTTCCGTGTTTACTACTGCTATAAAATTTAACGTTCGTTGTTAAATTTAAATTATACTGATTTTACATAGCCATAAAGTTTAGACTATTATTTTATTATTTGTGTACGACATTTTGAAGAAAACCAGCGGTATCTCTATCTTAAAAATTGTAGAATTGCTTTTAGATCTAATAAAGACACTTTATTATAGATATCAGCCAAGTTTTATATTCACATGCCACTTATCAAAGCTTCAGTATCTAGTGAAAAACGAATTTCTAGTAAAACTAATGAAGATTTTTCCATTTTTTCTGTATTTTATAAACTTCTTCCAAAATTAAACGACCTAATGTGCATTATCCAGATCGGGCACAAAAATAGA
The DNA here is from genome assembly GCF_049639745.1 of Rhodnius prolixus. NCBI lineage: Eukaryota > Metazoa > Arthropoda > Insecta > Hemiptera > Reduviidae > Rhodnius > Rhodnius prolixus. Next base: position 11,857,106 of record NW_027411634.1, on the reverse strand, counting down.
ATGTTAGGACGATAAAATAAGGAAACCCTAGTTAATCTAGAGATTGTTTTCGAATTTTCCTTTTTTCAGATCCCCTACATTCAAAACTAGAAGGTGCTTTATCCAACACAGCCTTAGAAATGGAATGTAAAAAGGAGAAAATATGGAATTTCTAGTAATACTAACAAAGATTTACCACTCTTTTCCTTTTTTTGGAACTTCTACTTCCAAAACTAGCCGATCTGATGTGTAAGATCCAGCTCTGACATATTCTATAGAATGCTACAAACACAAATTAAGGAATTTTTAGTAAAACTAGGAAAGATTTGTCTTTTTTTTTACCATTTTTCTGAACTTCTACATCCAAAACTAGTCGACTTAATGTGTATGATCAAGCCCTGGCATAAGAATAGAATGTTAGTAGTAGAAAAATTTGGAAATTCTTGTAAAACGGGTGATGATTTTCTATTATTTCATTGTTTTTTGAACCTCTGCACCACAGAACTAACAGACTTAAGCATTATTATCCAACCCAGGTATTAAAAAATTGGATGTTAGAAAGAGAAAGTGAGGAATTTCTGGTAGAACTAGCTAAAATTTATCATTTTTTTTCTTTTAAGTTTCTGATGGCTTTTGAAAGAGACAAAAGTGATCTATAAATTAAACCATCAACAGTTTCAAATTTGTTTCATAGCTTCATAAAACGAAAACTATTATAGCACAAGAGCTATTATAATATTCATTCCATTTTGTTTTGTTTTTTCCGCTATAATTGTTATTTTGTTGAGTATTTTTTTTTAAAAAAGATTTTTTTTGTATTATAATTCTAATAAAATAAGAGTTTTACCCTTGAAATGACTTTATTTTGTTGTTCATTAAAAAAATGACTTGCTAAAACGTTTTTTATTTTACAGAAATGTATTGCTATTGGTTAGAACAGGAGGTGTGTTTGTTGACGTAATTATAGTTTTATACTTTTTGTTATAACTGGTTTTTAGTTTCCACTTCAAGAAGCTTACTTTCAAACTTTCTTACTTACTCGCCACTCACTCATTTCGTTATTTTTTATTATTTCTGTTTCTTTTGTTAGCATTGTTTTTTTTATATTCAGCCATGACTTTGGCCTTGTATGTTAGAATACTCAAGTGTCAAGGTGTCTATAGTCACATGTTTTCACTTGCATTTTGATTCACTTTAAAAAGTGCATATTTTTCTTAGCTCGGAATAATGAAATAATAAAATATTTTCATTTTTAAAAAAATTAGATTTTTACTTTGCACAATTATCCGGGGTTCCAGGCGAGTTTGGCCTTATATCATTCACCCCAAATTGTTGAGCTATCGACAACCTAAAATGCTGATTCGATGCCCGTCCAGAGTTGTCTGACGGTCCTCTTTCAGCCACCTAGTTGGTTAAACTCCTTTGCTGAACACGTGGTTTAACGAGATATCAAGACAAAATGGAGTTTAAACCCAAACTTTTCAGAAGAAATTCTTAGACGGAGGGATAAGAGGGGTAGCTTCCTATACAGGCAGGCCAAAGGGATTTGAGAAAGGTTAGGGTTCACTCTCCACTCACCAACAATAATAGCACAATTAGCGCACTCTAGGGAAGAGATTAGCTCATTGTTTAGGGTACTGGAATCCTTCGCGGAGATCCCAGGTTTGAATTAAGCTGCTGATCCCTTGCTAGGAGCATCTTACAGCTCAATGGTGATAAAACTGGATAGTATTATCTGTAAAGAGAGAAAATGAGGTCCACTCTTGATGAAATACTTAATCTCAGAATTGCAGAAGCATAAAGTATTTATTGATTTCAAAGCTTCCTATGAAAGTGCTAAGATAGACGTGCTTTCAGAGCTCCACAGAAATTAGGAGTAATTTCTAATCAATTTCTTTAAAAAATTACCAGTGGAACATGTGGTCTCAAAGTCCAGGGTAAGAAGTTTGGAGAATTAAAGACTCAAAATTAGGATATGGTCAAGCTTCTTTATTGTTTAATCTGGACTTCTTATATTTGCTGATAGAAATTAGAATCTTCAAGCAAATGGTACCACATTGAAATGATCAGATCTGTAGCTTGGGATATGCTGCTCATATTAAGGATGAGGTGCCACGATAACCCCGAGTCCACAACGGTTTGTGTTGAAGTAATAAGTTCAATTCCTGGTCTTGGATTTCATTTACTGGTTAATTCGAGGAAGATGTAGTAAAAGCTTCTTCGTCCATGAAATCTAATTTCATTGAAGTATCAGTAGAAAGTTTTAAGTAGTTCTTAAAACCGATTATCACACTAATCGCTTGAAAGATTGAACCCTTTCACAATGACCCTTATTGAATCCTAAATTATGATTATTATTCACTATAAATACTGATCACACATGAATCAATCAATATTATTTCTTTTCTTTCTTTGCACCAATTCTCATTTCTAAATTTTTTTTCCTCCTACAACAATTATTTTACTTATTCTTTTACAAACAATTCGTTAGATTTATTTAATTTGGTCTGAACAACCTGAGATTTTGTTTTTTGCTTAAATTTATTTTATTAAACTTTAATAATAGTAAATTTGAAGAAATATCTCTAATAATTGCAGAAAATCAAAGCAGTAACTCTTTTTTCGAAAGATTATTGGGCACATTGAAACTAATTTAAAAAAAACATATACACAATACTATATAAAAAAAAAATTACATATCTAAGAAAACATGAGGATATGGAGTAAATGTAAACTATGATATAATCATGTGATAAATTACAAAGAGGAAAACAAGTCCTCCAAAGAACATATATTTACACATGAAGATAAGTTCATGTATTTCCAACTGCGTTAAACTTTATCTTTGCAATATCGTACACACCTTGAATATTCTGAGCGCTTTGTAATCCCTTTAATAAAACTGTTATTTTTAACCTTAATACTTTAATCATTAAATTAACTTTAATCTTCATATTAATCTAATGGATGTTAAAATACTTTATATTTGTACCTATTTTTGGACGCACATGTTTAAAAAAAAATGTTAAATAAGACTATGTTACCCAATATTTACTTTTGATTATTTCAATATTATGTATGCAGCAGGGCCGGATTCTTCTGGTTTGCTTGCGCTGTTCAGTTCTTTTACTTGCTCCCATTCAATTGGTAAGAAATTGGGTTCTTGCAGAGTTTTGATTTTTTAGATTCAATCGGAAAGATTTCCGAAATATCTTACTTCACCATCAATTTGGATTCCGTACCTTTCACTCCATCAATGTCACCGTTAAGTAGATATGATCGCTTCTATTTTTCTTGAGCGAAAACAGTATTGCTCGGGTGCCTTTCTGGATGTTGCACAAAACTTTCGTTTAGTTATTGACAACCGGGTTTACTGTGGAAACTCAAAACTATTCTTCATCACACCTACTATTTAATTCTTTCTTCTTACCTTTCCAACTGGTACATTTACGTACATTAGTTACGGAACAGTTAAATTCTTCATTTCACCCAGAAAAGGCTGGCATTCTCTAAAGAAGCTTTTTTGGTCCAATTCTTTTCATAAACTACCCTTCTGACGAAAGTATTTATATAAAACACGTTGCAGAAATCTTGGACTTACGGACTCGAATTGTGCGTTTCAGCCAAGAATTTTATCATCTACCAACTCCAAGCAATCGAAAATTCTACGCCGTATTACAAGTGCTCTCTGATCTAAAAATACCTTTCATTCAACATTTAATTGTCATCCATTTCAAGAAATTATACTCTTTGCCAGTCCGCACATTTCAACCCTCTCATTGATTAGCATTCATCTTTGCCACTTCCAGACAATCCCAACTGTCGTCTGTGACGACCTTTGTGTATTCACTACACACTACTCTTATCACCTTTATTTGAAATCCTTTATTCCAGAAAATCCATTTTAATGGGGATTTTAGGAGGGTAGACAGCTTCCCTCTGCAATGACATTTTAATTAATTACACTGATCATTGATTCGTCTAAATTTTAAATAGAATAATTATTTTATACGATACATGTTCCAAAAGATTTTTTTTGACATTCAAGTTGAAACTCTGCGGTATGTGTGGTCTGCCTACTGAACAAGAATTTTATTAAGCTGTTTTATCTCCTCCCTTCTATAAAAATGTTCAAAGATTAACTTTAGGTTAGAAAAAGATCTGGCAATTGTGACTGCATTATTTAAGAGAAGTACTTTTACTTATAATATGAATCCACAGAAATTCCAAGACAAAAATAAGAGCCAATACTACCCAAAACTAAGTCAACTTATGTTTAAAAATCGAATATAAATTAAATTGTCTGTAATGATAATGAAAAAAAACATTCTAGGATTCCTAAATGTTAACTGTACAGTGTGTTAACGCATATATTTATATGCGAGTTACTCGCAGCCTCCCTACTTAAAGAAGTGAGAGCTTGCGAAATTGGTGTCCCCCCGAAGGCGTGCCCCAAGTCTGCTCTGCAACCTCCTACGACCTTGGTTGCCTAAGGCCTGTTGCTAATTCTCCTGCAGAGAGAAAAAGAAAAAGAAAGATATTTATAATAAATTTTCTCTCCGTGTGTATGAGCAAAAACACTCGTGATTACCATTTTGTAGAGGCAATAATTACGATAAAATGAGTTTATAATTATAAACCTTTAAATATTTCATTGGGTTCTCGTATCGCTAAAAAATGAATTTTTCATTAAATATTTACGATTGGCTAAAGTTTTAATAGCTTGAAGTAAAAAATATATACATAAATATGACGTATAAAATCGTATTTGCAAACTAGAAATATTTTTATGGAAATAATTTAATTGTTGTTAACAAATAAGTATGAATGAAATTTGTAATCAACAAATTATAAAACATAATTATATTTCCATGAAGTGTTTACCTCCAGAGAATGAAAGTTGTAAATATTTTGTTCAAAAAAAAATTAATCTTAGAATTGTTTTTTATTTCTGTTATTTTTGAAAAACAATTTTATGTCGTATAATTAATTTTTATTTTTTCTTTGATAAATATGTTTTTTAATAATTAGGCAATTTTTTGGCTCAATATCACCAATATTAATTGTTTAATTAATATATTTCACAATTTAAAGATTGTCTGATTTAAATTATAATAATTTGCTCACTTAATAGTTTAATAGTTGAACTATCTCACTATATTTACTTTAAACGGTCAAGTGTCAGGTTCTGGTTGACCTATTCTTTTTTTTTCCTTCTTATTGTTTAAAGTTTTCTTTGAACTCAGCGTCACTGCACGTTACAGCGGTACTGCTGAAGGAGCAGAAACTTTTGTTTCTTGCAGGAACGATAGACAGTTGTATGTATAAAAAATCATTTGTAAGAGTTACAGCCAACAAAATAAAGTTTAAAATTAATTAGGAGAACAAAGTAGAAAAATGTTTGTAAAAACAATAAAATTATTGTAATATTAATTACAGATAAAGGAACATACATGATAATGAATTGGTAATTTAGAGTCATCCTTACTATTTATTGACGATCTACGATTTTCAATAAACGAATATAAAATAATTTGGAAGCCCCAAGGAATTACTGCCATATGGTTTACATAAGAGGAGAGTGCAATCTCTCTTTGCACTCGTAATTTTAATATTTAGATACAAATTACCTCTAAAGTATAAAAACAAAAACTACAATTATGCCTCTCTGTTGGCTTAGATTGGTAAATCTGATGTTGGTAAATATTTAGGATTAAACTAGCGATGATTCGGTCAAAATAAAAATTAAATTCAGTCTTTACGAATTTGTTGTTTTCCTCAGCACGTTATGTGAGTTGGTTGTGAGTTACAGTAAAAAACTATTTTTCACAAGTTTAATCACGAAAGAAATAAAGAATTTAATCTACTTAATTATGAAATATGAGTAGAAAAGTATCCAAAAAACAAAAATTAGAAACTTGATTAGAGAATTGCCTCCATTAGGCTTAAATCAGCTCTGTAGATAATTAATTTTTCTATAACTGATTTGGTTTCCGCAAACGTGTAACCATTGTAAAGTTTAACTGAGTGAATCTTATATTCTTTTATAAATTATATTTAGTTAATAGAACATAGCTGGCAAGCTGTAAGAATGAGTTATTTTTAGAATTAAATCACATGTTACTTATTATTATTTTATGCAGCAGAGATCTTAATATTTCTAGATCACCGTCACATATGCAATTTTACTGATCTAAAAAACAATTTCTTAATTAAAAACAATCAAATTAACTACTTAGAAAACTATCTCAAATATAATTTATAGTTTATACTAAGTTCCTAAAACTGAAATAATTGCTTGAGAAAAATTCAGATGCGTTTTTTTTTTTCAAGGTCCTCTTTAGAAAATGTAGCATCATTTAATTTTAAAGTGGAAAACCCTGAAAATTTCAACAATTATATGTTGCCACACGATTATTGTTGAAAAAATGTAAATCATTTCTGTGAAAGAATTAGAGAGAAACAAAAAACAGATTTAATAACATTTTAAATCAACAAAATTATTAGAAATTTAGGTCAAGGTAATCTGGTCCTGTTTAGTGTGTTTATTGCATTTCTTTTAATTTATTTCATGTACAACCGGATGTCGGTTTGAAAGAATAAGGGTTATTACAGGTCTTTAACCACATCAACATATAATCTTAATTACAAATGAGTTATTTATTAATTTTATTTAATCACTGGGTTTTTTTTGAAATGAAATAATTGTCTACAGTATTTTAATTGTGGCTTTAAGCTTTCCACTTCGGTTATTCTCTGTGATTGAGTAATAATATTAGTGGTGGATAATTTCGTACTGAAATGATGAGAATAACAAAAAGGAAAAGAGTCTATTAGTTCAATTTATTAACCACCTCTTTCAGTAAAAATTGTCCATGCTCCAGTGGTCTCAGAGATATAATTCCAGCAAGTGACAAAAAAGTATACTAAGTATAATCACATATTGCCAAGCATATTATCCATTTTCTTCCTCTTATATCAAGCCAGTAGATGATTACTGGAATTCACAGCGAGCACCATTAGATACAATTGTAATCTTTTCCAAAAAAACTATCAAATGACGTATTTCCAGTCTATGATAGTCCTCGTGATCACACCTAAGTAGGCATTGGTTGTTGAAAATAGGTTTATTGTAATTTCAAAACTTTTTTGTGCTCCCTTCCCAATGTTTTCTCTTCTTTATACAAGAGAATGGTACGGTAGATCCTTTTGGCCCTAAAATTCATTCATCATTTTCATATTGGAAACCTAAATCATTTCTTCTTAAAGAGTTCTTACAGCGAAGCGCAGATAAATCAGTTCTGACAGTTTGGAAAACTGTTTTAAAAGCCAATAGAGCTATATTCTTTCTAATAACATGTTATTAAAGTTTGGGGAATCTTGGAGGCCAAATAGCCATTTATATTATAAATATAATATGTATATTCATGGTGTAATTAGATAAACTAAACAAAGTAATTTTCTTAAGAGCTTTTTCGCCCAAAGAAGATTGGAAGATATTCATCAAAGTATTCTGTTAAGAGATTAATTTTATTTAGAGATAGTATTGACAGACCGAAAATAAATAGTAAGCGTTTTAGATAGAGGATCCTTCCTAATAATTTAATTTGAGGTAGCTCTCTTTTAAAAATTCTATTTAAAAAAAAGGGCAATCTAAGACCTAAAAAGTTTATTATTTCTAATTCCTTTCCTTAAAAGATTAACAAATATAATTCATAAATTCAACTGGTACAATTCAAGTGGAGCAACTGAGATAAATTTAAAATTTGAAATGAAGCCAAACATTTATTTTACCTAGTAGCGATGTCGAGTTTTTGAAGTTCATTCCAATGTTGATTGCTGTCAAACCGTCAGTTAAGATTAATTGTTACATGCTAAGTTCTAAATAAATAATTAATCACACCAAATATGAAATGGTTGGCAAGTGAAAGAATTAAATTTATTCGTAGTCAAATAAATTACAAAATTATTTGAAACCATTATTATAGATTTCTCATTGTTGCAAATAACGTCTTTCTCTCAGTTTAGCATTTCGTGGTTTTATTGAAGGATTTTGTTAAAATGGAAGGAATGTTAGTCGTAAAATCAAGTATATACAATAAAAATAAACTTCTGAGATTTGTAGAGGAAACCAACGACTCAGATTCCCGAAAACACTTATATTATTAATGAATATATCTTTTGATTGTAATATATATATATAAATCTAATGTCCAGGTTTTCATTGAAGACATAAGGATAATATTCGTGTCTGTTAATCTGGGTGGACAGTAACAATGAACCATGAAGAGAAACTTATCTTAAACAATATAATTTTTCTAAATTGAAATCATTCCAATTGATAAAATCATTTTATTTATTTGGAATTCATTTTTAAACATTACTGAACATTTACTTATTTATTTATCAGTAGGGATAAAATGAGGCCAACTGAAGTTATATATCGGAATGTTATTAAGATTAAGTTAATCAATGTAAATAAGATTGCTTCAAGTAGATTAAAAGAATGTAGCCGTTATTCCCCAAGATTGTATGCTGGTTAAGTACAGACAAATATCAATTGCAATTTCAATTATTTAGGTAAATATAACAGTTATAAATCCTCTTTAAAGTAAAAAGTTTATCAAAAGATTTGATCAATTTATAAGCAATTGACCAAACATTCCATTGTAGGTGTGTCAAGTTGCAACCAATCATTTTAGTATTTTTTTTATACTAAGAGAAATGTTTATTTAACCAAAAAATCTTTCATTAGCGAATTACCAAAGAGAAAGAAACCATATTTTTTTAAACTTGAACTCTGTTAGCCAGCAATTCATTGGATAAAAACAAACACGAATTAAACCTGTTTTACTTTCTTCATATTTGTTAATTTCTTACCATTAAAGCGTGGGAATGTTCATTGCAATTACTTAATCATTCTTTTGATATAGCGGAAATCCGCCGTTTTCAAACAAGGATCCAACAGAATTCTAATCGGTGAACGTTTGCACACTTTGATTTCCAATGTTTAAGCAGCTTCTGGAGACCATGAGGATGCGTTTTATCACTGAAGATGGCCGCTTACTTCTATTGAATGTTTTCTGATGCTGTTACCATCAAAAGTGCTGTAACTAAGGAATAGGAACGTTCTGGTCGATGCTTAATTCAAACCCTTATAGTATCCAGGATTTTTTTTCTTTTTAATCACCCGAATTGACATCTACAAGTGGGATCTTTCCTTGCTCATTTTTATTCGCTAGAGACTTTGCATCCTGTACAATCAGAAAGTAAAAATAAACTGTGTACTTAATTAAAAACGTTTGTTAAATAGTTGATTAAGTGAATAAAAAATTCGTAAGTATATTATTTCCTGGCATTATGAAGTTCATTTTTAAGTATTTACCAAAATTAAATAGTAATTATTTTCATCTTTACAAACAATAATTAATGCTTTAATTTATGAAATATATTTTGAAAGTGATTGAATTGGTTGTGAAATAGATCATACACCTAGTTTTATTATTTTGTATGTGTGTTGGCCCCGAGTTAGGAGGACAAGGTTCCTCAGATACCCGTCATGTTCAAGACTCCGCCCGTCAATATTGCTGACCTAGACATTGTAAATCGAATAGTTCACCCGTTTAAATGTTTTATATTATTTATTTATTTCTATATTTTTTACCTCCCCTCTAAAACCCCCTCAAAACTGTTTGCGTATATACTCGTATATATATATTTGAGATTTCAAAATAGAACTCATGAACTCTTCGAGGATACAAACCAAACCATTTTTATACTCAAAATGTACAAAGTAAGTTATTCTCTACAAAGAAAGTTATCATTTTCTTCCCCTTTCTAAAACATTGCATTTCTGTAAATGTAATTAAGTAAGTGGTTATTAGATGCACATTCAGTTTTTTTTCTCGTGTTAATTTTAATGTATTTTTTGATTTAGTACATCGTTCTTGCCACTATCTTGGCTTACGCCAATGCTGGCCTAGTTGGCGTCCCAGCCGTTGCTACAACTTATGCCGCAGCACCCGTAGCCGTAGCTCATGCAGTGCCCGCAGTATCTACGGCCGTAGGAACCTCCCAACAAGCTACACTTCGTTCATTGGACGGCAGCAGTGTGGTCTCACAGTACTCAAAAGCAGTTGACACTGCTTTCTCTTCAGTTCGTAAGTACGATACTAGGGTTACCAACGATGCCAAATATTTCGCGCCAGCTGTAGCCACTTATGCTGCCCCAGCTGTAGCCACTTATGCTCATGCTGCCCCAGCTGTAGCCACTTATGCTCATGCAGCTCCAGTTGTAGCCGCTAGGACTTACGCTCCAGCCGTCGCCACTGTCGGTCATGCTCCAGTTGTAGCCAGAACTGGTCTCCTCGGAGTTGCATATTCCGCTGCTCCAGCGGTATCTCACATTACTTTCGACGGATTCGGTGCACACTATGGTTGGTAAACAGTTCTAGTAAACATTCCTCAAGTATTTCCCAAGTATTTATTGTCCCAATAAATTATTTATAAATGCTAGTTTTTTCTTTTTCTTTCCACATAATTACCTATTAGTGGGAATGTCGTATTTTTTTTTAGACTTTATAGTGTATTAGTACACATATTGCAAATTATTATATTTACAAAGTTGGGTATTTTAAAATCATTACATTATACCAAAACATTTGGGATGAATGCAAAACATTCTCCTACCACAATTTATGTTATTAAATTTGGAATCTTAGCATTGTACTAAAGTGTGATTTAGCTTCAAAATTAAACGTATAATATAATGATTCAATTGAAGAAAGTATTGCACCACAGCTTCGCTAGAACTACACTAGAATTATTGTTCCTTAGAAATAAATGCCACCAGTAATAGGCCTAACTTACATTTAGAGGATCTGAACTGCAAAACTGAAAATAAAAAACAATTGAGGATTTTAATAAGGATACAAAATATTCTAAAAAAAGATAGCGAAGTAAATTCACTGGAAACGAAATGTAGACAGATTCACACCACTCACAAGCATCGCCTTTTGTGGTTTAAGTCAAACCTAATCCTGGTACTTTCTTATGTTGAGGAAACAATTATTATCATAATTTTGTTTTTTCTTTTTTTCACTTTATTTGTATATTTATAACTGCAACAATTGTTGCATCAAGTAAATTTGACCTTATTGGTTCAGTTCACTTGTAATGTCATGGTTAGAGCAATCACCCACTGGTGAAACTCTTTCACAATTATTTAATCACAACAAATCTCTAGGCCATTTTCGCTTCAAGCGACGAGGAGGACTGTCGGGAAGGTGAGTAGAGGAGAGTTGTTGGACAAGAGGATTAGGATGGAGAGCTAGGAGGCTGTGAAAGTTGCGGTAGCGAGACTTTATTAGGTCAGTGACAAAAGGGATGTGAAGGTCAGTGTGTATTGTAAGGTAAGAAATGTAGTAAGGAGCATTCAGGATTTTCCGTAAGATTTTAGACTGTAGTGTCTGCAGGCGTTTGGAGTTAGAGGGTTTGGCTGAGCCCCACATTTCTGCTCCGTATGTCCACATGGGTCTTAACAGTGACTTGTAAATTGTCAGTTTGTGATTCAAGTCGAGTTTGGATCTGCGGTCAAGTAGTCTACTAAGTAGCTTGTAGCGTCTGTTCACGTCTTGTCGTTTCAGTCGAGTATGTGGGTTCCAGGTAAGTCTCTTGTCAATGTACAGTCCTAAGTATCGTACTACGTCAGCTGGAGGAATCGTTACACCGTTCAGTTGAACTGTTTGACTCGCAGATTTTCGTAAAGCAAACGTAATGTGCACTGATGTTTGTTCATTAATTTTTTTTTTCAATATTATTATTAATAAGAAACTTTAAACTGGGACATCCAGGGATTTTAACTTTTTTCTTTTTTTTAGATGAAGAAGAAATTTACTTTAACCTTAACAAAAATAGAAATACGTACTTTGTTCTCTCGTTTCAGAGAACACTGTCCGTCACCAGACAGTGAGCTGTAAGAAGCTCATTGGAAGAGAAAAATATAAGGGCCAGCAGCTGGATTCTAACCCGGGATCTCCGCTTTGGAATCCAGTTTATCTCTTGAGCTAATTCCTTCTTTATTTACTAAGGATTGTTTAATTTAGCTGATGAGTTTACTTAAACTTAAAATGTTAAGTATATGCTGAAAGTTCAATCATTTTTAAGTTAGAAAATTTATTTTTGTTGCATGCTGGGTAACTAAGGAGGAAACCTTTTCTAGAATAAGGAAACATTTCTTACTTTTTATTTTTGTTTCTATTTAGGACTTAGCTTTGTTAGATGCACTGAACTTTTTGACAAATTGTGAATACATATTTGTCGAACATTTCGCTTTCGTTTTCTCAGTTGTTCCATTATTACAGGAGTACTATATCTTAACGGAGCCACTAGGAAGGCCACATTCTTGCTGAAATATTTTGCGAGAAAATTGTTGACTAAATACTTTTCAAAACTTACTACAACAAAATGGAAGCAAATAAAATCTTCTATTACTTTTTTTACCCCTTTTCCTTTTTAACCGTTTAGGTAATAAAAATTCTGGTTTCCCGTGGGAAGTTAATGATCTGAATTGCTACCATTAAGAGTGAATTAAATCTTTCTTTTGGACAGTGATCATGGTAAAGGAGACAAACGAATTAAATCAGTAGATCGTACTGAAAAGATTTTGGTGTAGTCACACTCTTTAAGTGGTTTTATCAAAATATCAAACATGTGAAAGATCTACTGTCATGAGTCAGTCTTCTCGGTAGAAATTCACTGTTTTTTGGCTTTGAAACAAGTATAATTCTCTTGTTCTTGTTTTTTTTTTTTGTAAATATTTTAAGTCATGAATGCAGAGCGACTTTCTCATAAAGCTACCACGAATGCAAGAGATGATTCTATAATAAGGACTCCTTATTATGAAGGAAATATTGCAAAAGTTTTATAATTTTGACCCAGAAGCTATGTGCCGCATTTTGAATCGATTATATCTCTGAGAAGTGCCTGGTCATCAACGTGACCTTGGATGACATTAAAGAGAAAAATAAATACGAAGATCTTAATGGACCATTCTTAAATAAAGATCATAGATTAAGACTACCAGTGGATGAATGTTAGGATATAATGTAAGTGTCATGGCGCACTGACTTTATAAAGAGGTTTCTTGCAGTTATAAGGCTAAGCTAAAGAGGTAGGAGAGCATTTGTTAGGTCACTAGAACTGGTCTGGGTGGAGCCAGCCTCTCTTAGGATGGCGCAACACTTTCTCCACTAACTACGGCCACCACTTCGACAAAAGAGTCCCCTCTAAAAGTTCACTTATCAAGGGCGTCTTGCCCATTTCTTGCACAAATTCTTAATCACTTGTACCCTCCCTACATTCGTTTAAAACGTAAACATATAAAGCATTGTGTCTGCTCCTTATGTAATTACACCCTAACAGACTTATGTTCCAACATGTTGCAACACTTTTATATCGATCGACTGCCTCTTGTTGAACCATTTTTGCACTGGATGGCAGTTCGTTTATAATGGTATGAACTGAATATAAAATCTACAAGCAATATGAACCTGACTGACAGATACCCATTATCTATCCACTTCTTTCACTGTTTGAACAAATGAACATTTTAAAGAATATTATCGTAGGTCCATTTTAAACTATCTTTAATACGTTTATGATTAAACGTTAAATTTGCAAGCGAATGGCCAGTTTTGAGTGAGTATGTATTATCCATTATCCTCAAAAGCAGGTAATTATACAGTTACTTATCATTCAAAGTTTTAGTAGTCAAGAATTTAAGAAACTATATTGCTTCCATCATCAACTTTGGTTTAACATGCTAAACAAAGAGCAAATCAATAAATGTAACATAAAGCTGAAGGTGTCTGTAATCTCACTGCCTTATTTGATCTTAACATTTTTGCTTCAGCTGTTGAATTTCCACGTCACTATTCTACGTCGTAATTGGATTATTGCAAGTCCAATTTTATTTTGGAAATGACATGATTGATGAGCATTTTCTACACTGTTCAATATTTAAAGACATAGTACTTGTTGAACATATTCCTTATCAATAGATATTCGACATTTAATGGGCTGTAAGAAAAAGTATAATGGAAGGTCATGTACTCGAGACAAACATAAAAAAAAGTATCAAATTTGTGATAGTGGTTAAATCGAATACTAAATGTTGAGGTTCGTTTGAGGTTTTTTAAAAGTCGATTTGCAACATTCCCACTATACAAACAATTCGCTAAAAATATTTTTCTTCATCTTACCGCAGTATAAGATGATAAAATCAGCGGACCTCAAGACATGTTATCCGGTGAAAGTCAATTTCGAAAATAAAACCCTATAGTAATATTTTTTCTTACAACCAGTGAGAGGCAGTACCCGTGCACTAGAATTATACAGTTAAGTTGAAAAGTGGAGTTTATATTAATCAGCGGAATTATGTATTTTTTTATTTATTTAATTATCATCTCAACGAACCGTTTTATTTCTCACCTTGGATTTCTTTTGTTTGAAATCCATTATCTCAATCTAATAATCATATCTTAGCAATTGTTTTTGCCTTAGTTTTCCGCAAAGTGTATAAAATAAATCTAGAGACAACTACTTCAGAAAGTATTATGCAATCTGTACAAGATACCAGGCCTAAGTATAAAGTGTAAATACATATTTTTTTATTTTATATAACGTTAATGAAAAATCTTTAACTAAAGATAACGTAAGAATATCAAAAAAATCAATCGTCGAATGACGTCATCTAAATTTCAAATTTTATTATTTTAAATTTATCAAGATATTCATTTGCCTACTCTAGCGAATTTAATCAGTGATACATTTTATACATATCTATACTATTTTTTTTTCTTTTTCTTTTTTGTTCCCAGAGAAGTACTTCTTTTTCTGCGAAGAAAACACTTCTGAAAGGAAGGGAGGTAGTTAGTGCACATTAAGAATACAACTAGAACGAATGAACAGTCATTACGCTTGCATCTGCTAATTAGCAGAGGTTCCGCAGATAAAGACTGGGATCTTTTGCGGAAATGTCGCAGTAGAGTTTCAAAAACATTGTACACCGCATTACTAAGTTTACACCTTACGATTAACATATCTGGTGACATAGAGATAAGATAGAGATAGAGATTAAAAGAACAGTTAAGAGATCTCTCAGACTAGGAAGGCACAGAAGGATCTAGACAACAATTAAAAAGAACAAGAGACACAGCGAAATGAATTTAATAAGAACAAATGTAATGCCAAAAATATTTACTGAAGCTGGTTATGAGTAGTAATTAACCTTGTGAAGTTACCTCAAAAAAATTGCTTGGTATCTATAAGGCTCCTCAAACTATTCCTTAATGATAGATACCGTGTGAGCGAGTACAGAGAACATAAAGAACTTATAAGGGAGTAGTATCTGATGAAGACATCAAGCAATTTTAGATTCCTAAAGGAGATGATAACAATGAAGATAGTTTCAATTCGGTTCAGGAAGACCTTACCAATTTAGAACTATAGATTCCTTTACTTCCTGAAGGAAAGTAATTGGACTTCAGGTGGCCTCAGACTTGAACACGATACTGTAAAAATAGAAATTCGGGACGATAGTATAATCGGATGACCTCTAGAAATAACCTTTATATGATTACATATATTAACATTTTATGTGGCGTTGCCACATACACTTTAGATTTTTATGCATTGCATGCTGTCTAATACATAAACTGTATTATTGAATTTATTATTTTATTGATCTAATACATAATTCTAATATTTTCAAGGAGCCGCCTTCACAGATTGCGCGGATATACTTATTAAACCATAGTTTACTTAATTTATATTGTAAAAAAAGTAAATAATTAAGACGGATAATCGCTATTCATACCTTCAACACACATAAAAATAAACCACAAGTCTCAAGTTCAAAATGATTAATGCTGTGCTCGTTTTTTTTTGAAGATGGGTCTTAACGCCTCAGGTAAACCATCCGCCTTAGAAGTAAGCTGCTTAGCTATTCCATCCCTCTGACTTTGTTTCTCTTCTGTTTTTTTTGAAATTGTATTTTTCTCCACTGAAGTTTCAATGAATTTCAATAAGCAAACACTGATTAAAATTTCTAAAACCTTTGATAACCTTCACCATTGCGAACCCAATAACACATTAAATGAAAATATTAAAAAGATAACCGTTTCTATTAGGAATATTTCAATATTGAGTAATTTTTTTATTTGGCGTATCCACTACCCACTTGATATTAGCTATATTTATGAAAAAAAAGTATTAATATAGAAATTGGATTAATTTGGAGAAAAAAAATTAATAAATCAATAAAAAGCTTGTTTCTTTAATTTTGTGAAAACATGTCAATATTAAATGTAGGTAGCAATATCACAATAAACGTAATCCTTACAATTTGTATAGTTTTATATATTTGTTAATTCTTTTGTGTAAAAAAAAGTAAGTACAACTATTTTCAAGGCTATGTAAAATTAATATTCATTTCATTTTAATGGAGGTAATGAGCAAAAGATGTATCTAATTTCTTTCATTATTTTCACAAATTATACATTATAATTACAAAAAAAAAAAGACTTTTTGAGAAAATATTTGAAATATTGGAAAAGAGGATACTACAATAGAAATTAAAGATATTGTCTTTTTTATTTTTTTAAAAAAATTATTATAAAAAAAAGGAAAGAAGCTTTCTCACAAAATCTACTAACAAATGAACTTAATTAGTTCCTAAATTTAAAAAAATATACATACAAAAAAATTGTATTTTAATTATATTCTAAATTCAAATAAATTATTACAGTCCATTGAATATTTTTAAACTAATGTTTTTAATTTTCAAAAGTAACTAATACAAAAACTAATAAAAGAAGTAATATATAAATTAATACTGTAAATTAAAAAAAATAATGTACCACATCAGTAAATTAAACATTAATAAATTTTTAATTACTCCATCCCATTATTTTTTATAACTAAAAATTATAAAGTAACATAAACTTAAATAAGGCAAAATGAATATAGATTTTTAATTAATTCAAATTCAAGAGTAATTTTATCTTGTTAAATAATTGAATGGATAATATTTATAATTAATTAGAACATTATACAAATATTCTTTTCTTTAAATATTTCTGATAATTAAGATAAATAAAAGATGCAAAAAAATCACAATGCACCTTCTAATGTAAGTCAAATTAAGGCACATTATATAAATTTGTTCCATTGTTCTCAGTTTGTTAAATGTGCTTTTAAAGATATGTAGCTTATTTTTATAAATAACAAGTAAATAGATATTGCTTTTAAACTTATTTTTTCTGTTTTATAATGAAATTTTGTAATAAATTTTGTAGAAATAGCTTTTAATATTGAAATAAAAACTTAGCGCTTTCCAAAATCAAAGTATTAAGAACTGTTGCTCACAAAAAAAAAAAGAGCTCCGCATTTCTTATTAATAGAAGGCAAAAAAAATGTATTTTAATTACTGTAATAATAAAACTTCAGATTAATAATTAATAAAAAAGGAGAATGCTACCAGAGACACGATTGGTTATGAGTATTTTTTTGTCTAATCACACAGTCTGTCCATGACCCTTTCATCTTTGATAACAACTAACTATCGACTATCACACACCATTTAGAAACACAATAGCGCTTTTAAATGGAGGCAAATAGTTATTCTCAAACTTTAAATCTCAACAATTATAGCACAAACTTTACAAAAATAATTATTCATGCTTATACATTGTACAAATGGAAGTTTACTTTATTTAAATTATCTTAAAAAAAAGTGGAGTGTGAAGATTTGAAAGCGCATAAGCTGTGTTACATAATCTTGTTACTTTTAACTTTAGGAAAACTATTTTGAACTTCATTATCAAATCTAAGTTAAATGAACAGAGGAATCTGTTCTAATTATTTATATATTTAAAAAGATTTTAAGGGGGTGGCCCATACAGAAGAAAAAGGGTAAAGATGTGGTACACGGAAAAGAAATGAAAAGACGAGAAAATAATTATCACAGGTGATACAAAAATATGATTAAATAAAAGTTAATAAAATGGTGATTTCTTTTTTCATTTAATTGAAGAGGAAAATTACATTTTGATAGTTTATCTTTTGCAAAGTACAAAAGAAAACTTCAAATACATTAAAAAAAAAAAATTACAAACTTTTTTTATTAATGAAAATTTAATTTTATTGCGTTTTTGAGTATGATTATGAGTATGACTGCACTTTTACTCTTTTTTAAAGAAATTAAGGGAAAAAAAATGTAATAATATAGTTAAAAAAGAAGTAAAGTATAGTCTAGAAGTAAATTTTAAGACACAAAATGGTCCACCACCCACAGTTAAATAGAGGAAACAATGAGAAAAAAAAAAACGAATTGCCTAGTTCATGTTACAAAAGAAAATAAATAGAATATTTTGTTTAACCTCATCATTTCAGAATTTTGATTGAAAATATTAATATTAGTTTACATAGATGTTGGGGACCAGAAGTTCATTTCTCTAAGATGTGAAGGTTTCGCTTTAAGTGTTACCACTTGGCCAAATCCACTGTTTGTTGACGTTGCAGGAGCTGGTGGTGATGGTGTAAATAATTGTTGTGTTAATGTAGTATTCTGTTGTAGTTGAGTTTGTTGCTGAATGTGTGTTGTTACAGTACTAGTGGCTGCTAGACTGCTCTCCGTGCGAACTTCATTAAATTTTCTATTCACTCTGGACCAATTACCTAATTCTTCTACAGAACCACGCATTAATGATGAAGATTGGCCTTCATTACTATCTACAGCTTCTGTTGAACCTGATAACAAAAAAAAAAAAAAAAAAAATTGAAATCAGATAAAGTAATCATATAAACTCAAAAGTTACAAATGATTATTTTTAATTAATAACTTTCATCAGATCTTAAAATGAGTTGGTAGAGGCGATAAATAGATAGGCCAATCAAGTAAAGTGAATGATCTACTAAAATCCGATTGATGCAGATTATAGGACTTACCCGACCGAACAATTTTAAAGTTTATTCAAAAAAGGAAATAATAAATAGCGGATAGCGTTACCAAAAAAGAAAAATTTTTTAGTCATAATTTTTAGTTACTGTTTACTGAACATAATTTATTATTTATTTTTATTTTTATCTTTTGGCGCATCAACAGCTGAGGTTATTAGCGCCCGGAGCTTTTTCCAGTGCACTGCCGGCCTCCGGACAGTGTTCTCTCGTTACAGACAACACTGTCCATCACCGGACAGTGAGGTGTAAGAAGCTCCTAGGAAGAGAAAATCTAAGGGTCAGCAGCTGGATTCGAACCCGGGACCTCCGCGTGGGAGACCAGTATGCTAACCTCATAGCTAATCCCTTCCCTCATAATTTATTATTATTATTTTTTTTTTTTTGGCGCATCAACAGCTGAGGTTATTAGCGCCTGGAGCTTTTTCCAGTGCACTGCCGGCCTCCGGACAGTGTTCTCTCGTTACAGGCAACACTGTCCATCACCGGACAGTGAGGTGTAAGAAGCTCCTAGGAAGAGAAAATCTAAGGGTCAGCAGCTGGATTCGAACCCGGGACCTCCTCGTGGGAGACCAGTATGCTAACCTCATAGCTAATCCCTTCCCTCATAATTTATTATTAATTTTTTTTTTATTTTTATCACCTGCACGAACTTTGTTTAAAATTATTTGCATTGAAAAATCATTCTTCAGCCCAAATATTAGTCATAATTAAGAATATTTTTTTCAATGGGTATAGAAAATTTGTTCTATAATTAATTAGTTCAAAATTTTGGGAATTGCAATATATGATTGGCATTTTTCTTCTCTGCAGAAGTAATGTTTTCTGTGATGTAAGACTTTTAAAATATATAATATAAGCCTAGATATCTGAAGATTAAGTCTCAAGTAGAGTAACATAAAGTTACAATTTTACCAACTTCTTTCACAACATAATATTTATGTTGTCAACAGAATCGAACAAGTTTATTAATTGAATATCAACAAATATTTAGTTCTAAGCAAGAAGAACCGAATGACTTTTCAAAAGATTCTTACTGTTCAATTAATTCAATCTAATATTTTCTTTTAGTATATTTGCATTTCTAAAAACTTCAAAAATCAAATGTTTGTCAAACATTTGTTGAATAATTTATTTATTAAAAGTAGTGATAAAATATGTCCATATAAATACCCAAATTTAGCAGAAATTAATGAGAGTTGCTCACAATTCAACATCATCTATTACCAATACAACTAAAAACGACTACCATTTTTAAATTGAAATAGTAAACTAACGTAATCGTTATATAAAATTCTTAAATATTTCTCGACTATAAAGAAAAATAAAACTGATTCCATGACGTGGATAGTAAATTGGATGAGAAGAAAGAAATCTGTTCCCAATTCAACTTGGCAACATCATAGAACTTAAGTTACTGGGGTTATTTAAAAATAAGCAATAATTCAGATTTCATAATTAGGAATGTAATTAATAAATTGTAATAATTAATATAGAATTAATTATAGCTCATCTCGCTGCATCGGTGAATGATACCGTTGATTTATTATTATTTATATTTAAAATAGGCAAATTTATTAATAAAATACTTTAAAAATGTAAAATTAAAACATCAAATAGGAAGATTAAATTAAATATTCATATTTTCTATTCAAGGATATGTGCACAAAGAGTTTTTGCATCATTACTTTATCAAAAAATATGTATTATATCACGCTGCCCTTCCCCCTCTGAATTTATTTGCACTAGATAATTTGTCACTCTGCGTTAAAATAAATCATACTACAAAAATGCAGTAATATATAAATGGAAATAATTTTTTTAGCATTTATATTATTGTAATAATAATAATAAAAAATATTTACCAAAGATAATGTTCGTGAAATAAGGATTTTTTCTAAGTAATTTTGGTGAAGTTTGCGGACTTGCTGGTAATGATTTACTGTTCCTTCTAATTCTCTGAGACACTGGAGGTGCTTCCAATTTGTCACCAATAGCTCTTTCTGTAACATTTTTAATTTTTAATTATCTATTATAATTAAAAATCTGTAGGCTTATTCTAAATTGATTTTAAAAGATAATTTTAGCTATGCCAAAAAAGAGAGAGAGAGAAAAATGAACGTATGGTTATTTTCGTCATCAACCTTTCTGATAAGATATTACCTCAGCGGTCAATGACACAAAAATCTATTTTCACTAATATTTGACTATTTTTACAAGATACATATAAGAAAAAACCAGAAGGTCAAAATTTAAGACCAAAAATAAGTTTTCTTAAACACAAATAATTTAAATGGCATTACGAGTTTCGCTGCACCCAATTCTCACCATTCAATAATACAGGTTTTAATTAATTATTTATTATTTCTGGTTGTAACAAAGGCACTAACTGAAACATCAATTTCTAAAGAATAAATTAATAACTGTCTACAATAATTCTTAGCTAAAAAAAGAAGTAGGTTAATCGACTGTTTATTATAATAATTATAACAATAAAAGTATATTATAAAAAAATTAATGTACATATGAAATATCTTTGGAATATACTAACGATTATTGCAGAAATATAGATTTCATTAAAACCTATTTTGGCCAAAGCTTAAAATTTTTGAATCTACAGCTGGAGTATTGCTAAGAAATACCAACTTAAAAAAAAAGTACCGTAAAACATATTTCCGATAAAAACTACTAATTAATTTATCAAGGTAGCAGTACTTCCTCATAAATAGGAAGAAAAAGTAATTTAAAAAAAATAATCCATTTTAAAATTAGCAAAAAAAATAAAATCAATTAAAATAACCTTGAAATAACCTTATTAACATTTATGAATAGTTTACATAAGCAAGTTTAAATAATTTTGATTCATGTTTGAAGTGATCTTAATACCTAAAAGTAATAAAAGTCTATTTTATTATCATAAGAAGTAATTCGAACATTATAATTAGAAAAATTAAAAAAAGGAGGTTAAATTATTATCTTGCTGTCTCCATATTCAAAATAAAAAATACAAAAAAACCTGATAAGTTTTTTTTTCCATTACTATTAGATAAAAGGATCTTGTTTAAAGGATGTAGTTAACTAATAATTGCAAAATTCTATCTTCAATTACTTTAAATTTTAATCAGTAGAAATGATAAATTGTTAATTAATAATTTTTATCAAGATAATTTACTCTTGCCGGTTGTGGGAACACGATGAGAATAATGAAAATAATCTTACAACAAATCATCATCTTATTTATTAATTTAAAAAAAATAAGGCTAACCTGCAATCATTTGATGGGCAACTGCAACTACTGAATAACCACAAGTTGTACTTTCCCCTTTTGAAGCATCTTCAGTGCCAGTAGAAGTTTTAAATCTTGTTAATGGTGAGTCCACACCATGACGCATTCCTATTTCCCTCGGAGCTGCAAACATAAAAATTGTGTTTTATTTAAAATAAGAAAAATTTGCATTTTGTTTTTTGTAAACTAAATAACAAAAGATCGAACACACAATAACACAATTAATGAAAATATGATGCTATAGTGAATAAAAATAAATAATGGGGACTCTAACCAAGGGAACTATCACACAATGCTAAACAGGACACCTCACTTGGTAATGCTTGCCAAGAATGAAATTATTTATTTAAAACAAGACTTGTTTTGATCTTTTATTGAATAAAAATATTTTGATCCTTCAAAAGTCATTGTAAATAAGTTGATGCTGAAATAAATGTCACGAGATGGAAGGATGGATTTAGACGACAATCAATGAATGTAAAAAAAATTCTTCTACTTATTGCAATTCTCTAATTTTATTCGGAAGTTTCACTGTCATTAATATGAAATGTGTGTAGAAATTTCAAATATGATTAAAATAATAATATGATTAATCACAGGGAAGGGATTAGCTATGAGGTTAGCATACTGGACTCCCACGCGGAGGTCCCGGGTTCGAATCCAGCAGCTGACCCTTAGATTTTCTCTTCCTAGGAGCTTCTTACAGCTCACTGTCCGGTGATGGACAGTGTTGTCTGTAACGAGAGAACACTGTCCGGAGGCCGGCAGTGCACTGGAAAAAGCTCCGGGCGCTAATAACCTCAGCTGTTGATGCGCCAAAAAAAAAAAAAATAATAATAATAAATTATGAGGGAAGGGATTAGCTATGAGGTTAGCATACTGGACTCCCACGCGGAGGTCCCGGGTTCGAATCCAGCAGCTGACCCTTAGATTTTCTCTTCCTAGGAGCTTCTTACAGCTCACTGTCCGGTGATGGACAGTGTTGTCTGTAACGAGAGAACACTGTCCGGAGGCCGGCAGTGCACTGGAAAAAGCTCCGGGCGCTAATAACCTCAGCTGTTAATGCGCCAAAAAAAAAAAAAAAAAAAAAAAATACGATTAATCCATCCTAAGCACACTACATACGGATGGGATAATAAAAGCTCATTCTAAAATTTAAAAAAATTCATTAAATGTTTTTTCACTTTTAGAACTTTAAAAACAAAAAAGATATGATTTCTAATTGGAAATAGGAAAATTTTACGAGAGAAGAGGATTCTTGACGAGTTTAATTAAGTACATCATCAAGAAAGTCATTCCAAAAATTTCGCAAAACTTAATCGTTCAAAAAGAATTTAATTTCAACAAATCTTGCGCGTTCTCTCTCTTACAAATATTAAAAATAATAACAATTATAATTTTGAAATGAATCGATTATACGAACATTTCAGCATTGCCTCGAGATTTCTTACATACAGTTCACATTTATTTCAAAAATGGAAAAAGCTCCGGGCGCTAATAACCTCAGCTGTTAATGCGCCAAAAAAAAAAAAAAAAAAAAAAGTACGATTAATCCATCCTAAGCACACTACATACGGATGGGATAATAAAAGCTCATTCTAAAATTTAAAAAAATTCATTAAATTTAAATTTTGGGTGAAAAAGATGGGTGAGGAGAGAAAGTCAAATTCATAAATCTAAAATAACAATTTCAGAAATTCGATCACACAACAATTGCGAAGGTAAAGAAACTTTATATATATAAAAAAAAAATCACTACTAAGAAAAATTGCCATTAAAACTAAGCATTTATTATTTTGTTATGGCTAAACTGTTACTGTAATCACAAATACTATAAGGAAGTAAATGCCACACTTCCTACATTGTAGAATAAGAAAGTAAAGTAATTTAACTTACATAATAATTTCCATAAAAGTATAGAAAGATTAGCAGATGTATCCATATTAAATCAGAGATAGTTAAATGCATTACACGTAAAACAGAAGCTTTAAGAGACTAACTAACAGGTAAGTTTATACTAAGCAAAATTAAAAAGGAAAAAAAAAATTGAAAAAAGAGAGGAGAATTCAGCTCTGTTTGAATATCGATGGAATTATGGGAATTATTATTCTGACCTTGTGTAGAAAACACACACATATATATATTATTTTTTATCTGACAAGGTCTTACACAAAACGTCATAAACACAGAAAAAAACTATTATAATGCAATTTTACAATTTCTCTGCAACTTCCATGCCTTACTTAAAAAAAAAAAAAAAAATTAAAACAAATCATCCTAATCACATAAAAATAATATTTATAAAAATCAAGATTAAAAACTAAATTACTCCAAAAGAAATATTTAATTATTCAGCGACAAAAAAGGGAAAATTTGATGTACTTTACGCAAATAACTAGAACAAAATTAAGTTATTAATGAAAAAATAAGTTTGAAAAACTTATTCTACGCTGATATTAGGTGGATGACAAAAGAAACATTTCATTTCAATACACAAAAATACAAATAATAATAAAACAAATTTATACCTCGTGAGGTATCCAATTTGATAGAAGTTTTTTTTTAAAAAATTATAACCAATTAGTTTGAACAATAAAAGGCAAATGAAAGCATGAGAATACGCTAGTGGCTTCACACACGACGATGTGTATCTATTTTTAACTTAGTTTTACAGCTGGACCAGAAGGACAAAAGCTAACTTACGACTATTATTTGGAAACAAAAATTTAGAACAGCTATCATTGTCAAGTGTTTTCCTAAGACTAATTTAATTTATTAATAATATATAAATCGGAATAGAGTAAAAGATTTTTTTTTTTTTACTCTTTCTCACTGAAACAAGCCAAAGGTCAAGGAAAACAATTCAATTTCCATACTTAGTAAATAAATATTCGGGGAGCTAATTCACCTTAGATAAAACATTGTACCTCTTTGCTCTTAAACTGGTTTCATTTATTGATTTAAAAGTGAAGAACATATGAAACAGCTAATTATTCCAACAATTTTTTAGCACAAACATATGAAATAAGTCGTAAGCAATTATCAAATATCAAAAGTATGTCGAAAGACAAAATTTTGAAATTATTGTATTGTAATACCTAATTTTTCAGACAGACTTTGTGTATACAACGATCAATCAGAAAAAAATTCTTTGTAAGTTTGTCTCAAATTATTTTTTATGTGAAAAATGGCATTTTTTTATTCTGTTTCTTGAATACATTTCAAGCAAACTCATCTTTTAAAAATGAAGAAAATAGGCGCCACGATAGCCGAGCGGGTTAAGAGGCGACACCTGCAAAGCTAATATGCATTGTGGTACTAGGTTCGATTCCCGGTCTTTAGGCCTTGGATTTTATTTAATGGTTAATTGAGAAATTTACAGTAAAGTACGTTTGCTAGTCGCCTCCGTCCACCAAGTAAATGGTAGTTGGACGTTAAGCCCCGCCTGAAAAAATAGGCGCGATTACTTTACTTTACTTTTAAAATGAAGAAAATAACTAAATGAAAAAATATAGTGCACAATCAAATAATGGATTTACAAATTTACAAAAATCCATTGAAACTCTTAGGATTGTTTTCTTAATAAATAAATAAATAAAACTCGTCACTAATTCTCTCTAAACAAAGTTTATAATCAATAAATACAGATACTTTCACTAAAACCAAAAATCCAGCTGCCTGTAGGTAATTCACAAATTTTAGCATTTTATTTTTATGAAATTACAAAGGAGTGACTCTTGCGAACTCTTGAGACATACCCAGTAGGCTTGTCTCTGGAAGGTATTTCGCAGATCCCTCGGGTTTGTAGTGGTGTAGGGCCCGGGTGACTAATTATTTAACCTGATTTATACGTCCCACATTTTTATGAATCCCAGTTTTTAAAGTTCTGTTCTGCTCTTAGCTATAACTCTTCCCAATAGCTTCTCTTGGGATCCTATTCGGTAATGTACCGGGATGTATGAGAACACTGTCTGAAGAGCAACAGTAATTGAGAAAAGACTGGGTCACAGACAATGACGCGTTTTAATGTAATAAATGTATTCGGAGTCTTAAAAAATTAAGTATTTAACAAGATCCTAAAAAAAAAAAAAAAAACTTTTAACAAACCAAGAGAAAACACTCCTCAGACTAGCAGAGAAAATAGATTGGTAGTTGGTTCACATTTTCTTTAAAGTTAGCCTTTTTTATACAAAAATAAATATTATGTATTATTAGTAAGGATCTCGACTATACTTCGCTTTGTTTTCAAACGAGCGAATTTTGGGTAAAAAGTCATCATTTCTATGAGAAAAGATGCAATTTTTTATCTACAGCTGTGCTTCAAAGCTGCAATTTCAATAAATAACATCAATTAATTTTCATTGATGTACCGAACAATATACGATGAAATGATAAGGCTAACGACATTCACAATCCAGAGAATTGTAAGAGCTACTTGATAAAAAAAAAAATAATAACAAGCATCTGAAAAATGATTAGAAAAAGTCGCATTGCCTATTCTGCTAGAAAACTTCTTAAAATCCCAATTTTTATGATTATTTTTTTTTTAAAACAAAAATATAGTAAAGTAAAGTAATCGCCTATTTTTTCAGGCGGAGCTTAACGTCCAACCATCATTTACTAGGTGTCGTGGACGGAGGCGAATAGCGAACGTACTTTACTATTTCTCATTTAACCATTAAATAAAATCCAAGGCCAAGACCGAGAATCGAACCAAGTACCACAATGCATATTAGCTTTGCAGGTCTCGCCTCTTAACCCGCTCGGCTACCGTGGCGCCTTAAACAAAAATATAAATTTATTTATTTATTTTACTAGTTTCCTAAGAAAATTGCTGATGAAATAGTACAACAGAAATTTGACATTTATTAATTTATCGTCTGGAAGCTTCAAATGTTAATTAATTCTAAATAATATTCTATAATTCTAAATATCCGCACAAATGTAACTCATTATATTAATTAAAACAATAATTATTTATTCCACACTAACTCCTACTGATAATTAATGATAATATTAAAACCATACAACATAAAATGAAATAAAGAAAACAATATTTGCATCAATATTGGAATAAATCTTTAAAAATAAATAAATTAACAAAATGTAAAAGTGAAAAACGGCAAAAATTAATTACTTACATAGAAAACTTGCTGGTAGGGCAAAATTTGCCCCAATATATTTAATTAAACAGTAAACAACTGATGACATCTTACACTGTTCACTAAACGAAATGTAATGATATGAAATTGTTTATTGAATAACAAATTTAAACAAAGACTGCCGGAGGAGGTGTGACACTTAACTACCAATCGAATTTTTAGGGCTTCACTAAAATTTATTCTTATTGGATTTTATATTCCCCCACTCTTTTTTTTAACTATCAAGGACTGGAATATTTGAATGATAATATTCGCACTGTTATATAATCTTTCTCTTTTTTTATTGTTTTTTAGCTAATTAATTGGAACAATAAAATATTGTAATAAAAAACTGCTAAGAGCGTTTTTTGCTTCATCGACTTCACTCAACATATTTAACTTAATTTCAAACCATAATTTCATACAATTAACTAACTTTAGGGTATAAATTAAATATTAACTTTTAAATTGTTTAAACAAACAAAAAATCACTGATGCACAGATGTTGAATAAAAAATGACTTACGAATTTATAACACATGCCACTGAAAGTGGTAACAACTGCCCACTAATATTTGCACGATGGTCAATTTTTGAAAAACATCTGATACAAAAATTTGATAAGACTTTCTTCTACTCCATTTTTGATAGTCATACAAAACGCACTTTCTACAGTTAAACACAAAAATTTCAGTAATCTATTTTTAACATTATGTAAATGGTAATACCACGATCAATAAAGAAAATGAACTTACTAGGCTCGCCCAAATGTACCCACCCAAAACTTCAAAACACTTCGAAAATAAAATGAAAATTCCAATTTGGTCACGCTTCTTTTTTCAAAAAAACCATACATTTAAACCTCGCCAATTTATCTAGGCTTTCCCTCCAAAAGTTTCCTTGGAATTCGGTTTTTGTGGCATTCTTTCAACATGTCCAAGCCACCTTAACTGGGTTCTTCCTTACGAAAGATACCAGTTCTGGTTCCTCGGACATCTGCCGAAGCTCTTCATTTTTTCTAATTCTCTAGCGCCCACTTACGCATCCAAGGTCCAAATATTCGTCGAAGTAATTTTATTATTAACAATTAGTAATATTAATTAACTCCTTATTGTTTAAACTGAATTATTTAGAACTTTAAATCAATCTTCTGACGATAAGGATGAGAGTATATATTCACATTTATTTACTCTCAAGTTCCACATCTGTACCACTAATATAGGTCACTACCACCTGTCAACGTTTCGTTTCCTGCTGTTCAACAGCTTTATCTTAAGTATTTACGGAAAACCAGTAGAAACAATCCGAGGCTTCGAGACTATCTTCATATTTTCTGAAAGCTCCTAAATATTATATACATCTACATAAAATTTCGAATCGAATGACACCTCATTCATGAAAATCGGTTCGCGCGTTTAGGCGCTACGTTGTTTACAAAAAATGTAACATCAAGAAGAAGAACAAGAACATTTTCTGAAAATGCCGTTTTTTGCTCATTTCCCGCTATTTTTTTTCTCGAAATCTATTGGATCTGGGTAGTTGCAAAAAAAAAATACAGTTATGAAGAAGGATTTGACCTATATTATAAAGAAAATTTGGGAATTTTATATTTTATAGCAAAAGAGAAAAAAATTGTCAAAGTTAGGTGTTTTTCAACGTTACGCTTTTTCGTGCACTTTTTGACGTTTTAATATATTACTTTACACGAATTTTAAAGTCGTTTTAAATGTTTACATGAATATTTGATGATAATTTGAAAGATTAATCTAATAAATTCTTTTAATCATCATAAAACAACACTTTTTTTTTGTGCTAACGGCCAGTTTTACTTGCTACTGCTTACTCACGCGTTATTGATTCCTAAGAATGGATAACCACAATGAAGACAACGACCTTATGATTCAATACCGTGTTCTTATCGATTACACCCAAACCAAACATAGTAATTTTCCAACTCTAAGGTTCTAATTTACCTTATTTCCCCATCTATAACCTTATTAGTTAACCTTATTGTGCTTACTAAGTAAAATTTACTTAAACGGCTGTTATTTTTTTATGACTTTACGAGTGTTATTAAGTAAAACAGAGCTGACATTATGTTTATTATAATAAAATAAAAGTTAAGTTAATCTTGGAGCTTTCAAACACTAGAGAAAAAAAATCATAGTAAAGATACATAAGTTGTACACCAAATAACCTTGAATCCTATTTTGCATAAGGAACCACATATTTCTAATTATCAAGCAATAAGTATGCATTGCTAATGTTATCTGTCATAAAATAATAATAAATATTGATTGGAATAGATAAAATATTTAATTAGAAAATCTAAAAGTAATAAATAAGTCCTTGAAATAACTTCTAAATTAAGTAGTAAACAAACATTTGTGTCAGTGATCAAGAATTTCCTGCTGCAGAAGAGTTAATTTAATGATAATTGTGTATAATTATATAGTTATTTATAATAACTAATAAACAAATAATACATAATTATAATTTGTAATTGTTTATTGCTTCTGCAACATAGTCGTTTTAAAAATCTGTTTCTTTAGACCCCCAGATTGAAAATATGTCAAATATATTTCCCACAATGGTTTCGTTGGAGAAAAGCAAAACACAAAAGAAATATTGTTATTAGTTTTACTATAATCAAAAATGGTTCCGAGGAAAAAGTAACCATTTGAAAGTACATCCACACTAAATATTCTATTAAAATGGAATGAAATACCTCCAAATCAGGGTTATCACTTTTAATTTGAAAATGTTTTTTAAATTTTTTTTAGGGAAAACAGAGAATCTTCCAGGAAGGCTCCTTTTAAATGGCTATTTCAGAAAACTGTACCTTCCTACAATCTTTCCTTAAATTCAGCAAATTTAAGACCCACTTACTATTTGAAGGAAGACATTTTGAAGATTGAAAACATAAAGAGTTAAAATATTGCTACAGTTATTTTTTCGTACTAATGCACTTTTTGCATAGATAGAAATGGTACATACATAAGTCTGTCACACGGAAAAGACACATTGTCCATAATATTTCTATGGTATATGAAAGAAAAAAAAATGAAACCGTCAGAAAAGAAACTGATTCGTCGGATAAAATCAACAGTAACGTATTAAGTCCAAATCCGATTTATAAGAAAACATCAACATGAAAGTTTATAAGTAAAAACGAAAAGAACGAAATTTAAGGCAACTGAAATTTGTACATTTTTTACAATGTAACAAGTATGTATGTTTTGTTTGCTGAGTGGTGTGTGCTTGTGTATGTACAAATGTACAAGCATCTATTTATGCAGGTATATACATATGTTGTACAATGTATAGTGTTATGTATATGTATGTAGGTAAACTTAAGTGTGCGGATGTTAACTATAAATATATGCACACAGTTTTTTATCTTCAATTAACATCAACTATTTTGTTTGAATAAATTGTTAATTGTTATTGTTTACAATTTTAGTAAATCAATTATTTCAAATTAAAAATTACAAAGTTTATTGCATATTTTAAAAAAAAGGTTAGTATGTACATATATTAGATGTAAATAAGTGAGAAAATAAAATGTAAATATTATAATGGTACATGTGAAAAATAAATTCCCTAAAATAAGAATGCTATTAGAAAAAAAAACAAACTAACAAAAAGAAAAAAAAAAAACGAAATTTCCATAACCACAAAGCCGACAAACTAAATTAAAACCTCATAGGTTCCACTTGCGCCTTATTTGCTTGCAGGAATTCTATGTCTAACCGCGAAACTTAACCAACAGAAACTAATGCTCTATTTAATATTAAGGCATATCTCAAGGCCTAACGCTAATGCCAAGCAAAGCTGCTGTTAAGAGTTAATAAAAAATTGCAACAAAAAATAAGAGTTAAATTTAAGCGTTTAATCAAACTATTTATTTAAGGTTTTGAAAACTTTCACACCTTATCGTTTAAAATCGCAAAAAAAAAAAACTGATTCAAATAATGTACCTCTTTTTTTTACAAGCTAAACGTTTATTGGAAGTCTGATGTTTAAATTACTTTCCTTTTTTTGCTCCTGAGGAGTTACAATACATTTTCGAAATCCAAATCCCCTGAAACTGTGCAAAAGCATCATGTTTCAGATGAAAGCACTGCGCAAAAATCGAAGCTATGATTAGCTTAGATGACTTTTAGAGAATCAAGGACGTCGTTCAGGGGTTTAGAAGTTAATGAACCAATAAGACTGTCATTTTCAATTCAAACGTCTGCAGATTCCTGTGGTACGCTGTGACTATGAATAAGGCACAATCGTTGTAAGTGGACCGATCAAGTAGCATTTTAATGGCCTGCTCATACTCCAGCTAGATTCTAGAACCAGGAATGTTATTTACAATGATTCTCGGCTAATTGTTTAAAATGGTATTTAACATTATGTTCTCATGATTATAAGCTAATATAAGCTAATGAAGCGAAGAACCCTTCATAAAACAGGTTGTTTTTTTTACACCAAACTGTACAAAACATAACTTGAAAATCTCAATAACAAGGAGTTCTAACTGTTGTAATAAAATTGGTAACCTCATATGAAGAAAATTCTCCTTACTTAAAAACATTCTGAACCACGATACAAAATGAAGAAAAATATCGTACAAAATGTCTTGAAAACTTACAATACTAATTAATATTTTTCTACCTTAGTAAGTAATTAATTATATAAACATACTTATTGTAGAATTTGAAATGAATTTTTGGCAGAAAGTAGATTGCTGGTTCGAATCTGATGACAATTTTTCCTCGAAAGCTTGAATTAATGGAGATTTTGTTTGTTGTTTAGTTGTAGTCACTTTTGGTGGCTCTGTTTGTTCAGGCATTGCTTTCTTATATTTCACGAGAAAAAATCCATCATCTGTGTTAGGTGGACTGAAAGCCGTTTGTTCAAGATCGTACCTACAAAAAAAAAATAATAATAATAATAATAATACAATTTCAAACTATCATTATCCAGCAGAAACAATGAAATTTTGTGATCTATGTGACAACAAATAAGCAAAGAAAACTGGCAAAAATATGCAATTTGTTTCCAGGCGCCCCTTCTGCTGGATAATGAGCTCTACTGTAATCGATCCATTCTGAAAAAAAGTGATGTTTATAAGAAAAGATATCTATAGCAGACTGTAAAAAGTAAATGGATTAAATAGATGGAACAGAATAAATAGTCTCGAAGTGGAAATAACTGGGTGAATTTAAACAAATTCGATGAGATGCTATAACAATTCTCACATCTCTAATTATACATTGCAAAGTACTACTGATAAAAATGATTGTATTCGATTACATCGTATCTTTTAACTCTTGAAAATCATATTTATAGGATGTACTCTTAAATATCACAGCTAACAACCCTTAGTTCAAAATCTATAGAATGTAATCTTGTGTTGAGTATATGTGTAAGTAAAAAATGAATTATAAGGTAGAAAGTTAAAGTGTACAAATGGAATTGTTAATCTCAATATTAATCCATCTAGTACTCAGCATCTTAGATGTAAGATGTATTGTGTGACTTTTCGGGATGCCGTTGTAAGAACTTTTATGTTGTGAGACTAGAATAATGAAAAGGACACCAATATACCTGAAGTTAGAATATTAACTTGAAGTTGCAATCACCTAATTAAGAAAATTCTACTAATCGAAGCATGTAAAATGCATTTACTAGTTAACTGCAGACTGCTTATAAAATAGAAAGAGTGATTTTACTCATGTTCTTTGGGTAAGTGGATAGATTAATTGGAATCTTAATTCACTCTCTCAGTTAAACTTTTCACTTAGAACTATATAAATATTTCTTTATAAGTATCAAAGCAGCTAAAAAGGATTTCTTTCTACTGCAGACTGTCATCCTATAGAGCATTTTCTTGAAGATCTCTCTTGTTTACAATAATTTCTTACAGCAATGAAAATGTAAAAAAAGTCTCATTTGACATCCCCCAAAATAAAAGACGTAATTGTAACTATTTAGTAGCTCACTTAAAAAATGAATATGTATAATTAAAAATGAACTTTAGTTCTACATTAGGCTATAAAATTTAGTTGCCGCTAACAGAATAACAGGGCTGAAAATCACAAGGTGACACTTCAATGTTATTTATGATAATAAATCAAAAAAATAATTCATTCAACCAATTAATATCAATGACAACCCACTTGTATTGTCAGTCTGCTTGGTTATCTCACTTTAAACTGCGTTTTTGTTTTATCTTTTCTTTTTTTTAAATAAATAATTGTTTGCTTGAGATTTTAAGATAAGTAATACAAACAAGTACCAAAATTTCGGAACAAATTCACAAAATATGCTTACCTGTCGGAAATTTTTGATTTCATCCACTGAGGTAAACTAATACTTGCTATAGAACGATCTGGTCCCGAAGATGTCATGATGAAATAAGATTGACAAGTCGGAAATTAAATGAATTACTAGAAATCTTGTAAACTAGGAATATTTACTTGAAGCTGCAATCATCTAATTAAAACAAATGGAACTGAATTATTTTGGATTATTCCATAAAAAAACTAAAACAATTAATGGGATCGAATAAAATGGCATAATACAAGCTAACTTAAGATACTATTTTGATTTAAAAAACTATTACTTTTTACTTGAAAAAATATATTGATATTAAATTACTTTATATCATAAGGACTTTAAGTGCATAATTAAATAAGCAATACAATGAATCATGTCAATACTCACGCTACTAACAATTTTATTTTTTGGCAGAAAATTACTTAACCCCATTGTACACAAGCACACGCAAAAAGCTAACTCAAAACACCACTCCACAGACACCACGGGCAACCTATTAACTGTGTGACGTCAGAAACATCAGGTCTAGAAAACACTTAGCCTGTACAGAATATTTATATGTCTAACATTTATGTTTAATTTTCCTAAACATTTAAAACAAAAATCTATGGTAATGACTATGATTTTTTTTAATGATTTTCATAATTTCAGCAAATTATATTTTTCATATAAAAGGTATGCTATGGTAATTGTCATATGAGCTCATATACGTTAGAGTATTCAAAAAAATATAAACAGCAAACTCCAAACAGGGGATTGAAGACTCAAGCCGTTCCGTTGGTGTTACCGTCGTAAGCAACATGTGTGGATTTTCATTGCCTTAGTTTTCTTTTATTAATTCCTAGCAAAGTTTTAAAAATGATTCAAATTGGTGGGAGTGTAAGTACTCTTGAGCTTACAGTTAATGCTTTTTCAGAAACTAATTAACTTAATTTCGTGAAGATGCCTCTTCTGCATTAGTAACATAAATTCAGTATAAATATGTCATGTGATAATAGTTTAAGTGCAAGTGAGTCTAAGAAGTTAGCAAAAAAATTAAGACATGAAGACCCTGAACAATTTCAAACCCTGGTTCGAATGCATTTATCTTTTGTTTTAGATCTTCACACAGAAGAGTGAGTTTTAAGAGTTATATATCCGATTTTTCAATTAGTTTTTAAATGTATGAAGCATTTTCTTCTCATTTTTTAGAACTGATGGACCACCAGAAAAGGGGAGAGGTAGGCAACTGAAATGGGGTTTCGTCCCTTTTTCTAAAAAGATTCGAGGACCGGCGAAAGACACAGTGGACGGAATACCATTGACTAAAGAAGTAATTAGTCAAATATATATTTTGATCAATTTTTTGACTAAGGAAGAAAGTAAGTATTGTATTTGAAGTCAGAGGCGGAGGAAATCTTAATTTGAATCTAGATTTATTGATTTTTTTTTCTTATTAGATCTAACTCAAGAAGGTATTTTTCGACGAAGTGGTAAAATGACGAGGCAACAGGAGCTGAAGCTGTTACTAACACAAGGAAGAATGTTGAATTTAGAGGAAGGTCAGTATTCGGTGCATGATGTGGCATCAGTTCTCAAGAGTTTTCTGGCTGAATTACCAGAACCGGTATTGACGGAAGCATATTATCCTGCTTATTGTCAGATTGCGGGTAATAAGTTATAATTATTTTTTATTTATTTATTCTTGTAATTAATTATTTTTTTATTTAAAATAAAAAACAACTATTTTTGTAGAATTATGTCAAGGCGAAAAAGGTTCTAAAGGAAGAATACTTCGCTCGTTGCAACTTTTACTTCTTTTACTGCCGTATGAAAACAGAAGATTACTCAAGACACTCCTTCGGTTACTTCACCTTACCACTAGTCATGTAGCAACCAATAGGATGTCTGCTCAAAATCTTGCCACCCTTTTCACACCACATCTCATATGTCCGAGGAAGGTAAGATTCAAAGTTTGGACTTTTTTTTTTGTTTTACTTTTTTTAATAAGCGAATTCTTTTTTCAGTTGAGTCCTGAAGTATTTCATAGTACTGCACAAAATTTATCATGTATAGTTGCATTTATGATTACTGAAGGTGTGAGCGTTTTTGAAGTCCCCAAAGAATTATCTACTGATATTAAAGCCTACTGGGATAGAAGAAGGCTTACACCTAATCATTTCGTAAGTATTTTAAAATCTGGGTATTGAATTCACCCAAAATGTCACAAATGCACCAGTAGAGAGGTTGTTGATGTGTGCAGTTCCTTGGGTTTAGCGAAGCCACAACAAACTTTTGCATATTATCACCAACATTCATGGAGTGATATTAGTGATTGAACTAAAAATAGCTAAAATATGACTTTCCAACGTTAACAGTCGATGACAGAAGTCTATATTTAGATTATTAAATAAAAAACCATAAAAAATAATTTTTTTAAAGTAACAGTATTTTTACACAGTTTTTTAATTCATAGAACTATTTTCACTTGTATGTAAAAGTTCATATGTGAAATTTGTATCTTAATTTGCATTTTAGTTGGAACGCAGTATTAGTGAAAGTACAGCTGCCAATACAGTATTCAGTTTTGTTGATAGAGAACGTACAGCACAAGAAAATGTAACCAATCCTACTGAAACTGCTTTAGCGCAACTGTATGCGCATATTCAAAGCTTACCAGAATCTCATAAAAAGAAAAGACTTATTAAACAGTTTAATAAAGAAAATGGACAAGGCACTCCAAGAACGAAAAGCATTGGTGATTCAATTAAGGTACTTATTTTTTAATAATAATCGCCGATACTAAAGTTGAGCAATGTCTTCTTTACCACAACATAAGCTTTACGAGAATCTATCAATCAAATTATATCGCTTCAAAATAGTGTTTCCCAAGCGTATTTAAATATAGTTTTTTTTAAAAAAAAAAACCTGTTAAAATTGACACCTAATATTGTTTGCTTCTCTTAAATGTTTATTTTGTTATATAGTTCATAATTACTGCAGAATATTATCATATATAACATCAACATAACATCAAAAGCTAGCGAAATCATTAACACTCTTGTGTTAATTACATTCAGGATATGTTTATTGGAAAATTACTTTGCCTAGAAGTTGATCATAGTTTCTGTTTTATTAATTATTGACAACTAATGGGAGTTATTTTTTTCTTTAAAAACTATACAAAATTATATTAATGTTATATTCATTTAGCTAAAACGCTTTTCGTTACTCCTTAACAAGTTTAGTGTAAGAGTTGATTAAGCGACAAAAGGTATACAAATCAGCATGTACCATTTCATCCATACTTCATTAATATCATTAAAGTAATTTATAATTTAAGTAATTTGATGCATTAACTTTTCATAAATATTATTTAGAATTTATTACATCTTACACACCGTCATGCTAGACTCTCATCCATAAATAATTTCGTGTTAGAATAAAAAAAAAAATATCTCATCATCACAGTTAGTAAAAAAAAAGGCACTTCATTTTATCTCAAATCCAAATTATTTTTGTGATTAATCACAGAGTTACAGAAAAATTCGTCCTACTAATTTCATTCGGTTAATAATACCGTTAATTATAATTCATACATTTTAAAATTCAGTTTCATCATACACTACACTTCAGTCAGTTATAAGCAATAGGTTTTTTGTGAACAAATCCATAAACTGTGAGGATATTAAAAGATCAAACTTTTTTAGGTTCATAACTCTTTCTTTATGAAAATTGCGACCCCTATGTCTCCATCCGTAAACAACAGATTTGTATGAAATTTCGTTTTCTTGCACACTGTACTTAACCCACTTATGGGCTCTAATTCATGTGTACCGATCCATAAATTGTGAAGATATAAAGGGTTGAAAATTTTTTGGGTCATGGTTACCTGTAAAATTGCTACCACTCTATATCTCCCTCTGTAAACAACATATACGTATAAAATTTTGTACTCTTATACACTTTGTTTTCCTCAGTTATAAGTTATAGTTTATTTGTGTACAGATCTATAAATTGAGAAGATATAAAGGGTTGAAAATTTTTTGGGTCATGAAATCCTGTAAAATTACGGCCGCTCTATATCTTCTTATGTAAACTACATATTCGTATGAAGTTTTGTTCTCTTATACACTTTGTTTTCCTCAGTTATAAGCTATAGTTTATTTGTGTTCAGATCTATAAATTGAGAAGATATAAAGGGTTGAAAATTGTTTGGGTCATGAAATCCTGCAAAATTACGGCCGCTCTATATCTTCTTATGTAAACTACATATTCGTATGAAATTTTGTTCTCTTGTACACTTTGTTTTCCTCAGTTATAAGTTATAGTTTTTTTGCGTACAGATCTATAAATTGAGAAGATATAAAGGGTTGAAAATTTTTTGGGTCATTAAATCCTGTAAAATTACGGCCGCTCTATATCTTCTTATGTAAACTACATATTCGTATGAAATTTTGTTCTCTTATACACTTTGTTTTCCTCAGTTATAAGTTATAGTTTATTTGTGTACAGATCTATAAATTGAGAACATATAAAGGGTTGAAAATAGTTTGGGTCATTAAACCCTGTAAAATTACGGCCGCTCTATATCTTCTTATGTAAACTACATATTCGTATGAAATTTTGTTCTCTTATAAACTTTGTTTTCCTCAGTTATAAGCTATAGTTTATTTGTGTACAGATCTATAAATTGAGAAGAAATAAAGGGTTGAAAAATTTTGGGTCATGAAATCCTGTAAAATTACGGCTGCTCTATATCTTCTTATGTAAACTACATATTCGTATGAAATTTGTTTCTCTTATACACTTTGTATTCCTCAGTTATAAGTTATAGTTTATTTGTGAACAGATCTATAAATTGAGAAGATATAAAGGGTTGAAAATTTTTTGGGTCATGAAATCCTGTAAAATTACGGCTGCTCAATATCTTCTTATGTAAACTACATATTCGTATGAAATTTTGTTCTCTTATACACTTTGTTTTCCTCAGTTATAAGCTATAGTTTATTTGTGTGTAGATCTATAAATTGAGAAGATATAAAAGGTTGAAAATTTTTTGGGTCATGAAATCCTGTAAAATTACGGCCGCTCTATATATTCTTATGTAAACTACATATTCGTATGAAATTTTGTTCTCTTATACACTTTGTTTTCCTCAGTTATAAGCTATAGTTTATTTGTGTATAGATCTATAAATTGAGAAGAAATAAAGGGTTGAAAATTTTTTGGGTCATGAAATCCTGTAAAATTACGGCTGCTCTATATCTTCTTATGTAAAGTACATATTCGTATGAAATTTGGTTCTCTTATACACTTTGTTTTCCTCAGTTATAAGTTATAGTTTATTTGTGTACAGATCTATAAATTGAGAAGATATAAAGGGTTGAAAATTTTTTGGGTCATGAAATCCTGTAAAATTACGGCCGCTCTATATCTTCTTATGTAAACTACATATTCTTATGAAATTTTGTTCTCTCATACACTTTGTTTTCCTCAGTTATAAGTTATGGTTTATTTGTGTACAGATCTATAAATTAAGAAGATATTAGGAGTTGAAAATTTTTTGGGTCATGAAATCCTGTAAAATTACGGCCGCTCTATATCTTCTTATGTAAACTACATATTCGTATGAAGTTTTGTTCTCTTATACACTTTGTTTTCCTCAGTTAAAAGCTATAGTTTATTTGTGTTCAGATCTATAAATTGAGAAGATATAAAGGGTTGAAAATTTTTTGGGTCATGAAATCCTGCAAAATTACGGCCGCTCTATATCTTCTTATGTAAACTACATATTCGTATGAAATTTTGTTCTCTTATACACTTTGTTTTCCTCAGTTATAAGTTATGGTTTATTTGTCTACAGATCTATAAATTAAGAAGATATTAAGAGTTGAAAATTTTTTGGGTCATGAAATCCTGTAAAATTACGGCCGCTCTATATCTTCTTATGTAAACTACATATTCGTATGAAGTTTTGTTCTCTTATACACTTTGTTTTCCTCAGTTAAAAGCTATAGTTTATTTGTGTTCAGATCTATAAATTGAGAAGATATAAAGGGTTGAAAATTTTTTGGGTCATGAAATCCTGCAAAATTACGGCCGCTCTATATCTTCTTATGTAAACTACATATTCGTATGAAATTTTGTTCTCTTATACACTTTGTTTTCCTCAGTTATAAGTTATAGTTTATTTGCGTACAGATCTATAAATTGAGAAGATATAAAGGGTTGAAAATTTTTTGGGTCATGAAATCCTGTAAAATTACGGCCGCTGTATATCTTCTTATGTAAACTACATATTCGTATGAAATTTTGTCCTCTTATACACTTTGTTTTCCTCAGTTATAAGCTATAGTTTATTTGTGTACAGATCTATAAATTGAGAAGATATAAAGGGTGGAAAATATTTTGGGTCATGAAATCCTGTAAAATTACGGCCGCTCTATGTCTTCTTATGTAAACTACATATTCGTATGAAATTTTGTTCTCTTATACACTTTGTTTTCCTCAGTTATAAGTTATAGTTTATTTGTGTACAGATCTATAAATTGAGAAGATATTAAGAGTTGAAAATTTTTTGGGTCATGAAATCCTGTAAAATTACGGCCGCTCTATATCTTCTTATGTAAACTACATATTCGTATGAAATTTTGTCCTCTTATACATTTTGTTTTCCTCAGTTATAAGCTATAGTTTATTTGTGTACAGATCTATAAATTGAGAAGATATAAAGGGTTGAAAATATTTTGGGTCATGAAATCCTGTAAAATTACGGCCGCTCTATGTCTTCTTATGTAAACTACATATTCGTATGAAATTTTGTTCTCTTATACACTTTGTTTTCCTCAGTTATAAGTTATAGTTTATTTGTGTACAGATCTATAAATTGAGAAGATATTAAGAGTTGAAAATTTTTTGGGTCATGAAATCCTGTAAAATTACGGCCGCTCTATATCTTCTTATGTAAATTACATATTCGTATGAAATTTTGGTTTCTTATACACTTTGTTTTCCTCAGTTATAAGCTATAGTTTATTTGTGTATAGATCTATAAATTGAGAAGAAATAAAGGGTTGAAAATATTTTGGGTCATGAAATCCTGTAAAATTACGGCCGGTCTATATCTTTTTATGTAAACTACATATTCGTATGAAATTTTGTTCTCTTATACACTTTGTTTTCCTCAGTTATAAGCTATAGTTTATTTGTGTATAGATCTATAAATTGAGAAGAAATAAAGGGTTGAAACTTTTTTGGGTCATGAAATCCTGTAAAATTACGGCCGCTCTATATCTTTTTATGTAAACTACATATTCGTATGAAATTTTGTTCTCTTATACACTTTGTTTTCCTCAGTTATAAGCTATAGTTTATTTGTGTATAGATCTATAAATTGAGAAGAAATAAAGGGTTGAAAATTTTTTGGGTCATGAAATCCTGTAAAATTACGGCCGCTCTATATCTTCTTATGTAAACTACATATTCGTATGAAATTTGGTTCTCTTATACACTTTGTTTTCCTCAGTTATAAGCTATAGTTTAATTGTGTACAGATCTATAAATTGAGAAGATATAAAGGGTTGAAACTTTTTTGGGTCATGAAATCCTGTAAAATTACGGCCGCTCTATATCTTCTTATGTAAACTACATATTCGAATGAAATTTGGT
This sequence comes from Rhodnius prolixus, assembly GCF_049639745.1. Lineage (NCBI taxonomy): Eukaryota > Metazoa > Arthropoda > Insecta > Hemiptera > Reduviidae > Rhodnius > Rhodnius prolixus. Next base: position 11,815,701 of record NW_027411634.1, on the reverse strand, counting down.
TCTCTTATACACTTTGTTTTCATCAGTTATAAGCTATAGTTTATTTGTGTTCAGATCTATAAATTGAGAAGATATAAAGGGTTGAAAATTTTTTGGGTCATGAAATCCTGTAAAATTACGGCTGCTCTATATCTTCTTATGTAAACTACATATTCGTATGAAATTTTGTTCTCTTATACACTTTGTTTTCCTCAGTTATAAGCTATAGTTTATTTCTGTATAGATCTATAAATTGAGAAGATATAAAGGGTTGAAAATATTTTGGGTCATGAAATCCTGTAAAATTATGGCCGCTCTATATCTTCTTATGTAAACTAGATATTCGTATGAAATTTTGTTCTCTTATACACTTTGTTTTCCTCAGTTATAAGCTATAGTTTATTTGTGTACAGATCTATAAATTGAGAAGATATAAAGGGTTGAAAATATTTTGGGTCATGAAATCCTGTAAAATTACGGCCGCTCTATGTCTTCCTCTATAACTACATATTCGTATGAAATTTTGTTCTCTTATACACTTCGTTTTCCTCAGTTATAAGTTATAGTTTATTTGCGTACAGATCTATAAATTGAGAAGATATAAAGTGTTGAAAATTTTTTGGGTCATGAAATCCTGTAAAATTACGGCCGCTCTATATCTTCTTATGTAAACTACATATTCGTATGAAATTTTGGTTTCTTATACACTTTGTTTTCCTCAGTTATAAGCTATAGTTTATTTGTGTATAGATCTATAAATTGAGAAGAAATAAAGGGTTGAAAATATTTTGGGTCATGAAATCCTGTAAAATTACGGCCGGTCTATATCTTTTTATGTAAACTACATATTCGTATGAAATTTTGTTCTCTTATACACTTTGTTTTCCTCAGTTATAAGCTATAGTTTATTTGTGTATAGATCTATAAATTGAGAAGAAATAAAGGGTTGAAACTTTTTTGGGTCATGAAATCCTGTAAAATTACGGCCGCTCTATATCTTTTTATGTAAACTACATATTCGTATGAAATTTTGTTCTCTTATACACTTTGTTTTCCTCAGTTATAAGCTATAGTTTATTTGTGTATAGATCTATAAATTGAGAAGAAATAAAGGGTTGAAAATTTTTTGGGTCATGAAATCCTGTAAAATTACGGCCGCTCTATATCTTCTTATGTAAACTACATATTCGTATGAAATTTGGTTCTCTTATACACTTTGTTTTCCTCAGTTATAAGCTATAGTTTATTTGTGTATAGATCTATAAATTGAGAAGAAATAAAGGGTTGAAAATTTTTTGGGTCATGAAATCCTGTAAAATTACGGCCGCTCTATATCTTCTTATGTAAACTACATATTCGTATGAAATTTGGTTCTCTTATACACTTTGTTTTCCTCAGTTATAAGCTATAGTTTAATTGTGTACAGATCTATAAATTGAGAAGATATAAAGGGTTGAAACTTTTTTGGGTCATGAAATCCTGTAAAATTACGGCCGCTCTATATCTTCTTATGTAAACTACATATTCGAATGAAATTTGGTTCTCTTATACACTTTGTTTTCATCAGTTATAAGCTATAGTTTATTTGTGTTCAGATCTATAAATTGAGAAGATATAAAGGGTTGAAAATTTTTTGGGTCATGAAATCCTGTAAAATTACGGCTGCTCTATATCTTCTTATGTAAACTACATATTCGTATGAAATTTTGTTCTCTTATACACTTTGTTTTCCTCAGTTATAAGCTATAGTTTATTTCTGTATAGATCTATAAATTGAGAAGATATAAAGGGTTGAAAATATTTTGGGTCATGAAATCCTGTAAAATTATGGCCGCTCTATATCTTCTTATGTAAACTAGATATTCGTATGAAATTTTGTTCTCTTATACACTTTGTTTTCCTCAGTTATAAGCTATAGTTTATTTGTGTACAGATCTATAAATTGAGAAGATATAAAGGGTTGAAAATATTTTGGGTCATGAAATCCTGTAAAATTACGGCCGCTCTATGTCTTCCTCTATAACTACATATTCGTATGAAATTTTGTTCTCTTATACACTTCGTTTTCCTCAGTTATAAGTTATAGTTTATTTGCGTACAGATCTATAAATTGAGAAGATATAAAGGGTTGAAAATTTTTTGGGTCATGAAATCCTGTAAAATTACGGCCGCTCTATATCTTCTTATGTAAACTACATATTCGTATGAAATTTGGTTCTCTTATACACTTTGTTTTCCTCAGTTATAAGCTATAGTTTAATTGTGTACAGATCTATAAATTGAGAAGATATAAAGGGTTGAAACTTTTTTGGGTCATGAAATCCTGTAAAATTACGGCTGCTCTATATCTTCTTATGTAAACTACATATTCCTATGAAATTTGGTTCTCTTATATACTTTGTTTTCCTCAGTTATAAGCTATAGTTTATTTGTGTTCAGATCTATAAATTGAGAAGATATAAGGGGTTGACAATTTTTTGGGTCATGAAATCCTGTAAAATTACGGCCGCTCTATATCTTCTTATGTAAACTACATATTCGTATGAAATTTGGTTCTCTTATACACTTTGTTTTCCTCAGTTATAAGCTATAGTTTATTTGTGTACAGATCTATAAATTGAGAAGATATAAAGTGTTGAAACTTTTTTGGGTCATGAAATCCTGTAAAATTACGGCCGCTCTATATCTTCTTATGTAAACTACATATTCGTATGAAATTTGGTTCTCTTATACACTTTGTTTTCCTCAGTTATAAGCTATAGTTTATTTGTGTTCAGATCTATAAATTGAGAAGATATAAAGGGTTGAAAATTTTTTGGGTCATGAAATCCTGTAAAATTACGGCTGCTCTATATCTTCTTATGTAAACTACATATTCGTATGAAATTTTGTTCTCTTATACACTTTGTTTTCCTCAGTTATAAGCTATAGTTTATTTGTGTACAGATCTATAAATTGAGAAGATATAAAGGGTTGAAAATTTTTTGGGTCATGAAATCCTGTAAAATTACGGCCGCTCTATATCTTCTTATGTAAACTACATATTCGTATGAAATTTTGTTCTCTTATACACTTTGTTTTCCTCAGTTATAAGCTATAGTTTTTTTGTGTATAGATCTATAAATTGAGAATATATAAAGGGTTGAAAATTTTTTGGGTCATGAAATCCTGTAAAATTACGGCCGCTCTATGTCTTCCTCTATAACTACATATTCGTATGAAATTTTGTTCTCTTATACACTTCGTTTTCCTCAGTTATAAGTTATAGTTTATTTGCGTACAGATCTATAAATTGAAAAGATATTGAGGGTTGTATTTTTTTTTGAGTTCTGGCTCGCTCTGAAGTTATTGTAGTTTTTTGTAGTTCAACATTACTCTTACTCGCCCCGCAGAACACAGGGGTGTACTGGGGAGTTATATTCTCCTTGGTAAAGTTTATTTTAGGATAAACAGAGCTAGTTGATCAAGATTTGCCATGTCTCAAGAGTTTTTATTTGAAGTTTTATAGTAGAGTTACTATTAAATAGAGTTTTAAATAGAGTAACTATTTGTTTTGTTGGAAATGACTGGGCTGTTTGGCTTATTTCTTCTCTTTTCTATTTTCATATTTTGTGAAAAAAATTTCAATGTAAAGGAGAGATGTTAGTTCACATCTTTTCATCTAAAAATTGATATCCTTGAAAAAGTCACATTTTTATATTCTGATGTATATTTTCTTTTTTCAGAAACACATCTTTTGTAAAAATGTTAAAGTAAAAAGTCTTCATGAAATTGCTCAGTTAAAAAGTGGAATTAATTGTAATGATTGTGTTTTAAAGGTAAGTTGTTTGTTTAGTATTTAAATTGTCTGCATAGAGTTTTAATAGTGACCAATTCTAAGGTCCATATTTATCAAACATTGAATTGATTATTTTTGAAATTCTGTCTTGAATTCTAAACTAACCTTTATTAAAAATAACGTACTTTTATTAACATATTAAAAATAATTACTATATTTCGTTTATCTAATAAATTATCCATAAATGAAGTAACTATTTTGATAAATAATTGAATTGGTCATATAAATCACGGCCTTTTTCAATATAAATTAAAAATATTTTTTATTATTATTTTTTGTATAAATGTTCATTATGGCCGTTGTTAATTTAACAGTTTTAATCTATCTTTCTACCCCTCATTCCTTGCGTTATGAGAGTTATCTTGGTGGAACGTTTTTGCAAAAACTAGATAACATTAAACATTGTGTATAGTTGTGGGCAGTAAATGTGGGAATTGATGGGTTTCGAATTAGGATATTAGAAATTACTCTTTCGTGGATCCAAAAGCCCCCATTAATTTTTTTCAGATTTCTTTTTTATAAAATACTGTTTGACGAACAATTGTTTTCCCAATATAGGATTGATCCAGTAAATTTTACACTCTGCTTAGCAAGAAAGTCGCGAATCCTACTTGTCGCCCGCTGTTCTTGTTACGCTATTCTATCTCTCCTTTCAATAATGAAGATGGCGGCTAATAGTGTAAATGCCAATTCTGCACGAGCGTTCGAGTACTTGTTTGTGGCTGCAATTAGTACATTACCATGAGCTTCGTTAGCCCTATTCTATCCGCTCCGAACTTGGGTTTTCTAACGTCAGGTTATAACACGACTGCAAATCGTTATTACTGCAAATTTGATATCAACCAAATTGTTAAAAATACGCTGACCTTCGAATTCACATAGAGGCCTGTAGTTTGCATAAAAAATATTCAATTGATTACAATGTATTCTTAAAATAATGTATCCATCTGATGCATTCGTGATTTTCTAAAATGCTCAAATTAGCATTTGTAGGTAGTACCTATTGCAGCATTTTACAGCGGTAAAATATTTATACAATGTCATGTTAGTTTACAAATTTTACCATGAGTGGGTTTTTATAGCTGTGGAATTTCGAATTCCTTTAAAATTTATATAACACATTGTATAGAACTGAGCATGCAATTAATAATAACTAACCCTTGCATGTTAGACTGCTGACCAGAAGTTACTGACACCATTCAAGCTGAAGATAAAGACTGACAACCTTAGAAAGAGAGGTTTAGAAGAACGAAGAGATTCTACAAGTTCTGACGAAGAATTATTAGAAATAAATGCAATCAAAGAAGAAAACGAGTTAGAAGATGTTGGAGAAGAATTAGTACAAAAAGCTTTTGATAATAATGGTGAATCGTCTTCAGCATCATCTCCAGGTAATATAACTCCTGGTAATGCAAAATGTCATCATCAAACGAGTACTCCCGCTTGTCAACAGCCTACAACACCGTCCCTTCCACAACATGATGATATGTCCCCAATTACTAGATCAGCACAAAGGATGCCAAAAGCTATGCAGGTAAGTTTCGTTCTTCTTTCATCTATCAACTGTACAGTATTCCTTCTGCCTTCTTCTTTCATTGTGTTGGGACATAACTGTTTTGGTCATTACTGCAATAGTATTTATAAAATACACTTTGGCATAGCTTTGATTACTGCACAAGGCGTGAGTATTATTTGATTATTTAACTATTTTGATTGCTTAGATGTAATAAATGTTTAGTGGAACATTTGTTTTAAATACACTTAATTTGATTGGGTAAAGGCAAACTGATGCAGCTTTCGTGTTTTATTATTATTATTTAAATCTTACTGCTTACACCAGTGGTTTCAAACTGTGGGCCCCTTTCCCAGAAGAATGCGGGGCTTTAATCAGAAATATCTTCTTTAAGCACACAAAAGTATTGCATAGGAGCCACATAAGGCCTCACAAGGGAAGTTCTGGGTTAAGGGAAACAGCAAGGAATTTTGAAAAGTTCACGTCTTACATTATTAAACTATTTCACTAGAGTAAGTAAAGATTATTTTTACTTTATCTTTCTAGTTAAGGAAAATATTGTAATCAATATTTTGGAATTTGATTTTTCAACGAAAATATCCGCGTTGAAGTCTACTTAGACCGAAAAAGAGATTTGTTTTTGTTTTGTGGTTTTACAAAGAAAAAAAAAAATTCGGGAATCCGAAATTTTAAGATCAAAATCCCTCCAACTAAAGTGATTTAAGATTTTATTGAAAGGATTTAAACTTACTTGAAATATTGTTGAAAAGTTTTTTAATTTTTTGTTCAATATTTCCCCATTTGATTAAGGTTATAGAGAGTTGGTAGGTTTTATTCTAAAGTGCTTCTTTAATTGAACCTACAATCTTAAAGTCTTCATTTTATTAAGGAAGGGCTAAATGAGTTGCTAAAATTCCGTTCAACTGGTAGTACTACTTTACTATTTGTTTTCACGTCATCACATTTTCTCGAAAGTGGCTTCTTCGGTTTTTCCTGAACTTCCTTTTTTGTTTATTCGTTTTAGTGAAATGTCATTAAACAGTTGTTGAATTCATTAAATTATTGTAATATTAGAATAGTATTTATAACATTAAATTGTTGAAAAAATAAAAGTAGGCGCGACAATTTATTATGAGTAAGAAGGGAATCAATGGTTCAGAAAGTTAGAAACCACTGGCATACAATTGTGTAGCTTAATTTATCGTGCTATCCGTATTTTCTTGTAATTACTTTCGAAAAATATTACTTTTTTCGTTAGTTATTATTGAGTTGAACTTAATAAAGCTTAGTGATCTCACAAGCTGTAGAATTTACTTTCCTGTTTTAGTAATAATTCCAGTTTTCAACCATTATCTTATCATTAATTAATTATTAAGTGTATAAATAGCTAAAAGAGTTGAATTGCATTAAGACAAATACCAATAACTAATTAAGGAAAAGAAAATTCTGAATTAAATTTGCAAAACATAACTGTCTTTTTATTCATCTGGAAAGTTAGGACTATCAAAACTCGCAATATTTGTCAAAAGACAACATTCACATAGGTTGCAATATTTTTTAGATGTCTTTTGCATGAGTTATCAAAGAGAAATAAACTTTTTATCCGAAGTGAAAGACGTTTTAAACTTTTCTACTTAACTTTTTATTCCTTAATATGTACCGTAAATATGAATAAAACAATTTGCCAGTAAAACTGGCAATGATGAAAGTTCACTAATGATTTTTTTTAATAATTATCAACATCGTGAAGTACATCTTATGCTGCTAAAGTAATTTCAGGCGGAACATGCTAAATTATGAAATAAAAGTGAATGAATGTCCAGCAGTATTCGTGGAAATTAATTGGTGTTATTACATTATGTAAACTTAGTGTTCGCTGATATTGTGTAGGGGAAATGTGTAGAAATAATTATTACCGAAAATATTTGGGATTAGAAATAATAGTTTTAAATTAATGCATTTAATTTAATTGCATGTTTTAAAGTTTTTTTGTTTCTTTGTTTTTTGATATTAGAAGGAGAATTGATTTTCGTAGAATTAATTGATTACTTGTTAAAATAAAATATAAATTTCTAAAGCTTCTAGTGTAAAGATCACACCAATGTTCAGGCAAAAAAACATGCTTATGATTATGGTTCTTGTAATTGTGATTTAGTTTTATTATAAAAAATACGTCAGCGAGTCTTAAAATTTGTTAAAATTGTTTCTAGTATATTTATGTTGAATATCACGAATTAAAATTTCGAATTTTTTTGTCTGCAGGAAGCCATGATAACTCCGCGGAGTCGGAAGCCAGTAGTAGCTTTGTCTGGATCAAATCTTTGCCACTTAGGGAGTTCAACGTGGACCACGAAAGACATGTCTTGGGGAAACAGCGGAGAATCAAAGCAGAAGGTTCTTATTTTTATGCATTTATTAGCCGAGGTTGCCCGAAAATTACGTTTGGCTGACTTAGTTTTAAAATTGTAACTTCATTTTTAATGACAAGAAACTAGGTTTCATGATTCTCTAGTAAATCCACGATGTAGATCTGTTTGGTCAGTGGTTGCGCACCAAGCTATGCAGAGGGTACCCTCGGTAGCTTACGGACTTCTCCATCACTTGGTTTTTTTGAGTACTATGTTCCAGCAACTATAGAAGTTACTCATCAGGATAAAGTAGGGGAGATTCTCTTAGGCTCCTGCAACTGCAAGTACTTATAAGTAGGCGACATTTGGCTGTTATCAATTGATGTATGATGAGATTACTTCGCGAACACTATCCAAGGAAGCAACGATAACTCTGCCTAGTCATAAACCACTAGCATTTTTATCTGGATCAAATTTATGCCACTGAGGGAGCTTCTTGTGAATTCTCTTTTAATCTGGGTTTCTTGAGAAAGAAACGTAGAGTTCCACTTCATAACTTTATGGTTACGTCTCTCTGAACTATAATCTAAATAAACCCGAAGACCATTCCCGAGATTATACCGGGGTCTTTGGAATACTTGCCTAGGTTAAGTATGCTACAGTCTCCCAAGCGGATGTTGTCGGTATTAACTGGGCTAAGAAAATCTGAAAACGAAATCTCCTAGGAAAGTTGTCATTTACTCCGACTTTCAAGCAATCCAGGTCATAAGTGGCTGGTGGAGGATTGCATTCAGTCCCTCTTCAAGGTACACAACTCTGATGCACTCACTTTTCCATGGGTGTATTCTAAATTGAACTCTCCACTTATTCATGGAATAATTATGACAGTTATGCATTTCAACACAAGAGTATTGATCAGAGTGCTATCAAATCATCAATACTGCTGAATTTCAGTGTTACTGAAGGATATGATATCTTGTATGTATCTATAACTTAATCTTGTTACTTTGAATTAAGTGTAATTTTATTTATACATGAATAAGAAAATTGCTCCTATATTCAACATATTTGATTTATTTTTCTTTTATTTATTAATTAATTATTTATTTATTTATTTTTTGAAGGAGAGTGGAGAAGAGGAGAGCTTGACATCCCCATTCCGAGATTACCTATTCAGCAGGAGTGTGTTGACAGCAAGCCCAGTAGATCTGAGTTTTTCCAGCAGGACTGGAGATTACGACCCATCAACTACAGGCTCAGATACCGACGGCCCCCTTTCCCAGTCCCTCATGTACTTCCTAGACGGCGGGAGTCCCCCTTCACTCCAGAGTTCTGGCTCAGACTTCCCACCAACCCGGAAAATCAAGAGACAACATCCTAAAGATGTTGGTCCTACTAATGTCAAACGTTCCATGATTGATTCAGCCAGTGATACTTCTTCGTTGGAACTAGCTCAAAATATTGGTACTATTACTGAAACTTCTCTTTAATTATTTGATCTCATCTCTTCTAATACCATTTTTATTATTTTTTACTGAGCTTTATATTGATTTATTAGATTTTTTTTTTCTAACGCTAAAGTAAATTTTGTATGATACTAAGTGCAAATTTAATATGAGACAAGTTATTCCTTTGTAAAACTGTTGTTATTTTATTTTTTTGTCATTTTACTTCCTTAAAAAGTAAATGTCATTTAATGATAATAAGGTAAAGTTAAAGTATAAAGTTGAATCCAATCAATGTGATTTCGATTGGATCTTATTAAACATAAAAGCTAAGTGTACTGCTTTTATCTTAGGTTCTGTGCTAAAGTATTGTTGTTGCTTTTAATTGGTTTTTAATCTGATAAATCTACCAATTAATTCAGTTTCTTTAAGGATGGAAACCTTGATTTATAATTCATAAATTAATGAAATCTGGATTTTTATAACACAACGGAAATTAAGGGTTTTCTACTTTTTCTAATGTAAAAAACCCATTAAATACCGCAATGTGCCTTTTTAAAAGTAATTTTTTTATTTTATTTAATTTTTATAAGAGAAAAATATAGTTAAATAATTATATTGATAGTTTGTTATAAAACATTATTATTTCATGTGTTTAGTTAAAATGGAAAAAAAAAGTAACTTAAAGTATTAACAGATTCTTCTGAAAGGTAAGAAGAGTTAACAATAAACACTTATTGATCATTCTGTAGTAATAAAATGTATTTTTATGAACAGGCTGCAATATGTGTTTTCTGTCCATTAATAGTTATTATGTTACCTAGTCATTTTTTTTTGTTTAATCATTACAATATACTCATTTAAGTAGAATATAATATTTTTTTCTTGTAAATTAGAGTACGCCCATCAATTACATCACGTATTTTATTCAAATTTTTAGTAGGAACATGTAGTCTCTAATATCGTGAAAAATAAATTTTTTTATTTAGTTTTTGTTAGTTTAATTTATTATCTAATTCATTAGTATTATCTTGGATCAGTAGCAGATGTTTCGTCGTTCCACAACACATGCGTAAAAATATAAAGAGAAGTACCAGTTGATTAGCATTTACCCTTCATTTGATCTCCGCCATTGTATATTTTTGCTTTATTACAGTGTATATATCAGTATAATTTAAAGGTTTTCTTAGATCTGCCAAAATCTCTAACTTTATTACCTTCAGATTTGATGCCAACGGAACTTCTAATAATTTGTTATCTTGAATCATTAATATTAGACCCATAATTTTTGGAGCGTGTTCAATTAAATGATCAACCACTTGACATGTTTACAATGATTGTCGGTCTCCTTAACTTTTCGCTAGGATTCAGAATAAATTCTAATGTTTAGACCCTAGGCATTTACTTCTATGATCCAATAGTCCATTCTACATCACTCATTATTCCAGATAAGAAGCAATCGGTTCTACTCAGCCATCACGAGGTACAAGGTGATCACACCTTATAAAAACTTATTGATACATTCTTCAGCGTATTTGAATGCCATTCTTTTCAAGACCAAGTAAAGGATTGTTTTAAGGCAAATCGAAAAATTCGGGAATTCAAAATTTTACAACTGGTAAAACAGGAGACTCCCAATTGGTAGGACTAACAGTAATAGAAAAATATGCCAATGTTTCATAACGATTTTTAAGTTATCAAATGTTTAGTTGATATTTCATTTTCACTCATGTAACTGTTTAGTTTAAATTTAATCTATCGAATACTAAGAAAATTATTTGATATAATTTCATTCAAAAGTGAGTTCGCTGAGTTTAGGCGGGCAAGTGGATACAAAAAATAAAGTAAAAATTCTTTAATTACATTCTAAAATAGAGCCATGGTAGGAAATTACTAGGCTGAGTCGTTCATTTCCTGAACTCACTTTCAAGAAAACTGTTCCCAGGATTCCTCCTTCTGTTGGGATGAGTATTTGTAACAAAACTTCCTAATCCTAACTAACAACCTAAACTAATTAAGGGTAACCATCCATGGTAACGAATGAGATAAATACAAAAGTTAGAAATGCCAAGATTACAAGAAAAAATAAATTGTTTTTTCTAATAAATATTTATTAATATTAAACAAAAATATGTTACAACAAACATTGTACGGTTACATTCAGGAACATTCTCTGACTTTACCTACAACTTGGTACTATTTAAAAAAAAAATACAAAAAATAGTTTCTGTGAATCTTAAACAACTTATCTGAACAGAAATGACTCTCTTATAAATTAATCTTCGCGTTCAATTACACATTTAAAAAAATAGGAAAGAAAAAAGTATTAATTTCAGGATTTTATATTTTATTTGGTAACGTTTGAGAATTAAGTACGTTAACTACTTTAATAACATTTTTATTTGCTAAATTCTATTTTTAATAAAAATAATAATATATGTACAACGCAGATCTCTCCTGACTTTAATTATAAAAGAGATATAATATCCAAATATGTTTCAAACAAAAGGAAGCACATAGATTTTCTCACTACCCAAATATAATCTAGATACTTGCTGATGTCAAAAAGAATCGTACTCTCATTAAGATAGTCTTAGAGTTAAAATAAATATTTTGTAATATTCCAAGGTATTGAGATCACATTGTAATAAATACTATTTTTATAGTAATTTATCTAAAAAAGTATTTCTCTTTTAAAGAAAGAAAAATTCAATAATCAAAAATACAAAATATATTTTATTAACATAAGAATTTAAAAAAAAAAATCTAAATAAGTTTTTGGAAGATTTTCTTTAAACATTAGACTTTTCCAAATATTTATGAAAAAGTTCTAAATCAATCTTAAACAATTCTTACAAAAAGCTGAGTCTACTTCATGTTCTTATTTATCACAGAGTTCTTCAAGAGAATTATCTACAGGTAGTCCTGCTTGTTCTTTAAGATACTGTAATCTTGTCCACAACCTGCGGGCTTCTTCCTTAAAATATTCACTGGATTCACGAGGCCTATCTTCATTAGATATTTTGTTTCCACTATCAATTTCTCTAGGAGAAGGATGTTGATGAGTTATACATTCAGATGAGCTTTTTTTCTTAGGAAGTTTAGATACATACTGATTTGGTTGAACAATATTTGCAAGGTCCATTTCGATTCTTTCCTTCAAGGATGGTGAAACAGTAGCAAGAAATTTATTGATGTTAATTTCTGGATGAGCATTTTTTAAAGCGTACAGTTTTCTTACTCCATCAGGAATTTCATTTGCATCACCTTTTCCCATTTTTTTAAATATTTGATCAACTTCTTCTTGTATGTCTGTTGACAATTTTTGTGAGGAATTCAATTCAACTTTTGCCTCAGAGGTTGATTCTTTAGAAGATGATTGCACTTCACTAGTGATGGTATTATTGCTTTGCCGAATTAATTTCTTTATATACAAATATAACTCACCATTCTGGCTAATTTCTGGAAGATTTTTTGCTATTTTTTGAACCTGAACACCTCTTATTTTTACCATAGTGAATAAAATTGTTCTAATGGTGCGCAAAGGAATTTCGCTTTCTTGCATCTTCCACCAAGAAGAAGGATACTCCTTGAAAAAGATATTTATATGCATTAGCACTCTTTTGTAATCAAGTTTCAAATCCCAGTCTGGTTGAGCTCTATTCAATTTCCACAGACATTTTAGCACCAAATCTTTGTACAAAGAAGGAACAGACGAATCGCTGAATGAATCATATAATAAGTTAATAAGAGCGCATAAAATATTTGTCTTGTTCAATTGATCAATAAATCGCAAAATAAGATTGTTACTGGTACGAACCGTCATCTCTTGTCGGTCATATCCTTGAAGCCGACGTTTAGCCATGAAAAGAATTAGTTGATGTAGAAGTTTGTACACTGAATTTTCTGTAATTTCCAAATAAAGATCAGGATAATTCAATAACCTCATTAAGAATGAAAATATGGCTGTATAATGTGTCATATCTTCGGGGAGACAATTATGTTCCAGATAAGTAAGTTGATGAACTATCTGAACAACTGTAAGATCTACATATCCTTCTAGTTGTATTCTCTTATCTGTGTTCAAAACCATGTCAATGTGGCGAATGGCTTCATAAGCTTTTTGAATGTCACTATCTGAAATTTGAATAATCACTCTTTGGAGGGAACTCTTTTGAGTTAATTGTAGTAAAGTTGGTTTCACATTTGTAGCCTGGTTTAAAGCAATAGTCGGTTTTACAACAGGTTCTTTAAGAAATTCTATATCAACTTCCACGATCTGAGGTTGAGTTACAGATAATGAGTCTCTTTCAATCTCATCTAAAAACTGTTGGTCAAGGCCGAGTGGGCCTGTAGCCTTAATCTTTCCACTTTGTAAAGTAACAGACTGTTCACTGTTTAAATTGTTCCCATCTTCACTATTGCTAATTAAAACTGTTTCGCCACTTAATCTTAAGTCTTCGTAACTCATTTCAGCTTTCTCTTCTGGGTTCTCCAAAGGTTGGGTTTGCTCCTGAACATTAATTTCTGGAGCCGTCTCATTGATTTGATTTATGGGTTTCGCACTTAAATAAGGACGGTTTCTACTTACTCTCTTAATTCTCTCTTCCAATAAACACTTATCTTTTCCAGCAATATCCCCGACCATTTTGATTATCTTTTCGCCTTCAAGAAAGTACGCTGCTACTATGCAATTTATAGCTGCATTTCTGACATTAGTATCTCTATCTGCTATATGTCTAGAAATTTCTCGTATTGCAAAAGGAACATTAGGCTGGCACACTGACATACCATAGTTCTCGATGATCCATCCCAGATGATCCAAACATTCGGATCGTTGGCGAGAGTTTTTAGATTTAATACCTCCCATAATAAATACAAACTGTTTTGTAACGGGAAACAGGTTACTAATTTGCTTGAACAGAGCACGCACACTATTTCTCACTGAATCCTTAGAATCACCAAACTTCAAAATAAGATAAGGAATGAATGAGTTAGCTTCATAATCCAACAATTGATAACCATTGGTCGCAAGTAGACTAAATGCTGCGTTTAGATACTCAAGACTTTTCAAAAGTACACTAGGATTTGTATCAAAAAATCTTAGACTCAACCAACGAAGAATCAAATCAAGATTACAAGTTAGAGGTATTAGATCATTAGACGAAAGACTATCGCTTAGTGAATCTATTGCTTTTAAATGATATCTAAAATCATTATGAAACATATTAAAAATAAGATTTTTATTGATATTTGCGGATATCATAAGTTCCTTTAATAAATCAATGTATTCTGTTCGTGGTGAAGTGAAGTTCCATTTAAGAGTTTTCAGTTTTTGTTCATCAATTACCCGTTGATTTTTTAAATTATTAATTGGTAATAGAGACATTGCATCACTTTCTGTTTCCGTCTTATCACGAGCATTGGTTGATCTTGTATTTTCCTTGGACTTACTCAATTTCGCATTTTTTGATGAACTCTGGCGGTCTTTTGTCGTTCGAGAAGTAGTTGATTTAGCAGTATCTGGCTTATTTTTGGAAGTGGTTAGATTTGCAGGTAAGTTTCCTCTTGTTTTTTCAAGTAATAATTTTACATTGCTATTTCCATTGCCTTTTACGGCCTCATAAGCACTGTCCAGGGTATTGTAACCAAGGTGAATCATAAAACCTAGCACGGCATCACTCGCACTCTTCCTTACTTCAGCATTTCTATCTTCGATATTTGCAAACAAAGTAGGTAGGCAAGATATTAGTTCTTCCTTAGACAAAGTTCTTGGAGGAATGTTCGGCAATCTAGAAGACAAAAAGTTCCATAATTCAGTCCTCAGCGAGGGTGATCCGCATTTCAGAGCTTCTGCAATTATATCACCTTCAAAAAATTCTTTATATCCTCCAATATCATACCATTTCTTTAAACAAGATAGAGCAGCAGTTCTAACCCACACTTTTGAGTCACCTACAAGTTTAATTAGTGGAGGTAAAAAAGTACTAGTATGTTGTTTGCAATTTGGGCCCATTCCTTCAGCCAAAGATTCAATTAGTGCAACTGTAGCAACAGCTATCTTACTATTGCTATCAGAAAGTCGAGCTGCAAGTATGGGAGGGACTTCTCCAAGTTCTGGGGCGATATGCCCTGCTTTTTTTACCTCAGAATGTAATTTAACTACTGCTTCAGACCTTGTCTTCCAATTTTTATCCATTAAATCCGAAATAAGTTGTTCTGTAATTTGAATTTCAAAGTATTTAACCTGATCTTCTTTAGTGCATTTACCCGTAACTGGATTTGCAGTGGGTAAGTTTCTTCTATCATTTTTACTGGTGGTTTTTCTACTTAATACTCCAGATTCATATCGGGGAGGAAATTCATCATTTTTCAGATCTACTTTTCCTGCTTGCATATGTAGAGTACCAATTAGGGCAAGGGCCGCATTTCTTACCAAAGCATCTGACTGATTTAAGGCTTTTTTACCATATTCTATTAGCAGCTCAGAATCTACGGAATCTCTTTCCTTTAAGACATTACTGGATATCCATCTGAGAGTTTCTGCCCAAAGAATGGGATGATCTTCTAAATTTCTAGAAAGTAAAAGCTTAGTTATGCAATTAAGAGAGAATTTTTTAGTGATTTTACTAAGGGTCTCAGAAGCTACATCTGCAGTCTCTTTGTGGTGTAGGCAACCACCAATTTCCAAAACTGTTTCCTCCAACACGTTCTTTGGAATATCTATAATGTTAACTATTCTGTTAATTACATCAATTCTAGCGAACTTAACTTCTGCGCCAGAGATTTGTTTTATATCATCTCTATATAAAAACGTAAGTACCCCTGCACACTTGGATTTCTCAAGTATTTCAACAAAATCTTTTAATTTTTTATAAGCTGAAATTTTATCCATATCATGACCGACTAGGCCCGACCTGATTTCCTGTGGAATAATAGCAGCAAGCTTTTCGGCATCATCCATCCTTACATCACAAGTAGGATTAGACTCGTGGCATTTTGATAAAGAGGATTTAGGTACTGATTGTTTTATTTCAGCTTTAGACTTTTTAAAAGTTTTAGTTTCTACCGCAATGGTATTTTGTTGACTCTTTTCAATTGCAGCCGTCTCATAGCATTCCTTAATCTTTGTCATTTTTAAATTATCTACCTCAGATAAAAATGGACCGATAGCTTTCTCACCTGTTACCATCATTGCTACTCCCAACGCATTGGCTGCACTATCTCTTACTGTCTGATCTTGATCGTTTAACGAAATCAGTAACGCACTTGTTAAAGGTTTTAATAACTTTTTATTCAACACTACAGGACTTGATTTATTGAAGCATCTCGCTAAAAAGAAGGCTACTTCAGTTTTAACATTAGGATTCTTGTTCCTAAGATAACTAATAACATCTTCTAAAACTTGTTCGAGGCTTGTTGAAAGATACACAGCATCTACTGCATCACGTAGTGCTGTAACAATATTCGGTTTCTTTTCCTTGAACCTCTCAAACAGGCAAGGCATTATTAAGGATGAATAATTATTAAAGTTCTTTTTGAGACCATTCGCAAGTCCTGCAATACATTTTATTGCGACACCTATGACAACTATATTGGCATCTTTATGTATTACTTTTTTTAAAGCTCTAAGTAGCTCAGAATAATCAGCATTCTCAATTTTTGGTGCAGCGGAAAGCTGCATAGCTAATCCTTCTAGTGCTTCTTTTCTTTCTGACCACTTTTTTTCTTCTAATTGAGAATAGAAATTTTGTGGCAGAACAGATAGTACATCTACTGGGTCCAGAAATTCATATGGATCTATTTTTATATCACAACTTACCATATCAGTTTCGGCATTTAAGATGTGTGGTAATGTACTTTCATTTTGTTTAGTATTAATTTGTTGAGACTTAAGCGTTCTCTTAGGCTTTGCCTCCACTTGTTTTTGTTTTTCAAATTCTGCTTCAATATCTGCAATCTGTGTAGGCTTCAAAGAAGTAAGATGAGATTGTACAGATGGTCCCAACCAACGATATAGTTCTACAACACATGCTTTAGCTTCATCTCGAACACTCTTGTCTCTATCTTCTAAAAGTGCGGGCAATCTTTTTAGTACTACGTTCACATTAATTACTTTCGCACCAAATTCCTGCAAAGCAATGTTAATAATATGGATGCACGTAGCGGATATTTTGGGGTTCTTATTTTCTGTACCTTTTATTAACTCATCCAGAACGACATCTTGTTTTTCTAATTCTATATACTTCAGAGCAAGTTGAATAGCAAGATCTTTGGTTTTCGCCTTTGGAGCACTAACACATTTTTGCACTAAACCTCTCATGACATCACCTACAGTTTTACTTGCTGATGAACAATTTTCAACGAAGGCAAGTGCAGCTTCTAGACCTTTCTCCTGGGCAGGGGCGTTGCTATCCGTAACAAAGTTTTTTATAAGCCCGGCATACTTATTCCATTCCGGAGACTCTTCATCTAATTTCCTAAACAAATCTGCTGCATTTTCGTATCCACTAAAACGAGCTTTCCACAATTTATGAACACATTTATCTATTATTGGTAACTTACTATAATCGTCTTCTTCCATACTTGTTTGAGTTGCTTAATTTTTTTTACTATTTTAAATTTCAATTTTCAGACTACACTAAATGTTACCGTAAGTGTTGCAATTAGGTAAAGCAACTATAATTGTATCGACACTAACAGTTAACAGTTTACTTATCGTAACCTTCAAACAGTTAATGTTTGTAAATACGGTTAATGAGAAAAGAAAACGAACTTAATTTTAGAGTTTTGGCGACTTACCAGAGAAATTTGGTTATATATTTTCTGCTGCTAGTAAGGTTATAAACTCTAGTGGATATGAACCTGGTTATTCAGTTAGAGTAAATCTAAAGAGCAGTTATTTGTTTGAGGTATCAAAGAAGGCGCCATTTTTTAAGTTTATCGTTGCTGCACTGAGGTTTTCTCTTTTTTAAGCAACTATCTCTCATTGCCCGCTGTTAGGCGTTGTTTAACGTCAGCAGTTAAGGCCAGCGAAAAGAAAAAGGCTTCGGATCCTGCCTCCAATGTCCTCAGATGTTGGCTCGCCTCAAATGATTAAGAGGCAAATCAAAATTTAAAATATGTATGGCTACATTGTTCTAAAAATAAAACTTCCTTAAATTTTTCTAGGCAAATTTTTCGTAAGTACTTTAATCGGAACATTTTATAAGCGCAAGGAGACAATATTTTCAAAAAATGAAAACTAATAGATACTACATATATATGTATGAGAATGCTGTAAACCGCGATATCAATAACGACATTGAATACTATTATTCTTACTGTTATTCTAATATATGTATGTATTCTTTAAGTGAGGTTGTTAATCATAGTAACTAAAACATTATTCTATTATTTTAAAATAGCAACTAACGGATACTTCTGATTTTTGAGTTTGCCCTTTTGGCTACTGATACTGATGTTACAGTTTTTTTTTTACTAAATTTAAAATTCCCACCTTCCCGTTGTGGGACCCAACCTGGCTGATCGCTGATATATGAAAGTCAAAGCTGGTTAAGCATGGAAAATCCAAGAAAATAAAATTTATTTTACTATTTTTTCCATTATACAAATTATAATAATAATCTTTGCTAAACAATTTTTTAGCAAACTAAATTTTTTTTTTTACTGCTATAAAGTTATTTAATTATAAATGTAACACTATTTCTCAAAAATATTTAAATAATATCCAGTACATATTTTTACACAAATCTGACCTTAGAATGAAACAAAAATGATCATGTGTTCAACTATTGCTTCTAAGACTAACCATGATTAATTCCTAACCTTAAACTGACAGCGAGTGGTTCTTTGTGCATGGAGCTTGCGTAGTCACATCGTGTTCGTGTTCATATTTGTAAACCATGGTAAGTCATTTGTCAATTATTCGTTAATTTTATTTTAATCAAAGAAAATAAATAATTTTTTTACTTACAGCCTCCTAAAAAAGATACTAAAGGAGGTTCATCTAAACAACCTGCAAAAAATCCTAAAAAAAAAGAAGGAGGATCTGGGGGAAAGGCCAAGAAGAAGGTACGTTATACTAATTACTAACATAATAATTAGTGTGCAATGAATGTTAAAAATGTGTAAAGATTATATTAATGAGCGTTCTGTTATGTTATATGATTTATGTTATTTTAAACAAATTTTGTATCCATGTGTTTGGTGAATAACCTATGTGCTTTTTTTTACTTAAAAATACCAACTTTGTATTGATTGCAGAAGTGGTCAAAGGGAAAAGTTCGTGACAAACTTGATAATCAAGTTTTGTTTGATAGTGGAACTTACGACAAGCTTTTAAAAGAAGTACCGTCTTATAAGTTGATCACGCCTTCAATTGTTAGTGAGAGGCTGAAAGTTCGAGGTTCTTTAGCAAGGAAAGCGTTAAATGAACTTTTAAATAAAGGTATCTTCTATTCAAGTTTAAAATTTAAATTGTTAATCTTCAAATTTAAATCTCCAAAACCATCTGAGAGCAGTACTCTCTAATTTAGGAGTTAAATCTGGTGTAAATATTTTTAAAAAGATACTAGTCAAACACTTGTTTATAATGTAATATTAAAACAAATAATAATAGTATTTGTAATATTAGCTAATATTTTGTTGTAGGGTACATTAAACAGGTCGTGAAACATCATTCACAAGTTATATACACAAGGGCCACAAAAACTGAAGATCCAGCTTAATTGTTTATATCATGCTTAAAATATAAGCTTTTATTAAAACATGTGTGTTTGTATGTATTCTATAAGAAACATGTTTCATCCTAAATTCAGAATTTTATTTTTAACATTTGTTTAGGATTTAAAAGTATTACTAATTTATGTGAAGAATGCATCCCATACACTAATCATACATATCAATGAGCATTTTTCTATTTAAGAGATAAATCGCCTGATATTTACATTACATCCTGGATGTTCGAAATCGGTAGCAATTGTGTAAGTAAAAATACGATTTTGGTCTGATACAGTGAGAAATTTGGTGTGAAGAAAAGGTTATAACGGTTTTTACTTGTCAGTTACCAGCATTTGTGTCAAAAGTGATTGCAGTGATTTCTTTTAAAAATCAGTCCGGAGTGACTGCGTAGAAAAGATTTTCTTGATTGTTCTAGGCAGTTGATCAATCGTGCCATTTGATGCACTTTAACGGTTGTATGCTCTCAACTTTTTTTTTTTTTTTATCTGGTAATGTGAATTGAGGTTCGAAGGAACATTTTCCTATTATGCTGGTAAGATCCATATTGAAATTGAACTTTCTAGTTAAATTTCAAGAAAATGTAATTTCATAAATGAACAGGAAGACTTTTTGAATAGAATACAAGGCAAGGGCAAAAATAATTTTCGAAAGTAGCTGCAGAATTAATTGTATAAAATTCATGTTTTATTTGAATGGTATTTTAAGATGAAAATGAATAGTTCAAGTTGATGCACATTTTTCTTGTAGCAATTGATTACCTGAAGTAAAAATTCAGTTATGCGCATTGGAAGTTCAGTGACCCTAGATTTGTTTTTTTTTTATTGTGATTATTCCGACAAATTAATCATGTTATGCCTACGAATACCCCGCTTACAAGTATAAAAATCATTTTGTCTGTGGATGCATTTATCATTTTTGTTAGAAATTAAATATTGTGATCATTCTTATTAACGTTTGAAGTAAGTTTTTTTTAACTACGTAGGTTCTATATTCCCAAAACCCAATCACCAATTACTGATCTATCCTCTTGTGCCTCAATTGGTTTTACAGGCGCAAAACAAAGTACTCAAATTATTGATTTTCTAACTCTTATGAGTTACTCCATTCACCATCATTTATAATAGTAAGCATGACACATTATCTTGGTAGTCATTCTTGATCAGTCATTGATATTATTTCTGAGGAATCAAGAGTTTTGATTTATAATGCCCAAACTCAAGATTTCTCAGAAATATGAAAAATAATTTTGAAATTAGGTTTTAATATATTGGCGGAAAAATGGCTATGTTTGTATTATAAAATTTATATTTTTGTTGACCGTTACTTTAACTTTCGCTTCAAATAAAGTTAAACGATTTCTAAATTATACATACTTGGATTGCTTAGTAATAGCTTGGTACAAGACTAAGATTTTTTTTTTTAGTAGGAGTTGAGCTAAGATAAATCTATCCCCTGTCCCCTGTTTACTAATGCCATCTATTGGAATATTTAGGAAATCGTAGAAAGAAAAAATTAGAATATTACTTTTTTGAGTTCATTTTACAGGTCGCACAAGGCATTTTCATGTCGTAATTGTATTTTCAATGTGTTTTCTACTTTTGTAGGCATGAATGCAAAAATAATTACTAATATGCACCTTAAATGATCAAAAACATAGTTTTTTTTTTTTACTGTTGCTATCTTGCGTCATGATTACATAATATTTTAGAGTGCTGATTAGTCCCTCTAATATTTAGTACTATCAGTTATAGTACAATCCAGTTCGAGTCAACTTGTAAGTAATGAGTGCTAAAACGGAAAGTATTGAACGATTATTAGAAGATCATCTTCCTCAAGATGAACTAGCCGAAGTTAAACGCATTTTATATGGAAAAGAATTAAAGTAAGGAAATGTTTAATTCAAAATTCTAATTCTCTGTTGAGGTGTAATTTAATAATGTTGTTATTTGAGTGATTGAAAAATATTATCTATGTTAAATAGACCTTTAAATATTCCTGATGAAGCAAAGGATTTAGCAGAAAAAAACGCCTTCGAAATTAAATCATCAACTTTCACAGCTTATCAGGAAGAGTTCAGACAACCTAAGTAAACATTTCATTTCTTTCAACATAGCTTTAGTTTATCTTAAGATGGAATGCCTAATTTCTATGATAAAACTTCAGATTAGTACGCGTTGGTCTAATACAAAATCAAATTGAGCTGTCAACAGATGCGCCATTAATTGATCAAAGAACAGCAATCTATAACAAAATAGCTAAAATTATTGATGCTGCAGCTATGTGCAAAGTAAATATACTTTGCTTGCAAGAAGCTTGGTGTACGTAATTAAAAAAAAAAAAACTACTTGCATAAATACATAAACAAATTGTATGTAGTTGAGAAATTTGTATCTTTATTGTAGGTATGCCTTTTGCTTTTTGTACCCGAGAGAAGTATCCCTGGTGTGAATTCGCTGAAGATGCAAAAAATGGTCCATCAACTGAATTTTTAAAACAAGTAAAACATATTTCTTCTATTTTTAAAGTATTGTATAATATTAACTTCATTTAAGTTATGAGGCTCAAAATTTATAAATTTTTGTTTAGTTTTGCCGACAATATAATATGGTAATAATTTCTCCAATATTGGAACGAGATGAAGATAATGGTGATAGAATATGGAATACAGCGGTCGTAATTAACAACCGAGGAGAATATTTGGGAAAACATAGAAAAAATCACATACCAAGAGTTGGAGATTTCAATGAATCAACTTATTATTTTGAAGGAAATACTGGACATCCTGTTTTTATTGTAATTAGAAAAATTAATTTCTTTAAACAAAATTTATCTTTTACGACTCATCTTTTTTATTTTCTACAATATTACAAAAATACAATTAAATTAGCTTTTTAAAAAATGTGACGGATTAAATGTTAAAATGGATGAATGTGACAAGCCTTTCTTTTTTAAATAAATGTTCTTTTAAACTATAATTCCGAACCTAAAGAAAAACAGTTCGCCTAAAAGGCAACTTTTCGAAATACATTTTTTACTTATTTTGAACTTTTTCCTTCACTTTCTTTTAACTTTGTTTATACACGACCTACAAGAGAGGTGTCAAGGCAATAAAGTTTTTCTTTAAGTTGTGCTTTCGTAAACAGTAGGGTTCTAAATTAGTGTAAAATTTAAGTATGAAATGTCAGTCCGATATTTGAACAGTTATTTATCAGTTCACCGGTCTTGCGACCGATCAGAACATTTTCTTAAGTATTCTGTAGTTGATAGTCATTAAAGTGTTTCTTTTGAACTTTAGCATAAGTAACCACCACTTCGGTTTTTAACCTTTTTTTTAAAGAATAAATTGGTTTTTAATGGAGTAAGTGGAGTTTTAAGAAAATTTAACTCGTAAACTGCTGTCAGAGAAATCTGATAGATTTTACTAGATTTTTCTTTTTTGTTTTAAATAAATTTCCATTCTTTTCTTTAGACTGATTTTGGTCGAATTGCAATAAATATTTGCTATGGCAGACATCATCCATTAAATTGGCTAATGTTTGCCATCAATGGTGCTGAAATTGTTTTCAATCCTTCAGCAACGGTTGACAATCTCAGGTATGTGTAATATGATTACTCTAAATTTAAATTGTATAAGTTGTCGTTTCTAAATTAACGAAAGTGAAAACTTTTAGTGAACCATTATGGGGCATTGAGGCAAGATGCGCTGCAATAGCCAATCATTATTTTACATGTGCTATTAATAGAGTTGGCACTGAACATTTTTCACATAGTTTTACTTCTGGAAATGGTAAACCGGCACACAATGATTTTGGCCACTTTTTTGGTTCCAGTTATATAACTGCACCAGATGGATCGAGAACTCCTGTGAGTGAAGGAGTTTTTATTTATTTATCTAATTTATAATCCTTTACATCTAATAATATTATCCTTTACATTGGTTCTACTTGCCAAATTATTTAGGGCCTATCCCGCTGTAAGGATGGTCTTTTAGTTGCTGAAATGGATTTGAACTTATGCAGACAAGTTTCAGATGTATGGGGTTTCAAGGTATGTTTTATAAATATTCATAATGGAGTGTTTTACTCCAAAATAAAATTGTATATAATATTTTGTCATATTTTATTTAGCAGTAATACTTTGAACGTATTTTCTTCATTGCTCAATTCACTTTTTGAAAAAGGATAGTTGCTTACGAAATTAATCGATTTGCATTAATGCTCGTAACATATTGTGCTCTCTTCTCAGATTTGTCCCTATTCAATAACAATGTTATGTCTACTTACCTCTCTTTAGCTACAACAAATACGGAAAAATGTTGACCTCACATTTATCTTGTTAGAGAGAACAATCTTGTACAAAACTTTTAAAGAAACTTTATAAATAAAAAAGAAAGAATCTTCATGAACGACTGAGAAATGAAAATTACTAGAACAATGTTTAGACATAGAGGATGTTGGCGCTTTCTTATTATTGAAGTGCAAAAGAGAGTAAAATAACATTAAATGAACAACAAATATGTTACCAATTTACCTTCCTTGAAAAAAAAAAAATGGAGAAAAAAGATTAAGAAGTTAATATCGATGAAATCAGGAAAAAAAGTTAATTATATAAGATGAGAAGAAAGTAGTTTCAGAAGCTAAATAAATATTTGAAAGAATTTCATAGATAGAAAATGTCAAAAATAAAGAAATTTGTGAAATTTATGGAGTGATAGAAAAAGGGGACGAAGACGCTAAAAATAAAGAAGCAGTGAATAAAGATTTAAATCAGATGTTCAAAGGAGTTTGCTTTGCACAATTTTTCTCCCTATGTTTCTAGTTTTTCCAAGTCTGATAATACTTTCAGATTTCTTGTGCATGATTCACCTTTCTTATTAGAGTTATCACGTTTTTCTAATGGTTATTTCTTTTAACTTAAAACTTCAACACAATTTTGCAGGATTATTTGTGTAGTAAAACCTTTTACAGCTATAGTTTCCACTCTCTTCTATTCAATTTAAGTTTTTTCTTCAATTTAAGTTCAACAATAAATATTGTATCATTAAAAATATTTTTAACCTTTGAATCATTCTTTCACAGGTATAAAATAATTTCCTTTTTTTCTTACTCGAAATACTGGAAGTAAATATATTGTCAAGGAATAAGAATCGATGGCAATAAAGAACGTAAAATAGAAGAGAAGAATGTTCTGAATGCTTTAACCTGAAAACAAACTATTTATCTCACCAGTTTTGTTGAAGTATTAATTAAATTAATGAAATAAAAAAAGTAATTTTTAGAAAAATGGAAGAGACTTAAAACTCTCGTCGGTGGAATATGTAGGCTAATTGGCTCCACGATCGTCTCTTGATGTCCAATGGGGTGATAGAATTTATCAAATTAAGTTTTCATTGATAATAGTTATCTACTTAATTTAACTTGTGGGGCCACTTGAAAACTTATACGTTATTATGAAATAACTTATGAAAAGGCTACTAAAATATTGATTTAAAATGTTAATTGTGTACACAATCATTAATTTTGGCTTTTGTTTTTTTAGATGACCCAACGTTTAGAATTATATGCAGACTCATTACACAAGGCAGCCCAACTGGATTTCGTACCACAAAGAATCGGTAATTGAAAGACGACAAAGTTTAAGCAGTATATATATATATTAAAAGTTTACTCATGTATAAATTTTTATTTAATGTTTTAATTTAGTTTGAAGTAAAATTAAATTCGAAATGATTTGTTTCTTCAAGGTGTAAAATTTATTTAAATTTTTTTTCTTGTTTTTTCAATTTTTTTATCTTTTGTATATCTTTCTTTTCTGGCACTTTTGTTTGAGAACTTGTTTTTGTATGGAATTTTGGAGTCTTTGGTGGTTGTTTTAACATTTTATTAGCCTTAGAATCCAATTTAGAAGATGCTTCTTTTTGTTCAAGAAGTTTTACACTGGGTAACACACTTACGTTGGCACGTGACTTTGATAATTCGTGGTAAATTAATTCTGAGTACGCTTTTTTAGTTAGTTCAAGATCATTTTGAAAATGTAACATTTTCGTTTCTAAAACATCACTTTGCTCTTTGGTTTTTAAAAGATCGTTTAAAATTTCTGGCATTTTATTTTCTATAGCTTTGATTCTCTCTTCAAGTGTTGTAGCGCCATTAGCATGTTTAACTTCTTCTTTAGTTTTAGGAACTCTAGTAGGAGACTTATTTGACGGGTGTTTTTTACCTTAAACATTTCAAAAAAAGAGTTATTTAATTTTGTAACGTTTTTAATAACTTCCTTTAGGAAAAGGAAAGTAATTTATCACCACCATTTTATATATTTATGTATTTATATTTTGTTAACTGCTGTGCTATCCTTACAAGTTATACCAAACATCACATTTACAGCAACATTCGCCTTAAAAAAACGTTGACATTCAACTATTATTTAGAGAAAGTGGCAAATATTATCAACAAACAAGGTAGCCGAGCGGTTAGAGGCGAGACCTTTAAAGCTAATATGTATTGTGGTACTGGGTTCGATTCCCGGTCTTAGGCCTTAGATTTTATTTAATGGTTAATAAAAGAAATTTACAGTTAAAGTATGTTTGCTAGTCGCCTCCGTCAACGACACCTAATTGGTAGTTGGACGTAAAGCCCGCCTGAAAAATTAGGCAATTACTTTACTTACTGTATCAACAAACATGGATTTCACAAATGTCTTGTATGTAAATAAAAATGTTTTATGTACGACGAAGCTAGCGAAATATTTTTTAATAAAAATTATTAATATAAGTGGAAAAAATGTTTTTTCAATTCAAAAAGAAGGAATGTAGCATAAATGTCATATCTAATCAAAATACTCCAATTTCAAGAGTCTGCAAGGACTACCAATTGGCCGATTGATCTGTAACCATTTTTTGGAATTTTTATAAGTGGTTGTTAAACTTCTCTACGAACTTGTCGTCCATGTGAATGGATAAAAACCCTAAACCTATCTTAATGCAAAAAAAAAAAAAATCGTAATTGATGGATAAAAAAAGCATTGAGTTATGATTACTTGAAACATGACCACTACTTATTTAGATTTTTACTTTTTCTTATTAAGTTAGAAAAATTTGTGATAGTTTCAAAAGAAGATTCGGTGGAACATTTGCAGCTTAGAGGCATTAAACCTGATTCATACATTATTCTGCAAGAAGATTGAAGAGGAAATATCCTCGTAATCTACAGATGTGAAATAGTGAGCACGATAATGTTGGTAAACACTGGATACCTTCTCCAATTCATCAACCCGTTATTGTGTTACCTTGCTATTTATTGCAACAATTATTGCAATTAAATGTTTAAGTGTAATAATAGTATGATTATTTTTAAAATAGAAAAAAAAAGAAAAGATATTTGCTGAATATTTCAAATTTTCGGAATTAAAATCATTAAAAGGTATAAAATTGAATTATTGTTTCTTAGTTATGAATACCTTGCTTTGAACGAACTTTTAACGCAATTTCTTTTGATGTTTTCTTCGTAGGAGTAGTAGCCTGCTTTTCAACTAAAGCAAAGTTTGATTGTGTCCTTTTTATTTTTACTTCATTGTATTTTATCTTTTTTTTAAAATGATTTGCCAGTTTAACTAATTGTTGTTTCTCCATGATTAATGTTTTTCTGCATGAGGTTTTGTTGAATTTTATATTTTCACATTGTAAATTTTGAAAGAATTAATATTACATGTGAACTGATTTTATTTTTTAAAAAAAACTTACGAGATTATATGAAGCATTGTGCCAAATAATCATATGTTAACTCTATAATTCTTTGGATTTCAGGCACCCATCTCTTTATATTCTCCATTATCACGGTAAATGAGTGCACCACTTAAGTTACTCTCATTTTCGTTTAGTCAGACCGTTAGGTTACTTGTCTGTAAACAATTATTACATATACTTTGCCAACCCAAAAATAAAATATAATCAATCAACTTCAAATCCTTTTCACCTTCAATGGCAATAAAAAGATCATGAAATTAGCTTCTACAGGCCAAGACGCTCCTATAAGTTTTTTTCCTTTTACCATCTTTGTCCACAACAGATCTGGTGGCTGAGTTCTTGGAGTTTATAAATCTATAGTAAAATTAGGCTACTCATTTTTTTGGCTATTAATCTAATTTAAGTTAAAAACGTTAAAGATAACTCTGATGATTTCTGTGATTTGTAGGCCGTAATTAAAAACACTTACGATACTCAGACAACAATAACAGATAACAGTTTTTTATCCAGTTGCTAATATTCCATCCCTTTTGCAATAAGTTCGGAAAGCAAAATTAATTTTTTATTTTGATCTTTCATTGATTCATCTTTCTGTTAAACCACAGAATCATTACTCACGTGCATTGCTTGGAGCACTAGAAATCAGCATTTGTTATTTTCTATTGCCAATCTATTTTGTCGATTGTACGATCTAATGACGTAAAACGTGTAATATTTGCGTATAAGGTTTCTGTTTTGTTTTCTGATACCTACTCGGTAAACTGAGTGCAATCTCAAATTGATGCAATTAATTTTGATCATCCCTGCTTCTATAAAAAATGTTACAATCAAAATGCAGAAAGTGTGCCTAGTCTAAGTGATTTTTGTTTTTTGCTGCTATCGGTAGTCAGGTGAATCTTTCAATTTGATCAACCACCTGTCAATGTTTTTTATAATATTATTTTGTTTAATATTCTCCTTAATGCAATCCTTTTTCAGAGCATTTTTAGGGAGCTAGTTGAAACATACTCTAATTTCTAATTATAATAATCAGTACAATTGTGATTTGTTTAATCCTCCTGTTTAAAAATAATTGTTTAATTACTTGTTAAAGTTTCACTGAAAATTTTAAAGGCTTGTCATTAGAGCATTCAGCTGCAGTTATTGTATTTCAATACAAATGAAAATATAATTTTGTGAAAGAGATTTTTGTATGTAAAAGTATATTTAAGGAAAAAACTAGCATTTTACCTAGAAAAAGTCTAATTAAAAGTGACTGTTAGGACAATTGTTCAAGAGTTGATTGTCAAAAAATGCACGATAAAAGTATATATATGTATGTTTATATAAAAAATAAAAACAAAATTGAAGCCGTCTTTTTTTGCCACAATTTTTATTAGATATATACAATCATTTTACTGTTATTAATAAATAACATAATTTCTATATGTTATGGTTACATCGCTTTTTGTTTAAACAAAATTAAATACAAAAATTTATTGCTATAATACACATTATTTTTTGTTATTTGAATAACAATTCAATTATATAGCTCCAAAATGCCAGAAATACTACACATAAGTTTTATTAAAATAAAAATACATTATTGAAATGTTTCATTTCCAACTTTCTAAAGCCTACATTCATTACGGTTTAAAATTATCACTTTTGCATTTGTGGGAGTGAATATTTATTAGTTCAATTTTTTTTTCATTAAATAACTGATCTTGCCTAATAATGGATTGTCAAATTAATCTCCGATCCCCCTACCATCAATTGTAAAATATTGATATGTTTTTGAACAATCAATGATAAGAAAAATTTAGTAAATTTTTCAAGCAGTAAATTATACTTCCTATTCTTCTGCCACATTTTTAAATAATTTTTAATTACTAGTGTAATTTTGTTTTATTAATATTTTTATTATTACCTTCTCCTACTTCTATTAAAACGATAGTGTCAAATTGTCGTTATCCAGATCAGCAGAAATAATTTCAGGTTTATTTACCTGCTACTAATTTATGGCAGGCGCGATTAGCTACTTCGATTACTAAACTCCTCCAAAAAATGCAGTATTTTTTTGAAATATTTTCTATTTAGTTTCAATAATAGGCAAAAGTCGAGTGACACATCAAATTTCTACTAAAAAGAAAATTATAAAATAAAATAAAAAATTATTTTTCACGATTCAATCCTTAAGGTTTATTAAAAGAAAACGGTTTCCTTAAACCGCAAATGTACAATTAGGGGAATCACATTATTGAGGGTTGCTTAATTTTAATCTGGATCGAAAGTAGAATGAAATACGGCCAAACATCCGACCCATGTAGATATGTGTTTCCCTACGTACATAACTGAACTCGGTAAAGAAACTTATAGACTAAAAAACAAATGCATAACCAACAAGTAGAATTAGTATTCAAAAGCTTTGTATTCAAACCTACTACGAGACCGAGGCGCCACGGTAAACGAGCGGTTAGAGGCGAGGAAAGTAAAGCTACGATGTATTGTGATACTGGGTTCGATTCCCGATCTAGGCTTTGGATTTTATTTAATGGTTAACAATAAGAATTTGCAGTAAAGTACATTTGCTAGTCGCCACCGTTCAAGACCCTCCTGAAAAAATAGGCATTACTTTACCTTACTTTTTACTATGACCGTTAAAACCACTCGGTTATGTTGGAGAAAATCTGAATTGAGAATTATTTTGCGATGAACACCAGGAGTATCAGCACCAGTACAGATTGCAGTAAAGACTGAAATCATACGTCTCACAGAAGACTTTTCTCAAATCCAGCATAAGTTTTGTGAATCTGAGTTGACTAAATGGTAATTACGAATCCTAAATTATCATTTCGAAGTTTGAAATGCAAGTATTGGATTTTCTTTTAGTAGATAAAAAAACTCTCAGAATTCTATCAGAGATTCCAATAAAACTTTGTTGTCACTGTAGCAAAGAAAATATTATTTATTTGAAAATAGATAAAAATTTTGAACACAATCCAAATTATATTTAAACCCTTAAAAATTATACATCTTTAAGATTTTTAATTTAGTTAGATATAGCATTAACTTAAGTAGTGTAACACGGCTTCTTTTGAAAGGCCGGTCTCATTCAAAATCGAATTAGGTACCTTTGGCAAGAGCGGATGCATTTCTAATTTACAAATGTAATTAAAGAGGGTTAACATTATTGTTCACCTTCATGTACTAATTTATACACCTAACACAACGTTTCTAATAAATTATTTTAAAATAAATTAATAAAATAAACATACCATCACTTTTTTTTAAAATCTTCAACTTCTTTTATTTTGAACTTTTTTTTCTGATTTTGCTTAACTTTCTAGTTTTCCTCATCTTGTTAAAATGTTGTAAAATGACGCAAAGCGTAACAACAGATCAAATTTACTGATTACCATAGAGTACTTAAGGAAAACTCTCAATTATAATAAGGTTTGCAATTTTTATTGATCTTAAAATAGTATTAGTTATAAGAACAGATTTAACTTTCAATATTTAGATATATTAATAATGCTAAAGCAATAATTTTAAGCAAAGATAATTTTAATTATCTTTTCTGCCAACTGATAAATTAAAAATTTTTAGTATCGTGAACTTAATATATAAATTTATTCTAATTTACACAAAATATAATTCCTTCTTTGAATAGAACACATTCTCCGTGGATATAAAATTCGTAAAAATGATATTAATTCTACGAAATCAATTGATTTACACAAAATTTTATAATTAAATAATGTTTAAACTTTCTATTACTTTCAATATAAAGACCTAACTAGCTAGCAATTATCGAAGTATAAAAGTATAATTGAACATATTCGGTGAAACTCAATTTGTAGAAAACTCGTCAATTAGAACACAGTAAATAAGAAAAGACATTTAATTGTTCGCACTGGATTTCCAGAGCTGAAGTCTAGGTTAAGCAACCTATAATTAGAACAAACAATATGCACAGAATCATTTTGTCAATATTTAACGCGCTTGTATTGATTTTTTTTAATCTACCACTGGAAGAAGAGTAAAGTCTGGTACAAAACACTCAAAAAAAGGTGATAGTAAGTAGTAGTAAAAACAAAAAACCACTTTATATGCGTAATGAATAAAATAAGATTAAAGTAGGGGCCCTTCTTGAGGATGCACTAAATATTTAAGGAAAATCCAAATTTAATGAATGAAACTTTCAATTAGGATACACATTCCTATATATGTAGAGTATACAAAATTGCATCTGCTTTAGTTTATCAGTTACCTTTTAAAACTTAAAAAAAAATTATTACTTAATGTAAACTACATTACATCATAATTATAATTTATAGACAGCAGTCATTTTTAAAAATCTTGGCTTTTACTACAAATATCAATATGGTTTTCAAAATACCAAATTCTAAAGATATTTACGACTTAAAATATTTGATCTTATACTTTGAGTGGACAATTTTTACATGTATTAAAGTAAAAGATTTATAACTATAATATTGATTTGGATATTCTTATTTATAGTACAAATTAAGTTAATATTAACAAATAATTCAAAAGTATAAAATACAATCACAAAACAAATAAGAGCTTTCAAATTAAACATTTATAAATAAAAATTACAAAAAATAAATAAGAAAGTTATTTATAAATACATTTTAGATGAAAGGACAAATGGAAGACTTCACATAAGACTGAACACATTTCAATTAGGTGATTACCTCAGTCGTAATGTGAGATAAGACCAATTTTTAATATACAAAAAAGAAAACTTTAAGCGTAAAATTAATGGATAAGCTTAAATATGTAAAAGAAGAGTGCATCACTGGAAAATTTAATGATTTAGTTATTAATTTCAAACTTATAAATACTTTCCGATAAATGCATTATCTTCTAAATAAGTCCCGTACAAAATAAAATTAGAACTTTCAAGATAAGATATAGATTATATTTTTTTGAAAAAGTTAGAGTTTAGAAATGTCTGTTACAATGGAATTGAATTGCTTAAAAATGGCAAAATAATTAGAGGTAAAAAGTAAAAAGGTATATAAGGCTTAGAATAGTACTGTAAATTCATGGTTGACCAAGTGGTTAACTGCTTAGATCCAAGAGTACACTCGGTAAGCTTGTGAACCATGTGAAAATCAGGGAAGGACACGATAAAAACACTGAGAACTTTAAGTAGTCAGATAAGAGGTTTCATTTTCTATTCAGATCAGATTGCAACTGACTCTGGGTCTCTAAACAACAGTTTATAGTTTCTGAATTGTCGCACAGATTAATATCCTCGAATAGACTACTATCCCTCGTCGCAAGTGTAAAACTTAAATTATTAACGTCTGCTAAGTTACAAATTTTGTAAATTTCAGATAACAAGGAGTTGGTTTTTTGATTTTATTCTTATTAGTTTTACTTAATTGTTAAATGAATTAATGTTTTTAGTTAGGATAATCTCACATTTTGTCCATTTTAAAAATGTAATGAATATATACTATCAAATGATTAAAAAACTAATCATTTTCAGATCTAGGTTGTCCATCTAGATTGAGGAGGAAAAAATAATGAATTGAGTATCATACATTATGTACTGAGTCTTATAAAAAAAAATTCAGAACACCATCTAGGTTAGTTCTTGAATTTTTTTAAATTTAATACATATTGTACTCAACGGTTGTACTTGGCACAATTTCTTATTTATTTCTCTAATATTACCAAAGTAATACTAATTTTTAACTGATAAGTAAGCAGGGGGAACAATTTTTTTTATCAATTACAAAAGCTGGATGACATCTGCTGCAATGTGTAAGCTTTTGTTTGTCTACAGCAGTGGAACGAAAACCAGTTTGACCGCGTAGATTTATTGTAACAACTATTGGCTTATTTTCTGGAGATTGTTGGCCATTTGAATTTAAAATGTCCGCCCTTGGTATGTAAAGTGCACGTCTTGGATCTTCCAATCTTAATTCTATTGTATTTGTATGTTCTGAATCTGTAGCCAATGGTGGTAATAAATCTCTCGATGGTCTTTCCACTTCTAGAATTCTTGGGGTTGTTGCTTCCGTCTGCTTGAAAGCTGGTTCTGTACGATGGGCCGGCTGAGAGCTTGTCATCGGAGCTGTTCGAGCTAGTATAGCCTCTGAATTAGGCGTCTCTATCGTGCTCCTATATAAAAAATATAAATAAATAAGTTATTACACACCACTTTCTCTTAATATTATTTAATTTGTCTACAAATTTTGATTAAACTTATTAAATTATTCCATTTGTTTACTTGGACTTCTTATTATACAAGCGTGTAGCTTACACTGAAATGTAAGTTTTATATTTAATTAAATAAAATAATATATAATATTAATATACATATGTACAAGGGAAAAATGCCGAATTGGCGTCCAGTTCATCTAAATTTCTACTTTTAAGTAAGGCCAAAGCCATGTAAATTTCAGCAAATCAGGTGGCAAGAATTTTAATGTTTTCAATGACTAAACAATTATTCACTTCACTCATTGTTTTCAAATTCATTGATTTATTGAAAATGATCTTAAAATAATTGTTTCTCGGAAAGTATAAAATTAAAATCGTGGACAACCTATCGACTGAAGCTGCACGTTATTGAAGAATCAGATATTTGTAATTAATTGTGATTTAAAAGAAATGAGAATAAGTAGAAACATTTTTCAACTTGTGGCCTATTAAAATCTGAATGGGAATAAATAAATCAGATATTTTTTTTTTCTGATTGACATTTTTAACTCGGTAAAACCTATTTTAAAAGAAAAATAAAAAGTATACGAAGATCACATTTAAAAAAAAATGAATAAATAATAGATAAAAAAAAGTTGAAGTTAATGTTTGGAGGCCCTTCAGGGACCTGAGGCTCGAGTTGCAGTTCACCCTAATCCTCCTATTTACGCCGCTGATTCAGACTACTTTTCTAAAAGACGATACAGGATATGAAGGGACCTGAGGTGGTAAAGCTGGAAATCGAGGTAGTTACGAGGAATGAATCCTGCAAATTCCGTTACTAGTTGTTTCTACATATTAGTAGAAAAAATATAATAATACAATTATCTAACTGCTTGATCCATTATCGCGAACATCAGAACTAGTTCTCGTAATACCGTTGCCGCGGTAGAGGGCACTAGTGCTAAGACTCAATATAGAGTGTCTATTTAGAGAAGCGAATGGCAGCACTTTCTTTCCTGATTCTTTATTACTTTTTAGACACTCCGGAGTCAAGAAAGTTTGGAACCAGCATTGACGAGTTATACATGAATTTTATCTCATATAAGATTCTTTTAATGTAAATTATTTGCACGATATATAAGTTTGTTAAAATTAAACAATTTGCTAACCTAAACGAGACATTTGTTGGACTGAACTGGACAGAACCAGTTGGTTCTGTAACTGATGTTGGTTTGACAGCCACAGCCCCTTTAAAATTTGCACGTTCACTGTCTCTAAACGTTGTCAAACGATTTCTTGAATTAAATGAATGCGACGCTATTGAACCAGAAGGTGACCGTTGCAGATCTAAACTGTCAGCTGAACTATCAATAGAACTGCTTGATGTATCTTGGTTCCTTTTCATTTGCTCAATTCTATTTAAAGATTTATGTGTAGTTTTTAATGCTTTCGCATTGCGAGGATTAGCAATTGGTTCCAATTCTTGTAATTCTTCGCCAAGATTACCTAAAAAAAATTGATAATAATTAGCTTAGTTCTCTTGCATGTTTTGAGGCTATGAAATTGAAAAATATTATTACAAAGGCAAACTTACTTGTAATATAATCATCAACAAAAGGTTTATCACGTTGTCCAATTAGAAGATTAGCTGCATAGTCGGCCATTGAACGATTACAGTTGACTTGATACCAATGGGCACAGATCAGCATTCTTTGGTGAAATAGGGTTGTATTTGGACAGGAGTAGGTGTATTGGCGTCCTCCTTCTCCACACATATGGTACACCTGTTTATTGTAAATATTAAAGTATTAAATACACTTTTAATTAGGTATTTCAACTTCAGCTTTGGGCCAAAAGAATTAAACATGCCCTTCTATGGTTTTTTTTCTCTTGCGCACGTGTTTTTGTTTATTTTTTTCCTGCAAATGATATCATCTTTGTTCCAGACTAAACATTCCCTAAACTATTTAATTAAGGTTGAAATACAAATACATTTATACTTCATTATTTTTGACAGTAATGAACATATTTATTAATTAAGTCTTGATATCTACCTATCTTTATAACTACAATATCTTTATAAGTACATAAAATACCTGACAGTTAGTTTCCACATCAGCGTAATATCCGATAGGTCTTCCTTGGCATGAAAAACTTGTTATTGGTATATCTGGTGATGCCAATACTCTTTGGATCTGGAAATAAACAAAACAAATATTATAACAATATTCTTTACATTCCCATTACTAAAACTAAGAAAAATAGAACATTTTTCGCTATTGTTAAATGATTATTAAAAGGGGAAACGTTCGTATCGGTTCTAAGTGTGATATTTCCATTTATGCATTAGGAAATATTGTGAAAGATATTTTGAACATTATCTGAAATTAGTCTTTTGTAAAAATTATTTTCACTTTAAGGCGGGCAAGCATCTGAAGTTTTTTTTTTTTTTTTTTTTTTTTTTTGACACTCAGAGTCTTTTTTAGTGTACCTCCAGTGGACAATATTGTTCATCACTACACAACGTAAGAAGCTCATTAGAAGAAAAAAATTAAGGGGCTGCAACTGGATTCGAACCCAGGATCTCCACTTGCAGATTCCTGTAAGCTAATTTGTGCAGCCATAAATTAACTTTTTTCATTTAATTCATATACAGATTTCTTTGTAAATGTTAAAGTTTACTAATTTGAATACAGAGATGTGCATATCTTCAATTTCTATGCACATATTTGGTACAAAAAACAGAGCAGAAAACGTTGGTGTCCAATTTTAGAGATGATAATTCAACAACAGTCAGGTGTGTGGTCAGTCCCTTTTATGGTTGGTCATTATTTAATGATTGTTCCTTAGTATACAATCAGGACACCTGGATTTTGCAAGATTATCTACAATTTGTATGTGAAATTATTTTCGCTAACGGTTGATTTCATTGCTTTGATATGCTAAGATAATCAATCCTATGTATAGTCTATTATTAAGGACTAAATAAAGAGAGTATCTTAAAACACTTAAAGCTGGATCGTTAATTCTTACATCAATATTTATTACTTTTTTGCATAATTGGTATCCCAAAGATTATTTATTTTTTTAAATTGATTTGTAATGTTAGAAGCATTTAGTTTGTTTTAAGACCGTGATTAAAGCGTGAGCGTGCCCATGTAAGGTTATTTTTAATTATTTTCTTTATTATTTCACTAGTTCATCCATCATTAGATCTTTTGATTAAAATATTCATGACTAATATTTTGAATAAAACTAAATCTAAATTCATGTCATTTTAGGAATAATTATCATTTTATTATTTATTCTTATCAAAAGTTAACACTGAGCCAGAATTTTTTTATAATCTGTAATCAATATCAACTCGCTATAAATTGTGAACATTTTTAAAAGCAATAAAGTAATAACAATGTAAGCAGAGTGATATTAAGTTTAAACCTGTGATTTTCTTTTGAAAACATTATTTCAGCCTCAAAGGTCAACAACAAGGATATTTCCTCAAGATGAACTTATTACTTTCCTGACCAGTAAGTTGGAGAGAAATAATACTTGACGTAATAGATGACAAACACCAACCAATTTAGGTGATTACCACAAGCGTGTGTAAAATGGTGAAAGTGTAGAAGGCGTAGTAGTTTGTTCAACTTTTAACGAGCGAACTTCAAAACCTTGGAAAACCCAACATTCATTCGATTACAAGCAGATTTTTAGTTTGAAAATATAGAACCATGGACATCATGTAAACTTTATTTTGTGAAAAACCTTTCGAAAAGAGAGAAAATGTTTTTAATAAATTATCACAACTTCCTTGTGGACTAGGAATTTGTTATCATGATAAGGTAGATAAAATTATTTTTTTTATAAAAGAA
Source organism: Rhodnius prolixus (assembly GCF_049639745.1). Taxonomy (NCBI): domain Eukaryota; kingdom Metazoa; phylum Arthropoda; class Insecta; order Hemiptera; family Reduviidae; genus Rhodnius; species Rhodnius prolixus. Next base: position 11,778,060 of record NW_027411634.1, on the reverse strand, counting down.
ATCGGTCGTTTAGACTCACACGACATTTTTTTGCTGTAATCTCTTAAGTTCTAACATGTACAGAGGGAATAAACAACTTTAATTCTTACATTATGCAGCTTGTAAAACAATTGCTTTTCACAAAATAGAACTACAGCCATTCAACCCACGAACTAACCTGTAACCTATAACCTGTTTTCATAAATAAAATTATAAACAGGGAATGCTTAGTTAATAGCAAATTTTAGAAGGTTATAATCGAGGGAAGAAAAAAGAAATCCATTAATAAGGCGTTACATCTGTTATGGATTTCCTTCATACACAGAATTTGAGTAGTGAATTTATACCTTCTTGGTAAATTATAAGTGGCCGTACATTCTACTGAAATAACTTTACGGTAAGTCTACCCTCACTTCACTCCCAGAAGTGCTGTTTTGATCGACATTTTGTTGGAAAAAATATTTCTAATAAAATTGATAAAACTTTATGGGAACCATAAATGTGTCTAGTTTAAAGAAAATCAATTGAACCATTTTGGGAAAAATGTTGGCAAAAAAAAAGTGAATCTCCGTAAAGTGGAACTTGATTTTTCTGTACTTAAGAACTTTTGGTGCTTGAACCACATTAAAAGAGATCCTAGAAGCTGTATATAGATGTACTCTTGGTTCTATTCTCTATTTGGATCGTTAGTTTGGTCTGCCGACCAAGCAAGCTTGCCGCCATACATTCATTAGTGACTTGTACAGTCATTAGTGTTAATACAAAGTATGATATACTTTTCTTGAAGAGCATCATTACCTTGCTTTGTCATTCATTCTTATATTCTAAGCCATTCAACTTAATGCTTCTATTATAATAATGTTCATTTCTCGTCAAGGTGTAATACTGAACAAGTTTTTAAATATTAATTAAAAACATTTTCTTTGGATTTTTTTTTTTTTAATTTTTCTTAGAGGATTGTGTCTGTCGAGTAATGTGTTTTTAATAATGTGAAAAATTGTAGTCATTGAGTTCCACTTAATACGAAAAGAACCTCTCAAACAAGAAGAGTGTTGTATCTTGGTACTGGTGCCAAAATGGACTTCGACAATAAGCTTTTCGATAAAATTTATAATAATAGAAGTGCCATTTTATCGAAACGATATTTTTTAATTAGTACAACCATTACGCAAGAAGGCAGTGGAACCATCATCTGGAAACTTGCTTAAGAACGGTGTTGTGGAAGGGAATGGTTTGACTTTCTTCTAAAATGCTAATTTCAGTGCAGAAATACCTGCACTATAACAATATGAAGAGTAAATGTGTAAACATTTAGAGTGGAAGCTACTAAACAAAAATCTATGGCCCAGTACGTGCAGGCGTAGAAAGAATAAAGAGCTGTGAATGTTCTAATAAAAGGAGCCCTCCGATTGCATGTTGGGTTAAGTTAAACCAACTGAGATGGGCAAGGCTTGGTGCCGATGAGATTTCTACCAAACTGAGACTCCAGAGGGTTGGGAGGCCCAAATTTCGTTTATCCTCGGACTGTGTAACAGCATGGTGGTCCATCTGTGGACGACTGGTGGAAACATATTGAGGAGGCCAAGAACCTCAACACTGGGTTGCAGGGCCAGGAAATAAGAAGAAGGAAATGTGTAAGTTAAATTCTAAATTTGAAGCATCAGGTTGACCAGTATTGCCAATTTAATGGTCAGATTTTCAGTTAATTAGGGATTTTTTTTTTTTCAAAAAAAGGTACTTTATTTTTTAAATCGTAGTATGCACAGTAGTTGAAACATTTTTTCAGATAAACTTCATTGAAGCGATATTCTGCGGAGTCTATCGAAACATTGAACTATTTGGTACACTTCTTACACCTGTATAATGTTAAAAGAGTCCAATACGACTGGTCAAAATTACTAATTGAAAGATTTTGGGGGTTAAGAGGGGGGAGTTCTCAAAAATGATTTCAATGATTTCCCTTAAAACTACTTCCCGTTTTGTACCTATTAATAATGCTTTTTATTTGTTGGAAACATTTCTATGGATCATTAGATCTTTGGGTACATTAGAAAAGGGCACTTCATTTTAAAACTTTTTATTTGTACATATTTTATTTTTTTAAAACAGTGCTGCTTTCTATCGTTTTGTTGTGTAAACATATATAATACTGATACCAAAATTGCATCAATATAAACTATTATTCTACACTTATTATCAGTGGATTAAGTTCCGGTAAACTATTTTTTATTTCAAACTTTTAAAAGTTTTAAGGATATTTAATTACGCTGCGATAAGTGAACATCATGTAAGTATTTAAAATATTAATTTCAAGCTTACTAAACAGAAACACATGTATACTGAAAAACAGAAAACCACTTAATAATGGACTTTTAGGTGTCTTATTAGGTTATGTGAGAACTTAATGACTTATAGTAAAAAGGTGAACTAAAATATGTTGTCAAATTAATAAATGTAATAAAGGAGTTATAGCGTCGAAGTTTTAAATTTCAACTAATTCTTAACACCTGTAAAAATTTAAAAACAGTTCGAAGAAAATATTAAAATTATATTCATAATTTTAATGGAAAACTTTTATGCAAAAACAAAATTAAAACAAAAAACATTTAATTCAGTGTTTAGACATCTTTTTTTTTTTTTTTTTTTTTTTTTTTTTGCGCATCAACAGCTGAGGTCATTAGCGCCCGGAGCTTTTTCCAGTGCACTGCCGGCCTCCGGACAGTGTTCTCTCGTTACAGACAACACTGTCCATCACCGGACAGTGAGCTGTAAGAAGCTCCTAGGAAGAGAAAATCTAAGGGTCAGCTGCTGGATTCGAACCCGGGACCTCCGCGTGGGAGTCCAGTATGCTAACCTCATAGCTAATCCCTTCCCTGTTTAGACATCTGAATGAGTGGATATTTTAGTAGGGCACTCAGAACAGCGTGGAAATGACAAATTTAAATTATGTAGTAACTCGTAATCTACGTATACCTAAGAGCACCCATTCGTGCACAATATGAGTTTACAAAAAGATAACCAGAGATTTGTGACTACATAATATTTCATGAAAACAAAATGCTATCTACTTAATAACAAACGTTAATAACAAAACAAATAAATAACTTACATAGATAAGTAGCAGTCAGTGTTTATGCTGGCCAGGATTCCAGAAGAATATATAATACAATGACAACAATAATGCAGGCATTGTTAATGTAGATATATATAACATAACTGTTAAAAACCTAAAAATTGTCTTTTTAATGTAACCAGGCTCTTTTCCATTTTCACTATCCGTTTCATTGTTTGGACGTATATCGCCTAATTCAATATTTATGTTAGCCGATGTGGATGCCATGCTATAATTTTAAGTACTAACAAACAACAAGATAAGTTTTGTTACCAACTTCAGCTAAAATAAATACCAGTATAAGTAATACCCTCTTTCCAGGGGAGCACTTGTCTGTTCTAGTTAATAACTAAATCGATATTATATTGGCTTTATGTACTACAAAGGATTCTTTTAAAAGTTTAAAGTTTTAGATTTGAAGAAAAGTATTGTGGGTTTCAAAGGGAATACTTTAAACTGGTAACTCAACTAATTTAATCTATGAAAGCACTTTTAGCATCAGGACAGCTTTCTTAACAAGAAACAGGACGATTCGTCCAAGGGATCCAAGGAATTCGACGAATTGCAGTTTTGCTAATAAATGACTGTACTACAAATAAGAAACTAATCCATTTACTTGCAGTAGTGATTTAATCCGTTGTAGAGAGATCAATTGAATGACATTGAAATTCTATCACCCATCTTATTCAATTTTTTTGGGATGATTATTTGTGTTACAAAAAAATTTACTGGTGGTCATTAGGCAATATGATCGAGGGCCCCATTTTTGATAAAATTCCATTAAGTACTAAATTATAAAACATGTAATTAATTCTTTATGCTTAAATTTAATCCTGAAGATGGTTTGGTAAGATAGAAATTTTAATTAATTAATTGAGAACCGAAAAAATTAATAATTAAAAAATATAATAATAAAAACAAGAGGAACTAGTCCGAAATAGTTGTATAATTCTTAAGATTTAAACTATACAGCTCATTTAATCTTAATTTACTTGATTTTTTTATGATTCGTTTACATTAGAGGTTAGAAATCAAATATGAACATTTAACATGAACCTAACCCTAACTGCTACTATTGTATGTGAAAGTAAAAGTCGATTTGCAACGTAAAGAATTCGCACACTAGATTAGCTACATTCAGAAAAAGTTGACTAAGGAAATAATAATATATTATCGCGGAATGTTCTTTAAACTTCATGTGTGTGCGTATATATTTGCTAGCACTGCAACTGATAAGTGATATGCTAGTGATAGACCATTTGGATCATTGCCATGTTAACCACAAAAAAGAAAATTGAAAGTTATTCTACTGCAATTTTAGAATAGAGTGTTGTCTTAAATTCTTGATAGATTTTTCTGTTTACAGTACACACTTTTGTTTTAAGATCTCAAAATTAATTTGAGTGAAAGTGAAAAAAAAAAGATGTCTTTTTAACAAACAATCACCTTGATTTTTTCTTTCGATAATTTATTTTCATTTTTTTAAGGATGAATGATAAGAATTGTTAATGGAAATCAAATTCGAACTGGAAGAGTATCCGAAAATCGCTTTGAAAGTGGGAAAACATGAGCGTATTGTCATCCAGTTTTGTAGAACAACATTGTATAAGAGAAAATCTTTTTACTGATACTCTTAGAGAGATGATATTGTCAAGAAAATTATTAAAAGCAGTAACAAAAATGACTATTGTTCTTAAAATCACCGTCCAATAGTTTGTGCTTAATGGTAACTTTTCATTTTTGAGATGTTTTACAAGAAAAACATTATCATGCCCGAAAAAAAACAAAAACATTTTGAAACTTTTAGAGAACAATTATTTTACATTTCTCGATAGTTTTAAACTGTAGTTACTAGTCATGCATTAGCGCAGCCTGGTGGAAAACCTCGTAAACACAAAAAGATCCATTTCTTGTTTCAACAACCAAAAAAAAACAAAACATTTAACCAGTAAGAACAACTGATCTTGCACAATCAGCTGATTGATGTAGTAAATACCAAGTTTTAAGAGGTCATTGTAACATATCTAAAAAAGGAAGCCATATAACATTGTCTGGCCGTATAAATAACGTAAAATCTCTGCCTCCACCCATTTGCTGGCTATTTAAATGGATTACAAACAAATATTTGCTGAAATGGAGAACACATTCTGTATGCACATATTGTGTAACTATTCATTCTGATTTACTTTTTAATTAAATTTAGTTACACAATAACTTCTTATTAAGTTTGTTTTTTAACTTCGCTCTACTGGTCAATCATAAATCGCTTTTTTTTATATATATAAAAAAAACTTATTCTGCTGGAAAAAAAAATCTGTCATTTTCTTCTATTTCTGTAAATATTGTTGGCCCTGTTCCATGCAATTTACACAGTTTCATTTTTACTGGCCATGTCAACCTTTTCTCTATCCAATATCCTCATCTCTTTTAGATTTTGCCGTTCAGTTCAGTGTTGTTACTTCCATATTATTGGAAATTTAATCACAGTTTTTATTTGAAAATGTGGTTGTAGTCAGCAATTGTAGTGTGTGACAGAAATATCAGTTCAAATTACATCAAACTGGAAAGAGGTGAATTAAGCTTGCCACTAAAGTATCATTTAGGAGTAAAATGAATGGGCTCATTAACTATGTGATTTCAATAGGTATTGATTAGGTAATATAATGAAATATCTATAGATGCATAGCTATTGATGGAATAGAAACTTCGTTCAGGGCAAAGATTTGTGCTTCAATTAAATTTTTTAAGCATTCCTGTCGAAGTATTTTATTTTCCACTGTTTATTTTGTACTTCATATCAATTCTCTCACTAATAGCAGTACAAAAATGAGGTTCTATCGAATAATTCATCCTCCTCCAATTCATCTTTCTACCATTATCTAATATTTCCTATTCACGATTTACGAGGTCTGTAAATTAAGTAATGAGTCTGATTTTTAAAAATTTGTTTATTCAAAAAGAATTACAATTCTATATTGTCACCTTTAAAATAACATCCTTCCGAAGCCACACAGCGCTGGAGACGTTTCTTCCACTCCTCATAGCAGTGCTCGAACTTCGATACTGGAATAGCCTTCAGCTGGTCGGTTACAGCCGTTTGACTGTTTTCGACGGTCCCAAAATGAGTTCCCTTGAGGTGATTTTTCAACTTCGGGAAGAGAAAAAAGTCACAAGGACTAAAGTCAGGCGAATAAAGAGGCCGAGGAACCATATGAATGTTTTTACTGGCTAAAAACTCGTTTATTGAAATTGAAAAAAAGCAAGGATGGCGAAGTCGAAGATCAAATGCATGCTGATTTGTTTTTCCAATATCCACGGAATCATCCACAAAGAGTTTCTACCTCAAGGTCAAACGGTCAATCAACACTTTTACCGAGAGGTTCTTGAAAAAACTTCGAAAAATGGTCATACAGCAATTGTCACACAGCAATTTCAATAAACGAGTTTTTGGCCAGTAAAAACATTCCTGTGGCTCCTCAGCCTCCTTATTCGCCTGACTTGAGTCCTTGTGACTTTTTTTTCTCTTCCCGAAATTGAAAAATCACCTCAAGGGAACCAGCTGAAGGAGTATCGGAGTTCGAGTACTCCTGTGTGGAGTGGAAGAAACGTCTCCAGAGCTGGGTGGCTTCAGAAGAAAGTTATTTTGAAGGTGACAATATAGAATTGTAATTCTTTTTGAATAAAATTTTTTTTAAAAAACAGTCTCATTACTTAATTTACAGACCTCATATTTTGGCGCCAGCCACGGTAGCCGAGCGGTTAGAGACGAGAACTGCAAAGCACAATATGTATTGTGGTGCTGGGTTCGATTCCCGGCCTTAGGCCTTAGATTTTATTTAATTAATAAAAGAAATTTACAGAAAAGTATGTTTGCTAGTCGCCTCCGTCCGCTTCACCTAATTGGTAGTTGGACGTAAAGCCCACCTGAAAAAATAGGCATTACTTTACAATATATTCTTCCAATTAAATAATATCCCTCTCATTCGCCCTCAAGATAATTGCTGTTTTGATTCGCCTGCCATTTCTCCTCTAACGGATTCCTTTCCCAATGTTCCATCAACATCCATTCATTAGAGTACACTTATCGTTCTCTCCTCTTCTCAATGAAGTCTTCTTTCCAAGTCTTCTTTCTTTTCTTATGTTTTTAATTAATTTTACGTCCTTATCTACAAAAAATTTAATTGAGCCCTTACGATCACTTCATTGTCATTCAGAACTCTTCAGAAATACTTTTACATTCTTGCTTCTCCAAGAATTCCCTAACTCAATGAACGCCCTAGAAATGGGAGATACTTAACTACAGTCGAACCTCTCAATAACGGACACTGGCGGAGGAAAGCAGAGTGGCCGCTGTTTGGAGATGGTCGTTAGAAGGAGGTAGGCAAGTTTCATAATGAGAAAATATGGGTTTTTTTCCCAAACATCTATTTAAAAATTGTTTATTATTAATAGATTTAAAAACGAGCATAATTGCATAATTATTTAGCTGTATGATATGCATCAAATTTTTCTTAATTGTCCACAAAATTTATCAAAAAACTACATATATTATTGACTTAATTAATCAACTTTATCACAATTTTTATAATTATCGTCACATTTATTCTTAAAAATAATAATTTATGGTAAAATTATCATCATACTATCATCTATTATTAGAAAAATAGAACAAACCTTTCGGCAAGTTGACGATGGCTCGATTTAGTTTTTGCAAAATCTTCCAACACATTTATTTTCTCTTCTAGAGTTAACCCACTTTCGTTTGAGAGACATATCGAAAAAAAATTATATTGTTCGTCCAAAGTAATATTGAAAAATGATTAAAATGGTACAAGATGTACGAGCTTATATAGGAAACTTTAGGAAAAACCAGAAAAAAACAAAAACTTGAGAGGGGATAATTATTTTGATCACCGCGTCAAACGAACTTTTAATAATAAGGTGGTCGTTGGTGGGAGGTGAAACATATAATCTATTTCCTGAAATCAATGTCCGCGGTTGCTTTGTAGAGTGTCCGTTAGACGGAGGTTCTTTTATATAGAAAGTGTATAGGGGTAAAAACGGGGAAATCCAAAAACTGTCCGTAAATGGAGGTGTTCGCTAGTGAGAGTGTCCTTTATGGGAGGCTCCGACTGTACTTACTCTTTAATCTACATTTTTCGTAATTTTCAATTTTCTCGTTCAATATTTGAGTTTTGATTCTTTTATTTGCACATATGAATCTTATTTTGAGCATCACTTCCATCTTCACGTTTCTTATCATGCCCTTTACATGCTTTTTCACTTTTTGTTTTTAGAAGCAGTTTTTTGGGAGAGAGATTCCTCTGTTTTGATTTCTTCCTCAGACTACTGTATGGGTATAGATTGGTCTCTCTCTGTTAAATATTTGGTCACTGCTTGGAATTATAGACAATAAATTCAGCTGTCTCTGAGACATATTTATTTTATTTTTTTAGCTTTAAAACACCTGATTCAAATCAAACCGCTGCCAGACAGTATTATTCTTGCCTTGCCTTATCAAGTTGATTTTGTTTTCTAATATGAAAGGTTGTATCATGTTTTCTTTGGATAACCTTTATTTATAATTAGTGCTTCTTGTATAGTTCCATTTTCTACCTTAAAAACCTGTTCATTTCTATTTACACGGCTCTTTTGCTGTCATTTAACAGCCGCGAGTTTCTTTTTGTGTATCCAGATTATTCAACAATGGTGGTTATAATAATAATTCCGGATGATTTAATTATTCACTTCGCTTTTGTTGGAAAGCATCCCAGATAATTTGAATCCACTTCTAAATACTCATTTCTTTTGATCTTTTTTAAATTATTTCTTCCTTTTTCTCCTGCAGACCTCTTATAATTCCGTGTTGAAATATTTAGTTCCAAATTCTCGCCCAGTCTTACCTAACAGACCCAATTGGCCAACCTAGTTGCTCCTTTTTATGTCAACTATTAAAAAAAGTCAATCATAATAATTATATACATTATTATAGTACTTAAATCTTTAGCCTTTATAAAAAATTCCCCATGAAAATCACAAGATATCATTAACTTTTCATTACGAAATTAATATTTATTCTTTTTCTTCTAGAGTTAATATTTTTTTTAAAAAAACTGTCTTCGAATGATTTAAAAACTTCTTTAATTATAGCTTAACATAATAGTAACATCTTTGCTTTTTTTACACAACAAATGCGTGGTTGATGATTTGCTGCGCTATATAAGAGTTTAATTTAGATTTTAAATGAATGAAAAATAATTATAATATGCAGCAATAAATTAAGAATGGGTTTTGCTTATGTAGAGTACTTATTCTGAGGATGTTGAGAGTGGTTCTCTATAATACGCTTCGATTCAAACTGCAATTAGAGTAAATTACTCCTTTGTAGGAGTTAAAAAGGAAAGAAAAGAGAAATGCACGATTACAATACTTCCTCTTTAATAGAAAGAAGAAGGAAAACTTAATGAGCCTAAAATGAAAACTCTGAGAAACTTTTTCTTAATAAAATTCTCAAGATTATAACTTACAAAAATTTTTCTCAAATTTAGAATTTCTATAGATGAGAAGGTGGTAATATGGGACAGTCCTTGCATATTTTGAACACTACTGAATTTAAAAATCTACTCTGAAGTAAAATCATAGACATAACATTATTTGTCTTTGTAAATTTGGAGTCCTGAGTGGATTACAGCAAGGGGTCTGCAGTTACACTGAAAAAGTCTGTGGTGGTGCCATATTGGGTTTTTAGAAAGTGTGGTGGTAATATGGGACACACATAATAATTATAGTAGGCGCCACGGTAGCCGAGCGGGTTAGAGGCGAGACCTGCGACGCTAATATGTATTGTGGTACTGGGTTCGATTCCCGGTCTTAGGCCTTGGATTTTATTTAATGGTTAATAAAAGAAAACAGTAAAGTATGTTTGCTAGTCGCCTCCGTCCACGACACCTAATTGGTAGTTGGACGTTAAGCCCCGCCTGAAAAAATAGGCGATTACTTTTTTTTTTACTTTACTTTTTTAATAATTATAGTTAATGTTCTCGTTTTTCCATGAATTGTAAAAAATAAGCCTTAAATATGCCACAAAACTATATTTTACACAATTATCGTACATTAAGGGATAAAAATTAGGGTGTAATCAGTTTTCTTAGAGAAATGTCAAGAAATTTCTGAAATGATTTTTTTAGGCCCTTTATAGTACCTGTAGAAAAAAAAAAAAAAAAATTATAAGACCTAGTTTCATCCTCAGTGCCACTTTTCACACTTGTTCGGCAGACGATTAACGAGGTTGTTATATGGGACAACGCTGTCCCATAATACCACCATACACTGCGTACAATATAACCTCATTTTTTCCCCAATATACATTCATATTTGAAATCCATAATACTGGCAATTAAAACTCTCTACTTTCTACATTTTTAATATCTAAGGGAAATTATTCTAACTTTCCTCGGTATTAACCAAAAGCAGAGGAAAATCAACCTTAAGAAAACTTTTTAGCATTGACAAAATCAACACGGTCCACTCTTGGACAAAGCTGCCACTCGATTGGACGCGCTGCCTTCTGTAGCAGACCAAAGCCTACCCCAAAGAGTAGTAAGGTACCAAAAACTAACAGATAGCCACTACTGGTTTCACAAAAACAGGGGTGTCCCAAATTCCAACCCCGTCCCATATTACCACCTTCTCCTTTAGTGTTTTGCTAGCCTGGTCTTTCTCAAATAGAATCGATTGTTGGCCATTAATTAAAAAAAAATCGATTGAGCATTTTACAATAGATTTTGTGGAAATTAACTGCATCTATTGTTTAAATCAAGAGATTCTGAATTTTGCATAGATTTTTGTTCTTCTTTACCGAAAGTTAATTAACACTGTAGACAGGCAAACAAATCATTTAATTTTGTTTCAAAAAAATTGATAGAGAAGTTATTTTAACTTTTTAAATACTAAATACTTAATAAAATCTTTTCGTTTTTTTTAAAAATTCAAAATCAATACTCTTTATTCTCTGAAAAGAATTATTGAGGTTAACAAAAACAACTAAAAAAGAACATATGTCTAATGCTTTCTTTAAAATGGTGATGCAATAATTCGGTAAGACGTTGTTGTTACCTTCTAAGGCTGATAGCAATTTACCTTAGTTCATGGACAAAAATATCTTCAGTTTAGTAAACTTTAATTTCATAAAAAAAAGTAAAAACTGTATATATTGAGTTTTTTAAATGATTATTTATCATTTATTTAATAATACTCTTTTAAACAATTTGTTACTAGTGAAGATAATTTATAATGATTATCTGATAATTATTAATTAATTTTTCATTCAAGGTGCGTCAATATCTGAGGTTATTGGCGCTTATAGTTTTTTTTCAGCGCATCCTTACAGTGTTCTCTCGTTTCAGACAAAGCAGTACATCTCCTAAGAAGAGAAAAGCTAAGCTGGACTCTTTACCCAGGAAATCCTCGTGGAAATCCAATACTCTACCATTGATCTGATCCCTTTTTCTTTTGAAATAATTTTTAGGAGATTAGTGGGTGTTGCATTCTCATTGCTGAGCTTCTTATCTTTATTTGTTCATCATATCCTAACCCGAAACCTCTAATCAGTTACTCGTAAACACTTGTAATTGCAAATAATTTCTTTTCATTCAAAAAAAGACTTTGGACATGCAGAAAGATGAGGTGAGTTTTGATTTAACTAACAATTGCCACCTTAGATTGGTGACTTCATCACAAACCAACGTTCCACCCACATAACTCCTAGACTTACTTCATTAACTCAAAGATTATGTTAATTCAAAATGGCCAGCAAAGATGTACCAGCACTTACTGACCTTTTACAGAAAAACTTGACTAAGTAACTAAAGAACATGCATCGAAGATATGACATTCTCAAGAAATTTTGCCAGCAGTTCTGACAGTATTTTCAAAACTAATACTTTGGCAATTATTAAGATGTTATATAAAGTAGTAATGCTTCACGAAATATTCAGTAAATAACTTTTAAAACAGACAGTAATGTAGATTATACAATAATGTAAATGTATAAGTCATGTAAATGGCAGAATAACTTTTATAACTTTCACTTATTTGAAATTCAATTGTTCTTTTATAAATTTTACACCCACTTAAGATATCTTTCGTATTTTTGATCAAATTGATAATAAGAATTTCACAAATTGAATTAACACGTATTTGGTTAGTCAATTTCTAAAAAGGTAGTTAAGAATTGGTTGCATTTCTGGACCCATCAATGGTTTAATTTAATGTTAAATAAAATGTAAAATATTTACAGTCACAGGTAAATATTTAATTAATACGTTAATATCTCAATGAAATAAATACTTACTTTAATGTACAAGGATATTAATGATGAAGTAATTTTGTGGTTAATTTACACATTCTCTGGTATTGTTAAAATGGTAATTGACCTATTATCAGGGTTAATATCTTGACCTCTATTTCGTGGGAAATTTTTTCGTAATTTTTAATAATAATTAATTAACTTTTTCTTACATTTTCACGAATAATTAAACGAAAATATAAGATTTTGAAATAATTGACTTGTAATATGTCATAAAATTAAGTAAATATATTGCATAGTTTGTGTGTTGCATATGTTCTGTCAAGCAAACTTCAAAGAATATCTTTAATATAAAAATAGCTCTTCCACTATCATAGAACATTCCAAAATCTTAAGGTAATAGTCATACAAGATTTCATTGCCTATCCAAACAGAAATAAACTTCTTTTTTAGATGAAGTGCGGACTCGCTTTATCTGAACTCCAACAATGAATAGCAAAAATGTTTGGCCAATAGACGTCCACTCTACTAGCTATAGATAAGTTTAAATTAGGGTTTAATCAGCTCCAGATTTTCTATTCATTCAGGTATCATCTCTATAACACATGAAGTATTATCAGGTGTCGTCTGAAGACGAGAACTTTCAGGTAAAACCAAAGATTTTCTTGGAAATTGAAGACTTTAAGTGAGAGACGGGTCCACTCCTTTCATTAATTTAGAATCTGTAGTCAGGGCCGGATTTGGATGAAAAGAGGCCATAGGCTATTCCACTTATGAGGGGCCCTTTCACCTCCCATTTTTAAGTTTGTAAATTACATGAGAGATAATAAAATACATCACTACTGTGATATACAGAGAGGACCAGTAAGTAATGTCCATAGGCCTACTGTGTGTAGTATATCTCAAGTGGAGTTCAATGACGTATTGGCCAACTTCATATTTTCCACTGTTCTTGAGTGACGTCACTTTAATTATTTTTTCTAAAATCATTACTTTTTTCCAATAAAAATGTTATTACTCAGAAAGTTTTAGTCCGAATTCGATTCTGATGACACGGTTAGAAAGACAGATAAATTTTCTAAAAATTGATACCATTTCGAAGCATAAGTCATTCTACAAACAGCCTCAATCTTCCTCCGAATGCTGGAAAAATAAAAGTAATCGAAATTTTGAAGAAAACTCATTAGGCCCTTATGTGATGATTATCAGACCTAGGTGCTGGCACTTTCTATAAAAGTTTCCTTGTTTAATGGGCTTTCAAACGGTATATCATTTTCCAGGATTCCTTTTATCTTCGTACGAGAAATTACGTTTGTTTTGCGAACGTATGAAAACGTATTCACGAACAGTGTTAATTTATGAAGTTGTTTAATTCATTGAAAACTCTTTTAGATGGACCAGTAGTCAATTTTTACATTAGATTGTCTTAAAATAAGGAAGTCAAAGGTTACAAATTGCACTTTAAAAATTTACTTCTGATCTCTCTGAAATATTTGAGAAAATGTTAAGAAATATTTTAAACAAGTACTATTTTTATAATCAGAGGTATACTGGTTCACCCTGTATATCAATATTTTAAATGTTAATATAATATAATATGTTATATTTTTAGAATAGTGTAATTTTAATTTTGCTAACAATTTGAATGTAGGCCCCTCTTGATCATGAGGCCCTAGGCTAAAGCCTAGTTAGCCTATAGGAAAATCCGGCCCTGTCTGTAGTCCTTTGTATTAATGGTACTTTGCTGAGATACTAAGAATGTCTAATCCAGGAATGAAACACAACAAAAGGCTTACTTCCAATATGTGTAAAGTAAGAACTGAGGTAAGTTAGGGTATGAACTAGATTAAAATGGCGATTTGACTTCTTATAAAACACGCTAAGTTCAGTTGGGTAAATAAGATGGAACCTCTGAGCACGCTATACCAGAAAGATCAAGAAATAGTCGCCATTGCGAGGTTGAAATATGAGTTATTTGACTTTCGACTGCCAGAGAAGATCATATTGCAAGGATGTTTTAGTACAGTAAATCCTGGATTTTGTAAGGTCGAAAGGATTTATCTATTAAACCATTTAAGGAAGAAATAATAAGATTCTTTTTTGGTAAAAAGAACATGGCATAAATAGTACGGGCAGGTGTTGGTCTAGGGGTCAAGAGTGTGGCTTTGTAAGTGGCTACACTTTTACTTTACAATAAGATTCTTTGATTGCGATGCTTTTGGAAACATGACTTGCCCTTTGACGCAATAATAATCACCACAAACATGAAAAAGGAACTGTGTTACGTTATTTTTTTTTTCTCAACAAATTGTTCAGGTGAAAGGTCTAATTTTGTCTTCTTTGAATGCAATTTAAGTAATCGCCTATTTTTTTTTTTTTTAAGGAGGGGCTTAACGTCCAACAACCAATTAAGTACCGTGGGCGGGGCCGAAAGCTCATACTTTACTCTAAACAATTTTTTTCTAATAAATAAAAAGTAGTCAAACGCGGGATTCGAACTGGGAACCTTCCACTCACAAAGCCATTCTCTTGACCACTAGACCAACACTCGCCCCGGCAATTAGAGCAACCATATCTGCTGTTAACTCAATTAAATTTGTGTAACAGAAACTTGAAACGTTTTAGCAAAACTTAATTAAGATATAACTTACACATAAGTACTAGAAATTCCATAAACTAATCACGTATTTAATCAAATTTTACTAACGAACTTGAAAAAAGGAAATATGATAATTATAATCAATAAGATACAACATATCTTTTCTCAGCAACAAATATAAAAGATAAAACTTCTTTCAAAAAATGTGATAAAATAATATAAGAATATTTAATGTTTAAAAAAGTTTGTGTATATGAAGAAGTAAGAGATAGAAGATGCAGCAAATAGAATGAAGTTAGAAGTATTTACCAAATAGCTATAAAACTGGCAGAGTGGTGACTCTGCCTTCCTTATGTCTTTTATATATGACAAAACTTATTACCTCTTTCAACTTGAAATATTTTTTAATAAAATACCGTGGTTTAAGTAAATAAATATTACAATATATTGTGGGATCTTTTGAAGGATAAGGCGCAATATAAAGGAAGGAAAGAATATAAAAATTGTTATACAAAAAAAGAACCTCTGATATCAATAAGTAAATTCTGATTTGAACACACGATTCCCAATAACCATAGCTTATGTAATTATATTTCCTGGTAACTTGCAATGATTACTAAATATAAGTAAATCAAGATAATGAAAAGAAAATTACTAAATTTTCAACAGGTTTCTCTTAAATTTAATTCTGACGTCCTTAGTTCGCTCTTATGATTTTGGAAAATTATGTTTTAGATTTGAACGACTAAGAAAAGTATAATTTACACAAGAAAGGCAAAATATAACTAAACCAATCTAACTGCTTAAACAAACAATTGGATGTAAATATACTTAACGTGTTATTGTGGGGTGAGCTGTCAACTATACAGATCTTTACTTTATTATTATTGCGAATTATAATTTATTGTTCAATTATTTCAAAAAACTTGACCATTTTTTATTTATTTTTTAATCTTTTATTGTAATTTACCACTGCAACAGTTGTTGCAATAAGAAATATGGTAAAAGAAAAATGAAATAAAAGAAAATCATGAGTGGAAAAGGCACCCAGTGGTGCCACTCCAGTTACGTGCTTTGCTCTCACGTAAGAGAAGATCACGAGGCCATCTTCTCTTCAATCTCCTTAGAGGATTACTCTGGTAATGTGGAGGAAGATAGGTGTTCTATGAGAGGGTTAGGATTAGCTGCTGTAGAATGGAATGAAATTTGAGGGAAACGAGTGTTAGCAAGATCTGTAATGAAAGGGATTTTGAGGTCATAATGGATAGTGAGGTTAGATACATAGAACGGACCAGTTAAGAAGTTTTCGAAGTATTTTTTGACTGTAATGCCAGGAGGCGTAGTGAGTTGGAACGCTTAGTCGATCCCCATACTTCGATGCCGTATGACCAAATGGGTCGCAGTAACAGTAGATATAAGAGTCTTTTGTTATGTAGATTAAGTGTTGAACGTTTGTCAAGTAGTCCGGCGAGAAGTTTGTAGCGTTGGTTAGTTTCTTGTCTTTTCAGTCTAGTATGGGGATTCCATGTCAACCGTTCGTCTAGGTACAGTCCAAGGTAGCGTACTTTATCCACAGTTGGTATAGGAGTTTGGTTCAAGATAATGGGAGGTAGGATTTTCCGTCTAAGAGTAAATACTATAAACTTTAACTTCTTAACGTTGGTTTTGATTCTCCATTTGAAAAGCCAGTCCTGTAAGTGGTTGATGTGTGTTTGTAGAGTTCGTATAGCGATAAGAGGATCTCGGAATGAGGAGATAAGATTGCAGTATCGTCAGCAAAGGTAGAAAGAATGGTTTTTGGATGTTGAGGTATGTCTGCTGTATACAAGGAGTAAAGAAGAGGACCTAGGACACTGCCCTGAGTAACACCAGAACCATTTTGATTGTTGTATTGAGGCTACAAAGATTGGAGGCGATCTTCCGTACACATTGTTAAAAACTGAAATGAAGCCGATCCGTTTTTCAGCTAACAGTTTTTAATTTTAAAAACCTCAAAAAACAGGAAATCAAGATTGAAGAGTCCACCTTTATCTTTTATCGCCAGCCATTTTTCTCCTCTTCTAAACATCGTAGAACTTTCTCTGCATTTTCATTTCTGAAAATGAACAAACCAAAATACTCTCTAGTCTTCAAAAGAACGCACTTTAAGCTGAAGAAACTTTTTTTCCCTTAGGATCTTGTTGGCTTCCGTTAACATTCTTAAAGCAAACTCCTTGGTAATGTTGACATTTGCCAATAGTTTTTTGCCTAAGGAATATATAAAACGTTCACACTGTACCCTGCCTTCAGGAAGGAGGGGAATTCACGGAAACAGAGGCACATACTCCGCTATATCCTGAATACTAAATGAACTTTAAATTGTGCAGGTGTTACCAACTGTTCCATTTCTGCAAAGAATATTTTCTACTCAAGAGTTTATACACAGTTTGTTCTCAAATTTCTTATTATTATTATTATTTTTTTCTCAAAATAGATTTTTTTTATTAAAATATTAATGATTCTAGAAAAGTAATTTTACAATAGAATAGAAGAGTTATAGGATTTAAAAGAGTTGAAAAGAGTTCTAATGTACTTTCTCGCTAGCAAATAAGGATAAAACTTTCTTTACAGTCAATACCGCAAGTAGCCGTTCCAAAATTCCACCAAATATTTTGGCATTCGCTTGGGAAGTGTGCAGATTCAATGGACACCGAGATAAAAGATCAAGGCTTAAGAGAAGAGTACTATTAGTTGAAAAAAAGGCTTTCTTAATGGAAAATTGGTGAACAAGTAACAGAACAAAAACAAAGTAGTTGTAGAGGACCTTGTATTTCATTCGTTTTCATGAAGAAGCGGTTCCTTAGAAAGAAGCAGCAATGATAAGGAATGAGCGTCGGAAACTGAGCGAATGGCAGGTTAATGTAAGGGTCAAAGCAATGCTAAGGTGCCTCCAGTTCGTACAGAAGAAATGGATGTAGGAGAAGAAGTTCTTAGAATAATGGAGATGGCTGCTTCAGGATGTAAAAGATGGAACCCACTCACTTTCAAAAAGGAGGCAGACAGGGTACAAATTATGAAGAAGATTCATTAAAAAAATACAAAAAAAGTTCTGGTTGTGAAAAGAATAACTCAGAATTAATGGAAGTAACAAGGACTAGGGCCAGCACTAAACAATGTTTGCTTTGTACCTCCATTTTGATTCCTTTGACTTACCTGTAATAAAAATGGTAAACTTCTTAACGAATATGCGAGCTTTTTAATTTTACATTTATTAATTCCAGAGGTCACTATATCATTGATCTGTGTTGACTTTCTCAACTAAACAGGATTACCAACCTTCTAAGTTTTTCTCACTGTCGTCGACTTATTTAGAATTTAGAATTTTCTTTGTTTCCATGTTCTGATATGTGAAAATTTCTAAGATTTATTTGTCAATTTTCATAGCTTGCTATGTGGACTTGTTAAAAGATAATTTAATTAAAACGTGTTCCTTTCAAATTATATTGTTCAGTCTAGAAAACTCCGGTGGAACAATGTTTTGTTATATCGTATTGTTATGGATTTCATAAAACTAAAAATCATTATAATTTTGTCTTCCCCTCATCATTCAATGCTTTGAAGCCCTTCTTTTAAGTCACATTTCCAGTCTTAGATTATTGCTTTTCTGTTCTTTTCTAGATTTACTACTGACTTCCAAAAAATCCATTTCAGGTGAACACATCCAAATGGTTTAAGGTCTAAAATTTGTTTTTTCTTTTTTATTTGGTATCTAAATTATTCTGGTCATTCATAACATCAAAGGGACTAATCCAGGGATGCTTTATGTCGCCTACCCTTTGACGTTGCTCTCAGAGGATGGAATGGGAGGTGTGGGAGAATGGGAATGAAGATTACTGATAATCTGTACATTTTTAATCTTCTGTTCGCAGACGACCAGGTGATTATTGCGGAAGATGAAGATGATGCGTGCTATATGCTGAGAAAGTTGATGGAGAGTTATGGTGAATGGGGATTGGGTATAAATTTTGATAAGACGCAGCACCTGTCCAATTCGAATGCAATTACCTTAGAAATAGAAGGTAGACGCATTAAAAGAGTGGATCATTTTAAATACCTTGGGTCAATAGTAGAAAAGGATGGTTCCTCCCCGCAGGAAGTAGAGAGGAGAATCAGGGAGCGGAAAAAAGTAATAGGCCTATTGAACCCAGTGCTATGGAGCGAAAATTTGTTACCCAGAACCAAGAGGATGATCTTTACATCGATTTTCTAAAGTATCCCAGTGTACGAGGTAGAAACGACCTTGAGGTAGAAACTCTTTGTGGACGATTCCGTGGATATCGAAAAAACAAAGCAGCATGCATTTGATCTTCGACTTCGCCATCCTTGCTTTTTTTCAATTTCAATAAACGAGTTTTTAGCCAGTAAAAACATTCCTGTGGTTCCTCAGCCTCTTTATTCGCCTGACTTTAGTCCTTGTGACTTTTTTCTCTTCCCGAAGTTGAAAAATCACCTCAAGGGAACTCATTTTGGGACCGTCGAAAACAGTCAAACGGCTGTAACCGACCAGCTGAAGGCTATTCCAGTATCGCAGTTCGAGCACTGCTGTGAGCAGTGGAAGAAACGTCTCCAGCGCTGTGTGGCTTCAGAAGGAAGTTAATTTGAAGGTGACTATATAGAATTGTAATTCTTTTTGAATAAAAAAAATTTAAAAAAAATTACAGACCTCGTATGCCGCAGAAAATGGGTGTTGAACAGAAGACAGCGCGAGAGTCTCCTAGCAGTAGAAATGGACTTTTGGAGAAGATCTGCAGGATGTTCGAGGCGGAACAAAGTGAGGAATGTTGATATCAGGGAAAGGATGGGAGTGCAGAGAAATGTCCTAAAGATTAGAGAAATTAAGGCACTCATTTGGTATGGGCATGTAAGGAGGATGGGTCCAGAGAGAGAGATTGCCTAAGGTGGTGATGCACAGCGAGGTGGAAGGCCGGAGGAAGAGAGGAAGACCCAAAAGTGTGGCGGAGGGACGAGGTGAAGGAGTTGATGGCGGGATATGGTCTGACAGAGGATCGTGTCGCTTGGAAGGAGGCATTTACTCGCGATGGCTGAAGGGAACCACGAGTTGTGGAGAACCCTTTTTTTCTCTTTCTTCTGATGGGTAGCTGCATCCTTGAAATAGGAAGTATTGTAATCGTACAGATTACCGATGAGTTTTTACAAAGTAATATTCTCCTCCAACAACTTTTAACTATTCAAGAATCTAAAATCTTCTTTGAATTACAGCTACCTAGATTGTTAGACAGTGAATTGGAGTTATCTCCATTTCCTTTCAAAATCTGCTCGTATTGGTCACGTTTCCGGTCCTAAATTGCACAATGCCTAGTCAGGAAACACACAAGCATGTGGCTGCAAGTCTTTACTAATTTATAGTTGGTCAGACAGATCTTTGGCTGCATTTGTCCTGGGGGGTTGTTGCTACAGAGTTTAGCTGTGCTAAATTCTTTCTCCTTCTTGAGTTTCTTCATAAGCAGTCCCTAATCGTTGATCCTATCGAAGGGTTCAAAATCCCGATAAAGATGATCCTTATCAGAGTATATGCCTTGGCATTTAAAGTTACGAAATATTATCCAGATCACATTATATTTTGCTAAGGCTTTTACCAAACTACAGTCATCCCTCGCTACTTCGCTGCTTCATTTATCGCGACCTCAGTATATCGCGGATAGTTCAAAAATTCAAAAATGTCACTGTATTTGTGACCGATAACACATGAACTAATCGCACTTCTTGACAGCTTGTATGTTCGAAATTATTTTACAACTTCTTGGTACTAATATTTCCCGTCAAAATTGAAATATTAGCCACTTTCCTGAAGCATCAATTTTTGTCAAGCAAGAAATTTTTACCCTCCATAGACTTAGTGTGCCTAATCCGCGGGATCAAACTCCAATTTGTGGATGAACATCACGGTCCATGGAAATTCTGTACATATTGATCAACTATTTTCGTACCCACTTCGAGGAAAACTTAATTTCGTCAAGTAAAAGACTAGCTATAGTAAAAAGTTCTACAAATTAATTGGTCACAAAGTGAATTCTATACAATACAGGCTAACCTTTGAAGGCATAAAAAAAAGGAAGGCGAAGGAGTCTCCTTTAATAAAAAGCAGAATAGAGTGTGCAGTAGCATAGAATAATAGCAAGACATAAAAGAGAATTGGGTAAGTTGGTTGAGTTAGGGCGAGAAAAGGATTAGATCGCGTTTGCGCGATGAAACTGAAGACAAGAACTGGGTCAGGAACTGTTAGTTGGTGTTTGGGACTGCATGACGACCAAAATACACACACTGTATCAGCTAGTTGTTGCTCATTGTTTACGCTCCACCAGTCTAGGTCATTGCACTAAATGCATTTATCTCTCTACAATGCTGTCTTGATCTTACTCACTTATTTACTACAAGAAATTCCCCTAAGTTTCACCATACTTGCTTTTATTTCCCAGTATTTTATTCATCTTTTTTTTACAATTAACTTTATAAAGAGTACACAAAGTGCAGGAAAATATAAGTTTCAATTTTTACGACTTTTGCAGCATCGAATTGGCCCATTATTACATTAAATTAAGCTTCAAATAATCACAGCGTGCAAAAACAACAAAAGGCACAGCTTTGTCATGGCCAGATGTGCGCTATATATCTTTTGGCTCATTGTTGTTCACTTCCATTCACTTCTTGTTGGATGGAGTAGGTCAACTGTTCATGAAGAGAAGATGTAGGTCGCTTTTATTCTTGGATATGAATTGAGAAAGTGCTGAAAAATGAAGAAATACAAAAGTGAAATCGCACTAAATCGTTTAACTTAAGAGTTCTATCTATACTTTTTTAATGGTATTTAATTTTGAATAGAAAAAAGGTATACACTCCTCTGGAAATTAAACTATATAAAATAAACTTAGGATGGAAGATTTGCGAGGAATCGGTCAAATAAAACAACTCCGTCTCTTTGCCAACGTTTCGACAAATATATTGTCCTCTTCAGGGCCTGGATATTACAAATACAAAACAATTTACAGAGTCAGTAACATATAAAAAACAGTAAAAATCAGTAATACAAAAATAAACAGTAAAATACAATAAATTCTTTATAATTATTGAAACTTACGTGGCTATGCGGGTTGGTTGAGTTACAGAAAACTAAGAGCCAGAACTGGAGAAACAGTTATATACAGGGTGAACCAGTAAGTATTGTCAATAGGCCTACTGCGTGTAGTACATCTAAAGTGGAGTTCAATGACGTATTGGCCAACTTCATATTTTCCTCTGTTCTTGAGTGACGTCACTTTCAATTTTTTTTCTAAAATCATTACTTTTTTCCAATAAAAATGTTATTACTCAGAAAGTTTTAGTCCAAATTCGATTCTGATGATACGGTTAGAAAGACAGATAAATTTTCTAAAAATTGATACCATTTCGAAGCATAAGTTATTCTCCAAACAGCTTCAATCTTCCTCCTGGATACTGGAAAAATAAAAGTAATCGAAATTTTTAAGAAAACTCATTAGGCCCTTATGTGATCATTATCAGACCTAGGTGCTGGCACTTTTTACAAAAGTTTCCTTGTCTAATGGGCTTTCAAACGGTATATCATTTTCCAGGATTCCTTTTTTCTTCGTATGAGAAATTGCGTTTGTTTTGCAAGAAAACGTGTTCACGAGCACTCAAGAGTGTTAGTTATCAAGTTGTTAAATTCATTAAACTCTATTGGACAGATACAATAGACTAATTACAACAAAAGAGTAAATACAATAAATATTGGGAAATTTCTTTAAACAACAAAAACCGTTAAACACAAAACACAGGAGAAACCAAATAACCCTTATGCACTAAATAACAAATAACCAAAAGATTTGAAGTAAATTTAAGAAAACCCAGCAATAATTATGTACAAAAAATTTGGATATCTATTTATTTTTTAATGATAAAATTGTAGCAGTTGGCTAAATTTGACGTAATTATAAAGAATTTAGTGTATTTTACTGTTTATTTTTGTATTACTGATTTTTACTGTTTTTTCTATGTTACTGACTCTGTAAATTGTTTTGTATTTGTAATATCCAGGCCCTGAAGAGGACAATATATTTGTCGAAACGTTGGCAAAGAGACGAGTTGTTTTATTTGACCGATTTCTCGGTTTAACAATTTACGGTCACGAAAACTATATATTCATATATAAAATAAAACTTATAAATTATTTTTTGCCATAGAATTTAAAATGTCTGAGAAGATTAAAGCATTGTCTTTTGGGGAGGCATTTCCGGGCAAATTTTTGAGAAACTATATCTTAAATACTTACTAAGGATTCAAAATTGGCGAGGAATCGGTCAAATAAAAACAACAACTCGTCTTTTTTGCCAACGTTTCGGCAAATATATTGTCTTTTTCAGGGCCTGGATATTACAAATACATAAATACAAACAATTTAGAGAATCAGGAACATAGAAAATCAGTAAAAAAATAATAAAATACAATAAATTCTTTATAATTATTGAAAATTTACGTGGCTATTTGTCGAAACGTTGGCAAAAAAGACGAGTGGTTTTTTTATTTGACCGATTCCTCGCCAATCTTGAATCCTTAGTTTAATAATTTACGCTCACGAAGCCTATATATTCATATTTAAATATTACTCTAAGAGTGACACATATCCGTTCGAACTAACGTCAAATCGTTGAATTCATCTGAATATCAGAATGTAGGAACTAAATGAGGAACATAAGTTCGTAACAATTTGCTATCTGCAAAGAGAAAGAACTGCAAAATATCAGATTTTCGAAATACTACTTGTAAAGAAATACTTGCTTTGAAAGATCTGTGGGATCGAGTAAACAATCCGAAGACTTATTTTTAATATAGAAAGAGTGAATTTTGTATTTTGCCAAGAGTTTCACAGTATTTTGAGGGCAATTACTTTGTCTTGAGGCAATAGGAAATGTACTGGACAATGGATTGACAACAATTAGCTCATAAAACAATTCCCAAAGCAAATATCCATTTAAACAAAAAGTGGTTGAACTTGGTGGTAGGCCGCTGGGTTACAACATTCTTTATAATATTTTTGAAAACCACTGAAATAGAAGAAAGAGAGGTATTGTTAATACATGGATAAGCACCGAATATACAGCTGATATTAGACAACAGAAGACGTCCGATTCCATTTTAAGACAGTCTACCTCCATGGTTAACAAATTACCGTCGAAACAAAATGAATGAATTGATGTTCGAAATTTTGTCACATCTCACTACATTCCCACAGATCTCTCCCCAACGGATTATGCACTTTTTCGCAGCATCTGCATAACTTTCTTCCAGTAGTTACGTTTAGGGCAGGTAAAAAAGAAACGGTATTAGGTAAATTCTTGAATTCTAGGACTAATGGAATAGATCGACTTGTTCGCAAAGATAAGCTACTGCTAATGGTACTTGTTTCGATTCAATTAAACAAGAATTAGTAGATAGTTGAAATTGTACAGTTTTAAAGAGAAACTTCTTTGTTTTTATTCTTCTTAAAATTAGGAAACAGAATAAACTAATAAAATCAGAAAAAGAATAAATTATACATGCTACAGGGGCACTACTTATATTTTGAGCCTTGGCAACACTGAGTGTTGTCAGGTGCTATCTGACGTTTCCACTTGAAAGTTTGACATTTTTGACCATAACCTTCTTCAGAACGTTTTGTTATTTGAGCGCGATTTGTGTTGTTTACAGTCACTTGAAAATTGGGTCTCAGCGAAAAAATGGAATTAACTCGTGAAAATTTTCGTGCAATGATTTTTTACGACCTTCGACGTGGATTATCAAGACAGGAGTGCATCGATCAACTTACTTCCACTTTTGGCGATAAAGCCTCATCCTTTGCCACTGTGAAACGCTGGTATAACGAATTCAATCGTGGTCGTCGTTCGCTCACCGACGAAAGTCATGAAGGTCGTCCAAAATCAGTTGTTGTGTCAGAAAACATTGAACTAATAATGCAAGATCGTCATGTGACATACTGAGAGATTGAGGCAACCTTAGGCATTAGTTCCATCAGCATATATAAAATATTGCATGATCATTTAGCCGTGAAAAAGGTTTGTTCTCGTTGGATCCTACATAATATGACAAAATCTCAAATAGATGCTCGTGTCGATTGGTGCAAACAAATGCTTAAGAAATACAATGGCGGTGCTTCAAAAGACGTGTACAAGATTGTAATAGGTGATGAATCATGGATATATGCGTATGAGCAGGAATCTAAACAGCAGTCGACTGTATGGGTGATCCAAGATGAACAAAATCCAACAAAAGTTGTTCGCGCTCGAAGCACTTCGAAACAAATGGTCGCCTGTTTTTTTACGGAAAAACTGGTCATGTGGCAACAGTGCCTTTAGAGGAATAGAACGGACAATTCTGAATGGTACACAGAACCATTTGTTTGCCGGAAGTCTTCGATGAAATAAGGAAAATAAACAAGCGCCGTCGGATCATTCTTCATCAAGACAATGCCAGCTGTCACACATCTCGTCTAACAACCGACTATTTGAGCTCTCAAAAATTCGAATTAATGGGTCATCCGCCGTACAGTCCTGATTTGGCACCAAATGACTTCTTTTTGTTTCCGTACGTTGAGAATAAATTACGTGGACAACTATTTTCGTCGGCAGAAGAAGCTGTTGATACATTCAAAAACCATGTTTTGAAGGTGTCTCAAGCGGAATGGAGAAAATGCTTTGACAAGTGGTTCGAACGCATGCAGAAGTGTATAGATCATAAAGGAGAATATTTTGAAAAACAATAAAGTCATTTTCAATGACAAATTACTGTTTTTTTTATTATTAGGCTCAAAATATAAATAGTGCCCCTCTACAATAGATAAAACAACCAAGAATCCGAATAAAATAGCGTGCTTCGAACTGATACATTCAGAAAACAGAATAAATATGCAGCTAAAACGCATAAAATCAACGCTATTGTATGCATCACTGTGCGGCCAATCACATTTTAGACAGCATAACTTTCCTGACAAAGTAATACACCTTCTCCTGAAGAAATATCCTGAATATTTGTTAATAATTGACGCAATTAATCGCCCAAGTTATCAGAGATATTTTACTCGTATCATGCAAAATGTTGTATTTAGTTTCAACTATAAGCTGTGTGGTTAAAATGCTTTACTACTATAGACAGTAAACCTATTAACTATCTTATAATATTTATAATGAATTTTGATGGAAAGCGGTTGTCTGAAATTTAGGTAGAGTAATGTATTGAGGTATGGGCTGAATACCGGGTCTGATCATCCTAACATCAACGCATAGATCACTCGCCTCACACCATCATCCTCATGGTGGCTGCACAAACTAACATCTCTGATGATGATTAATATAATATACTCGACATGTATATATACACATAATGTATTGTACACTTCCCTTTAGTAATGACAACTCATATAATATATCCTCGTTTGTTCTCATAACAATAACTGTATAATGCTTCTTTTTTTTTTTTTTTTTTTTTTTTTTTTTTTTTTTTTTTTTGGCGCATCAACAGCTGAGGTTATTAGCGCCCGGAGCTTTTTCCAGTGCACTGCCGGCCTCCGGACAGTGTTCTCTCGTTACAGACAACACTGTCCATCACCGGACAGTGAGTATAATGCTTCTTCATTTTATTATTATTATTATAAAGCAATCTGATTTGTAACACTAACGTAACCTGCCATATTTCAATTAAAAACATTAATGGAAAGAACCTAGCTTGACAGAGCAAATATTCTATTAATAATGCAACATAATTTCAGAACATAATTTTAATACAAATATATTCGTACACTAAATACACCCACTGCAATTTATAAATTTTCAATTTTGGCTTGACTAAAAGATGTGCTCCATTTGGCATCCCCAAATATTTTATTGATTAAGTTCGAATCGCATTACCCTTCAAGTCTTACACAGATAATGTAGAAAATAAAGCCTTTAAGAAACCCATATTTATATTTGGTACAAACGTTTACAAGCTTAACAAAAATTTACAATCCTTTTCTTACGTAAAACATAACTCTTTCTAACACCGTTTCCTGTAACAGGCACTAATAGCTTGATAACTGCTGTAAGAAATGAAAGAAATAACAGGTAACGGTCGATAATAGGCAAGAATATGAATGATTGATTGTAACAAGAGATAAACTTCAAAATCAAGAACTGAGGTAGGTATACGTAGATACTCTGTAGGGGGTCAGAGTTTTAGGCACTAAGGTCATATCAACGAATTTGCTTTTTGATGTTGCACGAAGATAAAGGAAGCGGTAAAATTTTTTTTGAAAACTACAACACAATCGCACCAGAGTTAAAAAGCAAAAAATAGCTGTGAATTATGAATCTTCCAAAAGAAGTTTTTTATTTATTTACTTTTTCCAGAACTAGAAAATAAATCTTTTGCAGGAAGTCAAGTTTTTAGAAGTTAAAAGAAGCCATTAAACACGTCCCCACTCGTAAGTTATGTCCCATGGTGTCTATGTTACTGTATGAACATAAACAAGGAAATGGAATTCTTTGGCAAAAATGGCCAAGAACAGCGACTTCGTTTTCAGTCATTTTCATTAATATTCAATTTACTTGGTTTTTTAAACATTTCTTTGGACTGTTTTCAAAATAATATTGCATTTCACCACTGCTCTAAACGAATTGTGCATTTTAAATTGTGAACTTATAAATAACCAGGCTAGTTGATATGATAGACGGGTAAAACGTGTTTTATTTAAATTTTTATGTATTCTTTTTAAGTAAATGTACAGGAAATAATTAGCTAAATTTGACTATTAGAAAATTTCGCAAGTCAAAATAGTCTGAATTACAAATATTTTCCTCTTATTCCTAGTTATTTTCTTATACTAGATCATATCAAATTCGAGTTCTAGTTTTCCGTTTGATTTTTTTTTGGAAGCATGTACTGTGCCTTTGAAGGTGCCTCCTCAGATACAGAGAGCAGTTGAAGGCACAGTACATGCTTCACAAGTTGAGTAATGTGCATTATTTGATAAATTAAGGAATAAGTTTGATCCTTTACATGAAAGATATTGATCACTTAAATATGTGGCAGGAGGTTTCCAATTTTTTTTGGTAATTAAACGTAACTCTCCCAAAATTACCAAATAATTATTAAATCTTGTTTGTTACAGATGTAAAGTTAATTTTTAGCCATTTTGGGTATGCTTGAGAACATCTAAAGCTCTTAACATTTGATTATTGCTGAAAAAATCACTCGGAAAACGACTTATTTCCTGATATTAAGAAAAATTCCAGCTTTACTGCCTTGGCAATATTTTCAGTAGAAAGGGGATGAAAAAATTACATAAAAATGACCTATCGCGTGCTCTTCTTTCTCTTTGATAACAAGTTAAAAAATTGAAATATGGATTAATAAATACCAGATTTTGAAATGACCTAGCACCTTTAATTTTGAAGATATCGAATTGCGGTTTCCGGTTTCACTCATAACTCTTTGTACTCTTTAAAAATGTGTATATGAAAATGGGGGTCAACTGCAAACCCTCACATTTGGTCGCGCGTCAGCCGCGTATGCGGACAGGAATCTAAAATCAAGTCACATATTCTGAAACTGGAGGTGACGGGCAACAAAGTTTACCTCTACCATTTTTTGGTCAGATTAACCGTTTAAGCATGAAATGCATTTGAGCCGTTTTAAAATGAACACCCTGTAAACTTTTCTTTTTATTTAAGAATATACGTTAAGTATGTGCGTTGACCTAGCGCCAGCTCTTACAGCCATAATTAGATCCTTAAGACGTTAGGGAGTGCTACTGACTCTCTGTAGAGGCCGACGTCAGGCATTCTTGCGGCCAGCGGCGCCTCAAACGTCTAGGAAGGTTCGTGGGAAGGGTTGAGATTGAGAGAGGATTTGAATTGGGGGAATTGTTTGGAATGAAACTTCAGGAAACGAGGTTTGGTTTTGGCGGAAACGAAGGAAATTTTTTAAGTCGCTATGGATGGTGAGTTATGAAGTGTAAAAAGGGAGCATTAACTATACGTCCATAGGATTTTGGATTGTAAGGATTGAATACGATAGAAGTTTGTGCAATTTCAAGTCCATAAGTGGAGCTAGTAGAGTGTTGATACAGTTGTCATTTGTCTTGCAAAGCAAGTTTGGAGCGTTTGTTTAGTTTAACATTCTGTGTTTGTGATTCAGTTCAGTTCGTTTGGAGTCTAGAATGAGGGTTCCATGTCATAATTAACACATTCAACTCGTACTTCTCGTACTTATTTTTAAATTTGACCAATGATCTCTGAATGGTCCAAGGATTTTGTACACTCTTCACATCTGATGTAATTATTTGTAATTACACAGGAATGTTGTTTATTATTTGTTTTTATGGACACAGACTAAATCTACGTTTACTTGTGAAGAATGCTGTTATGTTGCATCTTATAAATATATTGCTAGTTTTATATAAATATTTAAATCAACTCCATTTACATATATATATGATTTCGTCACTACCACAATCTTTATGTTAAATTATATTTGATTATTAGTGACAGGTTTTTTTTGTTTTAAATTTAAATTTACCTTTAAAATGAAAACAGGTATGGAATAATAGACATTTTCAACCGTTAGGCTAGTTTTTCAACCAAAGTATTTTACCATAAATTTTATATTATTTACAAAGTGCGCAGATATTCTAATTAACTATTTAAGTCTGTATTTTAAAGTTTAGATAAGCAGGAGCTATTTTATAATTGAATGGAATGAGAATTGGAACTCAATATACACGTGCCTGACTTGTCAAATTATACATTCAGATACAGGTAATTTTTTTTTCTCTGTTCAAACACAGTTACCGTAGCTTCTGCTAATTATTAAATAAGTCTAGAAACGTTTGATATCTACTAAGTCAGTAACCAAAGAGTAACCTAAAAGATTTATATTTCTGGTTAAAATTGGGGGGGGGGATTACTCTGCATGTGTCGCAGTTAAGTTTGTGACGTGCAAAGAAGCCGACGTTTCAACAGACGTAATCAGTCTAGTCTTTTTTACACAGGATTATAGAAGGATGTTTAAAATGAGGACCATCTATTTGGACGACGTTGAACATAAATAGAAAAAGAAACCCTCAATCAGCTAATAGATGATGCTAGTTCAAAAAAAAACATCATTCTCTATGACGGTTCGTTCCTCAACTATTCAGATTCCCAACATAGCCATTACTTTCCCACAAATCTTCCGCTGAAGTTGTCCTTGCCGTACGCGGATTTACATTCCACGATTTATGTACAATAGTCTACTAAATTTCAGCTCCTCACTTTGACTCATGAAGGTGCTGGGTCAATATTTTTATAAGCCTAATTGGAAATTGAACCATGATCTTTCAAAAGTTACGCATAAAACTTCACATAACAAGGGTAGATACTGAACTTCGCCAGAGACTTGCTTCGTAGATTATATAAAAACCAATCATCTGGTAAAAATTACTTCTATTTACTGTGGAAATTTCAAAATGGATATCTTTGGTGCTAGCTCCAAATCGAAAATCGATACGATAGTAATACTTACCTCTTTCAAGGAGTAGGATAAAGTATAATCAAAGGAGAAAGAAGTAACCACATTCAAGCAGGAATTCAGCACCTATCTTTCAGATTAATGCCTTCATTTCATCAATATCAGTTTAAT
This sequence comes from Rhodnius prolixus, assembly GCF_049639745.1. NCBI lineage: Eukaryota > Metazoa > Arthropoda > Insecta > Hemiptera > Reduviidae > Rhodnius > Rhodnius prolixus. Next base: position 11,747,358 of record NW_027411634.1, on the reverse strand, counting down.
TCTTTGGATCCCAAAAATGGAAGCCGTACCAAAAACAAGACTGGTAAGACAGATACTACACTTTGATCTTACCCAAAAAAGCGAAATGTAAAGTTTATTTGTGTTCTCTTCTTTAATTTTTGATTCTCCTACTTTTAAAAAGAAAACTCGATTGGGCAGTTTTTCAACATCGAGTTTTTACTAAAAATAACCGAATACTTATACACATTACAAAACATAATTCATGTTTCTCAAATTATCATAAGAGTTTTGTGACAATGGGCAATAATTTCCCAATTTAAATTCCTATTTATTGATTAAATTGTACGTTGTAGTGGCTAATAAGTAAATTGGTTCTATCCAAGTGTTAAAATACGAGGGTCGTTTGAAAAGTCCGTGCAAAGTCAGAGAGATAGCACTACTGGCGCGTATCGAGGTTATGTTTAGTTAGTAGCATCTCTTGGAAGAACACACACAAAGTTTCAGCCAGATCGGTCTATTTCTTTGTGTTTGGCATTCGTTTGAATCGAGGAAGTCGAGTGATTTTCAAAAAATGGACGAAAAAGAATTTCTTGTGTTGAACACTACTTTATGAAAGGCAAAACGTCTCAGGAGACTAAAGAGAAGCTTGATAAACATTATGGTGACTCTGCACCTTCGATTAGAACAGTTTATAAGTGGTTTCAAAATTTTCGGAGTGGCCATATGGGCACAAGTGACGCTGAACGTTCTGGACGCCCTGTTGAGGTTACTACTCCAGAAATCATTGATAAAATCCATGATATGGTGATGGATGACAGAAGAGTGAAGGTGCGTGAGATTGCTAGTGCTGTGGGCATCTCGAATGAATGGGTACATAATATTTTGCATCAACATTTGGATATGACAAAGCTATCCGCAAGATGGGTGCCGCGATTGCTCACGCTTGACCAAAAACGAAATCGTGTGAAGTGTTGCAAGGACGGTTTGCAGCTGTTCCAGAAGAATCCGCAGGACTTTAAGCGTCGTTTCGTCACTGTGGATGAAACATGGATACATCACTACACTCCTGAGACCAAAGAACAATCTAAACAATGGGTTATCAAGGGGGAATCTGCGCCAAAAAAGGCGAAGACCGTTCCTTCGGCCGGAAAGATTATGGCGACTGTCTTTTGGGATTCGCAAGGAATAATCCTCATCGACTATCTGGAAAAGGGTAACACTATTACAGGTGCATATTATTCATCGTTATTGGACCGTTTGAAAACCGAGCTGCAAGAAAATCGCCCACGATTGGCCCACAAAAAAGTCTTTTTCCATCACGACAACGCACCAGCTCACACCTCAGCAGTTGTGGTCGCAAAATTAATGGAAATAGGGTTCCAACTCGTTTCACATCCCCCCTATTCTCCAGACTTGGCTCCCTCGGACTACTATTTGTTCCCCAGTATGAAGAAATGGCTGGCGGGAAAAAGATTTTATTCAAACGAGGAGGTGATTGCAGAAACGAATGGCTATTTTTCAGACTTGGACAAATCCTATTATTCGGAAGGGATCAACAAACTAGAGCAGCGTTGGACGAAGTGTATAAGCCTAAAAGGAGACTATGTTGAAAAATAAAAAAGGTTTACCCCAAAAAATTAAGTAGTTTTTATTTTTGCACGGACTTTTCAAACGACCCTCGTAGTTATTTATCTTCACAAATGAGATGAAAGAGTCGGAACTATTTTTGATTTGTCAGCAATATACTCGTGTGTTAATGTTTTACACCTTGGAACGGACACATTATTGACAATAAAACGTGTTGAATGTAAACTCTTCATACGACGCCGCCAACTAGATTCAACAAGAAGACTGTTCAAGAAAACTTATCAAAATCTATTACCAGCTGAGTAATTTCCAAGTTTCTGTTAAAATAGGTTTTGTTTTTTCCATCCTTATCTTCCAAACATGGGAATAACCTGTACAAGAAAGGTTTTTTTTATGGCATAAAAGGGTTTCCAAATAGACCTAAAGAGTTCATTGTAGATCCATTACTAAACCTGGATAAACCACTTACACCTTTCTGAATGTCCTCATTTCGATATTGTAAAGGACGAAACAGGAAGTCCCAGAAGTTTTGCACACAGTTTACAAGTGGGAAAATGTTCTTAACAATTTAGAAGAAACTTTTTTTTAAAAAAAGAAGAAGAAAAGATTAATTAACGCAATTAAAAAAGTTAACTAATTTAATGTAGACTAAGTTAATTTCTCACTAAGTTTAAAATGAAGAAAGTATTAATTACTAACCTTTTAGATAATAAAGAAAAAAGCTATTTTACTAGATAGAATAAAGTAATTAACTAGGAAAGAAAGAGATAAAAATTAATATAAACTTCAGAAATTTGTAATTAAAGTAAAATAAACATTTTAATAATTAAAAAATGTTTATTATTTTTAATATGAGGGTAATAAATAATAAAATAGGCAATTGGACATAGCACGAACATGTGCTTGGGTATTATTACTTAGCAAAGAGTGATTTAAATAATCGATTTAATCGATTTAAAGTTAAATATGTAATTATGTAAATTCATTTAACAACTGTCTAAGCTTTAGATAAAATCACTTTGTTATGGATGCTTGACGCGTACGTATTTTGGAATTAATCATAGAATACGTGACAGGATTGTATATATTTAGAGATTTGTTGCTTCAAAATTAAGATATAATTTTTGATTTTTTTTTTTTTCTAATTTTAATTTCAATTTAAATAATTATGCACAAAATGCATTTTTCGTATAAAAAAAAAGTTTAGGAAATTAGTAATTTATAAAAAAATGCAAATGATTTTTTAATTTAGGATAATTTTTGTTAACTATAGATGGCTACTCGAGTTACACAGCTATTAGTGGGCAATTAATTCGTAGTAATATGGGCTATTAAGTCTATGGTGCTTTCTGAATTCCCGTTAGAGCAGTCTGAGGTTGAATATTTTTCTTCTATGATGTGCATCTTGATGGATTTGCATGTTTTTTTCCCCTCTCTAATTTTCCATTTACTGCTAATTATTATTTGAGATAAAGGAGGCAGTGTCATTTTCATTTCTTACAACGTTCTCATTTTATAACAAAGCCATGGCGTTACTCTTCTAAAATTTCTGTAACGGTGAAAAAAGCAATCTTCTCGCTTCAACCTTCTAAAAGACCAAGATAGTTCTGGAAAAAGCCACTTATTCAAGTGAAATTATGTTTGCTGAGAAGACATTTGCTTATTTTAAGGTAAAATTTCATGTTACATAAAGTGAAACGATAGAAAAGTAGGGCTTAAATGGAGTAAATCCTTTCTAGAAGTACATTCTCTTCCCGTACTTATAAGAGAAAGTATTAGAATCGATCTAAATTTTAGATAGCGAGTTATATATTCCTTTTGAGCCTCTTTTGATTCAGAAATTGTTCTATATAAAATGTGTATAACTTAAAAACAAATAAAATTACAGAAATATCTAATGAAATATCTGATCAAGGTACCACCGTCAGATTTGCCAAATGTTTTTAGTAAATGTTATAGTAAAATATCCTGGATAAAGGGTTGTTGCCTATAGTTTTGTATTACCTAAGTTAAAAACCAGGAAATTCTAAAAATATCAAAGGAAATAGATGAGAAATGGTGAAAATTACATTTCAATAAACCAGTTATTCCAACAAATTTTAGCGACTGTTATTTTAAAAAAATTACTTCCTGGAAATGCAGGTGTACCAACTTAGGAAGATCAATTTTTTTTCGCCTCCTTTTGTGATATATAATTTATACGATATTTTTTTTTTGCTTTTGCTTTTACATTAACTTACTGTTACATAAATAATGTTATGTACAGTAAATGCCTCTTAAAATTTATTTAAAAATAAAAATAGGGACTTTTAAGAAATTTCAGTTTATTGGAAACAATGTAATCCTCAGTCTACTGACAGGTAAACAGAAAGACAAGATGTAACACCAGTTCGAGGGTGACAGAAAAAGAAACATCGCCCACTCGAATATCATTACAAATTCTCTGGATTTACAACAATTATTTAGTTCGTTCAACTTTCAACGTTACAAAAACATTGTCGTGGCTAGTAGAAAGGTCACAATACTTACACAAACACATCATTGTCTATAACACTGAAGGATGTAGAGAGATTTCCCATAAAATGAAGATAAATTACCAAAAATAAGGTTGAAATAGCCCATCAAATACCACTTTAGTGTAGAGAAAAGTATTTTTACAAAAATACCAAAAAATTAACATTCCGATCTCATTTATGTGTGGAGTCACCACTCCGTGAAAAGATGTTCTAGATTTGTAATAAATGGTGCGTAATTTTACGAACGGTTCACACAAGATTGGGTAGTGAGTCTTGCAATTTGCAATTTTGCTCAATGATATTCAATTATTATGAGGTGGAGAGTTAAAGTTACGAATTTAGATAATTTAATAAAGGATGAGGATATTTTATGATAATTATTGAATTTTTTTTAAAAAATTTATTTTGCAATTTAGAATCTGTATAAATATATACAATAAGTAAATAGGAGGGGAATGAGATGAACTGGAGCGGGAAGAGCAGGAGGAGAGAAGCTACCCAGTGGTAGCACTCTCTATAGGAGATAGGGGAATTTGAAGAGGAGAATATGAGTAGGGGAGAGGAGAGATTTAGTTCTTCAGACAGTAAGGAAGTCGCGGGGCCACTGGCGATTCAGTCGACGAGGAGGATTGTTAGGGATGTCAGAGGAGGCGAGAGACTGTACAAGAGGATTAGAGCTAGTCGAGAGAGCAGTATGGAATTTTTGATATTTAGTCTTGGCGAGTTGTTGTATGAATGGGATGTTGAGGTCGGTGTGAAGAGTGAGGTTAGTCACCGTAGAAAGGAGCGCCAGCTATCTGTCGGCAGTAGTTTTGACTGAAATGTCCTGTACTGTCCGTATGTTTGTAGGTTTGGCTGAACCCCACAGCTCTAGTCCGTAGGTCCACATAGGTTTGAAGGATAGTACTGTATATTAAGCGTTTCGAGTTCTATGGGTAATTTGGAGCGTCGTCCAAGTAGTCTGTAAAGCAGTTTCGCACGTTTTGCGTCATTGCTTGTCCTTTTAAGACTAGTATGTGGGTTCCACGTGAGTCGTTTGTCTATGTAGAGCCCAAGGTAGCGCACCAGTTCTGTGTAAGGAAGAGGATTGCTGTTGAAGAGGACAGGTGGACAGGAGCACCGTCGGAGAGTAAACGTGGCATGCAATTATAGAATTAAAAGTAGATATTGGTACTCTTGGAATGTAAATAATATATTAAATAACAATATAAATACAAGAGAATGAGTTAGAAAAGAGAGCTATGTTTGCAAAAAATAAACAAACGAAATACCATTTATTGTAGGTTGTACATATTTTTTGTTTTATCCTAATGCGAATTAAATTGCACCAAGCTTTTTAAGCTAACTGTTCTCGCACTATTTCCTTGTAAAGCTGTTTTTGAGCTAAACTTAAGCGCTGATATACAAAACACAATTCCATTGATAGGCATGAAACCCCATAATTACTGCGACCGTTAAAGGACTTATTTTCACATCTTTCCAGTATATTACGATGTTTGATTGTCTTTCGTATTAAACAGGAGGTTATTTGCTGATGGACGAGCTGAATTTAACTTCCGCTGCGATATCCAGTTTAAAAAGAATTTAATAAGCAGAAGTTTTTGCAGCAAAACCGCAACTTAAAGTGATTGCAGTGAACAAGATCATTAATTATGGAGCAATGTGAATAAAATTATACACAGTTACGAAATCATTATTTCTTATTAAACATATACATTATCCGTATAATTTATATACTGAACAACACTGAATTTACAAGATTTTTCTATAAATAAAATTTACAGCTTTTAAGAGTCAATTTGAGCTTTCATCTTTATGAGGGTCGTTTGAAAAGTCCGTGCAAAAATAAAAACTACTTAATTTTTTGGGGTAAACCTTTTTTATTTTTCAACATAGTCTCCTTTTAGGCTTATACACTTCGTCCAACGCTGCTCTAGTTTGTTGATCCCTTTCGAATAATAGGATTTGTCCATGTCTGAAAAATAGCCATTCGTTTCTGCAATCACCTCCTCGTTTGAATAAAATCTTTATCCCGCCAGCCATTCCTTCATATTGGGGAACAAATAGTAGTCCGAGGGAGCCAAGTCTGCAGAATAGGGGGGATGTGAAACGAGTTGGAACCCTATTTCCATTAATTTTGCGACCACAACTGCTGAGGCGTGAGCTGGTGCGTTGTCGTGATGGAAAAGGACTTTTTTGTGGGCCAATCGTGGGCGTTTTTCTTGCAGCTCGGTTTTCAAACGGTCCAATAACGATGAATAATATGCACCTGTAATAGTTTTACCCTTTTCCAGATAGTCGATGAGGATTATTCCTTGCGAATCCCAAAAGACAGTCGCCATAATCTTTCCGGCCGAAGAAACGGTCTTCGCCTTTTTTGGCGCAGATTCCCCCTTGGTAACCCATTGTTTAGATTGTTCTTTGGTCTCAGGAGTGTAGTGATGTATCCATGTTTCATCCACAGTGACGAAACGACGCTTAAAGTCCTGCGGATTCTTCTGGAACAGCTGCAAACCGTCCTTGCAACACTTCACACGATTTCGTTTTTGGTCAAGCGTGAGCAATCGCGGCACCCACCTTGCGGATAGCTTTGTCATATCCAAATGTTCATGCAAAATATTATGTACCCGTTCATTCGAGATGCCCACAGCACTAGCAATCTCACGCACCTTTACTCTTCAGGCATCCATCACCATATCATGGATTTTATCAATGATTTCTGGAGTAGTAACCTCAACGTCCAGAACGTTCAGCGTCACTTGTGCCCATATGGCCACTCCGAAAATTTTGAAACCACTTATAAACTGTTCTAATCGAAGGTGCAGAGTCACCATAATGTTTATCAAGCTTCTCTTTAGTCTCCTGAGACGTTTTGCCTTTCATAAAGTAGTGTTCAACACAAGAAATTCTTTTTCGTCCATTTTTTGAAAATCACTCGACTTCCTCGATTCAAACGAATGCCAAACACAAATAAATAGACCGATCTGGCTGAAACTTGGTGCGTGTTCTTCCAAGAGATGCTACTAACTAAACATAACCTCGATAGGCGCCAGTGGAGCTATCTCTCTGACTTTGCACGGACTTTTCAAACGACCCTCGTAAAACAAATAATATAGAACGTAACAAAACTAAGAAATAATTAAAAATAAACTGATACCTGAATGCATACGTTATTGACCCACTCACCTGTAAAACAAAGAAAACAATTAATTCGCTAAAAAAAATGTATATAATATCATTTCTAAATGATATTGTTTAATTTAAAAAAGTTTCCAATTCTGTTTAGGAAAATTCATTAATAATATTAAAAATGGCTATTATTGTTACTAAAAATGATTTTATTGTTTCCTAGCTGTAACTTTTATGGTCTGCCACTCGACGATCCAGCAGGCCCATCGTGTTGTAGACACAATAGCTTCTACACTCGGACGGAAACAGTATTCCTCGATGTATCGCAAGCCTTCGACCAAGTCTGGCACGAAGGTCTACTGTGGAAACTAAAGCGCATTCTTCCTAGCACTTATTACCTCATACTCAGCTCTTATCTCACTGACAGATTCTTTCGAGTTCTTCAAGGCACTACTCACTCATCCATCTATCCTGTCCTTGCTGGTGTACCACAGGGAAGTGTCTTAGCTCCTCTTCTTTACACAATCTACACTACCGACTTACCTTCTAACCTTAAAATCTCTATTTACACCTTCGCTGAAGACACTGCCATTCTCTCCACACACTCTGACCCTATCCTCGTAGTACGCTCACTACAGTCCCACCTTCACTCAATAGAACCTTGGTTAGAAAACTGGTGTATAAAAATTAACCCAACTAAGTCTAAATACATAGTCTGTACCACCTGTCTTCTTACATCATACACCTATCCCACCAGCCGACCATGTGCGGTACCTTGGAATGTACCTAGACAAGAGACTTACCTGGAACCCCCATACGAGACTTAAACGTACCGAACTAAACAAACGATACAAACATCTAGCCAGACTACTTGACAAACGCTCAAAACTCTCACTACAGAACAAACGACGACTTTATACAGCTCTTCTCACACCAATATGGACTAACGGACTCGAACTTTACGGAACAGCTAAAAAAATCCAACATCAATAGACGGCAAACACTTCAATCCAAAATATTCCGCCGCATAGTAGACGCTTCATTCTATGTTAGCAACCACACAATGCATACAGATCTCCAAATTCCACTCATCTCCGAACTTGCCAAAATTCGATATAAAAATTTTCATCAAAAATTCTCACTTCATCCCAACCCTTTAGCTGCAAACTTGTCTTCAACTACGCTACCCTGCAATCCTCGAAGACGGCTGAGGCGCCGTTGGCCCCGTGACCACTGGGTGACTAATGGAGGCCATCTATGGATGACAGTCATTCACGTCTGCCACGTTATCTATATATAGATCTCATTTACTGCAGGTACAGGTGTAAATTTCATTAAATGGATATTTAAAAAAAACAACTTTTATAGCAGTTTGTTGTATTTATTTGTGTATAACATGTAGAATACGCTTTAATTATTGAAAATAATTAAATTGAAATGTCAAAACAATATAGCTGATGACTCTAGCTATTTTTAGCTATTGGTTCTAGCTATTTAAACCATACAGAATTAGAAAACGGTTATTTTATCAGACAAATTGCTTTGTCATTTTGACATTTAAAAACAGACAAAATTTCAGAATCGCCCGATTGTCATATTTCTAACATTAATTGACTTGGGCATCTTCAAATTGTTGGAAATGAAAAACAATTTAAATTTAAAAAATGTATTTTATTAGCCAATTAAGATTCATTTATTAATTACCAATTAATTTAAGAATTAGATATCTATTTTCTGGGCAAAATAATCTAGAATTTTTAATAGACTATTATTCTATTTCCGAACATAGTCAAATAGCTAGGGACCTTCTAACATATGGTCTCCTGAAGAAGAGACTAACAAACCGGTCTTGCTAGACGTGCATAAAAATTGAATGTCAACAACCTCTCTTCAGAAGAGCCGAATGATTCAAATCATCAACCATAAAAAAAAGAACTGGTAGGACAGAATCATGTTATGTTGATATCCAAAATGACAAATTTATTCAAAAAAAATAAATAATTTTGTTTTGTTTTTTTGGAGGGAAATTAATTTAAACCTGAACTTGTCTCTGTTCAGTTTGGCTAAAATTTTAGCGATAAAAGTAACATTTAAATTTGTAGGATTCTTAAAGAACATTTTATAACAGTACTAAGGAAAGAGAGATTGTAGGAGATGCCGTCTCATTTTAAGATCTTATGGTCCAAAAAAGTGGATTTATAAAGTGGTACCTGCCTTTCTATCTTCGGAGTGTCTGGTCAACATAACTCCAAAAGACCAAAAAATCCAGAAACTTCAAATATGATATTTAGTTTAAGTTCTCCTGTGATAGCTCACAGAAATCTGCAAATCATAGCTCTCTACTCATTAGAACAGTGGTTTCGAGAAATGGGCTATTTTTGAGCCTTAATAAAACTAAGTTTCGAAACATCACCTTCACACTTCGTCGCTTTACTGTTCCTCTACCTAACACCTCTACCAGTAGTGAACGTTGCCCACCACTACCTTGGGCTTTACTTAGAACTGAAGATTTTGTTAGAATCCTAGAGTTAAAAGAACAGAACTAAGTAGTGGCTTTTCAAACGGAAGTTTAACGTTAATGAATATAAACTTTGCGGCTCAGCCAAAGCTTCCAATATCTACAGAATTCAATCTTTTCAATCAAGAAGGCTACGTCTAATCGCAGAAACTCTTTATTTTGTTTTTAAATTCTACATTGCACTGAAATCTTTTTGTTCGCTACGTTTTTGAAAACAGCAAAAGATCCCGCTATGCTGAATTCTACGTCTCAGTTTTCTCATTTACTAACTTTCCTGTTTCCTGGATTGCCAGGAAATCCTCCAAGACGGTTGCAAGCGCAGGTGGCCACGCGATCTTCTTAATGAAGAAGTAAGTGCCAGTGCATAATAGTGAACTGTACTGTTTTGGCAGTTTCACCAATGGGTGAATTCCCCGCTCATGTTACTGATGCTGTATCAGCTTCATTTATAGCAGAAATGTACTGCAGGTGTGAAAATAATTGAAGAGCTTGGTGCAAAAAGGAGTTATCTACATTTTTTTTTTCAGAAAATGTGTTTAGTGGCGCCCCCTATTGTTATGTTCAATTCTACATCTTTTGGTGCATAAACGAGTCTTAAACGAGTCTACATAAAGACTCGTTTATTATTACTTATTCTCTAACCTAGGTTAGATTTGGAGCAAAAATGAGTTTTCTACTGCAGATAACTTTCTTTTGCTCCAAACAGAAAAGATGACGCAATCAATCAAATATGATTTAATGTTTATATTAGGTAGATATTATTATTTTTCTTTTTGACAGGCATAATAATATATCTAACATTCGCTTCGACAAGACACAAAATGCCACTTAAAAGCTCAAAAACAAGAAATCTGTTGACTAAAGTACTTAATATGTACTCAAGTTTTACTGAAAATTATGATTGTGGTGCACAAAAGAGTTAGCTGCAAAATAACTTTTGCTTATAGCAAGCTTAAAAAATGCCCTAGAAAGATTCAAATTGAGCCCCAAATGATCCCCATCACAATATATTAACTAATCCTTACAGCAGACACAACATAAGGAATACATCTTAAAGCATATTTAGTTTTCTTGTCCCTACTAAAAATTTTAAAAAACTGTAGATAACTCCTTTCTACACCAAGCTCTTCAATTAAACATTAAAAATAAAAGTGCATCTATTTTATTGGTTTTAGAGATATAGTTCCATTAAAGTGTACTTAAATAATTAGTTATCGAAAACTTTTTAGAACAAATAGCAAGTTTCAAAAAAATGTAATAAGTAAATCGAGGTAAAAAACAAATGGTACTTAATATTTTCTAAACAGCTGGTATTAATATCGTATTAAAGAAATTACTGTACTGAAGGTGTTTTTGTTTTTCAAGATTAACTTTGTGTATAAAGCTACAAAGCTAAAGTGTTTTTTAATGATCTAGAATATAAAAAAAGAAAGCCAGAGGTTCAGCATCAACTTCGGAGGACCAGAGAAACAGCAGAGATACTTGTAATTCTTAGGCAGGACACTGGCGTGGGTGTCATTACATCGTTCCCTACACAATAACATGTACCAGTTACACAACGATATCAGATGGCCAAGCCTACACCAATGTCTGAGGAAGCGAGAGGGCTGTACATCTCTCATTAACCTATACACCTACAACATCCTGGACAAAAACACACATTGTTTACAACCAAAAAGATAAAGCGCTGCAGTTTGGTGAAACTAGGAAGTAATACAAGATAATGTCCATTCAACTTGACAAATTGAAATTTGAAAATTACTCTAAACCAGGACACATTGTGCAGGCTTTGTTTTTCTTTCTTAAAAAAAAAGTTTTAAATGACTTTATAAACAAATTCAGTTTAATTTGTTTAAGATTTTAGGCTTTCATTGCTCTAATTTTTTTATAAATAGATGTGTGTCCAAATGATGCTGTGGCGATGAGATGACACAAAGTTGTGCTTTATGCGCATAAAACTTAGTGTAACCCTATTATTAACCATTACGAGGGTCGTTTGAAAAGTCCGTGCAAAGTCAGAGAGATAGCACCACTGGCGCGTATCGAGGTTATGTTTAGTTAGTTGCATCTCTTGGAAGAACAGACACCAAGTTTCAGCCAGATCGGTCTATTTCTTTGTGTTTGGCATTCGAGAAAGTCGAGTGATTTTCAAAAAATGGACGAAAAAGAATTTCGTGTGTTGATTAAACACTATTTTATGAAAGGCAAAAGGCCTCAGGAGACTAAAGAGAAGCTTGATAAACATTATGGTGACTCTGCACCTTCGATTAGAACAGTTTATAAGTGGTTTCAAAATTTTCGGAGTGGCCATATGGGCACAAGTGACGCTGAACGTTCTGGACGTTGAGGTTACTACTCCAGAAATCATTGATAAAATCCATGATATGGTGATGGATGACAGAAGAGTGAAGGTGCGTGAGATTGCTAGTGCTATGGGCATCTCGAATGAACGGGTACATAATATTTTGCATCAACATTTGGACATGACAAAGCTATCCGCAAGATGGGTGCCGCGATTGCTCACGCTTGACCAAAAACGAAATCGTGTAAGGACGTTTGCAGCTGTTCCAGAAGAATCCGCAGGACTTTAAGCGTCGTTTCGTCACTGTGGATGAAACATGGATACATCACTACACTCCTGAGACCAAAGAACAATCTAAACAATGGGTTACCAAGGGGGAATCTGCGCCAAAAAAAGGCGAAGACCGTTCTTTCGGCCGGAAAGATTATGGCGACTGTCTTTTAGGATTCGCAAGGAATAATCCTCATCGACTATCTGGAAAAGGGTAAAATTATTACAGGTGCATATTATTCATCGTTATTGGACCGTTTGAAAACCGAGCTGCAAGAAAAATGCCCACGATTGACCCACAAAAAAGTCTTTTTCCATCACGACAAGCTCACACCTCAGCAGTTGTGGTCGCAAAATTAATGGAAATAGGGTTCCAACTCGTTTCACATCCCCCCTATTCTCCAGACTTGGCTCCCTCGGACTACTATTTGTTCCCCAATATGAAGAAATGGCTGGCGGGAAAAAGATTTTATTCAAACGAGGAGGTGATTGCAGAAACGAATGGCTATTTTTCAGACTTGGACAAATCCTATTATTCGGAAGGGATCAACAAACTAGAGCAGCGTTGGACGAAGTGTATAAGCCTAAAAGGAGACTATGTTGAAAAATAAAAAAGGTTTACCCCAAAAAATTAAGTAGTTTTTATTTTTGCACAGACTTTTCAAACGACCCTCGTATATCAAGCTGTGACACAATGCTATATCTGTAAATACCTTTTTTCTCAGGACTTAGATGCCCATTAAAGCGCATTGAACCCGGATATTCAGTCGAAAGAAGATTTAAAGTATGCTGTATTAATGCTTTATTGTAGAACCAAATTTACTTCGCATTTCTATCAAACATATTATCAAACTACAACGATAAAATACTTGTAACAAGTGCACCAGAGAAGCTACAATATAAACATTTTGCACCCTCTTAAAGTCGAAACTTAACTTTCAGTTCCTATCCTAAGGGAGGTTGACAAAATACATCTGGAGGCTGCACAACAATCGGTTACTTTGGTGGGTATGCAAAAAAGTGCATCTTTAACCATTTTGCATTTAATTTTTTGTTTAATTGCTGCAATTTTTGGTTGAAACAAATTCTTTTCCGCTGTTTTCGGTGATAATTTCTTTGATTTCATTTTATTTAGTGCCACTGACGGTGTATCGTCAGTGAAATTCTGGAATGAACGTGAGCCATTTTTAACTTTCAGTTGCCGTGAAAGTAAAACTTTTTATTTTATTTTTTTATCAGTTTATTTATTTTGCAACTGTATGCAGTACAATAAGCAAAAGAGATGAGTGATAAGGATGGCGCAAATACACATGCACGCATATATACGAGCATACGCATATATCCATACATATACGCGCACATGCATGTGCACCAAGGGCGTGATTGTAGTGAACGACGACCATCCAGTGATGGAAGCCGTTAGTTCGCCAGATTAGCAAGCTTACGCAGCAACCATCCTAGGAGGCCGGCGTTGTGTTGAGATGTTCACGTGGCTACCGCCGCTTTAGTCTGCGTAGAGGATTAGAAGGAAGTGTTGTGGTAGACATGTTGTAGATCAGAGGGTTGTAGTGACTGTGTAGATTTGAGTGGAGTTTTGTGTAGCGAGATTGGTCTATTTCAGAAACGAGAGGAATATTGAGATTAGAGTGTATAGTATGATTGGAGACGCGGAAGGGAGCGTTAACTATTGTTCTTAGAATTTTAGTTGATGTTCGATTTTTTGGCGCTTCCGTAGAGTTGTATTCCGTACGTCCATATTGGGGCAAGTATTATCAAACATTATTTTTAAAATATTACAATTACAAATACTATTCTGTGAATTAGAGTAGCTCAAATGTTTGTTTAACGAAACCAAAATACCCTTTAATAGTCAGAAAGCTAATTTATATTAGGATGAAGAAGAATGCGAAGCTTTTGTCTCTCATTTCAAGCAAAATCTATTCGAGATCACAGAAGAATTATAATGAACTGCAATACAATTTTCATTGCATTTCTGTCACGACTTGCATTTTCAAGCAATTTATCTTTAAATTACTTATTTACTACACGAACAGAAGTTTATCGATTGATGGTTAGATTGAATAGTTGAACTGATAATAAATTACTTACCATGAAAGTGTAGTGATTTTAAGATCTCATGAAAGAAAAGACTTGAAACGGAAATTCCGGATTGTTATTTTGAGGAGACTTTCTCCTTGGTTCGCATGACGTGAAGTTTTGATTGATAGAATTCAATTCTTTTAAGGCAATAATTGGCTTATCTGCGAATCTTACCATCGTATTGCTAGAAACAAAGAGGTAGAAGTCTCTTGAAATGAAAATGGAAGAGGTTATTGGAAAAGACAGGATGAAACTGGGAAAAAAAGAATGTAGGATCTGTACTTTTGATTGTAAGAAAGGAATCAAAAAGGAAGGAGTGTTACGGTTCTTTCGGAATGAAGATCCACCCGGTAGAAAGCCTTTCAATTAGCAGAAAAGTCAGACAAGGAGCTAGACTTTGCAAAGAGTTGGGTGCACTTCCATGAGAATACTAGAAGTAACAAGTTTGTCTGCAATGAATCATTTGAAAAGATGGAAAGTTCGAAATTTTGCATGATTAAAATATGTTTTCCTAAAATATAGTAGCGCAGGTTGAGGGTGAGACAAAAATCGATAGAAGAAAGAAGTAATGGATAGACCAAAAAAACATCTATCATTGACACAATGACAAACGGCCTAAAAATAAATTGAATGATGGCACACAGAATAATTACTTCTTTTTTTTTTAATTAACGAAAATCTCGACGAAATCCATCATTTCACGAAGGTTATTAGGAAGTTACAGAAGTGTATTTATTACATTAGGAATTATTAATTGACCTTACTTTAAGGGACGCCCAATAGTATATACTGTTGTCCCAGCAAAGTTCACGACATTATAACCTTCAAAATCGTCCCGTGATTAACACTTGAAATTCAACGGTAAAGAGTCGTTGTTACAAAACATTTATATACAAACAAAATTAGATTTTTTTTAAAGTAAAACGTGATTACTATTATTACATTTACATCGTGCAAAATTCTTGATTTTTGACTTTTAATTGATTCTCCAATTTTCATAGAATCCATTACTTGTAATTCAAAATGCTTCACTCTATTGTTGGACGCTCCTTTCTACGTCACCAATCAAACAGACTTAAACATTCCTTTCGTGATACAATTGGCTCAAAATATCATCTTAACACATTGCCGATCACTCGTGGAAATCTCTCCGTTTTGTAAAATGTCAGTGTACGACCGATCGGAGAAATCTCCCCCGTTTGACAATGCAATGCAATGGAGTACTTAATACATGGTTTTAAGTATATTAAGTAAGTACGAGGGTCGTTAGAAAAGTCCGTGCAAATATAAAAACTACTTAATTTTTTGGGGTAAACCTTTATTATTTTTCAACATAGTCCCCTTTTAGGCTCATACACTTCGTCCAACGCTGCTCTAGTTTGTTGATCCCTTCCGAATAATAGGATTTGTCCAAGTCTGAAAAATAGCCATTCGTTTCTGCAATCACCTCCTCGTTTGAATAAAATCTTTTTCCCGCCAGCCATTTCTTCATATTGGGGAACAAATAGTAGTCCGAGGGAGCCAAGTCTGGAGAATAGGGGGGATGTGAAACGAGTTGGAACCCTATTTCCATTAATTTTGCGACCACAACTGCTGAGGTGTGAGCTGGTGCGTTGTCGTGATGGAAAAGGACTTTTTTGTAGGCCAATCGTGGGCGTTTTTCTTGCAGCTCGGTTTTCAAACGGTCCAATAACGATGAATAATATGCACCTGTAATAGTTTTACCCTTTTCCAGATAGTCGATGAGGATTATTCCTTGTGAATCCCAAAAGACAGTCGCCATAATCTTTCCGGCCGAAGAAACGGTCTTCGCCTTTTTTGGCGCAGATTCCCCCTTGGTAACCCATTGTTTAGATTGTTCTTTGGTCTCAGGAGTGTAGTGATGTATCCATGTTTCATCCACAGTGACGAAACGACGCTTAAAGTCCTGCGGATTCTTCTGGAACAGCTGCAAACCGTCCTTGCAACACTTCACACGATTTCGTTTTTGGTCAAGCGTGAGCAATCGCGGCACCCATCTTGCGGATAGCTTTGTCATATCCAAATGTTCATGCAAAATATTATGTACCCGTTCATTCGAGATGCCCACAGCACTAGCAATCTCACGCACCTTCATTCTTCAGGCATCCATCACCATATCATGGATTTTATCAATGATTTCTGGAGTAGTAACCTCAACAGGGCGTCCAGAACGTTCAGCGTCACTTGTGCCCATATGGCCACTCCGAAAATTTTGAAACCACTTATAAACTGTTCTAATCGAAGGTGCAGAGTCACCATAATGTTTATCAAGCTTCTCTTTAGTCTCCTCAGGCGTTTTGCCTTTCATAAAGTAGTGTTTAATCAACACACGAAATTCTTTTTCGTCCATTTTTTGAAAATCACTCGACTTCCTCGATTCAAACGAATGCCAAACACAAAGAAATAGACCGATCTGGCTGAAACTTGGTGTGTGTTCTTCCAAGAGATGCTACTAACTAAACATAACCTTGATACGCGCCAGTGGTGCTATCTCTCTGACTTTGCACGGACTTTTCAAACGACCCTCGTATATATTTTGATGCCCGCTTCTCTTCGTTGATCGCTTTAATATTATCACTAGATTAGGCGCCACGGTAGCCGAGCGGTTAAGAGGCGAGACCTGCAAAGCTAATATGTATTTGTGGTACTGGGTTCGATTCCCGGTCTTAGGCCTTAGATTTTATTTAATGGTTACTAAAAGAAATTTACAGTAAAGTGTGTTTGCTAGTCGGCTCCGTCCACGACACCTAATTGGTAGTTGGACGTAAAGCCCCGCCTGAAAAAAATAGGCATTACTTTACTTTTTTATTATCACTATATTTTTTAAATAATAGAGAGTAAAAGAATTAGGAGATGAGAAAGAGATATTGCTAAAAATAAAGCTGATAAACGGTTCATGAAATTTTCAAAAAAAATATACGCCATATTGGATTACAGTTGATAGCACAGTCATTTACAATTCCAGTCTTACAATTTTTGTATTGAGAATAACAACTCCATATCTATTTTGTAATTTAACTTAATAAAATGTCCCAGGAAATTGAAGATGCTTTAATGAATTTCATCTTGTTACAGCATCAGAATGTTCAGAAGGCAATTTTGATATCCATGATGGGGGACATTATCAAACCAGAATAATTTCAAGCGATTCAGAGAGTAATTTGGAAGATTCAGGCAGTGGATTCAACTAATATTCAGTTGCAACTCGTGCGGTCGGCAATGTGTTAACTTAAAATCTCCACTGATACAACAATTTTCTTCCAGAGCCCCTTTTGAAATAACACTTCTAGACTTCTTAAAAGACAGTGGGTCTCACGATCTCCTCACTGACGACTCTTTTACTTGAATAAAATTGTCCAAGAAAACTGAATTAAGGACACTTTTTGAAGTGAAGTAGTTAGGCTTTTCTGTACAATATTAATAAGAATCAAAAGTAGGACTGAGCCTCTAAATTAGAAGAAAAATGGCTGACCAAAAGTATTAACACATGGGCTGAAAAGTCCCGGGCCTAACAAAGAAAACACGTTCATCAACGTAATTTCCATCAAGAACAACGCAATCATTCCAGCGCCGCTCTAACATTTCAATACCACTTTTGTAGAACGATTTATCTTTTGCCTCAAATTAGGCCTCAGTTTCAGCGATAACCTCTTCATTCGAGCGAAATTTCTTACCGGCGAGCATTTTTTTTAGGTCTGCAAACAGCCAGTAGTCGCTGGGAGCCAAATCTGGCGAATACGGGTGGATGTGGGAGCAATTCGAAGTTCAATTCATGTAGTTTTGCCATTGTTTTGATTGTCTTGTGACACGGTGCGTTGTCTTGATGAAACAAAATTTTTTTCTTTGCCATATGCGGTCGTTTCTTTTTCAATTTCGGCCTTCAAACGCTCCAATAACGCTATATAATATTCACTGTTGATGGTATTTCCCTTCTCAAGATAGTCGATAAATATTACACCACCCACATCCCAAAATACCGAGGCCATAACCTTTCCAGACGATTGTTGTGCTTTCGGCCGCTTTGGACGAGGTTCACCAGTTGCTGTCCACTCAGATGACGATCGTTTTGATTTCGGAGTGAAGTGATGGATCCATGTTTCATCCATTGCAAAAATTCCGGTTAGTTACGTTTAAACATGGCCAAACACTGCTCAGAATCATCAACACGTTCTGGTTTTTGGTCAACAGTGAGCAAACGCGGCACCCACTTTCAACAGAGCTCTCTCTGTAGTCAAATAATCATGCAATATCGAACCAACACGTTCTTTTGATATCTTTACGATGTCAGCTAACACAATCAACGTCACTTTTCGATCATTCAAAACGATTTTGTGGATTGTTTTTATGTTATCTGGTGTTATCGCCTCATTTTACTTTATCGAATAAATTATTCCATATTTTGTGATTTTATCGCAATCAGGTGCTATGATTTTTACTAAACTTAGTATAGTGATTATAAACACATAAATTAACAACTTTTACTAAAAACATATTCCCAAAAAATTTAATTTAGGCGAAGTTGAGTAGATTCCTTTTAAAGTAATAAGAATTAAATAAAACTTGACCAGTTTTGAGTTAGAAGGAAATTACAGAGGCAGAATTTTGAGAACAGTAGTAAGATAATTTATTAAAAATGTTCATTTCAGTTTTCGTTTTCATATTTTTCAAAAAAGCGAAGTTTAATTGGAGAAAATTAGCAACGCCATCAAATGGTTAGTTAGTACTCGGAGATATATTGCTTTAAATTGCGTTTAGAGGGTACTCAGTTATAAAAACGTGTGCTCGTTGGCTCGTTAAATCTATGTATTAAACAAAAGTGGCCAAAAAAGAAGAACATAGGGTTGATTACAAAATAAAAAATAATTAAAGCAAGAAAAATATAACACTAAAGGATAAAATAATATTTCAAAAATAAAATGGAAAATAAGGATTAAAAAATATTTTGGCCCTAATTACTAGCCGTTAGCAATCACAATTCTTTCTACGTTTTTTTCATTAATTTAATTTAAATGAAAAATGTTTTCATACGAGGGTCGTTTGAAAAGTCCGTGCAAAAATAAAAACTACTTAATTTTTGGGGGTAAACCTTTTTTATTTCTCAACATAGTCTCCTTTTAGGCTTATACACTTCGTCCAACGCTGCTCTAGTTTGTTGATCCCTTCCGAATAATAGGATTTGTCCAAGTCTGAAAAATAGCCATTCGTTTCTGCAATCACCTCCTCGTTTGAATAAAATCTTTTTCCCGCCAGCCATTTCTTCATATTGGGGAACAAATAGTAGTCCGAGGGAGCCAAGTCTGGAGAATAGGGGGATGTGAAACGAGTTGGAACCCTATTTCCATTAATTTTGCGACCACAACTGCTGAGATGTGAGCTGGTGCGTTGTCGTGATGGAAAAGGACTTTTTTTGTGGGCCAATCGTGGGCGTTTTTCTTGCAGCTCGGTTTTCAAACGGTCCAATAACCATGAATAATATGCACCTGTAATAGTTTTACCCTTTTCCAGATAGTCGATGAGGATTATTCCTTGCGAATCCCAAAAGACAGTCGCCATAATCTTTCCGGCCGAAGGAACGGTCTTCGCCTTTTTTTGGCGCAGATTCCCCCTTGGTAACCCATTGTTTAGATTGTTCTTTGGTCTCAGGAGTGTAGTGATGTACCCATGTTTCATCCACAGTGACGAAACGACGCTTAACAGAAATAGATAAATGCAGAAACATAAGACTAATTTAGCCAACCAAATTGAACAGATGTAAGACAATTATGAATAATCATTCCAACATAATTAAAAAGATTTATTAAGTCTTTTGTTCTTGCAGAAATTAAACCGCTGTCAAGCCTCATTATGTCTAAATGAAATTTACATATAATAAAACAGTAACTCCACAAAGTGATTGTATTAATGAATGAACTTATTCAATATGACATCTGGCATTTATTCAGTAACTAATAACGGTTTTATAGCAGTAAAGAAAACGCATCTAATTTGTATGTATGTCCAACATGACAAATTTTTCTTCTTTACTTAATATTGATGTAAAAAAAGATTGGGTTATAAGTAGTGGGATTTAGAAAAATATTAACAATACATTAGTTTGAAATCAGTAGTTCTTTTGTGACAGATCCTCTTTAATTTACTTGTTTTTTTTCAGTATCTTGCCAACGTTTCTTTTGTTTTAAAGTTACTTTCACTGTACATACTGAAATGTGTACATTTAAAAAAACAGAAAATACAACATAAACACGAAGGAATTAACTTTTTATGAAAAATTATGTAAGTGTATGGTCAAAACAAATGCAATACTTCTAAGAAGTTAGATTCAAGATGAAATTAAAATGTTTGAATCAAGTCAATAAATACAGTGGTGCATTCTTTCATGATCTCATGTATTCTTAGAATTACTTAATGACCCTACGGAAAATGCGCAAAAAGCAAAAATCAAGTATTTGATTAGGTAGGAGAGACTGCAGTCTTCTTGGTATTAGATCCCTCTTGTAAAGCGCATGTCTCACAATTTTTTGCGGCTCTTGATAATAATAGAGACAGAACTGCAGACGGTCTTAGTAACGACCATTTTGTTCAGCATGAACTAATAAACTTTGTAGCAATATTTAACTCGAAATTCTAACTAGAATATTGAATCTGAACATCAATATCTATTTTAACACGAACAACTAATCAAAGTGGCAGTGGTACAACAGAAAGTGATAAAATACAGCTGTTAAATGCCACGCTTTGGAAGAACTTCTGTAAAATTTGAATTTAGGTATAAAATCTAAAAATTTTCATCTAATGCCTTTCAAAGAAAGATTTGATGTATGTTAGCAGTGAATCTAAAGCCTAAATATTAACTCAGGAGATATAATAAATTGTTTTTTACATTTACAATTAAAGCAGATAAATATAAATGATGTAACTAAATAGCTAGTTACATTTAACAAAGATAAATTTTCCCATTTCTCACACAATCTAGCTTGCATTAATAGTTATTTATTTAACAAGTGTGGAAAGTAGTACTTTTCCTCACGCGAGGCAGGGTTTGCACGCACGAGCGAGCGAAGCGATGCGAGTGCAAGTGCAAATTGCCGAGTGTGAGGAAAATACTTTACACTCGAGTTAAATATTATATTTTTTCTGCAACCATTTATTAACTAATAAAATTAAAAATTTCATTTTTACAGTCTACAAAAAGTAATTTATTTATTATAAACATTTATTGTTATATTACAATTATTTACATTACTTACGTATTTACATTACTTATTACATTTTCTGCTGTTTCTTTTATTGATGGAGGAGTGTTTTCTAAACAGGCATCACTAGAATCCATTTTAAATTTCTATAAGGTAACACTATTACCTTTTTAACTGTTATAATTAAAAATATCTAATTATTTATTAAAGTATTATTTTTATTTCTATATTCCTTTCAATTTTTATTTTATTTTTTAATATTCGTTTTTTAATTATTTAAATAAAATAAATTTAAATAAGCTTATTAGAGTTTTACAGAAAATATTTATGTTAATAACAAAACTTCTTATATCAAGGAAGCACAATAAAGTTTTTCCACTCACTTGTGCGGAAAGTGACACTAATGGGAATTTCCCCCCACTAGTGTGGGAAGTTGGGCATTACACAGCTGATTTTAATTGAGTAATGAGAACTTCCCTACATGGTTGCAGAAAAACTCTTTTTAACAAACAATCAAAACAGACCAAAGCATAGATGACGTTACACACCATTTCTCAACGCATGAAACAAATTATCGTTTCTTTTGTGTAATTTTTTAATTGCTAACCCCAATTTATCTTCATTGTCTCTAGATTCTCTGTGACTTCTCAAATTAGTCAACTCTATTTCTGGGTCAATCATAGAATTGCCATTTAGCAGTCATTAATTAAAATATCTGTCAGTAATTATTAAAAAAATAAATGCAGAATGAGGACTATTATTATACAGGGTGTTCAGCATAAGACTACCGTTAATTCGGGAGGCGATTCTGGGCATCATTTGCAACAAAATATTTACATAAACGATGGCTCGATTCTGCTCCTTTTTATAGATATTTTTAATTTTATGTTTTTTTTCGAGGTATTACTACTTTTTAACAAACAGTTGTCCATATTTCTTAAACTATTAAAGCTACAACAATTTCAATGAGCCAGTCGAAAAGGCAAAAGCCTTTAAACACTTGCTGATAACCAGGCTATTGTTGCACCAGTAGGAACTAGAGCAGGGGTCCCCAGACTTTTTACACAGGGGGCCAGGTTCACTGTCCCTCAGACCGTTGGAGGGCCGGACTATAAAACAAACTATTTTAAAGTAAAAAAAAATCAATACGGGAACAAATAGAATATTTCAAATAAAGAACAAGTAAATTTAAAACAACAAACTGCCCAGTATTTCTGTGGGAACCATGGGCCTGCTTTTGGCTAATGAGATGGTCAATGTCCAGTTTAGTTATAGTGCTTTGCCTTTCTTCCTACTTCTGGCTGTTATTTTTCGGAGCCGTGACCCGTGCGTCCCGCGTCACCGGAAATAGTACTGTACATGAGCGACGCAGCGCTTTGCAGCACCTCCACATACAAGTGCTCCTCTCACTGACCACCAATGAAAGAGATGCCCCTTCCGGTAGTGCGGCGGGGGCCGGATAAATGTCCTCAGGAAACCGCATGTGGCCCGCGGGCCTTAGTTTGGGAATCCCTGATCTAGAGTATACATGTTGGAAAAAACTGGTGATCAGTAATCTTGAAAGTGGATGTCCAGAAAACAGAACAACTGTCAACAGGGAACGAATGATAGGATTTGCTTGTGAATGAAGGAGGAATCTAAAGGATATCCAGCTTTAAATATCTAGGCTACATTATAGAAGCTGATGGCCCGCCAAAGAAAACGATGAGGAATAAAATAGGAAATCGAATTAACAATGACATGAGAGGGAAGGGAATCATTATTATTGTCGTATAAAGAGGTAATGTACTCTACTAGATGAAGAAAATTAGCATAAGCAACAGAGATATGGTCACTAACTGCCAGTACTGGGTTAAACTTCCTCAGAAAAGTTGCAAGAGTAACTAGACTGAAGAAAGAATGAGAAAAATAGGAAGATAATGGACGTGAAATATCTTGAGAAGGATTGAGAGTTGGATCAGAAGTAAATAGATGGAATTCAATTTGGAAACAGGATATGCGGCGTCCTAGAAGGAAGAGAGAAAGGCCTAAAAAGACTTGGATGGATTTATTGAAGGAAAGTTAAAAAGGACAATGGACTTCAAGCGAAGGAGACACGTGTAAGGAATACCTGGAGAGACTCCTTAAAAAAGGTTATTCGTCTTAGGATACCCTCAATAAAGTGAAGTGTATAACATCATCCGAATTTAATACCAGATTTACATACAATTCTTCTCCATCGTTTCCCATCACTTGGACTCTGCAACTTAAAAGTAAATAAATCATCGAGTAAATAACAAAGTTAAGATAGAAAAGTTTTATTTTTTGTTTACAACCAGCTAAAAACAGATTTTGGTTATGTGAAGGCCACTCATATATTTTTCGTGCATAAATCTGTCTAAGACTGACAGATTCTTAAAGAGGAAACAAAAAATTATTGAAGAGTTAGAATATATCGAACATACTCGTAAATCGATGAAAGTATCGGTGTTCAGTCCTTTGATAAATTAATATTCTCAACATGCATCATTCTTATCAAATGAATGCGATATTAAATCTGCATAATGCTTTGTTTTAATCTGTATCATCATACATTGATACAATAACAGATTTATCTCAATTACTTTGATTGTCTTACTATTCAGAACAATGGAAGATATATTACCTTCAACCTAATATAATAAAAGTATGTTATACATATAAATCACGTACTAGTTTTAAGTAACGTCACACCTTACAACGATGATCTTAGTGATGAACTAATATGTAGCATCCAGCATGCATTAAATTCTTACCTCATTCCGCCATTACTATTGCGTACTTTAGTCAATTACCGCACATACAAATAATCGCTAAAATGACGCTCTACACCGACATAAACGTCCTTGATCGATCTTATCGTGATCAAGAAAGGTTGCATCTTTGTATGACCACCACAAACTCCGGACCCACAACAGAGGATGAATCAAAAGAAGAAAGTGACGAAGGATCTCCTAACACGCGGCTGGTCGTGTAGTCATTCTGCATAGTATTATAGTTTTGTATGTTTGTATATAAATGATATTTGCGTTGTAGGTACTGCCTGTTTTTGCAGATCTTTTCTTAACAAATGGGATAACATTTCACGATTCTGCTGCTCCCCTTTTTTTAAAGTAACTCTTCATCATCTTTCTCTCTCTTTATTTTTATCTTTTATTTTTTTATTTTTAATGTCAATGCAAACTGAAATAAATACACATTTAAAGCAACTCGTTAAGTTGTACAAGTATTATTCATCGTGTTTTTGGTGACTTCATTCATTAATCCAAAGAAAAGAAAGAAATCCTGATTCTAAAAATAAATAAATGTGCTCCCAATCCCTAAATAATTTCAAAAATCTATATCCACAATCTTTCTAGCATCTCTTAAATTGGATCCACTCAAAGACTGCTCAAAAAGAACGAGGTTAAATAAGCAGAATATAGTTGGAAAGTTGACTCAATACCCAACTTCTGTGAAAAGTCAACCTACTTCGACTTAAGACTTTAAGCCTGAAGTCGAATCCCAATTGGAAACAACTGACAGTCAAGTAAACTCCCTTATTTTTATTTAATAAAGGTTGGTTTTTCTTCAGAACATCAACCATTCTTAACATAATTGGGAGATATATCTCAAAGGATGAATGTCAATTTTTCGAGATATTAGTATGATTTTAACAGAGATCGAGATATATATAAATAATAATTCAATTCAACTGAGAATTATATTGAAAACTTCCCTTAATTTGATTATTTATTAAAAAATATAGATATAAATAAAACAGTGTCTTGTTGCAAAGTTTCTATTAAATGTTTGAATACTCAGGATCTAAAATAGTAAATCTGTAAGTATGTTATGTGCTCAAGTAGTTTAAAAAAACACGTTAAGCTGCTGATTTTAGGCTAACTAATTTAATTAAAACAAAAATTTAAGCCAGTGGATCTCTTTACAGCTCTAAAAGAAATCTATTCTTTCATAGTTATAATAAAAAAAAAAGAGTTACAATTGTGGTGGGTCTCAGAATTTGATGAACCAACAGGTTAATCATGAAAAGGCTAGGATCGTTTTAGCCCAGAAATGGTTCTAAACTAGGAAATAGTAATCTTAGATTAATAGTTTTGCGTGTATAAGGCTGGAAACATAGTGGAGCGGCGGGCAAAGCGGCGATGATAGCTGCTTCAGATCAAAAAGAGCGACGAGCAGCGAGCAAAGATTCGCATGCACATAGTGACGAGTTTAGACGCGTTTCTCCTTTCGACGAAACAAGATGGAGGAACTATTTTTATATGAAAATTCTTCGTTGAAACTTTGGTATTTGCAGCAGCTTAGTAGTAGGAGCTGCAGTGTACATGACATAAATAAGTTTAGAAATGAACTTGGTGAATTTCATCACTTGTACCAACAACTTCGGGAGCATCCTGGCAAGTTTCATGCGTATTTTCGAATGTCTATATCAACATTTGATTACATACTAGCCCAGTGTAACCCCATTAATCAAAATCAAATTTTATTGTTTTTGAGTAATACAACTCATAACATGAGTTAGGCACAATATAGAAAAATTAACTATGTAGGTTATTAACTAAATACAAATCTGTGTAACCCCATTAATCCTAGCAGTTACTTTAAGGTAAGAAAGATATAAACAAAAACAAAATAGAAATATATGCAGATAAAAAGAAATTAGTCAATTAAAAAAACACAATAATTTTATTAAATCACTACACCATGATTTGTCGTAAATTAATGTTGTTCATCTGAAAAACTGGAGTAGTACGACGCTACAGAAGAAGGATTGGAGAATTCGTCCTGATCAGAAGTAGTAGGACGTGAAAATGTAATTTAATTTTGCCTAGTATTTAGATGAAAGTTAGCATTAAGGGAATGAGAACCAAATTAAATGTAGCAAAAATTACCTGAATTCTCCTTTAACTACTAATTGTTAATTAATTTTAACTATTAATTGTTAAAAACTATTGTAGCTTCACAAATACTATGGCCCCACAGAGGTTTCTTTAAACAAACTAAACCAATAAATATATCAATATCCATAACCTGCGAGCAATAACCTTTACAAATTGAGCACGATGAGAGCGAAGAAATCAAACATGTCATAACGCTTTGCTCTACTCTCTATAGATAGCGTTGCTCTATCTTCGCTTTACTCGCCACTATGCGCGGTCCCATATGTTTACTTGTGTTTGATTTTGCCGCTTTGCTCTTCGCTATCATCGCCGCTTTGCTCGCCGCTCCACTATGGTTCCAGCCTAAGCATCAAGAAGAGATTGTCTATGAAGATAGAGGTCTTTGTGATGTCTTAGTGGTGAGATAATTTGATAAGAAACTGATGATGGGTGTAGAAACGAAGGGTTTGTAAACAGCTAGTTCCTGATTTCATTCTAGCAAATTAAACCTTTTTTTTTTTTAACTTTATTATTTAATTCGTTATTATAAATAAACTAATAAATAAATTAGTAAATAAAATAAATTGCTGGAAGGGCCATCCAACGATGACCATCATAAGTCGGCTAAGGTAAAATACCGAATGGATTGAATACGAAGGATGGCCTTGTTTATCTGTCGACCAGGTGATCGCGTGGCCATCGGCGCCTCGAGGAGGATTTGACAGGAGTTTAGTGCAGGACAAGTTGCTGATTAAGAGATTATGGTGTTGGTAAAGTTAAACCTTTTTTTAAAGTTATTTTTTGTTAACTTGTTTTTGAAATCTAATCAAAAATAAGTATTCCCAGCCAAATCTGAGATTAGAAAATCAACGATATAACAATAACTTCTCTTATTAAAAGAATACATTAGAATGTATCTCATTCTCATGAGCTACATTTCATGTATCTCATTCTCATGAGATACATTTCAATGTAACATAATTTGAACATTTCTGTAAATTCTATTATTCTTTTTCCTTTTTTGTAAAAAAAAAAAATAAATAAACTATTCTTGAACAAAACTCTATGATACTGATGAAAATAAAATGCAAAATAGTTCATTTGTGCATAGGCACGCAGTTCCTCTTTACCATGAAATAATCTACAGTAACCACTTGCAAGTTGCAAGTTTTCCTTCTTTGTACAGAATACTAATGTGGGTAGAAAAATATTTACGATGCAGCTGAATAATTTATATGTTGTTCGTAAAAATGAAAGATAATTACAGGCACTTATGGATCTTGAAATTATATAAGTTGTAAATTTAAAAGAAAAATAAAAGAGTTATTACTTCAGGTCATTCAACTATCAATACTACCAATTAAAACTATTTTAAACTTCAAATGCATATCGTTAGATAAAAGAAAGATCGATACTTTAATTTTTGGACTAAAATGAATTCTTGAACAAAATGTTTAAATTGTGGAAAGCTGTTAATTCACTCATTAAATAAAATCTATTGTTATTTAAGCTATTTTTGATTAGGGTTCTTCTTACACAGCTTCTGGGGTCCAGCATTATGGACATCTAATTCGATTAATCGGTTGTAATATTGACAGGGAATGGTTGGGAGAGGTTAGGAGTTAGAAAGATATAATCTCGTATCAGACAATGCAGTGTGAGTCGGCGCGTTGTCTTGATGGAGAACCAGTGACTTGTTCTTCCACAAATCGGGTCGTTTTTTTCCTTACTCTTTCACGGAGTTAAGCAAGTACCTCACCAGGTAGTAATGTTGATTAATTATAATCGATATTTTCATCCGTTTTGGACGTGGAAGGGCCGACCCGGGCGGTCATCGTCTCCGATGTCTTCTCGGCCATCTTGGAAACACTTGAACCACTCAAAAAACTTGCGCACGTGATAAACATTCATCGCCATGAACTTCTTTTAATGAAAGATAAGTTTCAGTACACGGTTTTACCAAGTTTCATGTGAAATTTCACGACAATTCGTTGCTCTACTATATGTGTAGTAATCATGTTTTTGGCAAAACGAAACTAACACCTCTTACCCAAACGACGGTTCCGGTCAGACACAGATTTCTCTACAAACACGTGAGACGCTGCAATCGAAAGAGAAGGCTTTACGCTGCACAGCTGTCGGTCGTTAGGATTTAGCGCATGCATCTAGTACTTCTGTAGCAACATCAGTCTCGTTATTTAATAGCCACACCTCTTAGTATAATTGAGAATTGAATCGATGCCATTCAATGAACTATAGAATTTCTTTTTGTTTCAGAGTAAAACAAGGATCTCCTGAGAAAATTTAATGTAAATTGGGGAAAACAATAAAATTCCAGAACAGAGAAAGAAGTAAAACTCAAGTTGTTTTAATATATTACTTTCAAAATTCACATTTTTATAATTTCTTAATTAATATTGATGCACTACATCATCCCTAATAGTACGTATCTTGGCTCAATCTTGCTTAAAAGAAATGTTCACAAGTTTTAAACGCATGCTTAAAATAGGCAATAGTCTAAGGCGTTGAAATTTATTGTTACAGCAGTTATTATAGTATTCTTACTCTTATTATATTTTTAGCCTTCATGAAAATTATAAGTTGATATATATATACAGGAATAAAAGAGGAATATGTGTTGTTTATATTCTTGTATGGTCCAACCAATATCTGCCAAGAAGCTTAACATCTGTTTTAGATGTTACCAATTAATACGCTGTGTTGCTTTTCTCGTAACGGCATAAAAAGTTCAGTAATAATAATTTAACCTGCGGCTAAATCGAGTATGATGGTATTATAACATCAAGTTGTAACTTTCGTGACCTTGATATCTTGAATTCTCTTTCTACCCTGCAGCATCCTACACACTAAAATAAATCTTTTTTTTTTGGAGGGATCTATTTTTATAACGCGGTCTTTAAAAAAGGTTACCATCTGTAACACAGTAAATCTGTAAAGCTTTGCTCTTGAAACTCTCAGTGTATGTACAATCACGTCTGCAGTAATGTTGTTCCAATAGATCCTCTCTTATCCATTTCATGGAAGTTAGGGTTCTAATTTTTTAAAATTACTTACGTATTTACTTAGAATCTTTGAAATAGTAGAACTGTGGCCTGTGATTGTACCACAAAATTTGTGATTTAGGAATAATTTTGCCAGAACTTGTGATTGATAAAACACCGCCCAAATTGTAACTAATTCCTACTATTTATGTTTGTCAGAATTAATCCTGCAGTAGACATTGGTAAGGAAGGCATTGTCGACATAAATGGATGAGAAAAAACCTCTAATAAATGAAAAATCCAAATCCGAATTAGAATTAATGAAAATTAATGGCGTGCTTTGAGGGAAATAAGCAGGATGCTGTACTAGCTTCGCAGTCCAAAACTATTATTAGATAGTTTTATTCAAAATATCGTTCACTATATTATATAAAACACATTAAATCTTACTAAATAATGAATATTGTAAAGTTTTTTCTTGTCCTTTTACTAAGAAAGAACTTTACTTACACAACTAATGCCTGCCACTAGTTATTAAATAATATGTGGGTTTGATAAATAATAAAACTCGCTAAAGTTGTAAGTAATAACCTGATTTATTAACACATTACCTTTACTCACATTAACATTTACTAGCAACTAACGCTATTCATTACAGTTACCATTTACAACAGTCACAACAGTTTTCTGTTACTTACTCACTACGTAACGCCACAAAACTGTTCCCCGACTGACCACTGGTCCGCACTGCACCGAATTGCACTAGTTTCTGCTACACAAACAAAGCTCTACTCACTAACTGACTAACCGCCTGACTAGCTACCACTTTGAAGCACTCTGCAACACTGACTCTCTCAAAACTAACTCATAAACTTGACTGATAACTCTAAACTCTAATAACTCTTTAAAACTGATTAACAACTCATTTAGAACTCTAAAAAACTGACTTCTCCAGCTGTGTCTGCCTCCTTTTAATTGCGTGCCTCCCTCCAACTGGGACTGCCCTCCTCCAACTCTCTGAGCATAAGTTTCCACGCCCTCCTGACGTTCATTGGCTGGAGAAAACATACTGCCACCACCTCAGCTGGGGCCGCCCTCCTCCTACTCTCTGTCTCGCTCCTACCTGTCAATCACTGGCTGGGAAAACACATATGCCACCACCCCAACTGAGGCCTTTCTCTTAGCTGGCTTTTACACAGGTCACTAACTCCTTGAACAATCTCCCCTTTCCTTTCTAGTTCAGGTAGAGACCGGCCCTTTTGTCTACACAGTGGTGGCCTGATACCGACTTTGGTCGCTTAACCCCTAGAACAATCTAGGCCTTTCTTCTCTGCCACAGGTAGATACCGCCCTTTTGTTTATGCAGTGGCGGCCTGTTACTGACTTTGATCGCTCAACCCCTAGAACAATCTAGGCCTTTCTTCTCTGCCCAGGTCAACTTCGTTACAATATTATTATTTTTTGTTTGTTTTAATTTAAATTAGTCGAGCGATACTTTCTTATTTTTTCTACGACCAGTTTTGCTTGTAATAAAACAATCTTCAGCTACAATTCTAAAACTATCTTAGATTGTCAGTAGGATAAATTGCAGTTTGACAACCAGAATCCCGCAGGGATATCCTAGATTCAATACAAGAAATAGCACATGATTACGAGAACCAGTCATGATTTTTTTTAAATTTATTTGTTAAGTTACACCAGCGCTAGATACACTATTAGTAACAATGACAATAGCTGACACCACTACAAACTCACTAATTGAGGGAAGAAGTTACCCAGTGATAACACTCACTAAGTCGTCTCCAGGATTAGCTACTCTCTCTTCAGAAGAGAGAAAATCGCGAGGACATTGGCGTTTTAATCGTCTGGGAGGATGATCTGGATGGTGATGAGATGATAAATGGTGGACAAGAGGATTGGAATGAGAGTGCAAGTTCTGATGAAAACTTTTATAGCGAGTTCGTGCCAATCTGGACCTACAAACGGAATTTCCAAGTCTGTGTGGATGGTTAGATTTGAGACGTAAAATGGAGCTGTTTAACGATAGTGCGAAGAATTTTAGACTGAAGAGATTGAATTCGTTGAAGATTGGAGCGTTTCGTTGAACCCCACAGTTCAATACCTGTACGTCCAGGCGGGTTTTAGTATAGAATTGTAAATCAGTCGTTTAATATTAAGTAAAAGTTTTGAACGTTGGTCTAGTAGTCTTTTAAGTAGTCGATAACGCCTGTTAACTTCAGTTCGTTTAAGTCCTTTGTGAGGTAGTGAAAATTAAAATATGTCCTTCGTCCAATTAGAAAAACAATCTTCTCTATAATTAAGATGAGATTACAACATCGGTCAGAACAAAAAAAAATACTTGCAAGTTATTTTTAATGTTAAGAGGTAATAATATATTGCAGCCGTACCGATAAAAGCAGCCTGTCACCACTCCGCTGGCTGTTTCGCAAAGTTAATTAAAGATTTATTAATATAAAGTCCCACATCGTTATGATAGTCACATAATCCCAGCAAACATCTTTGATTGTAAATTGTTAAATGAGGAAAAAATTGACATCTACCTAATGAGTTGAAGAGATAAAGTTGTCTATCTCAGAAATGTTTTATTAAAGGTTTACCTGT
Source organism: Rhodnius prolixus (assembly GCF_049639745.1). NCBI lineage: Eukaryota > Metazoa > Arthropoda > Insecta > Hemiptera > Reduviidae > Rhodnius > Rhodnius prolixus. Next base: position 11,715,236 of record NW_027411634.1, on the reverse strand, counting down.
GCTTTTTAATATCATAACTGTAACTTTTATTGTGCATGAGTTTTTATAGAAATAATTAATATTAACTTGACATTTTTATTACAGCCTTTGTGGCCTTAAGAGACCTAAGTTACTTTACTATTTCCTAAAACTTGCTTTTTATAAAATGTAATTCTTCTACAACTACTCATTCTTTACTGCCTTTACTAATTTATAAAAAGAATATAAATTTAACCTCTTCTGGTGTTTGCCAGTCCAAATAATTTTCTTTGTCCTATTCCATATTATTTTTCTTAGAAATGAAGAAATTAAAACTGTCCGGTGGGACAGTTGTATAAGGGTTGAATCGCCGGAAACTGCACGAAAAAGCGTAACGTTGAAAAACACCCAACTTTGACAATTTTTTTCTCTTTTTATATGAAAGATAAAATTCCCAAATTTTCTTTATAATATAGGGCAAATCCTCCTTTATGCCTGTAATTTTTTGGCAACAACATAGATATAATAGATTTCGAGAAAAAAGTTGCCGAAAATGAGCAAAAACGGCATTTTCAGAAATTGTTATTGTTCTTGTTACCTTTTTTGTAAACTGCGTAGCGCTTAAACGAGCAAACCGATTTTCATGAATGAGGTGTCATTCGATTCGAAATTTTATGTAGATGTGCCTTTTGGGAGTCTCGACGCTGTACATCGAATAGGAGAGGAGTTAGCCCCCTTTATGTAAGGCCCCCTCCAAAATTATTATTACTAATTACTCTGTAAATCTTGGCCCAATTTTGATAAAAATTGGTAGGATTAAAGGGTATTAATTGAAAGTGAACTGAAAAAAAAATCTTACATTTTTATTTTATACCATTATAAATGATTCGTATTGCATCTGAATCCATTGTAGCTAAAATACTTTTATCGCTCCAAGGGAATCGTACATGTGCTGACAATTCTTTTAGAAGCAACTCTCTATGGCTACTTATCTGCTGCATCTATGGAAGAGATTACAGATGTCTCTACTGCTTCCGTAATTGTACTTAGAACTATCTAGTAACTCTATTTTGTACAGATATGGTTTCGTGAGGTTATGGTTGGAACCCTAACTCGCATTTTTTGTTGCATAAAAATGCCATTTTCTCTCATCTTCTAGTACTTTTATAAACCATGGCTTGTTGGGAATGCCAGGTTGTATCTCAGCAAATTGTTTGGCCTTATATTCTTTCACTTGAACGTAACAGCTTTTGACAAGCATCACAAAGCGTTCTTTTGAGTGCTTCCCCAAGAGGTGACTGCTGGAAGATATTCCAAACTCTATCTTAATGCAAATAGACGCACACAGAACGCATACATCACAGTTTACATACGGAAATCATCTCATTTACAAGAGCGAGATTGCTTAAAGAAATAAAGATAAGAGTGGGAGCCACAATAAATCTTTAAAATAAAACGTATTTGATCTTGTTAACTAACTTCTCTGAACAACTATATCCTGGGTGATTAGAAAATTGATTTCGATTATTGCTGCATGTTTCTTTAAAAAGAAAAACTTAACATCCATAATGAACTTTATCACAAATGAAAACTTCGATTATTATTCTGTAATCGATTTTATAATTCCTGGAAAAAAGAAGAGAATACCCAAATTTTATCGCTACCCTAGAGGAACATTTTGAACCACTTACTGAGCTAATTTTACAGTTTTATTTTAAATCCTTATTTACTTTAATACTTTGACGATCACCAGCGGTTTTGTGAAGGTTATTATAGCAAACAAAACAATAACAGAAATAGATACACAAGGTTGAAGGTTACCGGTTATCCGGTACACTATTTAATTGTGGGTCACCAGGAAACCACAATAGAAACTGCCTTCATATAAACATAATTAGTACATACAGTTGTGTACTATGGTATGAACTCTATAGTATGCGCAGATTCTCTGTGTAAAATATAGTACAAAACTACAATAAATACTAATAATGAAGTGAAAGTTTAAAATAAATTTTTTTAATTATACAATATAACCTGGTTAATTATACATTGTTGGCTAATTAAACATCGTAACCATAATCTACTTTGACAAGGAAGCAATACAGTCGTTGTTTTTTGTCGCTGCCCTTGACCTACTTGACCTTTGTAAGAGAGATTGTGCATTGTACAAATGAGGATGTGGAAAACAGGACTAAATTGTTTCTGATATATCACTTATTCGGAAGACAAACTCTAAAGGTGGATGAGAAAAAGAAGGTGGAAAAGAGATGAACTTGGAGAATCCCTGTCCACCGACAGTTGAAAAATGGATCAATTGAAAACGGGAGACAAACGGCAACCACTGAATAGTGGAAAAGCTTTCAAAAGAAAGGAAAAAGATGAAAAAAGAAAGCTCGTTAGTTGCTTTCTCTCGATCAAGATCTAAAAAAAACCTGCCTTTCGTTGAACTTTTTTATTTTTTACCTTTCTTGAACCTGGCATTGATCTTGTCTCAAACCTTTTCATCAAAAAATGACAATGTCTACTGAAAGTCTTGCCATAACTTTAATGGGCCAAAATATAGCATAAATGAATAGTTTCTGAGCGGTGTCCATTCTTTTGTAGACAAAAGTAAATTCAAGTAAAATCCAAACTGATTTAACCATAATTTGGGCATGATTTAGTCTTTTTCCTAACAAAACTAAAAACAAAAAATAAAAGCTCGTCTTTTGATCTGCCTTCAATGCCAACTATTTCTGTTTAAAAGTACTTTAAAGAGAGCTTAAAGTTGTTTGAAATAATTAATATAATAGAGCACTCATTGTTCTATAAAAATTTAAAGGTTACAAGCAGAAAATTTACTTTGTTTTACATTAGTGAGGCAAAAAACTGTGCAGCAGAATGTTTAACCTGTTAAGAGTGTTTGACGTATATACACGTCAAACCAAATCTCTATTACGGTACGCGTATATGTTGTGAAAAATATAAAATTGCCATTAACTATAAAAATTCGAAATTTTAATAAAATACAATAAGAATATTATTTGGTGAGATGTTTCCCTTTATCTTACCAATAGAACTGCGGTGGGAGTCAGCCAAATGATAAGTGGTTGGTACATGTTTGGTCTCAGCATTAGAGATTAGGGAATTAGGCACACAAATAGAAGCTCTCAACCTTGTGCAATGCCGTTTTTACCTTTTAGATAGAGATTCAGCCCTCTCAGTACGAGCATGATTTCATTTTGCCCAGAATTCAAAGCTCTTTTCTTCCTTGTAAAAGCTCTTGCGTCCCTAGTTAATGCATCCGTGAAGCGGTGCAAGATTTTGAAATGCACAGAATGCTCTGTAATCTGTAAGCCCCTAGAGTTTGCAGAAAAAGTCGCTTGCAGTGACTATTACGACTATTGTAAACTTTTGGTTGTTTTTCCCTGCGTTCGACGTGTATACACGTCATTGTCTGATTTTGATTCCTCACACTGTGGGTTTTTTTTTAAAACTAAATTCCACGCTTAACTGGTTAATAATGTAATTCATTAAATGTTTATCTTTATTACAATCTGTTTTGATAGCATAAGTTTTTATTTTATTGGTACACCTTCTCTCACTTAGTAGAACGGGTAGATTTTGAATTTTGAGTGGATATTGGTAATCCATTTTGAGGTAAAGTCGGAGAAAGTGGAATTTATAAATTGTCCTAGTGTGAAAATGTATTATAATCTATAATATTGGTTTACTATATTACTGATTCAACGATAACAGGGTTTAGCGAATAGCGGATGCGTTTAATCTTTAGAAATCCTATTAATGGAACTTGAATTAAACACTACAACCACCTAGTGTTAGATTTAATGAAGTTTCAGAACAGTTGCGATTGAAATCTCTCCTTAGGTTCAAAATCTGCTAGTCTTCTGTTAGAGACGTTTTATGGGTTGTATTAAGTTCGATTTCATTGTTTTTTCTTCTGAAGAGAGGATCATTTTAGAGTTCTCAACTTTGTAACCTTCAAATCTTTGATAGAAACCAGTGGATTCAATAGAATTATTGCTTAAAGCGAAGGTAAAATAAAAGACGGTATTAAATATAATTTTGTATAATAGGTTTCCTGGCATTTGTCCTCATATTAAAGAATTAAAACATACGAGGGTCGTTTGAAAAGTCCGTGCAAAGTCAGAGAGATAGCACCACTGGCGCGTATCGAGGTTATGTTTAGTTAGTAGCATCTCTTTGAAGAACACACGCCAAGTTTCAGCCAGATCGGTCTATTTCTTTGTGTTTGGCATTCGTTTGAATCGAGGAAGTCGAGTGATTTTCAAAAAATGGACGAAAAAGAATTTCGTGTGTTGATTAAACACTACTTTATGAAAGGCAAAACGCCTCAGGAGACTAAAGAGAAGCTTGATAAACATTATGGTGACTCTGCACCTTCGATTAGAACAGTTTATAAGTGGTTTCAAAATTTTCGGAATGGCCATATGGGCACAAGTGAGCTGAACGTTCTGGACGGTTACTACTCCAGAAATCATTGATAAAATCCATGATATGGTGATGGATGACAGAAGAGTGAAGGTGCGTGAGATTGCTAGTGCTGTGGGCATCTCGAATGAACGGGTACATAATATTTTGCGTCAACATTTGGACATGACAAAGCTATCCGCAAGATGGGTGTCGCGATTGCTCACGCTTGACCAAAAACGAAATCGTGTAAGGACGGTTTGCAGCTGTTCCAGAAGAATCCGCAGGACTTTAAGCGTCGTTTCGTCACTGTGGATGAAACATGGATACATCACTACACTCCTGAGACCAAAGAACAATCTAAACAAAGGGTTACCAAGGGGGAATCTGCGCCAAAAAAAGGCGAAGATCGTTCCTTCGGCCGGAAAGATTATGGCGACTGTCTTTTGGGATTCGCAAGGAATAATCCTCATCGACTATCTGGAAAAGGGTAAAACTATTACAGGTGCATATTATTCATCGTTATTGGACCGTTTGAAAACCGAGCTGCAAGAAAAACGCCCACGATTGGCCCACAAAAAAGTCTTTTTCCATCACGACAACGCACCAGCTCACACCTCAGCAGTTGTGGTCGCAAAATTAATGGAAATAGGGTTCCAACTCGTTTCACATCCCCCCCTATTCTCCAGACTTGGCTCCCTCGGACTACTATTTGTTCCCCAATATGAAGAAATGGCTGGCGGGAAAAAGATTTTATTCAAACGAGGAGGTGATTGCAGAAACGAATGGCTATTTTTCAGACTTGGACAAATCCTATTATTCGGAAGGGATCAACAAACTAGAGCAGCGTTGGACGAAGTGTATAAGCCTAAAAGGAGACTATGTTGAAAAATAAAAAAGGTTTACCCCAAAAAATTAAGTAGTTTTTATTTTTGCACGGACTTTTCAAACGACCCTCCTATTCTACTATGTGTTACTGTGGGTTGCAATGAAGTGGCTAAAAGCTAAATCCTCGGCGTCCTAAAACTAATGACTTAAAGGCTACATAAAGCGTTAATTACTAGTATGAGAACGCCGAAGCCTGTTACGTTTCCACCAATTATTAATTGAAGAAGTGCTATAAGTGGTGTGTTTCAAAACTATCCAACCTTTTATTAATAAAAAAGAAAAATTCAAACTTTGATACAACTATTTCCGTAAAAGTAGCCTCCTCACACTTCTTCCCAACCAAGACGAAACACAGATATGATGCTGTATTTGGCAAGAAAACTGTATCAAATGTGAAGAATTGGTGATTGCATGATCGTGATGGAGTAGCAATGACTAAAAATTTAAGTGACAAAAAAAGTAAAGTAATCGCCTATTTTTTCAGGCGGGGCTTAACGTCCAACTACCAATTAGGTGTCGTGGACGGTGGCGACTAGCAAACATATTTTACTGTAAATTTCTTTTATTAACATTTAAATAAAATCTAAGGCCTAAGACCGGGGAATCGAACCTAGTACCACAATACATATTAGCTTCGCAGGTCTCGCCTCTAACCGTTCGGCTACCGTGGCGCCCAATTCAAGCGACAATTACTTTGACTCTAGCGGCGTGGTTCTTGATGAATGATCAACCAAGGAAAACTACTTACTACCAAGGAGGTTCTGCTTTTGTGAACACTGAGTGGCTAAAGGCAGGGGCACCTGTGGTCAGCTGTGACTTCAGTTTATTGGATAGATAGTTCCAAAATAAGAGTTTAATCGATATCATTACGCTTACAAGATCTTGGACAGTTCAGGCTTCTATGAGGTTGCTATTTGCTGCCCGCTAAAGCTATTATAAATTGAACAATGTTAACAGCTTTCAGTGGACATCTAATAAACATCGCTTCTCAGCTTTTCTGGCTAAGATCAAAGTGTAGGACGTCTACCATAGCTTCCTAACAGTAGTATCCCACAATTTACCGACCCCAAAATCTGGATGGTTATGAAAATAAATTGATGTTATCGTGTCGAAAGTGATGCATTTCGTTCTTCTACACAAAAGCATTTATTTTCCGCACTAATTGTGTAAATAACTACTATAAAAGCTAGTTCTTCAAAATCTTTTTTCGTTTCGTGTAATTAATTATTGAATTTCAATGTGATGTGTCGGCTGGCAGAGTTTAGGCTGGCAAAGTCCGCCTTCTTACTGTCTCCATGTCTCATGGAAGTAATTATAGCTTTCAACGTACCCATAATTAACTTCTTGATTTTTAACTTTCACCTGTTTACTTTTCTAATAATGTTGCTGTAGAATGAAACTTCACTTTTTTTCTTCTTTTTTTTTGAGAGAAGGAAAAGTTTTTTATTTCATATTTTTACGCCCTTAGAAAATTAGCGATGTTTAACAGTAATTTATTTTACAATAACTAGAAAACTTTCAACAATAATCCAATAAATGTTATTACTTTTCTATGACATAAAAGTCTACTTGTAACACGTATGAATTTCATTGACAACTGATCCGTCCTATTTGTGAATGCAGTTGAGAGTGATGTTGCAAAAGATCCAATTCTTTGTACTAAGTTTACTATTAGAAACGGAATATCCACTATTAGTATTGAAACTCACAAATGAAAATCCCTTCGAAATACTAATTCCCTCTTTAATCTGACTGTCTTATCAAAGTAAAAATTAAAGAGCTTCTTAAATAATAATAATAATAATTTTTTTTTTTTTTTTTTGATGGAGGGGGAAAAATGCATAATGCATCGTCGTGGGGAAATGCCCACGGTATGTGGGACCCTCACCCACTAAAAAAACCCACCTCCCCAAGAGGCATTGAAACCCACCCTGGAACCACTTACCCATTACTTCAGGGTGGTGCCTCACAGTAGCCCATATGAGCTCCCACCGGCCTTTATTCAACTCTCTGGAACGACCGGAGCAGACGGAAATCCAGCTCCTGCTTCTTTCTTATCAAGACTGCCTTCACAAAGGTCGCCACCTGGTCCCAGCAGTCTGTGTGAGAGAGCATAATCCCCACTACGGTCTCGGGCGTAATTCTTCCGATCTCCTGTTCCAATCTCTCCCTCTCCGGCACCCATCTATCACACATAAAGAATGTGTGATGGGCGTCATCGAGGTCAGAGTCTCCGAAGATGCATGACGGGTCTCCAACTTTCCCCATCCTATACAGGTACGAGGTGAAGCACCCGTGCCCCGTAAGAAACTGGGTGAGGTAGTAGTCGACCTCGCCATGCTCTCTTCCGGCCCACACAGAAGGGTTGCCAATTAGCCGTGCAGTCCATTTGCCTCGGGTGTCCGTCCGCCACCTCTCATTCCAGGACCGAATTGAGTGTTCCCTGGCCACTACCTTCGCCTCCGATGTTCCAAGGACTTCCCTTAGATCGTAAGCCATTTTACGATCTTGGGCCATCAAATCAATAGGGATCACTCCAGCCACCACTAGTGCCACAGGCTCCGATACCGTCCGATAGGAACAGGCGATCCTTAATGCTCCTCTTCTTTGGACCGAAGCCATCTGCTTCCGGTACTTTTAATAATAATAATAATAATAATAATAAGGGAAGGGATTAGCTATGAGGTTAGCATACTGGACTCCCACGCGGAGGTCCCGGGTTCGAATCCAGCAGCTGACCCTTAGATTTTCTCTTACTAGGAGCTTCTTACAGCTCACAGTCCGATGATGGACAGTGTTGTCTGTAACGAGAGAACACTGTCCGGAGGCCGGCAGTGCACTGGAAAAAGCTCCGGGCGCCAATAACCTCAGCTGTTGATGCGCCAAAAAAAAAATAAAAATAGAAAAAATAAAATGAAATGCCCTCCTCTCACTTTTTGCTCTTACTGCAGGTTTCCTATCCTTTTTCTTGGCAAATGATATCCTTGTCCCATCCTAAAAGCCTCCTTTAACTATTTAGTAAAGGTTTCTAACGAAAATACATTGCTACTTCATTATTTCTGTTTTTTAAAACAATTCTATCGAAATTTTAGATATTAACTGAAGGCAATTTTTTTTATTTTAAGGTTTACCGTTGGTGCGCTACCTTGGGCTCTACATAGATAAACGACTCACGTGGAACCCTCACACTAGACGTAAAAAACAAGCAATAACAAAACGTGCGAAACTGCTTTACAGACTACTTGGACGACGCTCCAAATTACCCATTGAACTCAAACGCTTAATATACAGTACTATCTTCAAACCTATGTTTGGACTTACGGACTAGAGCTGTGGGGTTCAGCCAAACCTACAAACATACGGTCAGTACAAAACATTTCAGTCAAAACTCCTCCGACTCAAATAGCTGATGCTCCATTCTACGGTGACTAACCTCACTCTTCACAGCGACCTTAACATCCCCTTCATACACCAACACGCCAAGACTAAATATCAAAAATTCCATACTGCTCTCTCTACTAGCTCAAATCCTCTTGTACAGTCTCTCGCTTCCTCTGACACATCCCTAACAATCCTCCTCGGCGACTAAATCGCCAGTACTATACTACTCTCTCGACTAGCTCTAATCCTCTTGTACTGTCTCTCGCCTCCTCTGACATCCCTAATACTGCTCGCCGACTGAATCGCCAGTACTATACTACTCTCTCGACTAGCTCTAATCCTCTTGTACTGTCTCTCGCCTCCTCTGACATCCCTAATACTGCTCGCCGACTGAATCGCCAGTGGCCACGCGACTTCCTTGTAGTCTGAAGGCCTAAACGCCATTATTCTCCTATCTCTCCTCTCTCCTCCTCGTATTCTGCTCCTAACATTCTCCTCTCTCCTATAGAGAGTGCTACCGCTTACTGTACACATACAAAGACTGATTGGTACGAATCACTTTTCTTTTTTGGCGGGGAGACACAGAGGATCTCAGTAACGGATATTTCCAATGTAGACTCAAAATCTGCATAATTGCAATTAGTTTCATTTCTTCGTAAAACTAATTACTGAAGAAGTGAGAAAGATTTCTTACCACTTTACAGTGTGATTCATGTTTTCAGCTTCTTTGAGAGAGAGGTGGCTATAGTTGGGGAGCTTTTCCAGTCTACAGACCTAGCTGAATAGCTTTCAAAACCTTTTTTCTATACCACCAGCTCATTACTCTTTACAAGCAATTTACTCTTTCATCTTTTCTAATTTTAATCCTGGTTGCTTACTGCTAAATGACTTAAAAATGAAATAATTTTTGTGCGTAATAATTTATGCAGTTCACAGAAGTTTAATTTCTCTTATTAGATTCTTTCTTAATCATTCAACAATTCCCTCTACATCGTCCACTACATCTTCCACTACAGTCGCCTTAAATTTAAAATAACTCCTTCAAAGCTGGAATGTTCAATTGCATCAGAAGTTAAAGGTCAGTCAGTGTACACTGCACAACGTGGCAGGACAACAGCTCCATTCCTCAGTGGATTTGCTTTGTCAGATATTTTTTGTTAGGAGTAACAAAAAAATATGTCCACCAAGAAGACGAACTAGCAACATTACTAAGAATGTGGAGGACATACGATCTACGTCATCGTTCAACCTTCTCTAATAAGATGGTATTTAAAGGAGTGGTATTTAATATTTCATCAAATAGAATTAAAAATGTACAAGTGATAACTCTTAAATTGAGAATTTGTTTATTTAATTCTTTTAGTACAGTTTCTGCTCCTTGAGAATAATAATCTACCTGAAACACTTTCCTTCATCTTTTGGTACTAAATGGCAAATTGTTTACAGGTTAACTTTTATATTATATTATAATATTTATAATATTATAGACTTTTAACTTTATACTATACAACTAAAGCCATAATCCTCAGCTTTTTGGATTTAAGTAAATATAACTTCAAATTCAAAGAAATTTGGTTGAACCAAAAGTGCCACTTTAGTGTAAAATTTCATTGTTTTTTTCCCCCCAGCAATTAGAGATATTTGTAGAAGTGAAAACAACTAATTTTATCACCACATCTTATAACCAAGTATTTATAAACGTTCAAAACCCAATAATTAACAGAATTTTGTAACTAGATAATTTTAATTATGTTACTGCTCTTTCTCAAAGTATTTTTTATTTTTATCGCTATAAAATGTGTAAAGTATAGTATTTCAAGAATGCTAGTAAACATTTTCACTCGAGTGCAGCTGTTTTGAATTTAACAAAAGAGAGGTTAAACTGCCCCCTAATTGTGCAACAAAAGTGGATGGTGAACATTTATATTTGCAAATTCCACTATCTAACAACAGAACAGAATGTGAATATGTTTGAGTGAGATAGAAACGGAAGTAGGACACAAAAAATAGCGGCATTTCATGCGTATAATTGCACATATATGCGCATACGTAATGCGTAAAGGTACTTTGTTAACAATTTCCACATTAATATCTCAGTATCCTTTGAAGTTTTTAACAACCAATGGTAAAAGAACTTGAGGATTCTTTATAGCTGAGAACATTAAAGAGAAAATATTTTTAAATAAAAAATAATTCAAAGTAGTTTGTTACTAACTAGTGGTAGTTATTACCTTTAACCAGGTGACTGCCATTAGAGTCATATTTTACTACAACGCTTTTCTTTTTTAAAGCTCTAATCTTGTAGAACAATTAATATTGTTATGTACTTTGCAGTTTCATTTAATGGTACCAACAAATACGGCTAATTATCCCTAATTGGTCCTTGTTCTCAACCATTTCCATAAAATTCAACTTTATGCACCAAAAATGCATCTTAATGAAGGTAATCAACGCATTGCTTCAAAGACTGCATCTTGCAGTATTTCATGAAGCTTTACTTAAATGTTTAGATTCATCTCAACACAAACTGAAATGGAAAAAGCTTTTGATGCGACCAAAAAGCATCGATTATATGTCAAAGCTAATGGTTTTTAATATAAATATTTTAAAAATCAACCATGTAAGAGAATATGCTCAAGTTTCATGGTAGAACATCTTCCTATTTCCATTAAAATGGGCACAAAAGATCTTAAAATAATTAACGAGTATCAAACAAAAATGTATAATTATGCGGAATATTAAAAAATAATGATGCTGTTGAAAGCATATCGTTGATTAATCAGTAATAATTAATTTAAGAACTTTTAATTAGCTGGATCAAGTTTACAAGTCTTCTTGAATGAAACTGGCTGTTCCTTTTAAATTAATCGACAGTTAGGCTATAACCTTCTTTTCTTGTAACAACGGAGTTAATTAATAAATGTGCTCTTACAGGCTAGAAAAGAATAAAAAGACTATAACCAAATAAAATAAACTACTTAATTTAGTCTACTTCAACACATTTTTTGGGGGGATTGCAGAGGCAGGCGTAGTTCTATTTATATGAATGAATAAGTCCTTTAATATTAACAGAGAACAGATGTTCTGAGTACAGAACATTAATAAAAGTTCCAAACACAGATGCGCTCTTAAATGGAGTATACGTATGTGTCTGTGTTTAGTTAAAAGTAATTAAAATGGACATGCGACTTACCCTAGCTGAGAACGCTGACGAATCAAACAAGGCGACCACTGTCAACAGTATATAAGAGGCCATCTTCATCACAGCATCTATTCAAACAGAACAGAACTTTATTATTTACTAATTTCATACATAATTATTTAAATAGAAAACCTACTCATCAACAGTTATTCACAGGCGCACTCATGGAGAGGGTTCAGAAGTTTGAAACATAGAAAAATTCAAAGTTTTTCAATAATATTCTATAAAGAAAATATAATTAATTAATTTTATTATTAATCTTTAATTGAACTTTACAACTGCAACAATTGTTGCAACAATCAAATGTGTTAAATGATAAAACAATATCAGGAATATTGAGTGGAGAAGGCGTCACTCCATTATCGTGAATATTTTACTATACTGCTCTCACGATGAGAGCAGATCGCGAGGCTATCTTCTCTTCAATCTTCTTGGAGGATTACCTGGTATTGTGGAAGAAGATAGGTGTTCAATTAGAGGGTTAAGATGAGCAGCGGTTTTAGCAAGATCTTTAACGAAAGAGATTTTGGATGGTGAGGTTAGAATTATAGAACGGAGTGTTAAGCAGTTTTTCGTAGTATTTTTGACTGTAATACCTGTAGGCGCAGATAGTTGGAACGCTTAGTCGATCCCCATACTTCGATGCCGTATGACCAAATAGGTCGCAGTAGCAGAAGGTATAAGAGTCTTTTGATATTTAGGTTAAGTTTCGATCGTTTTTCAAGAAGTTCTGTAGCGAGAAGTTTTGTAGCTTTGGTTAGTTTCTTGTCTATTCAGTCTAGTATGGCGGTATTCCATGTCAACCGTTTGCTTCTAGGTACAGTCCAAGGTAGAGTACTTTGTCCACAGTTGGTACAGGAAATTGGTTGATAAAGATGGGAAGTAAGATTTTTCTTCTAAGAGTAAATACTATTTATATTTTAATTTGGTACCGTTAGTTTTGATTCGCCATTTGTTAAGCCAGCCTTGTAAGTGATTGGTGAGCATTTGAAGAGCCCTTGAAATGGTAAGAGGATCGGAATGAGGAGACAGGATTGCAGTATCGTCAGCATATTTGGATTCTGAGGTATATCTGCTGAATAAGGAGTAAAGAAGAGGACCTAGGATGCTGTCCTAGAGGAACACAAGCTCTAGCTAGATTAAAACCAGATTAAATTGGAAAACTGATTCTCTTAAGTGTTCCATCAGATTGACTGACTTTGTCCAAAAAAGCTTATGGTGCGAACGATTCCAAATACTAAATTTGAATTTCTCGGCGAAACAAACATCAATTTATAGAATAAATATTAATAGAATAATGGATTTGGACTTAAAATACGGATAAATCAGGTGTAAATTGAAAATCGAACAACCACAAGAAGGCTATTCCTTTTCTTAATAGTAGAATAAGAATAATGTAAGATGAAGAAAATAATTATTCGTCTCTTTGTAAAACGTTTTTAAATGAAAACAAAAGTTATTAAAATAAAAAAATGGATGTTAAGTTAGCTACAAAAAGAAAGATCTGTTTTAAAGAAAGACAAAGTAACAGTAATTACAAGTTGATGGAGCAGAGAAGAGAAGTTATTGTACACTGAAGTATAAAAGGAGATTAAAAAAGAGAATAAAAAGTAGAAGAAGAAATAATGGAACAACAAGAGACTGGTAATAAATTCACAGCTGTGGTCTAATTCTAAAAACCATGGTTTAGCGGCTTAACTCAGTCAACCCAATAAAACACACTTTTCTGTTGGTTATACAATGACTTTGGTTAAGTTATTCCCTTTTAAGTTGTTAAGTGATTCCGTTCAATCTTTAAACAAAAAAAAACGTGGAAATCTTCTGCTCGAGAAGAAGGTTTAGGCCGTGATGGGTGAGATTAACAAAATTAAGAATTGGCTATCTAAAAGTTGTAATGTCGGACGATGAAGAGGGGTTTACACAAACTGACAGAAGATACATGACTTTGAACACCTTTAATTGGAGAACTAGATTGGTATAAGGGGAAGATGGCCCCGAATTAAATGGAAGCTGGGAATGAATGAGTGTAGATAACTAAAAGCGAGATTGTAAAGGGGGGTATTTAATGGCAGAATTAAGTTCACTGATATGGCAGAGCTGTTGCAGTTGCTTTTATTGTGTCTTCATTCGCTTTAAAGAACTCTTCGAAGACATAGATAAATAGCTTTACATTTTGTTTTATCTCTCTGTTTTAACATAACAGACAGTTTTTAATTTTTAATTCAAAAAAAAGCTCTACTGTGGCTGTGTCATGGGCACGGCCGTGTGTTGTACGTGAATACGTTTACTTAACGGGTTATATTTTGTATATAAAATATTTTTATTTATGTATTTAGGATGAAATCAAGGAAACAAATAATTACTATGTTACAATATAACTTTATTAATTATAGGTCTGTGATACGAAAAGTATGACACAAATGGCATACACGATATATCGAGATTTCTGGTAAACGTTAAAACAATATAGGTATTACCTAACGTTGTTGGAGAAGTTTCAATATAAGACAAATTGAACACGCTGAGCTCGAAGTCGGGCAATTAGCGGTTTTGTGAGACATCAACATTAAAATCTCCAACTATCATAATTGGTGTAGTAAGATCAGGCTCGTAATCGGGTATAATTTTAGCGATGTTTTTGGAATATTTTAACAACGATCGTAACATAAAGAGTTTAATTTCTGCTAACGCTGTGCCCGGATAGATATACACACACCCGAGTACGAATTTAAAGATGCCATTGACCTTTTTCGTTTACTAGACAGACATCACCAGCTTTTGCATCTTTCATTTCCAAATAAATTTCCGAAATGTCAATGTTAACTCTACTACAATCAGTGAGGCTATTGATGTTGCGATATATGGCGACTCCACCGGCGATTGTTTACCATTCGATTGTTCTTGAGAAGCCCTTTCCAACCGTATACGATCTCTGTATTTGGTTTTGGCTTTTCGACGCGTACAGGCCGCGACATTATATATTTTTGATAATATTTTTTTATTCTAACACCTTATTATATTCACTGTCACTATTTTACACCAATGTTTTATATACAATGGATAGATTGTGATAACAGCTGACGATTAAAACTTAAACGAACATCGTATCTTCTCTGAGTCAAAAGTTATACTAATTGCAAATCTCGATACGCAGCAAAATTATCTCAAAATGGCGACGCTTCCCCCTCCACCGCGCGCGATGCCTCACTGTCCTCGCTTATCGTAATGAATTCTTTGATCCTTTAGCTATCCAGTGGTATAATTTAATTTTGGATGTAGACGATAGATTCGAAACTATAATGCCAAACTGTATCCCCCGATTTTGGTATCATTAGATTTTTTGGATTGCCACCATATGATAGCAAATTTAAAGACGTATTCACGTCAAAAAAATGCACTGTTCTCAAAACTAAGTAGTAAAACTTAGTTTAAAAATTAAATTACCTAATGCTTTTATATTGTTATTATTAATTCAAAAGTTGCAGCCGAAAAATATGAAAATCATATTTATAATTAATTCTTTAATCTAAAGCTTTTTGTTAAAAACAAAGTGTTAATTAATATTCAATTACCTAAATATTTAATTCAGAACAACGTCAGGGAAATATGAATTATTGTTGGAGTTCTTTTTTCTGTTTAAAAACAAAATTAAATATTCAAAAGATATTTTTAGTTGAAAAGTTTAAAAAAAATGTATGGTATTATTGAATTATGGCAAATTATAATTGAAATGCAGCAATAAAAACTGCACGAAAGTGATCACTGAATACTTTTAATTACAAAATCAAATATTTCTTTGTTTAATTTAAAAACAATCACAGAAAATTTATAGTTTCAGGCAAATTTATAGTTTCAGGCAACATTGCGTGTATAAAGGGTCCATCTCGTGATCAATTGTTATCTTTACTGCAATGCTTTTTCTTTTTTTTTAATCAATCAATTGCATCAATAATGTAAAACAAAAATACTGATTTGGAAAATATTAAACTGATCTACATTTGTTTAGAACTTGCTTATAGCTTTCTTTAAAAAAGTTTATAAAAATGTTCGAGATAATGAATCTTGTTAAATGTTTATTCTAAAACTAAGAGGAGTTTTCTTTGCTGTTCATAAAATGTTTAAATGAGAAATAGACACGAAAATACAAGCCATTTTTGAGCAAATCAAGGAAAAAACAAAAAATGCAACAATTATTTAGTTGTGCCTAACCTTTTGGAATTACGAGGGTCGTTTGAAAAGTCGGTGCAAAAATAAAAACTACTTAATTTTTGGGGGTTAACCTTTTTTATTTTTCAACATAGTCTCCTTTTAGGCTTATACACTTCGTCCAACGCTGCTCTAGTTTGTTGATCCCTTCCGAATAATAGGATTTGTCCAAGTCTGAAAAATAGCCATTCGTTTCTGCAATCACCTCCTCGTTTGAATAAAATCTTTTTCCCGCCAGCCATTTCTTCATATTGGGGAACAAATAGTAGTCCGAGGGAGCCAAGTCTGGAGAATAGGGGGGATGTGTAACGAGTTGGAACCCTATTTCCATTAATTTTGCGACTACAACTGCTGAGGTGTGAGCTAGTGCGTTGTCGTGATGGAAAAGGACTTTTTTGTGGGCCAATTTTTCTTGCAGCTCGGTTTTCAAACGGTCCAATAACGATGAATAATATGCACCTGTAATAGTTTTACCCTTTTCCAGATAGTCGATGAGGATTATTCCTTGCGAATCCCAAAAAGACAGTCGCCATAATCTTTCCGGCCGAAGGAACGGTCTTCGCCTTTTTTTGGCGCAGATTTCCCCTTGGTAAACCATTGTTTAGATTGTTCTTTGGTCTCAGGAGTGTAGTGATGTATCCATGTTTCATCCACAGTGACGAAACGACGCTTAAAGTCCTGCGGATTCTTCTGGAACAGCTGCAAACCGTCCTTGCAACACTTCACACGATTTCGTTTTTGGTCAAGCGTGAGCAATCGCGGCACCCATCTTGCGGATAGCTTTGTCATGTCCAAATGTTGATGCAAAATATTATGTACCCGTTCATTCGAGATGCCCACAGCACTAGCAATCTCACGCACCTTCACTCTTCTTTCATCCATCACCATATCATGGATTTTATCAATGATTTTTGTATTAGTAACCTCAACAGGGCGTCCAGAACGTTCAGCGTCACTTGTGCCCATATGGTCACTCCGAAAATTTTGAAACCACTTATAAACTGTTCTAATCGAAGGTGCAGAGTCACCTTAATGTTTATCAAGCTTCTCTTTAGTCTCCTGAGGCGTTTTGCCTTTCATAAAGTAGTGTTTAATCAACACACGAAATTCTTTTTCGTCCATTTTTTGAAAATCACTCGACTTCCTCGATTCAAACGAATGCCAAACACAAAGAAATAGACCGATCTGGCTGAAACTTGGTGTGTGTTCTTCCAAGAGATGCTACTAACTAAACATAACCTCGATACGCGCCAGTAGTGCTATCTCTCTGACTTTGCACGGACTTTTCAAACGACCCTCGTAAATCTCACTTCTAGTCGATTATTTTAAAAACAAAATTGGATTTTAACGTTTAGATATAGATATTACATTTTGAGATTTCCCAAAAACAATTATTTTAAACCGGTTCTTGCTTTTAAAATTATGTTTGTCTGAAGTGACATCTAAACAGGAATTATAATAACTTGTAGCTTGCCTTCTGATGGGACCCCTGTGGGTTTTTGAAACTAGATTTCAATTCTGGAATGAAATGTATCTGAAAAAAAAATTAACATTGAATATAATTCTAAAATGAGTCACTCATTTTTTTTATTTTGCTAATTCGAACAGTTCTTTAAAGTTTTCGTTTAATTCACTGTATTTTTTGTTAGCTTAACTTAGTTTAGCGTAAAGAAATATGAGGATTACAACAATATGATAAATCTCAAATGGATTATTATTAATTATACCAGTTTTATTAAAATAAACAAATAAATAAAGGTATGTTTTAGAATATTTTTAGTATTTTCGAAAGTAATTTAACATGTAGTTCAAATTTTTCATAAAAAATTACATTAAGCGTATTAATTATTTGTATTTTTAAGCTTAACAATACAAACCAGTTAATGGGGGCTCAGGAAGGCAGTTGAAATCCCAAGAAATGTGGAGCGGCGGAGCAGGATGTACCATCTTTTGGAGAGGAAGGATTATTAAGGAGTTTTTGGTAGTGATAATCCTAATATCAGTGACTCACTTTTATTATGGAGGATATGTGAATCTCTTTCCTTCCAAGGAAGTGGCTATTTTCAATCTCTAGCGTTTTCCCCAGATAGCCTATTGGTTATCAGAGCTGGAGAGGTGCATTTCCTCCGAGGTGGCATGCATTTATTATTTTGAAAAGTGTAATGAATAAACTTAAAACCAGCTGCAGCTGATTACTGTGTTGTGCTTGCGGCTGTTTTTATGAACAGTGGCAGGTAAAAATGATTCTGGTTGTTCATGGCACAGCAGAATCACGCAGTTAATGGTACCAAATTCATATATGCGGCAAATCAAAAGAAAGTTGTTGCACCGATTATAATGCAAGTGATGCAACAATCAATCAAGCAAAATTGATACAGGATACAAAGAAAGTTGCATAAACTCTATAACAGCTAACCTCTCAAAAACTCTTTTTGCAATTCAGCAGTTTCTGAGTTCTCAATCCCCATTAACCCATCATTTTTTGTACAGTATCCCATTTTCAAAACAAAATATCTATACTTTATTTGGACCGGAAATTACTACAATTACCAAGGCAGACATTTATGGTGATTAAAGAATAAAGTTTAAAAAAAAGAAAAAAACGCTGATAAAATTACATATTTGATAAGCAGCGCAAATGATAAAGCAAATTAAACTATCTAGGGAAATTAGGTGGAAAGCTGTCGACAACTAAAAGAAACTTTCAAGGGTTACAACTATTAGTAACCCTAGTTTTAGAGTGGTGTTAATGACCACACGAATAGTAATTTACTAGTTTTCTGTTCTATAAATTACTAGTGTGGCGGCCAGAAATGACACAGTTCTCTGCATAATAAAATTACTTCCATTCCAAGATTGTTCACACTCTATTTTCTTTAATTTCCGACAAATTTTTCACTGATTCAATCTAATTGTTTCTCATGCTTTCTGATCAATAGTTTTTTCTTCAGCTTTTTTGATATCCTTTAAAATTTAACACGAATATGGGTTCTCTCTTTTGCCAATACTGTTTTAGAGTAATGTTTCTGGACATCACCTCAGATAGATCATTTTCCATTCTATGGTTGCAATGGACTAATTTTTTGTAAACAAAGTTGCATCAATTAAGTCATATTTTAAGATTAAAATTATCAAAAAAACATTAAGGGCCCAATAAATAACTTCTTCAATTGATTAATCAGATGCAAAAGGTACTTTGCTCCATTACTTGTGTTCTGAATTCACCAGTCTACTAAAGAAAATAGTAATTATTACTAAGGATTCAAGATTGGCGAGGAATCGGTCAAATAAAAAACAACTCGTCTTTTTGCCAACGTTTCGACAAATATATTGTCTTCTTCAGGGCCTGGATATTACAAATACAAATATAAATTCTTTATAATTATTGAAACTTACGTGGCTATACGGGTTGGTCGAGTTACAGAAACTAAGAGCCAGAACTGGAGAACAGGGATATTATAGATACGAGGGTCGTTTGAAAAGTCCGTGCAAAGTCAGAGAGATAGCACCACTGGCGCGTATCGAGGTTATGTTTAGTTAGTAGCATCTCTTGGAAGAACACACACCAAGTTTCAGCCAGATCGGTCTATTTCTTTGTGTTTGGCATTCGTTTGAATCGAGGAAGTCGAGTGATTTTCAAAAAATGGACGAAAAAGAATTTCGTGTGTTGATTAAACACTACTTTATGAAAGGCAAAACGCCTCAGGAGACTAAAGAGAAGCTTGATAAACATTATGGTGACCTGCACCTTCGATTAGAACAGTTTATAAGTGGTTTTAAAATTTTCGGAGTGGCCATATGGGCACAAGTGACGCTGAACGTTCTGGACGCCCTGTTGAGGTTACTACTCCAGAAATCATTGATAAAATCCACGATATGGTGATGGATGACAGAAGAGTGAAGGTGCGTGAGATTGCTAGTGCTGTGGGCATCTCGAATGAACGGGTACATAATATTTTGCATCAACATTTGGACATGACAAAGCTATCCGCAAGATGGGTGCCGCGATTGCTCACGCTTGACCAAAAACGAAATCGTGTGAAGTGTTGCAAGGACGGTTTGCAGCTGTTCCAGAAGAATCCGCAGGACTTTAAGCGTCGTTTCGTCACTGTGGATGAAACATGGATACATCATTACACTCCTGAGACCAAAGAACAATCTAAACAGTGGGTTACCAAGGGGGAATCTGCGCCAAAAAAGGCGAAGACCGTTCCTTCGGCCGGAAAGATTATGGCGACTGTCTTTTGGAATTCGCAAGGAAAAATCCTCATCGACTATCTAGAAAAGGGTAAAACTATTACAGGTGCATATTATTCATCGTTATTGGACCGTTTGAAAACCGAGCTGCAAGAAAAACGCCCACGATTGGCCCACAAAAAAGTCCTTTTCCATCACGACAACGCACTAGCTCACACCCCAGCAGTTGTGGTCGCAAAATTAATGGAAATAGGGTTCCAACTCGTTTCATATCCCCCCTATTCTCCAGACTTGGCTCCCTCGGACTACTATTTGTTCCCCAATATGAAGAAATGGCTGGCGGGAAAAAGATTTTATTCAAACGAGGAGGTGATTGCAGAAACGAATGGCTATTTTTCAGACTTGGACAAATCCTGTTATTCGGAAGGGATTAACAAACTAGAGCAGCGTTGGACGAAGTGTATAAGCCTAAAAGGAGACTATGTTGAAAAATAAAAAAGGTTTACCCCAAAAAATTAAGTAGTTTTTATTTTTGCACGGACTTTTCAAACGACCCTCGTACAAATATAGCGGGACTTACACGGGAATTTTGGTAATGACAATGGGACAGATACAATAGACTAATTACAATGTTCAATTTTGACAAAGGAGTAAATAAAATAGATATTGGGAAATTTCATTAATACAAAAAAACAAACAGGAAAAACCAAAAGCCCTTATGAACTAAATACCATAAGAACCAAATGATTAGAAGTAAATTTAAAAAACACAGCAATAATTATGTACAGAAGTTAGATATCTTTCTATTTTTATTGTATTTATTTGTATTGTTAATTTTTTTTTTATTTGTCGAAACGTTGGCAAAAAGACTTATTTGACCGATTCCTCACCAATCTTGAATCCTTAGTTTAATAATTTACGGTCACGAAGCCTATATATTCGGTAATTATTACCTTTATGTCAAACTGGGTGTAAAATAAGACCACCTCAGACAAAATATTTTATTAATATTTTAGGTATTCATAAATAGGATTAAGAATGACGCAGAAGCTTTTAGAGATAATTGTCAAAGAGGTAGAATGAACCAAGTCTTGCCAAAAAGCAAATAATTAGGAGTCAATAATCAGGATGATTTGAAGGAAGATATTTGGTCATGACTTCGACACTAAAGAAATAATAATACATTTTTCGAATCTCATGATTACTGGTCATGTAGCTGCAGAAATGCTTAACTCAGATGAGCATGCACATTCTCTACTGCTGTTGATATTAACAATCATGATATTCATAATCAATATGCAGTATTATGCTGGTTGCGAACTCATTACAATTTACATTCGTACTTTCTAACTATATGTTGGCTTGAAAAGTATATTTTTAGTCCCATTTGATGCGGGCAAAAGAAAGAGCTAAAGAATCTTTGCAATGAATGCGTGCATGCATGTGTTTGTGTAGAAAGAGAGGCCACCAGGGAACATGACGATGCATGGAACCCCCACACAGCAGGGAGCCTGCAGCTTGGCATAGGAGCAAACTGGCCCCAAGTCCTCGTACTTTACTGTTTCCTGCTCCACCGCTCCCAGTCCTCCACTAACACGGCCATCATATGAAATCTTGGTCTTATTATTAACAACCAAGAGCATTAAGAACCGTTATGCATTCTCCACAGTTTAATGTTCCTCCATATTGTGTCATATTAACTTTTTAAATATAGGTGGATTCAGTTATTACTTCGGCCGCAATTAGCCTAGTATTCGCGTATCAAACTAACAAAGGACAATTTTGTACTTTCTTCTTCATTAAAAGAATCGCTTTTCAACCTTAAACTAATAGAATGATAGCAGATGAATAAATCGCCTCGGACAAGAGGAGTGGAAAGCAGACTGTAAGTTCTGATGAAAGTTTCTAGTAGCGAATTCGAGCAACTTGATTTACAATCGGAATTGCTAACTCTGTGTCGATGGTTAGATTTGAAACATAAAATGGAGCGATAGTGCGGAGAATTTTGGACTGAAGAGATTGAATTCGTTGAAGATTGGAGCGTTTCGTTACACCCCACAGTTCCATACTGTACTCCAGGTGGGTTTTTTGGCGTTGAAGTTTAAATCAGAGGCTTGTTATTAAGAGAAAACTTACATCGTTGGTCTAGCAGTCGTTTAAGTAGTCGATAACGCCTGTTCGCTTCAGTTCGTTTAAGTCGTGTGTGCTGGGACCCGTCAATCTTTTTTTCTAAATACAGCCCAAGAAAACGGACAACATTGGCATCAGGAACAAAAATTAATTCATAACATAGAAGGCCGAAGGAAGAGGTTAGGGCAGATAGAGCAGGTAGTGTTTTGAACTTGGTAACAGTTTTTAAATTTAAATTGTAGCAATAAGAGGATCGGAATGAGGAGATAAGATTGCAGTATAATCAGCAAAGGTAGAAAGAATGGTATTTAGTTGTTGAGGTATATCTGCTGTATATAAGGAGTAAAGAAGAGGACCTATGACACTGCCCTGAGGAACACCAGCTCGAGCTACACGAACTCTACAAACACACATCAACCACTTACAGGACTGGCTCAAATGGAGAATCAAAACTAACGTTACGCAGTCAAAGTTTATAGTATTTACTCTCAGACGGAAAATCCTACCTCCTATCTTCTTGAACCAAACTCCTATACCAACTGTGGACAAAGTACGCTACCTTGGACTGTACCTAGACAAACGGTGGACATGGATTCCCCATACTAGACTGAAAAGACAAGAAACTAACCAACGCTACAAAACTTCTCATCAGACTACTTGACAAACGTTCAAAACTTACCCTACAAAACAAAAGACTCTTATATCTACTGTTACTGCGTCCCATTTGGTCATACGGCATCGAAGTATGGGGATCGACTAAGCGTTCCAACTCACTACGCCTCCAGGCATTACAGTCAAAAATACTTCGAAAACTTCTTAACGCTCCGTTCTATGTATCTAATCTCACTATCCATAATGATCTCAAAATCCCTTTCATTACAGATGTTGCTAACACTCGTTTCTTCAAAGTTCATTCCTCTACAGCAGCTCATCCTAACCCTCTCATAGAACACCTATCTTCCTCCACATTACCAGGTAATCCTCTAAGGTGACTGAAGAGAAGATGGCCTCGGGATCTTCTCTTATCGTGTGAGCAAAGCACGTTACTGGAGTGACACCACTGGGTGCCTTCTCCAATCATCTTTTACCATATTTGCTTGTTGAAACAACTGTTGCAGTTACAATTACAATAAAAGATTTAAAAAAAATAAATTGTAGAAAAACTAAATTCAGAGAACTTCAATGAACAGTGACTGAGTGACAGTTGATGTTAAAATAGTACATCTCATACAGTTTAGCATTATTTGTTGAAATCATGAGATTTTTAAACTAGATAATCATAGGTTGGAGAATAACTCTGAGAGATTCTGATAAGTGTGGGTATGTGATAATTCTACATAAAGATGAGAAGCTTACAATTACCCTAGATTCTACGCGACAACGCAAAGATAAATAGGCAATCCTTTTTATCAGACATACTCTAAAAAGAGATATTATCCGTCCAATATAAAAGCACAAATTAGGTGCCAGATGTGAAATTCTCGTAGAATTTCTCTTGTTCTAATTTACATAATAAAATGTTAAAACTATTTCGAACATAACACCGACCACAAAATTTGATCTAATAAAGAAAATGGTTAAGAAAAAATTGTCGCAGCCATTTTATCGGAAAAGATTAATATCGGATTCAATTTGAAATGCCAAATTTGAGCTTTCTACGAATTTAGATTGTTTCCTATTCAGAGGGTCTCATTATCGATATATTCGGTACCAGTGCAATCGAAAATCAGTTCAATCGAATAGCAAAATATTTAATTCCTAATAATTGTTTGGAATCTAACAACAATTTTGTTTCATTATTAGAAACCATTTGCCAACTAAAACCGTTACAACGTTAATCAGCTCATCAAGGAAGCCACCTCCATTTATTATTTATTTATTTTAGGATGCTGGGGACTCGTCCAGATTATGGCTTCTCCCAAATAGAATAAATGCTGCACTTTAGCGAAGAAGATAGAAGTACGAAAGAGAGTTCAGGTTATAAATACCTATAATACTCAAATACTCCGGCTACAAGAGCTTGGAGTCAATCACCGTGGTTTTGAAGCTAGTCTTAATCGATTCGATTTTATTACTCATTCTTTTTTTTTCTCTCTCTCTCTCTTTTTTTTGGCATTGGCTTCCGCCATACAGCCAGCATCGTCTAGGTGCTTATCACTAGAATATCACTCACTCTCCATTCTTACTTATAAATACATTCGCTTCACACATTCATCATTCTACTATATACCGCTTTTTACATAAACTACAGCTAATGGATGGATCAGCACTCTGTGCTCCTGCCATCCTTATAGCTTAACCAAAATTAAAATCACGTAAACCTTCTCTAAGCATTTTCTTCCATTCATTCTAATTCGGCTATAGCTTTTAAATACATTCATATTTCATTGCTAGCTCTGCTATCGACTTAAGCGCATAAATGTTGGTGGAGAATATAATGTCTTCGTAGCTACTCATTCTTACTACAAGCCATTATGATTTCATTAACTTCCCAGACAGATCCTAACTTCGCTTAGCAACTAACATCAGTATCCGTTCAAACTAACATATAAAACCAAAAACTCCCATTAAGTAATCATACTTCAAAACTCTAAAGAGATCTAGTCTATTTAAAGAGTTACATTACAGCCTGTAATATCTAGCAGCCATCATTTGGTGACAGATGTGAACAGACATGCTGTACTACTAGGGTTTATATTTATTCTTATGGCCTACACATGTAATGCAATTCTATAGTCTACAGTCTAAGGTTTGTTAAGCCTAATAAACAGTATACATTACAGTATATTTACAAAACATGTAAAAGAAAACAAAGTACGAGTACTATACTAGTTGAATAATAATTAAGTAACCATCGATAAGACATCGATACCGCTAAAGTAACGGTATTTATAAAAAGCCTATGCCCCTATGAATTCATCGCCAGACTTTACCATTTTAAAAATCTTTAATTAAGCTCTTGTAAATTAATTAACGCAAATTCTTGTTTATCTTTTTCTTTTTTTTTGAGTGTAAAACAATCATGAAGTGAAAAAAAAACAAAGATATCGTAAATAATACAAAAGGCTTTGTTAATTTTAATAAATGATTTACATATTATATTATATATGATTAGGTTGCTAAATAAATAATAGGGAGGTTGTAATTTAAAATGATTGAAGTCGAGGAAGTTGATATTATATTGAAGTAGGCGTACTTTTAATGGTATGCGCAAATCAATCTTTTGAGTACATTGATGGTTGAACGACATGACAACGAATCTTGAACTTATTGAATCTTTACTAAAATTCGTTCATTAATTTAGGATTTAATTATGAAAAGCTATTGACGTAAAGGAATAATAAGTATATGAACATAAAGGTACTTTAATAATATCTTAGAGAATAACTCTGAGTTAAATTTGGCGACAGATGTGTCCGCTGTTTTCTTGTCCTTAATTAATTATTCAATAATTAAAGTTGAATTGTTTAATCATTAAGAAGGGAAATTTAACAATAATAAATCTGAATTCCAAATTTCATTACGTACGAAGTTTTACTGTGTAATATATGAAACAATTATCACAAGCATTTTCTTCCTGCTATTTACCTTTCAATAAATAGAAATAGAAAAGAAATTTATTATTCTGGGACAGCTGTCCCCTAAGAATAAATACAGGAACAATTAGAGGCCTTAATAGTTTGGTCTGTGATTAAACAGAAAATAAATAAGTATTTACAAAAAGTGAAAATAAAAATAACAGCAGAAATTAAGGAAATAAATTAAAACAATTAGAATTTCGGAGGAAGCTGAATAGAAAGGAGATAACTGAATAGACGGGATTTAAAGATAGATAGGGTAGGAGCACGGCGGACAGATGATGGCAAGGAGTTCCAGAGAGAGGTAGCACGTATAAGGAAGGATTTGTCAAAGGATGAGGTACAGTGAGAGGGAATATAGAGATCGGAGGAACGAGATCTAGTATTACGAGAATGTATCGAGGATTTAAACTTAAGGAGTTGAAAAATATAGGACGGCCTTTGAGACTGGATGACTTGAAAAAGGAAAGAAGCCAAAAAATATTAGCGGCGATAGGCAGGAAAAAGCCTCTTCAACTCATCGTAGCAGTGCGAAATGCGAGAGTCTCTGGAAATGCTGAAAATAAATCTTATGAAGCAGTTCATGAGGCGCTTTAGCTTTAAATATGTTTAAACATTATCATTAAATTAAGATGGATTTCTTGCATGCCATCCATTCCTTTGCTAGATCCTGCTGAAGTAATTGCCCTATCAAGCTAGCTCTTCTTTATCCCATTTTGCCAGGCCCAGCCAAATCTTTCTTGGTTACTACTTCTCTCGATTTGACTATCGTAAACTCCGTTTGGTATTTTTTCATAGAGCACACTCTACTAATGAGTAAACCACAGGAGAGGCCAGTCTTTATTGGATCTATTTTGAAAAGTTCAGACTACCTGTCACCCGTAAGTTACATTTCTGTTTCCAATAATCAAGAATTTTCTTTAGCATCCTAATCTCCGCCTCCTAAGAAAATTGCTGCATAATTTCATAATTTGGTGAGTATAATACTCGAAAATCCGTTGTTTTAGACAGAATTTTTATCTATCTTACGTCAGAAGGTTCACCTATTGTTTTAATTTCTAGATCGCTGCATCCAAATACGAGGGTCGTTTGAAAAGTCCGTGCAAAGTCAGAGAGATAGCACTACTGGCGCGTATCGAGGTTATGTTTAGTTAGTAGCATCTCTTGGAAGAACACACACCAAGTTTCAGCCAGATCGGTCTATTTCTTTGTTTTTGGCATTCGTTTGAATCGAGGAAGTCGAGTGATTTTCAAAAAATGGACGAAAAAGAATTTCGTGTGTTGATTAAACACTACTTTATGAAAGGCAAAACGCCTCAGGAGACTAAAGAGAAGCTTGATAAACATTATGGTGACTCTGCACCTTCGATTAGAACAGTTTATAAGTGGTTTTAAAATTTTCGGAGTTGCCATATGGGCACAAGTGACGCTGAACGTTCTGGACGCCCTGTTGAGGTTACTACTCCAGAAATCATTGATAAAATCCATGATGTGGTGATGGATGACAGAAGAGTGAAGGTGCGTGAGATTGCTAGTGCTGTGGGCATCTCGAATGAACGGGTACATAATATTTTGCATCAACATTTTTATCATGACAATGCTATCCGCAAGATGGGTGCCGCGATTGCTCACGCTTGACCAAAAACGAAATCGTGTGATGTGTTGCAAGGACGGTTTGCAGCTGTTCCAGAAGAATCCGCAGGACTTTAAGCGACGTTTCGACACTATGGATGAAACATGGATACATCACTACACTCCTGAGACCAAAGAACAATCTAAACAATGGGTTACCAAGGGGGAATCTGCGCCAAAAAAGGCGAACGGACGGAAAGATTATGGCGACTGCCTTTTGGGATTCGCAAGGAATAATCCTCATCGACTATCTGGAAAAGGGTAAAACTATTACAGGTGCATATTATTCATCGTTATTGGACCGTTTGAAAACCGAGCTGCAAGAAAAACGCCCACGATTGGCCCACAAAAAAGTCCTTTTCCATCACGACAACGCACCAGCTCACACCTCAGCAGTTGTGGTCGCAAAATTAATGGAAATAGGGTTCCAACTCGTTTCACATCCCCCCTATTCTCCAGATTTGGCTCCCTCGGACTACTATTTGTTCCCCAATATGAAGAAATGGCTGGCGGGAAAAATATTTTATTCAAACGAGGAGGTGATTGCAGAAACGGATGGCTATTTTTCAGACTTGGACAAATCCTATTATTCGGAAGGGATCAACAAACTAGAGCAGCGTTGGACGAAGTGTATAAGCCTAAAAGGAGACCATGTTGAAATATAAAAAAGGTTTACCCCAAAAAATTAAGTAGTTTTTATTTTTGCACGGACTTTTCAAACGACCCTCGTATGTTAAATGCACCCTAGAGAGTAGAGACATTACAATTTTGAACCACTTTCAGCTTGTTTCCAAGGGCTCAAGCCGATTTCATCTCAGACAGGTTGTTGTTCTATTTTTTCCCCCTTAATTTCAAATCTCCATTGCTCGGAATCCAGTTTTTTTTTTTTTTTTTGAGTCTTGAGTAATTATGTCTTGGTTGGCGGGAAATGGAAGTTTTTATAAGCGGATTACCATTCTCAACAGCACATAATTCTATTTCGGAGGTACAACTCCAAATAGACCTTGAACAGAAACGGTGACATTGGATTTTGGGTTCTTATTAAACAGAATTACAACTTGCCTTGATTTGGAAAGTGCTTTCTTAAGTCGTACGTCTCCCCGGCTAATGGAGGTTAAAGGGGACATTATAGTTAGTCTTCCACATCGCCTGCCATAATTTGGTGGAACGCTAAAGTATGCTTTTTCTCAGCTGTATGAACATACGAGAATCGCAATTTCTACATCTTTCGATACAGCTTGATGTTTTTATAGCAATTGATGAATAACACCTGATCAATCAAGAATTTTTACTGCTGTAAATCCATTTTTGAAATGAAGTACTTGTTCTAAATCATTCCTTAAGATTACGCTGAGTATTTTTTAAAAATTGCTTTAAATAGCATACAGGGTGATCCATTTAAAACGCACCAAACGCAAATAACTTTTTAGGAAAGCGGAATTTCGAAAAAACTCACGAAGTAAACTATATGTTTATTTTGGTCTAGTTTTCAAATTTTCCACCCTCGTTGCTGTATCTTTATTTTTGGCCAGGGAGGGGCGGGTGTTGGTCTAGTGGTCAAGAGCGTGGCTTTGTAAGTGGGAGATCCCCCAGTTCGAATCCCTCGTATGACTACATTTTATTAAAAAAAAGTATTATGATGAATTAAGTATTATGAATAACTGCATAGGCAGGATTCGAACTGGGGACCTCTCACTTAAAAAACCACGCTTTTAATCATTAGACCAACACTCTGGCAAGATATTCTTATCGTAATCACAGGTCATGAAGTCTTGATACAGGGTACATTAACATGATGTGTTGGTTGCTTTTATTTGATGATAAAACAAATTTATTCTGACTCACCCACAACCATTACATTACACTACATGTTTTAAAATCTTCATTTTTTTTTCCAGTGCACTGCCGGCCTCCGGACAGTGTTCTCTCGTTGCAGACAACACTGTCCATCACCGGATAGTGAGCTGTAAGAAGCTCCTAGGAAGAGAAAATCTTGACCGCCAGTACACCTCCACGATCGTCTTAGCGTTTGGAACACCCTATCAGGAAAACATCTCGAATACTCCCGCCTAGCTTCTCCACTCTTCCCATCTACGAAACCGTAGATGTGTAACATATCGCGATATTCAATATTCGAATATAACATATTCCGAACGCTAAGACGATCGTGGAGGTGTACTGGCGGTCCGGTGAAGTATTCCATCCACTATTATTTAATTTGGGTATCAGAGCGAGTAATAAGTTCTTGGCTTAGTACTGGATTTGATGATTCTGATCAGTTATAATCTTATGGTAGGTGAATTCCTTTCATTATGCCGACGCTGTTTTGAGGCCTACTTTTTTGCAATTAATCACAGATTTCTGCATCAATTTTAAACATAACCCCAATTATTGTATACCGTTCGAAAGGTGATCGTATATAGATGTTTTTCCTGAATAGTGCACGGTTTTTTCATATAAAATGTTTTTGAGAAAAATGAAGTCAAAGTTTTTGGAAAAATTTAGAAACTTGCTATTTCTTACGTTTGAGCCACAAAGTAAAATACTTAATATTATTATTTTGGAATACAAATTAGCTTATTTAAAAGTAAATTTAACCTTCTTTCTAATGAGCTTATTAAAATAGCTGTAGCTTTAATAGTTTGAGAAATATATACAACGTTTTGCTAGAAAGTAGTAGCACCTTGAAAAAACATAAAATTAAAAATATCTATAAAACGGAGCCGAATCGAGCCATAGTTTATATGTAATTTTTTGTTGCAAATGATGCCCAGAATCACCTCTCGAAGTTACCGTAGTCTTATGCTGAACACCCAGTATAGTTTACTTCGTGGGTTTTTTCGAAATTCCGCTTTCCTAAAAAGTTATTTGCGATTGGTGCGTTTTAAATGGATCACCCGCTTATAATGCACAATATTATCAATAATTTATTAAAACTGCAATATCTGAAGCTGTGAAAATTGTTCAGCAAGCTGATTATGCATTTTCCTTTAGCGTGAAAGTCAAAGCTGTTCCCGATTTTCACTCATTCCAAATCTTCCCGCAAAAAATATTTGAATAAATTATTGTGAAGAAAAATTGTGAACCAAATTTTGTTTAAAATGAGCCGGTGAAAAATTTAAATAATAGTTAATAACTTCAAAGAAATATTCTCGTTCACAATTTTATTGTTCTACAATTTGTGTCCATATTAGGTTCGCTGCTTTAACACTTCAATAAAACTGCCGATTTATGATGAAATTAAAACAATTTTAAAAAAAATAAGATTACAAAAGAGAATAATTACAAAATTTTGCCCTTTAACCAGACAAAGAAATCTAATTTCAGTCACGATATAGTATAAGTGATTGTCATAGATATTAAACCTAGGAGATTGGCTTGTCCCACGGCCAGTGACAGCTCTATTTCGAAATAATAGTCTTCACTGGGCAGCGCAACACTAATAATTAACGATGCTCTCGCTAGATTATATTTTGTAACTAATGAGAAAATTAAGAAGGAGAAATATTAAAATTCTCATTCTATTGTTTCTGGGTTTTGTAAAGAAATTTTCTGTAGCTTTTTGATAACTTAACAATTGGTTTTTCTTTCATTTTACTTGCTCCATTTAAAAAGAACACAATCTGATGAAAAAGTAAGGTCATCTTGTAAGGTAGTAATTACAGTTCTGTTAAGAATCTCTCTACAAGATATTTCTCTCTCTTTCTTTACAATTTTTTCGTAACAATGTAAAGTTTATTGTTACCAATTCTTTTTTTCATATTACTTTGTCCTTCTTATTTTATTTGGTTATTTCTCTAACACTGTGTAAGAGAGAGTGTTTTATCTGTGGTGGTGTTTATTTTAAGTTTTAAGTTTTAAGTCTCGAGCATTACTTATTTTTCTTAAAAAAAAGAGTAATTTATATTAAAAAAAAGAATAATATTTTGAATAAAATCATTAAAATGAACCCACAAAAATGCCAGCATGCCACGTTTACTCTACGGCGGGGCTCCTGTCCACCTGTCATCTTCAACAGCAATCCTCTTCCTTGTACTGATCTGGTGCTAGCTACCTTGGACTCTACATAGACAAAAGACTCACTTGGAACCCACACACTAGACTTAAAAGACAAGCAATGACGAAACGTGCGAAACTGCTTTACAGACTACTTGGACGACGCTCTAAATTACCCATTGAACTCGAAACGCTTAATATATAACACTATCCTTCAAACCTATGTGGACTTACGGTACTAGAGCTGTGGGATTCAGCCAAACCTACAAACATACGGACAGTACAAAACATTTCAGTAAAAACTTCTCCGACAGATAGCCGACGCACCTTTCTACGGTGACTAACCTCATTCTTCACAACGACCTTAACATCCGCCATACGTACAACCAACTCGCCAAGACTAAATATCAAAAATTCCATACTACTCTCTCGACTTGCTCCAATCCTCTTGTACTGTCTCTGGTCTCCTCTGACAATCCTCTTACCAATCTACCTCGCAGACTGAATCGCCAGAGGCACCGCGACTTCCTTGCAGCCTGAAGAACTAAAGATCAATATAATACAACGAAAAGAGTGCAACAACTGGGTGGTTTCTCTCCTCCTGCTCTTCACGAACCAATTAATCTTAGTACTTCCTGATTTACTTATTGTATATATGTACGTACAGAGTGTAGATAACTTAATAAATTTAAAAAAAAAAAAAAAAAATTGAATGAACACAAGTAATTACAGTTTTAAGCACAATAGTTTTTTCCCCAAATTAAAGTACATCGCCATCTGAAAGCAGTAGCGACTGTAATTATCAAATAAGAATTAATAATACTGTTTATTTTTCAATTATGGATCAAATTGAATCTGTTTTATCTTTATTTCATTGAAAAAGAATTGGTTTAAGGCCAAGATTTATCTCACAGGCAGTGAGCACCTATACAAAGCGCGACTACAAGAAATGTAAACATTTTTGAGGTAAATGGAACGGTACAGGTTATGTTACAGATCCTAAGGTACGTATTCCTCTTCACTTGCGCTTAACATTGATTTAGAGCAGTGATGGGCAAAGTACGGCCCGCGAAAGTAATTAATCCGGCCCGCCGAGGGTCCATCGACATGGATAGTATATGGCCCGCTATAATTACGTTTTGACGGTCGAGAAGTATAAAGTAGATTCTACTTAGTAGAATAATAGATGCATAACCTATAGGTGAAGCTAAACTAGCTGCGTAGTTACACAAGTGTGTAATGCTGAAATGTTTTTATAATATTATGATTAAAAGCTTTAACCCAAAATGCATTTTTTCTATAATTCTGGCCCTCCTCTAGAATTTCTTAAACTTTGTGGCCCCCCATTAAAAAAGTTTGCCCACCACTGATTTAGAGGGACGGAGAAAATTTATTATTCTTTGATTGATGGTCTAGAAATGACGCTTAGTTTTAAAAATAGTAATTTCGGGTTTAATGGAAGTACCAAATATGATAGGCTATTTAAAAAGCCACTGTTTACTAAATAGGCCAATGTAATTTGAGGGATGCACTCGCTAATTCTGTATACAAATAATTAAACAATCGATAAAATTCAATATCAATTAAAGTTGTTCTTTTAACCGTAAGATCGATCTAATCTTTCATTTAATAATAAACGATTGATTTAAAATTCTATACCAAAACTCGCCTGGACGTACTGGTATTTAACTGTGGGGTTCAACGAAACGTTCCAAGTTCCTAATCTAACCATCCCATATAGACATAGCAATTCCGTTTGTAAATCAAGTTGCTCGGAACGTCGGAACTCGCTACAAAAGTTTTCATGAGAACTTATAGTTCGCATTCCAATACTCTTGTCCACCATTTATCATTTCCTCATATTCCAGTTCATCCTTCTAGTCGTATAAAACACGATTTTCTATCTACAGAAGAGTTTAGATAATCCTGGAGATTACTTAAGAAGTGTTACCACTGGGTAACTTCTCCTCTCAGTTAGTTAGTGCGTGTACTAGCGTCAGTATTATTGTTATTGTTACTAAAGTCTGGCGCCTGATGTAACTTCCAAAATAAATTAAATACAAAAACAAATGAACTGTTTAATTTAAGGCAAAAAATCAAAATGAAATTATTATCTACCAAATCTATTAACATAAAACTATCTCTTGACCTAAAACCAATCATAAAAGAACATTTAAGACACAAAGCAATGATATTTTTTTTTTGTGACCCCTCTAAGTCAGATCACGACACAAAATATCAAACAACATGTGCCTTGTGTTTATTTTTTCTTTTTTCTTTATCTTTTATTATAGTTCAAAACTATGTGAAGGATGATCCCCTGCCTCAACTGTCCCTGAACTTACTTTCACTTAATTGGCCGTCCGGTATTTAGTTGGTAGTTGTAGCGTAGCTCGCCGCTCTCCAGCTGGAGAACGCTTTTATAAGAGGAATATTTTGTTATATAAATGGCCGTGACTATTACATCTGTCATAAATATGGTATATATTTAATTTTAATAACTTTTTCTTTTTTTTTTTAATCATATATTTAGTTACAATCAACGCATTTTGCGTTATAAGCAACAATGATAACAATAAATAACATTCACACATATCAGAGTGGAGAAGTTACCCAGCGGTAACACTCCAAAAACCTCCTAAATTCTACTGACTCTCTTCATCAGAGAGGAGATCGCGAGGCCAACTTGTCTTTTAAGACGTCTGGAAATGTTCTGGAAGATAGATGTTGTACAAGTGGATTGTGATGTGTTTGAATGTTAAGATGGAATGTTCAAGTCTGTGTGAATGGTTTGATTGGTGACGTAGAAAGGAGCGTTTAACTGTAGAGCGAAGAATTTTAGATTGCAAGGACTGGATCCTTTGCAGATTTGAGCGTTTGGTTGAACCTCCACAGTTCGATGCCGTAAGCCCAGACTGGTTTTAGTATACTTACATATACAAGTCTTTTGTTGTCCAGAGTGAGTTTTGATCTGCTGTCGAGTAGTTTTTTCAGTTGCCGGAAGCGTCTGTTGAGTTCTGTTCTCTTAAGTCGATTCAAAAAGACTTTTTTTGCGAGCTTAAAAAAAATAACTAGATTTTTTTATTTCGATTATTTATCTTTAAGTATCAGAAAACTTTATTGATAAATATATATTTTTTTTTAATCATTTATTTAGTTACAATCAACGCATTTTGCGTTATAAGCAACAATGATAATAACAATAAATAACAATAAAAGAGTGGAGAAGTTACCCAGCGGTAACACTCCAAAAACTTTACTTTCTACTGACTCTCTTCATCAGAGAGGAGATCGCGAGGCCACTGTCTTTTAAGACGTCTGGAAGTGTTGTCTGGAAATGTTCTGGAAGATAGATATTGTACCAGTGGATTGTGATGTGTTTGTATGTTAAGATGGAAATTTCTGTAACGTGTTTTTGCAACTTGTGTGACGAAAGGAATGTTCAAGTCTGTGTGAATGGTTTGATTGGTGACGTAGAAAGGAGCGTTTACTATAGAGCGAAGAATTTTAGATTGCAAGGACTGGATCCTTTGCAGATTTGAGCGTTTGGTTGAACCCCACAGTTCGATGCCGTAAGCCCAGACTGGCTTTAGTATACTTACATATATTAGTCTTTTGTTGTCCAGAGTGAGTTTTGATCTGTTGTCGAGTAGTCTTTTCAGTTGTCGGAAGCGTCTGTTAAGTTCTGTTCTCTTAAGTCGAGTTCGTATAATCCTCCGAGAGTTCGAATTGGCAACCAGAGAGAGCTTGGTCTTCGAATCACTAATTTAAAAAGACAATAATGTTGCCTAAATGAAGAAGAAACAATTGAACTACGCGTAAAAAAAAATGGTAAAAATATGTGCATTCTGGACGTGTTTTTGCATCCAAGAATGGTGAAGATGTAGAAGACTTTTAAGTTCATAAAAAAGATCGCAGCAATTTGTGATTTCAGCTCTAATTAACTTTCTTTGTTTTTTTTTAAATTCTTTCTGAAATTTATTGAAATGATGAAGATCTGCAACAAGTAAATCAGCTCACAATAAAGATGTGAAATGATAAAATTCTCAACGTGATATTTTTTTAATGAGTGATCTCCATTGCCGAGGAAATCACGTGGCCAATGCCACATCAAACGACGAGTAGAATTGCTGCGAAGAGTATGAAATGATGGTTGATGGATTAATAGACTGTGATATCCTCAGGGAAGAGAATTAATTTTTTTGGGTAGCGAGATGACATTAAGACCTTGAAGAATAGAATGTAAAGGTCACTTGTAGATAGTACTGTTGGAGACTTAATGGAGCGTTAGTTAATCGGCGAAGAATTTTGAATTGTAATGAAGATTGGAGATGCTACAACTTGGAATGCTTGGTCACTACTTTGAGCCGCTAAGTCCAAATCGATTTCAGTAGTATCGTACGTTTGGTGTCGGTACATTTGTAGGCTAGCTTTGCTTTTGATCGTCTGTCAATTTTAGTCAAGCTAATAGTAAGTAATAGCGAGTCTTAAGTATTTCACTCTGAAATTAGTGAAATAAAGTGGTTCATAACAGATTATTTTATTTCAATTAGGTGCCTCAACATATGAGTTCATCGATGTTTTTTTTCAGCGTATTATTGGCACCCCTGCATCGTTACAGACAATGCTCCCCCATTACAGGACCATGTACTAAAAGAAGCTCCTAGTAAGAGAAAAATCTAAAAATAGATCTCCTGTACAGGCCAATAGATACAAAATCACAGTGACTGAATTTGGGTCCGCTGGTTAAAATTAAAAAAGACTATTTCGGGGACCCAAAACTTGAGATAACAAAACAAATAAATACAGGGTGTATACGGAGGAGTGGTCGAAACTTCGGGAGGTGATTCAGCAGCTCAAGTGCAACAAAAAATATTCTCTTCACTTTGGCCCGATTCTCAATAGTGTCCAAGATATTTGCATTTTTAACTTTTCCGTCGATATTCGCGTTTTCCACCATAAAAACGGCCGTAACTTTTCTATCCTTTATCCTAAATATACAGGGTGTTCATTTTAAGACGGATCAAATGCATTTCATGCTTAAACGGTTAATCTGAGCAAAAAATGATGGAGGAAAAATTTGTTGCCCGTCACCTCTAGTTTCAGAATATGTGACTTGATTTTAGATTCCTACCCGCATACGCGGCCGACGCGCGACCAAAAGTGAGGGTTTGCAGTTGACCCCCATTTTCATGTGCACAGTTTTAAAGAGTATAAAATGTTATGAAAGAAACCGGAAACCGCAATTCGATATCTTCAAAATTAAAGGTAGCTAGGCCATTTCAAAATCTGGTATTTATTAACCATATTTCAATTTTTTAACTTCATATCAAAGAGAAAGAAGAGCACGTGATAAGTCATTTTTATGCATTTTTTCATCCCCTTTCTACTAAAAATATTGCCAAGGCAGTAAAGCTAGTATTTTTTTTAATATCGGGAAATAAGTCGTTTTCCGAGTGATTTTTCTAAGAAAAATCAAATGTTAAGAGCTTTAGATGTTCTCAAGCATACCCAAAATGGCTAAAAATTAATTTTACATCTGTAACAAACAAGGTTTAATAATTATTTGGTAATTTTGGGAGAGTTACGTTTAATTACCAAAAAAATTGGAAACCTCCTGCCACATATTTAAGTGATCAATATCTTTCATGTAAAGGATCAAACTTATTCCTTAATTTATCAAATAATGCACTTTACTCAACTTGTGAAGTATGTACTATGCCTTCAAAGGTGCCTCCTCTGGCTCGCAAGCCAGGTTAGCCTGGAGGTTATCAACTGCTCTCTGTATCCGAGGAGGCACCTTTGAAGGCATAGTACATACTTCACAAGTTGAGTAAAGTGCATTATTTGATAAATTAAGGAATAAGTTTGATTCTAAACATGAAAGATATTGATCACTTAAATATGTGACAGGAGGTTTCCAATGTTTTTAGTAATTAAACGCAACTCTCCCAAAATTATTAAACCTTCTTGTTTGTAACAGATGTAAAATTAATTTTTAGCCATTTTGTGTATGCTTGAGAACATCTAAAGCTCTTAACATTTGATTTTCTTAGAAAAACCATTCAGAAAACGACTTATTTCCCTATATTAAGAAAAATACTAGCTTTACTGCCTTGGCAATATTTTTAGTAGAAAGGGGATGAAAAAATACATAAAAATGACCTATCGCGTGCTCTTCTTTCTCTTTGATAACTAGTTAAAAAATTGAAATATGGTTAATAAATACCAGATTTTGAAATGGCCTAGCACCTTTAATTTTAAAGATATCGAATTGCAGTTTCCGGTTTCTTTCATAACTTTTTATACTCTTTAAAACTGTGCACATGAAAATGGGGGGGTCAACTGCGAACCCTCACTTTTGGTCGCGCGTCGGCCGAGTATGCGGGCAGGAATCTAAAATCAAGTCACATATTCTGAAACTAGAGGTGACGGGCAACAAATTTTTCCTCTACCATTTTTTGCCCAGATAAACCGTTTAGGCATGAAATGCATTTGAGCCGTCTTAAAATGAACACCCTAAATACGTACATATACGAGTATATACTCACATTTTATGTATATTTATAAAAAAAATTGTACAGACAAATGCATATTAACCACTTGGAATTATATAATAAGGGCAATAAGAATAAAAATGCTTTTAATCATCATTCGAAAGCGACTCATTTTGTGAGTAAACCTTCACAACAAAGTGTACCAACCTACACAGCATAAAATATTTCCTGGAGGTAATAATAATAATCAAGAAAACACCAAATCAAATTTCTTGATTATGGATATCAGCATGATCACGATAAAAAATAAAAAAATCAAAGAAACCTTGATCTAAAGAAGTAAGTACTGATTATAATGCTGTAATATTGTATGTGCACAATTACCTTTGTGTTTGTCATATTGTAACAGACTGTAACCTCCATCTTAAATAGTAACTAATGTTTGTGACATTAGTGATTAGTTATGGAGTCTCTCTTTCACCTTTGACACAAACACTTCTTGTACAATAACATATACAGTTAATTGTACAATGTACTAACTTTGCCATTCCACAAACCACTTTAATATTTTAAAAAATTAAAGCTTTTTATTGTAAATCTTATGAAATTCTAAAGCATTTTTGAAATATTTGTTTCACAAGCACGTTTAAAATAAAAAATTTTATTGACTGTGTTAAGTTTTTACAACTTGCAAATATACTGAACATACAAATGAAGCAACATATTTTCATTGTATGAGAGTATTCTGGCTCTTAAAAATTTTCTGCATTCTTGACAAAACCTTTTAAAATTCTTAACCTATTTAGTAAATATAAAAGAATATAAT
Organism: Rhodnius prolixus; assembly: GCF_049639745.1. NCBI lineage: Eukaryota > Metazoa > Arthropoda > Insecta > Hemiptera > Reduviidae > Rhodnius > Rhodnius prolixus. Next base: position 11,676,314 of record NW_027411634.1, on the reverse strand, counting down.
AATCAAAATATGGTAGATTTAATTATTAATTATGTACCATAATTATGGTGAGAAACGCAAGAGAGTTCAGCCCAGGTTCAGAATCCAATGCCACATCAATATCTTTGCTTAATACTCCAAAAGACGATAAATTCCATCGCTACCAACATAGCCCATACCTTTATCTTTAATAAAATCATTCCACCACTAGAATTTTGTAAATATTGTGTCATTTTAACTTATTACTTAATCTTACACTCATCCAATGCATATGATTATCAATTAAACTCGCTTTACTTGCCCTTGTTAGTATTAATAAGTGAGAATTATTTTTTTTAAAAAAGCCAACTGCTAAACTGCAGCTACACCTTCATTCCTATGAAAGGCGGCGTACTCCAAAGAGAAGGCCAGATAATCAAGAATCATAAATAGTTAAAGTTCAACGAACTTCTAAAAAATTAAAACGAAACCAGTCGTTCTACACACTTCTTTAATTTCAGGGCGATGTTTTATTTTTTAATAACAAAAAAAAGCCCTGTCTAGCTTCTTAATGTTTATTTAAATCTAGATAAGGAGAACAGCAAGGTTACAGAGCTATTCTCTCGAGATGTATATTATATGTTCTGGGTTTGAGAAAAAAACCAAAATGTTTAACTTTCTCACAAACTTTTACCACTATCTTAAAAAAAGAACACGTGTACATGCTGAATCTGTAAATTAAAGTACACGTGTACATTTTGTACTACAAACTCAGGTCTCTATTTTTTATTTTTAACCATTATGTGTTCTTTAAAAATACTCCACCAAATACTTAAATATTTGAATTTTTTTTTAGCTCCAGTTCTAAAAGTTCAACACATTTAATAAAATGCTTATTTTTTCAGGCAGGTTTATGCCCAAATACTAATTAAGTGTCGTGAATAGAGTGGCAACTAACAAAATCGTAATTTACTGTAAAATTTCTTTTATTAACCATTAAATAAAATCAAACGGCCTAGCCCGGGAATCGAACCCAGTACCACAATATACATATTAGCTTCATATGTCTCGGCCTTTAACCGCTCGGCTACCGTGGCGCCTTAATACTGTTAATAGTTAGAAATAACAAGTATCTATTTCAAGTTTATTTTATGGTTTATAACCTTCGTAGCCTTGTTTTTTTTTTTGCATTTATATATGCTACAATCAGCGCGTTAGCGCTATAAGTAACAGTGATAACAGTGAACAGTAGAAGTAAATGAGTGGATAAGTTACCCAGTGGTTACACTCCCAAATTTTAGATGGTTAGCCACTCTCTTCACTGGAGAGGAGATCACGAGGCCACTGTCTTTTAAGGCGTCTTGTCGGGTTGTCAGGAAGAATTCCAGAAGAAAGATTTCTAGCTAGAGGATATATATGAGATTGCAGGTTGAAGTGGAGTTTTCTGTATCTTATTTTAGCAACTTGTGTGACAAAAGGAATGTTAAGGTCAGTGTGTATAGTCAAGTTGGAGACATAAAAAGGAGCGTGTACAATAGTTCGAAGTATTTTAGATTGTAGAGATTGGAGCGTTTGGTTGAACCCCCACAGCTCTATTCCATACGCCCAGATGGGTTTCAAAATAAATGAGTCTTTTGTTGTCCCGAGAGAGTTTTGATCTATCTTCTAAGAGTCTTTTAAGTAGTCGATAGCGTCTGTTCAGTTCTGTTCTTTTAAGTCTAGTGTGGGGGGTCGTAGCCTTGTTAAAGTCATTTTACTTAACTTACATTTAGTTTAAAACCAATAGTGGGGGAAATGGCTAATAAATTACCACACCGATATCAAGTGTATAATTGCAAAAGCAGCACTACAAAAATGGCAGACAGATTACAGAAATGGTAGTAAAGGGAGATTCTATAAAACTATGGCAGACCAGTTACCTAGACAACCATGGTTTAACGAGAACTGTCGTTAAATTGTTAAATGGGTTGTTACGACAATAAGCAGGCTGAGAGCGAACCACGCTGTGTGCGGATCGTATCTTCACAGGATCAACAAAAGGTCCTCCTCTCCTCTTTGCGTAGATTGCTGATGAGGAGGAGGATTTCAAACATATAATAATGATATGTCCACGTTATGTGGTAGAAAGGAAACGAATGTTTGACGACATATACAGGTATTTAGATGCACCATTTCGCTACGAAGACATAATATTCTCCACCAACATCTATGTGCTTAAATCTGTAGCAGAACTAGCAATGAAATATGAATGGATTTAAAAGTTATAGCCGATTAGAATGAATGCAAGAAAATGATTAGAGAAGGATTACGGTGATTTTAATTTCGGTTAAGCTATAAGGAAGGCAGGAATATAGAGTACTGATCCATCCATTAGCTGCAGTTTATGTAAATAGTTGGATATAGTAGAGGGATGAATGTGTGAAGCGAATATATTTATAAGTAAGAATGGAGAGTGAGTGATATTCTAGTGATAAGCACCTAGACGATGCTGGCTGTATGGCGGAAGCCAATGCCAAAAAAAAAATCCACATAAAAAAAAAGAAGTAGATATTATGTTTATTTTCTGTTTTTTTTTTAATATTCTTAATACATACAAACTTTATTGTGTAAGACGGTTATCTTAAATAAAAATAACTTTGCATTCTACAGTATAACAAATCCAATATAGGTTTTAATTAGAAAAAATTACGGAAAAATATCTTATTTACAAGTCCAAGAGAGGCAAAAAACAATATTTACATTTACAGTTGTATGAACATATGGAAGCAAAATATTGGCGTAACTGCTCCAACTCCCTGAAGTATTCTTTTACCTAACCATTTTTTTATGTAAATTTTAAGAGATTTCATCCTTTTTTTATATATCCTTGGTTAACTTTCAAACGTCCTACGCATTTTCTAACCTAAAAAAAGTAAATGTAAAAAATTTAATCAACTAGTTGTAACAAGAAAATGATATTTAAAATTTTTAAATCGTGATAAAGAAACCAGTGCTTTTTTTTGTTATTAATTATATCATAACCGGATTATAAAGGTAAAATACCTGTATGCATGCATGCAATATTCAAAGCTATATAAGTGGTTGATGCCACAGCCTTATAGAGGCTGAACCAACATATCCTGTGACCGGATCTAACTAAGATCCACCCTTACTACCGTTGCGGTTACATATTGCCTTAAATCTACTTCCCTGTATTAAATTTTTAATTGCAGTTATATTTGTAAAGAAAATATTGTAAATTTTTACTGCCTTTTTGTAAATATTTACGAGGGTCGTTTGAAAAGTCCGTGCAAAAATAAAAACTACTTAATTTTTTGGGGTAAACCTTTTTTATTTTTCAACATAGTCTCCTTTTAGGCTTATACACTTCGTCCAACGCTGCTCTAGTTTGTTGATCCCTTCCGAATAATAGGATTTGTCCAAGTCTGAAAAATAGCCATTCGTTTCTGCAATCACCTCCTCGTTTGAATAAAATCTTTTTCCCGCCAGCCATTTCTTCATATTGGGGAACAAATAGTAGTCCGAGGGAGCCAAGTCTGGAGAATAGGGGGGGATGTGAAACGAGTTGGAAACCTATTTCCATTAATTTTGCGACCACAACTGCTGAGGTGTGAGCTGGTGCGTTGTCGTGATGGAAAAGGACTTTTTTGTGGGCCAATCGTGGGCGTTTTTCTTGCAGCTCGGTTTTCAAACGGTCCAATAACGATGAATAATATGCACCTGTAATAGTTTTACCCTTTTCCAGATAGTCGATGAGAATTATTCCTTGCGAATCCCAAAAGACAGTCGCCATAATCTTTCCGGCCGAAGGAACGGTCTTCGCCTTTTTTGGCGCAGATTCCCCCTTGGTAACCCATTGTTTAGATTGTTCTTTGGTCTCAGCAGTGTAGTGATGTATCCATGTTTCATCCACAGTGACGAAACGACGCTTAAAGTCCAGCGGATTCTTCTGGAACAGCTGCAAACCGTCCTTACACGATTTCGTTTTTGGTCAAGCGTGAGCAATCGCGGCACCCATCTTGCGGATAGCTTTGTCATGTCCAAATGTTGATGCAAAATATTATGTACCCGTTCATTCGAGATGCCCACAGCACTAGCAATCTCACGCACCTTCACTCTTCTGTCATCCATCACCATATCATGGATTTTATCAATGATTTCTGGAGTAGTAACCTCTACAGGGCGTCCAGAACGTTCAGCGTCACTTGTGCCCATATGGCCACACCGAAAATTTTGAAACCACTTATAAACTGTTCTAATCGAAGGTGCAGAGTCACCATAATGTTTATCAAGCTTCTCTTTAGTCTTCTGAGGCGTTTTGCCTTTCATAAAGTAGTGTTTAATCAACATACGAAATTCTTTTTCGTCCATTTTTTGAAAATCACTCGACTTCCTCGATTCAAACGAATGCCAAACACAAAGAAATAGACCGATCTGGCTGAAACTTGGTGTGTGTTCTTCCAAGAGATGCTACTAACTAAACATAACCTCGATACGCGCCAGTAGTGCTATCTCTCTGACTTTGCACGGACTTTTCAAACGACCCTCGTATTTACACGAAAACTCAAGAAAGATAATAATACGACTATTTTCGTGAATGTGCAAAATATTTCTTTAATAAAAATATCAAATAAAAAGTTTAATAACAAATGCTAATTCTATCGCTAACATGGAGAGAGAGGTTGTGAGAAACGTACCTCATCTAACGTTAGGGCCGTCTCTAATCCGATTCTGATTGTAAGCAAGATATTCTTACCGTAATCATAGGTCAAGAAGTCTTGTATACTGGGTGCATTAAAATGATGTGATGGTTGCTTTCATTTGATGATAAAACAAATTTATCCTGATTCACCTACAACCACAAATCACATTTTTTGCAGTCAGAGGACCTTCCAAAACGTGAATTTCTGGTGGAAAATTAATATCGAAAACCGTTCACGAATAGATAAAAATGTAACTTTGATCTTAAATATCTCAACTAATATTAAGGATATCGAAACGGGGTTAACGTCATTTTCAACAGTTTCTTATTTAGTTTTCATAATCATTGTCAAAACCAGTGGTCCATATGAAACCCTAATCGGGTTTTTGGCCGTAACTCCGCCAAAAATAAAGATACAGCATCGGGGGTGGAAAATTTGAAAACTAGACTAAAAAAAACATATAGTTTACTTCGTGGGTTTTTTTTCGAAATTCCGCTTAGCGATTATTAGCGATTGGTGCGTTTTAAATGGATCACCCTGTATAGTATTATGCTCTAGGCTAAAAGCGTGTAATAATGAATTCAAAATAAAGATTTTTTACAAATAAAAATGTGATTATGAACTTATTAATGTACTTCAGGTAAACAACATTGCTTAGCGTTCCCATTCATTTCAACATCTAGGGCGATTTTTTGGTACTCCAAATTGTGCAAGAACTTACAAGTTACTAAGTTCTATGTTTTGGGTTACGTTCTCCTGAAAATATGGTCACAAAATGTGGCATAAGACCTGTATAGGAAATGTTTGAATTATGAAATTGGAATCAGATTGAATTGCAAACAATTTAAGCTTCTCAAAATGTGCCTGTTTGAGTTGCACTTTTTTTCGGAAGGAGGGAATAGACAAAACCAAATTCCATTAATTAAAAAAAAAGAGTTGGCAACCTCTCTTTTTGCAAAAACAAACAAACTTTTCAGAGTGTGAGTCCAGAGTAGATAATTACGGGGTAGATCTTGGAAGATGATATGCAACAAAGTGAGAGAGATCGTAATGACCAAGTTTCACATTCTAGTTAGTCACAAAAAGTTTATTTCTGAAAAATGTTTAATGTTTTAACTAACTCCTAGAAAATGTAGATAATAAAGTTCAAAACAAAATATGACACCTCTTGGCACTGAACATGCTAGAAATTCATCATTTATCCAAGCGCGAGTAAAACAAAAGAAAAGTATTTTTGGTTAAAAAAAAGTATCATACATTCAGTTTTTGAGTAACTACAAAGTTTCGATATTACGTAACAAAGGATATTTCGCAAAAAAAGAATGGAAAGGGAGAGAAATAAAGATATGAGAAGAAAACATAAAAAAGTCATTGCAATAAACTAATGCATAATGCATAAGATGTTATCACACTAAGATTTGTGTACACTAACATAAAATTTATTCAATATTCTTTCGTGTGTATATACGAGGGTCGTTTGAAAAGTCCGTGCAAAAATAAAAACTAAGTTTGGGGTAAACCTTTTTTATTTTTCAACATAGTCTCCTTTTAGGCTTATACACTTCGTCCAACGCTGCTCTAGTTTGTTGATCCCTTCCGAATAATAGGATTTGTCCAAGTCTGAAAAATAGCCATTCGTTTCTGCAATCACCTCCTCGTTTGAATAAAATCTTTTTCCCGCCAGCCATTTCTTCATATTGGGGAACAAATAGTAGTCCGAGGAAGCCAAGTCTGGAGAATAGGGGGGATGTGAAACGAGTTGGAACCCTATTTCCATTAATTTTGCGACCACAACTGCTGAGGTGTGAGCTGGTGCGTTATCGTGATGGAAAAAGACTTTTTTGTGGGCCAATCGTGGGCGTTTTTCTTGCAGCTCGGTTTTCAAATGGTCCAAGAACGATGAATAATATGCACCTGTAACCCTTTTCCAGATAGTCGATGAGGATTATTCCTTGCGAATCCCAAAAGACAGTCGCCATAATCTTTCCGGCCGAAGGAACGGTCTTCGCCTTTTTTGGCGCAGATTCCCCCTTGGTAACCCATTGTTTAGAGTGTTCTTTGGTCTCAGGAGTGTAGTGATGTATCCATGTTTCATCCACAGTGACGAAACGACGCTTAAAGTCCTGCGGATTCTTCTGGAACAGCTGCAAACCGTCCTTACACGATTTCGTTTTTGGTCAAGCGTGAGCAATCGCGGCACCCATCTTGCGGATAGCTTTATCATGTCCAAATGTTTATGCAAAATATTATGTACCCGTTCATTCGAGATGCCCACAGCACTAGCAATCTCACGCACCTTCATTCTTCTGTCATCCATCACCATATCATGGATTTTATCAATGATTTCTGGAGTAGTAACCTCAACAGGGCGTCCAGAACGTTCAGCGTCACTTGTGCCCATATGGCCACTCCGAAAATTTTGAAACCACTTATAAACTGTTCTAATCGAAGGTGCAGAGTCACCATAATGTTTATCAAGCTTCTCTTTAGTCTCCTCAGGCGTTTTGCCTTTCATAAAGTAGTGTTTAATCAACACACGAAATTCTTTTTCGTCCATTTTTTGAAAATCACTCGACTTCCTCGATTCAAACGAATGCCAAACACAAAGAAATAGACCGATCTGGCTGAAACTTGGTGTGTGTTCTTCCAAGAGATGCTACTAACTAAACATAACCTCGATACGCGCCAGTGGTGCTATCTCTCTGATTTTGCACGGACTTTTCAAACGACCCTCGTACATTCAGTTTTTGAATAACTACAAAGTTTCGATATTACGTAACAAAGGATATTTCGCAAAAAAAGAATGGAAAGGGAGAGAAATAAAGATATGAGAAGAAAACATAAAAAAGTCATTGCAATAAACTAATGCATAATGCATAAGATGTTATCACAATAAGATTTGTGTACACTAACACAAATTTTATTCAATATTCTTTCGTGTGTATATATATGTGTATATGTTTTCTGCAATTTTTCATTTGTTTCAAAATATCCCAAGTTCAAAGTTTTACTCCTAAATGGAGAATTAACTTTACGAAAAATGGAAATGGCATTTTGTACCCCTTTTGGACGGGAAAACCAAGATGTCCATTTTTACCATAAAAAAAAATTAAATGTATAGAAAATGTTTGAGTTATTTACAAATGAATAATTATCGCTGGAGAACCGCAGGGAAGAGGTAATAGTTACAACGCCTAAGGATCGGCCATACCCGGTTAACCCATGGTTACCTCATGTGTCAGAGATAGCCCTCCCACATGCAGTTCATGTAATGAACCCTTGTCAGTACAACATGTATGTATATGTGGAGTGTTCAGAATATGATCAATGTAGACAACGTCACTGTATTCCGGACTCACTAGAAGAAGCCTATTCACTCATACTTAAATAATTGAAAGTTTCGCTTCTCATTAAATTCATCCATGTCTCTTCCTCATGAAGCAACCACTGGAGTGCCTCAAGGCTCAATAATAGGACCGGTCTTATTTCTTATTTACTTTAACCCAATGCCTCGACCAAAGGATGGTAGACTGGCCTTGTATGCTGATTACGTCGCTATGTCTATGCTCCGTCCTGGAGATTGGACACGATAGTCAACAGGCTTAACTAGGGACATGTCATGTGTGGACCGATTTTTCACGAAGTGGAAAATAAAAATTAACCCCCTTAAAAACAGAGGCTATCCTTTTCACTAAGCGCAGGCCAATCTTGTATCGACATGTCCACTTCGGGGAACGGATTGAGCCGTGGGCTGCCACTATCAGGTACCTGGGAGTATTACTGGATCGTGGGCTGACCTTTACCCCCCACATAAAGGACAGAGTAAATAAAGGTAAGGCAGCCATTCGAGTGTTATTCCCGCTGTTCTGCAGGGACTCTAAACTATCCCCAGAGAATAAACTCCTCCTGTACAAGGTTAGGCCCATGTTACTTTATACTTATATTTTATAACTAGTCTAATGCGAAGGATGAATCTGATGATTTTTTGACAAGTTTGGTTAATATCAGGCTCGAATTTACTCAAAAAAAACAGCCATGAGTCACCGCGTTCGGTAAAATGTAAACGATTTCTCTTTCTAGTTAGCAGCGTTGACACAGTACTAAATCCACGTTCACCACAAATACGATAATGGGAATACTATCAAAAAAAAACAAATCGACCACAGTCCAGGGTAAAATTGCGGGATTGGCTTTTGTAGCCCAAAATAACATCGAAATAATCGATGTAGTGTATTAGGGAGGTTTTGATTTTAGTTCAAAATATTAGAAAAAACACAAATCAGCCATCGCCTCCCTCTAAACCGCTTCAAATGCCCCAAATTTTCTCTGGGTCCTTTACCACCTCTCCTGCAGGCCATCAGCGTCCACAAGAAGACGTTACCTCGCTCACTTTGAGAAACACTTCTCTAAGAGAAGTTGCTACAAAATCTCCCGGACTTAAGGCTGCCATACTAACCTTAAAGAAAAGAATAGCAGTAAAACCTTTGGACTGCATAAAATAGATGCAATTTTAATTGCAAGCTAGTTCCGCTCAAACCATTAACAGTTGCACAAACCAGTATCTGCCGCGTCAATGAACCATCCAAATAGCAGATAAAATTACAATATAATTATTTCCCTAAATTAAGCTACTAAACTCTAGGTAAGTTAGTAGAATGTAATTACTGTAAACATCTTTAGAGACGCGGGTAATTTGTGTAAAATTGTACAGTTATTTGGTAATGAGAAACAAGCAAGTTATATTTAAGTAAAGAAAGTAAATGCGCTTTTAGCGTGTTTGTCAAACATTGTTGCAGAATTTAGGGATGCATAAAATTGTACCGTTTAGTTTATAACATATCTGCATATTACCATTTGATTGCCAATTTACAATTGACACTAACCAAAGATAAAAACATTTCGACAAAAAATAGTCAAACACTTGTTTACCTTCCCTTTCTGTTAGTTACGTGTTGCAGCTTAACCTGTTAAATGTGTTCGACGTGTATACTCGTTGTGAAAAATATAAAATTGCCATTAACTATAAAAACTCGAAATTTTAATAAAATACAATAAGAATATTATTTGGGGGATTGTTTCCTTTATCTTACCAATAGAACTGCGGTGGGTGTCAGCCAAATGATAAGTGATTGGTTCATGTTTGGTCTCAGCATTAGAGATTGGGAATTACGCACAACAAATAGAAGCTATCAACCCTTGTGCAATGCCGTTTTTACCTTTTAGATAGAGATTCAGGACCTCAGAACGAGCATGATTTCATTTTGCACAGAATTCAAAGCTCTTTTCTTCCTTGTAAAAGCTCTTGCGTCCCCTAGTTAATACGTAAAACGGTGCAAGATTTTTGAATGAGCACAGAATGCTCTAATAATCTCAAGCCCCAGAGATTGCAGAAAAAGTCGCTTGCAGTGACTATTACGACAATTGTAAACTTTTGGTTGTTTTTGTCCTGCGTTCGACACGTGTATACACGTCATTGTCTGATTTTAATTACCGTGTTTGTTCTAGTTATGTTGCGAGCCTGAAAACCATTTTGTAGATACCAAATTTTTAAATTCAACAGATCTCAAAAACGGATATTTTCTATGTAGTCACAATATTAAAGACACTTGTATAAGGGTTGATCGTCAAAAAGTGCACGAAAAAGTGTAACTTGAAAAACACCCAACTTTGACAATTTTTTTCTCTTTTTCTATAAAAGATAAAATTACCAAATTTTCTTTATAATATAGGGAATATCCTCCTTTATAACTGTAATTTTTTTTTTGCAACAACATGGATTAAATAGATTTCGAGAAATACGTTCCTAAAAATGAGCAAATACGGCATCTTAAAAACTTGTTCTTGTTCTTCTTGCTAACTTTTGTTTTGCAAACAACATAGCGCCAAAACGCGTGGACCGATTTTCATAAATAAGGTGTCGTTCAATTCGGAATTTTATGTAGATGTGCCTTATGAGAGGACTCGACGTTGTACGTGTAAAAAAATTGTGTTTACTCGTATTTACGTATTGTTATGTTTATGTACTTCTCTTTGGATATGTACGTGAGTGTCGAAAAAATAAAGTGTGAACATCTTTTTTTCAGTATGCTTCCAATCTCTAGACAGTGTTTTCTCATTTCAGGCAACCCAGTATCATCGGACAGAGATCTTGGTAAAAACAGGAAGCAAGAATCGAACCCAGTATCTCCTCATTAAGCGACTGATCTAATCCTTTCCATAACACATATTTGTCAAAATTGTACTTTTTTGAGTACAAACAAGATTTCTTTTACTTAAAGTACTCTAAATGCCAAAATCATTTTAGTTTACAATTTACAGGTAAAGTCAGTAAATTGTAAATATTCTAGAAGAAGAACCTTAAATTGTAAAGACAAAAGTTCAACGGACGATTTAATGTTAAAAGTGCAATCGCTTGTTAGTTAACTGAACAGTTCTCGTTTTACGGTGAGTGGTTACTGATTTGTTTTGGTGGTCACCAGGTAAAGTTCAGTGACACTATGTAAATACAAGCTAAAGAAGAGTTTAAGAGATATTATTTCCTTGTATAACCGCTACCGTACGTTATAAAGTTTCTTTGGAAACCATCATAAAAGTGAGAATATATATTCAGAACTAAACCACATTCTTCTTTAATCATATTTTTATTTTTAGATAGTTCATAAATATCACGAAAATATAATACTTCATATTAATAACCAATCATTTTTCTTGTAGACCTAGCTTCCTTGCCCTCTAGTCCTTCATTTCGAGCCGAGAGGGAGAGATCTCTGAGAAAGAAACAGTGAGTTATAAAAAGAGATATAGAGAGTAGAAGTTATTACCATAAAAGAACACGCGTTGGTTATGTTTACAAAAATAAATCAACTTACAAGATTCTACTTTAGAAAGTCTATTTTTAGAAATGATTAGGCCCACAGCGTGACGATTTTGGTACGTTTTTAAAAACAAGAAAAATTGTGAAGCTTATTTCTTTGAGAAGATCAATTAAATGCAAAATATCGATCAATTAAGTTCAAAGCCACCAGTCTTGAACAAAACTTAAAATGTAAGTTTTTTTAGTCATCTTAAATAACAAAATGAAGTCTAAATAATGAGTTTATAAGTCTATTTGTTACGTATTTGTTATTAAATATTTATATCTACGACATTATATGAAGCATGGAAGTTTGAAAAGTCCGTGCAAAAATAAAAACTACTTAATTTTTTGGGGTAAACCTTTTTTATTTTTCAACATAGTCTCCTTTTAGGCTTATACACTTCGTCCAACGCTTCTCTAGTTTGTTGATCCCTTCCGAATAATAGGATTTGTCCAAGTCTGAAAAATAGCCATTCGTTTCTGCAATCACCTCCTCGTTTGAATAAAATCTTTTTCCCGCCAGCCATTTCTTCATATTGGGGAACAAATAGTAGTCCGAGGGAGCCAAGTCTGGAGAATAGGGGGATGTGAAACGAGTTGGAACCCTATTTCCATTAATTTTGCGACCACAACTGCTGAGGTGTGAGCTGGTGCGTTGTCATGATGGAAAAGGACTTTTTTGTGGGCCAATCGTGGGCGTTTTTCTTGCAGCTCGGTTTTCAAACGGTCCAATAACGATGAATAATATGCACCTGTAATAGTTTTACCCTTTTCCAGATAGTCGATGAGGATTATTCCTTGCGAATCCCAAAAGACAGTCGCCATAATCTTTCCGGCCGAAGGAACGGTCTTCGCCTTTTTTGGCGCAGATTCCCCCTTGGTAACCCATTGTTTAGATTGTTCTTTGGTCTCAGGAGTGTAGTGATGTATCCATTTTTCATCCACAGTGACGAAACGACGCTTAAAGTCCTGCGGATTCTTCTGGAACAGCTGCAAACCGTCCTTACACGATTTCGTTTTTGGTCAAGCGTGAGCAATCGCGGCACCCATCTTGCGGATAGCTTTGTCATGTCCAAATGTTGATGCAAAATATTATGTACCCGTTCATTCGAGATGCCCACAGCACTAGCAATTTCACGCACCTTCACTCTTCTGTCATCCATCACCATATCATGGATTTTATCAATGATTTCTGGAGTAGTAACCTCAACAGGGCGTCCAGAACGTTCAGCGTCACTTGTGCCCATATGGCCACTCCGAAAATTTTGAAACCACTTATAAACTGTTCTAATCGAAGGTGCAGAGTCACCATAATGTTTATCAAGCTTCTCTTTAGTCTCCTCAGGCGTTTTGCCTTTCATAAAGTAGTGTTTAATCAACACACGAAATTCTTTTTCGTCCATTTTTTGAAAATCACTCGACTTCCTCGATTCAAACGAATGCCAAACACAAAGAAATAGACCGATCTGGCTGAAACTTGGTGTGTGTTCTTCCAAGAGATGCTACTAACTAAACATAACCTCGATACGCGCCAGTGGTGCTATCTCTCTGACTTTGCACGGACTTTTCAAACGACCCTCGTAATATAATCGAAAAAAATTAAATAAATAGAAAACACTAACACTACAAAAATTATAAAGGAAATTTTATCTTTGTAACCAAGATTATTTACATTATTATTAAGGGGATTTAAGCGACTTTTATGCAATACACGGACGTCACGTTGGTTTGCAAGTCTACCAACTGAACACATTAACATTATTATAGGGCTGCCCCTTGACCCCCTGTCATACACCTTAAACATCCATGCTCTTTAAACTATTTTTAGTCAAAACTATCCAATAAAAATTGCTCCGAAGTTGTTTCTTAAACTGAAAATGCTGTTTTGATATTGATATTGCTATTGGGCAGATGATATTAGTACTAATATTATTTTTAACAAGACGTTTTAAATTAAAAAAAACTTATTTAACAACTTTATTTACTTTTTACGAATACTGTTCAAATTATGTTGTAGCCACATTAAAATTAGCCTTCTAATATTGGTTTAAAAAGCGTGTTCAAGTTAAGGCGACTAAAATATTTAAATCTACCACACTTTATTTTATTTACTTATTGGTATAACCATTATATATGTTGGTTTAAACCTGAGAACATTCTCAAACTGAACTATACGTTCAAAACTTCAAATTTTGTACTATTTATTTCGTGATAAATACTTGAAATTTAATTTAATTTGGAAGTGACGTAATTAAGTAACTCAGTAAATAGAGTTTAGTTTATGCCGTTGTAAGGCAAACTAATACTGGCGCAGACTTAGTCTACACTCTCTGATTTCTTTAATTTTGTTAGCGTAATAACTTCACTATAATGCCAAACGACTTTAATTAGTAGAACTATGAAAACTTATTGTGAAACAAAACTCTATTAAGGGCCTTTCGCGACACAATCATATTTTATCCACTAATTTTATTATTAATTTACTTCGAAGTAATGAACATGTTTTGTTTCCACCAATTAGAATTCGTTTATAAGTTCTAAATTTTTGTTATTAGAAGATTTGCAGAAAGAAATATGTAGTTATTAATCAGCTTTATTTTATTTTATTTATTTTTTTTTTTGCACTCACAGATCAATTATGTTCAAAACGGAAACTTACTGAGAAAACTCAAAATAGGAAATACTGCATTAATTTTCATTAACATTTTTTAGAATTTATTAGATGTCACAGACCCTTATGCTGGCCATTTTCATCTACAAAATATTTGTTCAAGTATCACACTATTTAACTTAGATTAACTGTAATGTCTATTAATCTGTAATAAACAAACTATTAATCACAGGTTGAAAAGAAAAATTATATGTTTATTTTATTTATTTAGTTTTTAAGTTCGGTTTAAGTTCATTCTTCGATTAAAGTGATTGTTACTTTATGTAGTAGTCAAACGTTTATAATAATAGGTAATAATTAAACTGGGTTATTATTAAACAATATAGATTTTTTCAACTACATTCTTAGTATAGGTGTACCCACAATGTTATATGTTATGTATATGTGGAATATAAAATAGTTAAGATTAGCACTTTGTTAGGACAGTTAATTATTAAAGTATTTTACTGCAAGTACTCAATTAAAGGGCCTACATTAAATTACAACTGAGAAGTGAATAATTTACTTGTAATTAACAGTGTGTTATTTGTGCTCTCAAATACTCCTGTTAGACGAATTGAAGATTCAACTTTTGTTCAAACTTCGTGATTTAAATTTTAATAGTAATAATTGTATAAAATTTCGTAAAAATCTATCGAGCAGAAAACGAGATATTTAGGGTTAAAGTTTACTTTCGTTTTACGGACTGAAAACTTTAACCCTAAATATCTCGTATTCTGCACGATAGATTTTTACGAAATTTTATACAATTATATACTGAAGTTGTCTCTATATACAGGGAAAATATAAACAAAAACTATCGAGTAGTTTACTATATATTTAAATTTAAAGTTTTCTCTCTGTAAAACGAAAGCAAACTTTAACCTTAAATATTTCGCTTTCTGCTCGATAGATTTTTACGAAATTTTATACAATTATATACTGAAGTTGTCTCTATATACAGGGAAAATATAAACAAAATCTGTCGAGTAGTTTACTAGATATTTGAATTATAAGTTTTCAGTCTGTAAAACGAAAGCAAACTTTAACCTTAAATATCTCGTTTTCTCCTCGACAGATTTTTACGAAACTTTATACAATTATATACTGAAGTTGTCTCCATATACAGGTAAAATATAAACAAAATCTATCGAGTAGTTTACTAGATATTTGAATTATAAGTTTTCAGTCTGTAAAACGAAAGCAAACTTTAACCTTAAATATCTCGCTTTCTGCTCGATAGATTTTTACGAAATTTTATACAATTATATACTGAAGTTGTCTCTATATACAGGGAAAATATAAACAAAATCTGTCGAGTAGTTTACTAGATATTTGAATTTTAATTTGTTAGTCTGTAAAACGAAAGCACACTTTAACCCTAAATATCTCGTTTTCTCCTCGATAGATTTTTACGAAATTTTATACAATTATATACTGAAGAAGTCTCCATATACGGGTAAAATATAAACAAAATCTATCGAGTAGTTTACTATATATTTAAATTTAAAGTTTTCTCTCTGTAAAACGAAAGCAAAGTTTAACCCTAAATATCTCGTTTTCTCCCCGATAGATTTTTACGAAATTTTATACAATTATATACTGAAGAAGTCTCCATATACAGGTAAAATATAAACAAAATCTATCGAGTAGTTTACTATATATTTAAATTTAAAGTTTTCTCTCTGTAAAACGAAAGCAAAGTTTAACCCTAAATATCTCGTATTCTGCACGATAGATTTTTACGAAATTTTATACAATTATATACTTTAGTTGTCTCCATATGCATGTGAAATATAAAACAAATCTATCGAGTAGTAATTAGATTAGCAATTATGTTTGCTAAATAGAAGAGGAAATGAAAAATGATATGTTTTACGAAGGCAGGAAGTTTATTTTATAAAAACTAAATATTAATAATTTGATTCCAAAGTGTTTGCAAGTTTTCATATCATAAATATTATAAACAGTTTTTTAAGGTAAAAACAACAAGAAGTATGTAAAATTTTAGCTAGTAAAGAATTTAATACCATGTAAACTTACTGCATTTACTACAGTTCTGGTGCTTTTTCAAAAATGTAACAATAGATGGCGGAAGTAGTAAATGAATTGTCATTATTTATTATATTACCAGTTTTCCGGTACTCTAAGGTTCCGTTATTAATGTAAAACCAGGTTACATTTGCTGATTATAATATTGTTATATTTATTTCTTTTCAAATAATTTAAAAAGCTTTAAAAATGCGGAATATAGGGCTAACGTAAATCAATTTAAGCACGCAGTAATCTTTTACTTTTTTTCAAGATTTTTTAACCGAAGATTAGCAAAGGAATGATTCTCAATGACGTTTCATCGTGCCCGAGCACTACTGGATTACTTGGATCAAATGAGCTGTGGTTCCATGGATTTGCTAAACTTGTGTGGCTTGGCAAGTTCGAGATGAATGGATCATGGAACTCTCCTAGTTCATGTCCAGTCTCTCACTTTTTGCCCATCCGCAACACAAACTGGTCTTTTATTTTTTAGCATGAAAATTGCTGCAGATTTTTAGCTTTCTTTTCATCTTTTTCTACACAAATATTACTCAGTTTGTTCTGATCCAAGCAGTAGTGAACTCAAGCAGATGACTGTTGGCATGCGTTAATTAGTTATAATTTGTATTTAATTTTGTGTGTGGTAATTATTTTTAATAAAGTTACCATTGAATAGAATTATTGATTCCGAGTCTGTTCTGGAGTCACAAAACAATCCCCGTGATGAATTAAAGATCGGTGAATGGAGACTTAGAAAAACACGAAACAGAAATGTGCATTTAGGCAACAAGTTTTACAAAAGAAATTACACAGTGAGAAATTAGGTATTTTCTTTTCATAAGCAGGTTGCAATTATGAATGTTTGTGACTCCGATTCGGTCCAAGCCAGTCAGAACATTCAAATCCATTTAAATCTTCTCGAAACCTGGTTCCGGTAATGGAAAATAAAAATTAATGAGTAAAAATCAGTGTACATTAGGTTGGCTTTACGAAAATCTGCGAGTTCACCAGTACAACTGAAACGACATACTCGACTGAAACGACAAGACGTGAACAGACGCTACAAACTACTTACTGGACTACTTGGACCGCAGATCCAAACTCAACTTGAATCACAAACTGACAATTTACAAGACACTGTTAAGATCCATATGGACACACGGAGCAGAAGTGTGGGGCTCAACCAAACCCTCGGTAACTCCAAACGCCTGCAAACACTACAGTCTAAAAACCTAAGGAAAATCCTGAATGCTCCATACTACATTTCTAACTTTACCATTCACACTGACCTTCACATCCCTTTCGTCACTGACCTAATAAAGTCTCGCTACTGCAACTTTCACAGCCTCCTTGATCTCCATCCTAATCCTCTTGTCCAACAACTCTCCTCTCCTCACCTTCCCGATAATTAGAGGAGAGGTATTCCTTAGGTAATCCTTAATGCTAGGAAGGTTATTAAACAATTCGTTTACGATTTGTCCCATTTTCGCGGGAATTTCGTTCTCGTTATCTTGGGATTCGTTATCTTTCTGAGACTCAGTCTTTAAAAAAAAAAAAATCAAATTCCTGCTGACGGATGTTTTACAGCCATACATTCTTAGCATCTACTAATTAAGTATCTTCATATTATGGCGCCCAAAAAAGTTGTGGACACTCACTCAACTTAATATTACGCTGGCAAGTTAACTAGCTGTATATTTACAGTATACTAGTCAATAAAGTCGTATTTTTGGATAATCGATTACATCAAGATCGAACCAGAACTGATAAAATACGACTGAGAAGAATATTAAACGTATTAAATTAATATTCATATTAAATATTAAATAATTAACTTTATCATATCCCTTATTATTTTCTAACTGTACTTAAAACTTAATGCGGTGAATATGAAAGAAGTATTCAATTAACTGAGAACATAATGCATCAATAATCTTCTCTTTTGTTAACAAAAATAAATTGTATCTCCATAAAAATATATATTTACATACCGAAAAAAAGTAAAGTGTAGCTAATCAAGAAGGCAGAGAAATCGTAAATAGCAGCAGGCAAGTCTTTGGCTTTTAAATAATAATAATAATAATATAAAAGTAAAGAATGTATTCATATCTTTTGAAATTTATTTCTATTTGCAAATCTTTAATGTTCACCTTTCTTTTATTTATTATCAAAAAAATAAAAATAAATAAAATTCTAAAATGTTTTATATTGTGGTAAAGAGGTTGTTGAACTCTTTTTAGCAGCATCATATCCAGAAATACATTTTTAAAAAAAGTCGTATCCTAAAAACAACTAAAATAAAAGTCGTATCCTAAAATTTTATTGATTCAAAAGCCGTTCTCGTTCTTAACGTGTATTTAATACATTTTCTTTAAGCTTGAAATAACTTTCTTTGAGCTTAAGCTCGTATGGGCACAATATAGATCACAACTTCCGCTCTCTCGCTACAGATAACAATTGTAGAGGTTCCTAGATAAAAGAAAACTAATTGCAGCAAGCCTGGATCTGAACTCGGATCTCCGTTTCCAGTTCGTCGCGATTCCAATTGAACGAATCCCTTCCATTTTTATTATTGTTTACTATAAAATCAACGGAATATGAAGTTCAGTAAGTGGGACAGCTGTGTTGTAACCTCTCACGCATCTACGAGGTGATTTTTTAAAGTTTTAACTTTAACAAGTTCAACGTTGTCAAGAAGAAAGAAATTTGCGCATCCAGCAGAAGCTGTATAGACACTCTCAGGGTCTTTAAGCCATTTACGATAGCTTTCGGCGCTACCACCATTGGTAGGAATATAAATACATAAAATTTCGTCAATATTAAGTAATCAAACAGTGGTCTACAATGAACTTTTTAAACTGAATGAAAGACATTAATTTAAAGTTTTACAAAATGTGGGATTAAGTTAACCAAATTAAACATTTTGAACTAAAAAAAAATAAAATAAATATATTATAACCGAGAAAAGTAAAATTCATTTTAATACATTGGTGTATAAATGATGCAAAAATAGTCTCAATTTTTTTATGGCTGTCGGGCTTTAAAAGACTGCGATAAACCTTTGCAATAAAAACTTTATAGACAACAGAACGAAACATTAGCTAATTGATAATAATTTTACAGAAAAGTTGTTCACAATAATGGCTAAACTAAAGATATGATGATTGTTAACATAATAAAATTACTTCATTTACCAAGTCGATTATGTTACAGAAAGCTCAAGAGAAGGTACTCGCGTAACATTTATTAGAACAAATTTTGAATCTTAAACTTTATGACGCAGTCAAAAACAAAGCAGAGTTAAGAAATAATAATTAATTAATACATTTAAAAAGGAATGAGGACAAGTTACTACTTCACAACAGAAATCAAAGTACTAAACCTTATCAAAAAAAGGTACACAATACAAACGTCAGAAGCTGAGCGCTGGGAAAAATTAATTGGTAAGCGCATAAATTAATTTTAATTCACTGGATAGAAATAGAGTATCAGTGGAAAATGAAATCAAAAACTTTATGGTGGGGTGCAATAAGGGTACGTCAACCAGATATCAAACTTGAACTGCCAATGATTTTTCTTTATTGAGTTAACCGACAAACATACAGACCAATTAGTAAAAATTATTTTGTGAGATTCAGGAAACCTAAAAACAGATGTTTCCGTTAAAATTAAAAATGTAGAAATTTAACACGATCTGACACGAACGGAATAAGAAATATAATATGAAATTACTGAAGGGTAAATAATAACACTTTTGTTTTCTTTAAGATGCATCAACATTTATAATCATAGGCGCCCGGTGCTTTTTTTAGCGCACTGCCGGGCCTCAAGACAGTACTCTCGTTACAGACAACACTGTTCATCGACAGCGAGCTGTAAGGAGTTCCAAGGAAGAGAAAATCTAAGGGTCAGCAGCTATTAATGGCACGTTTTTTTCATTAAAAAAGGATAAGATTTAATTAAATTCATTAATTAGCCATTTAAGATTTTACTAAACACTTCTCAAACTATTCAAACAACAAAATTTTTAAAAAAAATTGCTTTTTACCTTTTCTCCTGTAAATTTTTTGTTCAAAAAAGATGATTAACCGCTCAGTCGCATCAAGTACAACTACCGGGAACACTGGATTCAAACAGTTTGAATAAATTACGCACTCTGAAAGCTAACGAGAAATCCCTCCTTTCAACAGGTATTTGAGAGATATCTGTGTAAAGACTATGGAACTAAAATTGTTTCTGTTCACTGCCCTCAGGAAGGTTACAGTTACAGAACTAACCTTTCACTTGATGGGATGAATTCAGTGAAGGGTAAGGGTAATAAAATTTATTTTTACTTTAAAAATTCTATAATTGATTGGTGTCATTTTTATTGTCACTCTTAAGTCCAACATTTTTAAATATTGCAAGTGTATCATTTCCACATTTAATTATTAACTCCTGAATAAGTAAATTCTTTTGGCCCTTCATTTCTTAAGTATCTTCTCTTTTTTTTTTTTAGCTTCAAAGGAGGTTATTTAGGTTTAATGAAATGATTATGGCTTTTCCTTTCCCTCCTGGTACTGCATCACTTTTGGAAGATATTGACAGTAAGTAGGAAAGATAATTATATTTAAATTTGCTTTATTCTAGATTCAGATATTAGTCAAGTTGCAAGTTTATTCTAAGTTAGCTTAGTTTTTGATTGTAAACGAGTTAAACTTTTACAGAGAAACTAATGGTTGTACTGAGAGACGGTAGAACATTAATTGGATATCTCAGAAGTATTGATCAGTTTGCAAATCTTGTTCTACACAAAACTATAGAAAGAATACACGTTGGAAAAGAGTATGGGGATATCCCTAGAGGTGTTTTTGTAGTTCGTGGTGAGAACGTAGTGCTGCTGGGTGAAATGGTAAGTCTAAAAAATTGCTCTATATGTTGTAATTTCTCCGAGAAAAAAGTTAATTATTTAAAAGATTTGAGAATAATCAGTTCTCAAGCATTTTTTTTTTTTTTTTAAATAAAAATAAATTTTTAGTCTGTATCACATTTCCTCTCCGAGTCTTAGAATCGACTCTTTAGTGAAAAGACCTCAGTACGATCCAGACCAAATCTTCTGTTGCTCTTAATGAAGGCCCCACATTCCAAGTTACAAATATTTCTTTTGACAATGTTTCGGAGGAGCTGCTCTCAATTCAAACTGTTCACCTGTACGATACCTACATATCTGCGTCTACATATTTTACTCTTCAACATTCATTCTAGAATAAGTATGCTTTTTTCCACTACCTTTACAAAAATTGGCCGGCCACTCTTATAGTTGGTTTAATTGGATTATTAGTAGTTTATTTTTAGAAATTCTTAGGTTTCAGGTTTAACATCTTTTGATTACCTTTTTTGTGAAACGTTTTGACTCATTTTCACCTTAGAATACCATCAGATCCTGTTTTGTCTCGCAAGATCAAATATTGGATACATTGAGTTTCCGAATGTTTCCAAAGGACTTGCCCCAGGCTGTATTTCACCTAGTACCCTGCGTTATTGCAAAATCTCTTCCTTTTTTAACATCTGTATTCAATATGTCATTTGAAACCTCCCTAACTTTTCTTAAGTTTAGATGTATGAATCTATATTGTCCCATTTTAAATAAGACTATCCCTTAGATGTACTTAATATCCGAGCTATCAACTTGACTTTAGTTAGGTTTTGTCTGTTAATTTGTACTTCTCTCTATCTTCCATACACCATATTGATGGTATGATCACAGAAGCTCTGTAGTGCTACCTTTCTTGCTTAGAACTTCAAGATCTTTTAATGGCATACCTATTAGAACTCTGTAATGCACTTTAGCCTATCTTTTTTGTGGAGAATTGCTCTGTAATTTGGTTTCTTTAAAAAGGAATCCACATCAGCAGAATTGACTTATTAAACACCTAGTATGGTATTGTTCATTTTATTTTTGTCTTGGTGACTGATTCATTAATACAAAAGGAAGATAGAATATTGCCAAATTTGTAAATTATTTAGTTTCTGATGTTTATGACGGAAATTGGTAATTCTTTCTTCCTATTACACACATTATTCCGATGCATTGATTACCGATTTGGTTATTCCTCCATTAATGCCCATCAATCGAGCTATAACTCTTCACCTTAATATCCTCAGACTTGACCAGACGCATTTTTATCTGATATAATGTTTATATTGTGTTTAATTTCTGTATCTAAAATACAGACCAAACCAAAAAGGCCTCCAATTGAACATGTATTTATTCTAAGGGGACAATAGTCCCAGGATAATAAATTTATTTTCTTTCATTCATTCATTCATTTAATTTCTTGTCTGTATATATTTATGCTTTATATTATCATGTTTATTTTATTATTATTATTATTATTTGTATAGCATTCCGTTTGTAAATAAATAGTTAAGAAACATTTGTAAAGAATCATACATTACAATTATACGTTAGAATTATGTATGTACAATTTGCATCTATAAGAAATTCAGGGTTTATTTAAAGGTAACTTTTCAGATTTTTTTGGTAGATTTCATTCTTAAAATATTTTTTCCCCCTATTAATTAAAATAAAACAAAATTGTTTATAAAAATGGTAATTTAACATATAATAGAATCTTACTCTGTTTGTTGACACAATTCTGCTATGAAGTAAACCTCAAGAAAATTTAAATTAAGAAGACAATAAAAATAGATAGCTCATAGAAAATTATCCCTAGGAACCCTAAGAATTTCTGAAATGAAGCAGTAGTAGTTTTTATATCCTACATCTACTGGGGTTTTGCTAATTCTCTAATATTAATTAGTAATTATGCTAGTTGCTCCTCTTTCACATTCATTTATTTAATAATTTTCATTATAATTCTTCATTGTTTTAGGCTATTGAGAAGGAAATGAATTTACCATTGAAAAAAGTCTCAATAAATGACATTTTGGAAGCACAAAGACGTGAACAAGAATCTAAACAAGAACAGGATAAACTTATGGCTAAAGCGTTACGGGAAAGAGGCTTGAACTATGTTCCAGACCTTAGTCATGATGATATGTTTTAATAAATTTTTTTTCTGCTCTATTCTCGTTTAAATGAGTAAAAGAAAATCTTTGGTTTAAAAAAGAAAAATATTTCGTTTGTTGATATAAGTTGTGTAAATATTATGGAGGTTATTTTTATTTTTCAGCAAATGTAAATATTTGGTAATAAGATGGAAATTAATTTAATTGTAAACAAAATTTTGTACTCTATTTACTATTTTATAGGGAAAAAATTAATAATATATGGTGTAATTTCACTACATTTACTATTTACTTTGTTCTCCCCGTCTCTTTCATATTTCAATTGCGTTAGAAATCATCTCAGGATAAAGGTAATCCAGAATGTTCTAGAACTCACAAGAAAGGAATAATGTAAGACAGTTGTTCTTGTCTTTCTTGCTACTAATAAGGACCAAAATATTTTTGAATTTTTTTTTTATAAATGTGGATTTACTCCAAACTGCTACTTTAATTACGAAAAAACACCTATTTAAATAATAAATAATTCGCTTCACAATAAACAAACTATTTATTTAACAACTGAATCTTTGTGGATCTAAGATCTTTTAAGACTTTCTTTTTATTATTCTCTTTAGAGTAACCATTCTGGCCATTACATTGTTCTATTAGCTTCTTGACATTTATTTTATTAAACAATTGTTTAATCTATGCTTAGATCCACTTACCAGTGGCCCCTAAAATTGTTGGATATTGTGCCTAGTAGCACTGTACAACTTAAATAATAAATAAATACATCCTAATAATCATCTAATTTAATTTTCAAACATAATTTAACTTATTTCTTTTATAAATTATTAATCATATGATTATTTAAAACATAAAATCATTCCAACTGACTATTATTTTTTCAATCCTAATGTGTCTATACATATTAGGTTCAACTAATTTTGTAAATTATATTCTATTTGTTTCTTTTATCTTTTGCTACCATATGAATAATTTAATTAAACATCAGAATTCCTAGTAGACTCAAACATCATTAAATTTCGAAAATATAATAAATTTATTCAACTAATTGGTGATTTCTCCTTCGAAGTAATTTTTAGTGCCATCAAAACATGAACCACAATCTGAATTCTCTGGTAACAGAGGTGGGCAAATGAAAATTGTTTAGATTTTTAATTCCCTTTTAACGAAGAAAACAATGGGATTAACAGAAAAAGATGGGTTCAACAACGCTTGTAATAAATGTAACTTTTTATTTTTGTAGAGCATTATTAAGTCACAAGGTACTCCGGTGGTTTGCAACAGAGATGTTACATGTTTAAACTGTTTAGCTGTTAGTAACTATAGCAACGAAATGTCGGGTTGAACTGTTCGATTCTGGCAGTTGTTGCATTCATAAGCAAACATTAGGTGCTTCTCACAATGTTATTAGAATTAGTATATGATCTTACCTTAGAAGTGCGCAATTAATACTTGGTAAACGCTAATAACTTGGAAGATTTTTTTTTCTTAAATTATTAGCTCTCAGAAAAAGTTTAAGAAGATATTAATTAAGAAATATGCCTAAAATTGCTGAACCTTCTAGTGCTAAAAGTCCTTCTAAATCCAGTGAACATGTTCGCTCTATTGGAGAGAAGAATACATCTAGATCTTCTTTGTCAAGTCCATCAATAAGTAAGGAATATTTGAATTATCTATAAATTATTTAGCTAATTTTATGACATTTTGAATAATTTAATGTTGTATTTATTATTAATTTTAAACTTGAGAAAAGAATTGCAGATAGATGTACAGATGGTCAATTAAATAAAGTTAATTGAACGAGTTGTTATGGAAATTAATATTTGATATGTTTTATGACAGTAGTACTAGTTGCATTCATAAAAGGAAATGTAAGTTTTGTGGAAAGAACGTTAAAACAAATACCCTTTCTAGGAAGGTATCAACTGCAGCAAAAAGAGGGAAAAAGCAATTTAGTCGCTTCACATATTATGTACCTCAAACAGAACATAGTCCTGTCGAATGTTCGAACTGTAATTCGGAGCCTTCCTCCATTTGTAATTATTAATTTATTATTGTAGTTACTGAATTTTTTTTTCATGTTGTTAAGTTTTTTCTGTGCCTTTCAACTTCTAGTAGTACCGTTTATATGAGAATGATAATTACGGGTTTAGGACGAACTGGAATGCATTTGCACTCCATTATCTCTACAGAAAATAATGGCGTTAATAATGAAATTAACATCAGCTAAGGAAAGACCATGTATTTTTGCATTTGTTTAATTCTACTTTATTATATATTCCTTTCTAATTATTTAATTTCAGGCAAATTAAAAACCCTTCAACATTCAGTACCGTACTCCGCAAAGATAGCAGGGGTTTTGCAAGAGCTGAAGGATGACATTGTTAAGGAAACTCAGTTAAATCATATGGCTGGAGGTCAATATGTCATTTTATAATAATTTAAGTAATTAAATATGTCAGCTTGTGAAAATTATGTCAGAAATAGGGTATTTTTAGATCAAAGGACTAGACAGTCAATAATTATTCCTAGTGCTCAACAGTAACATGAGTAGAAGAAGGTACAAATAGTAATGGCTGGCTCGTATAAATATATTTCATTTCTCAATCAGCGAATTGATTTTTTTTACAAACAAGGTTTGTTAAACAAAGGAAGTTACCAAATATTGAGTAGTGTAAAGAGTT
This sequence comes from Rhodnius prolixus, assembly GCF_049639745.1. Taxonomy (NCBI): domain Eukaryota; kingdom Metazoa; phylum Arthropoda; class Insecta; order Hemiptera; family Reduviidae; genus Rhodnius; species Rhodnius prolixus. The sequence goes on along the minus strand of NW_027411634.1, from coordinate 11,650,412 downwards.
TAGAGTAAAGTTGAATAATAAGCAATGAAAGTCCGGAGGCCGGCAGTGCACTGAAAAAGCTCCGGGCGTCAATGACCTCTGATGCTGCCGCATCTTAAATTAAAATAAATTAATAACAAATAGGTAATTAACGTAATAATATTGTATTACAATCATTATTTTGTACATTTTCAAGACATTCTTTGGCAATGAACATAATTTTGTTCTCTGCTATTTTTAAGTGTGTTGGTTCATCTCATTATAAATTGATCAATATTTTTATTAGAGTAAGAAATTATTTTCAGTTATATATTAATCGTCAAAATTTTCATTCTTGTATCTAATTAAACTAATTTTCAATCTATCTGTTTATTCAGATTATATTCATCACACCTGTAACACTTCACCCAAGACTGGTCTAACTGAAGTGTATGTTGAACAGAATGGGCGATTTACTAAAGCACCAAAAGAGATTATTGAACAAGATATGAACAGTACATTGCGTTATTTAGGGACTTCTGATCCAGAGTAAGTTTTGTCTACGGAATAACAGTATATTTGTTAGTTTTACTCGTTAGTTTTTTTTTTTCTTTTGAAATTAACATTCAGATTCAAGGTATTTATAAAGTCTTTGTTATTAACTGTAAAAGGAGGCATTTAAATCGATGTAAATTTATGATATTGTTCTAGGTCTTAGATATTATTTAACGGATAATGTGAGAATTTAACAGTAATGTATGTTTGATACCTAATTTGGTAGTTGAACGGAAAGCCTGCCTAAAAAAATAGGCATTACTTTTTTTTTCTTTTATTTTTTACTTTTAAGAAATTTAATTCCTCTTCAACTAATAAAACTTATTTTAAATGATTTCCTAAAAGCATTTTTCTATTTTAAAACGTAAGAAGTTTTCTGTTAAAAATTAAATTCTAAAATGAAGTAATTAGATGATATTAAATACAGATAGTAGTTCATGATGTTAAATAACTATTCTTTGAAAAATTTTGAATTAAACCACAAAGGGGATGTAGTAATCTTTGTAGACTAAAAAGGGGAAAACACTTTTCTTATTAAGCTTTGTGGTAATAAAAAATAGTCAATGGAAAGTGAATATAGAGTTTAGCAACGAATGAGTGATACAGTATTATGATACAGTATTTTGAGTAATACAGTAGTATGTAAAAAATCTAATTTCAATGTGATAATATATTTTAATATTTAACAGGGAAACTTATAATACTCCTCTAGATATGGCAATTTATGCTCAAAAGACGTGGAGTGTAATGAGTAAAATTTGTTTTGGTATACTTGCTGGTATTGCTGTATACGATTTAGTCTTAGTAAGTATACTTTTTAGATACTAAACTTTTATTTGTTATTTGAATATTATCAGAGGAAATAGCTTGATTGAAAGACTAGATAAAGGTGCATTTGAGTTCTATTATTACCTTAAAAGTGGTATATTGGGTAAATTTCTTACATACTGTTGTATATAATATTGTATTTACATTAAGGACCGTAGTAAGCTACTTTTGCTATCTAGTAATTTGTATAATCATTTTTATTTTCTAGCTACATTTTCATTTGAAAATAACACGAAATCGATCAACTTTAGAGAAGTTTTTAGATATGTATTCGCCAAGTTCATTTCTAATCACAAAATGTTATCATATAATATTGACAATATGTTTAATCACACTTTTTGATTGGTAATTATATTTAGTTTAATAATTATAATCTGTTGGTGTCTAATATAATTATTTATTAACTCTTTTCTTACAGGTTTGATTTAGCACATATGAATCTACAACATTTTGCAGATACGTTAAATTTTAGAAGAATATGGGTTGTAACAATTATCTATTTGGCAGCACTATTCGCTGCATTATATAACTTCAGCTCGGACGATTTAATGATACTGTATGATAATGTCAAGCAAGATATCAAAGATTCTGAGGTATGAAAGAGTGTTTATTCTTAAATTGTGTTCTTTTTATTTGTCTTTAGGAAATATGCCGCTATGGACCATACATTTTTGTCTTAAAATCAGAATCATTTTTTCATTTAATCCGTTTTGCAGGACATAGACTACACGATATATTTCTGGATGGTTGCTAAGAAAGTTTGCTGCTGGTGTTGCCTTATTGGTTGGATATTTATTGCTTTAACAAACAATGAGGATTTATTTTTAATACACTTAATGGCAATGAAGAAATACGATTATGACGAAGATGTAAATCAAGTTTATGAAAATGTTAATGCAGTTCCTTGAACAAGTAATAATTAGTAATTTTTGGTTTATAGCGACAATTTTTTGTTCCTGTTTTTAATACAAATTGATTTATTTATTTAAAATTATTAATGAGTTTTTTTTATTGAATCTCATTTCATTGAATTTTATTTTATATTTTATTCTATATTTTAATGAAAACTGAGACTTGTAGACAATTAAACTATAGAAATTATTTTTTAACAATCGTGGCTGAATAATCCAGATACAAACAGAGATAATTTCTACTTATTTGGTTGGGTTTCACGAAAAAATCAATTACAACAATCAGGAAAGAGTTTTGAAGATAGGACATATTCTGTAATTGGGAAATATTGTGTCCAAGCGACCTAACGAACCCATCTTAGAGAGATAGGCTAGCAAATTCAAGCTAAAACCTTTTGTAAGACAAAGTCATAAACAGTGATTCCTAGGATTATTTTTACATTATCTAGTTAGATTTTAAAATTTCATTTCACCCATTTTCACTGAAAGCAACTGATGATGTATAACGAGTACGATTTAGAGAATGGCAATGCGCTGTAAGTAATTATTTGAAATGTTTCCACTTGAGGTTATTATTTAAAAGATATTAAGATATTTTCTTTTCAAATCTATTTAAATGTTTCTTTACTCTCTGAATAGGTCACAGCAATAAATTGTGCGCTACATAATATTACTCATGGTATCCTTGAATATTTACAAACTCTAGGAAGTGAAAGTAACTAACTTACAAACATAAACATAGAGCTTTTAGTCCTTGAACGTTCTACAGCTTAAAAAAAAAAAAAAAAAAAAAAAAAAATCTGAAAATACTACATTCGTACAGCCAATCATAAGAAGGTCAACAAAAGTGTTCAATGCATATAAATGCAAGAAAGTTTATAATTGCATTTATGTGCGTGAACGTACCCTTGAATTTATAATTATTGTAATATTTTTTTTTTAAATAGGAATCGATGAAATGTTTAATTTTTAGTTTTTTAATTTAAAAATAGAGTAAACTTTTTGTTCTTATCTTATGTCAATTTACCAACTAAATTTTCTTGTAAAATATTGCACTATAGTGAAAATAAAAAACAATGGTCATTAGTTAAATAAAATAAAGTTTCAGAAAACTTGAAAAATCCGCTCATTTAAAGGCAGACCTTTTTAAACTAAAAATTTTGGTCACACGTTTGACATTTATAAATTTATTAGAATAAATACTTTAAAATAGGTTAGAGGAAAACTTAACTTGTTTGCTACAAGAGATTCGCGGAGAGTTTCCTGAAAATGGTAAAAAATCGAAGTATACGTCGAATGGCTATTCAGTTTAAAAAAACATAATTGAAACTACCATAAAAAAAAAAAAAATTAAAAAACATGAAATATTCATTAATTACAGTTTATTTTTGTTACATACCTGCTTGATTAATTTTGTTCAGGTATTAGAACCTAAAAATTTACTGAAATGTTAGTTGGAATTTTCCTTAAAAAAAGGCGCTTACAGTATCTACTTTAAATTTTTACTGAAACACTATAAATCCCTTTACCCTTAAATCCCTTCCCCCAAGAAACCCTACTAATTATTTTTCCCTAAAAATATTCCATTTAAGTGGGAAGTAAAAAGTGTTTAACACCATTAGGAGGACTAAGAAAAATAAAGAAATAGATTTACAAGTGGCATTTCTTTGATCAAAATTTGGTGGTTGCTGGTATATACGAGGGTCGTTTGAAAAGTCCGTGCAAAAATAAAAACTACATAATTTTTTGGGGTAAACCTTTTTTATTTTTCAACATAGTCTCCTTTTAGGCTTATACACTTCGTCCAACGCTGCTCTAGTTTGTTGATCCCTTCCGAATAATAGGATTTGTCCAAGTCTGAAAAATAGCCATTCGTTTCTGCAATCACCTCCTCGTTTGAATAAAATCTTTTTCCCGCCAGCCATTTCTTCATATTGGGGAACAAATAGTAGTCCGAGGGAGCCAAGTCTGGAGGATAGGGGGGATGTGAAACGAGTTGGAACCCTATTTCCATTAATTTTGCGACCACAACTGCTGAGGTGTGAGCTGGTGCGTTGTCGTGATGGAAAAGGACTTTTTTGTGGGCCAATCGTGGGCGTTTTTCTTGCAGCTCGGTTTTCAAACGATCCAATAACGATGAATAATATGCACCTGTAAAAGTTTTACCCTTTTCCAGATAGTCGATGAGGATTATTCCTTGCGAATCCCAAAAGACAGTCGCCATAATCTTTCCGGCCGAAGGAACGGTCTTCGCCTTTTTTGGCGCAGATTCCCCCTTGGTAACCCATTGTTTAGATTGTTCTTTGGTCTCAGCAGTGTAGTGATGTATCCATGTTTGATCCACAGTGACGAAACGACGATTAAAGTCCTGCGGATTCTTCTGGAACAGCTGCAAACCGTCCTTGCAACACTTCACACGATTTCGTTTTTGGTCAAGCGTGAGCAATCGCGGCACCCATCTTGCGGATAGCTTTGTCATGTCCAAATGTTGATGCAAAATATTATGTACCCGTTCATTCGAGATGCCCACAGCACTAGCAATCTCACGCACCTTCACTTTTCTGTCATCCCATCACCATATCATGGATTTTATCAATGATTTCTGGAGTAGTAACCTCAACAGGGCGTCCAGAACGTTCAGCGTCACTTGTGCCCATATGGCCACTCCGAAAATTTTGAAACCACTTATAAACTGTTCTAATCGAAGGTGCAGAGTCACCATAATGTTTATCAAGCTTCTCTTTAGTCTCCTGAGGCGTTTTGCCTTTCATAAAGTAGTGTTTAATCAACACACGAAATTCTTTTTCGTCCATTTTTTGAAAATCACTCGACTTCCTCGATTCAAACGAATGCCGAACACAAAGAAATAGACCGATCTGGCTGAAACTTGGTGTGTGTTCTTCCAAGAGATGCTACTAACTAAACATAACCTCGATACGCGCCATTGGTGCTATCTCTCTGACTTTGCACGGACTTTTCAAACGACCCTCGTACATACTTAAATTGAAAATCAAATATGAAAGGTTTTTGAGTTGCGCTGCCTACATATATTCCAACAAATTTCTCAAAATAAAGCAATTCGTTAAAAGCACATTTTCCAGCAACATAACGTGTACTTATTTCTGGGTGAAAACACAAAAAATATAAAATCTTCAGGATTTTAAATACATCCTCTTACAGGGCAAGGAACATCCATGAGAAAATTCATTTTGCTGTCTTTAATAAAATTTTATTTCATAACCTTTCCATATTATAATATTACATGGACATAACACCAATCTTCTACATAATAGCTTTAGAAAGAGATATAAATCAAGACACTATCACAAAGAGAGTATTGAATTGAATAAAAAATGATAATAAAGTATTTACTAATTAAAAAACAATGAGCAAAAAAACCTTATGTCATGGAAATAACATTAAATAAAAAGAAAAATCTCATTACATATTGAAATACGTACACTGTATTCCGTTATTTATTTTATTATAATTATTTATTTTATAAGATTTGCTCTTTTAAATAAAATAATAATGAAAATAGACAAAAATAAATGATTTAAATAATACAACAATGGTAACATAATTCCTTATTAGCAACAAATGTAATATAATTGTTGGCAATCATTATAATAATTTTTTATTGCACGTTATATTTATGGCAGTTTTTTACAATTAAGATAATGATTAATTGATTATTCTTTTGTTATTGAATTATTAAAATAAAGCTTGGCCAGCTTGAAACTATTCTAAATTTAAAAATTATTGATGCATTTTAAACAATTTTAGAATGATACAATGAAACAGAAAATTTTTGTAATTTTGTCTTTTCTGTTCCCCCCCCCCCCCTACGTTTAACTAACTGATTTTTAGATTATAGAATTTCTGTTAATAAAGTAAAATGTTATTATTTTTGAAAAAATAAAATGAAAATTTAAAATTTTCTTTCTCTTAACAAAATTATTAAAGTTTAAAAGTTATCATTAAACACTTAAATTAATTATATGTACAACAAAGTAAATAAAAAAAAACATGTTCATAGAACTTACGTTGTAAATATATCATAGATATATGGGATAAAAATCACTAACCGTTCAGCTTCTAATAGAAATTTATTCTTTTATGGATTCGCCTTATCAACAGCGTTTCCATTAAAAAAGATTCAATAATTTCTTAAGCCTACTTGGTTAGCAAACAAAATATGCTTTTGAAATTCCAAAGTGGACTTCTTAATTATGCTTAACTTTTAATAATTTCATTCAATTTTTTTTATTTTTGTGGAAATTACCTTCCAAGTAAAATTAAAATAATTGCATTAATGATAGACATATATACAAACATTTTTTGCCACAATAGGCATACTCTTTATTCTCGCCAGAGTTAGCATCTTATAAAATGAAATAAGAATCAACTTTAGCGAGAGTACGTAATATAATTTAAGTGGGTTATAAAACAATAAATGGGAAATATATACAAAGGAACTCTTTGGGAGTATTACAACCTGGTAATCCTCTTAGAGTCGAACTGCTTCTTTTTTTGTTTTTAAAGGGAATATGGATGGCAAAATTGATAGACAAGTCTTTGCGAGCGTTCCGTCTTTTTCATGATACCTTTCTTGTAATATTGCCTAATCGAACGAGACAATTTGTCATAGTTCATTGCTGGACGATTTTTACGTTGACCCCATAACCTTGCAACTCTTACTGAATCCTCTATTTTGAATACTCCAGTTTGACGATCTACCCAACGTATGCAGGTACCATACATGGCTGGAGAATTAAGTAATTCTTTAAGAAATTGCCATAGATGGATATGTGAACCACCGCTACTGCTTCCGCCGCGACTTGAACTACTTTTGGGCGACGCTTGTGAAGTGCTACCCATTTCATCGTCCTCTTCATCTGTGAACAAAAAAAAAATCCACATTACTGAAATCAGTCAACAATATACATACAATTTAGGTTAACTATGTTGTTTTTTTAAAGTCTTATGAATTTTTAACAGACACGAGTTCCTTTATAAGCTTTTTATTTTATTTTCTTTTTGAAGAATTTATCAAGAACAAATCAAAAAAACAATGTCAGCCCACATTACAATGGCATAATGATTTATTCCAAAAGTATCTATAATTTATTTAAAAAATTCTGCATGACAAGAATTTTTATAGATAATATATTTATGACCCGAACTATTTGAATGTCAAAATATCAAGGTGAAAGGGTATACGCTGTTCTTGGATAAGGATTTATTTTTGTATCTATTTAAACTCACGTGGGTTAGATTAATAAATATTATGGCTTTGTTCACTTAAAGGAACGTTTGTGAAAAGAACAAGAATAAATTTATTGTTCTTAGTCAATTACCTTCACTTTTTTACAATAATTGTAAACTATAAATTATGATGTAACATCGTAATCATGCACATTTCAAATTTGTCTAAATGCAGAAATGTTAAAGCACATACCGGTATTTATGAAATAAAAAAGAAATCGTATTTACAAGCAAATATTCCTCCAGAGAAACACTATTATTATTACATTTATTAAAAGCATAAATTATTTACAACAATAATTAACTTATTAAAAGTAACTGGAATGATTTAAAAATTATGATAACCACTCGGTTTTTTCGAACAGAATAATTAATGTTATTTTTATATATTTATTTTTTTTTTACAATAAATATCCCATTGATTTAAAATATTGAGTTTTATCTGATCTTTTTGAATTTTTTATCAAACAACATTCCATATGAGAACACTTTTAGGTTGCACTTATGATCCTAACAAAGCATTGAGAGATAAAGATGAAACAGTTTTCGCCAAAATGTGCCTAAAGAATACTACCGACCGGTATGAGCAAGAAGTTTTAGAAATTAGGAAGGGTATGGTGGTTCAAAGAATAATTTAATCGTACAAAGACTTGGAGATAAATGAGAATAACCTAGCGCGTTAACAGATTAATCTTGAATGTCTCCGATTTTTAATTAAATTCAGGAGGAACCCTTAGTAGTTTGGAATTCCTTATTACTGATAGAGGTTCACTTCTGCTAGGTTAGGTCAACAAAATGAAAAGTTACAGGCATGTGGGTTGGATGAAATTTGAAAGTAAAATCACTAAAAATAAGGAAAGGCAAATTCCAAGTTAAAGAAGAGTGTTTGATTCAAAGCAACACAAATAGAAAATGTGGAATAAAAAGATGTTGAATCTGTGAAAATTTGGAGGGCGCCAGTTGTAAAAAATATTTTTTAATTAACAATAACTAGTTAGACCAGATTTCTTCTTTATAATATTACAATACTTTCCTAAAATGACTCACAACCTGACCTCGAAGAACACAACAAAATTTGTCAAAGCGTTGGCGAAAAATTAAGAGTTCATTTATTGAAAAAATCCTCACAAATATAATAATCAGCAATAAATAATAAATACTCCTTAGCTTTGAAATATTCTGAGTAAGGTTGTAATGAAAAGTGATTTGAGTAAATTGTGAGATTTATGTGAAAAGAAATCTTGTATTTTGTTTGTCTTAAGTTGTTACATTTTTTTTGGGAACAAAAAAAAAATTGCAGAATTTGGTTCTTCCCTCTCTTAATCATGAGAAGCAAATAAAAGTTTAAAAAATACATGATTTTTATCTATAACTATAGAGAGAAGCAGTCAGAAAACTACTATGTTATATAGCAGCCTGCTACAAGAGAGAGGCCAGATCATAAAGTAATGGCTGTTATGAAATAAATTATATATCAGTTGTAAAAGGAGAATAACAAGATAGTTATGTTGGACTTAATGTTCAAACAACGTACATTATATATATTGTGTAGAGTATTCACGTGTTAATAAGTTTTTCCAAGGCTATCAACTGACTTAGTACAAGGTCATATTATATATTAAAGACCAATCTTTTATTTTATGTTTATTTTTAATTTAACATCATTTGAAAACATATTTAATAATGTGAGCGCTTGTGCGCAAATAAAATTTGTAATTTGTAAGCCTTTAGTTAATGTATTTATGTATTTCTATTAATATTAAGTTGCTTAAAGTGGCGTTTTTTAGTTTTCTTTAACTTAAATCTCATCATTTAATTTGCTGTGCAGTCCGGTCCATTTATAGATATAAAGTAGATATTTTTACAGATAAAGTAGCCGATTTAAAGACAGTTTTTATTATGCAATAATAATACAGAAAATGTTTAATATCTATAGTGTGCACTTTCTTTTTTAGAGGGAATTCCCGTACTTTGTAACGCCAAGGAATTGTAGCTATGAATAATAAGGTAAAAAAAAATTTCTTTTCCACTTAAGTAACAATACCAAGAAAGTTTAATAACCGTGAATTTGTTCAACTACCAAGGATTTTGTATAATCTTGTTTAATTATATAAGTAAAAATTATTAATTATATAAGTTTTGGGATTTACTTCATGAAGTAGATAAGTGTACTTTAGTCGTCTCTTTACAGTATACTACCATACGTTCAAAATTCCATTAGAGGCTTAAGGAGTTAGCTAACTAAAACAACGCGAACTAAAGGTTATATTGTGGCACCAAAAAAGTTAGAGCACCATCGTCAGTTAGTATTTTTAGTTTAAGAAGATAGGTGAGTAGCTCCTGAATATAGTAAAACTAAATGCATCTGTTGGCAAATGGAGAATAATTTTTTTTATTATCATTATTTACAATTTATTTACAAAGAAACTACAAAGTATTTACAGGAGTACCAATGAAGTAATTCTAGCTCCTACACAGTCTTAGTATTATCACCCAGGCTAAAAAAGAAGTAAAATTTTGATTAGAGGAGAAAAAAATGGAGAATAATTGAAATTTTTCGCTCTACTACCAAAGAGATATATCTCAATAAAAGTAATCCGCTTCAACAGCGTTCATATTACTTTGAATGTCCTAAATGCCCGGAACATACTCAAAAACGTGAAACATCTTATTTTGGTTACCAAATATCATCAGAATGTTAAGCAGACCCATACAAGTGTTACAATGATTAGGTAGGTTTTAAATCAACCTGTGGAACAACCTGGCTGCTTAAGAAGATAAGACATCTTCTTTCTTGGGATAATAACAGCTTTAGTTGAACCAAATGCACAGATACTGTAGATTGCGAATTTTATATTATCTAAAATATTGTAATTAAAAACTGAAATGTATTTTACCGGTCAAATTAAAAAGAAAAATGTATATTTCACCAGATGTATATATTTAAGGTCTAAAAATAGTGAGGCTAAGTGAAAAAAAGGTTTATTACTATAACAATTCTATGGTATTTAAAACCCCAATGTTTTTCAGTTAAATCTCGCAAACAAATTTCTTAAAGCTACAGTTCTCTTAACTGGGACACTTTACTGAAAGGTTATTTCGTTGTTCCATAAAATTATCAGGGACGTTTTTACAATTTTTTCTTTTTACTTCATTACTTCAGGGCATTTTATTATACATTTGCAACCAATTTGCATACATTAAAATTGGAGATAAATACAGATTGAAGTTTTAAAAAATTACAGCCTGTAAAAGGAGTTTTGATATTTTTGCATCATCAATTCATAGACAGCAAACTGTTGATTAAAATAATTTAAAACGACATACTTAAGCTTTACAAAAAAAAAATAAAAAATAAATAAGAGCAGGACTCTTAATAATTATTTAAATATATAGATTACACTTAATTATACTGATCTGAATTTCAGAAATTCTTATTAAAATAAATATCTGGATGAGGTTAACTCCTACTCATTGAATTTCGCATTTTTTAAATGAAACGCTTCCCACAGTGTCCACCTTTGGTGATCACTTAAAATCAATCAGAGCTGGAATTTTGGAATCTTTAGGATTATTATTTAAAAGCTAAAGGGTATTTAAATTTAAGAGAACATTGAATTGTTTTTTTTTAAAAAAAAGTTTTCTAAAAACGATAATTCCTTTACATTCTAAAATTGATGACTAATTTTTGAAGAAGTGAAAGTGTACAAGCCTAAACATTTATATCTCTTAATAATAATAAATAATAATTGTGAAACACTCACATCACTTTCACTTAGAACAGAATTCTAATTCAAATAAAAGTGTAGGCGGTGAAACTGAACAATATCTCGTAATGAAGTAAAGAAATGTCTATTTTTCAAGCAGACTTTACGTCTAAGCACCTAATACGGTGTCGTGGACAGAGGCAAACGTATTTTACTATAAATTTCTCATATTACCCATTAAATAATGTTCAATCTCTTAACTTTTCTTGACACACCTTTAACCGTAGCGCCAATATCTTGTATTAAAAAGAACCGTTTTAATGAAGGCTTTTGTACCTTTAGTAGTGAAATGCTTTTTTCTCAACAAAATGTTTCTAACATAACCGAAAACTAATTGAACCTTATAGTTCGAAAAATGAATAAAGTAATATTTTTTAATATATATTTTTAAAAATGTTCTTAATTTGGTTTATTTTCTTCAAAAACCGGCAACTTGACACCCTAAAGACTGTACAGTATTCCACATCATTTGCATGTGTAATCAGTTAGTTTGGTTGTTGTCACTTTAAGTTTGCAACCTTTGCATAGCTTTCTAAATTCACAAAAAAACGAAAAAATAAAAAAATAAAAAAAAAAGAAAGAGTAGAAGGAATACAAGATTCTTTAGCGTTGACAACAACCGAGTTGACGTAATCCATCTCGCATCAGTTCTGCTTTCCACACCCGCCATTCTAACCATACCTCATGCGCACATGTATGGACAGGTAGAAACTTGAAATGACGTCACATTCATAGTGCAATAGTAAAAGATTTCCCCCATTATTCCTTTGATAATATCTTTATTAAAATCAATAACTGTTTAATCACGGATAGTGTAATATTTTTTACTTTTTTTTGGATTGCATTTAATGAATTACGATAAAATACGTCTTACATAAATCTTAAGATAAATTACGCGTACTTTAATGACGTTTCTGAAATCTGGGAATCCCCAGTTTCGTCATGGATGAACACACTGCTCTCCCTTCTGGATTTAGTTTTATTTTAACCACAAAGTTAAACCATAATATCCGAGCGAATGAGAGTTAAGAATAATAAAATATTAAGCCACTTTTTAATTGAGTTTGCGAAGTTTAAATAAACTTAAGCTTTCTTCGCTGCAATTAGTAATATAAATCAACTAAATGTTTTTTGTGGGAGGGGATTAGCTAAGTAGTTAGTGTATACTGGTTTCTAATGCGGTGATCCCGAGTTCGATTCCAGCTGCTGACCCTTAGATTTTGTTGGACTATCGCAAGATTGAAATGAAATTATTTAAATTACGAGGTGTGGCTATTAAATAACGAGACTGATGCTGCTACAGAAGAACTATGTATACGCCAAATCCTAACGACCGACAGCTGTGCAGCGTAAAGCCTTCTCTTTCGATTGCAGCGTCTCACGTGTTCGTAGAGAAATCTGTCTGACCGAAACCGTCGTTTGTGTAAGAGGTGTTAGTTTCGTTTTGCCGAAAACATGATACTAGACATGTAGTATAGCAACGAATTGTCGTGCAATTTCACATGAAACTTGGTGAAACCGCTACTGAAACTTATCTTTTATTAAAAGAAGTTTATGGCGATGAAAGTTTATCAAGTGCGCGAGTTTTTGAGAGGTTCAAGCGTTTCCAAGATGGCCGGGAAGACGTCGGAGATGATGACCACCCGGGTCGCCCTTCCACGTCCAAAACGGATGAAAATATCGATAAAATAAGACCAAGTCAGGGGAGTTCTCCATCAAGACAACGCGCCGGCTCACACTGCATTGTCTGTTAAAAGACGTTTCTAGCCAAGTACAACATCCCAGTTTTAGGCCCCGCCTTATTCGCCTGACCTGGCCCCTTGTGACTGTTATCTGTTCCCCAAAGCCAAATCTACATTAAAAGGAACACGATTTCAGTCCATTCAAGCTGAAGAAAGAAAAAGCGGCAAGCCTCATGCAGGAGCTCACAGTAAAAGACTTCCAGCACAGTTTCGAACAATGGTAAATCCGCATGGAGCGTTGTAGGTATAGGGGAGGGGTGTATATTGAAGGTGATAATAACTAAATATGTATAAATTTAAAATAAAATGTTTTACAGCATCAGTCTCGTTATTTAATAGTCACACCTCGTATTTTAGCTTTAAAATGATTGGTTTCCAAGTTGATTAATTTTGTTTATAAATTATATACAAGTAAAAACGTTTTAAAGAGATTCATCGATTTGTATAAACTTGTTTAGCGAGATCTTTAAACACGAAATTAACATTTCTATCTCCTTTTCTTCGTCTTTTTTGTTTTACAAACAATGCAGACAACTAAAAAGGAATTAATGCTGAATCATTTTAACAAGGGAGTGGTCTTTTTTTAAGAAGTAGGTGTGTCTATTTGAAATTTTTTTGTATATATTTTTATTTTTTTTAAAGAAATTAAAGTAAAAAATTTTTACCATCAGATGGTTCTCCTGAGGAAGATCCAGATCTTGTGGTGGTGGTTTCATGTAGAAGTCCGCTCACATCGACTGTAGTTTCGTCCATACTTGCTGCCTTCCACAGTTCTAATTGGGCGTGTAGTAATGACCCTCCCTGTGAATTATTACACACATTTATGTTAGGTTATCTCATAAACTTAAGTAGTAGCTAATTTGAAACGCTAATAAAAATTCGATATTCTAATTTCGATATTCTAAATTCGATTAATTCTTTAAAAGCAGATATTTGTAATTTTGCGACTGAACTATAAGTTTTCATTATCTAGGATAGAAAGTTTATAAAAACAAAAGAAAATAAAAAGGTTGATTGTTAAAATTCTGTTGAGCAATCAACAAATGGTGTTTTTTTGAACATCTGCCAAGAGGAAGTAAGACTTTTTAGAGCTATCCACTTTTCGAAATTTACTATAAATAATTTTATTCTGACTTCCTTAATTTTTTGCATGCTAAGCAAACTTACTTAGGATCCTGTCATAGTTCTTATAATTGTAACATTACTCCAGCAAAATTGATTTTTGTTTCTGAGGAAACAGCAAAGTGAAGCTTTTGTTTACACTGCCACTATTATTAATATCTTCTTATGGTTCTTTCTCTACCTTTTACACAAAGTGAGGTTTTCCTTCGTAGACCTTTTACAATCGACTTCTTGTTCTGGACAAGCTCGTTTCTCCTAATCAAATACCAGAATTCTCTTTGCGAAAGCTTCTATCGCTGCCCCTTTTCTATTTTATTTGGAATATTTATTCTAAATTGCTTTTATTACATTTATATTTTGTATTCACAGTCCTAAGTGTCGTACTTCGTCAACTGGAGGAGTAGTTTAGAGTGGTTCAGTTCAACTGGTGTTCACTTAGATGTAAAGGTTGCGCTGATTTTTTGCTCATTTATTTTTATTTTCCATTTCCGAAACCACGGTTTCCAGAAGGTTTAAATGAATTTGAAAATTCTGACTGGGTAGGATCGGAAAACGATGAGAATGAGCAGTATCGTCAACGAATTCATTAAAAATTAAATTTAATACATAAATTGGTATATTTTATTAATTTTAATTTAAATAATACTTGATTTGTATTAATCTGAAGCACAGGTCTCAATTAAAGAGAATCAAGATAATGAGATTTGTTCTCTACCAAGATCACGGTGTACTTGAAATCGTTTTGAGGATCAAGGTTGAGCGTCCCTTTTTGGGGGACTAATGGTTGGTAGGTGTTCAATGTTAGTTTTGTTTTTACTCTTTGTTAAGATTACTTATTAATGTAAGTAGAAGGGATACAGATGTTGTATAGCAGCACTCTTACTCTCAGATAGACGAGGGTCCTTGAAGGTTCCTGACCTCTATCTAGGTCGCTTTCTTTTACCGCACTTTCTCCTCTTCTCCTGTCCAATAACATGACAACAAACCGACACCCAAAGAGTTGTGGTCTTTGTCTCTCTCTCACTCGCTACCTTCCATCTGGAGGTAGTTACCACAACTCTACATAACCTGATATCCACCCACCTTTGGTTATATTCCAACCAATCGCGCCCACTTTACCATTTCTTCAATTCCCATCTTTTTTTTTTTTTTTCCTCCTACTATAAAATATATTTTAAGCCGCTGTTCCTTCTCTTCTATTTCTTAACCCAGCCCATCCAATCTTCTCATCTCCATCTCTTTGCTACGCAGGTAAAAGAGACGACAAAACAGACAACTTTCTAAACTTCAAGGACGTCTACACTATATCGTTCCTCTCCCACTAACTTAGGACTTGCAAATTTATTCTAAATCTTCTATATTCATTTTTTGTTTTAATAATATATTGTGGCCATTAAATATAAATTAAAAAAACCACACTGAATTGAGATCTTCCACTTTCTGGTGAGGGAAGAACAGATAACTTGTATTCCATCTTCTTACTATGATCCCAAGTATTCATTACAAATATTTCGCAATGCCATCCAAATAAGAAGAATAAAAATAGCAGTATACAGAATACATATTCCTCGCTGGTTATCAAGGAATGCTCGAAGTTCTTCTGGGGAAACTAGACAAAATGTGAACAACCATGAGCCAGAAATTCATCTTTCTTTCCGCTTTGGATTTTAAGATTGATATACTTTTTCAGACTAGTAAATAAAGAGTAGAAAAAATTTGAAACTACTTTCTGTGTGTTGTGAACTCTGGACAAGCAATGGTAGTCTGAATTGATTATCAAAGTACTCGCATCAGCGCAGTGCCTTTGTCTCCTCAATTCCTACTGGAGTATTTGTGAGGGGTATTGTGCTAACAGAAATCTATAGTGCTCTCTATGGAAACAGTGTAAAACTACTTTATCTAAACTCCTCGCCATGTTCAAGTTATCCCAAAATCAGCATTTGTAAGAAAAATTTTAAGAGTATTATTATTCGCTTTCTTCAGTAAGTTATCCAAGTCGAGAACCGTAAAAAGATTTATACCAACTTCATAAGAAAGAGGACGCTTCCATGGCCGGTGACTGCCAAAAAACTAGAAACACTGGCTAAGTCACTCGTATAGATGACCGAAAAAAAAGTGTCCCTCAAAAAGTTTGTGCAGATCTTTCGGAGATCAGCTAAGGTTGGATTTCTGCAGATTGTTGAAGCATCTGATAAAGAAGTTGAGGCTCTCCAAGGGTTGTAAAGCCAAAATGTAGAAGAAGAAGTAACCAGCAAAAGGTAATCCACGTTGGAGTCTCTCTTATCTCCGACAGGAAATTCCAAAATCTTCCAAAATCCAAAGCGGAAAGAAAGATGAATTTCTGGCTCATGGTTGTTCACATTTTGTCTAGTTTCCCCAGAAGAACTTCGAGCATTCCTTGATAACCAGCGAGGAATATGTATTCCGTATACTGCTATTTTTATTCTTCTTATTTGGATGGCATTGCGAAATATTTGTAATGAATACTTGGGATCATAGTAAGAAGATGGAATACAAGTTATCTGTTCTTCCCTCACCAGAAAGTGGAAGATCTCAATTCAGTGTGGTTTTTTTAACAACTACTGGAGTCTCTAAGTCTTAAGATGTTCCTCCAAACTCAAAGCGCTCTTGACCACCATTTTGTTACTAAACGCCACCTTTGAAAGTAATCTATTCTTCTAAAAAAGTGCCGATCCTTCATTGGGTGCCCAGAAAGTGTCTGTTATCTCATTACTCTCTACGCCAAAATATCCTATCCCTCAGAATGCACAGAGCTTACCCAGATATATCTCCCACCATTTGGACACTGATGACAGACCATCACCTCAATGTTTTAACGACTATTTCACGGTTTACATTTTCTGTTTTCGATAATGGCCGTCAATGTGATCTGAATCCATCATTCAATTGCGTCAATTTGAAGATGCCGGTCTAAGACTCAGTGTGTTATCCTAGCCAATAAATTCAAGTCTAATTCTTTTAATACAGATTCATTGCTTCACATTTGAAAAGTGGATGTCATTCTTTAAACTTCAAAAAAGATGGAAAGATTTCTTCGAATCAATTCTTAATTTCCAGTGACGGCTCGTCCTTAACTTAAAGGTCATTAAAGATATCTATTTAACGTTAAAAATGCCTCTTCTAAGACCACTTATGGATATCCTGAGAAGCTTGAATCTCTCATTACGTGCTCAGTACTCGCATTATTCGTAAGACATAAAGTAGTTCAGAACGTAGTTTAAATTTTGTTCAACTTTTTTTGGGTTACTTCCAACTGTGTGTTGCTAACTGGCTTAGACTGGGCCAAAAGTTTGCACATTACACAAGCTAGGCTTTCTTTAAGCCTTTCTAAAAAGAAAGAAAGACGAAAAGACTTTCTTTTTAGAGAGGTTGCTTTGGAAAAAAAAAACTCAAATTGTGTCGTAAATCTTAATAATATTGCCTCAATGTTAGAAATAGTCCCAAAAATTAATTCTGTTCTGAAGGTTTCAACCTCCTCAAGTAATTTCTTAAAAACAGAATTAATCAGATCTTGATGAGTCAGAGCTTGAAGGTAGTACACTAAAACTAATTAGAAGAATTTCATTCCTAAAAATTATTAAGTAGAAAAAAAAGCTAACTTTAAATTGTAAACCAACTAAACGAGCTGCTAGTTCAATATTTTTAAAAACTACTTAACTCACACACGTAGACCCCCCCAAAAAAATAATCTAGTTAATTGATTGATACTGACCTCTGGCGCTCTCTGTTGGAAGTCCTGTTCGGAGAGCGTCACAAGGGAGTGGCCTGGCATTTGGAAGTATTGCGCCGTAGTGGAGGGTAGACTGTACTGGGCCAGATTCCATGCCAACCATGTCTCTACTTCTTCAGCTGTCCATTTACTAGGATCTAGTTTTGAAACAAAATAACACCAAATTATCATCCATTTTTTAATTAGTCAGTAATTTAAAATCAATATTAATTGTAACTTTAAAAAATATTTATGAATTTTTTGATATTTATAAAGTAAAGTAAAGCTTATTTTTTCAGGCTCGCTTTAGGTTTCAACTACCAAATTAGGTGTTGTGGACGGAGGTGATAACTACAAAAATTTCTCACATTATCGCATTAAATAAAATCCAAAGCCTAGACCGGAAATCAAAGCCAATACCAACAAGACTTCCAAGCTTTGCGAGACACGCCGCTAACCTCTAAGCTCAGTGACACCTAAAAAAACAGTATCCAATCCGATTTGTCCACTGTTCCCTCGTCTTCTTCACTTATTTAAAACAAGTATATGATTGAAATTATTCATTGAAAGCAAAAAATTAATAACAAATAAATGATTTTGGATAATCTCGTGTTAGAGCTGTAATCCAAGTCAGATAAATATTTTAATAAATGTACTGTTTAATCCCGTTATTAAATTGAAGAATTATTATAACGATAAGTAAACTGTGCAAACAGTAAAGTTATCTACATCGTTACGCAAATGTAAGTACTGCAGTGTGGTGCACTTTAATGGAGTGCATTGTTGCAGAAAAGTTCACTGCATGCTTTCAAAGTGAAGGACGCCTGCTCTTATATTTATAACTAAGGTGTGTTTTGCGCTTTTTTAAAGATTTAAGATTTGTTCTTAAATTATTTACAGTCCCATGCTACTTATAATTATTACCAATGACTTTCTTAACTAAATTTAAGAAGGTAATTAACTTTAAATCCCTTGAACCTTGGCTAAAGAAATGGGGTAATTAAAATAAATCAAACAAAATTAGATTCTCTCTATGGCGAACTGTTATTCCATCTTCATAGTAAACAATTGCTTAGCCTGGAATCTACACACTAGACTTAGACGGTAAGAACTGAACAGACGATTCGAACTTCTCTCTAGAGTTCTCGACAAACGATCGTATCTTTTATTAGGCAACAAAGCCATAAACGTACGCAGTCATTCTTATTACTTTAAATATCATAATACTTTTTTTAAATAAAGTATAGTCATTCGCGGGATTCGAACTGGGGATCTCCCACTTAGAAAGCCACGCTCTTGACCACTAGTCCAACACCCGCCCATCCTTGGTAAGATATTCTTACCGTAATCATAGATCAAAACGTCTTGCATACTGGGGTGCATTAAAATGATGTGATGATCGCTTTTATTTGATGATAAAACAAATTCATCCTGTCTCACCCATAACCATTGCATTTACACTACATTTTTTAAAATCTTCAATTATTATTATTTCTGTTTTTTTGCGTCACCAATAACAATTTTTGCAGTCAGAGGACCCCTCCCAAAACGTGTATTTCTGATGGAAAATTAATATCACGAATAGATAAAATTGTAACTTTGATCTTAAATATCTCGACTAATGTTAGGGATATCGAAACGGGGTTAACGTCATTTTTCACAGTTTTTTTTTTTGTAGTTTTCATAATCGTTATCAAAACCAGTGGTCCTTATGAAACCCCGATCACGTTTTTGGCCTTAACTCCGCCAAAAATGAAGGTACAGCATCGGGGGGGGGGGGGTGAAAAATTTGAAAACTAGACAAAATTTCGCTATCCTAAAAAGTTATTAGCGATTGGTGCGTTTTAAATGGATCACCCTGTACGTATTCGCTCGAAGTTGCAGCACAAGTAAGAGCTCATAGGGCTGAATAAATAGCCAAAATAATCGAAGTATGAGCAATTTCTGTTTTACCTTTGCAGCGCAGGATCTCCCACAACGACCCTGCGGGGTCCTCCATACTATTCTAACTGGAGCATTCTTCGTTCGAAACCCCATTAAACCCTTTTTTTCCATTTTCTGGCTCGTCCTTCATTCTAAAACCAAACGCAATAATGTGGTGCCCTAATCTAAGCTAGTCTTTTCTTGTCAGATAAATTGGAGGACTTATCTTTTGGTCGCCTATTGTTTGTCTTATCCTCGTTTTAGTTACATTCTCCTATCTTACTACTCTATTTCACTTTTCCATAGAAATCCACTTTTGTTTCGTTCGTTTATTCAGCATGAAGTATCAGCACAGGATCTTCCTGTAGCAGTCATCTGAACAAGAACTGGATTCATATGATACCAAAGTCCCTTTTTAGACTAAGCCTTTCACGACAGTAGATCCAAAACAATAAACGCTTTCAGCTTTCCTTTTTTCTTTTTTGCACCCAATTCTAACTGTTCATTCTTACTGTTAATCAAAAAAGCACCAGTTTTCCTCTGTTTATCTTCATACGATTAGATTAATTTCCTACTGAGATAGAAACCTAACCTAACCTTCTTACTGTTCAGCACTATAAGTAGATACTCGTTTCATCAGCAAACTTAAATTAGAAAGACTTATTTTATTAGTTAAAGGTACTACTTTCCATTATTTCAATTACCTTGTCGTTAGCAAACGACAAGGTAATTTTTTAAAAAAAGGACAGGAAAAATCAAAGAATAACACTTCGACGAGAATAGCAATTAAAAAATGAATAAATAAATATATGATAATGAAATGTGTAAACTTCACTAAGTATACAGGGTGTCCCAAGCTATATGGATACAGGGTGTCCCAAGCTATATGGATAACGACTTTTTCTCGGAAACTAAGATAGCTAGAAAAAAACTAAAAAATACGTGTTCCCTTAGTTTTTTGTTAGGAATCCAAATTTACTTTGTAAATTTTTTTCGGTGCTTCCAGAAGCGAGATACAGGCACCAACTTCATTTTTTCAAATGGGAAGGTGCGGTTTTTATTTCAGAAATAGATTCCTCTATTTTTTTAAAGAAAAATTTACTCGAAAGGTTTTTTTCTGTGAGCGATATTTTAGAAGTTATGAATGAAAACATGATTCTTATAAGAAATTTCAAAATGATAATATTATAGCGGTTTTTTGATAGAATAAGAAGAAAAGTACTATTTTATCATAAATTTTACTCCTCATTAATATTACAGATCATGCTCGAAATGGCCTCCACCATTAGAGATGCATAGACATGCACTTTCCTGCCCCTTACTGCCAAAGAAATAGATTCAGCTTTAACCGACTTACAGGCATCTATTATTCTCTGCTTTAGTTCATCTACAGATGCAATTCCGGCTGGATTCTGATACGCCTAGATTTAGAAATGCTTTTAGGTAAGCAGAAATAAGAAAAGAAAGAAAAAAGTTATGAATAATCTCCTTGTTTTTCAGGTATTCCCAAAGGAAATAGTCCGTAGGTGTCAAGTCCTGTGAGAGAGGTGGCTACTGAATAGCCCCCGTGTCGATATAACATGCCCATCAAATTGCCTATCGAGATATCTCTTTACATGCCTCATGGTATTATATCGACATGGGGGACGATTCAGTGGCCATCTCGTTCACCGGATTTGACACCTACGGACTATTTCCTTTGGGGATACCTGAAAAACAAGGTGATTATTCATAACTTTTTTCTTTCTTTCCTTATTTCTGCTTATCTAAAAGCATTTCTAAATCTAGGTGTATCAGAATCAAGCAGGGATTGCATCTGTAGATGAACTAAAGCAGAGAATAATAGATGCCTGTAACTCGGTTAAAGCCGAATCTATTTCTTTGGCAGTAAGGGGCAATTGGCAGGAAAGTGCATGTCTATGCATCTCTAATTGTGGAGGCCATTTCGAGCATGATCTGCAATATTAATGAGGAGTAAAATTTATAATAAAATAGTACTTTTCTTCTTATTCAATCAAAAAACCGTTATAATATTATCATTTTGAAATTTCTTATAAGAATCATGTTTTCATTCATAACTTCTAAAATATCGCTCACAGAAAAAAACCGTTCCAGTAAATTTTTCTTTAAAAAAATAGAGGAATCTATTTCTGAAATAAAAACCACACCACCCCATTTGAAAAAATGAAGTTGGTGCCTGTACCTCGCTTCTGGAAGCACCGAAAAAAATTTACAAAGTAAATTTGGATTCCTAACAAAAAACTAAGGGAACACGTATTTTTTAGTTTTTTTCTAGCTATCTTAGTTTCCGAGAAAAAGTCGTTATCCATATAGCTTGGGACACCCTGTATCCATATAGCTTGGGACACCCTGTATCCATATAGCTTGGGACACCCTGTATATAAGGTGTATATAAGGTGCTAGTATGTATAAAAAGCCCTAATTTTGTTTAAAAAAAGAAATTGAAAATTTATAATTTACATTTGATGTACGAGTATCTGGAAAAACCTGTCTCTTCAGTAAACTGGTTTTTTGTTAATAAAAGATAATTATTCTAATTAAGTTGCATTATAGTTTTAATAAAATGTAAAAGTAATTACATAATTATATTCATTCTCCTCAAGGATGAAATTGATTTAATCATTTTATTTTTTATAATATTATACTAATAATCAGACCAGTTTTTATTTCATCAATCTTATCTTTGCAATTAAAATAAAAAAATCTATATTATATTTTCAAACTAAGATCCATGAACATTTCTAAATGTACAAATATATAAATACAAAGAAAAAAACGAAATTATAATAAAAAGCTTTAGCGGCTGTGACCTTCAGAACTTTTATTTTATTTTTTATCGACTCAGATTGGTTTGTAAGTTGTTTTTTTGATTAGCACTGTCGAGAAAATTGCCGAGTTTAGTAAAAAACAGAAGAAAATATAAATGTGTTTTCCATCTTTGCTCTTGTTGAACGTAAACACATGCCTGGTTTAGAACTTTTCATTATTTTATCACAGCTTATTTCTTTATATTTTTTTATTTCTCTGTCATTATTCCATCTCCCCTTTATCTGTTCACAGATTGAAGGTCACACAAAATGGAGTTGCGTGTTATTTTCTTTTACCTTTTTTTTATTATCATCCATACGATTTCTTTCTGCAAAAAAGGCTAAGATAATTTTTGTCTTTTTTATATATTTATTGCAGATCTGTTTAACTACATAAATCACTGAATGAGTCAGACATTTGGCTTTTATTTTTTAAAATATGGATTTTTTTTTTGTTTATAGCAAGAATAAAAAGCTAACGGTTGTTTTCGTCATTTGAAGGCTACCCTCTGTTGGTAACGCATATACGTATAAATCCATTTTCCCTAATAAAGATAAACAGATGGAGGCAAAATAAAACGGTTTAGCCATAACAGATTTATTTTATGGTAATCCATTTAATAACCAAGCAATTGTGGTGTGGACGTAGTTTTTACTGGATGGATTATTTCCACCATAAAGTTGTGCAGCCTATTCTTTAGGGATTTTAAGGATCGTTTATGGAAACGAATAACTAATGGCTTTGAATATTTGGTTAATAGAAATAAACTCTCAGTAAAATTGCTTTTAGATGTCTCTCAGGTAAAGCGCATATGTTTATGGATACCCGCAAACATAAATCTATGGGCGAAGGCCAAATCATCCTGCAACTTCTTTTGGAAATTGTTTTCTGCTATAGGGATGCCCATTTCTTCAAAGACTCTATCTAAAATAAAATTGTTTATAAAAATATTGTTTAACTGGTAACGAACGAAGAACTATGACATGTGATTTAGGTACCATGAAGTGATCTTTCTCTAATTTTCTGTGTAAAGGCTTTCAAATAAAGAAGTAGCGTACATCTTCAGAGGTATCTAACAGAAGTCGTACTCTAATCTGTTCCCACTTTTAGACCTTAGTTAATGCAGTGATTTTGAACCCAAGGGAAGAACTAGTTGTGGTCTCTTGTAGAGAACAGTTCTAGCATTTTTTGGGGGACCAGCTAACTCCTCAGCTGTCTGCTTAATCCAAAATAACATGCCTGTTTCCTGGGGATTCTTTATTTCCTCTTGTAGCCAGCGTTCCTCCGAATGGATGAAAATCTATTCTTTGGTAGTAATGTTTTTTATTATCCCGTTTAGGTAAGTGTTCCTATTCTCATCCAGGAATAGTGAGAGGTTACGCGTCTAGACACTGACCTAAGTTCTAACCTTTGATTGTCAGGTTAGATGCAGAGTGTGGGCAAAGATTGAAGGCTTGATATGTGCGTGAGAAGGAGTTACTTTTCAAGTTGGAACCTCACAACAAAGTACAAGGTCTTGCACCCAATAAAGTAATATAAGTAATGCCTATTTTTTCAGGCAGGCTTTACGTCTAACAACCAAATTACTAGTAGGTGCCGTGGACGTAGGCGACCAGCAAACATACTTTACTGTAAATTTCTTTAATTAACCATTAAATAAAATCCAAGGCCTAAGACCGAGAATTGAACCCAGTACCACAATACATATTTAGCTTTACAGGTCTCGCCTCTAACCGCTCGGCTATCTTCTTGCACCAATATTTCAGAGTAAAGAAGTAAATAGCACCCTAGTTGAACTTTGACTTTAGAGCCTAGAGCAGTGATGGCGAACCTATGACCCGCGCAAGCTTTTTCACTGACCCACAATATTGCTAGGCAACCATTTGTTTGTTTACGCGGGTTGATTTAGATTTTCTAATTGTGTGGATAATTTATGTATTCTATCTGTATTTTTTTCAATCACACATTGACACGAAAGCAATTTAAGTGCTATCTATAACCTTCAGTTTGATCATTACAGTTCTAAAACGCAAATGACGACAAATGCTTTTGTAGTATTTGAAATAAAGCAAAAGTATTTACAAAATATCAAATAAAATGTATAATTTTACTCATATTTTGTTAGTTAAAAAAAATCGACAACCCAAAGCAAATAACCATGTTTAGATTTTTCTTCAGATAAAACACACTTTTGTAAGGTTTTGTTCAGTTATGTTTGTGTAAAGAGACTATCATAGCACTTGTTTCGTCCCATTTTACCCCGTTAAGCCAACTGAATTTTAAAGATGTTTAGTTTTGAAAATATTCAGTTTAAAATTTTTAAACTTAACTCTTGTGCAAATGGACATTAGTGACCCAAGAGCTAGTACTAAAAGAAAAAAATGAACAAAATTTGACCCACGGCTCACAAAAGGTTCGCCATCCCTGGCTTAGTGTGTAAGGCACCTTCAAATTGTTTAAAAGAAATCAGTGAAATGTTTCAAGAGAGAATCTGAATGAATTCTACAAAACTGAACCAAATTACATTTTAGGACAGTGTTACTAAAACAGGAATTTTACAACGAATCAGCAAATAAAGTAACTACTTTAAGCAAGGAATTAATACTTTCTAAAAAACACAATGGTAATAATTGGATACGAGTTGTAAATAACAAGTGGTTAAGTTAAACAAAAAAAATAGGATGTATAATTGTAACACCAGCGCCATATTGTCGTAAACTAGAGAACAAAACTCAGTAAATATCGAATGCGTGTGGCTAGAATTTCAGACACAGAAACTGTCTCTTCTCTCATAGCTTTCTAGATATGGAGGGAGAGAAGTTGGCATTTGTTCCTTTCTGTTTTTAGAAGTTTCGAACACATTTAGTTTGCATTTTTGAACGACAAGAATCACTAATTAACTTGTAGTGATGTTTTTGAAATAATAATTTTGTTTGTTTTTTTAGTGGGCGTTTTAATAAGAGGCATGGCAGACAGTTTTCTAAAGATATTCTTTTATTTTAATATATTTTGGGGGAAAATAGAATTTATTGAGGTTACTCAGCGACCTTTATTAAAATATTTTTGAATTAAAAGAATCCCAAAATTTGTGTTAAAAGGTTCTCTTTCTTTTTTTGTACTCGAGAGAAAGTAGATTGTGGCGTTTGTTGTTTTTGTTGGCAGCTGTTGGCTGAATCTTATCCATAACAAGTTCCCTGATTGATTTTTTTTTCGAAATTATGAATTTTACATTAGACATCCAATCAGTTTTATTAACTTTAGAGATTTCAGCACTTTTTTTCTCAAAGTTTTGTTTTTCTCAATTCATTCACAGAATTCTCTAGATTTTTCAGTTACAATTTTTGTAAAACTCATATACGTAATTGTATAAGTCATCCTTCGAAAGAATGACGGTTTTAATACATTAATCAGAAATACCAGAAAAGAAAAACCTTTCAACGAATTTTCTTCGTCTGTACATAAAATAATAATATTGACGTGCCTTAAATACAAAATTATAATAATAAAATAATAATAATAATAGTAATAATGATAATAATATTAATGATTAAGTATTATTAATATTACATATTATTATAACAGCTTACATATTAGCTGTAACATACGAGGTGTGTTCAAAAAGTAACGGGAATTTTTAAATTTCGCGGGTTTGGAGAGTCTGATTGTAAATGTTTTTTTTTTATTATGTTGGTACACATGCCCCTGAAGTACGATAAAATTTTCAGTAATATTCATTGTTTACTTCTTAAGTGGCAGCCGTTAAGGTTAGACGTGTTTTTCGAGCTTGGCGATTTTTGTTTGTTAAAAAAAATGGATCAAAGAATTTGTATTAAATTTTGCGTAAAAAATGAAATAAAGTGTGTGAAATGTTAATAAAGGCATATGGTGAGTCTGCTATGAGTAAAACAAGGATTTACGAGTGGTACAAGCGTTTCCAAGATGGCCGCGAAAACGTTGAAGATGACGAACGACCTGGACGTCCAAGCACATCAACAACCGATGAAAACGTGAAAAAAGTGAAAGAAATGGTTATGAACGATCGCCGAATCACAATCAGAGAAGTCGCTGATGATGTTGCCATATCAATTGGCTCATGCCATGAAATTTTTTCGGATATTTTTGGGTATGAAACGTGTGGCAGCAAAATTTGTTCCAAAATTGTTGAATTTCGAACAAAAACAGCGGAGAATGGAAGTTGCTCAAGAGTCACTCAATGAAGTCGACAACGATGCGGATCTACTGAAACGTGTTATAACAGGTGACGAAACATGGGTTTACGGATATGATGTCGAAACTAAGGCTCAATCGTCCCAGTGGAGGCATTCTGGATCGCCAAGACCGAAAAAGGCTCGACAAGTGCGGTCGAATGTGAAGGTTATGCTCACTGTGTTCTTCGATTTTAATGGCATAGTGCATCATGAATTCTTGCCACAAGGTCAAACAATCAATAAGGAGTACTACCTACAAGTTCAACGCCGTTCGCGTGAAGCAATCCGAAAAAAACGCCCGGATTTGTGGCAAAACAATTCATGGATTTTGCACCACGATAATGCACCTGCTCACACTTCATTGCTTGTTCGTGAATTTTTGGCCAAAAACAAAACTTTAACGATGCCCCAGCCTCCATATTCGCCAGACATGGCTCCATGTGACTTTTTTCTATTTCCAAACATAAAGAGAACATTAAAAGGCCGTCGTTTTACAAGCATAGATGACATTAAAAGCGAATCGCTGAAAGAGCTGAAAGTTATCACAAAGATCGAGTTTCAGAAGTGTTTCGAGGATTGGAAAAAGCGCTGGCACAAGTGTATTGTATGCGAAGGGGACTACTTTGAAGGCGACAATATTAATGTAGATGAATAAATAAATATTTTTTTCAAAAAACGAAAATTCCCGTTACTTTTTGAACACACCTCGTATTTCCATTAATCCTTTAAATTGAAACTATAGTTTTCTTTTCCCACCTTCACTCAATAGAAGGAACCTTGGTTAGAAAACTGGCGTATAAAAATTAACCCAATTAAGTCTAAATACATAGTCTTCACACTCAAACGACAAACTCCATCACCTGTCTTCTTACATCATACACCTATCCCACCAGCCGACCATGTGCGGTACCTTGGAATGTACCTAGACAAGAGACTTACCTGGAACACCCATACGAGACTTAAACGTACCGAACTAAACAAACGATACAAACTACTAGCCAGACTACTTGACAAACGCTCTAAACTCTCACTACAGAACAAACGACGACTCTGTTACAGCTCTTCTCACACCAATATGGACTTACGGACTAGAACTTTACGGAACAGCTTAAAAAAAACCAACATCAATAGTCTGCAAACACTCCAATCCAAAATACTCCGCTGCATAGTAGACCGCTCCATTCTATGTTAGCAACCACACTATGCATACAGATCTCCAAATTCCACTCATCTCCGAACTTGCCAAAATCCGATATAAAAATTTTCATTAAAAACTCTCATTTCATCCCAACCCTTTTGCTGCAAACTTTTCTTCAACTACGCTATCCTCCAATCCTCGAAGACGGCTGAGGCGCCGTTGGCCCCGTGACCAACTGGGTGACTAATGGCGGCCATCACTGGATGACCGTCATTCACGTCTGCCACTTTATTTATTGATACACACTTATCACATTTACTTATCACACTTATCTTTTACTTACATAAAATACAAAATAGTTCCAAAAATAATCATCAGACTTGTGCAATTTTTGAACGAAACTCTTAATGAACAATAAAAGATCCTATGAATTGAAGTATAACTTTTTAGAGGAATAACTAGAATTGTTCCTGGATTATTTGATATGGCAAAAAGGGGGTTCGAATCAAATATTCTCTATTTGTAAGAAAAGATTCCATTCCACTGAAGTCGCATTAAGAGAGATTTTCTTCATTAATAATTGAAATTAAAAGAGTCAATCAAAAATAATTCAACCTTACTGGTCATTCTAAACTTGTTCAATTAAAAGCCAGTCAAATCTGTTAATCCAATTTGGGCCACATTTGGTCAACTTGAAAGATGTATAGCAGGGCTAAAACATTTGTCCTAGAGATTGTAGTTTCTTTTACTGATCTCCAGGGTATTTAAAGTAATATGATTTGAAGTAGGGATATTGCCTCTAAACCTCAATGTTACTAGTTAACTAAGAGCTTGATGAATCTGGTATTGGTACAGACAAATGTGCAGAGAATTGTTCACATAATAAAAATACTTAACGCATCTTCGAATTGCACATTTAACTCCTGAATATGTGAGGCTATTCACCCTAAAAAACCTTTCAGGCAATGCGGGAACCCATTCTGGCACCGTTTATCACGGGTAACCAGAGTGGGTCTCTTGTAACATCCCTTTTTTCAAGCAGTTGCTTGTCTTATGACAAGAGAAGTGCTGACCCTGTCGTAGGATCGCATCCATGGACTTCACCACACTATTCCAACAATATCTATTGAAATGCATGATCCCACCGATACTCTGGAGCACCAACACAATCTTCTGGCTGTCTATCTATGGCACGAGAAAAACAAGTGATGCTCATCGTTCAGGACTGAGTCTCTGAAGAACGCAAAACAGGTGCCCTATCTTCCCTGATTCTATTGGTAAATATCTGTAGAATCTCTAGACTGTAGCTTCCCACTTTTGCCCTGCCTACCAGCAAATGGTTGCGTCAATTATACTGTTAAAGCTCAATCCTATAGATGTACCATTTCCCAAATCCAAATGCATCCGAATAGTTCATTTCTAAGTTGAACTAATTTACATTTAATGTAATGTTAAGTTGAAGTAAGTCTGAGATATCATTCCCAATTAGCAGCTATTTCAGAAGACTATTTCTATAGTCTAGAATATTAGGGGTGACAGTTTTTCTGTATTTCTGATTTAGGTTTCCTCCTCAGGACGCCAAGAACCCAGTAAAAAAGAGCTGGTCCATTTTTCCATGTTGTAAATTTACAGTAAGTTATTTTTTAACCAGAATACATTTGAATTTTCATTTCAGGTAGATTTTGAGCTTATTCATACCAAAAAAACTTGCAAATCCATTATTAACTTGGAGCAGAAATAAATTTCAAACATGCCCAGTTAATATCCTGTTCCAATCAGCTCTTGTTTCATTACAAATAATATTGCAGTTATTAGATTTGATTTCTACAAACAATTAGATATGTCGTTGATAAAAAAAAAATAAATAAGTGTAACATTTTATTATCATTTTGTTTTCTAATAATGTTATTATAAAGGTTATAAAAACAACAATACAATAAGTAAAGATTATATTGGCCATTTTAAAGGACAATTAAATGCTACAAAGAAAGTATGAGATATGGAATAATGTCAACAAAGAAATACTATATTCTTTATATCTACTATTAATAGTTAGGGCCGATGATATAGCTAATAGTTTTTCTTTTTTTTTATTCAAATGTAAAATCACTAACCTCTTTCTCTAATAACAATCAATTGGCCAGCTAGCAATGCTGGTATTTTTACCTGAGATGTGGGCAAATATAAATATAATCTTAAAACTTTTTGCCCCTCTCTTTCTCTTTATCTTTTATTACATTAATGATGTTTTATTTAAGTAATCAATTAATTACAGCTATAAAAATATTCTCGGAGTAATTAATGGTCAATGTATGTTTTCTTTTTAATTAAAACAATAATTATAAGTTTTATTGGGACTGATAGCCTGCCATGACTAGCAAAAATAAAATAATACCAATTAATGCTTTTTTTTAAATCTTTAATAGTGATTATTGCTATAAAAATTTATAGTTTATTACTAACAACCCGTTAATTTTTATTTTAATATTTATCTTTGAATTTACTGTTTTTATAAATTTTATTTGTCCCTTCTAAATGTTATGGTAATATGGAAATTATAGTTTCTTTATTTATCAGTTATTTTATTGAATATAATTGAAACTAAATTCCACAAATAATAAAGAATACAGAGGGAAGGGATTAGCTATGCGGTTAGCATACTGGACTCCCACGCGGAGGTCCCGGGTTCAAATCCAGCTGCTGACCCTTAGATTTTCTCTTCCTAGGAGCTTCTTACAGCTCACTGTCCGGTGATGGACAGGTTTTCTGTAACGAGAGAACACTGTCCGGTGGCCGGCAGTGCACTGAAAAAAACTCCGGGCGCCAATAACCTTAGATGTTGACGCGCCTTAAATCATTAAAATAAATAAATAAAAATAAATAAAGAATACACGAGAACAAACAATCCTCATTCTTGCCTTTTTTTAATTAGAATTAAGAGTTTTTATTTGAAGGCCCTGATGTTTCACAGTCCTCGTGATCACCTATCATCGTTACAAAAGTTGGAGAATTAATTTGGTTGTAGAACTGCAACTAAGTGCTTACTAAACTCTGCCTAATGCAAGTCCTTCAAGGCATAGTTACTTCTAAGACTATTTTCTTTTGATGGCGCTTTCGTCAGAGTTCACTCCAAGAAGTCTTGGACAGCCCTTCTTTTTCACGATTTACACTCCTCCAATCAGCAAGTCGGTCTTCCTATCTTATTTAATTCTCTCCCAGTAATGTTCAGAATTGAACTGATGTTATACCATGAGTCATGGGACTCTAAATCCTCTCTCTCCTTAACCACTATAAAAAAAAAAAAACAGGATAGAAGGATACCCTTCCGTTAGACTCATCCTTTTGCATGTTCTCAGCCATTCGTATTCTTTGGAACAAGATTTGAGGTTTCCAGAATGCTTGCTTAAAGCTTTGTAAGGAGATAAACTATTCTATGTCTCTCAGAAATTCCAACTACCAAATTAGGAGGCTAAGATTTATTATTTCATACTTATTTATTCGCAATTTCATTAAAAATTCAAATGCTTGGACCAAGAATCGAAACCATTGCCCACAATAAATCTTTAGCTTTGCAGTTCTAACCTCTAATCGCTCGGCCTAACATGGCGTCTACAATTTCTCAGTTTCTTAGTTACCGCTACCACGAGCTAATAGTCAAAAGTTTTCAAAGCTTGACTTGACCAGAAATTCTGATGTAACTACCATTTACTAGGTGTCGTGGACGGAGGCGACGTGCTTTACTATTTCTCATTTAACCATTAAATAAAATCCAAGGCCAAGACCGGGAATCAAACCCAATACCACAAAGCATATCAGCCTTGCAGGTCTCGCCTCTTAACCCGCTCGGCTACCGTGGCGCCCAAAAAAAAAAGAACGATTCACGATTTTGCGTGTTATCCTTGCGCAGGGGCCATGCTAATCTTCTCTGTATCGTTCCAATTTTAGTATATGTACCGCCGAAACGAGTACAAGAATGTGAATATATTGTTTAGCTATATCAACTCAGTGTATAAATTTCTAGATATAGTTCTATTTGGAGAACTGTAACTCCAAATCAGCGTAGCTTATTTCTTCATTAAGTTGTGAAGTCACACATACTTAGTCTTAAATAAAATTCATTTGAATACGATGTACAACGATTATTCAAATATAAATTAATTTTGGTAGACGGAGTGGTTTTTCATGTTTACTTTGATGAACAAAGAGCCATCTTCATCTTGATGAAGATTGAGTTATTGTACGTCACGTCAATATGTGATTATAGAGAAAGAATTAGGTGTATATATATATATATATATATATGAGTACACAAACAACTCGGTGGTTTGGTGAGCTGTGTAACTCAAGATCTGTTGGTAGGCAAGGCTTCTACTGGCCCACTTTCTTTCTATGGTGTCCCGTTATATGTTAGCGCAGGCCCCAGCAGAGTCGTGGCCGACAGTAACTCCTTCCCCAACTCGCAAGTTGTGCAACCCCCTTTGATCTCTTCTCCAACCGTTTTTCATCTCTTTAGAATTGCAAAATTCTCTTTGCACAGAGACAAACCCATTGTGTGTGGCGACGGTAATCAAAGACAGCAAAGTGTTTGGATCTAAATTGTTAGTAAAACATCATTCACTATACTGCTAAGTGAGTGATTTGGCTAAAAAGGCACCAATTCTTTAAATAACTATATTCTTTTAGATATGTACGTGCATATATGTACTTTCCTGGACGCCTTCGTGTCTTGCGTTCATTATTAAGAGAAATATTTGTCTTGCGAGAAATGAGACGCTTAAAATTGGCAATTTTGAAGCTACTTTTTCGTTAAAAAAAAAGAGAAAACTTGAAGAAAGAAAGAAAGAAAGAAATACAAAAGAACGGTTCTTTTGATGTCTATAATTCATTTGAAAGTTATACTCTCTCAATAATTATAATTAATTATTTTTTACCTTTTATTCTATGAAAATTTTCTGTGTATTTATTTCAAGTTATTACTTAAATTGATCTCACTTTAACATCACAAATACTGGCTTTACACTTAAAGCTAGTTAAGATGTTTGTGGATGCTAAATTATCCAGTTCTTTTTCAGTCAAATTTTTAAAATTGGGTTTATTTTGAGTGGTGAATAAAAAAATTTAGTAAAAATATACTGTATAAACATCATGATAAATGACAGGTCAATAAATATTTTTGAAAAAAACGCGCAAGGTAATATCAAAAAGCAACTGATTGCCCAAACAATTAGACGATTACCCAATTAAATGACATAGTGAACAACTTTCACCTCAGTATGGTTTGGTCAGTTTCTAGAATTAAGTGTTAAGTCAAATTCAATTAACTATAGCTGAGCAACTGCAAGGAAATGGCCATAGTTTTCCATTAATGAAAGAAAGTTTTTTTCCTCAATTATTCAGATTAGAACTAATTAGTAATTCTAACTTTTAGTTTAAGAAAAACAAATAACGTTCCATTTTACAAATTGCTTGTTTCAATGCGATCTAAAAGTGGCGAAAAAGTGTGATTTCATTGTGATATATTTTTAAGTAACTTAATCAGGTGGAATTTTATTGTTTCGAGGCGTTAAAATGCATTTTCTTTTCCTACTAAATACAGTAAATATATTTTTCAATAATTTTAGTTATAACTACTTGCAGTTAATAAGACTTTGAAGGGTTTTAAATAAGGATTTATAATTATTGTCCGGATTTTGGAATTAATGATTAGCCCAGCTGTACCAGGTCCTCCGTCTTTAATGAGAACGGTCAGGATTTGTTAACCTCGAGTCTCAAAATACTTCCAATTTAGTAACCTGTGTTTAGGAAACAATGGTAGTTAGTAATAATAATAATAATAATAATAATAATAATAAGGGAAGGGATTAGCTATGCGGTTAGCGTACTGGACTCCCACGCGGAGGTCCCGAATTCGAATCCAGCTGCTGACCTTTAGATTTTCTCTTCCTAGGAGCTTCTTACTGCTCACTGTCCGGTGATGGACAGTGTTGTCTGTAACGAGAGAACACTGTCCGGAGGCACTGAAAAAAGCTTCGGGTGCCAATAACCTTAGATGTTGACGCGCTTTAAGTCATTAAATAAATAAATAAATAGTAATAATAATAAAGAGACATAAGTAATGTAACAAGAAAATTAGGCATCAGGTGACTCGGCAACTTTAGACAGAACAAGC
Source organism: Rhodnius prolixus (assembly GCF_049639745.1). Classification (NCBI taxonomy): domain Eukaryota; kingdom Metazoa; phylum Arthropoda; class Insecta; order Hemiptera; family Reduviidae; genus Rhodnius; species Rhodnius prolixus. The sequence continues at coordinate 11,616,264 of NW_027411634.1, read as the reverse complement.
CCTGGGCGAACAGAAAATGTTACCAACACAAAGTCTGACATAATGCCTTATCATCCCCAAGTTTGCCATGTAGCCCAATCAATCGTCGTATAAGCCAGTGAAATAAAAAGCTCACCAAAGAAAAGAAAGAGTTCTTTTGGTTTTCGGGAAAGAAATGCTGAGGAAGATTTTTGGTAAGGGTTTTTCTAAGGAATTTGGAAGATCCGCCAAGACAAGAAACTAAGATAACTCTATCAAAAGAGTAATATGGTTACCTACGTTTAGTGAGCATGAATGATAAAGCTTTACCAAAGCTTAGAAACCTAAAAGCTGTTGAATAGCAAAGCTGGTGGCCAAAGATTGGAAAAGAAAGCGAAGAGTGACGTGGATAAAGGATGTCGAAGAGAGGCTCTCCAAAAGAGAGAAAGTATTTGAAGGATTAGAGCTAAAAAAAATCGACAGGAGCGAATGGCTTAAGGCTAAAGTTCTTCAGGAGCTGCTATCTTGTTCTTGCTTTCCGCTTATTCTAAACCCAGATGTAGTAGAGTTAAGTAACGTTCCCAAAGTTAGTCCCAAGAATTTGCAAAAAGTTCTATTAATAATTTATTGTAAATATCATTAAACGACGTAATTGAAGATGTCACTTAAGGATTAGTATCCCTGAAAAGCTAAATGCAGTTAAACTTAAAAGTTGCCAGCAAGATCGTAATGGATTGTGCATAGTTCTTCAGCATGCTTAATAGTAAAACATAATCATACGAATTTGTAATGCTATAAACTTGGAAAAAGTAAAAAAAAATCTTGCTAAACAAAGTAAGTTTATTTCACTTATTCATGCTCCAAATCTTTAATTTTGAATATTATACAGTATTCAAGGAATGAATTAGTTCCCATACTTTGATTAACTACATACAAGAAACGGGCGATGAGAAATGATTGTAATGAACAAGGTGAGAGGGCCTCCAAGAAGTGGATACTAATTTAGCTTTAGACGTCGACAAGGTATACTTCTCTTGGAAATCGGAACTGCCCGACATGCCTAAGTAACTCGGTGAGTCATTGTTCACTAAGGTCTCCCACTCTAGTCACCACATGAATAAGCGAAAAGTCTTTCATTTGACTTTAAAAGGTGAACAAAAATAGAAAATCATTTTTCTTCCTGTAATACAAATTTTTTTTTTAAGCAACGTTTTACTAAAAAACGTTTTAAAGAAATAGAATTCCCTACAGACATCTGCAGAATTTATTATATTAAATACAAAATTTGTATATTTAGTAATATAATACTGAAAATTAGTAAAGGTTTTGAAGAATGCACTTCTGCTAATGCACTTCTTAATAAAACTGCAAAACTTCTCACAAATTAACTATTCAGGCAAAAAAATAAAACTTAACTTTAATGTAACCAAAACGTAACCAAAGTTTTAAAGTAAGTGACAATATTTCATTTTCAAAAAACTTCCCCAATTTTAGTCATGATGTTCGGTTAACATTTTATTTACTAAATAGTAAATAGTAGTACGAATTAAAAGCCGTCCTAAAATATAATAAATAAAAACGAAATATGAAAATACAGGGTGGAACCGGATAAGTGACGAAAATTTTTTTCTGTTAAACTACATTCAAAATGTAGTACAACGCCGCCTGAACGAGTGTCCTATCTCTATCTGTTAGAAAGTTATGATTTTTTCAGGGTTTTTTCGACTAAACCCGACCTTACGTCATAAAAACACTATTTCTCAACTAGTGCCTCACTTATTTACATTTTTCACCTCATTTTCGGATTCAGCATTAAATTTCCTATAATAATAGATCATTTTCGTAGTTATTTAACTTTAATCAGATTCATTTATTACAATAAGAACGTTAATTTTTTTAGGAATTTAGAATTTTCATGAATTTTCAAAAATTAGCCTCTTCGACAAAATTGGTCTTAGAGGCTGTCAAATTTCTCAAAAACTGCTCCTTTTAATACTCTTTCCAATGGTATAATAATCAGTGTAAATGTAGATTTAGCTGGGTGTACCTGAGATCTCCCTAGAAACGTTCAGAAGTACGAAGTTTGGTATTCAGGTAGAAGATCTAACTAGAAGACAACTTAAGCAATGGAAATAACTGGGATTCACCGAGCAAAACGATACCATAGAAGAAATCAAAGCTATAACAAATGCTTTTTCTTTCAGCGAACAAACTTTACCAGTTTAAAAACATATATTTCTTGGACTTACATTCTCATTTACAGGACTATTATTAGGCCAAATTTGAGACTGATTTCTGGCTAAAAGTGACAAAAGCATACCTTAATCCTTAGTAAAAAGGATTCCTGTTCCAATTCCAAGATTTATGGGATAATGGAAATGATCAGGACAAAAAAAGTCATAAGAAATCTGGGAAACGATGGGTCTCTTATCAGAACAGCCCCAAACGGTGTTACTTTTCCCCATCAAACGGTTACTTACAAGGTTATTTATTCCTTTTCAAGAAAATATATTGATTTGTTTCAATTCTAATCACGAAAAACAAATTTTAACGTCAGCCATTTTTTGTGTAAATCTCTAGTTATATTATTTTATTACATAATTTTGTGTAATACTCTTCAATAATTGATATTTTTGTACGTAATTTCCTTACATTTTCCATAATACATTTTAAATGAGATTTTAATGTGTACTAATTATCACGAATTTTCCAAACATTTTCACTTTTATAAATTTTATTTTGAATGATGGAAATTTACATCATTTTTTCATCAATTTTACAGCCTCCCCAATAAACAAATTACACTTTAACTTGAAGTAGTAATGATTCACATTTTCGATTGTAGTCAAACATTTTGCATTAATAATCAATCAAAATAAGTCCGTATTTGCTACAGTTTTTTTAGTATAGTTTTTCATTCTTTATCAATTTTTTTTCAATTATCTTAAAGAATCATCAATCACTCTTTCAATTATATTTAGTTCCATAAAATAATATTTTAGATTTTTAGGCAAGTTTTGTGTTATTGAAAAGTTAATCTTCAGATCAATATATCGTTCTGCAGTTTGTGTAACGTTGTGTATTAGATTAAAGACAAGATTTCCAAGATAAATATATATACAGATAAATAAATATACAAGATAAATGATAGACTCCTCCTCGTAGGATGGCACTAAAGTCTGTTGCGAACATCCATCATGACTTCTTTACGAAGTTTGTGGAGCTCGAGAATGGTAGTGTCTCGTTCACTTGACCATCGAAACTATTCGACGGGTGTGAGAAATGACGAACAATTATTGACGAAATGACGAATTATTATTATTTTAAAGAAATACTCCAGTATCATAATAATATCATATTTGGAATTAATATGGCCAAGACTCACCTCTAGAGATTCCAAGAACTGCGCAGGTACTGTGCACCTCAGTCTTTAATTGTTCCATAGCCAATGATAGCATAGGCTCAATTTCCTCTTGGGACAAATCCATGGAAACTTCTTCCATTTCCGTTCTAAATCCAGTACCTAATTCCCCGACCGACACTGGAATTAGATTATATTTCTTTTGGAATGATGTATCTTTAAGTACCTCTCTTAATAGTTTATGATCTTCAGATTTACCACTGTTTGAAAGTGGATTATCATAAAGATTATTATTGTTTCCAGCTTCCAATAGTGATCTTATTATACCATCTTTACGATCATTAATTACAACCAGCGGTTCATCTAGATCAATGGTTGTTTCTTGTTTTATTTCTTGAGGTGAATATGGATCGGACGGGGAATAGGCACTATCCCAAGAGAACAATGAACCAGATGTTGGTTCCTCTTTTACCGGATCGTAGAGTCCGTGTACTGAAGGACTTGGTGGTAATAATGATAGATCGAAGGATTCAGCGGCAAATACCGCTGTGTAATCTGCCCCGCTAGGAGGGCTGAATCCACCGGATGGAACTCGCTGAGGCATCTGTAACATTAAAAAAAACAAATACCATTATTGTTTAATAAAAAAAGATACAAATTAAAATTAATTGTAAGATATTCGAAATTCCATAAAATAAAGACGATATTACAGAACTTGTGTCTGCAGTCTATGGAAATGTTTTTAGAAACGGATTCTAAAAGAAGTAGAAGTAGACTAAGCTTGGAGGTTCCTTCAATTCAATGTTTTTACACAAATTTTTCGCATGATTTGCATTCTTCAATTCTAAACATCGACAAGACATGTGAAAGATCAAACTATTGCACACTAAAACAGCTGTAACGATAATAAGTAAAGTGTTTCCCGTTTACGCGATGAGTGTAATTTTGCAAAAATGCCTCATTGATCACAAAGAAGTGGGCCAATTGGATTACAGTTCAGTAAAATATGGCGGAGTATATTAATCAATGTAGCTGAAAATGGAGTTTAAGTCACGCAATGGTGAATTAATTTGTCTCATAACACTTAAATTTTCGTATTTTTTGGGGCAATTTCTTGATGAATTATCAGAGGTAATTGTAGAGAATTCAACTTCCACTTATAACAGATGAATTACTGTCAATTAAAACCAACGATATGTACGTAGCTTGGATTATAAAACTATAAAAAAAAGAAAAATCACACAAACAATTGTTTCCAATTAAAAAGTAAATTGGTAAAAAAATTAAAAGAATGAAATTACTTTCAATTATAAATAAAAATTATCCAATAATGGCGACGGAAAAATGTTTACTTCAATCATAATTCAAGAAGGAAAATGCAATTGGGCGCTACCCAAATTTATTTAACCAAACTTGTCCAAAAAAATAGGCAGAACAGAAGACATATCATTACTTGATGCAACAATATACGAGGGTCGTTTGAAAAGTCCGTGCAAAGTCAGAGAGATAGCACTACTGGCGCGTATCGAGGTTATGTTTAGTTAGTAGCATCTCTTGGAAGAACAAACACCAAGTTTCAGCCAGATCGGTCTATTTCTTTGTGTTTGGCATTCGTTTGAATCGAGGAAGTCGAGTGATTTTCAAAAAATGGACGAAAAAGAATTTCGTGTGTTCATTAAACACTACTTTATGAAAGGCGAAACGCCTTAGGAGACTAAAGAGAAGCTTGATAAACATTATGGTGACGCTGCACCTTCGATTAGAACAGTTTATAAGTGGTTTCAAAATTTTCGGAGTGGCCATATGGGCACAAGTGACGCTGAACGTTCTGGACGCCCTGTTGAGGTTACTACTCCAGAAATCATTGATAAAATTCATGATATGGTGATGGATGACAGAAGAGTGAAGGTGCGTGAGATTGCTAGTGCTGTGGGCATCTCGAATGAACGGGTACATAATATTTTCCATCAACATTTGGACATGACAAAGCTATCCGCAAGATGGGTGCCGCGATTGCTCACGCTTGACCAAAAACGAAATCGTGTGAAGTGTTGCAAGGACGGTTTGCAGCTGTTCCAGAAGAATCCGCAGGACTTTAAGCGTCGTTTCGTCATTGTGGATGAAACATGGATACATCACTATACTCCTGAGACCAAAGAACAATCTAAACAATGGGTTACCAAGGGGGAATCTGCGCCAAAAAAGGCGAAGACCGTTCCTTCGGCCGGAAAGATTATGGCGACTGTCTTTTGGGATTCGCAAGGAATAATCCTCATCGACTATCTGGAAAAGGGTAAAACTATTACAGGTGCATATTATTCATCGTTATTGGACCGTTTGAAAACCGAGCTGCAAGAAAAACGCCCACGATTGGCCCACAAAAAAGTCCTTTTCCATCACGACAACGCACCAGCTCACACCTCAGCAGTTGTGGTCGCAAAATTAATGGAAATAGGGTTCCAACTCGTTTCACAAACCCCCTATTCTCCAGACTTGGCTCCCTCGGACTACTATTTGTTCCCCGATATGAAGAAATGGCTGGCGGGAAAAAGATTTTATTCAAACGAGGAGGTGATTGCAGAAACGAATGGCTATTTTTCAGACTTGTACAAATCCTATTATTCGGAAGGGATCAACAAACTAGAGCAGCGTTGGACGAAGTGTATAAGCCTAAGAGGAGACTATGTTGAAAAATAAAAATGGTTTACCCCAAAAAATTAAGTAGTTTTTATTTTTGCACGGACTTTTCAAACGACCCTCGTATGTGAAATATTTTTTATATTATCAAATTAATTTATATTATTAATGCTGTTACTTTAAAATATATTCCACAGCCACGAAGATCTAGTGAATGGAAAGTTTAGGCAAGAATGAAAAGTCATGATTACAATTGGCAACATTGATTCTTTCTTTAAAAATTATTGAATCAGTCACCAAAAATAACAGATTTATGATTCTTATTTCAAGCAGTTAATGATAGATTAAGCAATAACTTTAGCACATTATACGCGAGTTGTTCAAAGTTTTAAGTTGTGATTCAGTTTTTGCTAGATAAGAAGAACAATCAATCTGAAGCAAGATAGTCACGTAATTTTTTCGATATTTCGAGCAGCTGAATAGAATTATCGACAAAATAATAGTCAGGTAAAGATCATGGAATTCATTCAACAAAAGTTTTGATGTTGTAGGTCAGTAATTTTGCTTATAAAGTCTCTGTGCACGTTTTTTTGATCATTTATCAAATTATGTTCTCTTTTAAAGGCAATAGATCTGGATTGTAATTTCGGTGTTGAAAGGAAGTTTACAAATAATTGTTTCAGTTGAATTTCTTTTTAGTATTTTCAGTGTTTTGCCGACGAAAAAACATATGTTTCCGGTAAAATGTTGACAAAAAATATCCTTAATCGCTTTCGTCAAATAATAATCAATAACATAATACTACGTAGACATTTCTATATGTTAAACTATTTAGATTAAATCAGTTTCAGCTAAATACTTACACGATAATAATCATAACTGTACTCCATTGTCACACAAATCTAAATCACAAAATCACACATAATGACGAAATAGAAAAATTAAAGGCAATTTTTAAACACCGACTTCCCAATCATAAGATCGATATCATTATGAACAGTTTCTTTATAATGTATTATATTTAAGAAGTCTTAAGAAGGATAAAAAAGGAAGGTGTTTAAAGTTGGAGGGGATCTTTACTTCGTCATTGATGTAATAAAAGTTTCTCACGATCTGTTGCGGCTAAATAATGACGTCATAGTATACTGTATACATTCAGGTTTATCCTCCTCACACAGACAGTTGTATATGTACAATATATACACAAAACACATTAGATACAACCATATGGATATTTCTTCCCCGATCTAGTGCTGCTTAATTGAAAGTTCGTGAAAAACGCAGCCGAAATACGTCACTAGACATGGGAATATTAAGTTTTGTGGGGTTCATTGCATCTGTTTATACTAAACAAAGACGTCATAGACACATTGCACAGTTTAGAAGAACAACATAACCTTCGCAGAAGGTTAAAAGAAAATAACGCGCTATCATTTTTTTTTTAATTTTTAGGCTGGTTGTAGGAGATTTGAAGAGCTAGTAGAGCTGTTAAGGTTTGTTCTTCTAGTCCAGTAGGCTTCGAAGCATAAATGGATGGCTGTAGTAATCCGACTTTGAGGGGCGGAACTTCTTTCTCATGGAAAGATAATGGGTTGTTATACATATTTCTCTCCTGTTTCTTAAGAACATTATTTCTGTCAAGTTGCTGGAGTTCAATATGCCTATAATCGCATTATTCCATTGTAAGGGAGTAACCGCATAATGACATAGATTCTGTTACTTTCAAAGCGTTAGCTACATTAATCAGTGGATGAAAGATTGAGAGCTTTATTTTTTTTTTGAATAGTAATGCAAGATCTTGGACGTTATTTATGAGAACAATATGCTGATGATAGTGAAGGACGCAAAAACAGTGTCCTGAATGTACCGCCAGGTGCATCACAATTGGTAAAAGAGATACACGACAGAATCGGGAGGTGAAGAGTTTCCTGACAGTGGTGGACACAGTTGACACACTCATTCCAGTCAGGTTGGTTACTGGGACGTCAGAGGTCACTCGCGGACAGTTGCCTCTATCTTTGGCCTATCAAAGTTCCCACTGTACAACTAGTTCTTTGAAGTGGACTAAAGTCGACTCTCTACTACCTCATTCTTAAGGCCGATAATTGGTTGACTCCTAGTTCTGGGTTGATTGATTTTTACTACAAAATTCTTTACTATTAAAGAAAAAAATCTACTAAGAAACGGAAATCCTATTTCACTTGTTGCAATTAACAGAGTTATAATTAATCCATTTTGACGTGAATACATCTTTAAATTTGTATCATATGGTGGCAATCCAAAAAATCTAATGATAACAAAATCGGGGGATACAGTTTGGCATTATAGTTTCGAATCTAACGTCTACATCCAAAATTAAATTAGACCACTGGATAGCTAAAGGATCAAAGAATTCATTACGATAAGCGAGGACTGTGACGCATCACTGTGGAGGGGGAAGCGCCGCCATTTTGAGATAATTTTGCAGCGTATCGAGATTTGCAATTAGTATAACTTTTGACTCGGAGAAGCTACGATGTTCGTTTAAGTTTTAATCGTTAGCTGTCGTCTCAAGCTATCGATTGTGTATAAAACATTAGTGTAAAATAGTGACAGATAATATAATAAGGTGTTATAATAAAAAAATATTATCAAAAATATATAATGCTGGCCTATACGTGTCGAAAAGCCAAAACCAAATACAGAGATCGTATACGGTTGGAAATGGCTTCTCAAGAACAATCGAATGGTAAAAGTCGCAAAGCCGGTGGAGTCGCCATATATCGCAACATCAATAGCTTCACTGATTGTAATAGAGTTAACATTGACATTTCGGAAATTTATTTGGAAATCAAAGACGCAAAAGCTGGAGATGTCTGTTCAAATTCGAACTCGGGTGTGTGTATATCCATCCGGGCACAGCGTTAGCAGAAATTAAACTCTTTATGTTACGATCGTTGTTAAAATATTCCAAAAACATCGCTAAAATTATACCCGATTACGAGCCTGATTTTACTACACCAATTATGATAGTTGGAGACTTTAATGTTGATGTCTCACAAAACTGCTCATTGCCCAACTTCATGCTCAGCGAGTTCAATTTGTCTTATATTGAAACTTCTCCAACAACGTTAGGTAATACCTATATTGTTTTAACGTTTACCAGAAATTCTCGATGTACGCTATTTGTGTCGTACTTTTCGTATCACAGACCTATAATTAATAAAGTTATATTGTAACATAGTAATTATTTGTTTCCTTGATTTCATCCTAAATACATAAATAAAAATATTTTGTATAAAAAATATAACCCGTTACGTAAACGTATTCACGTACAACATACGGTCGTGTCCATGACACAGCCACAGTTTAATTTTTTGATTACGAATCCGCAATTTTCTTTCAGTTTTTGTAGATCACTAAAGGATTTAGCTGTCTTCTTTTACGCAGCTCACAAGTGAGTAGTAAATGAGCCCCTGAAATTTAATCGTTCGATTAACAGCTCATCCGTTTACATATTGTGTAACTATTACGTAGTACAATAGCTTAGACTGACTAGCTTAGATCAAACGTCATGGGGATAACACCACAACTGTAAAACGTATTTGACCAGTAATTATGTTGAAAGAATGAAGTGTACACGACACAGCTAGACTGTAACTATTATTATATCCTGTTAGTTGGAATAAAACATACAAGGACTAAGAGTTGTGGTTTTATGCAAATTCACATTGTGTCAGCATTGGTTGGCAATGTTATATATGAAAGCAATCCAAGGTAATCCCTTGTATATATCACATACATTTACCATATTGCTCTGTATTCAACAATGTTGCGTGGCTTTAGAGGGGAATTTCCCAAATAGTTCTTAAATAATTACACGTAGTATTTAACTGGATATTCTTTGAAGGTAATTTTTCGCTTAAAGAATATTAATGAGCAGAAAAAGAAAATTAGAATAAAATTTCAATTAGTATAGCAAAGTAAGATCTTAAATTAGGAACTAAAACTATGTACATATTTTAATTTAGAATAATTCATATAATATCAAACCATATTCATCTACTAAATTGACTTTTTTAGGGCTAACTTCGAGGTATTTAGAAAAAAAGTAAGTAATAAATGACAGTGACATATACAATAGAAAACGAAACACTAGCCTAACCTTAACCAAACATCAAAACGCCAACAAAACGAGGTTATAGTGCAAAAATAACAAATAAAACCTAAATAAGTGGTGATTACGTAAAATCAAAGATCCTGGCCTAAACCAATGGAACATCCTATAAGGACGTCATTAAAGTTACCTGTTTTGTAACCATAGCAGGGAATAAAACCTTCATCCTTATTAACCCAAACCTTCCAGTGACTATCAGAGCCACGGATAAGAATACAAAATTCTTGTCAAAATGTTTGGTAATAAAGGTAAAAATGGGGACAAAGTCTGAATGTAAGCAACAAACGAAAAGTAAATTAGATGTTAGAAAAGCAGTAAGCTTATTTGAAGGTTCTTTTCATGCTTTTAAGGCAGCTTACAGTGTTTAATTAAGAAAGCAGTGCGTTTAGATAGTTTAGCTCCTGATAATTTAAACTAACAAAGTTGAAAGAAAAATTTTTAAGAAAAAGACTAACAGAATTCCATATATTCTGCTTTAAAGATGGATATGGTTGAATAAGACTTAAACTGCCATGAACAGAGAGTCTTCTTAACAGTAATATGTAATGAGAACTTTGGGATGAGCAAGCAAGTAACGAAAATTTTAGTAAGTGCCTATAAAAGAAATATTAAGAAATCCAGTACGAGAAAGGGAAGGTTTCACTCTCATTTATCCAAGATAGAGAGCATGATATTTATTTCATAAACTATTATGCTAATTTAGTTAGACTAAACTCAAAGAAATTGAGCAGTAGTCTAGTCACAGAAAATAGAAAAGTGAATTTAGTCACAGGGAAACAGATAAGAAAGATGTGGTTCTAAAAAGATGGTGAACTAAGTTTCCCATATCTTTTACCAAAATTCTTATCTGCTTTCCTTAATTAAAAGAACAAATTTTTTAAATTGAAAACCTATTTTTCGAATCTGTATCTTCTAAAAACCAATGCAACTAAACATTCATTCATACAAAAAACTAAGATTTTTATGGGAATACTGTGATTCGAATTACGTCAGCAAAAAGAAAGCTAGCAACTCGGTATGTGTGATACTCGATTCATTAAACCTTACTTTCACCAACGTTTTTTACTTATTTCTAAAAGATTTAAATAAATAATTCTCTGTTGCTTATTGTAATTAATTCCAGTTGCAAAATAAATATGAGAGGATAATTTAAAATAAACTAATGATTAATATAAGCGGACAATATTTTTAGATATGTATTCTAGACAGTGAATGCGAGTGAGAAGGTAAAGGTTACTAATTATTTATCAAGGATTTCATTAGGCTAGCCACTCTCTTTAAATGAGTCATTACCCAATACAGTTAAAAAATTAAATTATAAATGAAAATATGCGCATTATTTAAAGTAAATTATTTAGTTTTTACAAATGGGGCAAGTATAACTAAAATAATAGCGACAGATAATTGAGTAAGTTACTATTAAATAATTGAAAGTACAATAATATTAGCAAAACTTGGCTAAAAAATGAGGCTTTTTCAAAAAAACATATCAATTCAATTAGCAGGCTAATTCCAAAGCCGACGTGAATAGCCGCTCATAAAATTGTGGTAAAGAAATGGCTAAACTTTGAACATGGTTTTAACTGATATTGAAAGACATTTCACAGTGAGGAGCCACCTTTAATGGCTACACTTGATGGCTAGTGCACATCATTTGGATATCGCCATTAACTTATCCCAAAACAAACATTTGTATCCGAATTTTTTTTAATAATGTTAACTTTTAATCATAAACCGTAGCGCAAAAGCCTCTAGCTTTTAAAGGTCAAGGACTGCCACTTTTTTTTTTTTATTGGTAAACCGCTTTTTAAATTTTGGTGGAGGGTGCATTCAGCACATTAGCTACAACCAATCGCAGTTTCCTGCTAGCCCGAAAACAGAGCACCTTGTTATCTATAACACCTACATAAAATCAACTCAACCATAATCTGCAGGATACTGTGAGGGTGTAAGTTATAACGTTTTTGATTACCCGTGCAATCTTGGTCGAATCCAACAACGCTTCCGCATAATTTTAGTACGCTAAAAGTTGTTTTTAGAAGATTTTACTTCTAAATTTATTATTATTCAGTTTTGGAGAAGAGCTCTACTCAATGCCCTTAAGGGAAATAGTTACCTCAACTTGATGAGCTAGGTATTTGCAACTGGATACAGTGAAACCCAATACATCCTTTGATTTAAAGGCAATCAGTTAAGTTAGGTTAGGATCCCTACAAAAATTGGTAATCCACATTCCCCATAAAGGGGAATCAAAATGTGTTTGTGTAGGTAACCATTTTGTATCTTACAAAAATTTTTGAAGTTAAATCTAAATCAAAGAATCATTTTCAGTTTTTACTAGTAATTTAAATGCTTTCCAATGGTTTTTAGGTTATGTTTGTTAGGTTATAATGAGTGTGGAGAATTTTCGTTAAAACATTTAATGCCAGCCCCAATGGAAATCTACGTAAGTTATATTACAATATTTCGTTGTAATAATACTTGAAAACATGACATTTTAATTTTGCTTTCATTAAAAGCTTATTCCAAATACCAATCTTCTATAGCATAGTTTGGCATATTGTTAGTATATATATGTGAGCTCGCAAAAACAGAATCGTGAGCAATAAAACATTATGTACTCCGTGTAGTTGGGATGCGAACTGTAATCTTGATAAATACTAGGATTTAATTATGGTTAGAAATACATTACATTAGAATATAATTATAAGTACCTGGCATTGTCGTAGTAAATATCGTAGGTCAGAGGCACAAGTAGAAGATTAAAATTTAAAAAAAAAAGAAACAGATCACCAGAAAGTGGACCAGAGAAGGTAAGGTTGGTTACATATTACAGACTGAGTAGTAAGGCCCTGTGTAGAGATAAAAATGTTCGGTGAAGTTTGGGAGCTCCCCCAAGGACGCTCCCATGGCCGATGATGCCGCCTTCTATTTTTTTACGCCAACAAATAATAAATTTAAACAGTATTTAATATTTTAAAATAAAAAACTCTATAATGCTTCTGTTTCACCGCCATTCGTTCAAATGTAGGTGCTACTTTTGACCTGGAGTATTGGTACTGCTGTCTACTAGAGTTATTTATAAATCATATAACTTCACGGAATTCTTTCCTTAATTGATTCCTGAAATATCTTAATCATTTCATAACTCTTTTAATTTAAAAAAAACTAAACAACTTTTGGTTATTTTGTTGATGATTTATATCCATATTAAGTATTCTGACTTGTCCGATCACTCAACTCTCTCTAACCAATGATTGTATTTTACTCCAATTATTCTTCTACAAGTTTAAGCATTAAGTTTAATTCCCCCGTATGAGAGTTTTCTAAGAATAAAGTGTTTTGAGTCCTCCAGTATTAGGAAATTAGGCTGAGTAAATTCAGGATCCTTTTAAGCAAAAGATTCTTTACAAGCATTTCACCTAAACAGACAGTTTCTTCCTGCCCTTTGTACGGGAATCAATCCCATTTCCTTTGCATACCTTGCAGCCAAATATAATAAATATATCTAGCTTTATTTATCAGCGTTATTTGTAACCATGGTAAACTCTGGACAAGATGTGATCATCTCAGTTCTCACAGAGAGTGTAATAGGGCTATCTTTCATCCTGATCTAAAAGAGCTACTAATTTTTAGTAGCGCAATCTTGCTTGAAATGGTGGAGCTTAGATTGTTACCTTGCGCAGATTATTGGTTATTAACATGACAAAAAAACAAATAACGTATGCTCCAATTGTTCTGTCGTCCTAGTAAGATCTTTAATAATCAAGGTAACAGATATGGATGTACCATTGAGAATCTGAAGGTGCCAGTAGATACTGTTTCTAAATGTGTAAAACTACATCATATCACCGAGAACCAAATTAAAAGAAGCTATTTTTCTTCTTCTTTTTTTATGAACGAAATTTCGCGTTTAATTTGTATTAAAACAGCCCTACAAAATGTTCGGAGAGGGGCACTGACATACTAACTTACTTCATTACTAACATACTAAGCAATGGGTGTTGATTCATTTTTGGGCATTACTCCATTTATTGTATAAACTAACTAGGACCATCTCTCTTTGGCAAACTTAGCCCTAGTATATCCTATGAAACAATAGAACTACTGTTTCTACCTAAAGATACTATATGTACTTGAAATAGCCCTTTAATACAGAAATAATCTACGAGGGTCGTTTGAAAAGTCCGTGCAAAAATAAAAACTACTTAATTTTTTGGGGTAAACCTTTTTTATTTTTCAACATAGTCTCCTTTTAGGCTTATACACTTCTTCCAACGCTGCTCTAGTTTGTTGATCCCTTCCGAATAATAGGATTTGTCCAAGTCTGAAAAATAGCCATTCGTTTCTGCAATCACCACCTCGTTTGAATAAAATCTTTTTCCCGCTAGCCATTTCTTCATATTGGGGAATAAATAGTAGTCCGAGGGAGCCAAGTGTGGAGAATAAGGGGGGATGTGAAACGAGTTGGAACCCTATTTCCATTAATTTTGCGACCACAACTGCTGAGGTGTGAGCTGGTACGTTGTCGTGATGGAAAAGGACTTTTTTGTGGGCCAATCGTGGGCGTTTTTCTTGCAGCTCGGTTTTCAAACGGTCCAATAACGATGAATAATATGCACCTGTAATAGTTTTACCCTTTTCCAGATAGACGATGAGGATTATTCCTTGCGAATCCCAAAAGACAGTCACCATAATCTTTCCGGCCGAAGGAACGGTCTTCGCCTTTTTTGGCGCAGATTCCCCCTTGGTAACCCATTGTTTAGATTGTTCTTTGGTCTCAGGAGTGTAGTGATGTATCCATGTTTCATCCACAGTGACGAAACGACGCTTAAAGTCATGCGGATTCTTCTGGAACAGCTGCAAACCGTCCTTGCAACACTTCACACGATTTCGTTTTTGGTCAAGCGTGAGCAATCGCGGCACCCATCTTGCGGATAGCTTTGTCATGTCTAAATGTTGATGCAAAATATTATGTACCCGTTCATTCGAGATGCCCACAGCACTAGCAATCTCACGCACCTTCACTCTTCTGTCATCCATCACCATATCATGGATTTTTATCAATGATTTCTGGAGTAGTAACCTCAACAGGGCGTCCAGAACGTTCAGCGTCACTTGTGCCCATATGGCCACTCCGAAAATTTTGAAACCACTTATAAACTGTTCTAATCGAAGGTGCAGAGTCACCATAATGTTTATCAAGCTTCTCTTTAGTCTCCTGAGGCGTTTTGTCTTTCATAAAATAGTGTTTAATCAACACACGAAATTCTTTTTCGTCCATTTTTTGAAAATCACTCGACTTCCTCGATTCAAACGAATGTCAAACACAAAGAAATAGACCGATCTGGCTGAAACTTGGTGTGTGTTCTTCCAAGAGATGCTACTAACTAAACATAACCTCGATACGCGCCAGTAGTGCTATTTCTCTGACTTTGCACGGACTTTTCAAACGACCCTCGTATTTACTAAGTGACATCTATCAATAACAAACCCAAAGCGCTTTTTTTTGTCATGGCATATACGATACACGATCATTTTCGCGCTTTTGCTTTTGTAGCAATGAATATTATAAAAACGAAACAAAGGAAAAATTACATTATAAAATAATTAACAAGATTTATGAAAGAGAGAGATGTGTAAAAAGCTATATTAGCTGTGTAATTAAGTAAAATATTCTGATCTTTATATATTTATTTTTTATACTGATTTCCGCTACATCAATAATATATATATATATATAATAATATACATTATACATAAATATAATTTAAAAAAACAAAAAACAAAAATCCTTGGCCATTATAAGAGCTATAAAACTATAAAAAGTAATAAAAAATTTAAAACGCCAAAAAAACCTTTTAATTAATAATAACTTTAATATTTTGCGTCTCTGTAAATGACCTTTAAAATTTGTTTAAGCCGGATCAGTTCTTAATTTTTATTTTATATGTATATACATTTTTTTTAAAAAAAAGTAACTGCTCTTACTTTACACACTAACTTTAGCTTGATTAAAACAGTCTTTTAAGAGACAACCGTCAGTTAATTTGAAACAATTGTGCGTAAGCCCTGATAAAAGCTACTTTTTTTGCCTAATTAGTTTTTTGCCTAATATCTGCTTGCAACGCTGGACATGCGCAACATGTGAGGCGTCATCCTCTGATGGTAACTCCAAAAAAATTAACATTTAATTAATGATCTCGATAGCTGAGGAAATCGCGCCGCTTCTATGTGATACCGTGAAAGACCGAAATTGGAGAATATCAAGATTCACTTGGTGTACGTACATTGAGATTCACCTAGTCGCTTGGTGAAAGAGTGGCTGGAATAAATAAGATTGTAAAACGTCAGTCACATAATTAAGTTTATTATTAGTATAAAAGTATTTTTTAAATCAAACTTTATTATTAAAACATATTACGATAACTGTCAAAAAAAGAGGAAGCTTAAGTAACTGCCCGTGTACTTAAATTCAACTTAAAATTGTTGCACCTAAAACTAAAAGTGCATTTTAAACAAGAAAAGATAATAATACCAACAATAAACTTAATTATATGTTTGAAGTTATACAAACTTATTTATTGTTACAACTTAAACAAAAGTTTTGGTCTTTCACGAAGAGACTTTGTGAATTTCAACATTCACCAAGTGAATCTTGACATTCTCCAATATTTCTCGGTAACATATACATAGAATAAAAAGAAAAGAATTAATTTCAATTTTCAATACAATAAACTACAATTGGGTATTGTAAATTTGTCAATAAACCACTGCAAAGTTTCCGGAAGCGAACAGTCTTGATTACCATTTCGCCTGGTAGTTTCAAAGTGTAAATCTGTAATGTTGTACGAGCAGTGCCAGAGATTTTGCAATTAGAAGTAAAACTTACAGTGTACCGTGAATATTTAAAAAATATAATGAACCTATTGAGATACAAGAATGAATTGGGAAGAATTAATCAACTTATTTGTGGCCCTAGTTTAGAGTCACCTTTAATGGATCAACTAAATTGAAGAGTCGGTGGTTAAGAGTTTGATAGTAACTTAAAGATGACATCTTTCTGTAAGAAACCATGAACTATATCACTGAATATAGCACAGATTAATGGCACAATTGAATAATCAATGATTGTTTACTCTAAAAGAATTGTCAAACAACTATTTTAATTTTGATAGCAGTACATTTCTAAACACAATATGTTAACATACCATTTGCTGTTCAGATTTCTCCTTTGCTTGCAGAATAACCTCGTTAACACCTTTTACAAGAATCTATTGAACCATAGGTATATGAGAATTGAGTCTCTGGAGATAAACTCCTGAACTCAATGCACAGCTTTACTTTTTTTGGGGGGAAAATTTTGATAGAAATTTACAACCAAAGGGAAGTAAAGCAACTACAGCAAGTAAATAAGCTGATCCTTAGACGCATAAAGGGTAGTCATCACCAAATAGTGATTCCGCCAAAATAATATTTATTTATTGGTCAAGAAAATCCATGGCCATCACTCTTAAGTTAGGAACTGTCACAGAAGAGATTAAAATGAGAAAGAGAAATTAAAATCGGCAGTTTCTGTTGCAAATAATATGGGGTGTTAGGTTATTCGACGAAGAATTTTGAACTGTAATGATTGAAGACAGATAGATGTTGGTCAGCCTGGATAACTTTATGTTTTTTAAGCACAATAATGCATTTTATATTACTTCGTTGGTAATTGTTAGTTTTTGAACAAATTGCCAAGTAATAGACGTAAGTGTACGGCGCTAATGACAATGTAGACGTAATGGCAAGATGTACGTTGCTTCAGAGTAAAATCTACATTTAGGGATAGAAAAGTCCCATGTTACTATCTGGAAGAACTCCAAACTTCCAAAGAAAGATTTAAGGACGAGGTAGTAAGTATGAGAAAGAGCTGGGCATCACACTAACTCCAAAACAGGTTCAAACTATCCGTCAATCTTCTATTAGCAGTCCTGCCACCCCAAAAATTAAGCAAAAACCAAAATCAAAAGCATGATTTTTCCCGTTTCTTTTCCCAGTTTGACAAAATATTTAACGATTACCAAAAAAAAATGTGGCTGTGTCATGGACACGGCCGTGTGTTGTACGTGAATACGTTTACGGAACGGGTTATATTTTTTATATAAAATATTTTTATTTATGTATTTAGGATGAAATCAAGGAAACAAATCGACGATCGAACACAATCTATGCCTATACAGTCCGTTGTCGATGTAGAAGCGATTTCATCATCCACTTGCATAATTTCAGCTGCAGATGTACTGACACCGTCGTTGATCCGCTCGGCCGCATTCATTCTTTTCACAGCTTGACTCGGTCATATGGTGTTTTATTATTACCATTCGATTGTTCTTGAGAAGCGCCTTTCCAACCGTATACGATCTCTGTATTTGGTTTTGGCTTTTCACGCATATAGGCCGACATTATATATTTTTGATATTTTTTTATTCTAACACCTTATTATATTCACTGCCACTATTTTACACTAATGTTTTATATACAATCGATAGATTGTGACGACAGCTGACGATTAAAACTTAAACGAACTTCGTAGCTTCTCCGAGTCAAACGTTATGCTGATTGCAAATCTCGATACGCAGCAAAATTATCTCAAAATGGCGGCGCTTTCCCCTCCACCACGCGCGATGCATCACAGTACTCGTTTATCGTAATGAATTCTTTGATCTTTTAGCTATACAGTGGTCTAATTTAATTTTGGATATAGACGATAGATTCGAAACTATAATGCCAAACTGTATCCCCCGAATTTGTTATCATTAGATTTTTTTGGATTGCCACCATATGATTCAAATTTAAAGACGTATTCACGTCAAAAAAAGGCACCTACCACTTCAGATTATTGAGCTAGCAAATTAATCGCTCAGCCAATTAAAATTTAAAAAAACAAAAACTAACTAACCCAATTTTTTGTTGAGGGTTTAGACTACACCACCATTTAAGCTTTAGATTAGGCAACATTGCCTGATTTGGAAGAAGCCTTAAACAAAAAAAAAAATGTATAACATCAAAAATTATACAGTAGTTAACATACTAGCTGGTGTGCTATTTATTTTAGACAAAATATTTCATTTAACTTGAAAGATAACGGAAACTGACAGGTTCTCTTTCTTTTTTTTAAGATAAAATATCTCCTTGGAGGATGGATAAGTTAAGGAAACACTTTTGGCGTGAATTCATCCTTTAATGTAAGCCCAATTTTTTACTTCTTTAATGCTTTCAATTTAAAAAAAGAAAATATAACATCATGCCGTGAGTTTTAAATAATTTGTCTCCAGTCAAATGTTTTGTTTATATCGAATAGAATAACAAGGATCTGTTATAGATGGGAACATAATTATACGTTTTGTTAAAAGAAAAACATTAATTCCTTCATCCATGAGTGAACCACTATAATTTAGATACACAAGAAATCCGGTTATTCCTTCAAGATCCGAAAGTTTGTGTTTCAAATGATTGATAGTGGTGGCACCACTGTTCTTGTAATGTCGCTTAAGAATTGATTCTTAAAAGGTAAAAAAAAACAGCTATAACAACCGAGTAAATTCATGAATGTAAAATATGGCGTTATGGAATTTGCCTCGACTATTTTTAGTCCCGGACTTAATTTTAATATATTGTATATGTTTTGGTTGTACTAGTGCGTGTAGGTAAGTGAAAGGGTTAACCTTGTCTTTAATGTAACGTAATGCTTTTATACTAAAGCACTATTAATAACTTTGTTTATATTTTAAAATACATTTCTATTAATGGCTAAAAGAAACACTTCACCAAGTGTCTGAAATTCCTTCACATGAACTCTTATTACAAAAAAAAAGTAATAAAGAAATGAAATTTTGAATGTTGATTTGTTGATTTCGGTTTTCCAAGGATGTATATTTACTTCAGTGGCTGTGACGTATAGCCTCTTTATATAACACGCAACTAAAATTGGGAAGATTTTTTGTATTTACTGTACATAAACAGTACAAAAGGCACACCAACCTTACATAAAGGGTGGACCAGTAAGTATTGTCCATAGGCCTACTGTGTGTAGTACATCTAAAGTGGAGTTCAATGATGTATTGGCCAACTTCATATTTTCCACTGTTCTTGAGTGACGTCACTTTAATTTTTTTTCCCTAAAATCATCACTTTTTTTTTTGCAATAAAAATGTTATTACTCAGAAAGTTTTAGTCCGAATTCGATTTTGATGACACGGTTAGAAAGACAGATAAATTTTCTAAAAATTGATACCATTTTGAAGCATAAGTTATTCTCTAAACAGCCTCAATCTTCCTCCGAATGCTGGAAAAATAAAAGAGTAATCGAAATTTTTGAAGAAAACTCATTAGGCCCTTATGTGATCACTATCAGACCTAGGTGCTGGCACTTTTTTTTATAAAAGTTTCCTTGTCTAATGGGCTTTCAAACGGTATATCATTTTCCAGGATTCCTTTTATCTTCGTATGAGAAATTACGTTTGTATTACAAGAAAACGTGTTCACGAGCACTCAACAGTGTTAGTTTTTCAAGTTGTTTAATTCATTGAAAACTCTTTTAGACGGACCAGTAGTCAATTTTTAAAGTAGATTGTCTTAAAATAAGGAAGTCAAAGGTTACAAATTGCACTTCAAAAATTTACTTCTGATCTCTCTGAAATATTTGAGAAAATGTTAGGGAATATTTTAAACAAGTTCTATTTTTATAAAAAAAAAAAAATACTGTGTTTATATTGTAAGTTCTGAAGATAACCTTCTTTTTTAGATAATTGAATCAGTCTCCAAGTAATCTGTATATTTGTGATTTTAATGCGCATTTTTCTTCTTTGGCGACAAAATACAAATAATTAATCATAGAGGCTGTGTATGTGAATGAAGGTAGTATCGCTGTGTTTGTAAAGTTCATAATTACTTCCTTTTATTAACAATGAACAATGAATTTACACGGGGAATTCCTTATCCCACCTTTTAATATTCTTACTACGCCTTCTCTTTGTCAAGATATCCAGCCAGTCCACACGGTCTAAGGAGAGCACTTGCTGCTCTGGGAAGCAGGGTGTGGAAGTTGGTATCATTGTTTTATAATATTGTGATGATACAATCTTTATTATTCTTCTTGGTATCATGGGCTCTCTTGTAATGCGCAGGGGTCCGGAATGTTGCACTATACGAGGGTCGTTTGAAAAGTCCGTGCAAAAATAAAAACTACTTAATTTTTTGGGGTAAACCTTTTTTATTTTTCAACATAGCCTCCTTTTAGGCGTATACACTTCGTCCAACGCTGCTCTAGTTTGTTGATCCCTTCCGTATAATAGGATTTGTCCAAGTCTGAAAAATAGCCATTCGTTTCTGCAATCACCTCCTCGTTTGAATAAAATCTTTTTCCCGCCAGCCATTTCTTCATATTGAGGAACAAATAGTAGTCCGAGGGAGGCAAGTCTGGAGAATAGGGGGGATGTGAAACGAGTTGGAACCATATTTTCATTAATTTTGCGACCACAACTGCTGAGGTGTGAGCTGGTGCGTCGTCGTGATGGAAAAGGACTTTTTTGTGGGCCAATCGTGGGCGTTTTTCTTGCAGCTCGGTTTTCAAACGGTCCAATAACGATGAATAATATGTACCTGTAATATTTTACCCTTTTCCAGATAGTCGATGAGGATTATTCCTTGCGAATCCCAAAAGACAGTCGCCATAATCTTTCCGGCCGAAGGAACGGTCTTCGCCTTTTTTGGCGCAGATTCCCCCTTGGTAACCCATTGTTTAGATTGTTCTTTGGTCTCAGGAGTGTAGTGATGTATCCATGTTTCATCCACAGTGACGAAACGACGCTTAAAGTCCTGCGGATTCTTCTGGAACAGCTGCAAACCGTCCTTGCAACACTTCACACGATTTGAAAATCACTCGACTTCCTCGATTCAAACGAATGCCAAACACAAAGAAATAGACCGATCTGGCTGAAACTTGGTGTGTGTTCTTCCAAGAGATGCTACTAACTAAACATAACCTCGATACGCGCCAGTAGTGCTATCTCTCTGACTTTGCACGGACTTTTCAAACGACCCTCGTATGCATAATGTTTACCAAATGTATTACCACATTATTAACAGCTAAAGTTTATTAAGTTAATCGCTGCACATTAAATCTCTGCATTCTGCCCAATTCAGTGAGGGTTATTATGAATTGCATTTACTAATAAAAATCTTTCTAAAATTTCTTTATCTTTGTTTTATTGTTTCTGCACTTCCACATTCTTATTCATCAATCCATTTATCCGGACATTCAATGAATATTTCTTATTTATTATTGATTTGTGTCGTTTTTATATAAAGTAAAGTAAAATAATCGCCAATTTTTTCAGGCGGGGCTTAACGTCCAACTACCAATTAGGTTTCGTGGACGGTGGCGACTAGCAATCATACTTTACTGTAAATTCCCTTTATTAACCATTAAATAAAATCCACGGCCTAGAGACAGGGAATCGAACCCAGTACCACAATACATATTAGCTTTACAGATCTCGCCTCTTAACCCGCTCGGCTACCGTAGCGCCTTCATTTGTACATTTGTATAGGTAATTTTTCTATTGTGGGCTCTAAAAACCAACTTATTGTGAGACTACGCCTTCAATTGACAACATGTTGATGGAATACAATCAGCACTATCTATGCAAATCTTTATTTATTCAGAATCTGTGATACCTCTCGCTTATCATTTCTATCTTCTCCAAGGGAAACAACGGCGTCTTGGGAGCTTCATTTGTTGAACTAATGTTTTCCATGTTTTTAGCATTAATTTCAAAATCATGTGCACCTCCGTAATATTTTTACAAGTTTAATGCCGTCTTCTCTTAAGTTGGTCTGTTGTTCTGATATAGAAGTAGGTGATTCGAATGCATTTTAATTCGTGTCTCTCGAAGTTCCAAGTAGATCATACTTATTCATATAGTTTGGCTATCAAGTTTTTGTTGATGCGTAATTTATGGCTGATATGTGGCAAATAATGATTGATATCACCATTTTTTTCCATAAGCACAATTAAATTTGGGACTACGAGTATGTGACCAAATTCTTTTGAATATGTGCAGTTCGGTAAGGTTATAGTTGATCCTAAGCAGCATTATCGTGGTATAAAACCACTTTTCTCCAGTCAATACTTTAAACCGAGGTTTGGTTGGAGATATTTATGGTATATCGATGTAATACCTCCCTCTACTATCGTTCAAGAACTGGTCTTGTCATCTTTCCAAACAACGCAACCCCTTAGTGCATTACCTAAATCTCTTAGCCAAACAATCGGAGGCGTTTAAACAAGACTGAATCCTTCCTTTCGCCAAGATATTCATCTCATTATTCCCTCTAATATCTTAATCTTGATATTGCTTACGTTAATCTGATTAGCAAATACTAATCACTAAATTTATTCTTATCTTGAATTTGATCCACTTTGGATAAAATTGCAGCAGAAATTTGGCTTTTTTTCAGCGTATCCTCTAAGAAATCTTTTGTTAATTATTTATCCCTGAATATTTATATATTGAGCTTATTTGTTTATTTTATTTTTTAAATTTTACAGTAGAAAATTTGAGTATCTCTGGCAACTTAAATATCTTATTCTGACAAGCAAAATTCTTGAATAAATATTTGATTTTGGTGGTTCTACTGCAAGAGCTTGAATAGCACAATAACTAACTAGTAATGAGCAAACTTTTAAATTATCCCTAAAGTACGGAAAGTCCTTTTTAATTCTTTAGCATGTTACATTAATGAAGTGACTCCCATTTAATTGTAAATGTTGTTTATATCTTGCATTATTTCACTAAAACTCTTTGTAGTACCATCGCAATTAAATGCACTTCATTTACATGCACTTTTATAAGACAATTTATAAAAAAACATTTTCTCAAACAACTCAAATGATTAATTACATTATAAATACAGTTTAATTGTATGCAGAGAGCGTTCTAAAGAAATGTCAATTAATAAGAAACTACAAGAACATGTTGATGTAATATCTATTGTTGTGGTTTTGCTATCTTGTCTTAATATTGCGGCAATAAGCCAACTGATTAAACAATATTGAAACTATTATCAAGATTCTGAGAACTATTATTCCTTATAATAGAAATATATTCTTAGAAGTGAATTAAATTAACTAAATATACGTTCGGATTTAGTATTAACGCAGGTAATAACGCAGATTGTAATCCTTAAACGTAATATGAATGTACGAGTACATCATTCGGTACTCAGTTTCTTCTATTCATTGTTTCCTTATAACTATTTTCACTTCCAATTATTCTAATTTTAAATTAAAAAATTACTTATTAGAAGTTTAATCCTTCACAGAACTACTATCTGATCAATGAATTTCGTCAGCAACAATAACTGAACTTACGAACCAGGTTCTTTCCATCACGTGACTGAAATTGTAGAAATAGAAAAAAACCCTGATCATTCATGAAATCCGGTTGAAAAATCCACTAGTTCCATGTATAATTCAATTCAAGAGTCTTCAATACGATTCATTAGAGCTGGGTCTCAGATCCACGATCCAGGAAGATACAAAAGCGCTCGCAGTAAACATTAATTTTCAAAAAGATACTAAGAAAAATATTGTTAGTAAAGCTAGAAGTGTGAAAAATAGCAAAAACCCCCCAAAAAAGATTGGGTCGAAAACATGCGGATAAGACATTTATGGTATCAAAATCACAAAATTGTGTTTGGATTTAAAAATTTGAGTATTACATGAAATCCACACTAGACCTAAAAGAACAGAACTAAACAGTCGCTATCGACTACTTAAAAGACTCTTAGACGATAGATCAACACTCTCTCTGGACAACAAAAGACTGATTTATACTAATATTTTGAAACCCATCTGGGCGCATGGAATAGAGCTGTGAGGTTCAACCAAACGCTCCAATCTCCAAAGAATTCAAACTCTTTTTTCCTTTAAAGACTTTTTTTAATGATTGTCTTATGACAGCCAAAGTTAAAAGACAAGAGTTTATCTTCTCGCCAAATGTATTTAAATACTTGTGGTAACAAATCATTTAAATTCGCGATCATTTGATACCTTTAATTTGTTTGCGTTTATTTTTGCTACAATCAGCGAGTCGGCGCAATGATAGAAGTGAATGGTAGATACAAGCGAGTGGAGAAGTTACACCCAGTGGTAACACTCAAAAAACATTAAGACTATTAGTCACTCTCTTCACTTGAGAGGAGATCACGAGGCCACACTGTCTCTTAAGGTGTCTTGCCCGGGTTATCAGGAAGAGTTCTTAAAGTTAGATTTTGAGCTAGAGTTGCTAGAGGATTTGCATGTGATAGCAGGTTAAAATGAAGTTTTCTGTATCGTGTTTTCAGCGACTTGTGCGATAAAAGGAATGTTAAGGTCAGTGTGTATAGTCAGGTTGGAGACATAAAATGGAGCGTTCACTATAGTTCGAAGTAATATTTTAGATTCTAGGGACTGAATCCTTTGGAGATTGGTGCGTTTGGTTGAACCCCACAGCTCTGTCCATACGTCCAGATGGGTTTTATCTTTATTTAAAACAAAATTATGGTTTATAAAATGAACCATACTATATTTTGGAAAACTACTTCACACTTTCAGTTATAACAGTTTCCTGTACTTTCCGTGAATATGTCCCCAAATAAACGGTAACTCCGTTTAAATTAAACCATTATCTAATTTTATGATGATTTTCAATTGTTACTGACATATTATTGTTTTCTCACTGGTTATAAATAAACAAAAGGGAGAAGTGGGTTGATGACAACGTCATGCGTAGGTAGATCTAATTTGGATAACATTTCTCGATGATGACGCTATATTAGCCTGTAAGTTATTGAGTTAATCTAATTAAAAATAACTTTTACTATCATTTATTTATCTTATATCGATAAATGTACAAATTATCGAAGTACTTGGAGCTTTTGTTAATATTATTAATTAATACTCATCTTCTTGACTGGCTACTGCAAGTCAAAGTGAACAAACAAACGCATCACTTAAGCCTGTCACACTGGAGAAGTCGCACCTTACAGAAGAAAGGCTAGTATTGCCGAAAGTTTAGCATTCTGAAGAATTGAAAAAGAAGAATTCGTAACTTCAAGCTTTACCCAAGAATGTCAAACACTTCAGACGAAATTGGTCTTTTAAAAATGGTGGATTAGAGGAGTCATTATTTGAAAATTTGTATGAATATTGGAGATTAGTCTGTATCTTCCAACTTCACCGATCCGCCATTAGATTTATACTATTGCGAACAAACGGGAAACAAAGATAATAAAAGCAAGAAATAAGTGGGCCCTATTCAGAAGAACCAATCTGAGAAATGAGCTTTAGTAAAGTTCATGCAACAAAGGGACAAAATTATCTGCAGCCCAATCTTTTCGAAGTTAGTGTTATAGGCATGGATATTTTACACCATCGAATAGATGGCCATTGAGCATCTCAACATCAACATTTTCCTACATGAAGACATGAAAAGAGGACAATTGATTAATAATGGCATAGGCGCCATGGTAGCCGAGCGGTTAGATGCGAGATCAGTAAAGCTAAATATGTATTGTGTGGTACTGGGTTCGATTCCCGGTCTTAGGCCTTGGATTTTATTTAATGGTTAATAAAAGGAATTTTACAGTAAAGAATGCTTACTAGTCGCCTCCGTCCACGACTTCTAATTGGTAGTTGGATTTAAAGCCCGCCTGACTTTACTTTGGCCCCTGACTTGAACTTTATGCTTAAAACTTTCAACCACAAGACAACTCAAGATGAACTTATCAAATTTGAATTTTTTTTCAAAATAAACCCATCAATTTCCTGCAAATTTCCAAATAATCTGTCTAAAAGTGTCAATAAACTTTAGTTTTAAACATGGTTCTATAAATACTTTAAGAGGTTCAAGGGTTTATTCAATGTCACTGAAGTAAATTCCATTACTTGGTGGAAATTTTGAGTAAAAAAATAAAAATTTTGATGAAATACTAAGCCATACCAGATTTAGTTGTTACGTTTTTTTTAAAAAAGTAAAATTTTGAGTTCTTAAAAGCCCTACCCTTGAACGACCTGAAGGAAAACTTCCGCCCTTTACCTTGGCATTTGCAATCTCTATTTTCAGATTCTCTACCTCTCTCACAACATTTATTAGTGTAGTAGTGTGTTGTTGATAAGCCGGGAGCGATAACGGTTTAAAATCCCCCCACTATCAATCTAAATCTAAAAGAGGGGAAACGATATAAGGCGGAGCTTAATTTGCTAAAAAACTCAGCCAATCCTATAGCTTCAAAAATATTTCTGTATAGATTATTTTGTGTGACCTTCATAAAATATAAAGTAGAACTGACTATTAGCAATTAAGAGTAAGCACTTCTTGCCCTTGCCATTCGGTGTTAGAGTAAAAACAGGTAATAATGATAAGCAATTTAATTCATGCAAAACAATCTTATTAGTTGTATTTATATGAGTTACTTCCATTGAATTTAATGGCCACAATGAATCATTTTAATTTCTATGCCAAGTGCTGTTTACCAATTTTGTGATTATGGAAGAATGAGGAATTCTTTGAACATCAAAAATATCAGATCAAAGTAAAAATGTAAAAGCAATCAGTAAGAACTGATAGACCGAGGGATTTAGACAACTTCTTCTTTAGGCATTAAAGTCACTTTTATTTTAAGCGAAATACATGCTGTTAAAATGGGGTGCTGAAAGTACTTGGCCATCGTATTAATAATATTTTTTGTAATCCTGTTAATATTTTCCTAATTATAAAATTTAAAACAAAATAGCCTCTTACCGTATCAAATATATTGGACGTCTGAACCATATTGAAGGAATCTCACATTAAATAAACAAACAAAAATAAGTAAATGACAGATGGACAGACGAAGTGAATTAGGTTGGCTGTGGCTTAGCTATCTCTCTGTAACCACTTGTAGTAGCTGACTGGCCCAGTTGTCTTAAGACATAAGCCTTCAAACTCCCCCACCACAATCCTTTAACGCTGGTTTCTCACCAATCCTACCACTTCACATAACTTCTCTTCCCTATAACATGTTGTATGTACTTCTCTCTCACTCTTCGTGCCTTAGAGAAATGTACACTATTCTCACCAAAAACATTAATCATACTATTAAATAAAAATATCTACTTTTACTATTCATGTCTGTCTACTTGTAGTAATATTCATAACTGGAATAAAGCAAAGTGAATTGCCTATTTTTTCAGGCCGGCTCTACATCCAGCTACCAATCAGGTGTCGTGGACGGAGGCGACTAGCAAGCATACTTCACTGTAAATTTTTTTTATTAACCATTAAATAAAATGCAAGACCTAAGACGCCGGGAATCGAACCCAGTACCACAATACATATTACCTTTACAGGTCTCGCCTCTAACCGCTCGGCTACCGTGGTGGCGCCTCATAACTGGAATATCTCCAATCTATTTAGAATAGAGTCACATTCTTGGCATACGTTCCAAAAAGATGTTAGAGGGGGCTTTCTTCAATGTTAGATTGTGTTTTCTGACGTGCTTTGCCATTCTCCTAAAATGCTGTATGGATAATTTTTCTTTCAGCCATCATGCATGGAACTGTGCCAATGATCTTAGCGTTGATTTTTGGATATTTCGTATCTGGATTTCTAATTTCCATTCTTTAGACCTGAGTGACCTTACCATGTATCTTCTAACATCTTGAATAATCAATCTTGGACTGTGATTTGCTTCCATGTCCACTTTTGTTACAGGGACTTTTTTTGTAATTAAAGTTTTCCCTATATTTCCAGCGTACTTATTAACCATTTTTTTTATGTAAAACACCAATAGGTAACGTTTCAGTTCAGAGTACTTTGGTAGCATTTATCTTTTGCCAAACCGAGGTGTACACTAATCTTCTTCCACTGTATCAAAACTTCTTGTGATTCGATTTTATAGAAAATTTCATTATTAATAGAAACCTTCTTTTATAGTAAATTTACCAACTAATATCTTTATTGAATAGTCCACTTTTTAGTTCTACATTTTAAACCAAGTTGACACCTTGATTATAATGTTTTACATTTGATTTATCAGTGACTGAGATAAAGTGTAAATTATAAAGGAATCCGTCGAGGAAATGAATACTGTTATTTAAGTCAATACTCATTTATTTATTTAAAATTTATTTTGTTATTTACAATTCATGTATACAATCAGTAAATATGGAGAGAGCGATGAACTGGTGCGAGAAGAGCAGGAGGAGAGAAACTACCCAGCGGTAGCACTCTCTATAGGAGAGAGGAGAATGTGAGGAGGAGAATATGAGGAGGAGAGAGGAGAGATAGGAGAATAATGGCGTTTAGGCCTTCAGACTACAAGGAAGTCGTGGGGCCACTGGCGATTCAGTCGGCGAGGAGGATTGTTAGGGATGTCAGAGGAGGCGAGAGACTGCACAAGAGGATTAGAGCTAGTCGAGAGAGTAGTATGGAATTTTTGGTATTTAGTCTTGGCGAGTTGGTCTATGAAGTGAATGTTGAGGTTGGTGTGAAGAGTGAGGTTAGTCACCGTAGAAAAAAGCGTCAGCTATCTGTCGGAGAAGTTTTGACTGAAATGCCGGCACAGTCCGTATGTTTGTAGGTTTCGCTGAACCCCACAGCTCTAGTCCGTAAGTACACATAGGTTTAAAGGATAGTGTTGTTTATTAAGCGTTTGAGTTCTATGGGCAATTTGAAGCGTCGTCCAAGAAGTCTGTAAAGCAGTATCGCACGTTTTGTCATTGCTTGTCTTTTAAGTATAGTGTGTGGGTTCCACGTGAGCCGTTTGTCTACGAGGGTCGTTTGAAAAGTCCGTGCAAAGTCAGAGAGATAGCACTACTGGCGCGTATCGAGGTTATGTTTAGTTAGTAGCAACTCTTGGAAGAACACACACCAAGTTTCAGCCAGATCGGTCTATTTCTTTGTGTTTGGCATTCGTTTGATTTTCAAAAAATGG
This sequence comes from Rhodnius prolixus, assembly GCF_049639745.1. NCBI lineage: Eukaryota > Metazoa > Arthropoda > Insecta > Hemiptera > Reduviidae > Rhodnius > Rhodnius prolixus. The sequence goes on along the minus strand of NW_027411634.1, from coordinate 11,586,148 downwards.
ACGAAAAAGAATTTCGTGTGTTGATTAAACACTACTTTATGAAAGGCAAAACGCCTCAGGAGACTAAAGAGAAGCTTGATAAACATTATGGTGACTCTGCACCTTCGATTAGAACAGTTTATAAGTGGTTTGAAAATTTTCGGAGTGGCCATATGGGCATAAGTGACGCTGAACGTTCTGGACGCCCTGTTGAGGTTACTACTCCAGAAATCATTGATAAAATCCATGATATGGTGATGGATGACAGAAGAGTGAAGGTGCGTGAGATTGATAGTGCTGTGGGCATCTCGAATGAACGGGTACATAATATTTTGCATCAACATTTGGACATGATAAAGCTATCCGCAAGATGGGTGCCGCGATTGCTCACGCTTGACCAAAAACGAAATCGTGTGAAGTGTTGCAAGGACGGTTTTCAGCTATTCCAGAAGAATCCGCAGGACTTTAAGCGTCGTTTCGTCACTTTGGATGAAACATGGATACATCACTACACTCCTGATACCAAAGAACAATCTAAACAATGGGTTACCAAGGGGGAATCTGCGCCAAAAAAGGCGAAGACCGTTCCTTCGGCCGGAAAGATTATGGCGACTGTCTTTTGGGATTCGCAAGGAATAATCCTCATCGACTATCTGGAAAAGGGTAAAACTATTACAGGTGCATATTATTCATCGTTATTGGACCGTTTGAAAACCGAGCTGCAAGAAAAACGCCCACGATTGGCCCACAAAAAAGTCCTTTTCCATTACGACAACGCACCAGCTCACACCTCAGCAGTTGTGGTCGCAAAATTAATGGAAATAGGGTTCCAACTCGTTTCACATCCCCCCTATTCTCCAGACTTGGCTCCCTCGGACTACTATTTGTTCCCCAATATGAAGAAATGGCTGGCGGGAAAAAGATTTTATTCAAACGAGGAGGTGATTGCAGAAACGAATAGCTATTTTTCAGACTTGGACAAATCCTATTATTATTCGGAAGGGATCAACAAACTAGAGCAGCGTTAGACGAAGTGTATAAGCCTAAAAGGAGACTATGTTGAAAAATAAAAAACGTTTACCCCAAAAAATTAAGTAGTTTTTATTTTTGCACGGACTTTTCAAACGACCCTCGTATGTAGAGCCCAAGGTAGCGCACCAGATCTGTGTAAGGAAGAGGATTGCTGTTAAAGAGGACAGGTCGACAACAGGAGCCACGCCGGAGAGCAAACGTGGCATGCTGGCATTTCTGTGAGTTCATTTTAATCCGCCACTTCTTGGCCCAAGAAAAATAAATAAATAAATAAAATAAAATATATCCACGAGATTATATTTACAAGACTTTTAACATCCTATTTGCGATTTGGGGTTCACTAAGTATCAATTAGTAATGAAATATTTTCGGATCATATTTCAACGTTAACGTAATTTTCGCCGAACAGTATCTTCTATAAGCCACTTTAATCCAAATTTGTCTACGAAATGTGGCAGAGATATGGTTACTAGATTTAGATAGAATTTGGGTGGTCCCCTTTCTAAAAAAAAAAAAGAAAAGTCAATTTTTTTCTGTTTATTCTTTTTAACGTGACTGCCTTCAATTTTGCATTGTCACTTGGGTTCATAATTTACCTTATTATTCACAGTGTTTAAGTTCAAGTGGGGAGATGAACTCTTTCTAGTCTTGATCTAGGCTACCGTGCACATAGACACACTGCAATTTGCGTGAAAAGAATTTATATTTTGGTAATATTTGTAGGTTTTTGTAATTTTTTGGTAAGTCGAAATTAATAAATATCTTAGAGAGACCATATTTTTGGAAGTTATAATTACTAAATATTGGGAGCATGTTATGGAGTTTGTTTTTTTTTTTGGATTTTGTTCGATCTACAAGCGAAATATTGTTGATTTCTTTTACTATTCCAGACCGGTTTTGGACTTACACCCATCAACAGAGGTAGAAAAATCAGTTTGGTGTAGAGATTTCGATTTCAATTACGTTACCGTCTCGCACTACTCTAGTTAAGTCAACAACTGATTGTAACCTGATTGTTACAACAATATTATATTGTATAATAAATATAGTATATTGTCTACAGCTAAGAATTGTTTCAACTAGCCATAATTTTTCACAAGAAAAGCCTAGCGGTTAAATAATTAACTAGGGTACTTACTCACTCTGCTTGCTGAAACTAAAAATGCAAAAAAATAAAATAAAACAAATAGCTGGTAGGAAATAATATTGGAGAAAGGCAAAGAAAAAAGATAATGGGTAAAGAATAAAAATCAGTACATGTGTATCTCTTTTTTTTCGTTCAATTTTGTATTAATTATTAGTACAGTATCTCGATTAACGTATAACCCTAGCTAATTATAATGATATCAACAATAGTAATGTTCAACATAAAACTGTGTGTAACTTCTCTTTTTCCATGTAATCAATTCTTTTTTCCTTCATATGTTTTATACCTAGTGAATGCTGTATTTACTTAGCGCAGACAGTTATCTAACTAGACAACTATTTGCTTTCTCTGTCCTCAGAATATCTCCAAAATTGAATTGCAAACAATAATAAATAAAAATAGTAAAGAAACAAACAATTATATTTTGCTAACATAAATACTATATTTACAATGCTTTCTTTTTTCTTTTTTTTTGTATATTTCAGTTAGAGCAACCATATTTATAATAATCTTAAAAGATAGATAGATATTGTGACTTTTTTTTCGCAATTTTCCTTGATAAGGTATGTAGTTTCCTAATCACAATAACGAATTTACTTTATCAAGTTCAAAGGTAATCATGAAAATTTATCCTTAAAAAAAAAAATAAATGAATGAATAACAGTATATTTTCTCCATTTATAAAAGTTTTAGGCTTCACTGATTAATAATAAAAAGTTCTCATAATCAGTATTTATTTTCTTTCACATTTAATAAAACTTATTTTAATAATTCAAACACATTTAAAAAAGTAGAAAACCAAGTAAGTTAGACGACAACAGTTTTCAATGTTTAACAAAATAATGCAGTAACACTGTAAATTATTTAAATAAGAACATCTTTGGGCCAAATTTTATTACAGTCATTTGAAGTAATGAATAACCGAAATATTTTTTACTTACATTGAATAGGTAAAGGTAATATATGTCATTGTTAGAAAGTTCTACCGTTAAATTCGTTTTATTGATTAATAATTAAAAAGTTGTTGTACCCATTTTTGTTTGTTTGTTTATTGTTATAATAATCTTAGTTCTTTTTAAATTGAAGTTAATAATTAATTTTAGTCACTCCTATGTCTCTAATGTAGAGATATCTTTGTAAAAGATTATAATACTTTATTAAGCTCACGATATTATTTTTTTAATTTTGTTGCCTAGAATCTTATTACTATTTTTCTGTTTGTTTGTTAAATAGATTGCACACTTTTTATAATTACGCTCTTTAAGAAAGATTTTTTTTCCCAAAATTTAGGGAAAATAATAAGAGACGAATAATTCAAAAATTGAAAATAAATTTTTATTACAATGATCAGAAAATAATGCTGGCAAATAATATAAAATTACAGATACACTTTCAATGTATGCAGAGAAAAACTTCCTAATTTAAATTAGACATTTTTGGCCTCCTAACTGTCAACTCTATTAAGTAACATCAGTTTCTTTAAACATCAAGCAACTCGTAACTTTTATTAACAAATTTAACGGGCTTAACTTTAACGTCACGGTCAGGTGTGAACCAATGTTCTTTTTTTGTAATTGCCAGTCAAAATAACTACCTGGAGGACACATCAGAAAAGAGAATTTTTCTCTCTCGCCCGAAATTTGGACAGTTTTGGTTCACAGTCAGTGTTAAAACAGCTAAAAAATAATTCTTCAGGTGATTTTATCCAGCTCAGGTCTTTCTGCTTAACAACAGTTGCGAATGCAACTACCAAATGCTTAAAAAAAAGAGAAGGCAAACGCCCAAAGAAGTAGAGCAAGGGTTATCAAAAGTTTAGGTGAGTATATGCTAGTTTATGCAAACAAATTTAATAAATTAAATAATTCATTTAATTAAATTAATCAAATTAATCATTTAATTAAATTAATCAAATTAATCATTAATTAAATTAATCAAATTAATCATTTAATTAAATTAATCATGTAATTAATTAAATTAATCATTTAATTAATTAATTAAATTAATCATTTAATTAATTAATTAAATTAATCATTTAATTTTCTTTCAGCTTAGAGGTTTGCGTGCTCAAAGTTTGATTTGGTCCAAATGAATTCAAATAATCCCTTGTACGTTATATTTTACATTTTCATTAATTCGAAACATCAGTGACAGTTATTATTTCTACTTTGTCCGGCCAAACTGAAAGTATGTTGTTTGTACAAAAAAAAATTAAAGGACTTTCGAATGACTAAATACAAAACAACCTGGTTTGATAATAATATCTAACAGGTTCATAATCATTTTAGGCTTTAGATTATTAAAATAGATGGGGAAAAAACATTGATCTGAAATCATTATCATCTAAGACCTTTTAAGCAATATTATCAGCTGGCAGCCACTGAAATTTTGTGCATACATGTTCAAACAAAATAATTACAGCGTTTTAAAGAAAGATCATCCTAAAAATATTAACAAACATCGGTTAGAAATCAAACTTTTCTATTAAATAATGTATTTGTTTCATGGCAGGAATCAAAAAAGTGATATATGTATATATATATTTTTTTTTCTTTTACATCCTTATTTAATTCTTAATTTAATTTGAACCAGGCCTTAAAAATTCTATGAGCAAGTATTCTTTGTGTCTTTCTATTTTTCTTTTCTTTCTTTTTGTAGAATAATATTTAATTAGAAACTGCCTTAATTTTTGATTAAATGTTTTATATGTATATATTTTAATTGCTAGCGTTGGCCTATTTAACTCTAGCTTTAGTGCAGTTAGTTATCTTATTTACTGTTTAATCGATAAAACACTGAAAAATTTATTTACAATAAGATTATTCTAAATTTGTTTATTATTATTTTTATCCTTATTTGTATAATTTATTTTATAAAGACACAGAATTTGTTTTAATTAATTCTAAATCCCTTTATTAGCCTTGGAAGCCAGTACATTAAAAAAGAATAAAATTTAAACAAGAATTCCACAGTTTTTGTTTTTGTATAAAATTTTAATCAATCCTAGTCAATCAAGTAGTAATCAAAGAGAGAAAGAACTATTCATAAATTAATGGTATTCAAATATAATACTGTTCTTTTGTATATATTTTTTTTTTCGTAATATATTTACATAGGTGAAGAAATATAAGAATATAAACTAAATTTTTATTCAACTATTTATTTTATTTTTTCAAATTTTTACACAAAAGGGATTGGCACACTATATTCTGTACACCATTAATATTAATATAATAAAGAAAATAACAGTGAGTAAAATAGACAAAATGCTATTGAACCAGTTTTTTAAAAAAGTTTATTTTTATACACTATTCAAGAAATAACATGATAAAAACAAATAAAGGAATGTAAATTAATTTAATTAATAAAAACAATAAACAACTTATAATTTTTATGACAAAATTACACATTCATACACACCCCACATATACATATATATATTTATATATAAACTTAAAAAGAATAATATAAAACAATAAAATGTACAAAAAAAAAAAATTAATAAACTATTTTAATAAAGAATAATTATTTTGTTTATACAATTTTATCCAAAGCTTTAGTTATTTAATTTAAAAAGGAAAGCCTTTAAAAATAATCCATTAAAACTGGCTCCAGATCTTCTCTATTTTATTTTTAAATCTTATCAGTACAAAATTTATTACTATATTATTTCAGTGCATTTTTTTTTTTGTCCTGGTGAGGAGAAATTTGTTTTGTTTTTTTCCATATTTTGTTTTATTATTTTAGAAAAAAGCATTTTAGTTTTTGTAAATTGACAATTATTTTTCTGTTTGTTATATTTTAATATTATATGAGCTTAGTACAATATATAATATATGTAAAGTACTGCCGAAGGACATGTTGATTTGACAGTAATTTATACTGCTAAAAACAAAAAGATTCTTTTTGTGTGACCTAATGAATCTGATGAATAAATAATCAGTTTTTAAAATTTTATCTATTTAATAATATTAATAAAATATAAAAAAAAAGATTGAGATCTTTACTTTATTTTGCTTTCCTTACTTTTTATGGGCTTCACCACTGACAAGCCTGAGTAGCTTTTTCTGTTTCACATCTGGCTATTAATACAAAGATGGTACAATTTAAAGAGAGAACGAACAAAGAAATTTGTAGCAAAAAATCCTATTTCACTTACTGGCTATGCAATCTGCCCGTACCTTTAGGCACTGCCCCGACTATCCTAACCCTAGTTACCATTCTGGAATCTGAGAACTGTGGCGGTGGTGCTAATACTTCTTCTACGATAATATTACCACCGTTTGGACCGTTTGGACTAGTGGCTTCGGTGAATTCGGGTGGAGGTGGTACCACAGGTTCTTCTTTATCATCGTTCTCTGATTCTAATGGTGGTGGTAGTTGGGCCAATGAGACAGCGTTACGTGTTAAATTAGACCGTTGGCTGGACGCTCTTGGCAGGGTGGACATGCCGGATGGGCTGAGCTCTTTTGGTTCGAAGTGTGGTGGATTTCCAGGTATCTGGAACAATATCAAATAATCTGATGATACATGATGATAAAATGATTTGTCTACAAGAACACTTATTTTTTTTTAAAAACGACCACCCTTAGACTCATTATACGAGGTGTGGCTATTAAATAACGAGAATATTGCTGTAAAACATTTTATTTTAAATTTTTTACATATTTAGTTATTATCACCTTCAATATACACCCCTCCCCTATCCCTACAACGCTCCATGCGAATTTACCATTGTTCGAAACCGTGCTGGAAGTCTTTTTCTGTCAGCTCCTGCATGACGCATGCCGCTTTTTCTTTTAACAGCTTCAACGGACTGAAATCGTGTTCCTTTTAATGCAGATTTGACTTTGGGGTACAGATAAAAGTCACATGGGGTCAGGTCAGGCGAATAAGGCGGATGGCCTAAAACTGGGATGTTGTACTTGACTAGAAACGTCTTGTAACAGACAATGCAGTGTGAGCTGGCGCGTTGTCTTGATGGAGAACCCCGTGACTTGTTCTTCCACAAATCGGATCGTTTTTTCCTTGATCTTTCACGGAGTTGAGCAAGCTCCTCATCGATATTTTCATTCGTTTTGGACGTGGAAGGGCGCCCCTGGGCGGTCATCATCTCCGACGTCTTCTCGGCCATCTTGGAAACGCTTGAACCACTCAAAAACCCCGCGCACGTGATACAACATTCATCGCCATAAACTTCTTTTAATAAAAGATAAGTTTCAGTAGCTGTTTTACCATGTATCGTATGAAATTTCACGACAATTCGTTGCTCTACTACATGTGTAGTATCAATGTTTTCGGCAAAACGAAACTAACACCTCTTACACAAACGACGGTTCCGGTCAGACAGATTTCTCTACAAACACGTGAGAGCTGGCAATCGAAAGAGAAGGCTTTACGCTGCACAGCTATTGGTCATTAAGATTTGGCCCATGCATAGTTCTTCTGTAGCAGCATCAGCCTCGTTATTTAATAGCCATACCTCGTATAAATTGAAATTAGTTCTTTGTGTTTTGAAAAAATGATATACATTTTTTCAAATTGTTTTAAAACTTAATCAATTGTTTGTAAACACTCTTTAGGGTGTTTAGTAGTATTTAATTTAGTGGAAAATTCATACAAACTAACCTCTTGGTCAGAAGATACTCCACTCGACGAATTATCCCCGTCTTCAGTCGCTTGAAGTAGAAAATCATTAGGATAAGATTTACTACTTTTCAACTGTGTCCTTACTTTTTGTATTTCGTCCACACTGAAACTGTGAGGTAGACTTCCAGAAGATGTACTACTGTTACCACTTCCTTCAGTATTGGCCGCAGAACCTCCACTTCCTCCGCCACTACCGACCACTCTGATGACCGTTTTCTCTCGTTCAGTATCACTTTCATCTCCTTCACTGAGACTATAATCAGGATCTGGTATTGGCGGAATATTTGTTACAACCTTTGGCCGACTCGTTCTGAATGGCTGGGCGTATGGGTTGGTTGTGGTGCCGGTTTGTGTGATAGTTGGTTGGATGTTATTGTTGTTGATATTATTATTTAATGGTGTCATGGAACCTTGCGAAGGTTTAAATGTTGTGGAAGGTGATCTTAAACTCTGTGATTTCCTTATCTGTAACCAAAATAATTACAAATTCAACCACAAAAGAAAACTCTCCTTAAAAAATAAATATAAAAATACCTATTTTTATTCATTCACGAAATGCAGACTTAATTTAAGTTATCCTACCGAGGATGCTAGGGAATTTCAACGTGGAGAGGAATAAGATGGCTGGCAAACCTCTTCTTCCAAACGGGAGGCGACAGTTTTCTCCGGGAAGCAGGAATCTGTGGAGGTAAGCTTTGAACAAGCCTTTCTGACAGAGACAAAAATCTGTTTGGGCAATTGTAACCAAAACATAACTGAGGCCAGAGTAAAGAAAAATTCTGCAAACTAGAAGGTTTTTCTCATAGGGCACTGAAGGTTAAGGGGGCTCTTTTAAGAAACTATCTAGAATGAAATGGCAGTGGCAGATTCTAAGAGAAAATCTCCATTTTCAGATTCTGTATTCTGTATGGAGATTCTGTAATCTCCATTACCAGAAATAAACATACATTCTTTTGGCATTTAATGAAGTAAATACACACACCTGGATTATAATTCGTTATGCCTCTTTAACATCGCAAAATTAGTGGTAATAATTCCATTACATAGAAAACTCCTTTGTGTAGAAGTTGTCGACAAATCATTTAGAGCGTACAAAAACTTTATATTATTTCATATAATATCTAAATAAAGACAATCTACACGAGAATCAATAACAGGCCACAGACACAACAAACAGACTAAATTAACAATATTTAACTACAAAAATATTCCTAGAATCGTCTACGTCACAAAGAGATAAGTAATTCTCAATAACAACTGGTTTATTCTTGAGTAAAAACGAGGTTTATGGAGTACAGGATATCTGGTAGAGTTACATGTTCAACAAAATTTCGAAAATTAAAAACAAATATATATATACTTTGGAATAATTTTACCTGCGGCCTGGAACCATGACCTGGTAAAGATCTTGATCTATAACCAACAGTTTTTACATCTTCTGGCGATGCGTAGAGTTTGGCGCTGTTAGCTGGTTTAAAACTGGACATTATTCCATCTGCCACACCTGTAAATATTATTGCTGCATTAATTATTTATAGTTACTTCTAACATTAATAAGTCAGAACCTGCTGATGTAAATATAATCATTTTAAAAACTATTAATGTTTTTAAAACTATTAGGTTTAAACGTAAATTTTGCATTACCTATCACTCAATTATAAAATAGATATTATTTTATCAATTTAATATAACAATTAAATGAAACAATTCATGCTAATACATAGAATCATGCATTTTACTAATAATAATTACTTTGAGGATTTCCAATATGGCCAGCTTTCAAACAAACAGATACATATACCTTACACTTATCTAACTTGACATAGAAACAGATTGAACGAGTACTATATTATTTAAATATTATACCATGGTCTAAAACGAATGATTTTTAATACAAAGAAATGGAAAATGGAAGCATTTACTTACAATTAGTAACTTAAGTTACAACAAGGTTTCTAAAATGAAGGTATTATAAGGTAAATAATAATTTTAGGTTTTAGGTTAAACAACTTTACCTTTTTTTTTTTTTTAAAAAAAAAAAACTTTCATAAAATGGTATTGTTCAATTAAATTTTAAATTCAAACGGTAGGTAATTGGTTCGTAATATTCGATTACATTACAAATTTTGTCCGCTAAGAAGCAAGCCCTTCTTCTTGTAGCCTTAAAGTGTTCGATAAGTTTCTGTTTTTCAGGACTTTGGTTTGATTAAAACTTTATTAAACATGAATGAACATGAATTAAATAAGATTTTAAGGAAGAGGCGCAAGTATTCACTTTTCTAATGATAATAAAGTGTTTTATAGACGCCAAATGCTTAAAGTTGAAAGTTGAAAAAAAAAAAGAGAAAATAATCCTGAAGGCCAGCAGCTGGATTCGAACCCGGCATCTCCGGCATGGGAATCCATTATTCTAACCACACAGCTAATAAATAATCCTTTTGTTATAGTTTGTAGGCATCTAAAATAATCTTAATTTCACTTGCGTAATGTGAAATTCACTAAAGAGAGAACCTGTTAAGAGTCTAATTTCAGTTTTTTTCCCCCCTCAAAACCTCATATTTCTGTTGGGATTCTTTCCTAGAATTTTACTCAACTTCTGAGAATATCCATATCCATTTCCAGACATCTGTCGTGATAAACTTACTTTTGTCCTTCTTTTTTGCATATATATTTTTTTAAAGAACATTTTTTTAACAAATACAAACTTGAAATGTCCCTTTCTTCAAGTCCACGCAAACACTAAAATAATACATTATAGAGTATACATTCTTACCATTAGTAGTCTCAGATTTGGTACTACTGTAATCCGGATCATTGTTCAATTCTACTTTGACAATCTGTCCAGTGCCTGGAGGTGGTGGTGGTGGATGTGTAGGAGGCGGCAAAGGCGGCCTCAGTTCTTCTTGACTTCTATGAGGACGGCCTACTTGTGCTAAAGCTCTGGCCGAAGCTAGAGCAAGATCCGGTGTTGAATGGAAGTCCCTATGTAATTCACCGCCTGGAATGCCACCAACACCGGCCATACTGAATCTAACTCGTCCTCCACCCTGCAAGAGATTCGTTTAGATTTTTTTTTTTTTAAATAGAAAATGCATTATTTACAATTTTATTGATAATTCGAAGTTTTTTTTGTCTATTAAAAAGTAAACCTACTTTGCTTTTACTTCTTTTCATTTCGGCAACACTTGCGTAAACACGAGGCGTCCTAGCTGGAGAAGAAGGCTGAGACAAATTGCCCTGCAATAAATAACCAACAAGGAATCAAAAATGGAGGAATCTTCCAATCTAAGCATTATTAAAACACTACTTCATTAAAGAACTGTCCAAAACCTACTGAAGTTAATGGTTTTTACTTTTATTTATCAAATAATAATACTGTTCATCGTCTTTGGTGACGGATTCATTAAAGATACATTATACATTAAACTTCATTATTTGTTTTATGTATATATTTATCGAAATAAATATTTATTAAATTCAATGATTCATTAAAGCAAAGGGAAAGAATATTGCCAATTTCAGCCATTATTTATTTACAAAGCTTTCTTTCTAGGAACTGGGCCACCTCCAGAGCTTATACTTGTTGACAATTACAAATTGTTTTACATTGTTAATATTAAAAATAGGTGAGTCTTCTTTTCTGATGGTTTAGCATCTAATTTCTATTTAGTATTTTGATTATTAAGCACCAAAATAGTCCTGTAAAGAAGATACACCAACCTTAGATGTAGCAATGTAAAAAATACTATAGTTGTTAACAAGCATAAGCTCTGACTAAAAAACCCACTTATGTACGTATTTATTTCATACCATCTTTTTTAAGTTCTATAATAATTGCACTCTTACTTCACTTCATATCATATTTAGAGTAAATCAATTTAAAGCTAATTATAAATGATTGATAATATTGCGTGAGAATTCGTTAGTAAAGCACATTTAATTATTACTAAGAATCATAAAGTTTTAGAAATTATACTAAGGAATTACAAGGTTAAATGAATCGGATTTACATACCTGGAAAGTACTAGTGGCTATTGACGAGGAGTTACCATTTTGCCTTTGGAATAATTCTTCTAGTTCTGCAGCAGTGATTCTACTAGATGTAGGCCTTGCTCTTATGCTAGCTGTTCTAGGCTGGACTGGACCGCTGCCGTGTATACTTTCTGCACTTGAACTCTTTCCAGTGCCAGTATCATCTTCGCCATCTGAAAATCCAGAAATAGTGAATAAATTTATATAATGTATTTCTCCAAAACCCAATGAGAAATGGCAATGAGCAAAAAGAAATAAAAATAATAGACTATTATAATCACCTGTAGCACCAACGACCATAGATCTTGCTCTAGCTCTTCCAACACTCAGTGTTGTCTTTGGATCTCTTCTGGGCGGTAAAGGAGCTGGAGATCGTCCTACAGAACAATTTATTATATAATAACACACATTAATAATAAATTATTTTATCAGGATTGCCGAACTTGCTTTTACATTAGAAAAGATTGAAAAGGTAATAAGAGCTCACTAAAATGTAGCAACCTTCATTTCTACTTATTTTATAATCGGATTATAAAATTCATAGATATCTTTAAACGCTTTTTTCTTAGAAATCGAACCCTTGTTCAACAATTCATGTTAAGTGCACGTTTATATTGTATATTAGGGCACGTTTATATTGTAAACACTTTTTTCTTAGAAATTAAACTATTGTTCAACAAATCATGTTAAAAGCACGTTTATATTGTATATTAGAGTGTGTACACAATTATTAAGCGCAAAGTTTTTGATTTTTGTTTAAATGGAATTTTCTTTTAACTATACAAACCTATACAAATTATCTGCTAGATTTCAGTAACGTGTTTTTGTTTCCCTGCAGATTTTGCGTCAAAAGAGACCGAAATGTTTGCATTATGAATTAATTTTTTCCTTCTTGCCGGCCAATCTTTACTCTAAAACATTAGAACTGTTCTTCTGACTACTGTTTTGAACAAACAGTTGTTACTGGTATTGCACAGCAGAATTGAAATTATACATGGGTTTTGTTAAGTGAGACAACTCTATTTTGGGTATGTTCTAGTCTTTCTTCAAACGATATGAAAGCTTTTGATTGTCTTGTTTCACCATGACACTAATTTTGTGGCCAACCAATGATCACAATATAAAGTAGCTTTATAATTTTTACCTAATGTAGCAGAACTTAGTTTTCTTGGCAACGTTGCATAATGTCTAGGATTTAGATCTTGGTGTTGTCCTTGAAGTGCAATCGCCGCAGAAACTACTGTCATAGAGACAAGGTCACCAGATCTTCTAATTAGATCAACTACGTGTTCATGAGATGCTGATGTAACATTCTCACCATTTATCTAGCAACAATTAATTCTTTTCAAAAAATATCTATTTACATAATAGATAAATATTCTGATAGAAAGTTTAAACAAAAAATTCTTACAGCTAGCAGATAATCTCCTTTCTTTAGACCAGCCATATCAGCTACTCCTCCTTCATCCACATCATCCAGGTACTGTAGTGCAGGGCATCTCTGAGACGGAGTCAATTCCATTAAAGGTGATGTAGCTTTAGCACCTCTTAATACAAACCCAAATCCACGGCGTCCTCGATGCAGTACCACTGTTCTAGGTTCTGCGGGTAACCTGTAATAAATATGGTCATTAAAAACAATAAAACCATTATTTATTATTAAAAAGCTTAGGGGGGGGGGAGGGAAATAAACAATACGTACTGTTTCTTGTTACGAGGAGCAGTAGCAAAATGTTTCATACTCGCAGGCGCCGGTGGTGCGGGACTTGTGTTAGACTCTCTTCGTCCAGAAACCCTAGTAGAAGGCCTCCGTCTTGTCGTCTGGTGCCCCATACTGGCCGGAGGTGCTTCCTGTACACAATGGCTGGGAAACAGACCTGATTCTCCTCTCAGGGTGCCTTCAAGAAAACCAGAATCCGTAGCACCCGTCACTGTAAAATATCAAACATATAACATTTGATGAATTTACAGCTTTTTATGAAAGTCAAAACATTTTTTTTTTATATATTTTCTAGCATTATTTTGGCTAACAGCCGAAACATAGAATAGAACAGAGGCGCCACGGCAGCCGAGTGGTTAGAGGCGAGATCAGCAAAGCACAATACGAGTATGTGTGGCTTCAATTTCCGGTCTAGGCCTTGGATTTTATTTAATGGTTGTAAAAAAGGTATTTACAGTAAAGAATGTTTGCTTATCACCTCCGTTGACGATACCTAACAAAAGGTAGTTGGACGTAAAGTCTGCCTGAAAAGATAGGCATTACTTTACTTTTTACTTTAGAATAGAACAGAATAGCATATTGCTTTATTTATACACATATTTATTACAAAAGAAAATTTTTAACTTAAGCATACATTGGCAATGGCTTACTAGCTAATTTTGCCAGGAGTTTGGCTCAACTAAGTGAAAATAAAGATAATCAATAATAATTAACAAACATAAACAAAAAAAATCTTTTACTTTAGGGCAATCATAATTTAGTTTTTTCTATTTCTCTCTCTCTTTTTAATTAATTAATAACCAAATAAATTTAATATAAAAAAATATATAAAACCAAATTATTTGAGAAAGAAGGATAATTACACTTAAAAACAGAATTATTAGTAAAAAGAAAATATTAAACAACCAAAAGTTATGTATCAAGTTAATCAAGCTATGTTTTCATAACTTGAATAACTTGTTGAGACTATTCTGGTATTCATATGTAAATAAACTTTTAAATAAACAAAGCAAATAAATCAATCCCATTAATAATATATTTGCTTTCTTAGAATGCTGAATCAGTTGGGACAACAGTTTGATAATTTAATTATGGTTTTTGAATTAATTTAACCCATTAACTGCCAAATTTGTTTTTTGAGAAATTTTACTATTTTTTCAAAAAATATAGTTTTTTAATAACTCCAGTATTAAATAAATAGTTTTTAAACATTTCATTTTATTAGAAAAATTATTTTTTTTGAAAAGTCCCATTTGGGGATTATGGCAACTACAGGTACAAAAAATCATTTTTTAAAAAACATTTGATCTTTGTAAAAACGAAGTATATACATCAACAGAGATCATTTTATTTTAAAAGAAAGTACCTAAGTGCTTAAAATATTAAGTTTTACAAAAAATTAATAAGAATTGTCAAATTTTTGAAAATAGGAGCGCCATTTTCCCATACATTCTACATGTATCCCTACATTGCATTTCCTAAGTTTTCCACATCTTCATCCTCGTACCAATATATCTGTTCTTGCGGAAGAGAAAGGTATCCAGTAAGCAGGAGGAATAGAATAAACTTACGAAGGCAATCTATAGAAAAATGGATTTCATGACGATTATTTTGGCAGCGTCAGATACACACTCACTTTCACGATATACAGCATTAGGTCTTCTGATATCAGGGTTTCGAACATCTGACCAGGTGATTTTCCTTGAAGAACCTTTTCTTTTTTCCTCTCTTTTTAAAGTTACCTTATTACCCTCAAAGAGATGGAAGAAATCACTTCATTTTCTTCCAAGATGACCTCACAGGCTTTTTTTTGTGACATTTTTTAGCTTTTTTAGGCAGGCAAGGTAATTCTTCATTGATACCTTCTTTAGGAAGATTGTTATGAATTTCGATAGGTCCTGGTAGGTTCTTTGGGACTGTAGATTCTAAGTCATCACTCTTCTCGTCATCAGTCAGGGCAGCTACTTTATCTGGTGGTAACTACATGACGTCCATAACATCACTGCCCTCAATTCCATCATCAAATTATTCTAGAAAATAGGGATCATTTTCTATTGACTCTAAGTTCACCCAAACTGAATTGTTTTGAACCCACAGCTGGAGAAACAAAAAAACTGATTTCACAAAAAATTTACCTCTATCAGCCATAATCCCCAAATGGGGATCACTAAATATAAGGTCAAAACTCGAAACAAAAGGCTTCATTTGGAAAGAAAACTATATGTTTCAAAAGTTAAAGATATAGGGCACATATTAAACGCAGAATAAGTTTTTAACTACAATTCGTTGATATTTTTTATAAATTGTGAACTTGGTCATAATTATTCTTACCGCACACCTTGCGTGTTGACAACTTCAAAATGTTATTTTTTAGTTTAAAAGAACTCTACTTATTCCAAACTCCCTTAAAATGTTTACACACTGTTTTATTAAAGATATAGAAGGGTTCAGTATCAAAACTTTCAATTCTGCCGACAGAAAAACCTAAATAAAGCTATGATCCCCAAATGGGGCCTATGGCAGGTAATGGGTTAATTATGGTTTTTAAAATAATTCAATCTCTAAAGACATCAACAAAATTCTTAATTTCAGTTACAATTTATTTTATAGAATAATATGCCCATTTAATGTTAATGCATTTTACTTAAATTGAAAAAAATTAGACTTATTTACCAATTAAGATTATTTATCATTCAAAAGTCAGACTAGATTGTTTACGATAAAGGGAAAGAAACTTACTGATGTTGATAATGTTTGTAAATATTGTAACTAAAAGAAGGGATATGTTAGTTCATTTTCACCTTGATTGACCTCACTTTAAGAAGTATAGAAATAAGTTTATAAGTAAAAATGTAAATATGAATGATGATATAAATTAAAAAGTTGCCTATATTTTAGATATAAATAATATTGACAAATTAAACAGTGTATATTATTTTGTTATGAACAGTGTTTATAAAAGAGCTGATGTTAGATATTTTATTTTCTAAGTTAATCTCATTATGTTTATAAATGTATTGTTTACTTATTGACTTGTCCCCAGCAATGGCACTTTTGTTGCCTAAAATGCTTTTATATAAATAATTATTTACCTTCAATAACATCACCCTGTGAAATACGAAGATAACCTGGCTGTGTTGAACTGTAATTTTCTATGCAAATTACCGCAGTTCCCGGTAACAATACGGATGTATTAGTATCACTGTTTGCTGTACCAACTCCCGAACTATCGCTGATAATGTCGCTAGTATCGCCTAGGCTTTTATCTGCAAAAATAAGTATTTATCTAAGAAAAATGATTAAAGAAAAGTTTACATTCTATTAGAAAAGTCCTCAGAAATAACTTTATGTGTCTAGCATTTTTATGAAAAATAAATTTTTAATGATATAATAAATGCTTTCTCACGACTTTAACTCCTAGTTTATTCTACATTTTCTCATAATTATTTTTTTTTAAAAAAGACACAATAAGAAGTAGTGAACCAAAAACTTGGAACATATAGTGTTAAAAAAATAAATAAAGCTAACATATAAAAGCAGTATTGAAAGAAAGATTTATCTCTAAAACAAACAGTAAACAATAGGAGCTGTTAACACTGTGAAAAATCAGAGCACAAAGGTGACCAAACCCTGATAATCTTATTAAGAGGTAAAACTTTTCAAGCACTTCTTTTTTTATGTAACTTTAAAGTATTTCTTTTTTAAGAAGTAACAAACATCATGGGTGGTGAGTTTAAAACAAAAAAATTATTGATGGTGTGGCGGTGAACACATGATGAAAAAATACCTGTTACATAAGAGGCTGTATCCTCTGGTAGCCGGGTACTGGCCGAACTGCCATCCGATAGACTCGACGAGGCCGAACTGAAAGGGGCCAGTGATCTGTCCGAAGGAGATGGCGAAGGAGGTGCTCTAACACCTCCGCTTGGTGAACACACTATCGTGGAACGTCTACGCGGGTTGTAACGAGGGGCTTCGCGAAATGCGACTGGAAAATATATAAAAACAAAAAAGAAAAAAAGAAACAAAAATACCACACACACACACACTCAGGAATAAATTAAAAAGAAACCAAAAGAAAATTTATAGAAAGAAAGAAAATGCTTTTTATTTTATTTGCTGAAGAAAAACAAAGAAAAATAATGAAATTCTTAAAAATTTTAGTTTGAAAAAACAGAAAATGTTTATACAAAAGAATTTGGTTACAAAGTAGTAGTGGTTAACTATTTAATTTTAAATTTGGTTCTTAAACGGATGAATCAATACCAGTAAATGAAAGGCAGATCTCCTAAGAATCCATTTTCTGACTCAAAGCGTTCTTTTAGTTTCTTAGTAAAAAAGAACATGACATAAATAGTAGGACACGTGTTGGTCTAGTGGTCAAGAGAATGGCTTTTTGATTAGAAGGTCCCCAGTTCAAATCCCGCATATGACTACTTTTTATTTGTTAGAAAAAAAATTGTTTATAGTAAATTATGAGCTTTCGCACCCCGCTCACGATACCTAATTGGTAGATTTGGACATAAAGTTAATGTATTGGACATAAAGCCCCGCCAGAAAAAATTACTTATTAGGCGACTACTTTACTTTACATGACATAAAGAAAAAAAGAAAGTAGCTTAAATCAACAATATAACAATATTATGGAACCTTAAAACGTTGATCTGAGTTTTACGAATATTACCAAGCCAATTTTAAATGTTTAGCAACAACACATACAAAAAATATAAGTTTTCAAAACATGAACTCAGTGCGGAGTTCAAAGTTGGAAAGAAACCGAAAATCTTATTTTAAATAATAATCTTTCAAATTTAATAATATTATTGACAATTATATACATTTAGATAAACTAATTATTAGGAGGAAATCAAGATAATTTGAGCAAGCACGTTAAACTTGTTAATAACCACAATAAATAAAACAGGTAATCTCAAAAAAACAGCGTAGCTATAGAACAAAAATTATGTTCCTTCAATTTTGAAGGTGACTTTTATACTTTTGATCTAAAGTCTTTACTTTTAATAAATTTGAAGGTCCAATAAAAATGGAACAGTTATTTCATGCTTTTTTTTTTTTGAACGCCCGGGAATTACCAGTTAAAATTATAATGATGATTAGGGTGTATGCTAAGCGATTACAGTGGGGGCAACAAAATTATGTATTAACAAAATCTAAAAGGTAATATTTGTTTACAAACATTGAACTCAATTAATATAAGGTGTAGTATAATTTTGTTTACTTAATAATCTAGAAGGCTTAATGAGAATAACAATACATTTATACAAAATTATTGAGATGTTAATTTTATTTCGTTGATTTTTATATCCATCATATGTATAGTTTTTTGTTTTTTTTTAAAAATATTTATGATTGGTATCGGATTTTCATCTATCGTAAGAGGTTGATGCATTAATTTTCTGTAAAAGAAGAATGATTTCCACTTATATCACCCGCAAATTAAATGAAAATCCGATACTAAACAGAAATAAAATTAAAATAAAGATGCCTACTATAACGGATAAAATCAACGATATTAAAATTAGGAGACAAATTTAAATCAAATGTTAAAATAAATTAATAATCATGCAAATTGGTAAAGGACTTATAAACAAGGTTAATTTATTAAAATAAAAAATTTCAAAACAACAAATTATTGGTGGAAATTAAAATCAAAATGAAATTAAAAATTAAAACAAAAATCACACACAACAAATCAAAATTTCAAAATAGAAACTCCACCACCATAAAAAACAAAAAAAAATAACGTCACCACCACACCACCAAATTTTATTTTATAAAAATTTAACTACTGGAAAAATTTTACTTTATTTTGCTTTTATTTTATTTTTTTGTGGAAGTATGTATTCTACAAAACAAAAAATGAATCATGTACATCGCCATTATTTCAACTACTTAAACATCGTTTTAAAATGTTGGCATTTGTAAACTAAAATTGTATTAATCTAATCCACAACATTTACATTATATAAAGCATCTATTTCCCTCCCTCCCTTACATTAATTAATATATAATACATACTATAACATGCACAAGTAATAATACAACATGCTCTCAAATTTTTAACTCTGGAAACTGTATACTAAAGATTAAGGAGTTCTGAGAAGAAGATCAACTAAATTTAATTAATGAAGGAGAAAAATATTTTATTAAAGATTTTAAAAGATCTATTAATTAATTAAAAAGTAATTTACAAATGAAAATATTACTGAAGAATAATTTTTTGTTTCAAGTATCTAAGAGTGTGACCAAATTGTGATTTTAAGAAGTTAATGTGATTAGCGTGAAAAGAATTTACATAGCAATAAATATTAATTAAAATCAATCTAATTTTATCACGTTTAATAAAGAGCTTAAAATTCTTTTGAATTAGGATTAAATTATTTCTTTATGAGTGTAATAGTTGTGTTAGAATTTAGTTAATTTAAGAAATTGAAATTAATAAAGAGTATACAGATTTAATATATTAATTTGAAAGATTAGAATAATTAGAATGAATAGATCTGAGCTGCATCGCTGACAATAGTATTGATACTGCAAGAATTGTATCGGAAATTGTTTATTGTAACGTTGGTTAAATCCATGGAACGTTCATATGTTTTCCCAATTTTACAATAATCTTTCCTGGCTAAGAGAAAGCCAAGGCTTAAAGGGAAAGAGAGATCCCAAGCCTAGTCTAGACGCAAGGCTTTACTTCTAAAGAAAACCTTAGCAATGTTTGGACATATGTATTTATCTGATATGTTGTATTTAAGCTTGCAAGAAATTCTGAAATGGCCCAAATATTTGTTGTTGTCTATTGTCTAATCAATTATAGGTTTTTAGTTAGCAATAAAAGTCAAAATTCAATCTTCAGGATCCTCTTTGTTATTCATACAAGACATTTCGGTCTGCACTGGAACCATCTTCATTGAACGGCAGTCAAGAACTAAGGGGATTCTAGAGACTGAATGTGAATTTTATTGATAATCAAGTCAATAACAATCTATCTAATGTCTGGCACTTGTAAACTGAAGGATTAGGGGGTTCACGTTTTCGCTTGTCTGCGAGCTCACATCGAGACTTGAGACCCTGAAGTTAGTCGTTTATCAGGAGGAAAGACAATGAAGTCCAATCGTTGATTAAATGAAATTTCTTTTTGAAGGAGATCCCCATTCTAAATTCAATTACCTTAGATTGGTCTTCTTTTTTGTTTATAGGGCTATCTCGTAGTTTAATAAGCTTTACAAACGATGGAAGAAGATCCAACAATGGACAGAGCTTGAAACTGAGCTATGGCGGACAAATTTTTTTGGACTTGCATAAGTTATCTTTTGAGATTAGACACGATTGAGGGAAATAACATTTTATCAAAAACTATTGCCATGAGGCAAAATGATTAAAGCTTAAGAATGTATGACTTGAAAAAAGTATTTATTATTAAGCACTCATTTAAACTAAAAAGTACTGACTTTTCTTTAAAGCTTAAGCTGTGTCCTTGAGAAAAAGTTTTGAACTAATGACCCTAGCAAGGTTATGTAGAAAAGGGTCTTTAGAAAATAGGCATATTTTGTTTTGTTTTATTTCATTTAATTCTGTTAAATTATACAAAACAAATTACAGATAACCCAAAGTTTATAAAATGAAAATATTTAAAACCACGTTTCACTTAAAGAAACTAAACTTATCTGGTGAATCTATCTGTCAATATCGTTCGAAACTATTAATTATAGAACACAATTCAGTAAAAATCTCTTTGGAGCAGTGAGCCACATTCAAACTTATGGAAAGCATGTTCTTTCGTGATAAAGAATGTCACAGACAATAGTATTGTCAAACTTAGTTTAGTATAAAATTGATTAATACTAAGTAAATAAAGAGAAAAATACCCAGAACGAATTAAATATTTGTAAAAGGCGAGCGTTAAGTATTGAACTTTGATTTGTTTGTTTACATTTCATTCAACATCAACATAAATTACTAATATTGTGCAAGACTAATGGTAAAACGGGCAAAACAATAATATTATTTAATTAAATATATGAAATAATATAAACTTTACATCATTAAATTACTCACCAACATTTTCTGGCCTATGATTCTGTATAACATCAGCCAAATCTAGATTACCAGCAATTACTGCAACTTGATAAGGCGTTTGGTTAGCGTAGTTTAATGCTTCACGTTGGCAACCTCTAAACAATAACAGACGGGCACAGGAATCCTGAGAATTAACAGCACAGACATGCAACGGTGTATTGCCCGATGCATTACGTGCATTCATATCTGCTCCGTAGAATAATAATTGTTCTAGGTGCTGGACTAAACCAATTCGGCATGCCTGTAAATTTTTTTTTTGGATTAATTAACTTTTGTAATTTATTCCTTACAAATGTTTGATTATCATTTAAAAAAGGTAAAAATTACCTGATGAACTTCCTGCCAACCTTGCAAATCCTGGGCACCAATGGTAGCTCTATCATGCAGCAAACCTTGACACAATAGCGGATCAGTTGGCTGGGTTACAGCCCAATATAAAGGCGTCAATCCTTTGGCATCTTTATAATTTGGTGAAGAGCCTAACTCCAACAATGTAGTAACCGCTTCCAGACAGTTAGCCTGAACAGCCCGATGCAATGCTGTACATCCTTCTTTCGTCCGATAGTCCAACAAAGCACCACCATTGACCAATGCCATTAATACTTTAGCCGGCTTCTTTATTGCTGCCGCCATGCTGAGTGGGGTTTCTGTGAACATTTTTTTTAGCAAAATAATTATTTTAGCAAAATTTTACTGCCTTTGTATTAATTTATAGATTAGTGCTTAATTACTGATTATAAGTATCAATTAAATAGAACAATAGAATTATTATTATTATTTTATTATTATTATTATTATTTTATCTCTTTCAACAACAATTTACAGTATTAAAAACTTGAACGTTAAACGCAAAAGTTACAAAAATCAGCAGTACCCATCATTTCATTAATATTTATTAGAATTTGTTAGATGTCAAAAACCATAAAGCTGACTTATTTCATTTAAAAAAAATAAATCATCAAAATCAGAACAATACGAAAAGAGAAATAGTAGTTTGAACTTTGACCGATTTGAAAAAACCTCCAAAATTTAACCTTCAATATCTCAATGACTATTATCACTAAAACATTGCAATCTATATCAGTTATTGAGTAAACTATTCTTTACAATTGGGTGAAGAAATCATTGAATTCGGATGAATAGAAAGAGAGTTATAGAGGTTTGAAATTTGAACGTATTTACAAACCTCCAAATTTTAACCTTCAATATCTCAATAACTATTATCACTAACACATTGCAATCTATATCATTTATTGAGTAAACTATTCTTTACAATTCGGTGAAGAAATCATTGAATTCGGATGAATAGAAAGAGAGTTATAGAGGTTTGAAATTTGAACGTATTTGCAAACCTCCAAATTTTAACCTTCAATATCTCAATAACTATTATCACTAAAACATTGCAATCTATATCAGTTATTGAGTAAACTATTCTTTACAATTGGGTGAAGAAATCATTGAATTCGGATGAATAGAAAGAGAGTTATAGAGGTTTGAAATTTGAACGTATTTGCAAACCTCCAAATTTTAACCTTCAATATCTCAATAACTATTATCACTAAAACATTGCAATCTATATCAGTTATTGAGTAAACTATTCTTTACAATTGGGTGAAGAAATCATTGAATTCGGATGAATAGAAAGAGAGTTATAGAGGTTTGAAATTTGAACGTATTTGCAAACCTCCAAATTTTAACCTTCAATATCTCAATAACTATTATCACTAAAACATTGCAATCTATATCAGTTATTGAGTAAACTATTCTTTACAATTGGGTGAAGAAATCATTGAATTCGGATGAATAGAAAGAGAGTTATAGAGGTTTGAAATTTGAACGTATTTGCAAACCTCCAAATTTTAACCTTCAATATCTCAATAACTATTATCACTAAAACATTGCGATTTATATCAGTTATTGAGTAAACTATTCTTTACAATTGGGTGAAGAAATCATTGAATTCGGATGAATAGAAAGAGAGTTATAGAGGTTTGAAATTTGAACGTATTTACAAACCTCCAAATTTTAACCTTCAATATCTCAATAACTATTATCACTAACACATTGCAATCTATATCATTTATTGAGTAAACTATTCTTTACAATTGGGTGAAGAAATCATTGAATTCGGATGAATAGAAAGAGAGTTATAGAGGTTTGAAATTTGAACGTATTTGCAAATCTCCAAATTTTAACCTTCAATATCTCAATAACTATTATCACTAACACATTGCAATCTATATCATTTATTGAGTAAACTATTCTTTACAATTGGGTGAAGAAATCATTGAATTCGGATGAATAGAAAGAGAGTTATAGAGGTTTGAAATTTGAACGTATTTACAAACCTCCAAATTTTAACCTTCAATATCTCAATAACTATTATCACTAACACATTGCAATCTATATCATTTATTGAGTAAACTATTCTTTACAATTGGGTGAAGAAATCATTGAATTCGGATGAATAGAAAGAGAGTTATAGAGGTTTGAAATTTGAACGTATTTACAAACCTCCAAATTTTAACCTTCAATATCTCAATAACTATTATCACTAACACATTGCAATCTATATCATTTATTGAGTAAACTATTCTTTACAATTGGGTGAAGAAATCATTGAATTCGGATGAATAGAAAGAGAGTTATAGAGGTTTGAAATTTGAACGTATTTGCAAACCTCCAAACTTTAACCTTCTATATCTCATTACCTATTATCACTAAATCATTACTACGAGTATTTATGCCAGTTATAGAGGAGACCAGACAGTGAGCTGTATTATTATCATTATTTCTCTATTATTATTGTTTTTTTTTTGTTTAATGATTTAAGGCGCGTCAACAGCTAAGGTTATTGGCGCCCGGAGCTTTTTTCAGTGCACTGCCGGCTAACAGTGTTCTGTCGTTACAGACAACACTGTCCATCACCGGAGAAGCTCCTAGGAAGAGAAAATTTAAGAGTCAGCAGCTGGATTCGAACCCAGGACCTCCGCGTGGGAATCCAATACGCTAACCGCATAGCTAATCGATTATTGTTATTATTATGATTTAAATTTTCAATTCGAACAATTTTCATTTAAAAGGAAAAAAAAGAAAAGGAAAATATCAACAATACTTTTCTATCGTACTTTATTTTAAAACAAGAATGTTATTGGCACTTACCTCCTGTGTCCGGACAATGGAAATTCGGATCCAACCCTTTTGAGCACATTTTTGTGATCTTTTCCACTT
This sequence comes from Rhodnius prolixus, assembly GCF_049639745.1. Taxonomy (NCBI): domain Eukaryota; kingdom Metazoa; phylum Arthropoda; class Insecta; order Hemiptera; family Reduviidae; genus Rhodnius; species Rhodnius prolixus. Next base: position 11,561,264 of record NW_027411634.1, on the reverse strand, counting down.
GAGCATTTGATACATAATCCAGGAACCTCCTTAGGTTAGTTCTAGTATGAAGTGTCTTTAACTGTTTTTCATCCAAATTAAGCTGTTTGTAAACTCTCCTTTTGTACTTTAACTGTAAAGATATAGAAAATTAAAAATGGATTACAAAACTTAATTCTAAGATACACCGCTATGAACTTCTTTCTCCACGAACCGTATGTAAATACTGCACTTGCAGTACTGAGCTCTGTTCAATGCCTATCCAGGCCAGCACTTAGTAACACAATAAAGAAAGTATTCTGCTACAGAAAGGAAAAATCTAATTTCACCACTGATAATCTACACTTTCATGAAGCTCAAAATGTAATGCTCAAGTTTTTAACAAGAATAAGGGAATACAAAAATTTTTTTTGCGTAAATTGCAGTTTACGAATATATTTTAGTTTTAACTAAAATTGCAAAATTAACTGCCGATGGTCACTACTGAAAACGCATGTCGAATATACTCGTCATAACACAAAAATTTTACACTTTTTTTCATGAGGAATATCTTCGTCATAAACAGTTAACTGGTAAAAAAGAGGATTTAGTTTTGTTATTAGATGATAACTTAATAACAATTAGTTTTTTATCAAAATTATTAGTTATTTTTCATTAATCTTCGATGAATACTTCACAATGATTATTTTTTTTTTAATTTCCTCATTACATTAGTAGAATTAAAGTGTGAACAAAAATATGACATTTGTAGGAGTAAAGTGTTGCAAAACTGCGATAAAATAGCATAATGGAGAGATTGGTGCCAATGAATTCACTGAGTTTCGTGAACTGACTTCATACTGTGCAGCAGGAAAATCAATTACGTTTGATTTATAATGCTGTATCGACTCAATTAGCGTAATGCTCCAGCGCTGTTTGCTGTTTTTAGGTTTACTTAAAACAACTATACCATGATTAGTTGATCTGAGATAGTTACGAGGGTCGTTTGAATAGTCCGTGCAAAAATAAAAACTACTTAATTTTTTGGGGTAAACCTTTTTTATTTTTCAACATAGTCTCCTTTTAGGCTTATACACTTCGTCCAACGCTGCTCTAGTTTGTTGATCCCTTCCGAATAATAGGATTTGTCCAAGTCTGAAAAATAGCCATTCGTTTCTGCAATCCACCTCCTCGTTTGAATAAAATCTTTTTGCCGCCAGCCATTTCTTCATATTGGGGAACAAATAGTAGTCCGTGGGAGCCAAGTCTGGAGAATAGGGGGGATGTGAAACGAGTTGGAACCCTATTTCCATTAATTTTGCGACCACAACTGCTGAGGTGTGAGCTGGTGCGTTGTCGTGATGGAAAAGGACTTTTTTGTGGGCCAATCGTGGGGGTTTTTCTTGCAGCTCGGTTTTCAAACGGTCCAATAACGATGAATAATATGCACCTGTAATAGTTTTACCCTTTTCCAGATAGTCGATGAGGATTATTCCTTGCGAATCCCAAAAGACAGTCGCCATAATCTTTCCGGCCGAAGGAACGGTCTTCGCCTTTTTTTGGCGCATATTCCCCCTTGGTAACCCATTGTTTAGATTGTTCTTTGGTCTCAGGAGTTAAGTGATGTATCCATGTTTCATCCACAGTGACGAAACGACGCTTAAAGTCCTGCGGATTCTTCTGGAACAGCTGCAAACCGTCCTTGCAACACTTCACACGATTTCGTTTTTGGTCAAGCGTGAGCAATCGCAGCACCCATCTTGCGGATAGCTTTGTCATGTCCAAATGTTGATGCAAAATATTATGTACCCGTTCATTCGAGATGCCCACAGCACTAGCAATCTCACGCACCTTCACTCTTCTGTCATCCATCACCATATCATGGATTTTATCAATGATTTCTGGAGTAGTAACCTCAACAGGGCGTCCAGAACGTTCAGCGTCACTTGTGCCCATATGGCCACTCCGAAAATTTTGAAACCACTTATAAACTGTTCTAATCGAAGGTGCAGAGTCACCATAATGTTTATCAAGCTTCTCTTTAGTCTCCTGAGGCGTTTTGCCTTTCATAAAGTAGTGTTTAATCAACACACGAAATTCTTTTTCGTCCATTTTTTGAAAATCACTCGTCTTCCTCCATTCAAACGAATGCCAAACACAAAGAAATAGACCGATCTGGCTGAAACTTGGTGAGTGTTCTTCCAAGAGATGCTACTAACTAAACATAACCTCGATACGCGCCAGTAGTGCTATCTCTCTGACTTTGCACGGACTTTTCAAACGACCCTCGTACAAATAATCTTGAAAATGCTGTACCGTTTTATCAGCAAAATGATAGAATTTGTTTTTTTTTTTTTTTTTTTTTTTTCTAGTCCTGGAGAATGGTTACTAATTTTTGATAAATTACCTAATGTTTTGAAACAGTAAGCTCAAAAGTTATCACAAAAATTGTTTGAATCTTCGAATCCAAGCAAGAAGGAAGAACACTTAGAAGATAGGGCATTCATTACTCTTTACTAATGATTGTGAAGAAATATGAATGAATGAATAAAAATAAATTTATTATTCTGGGGCTAATGAATTAAAATTAAGGAAATAAATGTATTCATTTCGAAGCAAGCTGGGTATAAAGGAGATAATTGAACAGAAGGGATTTAAAGATGGAAAGGGTAGGAGCATGGTGGACAGATGATGGTAAGGAGTTCCAGAGAGAGGTAGCACGTGTTAGGAAGGATTTATCAAAGGATGAGGTACGGTGTGAGGGAATATAGAGATCAGATGAGCGAGATCTAGTATTAAGGGAATGGATCGTGGATTTGAACTTGAAGAGTTGGAAATTATAAGACGGTCTTTGAGACTGGATAACTTGGAAAAGGAATGAAGCCAAAAAAAATACTGGCGGCGATAGGCAGGAAAAAGCCACTTCAACTCATCGTAGCAGTGCGAAATGCGAGAGTCTTTAGGAATGCTGAAAATAAATCTTATAATGCAGTTCATGAGACCCCTTAGCTTAGTTTCAATATCACCAGAAAGACCGACCGTACACTGAGCAACCATTGTCGAAATTGGGGGAAATATAAGATAGGAAACTAGGAGTTGACGAGTCTTAATTGGGGAAAAAGGTGTCAGGGAACTATTAAACTGTTTAAGGATATGGAGGGAACGACGAGAGATTTGGGAAACATGGTTTTTCCAAGATAGGTTTTGGTCAAAAGTGATACCGAGGTTTTTTTTGCCTTTTTTTTGGCATTGGCTTTCGCCATACAGCCAGCATCGTCTAGGTGCTTATCACTAGAATATCACTCACTCTCTATTCTTACTTATAAATACATTCGCTTCACACATTCATCCCTCTACTATATACCGCTATTTACATAAACTACATCTAATGGATGGATCAGTACTCTGTGCTCCTGCCATCCTTAGGGTACGTTTACAACGGAGCTGTGAGTATAGATGATAGCAGAGATGATAACTGATAGAGTAAAATATAATCGCTGATTAGTGTGCACAACGGAGCTGTGATACATCCAACATGTCCGAGTAGTGAAGAAGAGTTTTTATGTTCACCAGCAACAAAAAGGTATATTTTAAAGAAAAAACGCTTTTGAAAATATCATGTACATCCCATAAATAAAAAACGAAGTACTTTGGGTGAATTTCACTATTTATATAAGGAACTTAGAAATTATCCGGATCGTTTTTTTTGAATATGTGAGGATGGGTCCAACCACATTCGACTATATTTTAGAAAAAATAAGGTCAAAATTAAGAAAACTTTGGAAAAATTGTCATGGAAATCCTATAACCATAGAAGAAACACTAGTGATTACTCTTAGGTAATGATTTTATTGAAAAAAAAAAAAAAAAAAACCAAATAAATACACATGAAAATAAATGTAAGCACGGTTTAAAAAACAAAATATTGTTTAAAAGTAATTAATAAAATAATAACCAAAAATAATGAGTAAAGACAGCACTAAATAATTTTTCTACCTCCATTTTGAAGCTCCGATACTGGAGTTCAGCTAGCAGAAAAATGAAAAATTCAATTCTATCATCTATGCTCGTTTATAGCAGCGAGTATGAGTCACTAGTCGAAGCTTCGTTGTGCACGCTTACATAAAAATGTACTAGGTTATTCTATAAGCGCTGATGCATCACTGCTATCATCTCCGCTATCATCTATGCTCACAGCTCCGTTGTGAACGTACCCTTATAGCTTAACCGAAATTAAAATCACGTAATCCTTCTCTAAACATTTTCTTGCATTCCTTCTCGTATAACTTTTAAATACATTCATATTTCATTGCTAGCTCTGCTATAGATTTAAGGCATAGATGCGGTACCGAGGTTTTTCACAGAGGAACAATATTTTATTAGGATGATATAGGAAAAGATTAGTAAGAGGAGCCAATAACAATATGTTAAAATAAGAGGTAAGCAAATCAATGAAGGCAAAACATTCAAGCTAACAGAGATCAATTGTAAGTGACTCTGATAATGCTAGTTAAAACTTTAAAAAAGGAACTAAAAACTAAAAGATGAACAGTGGAAAAATAAAGAAATGCTAGCACTAGTTTTATAATGAAAGTAACTCTGAACCATTCCACAGAAAAGACAGGATATGTAGGACTCACAATATTTGGAATAATATCAGTTTAGATAGGCACATACCTCCAAATAACCTACAGGACCATTAAAAGGATAATCTCCAAGACGTCGTTCTTCATCCAGGAATTTCCCAGCTTTTCCATTTACTGGAGGACAGAATAATCCATAGTTGAAGCTCTCCTTCAGTTCCTGTAAAAAAAATAAAATAAAACAGAATTTAGTTTGGCAAAGCTAGTAATAAAAAGTATTTCACGTTAATTCAAACAGACAGTTAACATCACCAATCATGGAAATATTACCATTAATGTTCAAAAATTACAAAATTATAATTCAAAGAAAAATGAATAATTTGATCATAATCACACAAGCAAGGCCATGTGAAACATTTTGCAAAATAAAACAGATTGGAATAAATATTCAGAACATACATTTCATTATGCAAACTAGGCAGGAAATCATAAGAGGAAAATAACTCTTTTTAATTCCGTAATTTATGTTAATTAGATAAGGAAAACGTTTTTATTGTAAAACTCGAAGCAGATCTGCTATAATTTTTGTTGAAGACATTAAATGTATCCAGTGGCGTTTAAATAAAGTTAATTAATATGCTTTTAAATCTTTACATTTCTGTAAATTGTAATTTTTTGCCAAAATGTTGAAGCAAAAGTGCAAAAAACCAATCGTAAAGATGTCATGAAGAAAAAACAACTAAAACAATAGGAAATAACCTATTGAAAATTGCATTGTTACTTGCATTGTTGCAATTTAAATAGTTAAAGTAAAGCTATTCCAAATTTACGCAGTTTTCTTTAAATGCCTTTTGTTTAAGCTTCAATTTAAAGAACAAAATTTGAATCTATAATTTCTTTTAATCCCAAAAAGTGGATTTCATTTTTAAGCAAGATCTTAGAGCTAGTTTTATATGATTCGTATTTAAAAAAGGATTTCATTCAATAGTTCTGCTCTATCGATTTTTTTTTTACCCTGCATCAATCGATTATGTCATTTCACTTAAAAAATAATTGTATATACAGGGTGAACCAGTAAGTATTGTCCATAGGCCTACTGTGTGTAGTACATCTAAAGTGGAGTTCAATGACGTATTGGCCAACTTCATATTTTTCTCTGTTCTTGAGTGACGTCACTTTAAAGTTTTTTTCTAAAATCATTACTTTTTTCCTCTTAAAAATGTTATTACTCAGAAAGTTTTAGTCCGAATTCGATTCTGATGACACGGTTAGAAAGACAGATAAATTTTCTAAAAATTGATACCATTTCGAAGCATAAGTTATTCTCCAAAACGCCTCAATCTTCCTCCGGATGCTGGAAAAATAATAGTAATCGAAATTTTCAAGAAAACTCATTAGGCCCTTACGTGATCATTATCAGACCCTAGGTGCTGGCACGTTTTATAAAAGTTTCCTTGTCTAATGGGCTTTCAAACGGTATATCATTTTCCAGGATTCCTTTTATCTTCGCATGAGAAATTACGTTTGTTTTACAAGAAAACGTGTTCACAAGCACTCAACAGTGTTAGTTATCAAGTTGTTTAATTCATTGAAAACTCTTTTAGATGGACCAGTAGTCAATTTTAATGTAGACTGTCCTTAAATTAGGAAGTCAAAAGTTACAAATTGCACTAAAAAAAAAAATCTAAATTCTTAAATATTTGAGAAAATGTTAGGAAATATTTTAAACAAGTGCTATTTTTATAAAAAATAAATCATATAGTTTGTATTTACTCCAAATTACAATTTCACACACAATACACTGTTGAAAAAGAAAAAAATATAAATAAGCCTTAACCACCCTTTGAACCCTCTAACAGATAACCGTTGTATCTGAATTAGGTATTAACCGTACAACTGGTGCCTTACAAATAAACTTCACTTATCTGTTGCCTTGGTTTCAAAATTTTCTATCGTACCATAACACTGTTGAGTGCTCGTGAACACGTTTTCTGGTAAAACAAACGTAATTTATCATACTAAGATAAAAGGAATCATGGGAAATAATACATCGTTTGAAAGCCCATTAAACAAGGAAACTTTTATAAAAAGTGCCAGCACCTAGGTCTGATAATGAACACATAAGGGCCTAATGAGTTTTCTTCAAAAATTTCGATTACTTTTATTTTTCCCAGTATCCAGGAGGAAGATTGAGGCTGTTTGGAGAATAACTTATGCTTCGAAATGGTATCAATTTTTAGAAAATTTATCTGTCTTTCTAACCGTCATCAGAATCGAATTCGGACTAAAACTTTCTGAGTAATAACATTTTTAAGAGGAAAAAAGTAATGATTTTAGAAAAAAAACTTTAAAGTGACGTCACTCAAGAACAGTGGAAAATATGAAGTTGGCCAATACGTCATTGAACTCCACTTTAGATGTACTACACACAGTAGGCCTATGGACAATACTTACTGGTTCACCCTGTATAGAAATCTGTTTGGATATCTTCTTTTTTTTTAATTTCTTACAGAACTTACGCATTTTACATGTTACTTTTTGTTACTGGTAAATTAAAAAATTAGTATAAAAAAAATTGTATTAATCAACATTAAAAACGCAACCGAAACATCGAGATTATATACAAAATGTCTTTAATAAAATTAACTAATGGGAAACATCCTCAGCCTAATTCACATATCGTGCGCAATATTAGCATATTGTGCTTTACTGGCACACATACCATCTGAACCAGTTACCACCTTTCGCAGCGGCCAATTGTAAAATACTCTTCACCCATTAATAATTTCACTCTTAAAAGTGCCCAATGAAAGAGATGTTCTTATTTAGAGTAATGTCCCTGTTTTGAATGTTCGGGCGCCGGCTAAAGTATCATTTTGTTCCAGTTACTTGTCAAAATAATTGAAAATCGCCAAATATGTACGCATAATTTGATAATATATCAATTATAGAATACATTTTTTAGCCCTGACAAGCACATCTACACTGGCTGGAAAGGATATTCTCAAACAATGGATAACGTAAAATGGTTTGAAGAATGAGATAGTTTGGCTGAATCAATTGTGAATACTATTTTTTGAACTGTGAACTAAAATGGAGATAAACTGGGATAAATATATCCCATTCAGTGCTCCCTTTAATAACATAAAGAACAGAAGAATGGAATATATAATATCCCAGTATTTAGTCCAAGAATAATCATTCATACCAAAGTAATAAAATAATAAATCATTACACTTTATTTGAATAATATTCAGCCCCTTGAACGTGTATTATTTAAATATTGTACATTAAAATGCACTTTCTATTGTAAATGTATTCTACAAATGTAGACCTGCTCCTATGTATTTCGCAAACATTATTTACTATAACAATAACTGTAACAGGATAGATAAGTGTAACTATAAAGATATAGTTGTTGAAAAATAGTAATAAATAGTCTTTTACTAACTAGAAAGTTGGTACTATAATTCCTGCACTAAATATGAAAGAAAAAGTTCTACCGGTTAAAGTTAATGTAAGTGGTTTTAATGTGACAATAACTTGAATGTGGTAAATCAGTTTGGTTTAATAAAGCAATTAATTGTTTTTTTCTTGGTTTTAGACTATTTTAAATTCTGTTTTAGGGATGTTAATTTTTTTTTTTTAATTTATTTTGTAATTTACCATCTGTATTCAATGTATACAATAAGTAAATATAGAGAGAGCGATGAACTGGTGCGGGAGGAGAGCAGGAGGAGAGAAACTACCCAGTGGTAGCACTCTCTATAGGAGAGAGGAGAATGTGAGGAGGAGAGAGGAGAGATAGGAGTATAATGGCGTTTAGGTCTTCAGCCTACAAGGAAGTCGCGGGGCCTCTGGCGATTCAGTCGGCGAGGAGGAGTATTAGGAATGTCAGAGGAAGCGAGAGACTGTACAAGAGGATTACAGCTAGTCGAGAGACTAGTATGGAACTTTTGGTTATTTAGTCTTGGCGAGTTGGTCTATAAAGGGAATGTTGAGGTCGTTGTGAAGAGTGAGGTTAATCACCGTTGAAAGGAGTGTCAGCTATCTGTCGGAGGAGTTTTGACTAAAATGTTTTGTACTGTCCGTATGTTTGTAGGTTTGGCTGAACCCCACAGCTCTAGTCCTGTAAGTCCCACATAGGTTTCAGGATAGTACTTATACTCGTATTAAGCGTTTGAGTTCTATGGGCAATTTGGAGCGTCGTCCAAGAAGTCTGTAGAGCAGTTTCGCACGTTTTGTCATTGCTTGTCTTTTTAAGTCTACGAGTGTGTCGTAGTGTTTGGGTTCCACGTGAGTCGTTTGTCTATGTAGAGCCTAAGGTAGCGCACCAGATCTGAACAAGGAAGAGGATTGCTGTTGAAGAGGACAGGTGGATAGGAGTTAATTTTTCTAAGATCAGAAAAAAATAACTTGGATTTGATTTAGTAGTTAATTTTTTTTTTTTTTTATTTTTTTTTTATTTAAGGCGCGTCAACATCTTAGGTTATTGGCGCCCGGAGCTTTTTTCAGTGCACTGCCGGCCTCCGGACAGTGTTCTCTCGTTACAGACAACACTGTCCATCACCGGACAGTGAGCTGTAAGAAGCTCCTAGGAAGAGAAAATCTAAGGGTCAGCTGCTGGATTCGAACCCGGGACCTCCGCGTGGGAGCCCAGTATGCTAACCTCATAGCTAATCCCTTCCCTCTTAGTAGTTAATATGAGTACTTTATAATAAGTAAAGTATGTTTGCTAATTTGGAAGTTGCATGTAAAGCCATCATTGCTTTACTTTACTCAAGGAACAAATAGACAAATTTTTGCATTTTGAAGTGAGTAAACTTTGATACCGAGTTGTTAAAATTATTTTAAAACCAAACTGCAAACAATATAATGTTGAAGAATGTGGCCAAGTTATCAGAATAGTGCGAACATAATGTATTGATGTGATCTAGTTCCAAGGCCAGTCTGTGGCAAACCACTTCCTGTGCGGTGCTCCTATATCTTTTCTCAGGGAAATGATATGGAAAATTTGAATCAGAAGACTATTATTTCTGAATGTTTTATGTAAAAAAAAAAAAAAAAATACAAATATTCTGTCTATGGTTGAAAGGCTTAATAGAACCCTAATGCACAGCGAGCTAAAAAACCAAATCCATTGTGGCTCCCTTAAGAGCCACAGTTTGTCCACATAATGTAGACAGTGTAAACTCTGTAGTAGTGTGTGTGATGATGATGATGATGATTAACGAGAGTTTGAGTTAGGATTCGTAAAAACCCCAAGCAATAGCCAACATCAACTATTTCTGCGGGCCAGAAGTAATTTTGTGTAAAATGGTTTAGGCCAGTATAGGCGCTAGTTCTACTCATGTTACCTACTGGGATGCTGTACGCTTACAGAGAAGTTCACTTCCTTCTGTCAGAGTGATAAGCGTACATTGTTAAGCAGTTTTTTTTACAATTTAAAATTTGGCGTTATCTTTAAATAGATATATAATACTTTTTTAAAGAGATTACAATCGTGGAATTGGAAGAGATAAATTTTCTTGTCTTTCAAATGACAAAATTGACATTTTGCGCCCAATTTGTTTTATTCAAATTGTTATTCGTTTTAGTTTCTCCAACTCAAAATAGTAGCAATTATTTAATACAATTTAAAACGATTAATTATAAGGAAACGAACAAATTAAAAGAGGAATGTTTTTCTCAAAGTACTAGCTCTAGAACCATCGAAAATAACTTTATATAAAAAAAAGTGTAAGAGAAAATTTTGGAACACGCTTAATAAATTGGCAATATGGTTGAAACGTTCGTGTCGTGGCGGATCGTTTGGACGAGTTGGAACTTAATGAGATTTCGTATCATTTAAAGAATAAAAACAAGCATTAACTTACAAACAGTAAGAGAACGTTTTTAAAAAAAAAAACTTTAAAAGTTAATTTAAAGAGAACTACGCTCATGCAGAAGTAAATAAATAAGCTGAACTAAATCTAAGATACATTCAAGTAAAACGCAATAAATCTGTAGACAGTGAATGTAATGTAGGATCTATTAAATAGAATGAGATAGAAATAGAAAATAAAGAACTTGCAATAAAATTAGGGTGAACGCATGTACCTGGCCAAGGTCTTATACCTAATGATTCTCCAGCATCATTAATGAAATCACGACCTACTAGTGTACGGAAGGTCACACTGTACGCTATGACCGCTCCAAAATCTGCACTAGTTGGCTGGTCTCTAAACTTGTAATTTACTGTCGGTAAAATTACTTGCTTTAAACATCTACTATATTACATGAGAGATAAATCTTCTAAGTTGGGCCAATGAATGAAATTGCTTTTGTTAGTCGCAATATAAATTTAAATAATAAAAAATCTCCTCAATTCACAACCCCTTAAACATCCCTCAGGATAATCATTATAAATAAAATAGATTCTCATAACATTTTAATGATAATTTCACTTAGAATCTTAATCGTCAATTAATTGGCACCATTTTAATGATTTCAACCAATCAGAACGTATTATAATACATGAAATTCTGAATCGAATGACACCACATTCATGAAAATCGATTACCTCGTTTAGGCGCTACGTTTTTTAAAAGAAAAGGAAACAACAAGAAGACGAAGAACAACAAATAATGCCGTTTTTGCTAATTTTTGGCAACTTTTTCCCGAAAGTTGTTAAATTTTCGTCTTTACATAGAAAAAAATTACTCTTGGATATGCCTAATATTTTAAAGAAAATTTTTAGTATTTTACGTTTCGCATTTTCGTGCAATTTTCGACTATCAACTCTAATACAATTGTCCTACCGAATTAAGGAATTACGGTAATATTCAGGAATTGTTACATCTACGAGGGTCGTTTGAAAAGTCCGTGCAAAAATAAAAACTACTTAATTTTTTGGGGTAAACCTTTTTTATTTTTCAACATAGTCTCCTTTTAGGCTTATACACTTCGTTTGTTGATCCCTTCCGAATAATAGGATTTGTCCAAGTCTGAAAAATAGCCATTCGTTTCTCCAATCACCTCCTCGTTTGAATAAAATCTTTTTCCCGCAAGCCATTTCTTCATATTGGGGAACAAATAGTAGTCCGAGGGAGCCAAGTCTGGAGAATAGGGGGGATGTGAAACGAGTTGGAACCCTATTTCCATCAATTTTGCGACCACAACTGCTGAGGTGTGAGCTGGTGCGTTGTCGTGATGGAAAACGACTTTTTTGTGGGCCAATCGTGGGCGTTTTTCTTCAGCTCGGTTTTCAAACGGTCCAATAACGATGAATAATATGCACCTGTAATAGTTTTACCCTTCACCAGATAGTCGATGAGGATTATTCCTTGCGAATCCCAAAAGACAGTCGCCATAATCTTTCCGGCCGAAGGAACGGTCTTTGCCTTTTTTGGCGCAGATTCCCCCTTGGTAACCCATTGTTTAGATTGTTCTTTGGTCTTAGGAGTGTAGTGATGTATCCATGTTTCATCCACAGTGACGAAACGACGCTTAAAGTCCTGCGGATTCTTCTGGAACAGCTGCAAACCGTCCTTGCAACACTTCACACGATTTCGTTTTTGGTCAAACGTGAGCAATCGCGGCACCCATCTTGCGGATAGCTTTGTCATGTCCAAATGTTGATGCAAAATATTATGTACCCGTTCATTCGAGATGCCCACAGCACTAGCAATCTCACGCACCTTCACTCTTCTGTCATCCATCACCATATCATGGATTTTATCAATGATTTCTGGAGTAGTAACCTCAACAGGGCGTCCAGAACGTTCAGCGTCACTTGTGCCCATATGGCCACTCCGAAAATTTTGAAACCACTTATAAACTGTTCTAATCGAAGGTGCAGAGTCACCATAATGTTTATCAAGCTTCTCTTTAGTCTCCTGAGGCGTTTTGCCTTTCATAAAGTAGTATTTAATCAACACACGAAATTCTTTTTCGTCCATTTTTTGAAAATCACTCGACTTCCTCGATTCAAACGAATGCCAAACACAAAGAAATAGACCGATCTGGCTGAAACTTGGTGTGTGTTCTTCCAAGAGATGCTACTAACTAAAGATAACCTCGATACGCGCCAGTAGTGCTATCTCTCTGACTTTGCACGGACTTTTCAAACGACCCTCGTAAGGTTGGTGTGTCTTCTTTTCTGCCTATTCATGTGCTCTTTGTTGAATGTGTGGTTATATACTTAGCTATAGCAACCTAAAATATATTATAATAGCCTACAGCCTAAGCCCTGAAGATAAACGAGTCCCTAGGACGACAGCTTGGTAAAAAAGTAATATAAAAATCATAACTATAATTGGCAATAATTTGTCTTGCTTTTGTATGAATGATTCAGTCATCTAAAACTATGAACAACATTTAAAATTTGTTTCAGTCCAACTCTGACTTAAGATATGGGTAAGTAGCTAAATTTTAGAATACGTTACCAGTTAAATATGCCCAAACTCCAAGTTAGAAGTCACTCAGTCAAACCGAACTATTTGAGATTTGCAAACAAAGTAAATTTCAGTGTTCTTCTCTGATTTTTAATTAATCTAATCACTATTTAATACTTTACAAATGAAAATGATTCGAAGCACTAAAATTGGCGACTGTTGAGGTAATTCTTAAAAAATTCTTTTACCACCCCAGTTAAGAAATAGAAAAAGAACATGAAGTATGAGGTAATTCTAGAATGATGTGAAGGTTAGGAATTATCAGCAAGGTGTGGCTCTACATACATAATTAGCATACGTCGTTTGAAGAAGAAGTCTCACATACGCCACATAGAGATCCTATCATGCAAACAGAATTTCAAATCAGGTAATCATCAATACAGTCCGTAGTTTTGCATTAATTATTGAAAGAAACCATGGAATAACCTCCTGGAATAACCAACCAAACCTTTAACTTGGAGTATTCAGTACAAGAAGAAGAATATCGTCCATTATTTTGATGAAAGAACATTTTACTAGATAATGTAAACAACTTTTATATAAATCAATAAAAACAATGAATTCTAAGTTGGCCGATGCAACGTTATTATTCATGGTAAATGAGTAAAGTTTGTTCTTAACTAAAACAGCTATATAAGGCAAAAGTAAGGGTAAGGTAAAAGAGGTTAGCACTGCTTAATAGGAGGTATTTATAATTACCATAGTTCGTTATAGTTATGCACTAACAATGTTTTGCTTCTAACAAATCACCAAATTCACGAAGTTAATATAAACAACACTAAGTAAATAGTTTTTTGAAGGTTAATTTAAAATTATTTGAGGATATTTTATAGTACAGCCAAAAAGGAAAATCTTAATTAACATCCTTGTGGATGAGAATGCATACAGCGCATTCTTTATAGGTGCTCCTTCTGTAAGAGGCTGAATCGTGAACTACGAGTATTTAGTTCACTCGTATCTGGAAAACCGAAGGAAAAATATTGTTGATCTTGGAAATGGATTTCTGCAGAAGAACCTGTGGCATTTGCAGGATTCAACACATACCTTACCATTTAATCCATAGAGCGGGGTTAATATAGGATCCTGGAAATAAATTAATCAAAAGAGATTGATGTGGTTAGGAATACAGGGTGTCCCAAGCTGTATGGATAACGACTTTTTCTCGGAAACTAAGATAGCTAGAAAAAAACTAAAAAATACGTGTTCCCTTAGTTTTTTGTTAGGAATCCAAATTTACTTTGTAAATTTTTTTCGGTGCTTCCAGAAGCGAGGTACAGGCACCAACTTCATTTTTTCAAATGGGAAGGTGCGGTTTTTATTTCAGAAATAGATTCCTCTATTTTTTTAAAGAAAAATTTACTTGAACGGTTTTTTTCTGTGAGCGATATTTTAGAAGTTATGGATGAAAACATGATTCTTATAAGAAATGTCAAAATGATAATATTATAACGGTTTTTTTGATAGAATAAGAAGAAAAGTACTATTTTATTATAAATTTTACTCCTCATTAATATTACAGATCATGCTCGAAATGTCCTCTACCATTAGAGATGCATAGACAAGCTCTTTCCTGCCAATTGTCCCTTACTGCCAAAGAAACAGATTCGGCTTTAACCGAGTTATCTATTATCCTCTGCTTTAGTTCATCTACAGATGCAATCCCGGCTTGATTCTGGATACACCTAGATTTAGAAATGCTTTTAGGTAAGCAGAAATAAGGAAAGAAAGAAAAAAGTTATGAATAATCACCTTGTTTTTCAGGTATCCCCAAAGGAAGTAGTCCATAGGTGTCAAATCCGGAGAACGAAGTGGCCACTGAATAGCCCCCGTTTCGATATAACACCATCAGGCATGTAAAGAGATATCCCGATAGGAAATTTGATGGGCGTGTTATATCGACTCGGGGGACGATTCAGTGGCCACTTCGTTCACCGGAAATATAGTTATGATTTAAATAATTAATCATTTTCCATTTTTACTTGTTAGAAAATTAATGCTAAAAAGTCAAACTCTGTTTTCCGATATTTCACAGGAAATATCCCCTAAGCCCCACCAAAAAGGGGTTTTTCGAGAATAGTCTCGTCTGTACGAACAAAATATTTCAAAAAAGAATAATCGCAGGTTAATTAGGTTCAAAATCTAATATTTCGAATCGGAGAAGTAATGGAAAATACGTAGATATGTTCCCAGATCAAAACCTCTGATTTAGACAATTTAGATATGGCCAGGAACCCAAAAGTGTCTATTAGGTTCAGGGGTAATTTTATGATAATCAAGATAGTATTAGTAATAATTAATGGTGGTTTCAAATTCATAGTTTAAAAAAAAAAAAACGAACAAAAACTGTTAAGTTAGAACCTCGAGAATTTAAGTTCGGAATAGTCGAGCGCTTGTTCACACCAGGATTACTTTTAATAGAGATAAATTGAATATTCAAATGCAATATGCACGCAATTAACTTGTACTGGCCAATTCAAAATGTAATCTGCAAATGTGGCATGTGACATACACCCACAGGAAATGCAGTAATTAAGTAACTATGCATTTATGCGGAATATTTCTGACTGACCTGAAACCTAATTTAGATCTAACTGACATGACAGAAAAAAGCGATTCTTCCGAATTCAAGGGGGAAAACAAAAGAAAAATTATTAGAAAAACAAATTATCCAATTTTCTCCTAAAGTATTTAGATTGCATTTATTTATTATTTTTTATTAAGGAGAAAAAGGAAAAGCTAATTTTCTATTAAAAAAAAGGGGAACAAGCCCCCCTTCAACCCCCTTGACTCCAAATTACTTATTCACCATGACGGAGAAAAGTTCACTGAAGAAACTGGATTAAGTGAACAAAGACGTGAAAACACTTTTAGAACTTCTACTCCTTTTGGAAAAGCTTAGGTCGTTTTTTATTCAAGATCCTCATCAAGAAAAACCATTAAACTTGGGATATAGACAGAAATAAAACACTTCTTTATTTTATTTTTCTTTTTTAAACAGAAACACATAATAGTGAATCAGATTAATGGTAATAAAAAGAGTCTGAAATTTAAACGATTCTCACTGAAAAATGTATGAAATTTACTTCAATGCAGTCAAAGGGCATGTCGCGAGGTAGAGGGCCAAAGTCGGGTCAGTGAATGCTTATTATAGATTATTAATTTTTGATGTGTATTTCTTTTTGCTAGCACAATTAATTTAGAGATGTTCCCTATTTGAAAATATTCTCCAGTCTTCCCATATTTAAATTATTAATTTTAACTCCCAAATTTATAAAATTGCGCTACTAAAAAAAGATATTGTAGGGTGGATGCAATTTGAAAACCCTATGTAGAAGAATATTTTCTGGTCCATACGGACCTACGAACGAGAAACGTGGGGATCCGCTAAGTTTTCCAATCTTTACAGAATTCTTAAAATCCTAAATACTTTGAAAAATCAAAAAAACATTCCTTAATAAAGTATCCAATAAAACCTTAAATAATGATTTATCCCATCCACTTCGTATCCGATAAAATTCCAATATCCAAGATTCCACGTCTTTTATACCAGGGGTGTCAATCAAACTTGCGGTCCCCCGGGGTGATTTTTTGTGGCCCCACTTCGTTCTGAAATAAAATAAAAATAGAAAGAAACTGATATGCAGGAAATAGCTGTCCACTTCAACAGCAATCCTCTTCCTTGTTCTGATCTGGTGCGCTATCTTGGGCTCTACGTAGTCAAAAGACTCACGAGGAACCCACACATTAGACTTGAAAGACAAAATGTGCAAAAGTGCTCTACAGACTTCTTGGACGACGCTCCAAATTACCCATTGATCTCAAACGCTTAATGTACAGTCCTATCCTCAAACCTATGTGGAATTACGGACTAGAGCTGTAGGGTTCAGCCAAACCTACAAACATATGGACAGTACAAACGTTTCAGTCAAAACTACTGCCGACAGATAGCTGACGCACCTTTCTATGGTGACTAACCACACTCTTCACAACGACCTCAACATTCCCTTTATAGACCAACTCGCCAAGACTAAATACCAAAAATTCCATACTGCTCTCTCTACTTGCTCAAATCCTCTTGTACTGTCTCTCGCCTCCTCTGACATCCCTAACAATACTCCTCGTCGACTGAATCGCCAGTGGCCCCGCGACTGCCTTACAGTCTAAGAATTGAACGTAATTATTCTCCTATCTCTCCTCTCTCCCACTCATATTCTACTCTTCACATTCTCCTCTCTCCTGAAGAGAGTGCTACCGCTGGGTAGCTTCTCTCCTCCTGCTCTTCCCGCACCAGTTCATCTTGTTTACCTATTTACTTATTGTATACATGTATTTATACACATTGTAAATCACAAAATAAATTAAAAAAAAAAAAAAATGAAGGAAATAGAGCTTTGGAGAGATCGAGGCAATATCGTACACACAATTCCCAGTTTCCGTTAACTACTGAAGACGAGTACATAGCTGGCCCAGTGCTTTACCTGGAGATGTATAAACACGCTGGCTCGGTTCCGGCGACGTTTGGAAGCGACATGTCTGCCACTCTAAATGGAATTCCAGAATGATTCAGTTTTTAAAAGACAAAAAAGAAGTAGGAATTCCCAAAATATATTCTTACGTTCTCAGTCTTTGAATCCAGATATAGCAAAACTTGTACAAGGGAAAACGCTGGCCAAGTTTCGGGTATAATTTCCGTTTTAAGAATACAATTATATAGTGTTTTAAATTATTCTATCAGCATTCTTGAATCCTCATTTCAGAATATAGATTTAACAAGATTTGTAAATGTGATGTGGCCCGCGTGAATCTTGCCTGTACCACCAATTCAAATTGAGTTTGTTCCCCTTGTCCTATACTATCATCACAATCCTCTTGTACAACAGCTTTCAGGCCTAAACTTACCCAATACTCCCGTTAAGACGACTGAAGCGCCTGTGGCTTTGAGATCATCTTCACTAATTCCAACGCCACCAAGTGATACTACCGGACATCTTCTTTAAATGTCCTTCATATCATTTTATTCTATTTTCACATTTGCTTGTTGTAAATTTTACAGTTGCCAGTTAATAAATGGTTGATAAAAATAAAATAAAAGAAGTTTATCTTTAAAAACCAACTAGCACATTGCTATTAATGTAATCATTAGCTAAATGCTAACTTAATTTTATAATTTATCATACAAAATGCTACCATTTTGTAGTGTACAAAAAAATAAATAAATCTTATGCCTTATACTGTTAACATAACTTAAATGTCAAACAAGTATTGGTAATTGCGAAGTTTGTAATAATATCAAATGCAGACTATAAATGGACTGCCTGGAATTTAAGCGTGTGTTCAGGACTAATATAAAAAAAGTAACAGGTTTTTGAGTATTTTACTGAGATGATAAAGAATTATGACAAGTCGCTTAGTCATAAAATTATATTAGACGAATATTTTAAATTAGCTAATATTATTTGGCTTTATATTTAAAAATAATTGCAAGGAAATATTTTTTGAAAACTTATTTATAAACCAATATTTGGTCAATTAACACAAATACATTGGCACAAAGTAAGGAATGTTTTTTGTTCAATTCAAAAATGAAAAAATTAATCATAACTTCCTGTACAGTAGAGTTCCGCAAGTTTTTTGTACGTCACAGCATTTGGGTGTGCCATTTCCTGGTGAATGCCATGAGTTGTTAAAAATTGGTTAGTTTAGTAAGAGAACAAAGTTATTCACTGCAAAAGTTTGAAAATTGTAGAATTATGGCTTCATTTTCATTCATTGCTTCTTTTTAAGTTGACTTCCTGTCTGTGACGGAGGATATAATACTCTGTGAACTATGGTTAAGAGTATTGGGAAGGGAAGAGTTTTGTTGCTAGTAAAACAGCTCTAATAATACGAGGGTCGTTTGAAAAGTCCGTGCAAAGTCAGAGAGATAGCACCACTGGCGCGTATCGAGGTTATGTTTAGTTAGTAGCATCTCTTGGAAGAACACACACCAAGTTACAGCCAGATCGGTCTATTTCTTTGTGTTTGGCATTCGTTTGAATCGAGGAAGTCGAGTGATTTTCAAAAAATGGACGGAAAAGAATTTCGTGTGTTGATTAAACACTACTTTATGAAAGGCAAAACGCCTCAGGAGACTAAAGAGAAGCTTGATAAACATTATGGTGACTCTGCACCTTCGATTAGAACAGTTTATAAGTGGTTTCAAAATTTTCGGAGTGGCCATATGGGCACAAGTGACGCTGAACGTTCTGGACGCCCTGTTGAGGTTACTACTCCAGAAATCATTGATAAAATCCATGATATGGTGATGGATGACAGAAGAGTGAAGGTGCGTGAGATTGCTAGTGCTGTGGACATCTCAAATGAACGGGTACATAATATTTCGCATCAACATTTGGACATGACAAAGCTATCCGCAAGATGGGTGCCGCGATTGCTCACGCTTGGCCAAAAACGAAATCGTGTGAAGTGTTGCAAGGACGGTTTGCAGCTGTTCCAGAAGAATCCGCAGGACTTTAAGCGTCGTTTCGTCACTGTGGATGAAACATGGATACATCACTACACTCCTGAGACCAAAGAACAATCTAAACAATGGGTTACCAAGGGGGAATCTGCGCCAAAAAAGGCGAAGACCGTTCCTTCGGCCGGAAAGATTAAGGCGACTGTCTTTTGGGATTCGCAAGGAATAATCCTCATCGACTATCTGGAAAAGGGTAAAACTATTACAGGTGCATATTATTCATCGTTATTGGACCGTTTGAAAACCGAGCTGCAAGAAAAACGCCCACGATTGGCCCACAAAAAAGTCCTTTTCCATCACGACAACGCACCAGCTCACACCTCAGCAGTTGTGGTCGCAAAATTAATGGAAATAGGGTTCCAACTCGTTTCACATCCCCCATATTCTCCAGACTTGGCTCCCTCGGACTACTATTTGTTCCCCAATATGAAGAAATGGCTGGCGGGAAAAAGATTTTATTCAAACGAGGAGGTGATTGGAGAAACGAATGGCTATTTTTCAGATTTGGACAAATCCTATTATTCGGAAGGGATCAACAAACTAGAGCAACGTTGGACGAAGTGTATAAGCCTAAAAGGAGACTATGTTGAAAAATGAAAAAGGTTTACCCCAAAAAATTAAGTAGTTTTTATTTTTGCACGAACTTTTCAAACGACCCTCGTACTAGTTCTCTTAATCTAGTCAGTGGAGCCATCTTCAGGATATCTAGGAGCGCTGTAGAAGTGGAGTGATAGCTTCCAGGATGGTTATCCATTTTGCGGCCAGATTCCTGTGCTTCCTGAGGTTATCTGACAGTCTGGGAAGTTAACAGGTTTACATATCCTAGAGATATACAAAAACCTTCAATTTTCTTTTAACTTGTGGAATCTTCTTCAATGTATTGTTCAGCAACTGAGAATAAGGGTATGTTGGCACAGCGAGTGGTAATACTTGTCTTCTGTCTACCATCGGCTCTTCCTTGAACTCCCTTAGAGAAGTGAGAGCTTTGATCTCCTGGAGAGAGCTATAGGATGTGAGTGACCGCATGGGTTTTTAGGGTTCCATAGATCTGATATTGGTCGTAGTGCAGTAAAACTCGTTAACAGAAGAAAAATACAAGAAAACGCTGATAGAGAAAATTCCAGAACAGTACATTCTCTCATTGCACAGTTCATTGTTGACTATTATTCCCTACGGAAGGAGTTACCAGAAAGTTTCTATCCTGAAAACTGCAAAGTTAGAGTGAAAAGCCATCCTTATAAGTGCACGCTGAACCCTTAAAATCTTTTAGAAGAAGGTGGTTTTAAAATGTTAAGTCAAGATGAAAAAAACTTGGAGTCGTGTCTCCAAAATAAGGGATTCTAGATAAAGAGGAGAACTAAGCTAATGAGGCTAGATAAGCATGTAAAAAAAGATTCGGGTCGTTGAATTTTGTCAAAAAAAGAATCGAAAATATACCATTGAATCGAAAGGGTAAACCCAAAACAATATAGAGCTCTTACCAACAGTAAACATTCAAAATATTAAAGCGCTTAATTAATTATAATTAGCTAGTAATTTTAGGAGCAACTTTAAATTATTTAAGGGCAAAGAGGGTCGTTTTTGCTGGAGGAAATGCCTTAATATCAGGACAACATAACCAGGAAAGAGAAGGGAGCTCGTAGCTACTTCTAAAACCTCTTTTACACGTCCTACAAAGTGGTGTTGGTAATATTTTATAAAGTAGGTTCGTCGGGGTGGGGGATATGCTAGGAATGTTTTGAAAATGGTTAACTGACAAGAAGTTGCGGATGGTAAAATGGCGGAAGAGCTAACTAGGACAAAGTACTAGTCTTCTAATACTTAACTATTTAGTTAAATTTTAAATTTTGGGTTAGAGGTGAAGTTAATGTTTTAGGTATTAATATGCTTTAGCTTTTAAAAGTGAAATTTCAAAACTTTTCTTTCGCCTCTATTCTTTTTAAAAAATAGACTCGAACTTTACAAGAAAAAACACGTCAGTCTTAATGGAGGAGGGGCAAGAAAAAAGGTAAGGTTTAATGACCATGTTCTTCCTCCTTTAGTAGAACTACACTCAGTTCTTGGAGATCCCAAATTCTCTACACTTGGAATTAGAAGCGCCACAATGGTACCTCTTTCTATTCCTTAGTACCAAACCTGCGTGTAATTCGTGTAAGAATTAATCATCTTAATGACATTTGGATGCTGATGAGCTCGATTAACAATTAAAAAGCTGGAAGAACGAATTTAAACCAAAATCTAGCTGCTACCGCCTCAATTAAGTAACCAATGATTTCAAGAGCAGTGATTTTTTGAAAAGTGATTGCATACCCAATATAAGGTACACGAAGGCCACAGTTCGCACGTAGATTAAATATAAAAAATATTCTAAGGATTTTAAAGGCACTTTTAATATTCAGAACATGATTCTGGCGCGACGGAAGTTAGTGAAAACACAGTCAATGAAGAAATAATTTTTGAATTGATCTCAAATTTAATTATTTCAATAAACTGATAGCAAAATAGTCAGGCGAATAAGGAGGCTGAGGAGCCACAGGAATGTTTTTACTGGCCAAAAACTCGTTTATTGAAATTGATGTGTGACAAGGAGCATTATCGTGATGCAACACCCACTTTGGTGATGTTTGGTCTCACACGAATGACCCTTTTTTCGAAGTTTTTCAAGAACCTCTCGGTAAAAGTGTTGATTGACCGTTTGTCCTTGAGGTAGAAACCCTTTGTGGACGATTCCGTGGATATCGAAAAAACAAATCGGCATGCATTTGATCTTCGACTTTGCCATCCTGGTTTTTTTGGGCCTTGGAGAGATTGAAGTGTGCCACTCCATGCTCTGGCGCTTGGTTTCTGGGTCGTACTCAAACCCACCTGACTTGAGTTCTTGTGACTTTTTTTCTCTTCCCGAAGTTGAAAAATCACCTCAAGTGAACTCATTTTGGGGTCAGTCGAAAACATTCAAACGGCTGTAACCGACCAGCTGAAGGCTATTACAGTATCGGAGTTCGAGCACTGCTATGAGGAGTGGAAGAAACGTCTCCAGCGCTGTGTGGCTTTAGAAGGAAGTTATTTTGAAGGTGACAATATAGAATTGTAATTCTTTTTGAATAAAAAAATCTGTCTCATTACTTAATTTACAGACCTTACCTCGATAAATTATCACTTTTTTTTTTAGAGCAATCTTCTTTTAGTGGACGTTTCGGAAAATTGGTCCATCAAAAGTAAAAAAAACAGAAGACTGAAGCTGAAAGAAGGAGTTGAAAAAAAATGAATAAGTAGTCGATCAATCAAAAGCAAACATTTCCTAAGGATGCTCGTCCATCCGGTACACCAAACTTTCTTGACACGTCTCCAGAATAGAAGAAGAAGAAGCAGAAGAGTCAGTAGTCCTTGGCGCCGCCTCCCATTCTGCCCAAAGAGGCGGTAAATAATATTTTCCCCCAGTTACTCCACTACTCTGTTAGGACTTGTTTATTTATTCTACCAACCATCCCAGTGCTGCCACCTGCACGTTTATATCCAAGCCCAGCTTTTATTGAGGGGGCGGTGGCATGTAGATTGGCGAGCGTGTGCGCGGCCAGCCTCCATTCAGTCAGCTCTAAATTTAGCAATTCCCTTTAAATCACCATGGAAGCCCTAACCTGTACTCCCACATCAGTTATAACCCTTTTTATTCCTTCTTTTTTTGCCTCAGTTTATCCAAATATTTACATTACGTGGAATAATACCATATTCGGGGTAGTATAATGCTCACATTCCATTATTAAATGATATTTACATTGTCAAATGTTTTTATGAGAATAATTTAATGTCTAATAAAATATGTCTTTACACTTATTTAAAATTTAAAATTCAAATTTAAACAAAACTTTATATATGTATATAGAATATTTAAATGAAGGCGTGGAATGAATACTTAAATAGAATACAGTGGTTAGAAAGAAAATTCATCAATTTCCATCATCAAGAGGAGCAAGAGAAAACAAATCACAACCAAATTAACATTTTTGTTAATTTTTGCGAAAATATCAAGAGATCCGGAAGCTTACTGAAAATAATAATTTACTAGTTTTACTATTAAGTTTTCGGCTTACAATAAAAGGTAATAAATAATGAAGTCAGAAAATAATGATTAAATAATAAGATTCGCAAAGGCAAAGGAGATAGTCTGTATTACAGGGATTTAGTCCTTCGAGAAGGCTACCACATTCTCATCTTGCACATTTATGGAGAAAACATTATGAGCAGTGGGAAGGGTACTGAGAAATGGGTTAGAGCTTTCAAAGATGGCCGTACAAGAATGTTCTCACGAATTGGGCGACCTTCCAGGTCATTACTGAAGATATGGTGCAGTAAGTTGACGAAGAAAGTGAAAGAGAACAGACGCTATCTATTGAAGATGCACCTGAGTTGTCAGCGGCACGATGATGAGGTCAAAATGGCCGTGTTGCAGTTTGTTGTCAAATCAGGCGTCGTTACTGTAGATTTGGTGCAGTAAGTTGACGAAGAAAGTGAAAGAGAACAGACGCTATCTATTGAAGATGCAGCTGGATAGTCAGCGCCACGATGATGAGGACAAAATGGCCGTGTTGCAGTTTGTCGTCAAATCAGGCGTCATTACTGTAGATTTGGTGCAGTAAGTTGACGAAGAAAGTGAAAGAGAACAGACGCTATCTATTGAAGATGCAGCTGGATAGTCAGCGCCACGATGATGAGGACAAAATGGCCGTGTTGCAGTTTGTTGTCAAATCAGGCGTCGTTACTGTAGATTTGGTGCAGTAAGTTGACGAAGAAAGTGAAAGAGAACAGACGCTATCTATTGAAGATGCAGCTGGGTAGTCAGCGCCACGATAATGATGTCAAAATGGCCGTGTTGCAGTTGGTAGTCATATCAGACGGCAGACTTCTTTGAGAATAAGATTCAAAAGTTGGGTTGTACGACACGATAAGTGCCTTTAATATTAGTGGCAATTATGTAGAAAAGTAGATTAAGATACTTACTGGCTTCTATGTAAAAATAAAATTGTTAAGAAAAGTATACTTGTTTTTCTTTTAATTTCAAAACGGTACTTACTTAAAACACATGCCTCCTACATAGTATTTGATAAGTTACACGACCGAAAATTACGCTGAAAGATACATTAGGTTGCATTCTACACAACCATCCTCTCGAAGAAACGTTTTTAATCGAATCTTTCTGAAGAAAAAACTTGCAAAACAGTGAACATTAGTTATAGTGAACATTAGTGCAATCTTCTACAGTTTGTGTTACGTACTAAGCGAAAGTAAAAATTTGAAAAAAATCTCTCCGAAAAGCTCACTTCCTCGTGAAAGTTTGTGTTCACAAAAATCGTAATCAGTACCCTATTTTTGGTTTTCCAGAATCTAATTTATATTCAGGTAATGCGAGGTTAAATAATATTTCAGCCAACAACTCAGTTTATGACAATATTCCCTCATACAGTAAGCAGAGCAAATTAAAGCAGCGAAATCAATACATATATTTCCTAGCAATAAAACGTATGCACATAATATACGACGCAGTTTATGTAGTATCATTTCCTCCTTGGATAACAACAGTACGATGAGGTGCAGAACCAATATACAATATGGTCTACTTAGTATTAAAGGGGAAATAAAGTTCATCCATATATGTATATATATGGTGCTGGATTCAACTTTAGGGAGCCGATAGAGATCTATTTCCTTGAATATCCTATTTCTTTCTCTATACATACACAATTCCACATCATCACCTCTCATAACTATAACAACAATGTAGCTAGTATCTAGATGGCACAATATTTTACAGCTATAGAATTCTCACCAGAAAAATGAGTGACAATTGTAAAGTTTGCAGGGGTTTTAAAATAAACATTCAATGAAATAATTTCACCTTTAATTATTTCTAAACAGCTGTACAATTTTAATGAACAAGTAGTACTTTTTCCGAACTTTCCTCAGTATCGACGAAAAACGTTTTAAATATAAGAGATTGATCTATAAATGAGCGTTTATAGTATAAATTCAAATAAATTTACCGTTATCATTTAGCGGCTGCTACAAGAATTTGAGTTAAATTATCGCAACGATTTACATTACAAAACGGAGTTAATCAAAATGGCTTCTGAAATAAATTATTTATTATTCAATGGCCAAACAATTTTTTGGCCGTTTAATGGTGTTAATCTTTATTATTTGGGAAATTTATTATAAATGCAAAAAGCTATGACGGAACCAAGTACTCTGATAATTAAATTTAAGATATTACAAAAAAAAAAAAAAATGGAGTTAATCAGTTTGTGCAGTGAACGGCTCACACAATAAGTAGCAGTACAAGATGTGCTTTATTTAATCAAGAAAATGATTTATTATTTTACAGGAAACGAGAAAAAATAATTACAAAACTATAAACCAAATAAGTGTACACATGATAGACAGAGGCTGTTTTGTTTAGTCGAATGCCGAAGATGGATTCTGATTCGACTTTGGAGTCGAAAATATCAAATTTCTCCTTTCCCTCTAATTGATAAAGATAAACGAAAATCAGAACTCAGAATCAGTTAATTGAAAAATAAATATTAAAGAAGAATGCTGTAATCACGGAATTGAAATTGATTCTTTCATCACTGATATAATTCCCTATTTTTTAACTTTATGAAAGATTAAATAAATTTTCAATTTAATAATTCTGTTTAGTACAGGGAGTTGCTCAGATCGCAAGAAGGCACTTTTTGTACAAAGAATCATGGAGACGATAAGTTTACTAAAAGATAATGAATGAGGGCGCCACGGTAGCCGAGCGATTAGAGGCGAGACCTAATATGTATTGTGATACTTGGGTTCGATTCCCGGTCTTAGGGGCCTTGGATTTTATTTAATGGTTAATAAAAGAAATTTTACAGTTAAGTATGTTTGCTAGTCGCCTCCGTCCGAGACACCTAATTGGGGTAGTTGGACGTAAAGCCCTGCCTGAAAAAATAGGCGATTACTTTACTAATGAATGAATGCCCCTATTGTTAGAGTGATGAAAATGGTTTAAACAAGTTTAGAGAATCAATTTGATAGATGGACATTAAAGCTCCGTCTGGACAGAAAAATAAGCGATAACTTTATGTTACTTTGAGAATCACTAATTGAAATCAATAAAAGGAATTGAATTTACTGCATCACGGTTCAAAAAAGGCTTTGAAGAGCAATTATATCTTTTAAAATCAAATAATTGTTTAATGTTGCATAATAATTCAATAAAAAGTTACTGTTTTATGGTGCACTAACTGCAGGAGAGATACTGTTTGTGTTCTCAAAATGGATTGTACTATAATTACTGACAACTCAAATTAATTTAATAATTTCTATTACACGCTCTAATTAGTATTCATGTTGAAGAGAACACATAATTATTCATATTGGTAAATAATCATTTTTAGCTTTCACAATTATTATTTATTTATTTTATTTATTTTTTATCACAATTATCCCTTCATTTATTTTCACAAGTGCAGTACATTTCTGCAAGAAGTGAAGATGATATAACATGATGTGAGACCCCTAAAGAAACTATTATGCACTTTACTTCATTAAGAAACGCACGGCCCTACCGGCGTTTCAATCGTCTTGTGAGGATTTCCTGGCAATGAAGGGAACTGGAAGGTAGAACTGAGCGGGATCTTATGGCTTCAGAAACATACGGAATAAGAAGATCACGGTGCAAGATACGAGTTAGAAACAAAGTAAGAAGCATTAGCCTAGACAAAAGGAGGTCATGAAGATAATGATCACGGTGTTCATTATCGTATATTGTTACGAGTTTATGAGATCATGATGTTAACAATAGATCAACTTTAATTCTTTAATCTATACGTTGAAGTTATTGAAAAGATTAGCATTAAGAGTGGTAGTAAACGGGTGCTACGTTATCAGCAGCTAGCTCACTGAATCTACGAAGTTGATGAAAACTAATTGAAGCTAAAAACAATGGTTAGAAGCTAAAGAATACGAAATGAACGGCTGTACAAAAGACAAGATTTCTGCATTGAGAAAGACTTCTTTGACTGACCTAGGTCAGGGGTCGGCAACCCGCGGCTCGCGAGCCGCATGCGGCTCTTTTATCCAAATTTTGTGGCTCTTCAGCCTGTCCAAAATAAATTGTATATTTCAATTTTATTGAAATAAATGAAAATTTCATTTATTAAAGTAGATATTTTTTCAAAAAGAATTTTAAATTGAGATTTGGTTTGAAATTGAATAGAATTATATTAAAATACAGTACGTAATATATACGAGCTGCCGCCATTTTCATTCAAACACAGGTTTAGTTATTATATATTTGTTTATTTACTTTGTAATATCTGAAAATAAATATATGAAACATTTAAATGTTATTGAATATCATAAAATAATAATTTATGAATACAAATGATCTACAGAGTTTGTTTACACTTTTATCCTTGCGGCTCTTGGTAAGTTTTATTAAAATTATTTAAGGAGAAATGGCTCTCTACTTAAAATAGGTTGCCGACCCCTGACCTAGGTATCTTGTTTAAATGGATGTTCTCTTATTGAAAAATCTTAAGCAATATTTAGAAAGCACGGTGTCCTTTGGAGCAGGAACATTACACTTGCAACAAAAGAAAGAATACGTCAGTAAGGCTGGAAATATAGTGGAGCGGCGATGATAGTTGCTTCAAATCAAAGAGGCCGACAAGCAGCTAGCAAAGAGTCGCATGCACATAGTGACGAGTTTAGTCGCGTTTCTCCTTTCGACGAGACAAGATGGAGGAATTATTTCTATTTGAAAATTCTTCCTTGAAAATATGGTATTTACAGCAGCTTAGAAACAGGAGCTGCAGTGTACATGATATAAAACAGGACTGGACATGAACTTGGTGAATTCCATCACTTGTACTAACAACTTCGGGAGCATTTCAACATACTAACCCGTGTAGAAGGCATGTTAATCAAGAAAAGGACGAATTTCAATGTTAACCCCATTAATCCTGTCCCATTTCTTATCCAACACAAATCGGTTGTGATGTAGAGGATCCTTTTGGTCCCACAGAGGTTTCTTTAACAAAACTACACCAATAAATGCAGCAATATCCGTTTTAACCTAGAAAATTGAGCGCGATGAGAGCGAAGAAATCAAACATGTCACAACGCTTTGCTCTACTCTCTGTTGGTAGCATTGCTCTATCTTCGCTTTGCTCTCCACTATGCGCGGTCCCATATGTTAACTTGTGTTTGTTTTCGCCGCTTTGCTCTTCGCTATCATCGCCGCTCCACTATGTTTCCAGCCTAAGGAGTAAAATCACAATAAATTCACTAAAATGATCTTCAGCGCTTTAAAAGCCTTTGATGAAGGAATATGCACGCAACGAAAGATTTTAAAGGCTCTCAAAACACGCTAAGAGCATCAAATGCTAAAAAAACAAGGATTCACAAGACATCAAAATCCTCTGGAATAGGAGAACAACACTTTCAATGAATATACTTCCAGCGGAAATCTACAGTAGAAAGAGGAGCAAAGACGATGCAAGAATTTTGTTGAAAAAACTGTGACAAAGGTTCGAAACTGCTTCACTATTTATGAACGCGTAAAACAGTTTCTCGAAATGTGCCAGGCACATAAAATTTTTACAAAATTTTGCAGATAATTACCTAATATTCACTTTTTTTTTAATTAAATAATTAATGTTTCTCAATTACATACTTGAATATTCGAGAAAATCTCTAAATTTAGTAATTTTTTTCTTTAAAACCATTTATTTTTCTCATAGTTTTTCATCCCCCAGTAATAATTTTTCTTTACTCTCGTTTACGTCTTTCTTTAAAAAGTAGCTTAATTAATTGGGCTGAGCCGCGCCCCACAGTGCCTTAAGAGGGCCTAACGAGTTTGGTGATTATTTTAATGGCCGCACGCTTAAAAAAAAACTCGTGTTTACTAATTCTTCTTCTACTTCTGGCACACAGGGATGGCTTTTACTCTAATCTATTAAATTAAAAATAAATAAGACTAAACAAAAGGTACTTATTTACATTCAAAATCCATCTTTTGACATAAAAGAGGAGCAACTGTAAACATCTATGTTGACAATTACCGTCGTAATGGCTTATTTATTAAAAGACAGTATATCTTCGTTTTATTTGGTTAATAAAGTGAATGAAATTACCGTCATTAAATAGCAGATTACAGCATCATGCAGTGAGAAAGGTTATCTAATCTAAATCGCAGCATTTTTCAATTAACTCCAGTGAAATACAACATTATTCTAACTTGGCTCTAATCTTGCTATATAAATTAAACGCTTTAGGTAGTAAAAGTTGAGATTTACTCAACTTATTTGTTTTGGTTATTTATTATTTTATTTATTTTATTCTCCGAGAGTGTTCTAAGCGACTAATTGTTAAATTTAATGGAGAGCAAACAGATAGTCGAGATTATGCTTTACCTAAGTGATAGTCACTTAGGCGGAAATCTCTGACATTATTAAAGAGAGGGGACCTGTAGGGTTTATTAAAAGTGCAAGAAGACTATGGACTCCTACAGTTATCCAGATTACACTAGCGAGAATCATTTGATAAGGGAATTAATCAAAGACAAAGAATCAGGTAAGCTGTAAGAAAAAACACTGTCCATTATCTAGTTGTAATTCTCAGAAAATAAATTGAATTCTAGCTCCCAAAATTTTTGAGGAACTCGGTGAGAAACAATGTAAACTGTTTTATTACGAGATACAGACTACTAACTAACGTAGTGATTTTGTTGAACTGATACTGCAGATAAGTGCACCTAAGGTGGACGGAAGTCTTAAAGGAATTGTGAGAGCCGATAAGTATAATAAGTTCACGAACAGGAATGACTTCCACGGTTTAGCATACTATGGGTAAGATTCAAAAATAATTCAGTTCATTTTAAATTAACAACTTACTAAATAAATTTGTACGAAGGGAAGGGATTAGCTATGAGGTTAGCATGCTGGACTCCCACGCGGAAATCCCAGGTTCGAATCCGGCTGCTGACCCTTAGATTTTCTCTTCCTAGGAGCTTCTTACAGCTCACTGTCCGGAGATGGACAGTGTTGTCTGTAACGAGAGAACACTGTCCGGAGGCCGGCAGCGCATTGAAAAAAGCTCCGGGCGCCAATAACCTTGGATGTTAACGCATCTTAAATCATATAAAAAAAAAATTGTATGACTAATAATTAAGCTGGGGATTATGAAAACATTTGATGTGAACACAGACTACAATTTGCAAATTGTCATTAAAGATGTAATAGTCTAGTGGTCAAGAGACTGGCTTTGTGTGCAGGAGATCCCCGGTTCGAATCCAGCGTATAACTACTTTTTATTTGTAAGAAAAAAATTGTTTATAGTAAAGCATGAGCTTCCACTCCCCGTCCACGACACGCAATTGGTAGTTTGGACGTTAAGCCCCGCCTGGAAAAAAAAAAAAAAAAATAGGCGATTACTATACTTTATAGGACACTTTCGGAGGCCTAAGAGGAATAGTTTCAGACCAATTTGTTTGTATAAACCACTTTTTCTGACTATATTAATAGTTGAAACGTCAAAATCGAAACTCTGCCCGTTAGTAGTAGGAAAAGATAAAGTAATAAATAATTTCAAACGAACTAGAACATACCTTAAAACCATTGAACACCAGTAATCTGCTACAAAACAAACTAATTAGACGTGTATCAAAATGAACGAACCACTATTACTTTCATAACCAGAACAATGGGAGTGAACAGGCCGAGTAGCGAGTGAAAACTGAACACAACTTGCCCACCATACATTATAATAATATGATATTACGATTTGTTACAGTTGTTGGCAAGCTGATGATATAGCAAAGCTACTTTAAAAGAATAACCTCCCTCTCACTTTGTTTACTATCGAAACATGAATGTATCAGACCATAGTTATTGTTATCATTATTCAATGTACTTTCTTAATGTTGGTCATTTCTAAACAATGTTTATGTTGGTATAAACCGGGCCGTGAACAGTTGTGAAAACGCTTTCAGTAGCTATAGTAACCACGTTTCATGAGAGCGAGGTGGTTTTTTTTTTTGCTCCTTCTCTTTCTATCATTCAATCAGTTGACCCAAGGCATGTAATCAAAGACTTGACGGATTTTTTAGCTAGTCTTGACACGTATTAAAGTTGTCGGCCCTACGTCTAACAATGGAGGATCTTGGATTTACAAGGTTTACTCCCTTTGCGGAAACTAACTCCAAGGGAAGGTAGCTCTATGGTTTGTAGTGTATAAGTTCCTTACTGTGAATGTTTTTTTATTTAAATTTATTTTTTAATTTACAATCTGCATAAATATATACAATAAGTAAATATGAGATGTGATGAACTGGTAGGGGAAGAGCAGGAGGAGAGAAGCTAACCAGCGATAGCACACTCTATATGAGATAGGGGAATGTGAAGAGGAGAATATGAGTAGGAGAGAGGAGAGATAGGAAAATAATGACGTTTAGTTCTTCAGACTGTAAGGAAATCGCGAGGCCACTGGCGATTCAATCGTCGAGAAGGATTACTAGGAATGTCAGAGGAAGCGAGAGACAGTACAAGAGGATTAGAGCTAGTCGAGAGAGCAGTATGGAATTTTTGATATTTAGTTAGTCTTGGCGTGTTGGTCTATGAAGGGAATGTTGAGGTCGTGGTGAAGAGTAAGGTAAGACACCGTAAAAAGGAGCGTCAACTATCTGTCGGAGGAGTTTTGACTGAAATGTCTGTATTACAGTCCGTTATGTTTGTAGGTTTGGCTGAACCCTACAGCTCTAGTCCGTAAGTCCACATAGCTTTGAGAATAGTACTGTATATTATGCGTTTGAGTTCAATGGGTAATTTGGTAATGGATCTTTACAAGGAAGAGGATTGCTGTTGAAAAGGGACGGGTGGACAGGAGCCCCGCCCGAGAGTAAACGTGGCATGCTGGCATTTCTGTGGGTTCATTTTAATCCGCCACTTCTTTGCCCAGGATTCTAATTTTATGTAAGTGTGTCTGTAACTTGTATGAAGCTGATGAAGGATGTGTACTTGTGGCAGTATGGCTGTATGAATGTAGTATTATTGTATTGTGTCCCTATTGAAAGAGTGAAAGTGCATGGAGTACTGCGCTAGGAACCCGTGGGATTGCAACTCCTAGGAAGCTGAATGCTACAGCAGACTTTGGACTCTTAGTTAAATTAATAATAATGCCGAACAATGTGGAAGAAAATTCCAAATAGTGGAGGTTATAAAATGAGTTCTGTTATTGTTAAACATTTTTTCCAAAATTCTAGTAACAACTTTTAATGGTTCTTTGAATCTCTAAGAAACAAACTAACCGCTCACTAAGGATTCTTCAGGAAACAACCCTGCTCATTAATTAAAATAAAAAAAAATGTCCTAAGACCTCTAGATTCTTCTTGGGACCTTCCACTCCTAGCATCCGCCGAAAGTCTTTCCAGCGGCCTACTAAGATAATCCTCCAGTAAGGATAATGATCTTAAGAAGTATTCTTAAGTATCTTAATTGCTCTGGTAATTATAAAATTCTTAATTACCTAGTACCCTTCCCCCAACAATAATCATTATTCATAACTTGTCAGTTATAGAAATAAAAATAATTTAAAACAATATCAAAGTTAAATTAAGTGAACTTTCTCTTTTCAGAGATCTGCTATATTAATATCGCAAGAAACTCTTGTATCTTACGAAAATAGATACTGAGAGATATAGCTTAACAATGCTGGGAATATTTCACAAGCTGCCTTGGGATAATAATTCAGTCCTAATGATCTTGTGTAGTACACTTGCCTTTTTTTTTTAAAAAAAACTTTCTTTAAAAAATGGCTGTTTTAATATAAAACTAGATGTTAGTTGGTTTTCCTATTAATATGGCTGTTAGCTACGGACTATTGCTTGTCCAAGGATTAATAAGGAAGTGGAAGA
Source organism: Rhodnius prolixus (assembly GCF_049639745.1). Taxonomy (NCBI): domain Eukaryota; kingdom Metazoa; phylum Arthropoda; class Insecta; order Hemiptera; family Reduviidae; genus Rhodnius; species Rhodnius prolixus. The sequence goes on along the minus strand of NW_027411634.1, from coordinate 11,527,829 downwards.
GACTTCCTGAATTGATTTGATAATCCAGAGATGGCCACCAGTTTTCACAGAGAATTTTAAAGAGCTTATGAGCAATTGTAGAATTGTAAGAGTTTTCCAATCGATGCAGCTGAGGTCTTAAAGCTTTGGTTTTTATAACAAAAAAAATTAGAGCCTATTTAAGAATTTATTAACACTGTTTAGAATTTATTAGATGTCCCAGACCCTTATGCTGGCCACTTTCATACACAAAAGTTTTGTACAGTAAAGAGTAGCACACCATTTAACTTACATTGATTGTAATAGAAGGTTCCAAACTGTTATTCTTTAAATCTTTAATTGACAGCCCTATGCAAATAAATATATATATGACAGGGAACCAATAGGTGAACATGAAACATGACCCACAATTTTCTGTTACCTACTTCCCACGAAAATAAACCATTATTCCCAATTTTCTGTTTTCTCTCACATTTCTAGTGTAGAAAAAAAGATATTAAGCAAGAAAAATCTTTTATTTTTAATGTTTTTATTGAGAAAAAGGTTTTATTGCATAATTTGATACTTCAGCAAATACCTAAGGAGGAAAAATTAGTAAACAAAATTAAACTTTTATTTTTCATACAAATAATTACCATTAAAGAAATGGCCAATCCCAATGAAGAATAGAAGTGCGAAAAGTAGGTTGGTTGAAAAGCCAATCAGAAGCGAGAACTGTTTTGTTAAACCACGCCTACTCCTATGTCTGTCACACCACGCCCTCTTTAGCCCATAATAAAATGGAAGATCTCTGTATATTTTCATTTTTCTACTTAAATAAGAGAAACGAAAGTATTACTCTTGATTTATTTAAATTAGGATTTTTTTTTTGCCACAGAAGAATACGGGAGCACAAATTTCACACAGTTAATAACAAATAAATAATTACTTGTACTAATAATTCATTTCTTAATTAAGTTAAATGGGTGCTACACTTTGCTGAATAAATATTTTGAAAATGGGTCTGTGTCATCTAATAAATTCTAAAAAATATTAATGAAAAATTTAATGCACTGAAATTACGAGCTGAAGTATGAATGAAATGTTGGGTACTTGCTGATTTGTGTACCTTTTGTCGTTTAATCGTCCCTTTATACTTAACTTTTTAAACTCTAACTTCTGTTTTTACGAGGTAACGAAGTATTTTATACTTTAAACTTCTGATCTTTTGCATCCTATTTCTATTTCTGTTCTATTTGTTCTCCCAACCCGAACCTGCCACGGTTTTTAGACAACTTCAAGAGCATTCCTCCATAACAGACAAGTGGGGCCCAAAATGGAGTAATTTCAAGAAATTAATTTTGCTGATTAGATAATTAGGGATTCATAATATTGGGGCTGTAATGGTAGGTAGGTATCATTAATAGGTGTCCAGATTCTGGATATCATCCATATAATCTAATTCTTCAAATATTTTGGAGATTATCCTTGCTAATTAATGTCAAGAAACTATTATTTCCGTTCCTGAACTTAACACAATAATCTCTTAATGTTTACGTCAGCTTTCAGAGGCCTTGCGGTCCTGACCACTCACAGTATCTAGAGGAATGCTTTGAAAACTAAGAGCCCAATCTCCTCCAGTAAGCTTTAAGATCACTAATTAGAGATACTCTTGAACTTTAGGAAGTTTCTAAGTGTTTGTACTATAAGATTCAATTAGATTAGTAGGTATAGCTTAGTTTAAAGAGATTTCATTAAGTGCTTTGAGTTGATTTAAGTTATTTGATATAATACTAAGTCTGCAACTAATTAAGTTCTTAAACAACTCAAAAGGGGGACGACTGTAGTTTATAGTAGCGGATCTGGACTTACAGCATAATATTGAGCGAAATAGTATTCGTACTAAGTTGTAAACAATCACAAAAATTTATAATTTATTCTAGACACAAGAAACAAAACCAATCTAATAAAGTTTGCATAGAATATAGAGACACTGCCCACACCTATTGTTTTTGTTCGCAAGCATTCCTGCCCATAGTTTATCTAGAAATAACGCAGAAGAAAGGGAAAAAAGCCTGAATGTTGAACTGTCTGTTCCAAGCTAGATGAAAAGTTATCTACTATTTCTATGTCCTACTCTTCTTTACCTTAAAACTTTGGTAGAACACGTCTACAAGTTTTTCAATTTAAATTTAGTCTAACTTTAATATGAAGAACATTACAGGAGTTTAGCTAGAACTTTATAACCAAGCAATTTAGTGAGTTTACATCAAATACATTTTTCTTTCTAGCTTCTAGCGGTTGTCACTTCCACTTCTAAATCTTATTTTCACGTGAAAATTTTATTAAACAATTTTACTTCAGCTTTTTTGGGAGAAAAAGCTTTGAAGAAAAGTCAATAATCTTTTTTATAATAATTTTGATAACAATCAAAACTTTAAAAATCTCAATATTTCCAACAAAAAAATCTCAAGCCATGCTACTGGTGTTAAAGGTGCAACAAAACCAAAGTGCAATTATGACCTTAAACAGTCAAAAAACTCAAAATACATATTTTTTAAAAAAACCAAAGTGTTAATTCGTGTCGCTTAACTTTTCGTGCTGTCAATAAAAACAAAGACAAAATAATACAGAAATAAAATTACATACCGTAAACCAAGAAATAACCTAAAAACAAATAAAAAATGAAAAAGAAGAGAAAAATATAATTTAATGTTAAAATAAATTGAAACGTAAAGCAAAAAAATATAAACATTAAAATGGTAAATTAAAAAATGAATTTAAATAAGTAAGAAAATAGATGATTAAATTGGTTTGATAATATCAGCTGAAGGAGTCTAGAGTTTGAGATGTACGAGGGTCGTTTGAAAAGTCCGTGCAAAAATAAAAACTACTTAATTTTTTGGGGTAAACCTTTTTTATTTTTCAACATAGTCTCCTTTTAGGCTTATACACTTCGTCCAACGCTGCTCTAGTTTGTTGATCCCTTCCAAATAATAGGATTTGTCCAAGTCTGAAAAATAGCCATTCGTTTCTGCAATCACCTCCTCGTTTGAATAAAATCTTTTTCCCGCCAGCCATTTCTTCATATTGGGGAACAAATAGTAGTCCGAGGGAGCCAAGTCTGGAGAATAGGGGGGGATGTGAAACGAGTTGGAACCCTATTTCCATTAATTTTGCGACCACAACTGCTGAGGTGTGAGCTGGTCCGTTGTCGTGATGGAAAAGGACTTTTTTGTGGGCCAATCGTGGGCGTTTTTCTTGCAGCTCGGTTTTCAAACGGTCCAATAACGATGAATAATATGCACCTGTAATAGTTTTACCCTTTTCCAGATAGTCAGTGAGGATTATTCCTTGCGAATCCCAAAAGGCAGTCGCCATAATCTTTCCGGCCGAAGGAACGGTCTTCGCCTTTTTTTGGGCAGATTCCCCCTTGGTAACCCATTGTTTAGATTGTTCTTTGGTCTCAGAAGTGTAGTGATGTATCCATGTTTCATCCACAGTGACGAAACGACGCTTAAAGTCCTGCGGATTCTTCTGGAACAGCTGCAAACCGTCCTTGCTACACTTCACACGATTTCGTTTTTGGTCAAACGTGAGCAATCGCGGTACCCATCTTGCGGATAGCTTTGTCATGTCCAAATGTTGATGCAAAATATTATGTACCCGTTCATTCGAGATGCCCACAGCACTAGCAATCTTACGCACCTTCACTCTTCTGTCATCCATCACCATATCATGGATTTTATCAATGATTTCTGGAGTAGTAACCTCAACAAGGCGTCCAGAACGTTCAGCGTCACTTGTGCCCATATGGCCACTCCGAAAATTTTGAAACCACTTATAAACTGTTCTAATCGAAGGTGCAGAGTCACCATAATGTTTATCAAGCTTCTCTTTAGTCTCCTGAGGCGTTTTGCCTTTCATAAAGTAGTGTTTAATCAACACACGAAATTCTTTTTCGTCCATTTTTTGAAAATCACTCGACTTCCTCGATTCAAACGAATGCCAAACACAAAGAAATAGACCGATCTGGCTGAAACTTGGTGTGTGTTCTTCCAAGAGATGCTACTAACTAAACATAACCTCGATACGCGCCAGTGGTGCTATCTCTCTGACTCTGCACGGACTTTTCAAACGACCCTCGTAATTACAAAAAGTTAGTACCCGATTATTCCAGAAACAACACTTAATAATTTTGGTGCGAGTAATCAGACGATGTCAAGAAGTTAGTGTGATCTGAGAACTCTAGAAGTAAACTCAGTCAAAGGAGGATTCAAACTGGAGGTACCCCAGAGTACATGGTGAGGCTTCTCAGACCCAGCTAGTCCAAATCACTCGCACAAGTCGGTTGAATTGCTACACTTATAATCAGGTTGAAAGTAACTTGAAGGGAAGTGAGAAATTTAGTTAGAATGTTCAGTTTCCGCACTTGTGGCACTTCCAGGGCTTCTACTCTTTTGATACGATTTTATTTCTAATGAATCCAGATGCGCTTCGAAGCATTAGCACTTCATTAGAAGGGAATATAATAAAAATATAAAAATTTCGAAGCAGAGAGACTTCATAGATTCAACTGTACATTAAGTTCTCATGTACTCACAGTGTACATTATCTCTCATCAGTCATCACCATACTTTTACAAACTATCACTTCACAAAATCACATTCTGTAACCATTGCCTTATTTTCAGGAAGGAATAAACCGGAATTCAGCGCTACGAAGAAGCAAGTAGCGGAAAAGAGCCACTGTAACCTCGAGGAAATCATGGAGAAGAAAGAAGTGGACGAAGTCGCAGAGCAACCATTCTTCAGAAATGAATGAACGTTGGAGAAGATAGAGCTGGTTGTTTTTTCAACCAATTAGTTGGTAAATTGAGGCATTAGGCAGCCAATAGTAGCTGAGAATACCGGTATGTTGTTTTTTTTCAGCTCTTGTAAACAATAGATGGTTATTGTGCAAAACAAGACCAAAAACAGGGTGGATATGTTGAATTTAAAATGAGCGGGGACTTGTCTTAAGGAGGGACAATTTTCTCTGAAATTGACTATATTTATTTTTTTTTACAATGATTTTTAGCATACCGATTTTGTGTTATAATCATTTGCGACCATCCAACGATGACCATAATAAATCGGTTAATTCTAATCACCAATTGAATGGAATTCGTTGGGTTGCCCTGTTTATTGTTCTACCTTGTGTTTTGGGAGGCCATCGTCACTTCTGTCTACTAGGAGAGGATTCGACGAGAGAGCAGTAAGAGGACAAGTCACGGACTAAGGGATTGAAATGTATGGAAAGTTTAGATTAGAATTCGATATAGCGGGAACTGGGCAAGATCAGGAACAAGTAAAATATATTATTTGAACCACATTAAAATCCTTATAAGCAGAAAGGATATTTTGTAAGAAACTTCTGAATCTGCGTGCTTAAAAATAATTTCAAATTTATGACTTAATAAGGGAGGAAAATATTACCTCGTTGCAGTAAAGAATGAAAGAGGTCGTTGCGAACCACCAGCTACAAGTGAGGACGTTAAATGAAGTGACTAATATAATCAGGGTCTACTTGAGAAATAAATTTATACACCTTAGTGAAGATGGCACCCAATTGTAAGAACAAATTAATTACAGTTATTAAACATCTGTATGTGTAGCAAGAACGGGACAAATAATTGTGTCAAATACTAATCTAGAAGGCAGTATTAATTAATGGAGAGACAGTCTCGAGTAAATATGGTCCAAAACAGCATAGTTTGTGCCAGCCAAGATGTCTGCTGACACTTTGAGTGGTGTGGAACAACAAACAGAGTTAAAAGAGGAAACAGGTGTAGTAGAGATTTGTAATGAAGTGGTTTAATACCAAAAAATAAAATGAAATAGTAACGACCATTTCACTAATCCTGGTGAACCCAGGTGGTGACGATGATCTCTCTCTCTCCAAAACCCATGGGTATTTGCCAGCCAAAACTTTCCCCCTCGCTAAAACCTTTTTCCCTGGGGAATCTTCTCTAAATATTGACACGAGAATGAATCCATTTGTAAGTTGGCAATACTGTGATATTATGTTTTGCTTGTTTAATAACAAAAGTTTTAACTGTTAGAAGAAGAAACCGCATCGATGAAACCCATATTGGATTATCAAAAGGTCGTTTTCAAATTAGGAAAATCACTTTTCTAAATCCTGTTATTAATCTAAATTGAGTTTATCTGTTATCTTATCTTAACAATAAATGAATTTCAGAAAAATTGGAAAAATAATGGTTAATTTCGATGAATCTTTCAACCAAGGAATCGAAGAAATAAGACAAAACTTTAAGGATTATCTATTTGCAATTTCGACAAACTTAGATGAAAATAACTTTTCGTCAAGTCTTCGGTAAAATCAGCCTTCAGTCTTTTCATTGATTCCAGCAAAAATAGAGCTAGCTACGCAAGCGACTTTTTTTTTGGGGGGGGGAGAAAGAGAACAAGTCTTACGTTATCCAAAACACTATTCTTGGTAGCTATCCCAAGAAAAAGCAGAAAAGCTGTAAAAGAAAGAAAAATGAATCCAAATATTTTTCTATCGCACATTTGGCCAAATAGAAAGGTGGTTTGAATTCCCTCTTCGAGTCACAATTTAATGCGAATAAAATATTTAAATGGCAAATTTTTATATTGACCTCATATGAGGAGACCCTGTCAATTTAAAAAAAATAACTTACGTAAACTGGGGTAATAAAAAGCCTATAAAGGAGTTACACTAGTTTTTTTGAAATTCTAAATAGATGAAAACTAAATTTGACACCAAAATTTGGTTCCACAATTTGAGCAGGAACTGATTTTTTTTTTTTTGGTCGAATTAATAATTAGTAAAATCGATTTAGAAAACTTGACGCAAAGCTCACCACACATCTTTTGCTTCAATCACTAGAAGTAATAATAGAAGCAAAATTTAACCAAGATCCATTCAAATGTTGAAGGGTGGCTAAGAATTGAGGAAACAACAACATAGGGGTGTCAGAAGAATTTAAGAACTGTAGGGGTGGCTTACAGGATGCGTGATATAGAATATCTTAGTGCTATTACTTTTCAATCCAGAAGAATTTATACAGGATTTCAATGCAAGCAGATAACCAAGGGTAGTAGAACTTCTGTGGTAAGGAGAAGTGGCAATATCGATTGTAACCAATAGAATGGCGAAGGAAGCAATATCCTTGTCACTAAGATCCTGTAGAGCAGAAAATAACCAAATCTGTTGGGAGCATGTGGGCGGCTAAAGCTAACAACCAAGTATCCACCAATCAAAGTTAGACGTGTATGTTTTCTACAACTACTAAAGTCGGAAATCACAACATAGTAATAGTTTTGATGTAGCCAAAGAGATATCTCTCTCTGCAAACATCCTGCTACTACAGTTTGCACTTTAAATATCCTCTTTTTTTTTTATACTAATAAAACTCTACGGTGAGCTAAGACAATGTGCTAGGTGATAATATAGTAAAGAAATATTTAAAGCTTCAACTCTAGAAAATCATGGAACTTGATAACGTTCTGAAAACAAAACAAAATAAAGGACAAATTTTGTGCAAAGCCTTGTTAACTTTTATGCCTTGTTAACTACAGACAAAATAAAGGGTAAAAAAAAAGCCCTTCTAAGGTAAGCAAAATAAAAAACGGAAGTTGATAAAAAAAAGGGCACGTTAACAAAGTTATAAGGCAAAGTTGCACGCGCCAGCGCTTAGCTTTACTCTACTAACGATCTATGAAACGCTTTGACCTTGTGCAAGCTCCCTTTTTTATCGTTAAGGGGAAGGGTGTAGCCCTTCAAATTTGTAAAAAGTAGGAGCGTTGGGTAGACGTATTATTTGAACTGCAATATTATTTCGACTTTTTTTTCATTAAAAACTGGAATAAAACGCAAACATACAAAAAAAAAAATTTATATATAAATATTAAATCTGTCCTGTAGGACAGTTGTATAAGGGTTGATCGTCAAAAAGGGCACGAAAAAGCGTAACGCTGAAAAACACCCAAATTTGACAATTTTTTTCTCTTTTCCTATAAAAGTTATAATTCCCAAATTTTCATTATAATATAGGGCAAATCCTCCTTTATAACTGTATTTTTTTTTTTTTTTTTTTTTTTTTTTTTGCAATAACATAGATTTAGTTTTATAGATAAACGATGGCAAAAACGGCATTTTGAAAAATTGTTCTTGTTCTTGTTACCCTTTTTTGAAAACAACGTAGCGCCAAAACGCGTGAACCGATTTTCATCATTCGATTTGGAATTTCCTTATTATGTTATTTTTGTATCAATTTTTGGTTTTTATCAATCAGTTTTCTATAATCGTTGCCCGCTACCTTGGGCTTTATTTAGGCTCGAAGACTTTCTTGGAACTCCCATACTAGACTTTAAAGAACAGAACTGAATAGACGCTATCGACTACTTAAAAGACTCTTAGACGATAGATCGAAACTCTTTCTAGACAACAAAGACTGATTTATACTTCTATATTGAAACCAACCTGGACGTATGGAATAGAGCTGTAGGGTTCAACGAAACGAACAAATCTCTAAAGGATTCAATCTCTTCAATCTAAAATACTTCGAACTATTGTAAACGCTCCATTTTATGTCTCCAACCTGGACTATACACACTGACCAAAACATTCCTTTTATCGCACCAGTCGCTGAAAACACGATTCAGAAAACTTCATTTTAAACTGCAATGTCGTATAAATACTCTAGCTCAAAAATCTTTCTTCCAAGAACTCTTCCTGATAACCCGGACAAGATGCCTTAAGAGACAGTGTGGCCTCGTGATCTCCTTCTCAAGTGAAGAGAGTGACTAATAGTCTTAATGTTTTGGAGTGTTACCACTGGATAACTTCTCCACTCGATTTTATCTACCATTCACTTCTATCATTGCTACTTATAGCGCCAACGTGCTGTTTGTAGCACAAATAAACGCAAAAAAAAATAAACAACTATTTCTTCAAACTATACTACCCAAAAGACTAGAATCTTTTTTCCGATTTTCTGTAGATTTGCGAGAAACTGCGAAGCTATTTCTCTCTATAATGTTCACTCAAAATCAACTGCAATACTCTGAGTTGACAGTTTGATGACTGAATGTAAAAAACAAAAAAGACAAGAACTGTCCCAGAAGGTATAAAGAGTGGGTGGTAAATTAGTTTCTTGGGCAACCATCCAAACAGTTACTTTGTGTATTTCACACCTTGGGAAAGTGTGAACGTCGTTGCTGTTGTGAGAGGGTTAGATCTTTGGCAAAGTGTGGGTGTAGAATTAATCAACAATGGTTGTTTTTGCGGATAGTGGGTAGGAAATGTTTGTGGTCCAAAAGCCGCAGAAGACTGGCTGGCTATGCCAGTGTTATACTGGATATCCTCTGTTCTGGTGCCCACCATTTCGCTCTGTCCTGTTATATAACACTGTCCCCGCCCGATCATCCCTCAGGAGTTTGTCGCCTACCATTATTTTCACAAATGAATTTTACCGAGCCAACACAAAATTAATTTTACTATGAGTTTCGGGTGGTATGTATTTGTGCGCATGATCATTTCCCATTGAATACTAAGGAGGATCATGCGCATTTATTACTAAAACAACTGAAATTTCAAAAATTAGGTGACTATAGGCTCAAATTTAGCTCAATTACATATACAGGGTGAACACGGAGGAGAGGTCGAAACTTCTGGAGGTGATTCAGCAGCTCAAATGCAACAAAAAATATTCTATTCACTTTGGCCCGATTCTCAATAGTGCCCGATTTAGTTGTAGCGATTTTAGGTAGGCACCTACCTATTGTATTTTATTACTACAGTGTTTTATTGGTACCTTATTTTTTACTTCCGTTTTATTAAATAATATTGTTCCACACTAAAATTGTTACTTTTCGTTTTGTTCCTTCTCCAAAAAAATTGACATATGAGTAAATTAATAATATGATATTAGTGAAAAGTCGGTTACGAAACTTCCCAGTTTTCTGCATTTACACCCCACCTGTTCGGGGTAGGGTTTCATTAAAAACCAAAACATCCATATGGTCTTGAAGCTCAATAAATGCAAAACTTTTCCTGCAATTGGGTGACTCCTAGATTCATTAATCATTGAAAAAATGCAGTTGAAAATTTTAACAGAAATCATCGAAAACGAATTTTGTAGACAAAAGTAAAAATTTCATTGTTATAAGAAACGTTTAGAGGCTCTATATTGAGCAGATCTATTGGAAATTTAATGCTCTTTCGTTTGGAATAAGCAGATTTGTTGTAGGATAAAGGATAGAAAAGTTACGGCCCATTTTTATGGTGAAAAACGCGAATATCGACGGAAAAGTTAAAAATGCAAATATCTTGGGACACTATTGAGAATCGGGCCAAAGTGAAGAGAATATTTTTTGTTGCATTTGAGCTGCTGAATCACCTCCCGAAGTTTCGACCTCTCTATAATATATCCTGTATTATCAGAACATTATCAGGGCTTTTTCTTGATGTTAATTTTCATCTAATTACTCTTTCTAGCATTTTTACTATATAGCAATTAGTCTTCAGAGTTATGTAGATCCACCAATAAAACGACCTTTTAAAATGATATTTCTAAAAGAAATAATTCGGATGACGTGATAATGGAACTGTCTCCGGACAATATCGCTAGACTAGATCGCCATGTCTCCAAGTCCGCTCTCCAAAATAGCTGTTGGTATCCGATAATTTAAGAGCATCCAGTAGTTTTTTGACTGGACGATTCTTCTTTGTCGGCTCCAGTACTACCCTCTTTGGACGTGATTGATGGACGAGAAACAATTGGACATTCATTTTCTTCCCTAAAGGGAGCCATCTGTTTTTACCATCAATCTAATCTGACTAACTACCCTTAAATATTTCTTTATTTGCCTAAACTATAGTACTTTCATTGGCCTAGAGAATATCTTCCATAATAAAACTGAAGAGTGTTTCCCCTTGAATCTATAAAGTGGCCAACATCGTGAGCCCTTCATAAAAAATAGAGAATAAAGGGTAAAAATGGCTTCCTCCTTTAGCCTGCTCATAAACAGTTAATACACGGTAAGTGCCTTCTATTTATGGCCTAGGGGGATGCAGAAAAAAGAAAATGAATAAATGAGAAAAGTTAACCCCTAAGTACCCACAGCTGGGTTAGCCTTCCCTGTAGCCTAGGCAATTTTATTATTTACAAATTTATGCCCGTATATTTTTTTAAATTGTACTTTTATGTTCCTGTTTTTTCATTTATTTAATCTTAAATTTATTTTTAAAAAAATTTAAGAAGCAAATAAATCATTGGAATAATTTAAAACCAATAGTAAATGTCAAATTAAATTGTTCAATTACAGCTAAATAAAATACGCCCTAAATGAAATAAGATACGATCTAAAGGGAGAATCACAATCATCTAAAACGTGATTTGAGAAAAAGTAGACAACCACCATTCCAAATCATTCTATCTGTCCACGAGGATAGCTTAGGCTGCCACTTCAATCAATTAAATTTAAACCACTAAAAATAATTTTGGTATCCAGTTTCATTAAAACGATTTAATTTTTAAGCTAACCTTATAACCTTACCTTTTCTGTAAAGAAATATTCTCGTATTTCACTGAATTTTCTTTAAAAACAGCGCGCAGATCTTTGTTCAGTGCACACTCATTAAAGACCACAGTTTCCATCACTGGACAGTGGTCTGTAAGAGGGTCTTGGAAGAAAAAAAAAATCTGAAGGCAGCTGGATTCTAACCTAGGATTTACGCGCTGGTATCCATCCAAGCACTAACCACCGAGCTGGCCCCTTTTAGTAGTGTTAATGCAATTAAATCCAGTATTCAGGTTTCTCTTGATAAAACTTTTTTTTGGATTATTAACAAAGAATTTAAGAATAAAGATTTAAGGAAACGAACATTCGGAAATAAATAATAAATATATTAACGTGACTGATTCGAACGTTTTACAGATCTAAAATATAGAACATGATAGACAATTATACGATATCATCAAGACAATGCCAGCTGTCACACCTCTCGTCTAACAACCGACTATTTGAGCACTCAAAAAATCGAATTAATGGGTCATCCGCCGTACAGTCCTGATTTGGCACCAAATGACTTCTTTTTTGTTTCCGAACGTCAAGAATAAATTACGTGGGCAATGATTTTCGTCGGCAGAAGAAGCCGTTGATGCATTCAAAAACCATGTTTTGGTGGTGTCTCAAGAGGAATGGAAAAAAATGCTTTGACAAGTGGTTCGAACGCATGCAGAAGTGTATAGATCATAAAGGAGAATATTTTGAAAAACAATTAAGTCATTTTCAAAGACAAATTACTGTTTTTTTTTATTATTAGGCTCAAAATATAAATAGTGCCCCTCGTAATGACCAACTGACGTAAATATAGCGTGGTTAATGGCAGAAAACAGACTCTGTATTGTGCATAGATTAGTAGCTTTTCTACAACTAGGGACAACAATAACTAGGCATAATCCCTTTCTAACGCTAAGATTGTTCGGTAAATCCTTATCTTGTTTCCAAAATCCGGACAAGTAGACATCATTAGCCTCAAGTATATTTACTCCAGATTTCTGGATATCTAGTTTATGGCACCAAAAAAACAAACAAATAAATAAATAACTTACCTTTGGCAGAGCGGCTAGACATTGTTGTTTAACGTCCCAGACGAGCTGATGTGATGGAAACTGAAGACATTTATGGACGTTTAGTTCGGGCACATGGACCCTCAGGAGTAGATAGCCTGGTTCTGGGCTTTCTCCTCCTCCTGGCTCCATTCCTTACTGCAATCAAATAACCAGGATTAATATCAAAAATGGCGGCACGATAGCCGAATGGGTTAGAGGCAAGGCACACGCAAAGGTAAAGGTATATTGTGGTATTGGGTTCGATTACCTGGTCTAGGCTTTGCATTTTATTTAATGGTTAATAAAAAGAATTCATTGTTAAGTATAATTTGCTAGTCGCCTCCGTCCACGACACCTAATTTGGGTAGTTGGACAGGTAAATCCAGCTCCAAAAATTAGAGACTCATCTCCATTATCTTCTAAGACCTTCTCTGTAGCCAACTAGCTAACTTTTTGCTCGGTCTACCTTGCAGTTCGCGAATGTCCGAGCAAATACCTTAGAGCGGTGATTCTCAACCACTGTGCCGCGGAAGTTTTGAAGTGTGCCGCCAAATTTTAGAAATGCATACAATAAAAATTATATATTAAATGTAGAAGACGATATTAGTGTAGAATTATCATTTATTGGACCAAATATAAACGAAATTATCAAAAAACATCAAGCTCAAATTTCTCATTAAAAGTATTCTTATTATTAACTTGTAATTAATCCCTTAGTAAACATATACTGTTGTTTTTGTAGTACATATTAGTTTCTATTGAAAATAAACATAAACTATTTTACACAGCGTATTATGGATAAATAATAGTTATTTATTTAACAAGTGTAGAAAGTAGTACTTTTCCTCACACGAGGCAGGGTTTGCATGCACGAGCGAGCGAAGCGAGTGCAAGTGCAAATTGCCGAGTGTGAGGAAAATACTTTACACTCGAGTTAAATATTATATTTTTTCTGCAACCATTAGGGTTATTAACTAAAAAAAAAAACTAAACAGGAATCACTAGAATCCATTTTAAATTTCTATAAGGTAACACTATAACCTTTTTAACTGTTATAATTAAAAATATCTAATTATTTATTAAAATATTATTTTTATTTCTATATTCCTTTCAATTTTTATTTTATTTTTTAATATTCGTTTTTTAATTATTTAGTTACGTTAAATAAGCTTATTAAAGTTTTACAGAAAATATTTAATAACAAAACTTTTTATATCAAGGAAGCACAATAAAGTTTTTCCACTCTTAAGGAAAGTGACACTAATGGGAATTTTTCCCCACTAGTGAGGTAAAGTTGGGCATTACATAGCTGATTTTAATTGAGTAATGAGAACATTCCTACATGGTTGTAGAAAAAAAACTTTTAAATTTATCTAATTATTAGTGTACCGCCAAATTTTGAAATTGTTAAAAGTGTGCCGCGGCAAAAAAAATGTTGAGAATCACTGCTCCAGAGGCTTTAGATTCCTTCAATCTTACAACCACCTTCTTCCCATCAAACTAACCAAATCTTGCTTCTGGTACAGCTCCCTTAAATGCTCATTATCTTCCTCCATTAATGGATCAAAGATTTTATCCCCATAATCTTTCACCTTCACTCATCTTTTTTGTGAGCAACTTGTCAAATTTGTTTAGGCCTGACTCGAGTTCTATAAACTATAGCTCTGGCAACTATTGTTTAATAATGCAGCAGTATTGCCATTACACAAGAGTGACGCTCACGACTGGAGTTCTAATCAGCATCAATATATCTTTAGCGTGTCCGACACTCTTAAAGCGTACTCAGATGAAGTGTTTACATTACTGACTTAATGATAGATATTTAAAAACTCCCACTTCATAAATATTTTAAATTATATAAAACCTCGAAGTGAGTAAATCATTAAAGGTAGGTTATATTGTCTGCCATTAGGCTACCAGTTCTCTAATAAAATGGTTGAATGGCTAGACAGTCCGGAATTCATTCAACCATATAAATGAGTTTTACTATTCAACAAGGACGTCCAAAGCGACTAAGAAGAAACATGAATGAACACTCTAGAAGACAGGAGTGTGGGCTGTAAAGTATTTGTGAGTGAATACCTTAATGACATCTATATATTTATTTTTTTTGTAAAAAAAACGAGGCAGTTATATAAGAATCGAAATATTAAGTTGATAGCAACATTCCGTTCGCTAGAAATATATTCTCGTACATTCTGTAAAGAATTTTGTAATGTTCTTGTGTCCATTTGTGTTAAATAAATGTATTTCATTTTATAAACCCAGCTTAATATTGAAAATATATATATTTTGGGAGAGTTATTCTACATTTTGTAGAGATAGTGACATTTATTTGGCGTAACTGTGTTTAAAAATGACAGTTAAAAGAAGATTTCGTTGTTTCAAAAGAGATCAATCTGAACCAATTAAAATTTTGAATCGAAAAAACTGAAAGGTCAAAATTGAATTCCAGTTATTCAGGTAAAATTAAAAAGTTTTATTAAATTCGAGGAAGAAATTCAGCAGTAATTAAGGATTCAAGATTGGCGAGGAATCGGTCAAATAAAAACAACAACTCGTCTTTTTTGCCAACGTTTCGACAAATATATATTGTCTTCTTCAGGGCCTGGATATTACAAATACAAACAATTTAGAGAATCAGTAACATATAAAATCAGTTAAAAATCAGTAATATAAAAAAATAAATAAAATAAAATACAATAATTTTTTGTTATATTAACATTTTTTATAAATATAAAAATGTATTGTAGTTTATTTTATATATTTTTATTTTTATATTACTGATTTTTCACTGATTTTCTATGTTACTGATTCTCTAAATTGTTTGTATTTTTGTATTTGTCGAAATGTTGGCAAAAAGACGAATTGTTTTTATTTGACCGATTTCTCGCCAATCTTGAATTCTTAATTGAATAATTTACGGTCACGAAACCTATATATTCATTCAGCACTAACTCTTAAATTCATTCATGAAAATCGGTTCACGTGTCGATAATTTGAAACGATTGCTATACTTCCCCTTAACAAGTGTAAGAGCTGATCGCCGCTTTAATGTTACGTAGGGGAGCCCTAACCCTATCATCCTACCAAATTTTATCAAAATCGGGCCAAGATTTACAGATAAATTAGTAATAATCATTTTGGAGGGGGCCTTAAATAAAGGGGGCTAACTCCTCTCCCATTCGATGTACAGTATCGAGACCCCCAAAAGGCACATCTACATAAAATTCCGAATCGAATTACACCTCATTCATGAAAATCGGTTCACGCGTTTAGGCGCTACGTTGTTTACAAAAAAGGTAACAACAACAACAACAAGAACAAGAACAAGACCAATTTTTGAAAATGCCGTTTTTGCTCATTTTCAGCAACTTTTTTCTCGAAATCTATTAGATCTGTGTTGTTACAAAAAATTACAGTTATAAAGGAGGATTTGCCCTATATTTTAAAGAAAATTTGGGAATTTTATCTTTTATAGAAAAAGAGAAAAAAATTGTCAAAGTTGGGTGTTTTTCAACGTTACGCTTTTTCGTGCAGTTTTTGACGATCAACCCTTATACAACTGTCCTACCGGACAGTTTTAATAAGCGAAATCTCGAGAAAATATTTCGAAATTAAAAATAATTGAGTATACGAGTACGTTTCCTTTGAATCGGAGTGTGCTTTTTAGAATTACGAGTATTAATTCAAAGGCCCCTAATTGGCTAACTTCAAAATTAGATTGGATCCTCTTTCTAGTTCAGCGAAATTTGCTTAAAAATTAGGAAAATTTTGAATATCTATTGTAAGCCATGTTACCAGTTAGGTTTCTGCACATCAGGGAGAAATTATCATGAAGCTGTAGAGTTGTTTAAGAGCTCGGTATGGCCTTGAAGAGTTTTTGATTGAGTACTATGTAAAGGAAATTTATAGCTCCTAGTTTTCGGATTAAGTGGAGATATGCAATAGCAGATTTGTTTGATGTATTAGAACCACAACTGACGGAGACTCTAGAAATGAAGAAAGACCTTACCAAAGACCATACTCGAACCATGTGATTAAATTCTCTCTTTTAACTAGGAATTTGCCCTTAATAACGGAAATATTTGGCTACAATATCATTATAATTAAATAATTATTAAGGAAGTAAACGTAACTAGAACATGTTCGGCCAAAACTTATTAAAATCACGTTTTTAAACACTGAAGTGATACGCAAATATTCTTTACAATTATTTAGTCAGGAGACTGGAAAATGCCATTAACTTCAACTCTGCGCTGAAGGAGCATTTTTCCTTGAACGTAAGTGGTTGTATAAAAAGGAAAAATCAATTTTCCTGAAAGTGTGAGTGGTGTTAATGGAGGAGAAAATTTGGGTGGATGGAATGATGCTTTAAATTTGAAACTTCTGTTTCTAGTTTAGCTGGAGGTTGGACTACAGTATGAGATCTATTTCAGAAGATCTTAAGCAATAAAAAACAAAAATCTTACGCTCACAGCCTCCTAGATTATGAGCTACTTCACTTTTTTTTGTCTTGAGTCGTGTGAGGACTTCCTGCGCTACTAAAAAGTAAATAGAAATAAGATTAAGCGGCTAACTGAAGCCGCTTCTAAGCTAAAATGTTTAAGTATAACTTAAGTGGATAACTTTAAGTTCAAACAAAGTATTAAATTGAGATCCGCTACGATATAGGGAACCAGCTGTTTTCTTCCCCCAAAAAGCACCTTTAAAATTGGGACCCGACATAGAATAAGTCATCAAAACTTAAGGAGGTTTAATGGGACAATAGAACCCCAGAAAAAACGCTTTTCTCTTGTTTCATTAAATATTAGCGCGCCAGTTATTGTACGACCTTCTAAGATATTTAATATCAATCATCAACATTCTTGACAAACAAAATGGGGAATAAGGATATAAGCTGAAAGATATAGTATGCACACATGGGCTGGGATGATGCTGCTAATGTACCACTAGCAATGACTGTGAATAATCACAAAGCAATGGTACAGCGCATTAAACATTCTAGATGGTACGTTCTAGATGAGTTATTGCTGTAAAATTTAGGTGATTTACATCGCTGCTACAGAGGCTACGTTATTGCTCTACGACATTCGGATTCAAACTAGGGACTACACAATATCCCTCATCTTAACCACTGCTTAGCGTAATGATAAATGATAATAAAGAGAATTTATAATAACTAAGTGAAACAAACAGGAATTAAAGTGCACTTATCGTTATTTATCGGGTAATTAATGTTTTGTTATTCTGTTTGGGCCAAATCTCCTTTATGGTATGCACATATGAGTCCAAGTAAATTTTAATTTAAACATAAATTCTAAAATTATATATAGTGAGAACCCAAATAATTTGACAGTTTGGTTTTCCCAAATCTATACCTTACTAAGTCTCCTGTAGGGGTTAACGCAGCCTAAACTGTGATGTAACAATTTTTATCGGATTTTTTTTTGGTATTTCCTTACAATTTCTTGAGGTTCAGCTTGTACCAAAAGTTACTTAAATTTGAACCAAGTTAAGTTTACCACCCATTTGTACGCTACTAAGAATCAGGCAAGTCCTTATTTACAACTTGAATATCCTAATAAGGGTTCTGGAACTACTTCTCAGATGAATTCACAACTTCTTGTCTGATGCGATAGCATGCAAAATTATTTGACTAAAGAACAGCGCACAAATTTTTCTTATGCATTAGCCAGCATAGTTACAGAACATGGACAGATTAAGTCGCTACTTTTGTTGCAGTAAGAAAGAAACTGCATAATATTGGAAATTGTGACTCTATTAGAACCTTCCTTGCGAACAACGAAATCTAATCAGTTAGCTCTTGAACAATACACAAAAGATTCATCTCGATTACTCAAAAAATTATGTGAGAACATATAATACTTTTTAAAAAGTTTGTAGAAGCGCCATCTGTCGTGAGGAATGTCCTTGGAAGATTCTCTTCAGTTGGCAGAGCGCTAGCCTGGTAATGTTAGTAATTTATTACTTTAAAATATGGTTAGTTTCGCATTCCTGGATAGTATCGTTGGTTTTATTCGTCATAGCACACGCAAGTTTACTGAATCCCAGACCAATTTTTTTTTTATTTTCATCCATCATTAGAAGTAGACTAAACAGATTGCGGTAGAGAATTTAAACTTTTGTTTCCGTCGCAGTCTGTATTTGTTGAGTCAGCAAACACTTCAATAAGTTAATAAAGTGTTCCGGAGGTTTGACCTAGATTGAATTAATGTCTTGTTAAGGGTTATATATCCTCTCACACTGAGTCATCCACAGTCAGCATTATTTATAACAATCAATCGTCAAAACAACTCCATTCAGAGTTACAGATTAAGGTACTCTTCTGGCTACTTGATCACTATAATCCAGAGCTTAAAATAGTTCAGGACTTGATCATCTAGCTCAGGCAAATCAGTCTGAAAGGGTTCCTGAGTATTAAATGTTTTAATTCAAAAAGAAGAAACAGAGGGAGATTAAGTTTTGTGATCCATTTAAGATATAATATATCCCAGAACATTTCTGGGTAGATCATTAAGCCTTGCAGAATTCCTTTAGATAAGAGCAGCAAGTTACTGCTTTCATCTTAGAAACTAGATAGTACCATGTTAATTCCTTCTATTTTATTTAAATTGAACGGATTTCAGAGGATGTAGGAAAAATGAGTGATAATGTCAGTTAGAAGTGCCTACTTGATCTTGGTCTAGCATCTGATTAAAGATTAAGTAATTTAATGTTCTGTAAAGTAGAATTCAATCGCTTAATTCGCAACTGAGTCATCTGCAAGTGTAAATTATTTTTTAAATTACAGTTTTAGACCCTACGGTTGCGTTGTTCGTCGGCTACGCTGGACTTCTTTCGCATCATGTATTGTATTTACTGCATTCACACTATGCCTGATGTATTTTTATAAGTATTTGTTACTGTATTTTTATACAGGTAGCGATATACATATACATATATAAGAAAAAACAAATAAATTTAAGAAACTTCAACATCTAAGCTCAATGGCTCCCGGAACTTTAATTTTCAGTGTACAACGACTTCCGGAGTGTCCACTCGTAACAAGCAACGATGTCTATACCCGGACAGTGAGCCGTAAGAAGTTTCTAGAAAGAAAAAATAAAAAAATCTACGGGTCAGCTGTTGGATTCGAACCCAGGATCTCTGCATGGTGATCTCAGTTCGTTAACAACTACACATTTTAACTTGTAAATTATTTTATTATCACTGGAATGAAGGGCAAAATATTTATTTTTTAATTATAATGAAATTAGACGTGGGCTTTCTTTTTAGTTTTTCTTGGTATACAAGTTAAGAGGAAATATTACGATTGTGGCGATATTTAAGACCTACATAAACTTACCCCCGGTATTTTTTGAGAGTTGAATTAGAGATGTACGTAATAGACAGCACTGGCAATATGAAGAAAGAATTTAAATTGAAAGAATTGGATTCTCTAGATTTGCATTGCTTGGCGGATCCTCACACAGATTCCATACGTCCATTATTGATCGCCTGCTGTCCATTGAAGTCAGTTACTGTTGTTGATGGCTACGGAAGGCCGAGTAAAGTGCTACTTGGCACTAGTTTTAGTTTAAACTCAGATGAAATTTGAACTATTCTAAGCTAAGAAAACAAAAAAAGACGTACAAAAAAAACTTGGGTTTGAGTTAAAAAACATTTTATTCATCCTTCCAACCATAAAAATATCGTTTGAAAGATATGATGAATTAATATCTCACATACATAACTAGAAAAAAAATTTAATTCAACAGCACTTCAAAAGAGGAAAAAGGATGTGGAAGATCAAAAGGAAGATGAAGAAATAAGAGGAATGTGCACTTTGCCGCGGCTTACAGTGAATCAAAAGACATGAATCATCAGGAATGGCGAGTAAGATAATCTGTTAAATAAAAAAGAAAACTAGAAGGAGAGTTTTCCAAGCGGAAAAACCAAATTATAATGATGATAAAACAGAGCAATTTGTAATAGGATGAAAATGGAACTTTTTATTTTATTTCTAAGAGAAATATTTGAAAATATTATTGTGGCATACGTTTAAGCTTGTTGAGATTTAATAATTAAAAGTGAAATACGTAAAATTTAGAAAATACATAATTTTCTTGGTTTAGCCAAATTTTTAGCCATTTCAATAAAAATATAATCCAATTAATTAATAAATCATTTACAATAAACATAATCCATTTCAATGAGTTTAGTGAGAACACTTTAAATAGGGAAAATGATATCACTCAGGAAGGCTGTGGAGAGAGATATTCATGATGAGTTCATGACTGGAATATCATTTCCACTTTGTAATTAACCTTTATACCCTTTACTTGTCAACCTAAATTACCTTATTCACAATCAATTTAGTCTAATTACTGAGATCTAATTACTATATGTTTCTTGCACTAATTAAACAAACTATAAACTGTAAGATTTTCGCAAAGCAGATGATAGATTTCGAATAATTGTTAAAAATACAATAAAGAATATTTAATACCTTACTTCAATTAACTTACTTTCAAAAAGGAGCTATAAAAATGGAATAGAACAACAGGATATCTGCAATTAATAGAATATTGCAGATAATAATAAAAGTATAAAGATAATTGTACAAAATTAAAAAGATAACGGAGCAGAAATTACTTCTGACATCAATAGAAATAGTTAAATTCAAAAGAAAAACAAATAAATGATTTTGTTTTCGCTACTCCAAATATCTCCAGGACAAGCTTACTTAAAGCTGGGAAGATTTTTTTAAATTATTCATTCAACGGTTAGCTGAAAACGAAAAGTTAACTTCTATCCAACAGAACTTTGATTTTAACCATTTTAGTTTCAAAATTTCCCAAACCACTTAGTTCAGGCAGATTTCTGGTAGGTGTTCGCCGGTTAGTAGGAACCAAGTGTCTATTCTGAGGTCGGAGATGTCTCTTTGATTATTTTTAAGCTCTCTCTTTCTCGTATCACATACTACACCCACGCAGGCCGAAGTCGCTTTCTTCACCCACGCGGACAAAGTAGTATTACCTCTTCTGGGGGAGCGGGAGAAGCTGAGGAGTGGTAAGTACACGGGAAAACCCACGCAAAGATCCTGGGTTGAAGTTCTAACTGCTCTTTGCTTTTCTCTCTCTTTATATTTGCACATCTCGATATCCGTTGATGGTCTGTATGAATAGTAACGAGAGTACAATTTCCATCACCGGCAATGCATTTAAAAAATGCAGAGGGCGTTAATGACCTTCATAAAAGTGAAGGCGTAATAGATTAGTTCAGCTACTGAGATGTTTTTTCAAACGCAGAAATTTGGGTTTTAAGTTCATGTTCTTGTTGCACTTGCTGATATTTCTTTTTCTGATCTTTCTCGTCCAGTGACGTTGTTGTTTGTAAGAGGAGAGCGAGATCTGGAGGCCGCAATGAGAAGACTTAAATCAGGGCGCCAATGAATTCGGGATCTTTATGCTCGTTAAAGGCAATTTTTTTTTAACCTATCTGCACATCACATCGTCTTTTTTAATATCTTCAGACAGCAATTTTGGTAAATTGGATGTCCCAGGTTCGAATATGGGTGCGTTGAACTAGATTTTTTTTTATCTTGCAAGTTTCTAGAGCTCGCAGTTTAAGTAAAGAATAGTGTATTATGGATAGAACTGTAATTAGAATAACAAAACCAAGCAGTGTCCTTTGGGGCTCCCAAAGCGGGGTCAATTAAGTGCCTTTATTCTTGTAGATGTAGAAGAAAAACAGGATTTTAAAAAGTGGCCTCCACAATCTCCTTTTCATTAATTGGTGGATCTCTTAATTTTAAGGACGAAAATGTAAAGAATCTCTCAGGATGTTAGAACGTATTATGGTATAATGCCTCTTTTTTAGCTAATATTTGAGGCGCCACGGTAGCCGAGCGGTTAGAGGCGAGACCTGTAAAGCTAATATGTATTGTCGTACTGGGTTCGATTCCCCGGTCTTAGGCCTTGGATTTTATTTAATGGTTAATAAAAGAAATTTACTGTTAAGTTTGTTTGCTAGTCGCCTCTGTCCACGACACCTAATTTGGTAGTTGGACGTAAAGCGCTCCTGAAAAAATAGACATTACTTTACTTTTACTAATTATATAGTTGGCAACTCCAAGATCCTCATTAAAAAGTAAAAATAAAACAAATTTAAACATCGCATTAAAGAAATTAAAACACAGTATGCAACAATGTTCACTAATAAGCCCAGTTAGAAGTGTGTAGGAATTTCTAAACACATTAAGAAAATGTTTAACCATAGTCTACGTAATATCTACAGGAAGTTTAGATTGCATGTTTCAAACCTGTTGGGCGGGAGTGTCTAGGCGGTAAAAACTGGCGTGCACCATATATATTTGCGCTTATCACGTGATGCAAACGCTTAGTGTAAAAAAAGTTATTGTTCACGGTTCTGTTTTCGCTTTGCTTTCAAACATTTAGCTAATAATCTAGTCGTCTCAGGAGAATAGAACCTAGCTTTCTTTCATTTCCTTTAAAGTGATTATCTGCAATCAAGCAGCGTAATATAATCTGTTCATTACGGAAGTGGGTATAAGTGCTATCGTAAAATCTTATACCACCTGTATAGTTTCCTATACAATGGAAATATCTGTGAGGTGAGAACAATTTACCAGTGTTGTTATTTATTATGGTTCAAAACAACAGCAGTTTGTGCATCCATTTTGTGTTTGGTTGTAGACCAAAAGATTATTTATCTGATTTTCCTTTCATTTACTAAGAGAAATAATTATAGAGATCAGTAGCTCCAGATTGTGTATGTTGAACGCCTGTTATGTCAAGTGTTTACTAAAAAAAAAATCCACGAAACTCTGCCCCTCCTCCCAAGGGTGTCATTGCATCCAAAAGCACATTACATCAGGAGTTGCAAGCCCCATGGCAAGAGGTGCAAGACTAATTTACGAATTGACTTCCCCAGCTAGCGCTATTTTTTTTTTCCGGCGCATCGACAGCTTGGCCATTAGCACCGTCTCGTGACATAAAAACCCCTCGTACTCGGATGGCACCTCCTCCTCCTCCCTCGTTACATCCTTTACAGCTTCCATCGGGAACTAGTGTGGAGCCGAGGAAGCACATCTTCCCTCTCCAACCATTTGACCATCGACTACAGTCGACGGAGGGGAGTGAGTTGCTGCTATGTTGGCACCATCCTCTCTTTTCTTGGATGTTTTGGGTGGACCACATAATGAAGGGCTAATCGCTCAAGATAAATCTCAAGATTAACCCATCCACCTTATCTAATTCACTATTAATAGGGGTGGAAGTACTTTGATTAAATTTCCTTCGCCCCAGATAAAAAACCTAAATGACTAAAAACCTAAACCTAAAAACCCATAAAACAAAAACAACTCGCACCCAATTGCTTCATTCAACATAATAAATACATTCAACCTAATGACATCACACTAAAAATACATTCACACCAATAAATACATTCAAGCTAATGCATCACGCCATAAATACATTCACGCCAATAAATACACTCTTACTAATAAATACATTCACGCCAATAAATACATTCAAGCTAATGCATCACGCCATAAATACATTCACGCCAATAAATACACTCTTACTAATAAATACATTCACGCCAATAAATACATTAAAGCTAATGCATCACGCCATAAATACATTCATAATAATAAATACATTCACGCCAATAAATACATTCGTACACATAATACATTCACGCCAATAAATACATTCAAGCTAATGCATCACGCCATAAATACATTCATATTAATAAATACATTCACGCCAATAAATACACACAATCACAAACTTACACCCCTTGCATGCATTCTAATAGCATAACCTAAGTGAAAATCCTATATCTTTTTTAAAAAAGTAAATAGAGCTATTCAATGAGATAAAGCGCCATTTTCATTATTAGTGATGATATTAATAATAAAAAGTATTTGATAAAATTTTTTACCGGAATAAAAGTGCAATTAAATTTTTTGCGGCAGATCTTTTAATAACCGTCTGAAGAGTCATCGTAAAAAATAAATAAAAATAAAGGATAATATATGATCCTAAATGTCTATGAAAGTATATTTAATATTTCGCAAAAATTAAAGTCAGTAATTTAATAGCCTTCGTTCGGAAGTAACATTTTTAAAAATTAAGTATTTTCCCTTATTTTGAGATTTTCTGTAAACTGTATTCGACAGTTTCCCCAAAAATCATGTTTCGAGATTACCTTTATACAGATATTGAATTTTTATTTCAACAACTTTTTGGAGGAAAATAGGGAATTTTGATTGGTTGGAGATTTTGCCTTTTTTTTTTTTCAGTTAACAAATGAATATGTTTTTGTAGTTTAAAAAGAATGCATAAATAATGAAAGAATGCATAACCTCGATAATTATAGTGAGCTGCAATGCACTGAGACATGTGAGTGTTTAAACCAAATTATTTTTTCTCCGTTTTTAAAATGTGACTTCCACTTTGCAAAGCTTCTTGATGAAAGAGTTGTTCATCAATAAAATTAAAAAAAATACCTCCACTACGGTCGATAATTCTGTTGGTCTTAGGGCTTTTAAAACAACATTCTTTAAGTTCACTTTTTTTGTAGGTCAATCTATCGAGTACTAGTACTTGAAAATTTTTCAAAAGCTATTGTTTTAGCTTCAGCTATTGTTTTAAGATTTTTTTTACAATCCTCTCTTATATAAATTTAATAACAAAATATATAATAGAGTGCGCATATACGTTAAAACACAAATTTATTAAATATATAAATAATTAAAGTACCTTTCATTGGTTAATATTCTGCCCAACGCAAATTAGAGTTTATATTTTACTAAAAGTTTTAGCCGCACAATATGGCAACCAGATTGTTGTAAATTATCTAATAAACAAAATAAGTTACCTGCGAAGCTAATATGTATTGTGGTACTGGGTTCGATTCCCCGGTCTTAGGGCTTGGATTTTATTTAATGGTTAATAAAAGAAATTTACTGTAAAATACGAGGTGTGTTCAAAAAGTAACGGGAATTTTTAAATTTCGCGGGTTTGGAGAGTCTGATTGTAAAATTTTTTTTTTTATTATGTTGGTACACATGCCCCTGAAGTACGATAAAATTTTCAGTAATATTCATTGTTTACTTCTTAAGTGGCAGCAGTTAAGGTTAGACGTGTTTTTCGAGCTTGGCGATTTTTGTTTGTTAAAAAAAATGGATCAAAGAATTTGTATTAAATTTTGCGTAAAAAATGAAATAAAGTGTAATAAAGTGTGTGAAATGTTAATAAAGGAATATGGTGAGTCTGCTATGAGTAAAACAAGGATTTACGAGTGGTATAAGCGTTTCCAAGATGGCCGCGAAAACGTTGAAGATGACGAACGACCTGGACGTCCAAGCACATCAACAACCGATGAAAACGTGAAAAAAGTGAAAGAAATGGTTATGAACGATCGCCGAATCACAATCAGAGAAGTCGCTGATGATGTTGCCATATCAATTGGCTCATGCCATGAAATTTTTTCGGATGTTTTGGGTATGAAACGTGTGGCAGCAAAATTTGTTCCAAAATTGTTGAATTTCGAACAAAAACAGCGGAGAATGGAAGTTGCTCAAGAGTCACTCAATGAAGTCGACAACGATGCGGATCTACTGAAACGTGTTATAACAGGTGACGAAACATGGGTTTACGGATATGATGTCGAAACTAAGGCTCAATCGTCCCAGTGGAGGCATTCTGGATCGCCAAGACCGAAAAAGGCTCGACAAGTGCGGTCGAATGTGAAGGTTATGCTCACTGCGTTCTTCGATTTTAATGGCATAGTGCATCATGAATTCTTGCCACAAGGTCAAACAATCAATAAGGAGTACTACCTAGAAGTTCAACGCCGTTTGCGTGAAACAATCCGAAAAAAACGCCCGGATTTGTGGCAAAACAATTCATGGATTTTGCACCACGATAATGCACCTGCTCACACTTCATTGCTTGTTCGTGAATTTTTGGCCAAAAACAAAACTTTAACGATGCCCCAGCCTCCATATTCGCCAGACATGGCTCCATGTGACTTTTTTCTATTTCCAAACATAAAGAGAACATTAAAAGGCCGTCGTTTTACAAGCTTAGATGACATTAAAAGCGAATCGCTGAAAGAGCTGAAAGCTATCACAAAGATCGAGTTTCAGAAGTGTTTCGAGGATTGGAAAAAGCGCTGGCACAAGTGTATTGTATGCGAAGGGGACTACTTTGAAGGCGACAATATTAATGTAGATGAATAAATAAATATTTTTTTCAAAAAACGAAAATTCCCGTTACTTTTTGAACACACCTCGTATGTTTGCTAGTCGCCTCCGTCCACGACACCTAATTGGTAGTTGGACGTAAAGCCCCGCCTGTAAAAATAGGCAATTACTTTACTTTTTTTAAAAAATTAGAAGTCATCATCAGAAGCAAAAATCAAGATCCCTTTCTTGGTTAAAAACAAATTATTCCAAAATATTCCTTTTTGTTCTGTTTCTTATTCTCAAGAACATACTCGTATTTTACAGGCATTTGAAGCGAAGAATGCACCAATCGCAATTCAGAGTAATATTCTCCTCACTAGAAACTCGTTCGCAAATACCCTTGTCCAAAAAAAATGTTGCAAATCAGTTAACCTTCATAAAACCAAATTAAGATATACTGCTACCTAGGCTGTTTCTTATAAATTAATTCACAAGTTTTTCGATTGAATAACTACGAGTTCAAATTAATCATTCATGAATAAAATCAATGAAGAAATGAAAATGTATGCGTACAAGTTTTTTAAAATACAAAATTAAGAAATTATTATTATTATTATTATTTTAATGATTTAAGGCGCGTCAATATCTGAGGTTATTGGCGCCCGGAGCTTTTTTCAGTGCACTGCCGGCCTCCGGACAGTGTTCTCTCGTTACAGACAACACTGTCCATCACCGGACAGTGAGCTGTAAGAAGCTCCTAGGAGGAGAAAATCTAAAGGTCAGCAGCTGGATTCGAACCCGGGACCTCCGCGTGGGAGTCCAGTACGTTAAACGCATAGCTAATCCCTTCCCTATTAAGAAATTATTATTTTTAATACAAACACAATTAATTAAACCCGGGACCTTTTTTCCCCAATACACACACTGTAGCCCTCCGGACAATGTTCTCTCGATACAGACATCACCTGTCCCCATCTGCGGATAGTGAGCTGTAAAAAGCAGCTAGAAAGAGAAAATTTAAGTTAGCCAACAGTTGGATTTGAACTCTAGATCTCCGCATGTGAAACCAACACGCTATCCATTCAGCTAAACCTTTTTAGGAGATTATTACAAAAAATTTTACTAACTAAATAATATGTTATTATGAATAATTCAAAACTTTACTGATCATAAGTAAACAAGAGGGTAGTTTAATGTACGGAACATGCAATATAACCTAATTAATGAGAAAGGAATTAAACCCACAGAAGATTACATAAAGATAATGTTTTTTTCATTTTTAATTACTTAATTTTGTTTTTTAATTATATTTTTTCATCCCTTAATAACATTTTACAATTTTGCAAATAATGTTTCCAAGTAATTTTTGTTAAGCTCTCAGTTATGTTTTACTTAACGATGTAGGGGTAGTGACTTCCATATTGTCAGATATGGAAACTGTATCTTTACCAGATATTACGTAATTGTTTGTGGGGATCCATTCTTCTCTTCTCCAGAACCCTTCTACGCCATCTCATTCCCTTAATCTAAATACCTCCTCTACATCACCAATCCATTTCAATCGGGTGCCTTCTTTGCTCTAAGGTTTCGAAACGATCTTCCTTCCAAAAGTCAGGCATTACTTCACCATTACTCGCCAGCCATTTCAACTGGCTTCTTCTTATTGACAAGAGTCACAGGCAGTGTCACATATCTTTCTGATTATTTTGTATCTTTTCTGGTTTCCATCAAAGTGTCACCTCTGTTTGTTTTTTAGTGCAGTTTCTGGTGCACGTAATAGCTCAAATTCCTGGTAGCCAATTACATTTCAAAGGTTTCATTTAGTGCTGCACGAGAAACGAGACCGAGACGAGACTTAAGCAACCGAGACCGAGACCGAGATCGAGACATGATATATATCTCGTCGAGAAATCTCGGTCTCGTCTCGGTTTTTCAAATATTAATTTTTAGCTACAAAATTATAAAATTGTGTTCTTTATTAATAAATAATCATTACGGGTATTAAATTAATTATTAAAAGATACGATTTTATTATATATGTTCAATATTACTACATCTATTTGACTTCGAATTACATAAGTAAAGTAAGCAAAGTAAAGTAATCGCCTATTTTTTCAGGCCGGGCTTTACGTCCAACTACCAATTAGGTGTCGCGGACGAAGGCGACTAGCAAACATACTTTACTGTAAATTTCTCATATTAACCATTAAATAAAATCCAAGGCCTAAGACCGGGAATCGAACCCAGTACCACAATACACATTAGCTTCGCAGGTCTCGCACCGTTCGGCTACCGTGGCGGCCCCCTTCGAATTACATAATTTTTACATAAATTCACTAAATTTCACTATTCATATCATTCATTCATTCAATTTCATAAATTTCACTATTAATAATCTAATACTTTGAACTTTGATATTATTTGAATTATATTTTAGAATTTTGGAATTAGTGAATTTGTAAAAAAAGACTATCTATGCACCTAAAAAATATTGCCACAAATTTTCGTTTTTAAGATACACTTTGCCCAAGCATTGATACATAAAAGAGCTTTTATTGGGTCAGAAGTTAGAGAAGATCTTCTATTGGTCATTATCATCGCAGCTTGCGAAAATAATCTTTCCGATGGCACTGAAGTTGCACAGATACTAAAAATATCTTTCGCCATTTTAGACAAATTTTTGAAGGAATTCTCAAGTGTTTTCCACCATTCTAAAATGTCAACGTCTACTGGTGCTTGGTCTAATTTGGTGTAATTAATTATTTCTGTCTTCCATGCTTCGGTGATATTTGCTGATTTTTGAGCAAATGGTGCAAAAATATTGATGCAGTCGTCGTCGTCGTCAAAAGGTGAATCATCAGATTCTTTATCTTCACCAACAGCCATAACCAATGGAGCGGGAAGTTTGGTGGGAGGTGTATTTTTTATTTCACGAATCGACTTGTTATAGCAGGCAGATATGTTATTTGGGTCTTTCATTTGGCGCGTTTTTAACATCTTTTTGAAATTATATAAAGATATATAGCAGTAATAGTAATATATGATGCATTGAAATGTCTTCTTTTACACACATTTTCATTACCAATATATAAATTAAAATAATTATTAGAAAATAATAACATTTTTTGAAAAGATTATTAATAGCAAACCGCTTTTAATACTTAAACAAAAATTCAAAAAACCGAGACCGAGATATCTCGACGAGACCGAGACCGAGACTTGAGCGAGACTGCATAAAGTCTCGCCTCGTCTCGGTCTCGTGCAGCACTAGTTTCATTTCTTTCAATTACAAAAGCTTTTAAATATTTAAAGTAACTTAATTGCCTTGAATTCATGAATTGCAATCTTCAAACCATCTTACGCTCCCATAAAATCTCTCATTTGTCCTCAAATGCACCGATTTGAAGTAGTAGCTTGCCTTGGAAATAATCTCTGCCATAGATTGCAGGTTGAACTCTTCCGAAACGGAACACGAAGCACGATTGGCTTTATAATATCTTATATCCCTTACCATTAAACCTTTAAGGATGAAGAAAGACATTTAATTTCTGTCTTGAATTATTTTTCTCTAGAATTACTTGTGGAATTGGCCGATTTCTTTGATTTTATCCAACCAATGTAAGCCCGAACAAATTTTCAATTAAGTAATCGCTTAAAGAAGTTTTCTTGCGTATGAATAGGTAGTCCTTTCTGCCACCCCAAAAAATAACCAGAGATTCGCCATAATCACACCAAAATCGTAAATGTAATGAATAATGAAATCTTTATTGCATTCGAGAGCATAAATACCAAAATGTGCTTAAATATCCTTAACAAAGCGGAAATTATGAGCAATAAGTTTACAAAATTTCCCAACATCTAAGAACTATTTGAACAGAAATTGTGAAAAGCGTTTTTGTAAAGGAACGTTTACAATGATTATTATTTCATTTTTTTTTCATGGCTTTCTGTCTGTTAAAGGACATCAAAGGAGCTGTAAGATACTAAAATGGGCTTTACAAGATTCGTTCCCTACAAGCTTAGTCCCTTTGGGAGAAACAAATCACCCCTCTTTTATGCTGCATCTCAGCATTTTAATACGAAAATTTCATTTTTTTTCTACAAAATGGTTGCCAAGGAGATAGATTCAGTTTGAAGTGCAATCAATGACACAGGCTTCGGCTGATTTTTGTGTGTTCAAATTCAATCATCGGAAGATTCCTTTGAATCGAATACATCAGCCTCTTTAAGGTGAATCAGGACATCAATTTTGAGCTTTGAGTATTCGTTTTTTTTTGCTCAAGATCCCGCTCCAAGAAACTGTATAAACATTACTGGACATAATTAGAATAGAATAGAAAATAAATTTATTATCCTGGGACTAGAGTCTCCTAAGAATAAAAACATGTACAGTTGGAGGCCCTATTGGTTTGGCCTGTACTTTAGATATTTATATATAAAAAGTAAGTATTTACTTACTTAAAATGAATTAAAATTAAGGAAATAAATGAATACAATTATAATTTCGGAGAAAGCTGGGTAGAAAGGAGATAAGGAGAAGGGTTTAAAGATAGAAAGGGTAGGAGCATGGCGGACAGATGAAGGTAAGGAGTTCCAGAGAGAGGTAGCACGTATAAGGAAGGATTTGGCTAAGGATGAAGTACGGTGTGAGGGAATATAGAGATCAGAGGAGGCGCCACGGTAGCCGAGCGGTTAGAGGCGAGACCTGTAAAGCTAATATGTATTATGGTACTGGGTTCGATTCCCGGTTTTAGGCCTTGGATTTTATTTAATGGTTAATAAAAGAAATTTACAGTAAAGTATGTTTGCTAGTCGCCTCCGTCCACGACACCTAATTGGTAGTTGGACGTTAAGCCCCGCCTGAAAAAATAGGCGATTACTTTACTTTACTTTACTTTTATAGAGATCAGAGGAACGAGATCTAGTATTGCGAGAATGGATCGAGGATTTGAACTTGAAGAGTTGGAAAATATAATAATTAGCGCAATATACTTCACCCAAACTATAAATGACCCTCTTCCAAAGAGGAAGAAGTGGTCCTTACAGTGATTACAACTATTAAATCGTTCTCCAAGACACGCTCCAGACCATCTGGAGATTTTAGGGCAACTCTTAGTCTTCTCTAATTATCACCATATCTTCCCTCTAATCCAAGATCGAGAATAGGTGTAGTGAACATACATTTTTCGACATTCCATGTGTGGCCCGTGTCGCCTTGATGATAATCCCAGTTTTGTGAAGATATCTACTTGGTTTTTTTCACTTTTATTCGCCCAAAGTTTGGAGATCTCGATACTCTTTATAATTGTCTCCTGTAGATTGTTGGTTTGATTTTTGTTGTTGATTTTGTTGCTGTATTTGCTGTTCGTACGCTCTTCTGTCACGTACTACATTTAATCTTAAACATCTCCCTCTGTGAGGTCTATTTAGTGCGTTCTATCTATTTTTCTCCTCCTACTTCTTGCATAGAAACCGATTCTCGGCGATTACTTCGTTTTATAACACGTCTATCTCTAACTTGTACATTTCTTATTTCTGCCTTTTCTATTTGTACCTCAAATGGGTAACACCCGTTAGCAAAGACCAGGTTGTGCGGTAAATGAATAAATAAACAGTATACTGTTAGGTAGGTAGTGATTTAAGTCAAGGTTAGATTACTGCGGTCATGCAGTCTAGACTATAGAATTTAATTTTAACCGTCTATTCTCATTTTGTAGTTTATTATATTTTATTACAGTCAACATATTTTAGAAATTGCTCAAGTTTGTAAAAAAATGTCTACTAGAGTAAAAAAAAAGGATGCTAGCTGCGTTATAGTAAACCTAGAAAACAAAACAATGATAATAGAATTTACTATTGTGTGGAATGTGATATGAACTGCAGTCAGTGCTGGTTGATCTGTGAAAGTGTCGAGGTCCGCGTTCTCTCTGGGTGGCGAGAATTTGAAGTGTGGTAACGGGCGTGTCCACATAAAGAGGTGAGTGCCGTACCCAGAGGAGAGAGAGATGACAGTAAATATAATGGGAAAGTTGGAAGCAGCACAGCCGAAAACAGAATCGCGGGGGTGGTATCACCGCCTACACTGGGAACACAGTGGCGATTCCTCTGATAACACCCACAGGCGACCCAACAGAGAGAACAAGAGAGGAAACGAGGAGCGAACAAGAGAGTTTGATTGTGATACCAAAGTGTGCGCTCTACCAAAAAAAAAATCACACACGTGCACAATTCAAACGCACGATGCCCTCCCCCTCAAAAAACGGGGGTGACCATAATTCTCATTCTCTCTCTCTCTGGCTCCTCAGTATCACTGGGGCCAAAGCCGGATGTTCGCAGAACGGTTAGTAGTAACCGGGGTTAAAGGCCGGGAGATCGATGCCCGCCCTCCGCATGGTCGCTATGGAAACAACTGCACAGACTCCACGCTGCACGATCTCGCTTTTTTTTCTCACTTTACAGACACAACCATACTTCCACACCTGTCTTAACCTTGGCTCCCTAACTGCAGGGGAGCGAGCGTAGGGCTTCACTTCCGGTACTGTTCGTATATTTTTTATTATCTTTAGCTTCAGCTCCATAAATAGGCCTGGAATATTATTTTTAAACAAAAGTTAGAGATAAACCCTGAGATATTTACCGCTTAATTAAAGGCGCTTCACTTTATACATTCAAATTAAACCGAAACCAAAGGTACACTCCGCTTCTAAGGGATGTACGGAAATTTCACGATTAAGTTAAGCTCATCAGGGATTAAATCATCCCTAGTCCCCCTCAAAAGCCCTTATTTAAAACAAAAATATTTGTCAAAACTTTTGGAATGGTAACATGTTCGTATAAGAACACTCCATAAAAGATACATAACAATTACAACAAAATTCTAGTTCAAAATTTAAGCCTAAATTTAACCCTTGAGCCGTCACCTTATGTGAAGTGCTATAATCCGTCACCTCGGGTCATATTGACCCAGCATTAAAAACTATTAAATAAAAAGGAAAAACTAACTAATATCCTGTTACAGGGAATAGAAATCGAAGACAAAACATTTATTTATACTTTAATAAAACAGAAATACAAATTTAAAAAAAAATCAATAACATAAAGATGTAATTTCTAAATGAGGTGCTGCTTAGCATGTAATGAAAAACAGAGAAAATATTTACAGTTTACTATTAAAATTAAAACAGTTAATTAATTACAATTATTTCTACAGTGAGGTGCAAATAGTTACTGAGTGTATCTTACATATGTAATTTTTACAGTTACTGCAAAAGTAGGATATTTATTGTCTCTTGTACTAGGGCATATGTGGCATCTTCTTCGTTTTTTAGGGTTAGGGATGTCTTCTTCATTTGTTCCAATCGGAAGAATTGTTGTGCCTTCTTCTTGCAGATAAATATTGATCCTCAGCTTCAAATCCCGTGAAATTACGGTGCTCAGCGACTTTCTGATAATGACGTTTCGCAATAATTGATGCCCCAAACTGTTGAGGAAGGTGCGTCGGTCCATTTTGAAATTTATATTTTTACGTTGAGCATTATTTTTACATGTGATATACGCATTAATGCCTGACTCATTAAGTGAGTGGTAAAAAATAGCCAGGGGCCATCTATTTGTTTTTTTTCTTCCTACAGAATAATTTGCACAAAGTTGGTCATTAGTGTCTACCACTCCTTTGGTAGCATTGTAAAGAGTTATAATTTCGGGTTTATTTTTGTTCCCTGTTCCGCTGTCAATGGATCTATCGCTATGCATTGTAGATAACAAAATTACTGCTCTTGATTTTTTGGGTACATAAGACACCATAGATAGACTTCGGTCACTCAACTCCCAGAACAATCTCCACGGACAATAGCTACACACCCCTCGGCGGCAAGGCAACTTTGATACTCGTACAATATTATTAGTAGCAATAGCAATAAAAAAAATTCCTTTTATTGAATAAAATTAAAGAATTACTTGCTTCGGAAACAGTTTTATTGGAGGAGAAAAATGTTACTCAAAGAATCAACTCGGGTCAAAACACTAAGAAATGAATGATACAAGCCGTCACCTCGGGTCAAAATTGCTGGTTCGCGCCCGTACAGCAGGCGGCGGGAAAAAATCCTATGCCATCTCAATCAAAATACGTCAAAAAGAGATAAATGAAAATTTCGCGAGCCCAGCCCTTATAGATATTAAAATAGAAGACTTGAAAGTATGAGTCGGGTCAATATGACCCGACGTGACGGCTGAAGGGTTAAGGATAATAATATTCATTAATAATAAGAAAAAGTAATTAGAGATATTTTAAAGATATGTTGCAAGAAATTAAAACTACTTCGTATTTTTTTTTTCGACATCTTTGAAAAAATTAAATTTTGCACGAAAAAGTATGAATTATGAAGAATAACATTTGTTATCACTGACACTTACAATAAAATAAATCAATACCTTTTTTCTACTACTGTAAGAGAAAATATTGTGATACGAGAATCATTTTTGTAAAGTCATAAATTTACAAACAAGAAAAGTTGAAAATAGGAAATTTTTCAGTTAAATGTTACAAGACCAGATCGGATGGAAAGCTAAATTAAATTTCAGCATCTCATTATAATATCCATCATCTTGATGCTGGATTATTCTCAAAAGATTTGTGAGCAAGTCAACAAAGTGAAATCGGCTTTAGAGCAAAAGCAAACATGTCCTATTATCCTACAGGCAAAGATAAGGGAAGAAATCCCAGCTTCTTATTAATTAATAACTAGCTCAAAATTTAAGTTAAAGTTTAATGATAATAATATTCCTTAATAATCTTTAAATAATATTTTTGCGTGAAGAAAAAGTAATTAGAAAATAAATATTTAATATTTTCATTATTATAGAATTTTTTTTATTTTTTTTATCCTTTTATTGAAATTTACATCTGTACCTACAGGGTGCAATAAGTAAATGCGATAAGTGTATAAATAATTAACATTTAGCGATGGCCGCCATTAGTCACCCAGTTGGTCACGGGGCCAACGGCGCCTCAGCCATCTTCGAGGATTGGAGGGTAGCGTAGTTGAAGACAAGTTTGCAGCTAAAGGGTTAGGGGATGAAGTGAGAGTTTTTGGTGAAAATTTTTATATCGGATTTTGGCAAGTTCGGAGATGAGTGGAATTTGGAGATCTGTATGTATTGTGTGGTTGCTAACATAGAATGGAGCGGTCTACTATACGGCGCAGTATTTTGGATTGGAGTGTTTGCAGTCTATTGATGTTTGATTTTTTTAGCTGTTCCGTAAAGTTCGGAGTCCGTAAGTCCATATAGAGTCGTCGTTTGTTCTGTAGTGAGAGTTTTGAGTGTTTGTCAATGTAGTCTGGCTAGAAGTTTGTATCGTTTGTTTAGTTCGGTACGATTAAGTCTCGTATGGGGGTTCCAGGTAAGTCTCTTGTCCTAGGTACATTCCAAGGTACCGCACATGGTCGGCTGGTGGGATAGGTGTATGATGTAAGAAGACAGGTGGTGGAGATTGACGTTTGAGTGTGAAGACTATGTATTTAGACTTAGTTGGGTTAATTTTTATACGCCAGTTTTCTAACCAAGGTTCTATTGAGTTACGTAAGATGGGACTGTAGTGATAGAAATACGAGTAGTTTTACGAGTAATTTCTCGTATTTTAAAGAAATGATGCAAAAAATATATCTACTTCATTTTTTTTTCGACTTCTTTAGAAAAGTAAAATTTTGCACGCAAAGTATTAGTTATGAAGAATAACAATAACATTTTGAGGGAAGGGATTAGCTATGAGGTTAGCATACTGGACTCCCACGCGGAGGTCCCGGGTTCGAATCCAGCAGCTGACCCTTAGATTTTCTCTTCCTAGGAGCTTCTTACAGCTCACTGTCCGGTGATGGACAGTGTTGTCTGTAACGAGAGAACACTGTCCGGAGGCCGGCAGTGCACTGGAAAAAGCTCCGGGCGCTAATGACCTCAGCTGTTGATGCGCCAAAAAAAAAAAAAAAAAAAAAAAAAAAAACAATAACATTTTTCTGCAACCATGTAGGGAAGTTCTCATTACTCAATTAAAATCAGCTGTGTAATGCCCAACTTCCCACACTAGTGGGGGGAAATTCCCATTAGTGTCACTTTCCGCACAAGTGAGTGGAAAAACTTTATTGTGCTTCCTTGATATAAGAAGTTTTGTTATTAACATAAATATTTTCTGTAAAACTTTAATAAGCTTATTTAAATTTTATTTTATTTAAATAATTAAAAAACGAATATTAAAAAATAAAATAAAAATTGAAAGGAATATAGAAATAAAAATAATACTTTAATAAATAATTAGATATTTTTAATTGTAACAGTTAAAAAGGTTATAGTGTTACCTTATAGAAATTTAAAATGGATTCTAGTGATGCCTGTTTAGAAAACACTCCTCCATCAATAAAAGAAACAGCAGAAAATGTAATAAGTAATGTAAATACGTAAGTAATGTAAATAATTGTAATATAACAATAAATGTTTATAATAAATAAATTACTTTTTGTAGACTGTAAAAATGAAATTTTTAATTTTATTAGTTAATAAATGGTTGCAGAAAAAATATAATATTTAACTCTAGTGTAAAGTATTTTCCTCACACTCGGCAATTTGCACTCGCATCGCTTCGCTCGCTCGTGCGTGCAAACCCTGCCTCGCGTGAGGAAAAGTACTACTTTCCACACTTGTTAAATAAATAACTATTGTTATCATTGATACATACAATAAAATTTAGCTAATTATTGCTTAATATTTCAAATATAGTTGTGATTTTTGTTCTGATGTTAAATTTTTTCATTCATTTACAGAACTGTATTTTGATCTTTTTAGACTTCTACAGCTTGTCTGACTTGTAAAATTTGAGTGACTTCCTTTATATTCTCTTCGAGACCATTGTCCACCAATTGTGGTTTTACAAGAACTGAACTTCCGTCTCTAACACTTCTTCGTAAGTGGTTTCTTTCAAAGTAATTGTTTCAAAACAAGCTAATACGAGTCTATTCTAAACTTTATTACTTAAATTTAAAGTAATTTTAGCTTACTATTTTCAAATTTGACACTATACAACCACAATAATAACTGATGAAGATTTAAGAGTAAGGCAATTAGTGTGTCTAATAGCGGGGACAAACGAATTATAAGGGCCCTGTATGGAATAGGGCAGAAATGTAAAGGATTCTATAACTACTTTTTCTTTTTGTATTTCAATTAATTTAGTGACAAATCGGGAGCGTTATAACATCGCTAAGGCCACCTTCTTTGTAGCATTAAGAACTGTTAAATGTATCGCTGAAGATAAGTAGCAGTTATTTACCAGTTGTTGTTATCATTTATGAGGAACCTTTAGTTTTAGTCGTTTTATAAATAACAAATCTATACGCTAACGTTTCGGAACTATATTTAGTATAACTTCAGGGCTACAAAACAAAAAATTAGCTTTAATTACTGTATTAATAAGTTTTTAAGTTACTGTCTATAGTTTTTAAATTAATTTTGTTTTATACAATTTTCAACTTGAATTGAGAATAATCTTATTTCCTCCATGATAATTTGTAAAGAGCCAGATCAATTATTTTTATTCGGTAGTTCCGGGATAAATACAGACATTGCTTCCGTTTCCGTTTGAAGAAAATATATTAATTGCAATTATATGGAATTGTGTGAATTTTCTTAATAATTATTATTAATTCAAAACAGTAATTAATTATATTTGCTGTAAGCAAATATCTCTAAACTTTTTCTATTTTTCTCTATAATTGGAACGCTTTTCATCAGGAAATGAGTAGGTTTTTCAATACCAGATTGTTGGCTATATTATGGATTAATAAAACTTTAGAATTTACAATAACTCAAAATGCTGTCCAGGTGAATTTACTGGCAGTACTAGGAGGTGGATTCATGCGGTGGGATTCTATGTTCAATAGCGGCTGTCAGTGGCAAACAGGTGGTAAGTTGACATGTGCCACAGTTCATGCTGCACTAGAATTCATGAGCTGTGAAGGGTAACTAGGAGAATTCAAAATACATATTGATCGGTTTGCAATCATCTGCTTTCACATTCATCGGCGCAGGAAATATAATTAATTTTTATTTACTACTAAAATTACATTCTAAAAAATTAATATACGAGGGTCGTTTGAAAAGTCCGTGCAAAAATAAAAACTACTTAATTTTTTGGGGTAAACCTTTTTTATTTTTCAACATAGTCTCCTTTTAGGCTCATAAACTTCGTCCAACGCTGCTCTAGTTTGTTGATCCCTTCCGAATAATAGGATTTGTCCAAGTCTGAAAAATAGCCATTCGTTTCTGCAATCACCTCCTCGTTAGAATAAAATCTTTTTCCCGCCAGCCACTTCTTCATATTGGGGAACAAATAGTAGTCCGAAGGAGCCAAGTCTGGAGAATAGGGGGGATGTGAAACGAGTTGGAACTCTATTTCCATTAATTTTGCGACCACAACTGCTGAGAGTGTGAACTTGTGCGTTGTCGTGATGGAAAAGGACTTTTTTGTGGGCCAATCGTGGGCGTTTTTCTTGCAGCTCGGTTTTCAAACGGTCCAATAACGATGAATAATATGCACCTGTAATAGTTTTACCCTTTTCCAGATAGTCGATGAGGATTATTCCTTGCGAATCCCAAAAGACAGTCGCCATAATCTTTCCGGCCGAAGGAACAGTCTTCGCCTTTTTTGGCGCAGATTCCCCCTTGGTAACCCATTGTTTAGATTGTTCTTTGGTCTCAGGAGTGTAGTGATGTATCCATGTTTCATCCACAGTGGCGAAACGACGTTTAAAGTCCTGCGGATTCTTCTGGAACAGCTGCAAACCGTCCTTGCAACACTTCACACGATTTCGTTTTTGGTCAAGCGTGAGCAATCGCGGCACCTATCTTGCGGATAGCTTTGTCATGTCCAAATGTTGATGCAAAATATTATGTACCCGTTCATTCGAGATGCCCACAGCACTAGCAATCTCACGCACCTTCACTCTTCTGTCATTAAATCACCATATCATGGATTTTATCAATGATTTCTGGAGTAGTAACCTCAATAGGGCGTCCAGAACGTTCAGCGTCACTTGTGCCCATATGGCCACTCCGAAAATTTTGAAACCACTTATAAACTGTTCTAATCGAAGGTGCAGAGTCACCATAATGTTTATCTAGCTTCTCTTTAGTCTCCTCAGGCGTTTTGCCTTTCATAAAGTAGTGTTTAATCAACACACGAAATTCTTTTTCGTCCATTTTTTGAAAATCACTCGACTTCCTCGATTCCAACGAATGCCAAACACAAAGAAATAGACCGATCTGGCTGAAACTTGGTGTGTGTTCTTCCAAGAGTTGCTACTAACTAAACATAACCTCGATACGCGCCAGTAGTGCTATCTCTGACTTTGCACGGACTTTTCAAACGACCCTCGTATTTAGACTCCAGGTAAATTATGCTTACACGTTTTTTTTTATTTCATTTTCTCCAAAAAATATCTTCAGCGAAAGAATTGAGAGGTTCAGAATCTGCTTAGATTACTAATCTGTTCTAAACCAAAACATCTGATAAGCAACTTCATATAAACTAAATATATGTATATATAAACATAATTCTATGAAGCTCAAATTTTTGGAGGTGAAAGAAACTGCAACAGTAGAAAAATTGTCTTCCGTTCTTTGACTTACATGCTACGTAAACCCCGGATGGCAGTTATGAAGTATTTGGATGAGGAAGTGGAAAAGGTTGCTCGAAGTAGCAATTTGATACAGTACTGCCCTAAAAGATGGTAAAAAGGATAATAGAATCGAATAAAGAGGAATGGAGATAAGTCACAGCAGAGTCAGGCTAGTAAGGAAGCGATTGCAGTCCCTTGTAGAGAAAATCCTGTACCGCACAAACCTCAATAGAATAAGAGAGGATGTTCACAGGAGCATAAGCACCATTAGCAGAAACTGTACAGGATACGGGTAAATGGCCGCTAATGTTTCCTGTGTTGCCTTGGAGAAATGGACAGCGCCTTAAAGTTCCGCTTAAATGGAATTAAGATGACACAATTAATATGGATCATACCACGCAAAACTTGATTGCGCTACGTACAGCAAGAATGGATTAGATGCAACCATTCAATGCTTCTCTTTCCAACAGTACGGATTACCTAGCAATTTTCAAAGGATATAATTAATTAAGTAGCAAAATAGACTACTTTGAAGTATTTAAAAACAGAAAAAACTATTTCAACTGAAGGTATTCCAGTACAATCCTATAATCTCTCGCTTAATTTTATTACAAATTAACGTTGCCAGAAATAAGTTTTTCTTATTCAATAAATTCAAACAAAGAAAGTCAGGTATGATGCAGCCTCGGCATGGATTAGCGTGGGCTGAATTACTTTGGTAAAACCTAATAAACTTGCAAACTTCCTGTATACAAATAGAACAGTTACAACCAGAAAATACTTCAATAACAACTTAGAAATACAGCTTCAAATATATATATCTAATCCTTACATCTCTTAAAGCTTAACTTTGTTTACATAATAACTTTAAATATAGGTTTACTTGGAAACCTCGAATTTACAAGTACCTCTAACTTAAATATGGAATCCACCAAAACAAATTAGAAGTATTTGTTTATACTTTAAAGAATGTAGTTTTACAAAACCATTTTTACTCTGGTAAAACTACGGTTGTTGCAAACTCTATGGCGATAAATAGTTATTTTTTTAAAAAAAATGTAAATTACAAAATCTGGTGGAAACAGACACATTGGCTTTTTCTATAAGAAGTATTCGTAACTGTCAACTTTACCGAAAACTTGGTATTTTTATTATATACTTATTAGTTTTAATATGGATGAGAGCTAACTATACTATAATTTATTACTATAGTATTTAAAATTTCAGCCAATACTTAATGCAATTTCACTTAATCTAATGAATCAGATTTTATTTCTTGAATTCTCTTTTCTGCATAATTAAACCGGAAATACCTACCTGTTAGTGCAATCAGAAAGATACGTCACTACAGTATTGCATAATATAGGTATTTTTCACTCGGCTTTAACTTAGTTCTAACTTGCACTTGATTGCTATGTTATCTTATGAGATAGCTAAGACTTTGTGCTGGAATAATTCTTTAATAAACCTTAAGGTTTTCTAAATATTTTTTTGAGATCATAAATAAACATTGGTTAGAATTATCTACTATTATTGTTTTCGATAGACGAAATAATAATTAAAATTATTTTTTATGACTGAATTCCTAACCAAATCACAGATATACAGGGTGACCATGGTTACAGGCTCCACCCACTTTTTTTTTAAACGGCGGGAAATTTCGAAAAATGAAAAAACACGTATTTAATCATTTTTAGTCTAGTTTATTTTCAGTGATTGAACCATTTTTTCAAACCCCTGTATCTCGAGATACAGCATCCAACTTTGTTTTTTCAAATAAAACGTTATATTTTTTGTTGCATATTTTTATAGTATTTGAGCTCCTAAAAAATACAAAACAAAAATTTTTGAAATCGGTTAGGTTTTTCAAAAGTTATGGGTATTTAAAGTATGAAAAACAAATTTCGGTTTACTGTCAAAATTACGTTATTTTTTTTAAAGAATCTGTTCAAACTGGGCACAATCAACGGATAGGCAAGCCAAAACTCTGGACTCCCACGCTTTGCTTGTAACAGCACTTACGGTGGCGAAGTCAAGATGTAGGCAGGTTAGAGTTATTCGACGTTCAGGTGGTTTTTTCTACAACCGTTTGGTGTGGAGTTTTAAGAAATCAACTAATATAACGGCCCATACTTCTAAAGAGAGAACTTAACTGGTGAAAGGTATCTAACTTTTTTTAAGAGACATTTTGCCAGTTCTGTTTGAAGATGTTCCTCTACAACGTCGGCTAGATATGTATTTTCAACTAGATAGTTGCCCGGCACATAATGCGAGAGTTGTTCAAGGTTATATGGACAGA
Organism: Rhodnius prolixus; assembly: GCF_049639745.1. Classification (NCBI taxonomy): domain Eukaryota; kingdom Metazoa; phylum Arthropoda; class Insecta; order Hemiptera; family Reduviidae; genus Rhodnius; species Rhodnius prolixus. Next base: position 11,485,035 of record NW_027411634.1, on the reverse strand, counting down.
AATTTCCATGAAAAGTGCTTAGGGACTCATTGTCTCATCCAGTGGCCACCTCGTTCTCTGGACTTAACCCCAATGGACTATTTTTTGGGGGATACCTAAAAAAATAAAGTGTACAGTAACCTTAATCCCGTGGCTTCAGTAGATGATCTGAAACGTTGAATAACTAGCCTGCCTAGATCTTGACTTCGCCACCATAAGTGCTGCTACAAGCAAAGCGTGGGAGTCCAGAGTTTTGGCTTGCCTATCCGTTAATTGTGGCCAGTTTGAACAGTTTCTTTAAAAAAAATAACTTAATTTTGACAGTAAACTGAAATTTGTTTTTCATAATTTAAATACCCATAACTTTTGAAAAACCTAACCGATTTCAAAAAAATTTTTTTTGTTGTTTTTAGGAGATCAAATACTACAAAAATATGCAACAAAAAATATAACGTTCCATTTGAAAAACAAAAGTTGGATGCTGTATCTCGAGATACAGAGGATTAAAAAAATGGGTCAATCACTGAAAACAAACTAGACTAAAAATGATTAAATACATGTTTTTTATTTTTTCGAAATTTCCCGCTGTTTAAAAAAAAGTGGGTGGAGCATATAACTCTGGTCACCCTGTATATCTAGAATATATTTTTAATGTTTGTACTTATCAAATAGCTTTTTTTTTCCTTTTTTATTTGTTAACCATTATCATTAAAATGTTATAGATATTTTGCTATTTCGATGTTTATTGCTACCACTTTGGGGAGACATTTTCGAGTGATTTTAGTTTTTATATTTAGGCATTTATATTCGTATTTTTGTTGAAGAATACTTACTTCTAGATAGTACATAAAAAATATCTAATTTCCTATGCAATGGCTTTGAATAAGAAAGTTGAAAAGGAATGAACTTGCAGGCGAGCTTTTAAGGCTCCAAGAGTGTCCTACTAATTTCAGAAGAGAAGAATGACGGCTAATTGACCAGAGAAGAAAGCCCAGGAACCCGCCGCGGGCAATGGAGAAAAGGTGGCCACTACCAATTACTTATTGTAGGCGTCACATCCCCTTGCTGGCCTCTGTCGACAGCTCTAGCCGAAAATGCTATCACCAGTGTCGGTGTGAGGTTGTTAACATTAAGAAATGCCAGTAAATATCAACCTTTATGAATAGATGCGGGCTCCAGTGGGGCCCTAGCCCAGGTGGTTTTATTCAGAGCTGCGACCTTTTTGAAGGCTGGCAATTCAACTGGAAGGCGACCCCCCCAGAGCAAAGAATGGGACTGTCCTGGCCAGAATGTTATATAGTGTCGGGCGGCCAGCAAGATTGACGGAGATTGGCAAAAGAATAGGTTAATAACTATATACGTAACAATGTGTTAGAACACCCAGTGCTTTGTCTAACACTACCTCCATTAGGTCATCTTTTAGGGCTTGTGTTATTATGAAATACGAAAATGAAGTATTGATTGAAGTATACCAGATAACTAGACAAACAGAAACCGACTTCGCGAGACAACTTGAAATTCTAGCAACACTATTATTTCTCCTAACTTATGCAATTGAGGGGAGCAACGCCTACCAAAGTTCAAGCTGTGGTGGCCATAGCAGATACAAAATTAAGGATTAAGGATTAAAATAGCGAGGCGGGACCTGTGCCCCATGGCACTGCAGCCAAAAGAGGATCTAGTAGACGAAACCTTCCCTACTAAGAGGTTGAGGACTTTCCCTTCTAGTTCTTTTTGCGCTACTATCTCCTTTGGTTTCAAAGATCCAAAAGTTTCATAGCGCAACAACAAGTGAGAGGCCGTTTCCTCCTCATTCTGACACAATCTGAACAACGGTTCCGAGCTGATAAGCCCCCACCTTGTACAGATGCTTCCAGAACCTACCTTGCCCCGTGAATAGGCCTGCAATCAGAGTAATGTGATCCCTACCCAAGCACAGAGTCTCTTTGGCTCTTTTTTTACACAGCCAAGACATCATAGTCCAAGTTCTTTTCATGTTCTCTCCAGATCCAGTCTCTGGGAGCTACCAGAACAGCACCCTTGGTGATTCCCAGGCAATAGGAGCACTGCTAAAGACCCCCATAATCAACAGACAGGCCAGTCTCAACACCCAGGCTAGAACCTTGATGGCCGTCTGTTGTTCAGTCTTCCTCCACCACACTACTTCACCGTAGATGATAATACAGGAATGACTGTTCGTGAGTAGAGCCATTGAGTTATTTTGGGGCGTAAACCCCATGTCTTCCTACAGGTTCTAGTAGTACCACAAAGAGCCTGTTTTGCCTTTACTGTAACTTCGTCTAGATGTGCTTTCCAAGTTAGTCTGTAGCCTAGGACAACGCCCAGATACTTAACCTAACCCGATACAACCAGAGTATTTTTAAAAATTCGAAGATTTTTGTAGCCCTCCGCGTCCCTTTTCCTAGTAAAGGGACCAGAGTAGTCTTAGAAGAGTTCTCAGTAAGATCTACCCAGATACAAAATAGGTGCGACAGAATATTTAAAAAAAAAAATGCATTTCCTTCTGTAAAACATATTTTTCATTTCAGGTACAGCCTCCTTCAAAATATATCTTAATTTAAAATGGAAACAAAATCTCTTGCCTTTCATCCTATTTTCCTATAACTAGGGAGAATTACAAGAAGATGACTTCCATCTTATTTGCCCAAGGTGTAGTAAATTTCAACGAAATCGACTTTTATTCGGCGGAAAACAAAAAGAAAACGCAATCGTAACGCGCAGAAAGAATTTCTAAACATAAGAATGTCTAATAAAATACCACTTTCTAAACTTAACAGATTATTTTTCAATTCACGACCATTCTAGTAGAAATTTCCACCAACATCTCATCAAGATCAGAACATAAATCACTTTTATTGAACAATAAACTTGAAATTCCTTGCAATAAGAATACAGTTGATAGAAGTTTATGGAGATTTTGTTAAAAGAAGAAGATGTTACTGGAAAAACAGAGGGTGAAAACTGATTGTCTGTTGTAAAAGGAAAAGCAGGGGTTTCCGTAGAATCCCCCATAAACAAGAGTAAACACATTGAAAATATTCTAACAATAATTTAAATCTAAATATCTCTCTCCGCCTACCCTGTTGTGACTTTTACACAGTCTATTGCATTTCAATTAATTTAGAAGGGAAGAATACGAAAAGGGTGGAAATGAAAGTGTTGAAAACTGTGGAAATTGAAAGAGACTCACGTTTTAGGGTTTGGCGAAAAGTGTTAGGGTCTTTTGTTCATCTCTTGGAGATTTTTCCCCCCAAGGCTGCAACCCTCTGTAGTTAACAACTTCTGACTGTATTGCCTTCTGGGTGTCCACGTAGTACTGTCTACAATGCTATCATCCATTCTTTGCATTTTACTTTATCATGAATGGTAAGAATTATTGTAGAATTCTCAATTTATTACTAAATTTAGAGGTTTTTCTCTTTTTTTTTAATTGCAAGGATTTATCTTGTAAAACTGATAAATATTTTTCATTGGCCTTTATTTACAATCCAGCTTTCCCTTTCATCATCAAAGGTATCTAAATACAGTTGGCCGTGTCAAAAAACCAATCTGCCAATCAATTTGCACCATTTCAATTATTTCAACCAATCAAGTTTTATTTATTTTGGTCCTTTTACAACGACTGGTTTATTGACTGTTACCTACCATTAAAAATAAATAAATAAATAATCTAACCAAGATTTAAAAATATATTAAAGGAATACAGAATATTGCCAATTACAGTTGTAATTTTGAAATTATTTTTGTGCCAGGCTTTCGACCAAAGCTTGGCTGGGGACTTGAGTCATCTTCAAGGCTTATCCTGTATTAACAATTATAATTTGTTTTACTTTGTTAACATCAAATGCTGGTTTGCCTCGTATCCTATCTGTCCAGATAATTGAACTGTTCACTGCACAAATCAATTAACTCCATAAAACCGAACAAAAAAAAAATGGAGAAATGCGATGAAATAATTAACATTATTTTTTTACAATTCCGTTAATTGAATAAATTCAAATAAATTAACCGGTTATTATTTAGCGGCTGCTACTGAATTTGAGTTGAATTATTGCAACGATTTACAATTAGAGCACGGAGTCAAATCAAAATGGCTTCTGGAATAAATCATTTATTACTCAATGGCCGTTTTTGCCGTTTAATGGTGTTTATCCTTTATTATTTGGGAAATTATTATAAATATAAAAAAGCTGTGACTGAACCATGTGGCTTTGAAACTTTTTATTTTTATTTATTTATTTTGTAATTTACAATCTGTATAAATATATACAGTAAGTAAATAGGAGGTTAATGAGATGAACTGGTGCGGGAAGAGCAGGAGGAGAGAAGCACTCTCTATATGAGATAGGGGAATGTGAGGAGGAGAATATGAGTGGGAGAGATTTAGTTCTTCAGACGGGGCCACTGGCGATTCAGTTGGCGAGTAGGATTATTAGGGATGTCAGAGGAAGCGAGAGATTGTACAAGAGGATTAGAGCTAGTCGAGAGAGTAGTATAGTACTGGCGATTCAGTCTGCGAGGAGTATTAGGGATGTCAGAGGAAGCGAGAGATTGTACAAGAGGATTAGAGCTAGTCGAGAGAGTAGTATAGTACTGGCGATTCAGTCTGCGAGGAGTATTAGGGATGTCAGAGGAAGCGAGAGACAGTACAAGAGGATTAGAGCCCAGTCGAGAAAGTAGTATAGTACTGGCGATTCAGTCTGCGAGGAGTATTAGGGATGTCAGAGGAAGCGAGAGATTGTACAAGAGGATTAGAGCTAGTCGAGAGAGTAGTACGGAATTTTTGGTATTTAGTCTTGGCGTGTTGGTCTATAAAGGGAATGTTGAAGTCGGTGTGAAGAGTGAGGTTAGTCACCGTAGAAAGGAGCGTCAGCTATCATCTGTCGGAGGAGTTTTGACTGAAATATTTTGTACTGTCCGAATGTTGACACTTAAATTTAAGATTTTTCAAAAAGGTAGAGTTTTAATTGATTTGTGCAGATGAATGGCTCCATTTTTACTGAAATTGGCAAATTTGCTTTTTGGATTACTGAATCAAACCAAAAAACGATGGACATTATTTATGAGAAAATGTCAACTATAAAGAGAAAATAACGGGCGTTATCCAAATATTTTTTGTTTTTGTATTTTAGTACACAAACGACCTTTCGTACAATGAATTTTTCGTACATCATGCCCAACAGCGATTTACCTAAAACCTTATTAGGAAATGATTTCATTCTTATGATCTCAGAGTCAGTTTTCTAGTTTATTTATTTAGTGTGTAACACTCAGTTAAACCTAAAAATAAGTTGGTTAATTGTGAAACCTATATTCTAAAGAGATATTGATGAGTTAAAAATTAAGACAAAAATATGGAAAACAGTTGGCTGGATAAAATTCGAAAAAATAACAATGAAGAATTAGGAGAATAACTAAAAAATAAGTCTAAAAGATGAGAATAAAACGTGCTTAGATCTTAAAAATATCAATTTAATCATTTCTTTCTTCTAGAAACGATAGAGAATCTTTTTTTTTTGAATATTTGAAGACAGATTCATCATTCACCGTTCAAGAAATTCCAAACGTGATTATTCATCATTCAAAATTATCTGAAATTATGCCTATAAACTTTACCAATAATGCGGGGCCTCCTCTAGAACGGTGTACGAAGTTTTGATCATACCTCCACCTCACGTTAAACTAACTTTGATGATATAGAATTAGACATAAATAATGGGTGTCAACATTACTCAACACCTCTTATGAAGCCAGATATATTCAACTTATCTCAAAATTACTACTATATATACTCAATAGCAATTTAACAAACCACTCAACTAAATATTTTATTGTGTAAAATTGTTAAAGAGACAAATAACTTTCATTTGATTCATAAATTAGGTAATAGTAAAACTATTTTTAACAGATTTGCACAATTTTCTCTCAATAAGGGCACTGAAAAATTACTATTGAAACTTATTGTTTCATTTTTTTTCCTGCTTGCAGTTTTTTGTGTTTTGAGTTTTCAAGTATAATCCATCTGTCAAAATTTGTGGCCAGCATAAAAAGAAAACCAAGGTTTACATTCGATATTCAGGAACATTGTTAAAACTAACCAGCCCTTTATTCGAAAATGAATAATTTATACTGTACGAAAAGCGAACATAAATGAATTCAGTATGGGTAATGAGTTAAAAAAACGTGAAATCCTTTTAATATAACTCACATAGAGCAAAAATTCAAAACAATTGTCCAGATTATTGACTTTTAATCCATTATTTGCAGCAAATTATAAATTATTAATACCGCAAAATATGGGTTCGAATACAAGATGCTGGCTTTTAACATTTTTGCTAAGAATTGATCTTTCAAGGTAACTCTAAGAGAACTGAGACAAAGAAAATGTACTTTTTCTACAAGGGTCGTTTGAAAAGTCCGTGCAAAAATAAAAACTACTTAATTTTTTGGGGGAAACCTTTTTTATTTTTCAACATAGTCTCCTTTTAGGCTTATACACTTCGTCCAACGCTGCTCTAGTTAGTTGATCTCTTCGGAATAATAGGATTTGTCCAAGTATGAAAAATAGCCATTCGTTTCTGCAATCACCTCCTCGTTTGAATAAAATCTTTTTCCCGCCAGCCATTTCTTCATATTGGGGAACAAATAGTAGTCCGAGGGAGCCAAGTCTGGAGAATAGGGGGGATGTGGAACGAGTTGGAACCCTATTTCCATTAATTTTGCGACCACAACTACTGAGGTGTGAGCTGGTGCGTTGTCGTGATGGAAAAGGACTTTTTTGTGGGCCAATCGTGGGCGTTTTTCTTGCCGCTCGGTTTTCAAACGGTCCAATAACGATGAATAATATGCACCTGTAATAGTTTTACCCTTTTCCAGATAGTCGATGAGGATTATTCCTTGCGAATCCCAAAAGACAGTCGCCATAATCATTCCGGCCGAAGGAACGGTCTTCGCCTTTTTTGGCGCAGATTCCCCTTTGGTAACCCATTGTTTAGATTGTTCTTTGGTCTCAGAAGTGTAGTGATGTATCCATGTTTAATCCACAGTGACGAAACGACCTTTTAAAGTCCTGCGGATTCTTCTGAAACAGCTGCAAACCGTCCTTGCAACACTTCACACGAGTTTCGTTTTTGGTCAAGCGTGAGCAATCGCGGCACCCGTCTTGCGGATAGCTTTGTCATGTCCAAATGTTGATGCAAAATATTATGTACCCGTTCAATCGAGATGCCCACAGCACTAGCAATCTCACGCACCTTCACTCTTCTGTCATCCATCACCATATCATGGATTTTATCAATGATTTCTGGAGTAGTAACCTCAACAGGGCGTCCAGAACGTTCAGCGTCACTTGTGCCCATATGGCCACTCCGAAAATTTTGAAACCACTTATAAACTGTTCTAATCGAAGGTGCAGAGTCACCTTCAATGTTTATCAAGCTTCTCTTTAGTCTCCTGAGGCGTTTTGCCTTTCATAAAGTAGTGTTTAATCAACACACGAAATTCTTTTTCGTCCATTTTTTGAAAATCACTCGACTTCCTCGATTCAAACGAATGCCAAACACAAAGAAATAGACCGATCTGGCTGAAACTTGGTGTGTGTTCTTCCAAGAGATGCTACTAACTAAACATAACCTCGATAGGCGCCAGTGGTGCTATTTCTCTGACTTTGCACGGACTTTTCAAACGATCCTCGTACATAAAAGAAAAAACGAATACTGGATACAAGATAAACCGGATGTAATATTAATTTAAAAAAGCCAAATCTATGCAAGCATAGCTGCTCAACAACAAAAATGACAAAACTTACAAATCAAATTAAAATTAAACCATTAATATTATTGATTTTGGGGAATATTGAGGTGCGGCCATTAAGTTCAAACACAAAATTTTGTTTCTTCATATCAACGTCTCGGTAAATAAATTACCTTCTTCAGTGTCTTGTACAAAAAGAATATTACAACTAATATAGATACAAATTGAGTAACAATCTATATTGGCGTAATATTACCTTTTCTGAAATTGAACTTAATGACAACACCACAATATTCCCCAAAATCATCAATTAACAGTGGTCGAAAACCAAAACTATCATTATTATTATTATTTTGAAAATTACCAGTAAATAAAGAACAGTGCGTAAAATTTAAAGGAATAATTTAAAAAAGATTAACGATACCTCAAGCGATCATATCATAATGTTCAAATCTACAACAGCCAGATTCTCACCTGTAACAAAAACTATCATTTTAGTAAATTGCTTTAGCCTCTAAAGTACATTACTTTAACAATACTAATGTGTCGATAATTATATATATGTACATTATTATGTAGATCTATAAGGATTCTAAATTGGCGAGGAATCGGTCAAATAAAAACAACAACTCGTCTTTTTGCCAACGTTTCGATGTTTGACAATATTTGTATTTGTAAAGTCCAGGCCCTGAAGAGGACAACATATTTTTCGAAACGTTGGTTTTTATTTGGACCGATTCTTCACCAATATTTTGAATCCTTAATTAAATAATTTACGGTCAAGAAACCTATATCTTCATAGATCTAAAACTTTCGTCTTAAAACATTCGATTAAGGGCTCTTTTAAAGTGTCATTACTGTTCAACTTCACTGCCTTGCTACCTGTATAATGTTATTAAGTATCAAATATTGAACTGATATTACAAATTTGACCAAAATTACTGGCTTACCGAAAGTGCCAATTTACCGAAAAGAATTCTCCGCATTTTGAGATTTTGAGATTTGAGAACAGCTGCGCATGACTGTACAGTGTTATACTATAACTTTTGTATAGTGATTGCAATAAACACATTAAATCTATAACGTTTCTAGAAATATTTTGTCCGGTAATTCGATTAAGTCGGTACTTCTAAGTCCGATAGATTACTTCAAAAGTGATAAGAATTAATTATTTAAGGAATATTCGGACACAAATTTTAGGTGTTTGAAGACAAATTTCTGTGTTAGAATTTCGAGAAAAGTAGTTAGAAAAATTCAGAGTAGTCACAATAGAATTGTTGTTGATATGTTACAAGAAAGCAAAAAATCCAAATCCAAAATCTGAAACAAATCACTGCAAAGTTATCGGAGTCAATGATGACAATGATTCAAAGTCAGGTAGCCATGAACATTATTTTATTATTTACCCTACACCCACTTGAACTAAAAACCAAAATTTACTGAAAATTAAAAGTAATTTAATTTCAAGCTCTCCGTTCTATTTTTGATATTAAACCCACTCACACTAGAGCAATATGCTGAAGATTATTCACAATATAGTTTTACTAAAAATCCGTGCATTACTACAGGAAGTGAAGACTCTATAGAGGGGAAATCTTCATTCCTCCTCCCCAAAAATATGCCTCAAAATCAAAAACCTCCCAATTTTAGAAAAATTTTCCGGCAATTCGCCGGGAATAATAAAATTAACAATCGTTTTGCGGTTTTATCCCACTTCTGACACCAAATATAAAATTTTCTCAAGAATAATTTTTTTTTTTTTTTAATGATTTAAGGCGCGTCAACATCTAAGGTTATTGGCGCCCGGAGCTTTTTTCAGTGCACTGCCGGCCTTCGGACAGTTTTCTCTCCGGACAGTAAGCTGTAAGAAGCTCCTAGGAAGAATCTAAGGGTCAGCTAGCTGGATTCGAACCCGGGACCTCCACATGGGAATCCAATACGCTAACCGCATAGCTAATCCCTTCAATAAGAATAATAATTTTTTTTTTAAACAAAAGTTACAGTCCAATATTGTACTCTGGATTATACTTTGAATTGGCCAAAAAAATCATCTCTCGTACGTCCACAAGACCCCAGTGGGTCTGTTGGGTTTAATTTTACCTACAGAATAAAAAAAATCATATAAATAATTTTTGAGACAATTTAGAAACGAAGAAAAAAATTTCATTCAGAAGAATTTTACCTCTTTGTGAGACTCAATCGAAACATTTTCTGCGATTTCCTTCGTTGTAAATCACACTCCCCGGTATGGTCTAGTTTAGCAAAAAATAATGTCAATTTTTCATTCGTAAAAAATGTACCTTTCGCAAAAGTTTAAAGAACGGAGAGAGGAAAAAGTCGAAAATAAAAATAAAAACGAAGGGATTAAATCTATTTTTTTCCAAAGGTTTCATGACAAGTTTTGTGGCTTCTTCGAGCAAATTCTTCCAACAAATGTAACAATTTGTCGAAGGGTGTAGGACATTGGGATTTAAGTCTATTTAATCTTGTTTAACTTTCTACAGTTTCAAGTGGAATTTTATAGTGATTTTCTTCATTTTAACCTGTGGAAACTAACTTGGTATTATATGTGGATGTAAAATTATAACAAGAAAATGAAAGATAATTGATCCGCTTAAGTCCGCAAGTAGCATTTTATAGTGTAATTAAATATGTACGAGGGTCGTTTGAAAAGTCCGTGCAAAGTCAGAGAGATAGCACCACTGGCGCGTATCGAGGTTATGTTTAGTTAGTAGCATCTCTTGGAAGAACACACACCAAGTTTCAGCCAGATCGATCTATTTCTTTGTGTTTGGCATTCGTTTGAATCGAGGAAGTCGAGTGATTTTCAAAAAATGGACGAACAAGAATTTCGTGTGTTGATTAAACACTACTTTATGAAAGGCAAAACGCCTGAGGAGACTAAAGAGAAGCTTGATAAACATTGAAGGTGACTCTGCACCTTCGATTAGAACAGTTTATAAGTGGTTTCAAAATTTTCGCAGTGGCCATATGGGCACAAGTGACGCTGAACGTTCTGGACGCCATGTTGAGGTTACTACTCCAGGAAATCATTGATAAAATCCATGATATGGTGATGGATGACAGAAGAGTGAAGGTGCGTGAGATTGCTAGTGCTGTGGGCATCTCGAATGAACGGGTACATAATATTTTGCATCAACATTTGGACATGACAAAGCTATCCGAAAGATGGGTGCCGCGATTGCTCACGCTTGACCAAAAACGAAATCGTGTGAAGTGTTGCAAGGACGGTTTGCAGCTGTTCCAGAAGAATCCGCAGGACTTTAAGCGTCGTTTCGTCACTGTTCATGAAACTTCGATACATCACTACACTCCTGAGACCAAAGAACAATCTAAACAATGGGTTACCAAAGGGGAATCTGCGCCAAAAAAGGCGAAAACCGTTCCTTCGGCCGGAAAGATTATGGCGACTATCTTTTGGGATTCGCAAGGAATAATCCTCATCGACTATCTGGAAAAGGGTAAAACTATTACAGGTGCATATTATTCATCGTTATTGGACCGTTTGAAAACCGAGCTGCAAGAAAAACGCCCACGATTGGCCCACAAAATAGTCCTTTTCCATCACGACAACGCACCAGCTCACACCTCAGTAGTTGTGGTCGCAAAATTAATGGAAATAGGGTTCCAACTCGTTCCACATCCCCCCTATTCTCCAGACTTGGCTCCCTCGGACTACTATTTGTTCCCCAATATGAAGAAATGGCTGGCGGGAAAAAGATTTTATTCAAACGAGGAGGTGATTGCAGAAACGAATGGCTATTTTTCAGACTTGGACAAATCCTATTATTCGGAAGGAATCAACAAACTAGAGCAGCGTTGGACGAAGTGTATAAGCCTAAAAGGAGACTATGTTGAAAAATAAAAAAGGTTTACCCCAAAAAATTAAGTAGTTTTTATTTTTGCACGGACTTTTCAAACGACCCTCGTATATACAGAGTGTTCATTTTAAAACGGCTCGCAAGCCAGGTTAGCCAGGAGGTTACCAACTGCTCTCTGTATCTGAGGAGACACCTTTGAAGGCACAGTACATGCTTAAGTTGCGTAAAGTGTATTATTTGATAAATTAAGGAATAAGTTTGATCCTTTATATGAAAGATATTGATCACTTAAATATGTGGCAGAAGGTTTCCAATTTTTCTGGTAATTAAACGCAACTATCCAAAAATTACCAAATAATTATTAAACCTTCTTGTTTGTAACAGATGTAAAATTAATTTTTAGCAATTTTGTGTATGCTTGAGAACATCTAAAGCTCGTAACATTTAATTTTTTCTTATGAAAACGACTTATTTCCCGATATTAAGAAAAATACTAGCTTTACTACCTTGGAAACATTTTTAGTAGAAAGGGGATGAAAAAATACATAAAAATGACCTATCGCGTGCTCTTCTTTCTCTTTGATAACAAGTTAAAAAATTGAAATATGATTAATAAATACCAGATTTTGAAATGGCCTAGCATCTTTAATTTTGAAGATATCGAATTGCGGTTTCCAGTTTCTTTCGTAGCTTTTTATACTCTTTAAAACTGTGTATATGAAAATTGGGATCAACTGCGAACCCTCACTTTTGGTCGCGCGTCAGCCTCGTATACGCGGGCAGGAATCTAAAATCAAGTCAAATATTCTGAAACTAAAGGTGACGGGCAACAAATTTTACCTCTACCATTTTTCGGTCAGATTAACCGTTTAAACATTAAATGCATTTAAACCGTCTTATAATGAACACCCTGTATAATAATAATAAATATGTCTTTTTTTAAAAAGGATGGAGCTTAAATTTAAAATGGTTTAGGTACCCAGGGTTAATATGACGTTAAAAGTTTAATATTTGATCAGAAGTTTGGACCAATTTAGTGGGAGATCCTGAGTTCGAATCCAGAGTATAGCTACTTTTGATTGACAAAATGTTAATCTTGAAACTATGAGCTTCCGCCCCCGTCCACGGCACCAAATTTAGTAGTCGGTCTGGTCTACAAAAATTGGTGATTACTTTTAACAGCTACCAGAAATTAAGACCATAATTAGAAAAATATTCTGCTAAATCTGGATCACTATTTTTAGTTACCAAAAACGTATAACTTTTATTATCTGATTCATATAGTTTATGGATGACTCATTTTCGATTAACCAAAACCCCCTGTTCTCCTGAAAACAAGTTTTAATAAGGGAACACTAAAACCAGCTTCGTCAACTGCGAACCCTCACTTTTGGTCGCGCGTCAGCCTCATAAGCGGACAGGAATCTAAAATCAAGTCACATATTCTGAAACTAGAGGTGACGGGCAACAAATTTTTCCCCTACCATTTTTCGCTCAGACCAACCGTTTTAGCATGAAATGCAATTGAGCCGTCTTAAAATGAACACCCTGTATATATTTTCTTTAACCATTACGGGTATTTTATTACATCTATAGGTGGGACTTAATTAGACTAACAAAACGAATCTGTTTTAATTGAAAATGAATGAATTAACTGCTCCGACTAGGGATTACTTAGGCCTAAAGTTAAAAGAAAAAAGAATTATACTTTTAAAAAGAGTCACATAAAGTTTTTTAGAACAGATGTAAAAATAATTTGACCAATTATTGCTTTTCTTATACTGGTTTTTATTTTCAGTAACCTTAAGTCCGTAATAAGTATTCTACGCGACAGTTTTTTTTTGTCTTTCTGTCACTTTTTTGGATATAACTTTAGATTGGTAAAGAAATATTCACCTGCAGGAATGTAAGTGTAAATTACAGAGTAACTAACACGCTCCATGCACACTGGAATGGACACGGCAACGTTCTTCTTGTAGTTAGAATGAATTCCTTTTGATCTTTATTATATAAAGGCAGATTGCTAGCGGAGGAACCTCTAACTGGCCATGAAAAGAATAAAATAATGTATTCAGAGGAATAATTGAAAAGAATTCAATTCTGTTTGTGAATGGCTGCTATTAGGGTGGATGACGTTTATTCTAAACTATAATGGAATATTTTCCTTTAATGGTCTGTTATCTATTTAGATTATTTTTTTTTAGTTAATTAATTCTACAGATTAAAGATGATTAGTTGTACCCAAAACCTCAGCTGGTTTTAGTAACAGTAATGAAGAATACTAAATTAATGAACTTTGATGTTGTAAAGTATCCGTATCAAAACATTACTTAAGAAGTAGTAAAGGATGTAATTATACGAGGTGTGGCTATTAAATAACGAGACTGATGCTGTAAAACATTATATTTTAAATTTATACATATTTAGTTATTATCACCTTCAATATACACCCCTCCCCTATCCATACAACGCTCCATTCGGATTTACCATTGTTCGAAACAATGCTGGAAGTCTTTTTCTGTCAGCTCCTGCATGACGAGTGCCGCTTTTGCTTTAACAGCTTCAAGGACTGAAATCGTGTTCTTTTAATGCAGATTTGACTTTGGGGAACAGATAAAAAGTCACATGGTGCCAGGTCAGGCCTAAAACTGGGATGTTGTACTTGGCTAGAAACGTCTTGTGACAGAAAAATGCAGTGTGAGCTGGCGCGTTGTCTTGATGGAGAACCCCGTGACTGGGGTCCATTTTTTCCTTACCCTTTCACGGAGTTGAGCAAGCACCTCACGGTAGTAATGTTGATTAATTATAATCGATATTTTCGTCCGTTTTGGACGTGGAAGGGCGACCTGGGCGGTCATCATCTCCGACGTCTTCTCGGCCATCTTGCAAACGCTTGAACCTCTCAAAAACTCGCGCATCTGATAAACATTCATCGCCATAAACTTCTTTTAATAAAAGATAAGTTTCAGTAGCCAAATTTCATGTGAAATTTCACGATAATTCGTTGCTCTACTACATGTGTAGTATCATGTTTTCGGCAAAACGAAACTAACACCTCTTTTATACAAACGACGGTTAAAGTCAGACAGATTATTCTACAAACACGTGAGACGCTGTAATCGAAAGAGAAGGCTTTACGCTGCACAGCTGTCGGTGGCTAGGATTTGGTTCTTCTGTAGCAGCATCAGTCTCGTTATTTAATAGCCACACCTCTTATATACGAGGTGTGTTCAAAAAGTAACGGGAATTTTTAAATTTCGCGGGTCTGGAGAGTCTGATTGTAAATTTTTTTTTTTATTATGTTGGTACACATGCCCCTGAAGTACGATAAAATTTTCAGTAATATTCATTGTTTACTTCTTAAGTGGCAGCCGTTAAGGTTAGACGTGTTTTTCGAGCTTGGCGATTTTTGTTTGTTAAAAAAAATGGATCAAAGAATTTGTATTAAATTTTGCGTAAAAAATGAAATAAAGTGTGTGAAATGTTAATAAAGGTATATGGTGAGTCTGCTATGAGTAAAACAAGGATTTACGAGTGGTATAAGCGTTTCCAAGATGGCCGCGAAAACGTTGAAGATGACGAACGACCTGGACGTCCAAGCACATCAACAACCGATGAAAACGTGAAAAAAGTGAAAGAAATGGTTATGAACGATCGCCGAATCACAATCAGAGAAGTCGCTGATGATGTTGTCATATCAATTGGCTCATGCCATGAAATTTTTTCTGATGTTTTGGGTATGAAACGTGTGGCAGCAAAATTTGTTCCAAAATTGTTGAATTTCGAACAAAAACAGCGGAGAATGGAAGTTGCTCAAGAGTCACTCAATGAAGTCGACAACGATGCGGATCTACTGAAACGTGTTATAACAGGTGACGAAACATGGGTTTACGGATATGATGTCGAAACTAAGGCTCAATCGTCCCAGTGGAGGCATTCTGGATCGCCAAGACCGAAAAAGGCTCGACAAGTGAAGGTTATGCTCACTGTGTTCTTCGATTTTAATGGCATAGTGCATCATGAATTCTTGCCACAAGGTCAAACAATCAATAAGGAGTACTACCTACAAGTTCAACGCCGTTTGCGTGAAGCAATCCGAAAAAAACGCCCGGATTTGTGGCAAAACAATTCATGGATTTTGCACCACGATAATGCACCTGCTCACACTTCATTGCTTGTTCGTGAATTTTTGGCCAAAAACAAAACTTTAACGATGCCCCAGCCTCCATATTCGCCAGACATGGCTCCATGTGACTTTTTTCTATTTCCAAACATAAAGAGAACATTAAAAGGCCGTCGTTTTACAAGCATAGATGACATTAAAAGCGAATCGCTAAAAGAGCTGAAAGCTATCACAAAGATCGAGTTTCAGAAGTGTTTCGAGGAATTGGAAAAAGCGCTGGCACAAGTGTATTGTATGCGAAGGGGACTACTTTGAAGGCGACAATATTAATGTAGATGAATAAATAAATATTTTTTTCAAAAAACGAAAATTCCCGTTACTTTTTGAACACACCTCGTATATTGTGAATAGAAAGAAATGTCAAAAAAATGGGTTTGCCCTCATATCTTAAAAAAAAAAACCTCCACCGTTTTAATGTAATTCATTGAATACAAACTGAAAACCTAAATTCCATAAATATTACCAATTAGCTAGAATTGTTCCTGTAAATAAATTTCATGTTGAACTATAAACTGTTTAGTTTTATATGATATATGATTTCTATTTTGTTGACGTATTGTAGTAACAAATAGCTGTAAACTTTTTTGCCTCTACTCCAAGTAAGCAAAGTTTGTTAACAAGGGTTTGTTTGTTGAAAGCGCAATAAACAGTAAGGTGGGCGCTACGTCATAACTCGCAATAAAATTAAATTAATTGCAATTATTATTGAAGTTGGTATGATGCAGATTTTGTTTGTTGTGTATAGTCAAGTTGTAGTTGACTGCAATCTAACATTATGTACTGAGTCGAGTTTATTCGTTACTATTTTTAATTGTTTGTTTTAACAATCGTAATTTACCTCATTTACAAACATATTCTCATAATTATTATTTTAATTATACAATTTTTTGTGTTATTTAGTGTTCTCTTCAAATATAATTAATTGAAGTAAGAAACATATTTTTTACTATAAATTTCTCACATTAACCATTAAAATAAAATGCAAGGCCTAGAACCCTGGGAATCGAACCCACTAAACCAACAATAACATCTTAAAAGTTTTGCGGACCACGCCTCTAACCCGCTCGGCTATCGTGACGCTACTGATTTTACGATAATAATTTTCAATAACCACTTTCAGAATTCATGATTTTTATTGGTTAGTTCCCCAATAAAGATTCTTCATTTTTTCAAAATTCATAAGAGGGTTCGATATGTTCACGTACACCTTTATATTAATGTCCTAAATGGACGGAGACTTTAAAACGCTGGTATTTATTTGTACTTCTTAAGAAATTCAAAATTCATAAAAAAATATCTATAAATGTAATAATAAAGCCACATATGTTATTATACATAGATATGTTGTTGACCTTATGACACATTACAGCATCACCTTTAACATCTAATCTTATTGCTTAACAATAAATTACAGGGAAAGTTTCCTGTCTGTCAGTATCCTAAGTATTATAAATAAATATATTTCAGTTGCTTTTTATCAACTTATCGTTTTTATTAACTTTTATTATTGTAGGGAACCGTTTAAAACAAGGCCATTTTTCAGGTTTTTTTTAGGTTACAGTTTAATGACTATTGCACATTTCAAAGAAAGATGGTTGAATTTAACCGTTGCAGCATGCCATTTGCACTTAATTCTCAATCGGCTTGGCTCTTTGGATAGATTTGGAAAAGTGTACTGCCACAGAACAACAAACTTATACTTCATTTGTATGGTATCAAATTCCACTACTTGCTGAACGTACGCGAGTAACTGAAGTAAACAAAAAAATACTGCAATCTTATCTCCTCATTACGATCCTCTTATTGCTACACGAACTCTTCAAACGCACTTCAACCACTTACAGGACTGGCTTATCAAATGGCGAATCAAAACTAACGTTACCATATCAAAATATATAGTATTTACTTTAAGTCGAAAAATCCTACCTCCCATCATCTTGAATCAAATTCCTATACCAACTGTGGACAAAGTACGCTACCTTGGACTGTACCTAGAAGCAAACGGTTGGACATGGAATCCCCCAGACTAGACTGAAAAGACAAGAAACTAACCAACGCTACAAAACTTCTCGCCAGACTACTTGACAAACGATCGAAACTTAACCTACATAACAGAAGACTCTTTTATACCTGTTGTTACTGCGACCTATTTGGTCATACGGCATCGAAGTGTGGGGATCGACTAAACGTTCCAATTCTTTACGCATCCAGACTTTACAATCAAAAATACTACGAAAACTACTTGACGCTCCATTCTACATTTCTAACCTCACCACACATAATGACCTCAAAATCCCTTTCATTAACGACCTTACTAAAACTCGTTTCTTAAAATTTCATTCCTTTACAGCAGCTCATCCTAATCCTTTAATTGAACACCTATCTTCTTCCACATTACCAGGTAATCCTCTAAGGAGATTGAAGAGGAGATGGCCCCGCGATCTACTCTCCTCATAACAGTATGGTGATCTGATCACGTTAATGGAGTGTCGCCACTGGGTGCCTTCTCCAATCTTCAATCAAGTCACTGTATTACATCACATTTGCTTGTTGCAACAACCGTTGCAGTCGCAGATTTCAATAGAAGATTTAAAAAAAAACTTGTTACTAAAATGTTGAATAAGTGAATTAATTTACCAGTTCACAATATATTTCCACGATTTCCTGAAGGGTCGCAACCCCATAATTTAAGAAGCACTGCTCTGTACAATACAATAAATACAAGGGTCGTTTGAAAAGTCCGTGCAAAAATAAAAACTACTTAATTTTTTGGGGTAAACCTTTTTTATTTTTCAACATAGTCTCCTTTTAGGCTTATACACTTCGTCCATCGCTGCTCTAGTTTGTTGATCCCTTCCGAATAATAGGATTTGTCCAAGTCTGAAAAATAGCCATTCGTTTCTGCAATCACCTCCTCGTTTGAATAAAATCTTTTTCCCGCCAGCCATTTCTTCATATTGGGGAACAAATAGTAGTCCGAGGGAGCCAAGTCTGGAGAATAGGGGGGATGTGAAACGAGTTGGAACCCTATTTCCATTAATTTTGCGACCACAACTGCTGAGGTGTGAGCTGGTGCGTTGTCGTGATAGAAAAGGACTTTTTTGTGGGCCAATCGTGGGCGTTTTTCTTGCAGCTCGGTTTTCAAACGGTCCAATAACGATGAATAATATGCACCTGTAATAGTTTTACCCTTTTCCAGATAGTCGAAGAGGATTATTCCTTGCGAATCCCAAAAGACAGTCGCCATAATCTTTCCGGCCGAAGGAACGGTCTTCGCCTTTTTTGGCGCAGATTCCCCCTTGGTAACCCATTGTTTAGATTGTTCTTTGGTCTCAGGAGTGTAGTGCAGTTGAAATGGCTGGCGAGTAATGGTGAAGGAATGCCTAACTTTTGGAAGGAAGATCGTTTGGAAACCTTAGAGTAAAGGAAGCACCCAATTGAAATGGATTGGTGAGGTAGAGGAGGTATTTAGATTAAGGGAATGAGATGGCGTAGAAGGGTTCTGAAAAGAGAAGAATGGATCAGGATTTGTGAAGCTGAATGGTCCAGGTGATCTTGAATGGCTGTAGTGCTAAGAATTAGGTAGGTAATTGGATTAAATCTTAATTAATAGCAAAACAATACGTACAAAGTTAAAGTTGGTGTGCAACACTCTACTAAACAATATTTAAAAAATGGCGTAACAGAAAGTTAAAAAAAAGACAACATTTAAAAGGGCGTGCCACGAAACAAAAAGAAAATCTCTAAAAGAAAGATGGCCTCACAGTTTTGTCATCGAGGAACATAGTAATTACATTAGAATACACGGTATTTTATGTGAGTTATGTGAATGGATGAAGTACGTGCAAAATCAAAATAGAAACTTTCACCACAAGTTCTCTCTTAAAGTAATACCTCTCCTCCATTTTTTCTTTAGTTTTATTTTGATTTTTTTAAAGTTATTTATTTGAACTTCCTTTTCGTACCAAGTGTATAATGCACACTATATTATGCAGGAAAAATAACTGCACATTTTCCACATAAAATTGGTTTCTGTTTGCTTTTAGAGGCGTACAATAATCAGTGATTCTGCAACACTAAATTTTCTTCTCTGAAAATTTACGATAATTATTCTCGTTCAATCGGATGTTGTAAAAAGGGTTTAGCAAAGCAATCAACAATAGCTTTTCTTTTTAAATTAATTTTTTCTCAGATTTTTCCGCAAGGATTTTCTTTTTTAATGACGTCAACCGTTCTGTTGCTTTTTATCTTCTCATATTACAACTTTTTTTTAACACGCTTAAGTTCTTTATTAACACCTTTGGCATTTATTGAATTAGCTACTAGCATGGGCACTTAAACTTGTAAGGTTTCTCTTAAGTGTTTGAACAAAGAATGACCTAGGTTAATATCTTTATATTACTTATTCATCGCTGAGAGCACATTGGATTCCCTTGCGGAGGACCCGGATTTGAATCCAGCTGCTGACCTTTTTTCTCTTCTTAGGAGCTTCTTACAGCTCACCGTTCGGGACAGCGTTGTCAAGTTGTAATCGTCTGCCGAAAAGGTGTGAAAAGTGGCACTGAAGACGAAACTAGTGTCTTATAATTTTTTTTTTTTTTGTACAGGGTACTTACTATAAAGGGCCTAAAAAGATATGCCTAGAACAAAATTAGAACCATCGCCGAAAGACAAAAGTAAAAATTGGGATGAACAGGACATGGTTGATGCTATCAAAAACTGTAAGGGAGAAAAAACTTGGTATTCGAGAAGCTGCACTTCACTTCAGGGTCCCAAAGTCAACATTGTGTCGCCTATTATCCAAACAAACAGATTTTGAAGACGATTCTGATGTTTCAGTTTCATCAGGAGAATCGTATTTGTCCACTCCACCCCAAAATTCGACACCAGAAAATGAAGATGCGGATTGCATTTTTTGCGGAGTTCAAGAACTCAAAGCCCGGAGAAATGTGGATTGGGTGCATTGTTTGTTGTAGTTAGGCTCATATGGAATGCACGGCGTGTGAAAAGGAGTCATTTGTTTGTGATTTTTGTGTCCAGTCCACACCTATCATGTCTTGACATTTCTCTAAGAAAACTGATTACACCCTAATTTTTGTCCTTAATGTACGATAATTGTGTAAAATATAGTTTTGTGGCATATTTAAGACTTATTTTTACAATTCATGGAGAAACGAGAACATTAACTATAATTATTATGTGTGTCCCGTATTACCACCACACTTTCTGAAAACCCAATATGGCACCAAAAGACTTTTTCAGTGTAACTCCAGACTCCTTGCTGTGATCCACTCAGGACTCCGAATTTACAAAGACAAATAATGTATGTCCATGATTTTACTTCAGAATAGATTTTAAATTCAGTAGTGTTCAAAATATGCAAGGTAAAAAAAGACTGTCCCATATTACCGCCATCACATCTAATAATGGATATACTAAACCGTTAGACATCAAAACAAGCACGGAAAGAAAACCATGCCAACTTATAATGCGCGCAAATGTTGCTTCATTCTACCAAACGTATGTTGAAACACCATTTTATTCGAAAAGACCATCCATTAGACAGGATCAAGTCCGTCTAGCGAATATTATTTGCACGAAATAGGCTAAAAAAAATCGAATCAAACTATTTGCAAAAAAAAAGTGTGCCATTAACAAAAGAAAGAGACCAGCTACGAGGAATGAGGAAGAATCTTTGAAGAATACAAAGATTCTGAAAACTATTTCCTGTATCCATGAAATCTTAAATAAGGAAATTTGTTAATGACATCGTTAACCAGTTAAGCGCGTTTAACGTGTATACACGTCAAACCAAATCTCTGTTACGGTGCGTTCGACTCGTTGTGAAAAATATAAAATTGCTATTAACTATAAAAACTAGAAATTTTAATAAAATACAATAAGAATATTATATGGTGGGATGTTTCCTTTATCTTACCAATAGTACTGTGGTGGAAGTCAGCCAAATGATAAGTGGTTGGTACATGTTTGGTCTCCGCATTAGAGATTGGGGAATTGCGCACACAAATAGAAGCTCTCAACCCTTGTGCAATGCCGTTTTTACCTTAGATAGAGATTCAGATCTCAGTACGAGCATGATTTCATTTTGCACAGAATTTAAAGCTCCTTGTAAAAGCTCTTGCGCCCCTAGTTAACTAGAGCAATGCATACGTGAAGCGGTGCAAGATTTTTTGAATGAGCACAGAATTGCTCTGTAATCTAGAAGCCCCTCAGAGATTGCAGAAAAAGTCGCTTGCAGTGACTATTACGACTATTGTAAACTTTTGGTTGTTTTGCCCTGCGTTCGACACGTGTATACACGTCATTGTCTAATTTTGATTCCGCACACTGTGGGATTTTTTTTTTTTTTTTAAATAAATTCCACGATGAACTGGTTAAGAAGTAAATAAACGAAAATGCTTCAAATGGTAGATAAGTTTAAACCTTAGTAACGCGAACGCTGAGTTCTTAAATTTACTATCCCCCAAGCACATTTAAGCTTCTGATCCGGGTAATGGACCCGGCAATCCATTGTGAAACCTTTGGTGAGCGCAGGGGAAAGTTTTGAAGACCAAACATATGATTCTTTACTACAGGAGTACCACAGAGTACGTTTGACCAAATAAGCTATGATTTATTCCAACAGTTAATACTGTAGACAAACAATCATTGATTAACCTTGATACAAGGCCCACGTAATATTGTATTAATATACATGGGCTAACGTTACTCAAATGTACACACATACACAAACCACCAAATACCGGTAATACAAACCAATACATAATAACATCAACCTACGTCATAACAATGTAATAATAATATTAATATCAAAACTAGGAGTAATTCTTATTTCCAAAATGAGTTATTTAAATTGAAAAGCTTCTTTTTTTATATATTTTCGCTAGCTAAAAAGTTATAGCAAGTAGAAAAAGTTAATTTTGAACAAACAATGTTAATTATTATCTTTTTTACATGTATTTCATGTTAAATTTTTTGTTTTATTTCAAAAGTTTCTGAACAAACCCTCTTACCAATGCTTCATTTCAAAAATATTAAACTAACTACGCCATTTTAATCAATTTTGTATTACATAGCTGTACAGCAGCTACAGCTATCATTTGTATCCATCTGCTGTGATGGATGCTACAACCCATGCATCTTGCAATTTACTCGTAGAAGTAAAAAAAAAAAGTGCATTTAAAAAAAACGATGGTTTTGGTATTTTTTCGTCCGTTGTTTATGGATGATTTTTGTGGAATATCGAGGTGCGGTCATCAATAAATACAACTTTTTTTCTTTATACCAACGTTTCGGTAATTTTTACTACCTTCTTCAGGGTATAATAAAAAAGATTGTGAACTTTAAATTATTATTATTATTAAACTTCACAAACTTTTTTATAATACCCTGAAGAAGGTAGTAAAAATTACCGAAACGTTGGTATAAAGAAAAAAGGTTGTATTTATTGATGACCGCACCTCGATATTCCACAAAAATCATTTAAAAATAATATAGATTTAAAGTAGTAAAGTTACTAATCTAAATTTTAAGACAGACGAGATGGACGACAGAGTATTTATTGCACTTTTATTTGCAATATTTGGTTGTACGATCTGGACAAAGGGACAATCTGATGCATCCTGGACAAGGTGGATGCATTTTCCGTAGAAAATTTAAAAAATTCTAGAAGTTTTGCTATTCTATCACTAATGATTTTTTTTTTTTTTTTTTAAATCAGCGACTTAGTAACCCAAAATCTGGTACCGGATATGACAGATAAATTGAAGGAAACGTAAAAATAATTCAGAAAAATGAACGAAAAACCATAATATTCGCTACAAATATCAGCCTACTACGGCTAGTTCGGCATTAAATATAAATTCAATTAAAACTTTGATAAAAAGTATCCACAGAGATTCTACGAGGGTCGTTTGAAAAGTCCGTGCAAAGTCAGAGAGATAGCACTACTGGCGCGTATCGAGGTTATGTTTAGTTAGTAGCATCTCTTGGAAGAACACACACCAAGTTTCAGCCAGATCGGTCTATTTCTTTGAGTTTGGCATTCGTTTGAATCGAGGAAGTCGAGTGATTTTCAAAAAATGGACGAAAAATAATTTTGTGTGTTGATTAAACACTACTTTATGAAAGGCAAAACGCCTCAGGAGACTAAAGAGAAGCTTGATAAACATTATGGTGACTCTGCACCTTTGATTAGAACAGTTTATAAGTGGTTTCAAAATTTTCGGAGTGGCCATATGGGCACAAGTGACGCTGAACGTTCTGGACGCCCTGTTGAGGTTACTACTCCAGAAATCATTGATAAAATCCATGATATGGTGATGGATGACAGAAGAGTGAAGGTGCGTGAGATCGCTAGTGCTGTGGGCATCTCGAATGAACGGGTACAAAATATTTTGCATCAACATTTGGACATGACAAAGCTATCCGCAAGATGGGTGCCGCGATTGCTCACGCTTGACCAAAAATCGAAATCGTGTGAAGTGTTGCAAGGACGGTTTGCAGCTGTTCCAGAAGAATCCGCAGGACTTTAAGCGTCGTTTCGTCACTGTGGATGAAACATGGTCCAGACTTGGCTCCCTCGGACTACTATTTGTTCCCCAATATGAAGAAATGGCTGGCGGGAAAAAGATTTTATTCAAACGAGGAGGTGATTGCAGAAACGAATGGCTATTTTTCAGACTTGGACAAATCCTATTATACGGAAGGGATCAACAAACTAGAGCAGCGTTGGACGAAGTGTATAAGCCTAAAAGGAGACTATGTTGAAAAATAAAAAAGGTTTACCCCAAAAAATTAAGTAGTTTTTATTTTTGCACGGACTTTTCAAACGACCCTCGTAGTTTTAAAATTGCTTTAACTAATTCTCAACTTCTTCCAGAGCTATCAAAGTCACTGAAAAAAATCTAGTACACAGATTTGATTCTAAAAAAATTGGTGCTGCCGCGCTTACATTGGCGCTCTGTCGATTTCCTTTTTAATCTATTGATAACGGCCATATTATCTTTCAAAAGATAAACACAAAAAAGTAACAAAATGGCTTCACCTCAATACCAAAATATTTAAAAATTGCCTAAAAGCTAAACTGCACAGTGAAGAGTTAAACAATGAACTTGAAGGAATTCTATGCTAAATAACTTCTGTTCAAAAAATGGAATGAAAAGTGAAAACGTTTTTCTCTAAAAATAAGACAATAAATAAAAATGTAATCTAGCATACAAATAAGGAGACGGGAGGCATAAAAATTAGCGATATTAAAGAAACGAACAGATGTGCTTTAATATAGAAGGGAAATCCATCATCTCGATGATCATAAAAACTGAATTTAAAATACTTGAAGTCTAAGTAAATAAGTTGTACTTAGTTTTCGGGTATTTGAGAAAAAAATAATCATTATTAAAATAAATTAGTGTAGGTCTACAGAACTAAGAATACCCGAGTTTTTCGAATCTTCGCCGTTCACCATTAGTGGGCTATTACTTATTAATTTATTAATTCCAAAATTGAAATGGAAAAATCTTCTGCTTACTTTTAATTAAAAATGGTGTTTAGAAAATAAATAAAACTGAAAAGTTAAAAACAAAAAAAAAGATGGCTGAAAAAAAATTAACTAGAAAATTAATTATTTTTTTGGGCTTTGTAGTTCATCTGTCAGGTTGCCCTTGCTCGAAGGAGGGACGATTTCCGGTTAGAGAGTGATGCTGAGAGGGGGAAAATCTATAAAAGTTTATGAAGAGGAAGTGGAAAAAGGGGAATGAAAATCTACACTTTCCGGTTATATTTCTAAAACTTTTCTTTCTTGATTTTCGCAGCTTCTTCCCTCAGTTTATCTCAAACTCTAAATCTAAATAGGGCACTTAGATTGTCAGCAGACTTCTTCTTTGTTTTGTTTTTTTTTCAGTTCAACTTTTTATTATAAACTTCCCTTATATTTAAAGAAGAAGAAGCTCAAGAACCGGAAATCCCAGCTTTTTTTAAAAAAAACAAGAATTTCGACCAGTTTTCCCCTGTAAACTTCCCCTAATCCACAGCCTTCAGTATTTTCTTCTTGTCATCTCTCTAAAGTAACAGATACACACACCAAAAAAGGTAGTAAGTAAGCCGAAAAGTTTTGTTCTTTACACTTTTTTTCTTTTTAATTAACAAATATTCCTTATATACAACAGACACCTCAACAACCAAATACTATCCTCTCCACCTTTGCTGACGATACTGCTAACTTATCTCCTCATTCCGATCCTCTTATTGCTGCACGAACTCTATAAACGCACATCAACCACTTACAGGACTGGCTTATCAAATGGCGAATCAAAACTAACGTTACCAAATCAAAATATATAGTATTTACTTTAAGACGAAAAATCCTACCTCCCATCATCTTGAATCAAATTCCTATACCAACTGTGGACAAAGTACGCTACCTTGGACTGCACCTAGAAGCAAACGGTTGTCATGGAATCCCCCATACCAGACTGAAAAGACGAAGAAACTAACCAACGCTACAAAACTTCTCGCCAGACTACTTGAGACAAACGATCTAAACTCAACTTACAAAACAAAACCTGTTGGTACTGTGACCTATTTGGTTGTCATACGGCATCGAAGTATGGGGATCGACTAAACGTTCCAATTCTTTACGCATTCAGACTTTACAATCAAAAATACTAAGAAAACAACGCTCCATTCTACATTTCTAACCTCACCAAACATAATGACCTCAAAATCCCTTTCATCAACGACCTTACTAAAACTCGTTTCTTAAAATTTCATACCTTTACAGCAGCTCATCCTAATCCTTTAATTGAACACTTTATCTTCTTCCTCATTACCAGGTAATCCTCCAAGGAGATTGAAGAGAAGATGGCCCCGCGATCTACTCTCATCATAAGAGCAGTGTAGTAATCTATTCACGTTAATAGATTAGGCCGCGAAAACGTTGAAGATGACGAACGACCTGGACGTCCAAGCACATCAACAACCGATGAAAACGTGAAAAAAGTGAAAGAAATGGTTATGAACGATCGCCGAATCACAATCAGAGAAGTCGCTGATGATGTTGCCATATCAATTGGCTCATGCCATGAAATTTTTTCGGATGTTTTGGGTATGAAACGTGTGGCAGCAAAATTTGTTCCAAAATTGTTGAATTTCGAACAAAAACAGCGGAGAATGGAAGTTGCTCAAGAGTCACTCAATGAAGTCGACAACGATGCGGATCTACTGAAACGTGTTATAACAGGTGACGAAACATGGGTTTACGGATATGATGTCGAAACTAAGGCTCAATCGTCCCAGTGGAGGCATTCTGGATCGCCAAGACCGAAAAAGGCTCGACAAGTGCGGTCGAATGTGAAGGTTATGCTCACTGTGTTCTTCGATTTTAATGGCATAGTGCATCATGAATTCTTGCCACAAGGTCAAACAATCAATAAGGAGTACTACCTACAAGTTCAACGCCGTTTGCGTGAAGCAATCCGAAAAAAACGCCCGGATTTGTGGCAAAACAATTCATGGATTTTGCACCACGATAATGCACCTGCTCACACTTCATTGCTTGTTCGTGAATTTTTGGCCAAAAACAAAACTTTAACGATGCCCCAGCCTCCATATTCGCCAGACATGGCTCCATGTGACTTTTTTCTATTTCCAAACATAAAGAGAACATTAAAAGGCCGTCCTTTTACAAGCATAGATGACATTAAAAGCGAATCGCTGAAAGCTATCACAAAGATCGAGTTTCAGAAGTGTTTCGAGGATTGGAAAAAGCGCTGGCACAAGTGTATTGTATGCGAAGGGGACTACTTTGAAGGCGACAATATTAATGTAGATGAATAAATAAATATTTTTTTCAAAAAACGAAAATTCCCGTTACTTTTTGAACACACCTCGTATACTTTTAAAATAATCTCTTATTGGTTAAAACAAATGTTTAAAGCGTCGTACATTAGATTTAAGAAACCTTACTGAAGACACGAACTCGTCATTGTTCACTAAAACCCTGATTAAACTTCACATACACCCTCAAACTTTGACTAGATCTTCCACTTCCGGAACACCTTTTATCCAAACAATTTAACTCGCCTTCATCGGAAATCTGTCTACATCTATCTTTCCACTCTATTTCATTACTAAGATTACTAAGCTAGGATAAATTACTTAGCTTAGATAGAAGAAATACAATCTCATATTGAAAATACTAGTTTACTAACCCATGGGTAATTAGATATTTATCCCAGAAAGCGATCTGTTTTACTCCGTAAACTTTCGCTGACATAATGGAAGTAATATTATTGATCGCAAGTACATTCCCAATATCCAGGGTGAACCAGTAAGTATTGTCCATAGGCCTACTGTGTGTAGTACATCTAAAGTGGAGTTCAATGACGTATTGGCCAACTTCATATTTTCCTCTGTTCTTGAGTGACGTCACTTTAAAGTTTTTTTTCTAAAATCATTACTTTTTTCCTCTTAAAAATGTTATTACTCAGAAAGTTAGTCCGAATTCGATTCTGATAACACGGTTAGAAAGACAGATAAATTTTCTAAAAATTGATACCATTTCAAAGCATAAGTCATTCTCCAAACAGCCTCAATCTTCCTCCGAATGCTGGAAAAATAAAAGTAATCGAAAAAAAAAAATAGTTAAGGTTTATTCACATTCTTTTCTTTTTCAACAGTTTAGTTGTGTGTGAAATTGTAATCTGGAGTAAGTACATATGAATTTTTGTTTACAAAAGTAGTACTTGTTTAAAATATTTCCTAACATTTTCTCAAATATTTCAGAGAGATCAGAATTTTTTTTTTATGTGCAATTTGTAACCTTTGACTTCCTTATTTTAAGACAATCTACTGTAAAAATTGATTACTGGCCCATCTAAAAGAGTTTTCAATGAATTAAACAACTTGATAACTAACACAGTTGGGTGCTCCTGAACACGTTTTCTTGTAAAACAAACGTAATTTCTCATACGAAGATAAAAGGAATCCTGGAAAATGATATACCGTTTGAAAGCCCATTAAACAAGGAAAACTTTTATAAAAAGTGGCCAGCACCTAGGGTCTGATAATGATCACGTAAGAGTCTAATGTTTTCTTCAAAAATTTCGATTACTTTTATTTTTCCAGCATCCAGGAGGAAGATTGAGGCTGTTTGGAGAATAACTTATGCTTCAAAATGGTATCAATTTTTAGAAAATTTATCTGTCTTTCTAACCGTGTTATCAGAATCGAATTCGGACTAAAACTTTCTGAGTAATAACATTTTTATTGGAAAAAAGTAATGATTTTGGAAAAAAAAATTAAAGTGACGTCACTCAAGAACGGAGGAAAAGATGAAGTTGGCCAATACGTCATTGAACTCCACTTTAGATGTACTACACACAGTAGGTCTATGGACAATACTTACTGGTTCACCCTGTATATTCAATTATTACAAATAGATTGAAAATAAATATTAGATTAAAAGTGACATTGAATGTGGGAACATAATATTAATTTCATTTTAAATGTTAGTTCAGAAAATTCAAAACGTTATTTACCCGTTAATTAAGAAGTATTCATAAAATTATTCAATCAAAAAAGTAAGAGGATCAATCAAAAAAATAGGACAAGTAAATGTCAGGTGGCACAAGAAATGGAATCAGCTATGATTTAATTAAAATCTGTGAATTTCAGCCCAATTTCCACACTAGGAACATCTAAGTTTTGGAAAAAAGAATAGATTATTCGCCGCACACCACATATTAAGAGATCGATTACAAAATGATATTTTTTAAAAAAAAAGGTCTTGTAAAGAGAATTTGATTAATTTTATGAAAAACATTTTCAAGGACACATTCAACAAATCTCAATCAATGCACGGTGCCCCCGTTTCTTCACGCCCACAACCTACAGGCACCAACGTCATCAACTGAATCAATCGTCACCAAAGAAAGAAGCATCAACTAAATACACTTCTAAAAATACTGTCTACAAAAAGAATAATAATAATACTAATTTTATTTTGAATACAGACTTTTTTTTAAATATTTAGTAGTAAAGTTAGTAACTTTATTTTCGAATGATACGCAAATATTTCATTTTAAGTTACTACCAAAAAACAAAATCTCACTTATTGTTGTTAATAAAATTCTTATAGACCTGTTCATGACATCCACTCAATATCTATTATTTTATTGTATCGGAAAAGCTGTTTTTGAGCACTATAAGCACTGCCTGGATGTCCGAAAAAATGATAAGGTCCTTATCTTTTAAGAACATTTCTTAGGTTCACCTCGGCGCAGGTTTTTTAGTTCTCCTAAAAAGGTACTTTTCTCATGAATTATCTTTAGTAATATTCAATTTTATTTACTTCTCACATACGCAGATGACACCGCCTTATTGTCCACTAATCATCCTGTGCTAGCTCACATCTCTCCTCATTAGAGTAATGGTTCAAGAGATGAGCTATTTTATATTAATGAAACTAAGTCTCGAAACATCACCTTCACTCTTCGTCGCATTACTGTTCCTCCAGTCTTCTGTAAACCTAATACCTCTCCCAGAAGTAGACGTGGCCCGCTACCTTGGGCTTTACTTAGACCCTAAGACTTTCTTGGAACCCCCACACTAGACTAAAAAGAACAGAACTGAACAGACTCTTAGACGATAGATCAAAACTCTCTCTGGACAGCAGAAGACTGATTTATGCTACTATTTTAAAACCCATCTGGGCGTATGGAATAGAGCTGTGGGGGTTCAACCAAACGCTCCAATCTCCAAAGGATCCAATCTCTACAATCTAAAGTACTTCGAACTACTGTAAAGACTCCATTTTATGTCTCCAACCTGACTATACACACTGACCTTAGATTAAAAAATTATGGTGGCCTCAAGGCCTGCGCCACCGGATCTATTGTGGCTCCCCTCACTTTAAAGCTCACCCTCCAGACCTGTCCTTTTAATCAGACTCTTAATGCTGGAGAGCGACTCTTGGGTAAAGCTCACAGGCCTTGGCTTTTCCTCCCCGAGAAGTAACATCCTTAGCCACACGAGCCCCTCACACTGACACAACACGTACAGTGCCGTTTCCTCCTCTTCCTGACAGAACCTACATAGGCTATCATCTGCCAGGCCCATGCGATGCATGTGTTTTCTGAGCCTGCAGTGGCCCGTTAATAAGCCTACAATTATCCTTATAGCCCCACGGCCTTGACGGATTAATTCTGCGGTCAGCCTCGGCGAATAGCCTCTGATGAACTCCTTCGCCTGTGGTGTCAAGCCACCACTCCTGAGACCTACTCTGCACCCATACATTGATGGCCGCAGACTTAACACATTTCGAAACCCCAAAGCAGGGCTCCGGGCCAACGAAGTGTCCCGCAGAGCCTTCCCGGGCCAATAAATCTGCCACTTCGTTCCCCTTGTGTCCTGAATGACCAGGTACCCAAACTAGAAAGACCTTATTCAGGTCACTAATTTCCTACAGGGCACCCAGACAGTCCCAAACCAGCCTTGAGTTGACCTGGTAGGAACTAATTGCCCGTAGAGCAGCCTGACTATCCGAGAAAATTACGACCTTAGAGTTAATAATTCCTCGCCCTTTAATCTCGGTGGCACAGAACCTAATTGCAGCTAGCTCAGCCTGAAAAACTGTAGCTAGTTTTCCTAGGCTAACCGAAAACCTGCATTTCTTGTAGTACACAGCACACTGACCTTAACATTCCTTTTGTCACTCAAGTTGCTAAAACACGATACAGAAAACTTCACTTCAGCCTGCAATCACATATAAATCCTCTAGCTCAAAATCTTTCTTCAAGAACTCTTCCTGACAACCCGACAAGACGTCTTAAGAGACAGTCTGGCCTCGTGATCTCCTCTCAAGTGAAGAGAGTGACTAACATTCTAATGTTTTGGAGTGTTACCACTGGGTAACTTCTCCAATCGTTTGCTTCACTTGTTACTCTGTTTTCATTGTTACTTATAGCGTTAACGCGCTCATTGTAGCATAAACGCAAAATTTAAAAAAAAAATACAAAAAAAATAATAATATAAATTTTGGAAAATGAAACAGTAGCCGTACCTTAATTGAAACCAAATTAAAGCATGTTTTAATAAAGAGCATCATTTTTACTCCCAGCTAATTTGCACTGCCTTACTAATCGGGGCGACGATCTATAGCGTAGAACCAGGACGTTCTCAATACGTTTTTCCCACTCTTGACGATCTTTGGCCTTGATACGCCATCTTCTTATAACAGTTCGGCACACGTCATCCTCTAGATCGTTCAACCTCCAAAGCCGAAGATATCTGCTGGCTTTCCTTATAAAAATTTTCTCGAGTGCCTTACCCAGCCTGTTCAATCTTCCCATCTTTATATGAGCAACAATTAGAGCTACTTTAATTCGTCATTTCGCAATCATTTTATTTCCCAAATCTTTACAGACAGGAAGCCAATAAACAAAAACACTTTCAAAATGATTCTTGTAACAATCGGGTTAAGATTCCCGCCGGCCTCTGAACATCAGGTAGCGGTCTCTTACTCGCTTTTCTTGAACTTGTAGAAATCATTTCAAACCTTACCAAATTTAAACGGGACTAAGAATCTAATTATGTAAAAACTGTCTGTTCGCCGTCTAATAAATTTGCTCAGAATCAGAGCTCGGATTGTATAAATTCATCTTGAATAGGGAACTGTCTTCATTAATGCAGCGAAACCTCTTAATTGAGAACTGAAAATACGGGCACCTCTTATTTACGTTTAAATATTAATTATGTTATCGGTTAAACGATTACTAAAAGTAGATGCGGTAGAGTACAAGTATACTATGGCTTGAAGACTAGGCACTCAGTAGATAAGTTACTGAGTTATAATTGCGGCTTTTGCCCCAAGACAAAGTTTAACCACGATTTACCAATGAGCTTCTACAAATTGAAAAGGATAAGCTCTAAGATCCAACAAAGCGCCTGAATTCTCTAAATCTTCAGCAACTCAACCTCAACCCAAAATACAATCTTATTCTACAGGCAGTTGTCCCCTTCAATTTTCCACCAAAAAGAAAAAAACACCCTGGGTACAATAAGAACCGCACTGTATAAACAAAATAAGAGGATCTTTTCCAAACGACTACATATCTAAACCCACGAAGCTTATACCCAAGGGAAATTCCTTTCCAAATAAAAAAAAAAGTATAAGAAAACACAAGTTGTAATTTCCATTATTCATCCTGGATTATATGCAAGTCATGATCACCTGACGAAGAATAATTGCTGCAGAAAGAACCCTTCATTTTGTTCTGAGAAAAAAATAATATTTTTTTTTAAACTTAATTTACACTAATTTGAAAGACTCTCTACGCCTCCAGACATTACGGTCAAAAATACTTCGAAAACTTCTACTTATCTAACCTCACTATCCATAATGACCTAAAAATCCCTTTCATTACAGGTTCTTGCTAACACTCGTTTTCTCAAATTTCATTCCTCTACAGCAGCTCATCCTAACCCTCTCATAGAACACCTATCTTCTTCCACATTACCAGATAGATAGATAGATTAAACTAGGGCGACCTCAAGGCCTACGCCACTGCGACCCCTTTGGATCTATTGTGGCTCCCCTCACTCTAAAGCTGATCCTCCTGACCTGTCCTTTTAATCAGACTCTTGATGCTGGAGAGCGGTTCTTCGGTAAATCTCTCAGGCCTTGGTTTTTTTCCTCCCCGAGAAGTAACATCCTTAGCCACACGAGCCCCTCACACTGTCACAACACGTGCAGTGCCGTTTCCTCCTCTTCCTGACAGAATCTACAAAGTCTATCATCTGCACAGGCCCATGCGATGCAAGTGTTTTCTGAGTCTGCAGTGGCCAGTTAATAGGCCCTGCAATCATCCTTATAGCCCCACGGTCTTGACGGATTAATTCTGCAGTTAGCCTCGGCGAATAGCCTTTAATGAACTCGTTCGCCTGTCTCTGCCCAGTGGTGGCAAGCCACTACTCCTGAGACCTACTCTATGCCCATAAGTTAATGGTCGCAGACTTAACACACTTCGCAACCCCAAAACGGGGCTCCGGGCCAACGAAGTGTCCCGCAAAAACCTTCCCGGGGGCCAATAAATCTGCCACTTCGTTTCCCTTATATCTGAATGACCAGGTACCCAAACCAGAAAGACCTTATTTTGGTCACTAATTTCCTTCAGGGCGCCCAGACAGTCTCAAACCACATCCTTGAGTTGACCTGGTAGGAACTAATAGCTCGTAGAGCAGCCTGACTATCCGAGAAAATTACGACCTTAGAACCAATAATTCCTCGCCCGTTAATCTCGGCAGCCCAGAACCTAATTGCAGCTAGCTCAGCCTGAAAAACTGTAGCTAGTTTTCCTAGGCTAACCGAAAAGCTACATTTCGGTTTCACCCCGTACACTCCCGCTGTCACACCCTCCTCCATCTTGGAGCCATCAGTGTACCACATTACCAGGTAATCCTCTAAGGAGATTGAAGAGAAGATGGCCTCGTGATCTACTCTTATCCGTGAGAGCAATATAGCAAGAGCACGTTACTGGAGTGACACCACTGAGTGCCTCCAGTACTCCACTCGTGATTTTCACGTATTTTTTGCTATCAGGTACCATATTTGCTTGTTGCAACAATCGTTGCAGTTGTAAATTCCAATAAAAGATTTAAAAAACAAATTAAAGCTGTTATAAATAGAACCTTAATAATTTGTTTGGAAGTCTAAATGGTTATCAATATTTATACAAGAGCCATAAGTTTTAATACTAGTCTTTATTAAAGTCAACAATGAAGCAAAATATTTGATGGAAAGTCTAACGCGCTGCGCTGGTGGCGTGACCTAACTCTTTGTAAAACATGTCGGTCCATCAATCCTTAATTTTCTTCTGGGGTGTTTTCTCTTTCATAAAACCTGTTTGTAGAGATGCATTTAACAAGTAAACAATTTCCAAGCTTCCACTCCTCTAGCAAGGCAATATAATTAAGATTGTCTAATTGGTATGCACACAAAAAATAATAATAATAATGAACACTCCTCGATACAGTTCATGATGAAAGATCTCTTTTATTATTCTTTATTATTATTAAATGTCAAGAGAAATCATTCTACCATTATTTGCTCCTTTATTAAGATTGAAAAGCAGTAAGGAAATTGCCTATTTTTTCAGGCGGGGCTTTACGTCTAACCACCAAATTAGGTGTCGTGTCTACGAAGACTAGCAAACATACTTTACTGTAAAATTTCTTTTATTAACCATTAAATAAAAAGCCAAGGCCTAAGACCGGGGATCGAACCCACTAAACAACACAAAATACATATTAGCTTTACAGGTCTCACCTCTAACCCGCTCGGCTACCGTGGCGCCTCTTCTTATTTAAGATTGAATTATGGCGAAAACACGCTAAAGGTTTTTTTTACACCGCAATAAATGTTCGACTAAAATAAAAAGAAGTTATTCTCCAGAACTCACTTTACTACTTCTTTTGTATAATAACCGGAAAACCCAGAAAATAACCTTCCAGCAACAAAGTTGAGTAATTTCCTGCTAATTTCCAAAAAAGATAATAAAGTTATTTATTTTTTTTACTACCTTTGTTTTTCACACGGGACAAATTCAATTGTGTGAAACTGATTCATCTATTTATCTGAATTCTATTTTATTTATTTATTTATTAATTTTTTAAAATAAAATTAGCATAAATATATTAATACGAGGGTCGTTTGAAAAGTCCGTGCAAAGTCAGAGAGATAGCACTACTGGCGCGTATCGAGGTTAAGTTTAGTTAGTAGCATCTCTTGGAAGAACACACACCAAGTTTCAGCCAGATCGGTCTATTTCTTTGTGTTTGGCATTCGTTTGAATCGAGGAGGTCGAGTGATTTTCTCACGCTTGACCAAAAACGAAATCGTGTGAAGTGTTGCAAGGACGGTTTGCAGCTGTTCCAGAAGAATCCGCATGACTTTAAGCGTCGTTTCGTCACTGTGGATGAAACATGGATACATCACTACACTCCTGAGACCAAAGAACAATCTAAACAATTGGTTACCAAGGGGGAATCTGCGCCAAAAAAGGCGAAGACCGTTCCTTCGGCCGGAAAGATTATGGCGACTGTCTTTTGGGATTCGCAAGGAATAATCCTCATCGACTATCTGGAAAAGGGTAAAACTATTACAGGTGCATATTATTCATCGTTATTGGACCGTTTGAAAACCGAGCTGCAAGAAAAACGCCCACGATTGGCCCACAAAAAAGTCCTTTTCCATCACGACAACGCACCAGCTCACACCTCAGCAGTTGTGGTCGCAAAATTAATGGAAATAGGGTTCCAACTCGTTTCACATCCCCCCCTATTCTCCAGACTTGGCTCCCTCGGACTACTATTTGTTCCCCAATATGAAGAAATGGCTGGCGGGAAAAAGATTTTATTCAAACGAGGAGGTGATTGCAGAAACGAATGGCTATTTTTCAGACTTGGACAAATCCTATTATTCGGAAGGGATCAACAAACTAGAGCAGCGTTGGACGAAGTGTATAAGCCTAAAAGGAGACTATGTTGAAAAATAAAAAAGGTTTACCCCAAAAAATTAAGTAGTTTTTATTTTTGCACGGACTTTTCAAACGACCCTCGTATTGATGAGGACTCTTTTTTAGATAGTCTACAAAAGACGGATCTATAAGGGACCAACTCTTAAAACCTCATTAAAACTTATAAAGGCAATTTAAATTTTTACAATGACATAGTGGCCCCCCATTTATCAATCACACTCTTTTTAAACAACAAGATTTTTTACTTCGATTAAACTAGTTTCTTATAAGAATATCTCTCTGACTTCTGACAAGGTCTCAAGATGGCAGCGTGATGATACGAGGAAAAAAAGCTGCATCCTTCAAAACACTTGGTTAATTTTTATAGAAACAAATAGAATGACCTTTACGTTCACACCAAACAAGGAAACGTAGGAAGGTTATCATTTCCTGGAAACAGCATCACAAACTAAGGAACGAAGATGTCATTATATGAAGAGATAAAAGGTATGAACAAATATACTGTACGTTTTTATAAATATAATTAAATCAAAAGGTGAATTTATAAATGTATTCACTGAATCTCCAACTTGAACTTGTCTGCTTAATTAAATGCAAGAAAAGACAACATTCTTCTTCTTTTTTGAAAGTAACAAACAAAATACTTTAACTAATTTAAAAAACAGTTTTAAGCAACACAAATCTAATTCAATTATGAGAGTAAATCCCTTTAAGTGTGCTTGTACTAGAAGTTGTATAAGTAGGAAAATCCCTACAATAATTATCATAATGAGAGAACGTTTAAGATGGTTCTTACAACGTTTTGAGGGTTGAGTAGCTACAGCTTTCAATCAGGGGTTTCTCCCCTGAACTTCCTAAGGGAGCTAAGCGGTGTCACGATGAAGAAACAGGGATTGACATTTAGAGCAGATAGATTTCTAATCTGGGATGCACAAAAGCCTATGGGATGTAACCGGGGAAGATTGTTGCGTACAGCAATGGGCGAGGCTATGCTACACTCGGACCCAGGTTGGTGAATACCTGAAGGCAGTTTCAAGCAATAAATCCCCTTAAATTTGCGGCCATTGTAGTCTTTTTTGAGCGTCATATTAAAAACAAGCGTTTTTTTTAGTGAATCATAAGTAGCTACTAAAAAGTGAAAATCTAAGGTCTAGCTAGATTCGAACCCGTGGTCTCCTATGTTGGTCTTCATTAGCTATCCCTTAGCTAATCCCTTCCCTGTACTTTATATATTCTTTTTCATAAAACTATCGCAACAGAATACATAGAAAAGTTTATTTGATAATAAAGATATTCAATTCCCCTATTTTATTGCAATAATTAAGACAGTCATAATCTTTGGAGTGCTCATTTGATAAATACTTTTCATTGAATTGTAACATTAATAATGCTATTTAGTGCATGACTGTACTCATTAAATTTTATTACTTTCGACTACATTTTGAATCACATCTAGCATACACTTTTAAGTAAAAGAAATCAACTAATAAGTTCAAAATACTAACGAAGTAAATCGTTAAAGTATTTGTTTTGTTCTATAATTGATGTACAATTATTATACCAAAGGCAATCTTCAATCTAAGATTATACAACGAAAAAAGTCTTAAAATGAGGAATTAAAACCAAGTTTACCGTGAGCGGAGCCGTATTGAAGATACTGCAAATATTAGATTAGATTCGAGCCTGGGATAAGCTCAGTGCCTCAAACAGATTGAGGGTTACTGTTTCAAAACCAACGGGTTAAAAAACTTCCTTTTCTCAAAGATTGTCTAACATTGTTGCTATGGGAAACAAGCTGCATTCTTTAAAAACACAAATCCGGAACTAACAAATATTCACAAAACATTAAAAGTGCAGAAACAAATGCATTTTGTCGGAAGTACTTTGGGTGTATTCTTATGAGATAACGAGGTTAATAAATGAAAGAAGTAATAATTAGTACAAGGATAATTAATGAGAAAAAAAAAATGATTATAAGAGTTCACGTTCCTGGTTCGTTTACAGGAAATGAACAAGCGAGCTCTTACAAACCGGATATCCGACAGAATATCATTACCAACCGGTTGGGAACGAGGTATAAGAGATTTGCTAGAAGAAAGTGTGCTGCCCTAAATTGCT
Source organism: Rhodnius prolixus (assembly GCF_049639745.1). Classification (NCBI taxonomy): domain Eukaryota; kingdom Metazoa; phylum Arthropoda; class Insecta; order Hemiptera; family Reduviidae; genus Rhodnius; species Rhodnius prolixus. The sequence continues at coordinate 11,446,585 of NW_027411634.1, read as the reverse complement.
GTAGAACTGTCACTTTTTTTGATGACACAGTTAGCCTTTTATTGAAAGCTCTCGGATATATATTCGATCTAAAGTGGTTATCAAAGCTAATAAAAAGGAAAGATACTGAATGCTAAATACAGTGTTATTCACTACTTTTTGCATCCATTGCGGTGAAGTTTTTCGAACAAAATTAAGCGTAAGGACTCCGTCGAGAATATTTAATTGAGTAGAAAGGAATTGTGAATAACCAGGATAAGCAACCTTTGACTCGTCACGTGCCTAACACGCAGGTGATTTAGCCGGAAAAGATTCAACAGTGTCAAGATTAAGAAGTCTTTGACAAGTAAAAGATTCAAAGTGTAGATGTGATTCAAAGCGAAGTAACCTGCCCTAAGCAGACATGAAAAGGTTCTGTTATGAGACTGATTTTAATTAGAGTTTGAAATTAGGACAGAGTTAAGGTTTTCTACAGATTATGAAACAGGCTTATCTGTGCCTAGGTTCTAAGTCTTAAGTTACCTACCTCGGTATTAATAAATACAATTTGGTGACTATAGAGGAACTCAATAGTTAACATTAAACTTACGAGTTAAGTTTTATCTTCTAAAATAAACTCAGTGGATTAAAAAACGTGACATTTTTTTTATCGCGAAACAATCGAAATTCAGGTTCGAATCATTGAGAGATCGGTCACATATCTTCAAAGTCACAAAGGTTCTACAATGAGGCTGAAATCAGATCGAAGAAAAAATCCAAAATAAACTATTATCCAAAACTATCAATAAATAAGTGTATTGAAGAAACAATAAATAATATTGAAGAAGACATACGAGGGTCGTTTGAAAAGTCCGTGCAAAAATAAAAACTACTTAATTTTTTGGGGTAAACCTTTTTATTTTTCAACATAGTCTTCTTTTAGGCTTATACACTTCGTCCAACGCTGCTCTAGTTTGTTGATCCCTTCCGAATAATAGGATTTGTCAAAGTCTGAAAAATAGCCATTCGTTTCTACAATCACCTCCGCGTTTGAATAAAATCTTTTTCCCGCCAGCCATTTCTTCATATTGGGGAACAAATAGTCCGAGGGAGCCAAGTCTGGAGAATAGGGGGGTATGTGAAACCAGTTGGAACCCTATTTCCATTAATTTTGCGACCACAACTGCTGAGGTGTGAGCTGGTGCGTTGTCGTGATGGAAAAGGACTTTTTTGTGGGCCAATCGTGGGCGTTTTTCTTGCAGCTCGGTTTTCAAACGGTCCAATAACGATGAATAATATGCACCTGTAATAGTTTTACCCTTTTCCAGATAGTCGATGAGGATTATTCCTTGCGAATCCCAAGAGACAGTCGCCATAATCTTTCCGGCCGAAGGAAAGGTCTTCGCCTTTTTTTGGCGCAGATTCCCCCTTGGTAACCCATTGTTTAGATTGTTCTTTGGTCTCAGGAGTGTAGTGATGTATCCATGTTTCATCCACAGTGACGAAACGACGCTTAAAGTCCTGCGGATTCTTCTGGAACAGCGGCAAACCGTCCTTGCAACACTTCACACGATTTCGTTTTTGGTCAAGCGTGAGCAATCGCGGCACCCATCTTGCGGATAGCTTTGTCATGTCCAAATGTTGATGCAAAATATTATGTACCCGTTCATTCGAGATGCCCACAGCACTAGCAATCTCACGCACCTTCACTCTTCTGTCATCCATCACCATATCATGGATTTTATCAATGATTTCTGGAGTAGTAACCTCAACAGGGCGTCCAGAACGTTCAGCGTCACTTGTGCCCATATGGCCACTCCGAAAATTTTGAAACCACTTATAAACTGTTCTAATCGAAGGTGAAGAGTCACCATAATGTTTATCAAGCTTCTCTTTAGTCTCCTGAGGCGTTTTGCCTTTCATAAAGTAGTGTTTAATCAACACACGAAATTCTTTTTCGTCCATTTTTTGAAAATCACTCGACTTCCTCGATTCAAACGAATGCCAAACACAAAGAAATAGACCGATCTGGCTGAAACTTGGTGTGTGTTCTTCCAAGAGATGCTACTAACTAAACATAACCTCGATACGCGCCAGTAGTGCTATCTCTCTGACTTTGCACGGACTTTTCAAACGACCCTCGTAGGCACCACGGTAGCCGAGCGGTTAGAGGCGAGACCTGTAAAACTAATATGTATTGTTGGTTAGTGGGTTCGATTCCCCCGGTCTTAGGCCTTAGATTTTATTTAATGTTTAATATGAGAACTACGCTTCCGTCCACGACACCTAATTGGTAGTTGGACGTAAAGCTCGCCTGAAAAAATAGGCAATTACTTATTGAAGAAGACATTAACTAATCCTAAAAAAAGTATTAACAATATGGATTATTAATTATTTCAAATTTTAATAAAACATATACATGAAGTATAAATCGTAATGTACAGGTCTCTCTCTACGAAGTATGTTCATGTATGATGCATTTTCTTTTAATAAAATTACGAGCTAACTTAATCTAATTTATTAAATTAGTTTAAATAAATGTCGAGAAATTTGAAAGTAACATTGCAGCCCTTTAAAGGAAAATCTTTTTCAATCAATTTTCATCATGAACTGATAGAAGAGGAAATAGAAGTAATATATGTTTAATGTGGGTCCAAAAAAGTACATCAAAGAACAAAAAAAATTCTCTCGTAGCAGAAAATTATAGTTTCATAAAAGACAACATAAGTTCAAAAGAGTTTTATATAAATATGTAATTGTAAAGTTTCATGTATGAATACATATGTACATCAAACTTTGTAGGAATCCACAAAAGTTTATTTCTATTAATATGAAAAAGGGAGAGAAAGAAAACTTCAGGCGTACCAAACCAGAAAAACTTTTTAGGAAATATAATCAAGAATTTCCCTAAGTTCAATGGAGGTTCAATGTTAGAGAGTAAACTAAATATAAAGTATTGAGGTTATGTTTCCTTACAATGTCTTTTTCTCCTTACCAAATAACACATTGTCAAGGAATCAAAGTTCAAGAAATCCTACCCAAGAAGGAAGAGTACAGATTTGGATATTATGGAGGTTGTGCATTGGTGTAGCATAATTTCTCAAATAAAAAAAGCTCTACTGTGGCTATGTCATGGACACGGCCGTGTATTGTACGTGAATACGTTTACGTAACGGGTTATATTTTTTATATAAAATATTTTTATTTATGTATTTAGAATGAAATCAAGGAAACAAATAATTACTGTGTTACAATATAACTTTATTAATTATAGGTCTGTGATACGAAAAGTACGACACAAATGGCATACAAGATACATCGAGATTTCTGGTAAACGTTGTTGGAGAAGTTTCAATATAAGACAAATTGAACTCGCTGAGCATGAAGTCGGGCAATGAGCGGTTTTGTGAGACGTCAACATTAAAGTCTCCAACTATCATAATTGGTGTAGTAAGATCAAGCTCGTAATCGGGTATAATTTTAGAGATTATTTTGGAATATTTTAACAACGATCGTAACATAAAGAGTTTAATTTCTGCTAACGCTGTGAATTTGAAGATGCCATTGGCGTTTACGTTTACTAGACAGACATCACCAGCTTTTGCGTCTTTCATTTCCAAATAAATTTCCGAAATGTCAATGTTAACTCTACTACAATCAGTGAGGCTATTGATGTTGCGATATATGGCGACTCCACCGGCGATTGTTTACCATTCGATTGTTCTTGAGAAGCCCTTTCCAACCGTATAGGATCTCTGTATTTGGTTTTGGCTTTTCGACGCGAAAAGGCCGACATTATATACTTTTGATAATATTTTTTTATTCTAGCACCTTTATTTTATTCATTGTCACTATTTTACACTAATGTTTTATATACAATCGATAGATTGAGACGACAGCTAACGATTAAAACTTAAACGAACATGGTAGCTTCTCCGAGTCAAAAGTTATACTAATTGCAAATCTCGATACGCAGCAAAATTATCTCAAAATGGCGACGCTTCCCCCTCCACCGCGCGAGATGCGTCACAGTCCTCGCTTATCGTAATGAAATCTTTGATCCTTTAGCTGTCCAGTGGTCTAATTTAATTTTGGATGTAGGTGATAGATTCGAAACTATAATGCCAAACTGTATCCCCCGATTTTGTTATCATTAGATTTTTTGGATTGCCACCATATGATTCAAATTTAAAGACGTATTCACGTCAAAAAAAATGTTTTGTTTACTCCAATTGTGCAGTTTATTTTTGTGGCCTTCACAATTCAATCGGGAAAATTGCAGGTACTTTAATTTTCTATTGAATAATGAGAATAGAAAATTTGTTCACACTGGACTCGAATAACAATACATTAACCTGAATGTCAGTATTAAAAATCTCAGTTAGGTATTAGCAGTATTCTTTTTTTTATATAATCGAGCTTTCATAAACCTCTTAAATTATCTTCTAGCACATTATAGCGTCATATTCTCTACCATCACGTAGTATTGTGGGGTCCCTGTAACTACAACTTTCAACAAAGAAATTACCAAAAAAAAAAAAAAACAGAGACGTGGCCAATCAAAGCAAAGAAGTAAAACCAATTTGTTGGAATGTGCGCACAAAAAACTTCAAAATTAATGGCAATTTATGTAATAAACAAATTCGGATTTTAGTGAGATACCTGTAGGCAGGTTTTATATTAGAAATTGTACTTATTTTTTTGTTTTGTTCATCTAGATTTACGTTTATCCATGAGAATTTGTTTCGTTTAAAGCAGAGGTTTTCAAAGTTATTTCGTCTACCGTCCCACTTTGAGAATCGAATTATTTTCTAGTGCTCCCTAAAATTTCTAACTTTACCACATCTTAAAAATCACAATCGCAATCATTACTTTAATTTAATTAATAGCGAGCCATATGAGTCTTATCCTGTTTCTGAGTTCAAAACGTACATTTTAAATGAGGCTGTTCTAATCAGAGCTATAAAACATAACTTTATAAACAACATTTATTTGTATATTTTGAAACTAATCTAAAGTGAAGGATGAATCTGATGATTTTTAACAAGTTTGGTTAATATAAGGCTGGAATTTACTCAAAAAAAACAGCCGGTAAATCACCGCGTTCGGTAACATGCAAACGATCTCTCTTTCTAGTTAGCAGCATTACCACAGCGCTAAATCCACGTTCACCACAAATACGACGATGGAAATATTATCAAAAAATCGTTGAACAAATCGACCACAATCCAGGGTACAACTGCGGGATTGGCTTTTGTTGCCCAAAATTAACGAAACTACAAAATAATCGGTGTAGTGTTGTGGGTAGGTTTTGAATTTAGTTTAAAATTTTAGAAAAACACAAATCAGCCATCGTCTCGTCTCCCCCCAATTTTCTCTGGGCCCTCTTTACCGCCTCTCTGTACGCCTCCAGTACCCTGAAGGGGGCGTTATTGCCCACTGTGAGAAAGACTGGTTCCAAAGATGGTTAAGTAAGTTTTTTTAAGCGAAACAGAAAAGTGGCTTATTACAAGGGTATAATTCTTAAAGAACTGTTAGTTTCTACTCAATTAGCGATCTATTTTGTGGCAAACAAGTTGGGTATCTAACGATTAGAGTAATTACTCCCAGATTTCCCTAACTCTTCCTAACAAACAGCTAAAAGGCGTCAAAAAGGTAACCGAGCGGTTAGAGGCGTGACCCACAAAGCTAAGAAGAAGAAATGTAGTACTGGAATCGATTAGATAAAGACAAGCTTGGTTTGAATCTGTTGTAGCTCGTTTTGGAAATTTCTGATACAAATTAAATTTTGGAGGTTCTTATTTTGAAATAGTTAATTTATAAGGAACCGTTTACAATGGATTTTTGATTGGTGTTTTGTACTCTGTATGATCGTTTAGCTGTACCATACAGTTCGCAAGTCCATATCGGTGGAAGAAGGTCTTCTAAAATCGTCGTTTATTTATTTACTAATGCTAAAATTGAGCGTTTATCAAGTAGCCCTGCTGGAAGATTAAATCTTTTGGTAAGTTCAGCACGTTTAAGTCTTGTAAGCGGGGTTCCAAGTGTCTTGTCTAGATACTGTCCAAGATACCGTACGAGGAATTAGGTTATTGAACAAGAAAATGGGTACGAGAAACTGTCGTTCAAAAGTGTAGTCGAATATCCTAAAATTTAAAAAAGAAAAAGAGAGAAGCGAAAAGTTTAATGAAAAATAAAGAAGGCAAAGAAAAACCTTGAAAAGTTGTAACAACCAGAATTTTCCAAGGTTTGAGTTATAGAACAAATAATGGGGGCGCGGTAGGAGAGCTACCAACTTTCCCGGATGATGATGATGATGATGATGGGAAATGACAAAGTTTTCAGTTACAGATTATAAGATGATAGGGTAATTTAATGGTAAGGAAAAGGCGGGAAGGTTTGGCGGTTATACTATGACAACAAGATCAAGACCGGGATCTTCTATAAAAGTTTACTAGCTATCATAGCCACCACCCAAAATGGGTAACCAGTGGAAAGTTTTCAGTATAATGGGTAAGTTTGAGTTGGTTACCCACTTTCTGTCCTCTATCTTTCAGAGCTCTCTGTCAACAGTTCGTCTTCTTCTTGTCCTAGAACATCCAACCTTCTGTCTGCTAACTCCACTCCAGTTTGTCTATTCATGTATATTTTACTATTTATTATCGTTAACCTTTTAATGGTTATCTCTAATGATTATGTTGTAAAGTATCCGTATCAAAACATTACTTAAGAAGTAGTAAAGGATGTAATTATACGGAGTGTGGCTATTAAATAACAAGACTATTGCTGTAAAACATTTTATTTTAAATTTATACATATTTAGTTATTATCACCTTCATTATACACCACTCCCCTATCCCTACAACGTTCCATGCGAATTTACCATTATTCAAAACAGTGCTGGAAGTCTTTTTCTATGAGCTCCTGCATGACGCGTGCCGCTTTTTCTTTCACAGCTTCAAAGGACTGAAATCGTGTTCCTTTTAATGCAGATTTGACTTTGGGAACAGATAAAAGTCACGTGGGGCCAGGTCAGGCGAATAAGGCGGATGGCCTAAAACTGGGATGTTGTACTTGGCTAGAAACGTCTTGACAATGACAATGCAGTGTGAGCCGGCGCGTTGTCTTGATGGAGAACCCATGACTTGTTCTTTCACAAAGCGGTTCGTTTTTTCCTTACTCTTTCACGGAGTTGAGCAAGCCCCTCACGGTAGTAATGTTGATTAATTATAATCGATATTTTCATCCGTTTTGGACTTGGAAGGGCGATCCGAGCGGTCATCATCTCCGACGTCTTCTCGGGCCATCTTGGAAACGCTTGAACCACTTAAAAAACTTGCGCACGAGATAAACATTCATCGCCATAAACTTCTTTTAATAAAATATAAGTTTCAGTAGCGGTTTTATCAAGTTTCATGTGAAATTTCACGACAATTCGTTGCTCTACTACATGTGTAGTATCATGTTTTCGGCAAAACGAAACTAACACTTCTTACCCAAACGACGGTTCCGGTCAGACAGATTTCTCTACAAACACGTGAGACGCTGCAATCGAAAGAGAAGGCTTTACGCTGCACAGTTGTCGGTCGTTCGGATTTGGCGCATGCATAGTTCTTCTGAAGCAGCATCAGTCTCGTTATTTAATAGCCACACCTCGTATATTTATTTGAAGTTGCCCGACAGAATTAAAACTGTCCGGTAGGACAGTTGTATAAGGGTTGATCGTCAAAAAGTGCACGAAAAAGTGTAACGTTGAAAAATACCCAACTTTGACCATTATTTTTTTTTTTTTTCCTATAAAAGATAAAATACCCAAATTTTCTTTTTTCTTTTTAAAAAAAGAAAAAATAATATCCTTGTTTATAAGAGTGATTTCTTGTGCAACAATGCAGATTAGATTTCGAGAAAAACGTTGCATTTAATGAACTAAAACAGCATTTTCAAAAATTGTTCTTGTTGTTCTCTTTTTTTTGTAAACAACGTAGCAACTAAACGCGTGAACCAATTTTCACGAATAAGGTTGTCATTTGATATACAATACATAATATATAATTAACTGCAGCACAAAAAAAAATATATGCACTTTATAATCAACTCTAATATAATTAAATGCAGCGTAAAATGAGCAATTAAATGCAAAAAAATTGGTGTTAACACTCTCATGGTGTTCTTTTACAACAATTAACTAATCAATCTCGACATTGCAATTAGAATATTTTTTAAAATTTAATTTTGAAACAATTAAAAGTAATTACTGTCCACTCCAAAAATCTGGAGAAAACTAGATCTAATAAATATGGCATCATTCCAATAATTATCTTTTCAATCACAATAATTATAGATAGCAAGATGAATTTTATTAGAACATAAAATATGGAGTAACTGGTTACTAGCAATACCCATGAACCATCAGTTCCTTTTCAAATCACTCAACTAATAAGATGCATTGTTCATTGTGCATACAACAAGTCATCAATGATGAGATCAAGATTATCTGAGCTACCAATAAAAAAGAAAAAAAGAACTAGAAGAACAAAACAGGATGTGATTGTTTTCCTGGTGTATAGCGTAGAGTGACTAAGAACACTTCCATCTCGTAACAATTCATTCTTCCTAATAGTATGGAGCCTAGCATTACCATTAAGATTAACCAGCTAGCTGTAGGTAAGAGTTGGAACAGTTGTTAGTAACGATGAACAATATAAGCAAGATGGAAGATGGCTAAGATATTAATCAAAAAACAAATCCCCATCACCATATCTCCAATCACCGACTCTTCTTCGGTTAATTACCACACCTTACCTTCTCCAAAGATGACCCTCTATGACGTGAAGATGACAAAGAGAATGGAGGAGAACTTTTGGCAAAGCAGGATTAATCATTATTTTTTGGAGTAGCTGCTAGCTGCACCTCTCCACTTCTACAACCTCTTTGTTTGATCTCATTGTATTGTCTCAGCATATTCTTTACATCAAGTTAGCTCTCTCTTACAAAGAGAACAATAGAAGCTGGAGATAGTGAAATTGAAATATTGAAAGATGAATTATGTCAGATAGTTCTATTGCTGGGAATTCATTTAGATTTTAAATATTTCATTAATTCTCACTAAATACACAGCTGTGGCACCCCTAAATTTAAACTAAGGTGACGCCTCTTCTATTAAAGCAACTATATTTTTTTTGCGTTTATTTATGCTACAATCAGCGCGTTAGCGCTATAAAGTAACAGTGATAACTGAGTAACAAATGATAAGTAACGAGTGGAGAAGTTACCCAGTGGTAAAACACTCCAAAACATGTTTAGAATGTGTCAATCTCTTCACTGGAGAGGAGAGCACGAGGTCACACTGTCTTTTTAGACGTCTTGACGGGTTGTCAGGAAGGGTTCTAGAAGGTAGATTTTGAGCTAGAGGATTTGCGTGAGATGGTAGGTTAAAATGAAGTTTTCTGCATCGTGTTTTCAGCGACTTGTGTGATAAAAGGAATGTTAAGGTCAGTTTATATAGTCAGGTTGGAGACATAAAATGGAGCGTTTACAATAGTTCGAAGTATTTTAGATTGTAGCGATTGAATCCTTCGGTTGAACCCCACAGCTCTATTCCATACGCCCAGATAGGTTTCAAAATATAAGTATAAATTAGTCTTTTGTTGTGCAGAGAGAGTTTTGATCTATCGTCTAAGAGTCTTTTTAGTAGTCGATAGCGTCCTTTCGAAAGGGTATTAAAATGGTGGGCCAAAGTCCTTAACATGACGTCAGACGATTTGCCCAGAGAATGTTATGACGCTTTGTTTAATTATCTGAAAAAATCACAGTTTAATTGTAAAACAAAAAATTGGTTGTCGTATTTAAATGAAATCTTAACGCGTGTGGGATGTCCCTCAATTTTAGATTCGACTTACGATTGTAAAACTATTGCCGATAACTGTGATGACATTCTAAGCAAATGGGCTAATCACTTACAAAGTAAAGACATAGAAAGGATTCTTAATTCGAGATATAATAACAGTTACAGATTGATGGCTTCATTTATTGGTGGCGAACAATACCTTAAATACAATTGCAATCTCAAATATATTAGAATTGTCGCCCAATTAAGATTGTCAAATAAAACCCTTGTAAGATTATATATTGATGGGAAGTCTCACATAATTAATGCGGAGGAAATATGTGAAATGTGTAATTGTAATGAATATGAGTCCCTTTCACATGTACTTTTTAGATGCCCGTATTATAGATTATCTAGAGACCAATTCCTAGAAAGACACATTGATAAAAATATCAGCGAGGAAGAAAATTCAGTAAATTTATTAATGATTAATGATTTGAACAAACTGAAATCTATAGCGTTCTTTATGCTGGCTGTTATTAAAAGAAGGGATTTTGCGTTGAATTTATTTTAAGTTATTTTATTTAACTTTATTTATGTTTCCTTAAAATGTTTAGTTTAATTTTTATGGAGCTACTTATTTATTTACTCTCTTATTTTTAAATATTTTGTTTTCAAAAGGAGTTTATTATTTAACTAATTATTCTCTATTTCATTTATTTCTTTTATTTGTAATGATGTACGAAGCTGACTCCCTGTAATATGTAATATGCATAAATACAGTATTATTACATTACATTTTCTTTTTTTGGCGCATCAACAGCTGAGGTTATTAGCGCTCGGAGCTTTTTTCCAGTGCACTGCCGGCCTCCGGACAGTGCTCTCTCGTTACAGACAACACTGTCCATCACCGGACAGTGAGCTGTAAGAAGCTCCTAGGAAGAGAAAATCTAAGGGTCAGCTGCTGGATTCGAACCCGGGACCTCCGCGTGGGAATCGAGTACGCTAACCACATAGCTAATCCCTCCCCTAATACAGTATTATTATTATTATTATTATTATTATTATAGTCGATAGCGTCTGATTAGTTCTGTTCTTTTAAGTCTAGTGTGGGGGTAAAGCAACTATATAAAATAATTTTTTGAGAAGAACTCAGATTCAAAAATTTTAACATAATTACAGTTAAATGAAACAACAATAAAACATTGAAAATGAACGAACAGTACAATTGTTAAGTGGATTATTTAATGTAATTTTATTAAGGATTAAAAGTTTAATGCTCCACCCAAGTGTAAAATAGATATTTTCTGGGTAAAGAGATAAGGATTCAAGAGTATTATGGGCTCCGATGCCCATATGGGACAGCTACACTCGAAAGTAGGGCATTACATCGACCCTATAGAGGCTGAAAAGCATTATATATAATATGCCGCTTTATTACTTAACTAACAACTTTCGATTTAAACTTCGTAAGGTTACAAATTTTTTATAAAATTACTAAATTACCAAATGTGTAATAAATAGACCAAGATCGTGAAAAATACATCAATTGTCATTATATCTAGTTTCTTACTGTTACAAAAACAATAACTGAAAATATCCATCTAAAAAAATTATAAACTTTAAGCAATATAAATTGAAAACATTTAATAACAATCGAAGAAAATAAAATTGGAGAATAGAAGTTAAGGTGGTTATAAAAGTAGTAAAAGAAAGGCAAGAACAAACCGGGTATACCGCATTATGTGCGTTCCATTGGGCACATTCAAGACTTACATTATTTGGAAGTAAGGTAAATAGTACGTAATGCTTTCCGCTAGAAAGGAAAACCAATCGAATAAAAGAACATGTTTTTATAGTTGAAGAAAAAGTGAAAAAGATATAAGATATTTTCTCTTCTTTTTCTGTTTGAAAAGGGAGAAAAAAATGTGGCGACCAAGGTGAAATTTTGGGAAAAAGATGAAGTTTTCCGTAGAAACACATGTTTTTTTGATGAATCAGGATATGAAGAAATGTTTTCAGCGAATATCTCCTAGAGGAGGTTGCTGATTGAGGAGGCAACTAGTTAGAGAAAAAGAATCATCTCTCCAACGGAGGAGGCAACAATTATGGCACCTAAAAGCACCTTATGCTTTCTAAGTCACTTTTAGACAGGTCTTGCTTGTACACAGACATATGCATCTCAGAAGTTCAGCAAGCAATCAGTACAGAAGTTACTAAAGAAGAGCACAAATTTTAAAATTTTCATTACAGGAATCTTATTCTTTAAAAAAACAAAAACAAAGAAATATTCAAAGGTTTTAGTCTACCTACGACTTCAGAAGAGTCTTTTAGGCAAAAAGAATTAACTAGCCAGATTACAATAGCTGGTATGAAATATTAGGTATAAAGATCTGAAGTAGTCGATTCTAATTAGGGTAAAGTGCCCAAATTTCGTCCCTGCGCCTAGTTTCGTCCCCCTACGAGGGTCGTTTGAAAAGTCCGTGCAAAGTGAGAGAGATAGCACCACTGGCGCGTATCGAGGTTATGTTTAGTTAGTAGCATCTCTTGGAAGAACACACACCAAGTTTCAGCCAGATCGGTCTATTTCTTTGTGTTTGGCATTCGTTTGAATCGAGGAAGTAGAGTGATTTTCAAAAAATGGACGAAAAAGAAATTCGTGTGTTGATTAAACACTACTTTATGAAAGGCAAAACGCCTCAGGAGACTAAAGAGAAGCTTGATAAACATTATGGTGACTCTGCACCTTCGATTAGAACAGTTTATAAGCGGATAGCTTTGTCATGTCCAAATGTTGATGCAAAATATTATGTACTCGTTCATTCGAGATGCCCACAGCACTAGCACCTTCACTCTTCTGTCATCCATCACCATATCATGGATTTTATCAATGATTTCTGGAGTAGTAACCTCAACAGGGCGTCCAGAACGTTCAGCAATCACTTGTGCCCATATGGCCACTCCGAAAATTTTGAAACCACTTATAAACTGTTCTAATCGAAGGTGCAGAGTCACCATAATGTTTATCAAGCTTCTCTTTAGTCTCCTGAGGCGTTTTGCCTTTCATAAAGTAGTGTTTAATCAACACACGAATTTCTTTTTCGTCCATTTTTTGAAAATCACTCTACTTCCTCGATTCAAACGAATGCCAAACACAAAGAAATAGACCGATCTGGCTGAAACTTGGTGTGTGTTCTTCCAAGAGATGCTACTAACTAAACATAACCTCGATACGCGCCAGTGGTGCTATCTCTCTCACTTTGCACGGACTTTTCAAACGACCCTCGTAGGGGGACGAAACTAGGCGCAGGGACGAAATTTGGGCACTTTACCCTAATTAGAATCGACTACTTCAGATCTTTATACCTAATATTTCATACCAGCTATTGTAATCTGGCTAGTTAATTCTTTTTGCCTAAAAGACTCTTCTGAAGTCGTAGGTAGACTAAAACCTTTGAATATTTCTTTGTTTTTGTTTTTTTAAAGAATAAGATTCCTGTAATGAAAATTTTAAAATTTGTGCTCTTCTTTAGTAACTTCTGTACTGATTGCTTGCTGAACTTCTGAGATGCATATGTCTGTGTACAAGCAAGACCTGTCTAAAAGTGACTTAGAAAGCATAAGGTGCTTTTAGGTGCCATAATTGTTGCCTCCTCCGTTGCGGAGATGATTCTTTTTCTCAAACTAGTTGCCTCCTCAATCAGCAACCTCCTCTAGGAAATATTCGCTGAAAACATTTCTTCATATCCTGATTCATCAAAAAAACATGTGTTTCTACGGAAAACTTCATCTTTTTTCCAAAATTTCACCTTGGTCGCCACATTTTTTTCTCCCTTTTCAAACAGAAAAAGAAGAGAAAATATCTTATATCTTTTTCACTTTTTCTTCAACTATAAAAACATGTTCTTTTATTCGATTGGTTTTCCTTTCTAGCGGAAAGCATTACGTACTATTTACCTTACTTCCAAATAATGTAAGTCTTGAATGTGCCCAATGGAACGCACATAATGCGGTATACCCGGTTTGTTCTTGCCTTTCTTTTACTACTTTTATAACCACCTTAACTTCTATTCTCCAATTTTATTTTCTTCGATTGTTATTAAATGTTTTCAATTTATATTGCTTAAAATTTATTATTTTTTTAGATGGATATTTTCAGTTATTGTTTTTTGTAACAGTAAGAAACTAGATATAATGACAATTGATGTATTTTTCACGATCTTGGTCTATTTATTACACATTTGGTAATTTAGTAATTTTATAAAAAATTTGTAACCTTACGAAGTTTAAATCGAAAGTTGTTAGTTAAGTAATAAAGCGGCATATTATATATAATGCTTTTCAGCCTCTATAGGGTCGATGTAATGCCCTACTTTCGAGTGTTAGCTGTCCCATATGGGCATCGGAGCCCATAATACTCTTGAATCCTTATCTCTTTACCCAGAAAATATCTATTTTACACTTGGGTGGAGCATTAAACTTTTAATCCTTAATAAAATTACATTAAATAATCCACTTAACAATTGTACTGTTCGTTCATTTTCAATGTTTTATTGTTGTTTCATTTAACTGTAATTGTTATGTTAAAATTTTTGAATCTGAGTTCTTCTCAAAAAATTATTTTATATAGTTGCTTTACCCCCACACTAGACTTAAAAGAACAGAACTAATCAGACGCTATCGTCTATAATAATAATAATAATAATACTGTATTTATGCATATTACATATTACAGGGAGTCAGCTTCGTACATCATTACAAATAAAAGAAATAAATGAAATAGAGAATAATTAGTTAAATAATAAACTCCTTTTGAAAACAAAATATTTAAAAATAAGAGAGTAAATAAATAAGTAGCTCCATAAAAATTAAACTAAACATTTTATGGGAACATAAATAAAGTTAAATAAAATAACTTAAAATGAATTCAACGCAAAATCCCTTCTTTTAATAACAGCCAGCATAAAGAACGCTATAGATTTCAGTTTGTTCAAATCATTAATCATTAATAAATTTACTGAATTTTCTTCCTCGCTGATATTTTTATCAATGTGTCTTTCTAGGAATTGGTCTCTAGATAATCTATAATACGGGCATCTAAAAAGTACATGTGAAAGGGACTCATATTCATTACAATTACACATTTCACATATTTCCTCCGCATTAATTATGTGAGACTCCCCATCAATACACAATCTTACAAGGGTTCTATTTGACAATCTTAATTGGGCGACAATTCTAATATATTTGAGATTGCAATTGTATTTAAGGTATTGTTCGCCACCAATAAATGAAGCCATCAATCTGTAACTGTTATTATATCTCGAATTAAGAATCCTTTCTATGTCTTTACTTTGTAAGTGATTAGCCCTTTTGCTTAGAATGTCATCACAGTTATCGGCAATAGTTTTACAATCGTAAGTCGAATCTAAAATTGAGGGACATCCCACACGCGTTAAGATTTCATTTAAATACGACAACCAATTTTTTGTTTTACAATTAAACTGTGATTTTATCAGATAATTAAACAAAGCGTCATAACATTGTCTGGGCAAATCGTCTGACGTCATGTTAAGGACTTTGGCCCACCATTTTAATACCCTTTCGAAAGGACGCTATCGACTACTAAAAAGACTCTTAGACGATAGATCAAAACTCTCTCTGGACAACAAAAGACTAATTTATACTTATATTTTGAAACCTATCTGGGCGTATGGAATAGAGCTGTGGGGTTCAACCGAAGGATTCAATCGCTACAATCTAAAATACTTCGAACTATTGTAAACGCTCCATTTTATGTCTCCAACCTGACTATATAAACTGACCTTAACATTCCTTTTATCACACAAGTCGCTGAAAACACGATGCAGAAAACTTCATTTTAACCTACCATCTCACGCAAATCCTCTAGCTCAAAATCTACCTTCTAGAACCCTTCCTGACAACCCGTCAAGACGTTTAAAAAGACAGTGTGACCTCGTGCTCTCCTCTCCAGTGAAGAGATTGACACATTCTAAACATGTTTTGGAGTGTTTTACCACTGGGTAACTTCTCCACTCGTTACTTATCATTTGTTACTCAGTTATCACTGTTACTTTATAGCGCTAACGCGCTGATTGTAGCATAAATAAACGCAAAAAAAATATAGTTGCTTTAATAGAAGAGGCGTCACCTTAGTTTAAATTTAGGGGTGCCACAGCTGTGTATTTAGTGAGAATTAATGAAATATTTAAAATCTAAATGAATTCCCAGCAATAGAACTATCTGACATAATTCATCTTTCAATATTTCAATTTCACTATCTCCAGCTTCTATTGTTCTCTTTGTAAGAGAGAGCTAACTTGATGTAAAGAATATGCTGAGACAATACAATGAGATCAAACAAAGAGGTTGTAGAAGTGGAGAGGTGCAGCTAGCAGCTACTCCAAAAAATAATGATTAATCCTGCTTTGCCAAAAGTTCTCCTCCATTCTCTTTGTCATCTTCACGTCATAGAGGGTCATCTTTGGAGAAGGTAAGGTGTGGTAATTAACCGAAGAAGAGTCGGTGATTGGAGATATGGTGATGGGGATTTGTTTTTTGATTAATATCTTAGCCATCTTCCATCTTGCTTATATTGTTCATCGTTACTAACAACTGTTCCAAATCTTACCTACAGCTAGCTGGTTAATCTTAATGGTAATGCTAGACTCCATACTATTAGGAAGAATGAATTGTTACGAGATGGAAGTGTTATCTATCCGCGATTGCTCACGCTTGACCAAAAACGAAATCGTGTAAAGTGTTGCAAGGACGGTTTGCAGCTGTTCCAGAAGAATCCGCAGGACCTTAAGCGTCGTTTCGTCACTATGGATGAAACATGGATACATCACTACACTCCTGAGACCAAAGAACAATCTAAACAATGGGTTACCAAGGGGGAATCTGCGCCAAAAAAGGCGAAAACCGTTCCTTCGGCCGGAAAGATTATGGCGACTGTCTTTTGGGATTGGCAAGGAATAATATTCATCGACTATCTGGAAAAGGGTAAAACTATTACAGGTGCATATTATTCATCGTTATTGGACCATTTGAAAACCGAGCTGCAAGAAAAACGCCCACGATTGGCCCACAAAAAAGTCCTTTTCCATCACGACAACGCACCAGCTCACACCTCAGCAGTTGTGGTCGCAAAATTAATGGAAATAGGGTTCCAACTCGTTTCACATCCCCCCTATTCTCCAGACTTGGCTCCCTCGGACTACTATTTCTTCCCCAATATGAAGAAATGGCTGGCAGCAAAAAGATTTTATTCAAACGAGGAGGTGATTGCAGAAAGGAATGGCTATTTTTCAGACTTGGACAAATCCTATTATTCGGAAGGGATCAACAAACTAGAGCAGCGTTGGACGAAGTGTATAAGCCTAAAAGGAGACTATGTTAAAAAATAAAAAAGGTTTACCCTAAAAAATTAAGTAGTTTTTATTTTTGCACGGACTTTTCAAACATTTAAAAAGCACATTTATAGTATTTTTGGCCGGTACCGGACTTACATCTTGTTGTCAGCAAGTACAGTGCGAGACAGAAACATAAGTGAAGTTGAAATCTTTGCCCTAAACTGATCAATTCACCTCTGATATTGGATGGGAGTCTGAAATCGGACAGAGATACCATAAATCAGCGATATTATCCAGTAATGCGAACCTAAACACAAATTTTCAATGTTAACATTTGTGTGAGTGGGTCGTTTAATGATTGTAAAGCAACTTAATAGAGCTTTAAAAACAAAAAAATGGAAGAGTGCTTTTGATTATCGTGGATAAACAGGAAAAAAGCTTGCACTGCAGAGAGATTATGATCTTGGTGGAGAAGATTTATGGTCAGCAAATAGTTTGCCCAAGAAAGATATATTGACTGACAATATTATAGTATTGGAAGCAACGGAAAAACTTTGCCGTTTGGCAGAAATTTGAAAGCTATTCCAAATGACTGAAATGACTTAGTTAGGAACTTAGGAAACGATGAACTCTATCGGAGATTTTGCAAGCAGAAAAAAAATACCAAAACTAACTACAGCAGCTGCAAGCTTGAGTTGGCAATCAAGAAGTATTAAGTAGGCAGTAGGTCAACTGCACATATCTATCTTAACTTACGAGAATAACAATCTACGGGTCAATCTACGCGTCAATCAATCGTCTTGATCTCCAGCAATCAACGACCAGTCTGTTTAAACACAGCCTAATCGTAGCTCTTGCTTATCAAATTGTCACACCCATCATCAAATTTATCAGATTAATTTGCTCGTCAATTGTTATTTTAGAAGTATAGTTAGTGCCACATTTAATTAATGTTTGTCTTAATCATAATTCTCTCTGAATACGGCTTAAATTCATTTCTTGCACCTTTTCAGTACTTCGACTGTTTTTACAAGCAAGTACCAATGAAATCGTTGTTCGTTCGCTTTAGAAACGCCCCCTTGTAATTAACAAAAAAAATTTCATAATTATCAGTAAAAAAATTGAATCTGAATGAGTTTTTCCATCAATTTCAACACCACCCTAAACTGCTGGACCCCCTTTACGCTGTAATAATCACCATAAAAAATAATTAATAAATAGTCGCCATTGTGATTACACAATAGATCATAAAGAAGGTTGATGACGGCAATAATATGAAGACATCAATTACATCATGTGCAAGACATCAAACCTGCCTTATTCTACACGGTCACATCATGGGGCCTAACCGGTTTCTTTATTCAATGATTTGTTCAATTCTTAACAATAAAATATTTCGCAATTCTAGAAAAATAATGGCTAAAACCCTGAAGACATAATAAGTATTCAATTTATGCTTGGACGATATAGAATTAATAAATAAAAAGCGTACACATATTATATTTCCGAGGAAGAAGAATCGACATCAATCAATAGTAATCAATCAACTCTTCCGCACAGTCTTCGGAAAAACTCTGGGAAAATCTGCATATCTGATGAGTTGTACCATCAAGGCTTTATCTTTTTAATAAATCTTTATTAAAATTTAGTGTACGAGCAAAAAAATGAGATATTATACTGTTACTTATTTACATCATTGGAATTTTGTAAAAAACTATAACATGTAATGAAATATTGAAAATAATATATAAGGGAAAGAAATATTATTGCCAATTACAGTCCTATGTTTTATTTCATTATAATGCCAAGCTTTGCGAACTAAGGAGAAGATCATCTTTAGGGCTGGTGGAACAATATTCACAGATACAGATTAACATTTACATTAATCGTGATCGTAATCGTAAATGTAGAGCCTTGAAGATGACCTAATCCCTAGGAAGAAAGCTTGAGGAAATTTGAGGAATAGCGCAGCCTCTTTCACTTCTTTCTTCATCGTGACTGCAACTCTTCTACTACATTCTGCTTCGTGGCTTCCATGAGATAAATGCACACTAGAATATTGGATTTTAGGGCTAATGGATAGACTGTTGATTGCATAAAAAGGATAGCTTTAACTTAAAAGAAGTTTGAGGAATCCAGGTAAAAAAAAAGCTGTCAATTGTTTCTAGTCTAACTCTAACCTCTTATCGCAAGAGGAGAGAATCGAATCGTCCAAGCAGAAATTGTGCAGCTGAAAGGTAGTGGATAAACAAAAGGAGATTACAGGATCCTTAGGAGTAATCTTAACAGCTTCGACTAGGAGATGTGTCGGTTTAGTGCAAGGGTGTCAAACCGCGGGCCGCATGCCCCTGAGGTAATTTCTTGTGGCCCACGATCTACTGAAATAAAATGAAAATATAAAAAATTGTTATGAAGAAAATAGCGCTTAGGGGAGATCGAGGCAATGACGTACTTACTATTCTCTCGTTAACCCTTTAGCTACTGAAGACCGAGTGTACTAGTGGCCCTAGGCATTTCCTAGGCACCTGTGGGCTTGTATAAATGCAATGACTACTTCCGGCAACATTTATAAGCGATATGTTTGCCACTTTCAGTGGAATTCCAGAATGATTCGGTTTTTTAAAAGACGAAGTAGGAATCCCATAAATATATTCTTATTTAGGCGAGAAATATCTAAAAATGTTTGCTTTACCTACAAATTTTCTGTTATTTTTGGAGTACGTCCTTGTGTGAGCAACTATTTCCGTCTATGAACTTAAATAAAACGGCATACAGATCAAGACTGACTGGATAAACATCTATCTGCGCCTTAAAGAAGATTGTCTGCTCTCAGCCTCTGAATCCACATATTGGAAAACTAGGAAAAATTTGTAAATATGTTGTGGGCCGCGTGAATCTTGCTGTTGCGCCAAGTGGCCTGTGGTTTAATAGTGTTTGACACCACTGGTCAAAACCTAGATGGTTCGTTTAACAAACTAGAGGAGGAATCTCGAGTTGAGAGACCCTCGCCTTATCGAAGATCAGAAATATAATTCCAGAATAACCCCAACAATCTACTACAAATTAACACGTAGTTTCATTGAATCCATCATTGGCAGCATAGATTTGTGGACTGGGCAACGCAGCAATTGAAAACAGTATTCCGCTACTGTAGCTTTGTCCACTGGGCTAACTAGTAAACCAGACATCCGGCCAAAAATTAAGTAGAGTTGGCCTGGTCTGATCAAGAATCACCTCAACAATCAGTATTGGGATCTTTACCACTTCTTGTATTCTTTTTGAAACCCATTGCTCCTTTTCTTATTCATTAGAGTCGACATAATGTAGGGATAACAGGTTGATAAGCCATCAACGTGGTTCTAATACATTACGCCTGATCACTATATTGGTTCAGTAGAGACCAGCCTGTCCAACGAAAAACTAACAGCAGCACGCCAAGAATTGATTCTTACAAAAAGTATTTTAATGCTTGCCAAGCAATTCATTAAAAACGGAACATCAATATTATTAAAACTACCCAAAGGAGTAACGTAGCTGTTATTTTTATGACAGCCATTTCTTTTGAGTGGGTTTATGGGTACTTACAGGGAAAGCAATGAAATCTGGTAGTGCATTTAATGGTCCTGCAATCCATTATTTTATCCATAATGGACGTTTGTATTTGTTTCGTTTTTACAGTTTTTCATCTTTTCATTCAACTTTAGAGGTTAGATCATCCATTACGAAAATTTTAATGTCATAATGAAAATAGCTATAAATAAGGGATAAAATAATTAATTTTCCAAACTTTCTGAACCAGGATGTACTTTGCCATGCTTAAAGAAGTGAAACAAAAGTTTATTAACGATTTTTATAAAAAAGTTTATAAGCCAAGCGGTTAGAGGCGATAACCGCATGGCTAAGATTTATCGTGATTCGATTCAAGATTCAGGCACACAGAAAGTGGTCTTTCGCGGCGGGCAACCATCTCCGACCGAGGCGGTTAGGCGGTCTAATTCTATTAAACAATGTAGCATTATCTCTGTCAAACAGAACGCGGTCTACCGCCGCGGGCTAGTCTTTGTCGCAACGACAAGCGATCTTGTAGTACAAAATTACAGATTTCAACTTGACCGTCTTACCACCTTAGATCAAAAATGAGTGAAGAAAATGTGCGCAAATTAAAATTTTTGTTTGATTATTCACACGGACAATGTTTTAAAGATAACTAACAAATAAATGTAAATCTCAAATAAATCTTATACCTAACTGCAGTTTTCTTCATAGTGCGTATTTACCGCTGGAGACTGAAAATTTCATTGTAATGAAGAATCAAAAAAGTTAACGCAATATTTTCCTTAAGTAAAAGAAAGTGAAATCTAGATCATTGAATGAAAGTGAAAGACCACCATTTTATGTACAGGATAACTGTGCTTTTATTGATGAGGGAGTGGCTTACGGTGTCACTACGACATCAGCTCCGCCTACTTAACACATCCCGTTCGCCAATGAGATTATCCAATCGTTTTTCGTAATTATTTCTAGGAAAAATACTATTTAAATTTTTTTTACTAATTTTTCCCCCATAGGTATTTGATAAATTATAGAATAATGCAATAAAAATCGATATCGTAAAAATATCCAAAATAAACATGTTTTGAACATTATATTTCCGGTTTCATACTTCTAACGTAATGCTGAATCAAAAACGTTAACGAAATTTTTCCCTGAATTAAAAGAAAGTAAAATCTAGATCATTGAATGAAAGTGAAAGACCACCATTTTATGTACTGGATAACTGTGCTTTTATTGGTAAGGGAGTGGCTTACGGTGTCACTACGACATCAGCTCCGCCTACTTAACACATCCCGTTCGCCAATGAGATTATCCAATCGTTTTTCGTAATTATTTCTAGGAAAAATACTATTTAAATTTTTTTTACTAATTTTTCCCCCATAGGTATTTGATAAATTATAGAATAATGGAATAAAAATCGATATCGTAAAAATATCCAAAATAAACATGTTTTGAACATTATATTTCCGGTTTCATACTTCTAACGTAATGCTGAATCAAAAACGTTAACGAAATTTTTCCCTGAAGTAAAAGAAAGTAAAATCTAGATCATTGAATGAAAGTGAAAGACCACCATTTTATGTACTGGATAACTGTGCTCTTATTGGTGAGGGAGTGGCTTACGGTGTCACTACGTCATCAGCTCCGCCTACTTAACACATCCAGTTCGCCTTGTAGATGAAGATGGAGAAAAATTGATCCTGAAGAGATGAATATGTAATGTACTCGTAAAGGATACAGCTATTAACAAATAGCTGTAATTCTGTAATAGCTTTAATACAAAAAAAAAACGCACTACTACTTCTCAAGAAGAAAGCTACCAAACTTGACCGCTCTAACAAAAGAATCGCTTCCTGTGTAACGTCGCCATACCGCAGACCGCCGCGACGACCGCTCTCTGTGTGCCCAAGGCCTAATTGTTGTAATAAGCGAAATGGAAAGTAAGTTATCTAGCTGTGCACAACCACCCACGTCAGCTAAAGCCTCAGGCAGGCGTAAAACCCATCGGAACTTAACTTTACAATAAATAACAACCTTATTTTTTTCTTTTAGGGAAAATAATGAAAGAAATGCATCACAGTTTCATTTCTTGTTGAAGCTGCAGAAGAAGAAAGAAAAAATTCGTCATTCTACGATCTCGCCTGGACAATAGACCTCCTGCAGTTTGCTAGATCATACTGTCCACATAAACAGTGTTCACAAAAAAAAGAAATTGCTCAGCGTCACAAAAATAAATAAGTTGATTGTAATCATAACTTCCTGCTTAGTAAAACAAATAATTAAAGCATATTTTAACCAGAAATCGTGACCTAATTTTGAACAAAAACTGAAAAAAATACCTGTTTATTTCACCTGATTTTTTTTGTTTTTTAAATAATAATATACTCTTATATTGCAACTTTCTAAAATTAACAATTAACATCAATTAGAAAGTGCACTAATAATAGTGCAGGAAAATTAAGTCAAATTAAAAGTTATAAAACTAGCCCAGTTAAAGATCAGGTTAGAAACGAAGTACGTAACCTAAACAGATAACGAATATTAGCTCATATTCTACTTGGACCAAAACCCTGACCTCTGCCCGTTGGTTTGTACCAAAAAGTTTTACGTGTTTCCTTTTACTGGTTATATTCTTTTAAAGTTTTCAAATTATAAAATTGTTTTCTTAATAATTCCTACATTTGTGATATAATTTAATTCTTATAAAGTTTAGGAGGAATAACTTAGGATTCAAGATTGGCGAGAAATCGGTCAAATAAAAACAAGAACACGTCTTTTTTCCTACGTTTCGACAAATATATATTGTCTTCTTACAAACGTAATTTTCTAGAAATGTGCCACATAGTGAAACAAAACAACCCAGTAAACTTTAGGACAGACACTACGAATTTAGACAACTGCTACAATTTTGTCATTAAAAAATAAATAGATATCCAAAATTTGTACATAATTATTGCTGGGTTTTTTTAAATTTACTTCAAATCTTTTGGTTATTTGTTATTTAGTGCATAAGGGTTATTTGGTTTCGCCTGTGTTTTGTGTTTAACGGTTTTTGTTGTTTAAAGAAATTTCCCAATATTTATTGTATTTACTCTTTTGTTGTAATTAGTCTATTGTATCTGTCCCATTATTATTACCAAAATTCCCGTGTAAGACCCGCTATATTTGTATCTATATAATATACCTGTTCTCCAGTTCTGGCTCTTAGTTTCTGTAACTAAGACCAACCCGCATGGCCACGTAATTTTCAATAACTATAAAGAATTTATTGTATTTTACTGTTTATTTTTGTTTTACTGATTTTCTATGTTACTGACTCTGTAAATTGTTTTGTATTTGTAATATCCAGGCCCTGAAGAGGGCAATATATTTGTCGAAACGTTGGCAAAAAGACGAGTTGTTGTTTTTTATTTGACCGATTCCTCGCCAATCTTGAATCCTAAGTTGAACCATTTACGGTTACGAAACCTATATATATTCATATTTTGAAGGAATCCTAAACAACTCACTTTCAAGTTGAGTTTTGAGGCAGAATGTTTCGAGAAATAGTTGCCGATTTTGTATTTGTAATCTCAAACCGTTTGCGAGAGAACATCTACAGAAATTTGTAAATCTTCAATTGAAGAAAACGATAAGAGAAATCAGACTTATATTTATTGGGTATCCTAGACAAGATAAACGTTCTGCTAATGATACGACAGATATGGGTGTAACCACCAACCTACATAGCTTCAAGTGATAATAGCCAATATGAAATATCAAACGTTTGTTTCAAAATATCTAAGAATGCAAGGTCGTACTCAGTCAATTCTTGGTCTCTCTTAAATTCCCACATTTGTTTGGATTTCTCTCTGCACTATTTTTAGTTTTTCTGGTTTTTAATAAAATTTGTGTTTAGAAAAAAATAGTTCAAATTTGATTTAATGAAACCGTACTTTATCTTCTTCTTTTTTTATTTTTTCTAATGCCATACATCATTGGCGCTCGGCCATTAGATGTCTCGCAGCCCAATATATTTTCGCTCTTGAAGAGAACTCATCAGTAGTCGCAGTCAAATTGGGACAGGGCTTCGCACTCAAAAAGATGGTCTCCTGTCATGTGCCCGTTCCCGCAAAGCACACAGTGCGTGTTGTCAACTACGCCGATCTTAAATAAGTGTGCCTGCAGGTAATCGTGTCCAGTGACCAAACGAAAACAGGCCACCGCTACGCTCCGAGGCAGGTTCTTTGGCAGCACATAGTCCCACAAGATAGCCCATCGTTTGTCCTCTGATAGTGTGGTGTGCAGCTCCGCTGTTCTCTTTTTGGCTTTTGTCCGGCAAATTCGCCATGTGGTCTCAAAAGGAATGGACCCTTCAGGCTGTGTCATATTCGCTGACAGCTTGGCGCGTCTGTCAGCTTCCTCATTCCCGCTGAGGCTGCAATGGCTGGGGATCGTACTATATCTTCATGACCTACCAGGTCTTTCAGGTTTTTGGTTGGACCAAATCGGCCAACTACGAATATTTTGCATACTGGTCCGAATGAGTGTCCACGTTTCATGCACCGCAGGAAACTAAGAGTCTGACCAAAGACTTGACCAGCAACATTTTGGTGGATCTTGATAAAATATATAAATGAGGAATTAAAATATGTTAATTGCCAAAATTGGCAAACTGAGGGGTGCAAAAGTAAGTAGGGCACGCTCTAACCTTTACTATATTAACGGAGAGCAACATTATTCCAAAAAAGAACTCAAATTACCACCCAGAGCAAGAAAAATTACTTTAAAAAATAAAAAACAAAAACGAGGATCGTTTGAAAAGTCCGTGCAAAGTCAGAGAGATAGCACCACTGGCGCGTATCGAGGTTATGTTTAGTTAGTAGCATCTCTTGGAAGAACACACACCAAGTTACAGCCAGATCGGTCCATTTATTTGTGTTTGGCATTCGTTTGAATCGAGGAAGTCGAGTGATTTTCAAAAAATGGACGAAAAAGAATTTCGTGTGTTGATTAAACACTAATTTATGAAAGGCAAAACGCCTCAGGAGACTAAAGAAAAGCTTGATAAACATTATGGTGACTCTGCACCTTCGATTAGAACAGTTTATAAGTGGTTTCAAAATTTTGGCCATATGGGCACAAGTGACGCTGAGATAGGTGCCGCGATTGCTCACGCTTGACCAAAAACGAAATCGTGTGAAGTGTTGCAAGGACGGTTTGCAGCTGTTCCAGAAAAATCCGCAGGACTTTAAGCGTCGTTTCGTCACTGTGGATGAAACATGGATACATCACTACACTCCTGAGACCAAAGAACAATCCAAACAATGGGTTACCAAGGGGGAATCTGCGCCAAAAAAGGCGAAGACCGTTCCTTCGGCCGGAAAGATTATGGCGACTGTCTTTTGGGATTCGCAAGGAATAATCCTCATCGACTATCTGGAAAAGGGTAAAACTATTACAGGTGCATATTATTCATCGTTATTGGACCGTTTGAAAACCGAGCTGCAAGAAAAACGCCCACGATTGGCCCACAAAAAAGTTCTTTTCCATCACGACAACGCACCAGCTCACACCTCAGCAGATGTGGTCGCAAAATTAATGGAAACAGGGTTCCAACTCGTTTCACATCCCCCCTATTCTCCAGACTTGGCTCTCTCGGACTACTATTTGTTCCCTAATATGAAGAAATGGCTGGCGGGAAAAAGATTTTATTCAAACGAGGAGGTGATTGCAGAAACGAATGGCTATTTTTCAGGCTTGGACAAATCCTATTATTCGGAAGGGATCAACAAACTAGAGCAGCGTTGGACGAAGTGTATAAGCCTAAAAGGAGACTATGTTGAAAAATAAAAAAGGTTTACCCCAAAAAATTAAGTAGTTTTTATTTTTGCACGGACTTTTCAAACGACCCTCGTAAATACTTCTGTCTACATAATTTAAACCATAATTTTGTGGTGAAAGAACAAATTTTGGATGGTAGGATGGATCTTACTAAAGAAAAGTAAAAAGATCCGATCATAAAAATCTTAGCAGACTATTTCCCTAGTGTGTTGGACGTGTGACCAAAGCATTTTCATTCAGAACATGTGAAATAGATTTTTGAGTTACATTAAAAAAATTAAAATAGTAGATATAGGTGTTATCGATAACTAAATACATTAAAATTAACAGCAGAATAGCAGCAATCGATCAATAAATTGCATAAATATATATCTAAAACTAAATGTGCTAGCTTAAAGTTATAACAAGCTAGGTGATGAGAACGATATAGTCTGCATGTACAATGGACGCCTTATAGGCTGGTGTTAGAATATATTATATATGTGTTCATGAAACTTTATTAATGAATAACTTCCTTTCATAAGTTTATTTACGACTATTAAGTGATATGAATACAATAATAACACGGACGTAGACAATTTATTAAAAAGGATCTCTTTAAAACCATTTTATGAATTGCTCTCTTCTACATCCCTTACCTTGCGCCTAGGTCATCTCTTCTGATAAAGATCAACATAATGAGCAAGAAGATATGAATGAAGTAAAGTAAAGGCGGGCTTTACCACCTAAATATCAAATTAGGTGTCGCAAAAAAGAGGCGACTCTGGGTGAATTTCATAATAATTGAGTGGTGCGTTTTGAATATGGTCATTTTTCGAAAAGCAATATGGTGTTAATATAATTTTACTTACAATTTTTGCTAATTCTTCCAATAAAAGAAGACAAGAGACTTGACTCACCTGAAAGAAAACCAATAAAAGAATTTTAAAATAATTATTAGAGATATTATAAGAATTTATTTTGATAATGCATAAGTTAACTTTTTTTTTTTAAATTACACTAGAAAACGCTTATTTACTTCTAGAAAGATTTTAGTAAGCTGTACTGACAAAGAAAACAGCGGTGATTATCTTGCAATTAATTAGATATTGTAACCTATCTCCAATTGGAGTAAATTAAGTTTTTTCAACAAAATAAACTCTCCGGATCGAGATGGTATAGGATTTCTGGCCAACTCTCGTAAAATTAACAAAGTAAATTAAAAATACAAACAAAAAAAATTAGTATCTCCTCAAAGGGAAAGGATTAGCTATGCGGTTAGCGTACTGGACTCCCACGCGGAGCTCCAAGGGTTCGAATCCAGCTGCTGACCCTTAGATTTTCTCTTCCTAGGAGCTTCTTACAGCTCACTGTCCACTGACAGTGTTGTAAACAGAGAACACTGTCCAGGGGCCTACAGTGCACTGAAAAGAAGCTCCGGGCGCCAATAACCTTAGATGTTGACGCGCCTTAAACATTAAAAAAAAAAAAATTATCTTCACAATTACACATTATTAACCTACTACTTTATCTAATTACTTTGGTGAAGAAAGACAAATTATCGCAATTACAGTGCAATGCAATGTTACAGTGCTGTAATTGTTACGCTGTAATGGACTGAATTAGCTGATTGGTAGATTGTGGAAAACATAATATTGATTTTTGTCTTCATTATTAAAGAATAGGTAAATAACATGAAATAGAATATTATTAATAAAAGATAATAATTAAAATTCTCCAGTCTTCTGTAACCTGATAACTCTACCAGTAGTGAACGTTGCCCGCTACCTTCGGCTTTACTTAGACCGAAGACTTTCTTGGAACCCCCAAACTAGACTTAAAAGAACAGAACTGAACAGACGCTTTCGACTACTTAAAAGTCTCTTAGACGACAGATCTAAACTCTCTCTGTACAACAAAAGACTGATTTATACTTCTATTTTGAAACCCATCTGGGCGTATGGAATAGAGCTGTGGGGTTCAACCAAACGCTCTAATCTCCAAAGGATTCAGTCTCTTCAATCTAAAATAACTTCGAACTATCATAAACGCTCCATTTTATGTCTCCATCCTGACTATACACACTGACCTTAACATGTCCTTCTGTCACACAAGTTGCTAAAACAAGATACAGGAAAACTCCACTTCAACCTGCAATCTCACATAAATCCTTTAGCTGAAAATCATTCTTCTAGAACTCTTCCTGATAACCCGGACAAGACACCTTAAGAGACAGTGTGGCCTCTTGATCTCCTCTCAAGTGAAGAGAAGTGACTAATAGTCTTAATGTTGTGGAGTGTTACCATTGCGGTAACTTCTCCACTCGTTTGCTTCATTTGTTGCTCTGTTATCACTGTTATTTATAGCGCTAACGCGCTGATTGTAGCACAAATAAACGCAACAACAAAAAAAGAATTAAAATTATTTTTTCAGTGCACTGAAAATTATCTTCGATGTAAACGTTACTTCAATTAGGTTGCATCAATCAACCTTCATACGTAGTTGTATGGAGTCGCCGCTAATGCCAAAGAATAACAGGGTGAAAAAATATAACTAACATTTTTAAACCAATTATTAACGTATAAGGACTCGGTTTTAATTAAAAATCGTCCCCCACATCTAAAAACCGAATTAACAGGAAAATTAATCAAATTAACAGGATTTTAACTTTTCTTATGACAGACAAAAAAATATTTGTAAATTTACAGGTCCGTTTATTAGCGTTGGTTTTGGTGGTCTAAGTTTGTGGTGGATGTCTATTGTGAGGATGACTGGACTATGATCAGAGGAGAGTTCATTTAAGGTGAATGAGTGAGTATGAAATGACGAGATGTTAGAGCAGATGAAAAAGTCAAGCAAGTCAGGGAGTTTATTTGGAGCAGTCGGCCAGTAAGTTGGTTGAGAAGGTGATATGTATGAGAAGCTAGTTAGAGAGGGTGCATTGTAGAGTAGGCGTCCTCTTGGGTTTGCCACCCGACTACCCCAGCGAGGATGCTTCGCGCTGTAGTCCCCACCGCTTATGAACCGAGGACCCAGAGACTGGAAGAAGGATAGAAATTGTGTGATTGTGTGATTAGGTGGACAGTACACTGAAGCGATGTTGTAGTGGAAGGGTTCACTTTGGAGAGAGATCACAGTAGGTTGTATGTAGTTTGTGGCATTGTATGGAGTGGGAAAGTGAGATAATGAATAAATATTTTGCTCAAGAGAGGCAGTAGGCTTATCGGTCGATAAGAAGAAGGTAGTTGAGTCGGTTTGTTGGGCTTAGGTATCATTCGAACTGTAGAAAATTTCCAGAGTATAGGGTAGTAAGTAGTTCTGAGAATAGAGTTGTAAATGGTAGTGAGGAAGACTAATGCTTTTTTGGGTAGTTGGAGTAGGATGTTGGCAGTAATTAGATCGTAACCAGGGCTCTTTTTTTTGTTGAGATTAGTAATGACTTGCTTGACTTGGGTGGGTGTGAATGGTTTTGGAGGCATAGAAAGAGGTAGAGGTATGTCTAAGTCCCTAATAACGTCTTGAGTATGTTGTGAGTTGAGAACGTCAGGATGCGGAATGAAGACAGTGGAAAGGTGCGTTGCAAGTAGTTCAGCTTTCTCCGAGTCACATTTAGCCCAGGAACCGTCAGTAGTACGAAGAGGAGAGGAGGTAGGTTGAAATTTTAGAATACGTCTAGTGGCAGCCCAAAGGGAGTTGTCTTCAGTGGTCAGAGATTTGGTATATTCGGTGTATTGTTTGTTGCAGTATTTGTGGAGTTCTTTTTTAAGTTGGTTTGTCAGGTGATAAAGTTGTTGTTTATGAGATGGGTATTTTGTACGTTGCCAGAGAGATTTTGTTCGTCGTTTGTTAGTTATGAGTGTGCGCAAATAGAGAGGTAAGTTATAAGGTATGCGAGCAGGTTGTTTAGCGGTGCAGTTAGTCGTCGCTTGCCAGATACTCTGTTGGATGGTGGCAGTGAAGTGATCAACGGTATTGTCTATCTCTTGGGGTGTTTTGAGAGGTATTTTGAGGTCAATTTTCTTCTCAAGTAAGTCTCTGAAGAAGTCCCAGTCTATAGGTCCGTACCTAGACAAGAGACTTACCTGGAACCCCCATACGAGACTTAAACGTACCGAACTAAACAAACGATACAAACTTCTAGCCAGACTACTCGACAAACGCTCAAAACTCTCACTGCAGAACAAACGACGACTCTATACAGCTCTTCTCACACCAATATGGACTTACGGACTCGAACTTTACGGAACAGCTAAAAAATCCAACATCAATAGACTGCAAACACTCCAATCTAAAATTCTCCGCCACATAGTAGACGCTCCATTCTATGTTAGCAATCCATACAGATCTCCAAATTCCACTCATCTCCGAACTTGCCAAAATTCGATATAAAAATTTTCACCAAAAACTCTCACTTCATCCCATAACCCTCTAGCTGCAAACTTGTCTACAACTACGCTACCTTCCAATCCTCGAAGACGGCTGAGGCGCCGTTGGCCCCGTGACCAACTGGGTGACTAATGGCGGCCATCACTGGATGACAGTCATTCACGTCTGACACGTTATCTATTCATATACACTTATCACATTTACCTATTGTACCCTGTGGGTACAGGCGTAAATCTCATTAAAAGGATAAATAAAAAAAAAAAGAAAAAAGTTTACAGATTTTAGATTTTAATTTCTCATCAGAAATATCCCATTTAAATCCCCCTTAGAACAAAAAATTATTATTTACAAATAGGCTTCTTCATCGCTCATAACATTTAATAATATACTTTATATTGATTTCTCGCAACTTACACACTTCAAGAAGAAAAAAAGAAAATTACGATTACACGGAAGTTTAAACCCATCAAAAAAAGTTACGTAGAAAAGATGAAAATACATTCTTTAACAATAGCTGGAAAAGTGAAAAGCCTTTTTCCTTTTGGCAAGCGTGAATTTGTTTTCACTTATTCCCACCCTTCAAAAGACCGTCTTGTCTTCTGGTCTTCTTGACGTTATATGTAAAACGTTTTATTAAATCAACGCTGTTTGCTTCGTCCTAACACCATCGCAAGTATCTTTTACTACAGTTGTTTAACTTAACATTTAAAGAAATGACGGCACTAAGGGAGCAGATATTTTTAGTATTTTATTTTATTTATACAAATAAGAATTTATACAAAGTAATGTGGAGTTATTTGAATTTTTAACGGTAATTATTTTTTAACGAATAGGATACATTTTTAAGTAAAATTTTTAGCCTATTTGTTTTAATTTTTAGTTTTAATCCTCGTAAAAACTGATGCTCGCTTCTTATAAACTAACTGATATTGATCTTCCTTCAAATTTATAGTCCATCTTGTGACCTTTACATGGAAGATCTACAGTTATTCTACTTATTAACTATAAACCACTTTTTCTTCAAAATATTCAATGTTTTTGATCTTTAGAAAGGAAATGATGATTACTATTAAATAATTAGGGCACAGTAATTTGATTTAGAGATAGTACAAAAGTGTAATTTTCAGTCGTCTAATCAGTTAGCTCAGGAAAAGTCTCAAAATGAATAATTAAATCAAAATCTAAGTAATGTTACAGATAGTTATTAAGTTAAAGTCAAATCGAGTCATGCATTCATGTAGTCTTAAGTAAGAATCACCCATTAAATAATTCTATATTATTATCAGTAATAAAATAAATATGTTAAAATAATAATAATAAAATAGTTTCCAAGTGAATAGCAAATCTATTATAAAAGACTTAGTGTTCACCATAGTTTTATAAACCGTCATATAAGTGGAATGTTCTAATTTAAAGCGGTATTATAGTTAACACTTACGGCACTGAAGGCAAACCTTTTCAGCTCAGTAAAAACTATAGCTTATAACTGAGTAAAGTATAGTGTATAAGAAAACAAAATAACATCCTAATATGTTGATTAGAAAGAAAGATATTAGGGGGCAAAATTTTAGAGCGAGTTATGACCCAAAAAAATTTCAAAAATCAATATCTTCACAATTTATGGATCTGTACGCAATTAAACTATAGCTCATAACTAAGGAAAACAAAGTGTATAAAAGAACAAAATTTCATACGAATATGTTGTTTACAAAGGAAGATATAGAGTGGCCGTAATTTTATAGGTTTTCATGACCCAAAAAATTTACAACCGTTTATATCTTCTCAATTTATAGATCTGTACACAAATAAACTATAGCTTATAACTGTGGAAAACAAAGTGTATAGGAGAACAAAATTTCATACGAATATGTTGTTTACAGAGGAAGATATAGAGCGGCCGTAATTTTACAGGATTTTATGACCCAAAAAATTTTCAACCCTTCATATCTTCTCAATTTATGGATCTGTACACAAATAAACTATAGCTTATAACTGAGGAAAACAAAGTGTATAAGAGAACAAAATTTCATACGAATATTTTGTTTACAGAGGAAGATATAGAGTGGCCGTAATTTTACAGGATTTCATGACCCAAAAATTTTTCAACCCTTTATATCTTCTTAATTTATAGATCTGTACACAAATAAACTATAGCTTATAACTGAGGAAAACAAAGTGTACAAGAGAACAAAATTTCATACGAATATGTTGTTTACAGAGGAAGATATAGAGTGACCGTAATTTCACAGGATCTCATGACCCAAAAAATTTTCAACGCTTTATATCTTCTCAATTTGTAGATCTGTACACAAAAACACTGTAGCTTATTACTGAGGAAAACAAAGTGTATAAGAGAACTAAATTTCATACGAATATGTTGTTTACAGAAGAAGATATAGAGTGGCCGTAATTTTACAGGATTTCATGACCCAAAAAATTTTCAACCCTTTATATCTTCTCAATTTATGGATCTGTACACAAATAAACTATAGCTTATAACTGAGGAAAACAAAGTGTACAAGAGAACAAAATTTCATACGAATATGTTGTTTACAGAGGAAGATATAGAGCGGCAGTAATTTTACAGCATTTCATGACCCAAAAATTTTTCAACCCTTTATATCTTCATAATTTATAGATCTGTACACAAATAAACTATAGCTAATAATTGAGGAAAACAAAGTGTATAAGAGAACAAAATTTCATACGAATATGTTGTTTACAGAGGAAGATATAGAGCGGCCGTAATTTTACAGGATTTTATGACCCAAAAAATTTTCAACCCTTCATATCTTCTCAATTTATGGATCTGTACACAAATAAACTATAGCTTATAACTGAGGAAAACAAAGTTTATAAGAGAACAAAATTTCATACGAATATGTTGTTTACAGAGGAAGATATAGAGTGACCGTAATTTCACAGGATCTCATGACCCAAAAAATTTTCAACGCTTTATATCTTCTCAATTTGTAGATCTGTACACAAAAAAACCGTAGCTTATTACTGAGGAAAACAAAGTGTATAAGAGAACTAAATTTCATACGAATATGTTGTTTACAGAAGAAGATATAGAGTGGCCGTAATTTTACAGGATTTCATGACCCAAAAAATTATCAACCCTTTATATCTTCTCAATTTATGGATCTGTACACAAATAAACTATAGCTTATAACTGAGGAAAACAAAGTGTACAAGAGAACAAAATTTCATACGAATATGTTGTTTACAGAGGAAGATATAAAGCGGCAGTAATTTTACAGCATTTCATGACCCAAAAATTTTTCAACCCTTTATATCTTCATAATTTATAGATCTGTACACAAATAAACTATAGCTAATAATTGAGGAAAACAAAGTGTATAAGAGAACAAAATTTCATACGAATATGTTGTTTACAGAGGAAGATATAGAGTTGCCGTAATTTTACAGGATTTCATGACCCAAAAAATTTCAACCCTTCATATCTTCTCAATTTATGGATCTGTACACAAATAAACTATAGCTTTTAACTGAGGAAAACAAAGTGTATAAGAGAACAAAATTTCATACGAATATATTGTTTACAGAGGAAGATATAGAGTGGCCGTAATTTTACAGGATTTCATGACCCAAAAAATTTTCAACCCTTTATATCTTCTCAATTTATAGATCTGTACACAAATAAACTATAGCTTATAATTGAGGAAAACAAAGGGTATAAGAGAACAAAATTTCATACGAATATGTTGTTTACAGAGGAAGATATAGAGTGGCCGTATTTTTATAGGATTTCATGACCAAAAAATTTTCAACCCTTTATATCTTCTCAATTTATGGATCTGTACACAAATAAACTATAGCTTATAACTGTGGAAAACAAAGTGTATAGGAGAACAAAATTTCATACGAATATGTTGTTTACAGAGGAAGATATAGAGCGGCCGTAATTTTACAGGATTTCATGACCCAAAAAATTTTCAACCCTTTATATCTTCTCAATTTATGGATCTGTCCACAAATAAACTATAGCTTATAACTGAGGAAAACAAAGTGTATAAGAGAACAAAATTTCATACGAATATGTTGTTTACAGAGGAAGATATAGAGTGGCCGTAATTTTACAGGATTTCATGACCCAAAAAATTTTCAACCCTTTATATCTTCTCAATTTATAGATCTGTACACAAATAAACTATAGCTTATAATTGAGGAAAACAAAGGGTATAAGAGAACAAAATTTCATACGAATATGTTGTTTACAGAGGAAGATATAGAGTGGCCGTATTTTTATAGGATTTCATGACCCAAAAAATTTTCAACCCTTTATATCTTCTCGATTTATGGATCTGTACACAAATAAACTATAGCTTATAACTGTGGAAAACAAAGTGTATAGGAGAACAAAATTTCATACGAATATGTTGTTTACAAAGGAAGATATAGAGCGGCCGTAATTTTACAGGATTTCATGACCCAAAAAATTTTCAACCCTTTATATCTTCTCAATTTATGGATCTGTCCACAAATAAACTATAGCTTATAACTGAGGAAAACAAAGTGTATAAGAGAACAAAATTTCATACGAATATGTTGTTTACAGAGGAAGATATAGAGCGGCCGTAATTTTACAGGATTTCATGACCCAAAAAATTTTCAACCCTTTATATCTTCTCAATTTATGGATCTGTACACAAATAAACTATAGCTTATAACTGTGGAAAACAAAGTGTATAAGAGAACAAAATTTCATACGAATATGTTGTTTACAGAGGAAGATATAGAGTGGCCGTATTTTTATAGGATTTCATGACCCAAAAAATTTTCAACCCTTTATATCTTCTCAATTTATGGATCTGTACACAAATAAACTATAGCTTATAACTGAGGAAAACAAAGTTTATGAGAGAACAAAATTTCATACGAATATGTTGTTTACAGAGAAAGATATAGAGTGGCCGTAATTATACAGGATTTCATGACCCAAAAAATTTTCAACCCTTTATATCTTCTCAATTTATGGATCTGTACACAAATAAACTATAGCTTATAACTGAGGAAAACAAAGTTAATGAGAGAACAAAATTTCATACGAATATGTTGTTTACAGAGGAAGATATAGAGCGGCCGTAATTTTACAGGATTTCATGACCCAAAACATTTTCAACCCTTTATATCTTCTCAATTTATGGATCTGTGCACAAATAAACTATAGCTTATAACTGAGGAAAACAAAGGGTATAAGAGAACAAAATTTCATACGAATATGTTGTTTACAGAGGAAGATATAGAGTGGCCGTATTTTTATAGGATTTCATGACCCAAAAAATTTTCAACCCTTTATATCTTCTCAATTTATGGATCTGTACAAAAATAAACTATAGCTTATAACTGTGGAAAACAAAGTGTATAGGAGAACAAAATTTCATACGAATATGTTGTTTACAGAGGAAGATATAGAGCGGCCGTAATTTTACAGGATTTCATGACCCAAAAAATTTTCAACCCTTTATATCTTCTCAATTTATGGATCTGTCCACAAATAAACTATAGCTTATAACTGAGGAAAACAAAGTGTATAAGAGAACAAAATTTCATACGAATATGTTGTTTACAGAGGAAGATATAGAGCGGCCGTAATTTTACAGGATTTCATGACCCAAAAAATTTTCAACCCTTTATATCTTCTCAATTTATGGATCTGTACACAAATAAACTATAGCTTATAACTGTGGAAAACAAAGTGTATAAGAGAACAAAATTTCATACGAATATGTTGTTTACAGAGGAAGATATAGAGTGGCCGTATTTTTATAGGATTTCATGACCCAAAAAATTTTCAACCCTTTATATCTTCTCAATTTATGGATCTGTACACAAATAAACTATAGCTTATAACTGAGGAAAACAAAGTTTATGAGAGAACAAAATTTCATACGAATATGTTGTTTACAGAGAAAGATATAGAGTGGCCGTAATTATACAGGATTTCATGACCCAAAAAATTTTCAACCCTTTATATCTTCTCAATTTATGGATCTGTACACAAATAAACTATAGCTTATAACTGAGGAAAACAAAGTGTATAAGAGAACAAAATTTCATACGAATATGTTGTTTACAGAGGAAGATATAGAGCGGCCGTAATTTTACAGGATTTCATGACCCAAAACATTTTCAACCCTTTATATCTTCTCAATTTATGGATCTGTGCACAAATAAACTATAGCTTATAACTGAGGAAAACAAAGGGTATAAGAGAACAAAATTTCATACGAATATGTTGTTTACAGAGGAAGATATAGAGTGGCCGTATTTTTATAGGATTTCATGACCCAAAAAATTTTCAACCCTTTATATCTTCTCAATTTATGGATCTGTACACAAATAAACTATAGCTTATAACTGTGGAAAACAAAGTGTATAGGAGAACAAAATTTCATACGAATATGTTGTTTACAGAGGAAGATATAGAGCGGCCGTAATTTTACAGGATTTCATGACCCAAAAAATTTTCAACCCTTTATATCTTCTCAATTTATGGATCTGTCCACAAATAAACTATAGCTTATAACTGAGGAAAACAAAGTGTATAAGAGAACAAAATTTCATACGAATATGTTGTTTACAGAGGAAGATATAGAGCAGCCGTAATTTTACAGGATTTCATGACCCAAAAAATTTTCAACCCTTTATATCTTCTCAATTTATGGATCTGTACACAAATAAACTATAGCTTATAACTGTGGAAAACAAAGTGTATAAGAGAACAAAATTTCATACGAATATGTTGTTTACAGAGGAAGATATAGAGTGGCCGTATTTTTATAGGATTTCATGACCCAAAAAATTTTCAACTCTTTATATCTTCTCAATTTATGGATCTGTACACAAATAAACTATAGCTTATAACTGTGGAAAACAAAGTGTATAGGAGAACAAAATTTCATACGAATATGTTGTTTACAGAGGAAGATATAGAGTGGCCGTAATTTTACAGGATTTCATGACCCAAAAAATTTTTAACCCTTTATATCTTCTCAATTTATAGATCTGTACACAAATAAACTATAGCTTATAACTGTGGAAAACAAAGTGTATAGGAGAACAAAATTTCATACGAATATGTTGTTTACAGAGGAAGATATAGAGCGGCCGTAATTTTACAGGATTTCATGACCCAAAAAATTTTCAACCCTTTACATCTTCTCAATTTATGGATCTGTACACAAATAAACTATAGCTTATAACTGAGGAAAACAAAGTGTATAAGAGAACAAAATTTCATACGAATATGTTGTTTACAGAGGAAGATATAGAGTGGCCGTAATTTTACAGGATTTCATGACCCAAAAAATTTTCAACTCTTTATATCTTCTCAATTTATAGATCTGTACACAAATAAACTATAGCTTATAACTGAGGAAAACAAAGTGTATAAGAGAACAAAATTTCATACGAATATGTTGTTTACAGAGGAAGATATAGAGTGGCCATATTTTTATAGGATTTCATGACCCAAAAAATTTTCAACCCTTTATATCTTCTCAATTTATGGATCTGTACACAAATAAACTATAGCTTATAACTGTGGAAAACAAAGTGTATAGGAGAACAAAATTTCATACGAATATGTTGTTTACAGAGGAAGATATAGAGCGGCCGTAATTTTACAGGATTTCATGACCCAAAAAATTTTCAACCCTTTATATCTTCTCAATTTATGGATCTGTACACAAATAAACTATAGCTTATTACTGAGGAAAACAAAGTGTATAAGAGAACAAAATTTCATACGAATATGTTGTTTACAGAGGAAGATATAGAGTGGCCGTAATTTTACAGGATTTCATGACCCAAAAAATTTTTAACCCTTTATATCTTCTCAATTTATAGATCTGTACACAAATAAACTATAGCTTATAATTGAGGAAAACAAAGTATATAAGAGAACATAATTTCATACGTATATGTTGTTTACAGAGGAAGATATAGAGTGGCCGTAATTTTGCCGGATTTCATGACCCAAAAAATTTTCAACACTTTATATCTTCTCAATTTATGGATCTGTACACAAATAAACTATAGCTTATAACTGAGAAAAACAAAGTTTATAAGAGAACAAAATTTCATACGAATATGTTGTTTACAGAGGAAGATATAGAGTGGCCGTATTTTTATAGGATTTCA
This sequence comes from Rhodnius prolixus, assembly GCF_049639745.1. Lineage (NCBI taxonomy): Eukaryota > Metazoa > Arthropoda > Insecta > Hemiptera > Reduviidae > Rhodnius > Rhodnius prolixus. The sequence goes on along the minus strand of NW_027411634.1, from coordinate 11,407,513 downwards.
TGACCCAAAAAATTTTCAACCCTTTATATCTTCTCAATTTATGGATCTGTACACAAATAAACTATAGCTTATAACTGAGGAAAACAAAGTGTATAAGAGAACAAAATTTCATACGTATATGTTGTTTACAGAGGGAGATATAGAGCGGCCGTAATTTTATAGGATTTCATGACCCAAAAAATTTTCAACCCTTTATATCTTCTCAATTTATGGATCTGGACACAAATAAACTATAGCCCTTAACTGGGTAAAGTATAATGTTCAAGAAGACAAAATTTTATACGAATATCTTGTTTACAGAGGGAGTTACAAGGGTGTAATTTTTGTGCAACATCAAATCTCGCAGTTAAGAATTTTAGAAGTATTGATGGTCAATATCATATAACCATTGTTAACGTTCTCTTATACGTCTCCAATCTCAGCAATACACTCTGATCTAAATATTCCTCTCGTTTCTGAAATAGCCCAATCTCGCTACAATAAACTCTACTCAAATCTAGACAGTTTGATTCACAATATGTCCACCAGATTATGTATTTCTTCAAATCCTCATCGCAGGCTAAAATGGCGGCTATCTCAGCTCATTACTAGGCGAACATTTATGGCTTGTATCACTGGATGATTGTCATTTAGTCAATTCATGTGAATGTGGATTATACATTGTACCATATCCTGTTATCTCTTTGTGTTTATTGTACATCGTACACAGCTGCATTATAATTGTGGGCGGGAAATATCAAAATTTTGAAAAAATGCATAACTTAGTACCTTGCGAGAGAAATTCGGATAAGTTTAAGCACAAGATTTTTAAACCTAATTAACTACCATCATTTGATAAATGCGATGGAATTTTTTGAGATCACGTCACAGTTAATTTGTTGATTTGCTAACATTAAAAGAATTAAATTTGTAATTATCATAGATAGAAAATGGCCAGAAATGAGGAACAGATATCTGTTTGCCATGGCACTGATTATAAAAGTCTTGCAACAAACTGTTTAATAGTTGGTAATTAAATGCAATATTGGAGCTTGTTGCTATAGTAACCAATGTAATCTCCATAACAAACATACCATCATCTATCACAGACTACTGTAGCCAATGATATATGTACCGTCTGTACTCGTATTTATGAGTCTCTGTGTGATGTGTAAATACAGAAGATGGATAACAGGTAGGCAATTTCCAATACAGAGAAAGCACAACTATGGCTAGATAATGGCAGACAATAAGATACTGTTATATACTAGTACAATGCCTAGGCCGTCTCGCTTTAAACTATAAAATTAAATAATGCTTTGTAAATAACAATGAACTATTTCTAAGAACTTGTTGCATTAATATGTGAACACTTTGTGTTCATTTTATTTGTTAAAAACAATTTGAAGTAAAATAATTCAACTCAATTATGTTTAAGACAATAGGGATTTCCTGGAGGATTCCAATTTTCTTAGAATATAGTCTCCTGCACAATAAATTAAATAAATAAAAGAAAGAACAGCCTTATGTGATACCGCCCTGTTTTAGAATGTGACATCTCAAAGAAGTAAAAACACAATTTTTTATTACAACAGATTAAAACAATGAAACTATATCAGGATTAAAAAACAAGAGTTAAGTGGCAGTGAAGGGTTAAAGCCAGGTTAAGGTTCAGGAGAATAGAAGCTGCCCTAGCATCAGGATGTATAAGGACGCCAGACCTGCGCTCGGGACACTCAACTGCATTCAGGGCATTGTATTCATCACTGAGGATTCATTCTTACACTCTCTTCACATTTCTCTACTCGTCACTTCTCTTTCGATTGCAGCGTCTCACGTATTTGTAGAGAAATCTGTCTGACCGGAACCATCGTTTGTGTAAGAGGTGTTAGTTTCGATTTGCCGAAAACGTGATACTAAACATGAAATAGAGCAACGAATTGTCGTGAAATTTCACATGAAACTGGGTAAAACCGCTACTGAAACTTATCTTTTATCAAAAGTAGTTTATGGCGATGAATGTTAATCACGTGCGCGAGTTTTTGAGTGGTTCAAGCGTTTTCAGCTTTCCAAGATGGCCGAGAAGACGTCGGAGATTATGACCACCAGGGTAGCCCTTCCACGTCCAAAACGGATGAAAATATCGATTATAATTAATCAACATTACTACCGTGAGATGCTTGCTCAACTCCGTGAAAGAGTAAGGAAAAAACGGCCCGCTTTGTGGAAGAACAAGTCATGGGTTCACCATCAAGACAATGCGCCGGCTAACGCTGCATTGTCTGTCGCAAGACGTTTCTAGCCAAGTACAACATCCCAGTTTTTTAGGCCATCCGCCTTATTCGCCTGACCTGGCCCCCATGTCACTTTTATCTGTTCCCCAAAGTCAAATCTGCATTAAAAGGAATACCGATTTCCGTCCGTTGAAGCTGTGAAAGAAAAAGCGGCACGCGTCATGCAGGAGCTCACAGAAAAAGACTTCCAGCACTGTTTCGAACAATGGTAAATTCGCATGGAGCGTTGTAGGGATAGGGGAGTGGTGTATATTGAAGGTGATAATAACTAAATATTGTATAAATTTAAAATAAAATGTTTTATAGCAATAGTCTCGTTATTTAATAGCCACGCCTCCTCGTACCTAGTTCTTTTCATTCGGGACTACATTCTCCATGCAGAACCTCGATGATATCTAAAGGATTGCAACAGGGTTTTTAAGTTGCAGTGCAATGGTCGTTTTAGTAATTATATACTTCTAATATTAGTGGGATTTCAATTAATTTTGGAAAAAGTAGAACAATAATTACAGCCCATAAAGAATGGTAATAATTTATTAAAGTATTCAAAAGATTAAAAGTAGCATTAACCCTGTTTCCAGCGATAAAGTAACACCAACGGATATAAAAACTATTTTTAAAACTAAGAGAGAGATAAAAGAAGTATAATTATTAATGCTGGCATGAGGCGGCGATAAAAGAATGAGCAAGATAAAGAGGAAGTACTAAGTGTAGGCGGAAGAAGAGCGTAATAAGAAGTGAGTGCCGACACTCGATTCTCTCTCTGACTTTAAGAGTTTAGGAGCGGAAGAAACGGAGTGACACAGTAAAGGCGCTCTTTAAACTCCGCTGACAACTCATAATGTACACCTCTCATAAGCACAATAAATGCTCCCTTTAGACACCAATGTACACACAAATATACTAGCCAAAGAGAAATGGAATATTCCTTTATACTTCTCTTTGCATAAGTCGCTTTGGGTAAACTGATGAATGATGCTGTCTTTAAAACGGAATATAACAATTACGCTTTTTTCTTAATTAAATAAGTAAATGTTATAGCACTATTATTTATTAAGAATAATGATAATTCTAATAAAGTAAGGGTTAGATGTTTTAAGATGCAAGTGTTTACATATGTATAATCAAATATAAAGGTCATATTTTGTATTTTATTGCTTTCGATCTATGGTTTAAGACATCTTCAGGGCTGTGGAACATTTTTACAGGTATGATAACAATAATTAAAATAAAATGAATATGTATAATGTAACGTAATTTACAAAAATATTTACCTAATTGACAATATAATATTTTACATCATTAAAGGTTGGTGTGTCTTCTGTCTTCACTGCTCATGGACTGAGTGTGACCGGTTTTATATGTTTGATTGTGAAGAGGTCAGTGTTGCCAATTGTCAAATATTTTGTTTAATGATGTAAAAAATATTACATTGTCAATTAGGTAAATAATTTTGTAAATTACGCTACATTATACATATAAATTTTAATATAATTATTGTTACCATACTGTAAATATGTCCCACAGCTCTGAAGATGATCTAATCTCTGGCAAGCAAGCTAGGTTAGCCAGGAGGTTATCAACTGCTCTCTGTATCTGAGGAGGCACCTTTGAAGGTACAGTACATGCTGCACAAGTAGCGTAAAGTACATTATTTTATAAATTAAGGAATAAGTTTGATCCTTTACATGAAAGATATTGATCACTTAAATATGTGGCAGAAGGTTTCCAATTTTTTTGGTAATTAAACGCAACTCTCCCAAAATTACCAAATAATTATTAAATCTTCTTGTTTGTAACAGATGTAAAATTAATTTTTAGCCATTTTGTGTATATGCTTGAGAACATCTGAAGCTCTTAACATTTGATTTTTCTTAGAAAAATCACTCGGAAAACCCGATATTAAGAAAAATACTAGCTTTACTGCCTTGGCAATATTTTCAGTAGAAAGGGGATGAAAAAATACATAAAAATGACCTATCACATGCTCTTCTTTCTCTTTGATAACAAGTTAAAAAATTGAAGTATGATTAATAAATACCAGATTTTGAAATGGCCTAGCATCTTTAATTTTGAAGATATCGAATTGCGGTTTCCGGTTTCTTTAATAACTTTTTATACTCTTTAAAACTGTGTATATGAAAATGGGGGTCATCTGCAAACCCTTACTTTGGAATCGCGCGTCTGCCGTGTATGCGGGGCAGGAATCTAAAGTCAAGTAACATATTCTGAAACTAGAGGTGACGGGCAACAAATTTTTCCTCTACCATTTTTTTGCTCAGATTAACCCTTTAAGCATTAAATGCATTTGAACCGTCTTATAATGAACACCCTGTATATGTATTTTTTTTAAAAGCAAGGAGCTTAAATTTAAAATGATTTAGGTACCCACAGATATAGATATAACGTTATATTAAACTTTTAATATAACGTTAAAAGTTTAATATTTGATCAGAAGTTTGGACCAATAAGTGGGAGATCCTGAGTTCGAATCGAGAGTATAGCTACTTTTGATTGACAAAATGTTAATCTTGAAACTATGAGCTTCCGCCCCCGTCCACGGCACCAAATTTAGTAGTCGGTCTGGTCTACAAAAATTGGTGATTACTTTTTAACAGCTACCAGAAATTAAGACCATAAATAGAAAGAATATTCTGCTAAATCTGGATCACTATTTTTAGTTACCAAAAACGTATAACTTTTATTATCTGATTCATATAGTTTATGGATGACTCATTTTCGATTAACCAAAACCCCATGTTCTCCTGAAAACAAGTTTTAATAAGGGAACACTAAAACCAGCTTCATCAACTGCGAACCCTCACTTTTGATCGCGCGTCAGCCTCGTAAGCGGGCAGGAATCTAAAATCAAGTCACATATTCTGAAACTAGAGGTGACGGGCAACAAATTTTTCCTCTACCATTTTTCGCTCAGACCAACCGTTTTAGCATGAAATGCAATTGAGCCGTCTTAAAATGAACACCCTGTATATATTTTCTTTAACCATTACGGGTATTTTATTACATCTATAGGTGGGACTTAAAACTACCAGAAATTAAGACCATAAATAGAAAAATATTCTGCTAAATCTGGATTACTATTTTTAGTTACCAAAAACGTATAACTTTTATTATCTGATTCATATAGTTTATGGATGACTCATTTTCGATTAACCAAAACCCCCTGTTCTAAAGGAAACAAGTTTTAATAAGGGAACACTAAAACCAGCTTGGTAGCGGACAGGGTAGTTGGTGATGGTAATGAAATATGGAAGGGGTGTTTATTATTCTCTGATATGGTGCTACAGTACTAAGGATACCCTGTTTTCTCTGCTCCAGGGATGGTCCCTTATTTGTCCCCAAGGGCCCCTCCCCAGATGACTTCTCCTAAGGGTTAACCTCCAAAACCCTATATAACCCTCTCTTACTTGTTCATTCCACATTACACATTAACTTTTACTTTTATTAAGTTATGCAAACTTAATAAAAACCTCATTTAATATTCTAAATTCTTTTATTATAGCTGTGTATTACATCTGTTAATTATAAGGGTAATGTCTAGGGTTTATAACAAAACCGACTTTTTAGAAAACCGGTTTTCGAATTTTAACTTTTCCATAAAACCAGTTTAAACCAGATTTCAAATTCTAACTTTTCCATAAAACCAGTTTAAACCAGATTTCAAATTCTAACTTTTCCATAAAACCAGATTAAATCAGATTTCAAATTTTTCCGGATAAAAAACAAAAAATAATTACAACTTATAATAGAAATTTAATTTTTTTTGTTTATTCTAATTCAAAGATATAAAAAAGTATAGATAAAGTACATATAAGTACATGCATAAAATTATTGAACTAAAAATTCAGCACATTTAAGTAATAATACATTAATACTTCTGTAAAAAGTACAGAAGTTAAATAATGTTTAATATTCAATTGTTTAATACGTAAATTATTAATTTATTTCTTATTCTGTTTAACCAGTTAGGTGAGGAATTTAGTTTTAAAAACCCCCCACAGTGTGCGGAATTAAAATCAGACAATGACGTGTATACACGTCGAACGCAGGGAAAAACAACCAAAAGTTTACAATAGTCGTAATAGTCACTGCAAGCGACTTTTTCTGCAATCTCTGGGGGCTTACAGATTACCAGAGCATTCTGTGCTCATTCAAAATCTTGCACCGCTTCACGTACGCATTGCTCTAGTTAACTGGGGACGCAAGAGCTTTTTTACAAGGAAGAAAAGAGAGCTTTGAATTCTGTGTAAAATGAAATCATGCTCGTACTTAGGTCTGAACCTCTATCTAAAAGGTAAAAATGGGCATTGCACAAGGGTTGAGAGCTTCTATTTGTGTGCGTGATTCCCAATCTGTAATGCGGAGACCAAACATGTACCAACCACTTATCATTTGGCTAGTTCCCATCTTAGTTCTATTGGTAAGATAAAGGAGACATCCCACCAAATAATATTCTTATTGTATTTTATTAAAATTTCGAGTTTTTATAGTTAATGACAATTTTATACTTTTTCACAACGAGTATACACGTCGAAAGCACCGTAACAGAGATTTGGTTCGACGTGTACACGCGTCAAACGCGCTTAACTGGTTAATCAAATATGACTTCAAACAGCAAAGAACGTCAATAGATTTACCACTTAGTCGAGCCTTTACCAGTACTTTCACTTACATTTTAATCTTTTTAGCAAATATAAGTTATTCATTTAAAACCTATATGTATATACAGGGTTACCAGAGTTATATGCTCCACCCACTTCTTTTTTAAACGGCGGGAAATTTCGAAAAAATAAAAAACACGTATTTAATCATTTTCAGTCTAGTTTATTTTCAGTGATTCATCCATTTTGTTAAACCCCTTTATCTCGAGATACAGCATCCAACTTTTGTTTTTCAAATGGAACGTTACATTTTTTGTTGCATATTTTTATTGTACTGAGGTCCTGAAGAAAACAAAAACAAAATTTTTGAAATCGGTTAGGTTTTTCAAAAGTTATGGTAATTTAAAATATGAAAAACAAATTTCAGTTTATTGTCAAAATAACGTTATTTTTTTTAAAGAATCTATTCAAACTGGGCACAATCAAACGGATAAGCAAGCCAAAACTCTGGGATTCCCACGCTTTGCTTGTAGCAGCACTTATGGTGGCGAAGTCAGGATCTTGGGAGGCTAGAGTTATTCGACGTTCAGGTTGTTTTTTTATACAAACGTTTGGTGTGGATTTTTAGGAAATCAACCAATCGGGACATACTCCTACGAAGAGAACTTAACTGGTGCAAGGTATCTAACTTTTTTTTAAGAGACATTTTGCCAGTTCTGCTTGAAGATGTTCCTCTACAACGTCCGCTAGATATGTATTTTCAACAAGATGGTTGCCCGGCACATAATACGAGAGTTGTTCGAGGTTACCTGGACAGAAATTTCCATGAAAAGTGCTTAGAGACTCATTGTCCGATCCAATGGCCACCTCGATCTCCGGACTTGATCCCAATGGACTATTTTTTGTGGGGATTCCTAAAAAAATAAAGTGTAAAGTATCCTTAATCTCGTGACTTCAGTCGATGATCTGAAACGTTGAATAACTCTAGCCTGGCTAGATCTTGACTTCGCCACCATAAGTGCTGCTACAAGCAAAGCGTGGGAGTCCAGAGTTTTGGCTTGCCTATCCGTTGGTTGTGCCCAGTTTGAACAGATTCTTTAAAAAAAAAAATAACGTAATTTTGACAGTAAACTGAAATTTCTTTTTCATATTTTAAATTATCATAACTTTTGAAAAACCTAACCGATTTCAAAAAATGTTTTTTTGTTGTTTTTAGGAGCTCAAATACTACAAAAATATGCAACAAAAAATATAACGTTCCATTTGAAAAAACAAAAGTTGGATGCTGTATCTCGAGATAAAGGGGTTTAACAAAATGGATGAATCACTGAAAATAAACTAGACTGAAAATGATTAAATACGTGTTTTTTATTTTTTCGAAATTTCCCGCCGTTAAAAAAAATATTATTCATATTATTCATCGTTATTGGACCGTTTGAAAACCGAGCTGCAAGAAAAACGCCCACGATTGGCCCACAAAAAAGTCCTTTTCCATCACGACAACGCACCAGCTCACACCTCAGCAGTTGTGGTCGCAAAATTAATGGAATACACAGTTAAGAAGATCAATTTCATGTTAGAAATACGAGGGTCGTTTGAAAAGTCGGTGCAAAGTCAGAGAGATAGCACTACTGGCGCGTATCGAGGTTATGTTTAGTTAGTAGCATCTCTTGGAAGAACACACACCAAGTTTCAGCCAGATCGGTCTATTTCTTTGTGTTTGGCATTCGTTTGAATCGAGGAAGTCGAGTGATTTTCAAAAAATGGACGAAAAAGAATTTCGTGTGTTGATTAAACACTACTTTATGAAAGGCAAAACGCCTGAGGAGACTAAAGAGAAGCTTGATAAACATTATGGTGACTCTGCACCTACGATTAGAACTGTTTATAAGTGGTTTCAAAATTTTCGGAGTGGCCATATGGGCACAAGTGACGCTGAACGTTCTGGACGCCCTGTTGAGGTTACTACTCCAGAAATCATTGATAAAACCCATGATATGGTGATGGATGACAGAAGAGTGAAGGTGCGTGAGATTGCTAGTGCTGTGGGCATCTCGAATGAACGGGTACATAATATTTTGCATCAACATTTGGACATGACAAAGCTATCCGCAAGATGGGTGCCGCGATTGCTCACGCTTCACCAAAAACGAAATTGTGTGAAGTGTTGCAAGGACGGTTTGCAGCTGTTCCAGAAGAATCCGCAGGACTTTAAGCATCGTTTCGTCACTGTGGATGAAACATGGATACATCACTACACTCCTGAGACCAAAGAACAATCTAAACAATGGGTTACCAAGGGGGAATCTGCGCCAAAAAAGGCGAAGACCGTTCCTTCGGCCGGAAAGATTATGGCGACTGTCTTTTGGGATTCGCAAGGAATAATCCTCATCGACTATCTGGAAAAGGGTAAAACTATTACAGGTGCATATTATTCATCGTTATTGGACCGTTTGAAAACCGAGCTGCAAGAAAAACGCCCACGATTGGCCCACAAAAAAGTCCTTTTCCATCACGACAACGCACCAGCTCACACCTCAGCAGTTGTGGTCGCAAAATTAATGGAAATAGGGTTCCAACTCGTTTTACATCCCCCCTATTCTCCAGACTTGGCTCCCTCGGACTACTATTTGTTCCCCAATATGAAGAAATGGCTGGCGGGAAAATTTTTTTATTCAAACGAGGAGGTGATTGCAGAAACGAATGGCTATTTTTCAGACTTGGACAAATCCTATTATTCGGAAGGGATCAACAAACTAGAGCAGTGTTGGACGAAGTGTATAAGCCCAAAAGGAGACTATGTTGAAAAATAAAAATGGTTTACTCCCAAAAATTAAGTAGTTTTTATTTTTGCACGGACTTTTCAAACGACCCTCGTACATCTTTTTTTATTTTACCTAAATTGTTATGAAGAATACACAAAATAAAGAGAATATCGACTCGGCTCTAAGCTAGACATCCCATGATGGAACATTTCACCTGAATTGTAACAATTCTCTCCATTTACCACTTCCGTATCTTCTCCAGCTAGCTGTCAAATGTCAATCAATATCTTTATTGTAACAGACAATCTTCTTTTCCACATTCCAGTATATTTCGCCGAATTCTACCATTAAACCAGGAAACCACACAACAAAAATCATGGAGTTTCCTTCAACAAATATAAAATAATTTGTTTATTGCCTGATCTACGCTCAGTTACTTAATCTTACATCTTATAGTTTCCTGGAGTTACAACAACAAGGTGGCCACAGGTCTCTTTCTCTGGTTATATTGTCTTGGCTTGGTTGATGGATTTTTTAAGTTTCTGTTTCTATATTCTTCAAGATTACCCAAACCAGGTTAATTATCTCCTTGTCTTGGCAGACAGATTACAGTAATGGTAATAAAGGGAGATTCTATAAAACTATGGCAGATCAGTTGCCTAGACAACCATGGTTTAAGGGGAATTGTCAATAAGAAATGGGTTGTTACGACAATAAGCAGACTGAGAGCGAACCACGCTGTGTGCGGATCATATCTTCCACAGGATCAACAAAAGGTCCTCTCTCCACTTTGCGTAGATTGTAATGAGGAGGAGGATTTCAAACATATAATAATGGATATGTCCACGTTATTTGGTAGAAAGGAAACGAATGTTTGACGACATATACAGGTATTTAGATGCACCATTTCGCTACTAAGACATAATATTCTCTACCAACATCAATGTGCTTAAGTATATAGCAGAGCTAGCAATGAAATATGAATGTATTTAAAAGTTATAGCCGATTAGAATGAATGCAAGCAAGAAAATGATTAGAGAAGGATTACGTGATTTTAATTTCGGTTAAGCTATAAGGATGGCAGGAATATAGAATACTGACATCCATTAGTTGTAAGTTTTCTGTAAATAGTTGTATATAATAGAGGGATGAATGAGTGAAGCGAATGTATTTATAAGTAAGAATGGAGAGTGAGTGATATTCTAGTGATAAGCACCTAGACGATGCTGGCTGTATGGCGGAAGCCAATGCCAAAAAAAAATCTCTTTCCCCTAGATCATGGTTTTAAACACCTTTTTATGGGTGGTATTTCGTAACTCCTATTCTTCTTAGTGTCCAAATCATTGTAGCTACTAAGTTCGTGAAATTCGTTGCACTGTTGATTAACATCCCAAGTTAAATATGGTGATGTTTCTAAATATGGTTGCTTCTTCTGTTGCCTATTACTTTACGGATGTATCTCATTTCCGCCATTTAAGTGCGACTTCTACAGCATTAGAATCCTATTCTCAAATATGTAAGGATTGGGAGGTAAATTAAACTTTTTGAATTGCATTCTTTTACAGACTGTAAGTACCTTTTAAAAGGTTTTAATTTTATCCAACTTGAAAGACAAATAAATAACATTTTGCTTTTTGCCTTCAGCTTATTAAAACACCTCGCCAAGAAGTTCGACATTCCCAGAGTGACAGTCACTTCAATATAGAAGGAAAACTGCTAAGAGAGTGGAACTAAGTAATTTGAACAACACAAAAAAAGAAAATTCGTTCTGCTAAAAAACAAATAGAAGAGTCGTCCTTTAAAAGATTTAGTGTAAGAATAATCATAATAATAAAAAAAAAGTGTTCAAGGAAGATAAAAAGAAGTCATGCACAAAACAGGGGAAATAGCGTCAAGTTGAAATTACCAACTCAGAGTGAAGTTTAGGACAATGAAAATGGTTGAACTTATTCAAGCAAAAAAATAAACAAACTAAGCGTACGATTTTTTCTGTTCTAAATGTTTTCTCAGTTGGTACTATTGTAGTGCAACCCTCTCCCTTCAATCCCAAAATATTTTAAATTACACTTCATCCTCATAAATGAATAAATGTTATAAAAATATTTACTGAGAAAAAGCATACAAATAAAATCAAACACTATTAAGATGACCTGCCAAATTTTATCAAAATCGGGCTAAGATTTACAGAGTTAGTAGTAATAATAATTTTGGAAGGGGCCTTACATAAAGGGGGCTAACTCCTCTCCCATTCTATGTACAGCGTCGAGACCCCCAAAAGGCCCATCTACATGAAATTCCGTATCGAATGACACCTCATTCATGAAAATCGGTTCGCGCGTTTAGGCGCTACGTTGTTTACCAAAAAAAGGTAACAAGAAAACGAGAACTTTTTTCTCGAACTATGTTAGATCTGGGTTGTTGCAAAAAATTTACAGTTATAAAGGAAGATTTGCCCTATATTTTAAAGAAAATTTGGGAATTTTAACTTTGATAGAAAAAGAGAAAAAAAAATTGTCAAAGTTGGGTGTTTTTTCAACTTTACACCGTTACAGCTCTTTTTGACGATAACCCTTATTTAGCTTTAATTTAATATTCAAAATAATGATAAAAAAAATATGCGATTGTCAACGAGCAAAAATTCATTTAAAGTTATGAAACAGGAGAACCGCAAATAACAATAGAAAAGCCGGTCACCCCGAACTTTAACTTCCTGCACCCAATTCGCCCAGCGAAAAAGATCATTTTACCGTAATTTAATAGACTTACTATTATAGCATTGTAAATATTCAATGGTTTCAAAAATTGCGAAGTAACGGTACAGACTCATGTTGAAGATTTAGAGCGAAAAATTATTTAGATGGCATCGCAAAAGAATATAAAGTTACTGCTTGCCTTTATTTATTATTTATGAAGCCGTAAACCTTACAGATGAGTGCTGTATCATTGTTTATCTATAAAAAAAGAACAATAAAATTACAATTTTCTAGTTTTAAAAACCAAAATAAATACGAGGGTCGTTTGAAAAGTCCGTGCAAAGTCAGAGAGATAGCACTACTGGCGCGTATCGAGGTTATGTTTAGTTAGTAGCATCTCTTGGAAGAACACACACCAAGTTTCAGCCAGATCGGTCTATTTCTTTGTGTTTGGCATTCGTTTGAATCGAGGAAGTCGAGTGATTTTCAAAAAATGGACGAAAAAGAATTTCGTGTGTTGATTAAACACTACTTTATAAAAGGCAAAACGTCTCAGGAGACTAAAGAGAAGCTTGATAAACATTATGGTGACTCTGCACCTTCGTTTCAAAATGGTTGGAGTGGCCATATGGGCACAAGTGACGCTTAACGTTCTGGACGCCCTGTTGAGGATACTACTCCAGAAATCATTGATAAAATCCATGATATGGTGATGGATGACAGAAGAGTGAAGGTGCGTGAGATTGCTAGTGCTGTGGGCATCTCGAATGAACGGGTACATAATATTTTGCATCAAGATTTGGACATGACAAAGCTATCCGCAAGATGGGTGCCGCGATTGCTCACGCTTCACCAAAAACGAAATCGTGTAAGGACGGTTTGCAGCTGTTCCAGAAGAATCCGCAGGACTTTAAGCGTCGTTTCGTCACTGTGGATGAAACATGGATACATCACTACACTCCTGAGACCAAAGAACAATCTAAACAATGGGTTACCAAGGGGGAATCTGCGCCAAAATTCGCCTTTTTGGAATAGGGTAAAACTATTACAGGTGCATATTATTCATCGTTATTTGACCGTTTGAAAACCGAGCTGCAAGAAAAACGCCCACGATTGGCCCACAAAAAAGTCCTTTTCCATCACGACAACGCACCAGCTCACACCTCAGCAGTTGTGGTCGCAAAATTAATGGAAATAGTGTTCCAACTCGTTTCACATCCCCCCCTATTCTCCAGACTTGGCTCCCTCGGACTACTATTTGTTCCCTTAATATGAAGAAATGGCTGGCGGGAAAAAGATTTTATTCAAACGAGGAGGTGATTGCAGAAACGAATGGCTATTTTTCAGACTTGGACAAATCCTATTATTCGGAAGGAATCTACAAACTAGAGCAGCGTTGGACGAAGTGTATAAGCCCAAAAGGAGACTATGTTGAAAAATAAAAAAGGTTTACCCCAAAAAATTAAGTAGTTTTTATTTTTGCACGGACTTTTCAAACGACCCTCGTAACAAAGGATATTAATTGGCATGCTGTAATTGTTAAAAAAACGGGTATGAACCCACAAATCTAAGCTGTTGCACATTAACTACTCGTATTTTCCAATAATGGGTATTAAGCTGGGGTACCCCAACAGGGCCAGCTATATCACTGCAGAAGTGGCTATTCCACTACCTGCTACATTGTATCACGAAAAGTTGCTCTCAATTAATCTAAAAGAATCGATTAATTAAAAATGATGCTGCAGAGATTCTTAAAAATAAACTCAACAAAACACAGGGAAATCGATAGCCTGGAAACATTCCAAAAAAATAAATAAACATACCGACTGGAACTGTTACAAAAATTTCCCAACAAATGCATAGAACATAAATTATACTAATTTCTCTTTTTTTAAATTTTTATTCATATTTCTCTTTAAGAGCAGAATGTAATCAATATCTGGACAAAGTGCTCTAGATCTCCTCTTTAGCAAAACTAGTACGGCCATATGTTCCAAACATGGGAGATTAATGAAACGGAAGTCAATCAATTTACCAGAAATAGCATCTGCCTCTAATCCGCTAGTACAAAACAACTAATAGAATTTAACTGAAGTAAAAAAAAAAAAAAATCTAAATTGGGTTTATAAAGAACCATTACTTTCCAACATGGTTATGAGTAGGGAACGGATTCGTATGTATTTACATATTTTTTTCTAGGCAATTTACAGACGTTTTTCAACTAGAAGTATTCATACTGACACTTTTTAAGCCGTTTGAGCCTACTTTTATTTCACATATTTCCACATATTTGGATGTTATCGCATATTTATACATATTTGATTAAAATAAATAAATATTTCTACATATTTAATCAAAATATGTACATATTTTTCATTTTGGGCATATTTTCATAATTGGGAGGTGGTTGACAGGAACTGTGAACCACAGACTGTAGGGCTGTGAATCACAGTGGTTAAAAAAGTGTTCTTAAAAGCACCAAGTCGCATTAAAATGCTAAAAGATCTCTATACAGACTTGTGCCTTCCACCAGAACCAATATTGACAAGATGGGGTACTTGGCTGGAAGCAGCTCAGTATTACTATGAAAACTACAATAAAATCAAGAATGTCCTTTCACATCTCGAAGACGAAGCAGTAGCGATAAATACAGCCAAGTCTTTATTCGAGAAACCTAATTTAAGGAACGACCTTGCATTCATTTCTGACAATTGCGTATTTCTTGCACAAGCCATTACCCAACTTTGAGTCCCAAAATGTTCGACTGACAGAAAACGTGTCCAACGTTAAAAAAGTCATCGAAAAGGTGGAAGGAATACCTGGGAGTAAGGGAGATCTGATCAGATCAAAACTGGTAGAAGTACTGAGCAAGAACAAAGGGTGGGAGACCATCTGCCAGATTTGTGATATCAGTGGAACAGAAGTCGCCTCAGAACATCGTGTACCCTTTACAACCAACGAGATAACTTCTTTCAGCAAGGCACCTATAACATCTGTAGATGTTGAACGATCTTTTAGTCGTTACAAGTCCATCTTACGCCCAGATCGTCGTCACTTTACGTTCCAATATTTGAAATTTCATGTGGTTGCAAACAATTTCGAAGAGTGAAGTTTTCAAAATTGAAAATTTAACACATCTTTTTATAAATAGTAAAAATGTTCTTTTCTTGTATAAATAATTATAACTTGCCCCCCCCCCAAAAAAAAATCCATTTTCATAAAAAAAAAATGTCCATTTTACTTAAATATTCCAGAAAATATTTTAAGAAAATCACATATTTTCCACATAATTGACGAAAATAAATGCATATTTTAGTTAAATATTTGGCATTTTTAAATACATAAAAATCCGTTCCTTAGTTATGAGAAACAAATAGAAATTGAATCAAAAGAAATCATTATTTTGTTTAAAAATAATTAATAAGTAAAATCTCGCAACTTACACAGAGTGGGGTTAAAGTAAATACAGCATTTGTTAAAAAGATAAAAGATTTCAAAAACTTCCTGATGAGATTCACGAAGTTTTAATTAAATCTATTTTTTTTAAATAATTCATTTTAGAAATAACTACAATTTTAACTGTAAGGATTCAAAAATATTAAATCATACAGATTAATTCTTGAATAGTATATACAATGGATTAATCCATTAATTGTTGAAAAGGAAATATGGATTTTCATTGATGAATTAAAAGCTGAGAGAGTTTTGCAAGTTAATGTTCCCATTGTTGGAATTACATTTTAGCCATAGCTTGTTTCAATTAATTGCAAACAATATAGCTTTGTTATTAGTGTATAGTTAGCAGTTTTAGTGTCAGACTATAGTCCTGGGGCATGCTGTTCTGGCCAGTCAATACATAATACATTCTTCTTCATATATTTCATTACAGTTCTCTTATTTCATTTAATTGTACATACAGAATGTATCTGATGTTAGTGTTTCTCATGGATTTTATTTTTAAAATTCAGCCTTTGGTAAATTATTAGTTTATATTTAGTAACCTGATTCAAAATTGGTGAGGAATCGGTCCAAATAAAAAACAACAACTCGTCTTTTTTGCCAACGTTTCTACAAATATATTTCCTTCTTCAGGGCGTGGCTATAACCAGGTTTTCTGTAACTCAAACTAATCCGCATAACCCCTCACTGAAGAAGGTAATATATTTGTCGAAACGTTGGCAAAAAGGCGAGTTGTCTTATTTATTTGGACCGATTCCTCCCTAATTTTGAATCCTTAATGTAAATTATTAGTTTTAATGTAAGTACGCAAGAATTTGGATTCGAACACACCACATATATTTTAATTTATTAGCAAATTGCTTTTACTTACTAGTAACTATTGTGACAATGTTCAATATTCGATGTTTCTACCTTTCCGGAACACCTTTATTTAGTAAACATGCCAAGATTTAAGACTAATGTGAGTATTGTGGTATTGGAGTAAGCCTTATGAGTGATCTTACGCCCTACTAAATTCATATACAGTATTATTATCTTGGCCTAATAAGACTGATTACAATTGTGTTTAAAGAAAAAGGACTCTGCTGACAAAACAATAACCATCCACGATAGCTCTTTCACCTGCTTATTGTGTGCTATTTGTGCGCTAAAAAAGGGAAAGTACCATGCTTTTGTTTTCCTGCTGTAGCTTAAGCTTTTTTGTTGAATGGCCGTGTTTAGTTTGAATAGACCGGAAATTGTTTAGAAGGAATAGAAATGTGTGCTGAGCCTCTTTGTTTGTCGCTTAATAATATTTTACTTTTAATTGATAAAGTTTTGAGCTTTGTTGCGCGATGGAAAAAGCATTGAGACAGCTGTTTTGAAAATCCATTACCCAATACAAAAATAAAAAAATGGCTAGCTTTCTAGTTTTATTTTTTTTTTTTTAATTAGAATTAGTCCAAGATCCATCCTATCTTGGTGCAATAAATCTTGTGTGTTATGAACTCCAGTAAATCCAATTAGGAGTGTGGATTAGAATAATTAGGTCTCCAAAATGTTTGTACTTTCAAGTGTCCTGGAGATTTATAGTCTATTTGGATTACATTTATGAGTGAATTTAAAGATAGCAATGGGAATAAATTATAATAATATAAGTTTCTGTTAACATACGAGGGTCGTTTGAAAAGTCCGTGCAAAAATAAAAACTACTTAATTTTTTGGGGTAAACCTTTTTTATTTTTCAACATAGTCTCCTTTTAGGCTCATAAACTTCGTCCAACGCTGCTCTAGTTTGTTGAGCCCTTCCGAATAATAGGATTTGTCCAAGTCTGAAAAATAGCCATTCGTTTCTGCAATCACCTCCTCGTTTGAACAAAATCTTTTTCCCGCCAGCCATTTCTTCATATTGGGGAACAAATAGTAGTCCGAGGGAGCCAAGTCTGGAGAATAGGGAGGATGTGAAACGAGTTGGAACCCTATTTCCATTAATTTTGCGACCACAACTGCTGAGGTGTGAGCTGGTGCGTTGTCGTGATGGAAAAGGACTTTTTTGTGGGCCAATCGTGGGCGTTTTTCTTGCAGCTCGGTTTTCAAACGGTCCAATAACGATGAATAATATGCACCTGTAATAGTTTTACCCTTTTCCAGATAGTCGATGAGGATTATTCCTTGCGAATCCCAAAAGACATTCGCCATAATCTTTCCGGCCGAAGGAACGGTCTTCGCCTTTTTTGGCGCAGATTCCCCCGTGGTAACCCATTGTTTAGATTGTTCTTTGGTCTCAGGAGTGTAGTGATGTATCCATGTTTCATCCACAGTGACGAAACGACGCTTAAAGTCCTGCGGATTCTTCTGGAACAGCTGCAAACCGTCCTTACACGATTTCGTTTTTGGTGAAGCGTGAGCAATTGCGGCACCCATCTTGCGGATAGCTTTGTCATGTCCAAAGGTTGATGCAAAATATTATGTACCCGTTCATTCGAGATGCCCACAGCACTAGCAATCTCACGCACCTTCACTCTTCTGTCATCCATCACCATATCATGGATTTTATCAATGATTTCTGGAGTAGTAACCTCAACAGGGCGTCCAGAACGTTCAGCGTCACTTGTACCCATATGGCCACTCCGAAAATTTTGAAACCACTTATAAACTGTTCTAATCGAAGGTGCAGAGTCACCATAATGTTTATCAAGCTTCTCTTTAGTCTCCTGAGGCGTTTTGCCTTTCATAAAGTAGTGTTTAATCAACATACGAAATTCTTTTTCGTCCATTTTTTGAAAATCTCTCGACTTCCTCGATTCAAACGAATGCCAAACACAAAGAAATAGACCGATCTGGCTGAAACTTGGTGTGTGTTCTTCCAAGAGATGCTACTAACTAAACATAACCTCGATACGCGCCAGTGGTGCTATCTCTCTGAGTTTGCACGGACTTTTCAAACGACCCTCGTAACAGTTAAATTTTCTGCTTTGCATGCATTAAATTTTCTGCATTTGTAGGAATTAATTTGTGTGCTATTTTTTACTCAAACTTCAAGGCATGGAGACGTAGTCAAAAAAACAAAAACACAAAATCTACAAAATTTACCACAAATAATTCAAATCATGCTAAAACTGACAGATGTCAACAGATGAAGTGATACTTATAAGACCACGCCCGACAGCAAGTTTTACACCGTCCAAACACTGAAAGCGTTACGAGATCAAAGTTCTGTCTGAGATCTTTCACCAACTTATAGCCACAGATAAAGGCAAACATTTTTTCTTTCTCTGAAGAAAATTTGAATTCTTGGGAAAAACATTAAACCAAAAAATCCGCATGCTTTTATTTATTTACCGCGATGCAACAGTAAATAATTACCTAGGAAAATAAAAAAATTAATAAGCTTCTCCAAACTGTATCTCATGTAGAAAATTAGGTGCCTTAAAAAGAAAAACATTACCCAGCAACTTGGTGGGGTTGCCGCATGAAATCGATAACCCCTCTCAATGCACATGACAAAACATGAGAGGGCAAAAAATCTGCATGCAACATCCACCTAACGTTATCTAAATGTGCGCCGCTTCATATCGAAGTGAATAAAAAAGTTAGAACTTTATCACAATTTTAATTTTAAGTCAGAAAAGTGATATAATTAAGAAAGATGAGAGCTTTTAAGTATAATTGAGTGTAAAAGGAGAAACGGGTAGTGAAAGCAGAGGTTATCTCTTAAGAGGAGGTACCTCAATACCACTGGTGGTACGCGAGATGCTGGTAGGTCGTACACGAAAAATAATCAATAATGGCGGACATTAAAAATGTAAATAAAAAAAATTAATGCATAAAAATATCATAGAAACGTTTTACCCTATAGTTCATAAAAAATATTTTAATTAATAATATTATACAGTAAAGTTGTTAATATGTACAGTATGAAGGTTGATCTGTCTCAAGATATACGAGAAAATATAATAGCACATTTAACTGGATTAAAATTGTCTTTCATGGAGTATTTTCCAAAACCCGAAAACACAAATTATAATTGGATTTCAAACCGCCTTCTATAAAGAAAATTTAGGAAAAGCTACATCATTATCAATAAAAGATAAAGAAAATTTAACAGAATTATCACAGAATTATGACAGAACTTAAATGGTAACTATGTAAAGATCTGCTTAAAGAGACTGATTGTAATGAGTAAGCTCTATCCAAGCAATATAAAAGTAATATAATTGCCTATTTTTTCAGGCGGGGATTTACGTCCAACTACCCAAATTAGGTGTCGTGGACGGAGGCGACTAGCAAACAAACTTTACTGTAAATTTCTTTTATTAACCATTAAAAATAAAATCCAAGGACTAAGACTGGGGGAATCGAACCCATTACCGCAATACATATTAGCTTTACAGGTCTCACCTCTAACCGCTCGGCTACCGTGGCGCCTTATCCAAGCAATTATCGATAAAAGGTAACGAAAATTAACAGAATTATCATGTGACATAACTTAACTATGCAAAAATCTGCTTAAAGAGACTGGATTGTAATGAGTAAGCTCCTATCCAAGCAACATTAAATTTAATTGGTACTTACAGGTAGTTGAATGCTAAAAAGAAATTAATTTAGAAGATTTGGGCACAAATATAATAATCCTAAAGAAGAACTTTGTAAATTAATTAATAATTTTGAATAAAAAATATGTACGCAATTTTTAATTTTTTAAAAAAGTTTTAAAACTAAGATCTTACACTTTACAAAGTTTATAAAGTGAACATGAACTCCTTTGTAACAGATACATTGTATCTCTATACAAATAATGGTAATAATAACAATAAAATAACACACTCGGAATAACAAATATCACGAAATACAATCATTTTTACGAATTGGTACAATTTAGCATGATGTACTACCAAGTGGTAGGCGAGCCAAAAAAAGGTTGGGAAACTCTGTTCTAGAGGAAGCCAAAATATTTCGCAACAGTCCAGACATGGTCGATGCTAGTGAAGTATAAAACTTTAGAGAATCAAAAAAAAGACTATAATTAGAAAAACATTTCAAGTCACAATTCTTTCCTTTAAAACTTATGCAAGGGATAACTGCCAACTTTGGTTTTCATTCGCAAGAGTTTACGTGGAAATGAAGACAGAAATCCCACAATCCTAGGCCAGACCCAGTGAGAAGATAACAAGAGAAGGGCCCTCGTATCCTTGGAGTAATTACATCGAGAACAAATTAGGACATCAGGACAGTAACTCCTTGCGAGGATGTGAACAGCATAGGAACTGATAAAAAGGATACTCTTTGTTTTTAGATTTATGTATTAATATAATGTTATTAATTTTTTATTCATTACAGCCCGGATATAAGTACAGTAAAGTATAGTAATCGCCTATTATTTCGGAGTTAACGTTCGGCACCGGTATCGTGTAACTTGAGCACATACTATACATTTTGTAAAGGTCATTGGTGCTCGCAGCTTTTTCCGGTGCTCTACCGCCGAAGAATGTTCTCTCGTTACTGAGAACACACTTCAGGACAGTGAGGTGTAAGAGAAAATCTAAGGGCCAGCAGCTGGATTCGAACCCGGGATCTCAAATACGCTAACACTGAGCTAATTTGCTAATTATTGCAACTCAATACAAAAAATATTGGTATTTAAAATTTATAAAATAACTTTATAATAAATTAAAGACATAAAAAAATTTAAACAAAGCGTGATGGAAGATTTGATTTAAACAAAACAGAATTATAAATTAAAAAAAAAAAGAAAAGAAAATAGCGTTAGTAAGATAATGCTAAGCGCTAAAATATATTTCCAAGATGGGACAGAGGCGGATAGTGTGTAATATGAAAAACGAGAAGCTAGGATTCAGCACCAAACTGCTGCCACAAACAAAAACCAGGACATTAACTTCATCTCGAGCCTCCAGTTACTAGCTGCCCTTCCCGTCTACAGAACAAGGGGATTTACGATAAATGCAAATATAAAATGGTGGATATAGTCTCCTCAAGGACTCACATTGTAATGGTTAACATACAAACAGAAGTGGGTGCTTTTGTCTTTTGCTTCTAAAAAAATATTTCTTTTTTGTTTTGGTTTTTGCGAACAAATGTAAATAAATTTTAACTTTTTTAGATAATGGCGTTTACCTCTAAAACAGTTCCTGTATTTATACCAGGAGTGCAACTTTTTGCTATTTGTGCCATATTTTTGCTTGACGTCCAACTACCAAAATTAGGTGTCGTGGACGAAGGCATTTAGCAAACATACTTTACTGTAAATTTCTTTTATTAACCATTAAATAAAATCCAAGGCCCTAAGACCGGGAATCGAACCCTGTACCACAATACATATTAGCTTTACAGGTCTCGCCTCTTACCGCTCGGCTACCGTGACTTTGAATGATAATTGCAGATATGAATCTATCACTTTTCATGTAACTACCATTTTATTTTTTTTTTAAATTAAGGTTCAAGAGATAGGCTATTAAGCTTAAAGAAACCAAGTCTCTAAATATCACCTTCACTCTTCAGCGCATTACTCTTCCTCCAGTCTTCTATAACCTAACACCTCTACCTGTAGAAAACGTAGCGACGCTACCTTGGGCTTTACTTAGACCGGAAGACTTTCTTGGAACCCCCACACTAGACTTAAAAGAACAGAACTGAATAAACGCTATCGACTACTTAAAAGACTCTTAGACGATAGATCAAAACTCTCTCTGAACAACAAAAGACTAATTTATACTTCTATTTTGAAACCCATCTGGGCGTATGGAATAGAGCTGTGGGGTTCAACCAAACGCTCCAATCGCCAAAGGATTCAATCTCTTCAATCTAAAATACTTCGAACTATTGTACACGCTCCTTTTTATGTCTCCCAACCTGGACACTGACCTTAACATGTCCTTTTGTCACCCAAGTTGCTAAAGCAAGATACAGAAAACTCCACTTTAACCTATAATCTGATACCAAATCCTCTAGCTAAAAAATCTTTTTTCTAGAACTCTTCCTGATAACCTGGACAAGACTCCTTAAAAGACAGTGTGACCTCGTGATCTCCTCTCAAGTGAAGAGAGCGACTAATAGCTTAATATTTTGGAGTGTTTCCACTGGGTAACTTCTCCACTCGTTGGCTTCTTTTGTTACTCTGTTATCACTGTAACTTATAGCGCCAACGCGCTGATTGTAGCAAAAATAGACGCCAAAAAAAAAATAGAAAATTAATTTCTTTGATTAAAAAAGTTTTTTGGAGACTTCGCTAACTGCTGGCAGGGTGCCCTGACCTTTTTTATAAAGAGCCACTCATAGAATTTATTAAAGGGCTAAAAAAAAAGATTTGTAAAAATTTTTTTAATTAATACTTGTTATAATTTCAATAAGAAATAGATTACCGGAATTAAGACTACAGAACAGTGTAAATGACTTACAGGAAGTGAGTTTTCGTATCAGATTTTATAAAAGTTTAATTAAATAAATTGGTACAAGTTTCCGGTAATGACTTCACTGCCACACAAATTAAGTTTTTTTTTTTATGAAAGAAGTAAAATTAACAAAACTATATAAAGGCTCTGTGAATGTACTCTGTTCTTTAGAATTCTATATAAAGAAGGCTGTGCAATGTAAGCGAGAAGCATTAACTGAAAACGAGAGAATCGAAGGAAGGTTTAGCAGGAAAGAAAGAAATATTGAGAAAAATAAAAAAACCTTAGCCCATCTTGTCGAGAAAACCATTCTTCTTCAGTTGGCAGAACTGTAAAGACACTAAAGCGAGTGTACACAAAAGGATTTTTGGGGTTGGTAGAAACGTCTGCTAGTCTTTTTTTCTTTAGCAACACACAATAGGAGACCCTTTAAACTATAAGGAAGGAAGTGGTCCAGTGCTCTGATAAGGAATTGGCTGTTAGGGCTACAACTTTCTCCCCCTTTTACCATCTACTTCCTCAACGTCCATTATCTGGCTAACGGGTTCTTAACTTTTAATGAATTGGTATACCAGAAATTACTGTACAAGTTCGACTTTAGAGTAATCAGTTTTTCATTGATCTTGAAACGAAAAGAGAATGGAGAATGTACATGTGCAACCTCAACCACAAAATTTACTCCATTTGAAGAAGTTACAACTCTAGTTTAAACTAAGAATTCTAAATTCTACATTTAATTGGCGTTCGAACACGTAGGTGATGGTGTAAATTAAAAAAATATACAGGGTGAACCATTTAAAACGCACCAATCGCTAATAACTTTTTAGGAAAGCGGAATTCTGAAAAAATTCACGAAGTAAACTATATGTTTTTTTGGGTCTAGTTTTCAAATTTTCCACCCCCGATGCTGTATCTTCATTTTTGGCAGAGTTACGGCCAAAAACCCGATTGGAGTTTCATAAGGACCACTAGTTTTGACATTGATTATGAAAACTACATAGAAAACTGTGAAAAATGACGTTAACCCCGTTTCGATATCCCTAACATTAGTCGAGATATTTAAGATCAAAGTTACAATTTTATCTATTCGTGATCGGTTTTCAATATTAAAATTTTCCACCAGAAATACACACGTTTTGGGAGGTTCTCTGACTGCAAAAAAAAAATGTTATTTGTGATGCAAAGAACATAAATAATAATAATTGAAGATTTTAAAACATGTAGTTTTCTGCAGTGAATTGGAAACTGAGCCAAACTATAGCAGGAAAAAAGTAAAAATAATTGGCCATCTATCCCTACTGTTGGTATGGCCATCTGTCCCGAATTCTATAGAGAGATGGCCAACATGATAAACATACGAGGGTCGTTTGAAAAGTCCGTGCAAAGTCAGAGAGATAGCACTACTGGCGCGTATCGAGGTTATGTTTAGTTAGTAGCATCTCTTGGAAGAACACACACCAAGTTTCAGCCAGATCGGTCTATTTCTTTGTGTTTGGCATTCGTTTTAATCGAGGAAGTCGAGTGATTTTCAAAAAATGGACGAAAAAGAATTTCGTGTGTTGATTAAACACTACTTTATGAAAGGCAAAACGCCTCAGGAGACTAAAGAGAAGCTTGATAAACATTATGGTGACTCTGCACCTTCGATTAGAACAGTTTATAAGTGGTTTCAAAATTTTCGGAGTGGCCATATGGGCACAAGTGACGCTGAACGTTCTGGACGCCCTGTTGAGGTTACTACTCCAGAAATCATTGATAAAATCCATGATATGGTGATGGATGACAGAAGAGTGAAGGTGCGTGAGATTGCTAGTGCTGTGGGCATCTCGAATGAACGGGTACATAATATTTTGCATCAACATTTGGACATGACAAAGCTATCCGCAAGATGGGTGCCGCGATTGCTCACGCTTGACCAAAAACGAAATCGTGTGAAGTGTTGCAAGGACGGTTTGCAGCTGTTCCAGAAGAATCCGCAGGACTTTAAGCGTCGTTTCGTCACTGTGGATGAAACATGGATACATCACTACACTCCTGAGACCAAAGAACAATCTAAACAATGGATTACCAAGGGGGAATCTGCGCAAAAAAAGGCGAAGACCGTTCTTTCAGCCGGAAAGATTATGGCGATTGTCTTTTGGGATTCGCAAGGAATAATCCTCATCGACTATCTGGAAAAGGGTAAAACTATTACAGGTGCATATTATTCATCGTTATTGGACCGTTTGAAAACCGAGCTGCAAGAAAAACGCCCACGATTGGCCCACAAAAAAGTCCTTTTCCATCACGACAACGCACCAGCTCACACCTCAGCAGTTGTGGTCGCAAAATTAATGGAAATAGGGTTCCAACTCGTTTCACATCCCCCCCCTATTCTCCAGACTTGGCTCCCTCGGACTACTATTTGTTCCCCAATATGAAGAAATGGCTGGCGGGAAAAAGATTTTATTCAAACGAGGAGGTGATTGCAGAAACGAATGGCTATTTTTCAGACTTGGACAAATCCTATTATTCGGAAGGGATCAACAAACTAGAGCAGCGTTGGACGAAGTGTATAAGCCTAAAAGGAGACTATGTTGAAAAATAAAAAAGGTTTACCCCCAAAAATTAAGTAGTTTTTATTTTTGCACGGACTTTTCAAACGACCCTCGTAACTCAACGCGTACTTTTTGACAGTACATTCATTAATGTATACTTTACTTTCCTAATATGTGGAAAACCACACTAAATTTCGTCACACAGATTCGCTGCAGCACGAAGTATACAACATTAGAGTGGGAAAAAAAATGTCAAAAGAACAACTAACCTAATTCGCGTTGCATAGGTAGTTGTTAAAGAGAAATAATATTCATATAAAGAAGAAAAATAAATTACGAACACTATGAGTGCAATATAACTGTAAACAGATTACGAAAGGTAATCACAGCCAACTATATCTTTCACTACAATCAAAAAACTAACTTTATTAACAAAGAATAGTTGAAAGGCACCAATAATTTTGATTATCTTCAATGAAATGTAATGATAAGAAATAAAAAACCTGATTAGAAGAACCGTGATCTGCGAGATATATTTAAAGATGAATTACACGTTTACGATGTTATAGATACAACAAAAGTAAAAAAAAAAAAAAATAAAACAAAATGAAATTGTGTTTATTACATGACCTAGTAAAATGTGCGCGCAACAACGTTACCTCCCAGACAATCGATCTTGACCTGAGTTCTAACCCCTTTTATTCGCTTCAATCAATCTAGTCCTTGACATTGGCTATTTATGCAAATGTTCTAACATAGAAACATAGTTTGTTGCTTTAAAAGGGAAAACTTTAGTTTCAATCTATTTTACGCAAACTAGGCTTGGGACCTGTATGATTAGATCGCACGGTAAAAGGACAATAATAAATATTCATGCAAATGGAATGCGTGTTTCATTTTTTCGACTCAAATAAAGTAATTGTTTTACAAAGTGATGAAAAATAACCAATCCAACAGTTACCGGATATTGCAGTACTGTTTAAGGAATTCAATACAAAAAAGGATACATAATATTGAAATACATAATTGATACAAAAAAATATATTTGCGTAACAATATATTGTTTTAAAGTTCATGTGAGTTGAAAGAAAAGGAAGTGTTTCCGAAGAATCATTTACAAAGAAATCTAAAGAAAAGTGAACAAGCTATTGAGTAAAGAAGTACTGACAATCAAGTCAGCAAGTGCAGTGCGAGACGATAATTTTTAAGTGAAGTGGAAATCTCTTCACCAAACTGATCAATTTATCTCTGGTGATGAATGTAAGAACGAAATCGGTCAGGAATACAATAAACAAGCCGTACTACGACGGATAGAATCAAAAGTAGATTTATATAGTTCTATTCACAAAAAGTAAATCAGAAAATAGGAAAAAAACTACCAGCGGTAACAATCTCTACAAGAAATCGATGATAAAGTTTATCTCTATACCTCAAGGTAGTTCCGGGAGTACTGGCTATTCAGTAGGCGTCGTGGATTATAAGAAATGATAGTAGAGGCGAGAGACAGTACTAGAAGATTAGAGCAAGTAGAGAGAGCAGTATGGAATTTTTGATATTTAAAGTTGGCAGAATCTCTCGAAATTATACCGGACCATCAGTTTGGTTTCAGAAGCTGCCACTCGACGATCCAGCAGGCCCATCGTGTTGTAGACACCATCGCTTCTTCACTCGAGCGAAAACAGTACTGCGCTGGAGTATTCCTCGATGTTTCGCCAGCCTTTGACCGAGTCTGGCACGAAGGTCTACTGTGGAAACTAAAACGCATCCTTCCTAGCACTTATTACCTCATTACCTCTCTGACAGATTCTTTCAAGTTCTTCAAGGCATTACTCACTCTTCCATCTATCCCGTCCTTGCTGGTGTGCCACAGGGAAGTGTCTTAGCTCCTCTTCTTTACACAATCTACACTGCCGACTTACCTTCTAACCTTAATACCTCTATTTACACCTTCGCTGACGACACTGCCATTCTCTCCACACACTCTGACCCTATCCTCGCAGTACGCTCACTACAGTCCCACCTTCACTCAATAGAACCTTGGTTAGAAAACTGACGTATAAAAATTAACCCAACTAAATCTAAATAAATAGTCTTCACACTCAAACGTCAAACTCCGCCACCTGTCTTCTTACATCACACACCTATCCCACCAGCCGACCATGTGCGGTACCTTGGAATGTACCTAGACAAGAGACTTACCTGGAACCCCCATACGAGACTTAAACGTACCGAACTAAACAAACGATACAAACTTCTAGCCAGGCTACTCGACAAACGCTCAAAACTCTCACTACAGAACAAACGACGACTCTATACAGCCCTCAATATGGACTTACGGACTCGAACTTTACGGTACAGCTAAAAAATCCAACCTCAATAGACTACAAACACTGCAATCCAAAATTCTCCGCCGCATACTAGACGCTCCATTCTATGTAAGCAACCACACTATACATACAGATCTCCAAATTCCACTTATCTCCGAACTTGCCAAAATTCGATACAAAAATTTTCACCAAAAACTCTCACTGCATCCCAACCCTTTAGCTGCAAACCTGTCTACAACTACGCTACCCTCCAATCCTCGAAGACGGCTGAGGCGCCGTTGGCCCCGTGACCAACTAGGTGACTAACGGCGGCCATCAATGGATGACCGTCATTCACGTCTGCCACGCTATTCACATACATTCATCGCATTTACCTATTGTACCTGTAGGTACAGGTGTAAATTTCATTAAAAGGATAATAAAAAAAAAAAAAAAAAAAGTTGGCAAGTTGGTTTACGAAGGGGATGTTGAGGTCGGTGTGAAGAGTGAGGTCAATCACCGTAGAAAGGAGCGTCAGCTCTCTGACGGCAGTAGTTTTGACTGAAATGTTTTGTATCGTCCGTATGTTTGTAGATATATACAGGATAATTAATTTAAAACGCACCAATCGCTAATAACTTTTTAGAAAAACGGAAATCCGGAAAAACTCATTAAATAAACTATGTTTTTTTGGTCTATTTTTCAAAATTTTCCACCTCCCCCTTGCTTTATCTTTATTTTTGGCGGAGTTACGACCAAAAAACTGAGCGGGGTATCGTAAGGACCACTGGTTTTGACAATGATTAAGAAAACTACACAAAAAATTGTGATAAAATGACGTTGACCCCGTCTCGATAACCCTAATATTTGTCCAGATATATAAAAATACAGCAATCGGGGTGGAAAATTAGACCCAAAAAACATATAATTTATTTAATACTAGACCCAAAAAACATATAGTTTATTTAATGAGTTTTTTCCAGTCTTCCGCTCTCCCAAAAAGTAATTAGCGATTGGTGCGTTTTAAATGGATTACTCTGTATATGCAAATGAACTGTCAAATTTAAATTCTTTTTTATAAGACCTAAATTAAGATCCAGCGTGAGAATGCACATGCACTGAGACAAAAAAAAAATCAAAAACTAGCAACGGTATCAGTACTGGTAGATAGAAATTTAGGTTATGTTTCACATTTAGGGATTAAGCTAGCTTGTAGATTTGTTGGAAGCAATAAAGGATTGCAAGAAAACCATTTAAAGAAGGGATATTTCATCGAAGGTATGGATATTAATCCATAACTTAATGAGGGAAATGCAGAAGTTGGAAGAGCCCCATTATCTGTAGATGAAGATTCTTCAAAGACTTCAACTATAGCTTTTTTCTAGGCAAGCTCGCAGATATCTAGTCGAGACCATATTAAAGACGGCCATTTTATGCGAGTACTTCCCGTATCAAGACGAACCATAATTCGGTGTACAGACCAGTTTTTGAAGCCTCTGGTAGTCAATTAATGGGGATTTGTTCAAAGATATTTGTTTGACTTAAAACGTTATTCTCAGAACCGTATAGTACTCAACTTAAAAAAAAACAAAAACAGAGTTTTTGAACGTTTGTTTTGAACGTTGATAGTGACCTACAAGGCACCACCATAGCCGAGCGGTTAAAAGGCGGAAACCTGCAAAGCTAATATGTATTTGTGGTACAGGGTTCGATTCCCGGTCTAGGCTTTGGATTTTATTTAATAGTTAATAAAGAGAGAGCTGATGCAGCGGCCAAACAGGCTGCATGCTCAAATGCGGATCTAGTCATCCCTGTCAGACCGGACGACGTAAAAACATTTGCAAAGTACTCCATGTTTAAAAAGTGGCAGTCCGAATGGGATCTCTTAAATGAGAAGTTGAAGCAAATTAAGCCACAAGTGCTTAATCAAATAGTAGAGAATTTCCCGCGTAGAGAGTCGGTAGTGCTCACCAGACTCAGAATTGGGCATACAAGAGTCACCCACGGATACCTGCTAGTGAACGGAAGAAAGCCGAAATGCCCACTATGTAGAGAGAGTCTGACCGTGATCCACATGTTAGAAGAGTGTCAGGCCCTTAAAGGAAAGAGACAAAGAACAGGGCTACCATGTAACTTGCGGGCAATTTTAAAAGAGGGTTCCCCTTATATAGGAAAACTGTTTCGACTTTTTGAAGAGTAGTAACTTGTATAGTAAAATTTAGATCAGTTAGGTTATGCTAGGTTAGGATATCTTAAGCGAGGAGTGGAATATCGAGTACACTCCTCCAGAGTGAATGTAGAAAGCGTGTATGTAATTAGTAAGAATGTATTTATTGGTATGAATGCACTTGCTGGTATAAATGTATTTATTAGTAAGAATGTATTTATTGATATGAGTGTATTTTCTAGTATGAATGTATCTTCTGGTATGAATGTATTTATTAGTAAAAATGTATTTAT
Organism: Rhodnius prolixus; assembly: GCF_049639745.1. Lineage (NCBI taxonomy): Eukaryota > Metazoa > Arthropoda > Insecta > Hemiptera > Reduviidae > Rhodnius > Rhodnius prolixus. Next base: position 11,377,010 of record NW_027411634.1, on the reverse strand, counting down.
TGGTATGAATGTACTTGCTGGTATAAATGTATTTATTAGTAAGAATGTATTTATTGATATGAGTGCATTTTCTAGTATGAATGTATCTTCTGGTATGAATGTATTTATTAGTAAAAATGTATTTATTGGTATGAATGTACTTGCTGGTATAAATGTATTTATTAGTAAGAATGTATTTATTGATATGAGTGTATTTTCTAGTATGAATGTATCTTCTGGTATGAATGTATTTATTAGTAAAAATGTATTTATTGGTATGAATGTACTTGCTGGTATAAATGTATTTATTAGTAAGAATGTATTTATTGATATGAGTGTATTTTCTAGTATGAATGTATCTTCTGGTATGAATGTATTTATTTAGTTAGTGCTTAGGTAGTGATTTCGTTAGCAATCCCCTGATACTAGTTAGAGAATGGCGCGAAACGTTAGGCTGACTTCTCCCCGTCGTCGGATGCGATGGTAAAGAGAGTAAGTCAAGACCATAATACCATACTTCCTTAGCTCCCTCCGCCTTTGACCATTCAAAGGCGTTGTTTCGGATGCTGGGTATTTTGGGCAAGCGCCATTCTAGCTCGAGTGGAAAATGAAAGAGTGTGAGGCGCTAATAACCTCGCAGTTGATGCGCCGGACAAAAAAAAAAAAAAAAAAAAAAAATAGTTAATAAAAGAAATTCATAGTAAAGTATGTTTGCTAGTCGCCCCCGTCCACGACACCTAATTTGGTAGTTGAACGTAAAGCCCCGCCTGAAAAAAAAATAGGCATTACTTTACTTTACTTTATAGTGACCTACATTGTTGTAGCTGTCCATAATGTCTTGTTTAATTCTTCATCTTTTCAGTCTCCTTCTATGGGTTCAATGTGAGTCGAATGTTCGAATTACAGTCTCAAAAAAGTTTGCCTGTTTGTTTAAAGATCGAAATCCCCTAAAAATGAATAACTCAGTTATTCATATCATTTAGTTTGGCATCTCAAAACAGGAGACTACAGCTAAACCACAATCTACTTATCTTATTGGTTAGAAAAATCTTTTCCCACCAATAATTCACGCTAAAATCTGCAACTAATCGTTTTACCGTTAAAAAAAAAACAAAATTAGATTCCATCTGGACCTTTGGTTACCAGCAGATTAAATGTTTCTATGGTGTGCAGAATTACTCGTAAAACCAAACTGGAACTACAATCAATCTTTCCGTTAGAATATAAAGACAAAAAAGTTGGTATCGATTTACATGGAATAACTACTGAAAATTGTAAAACTTATACTAGCACACAATGATACAAAGGGAAATCGCCATTTTCTTTTTGTTTAACCATCGCCAGCTTACAAGTAGAAACTTAGAATAAAGTGAAAACCAAAGGAGACTGGCAAGCTGTTCTCTCTAACAATGTTTTAGAGGTTATGTCCATGAATAATGTATACAAAGTGTTTGTTAGAACGTTGTGGTACTTCTCCAATACTAGGATCGTTACTTTAACGCCTATATTTCCAACTGTTGGACCAAAAAAAGAAAATCGTTATATGGTAATTCAAAAAGTTGTCTCACAGGACATTTATATAAAAAGACAACACCAAGAACCACGGTACATAAAATTTAGGTTGCGTGTCCTTTTATAAGGAAATCCTATTATAAGTACAAGAGGTTTTTGTTAGTAAAAGGCGTAAAACAATAATTGAACTGGTAACACTTTTAAAAGAAGAAAATTCATAGCACAAAATGAATAATGCAATAGCGGCTTACATGAAGAGAGTAACTGATAAATTAGTGAAATATTCAGTAAATTATTTATGAAGTTAATACAATTTATGAATTGCACTAATTCAAGATGCAATCCAAGGGAAGATGAAGATATTATTTAAATTAAACAAACCTGCAATGATACGTATTAAAAAGCTAATTTTAAGGAATCGCCCAAAGGTGCAAACAATACACCTTCAAGGCACCAAGTTAGAGATCAATTTTCAAACAGAATCACTCTATTTAAAAGAAATCTAAAAAAGAGTGAACAAGCTATTGAGTAAAGAAGTACTGACAATCAATCACCAAGCGCAGTGCGAGACGGTATGAAGTCGAAATCTCTACACCAAAACTGATTAATCTACTCTCTGGTGATGAATGTAAGAACGAAATCGGTCAGGAATACAATAAACTAGCCGTACTACGACCTACCTAATACCTACTATTTAACATACGACAGACCTGAGCAGATACGAGATGTGGCTATTAAATAACGAGATTACTGCTATAAAACATTTTATTTTAAATTTATACATATTTAGTTATTATCACCTTCAATATACACCCCTCCCCTATCCCTACAACGCTCCATGCGAATTTACCATTGTTCGAAACAGTGCTGGAAGTCTTTTTCTGTCAGCTCCTGCATGACGCGTGCCGCTTTTTCTTTCACAGCTTCAACGGTCTGAAATCGGTGTTCCTTTTAAAGCAGATTTTACTTTGGGGAACAGATAAAAGTCACATGGGCCCGCCAAGTCATGCGAATAAGGCGGTACTTGGCTAGAAAACGTCTTGTAACAGACAATGCAGTGTGAGCTGGGCACGTTGTCTTGATGGAGAACCCCGTGACTTGTTCTTCCACAAATCGGGACGTTTTTTTTTTCTTACTCTTTCACGGAGTTAAGCAAGCACCTTACGGTAGTAATGTTGATTAATTATAATCGATATTTTCATCCGTTTTGGAAGTGGAAGGGCGACCCGGGCGGTCATCATCTCCGACGTCTTCTCGGCCATCTTGGAAACGCTCGAACCACTCAAAAACTGGCACAAGTGATAAACATTCATCGCCATAAACTTCTTTTAATAAAAGATAAGTTTCAGTAGCGGTTTTTTTACCAAGTATCATGTGAAATTTCACGACAATTCTTTGCTCTACTACATGTGTAGTATCACGTATTCGGCAAAACGAAATTAACAACTCTTACACAAACGACGGTTCCCGTCAGACAGATTTCTCGACAAACACGTGAGACGCTGGAAAGAGAAGGCTTTACGCTGCACAGCTGTCGGTCGTTAGGATTTGGCGCATACATAGTTCTTCTGTAGCAGCAACAGTCTCGTTATTTAATAACCACACCTCGTATATTAGAAATAGCTGCCTTTCTGCGAGAACTGGAGTCTCGCGCCTCTAATTCTTCCAAAAATGTTCCCTACAATAGAAAGATCCAGGTGATCCAAGCCGGAGCACAAATTTCTTTTGAGTCTGTCTAAAACCATTTTTTTTTTTTTAAGGTCTAAAACGACAAGTTGCTGAAAGCTTTAACCATTATATTTCGTTAGAGTTCTTCAGCTGCTTAATTAACCTGCAGCAAGTACCAGAGGGTTTCCGTGAATGAACTATTTCTTTGGTAGTCAAAAATGTTTCAAACTGCTTTAATTACGTGAACTAGCGGACCGTTATCCTGATACTACCTTCTCTGTAAAGTTTATTGCCGTCTACGAATTGCATGAACCTGCCCTACACTGTTTGCAGTAATTATGCTGTTCTTGAGAATGCAATTGTTAAAAAACAAAAGGGCTTCTTTTTCTTCCAACATAATGAAATAATCAATGTGCACTCTTTGACATGGTCTTAGTGCACTTTGTAAACATTTTACATTTATAAAATCCATTTCCAACACAACACTAACTAAAAATCCATGTAAGACAAATATAACTGGTATTTTATTCAATAAGCTGAATTTCTTGTATTAAATTGTTCCAAACTGGTTAGTAAAAATGCTGCCATGTTTTTCTGATTACATCAGAAGATATGAAAGTCATTTGTAAAATTAAACCTAAATAAAAACTACACCTGAACATAAATATTTAGTCCATTACGAAAATTACTGTTTTTTATCAATATTAAAGTATTTAAAAAAAAAAAAAATCTGCGCTGTACATCAAGATAAAATTCAAGTTATACCCTCTTATCAATAATCCTAGCCCATTGTTCTGATAACAATCTTAATAGCAGCGATATCTCTTCTTCATTCAACTTTGAAACATCGCCATTTTTGCCTAATAATACTGCGATTATAAATCCAATTATTAACCCGTTGCCGCAAATGACGGCTATAGCCGTCCGATCTTTGTTGATATGTAGGCAAACGACCGACTATAGCCGTCGTGCACATTTTAATTAATAAATAAAAGTACAGCGTTAGTACGAAGTGTACTAACGCATACAATTGTTAATTATTGAATTAGTAAAGCAAATGCTGTATAGTCGTCATGACGGTCATAGCCGTCATTTGCTCTGGAAAGAGAAAAAATGACATGATGAGCAAATGACGGTTATAGCCGTCGAGAGGTTTTTTGGAAAAACCGTGGCCAAATGTGATGATTTTTACTTCCAAACATACAACTTACACTTGATTCCATCTGGCAGTCATAAACAATTGAGAAAAAAAAAGTGTGTTTCTGAGCACGATGATCAAAATAAAAGTGTGCGGCAACGGATTAACAAAATATTAAGAATGACGATGGAGATTGACAATAAACAAAATTTTAAATCAATGAATCTAGACAAAATTCTCCCTTCGTTTATAATCAGATTTTGAGCTCACTTTTAGTAAAACAAGAATCTATTGTTGAATTTAAAACTAAAAAAGCAATAGAAAACACTGCTACCAAGTAATTACTGCGCTGAACGGTAAATAGAGCCTTAAGGCTTAACTTGTGTTATATAAATGCTGAAAATTTTGTCAATATAATCTCGCAGCCCTTAAAAATGACTTCAGCGTAAATTAGCTATTTCTCAGAGATTTCTGTTTCCTTTAAAAAAAACTAAGGGAAAAAATGGTTACGGAAAAAAGTTTAATTAGAGATGACCATAAGTATAATTAGTAAGGAACGGATTTTTATGTATTTAAAAATGCCAAATATTTAATTAAAATATGCATTTATTTTCGTCAATTATGTGGAAAATATGTGATTTTCTTAAAATATTTTCTGGAATATTTAAGTAAAATGGACATTTTTTTTATGAAAATGGATTTTTTTTGGGGGGGGCAAGTTATAATTATTTATACAAGAAAAGAACATTTTTACAATTATAAATAAGTTTGTGGAAAGGGATATCTGCTCTAACCAAAGCCCGACACAGATCTGTACTCAGAGTAGACTTACTTGATGATGGAGATGTAAGGAAGGCTTGATAGGACGTCCTCTCTTTCTTTCTCTTTTTATTCTCTATGTGCGGCAATATGTTGGGTGACTTGGAAACGTTGAGAGCAAGAAACGCGCTTGTCACAAGCTGTGCAGTACAAAATGTCTCCATCACTTCGAAAAAGTTCTGCTAGAAACTCGCGAAGATATTTAGCAACCAGTTGTTTGTTTGAGGCCGATGTTCGTGGCATTTCACCCAAAAAAATAATACACTAAGTGACCGAACAAAATGAATTGGACACTTCAACGAACGAGCTGAAAGAACAGACAACGTCAGACAACTTCAAAGAACAAACAAGTGCCCGTCACTGTTTAGCAGCATTCTGTGTAAATTACAATAACCATTGTACGCACTGTGATTCACAGCCCTGCAGTCTGTGGTTCACATTTCCTGTCAACCACCTCCCAATTATGAAAATATGCCCAAAATGAAAAATATGAAAAAATATGTACATATTTTGATTAAATATGTAGAAATATTTATTTATTTTAATCAAATATGTATAAATATGCGATAACATCCAAATATGTGGAAATATGTGAAATAAAAGTAGGCTCAAACGGCTTAAAAAGTGTCAGTATGAATACTTCTAGTTGAAAAACGTCTGTAAATTGCCTAGAAAAAAATATGTAAATACATACGAATCCGTTCCCTAATAATTAGTGTGGGCAATTTTTTTGGCTTTTTTGGAAAGCTTAAGACTGAGATTATGTGGACACGATGCACTGTTTGCAAGGTCATCGGGGGTGGTTGAAACTAACTATTTTTAAAGCATGGTTTCGTTCTCGTAATGGTGCATAATATCACTAATTATGAACGGAAATAGATTGATTTGGGAGTTGACATCTTTACCTCAAACTGATTACTTTACTATTTATAATGGATGAAAGAACAAAACCGGTCAGAAAGACAATAAAATGAACAAAACTACTTTAGTTTACCAGCAAGATCAATACTATCATCTTACATACGTCATTTCGATAGTCGAATGCAAGGAATATGTCGGCGTGCAAAGCGGTGTACACAAAATCTGTAAGAATGACACTTTAAAAAAAAAAAAAAAAACTAAGATAAAATCGCCCGCAAGTGTTGCACTTGAACATCGTTGCAATTAATGCAATTATTAGCAAAGAGAACACCGGATGCTGTCACACTCAGGAGACAGGGTTAATAGTAACTTGATCAATTATAACTGTACAATTATAGTTAAAAGAACGTGTGTAAACTATTGTGTTAAAAAACTAAAAATAAAAAAACGAAATACTTAATTAAAACTAATAAAAACTGCATCGTAAATATGTATTTGTAATCATGGATATTAAAAAAATATCAACAATTCTTGTAATTATTATATTATTATAATTATTGACTCTGAATGGATTAATTAATGCATAATAATAATAATAATAAATCCAGCTGCTGACCCATAGATTTTTTCTTCCTAGGAGCTTCTTACAGCTCACTGACCGGTGATGGATAGTGTTGTCTGTAATGAGAGAACACTGTCCGGAGGCCAGCAGTGCACTGAAAAAAGCTCCGGGCGCCAATAACCTTAGATGCTGAAGCGGCTTAAATCATAAATAAAAAAATTTAAAAAAATAAAATAATACTATGTTTGTGTCATGTACGAGTGTAAGGGTACGTTCACAACGGAGCTGTGAGCATAGATGACAGCGGAGATGATAGCAGTGATGCATCAGCGCTTATAGAATAACCTAGTACTTTCTTATGTGAGCGTGCACAACGAAGCTTCGACTAGTGACTCATACGCGCTGCTATAAACGAGCATAGATGATAGAATTGAATTTTTCATTTTTCTGCTAGCTGAACTCCAGTATCGGAGCTTCAAAATGGACGTCGAAAAATTATTTAGTGCTGTCTTTACTCATTATTTTTGGTTATTATTTTATTATTTACTTTTAAACAATATTTTGTTTTTTAAATCGTGCTTACATTTATTTTCATGTGTATTTATTTGTTTGTTTTTTTCAATCAAATCATTACTAAGAGTAATCACTAGTTTTTCTTCTATGGTTATAGGATTTCCATGACAATTTTTCCAAAGTTTTCTTAATTTTGACCTTATTTTTTCTAAAATATAGTCGAATGTGGGTGGACCCATCCTCACATATTCAAAAAAACGATCCGGATAATTTCTAAGTTCCTTATATAAATAGTGAAATTCGCCCAAAGTACTTCGTTTTTTATTTATGGGATGTACATGATATTTTCTAAAGCGTTTTCTCTTTAAAATATACCATTTCGTTGCTGCTGAACATAAAAACTCTTCTTCACTTCTCGGACATGTTGCATATATCACAGCTCCGTTGTGCACACTAATCAGCGATTATATTTTACTCTATCAGTTATCATCTCTTCTATCATCTATACTCACAGCTCCGTTGTAAACGTATCCTAAGACAGCAAGTTCAGTGTGAAATAGGAACCTAATGGAAAACGAATTCTCTCATCCACAAACAGATGAACCTATAATAACGGATGGAAATCCGAAACCGGTCAAAATATACAAAAATATGGGTGCTCCAACGGATAAAATTAACAATATAAAGTGAAGTATTAAAATGGCAGTGTCGTCAGCGAAGGTGTAAATAGAGGTACGTATTAAGGTTAGAAGAACTCTGACCCTATCCTCGCAGTACGCTCACTACAGTCCCACCTTCACTCAATAGAACCTTGGTTAGAAAACTGGCGTATAAAAATTAACCCAACTAAGTCTAAATACATAGTCTTCACACTCAAACGACAAACTCCACCACCTGTCTTCTTACATCATACACCTATCCCACCAGCCGACCATGTGCGGTACCTTGGAATGTACCTAGACAAGAGACTTACCTGGAACCCCCATACGAGACTTAAACGTACCGAAATAAAACAAACGATACAAACTTCTAGCCAGACTACTCGACAAACGCTCAAAACTCTCACTACAGAACAAACGACGACTCTGTACAGCTCTTCTCACCACCAATATGGGACTTACGGACTCCGAACTTTACGGAACAGCTAAAAAAATTCAAACATCAATAGACTGCAAACACTCCAATCCAAAATACTCAGCTGTATAGTAGACCGCTGCAATCTATGTACAGCAACCACACAATACATACAGATCTCCAAATTCCACTCATCTCCGAATTTGCCAAAATCCGATATAAAAATTTTCACCAAAAACTCTCACTTCATCCCCTAACCCTTTAGCTGCAAACTTGTCTACAACTACGCTACCCTCCAATCCTCGAAGACGGCTGATGTGCCGTTGCCCCCGTGACCAACTGGGTGACTAATGGCGGCCATCACTGGATGACCGTCATTCACGTCTGACACGTTATTGATTATACACTTATCGCATTTACCTATTGTACCCTGTAGGTACAGGTGTGAATTCCATTAAAAGGATAAAAAAAAAGTATTAAAATAATTCGAATAATTTATTTCACAGCACATATTTTCATCGAGAACTTTTTTTTCTCAAGTTTAATTAAATTAGAACAAAGATTGAAAGCGTTAAAAAAAAATTCTGGAAGAGATACAGCGCAAAAACAAAAAAAATTAAATAAAAGGTGACAAGAAAACAAAACTCATCCTCCAGGGGTTTACAGTTGGAACGATGGCGCCAGACTAAGGAACGGAAATGAATAGGGATTCTAAGAGACAGAGTGTGAGCTTGGAATGAGGGAATTAAAAGGGTTCCTTTCTTTTGTCAGACGCAGACAAGTCGCCAGACGGTTTAATTTTTCTATTATACAAAATAAGTAAACAAAGAAATGAAAAAATAACTCAGCTGCCAATTATTTAAAAAAAAAAAACAATATTGTTCAGAAGTCAACGTAACAAAGACGGTGACACTAAATAAATGAACCTGAGAAAACAACCAAATTGGTTTCCATAGTAACAATACCAATTATAAAATGACGAGATACTAATGGCCTAAGGAATCGATGCGCCAAAATAAAGGATTAAATAGAGAACATCACACCCGGCGAAAAAACTCGTGAAATGGGGACATTGCAATTATTCTCCTGTATTAGCTGGAAGGTAAGTAATGACGTTTAACAGAAAGACTAGCAAGAAGAGGAGGTTAAGAAGTGCATAATCTAATAATCTACTAGATTAAAATTGTCCGGTAGGACTGTTGTATAAGGGTTGATTGTCAAAAAAACTGCACGAGAAAGAGTAACGTTCCAAAACACCCAACTTTAGACAATTTTTTAAATAGATAGATTTATTTATTTGCTTGTAGGGATATTCTCCCATGCAAATAGAGTTAGTTTGCAATTCATAGACATAATCTATCATTATTTTGGATATTTAAATGTATATAGAGGAGAACCTTTGAACAGTTTTAATTTCTCGCTAAATATTTAAAACATTTATGATTGGTAATTTTCTCCTTTATGTTGTGGTAGACCTGTTGTATACTTGACAGAGTTTCCCTTTGTTTTCATTGTTCGGTAAAGTCAGAATTGAGGAATGTTATATTTTGTAAGGTGGAAGTAAAATTTTTGTTGCAGCTTTGAAAGTGTATTGTGAAGATTGTAGTGGACTAGGTGTAAGTATTGTTAGTCCATATTAACATTTGGAATTCGTATTTTTAAATCTAGTATTTACTGGATCAAAAGTCTATTTGCTGGCAAAAAAGTGTTAGATATTATATTTTCTTTTATGGAAGGAGAGGGGGCACATTTCAACATCACGGTTAAAATTTGCCGCCCTACCAACCTGCAAGTTTGTGACTTTTTTTTTTAGTTTAACCGCAGAGAAGGAGAAGGTGGTTCGAACCTACTACATTAAGAAGCGCAACAAACCCGAATATTTTGTTCAAACTTCCCGAAACCCATCACATTTCGGGTACAACATCCCGAACTGAGTCATTCTTGATTTTTGAACTAGATTTCAGTGGTTTAAAAGATAAAGTAATGCAGTAGTGAGAGAAATAACTGATAGAAGGTAGATTCAGAGTAAGGTAATATCATTTCTTTCTATTTTATATTGAGTTCAAAGGTACCCCACCAGTGGGGCAGATATTAACATTTGACACATTTTTAAATTAAAAAAATGTAGATATGTATGTAAAGTACCGTCTGTTTATTGATGTAGATCTGTTCAGAAGAGTTGAAAGTTGTAGAAAACAAAATAAAAAGGTTCAATAATACGATTCTGAGCACTCTGTAACAGAAAATGTAAATTCTGTTCAAATGTTCCCTCCTCTCCCCGATACTTGTAAAAACTTATATCTAATTTTAAATGCACTTTTAAAAGTAATTCACGATAAAATATCTCCAACTGATGTTGCTCTTGTTTTTAATGCTTCAACGGTAAAATAATAGAGATCATCTAGCTTAACTTTATCAGAAATTTACAGTAAATTGTTAATATGTATTTCTTATTTCACTTTTATCTGCATTGATATATACTTCTAATTAAACTTTAAGCAGAATTCAGTTATTAATGCTAGAAACTCCTCTTCTGGAAGACTGTACAAGGAACTGAGCTATGATTTAGGAGAAAATAAGTTTATGAACAATGAGTACACTCTAGATCCAGATCTCCTGGATTATCAAAGCGAGAGGCGAACTTATGTATCTTAATTATAGATTTCTTTAGAGATGATGAAGGTTCTCTCTGTTCTTTGTGCGATATGTTCTTGCCAGAGAATACTTATCATTTTCTCGCTGAGTGTCCGGCACTTAGAGTTTCGCATTCGCTTTTTTGAAAAGGAGAGACTTACAAAATAGCAGCTAATAACATATCTAAATGGTTACCTTAAATGGAAACCAATTATAAATTTTTGTAAATACGCTTAGAATTTCCGTCATAATTATCTAATTCAATCAAATTGTAATTAAATAATGGTATAATACAATATATTCAGAAATATTTTTGTGATTTTTAAATTATAATCAAAGTTTAAAGCAATTTTTGAGATGATTAACTATATTACTGTAGGCAACAATTCCATGGATGGTCTTTTGGACCCAGTGAATTTGTCTTTTATTTATCATGTTCAAAGAATGTAATACTATTATACTTCTAAATATATCTACTTCTTGGCAGCATATAATTAGGGCATACAATCAGAAAGTGGTATAGACTGTCCTGGTCGCGGGTATTACATTACCGCGCATTCAATGTCGCTTTGAAATTTATTAAAACCATCGTAAACTATTCTAAAGTAGAGTGGCTGATTCATCCGTAATCGGATAACAATTCTAAGCTTAGAAATAGGCTTTCTTCCATCTAAATATTGCTCCCCTTCTATCGTGAAACTAAATACTTTTAAAGTTAGAATTAAAGTGAGAATCTGTAACTAACTAAATATCAAAGTACGAGTGCCTAGAGTCAGATGTTCGTCCAAAAAATGTTCCCCTAAAATAGAAAAGACTTTTATGAAACAAACTAACATGAGGAGGTTAAGAATTGCAAACCTAATAACCTACTATCTATATAACCACTCAGCCAGCCAGACCAGAGCAGTTATTTCCTAATATTTCTTTATAAAGTTGGCTATCCCCCACTCTGGCGTCTAACATTATAACTTGATGTTTAAGTCCAAGGCTGACCAGTGATTTACTAATGTATTTTAATAAAATGGAATGCGTGTATACACATATGTGATTAATTTTGATATTTATCTAGAAAATATATTTGTATTGTGGTAATCTATATTAATCTTTTTATTTACTGATAATAATTTAGTAGGCATTGTCGAACACGCTTGAAATTCATTAAAATATCAATGAAAATAAAAATAAATAAATAATTTTAGTACAAATCCGTTCAAAGGCTACAGGGAATTCATTAAATGAATTGAAATAAAATAATAATGCGATATGTGGCTAGCCTGTTATTAATACCCACATCAGGGTTATTTATTGTTCACGTAAGTCACGATTCTGGCCGTTCTAAATGAGTATTTCGACTACTTTCCTTGCGTAGAGCGCAGCCGATTGAAGAGATTTACAGTAATAATGTGATTACCACTAAGATCATGAAAGCCATTGCCATTGGTACCCAGACAACTAAAAAGTTTACGAAAAATACCCTCCAGAAGGAAAAAAAATGGGACCCACAGATATACAGGGTGTATACGGAGGAGTGGTCGAAACTTGGGGGAGGTGATTCAGTAGCTCAAATGCAACAAAAAATATTCTCTTCCCTTTGGCCCGATTCTCAATAGTGTCCAAGATATTTGCATTTTTGACTTTTCCGTCGATATTCGCGTTTTTCCACCCTAAAAACGGCCGTAACTTTTCTATCCTTTATCCTACATCAAATCTGCTTATTCCAAACGAAAGAGCATTAAATTTCCTATAAATCTGCTTAACCCAGAGCCTCAAAACGTTTCTTATAACAATGAAATTTTTACTTTAATGTCTAAAAAATTCGTTCTCGATGATTTCTGTTAAAGTTTTCAACTGCATTTTTTCAATTATTAATGAATCAATTTCATTGTTATAAGAAACGTTTTGAGGCTCTGGGTTAAGCAGATTTATAGGAAATTTAATGCTCTTTCGTTTGGAATAAGCAGATTTGATGTAGGATAAAGGATAGAAAAGTTACGGACGTTTTTATGGTGAAAAACACGGATATCGACGGAAAAGTTAAAAATGCAAATATCTTGGACACTATTGAGAATCGGGCCAAAGTGAAGAGAATATTTTTTGTAGCATTTGAGCTGTAGAATCACCTCCCAAAGTTTCGACCACTCCTCCGTATACACCCTATATACAACACGTTGTGTAGCAGAATTGGATAACGTTCATTAAAATGTTGCCCTGTATCTAATCGGAATGGATTAGCAGGCCTTAAAAGAGCACCATATACGAGAAGTAGGTGGTACATGGTGGATTGTCCAATAAGGCAAGTTTTGAAACTGTCAAGAAAAGTCTAGGTGCTCCGAAGAACCCGCGATTCATTGTACTGACAAGAAATGGGCTAAGTCTCATGAAACTGCATGTCATTCTTGCAGCTAGGATGCTCCTGGTAGAAATGAATCGAAATATAAAGTTACTGCAACTTCCTGCGAGTTTTGCGATTTTTGGGATACTTAAAATTTGAACGATCACAATACTTTTTTCCCCATAGTAAGAGAACATCAAAAGAATATCTGTCTAAATAACAATTGAGAATTGCAAATTAATATAATTCGATAATAAAAGAAAAATGATCCCTTTAAATAATGAAAATTTGTTAATTAGAATACAATTAATCAGCTATTAAGACAAAAAGGAAGCGTTGTTTCGCGTAGCTTATATAATAATTAATGCATTCTAATTAGTTGACCATGAACGATCTCAAAAGACGCAACTATGGATAGACGCGAGTTATTGCGTAGCAAAAATGCCTACTTAAAAAACATTCCGTAATATACGAAGCAAATCATAATCCCTTTACGCATTAGTAGACAAACGCTCGGAGCGTAGCATTAAAGAGAGCAAAATAGCGTGAAAGAAGAACAGAAAGATAAACCAACATAAAATAGAAAGCCGGCTTTGTTATAATTAGATAAGGCTGATATAATAGGAAATAAACAATATGTACATAGTGTATGACGTAAGCAGAGAAGTGTGGCTCTTCTCCATTCATGACTAATAGAGAGGAATATTAAGCGAGTATGTGTGGAATAATAGTTAAGGCCGTGGAAAGTGGTGTGCATCAAACAACAGTATTATTGTTCGATGTAATGGTTCGTGGAGAAGGTTATAACAGTTCAAATTCGAACAACCTTAACTTTCCATTCATTATTATAGTAGTATTTACGCGATCATAGTTGAATGTGTGCCTCTTTTTAAAAAATAAAAGTTTCACTTTTATTCGTGCCCGGAAGTGTCGAAGTTTTTGTTGTTGTCATTTCTGTTCGGTCAGAGTTAACAATCAACCCGATACATGGCCCTCGATACATAAATTAAAACCAGAAATAGTTTCCTGGTTTAGCATATTAATCTCTCTCTCGAGAAAAAAAAAAAATTAAAATTCTGAATGGTGGGCACTTTTTGTGAATAAAACATATTTTTGACAAAAACTTACAGTTTGAAAAGTTAAGTACAGTTAAAAGTAAAAATAATTGGCCATCTATCCCTACTGTTGGTATGGCCATCTGTCCCGAATGCTAGAGAGAGATGGCCAACATGATAAACATAACTCAACGCGTACTTTTTGACAGTTTTAGAAGTTGGGATTCATTAATGTATACTGTACTTTCCTAATATGTAGAAAACCACACTAAATTTCGTCAAATACATTCGCTGCAGCACGCAATATGCAACTATCATAAAATTTTTTGTTGAGACGATAATGTTTTTATTCTTTGAGTTAATTAATAACGCTCTGACGCAGACCAAAATGAACTCACTGTAGTCAGACATGAAGGTTCATCACTGGAGAGGTCAAGTGACTTAGAATTGTAGAAAGCGTTGATGGTGGAATATTGAAAGTTTTGGCGATATCTTTTTTTTTCGAACCACTTTTCACGGCCACGATACTGTTTTCTTTGTCGGACACAGTAAGGGAGACGTAATTCCCATCGTGACAAACTAAGAAAGAGAATTGGAAAGTTAAACTGGGCTGAAAGAAGGGAAACATTACGCAGGAAATGAACAATAAGCGGAAAATGAGAAGTAAACATTACTAGGGAAAATTCGAATTATAAAGAGGGGCATGCGGCCTCCTTCGAATTATAGAGCCTTCTCCTCCCCCTGTTGTTAAGAAAAGGATTTCGAGTTATCGAGCGCATCTAAATACACGGAATTTTTTCGATTTACCGAAGTTAGCAAACTGTAGAGTTTGAATGATCGAAAAATTCGAATTATCGAGGTTCGACTGTACCTGCAACCCTTTTGCCGCCCATAACGGTCATCCCTTCTTAGACACTCTCACAGAGTGGCTACTCACACATATACCAAACATTCCAATCTACCTACA
Source organism: Rhodnius prolixus (assembly GCF_049639745.1). NCBI lineage: Eukaryota > Metazoa > Arthropoda > Insecta > Hemiptera > Reduviidae > Rhodnius > Rhodnius prolixus. Next base: position 11,361,896 of record NW_027411634.1, on the reverse strand, counting down.
CTAGGAAAAATTCGAATTATAAAGAGGGGGAGCGGCCTCGTTCGAATTATAGAGCCTTCTCTCCCCCTATTGTTAAGAAAAGGATTTCGAATTATCGAGCGTATCTAAATAAACTGCATTTTTTCGATTTACCGAAGTTAACAGCTGTAGAGTTCGAATTATCGAAAAATTCAAATTATCGAGAGTCGACTGTATAAGGATTGATTAAACGACAAAAGGTCAGCAAGTGCCCAACATTTCATTCATACTTCAGCTCGTAATTTCAGCCATTTAGAAACTTTTGATAAAGCTTAAGCAGTAATTTTACTGCAGTAAAGTTTCATTAACATTGTTTAGAATTTAGTGCATGTCACAGACCCTTTATCCAGGACATTTTCGAAATATTTGTTCACCAAAGTGTAGCACCCATTTAACTTAATTAAGAAATGAATTATTAGTACAAGTAATTATTTATTTGTTATTAACTGTGTGTAATTTGTGCCCTCGTATTCTTCTGTGGCAAAAAAAAAAAAAAATCCTAATTTAAATAAATCAAGAGTAATACTTTCGTTTCTCTTATTTAAGTAGAAAAATAAAAAAAAAAAAACAGATCTTCCATTTTATTACGAGTTAAAGAGGGCGTGGTGTGACAGACATGGGGGTAGGCGTGGTTTAATAAACAGTACTCGCTTGTGATTGGCTCTTCAACCAACCTACTTTTCACGCTTCTATTTTTCACTGGGATTGGCTAATTCTTTATTGTTAATTATTTCTATGAAAAATAAAAGTTTAATTTTTTTTACTAATTTTTCCTCCGTAGGTATTTGATGAAAAAGAAAATAATGCAATAAAACACTTTCACAATACAAACATATATAATACAAGATTTTTCTTGCCTAATGTCTTGTTTTCTATACCAATAATTAATGTAAGGTTAAACAGAAAATTGAGAATACTGATTTTCTTGAAAAGTAGGATAAGAAAAATTATAGGGCATTTTTCATGTTCACCTATTGTTCCCCGCCATTTTGTACGTTTTTCGCGTAGGACTGTTATTTAACGAAAAGTCAGCCGCAAAAATCTCTTTTACACAAAGCTGCCACAATTCCTAGGTTGGTAAAAGCCGTTCTCTACCATGTGGACCATACGGACATATACTGGGTTGACGTCACATTGGTGGTTCCAAGTAAAGTGCCAGCTAAAATGTAGTCCAAAATATTTTAATTTTTTTTTTTTTTTTAGTTGTAAGACGGTAGTACCTGCGTACCTGTTGGTTGGAAAAAGTATCTTCGCCATACTATCTAATGTTCTTAGAAACATAAAACAAATGAGATGTTGATGTTGTGTTTTAGCGATAGAAATGTCATACATCAAAACTTCACTTCTTAGTAAAATGACGTAAAGCCAACGTTCGTCCAAAGCACAGGAAATTCCAAATCACAATCCACAAATGCCACTAATATTTCCATCAATAAATAAACACCCGACAGACCTTGGTTGTTGACTTTTTATTTTGAAGACTGCTTTGTTAATATGCATTCTTTATGTATTTATTTGTATGTAATAATATATTCTGTTCAAAAAAAAATATATATTTTTTTTAATAAACCTGTTACCGATTGTATTTTTATTAAAGGTGTCAAGATGTTAGCATTTCAGAATTCTGAACTTCTTAAAGCAATATTTTTAGAAGACCTTCTCCAAAATTGAATTAACCCTGCTACACAATTAGATTAAAAACTGGTGGGAGTCACTCACACGAATTACGTCACTGATTCTCACGGTTTTTTTAATTTGTACATTTTTTTATTTTTAAAAAACTCTGATTCGTACACAGAAATTTTCCTTTGAAGCCTACCTTCATGGAAACTAAAAACAAGAAAGAATTTTTCTTTTAAAATTTAAATAATTATTTTCAGAGTTTTTTTTGGATGAAATGTTTTAAAGAAAAACGTTTTGTTATTGGAAGAGTTTCACTGATTCCCCCCCAAGATGCGATTTTCTGGCTTGCAAAGGTCCTAGCTCTTACACACTCTAAAGGGAGGTTAAATATATCGCTAAGAACGAATTCCGAATATATGTACAACATTTACATATAAATTTTCTTTTAGAACATTTCTTTTTATCAATTTTATAGAATAAACTTGTTTTTAGTGTTGTTCTCAAGAAGCAGTTAGGGTTGGCTTTCTTTAAAGGTTACATTTCTGTGAAATGTATACGTACAAACCTATTGTGTTTTTAGAGTTGAATATGACTCAAATGTTCATGGAGTTTGAAGGGAATTTGTGAGTTAAGACCTAGGGTAAATCGTGTGAGACTGCGCAGTAGATTATTTTCATTTTTTTGTGTTTTATAATTGAAATAACTAAAAGCTAAGTAACATCATCACTTCACAAACTACAGGTATAAACCTATTACAAACCTAATTACAACGAATTAACCTAATTATACTTTACATCACTGAATAAGGTGCTTGTTGCAAATATATTTATAAACTAAACAACACGCACTACACAGGGCGAAGAAAGAGGCTTGCTTATCGTGCTGCCCCAGGGGTATTGTTCGTGCGACCTAGTCCAAGATAAAAGTCTGTACACTAGCTAGCTCGAACACCAGAACCATTTTGTTGGCCAACCAAGGACTGGGTACACCCTTGACCCTTTATAGTAACTACCTCGCATCTTAATGCCAACATATTTATCGCTATGCTTTCCAAAAAAAATTATTTAAAAACATAAAACACAATTCATTTACTTTTTCCCTCTCATTTATCAAGTTTCATGCACGTCTCTTAAACGATGACTTGGGAGGTTTAGAAATATTACTTAACGAAGAAAGAAAGAAGGTTGACCCAGAAGTGTAAACCCTAAATCTTTATCTACAAAAGATCTCTGCTTTGAAAAGTAAATTACAGACTGTTGCTTTTTTCGCTTACTTGACAACGCTAAATAAAATGACCGAATGTAGTTAAGGGAATGCTTTTATTAAGAAAAATAATTAAAATATAAAGTACTATTTTTACGGTGAATTATTACTGTAATTAATTTTTGTATTAATTGCGGAAAATTCAAATTTGATATTCAGCTTATAAGGTAAAAAATTTTGAGTCCACCCCCCTGTTTCTCTCTAAAAAAAAAAATGACATCCATTATCCTAACGAAAACAAGGTAGTGCCAGTATCAAAAATATTATATAAAAAAAACTATTTTTTCTTTAGTAAATATTTCTTTTTAATTTCTTTCTACCTAAGGCGCCACGGTAGCCGAGCGGTTAGAGGCGTGTGGCTTACAAAGTTAAGTAAGTGGTGAAGGGTTCAATTCCCGGACTAGCTTTGATTTTTATTTAATGGCAAATGGTTAATAATTATTATAAAATTAACAGTAAAGTAACTTTGCTAGTTGCCTCCGTCAACAACACTTAAATTGCTAGTTGGACTCAAAACTGGTTTGGGACTGTCTGGGTTCCCTGAAGGAAATTAGTGACCAAAATAAGGTCTTTCTGGTCTGAGTACCTGGTCATTCAGGACATAAGGGAAACGAAGCGGCAGATTTATTGGCCCCGGGAAGGCTCTGCGGGACACTTCGTTGGCCCGGAGCCCTGTTTTGGGGTTCTGAAGTGTGTTAAGACTGCGACCATTAACTTATGGATGCAGAGTAGGTCTCAGGAGTGGTGGCTTGCCACCACTGGGCAGAGACAGGCGAAGGAGTTTATTAAAGGCTATTTGCCGAGGCTGACTGCAGAATTAATCCGTCAAGGCCTTGGGGCTAAAAGGATGATTGTAGGCCTATTAACAGGGCCACAGCAGGCCCCAGAAAACACATGCATCGCATGGGCCTGGCAGATGATAGCCTCTGTAGGTTCTGTCAGGAAGAGGAGGAAACGGCACTGCACGTGTTGTGTCAGTGTGAGGGGCTTGTCTGGCTAAGGATGTTACTTTTCGGGGAGGAAAAACCAAGGCCTGGTGAGCTTTACCCAAGAGTCACTCTCCAGCATTAAGAGTATGATTAAAAGGACAGGTCTGGAGGGTGAGCTTTAAAGTTAGGGGAGCCACAATAGATCCAAAGGGATCGCAGTGGCGTAGGCCTTGAGGCCGCCCTAGTCTAATCTAGTTGGACGTAATAATTCACGTTGAAGTCACACACTAAACTTAACAGAGAAGCAATCACAAAACATGCGAAATTTCTTTTCAGATTCAAAATTAGAGGTCGCTCCAAATTGTCCATACAACTCAAACGTTTGATACACAATACTATCCTCAAACCTCAGTGGACTTACGGACTAGAGCTTGTGGGGTTCAGCCAAACCTACAAACATAACGGACTGTACAGGACATTTCAGTCAAAACTCTTCCGACAGATAGCTGACGCTCCTTTCTATGGTGACTAACCTCACTCTTCACAACGACCTCAATATCCCATTCGTAACAACAACTTGTCAAGACAAAATATCACAAGTTCCATACTGCTCTCTCGACTAGCTCTAATCCTCTTGTTCTTGCCTTTATAGTCCATTAGGCTGGATAAAATTTCATGCTGCTCTGCACGAGGCCCCAGCTTTGGTCCTCTGGCTTTTAGGTGAACACCAAACAAAGAAGAGAGAAAAACAAAGAGTAACATAAACTCCATTTTGTTTCTATATAGTTCAGATATTTAAACAAAAATACAAATAAAACCAAAAACTTAACACACTTTCAAACTTCAATAAATAGTGAAAGAGACAAAAATATATTTTAGAAAAAAAAAAAAATACTGTACACAGAGAATTATCAGTAAAATTGAATCAATGTTTCGTTCTGCAGACAATATAAACAACCCACGCTAATAAGAGATTGGCAGACAGACGGACTGTTGTTAAGGAATACTCGATAGTGAAGACGAAGAAGAAGAGGGAAGAAGATGTCCTGTTGTTGTGCAAGAATGGAGGACCTTAGATGGCACCGCCGACCCAGACAATGGCCTCCGTAGACCTTGGACCATTACTCAGACAACACTATACTGTCGTTCCCTCTACAGCGCATTCATATTGCCCTGTGTTTGTTTGCACTTTTTAAAAGGTTAAACTTCAAAGTTGGTTTTCTATTTATTTCTCCGATAGAAATGATTTATTTAAGCAAATAAAATGAACAGGAACAATTTAAAGAACTGTCCAACATCTTTTTACAAAATAATTTTGAGTAAACATATGTTAATTTTGATTTTCAAATTTTTCCTTGAACATTCTTTACAACAAAAGTTTCACTTCATTCAGAACCTATACTTACAAAACTATAAAGATAACAAATAAAATAACCGTTATGTTACCTCACTACATCCTTGATCGGACATTGATACATAGTAGTGTAACTTACTAAGTAATTTGTTACAATTACAACCACCTCTATAACTATAAAGTAGATATCAAGTCACCACCGTGTTGGACTTGATTCGTGACAAGTAATTCTATATATTGTTCTATAAAATATCCGTTTTATCTATTAATTTATATAACCTAATAATATCGTATTATAACACATTACTCCCGCGAACAAATTCAGAAAACGTGGTATAAAATAAAAATATTCAAACTGATAACAATTTACTGAAATAAACAGAAATAAAAGTATAAGTATAATTCGGTAGAAATTATTTTAGTCACCGGATTCCCTGATTGGGAGAGAGGAGATACAGAGTTGTGGCTTAAGATTCCTTCTAACTTAATAATGGCAGGTTAATGGCTAGTAAAGAGGAGGTGGCCGCCATTTTGCACAAAATAAGTGACCCAGAAGCCTCTTTTGCTGCTACTTCTGGAAGAAACCACCCAGTTCAGGGTTGATCAAGTTTAAGATGGCTGGGTCATTTGGTGAATGGTCTCCACCGAGTAATATAAGAAGTTGGTGAACAAAGGTGGCCAAATAGTGAGGTAAGACAAGGCGTTTTAGGTCCTGCTGTAGGAACATCAGATGGTTTTGCTTGATTTAGCTCTAAAAAGTTGAGAGACGTGAATACACAGGCAAGAGGAACAATCTTCCACAACTCCGTACAGTTTCTGGCGTAAACAGAAGTTGAGGACATCGTTTGACTAAGTAAAGATCGCATTCTTAAGCCTTACCTTCCCCCCTAAAAAGGGCTTACGGTAAAGCAATAAAACATATGCATGGTAGAGGATACTAAATGACAATTACGAACATAAAATATTTAGAGGATGAATGCTATTAGTAGCTTCAAGACATCTGGGACTCCATTAAAAGGACTCAGAATGGAGATTAAAAGCTATTACAGGTGCTACATTGTATTGAGTCGTCACATCAGAAGTAAGCTGTTTACAAGACCCACTTGGGGCATATGCTTCTCCTCCAACTGCTCATCTAAGGCTCCTAAAAAGAAGGCACTGATGAAAGGAGGAATACAATCCTTTGAACAAAGAAGGATAAGTTCTTTCATAAGAAGGAAGGTCAATGAGGAAAAGGCGAACCAATAGAGGGGTGATGGAGTACAGGATGTCCAAAGTAGTGTCGATTATTATTCATCTATTTTGTATTTTTTTTTTTCTTTTACACTAAAATGTCAGGACAGACGACCTACCAAACTTTGAAGTTAACATTGCGAGCGTTAATAGTATATATGGTAAATAATTTTTGTAAAACTATTTTTTTGTATACCATCAAATTGATTTATATTGCACTATGTTTCTCAAAAAAAATAAGTGCCACAGCCTTCTAAAGTGGACCTAGTCTCTAAGTCAAAATATGGCGGTAATACAATTTAAAAATTATGATTGCAATTGGCAGCAATAAAATTTAAATAAACATATGTACTAGGTGTATGACGAATAAAATTAACGATATTATCTTAGCACTGCGGACCACATTATCAACATTTCTATCCATGTAAACCTGAAGCCTTGGAAACCGGGTAAGCGAAAGACATGTACAAAAGAACAATATAGAGCCAGGGTTGTCAAACTCAATTAAACCACGGGCCACTTGGTGCAACAGGCAAGATTCACGCCGGCCACAACATATTTACAAATTTTTCCTTAGTTTTCCAATATCTGGATTCAGAGATTGAGAACAGACAATCATCTTTAAGGCGCAGATAGGTGTTTATCAGTCAATCTTGATCTGTATGCTGTTTTATTTAAGTTCATAGACGGAAATAGTTGCTCACACTAGGACGTACTCCAAAAATAACAGAAAATTTGTAGGTAAAGCAAACATTTTTGGATATTTCTCACCTAAATAAGAATATATTTATGGGATTCCTACTTCGTCTTTTAAAAAACCGAATCATTCTGGAATTCCACTGAAAATGGCAAACATATCGCTAATAAATGTCGCCGGAAGTAGTCATTGCGTTTATACATTGCGTTTGGGCCACTAGTATACACGGTCTTCAGTAACTAAAGAGTTAACGAGAGAATAGTAAGTACCTCATTGCCGCGATCTCCCCTAAGTGTTATTTTCTTCATAACAATTATTTATATTTTCATTTTATTTCAGTACATCGTGGGCCACAAGATATTACCTCAAAGGCCGCATGCAGCCTAAGATCTACGTAGCATCAACTACTGAAACGCTGCAGCAAAAGGAATAAAAAAAGAAAAAGCTCTCACACTGGAGTTGAGAGAACCATTCGCTTAGAAAGAGCTAGAATTAATGAATCTATAGCTTTCAGTTTTCGGCAGAATCAAAGGGTAATCATAATTGACGAGTGTAATACAGTTACATGCACTAATTTTTATTTGTAGTAGCTAACCTCTTTTTTAGTGTAATTCATCCTGAAAACCAAAACGAATCTAATAAAACAAAAAGTGTAATATTTTTACGGTAAAATAACAATGGCTGCTGTAAATTCTGAGGCTAGTGAACAATCTAGGACAGCTTCGAGGTTGAAACATTAGACGTTAAAGATTTAGTGATTAAATAAAATACAAATTAGGGTAGAAATGGGAAAAATTAAAGAAATTTGAATCTACTAAAACCAAGAGATCATACCGCAATGGAACTTTAATTAATTGAGAGTCAATTAATTCATCGAACTAGCTGGAAGTAGATATTATGGAGGCTATGGACGGGTGAGCCGAAAAGTGCTCCGTGTGGAAGTTGGCCACAGAATAGTAGAGGAACTATTAGTATGAAGTTAGATGTGCCAGTGGTAGACCGTTAACAGGGCACGGTTAATACCTTCCATTAGTGGGCTAGACTACGGTCAACACTTTAACGGGAGTTCTTCTATAGCTTTATTTATTTTATTTTTTTAATATTAGAACAAGTTGTAATGATTTTATTATCGAGTTATAAAACAAATAATAAACAGAAAACTAAATAAATAACTATTCAAGAACTTCTAAAGAACCAAGGCTGGAACTATTTTAGCGGTTTCGTCCTATGTTGGAGTTAGAAACATATGTTCGCTCGGTTGGTTAAGAGCATCATCATTTTGCTGAAGTGCAGTTTTAAAATATCGATACATAAATCAGTATTCTATGATAACGTCAAAAATTTACGATATCGAAAACCATTAACATCTCATAGAGTGAAATTAACCAATGCGCAAAAACAAATGTGACCATTAATGGAGACAGTTGGGAATTCCACGTGACGTAGTAGTGCTGAAGAGTATCCTTTAAACTTTTACTTCCTCTATAAGTATTTAGTTATTCCGGAAATATCTACCTTCATGCAAGACGTCCTCCTAATAACTGCTAGCATAAGACGTCGAGGACTGTACAGGTATTCCTCAGTTACATAAACAATTCCGGACTAACCACTTCATTCTTCTGATAGACTATGCAACCTTAGACGGGGCAAACAAACAGATTATGAGGCTTTTAAGACGTTTCGTCCAACGATCTAAACCTTAAATTACAATATAAAACGTGACCTTTGGGTTTCGTATGGGACTACGAAATAGAATGGGTACCAAAAAATTATTGTAGAATTACCAAATATAATTTTAACAACTCAAAATTCTACTTCATGGACCTACTGATCCGTTTTGTGTTTCGATCTTGATAAAAAGCTGCGCTATTAACAAAGAAACCTTCTCCTTATCTGAGGATTGACTGACCAAAGTGGGCGACAGGCAAGAAGAAATAACAGAATGGACACTGCTGGTGAATAGATAGAAAAGAGGAATACAATATTTAAGAAGGATAGATGAACTGAAGACAGAAGGTGGCACCAATTGGTAAAGAACGGCTCACGAAAAGCGATAATGGAAGAATATGGGAAAAGCTCTTTGCCCAGAAATGGTCCTAGTTCCCAAAAAAATATTTTAATAATTAAAGTAATTGCCCACTTTTTCAGCGGGACGTCCAACTACCAATTAGGTGTCTTGAACGGAGGCGACCAGCAAACATACTTTACTGTAAATTTCTTTTATTAACCATTAAATAAAATCCAAGGCCTAAGACCGGGAATCGAACCCAGTACCACAATGCATATAAGCTTTGTAGGTCTCGCCTCTAACCGCTCGCCTACCGTGGCGCCTATAATAATAATTTAAAATAAAGATTTTTTTTTTCATTTTAATTAAGTCTAATTATAGTTTATTTTTGAAGAATTTTGTATGCCATATACCATTTATTATGTATGCGAAATGGAAATATCCATATTTGTACTTCTGAAATAATAGCACATGCCAGCCATCTAATTCTGGAATGTGCTACCGACACTAAAGAAAGAGAACGATTGTGGATGTCCCCTTACTTGCCAACCTAAACACTATACTTGCATCTGATGATGGCAACATTTACACAGAACTCTTTGAGTTCATAAAACACAACAGGATAACGCTGTAATTAATCAAAAATACTAAAGACGCACGTCATGTATAGGGTTTATAGACTAGGCAACTAAGAAATCAACAACCAAAACTCAAAATAACTTAAACAATGGATGTAAAGAACACAAACAAAGTAAACATTTATAAGAAGATAACCATTGATTTTATTTTGGATATATTAAAACGCAAAGATATTTCTTCGAACACCCAACATTTAAATGGCTGATTTGCTAAGTCTAAGTACAAGAGGCCAAAAAACCAAGGGGAAAAAAATAAATTGTTTTTGCAAAAATTCATTTTGTGGCCATTAGCTCTCGCATTATCTTTCTAGAAGAAATTATTATTTAATGCAATAAATATTTTGTAGTTGTATTCAAAAATACGTACATATCATTTAAAGGAATCCATTAATGCGAAGAAAACTCACCTGAAACAAATCAAAGACAAATTAGATACTAATAAGATAATAGTTAAAAAAGTGAATCAAAGAAAAAATACATCGATATGTAGTTCGATAACTACATTAAATAAAATAAGACTGAATTATGTATTTGTAATAAAAAAGTGAATAACTTCTTACATAGCATGTAATATTAAATATTTTATTAACATGTAATAATAACTTTAATCAAATCTAAAATTGAATTAAATGTCAGAGAAAAGCTCAGCTCTGAAAATGTTTGAAGGAATCGCTCAAAAGATTCATGATGTTTGTTTAAATTTGGGATCAAATTGAGATATTTTCAATTATGTCGCCGTTTGCCTTATATTAGAGGAGATTCGTATCAGAATTTGTACGTAGGATCCAGGAAGTTATAGAAAGAGATATCGATTTAGCTGTAACGATTTCAAACATCAAGCTTACATAATATTAAGTGTCAGTCATTCCGTGTTCTCCTTTGTAAGGAGCGTGAAGTTCTCGTGTTTTTTTTCTTTAGGCAGATAACAACCTATAATGGATGCATGGCTCCCTCCTGACAAGTATGAAATATCAAATTAACTGAAAAGACAGGCGTATAGAGGAGCCGTAATCGAGAGCTCTGTTTAGCCGCATTCAAATGATTAATCTACATAGAATAAAGAATATTTACCATTTAACTTTACAAATGACGAAGTAATCTTATTTGAGGCCTTCTTAAGCAAGTGGTACCATCTCGCAGCTTAATTATGGACGTACTACAAGACACATTTCTCACCAGATTTAATTACCTTCAGCACCCAACACCCACTTTTGGGTACCTAAAGAACATTGAAAAGACCCTTTTAATCGCTGTGAGAAATACATCGTAAGTGATTTTTAATCTGGGGCACTACAGCCACTGGGGAGAAGCACAACTAAATTCATGCGGTCACAGAATAATTTTGTTCAACAGTGGGGGGCCCCAGAGCTTTCAACTGGCTTATTTAATTGTAATTACCAACTTAACAAATTTAAAATATAATAAAATTTTGATTTAGTGCTAAATTATTCAAGTTTCTAGCAGTATTCAGAAAATTAGCTCGCTTGAAATATTTATATTGTGTAAATGTCTAAGAATATGTTTAATTAATGTTTTTTTTTGTAATCTTTTATAGAAATTGGCGACTGCAACGGTTGTTGCAACAAGCAAATGTGATATAATGTTATGTCATGAATGAAGACTGGAGAAGGCACCCAGTGGCGACACTCCATTAACGTGAATAGATGCACTGTACTGCTCTTATGAGGAGAGTAGATCGCGGGGCCATCTTCTTTCAATCTCCGTGGAGGATTACCTGGTAATGTGGAAGAAGATAGGTGTTCAAACAGAGAATTAGGATGAGCTGATGTAGAGAAATGAAATTTCAAGAGACGAGTTTTAGTAAGGTCGTGAATGAAAGGGATGGTGAGGTCAGGGATATAGATGGAGCGTTTAGTAGTTTTCGTGGTAATTATTTTTTTTAAAATTTATTTGTTAAGTTACACCAGTGCTAGATGCACTATTAGTAACAATGACAATAACTGACAACATTACAAGCTCACTAATTGAGGCTACTCTCCTCAGAAGAGAGAAAATCGCAAGGCCACTGGCGTTTTAATCGTCTGAGAGGATGATCTAGATGGTGATGAGATGATAAATGGCGCGGACAAGAGGATTGGAATGAGAGTGCAAGTTCTGACGAAAACGTTTATAGCGAGTTCCTGCAACCTGACCAACCAACGGAATTTCCAAGTCTGTGTGGATAGTTAGATTTGAAACGTAAAATGGAGCCGTTAACGATAGTGTGGAGAATTTTAGACTGAAGAGTTTGAATTCGTTGAAGATTGTAGCGTTTTGTTGAACCCCACAGTTCAATACCGTACGTCCAGGCGGGTTTTTATTATAGAATTGTTATTAAGTGAAAGATTTGAACTTTGGTCTAGCAGTCTTTTAAGTAGTCGATAACGCCTGTTAACTTCAGTTCGTTTAAGTCGTGTGTGCGGGTTCCAAGTCAGTCTTTAGTCTAAATACAGCCCAAGATAACGGCCAACATTGGCAGGAGGAATTGGAATTGAGTCATAGAAGATCCGGAGGAAGAGTGATGCGGCGGAGAGTGAAAGTAATATTTTGAGATTTTGTTTCATTTAACTTGATTTTCCATTTTCTTGAACCATTTCTCAAGAGAAAAGAGATGTGTTTGAAGGTTTCTGAGTGAAGTTACGGGATCAATGTGAGGTGAAAGTATAGCGGTTTCATCTGCATAAGTTAGGAGGACAGTTTCAGAATGGATTGGTATGTCTGCTGTGTATATAACATAAAGGATAGGTCCTAAGATGCTTCCTTGAGGAACACCCGCTTCAATTCGATGATTAATGTTAATTATTTAAAAAAGACATGAACTCCATTTAATATAAAACACATACGTTCCATCTAAACATACATTTAATGTCATATTTCTTGTAGAAAACACAAAAAATTGAAGGTGATGTTCATACTTATATAAATTTGAACATGCAATAGCGTGTTAAGTCAATCAAACTTAAATCAACTAACACATGTTACAGATCACTAGTTATCTAGGTTATAAAAGAGATAACCACACATACAAATTATGGGGGAGCCGTAAAAAAAAAAGGAGATCTAATAGCAGAAAGCGAGGAGACAGACACCGCATCGTGTCATTTATTTTTTTGGAAATTATCCCAAAACTAACCTTAGCGGTCACATGTATCACTTTTGGATTTTACTTTAGCTTTTTACTTTTTATTTTTTGCATAAAACTTTTTTTTTTTTCTGTTACAGCGCACAAATTTGGCACATTTATATAACTATACAGAAAACCAATAGCCTGATCGAATTAGAAAGTGGAATTTTTAGTTGAATGGCGAATTTATTTATCGTCTGAACGCATAATACTTGATTCGATTATTATGCAACCGAAACAATATAATATTTACATCAATTTATGCCATTTAGCGTTGAAATTGTAATCGATCTTTTCTTTTATTTCATTTTTAAGACTTGTGCGATACACTGTATTTTGAAACTATATTTCATTTAAGCTTTCTTTTTTTCACTTTAAACGCAACTCAGACTTGTGGGAGTCGGATTAATGCAAACAGCTTTGATAAACAGGCATTAATCACTCTTGAAGCTCACTATTACATAAATCACAGATAGATATTTTGGTTTAAACTCTTTTATTGAAATAATGGTTATAAACAGGGGCAAAAACGGGACCTGTAAACCAATTGTTTACAAGGAGAGACGGTTTAGAAGATTTTTTTTTTTTCAAGTCCTCTCATGAAATCCATTCAAAACCGTAAAATCCATGCTTTCAAAACGCTAAACCATATAAGGTAAGTGGGAGGAAGATGCCAGTTGGGGGAAGATGCAAGTATCGTCAGATTTTGCATATCTACAACTGGATGACAGCAATTCCTACGTTAAAGTGTGTAGTAAACAACTGTGAATACAGTGCTAGTGGGTCTTTCTATTTATATCTAGTTTAATCGTCGTTAAACTGAAAATTCAACTCTTTGAACTTGGCGAGTACCCATATTATAATATTTCGTTGTCGATACTTAAGGTTTGGTGATGGATTGACTAGATTAAACGTAATAATTCCGTGATATTCGTGTCGTGTACATCTTGGTGAGTACGTGTTAGCTTGAAACAACATGACTGAAGCCTTAGTACAAAAATAAACCTATGTGGCGTCTTCCTCCAGTGCTTGGGGTAAGATGCCACTTATTGAAGTGTTTCAATTTCATATTTATTCTCGTTCATTATTACATTATAATGATATATTTTATAACATAAAATCAATATAAAACAATTACTGACACACGAAATATAGTTTTTGTATAATACATTAATATTATTAACCCTTAAGCCGTCACCTTATGTGAAGTGCATAAGCCGTCACCTCGGGTCATATTGACCCAGCATTAAAAACTATTAAATAAAAAGGAAAACTAACTAATATCATGTTATAGGGAATAGAAATCGAAGACAAAACTTTTTGGCAGCAGGCCCTTAACAACTGGATCCTTTCTAACCCGGGACGCAGAATCACCAGACTTCAATTTGGGTCTTTGCTGAGCGCCGCGTGGAATAGGGCAGCCACTGTTGGAAATGGCAGCGTGGGATTTTCTGCATGCGGAATTTATCCATACGATCCGCAAAAAATTCCAGAACATGCTTATACCATTTCTGACTATATGAAAGAAAATTTGAATGCCACACAAGAAGTTAACGCACCTCTGGCAATAGCTTCAACAAGCAGCAGCGGTGCCATCACTTCTTTTGAAGAAATTAGTCCTATCTCCAGATTTCAGTAACCCAAGCAAACTCGAAGAAAGAAACAAACTGCTGAAGTCCTTACGAAGGTGGAGAAACGGGAGGCATTGAGAAGAAAGGCTGATCTGCCGACAAAAAAAGGGGGAAAAGTACTGCAGAAAAAGGAAAGGAAGGACAGTTCATCTTCAGCATCCTCCGCTCCCGATAATTTGATAATGACCAGTGGTGAGAGTGGCATTGAAGAGGAGGACGATGATTTTTGTATTGAGTGTAAAGGATATTTTTATGATAGGAAGGGCCCAAAATGCGATTGGCTTCAATGCATAACATGCAAGAGATGGCTACATGAAATTTGCAGCAAAGACAATTTGCATTGCAAAAAATGTTAAAAATTAAACAAAAAATGTCTTTTGTTCGGTGTTCCTTCCCCTCAGTGTTTCATGAGAATATTTTGCTGTTTACCTAACATTAAATTTGTAATTTTTTCTTTCTCAATTCATATCTTAAGATATTGTTGCATCTTCCCCCGCACCAACTGGCATCTTCCCCATACGAGGGTCGTTTGAAAAGTCCGTGCAAAGTCAGAGAGATAGCACTACTGGCGCGTATCGAGATTATGTTTAGTTAGTAGCATCTCTTGGAAGAACACACACCAAGTTTCAGCCAGATCGGTCTATTTCTTTGTGTTTGGCATTCGTTTGAATCGAGGAAGTCGAGTGATTTTCAAATCGTGTGAAGTGTTGCAAGGACGGTTTGCAGCTGTTCCAGAAGAATCCGCAGGACTTTAAGCGTCGTTTCGTCACTGTGGATGAAACATGGATACATCACTACACTTTTGAGACCAAAGAACAATCTAAACAATCTAAACCAAGGGGGAATCTGCGCCAAAAAAGGCGAAGACCGTTCCTTCGGCCGGAAAGATTATGGCGACTGTCTTTTGGGATTCGCAAGGAATAATCCTCATCGACTATCTGGAAAAGGGTAAAACTATTACAGGTGCATATTATTTATCGTTATTGGACCGTTTGAAAACCGAGCTGCCAGAAAAACGCCCACGATTGGCCCACAAAAAAGTCCTTTTCCATCACCACAACGCACCAGCTCACACCTCAGCAGTTGTGGTCGCAAAATTCATGGAAATAGGGTTCCAACTCGTTTCACATCCCCCCTATTCTCCAGACTTGGCTCCCTCGGACTACTATTTGTTCCCCAATATGAAGAAATGGCTGGCGGGAAAAAGATTTTATTCAAACGAGGAGGTGATTGCAGAAACGAATGGCTATTTTTCAGACTTGGACAAATCCTATTATTCGGAAGGGATCAACAAACTAGAGCAGCGTTGGACGAAGTGTATAAGCCTAAAAGGAGACTATGTTGAAAAATAAAAAATTTTACCCCAAAAAATTAAGTAGTTTTTATTTTTGCACGGACTTTTCAAACGACCCTCGTATGATGGGGGAAGATGCCAGTTTTGACAAATTTCATTCAAATGCATTTTTAATGGTTTTGCATTTAATTAAATATACTAATACAGTGGAACCTCGCATAACGAGCACCTCGCTTAACGAGTAATTCGCATAACGAGTAAAACAAATTGATTCTTATAGCGAGCGATGTTTCGCATAACGATAGTTTTCTAATGACATTTCGCTGACTGCGCAGTTTTCGCTGACTCATCGAAAACTGCGCATTCTTCGATTAGTCATTCCTGTTTACGCATATGCGTTTCATATTCTCCACGTATCTAATGCACTGATACAGTCGAAAGCGAACTTCACCGAATGAGTGGTGTATAGGGAAAGTCCATATAGTGACATTTGTGTTTAAATATTGTAACGAAGTTGACCTGGGCAGAGAAGAAAGGCTTAGATTGTTCTAGGGGTTGAACGATCATAGTCAAGAGCTATCCACAGAGGAACTTGTTGAGTTGCAAAACATTTCACAACAAGAATTGGTGGAAGAGAATTTATTAGACAAAGAGGAGAAAATATCAGAGGAACAACAATCTTCCAGCGCAATAAGAGAAATGTTGAAAGCATGGGAAACTGTTGCAACACACGTAGAAAACTATCACCCGAATAAGGCTGTGGCTATGCGATCTATAAATTTATTTAATGATAATGCTGTGTCACATTTTGAAGACATTTTGAAGCGACGGCAGAAACAAGGAACATTGGACAAATTTATAATTAAAAAGGATTAATTATGAATGTACATATTTATCTCAATTAATATATGTAATTTATATTATATTACATCATATGTACATATGTATATAATTTTTTCGAAATAAATGTTATAAAAAAACATTTTATCAATATTTTTTTTGCATGGAACCAATTATCCCCTTTTAATTTAAATGAAAAAAATTGTTTCGCTTAACGAGTAAGGTTCTGGAACGAATTATGCTCGTTAAGCGAGGTTCGACTGTATATATATGTAATTAAAGAGTAAAAAACAACCTGGACGTTGATACATTTGGTGTTGTTTTTCGATAACCCAGTTTCCTACAAAACGGAAATAAGTGTTAAGTGTGGCATCTTCCCCCCACTTACCTTACACATCTATACCAAAGGTATCCAGCAATAAATAGATCCAATTTGCCGCATTGAGTTTTTGTTTTATAGCATGTCGTAATAAAAGAATGTTTCTAATTTAAGGAGAAATTTGTTAAAGAGCCGAGAAAAATGGTTCCTCGACCCATTTTATAAATTTTCCAAATAACAACAGATTAACACCATTAAACGATTAACTTTTTTGGGCTATTGAATAATAAATAATCTATTTCAGAAGCTATTTTGATTAACCCTGTACTTTAATGTAAATCGTTGCAATAACACATGGGCTGAAAAGTCCCGGGCCTAACAAAGAAAACACGTTTTTTTTTTTCCAAAATTAGCTTTATCCATCAACGTAATTTCCATCAAGAACAACGCAATCATTCCAGCGCCGCTCTAGCATTTCAATATTTGTAGAACGATTTATCTTTAGCCTCAAAATAGGCCTCAGTTTCAGCGATAACCTCTTCATTAGAGCGAAATTTCTTACCGGCGAGCATTTTTTTTTTCAGGTCTGCGAACAGCCAGTAGTTGCTGGGAGCCAAATCTGGCGAATACGGGTGGATTTGGGAGCAATTCGAAGTTCAATTCATGCAGTTTTGCCATTGTTTTGATTGACTTGTGACTTGTTTTTGGGTCAACAGTAAGCAAACGCGGCACCCACTTTGAACAGAGCTCTCTCTGTAGTCAAATGCTCATGCAATATATAACCAACACGTTCTTTTTATATCTTTACGATGTCAGCTAACTCACGCAACTTCACTTTTCGATCATTCAAAACGATTTTGTGGATTTTTTGTTTATGTTTTCTGGCATTATCGCCTCATTTGGACGTCCAATGCGTTCTGCATCATCGGTGTCTCTACGACCACGTTTGAAGTCAGCCAAACCAACGTTTTATTGTTGTTTCTGATGGAGCAGAGTCCCCATAACACTTTTCTAGCCATTGCTTCGCTTGAACAGTATTTTTTCCCAACAAGAAGCAGTGTAAAATTAAAACACTAAATTGTTTTTGATCCATTATTTTGAAAATAACAAAAGTAGCGTCACTCTTAGCACAATAACTCACAAACTAATGAATAGAATATCATGAAATTTTAATAGCTGTCTTTTGAAGGTTAGTACTAACTGAAAAGGAGGTGAATTCAATAAAACTAGCGCCATCTATGTATTAGGCCCTGGACTTTTCAGCCCATTTCTACTCAAATTCAGTAGCGGCAAATATATTTTATTTTATATTATAAACAGGAATTTTGAAAAAATAATGCTCAATTATTGCGTCGCTTTTCTCCAAGTTTTGGTTTTGTTTTATGGAGGTAATAGAGTTGTGCAGTGAACGGCTCAATATAAAAATGACATTGACATTTTAATAAAAACACTGATTACATTATGGATTAAATGTAATACACTGTAAATTATTAATCAAATCCACGGTTTACAGATTTTCTGTTCATTGAACTTATGATTACTTTTAGTTCAGCTTAGATTGTCGTAAGTTTTCACTTCTTCTACCCCAATCCATTAATCATAATGCTTTTATCAATGAAAGACCATTAGTGTGAAGGATTGGTCTTTGGGGCAGAAGTTTTTGGATGTCTCTTGTGGATATAATAGAGGAAGAGGTAGTTGGGGTTAGTGAGTTGGGTTTTTGATTAAGTAAGTTTGAGAAGGTTTGAGGAGTTGAAAGGAACATATTTTGTACGACCGGAAGGAGTTCATTCTTCATTAAAAGATTCATTTGTCATCTGGCTTCAGTTTAGTTCCCATTTTATTAACACATTGCTATTTGTTGTTTGTAAACTATTTTTAACAGTTTCACTAAAACTCATCTACTTTAGTATTTGCTTTTCTCCCACGCAATTGATGTTTCTGACAATTTGTAAACCAAAGATCTTAAAAAGTCCAAATTTAGCTAGACTTTTTGGGCATCTGAATGTTTGACATGTAGTCGTAAGTTTCAATATTGCCTTCTACAAATTATGAAATTTTTATTTGTATTTGTTTTCATAAAAACAAAAAACATAATATTGTAAATAATTACTCAGACACCACAATAGCCGAGCGGTTAGAGGCGAGACCTGTAAAGCTAATATGTGTTGTGGTACTGGGTTCGATTCCCGGTCTTAGGCCTTGGATTTTATTTAATGGTTAATAAAAGAAATTTATTTAAGAAATAGTCGCCTCCATCCACGATATCTAATTGGTAGTTGGATGTAAAGCCCGCCTAAAAAAAAAATCTGCAATTACTTTACTTTAAATAATTATTCGATATGCAATGGTTTTTTGACTGCGAACCGAAATGCCCTAATAAACCGTCCTAGGAATCTCGGCTTCTTTACAGAGAGCCCTGTATGCCAAAACTCAATACTTACACCTCTAGCACTCAATTGTTAGTACTGTCAGCCACCAGAGATGTGACCGAATACTTGGGATAAGCGTACCACTGGCAAACTTTAGCATCCACGCAAAGTACTCCTAACATACATTCTCTGTCACACTCTGACCCTTAAGAGAAGGTCATGCTCGATGAAACTTCTACAACAACTGAAGAAAGTTCATTTGATGAACTGTGTGTTCTTCTTCCCTTCAATACAACGAGCGGATAGAGTATATCTCTAACCGTTCCAGTTAAGTCATTTCCTGTTTTAAGTTTATTTACTGCCTAAATCTACAATCTAGAGGGTTTTTAATCTAGCTACAAACTTTCGTGAAAGTCTTTGAGACTCGTTATGTAATTAATCAGCGCATTTTTGCAAATTTTGAGCATGAACTGCATTTAATTTTAGAGTATAATCTGGAGAATGATAAGTAGATAATTGAGTTTAGGCGCCAAGGTAGCAGTTCATATAATTTATTATAAATATAAAAAGCAACCAGCGAGTTGCTGGTTGGTGGTACACGAAAAATAATCAATAATGGCGGACATAAAAAGTTTAAAAAAATATAGGTATATATCGTAAAGTATAAAAATATCACAGAAACGTTTTCTCCTATAATTCATACAAAATTATTTTAATTAATAATATTATACAGTAAAGTTGATAATATGTACCAGTAATGAGGTTAGTCTGTGTCAAGATATATACGAGAAATAAAATGTCTAGCACATTTAACAGGATTAAAATTGTCTTTCATGGAGTATTTTCCCAAACCCCGAAAACAAAAATGATAATTGGATTTCAAACCACCTTCTATAAAGAAAATTTAGGAAAAGCTACATCATTATCGATAAAAAGATAAAGAAAATTTAATAGAATTATCATGTGACAGAACTTAAATGATAACTAAGTAAGAATCTGCTTAAAGAGACTGGATTGTAATGAGTAAGGTCTATTCAAGCAACATACTCTTAAAAGTAAAGTAATTGCCTATTTTTTCAGGCGGGCTATAAGTCCAACTACCAATTGGGTGTCATGACTTATTTAAATTTCTTTTATTAACCATTAAATAAAATCCAAGGCCTAAGACCAGGAATCGAACCCATTACCACAATGCATATTAGCTTCACAGGTCTCACCTCTAACCGCTCGGCTACCGTGGCACCTTATCCAAGCAATATTAAATTCAGTAGAATGAAAAATAACTGCCGCTTTCAGTCATTCTTTGTACTTTTGTATTATTCCATGCTTTCGACCAAATAATTTTAAAAAAATACAAAATATGTCTGAAACTGGCAGTTTATTTTTCATCATAATGAAACAATGAATCGGTAATTGTGCAATCTTGTACTGAACCAAGTGCATTTGACAACTTAAATTTAAGATATTTCAAAAAGGTGGAGTAATCGATTTGTGCAACGAACGGGCTCATATAATTACGCACAATATGAGGGTTTATTTGGATAATGGTTCACTTTTACTCTTCTACCTTACAACAAAGTAACTTAAAGCAAATCAATAGGTAGGCATGCTTGTCAAGAATAGCCTGCGATGGATGAGAAATGGGAGATTTCTCGTTATTACCTGTAGTTTTAGAAGGAATAAATCTACTCTCTCTTTTTTTTTTTTTGTACCCCTTCTTAAGACTTGGTAACCTAATAGTCAAAGCTGTGACCTAGTAAAATCTAAAAAAAATGTTCCAAATGACTAAAAAGAATGCTAGTTAAAGAACTGTTAGCCAAAGACAAGCCAGGTTGTTATTAAAGTGATTACATCAGCAAAAATACTATTATTATAAAGGAGATTTCAAGCCTAAACTGTTCTCTTGGGACATCTACTCTTACTGAGACTGTAAATCTTCACTAAGATTGTGGGGGCGCGTTGGTATGTTTGAATGCGCGTTTGTGGCGTGTGTAAGAGAGAGAAGCTTTACTTTTATTTGGTGACAAAAGAAACCCCCATCATCTTAAAATGTTTTCCAAAATTGTTAAATGATGAGGTTCATCTGAATTGCACAGATCCATCAATATTTTGTTCTTGTTCTGTGGCCGTTCACTAGACAATATTGAAGAATACTAAATAAATTAATGTTTAATTAAACGGGAAAATTGATTTGAATTATACAGATCAAAGATTTTTTTGATGCTATTTTACTAAGCATTCAACCAACAATATCACTTTAAGGGTGCGTTAGTATCAATAGGATGACAAAATAACTGCCAGTTTCAGTCATGATGTATTTTTATTATTCCAAGATTTCGACCTAGGGACTAGGTCATCTTCAGGGCTAATTTACAATGTACTGTTTTATATCATTAAAGGTTTGGTTGGTGTGTCTTCTGTCTTGTCTGTTCATGGGCTGAAACTCAGTGATCGGTCTGTGTGTGATATGTGTTGGGTTGTGAGAAAGTCAGTGTTGCCAAGTATTTTGTAGTAAAAGTTGACGTATATTTTATTTAAATTGTTCTTGTAAGTTTAGAAATTTAGACTGTTTTCTGCCTTTAATATGTTATATCATTTCTAGCACTTTCCCTTTTTTAGGTGTGTTGGTTTCTGATTTAAGTATCTTTGTGTTTGGGGAAATCGAAAGTGTGATGATTTTCTGTGCTACGTAAGAAGTAATGTAAGACAGAAGACACACCAACCCTCCAATGATGTAAAATAGTACATTGCCAATTAGCCCTGAAGATGACCTAGTCCCTAGGTTGAAAGTTCGACATAATAAAAATACATCTTGACTGAAACTGGCAGTTACTTTTTTCATCTTATTGAAACTATGAATCAATCACTAAAAATAATGAACAGAATAATAATAATAATGTATTGTTTAATTAAACAAAATAATGAAAGAGAAAAATTTTGGAAATGTAATTATTGTAAACAGTAATTCTCGTACCACTTATTTTTTTTCATAACCAAATGAAAAACAGATGAGAATATATTGATTATTCAGAATAAAGATAAATCACAAGAATAATTTGGAATAGAGTTAAAATGAAGTGCCTTTCTAATACTAACTGTGATGATGAGATACTACCTCTTTAGTTATTCTAACAGAAAAATATTTATGGGTGATAAAAGGCCCAGCACTAGGGTCTGTGACATCTAATACATTCTAAAAAATATGATACTAGAAGTATGAATGAAATGATGGGTACTTGCTGATTTGTGTACTTTTTGGCGTTTAATCAACCCTTATTCGATTAACCGCGCTGACCTCCGGCTATACCCACCCCGGGAAAACTGAAATCCCGGTTAAACCGAATACACAGTATTACATAGTACGTTTGTGTCTATGAATGTACATATGTATATTAAATGGGTGCATAGGTAGACTCATCAGTAAGATGCCTATGTGAAAAATATGTACGAGGGTCGTTTGAAAAGTCCGTGCAAAGTCAGAGAGAAAGCACCACTGGCGCGTATCGAGGTTATGTTTAGTTAGTAGCATCTCTTGGAAGAACACACACCAAGTTTCAGCCAGATCGGTCTATTTCTTTGTGTTTGGCATTCGTTTGAATCGAGGAAGTCGAGTGATTTTCAAAAAATGGACGAAAAAGAATTTCGTGTGTTGATTAAACACTACTTTATGAAAGGCAAAACGCCTCAGGAGACTAAAGAGAAGCTTGATAAACATTATGGTGACTCTGCACCTTCGATTAGAACAGTTTATAAGTGGTTTCAAAATTTTCGGAGTGGCCATATGGGCACAAGTGACGCTGAACGTTCTGGACGCTCTTTTGAGGTTACTACTCCACAAATCATTGATAAAATCCATGATATGGTGATGGATGACAGAAGAGTGAAGGTGCGTGAGATTGCTAGTGCTGTGGGCATCTCGAATGAACGGGTACATAATATTTTGCATCAACATTTGGACATGACAAAGCTATCCGCTTGACCAAAAACGAAATCGTGTGAAGTGTTGCAAGGACGGTTTGCAGCTGTTCCAGAAGAATCCGCAGGACTTTAAGCGCCGTTACGTCACTGTGGATGAAACATGGATACATCACTACACTCCTGAGACCAAAGAACAATCTAAACAATGGGTTATCTGCGCCAAAAAAGGCGAAGACCGTTCCTTCGGCCGGAAAGATTATGGCGACTGTCTTTTGGGATTCGCAAGGAATAATCCTCATCGACTATCTGGAAAAGGGTAAAACTATTACAGGTGCATATTATTCATCGTTATTGGACCGTTTGAAAACCGAGCTGCAAGAAAAACTCCCACGATTAAATTAAATTAAAAAGCCGTTTCATCCCATGGTAAGATCTTTTGTAAGACCGTGGTAAAACCAAAGAAATTCAGTAATAATTGCACCATATTTTGGGTTTTTACATACATACATAATGATCCTTCAAGAAAATCAGGTACAAAAGTGCTGCTGCCACGTCTACAAAAGACAAAAAAAATTTCTTGCCGCCACCGAAAATTAACTTTTGTTTCGGCGCCGATCCAGGTGTTCTTATGATGACTCAACATGATCCCGGTTAATCCGAATCCCGGATAACCGAGGGCCGGTTAATCGAGGTTGTCAGTTTTTGTTAAGGAAGTTAATAGTAATTCTCGTATTGAAATTGTTTTTTTTTTTAAAAAATTGAAAAAACACAAGAGAAAATGTGACCAATTCTAAAATTAATAAGTTTAAAAAAATACAATTTCCTAATAAAATGTAAAATTAGCTTGTAAACAGAATCAAGGTCAAAAATGATCGCAATAAACATAAGAGAAACTGCAGGAAAACTAGCATATAACTTCAAGTCAAGGTGGAAAAATCTAACTTCTCTACCTAGGGAGAAAAACAGGTTGTTTTCTTTTTTTAGGCTTGCAAGAGAATCTATTTTTTTTCGGACAGGCTACAGATACTTCATTTTCTGAATTACTATTATTGAAACTGTGTTTATGAAACAAAATAAAGGCCGAGAAAAGTTTATTAATTAAGAAGAGGCAGAAAATGTTTTAATTAGAGGCCAAATACTCTTCCTCAAAAATTGTATTCCATGTTTGGCCAGCAGCTATATTGGAACTATACTGAATAGATATGTAAGACTGAAAAGGAGAGTTGTTTTAGCCCAAAATGGGCGTGGTCCACTTGTCTGTACAAGATCTGAACACATTCCTAGCCTAGTACTGGAGGAATTCCGCACACCAGGTTCGGTCTCCATTCATATTTTATGTTTAAAGTAGTTTAATATGCTCGCTCATGGCCATTTTCATTCTCGATTCTCCGAAGAAGGAGCAGCAAAACATTCTGCAACCAATCTTACTATACTAGCCCATGGAACAGCCAACCAGCTAATTGCGCAAAAAACAGCTGCATATTTTCTGGTCTGGCTCTCTCTAACAATTTGAACCAATGATTAAACTTGCTATTGTCTTTTATATATTAAAAACTAGATCACCATAATTCCCATTCAATTACTAAAATGGTTACGCAAACAACTAGCAAAAGCATTATTTTTATAATGAAGCAATGTATTATGGCCGTCAAAGGAAAGAATGCAAAAAGATTAGACCAGTGCAATTCTCTGGGTAATATATTTGTGCGTCTTGTGGCAGGAAATTGAATTATTCTTTTGGGTGCATCGACGACTTGATTAGCGTCCAACCAATATCTCTTCCCATTGGAGGCCTGGTGAAGCCCCAGGTAATCCAACCTGGGTTCACACCTGACTTCATTGGTTATCGATCTGGTCGACAAGAGGGAGTCCGGTAGTACTATCCTCTTCTTACCCAACTCATTCGTCTTAACTGAGTTTAATTTTATTACCTAAAGGCTCTACTTGCAACTATTCCCTCACCTAAACCATCCTAGCTGTCAGTTATGAACTTTGGGGTGTAGTACTTTCATAAAATATTCTTACATCCCCTAAAATAGACTAATCCTAAAAATATATGTACAATATTTACTCGCATTTATACCTACATTCTTTTTAATTAAAAATTTCATGCTTATAAATACACTCAGACTGATTCATACATTCACGTTGATTACTCATAAATACACTCAGGCTGATAAATACACTCACGCTGATTAATCAGGCTAATAAATACACTCACATTGATTACTTATAAATACACTCACGCTGATTACTTATAAATACACTCACGCTGATTACTTATAAATTCACTCACGTTGATTACTTATAAATATACAGGCTGATAAATACACTCACATTGATTACTTATAAATACACTCACGCTGATTACTTATAAATACACTCACGCTGATTACTTATAAATTCACTCACATTGATTACTTATAAATATACAGGCTGATAAATACACTCACATTGATTACTTATAAATACACCCACGCTGATTACTTATAAATACACTCACGCTGATTACTTATAAATACACTCTCGCTGATTACTTACAAATACATTCAGGCTGATAAATAACTCAGGCTAATAAATATACTCAGGATAAAGTACACTCACGCTGATTACTTATAAGTACACTCACGCTGATTACTTATAAATATACAGACTGATAAATACACTTACATTGATTACTTATAAATACATTCACGCTGATTACTTAAAAACACATTCACGCTGATTACTTATAAATACATTCACGCTGATTACTTAAAAACACATTCAAGCTGATTACTTATAAATACATTCACGCTGATTACTTAAAAACACATTCACGCTGATTACTTATAAATACATTCACGCTGATTACTTACAAATACACTCACGCTGATTACTTATAAATACACTCACGCTGATTACTTATAAATACACTCACGCTGATTACTTATAAATACACTCACGTTGTTTATGGTTCCATCATCAGAGGTAGATAAATCAGTTAGGTGTTAAGGTTTCAACTAAGTCGGATAAAATCAAAGATAATACAAGATTTCATTAATAACTCTGTACTTAGAAATGTACCAGTTTATTTAAAATGAACATTCAATTAATCAGACGAATGATTATAATCTGTAAGATTGGTTTCCTTCTCATAGAAGTTCTCTCACCTACACGAAAGCTTATTGACTATAATATAAATAAATAAATAAATAACTCAAAAAATACGTAGGAGTATTCAAGGCCACATCTGAAAAGCTTCGTAAAAAAATCATCGCTTATATATTTCACTAAGTTATCTTTAAATATATCTGTATAGGCATTAAACGTTCTTTTTTTATTATTAATACAAATAATAATTAATCACATATATATCATAGCTAATTACACTAAAGAACAATTTTTCAAAGCGTCCATCAATTAAACTTCATGAGAGGTATAAATTAGGTAACAGATGTTATTTACAATTTAAAACGAAGTGCCTACATAGGAATTTTAATTTTTTTGTTTTAACTAAAGGACAATATGTCTCCCGGATGGTCTTTTTCTTTTTCATTGTATTGTGGCTTATATTGGAATTTAACTAACAGTTAATAATTTCTTTCAGAATTAAACCTGTCAGTGGGAAAAAACAAAAAAAAAAATGGCCGCACCTTAGAAATCATTTTAAAAAAAATCTCAGCTACAGCTTCCAGTATCTACAGAATCTAATCATTTTAATCAAAAACCACGTTAACGCTTCTTATTTTTTGTATCAAAACTCTAAACTTGCACCAAGATTTCCCTTGTTTCTAATGTTTCAAGAGCTGTAAGATCCTGTTATCGTTAAATTCCACCCTTCAATTTCTTCACATCCTAATCCTCTAGAAGATAACCCAACTTACTGAACTATCAGGGAAATCCTCCGAGATGGTTGAAGCACAGGTGGCCACGCGATCTTCTCAGTGAAGTGACAGTGCACAAAAGTGAAATTGTTCTTCTTTGGGAGGTTCATCCAATGGGTGAATTCTCTCCTCAAGTACAATTGCAATTGCATTAATGCAGTTACAGAAGCTGTCAATAAATGAAGTATAGTAAAAAATAAATAAATATTTAATTTCGCTAAATTCTATATCTTTTTTATGATTTTCTCTTATATAAATTTTCAAAGTTCTGTTCAATTTTAATTTAACTCTGATTTTCAAAAAATCAAATTGCAGTTTATTTGTGTTACTGTTTACGCCAAATTTTTCAAAAATTCTGATCTTAATTTCAAATTCTTTTCTTATCCCTCATTAAAGCTATATCCTTAAACGCATTTAGCATATTTCACGATTACCAAAAAATATAAATTCATAAATTAGCTTTAAAATGCGGGAGGTGATATTTGCAAAAGTTGGCTAACAACACTGATTGCGTATTTACCTTCAACGTGAGTTATTGGGCCCCCTGAATGAGGTGATTTCTACTAGACAGCTGGGTTGGGTTTCTTGCAAACAGAGAATGTTTAGTAGTGGGGAGAGTAGAACTATGTGATGCTTGGCTGGACCAGTGTAAAGAGGTCGGTCGCCCGTCAGTTGGAAGTATTCTCGCCCACGCCCTACTACTTAGACGCACAAGAGTGATACGGTGGTAAAGCATGGCTTTGTAGACAATTTTGTGCGTGACAAAAGTGTCCCTCAGGGTGTACGGGTAAGTGGCTAAAGACAAGAAGAATTCTTCCTGTTAAAAGGTATCCCTTGCCTACAGTTGACTTTACAGCACAAGATCACGTAAAATCTCAACATAACGTAGAATACACTGAAAATGGTAATTTAATTTTTTTGAGAACATGTACAGTTTTTTCATTTTATTTAGTAATTTAAACACTTATAATTAATAATTTTTTACCAAAGAATGGAATTTAAGCGAATCGCTTAAGTCCTTAACAATATCATGTAATCAAAGTAAATGAGTCCAAGTTCTGCTATAACCAGAACTACCTAAAAGCCTCAAATATAGTCTTCACAAGAAATATTTCAAAAATAATGCAGCTACATAAACATATGAATGTGTAATAACAATTTAACAGCAAGAATCCTAAGACAAAGAAAAAATTCTTTGGATTTAACCGCCCATGGATTTGATCCACCGACAGAACCGAATTAATAAGTTTGATGTATAGATTTCGACTTCCATTGATTAAATTGTAAACAGTAAAAAGCTCATTAACGTGTGATTATGTTTTAATAATTCGGTACAGCTGAAATCTCAGTGATGTCTCAATAGTTCAATTACACAGTGCAATTAGGAACGATTCACTACATTATATTTAAAGATAGAGTGGAGAATGACTGTCAAATAATCTTAGAAATTGATATGTTTCAAGTAGATGACTAAATAGAATGCAGAAGACTAACAATGGAGTCGAAGGAAGAGCTTGTACAATCTAATATATGGAACAATATATGGACACATCAAATAGCATTCCTGCGGTCTTACCAACAATGATAGTTATGATGTAGTAACCCAAGAGATAGTCTTAACGAACTACTTAACGTTTTTGATGTATTGTTAAATATTTTCTTAATTGCTCAGACTATATTATATCATTAGGCCAATTGATAGTAATTCGAAATGCTGTACATTTCATAAAATTATTCACAAAATAAGAATCTGCCATTTTATCTGTAATTAGAAATATATGAAAAATTTTTGATAATACTAGCTGATTTCCCATAAATACCTGATTTTCAGAGATAGTAACAGACATCTTTTGGGCCGAAAATGGATTTTATTTGATTGGATAGAAGAATAAGATGTCAAATAACTTGAAAACTGTTTTTCCAACAGGGAAGTCACAAAACATGTGTTTCCGATGAGCATAACACGAACGTTTTACTTCATTTTAAAAGCATCAAAAATGGTCATAATTATAATTTCTTCCAGTCAAAAAGATAACAAGAAATCTTGATGCTTCAAAGAGACAGTCAGAATGGAGGAAAAAGTCAATTAAAGCACAATATGAGTACCTTACACTTTAGGATACTACTATTGATGTCACAATAAAAATTGTTAACACGATAAAGCAAAAAAATAAAATTGTGAGTAGAAAAAAAAATGAAGAAATAAACAAACTGCTATATAGTAAGCAGCAGAAGGCAGAGCATGTGTGACATCATAAAATTTGAAGGCACATAGTATAGTAACAAGTTTTGACTTGTAGAGTTCGCACGTCACAAACACACATACTTTGTGAGTAAGTGATGAATCGTTTTATCTAATTTAAACAAAGCTAAATGTGTAACAGATATGGTAAATAGAAGATTTGCTTTATAAATTACATAACTGACAGCCTAAAACATTTACATGCAAGAAAACGTGCATATATTAATGTTCATTTAAACCTTACGTGAAGATCAAAGTCTGAAGTATTGTAGAATTGTGCTAGACACTAAATGTTAGACTCGTATGAAATCTAAGATAAAAAAAAAAAATCGGGATCTAAGATCGAGGTAACGTAAATAAGGTTTCAAAATTAATAAACCTACAAGTATATAACTGTGAATGAAAACTATTTTCCCAAAAAGTCGCTAAAAACTATAAAAAGAAATCTGTTATTTAAGATTTGGTCAACCTATTACCTTTAAATTTTAAAATGTCCACATAGTTTTAATTGCTATTAATACTATAGCAGTGAGGAAAGGGATTAGCTACTTGGTTAGCGAATACTGGATTCCAATGCGGAGATTACGGGTTCGAATCCAGCTGGATGGCCCTTAGATTTTTTCTCTTCCTACAAGCTTCTTACAGCTCACTGTCCCCGGTGATGGACAGTGTTGTGCGCAAAAAGAGAACATTGTCGGCCGGCAGTGCACTTTAAAAAAAGCTGTGGGCGCCAATAACCTCAGATGATGAAGCGCCTTAAATTTAAAAATAAAAAATTATAAAAGAAAAAGTAAAGTAATCGCTTATTATTTCAGGCGGGGATTAACCTCCGACTACTAATTAAGATATATGGGCGGGGGGCTGTTACTATTAACATTGACTTAACGAACAAAAAGTAGCTAGAAAGAAGATGGGCTTTAAAACAAAGAAAACCATGAAGGGAATTGGGGAGGCGAAAAGAAACCTTAAGGATACAAGAGAAGAAGAGGAAATGGGACCCTTCGAAAAAGACACGATAGGAAGATTAACAGTTAGAGATTGGTGTGACAGAGTGCACTGCAGACACAGGAAGTGACCTGACGGTAAAAACCCCCCTACGGAAAGAGAGAAAACTATTAAGTAAGTAATTGGGCAGTACTTGTCTGCAATCCATCCCCTAGCAGGAGCCGTCCTTTTGCGCAATCAATCGAGTCAATCAAAGAAGTAAAATATAGAGCTACATTTAGGACATGAACTGGGGATCTCCCAATTACACTGGTCCGCATTCGTAACACTACACCAAAACATATAACCTCCGCTAAAAGAGATGCAATTAAGAGGAGCATGGATTAGATTTCTTTAATTTGTTTTCGAAGTTTATAACACCATCACTCAAAGTAGAGATCTAAATATTGCATAATAATTGCAACAACTTAACAACAACAAAATCTGTGAAAGAAATGAAGAAATTAAAAAAAGCAAAAACACTGATTAACATCAATGACGTAATACAGCACAGAGATGGGTTAATTAAAACTAAATATAAAAGTTAACAACTATAATAAAGACGGAACTGTACAAAATTAGCTGTACCAACCAGGCCAGCCAACCTAGTCCTGTTATACACTTTGAAGACACAGTTTTTCCTTCACTCTAAACACGATTACAATTCCACCATCTTCTATTTAATTTGAGGTGAAAGTGCATCACCCATTTACGATTACAATGACGTGGCTAAAAAAAGAGATGAACTGTCACATGAAATGAATGGGTTCACAGTCGTGGGAACATTAATACAGCATCCAAATTTTCGGATAAAGTCGACATATTTCGGAAATCCTTCTTACAGTTCGGGGTTAAAACTAAAGTAACGGGGTCTGTTCAAAAAAGTATCACGAATTTTGTGTTTTTTCAAAAATTATTTATTTATTCATGAATTCCTCTTCCCCTTCAAAGTAATCCCCATCAGATATTATACGAGGGGGTACCCAAAAATAACCGGAATTGCGTTGCCGCGCATGGAGCTTATGTAGTACGCATTTCTGCCGCTAGACGTGTATAGCGCAATTCCTTGCCAGTTCAGTCCTGCCTGTGTTGTCTGCCTGGCTTGTTCTGTTCATCTGCAGTGATTGTTTTTACCAGCGCTGTTTTGTTCTTTTTTCGTTTTTTATGATGGCAAGTTTAAGTGAACAACGTGCAGCTCTGAAATTTTGTTTTCTACTCGGCAAAAATGCTGCTGAAAGTGTTTTAATGTTGAAAACAGCTTACAAAGATGACGCTATGGGAAAAACTCAAGTATACGAGTGGTTTACTCGGTTTAAAAATGGCGACATGTCGATTGATGACAAACCTCGTTCTGGACGTCCATCAACTGCCCGAATCGACGAAAATGTTGAAAAAATTCGAGAGCTGGTGTTCACAGACCGTCGACAGACAATTGATCAACTGTCAGAGAGTAGTGGGTTATCTTGGAGCTCGGTTCAGCGAATTTTAACGGAAGATTTGGGGATGAAAAGGGTTGCTGCCAAGTTTGTTCCTCGAGTTCTGACTGACAATCAAAAAGAACATCGAGTTGAAACATGTCGTGCTTTGAAACAACAGCTTGAAACTGATCCAGACTTTCTGTCAAAGGTCATTACTGGTGATGAGTCATGGTGCTATGGTTATGACCCAGAAACAAAGCAACAGTCGAGCCAATGGAAGACGTCATCTTCACCCCGACCAAAAAATGTCGTCAAGTCAAGTCAAACATCAAAACAATGCTGATTTGCTTTTTTGATGCCAAAGGCGTAGTCCATTCAGAGTTTGTCCCCCCAGGTCAGACCGTCAATCAAACCTTGTATTTGGAAGTTTTGAAAAGATTGCGCAATAGTGTTCGCCAAAAAAGACCCGATTTGTGGCAAACAGGAGACTGGTTCTTCCACCACGACAATGCACCTGCACACACAGCCATCTCGGTTACACAGTTTTTGGCTAAAAATGGCATGGTTCCGCTGCCCCACGCACCTTACTCGCCTGACCTGGCTCCGTGCGACTTTTTCTTATTTCCACGCATGAAAAAGGGCATGAAAGGTCACCGATTTGACAACATTGAAGAGGTCAAGAAAAAAACGAAGAAGGAGCTGTCAGCCATTACTAAAGATGACTACAAAAAATGTTTCGAACAGTGGAAGCACCGGTGGGACAAATGTATTAGTTGTAATGGAGAGTATTTTGAAGGGGATAAGGTTGTTCTGTAAAAAATTTGTAAATAAATAGCTTTTAAAAAATAATTCCGGTTTTTTTTGGGTACCCCCTCGTACACTTGTGGCCTACGTTGTTTCCAATCCTCGAAGCACTTTAAAAAAAAAATCATTTTTTGTGATCTTGTTCAGCTCCACCTTCGATGCCGTCTTTATCTCCTCAATCGTAGCGTAGCGTCGTCCTTTTACATGGGCCTCTTCAGTTTCGGGAACAAGAAAAAGTCCAGATCTGTGGAATACGGTGGCTGCGGCATCATTAGTGTGTTGTTTTTGGCCAAAAATTCGCGCCGAAATTGAGCAATTTTGAGTACGAATTTCGCGGCGACCCGTCTCATGCCCAAATTATTGGTAAAAATCGAATGGCACGAGCCAATCGATATGTTTAGGTCCTCAGCAACTTCTTTAACGATGATTCGACGATTGGCCAATACGTACTATTTTCTTCACTTCATCAATGTTTTCGTCTGTTGTTGACCTGTTATCCGGACTCGGTCTTCGTCGTTCACACATCTTCTCGGCCCTCTGAGAACATTTTGTACCACTGATAAACGTTGCTTCGGTTGCTTCGGTTTTTTTTTAACCTACGCCGGTCTCCAGCTTTGCGGCCACTAGACCACGCGCAACCCAATAGAGCATCGCTGCCCGGCTATATTGATTAAGGTCTTTAGCCGACTCCCGAGCGTCTGCCAAAGCAGAACACTCCTCGAGGTGCTCGGCATCCATTTCGTCTTGTCTGCATAGTGGGCAAATGGGGGTGTCAAACACACCGATTCTATGCAGATGCTTAGGAAGGTAGTCATGCCCGGTTGCCAATCGAAAACATGCAACTGCCACGTCTCTCCACAGGTCAGGTGGGATGTTATGGTTAAGTAGACCTTCCCATCGTTTCCCTACTGCAGCCTGGGAGTTTTTCTCATTTCGTATTGCTTTGTAGGCTTCACCATATGTCACAGTCAACATTCGGAATGCGACACAAAAGATTCTTAGATCCATTTTTTGGAGTAGGCAAAAATCGAAGACGAGCCAAAACATGCGCAAGCAAAGCAGCTGTCAAAAATTAACTGAATATTCAAAATGACGTAAGTGAGAGATATAAGTACCAACATAACGCCACAAAAAAATCGTATATACGTAATCCACGGAAATTCAAAATTCGCGATACTTTTTGAACAGACCTCGTATAACCTGCCAACTAGGAACACATTAAAAAGAATTCGAAATTCTAAAAAAGTACGTAAATTTGAATCTTGAGATTAGCAGTAGAGTCCATTTAGAAATTTAATACGTTAAACTGAGAATGTGCAAGTATTCTGTTACCAACCTAATCACTATTTTAAAGTTTTTATACGTATAAATTAAAAAAGAAATTCAAGGTAAAGTGCACAACCTTATCCGGCCACTCTAATTTATTTCGTGACGTCAGAATAGAAAGCGTCTTGTTGAGTATATAATCTTTGAACAGTAAAAGAATGGCTGGCTTCCTTCAAATTTGATGAATCATTAAAACCACGCACCAAAACAAAATTGCTTACAATCCCCCGCCAGTCTGATCAGAGTTCTAAGTGCGCAAATATAATTATACTTTCACAAATCGAAAAAAGCCACAGAACAGTAAGTATAATTCTAAGGAGCGTTAAAGGAAACGAACACTGTAGGCGGCCGTGGAGTCCCAATTTTGTATTATAACATTTTTATTTCCTGTAGGTAAAAGCGAAATAGTTGTTATTACAACTGTACACATTTAACCACTTTAATTATTATTGAAGTGAAAATATGTTATTTTTTTCTAAATCTATTTACATTATAGCGGTGATTTTTCTGATGACTTTCGTTTCCATTAAATAAGAACAATTAACCGTTAGTCTTAACAAAAAAAAAAAAATCAACATATTTAATCCAGAGCATGATTTTGCAAAATAAAAAGCAAATAAATGTAAACGAAGTAGCTAGACCATGGTTAAAATTAACATAGAGGTCACTTGAATTTGATTTAATTATTTAAGACGCGTCAATATCGTAAGGTTATTGGCACCCAGAGCTTTTTTTTTTTTTTCAATGCACTGCCGGTCTCTGGACAGTTTTCTCTCGTTACAGCCAATATTGTCGCATCACCGGAGAGTTAACTGTAAGATAGCTCCTAAGAAGAGAAAATCTAAGGGCCAGCAGCTGGGATTCGAACCCGGGATCTCCGCGTGGGAATCCAATACGCTAACCGTTTAGCTAATCCCTTCCCTTTTATTTATTTTATTTTTTATTATTATTTTTCTCGCATTAATCCGATAAAAATGAGCCGTTTAATGCACAAATCGATTAACTCCACCTTTTTAAAATATCTTAAATTTAAGTGTCAAAGCGCACAAACGTTCGAAACTTAACCTACATAACAAAAGTCTCTTATATCTACTGTTACTGCGACCTATTTGGTCATACGGCATCGAAGTATGGGGATCGACTAAGCGTTCCAACTCACTACGCCTCCAGGCATTACAGTCACAAAAATACTTCGAAAACTTCTTAACGCTCCGTTCTATGTATCTAACCTCACCATCCATAATGACCTGAAAATACCTTTCATTACAGGATCTTGCTAACCACTCGTTTCCCTCAAATTTCATTCCTCTACAGTAGCTCATCCTAACCCTCTCATAGAACACCTATCTTCCTCCACAACACCAGAGTAATCCTCTAAGGAGATTGAAGAGAAGATGGCCTCGTAATCTACTCTTATCGTGAGAGCAAAGCACGTTACTGGAGTGACACCACTGGATGTCTTCTCCACTCATGATTTTCACGTATTTTTTGTTATCAGGTACCATATTTACTTGTTGCAACAACCGTTGCAGTTGTAAATTGCAATAAAAGATTTAAATAAATAAATAAAAAGCACTTGGTTCTATCATAGCTTTTTTATATTTATAATAATTTTCCCAAATAATAAATATTAACACCATTAAACGGCAAAAACGGCCATTGAGTAATAAATACTTTATTTCAGAAGCCATTTTGATTAACTCCGTGCTCTAATTGTAAATCGTTGCAATAATTCAACTCAAATACGTACAGCAGCTGGCGCTAAATGATAACAGTAAATTTATTTGAATTTATATTATAAACAGGAATTTTGAAAAAATAATGTACATTATTGCATCGCTTTTCTCCAATTTTTGGATTGGTTTTATGGAGTTGAATCGAGTTGTGCAGTGAACGGTTCAATTATTACTGATTGAATTGACACCAAAACTTATCCCTTCAACTCTTTAGCAATTTAATAACAAGACAATCGGATGGCACCCTATAAAGGGCTTACAATTCCTATTCTTCAGCTTCAGGTTTTTCTTAAAGATGTTTCACGGTATTTCTTATTATAAACCAGACTTCCAACTTTCCTTCGGAAGATTCTTGTTCAGCTAGCAGATACGGCCACCATAAGTAACTGCCAGATCTAAACAAATGATCTGTACAGAAGAAAATTTGTCTTAAAAAGACTGTTAGCTCCTTTCCGCAAACCACTAACTTTTCTAAACTATCTTTAGCGGTTTTCCAATAAATTTATAATGAAGTCCAAACAAGTAAGTTTCAAAGATAGTTTCAAAATTCTTAAGAACACGTGCTTCTAATTTCCCGGTGGATTTGCATAATTTGTACGTTTAGCTCCCTCCTGTGGTAACTGTCTGACTTCCATTAATCTGAAGGCCGACATCTTTTCTATCCCCTCTAAAGCCCTCCAATTTTCCCCAAAACCTTTATTTTTTTTCCAAGACAGTTCTCAGATAATTAGATTCTTAAAAAAAAAAATTCATGAACAAATTAGCCGGCATTAAAAGAGTTTTCACATTAATTTTTTTATAATTTAAACTTCAATATTCTTACAATAAAAAGAAAATTGTTTAATTAGGAGAAAGCCAGGGAATTGATTCTCGTTAATTTCGATTCCCACTCGGAGATCCAGGGATTCGAATTCAGCCGTTGCCTCTTAGATTCTTCTCTTCCAAGGAGCTTTTTAAAGCCGGCAATGCACCAAAAGAAAGAGTTACTCTTCTTATCTAATTTTGATGAACGATAACAGTACCACCTTTTTCTGAAATTGGGCCTATATTTTATAATTTACGTGAGAATCGAATAAAAAAACTAAATGAGAACTAGGGAATTAGGTTATTGACTGTTACCATCGTAATACCAAATCATTATATAAGCCAATGCACATTTTTGTTAAAATACAAAATTATACCAATACTGAAGCCCTATTTTCACTAATGCCAAAAAAAATTAACCTCATTCTCCATTAATAATCTTCAGAATTATTTTATGTGAAACTATAAAAGTTATAATTTCCATTAATATATAGATTATTGTTACATAAAGTGAGAACAATATAATACACAACAATACACGTTCTTTATGGCAATCGTTAAAAAGTACTACTGCAAAGTCTAAAATAATAGTAATCACAGTAAAATAACAATTATAATGGAGTTTTTTTATGTAATTATTAGGTATAATTACCTAATATTATGTATAATTGGTTTTTACCGCACAGGTTTAAAGTTCAAATTCAGGCTCTTAGTGAGTGGTGGTTTTATTGCCCTATAGTAGTGTAGCTGGTGAGCTTAGGCAATAATAAAAAGTACCAAGTGAAGGCAATAATGAGTCTGAATTTGATGAGTCAATATTTATTGATTTCATACGATTTATGGAAAAACTGGAGCTACAAGAATTTCTTTGACATTGTGAAGGTTTTAATTTATAAATTATTTTTTAAACTCGGGAATATTTGGCCCATATTAATTCTTACCAACATAAAGCTGTACAATATACAGAATTGAAACGTAAGAGAGAAGGCTCTAAAGTTACCAATACGAAGTTTACAGTGAAATATCCACTGAACACAGGTACTTTATATATAATATTTTTGAGAAAAATGAAGTCAAAGTTTTTGAAAAAAAATTAGAAACGCTTTTTCTTATGTTTGGGCCACAAATGAAATACTCGATATTATTATTTTGGAATATAAATTAGCTTATTTAAAAGGAAATTTAACCTTCTTTTTAATGAGCTTATTGAAATCGCTGTAGCTTTAATAGTTTGAGAAATATAGACAACTTTTTGCTAAAAAGTAGCGATACCTTGAAAAAACGTAAAATTAAAAATATCTATAAAACTGAGCAGAATCAAGCCATAGTTTATATAGAATTTTTTGTTGCAAATGATGCCTAGAATCACCTCCCGAAGTAACGGTAGTCTTCCGTGAAGGCCGTGGGGGCTATAAGGATAATTGTAGGCCTATTAACTGGCCACTGCAGGCACAGAAAACACATGCATCGCATAGGCCTGGCAGATGACAGCCTTTGTAGGTTCTGTCAGGAGGAGGAGGAGGAAACTGCACTGCACGTGTTGTGTCAGTGTGAGAGGCTTGTCTGGCTAAGGATGTTACTTCTCGGGGAGGAAAAAACCAAGGCCTGGTGAGCTTTACCCAAGAGTCACTCTCCAGAATTAAGAGACGGGCTCTGGAGGGCGAGCTCTAAAGTCGGGGAGCCACAAAGAGGTCGCAGTGGCGTAGGCCTTGAGGCCACCCTAATTAAATCTATTCTATTCTAACGGTAGTCTTATGTTGAACACCCTGTATAAGATACGATATTTTTAATTTAAAATAGTAAGACTCGTCTGACGGTGTTTGACCCTGTAGCCCAGGCTTTATAGTTTATCTTTCTTTGTAAAAAAGAAAAGTTGTAATTTCAGTTTGTATACAAAATAAAGACAATAATAATAAGCATAAAATTTCTCCTATTAACCATTAAATAAAAACCAAAGCGACTAGCAACCAAAGTCCGGGAATCGAATTAAGTACCACGAATACTTCTCGGCCTTGCTAGTATTGCCTCTAACCGCTCGGCTACCGTGGCGCCTAACCGAGAAGAACAGGATTACCTGAAAGGTGAGAATGAAACTTTTTCATTAAAACTAGCTGAAATGATGTCTTTGATGAATGACTTGGATTGAATATTTTAATATGGTGTATACAACTGAACCAATAACTAAATATTATTTAACTTAAATCCAAATATTTGTACATGAACACAAGTTTCTACGCGGGAAACCAGACCTTGAACGTATGAGATGCGTGTAAGTTACCAAAAAACATCTAAATATGAATAGATTTAATTTTTTTTTTTTTTTTCTGAAAGCTCTGTCGAGAGTTAGACGCCTTATTCCTTCCAAATAATCCAACTTAACCTCCAAAAACCACTGATTGTGAAATAGCCACTCCAACCTCCACAAGTTTTTTCCAAATACTCTTTTATCCTGTTATTAATATCTTTCAAGTAACATGAGATAAACTCAATTCCTTTAAAGTATATAAGAGACTTGGTAACATATTTTACGACTATAAAACTAGCTGAGCGAGTCTGGTTGCATTATGCAATTTGATTCACATCTCTTAGTGCACTCCAAGGCGGAACAATTAATTCATATTTTTTGAATAACTTTTAGAATAGCCCTCAACAGATTGCGTAATATTATTTTAAATAAATAAGTTTTAGAATAAAATCTGTTAAGAATTACTTCTAACTGAAATTATTACAATTTTTTGAATTTAAATGACAAATTATTTATATTCCTTTGGTTTTATCAATCGTAACAACGTCTTATTATTGTATCTTTGGCCATAATCAGAGGTAGATGTCGACTTAACTTATGTTTCCGCCTCGCGCTGCAGTGCTAACTCAAAACTAAATTTCTGTCTAAGTCAGTGACGCGATCTCAGCGCACAATCAATTTGCAAACCAACAACATTTTAATATCACATTACTTTTAAATGAAAAAATAAAAAGCGATTGTAGAATAAAACTTAGTACAAAAAAAAAAAATTTAAGCAACTAAATTCACAAAAAGAAAGGATGTCGATACTTGTCCCAAATGTGTTAATCCCAAAAAAGGTGATGTACCCTGTACGTAGTGGTGTATAGTGATTAAAGCATTCCAAAGTATGAGGTAAGAACAGCAGACATAAATGTATGACGTAATCGAGGTAGTAGTAATGGAACGGAGATAACGTGATTCAGGGGGTCCCTGTGTGAAGAATCTTCCCGCCTGTTTTATGGCCGCGCGCGGTTTTTTACTAATATATTATTTACAGCGTGTCAAAGATGGAAATTGTCTTTTTTTTTCTTATTTATAGTTTTTAATTCTTCTGCCACATCAAGAAGGATAAGGTGCCACTTCTAATACACGTTCAAACATCTCTTCGAATTAAAGCTCTTAACGCAATCTCTTTTGTAATAGCTTCTGGATTGCGTGCACTCTTTTTAAGATCTTTGCTTATTCCAGTTTCTAAACTAAGCTTCTGGACATTCAGATCCCTTTAACCCTATGGATGATGTGGTCCTTATTTCCAATGATGGCGAGCAACATAATGAGATGAACAAGGAGTTAATAAGAAAAGATGCGTTACTGTTGATTTGCATCCAAAATACAATAAAACTGAAATAATTAGCAAATAGTGAACAAAGAGATATTGCAGTTAAGCCAAATAATTTCCTTTAAAGAGAGAACCAACAAAGAAATCCAAGACTGACTCTTAGGGGGCAAAAGTGCTGATCCTTGAAAGATATTATGAAGGGTAACTTTGGCATAGCTGCCAAAAAATGTGGCCTCGTGATCTCCTCTCAAGTGAAGAGAGTGACTAATAGTCTTAATGTTTTGGAGTGTAACCACTGCGGTAACTTCTCCAATCTTTTGTATCTACCATTCACTTCTATCATTGCTACTTATAGCGCCAACGCGCTGATTGTTACACAGATAAACGCAAAAATACACCCTGTGCAACTCACTCTGGCAGCAAATGCAGCGAGAGTCGGGAAACGAAAGTGAATACGAAATCTCAACATCAAACAGATAAATCTATCTCTGATATTGGATGAAAAACGACAAATACAAATCCAAAGATAAACGTGTAAACACTACATGTTTTTAGCTACATCCATTTTTACTTTCCACTCTAAAAATCCAGAAAGCAAGAGAACTCCAGATGATACCACTAGACTAGCGATTAAGAGTGATTCAAAAGATAGATCTTGAGTACTTAAATATATTTGCACAGGATAAGATAACAGATTCGCTCATTTGAACCATCAACATGGTTACTTTAGGGATAATGATATGTAACCTTTCTGCTTGGTTCCCCTTAATGGCTGCTCTAATTAGCATGTATCGATTAATTATTAATACGTATAACTTAACGAGACTGGCTTCCTCATTTCTGTCGTCTAAAACCTCGCCACCACGTCGCCATTATGCACATATA
Source organism: Rhodnius prolixus (assembly GCF_049639745.1). Lineage (NCBI taxonomy): Eukaryota > Metazoa > Arthropoda > Insecta > Hemiptera > Reduviidae > Rhodnius > Rhodnius prolixus. The sequence goes on along the minus strand of NW_027411634.1, from coordinate 11,321,004 downwards.
TTTATCTCACACAAGGCAACAGCAATGATGTAAATATTCTACGGGGTTTTGCCTAGGCTTACAAGCTCCATAAGTGGGGGCTTCCTCATTTCCATCATCGTAAATTGTGACGCAATGTCATGTGCACAAACTCAGCTTTAAACATCATTCTACCACGCCCTGTATATCCGGTTTTAGCGAGGCTTTTCTTTAACGCATATCCTGCTTCATAAATTATTTAAAAATTTGAGTGTTTAAACCAAATGTATTTTTTGTTTCCGCTTACTTCTCTCTCATAAGAGTAATTATTGTGCAGCTTTTCCATTTAGAGTTTTCTAAACAGGAAAATCTACTTTAAATAAATAAAAACTCGAATGAATGTTCATCCGAATTTTTTCATTTTTAAAATTCTTTCAATTAAATAGATCACGCTATCTGCATAATCTCTCTTAATTATAGTCGCAGACCTAAATTAATTTCACACACACACAAAAAGTAATAATCAAGAGGCAAAAACCAAAAATATCTATAGAAAATTAAATATTTAGAGTGGAGCTATTCAGATTTTGGGACGGTTTTTACATGAAATGTTTTATAGTGATCGTTAAATGAACTGTAACAAATCAAAATAGAATGATGATTGACCGGAACTGAAGTAGAAAATCAAAGAAAAAGGACCCTTACACTTAAGCCGCGACTCACCAAATCACTTCCGGAAGAGCCTCAATCTAAAGAGAGGGGGCTAAATCCAGGATGAACACTCACCCATGCTTTCACTAACTGTAAGCCTTAAATTTCAAATTTTCCTTTGTACTTAGAATTATTACTAACCAGGCGAATTCATTTTCGAGTGAAGGTATTTCCGCTTCACCAATAATATTGCCTTAATTTAGTCAATTCAGGAAATAGAATTTTTCCTTAATCTCAGAAATGATAAAACCATCAAAGTTAATATTACGAGGGTTGGCTGAAAAGTAATGCACACATGCTTGCCGAGCGCGAACGAAGAGCTTCAAAAAAAAGCGCGCGAGGTAGCATTTGGAAGTCACATTTCCCCTTTACGTATGCGCTGCGTTCAGCCAGTGTATTTTTAGACGCCGAAGTATGGATACGTGTACTGGTGCTATGTCACTGCGACATAAACAGCGTGCTGTTATCGACTTTCTTTTGAGGCGATGATAGGGGACGAATTATGGGTCCATCATTACGAGAAACAGCAGAGCACTGAATATCGACATGCGTCTTCTCCTCGGCTGAAAAAGTTCAAAACACAACCGTCCGCAACAGAAAAAAAAATTCTTCTGTCTGTGTCTTGGGATGTTCACCAAGTTTATGTGACCGATTTTCCTGGAACCCAGGAACAACGGTAAATTCTTCTCAGTACGTACAGACTCTTAAGAAACTTCCGACGTCGAGTTTGTCGTGTTAGAGGCCAGCTTGGCACCAATAATCTTGCAACATGACAACCACTCACACCTCGCGCGGCGAAACTGCTGAGGCTCTGGAAAAACTGAAGTTTGAACCAATTCCATACCATCCTTATTCCCCGGATCTTGAGTTCTGCGATTTTTTATTTGTTTCCTCTACTCAAGAGAGACCTCAAGGGTAATCACTACTCCTCAGACGATGAGGTGAAGGCAACAATCAAGTCCTGGATTCAAGAAAAGTCTAAAGAATTCTTCAGTGACGGAATGGAAAAACTTGTTTCACGTTGGGAGAAATGTATTAGCGTTAATGGTGACTATATTGAAAAGTAATACATAATTGTGAAGCTTAAGAATTGTACTTTAATATACTTTCTGTCCGAACTTGATAACACTTTTCTTTCCCCCTCTCCTAGCATCTGTGCATTACTGTTCAGCCAACCCTTGTATAAGCAAGAGATATTTTCTTGTATTATTAATAATAAATTAAAACGCCAAAAAGGAGGGAGACTAAATACAAAATATGTTCAATAAATATGATTTAAATATAATACAACAAAAAAATTACACAGGAAATAACTAGGAAACCGGATGGTAATAATGGCAGTGAATTAGATATACCGGAAGTGTAGGACAGTTTACGTATTAGAGATGAAAAGAGGAAGTAAATTTGAAATCAGAGCAACATACGGACAGACCGCTACTATATAATTTTTTTTTTTTTTTTATAAATTAATTTCGTGACTTTAAAATATTAATACACGTAATGACCTTGGAATTTATAGTAGCTGTAGCTTGGCTGGTGGTTTTGTAATTTCCAATATATATTTTTTTTAAATTTTTTGAACTCTCAAAAATAAAATGGGAAATATTTAGTATTACAGGGCTAAAAAATTACAGGAAATTTTCAAAATAAAAAATTTTAATTTCTATAAAGAATTTAAGAGGCTGATGATACAGATATGTCTCACGTTAATATTATTATTTTTTTAACATTTTTACAAAAGTTAGCACAAATGTTTTTTGACGCGTCATTCAATATGAAAAAGTAACACTTGTTTGGACAATGACAGCACAGTGTAATTATAATGTAAATTTTTTGTTTTTCACTTTTTCTAAAGTGTTTTTTTGGGGGGGGAAGTTACGCAAATTTTCCTCTGAACAGAATGAACAATAGCCTCGTAAATATGGATACTTGTTCTTTTTTTAAAATTTGAATTATAGGTACCTCTGTTTAGGTTAGGTTATTGGTGAAAAGTAAATTATTCTATCACATCAGGAACATGCCTGAAACAAACGAGAATAAATATTAATTAGATCAACTAATAGTTGCAATTATTGCGCAGTGTAATACCATAAATTAGGGCACAACCAAGATAGTGGACAGAAATCAAAACGGCTATCTCAAATCTTAAATTCAAATAGACAAAAGATATAGTTCTGTTTATTGGGGTAGAGAATTCAAAAAATTAAAAAAACTACTTTTGTACTAAAAATAGACAAGAATTTGTTCGTCCAAATCTCTTCCAGAATGATGCAAAAAATAAAAAGTCCCCGATTCGCATCTTAATCATCGCAAAACCCAAAATAAGCGCAGCTTTACGTTTCAAGTTTTTAGAAGTCAAGTCCCCCCATTGGTGTAAAGGTTATGAACTTGGATATGTAAGTGAAAGATTCGCTGTTATGCAGTTGTAAATTACAATAAAGTTATTTTAAAAAAACAAACTGAAAAAATTGTATGAATATACAGGGTGTCCCAAGCTATATGGATAACGACTTTTTCTCGGAAACTAAGATAGCTAGAGAAAAACTAAAAAATATCCCCAAAGGAAATAGTCCATAGGTGCCAAATCCGGTGAACGAGGTGGCCACTGATTATTCCTTGCGAATCCCAAAAGACAGTCGCCATAATCTTTCCGGCCGAAGGAACGGTCTTCGCCTTTTTTGGCGCAGATTCCCCCTTGGTAACCCATTGTTTAGATTGTTCTTTGGTCTCAGGAGTGTAGTGATGTATCCATGTTTCATCCACAGTGACGAAACGACGCTGCAAGTCCTGCGGATTCTTCTGGAACAGCTGCAAACCGTCCTTGCAACACTTCACACGATTTCGTTTTTGGTCAAGCGTGAGCAATCGCGGCACCCATCTTGCGGATAGCTTTGTCATGTCCAAATGTTGATGCAAAATATTATGTACCCGTTCATTCGAGATGCCCACAGCACTAGCAATCTCACGCACCTTCACTCTTCTGTCATCCATCACCATATCATGGATTTTATCAATGATTTCTGGAGTAGTAACCTCAACAGGGCGTCCAGAACGTTCAGCGTCACTTGTGCCCATATGGCCACTCCGAAAATTTGGAAACCACTTATAAACTGTTCTAATCGAAGTGCAGAGTCACCATAATGTTTATCAAGCTTCTCTTTAGTCTCCTCAGGCGTTTTGCCTTTCATAAAGTAGTCTTTAATCAACACTCGAAATTCTTTTTCGTCCATTTTTTGAAAATCACTCGACTTCCTCGATTCAAACGAATGCCAAACACAAAGAAATAGACCGATCTGGCTGAAACTTGGTGTGTGTTCTTCCAAGAGATGCTACTAACTAAACATAACCTCGATACGCGCCAGTAGTGCTATCTCTCTGACTTTGCACAGACTTTTCAAACGACCCTCGTACATGCCTGATGGTGTTATATCGACACGAGGGCGATTCAATGGTCACCTTTCTTTCCTTATTTCTGCTTATCTAGAAGCATTTCTAAATCTGGGTGTATCAGAATCAAGCCGGGATGGCATCTGTAGATGAACTAAAGCAGAGAATAATAGATGCCTGTAACTCGGTTAAAGCCGAATCTATTTCTTTGGCAGTAAGAGGCAATTGGCAGGAAAGTGCATGTCTATGCATCTCTAATGGTGGAGGCCATTTCGAGCATGATCTATAATATTAATGAGGAGTAAAATTTATAATAAAATGGTACTTTTCTTCTTATTCTATCAAAAAACCGTTATAATATTATCATTTTGACATTTCTTATAAGAATCATGTTTTCATTCATAACTTCTAAAATATCGCTCACAGAAAAAAACCGTTCGAGTAAATTTTTCTTTAAAAAAATAGAGGAATCTATTTCTGAAATAAAAACCGCACCTTCCCATTTGAAAAAATGAAGTTGGTGCCTGTATCTCGCTTCTGGAAGCACCGAAAAAAATTTACAAATTAAATTTGGATTTCTAACAAAAAACTAAGGGAACACGTATTTTTTAGTTTTTTTCTAGCTATCTTAGTTTCCGAGAAAAAGTCGTTATCCATATAGCTTGGGACACCCTGTAGATCTAATTATTTTTTGTTAACCAAAGTTACAGGTTACAGACAATTAAAAATAAAAATATTAATTGAATGAATTATTAATTTAAAACAAAAAATAATCCTCTCGGTTGGAGCACTACTTTACTCACGTGTAGAATAAAGAACTATTATTAAGCTATGAATTTTATCGAGGGTAGAAAACCCGTGCCGACCTCAAATATCGCGGACTTCACTCAGATGAATTGGGCTTCGCAAACAGTTGTACGTTTCATTTCCCGCTAAGTCCGGCTAAGAAATATGAGAGCTGAGTCGCTAATGGTATCATATCTAGCATTCCACACCCGGACAGAACGGCTAAGTATATAACACAGGTTGGGAGATTGAGCTGAGAGTATTCTAGGGCAAGCCTTAAACTAGAAAACATATATCAATCCTGACATAAACGGGTTAGGACGATCTATACAATGCAAGGTAATAGGAAAGGGCAGAGTGATAAGGCAGCCGTGTTTCTTAAGGGATTGCCTGGAGGTAGGAGAAGAATGAGCTGCTATCACTCTTGAGAACTCCTAATCTCATTTTTCTCATTCTCATTTTCTCTAAGAGAAAAAATTGGGTCCATTTTGTATTCTCGATATTCTCATATTGGTTTGTGGATCCCTTGAGGTCCAAAATGTGGTTTTTATTTATTAGTAAAAAGTCTGTACGTACAATTGTCTGTAAAGTATAATCAAAAGGTCAGCAAAATCAAATTTAAAATTTGATAAACGTCGCCTACTACCTTGGCCTTTCTTAGACCGAAGACCTTCTTTTGAATCGCCACACTAGGACTTGAAAGATCAGATCTAAACAGGCGCTATGGACTACTAAAAAAAGACTATCTCTAGGCAACAAAAGACTAATTCATACTTCTGTTTTAAAACTAGAACTTGTTTTCCATCTGGTCGTGTGGAATGGACAGCTGCAGGGTTCCAACCAAACCGCACCAATCTCCCAAAATTTTACATTTATAAGTAAAATTGACCTCTTTCCTTGTCTGGGAATGCTGCAAGGCCCTGGAACTACTTGGTTTTGCACAAAAAAGTTCGGCTGGAATGGGTGTCGGGTCATGTGGGGATTAAGGGGAACGAGACAGCTGATCGACTGGCCCAGAAATGGAGCTAACACTCCTTTCATCGGCCCCGGAGCTGTCCTGGGGATCACCAAGGATGCAGTTCGTGCGGCTCTCAGAGACTGAATCTGGAGAGAGCATGAAAAGAAGTGGGTGATGTGTCCTGGGGTTTAAACACGGCAAGAGTATTATGTCTTTGCTGTGTAAACAACAGAGCCAAAGAGACTCTGTGTTTGGGTAGAAATCAGATCACTCTGATCTGAGGCCTATTCACAGGACATGGTAGGTTCAGGAAGCGTCTGTACAAGGTGGGGCTCATTAGCTCGGAACCGTTGTGCAGATTGTGTCAGGAAGAGGAAGAGATGGCCTCTCACTTGTTGTTCAATTGCGCTGCAATCGAGCGGCTGCGCTACGATATCTTTATAACTTTGAGGCCAAAGGAGGTAGTAGCGCTGAAAGAACTGGTAGGGAAAGTCCTCAACCTCTTTAGTAGGGGAGGCTTCATATACCAGATCCAAAATAGGGGGCTGGCACAATATGCCTCTTGTGGCTGTGGTGCCGTGAGGTCCCATCCCGTTTTCTAATTCTAATTCTATTCTAGATATGACTGAAGTGAACGATGGCCTTCCAGACCTGGCAGTCATAATGTGCCATCGTGGCAGTAGATTCACGATTGACACATTAAAGAGTCGATCTACATACGCGAGGCCTCCAGTAGAGGATTAGTTGGGAGGGTGAAAATTAGACTAAAGAAGTCGTATGAGAGGATAGCTGGGAATGGAATTTCAGGATAAAGGGCTTTGGGGGACTGCATAGACCAAGGAAATTGTAAGGGCATTGACTAGGGTGTCTTAGATTTTGGGTTGAAGGGATTGGATGCGATGAAGGTCCAAATGTTTCACTGTCCCGTGTATTCTATAGGGGCACGTGAGTAGTACAGCTGCCTTTTGCTTCGTAATATCAGTTTCAAACGTTTGTCTAGTAGTCCTTTTAAAAGTTTATAAACTGTAGGTTTTAGCGGAGTATAAAAATACCAGCTAAGTCAATTGTCGAGGTAATGCCCAAGCTGTGACCGTTGGAAGGATTTCACGGCTTCTCGTTAAACTGGGAAAACTTGTAATTAAAAATTGTCACGATTGTAGCAATTATGATTACTTGAATTATAAGAGTCGTGACGTAAATACGTGAAAAAAGAGAGTATTTTTCTTTTCTTTTTTTTAAATTAATGATTTAGTACACGTAGTTTGAAGCAGGACCTGTATAAGGGTATCGATGTGTTGTTCATATTAGATGAGCAACTTCTAGTTGATGTTAACCTTTTTTTTGGTCAAGTTAAGCCAACAACGCATTACCTACAAATAACAAATTCATTGTATAGCCACGTGATACAGAACTAATGAAGTGATCCTGTTGGCGAGAGAAGTGGTTATTGCTATCGAAGAAGGATCAAGGTCATTGAACCGAACTGCTGAAGATGCTTGGACAGTGTTAGTAGGTGTAAAAGAAACCATTGGAGAAAGACAGCGGTGTAAAAAGATGGCCGAGATGTTACTGACAATGAACTCTATTTCCACTTAGTGAGAGACTGACAGACACAGAGATTTCGCTTCACATTACTTCTTTAGAATATTGTAGGTATTGCAGTAATCTAGTAAGTATTCCATTACTGCAATTCTTTCTTTATCTTCCCCTACCATTACTGTGGAACTCATCTTTCTTATTCCATCTACATATTCAAGTAGATCCAGTTATAATACCAAGCTTTTATCTAAGTTCAAGATATAATGCGGTTAGAAAAACAATTTAAATATTCCATAAATAATACATTTCAGATTAATTCATTTACAGAAATTAAACATTTACTAGGAAAAATTGGGATCATTTCTACACTGAAGATTCTGGCAGTATCAGTAGCTCTATCCAAAACAATGGCTAGTCTTCTTTTTTGATCAGCTCATGAGGTTTAGCGTACATTAAACTGGGATTCGAATCCAGCTGCTGACCCTTTAGATTTTCTGTTCCTAGGAATCTCCAACGATGGGACACAGTTGTCTTTTTAACGACAGAAAACTCACGAGACAATGAGTTGAAAGAAGCTTTTAGGAAGAGAAAAAATCTAAGGGCTCAGCAGCTGGATTCGAACCTATGATCTCTACGTTAGAATCCAGTATCCGCTAACCACTCAGCTAACCCTCAAGTGATTATTAAAATAAATAAATAAACCTTTATTTGTGTAATGAAAATTATACAAACTTGTTCTTCATTTAAAGAAATTAAAATTCTTTTTTTTTTTTATTTAAATTATTAATAACGTTACGAAATCAAAATATATAGTATTTACTCTCAGACGGAAAATCCTACCTCCCATCATCTTGAACCAAACCCCTGTACCAACTGTGGACAAAGTACGCTACCTTGGACTGTACCTAGAAGCAAACGGTTGACATGGAATCCCCCATACTAGATTGAAAAGACAAGAAACTATCCAAAACTACAAAACTTCTTGCCAGACTACTTGACAAACGTTCGAAACTTAACCTACATAACAAAAGACTCTTATATCTATTGTTACTGCGAACTATTTGGTCATACGGCATCGAAGTATGGGGGATCGACTAAACGTTCCAACTCACTACGCCCCCCAGATATTACAATCAAAAATTCTTCGAAAACTGCTTAACGCTCCATTCTACATTTCTAACCTCACCGCCCATAATGACCTCAAAATCCCTTTCATTAAAGACCTTACTAAAATTCTTTTTCTCAAATTTCATTCCTTTACAGCAGCTCATCATAATCCTTTAATTGAACACCTATCTTCTTCCGCAATACCAGGTGATCCTCCAAGGAGATTGAAGAGAAGATGGCCCCCGCGATCTACTCTCCTCATAAGTGCAGTATAGTGCATCTATTCACGTTAATGGAGTGTCGCCACTGGGTGCCTTCTCCTATCTTCATTCACGACATTATATTATATCGCATTTGCTTGTTGCAACAACAACAAATTTCAATAAAAAAGATTATTAATATTACTATTATTTTAATTATTTACACAAAATCAAGCCCCTTAGCTTAGGTTTTAACGAGTTACTTTTCAAGACATTAATGCGTCATAACTACAATAAACGTACTGAATTTGAATTTAATTTTTGCAAATTCGTTTGCCCATACTTCGCAAAAGACATTCGTCATTTGCATCCACTCAGTTCTATCTTTAGCTACCCGAGGGCAGGTGCATTTTTTTTTGTTTTTTTAAAATAATTAAAGGCGCGTCAACAACTGAGGTTATTGGCGCCCGTTGCTTTTTTCAGTGTACTGCCAGCCTCCGGACAGTGTTCTCTCGTTACAGACAATATTGTCGCATCACCGGGCAGTAAAATGTAAGAATCTCCTAGAAAGAAAATTATTATTATATTTTCCATTTCTAAATTTTGTTGACCTAACAAAGACCTACGAGGGTCGTTTGAAAAGTCCGTGCAAAAATAAAAACTACTTAATTTTTTGGGGTAAACCTTTTTTATTTTTCAACATAGTCTCCTTTTAGGCTTATACACTTCGTCCAACGCTGCTCTAGTTTGTTCATCCCTTCCGAATAATAGGATTTGTCCAAGTCTGAAAAATAGCCATTCGTTTCTGCAATCACCTCCTCGTTTGAATAAAATCTTTTTCCCGCCAGCCATTTCTTCATATTGGGGAACAAATAGTAGTCCGAGGGAGCCAAGTCTGGAGAATAGGGGGGATGTGAAACGAGTTGGAACCCTATTTCCATGAATTTTGCGACCACAACTGCTGAGGTGTGAGCTGGTGCGTTGTCGTGATGGAAAAGGACTTTTTTGTGGGCCAATCGTGGGCGTTTTTCTTGCAGCTCGGTTTTCAAACGGTCCAATAACGATGAATAATATGCACCTGTAATAGTTTTACCCTTTTCCAGATAGTCGATGAGGATTATTCCTTGCGAATCCCAAAAGACAGTCGCCATAATCTTTCCGGCCGAAGGAACGGTCTTCGCCTTTTTTGGCGCAGATTCCCCCTTGGTAACCCATTGTTTAGATTGTTCTTTGGTCTCAGGAGTGTAGTGATGTATCCATGCTTCAACCACAGTGACGAAACTACGCTTAAAGTCCTGCGGATTCTTCTGGAACAGCTGCAAACCGTCCTTGCAACACTTCACACGAGTTTCGTTTTTGGTCAAGCGTGAGCAATCGCGGCACCCATCTTGCGGATAGCTTTGTCATGTCCAAATGTTGATGCAAAATATTATGTACCCGTTCATTCGAGATGCCCACAGCACTAGCAATCTCACGCACCTTCACTCTTCTGTCATCCATCACCATATCATGGATTTTATCAATGATTTCTGGAGTAGTAACCTCAACAGGGCGTCCAGAACGTTCAGCGTCACTTGTGCCCATATGGCCACTCCAACCATTTTGAAACGAAGGTGCAGAGTCACCATAATGTTTATCAAGCTTCTCTTTAGTCTCCTGAGGCGTTTTGCCTTTTATAAAGTAGTGTTTAATCAACACACGAAATTCTTTTTCGTCCATTTTTTGAAAATCACTCGACTTCCTCGATTCAAACGAATGCCAAACACAAAGAAATAGACCGATCTGGCTGAAACTTGGTGTGTGTTCTTCCAAGAGATGCTACTAACTAAACATAACCTTGATACGCGCCAGTAGTGCTATCTCTCTGACTTTGCACGGACTTTTCAAACGACCCTCGTATTTCTATTATCATTTTTACACAAACTGGAATCACCCAAAAAAAAAAAGGTAAATAAAAGGTTATAAGTACCTCAAAAAATAAAAATAAGCAAATAAAAAATTAAACAAACATGAATAGATAACCGAAAAATCATTATTCATACATAAATTGGTGGTTGACAAAGAAAAACAATCAACCCACACAAAATAAATCCCAAAAAAGGATCAAATAAAAGGCTAAATACCAATTTAAAATAGCAGAAAACTGTACACATAGAGTACATCATAAAACAGTTCATATCTAAAAATATACATGCACTACGTAGTGGTATTATTATTACGAATACGTCATTAAAAACAAAAAAAAAATAGTGTAATTTGATAGCCATCAGCATCAGTAAAGGCGTGGTATTTTCATTATACAAACAAGAAATTGGCTTTTCAAAACATGTTAACTTTAAACAAAAATAAATTAACTTCAATACTCCATAAACCAACTCTTAAGCTTCAACATTCTTAAGAGATCAAGGCTGTTGGGGAAATAATAATAATAATGGAACTTACTCAAAATCTTAGCAGATCCAATTCTTGTTTTTTAGCGCACAGAGTTGTAATTGTAATTATGATTCTTTTGAATTTAACTAGGGCTAGAAATGTTTTATTGGAAGAACACAATTTTAACACTACCACGATCGGTCAACTGACCGTTTTTTAAATTTTCTAATTACAGCGTCATCATACCGCCATTAAACTTCACGACTTTTCTTAAAATATGTATTCAATTGTTTTTTTAATATTCACTTCTTTCCCTAATATTTGATTTTTGAGAAAAATTTGTAGTCCGTCTTAACTACCGCGACCGGTCATTTGTCCGGCTGAATATTTTCATTTTATTTACTTATTTTAATATTTTTTTTTTTTTTTGTAACAGAATTCTCTCGAAAACACAATTTGATAATGCATTTATCGGATTATTGTTTGCATGTGGTGCATATGAGGCCAAAAATGTACGATATTGCCCTTTTTGTAAGGAACAAAAAATAGGGACGAACATTCTTCTCAAACACTGTGAGCAGAAATGTTTAGACGGAAGTTTTGAGGTTTATTCGAGTGGATCAAAGAAATCATCGCTTACTAAACCGATAAATTTGCTTTGATTTCTAAATTTTGGAATTACAAATTCGAAGAGAACAGTTCAAAAAACTGTTCTAACCAAGAGCATATATCTCTTCTAAAGGACATTTGTTCCCCACAAAGTCAAGATGCAGATTTACTTAGTACATGCCAAATAAACCGGACAAATTTGGTATCAAATCTTGGCTAGTGTTCGATGCAATAAAAGGCTTTTCATTTTTGGGAAAACTTGAAAGCAGAGAACCTTCAGTTCCGCTCGGGGAGTTGGTCGCTCTGAAATTAGCAGAAATGTATACAGCTCGTGGAAGAAATATAACCGTGGAAAATCTTGGAGATAGTCTCAACAAATAGTTTTCAATATCTTGTACATGGATTTTTGTATTTAAAAAAAACTATCAGAAGTGAAATTTCAAGGCAAAATTTGTGTTACCATTTGCAAAAGCATGACAAATATTAGGTACACGAACAAATGGTCGGAAAATAGCCAAATAAGATACTGCAAAGGCAATAAGACTAAAAAATGCTGTATAAAATGTAAAAAATACGTATGTGGGAAATGTGCAATTGAGAAGCCTATAATTATAAAAAATTATGCAAAAAAGAGTAAAATCTACGAGATTTATTTTTAAACAAGAGAAACCACGCTTTTTCATTGTTTAATAATTATTATCTTCATTCTAAAATAAGAAATTTAAGTAATTTTGTCATTTGCCCGGTGACGGTAGGAATAGTTATGCATAAATGGCGGTAGGTTTAGTGATAATTGAGCTGAAGTTAGAAATTTTGATTAAAAGTTGTAGCTTCCAGTGTTGACCTATTTTCATTTTTTTAATTATTTAATTTCCATAAAACGTTATAAATAAGCTAATTACAATGAAAAACCAACTCTGGTAATTAGTAAATATCAATCTAATAGAGTGCTACGAGAATGAAATTCAAAATATCAATTTTTTAATTAAAAAAAAACTCGATTTCAAAGAAGACAATTAAAATTTAAAAACATTAATCAAAACTTAATTTTGAAGACTTGAGTACTGTTTTACACGTACTGAAAAAACGGAAGTGAATAAAAAAGTACAAACTCTACAAATAGGAATCGCACCAGTTAGCCCCAGCGTAAGAGGGAACATGAAAATAAGACCTGGGCGGAGCTAAATGAAGACAGAATCAGCACTTTATGGGATTCCTGCAATAATACCTAGATGAATCTAGATCGGATTACAGCTAATCCTGTCTGTTCAATTGGGAAAAAAAAACCTGACGTTTCTCTCCGAAGGTAATTCAAGTTTTACGGTTATACATTTAGTTTAAATAATATTTTACTTCTCAGCTCAAGCTAGCTGATCACTCCGAAAACTTTTCGTCTAATCTTTATCCACAAATTTACTCGTTGATAACCCTCCATAACGTTCAAAATGAACTCTTTTTTGGCTTCCCAAAAGATGGCTACGTTATGTTTGAAACAATAAAATTTAAATTAAAATAAAAACAATTTTGAATGAATGGATGAATGAAAAGATCACGATTAAATGAATGAAGATAACCCATTCTGGTATTTATAGATTCACAATATAACTTAAGTGTGAGCTAAAATTAAATTAGAAGCGTGTTAAATATAGCAAACACTTAATGTAAGCGTGACACATTACTTAAACAAAGCCAGACAACTAATAGACAAAAGCCCACCTAATAATACTTTTGACAGTTGTATAAACAATAATAAAGTAAGGAAAACAGTTGAGTGAATAAAAAAGATGAATGAAACAGTTACAAAGTATAAACTAGTTAAAGATAAAATGAATTGTTCATTACATTAGTAAACAATACTGACTCATAACTTTGGCATTAAGTATTAGCAGTGCCTTCTTTATCTACCTTTCTATCTCACACACTATACTACAACTAGAAATAACAATTAAATACATAATTCAAACAATAATAAACAATAATAATGAAAGTATCGAAAGACTTAAAAAGTTCTTCAGTTTTTAATAATAATAATAAAAGTTAAAAGTGATGGAGAAATGAATGAGGAACAAATACTTCGTCTTCAAAAGCAACACTTGCGTTAAAACATCCAATTCATTATAAAAAAGAAATTTATTCTTCAATAAAGAAATTACTATTAAAAGTAAAATTCTCAGTAAATTTCAAAAGTTTTCGAAAGAGTTAAAATTGAAATAAAAACAGATATGAATAATGGGAATATACAACATTCGTTTTAGAAAATAATATTTTGAATTCACATTAAAAATTATAAATAATAACAGGGCTGTGTTTAAGCTACAATAACTTCATTGTATCGTGAACACAATAATTATTTATGAATTTTGTTATATGAAGAAGGAGGCCTGGGGTGTAGTATTACTTTTAGATTTCACAGAAATTTTATCGTAAGAACAATAAAGACGATTTTAAATATTTATATTTCAAATATTTGTGAGGTAGCTTTGTTTTAACAATAAACCTACCGACATTTATGCATAACTATTCCTACCGTGAGCGGTCAAATGACCGGACTTTAAAATCACTTAAATTTCTCATTTTAGAATGAAGATAATAGTTATTTAACTACGAAAAAGCATAGTTTCTTTTGATTAAAAATAAATCTCGTAGATTTTACTCTTTATTGCATCATTTTTTATAATTATAGGCTTCTCAATTGCACATTTCCCGCATACTTACTTTTTACAGTTTAGACAGTATTTTTTAGTCTTATTGCCTTTGCAGTATCTTATTTGGCTATTTTCCGACCATTTGTTCGTGTACCTAATATTTGTCATGCTTTTGCAATGGTAACACAAATTTTGCCTTGAAATTTCACTTCCGGTAGTTTTTTTTATACAAAATCCATGGATTTATCCCGGGCCTAAGTCTAGGATATTGAAAACTATTAGTTGAGACCATCTCCGACATTTTCCACGGTTATATTTCTTCCACGAGCTGTATACATTTCTGCTAATTTCAGAGCGACAAACTCCCCCAAGCGGAACTATAGGTTCTCTGCTTTCACGTTTTCCCAAAAATGGAAAGCCTTTATTGCATCGAACGCTGGCCAAGATTTGATACCAAATTTGTCCGGTTTATTTGGCATGCACTGAGTAAATCTGCATCTTGACTTTGTTAAGAACAAATGTCCTTGGAAGAGATATATGCTCTTGGTTAGAACAGTTTTGACTGTTCTCTACGAATTTGTTCCAAAATTTAGAAATCAAAGCAAATTTATCGATTATTTCTTTGATCCACTCGAATAAACCTCAAAACTTCCGTCTAAACATTTCTGCTCACAGTGTTTGAGAAGAATGCTCGTCCCTATTTTTGTTCCAGTGAAAAGGGCAATATCGTACATTTTTCGCCTCATATGCACCACATGCAAACAATAATCCGATAAATGCATTATCAAATTGAGTTTTCGAGAGAATTCTGTTACAAAAAAATAATAATAATAATAATAATAATAAAATAAAATATTAAAATAAGTAAATAAAATGAAAATATTCAGCCGGTCAAATGACCGGTCGCGGTAGTTAAGACGAACTACAAAGTTTTCTTAAAAATCAAATATTAGGAAGAGAAGTGAATATTAAAAAAACAATTGTATACATATTTTAGGAAAAGTCGTGAAGTTTAATGGCGGTGTGATGACGCTGTAATTAGAAAATTTAAATCAAATTTAAAAAACAGTCAATTGACCCGTCGTGGTAGGTTTAGTGTTAAGTAGATGTTGATAACTACCACTTATAAATCTCCTTAACAAAAAAACTTACAGCTAAGAAAGTTAAGTTGTAAGGGTTGATTAAACGGTAAAAGGTACACAAATCAGCAAGTACCCAACAATTCATTAATACTTCATTGATATTATTTAAGTAATTTTATTGCATTAATATTCATTAATATTTTTTAGAATTTATTACGATGTCACAGACCCTTATGCTGGCCATTTTTCATCTAAAAAATATTTGTTCATTAAAGGAGTTTGCTACGATAAAGAGTAAGTCCATATATTGCAACGAACTGGTATACTACCGGTTTAATCCATCACCCCCTCCCACAAAAGTGCCCTTAATCGAATGATTTCCGAAAAATGTTTCTAATAAAAGTTGTAGAACTATTTGTGAGCTATAATTATAACACGTTTGAAGAAAATCCGAGAAGCGGTTTTTTAAAAAAAGTTAAAAAAGTGAAAAATCTATTCAGTAAAGTGGTACTTCCGGTGCACCAATTTTGACCAAAAATTAACTGTTGCTTCCCCTGGTGGTACCTGAGTGAAATAACAAATTTGAAGTTTCTGCGATTATCCGTTCCCGAGATATAGAGGATAAAGTCATTACAGAGCAGTAAAGTCAGTCCAAACCTATGCCATCAAAGACCAATGGGTTAGAGAATAGGGAATACCAGGAATTACTAGATCTGTAACCCACCCAACCTTAGCCGTGATTTTTAACATCTCATTTCTCTCTTTTATTTCTCTCAAGCCGAATGCGATCGCTTATTGTCGGCAATTTTCGGCTCAGTTGACCTTCATTTTATTTCTAATTTAATATTTAATTTTTTTTTTAAAAGCACACTCTCATGACTTTCTCATACCATTACGTATGTAGTTAAGTATTCTTTTCAATGAGTATTTTAAAGAAAGTTTGGGAATTTTATCTTTTATAGTAAAAGAGAAATACAAAATTTCAATGTTTGGTTCAACTTTATGTTTTTTCGGGCAGTGTTTTAACGATGAACCCTTATAAAACTGTCCTAACTAACAGTTTTCAAATTCTAAATTCTGATTTGCATTGAATACGCAATACGATGTAGACAGTTGTTCTGTGTGCATAGTAGGTAATTAATATTGGATACATGTGAAGGGGGAAAACAGAACACTAGTTCAGATTGGGGTTAATTAATACATCAAAAAGATCAAGGCAAATTAAAATTATAATTGAACAAGACGTCCATATCCATAAACTGACTAAATTAGTTGAGATTTATAATCTCATTTAAACTGCACTATTTACGTTCCTTATTAATTAAAATAATGCATTTTCCTTTATAACTTTTTTAATATTTCTGCTCTAAATTAACTTTTTTCTATTTTGTTGATAATATTGCTTAATAACCTATTTCTAAGGTTAGCTCGCAAGCTAGGTTAGCCAGGAGGTTATCAATTGCTCTCTGTATCTGAGGAGGCACCTTTGAAGGCACAGTACATGCTTCACAAGTTGAGTAAAGAGTATTATTTGATAAATTAAGGAATAAGTTTGATCCTTTACATGAAAGATATTGATCACTTAAATATGGGGCAGGAGGTTTCCAATTTTTTTGGTAATTAAACGCAACTCTCCCAAAATTACCAAATAATTATTAAACCTTCTTGTTTGTTGCAGATGTAAAATTAATTTTTAGCCATTTTGTGTATGCTTGAGAACAACTAAAGCTCTTAACATTTGATTTTTCTTAGAAAAATCACTCGGAAAACTACTTTTTGCCCGATATTAAGAAAAATACTAGCTTCACTGCCTTGGCAATATTTTTAGTAGAAAGGGGATGAAAAAATACATAAAAATGACCTATCGCGTGCTCTTCTTTCTCATTGATAACAAGTTAAAAAATTGAAATATGATTAGTAAATATCAGATTTTGAAATGGCCTAGCACCTTTAATTTTAAAGATCTTGATTAAAGGTTTCCGGTTTCTTTCATAACTTTTTATACTCATTAAAACTGTGGATATGAAAATGGGGGTCATCTGCAAACCCTCACTTTTAGTCGCACGTCAGCCGCGTATGCGGGCAGGAATCTAAAATCAAGTCACATATTCTGAAACTAGAGGTGACGGGCAACAAATTTTTCCTCTACCATTTTTTGCTCAGATCAACCGTTTAAGCATGAAATGCATTTGGGCCGTCTTAAAATGAACACCCTGTATACTATTATTTTGGAAACTATCAATCCAAAAATATTACGTATATTGAATGCAAGATATGAACAACTAATAAATGCTATTAGGAATTTAAGCATGATACCTTAAATTCCAAAATCGGGATCCTAAACAACTCCAAAGTAGTTAGTACTTTAGGACTTTACGGATTTTTAGTTTTCATAAATTCCGGATTTTCGATTTCTTTGTGCGGTAGTAATTGAACTCGCGAAAAATTGGTATTACTGGAATTTAACCTAGCATTTCAAATTTAAATTCAAAATAAATAAATAAGTAGTTTTCCGTGTTGCCCCTCCTCTCATCTATGGACCTTGAGTGGTTTTCTTCTATAATCCATTATTTTTTTGTAATTATAAGATTATGGTATTTTATTCAGGTAACTTTTAGGTACGAAAGAGAAACATGGTCTGGTTGTTTACGTGGTTAGATGGTGGGTCACACGTCAATAAATGTAAATACATCTACATACACACTCTAGAAATGAGACAGACGGTGACCCAGAGTGTGGGCACTATATTTCGTATTTTATTGTGGCATTGTAAAGGATCTTCTAGGCCCTTCCTATCATCTCGAATGAAATATGTAAGAAGTAACTAGGTCAAACTCAAGCCCTTGTCCCTTTTAACCTCATCCCAGGTGGAGGACAGATCCACAGCCCTCTTTATTCCTCTTAGTGCCTGTTTCCTTTCTGCCCGGAAATGTTTCGCTTCCTATCCAAACAGAAGTAGCTAAAACAAATAAATAATTCCGCATAGAAGAGAATAGGTTTTAAATAAGGCCAATTTTGCTGTAGTCCCAGTCCTTTACTACCTGCAGAATTCAGCTAGCTTTATTGTCCCCTAGAAGGAATTAGATCAAAGTTTAGAGCTGCACATTTACAGGGAGATTTACAAACTGTTTGTGAAGTCCAAAACCATGTTAACCAATCGTAAAAACATTTTGTGAAAAATAAATGAAATAAAATTATTAATGAAACCTAGTACTTGTTTTGTAACGTTCTGTGTGCGTATAGGATCGATATATACATTTATTATTTTTAATTTTAGGCGCAGCAACATTTAAGATAATAAGCGCCTGGAGCTTTGTTAGTGCAAGGCTAGACAATGTACTGGGCAACACTGATAGACACTCAGTTTCAACTATCAGACAGAGAGTTGTTCAAAATTAGAGCAGCAAAAAGGATTCAAATTTTGAAAAAGGATTGTGTGAGGATTAAAAAAAGACTTATAAATATAATAATAATAATAATAATAAAAAGTATATAACAAGCTGGTACTAAAAATGAAGGTGAACATACTGCCGTAATAAACTAGCAAATACGGAAGAGATTTCACACTTTCATCTCGCCCACAGAATCCCATGGACCAGTTGAACAATGGTGTTCAGTGTTGTTTGGGGCGGGTTAGGATACCTCAATCACAGAGACAAGGCCCCCAGTCGTAAACACACATGTGTACACTGCGGTTCTATAAGTACATAATATAAACGCCCTCTCTGTGTCTATATGTTAGTGTACAGTCGCAACTAAATCACTGTCTTGTGTCCCAGATACCTACAGCTGTTGGTTTTCTCCAACACGTAAACGTGTCTTTTGAAATTTATTTTATTTTTAATCTACAAATATAAATAAAATGTGATTCAATATTCGAAATTCTAATCTGTACCTTATCTCAAATCATCCCCTCAAAAATCATTCAATTAATTCCAAATTCTGTGAATCAAAACTAAGATCATATTTGCTCAAATCTTTTAACCCAAGCCTTCGCCTCAAATCATCATCATGCTAAGCCCAAGCCTTCGCCTCAGATCATCATGATGTTAAACCCAAGCCTTCGCCTCAAATTATCATCACCATTAGCATGTAATTCAAAGTAATTCACCAGACATTGTGAAGCACACCACTTAACATAGATTGTTATAAGAAGTACGAAACTATTATTGCATTTTTTTTAATGATAATAAAAATAAATAAAAATGTAAAGATGCTATAAAATTCCAAAAAATGCATATACCAAAATACGGTTTATTGTCATCACATTTAAGCGCAAGCTTAGCACAGCTGTCAGAAAATAAACATCGTCGGTTTAAGTTCATTTTTCTATTAAATTGATTGCTACCTTACTTTATCTAGTACTTAAAAACAATGTAAAACGTTTAAGAAAATGCTAAATTGGCAACCAGGAGGTTACAAGAAGAAGGAGAAATGGCTGGAAGATGTCGAGGAAGATATTAAGGATATCAGGACTGGGATAAGGAGTGTTTTGGTGAAAGATGAATGGATGAGAAGCTGAAGTCCTTACCCAGAGCCCTTACTAGCCAAAGAAGAAGAAAACTGCTAAAGTTCGAGGGTCGTTTGAAAAGTCCGTGCAAAAATAAAAACTACTTAATTTTTTGGGGTAAACCGTTTTTATTTTTCAACAAAGTCTCCTTTTAGGCTCATACACTTCGTCCAACGCTGCTCTAGTTTGTTGACCCCTTCCGAATAATAGGATTTGTCCAAGTCTGAAAAATAGCCATTCGTTTCTGCAATCACCTTCTCGTTTGAATAAAATCTTTTTCCCGCCAGCCATTTCTTCATATTGGGGAACAAATAGTAGTCCGAGGGAGCCAAGTCTGGAGAATAGGGGGGATGCGAAACGAGTTGGAACCCTATTTCCGTTAATTTTGCGACCACAAATGCTGAGGTGTGAGCTGGTGCGTTGTCGTGATGGAAAAGGACTTTTTTGTGGGCCAATCGTGGGCGTTTTTCTTGCAGCTCGGTTTTCAAACGGTCCAATAACGATGAATAATATGCACCTGTAATAGTTTTACCCTTTTCCAGATAGTCGATGAGGATTATTCCTTGCGAATCCCAAAAGACAGTCGCCATAAACTTTCCGGCCGAAGAAACGGTCTTCGCCTTTTTTGGCGCAGATTCCCCCTTGGTAACCCATTGTTTAGATTGTTCTTTGGTCTCAGGAGTGTAGTGATGTATCCATGTTTCATCCATAGTGACGAAACGACGCTTAAAGTCCTGCGGATTCTTCTGGAACAGCTGCAAACCGTCCTTGCAACACTTTACACGATTTCGTTTTTGGTCATGCGTGAGCAATCGCGGCACCCATCTTGCGGATAGCTTTGTCATGTCCAAATGTTGATGCATAATATTATGTACCCGTTCATTCGAGATGCCCACAGCACTAGCAATCCATCACCATATCATGGATTTTGTCAATGATTTCTGGAGTAGTAACCTCAACAGGGCGTCCAGAACGTTCAGCGTCACTTGTGCCCGCCCATATGGCCACTCCGAAAATTTTGAAACCTCTTATAAACTGTTCTAATCGAAGGTGCAGAGTCACCATAATGTTTATCAAGCTTCTCTTTAGTCTCCTGAGGCGTTTTGCCTTTCATAAAGTAGTGTTTAATCAACACACGAAATTCTTTTTCGTCCATTTTTTGAAAATCACGCGACTTCCTCGATTCAAACGAATGCCAAACACAAAGAAATAGACCGATCTGGCTGAAACTAGGTTCTTCCAAGAGATGCTACTAACTAAACATAACCTCGATACGCGCCAGTGGTGCTATCTCTCTGACTTTGCACGGAGTTTTCAAACGACCCTCGTATTTCTTACTTCAAATATTTAAAAAATTAAAATGTACGTCAACAATTTTATTGGCATTTGGGTGACAAACGGTTGGACAAAAACCATGAAACATGTACGAACACAGGGTATGGGAAGGTATGCTTAATTATTTATTAAAATGCGATGCATGGACCTTGTAAAGGTTGGTCACTGTCTGAAGAGAACAAGAGGGGGGGCAAGCTCGGTAACAAGGTGATTGGTGTACGCGAGTGACGATGCTATCCCGTTGGAATACTAAATAATAATACTAGGAGTTGACTCTGTCTCGTTATAGTGTGAGGCAACACTTCAAAAATAAAACTGTAGGTACCCCTGCTTAACAGTGTAGTCAGGGTACTTTGGAGTAAAAGATGAGAGTTCTATGGCGCTTAACAATGCTTCTTCAGGCAAAGTCCAAAAGCTCTCACCCTTCTTTAACAAAAGAAACGTTCAGAAAGTTCATTCTTTGCAGCCAGACCGTACTAAGATAAGAATCTCCGTTGTATGTTACATTGTGTTGAAGATTGATTATTCTATTGAGGTGGTATAATAAAAGTATAGGAGAAAATACGTTACTACAGCCTCCTCATGATGTATACAAAATTGTTGTAACAAATAAATCGAGCGTTATTGATGAATTAAATCGCTAATATTTTTAGAAAATCCGGGGATTAAACGATTTTGTACTACTTTTCAAATGGCGGCTTCATAATAATTTGCTTCGATTTGATTATTTTAAATAAAATATATAGAAAATATAGTTTAACACTAAACCTACCACGACCGGTCAATTGACCGTTTTTTAAATTGGGTTTAAATTTTCTAATTACAGCGTCATCATACCGCCATTAAACTTCACGACTTTTCCTAAAATATGTATACAATTGTTTTTTTAATATTCACTTCTTTTCCTAATATTAGATTTTTGAGAAAAATTTGTAGTCTTAACTACCGCGACCGGTCATTTGACCGGCTGAATATTTTCATTTTATTTACTTATTTTAATATTTTATTTTATTATTATTTTTTTTGTAAAAGAATTCTCTCGAAAACTCAATTTGATAATGCATTTATCGGATTATTGTTTGCATGTGGTGCATATGAGGCAAAAAATGTACGATATTGCCCTTTTCTATGGAACAAAAAATGGGGGCCGAACATTCTTCTCAAACACTGTGAGCAGAAATGTATAGACGGAAGTTTTGAGGTTTATTCGAGTGGATCAAAGAAATAATCGTTTACAAACCGATAAATTTGCTTTGATTTCTAAATTTTGGAACAAATTCGTAGAGAACAGTCAAAACTGTTTTAACCAAGAGCATATTTCTCTTCTAAAGGACAATTGTTCCCCACAAAGTCAAGATGCAGATTTACTCAGTGCATGCCAAATAAACCGGACAAATTTGGTATCAAATCTTGGCCAGCGTTCGATGCAATAAAGGCTTTCCATTTTTGGGAAAACGTGAAAGCAGAGAACCTATAGTTCCGCTTGGGGGAGTTTGTCGCTCTGAAATTAGCAGAAATGTACACAGCTCGTGGAAGAAATATAACCGTGGAAAATCTCGGAGATGGCCTCAACTAATAGTTTTCAATATCCTAGACTTAGGCCCGGGATAAATCCATGGATTTTGTATCAAAAACTACCGCAAGTGAAATTTCAAGGCAAAATTTGTGTTACCATTGCAAAAGCATGACAAATATTAGTACACGAACAAATGGTCGGAAAATAGCCAAATAAGATACTGCAAAGGCAATAAGACTAAAAAGTGCTGTCTAAACTGTAAAAAATACGTATGCAGGAAATGTGCAGTTGAGAAGCCTGTAATTATAAAAAATGATGCAATAAAGAGTAAAATCTAGGAGATTTTTTTTTAAACAAGAGAAACTACGCTTTTTCATTGTTAAATAATTATTATCTTTATTCTAAAATAAGAAATTTAAGTGATTTTAAAGTCCGGTCATAAAAAGTCAAATACTAGAATTATGGAAATAGTTTAATAAGAATGCAAAGAAATAACTAAGTTACAGTATCAAATATTTGAATTGTTGTTTTTTGTACGATTAGAACAAAAAAAGAGATCAAAGCGACAGATGATTCAACCTCAAAAGATAAATGTTCACATCCTGGAAGGAAGACAGTCAGCATCTTTATCGTAATAAAAAAAAATACTGTAATATAATAATAAATATAATCGTGGACAATTTTACATTCTTATTAGTGCCACTTCATCTCGAATTATAATAATAAAATACCGTTAGGGAAAGCGGATTAGGAACTTCTTCAGGATGTTGGCGACCCTGTCAGTCGAACAAACAATATGATAAAAAAATTTTGTAAAAGCACTAACAACACACCCTAAAAATCCGCAAAAAAAACATGTAGAGCCCTTCAGAAATAGTTGTGTGCTAATATTTCGATTTAATTGGACTCAAAGACAAAGACTGTAACTCATTCAAGACCATATTTAATACTTTGCAGACTACATAAAATACGAGGGTCGTTTGAAAAGTCCGTGCAAAAATAAAAACTACTTAATTTTTTGGGGTAAACCTTTTTTATTTTTCAACATAGTCTCCTTTTAGGCTTATACACTTCGTCCAACGCTGCTCTAGTTTGTTGATCCCTTCCGAATAATAGGATTTGTCCAAGTCGGAAAAATAGCCATTCGTTTCTGTAATCACCTCCTCGTTTGAATAAAATCTCTTTCCCGCCAGCCATTTCTTCATATTGGGGAACAAATAGTAGTCCGAGGGAGCCAAGTCTGGAGAATAGGGGGGATGTGAAACGAGTTGGAACCCTATTTCCATTAATTTTGCGACCACAACTGCTGAGGTGTGAGCTGGTGCATTGTCGTGATGGAAAAGGACTTTTTTGTGGGCCAATCGTGGGCGGTTTTCTTGCAGCTCGGTTTTCAAACGGTCCAATAACGATGAATAATATGCACCTGTAATAGTTTTACCCTTTTCCAGATAGTCGATGAGGATTATTCCTTGCGAATCCCAAAAGACAGTCGCCATAATCTTTCCGGCCGAAGGAACGGTCTTCGCCTTTTTTGGCGCAGATTCCCCCTTGGTAACCCATTGTTTAGATTGTTCTTTGGTCTCAGGAGTGTAGTGATGTATCCATGTTTCATCCACAGTGACGAAACGACGATTAAAGTCCTGCGGATTCTTCTGGAACAGCTGCAAACCGTCCTTGCAACACCTCACACGATTTCGTTTTTGGTCAAGCGTGAGCAATCGCGGCACCCATCTTGCGGATAGCTTTGTCATGTCCAAATGTTGATGCAAAATATTATGTACCCGTTCATTCGAGATGCCCACAGCACTAGCAATCTCACGCACCTTCACTCTTCTGTTATCCATCACCATATCATGGATTTTATCAATGATTTCTGGAGTAGTAACTTCAACAGGGCGTCCAGAACGTTCAGCGTCACTTGTGCCCATATGGCCACTCCGAAAATTTTGAAACCACTTATAAACTGTTCTAATCGAAGTTGCAGAGTCACCATAATGTTTATCAAGCTTCTCTTTAGTCTCCTGAGGCGTTTTGCCTTTCATAAAGTAGTGTTTAATCAACACACGAAATTCTTTTTCGTCCATTTTTTGAAAATCACTCGACTTCCTCGATTCAAACGAATGCCAAACACAAAGAAATAGACCGATCTGGCTGAAACTTGGTGTGTGTTCTTCCAAGAGATGCTACTAACTAAACATAACCTCAATACGCGCCAGTGGTGCTATCTCTCTGATTTTGCACGGACAAAGTCCGTGGGGAGCCAAAATGGCCATTTTGAAGACGCCGAAGGTTTTTTTTTTTGCTTATAGCCATTTCCTTTACAGCCTTCTAGACTAAAAATCAGACGTCATATTGGAAGCTTACACGTGTATCCCATTTACCCCTACCTCAAAGATTACTTCTTTTTTTTCTGTAACTCACCACCGACTTCCTGAGGAAGGCAATAAATTTGTCGAAACGTTGGAGTAAAGAGTGTGACTTGCTGTTTTCTTTTTGTCTGTTAGTGTGACCGGAGTCCTCGTTAGTTTAATCCTAGATATTACTACCTAGTTTACAAAAAAAAAGGTAACAAGAACAAGAAAAAGTTTTGAAAATGTCGTTTTTGCACATTTTTGGCATAGTTTTTCTCGAAAACTAATTAATCTATATTATTGCAAAAAAATTACAGTTATAAAGGAGGGTTTGCCCTTTATTTTAAAGAAAATTTGGGAATTTTATCTTTTATAGAAAAAGAGAAAAAAATTGTCAAAGTTGGGTGTTTTTCAACGTTACGCTTTTCGTGCACTTTTTGACGATCAACCCTCCTACCGGACAGTTTTAATTGATTAAATTAATTTTTTTAAACAAAGTTATGAACATTTATAAATGCAATACATATTAACTTAACTCTAAGTAAGAAGAGATGAAAATGTAATGCGAGAACAGATGAGATTACTAGACAAGAATGCTCTAATAGTATGCGAATTCCTGATTTAAAAAAATGCTTTACATTGCTCGAACTTGTTTACAATGTCCAGTTTTGGTAACAAGGCCTAGGGGGAAGTTGTTAAGATTTTTGTAAACAACATTATTAGCAACACTTTTTAAGTTAGCGGCTCTTAAACGAATAATTTGTTATTATAGATAAAAGTGTTTATTTGTATACTGTGCAAATAAATTATTTCTGCCTGTAGAATTTATTGATTATTTTTTTAAATAAATGATATTAATTAATCAATAAATAATATTAATCAAAGGAGTGATGGGATTAACTAATTATAGTCTACGTAATGTATTCCCGCGCGGTGTTCCAAATCTAGCTGCTGGCCCTTTAGTTAATCTCTACCTACAAACTTCTTACAGCTGACTACGATCTGGCGATGGACCAATGTTTTGTCTGTAACGAGAAAACACTGTCCGGAGATCGGCAGTGAACCGGAAGAAAGCTCTCAGTTATTGACGCGCCTCGAAATAAATAAATAAATAAAAAAAAATCAAAAGCGGAATTGCCAGCTTCTAGACAGAACACTGTATAAATAAATTTTTTAAATATTTGTTTGGTGTTGTGAGTATGAAGTGCTTACATTTAAATTTGGAAAGAAAAGAAAAATATTTATTTTTTATATATTTATTTGCTTTAGATCAGCGGTTGCCAACCTGGGGTACGCGAAAGATTGTTTAGGGGTACGCAAAAAAGAAGAAGTTATTATGGCGGAAGATATAAAAATTATACAGATATATTATTAATGAGAAAAAAAATTATATAATAAATGATTCCTACAACTTAATTACAAAATTATTATAATAAATCTTAATAACAAATAAATTGACAAGAATTCAGTACTCATTCGATACTGCAGTATTTTTTCGATACCAATATAATATCGAATGATTCGATACCGATATTCAGATTGTTTTGCTGTTAATTTAAAGTTACAATACGTAAAATCAAGATTATGATTATTTATTTTATATATATACGTGTGAGTGTGTGTGTTAGGGGTACACACTAAGAAAACAATCAGGTAAAGGGGCACACTAATGAAAAAAGATTGGGAACCGCTGCTTTAGATTCTTATTTAGATGCAGTTTAGAGACCTAATGGCCAATTTTGTATTACTGTTTTCTCACTTTACAAGTAGTAATTAACCATCACAGTGTACGTATAATAGTAAAGTATTGCCTAATGTTTTTTCAGGTGAGCCTAATTTTTACGTCCAACTACCATTTACTAGGTGTCGTGGACGGAGGCGACTAGCAAACATACTTTACTGTAAATTTCTTTTATTAACCATTAAATAAAAATCCAATGCCTAAGACTGGGGGAATCGAACCTACTAAACCAACAATACATATCAGCTTTGCAAAGTGTCTCGCCTTTAACCGCTCGGCTATCGTGGCGCATCCGACCCTGTATACTTATGCACTGTAAACAAAAATATGTATAGCTTGTAATAATTTTATTTTAATTGTAGAAATTATAAATCGTAATGCTGTTTTGTGTTGCACTTCAATGTAGATGAGCAGTTTCACTGAGAGACTATTGTAATAATAGCAAATAAAAGGCTTTCATCTTTCTCAGCAATAAATTAGTTTTTTTAATTACAAAATTTAATTATTAACTTTTTAAATTAATTATAACTTTTATTTTTGATGGAAATATGCCAACTCAGTAGTGCTAGTAGTTGTTCAAATTACTTTGTCTTTTTACGTAAACTTATTTAAAAATTTTAATTATCAGCTTATTAATTTTAATATAGTTTTTTTTAAAGTTCCTAAGGTTTGTTTATAAAATAATTTTGAGGGACTATCATTTCCATTAAAGAAAAAATTACCTGAAACAATGCAACATCTAATTTTGAAATCCTTGTTGTATATATGTTTTCTGTATTAAATCCCATTAGATTAACTGAGTCACAACAAGAAAAATGTACACTGCACCAACAAGATGGAAAATTCACTTTTACAACTAATTAAGAGAAAAAGAAAACTAGAAAACTGTAATAAAACTATTAGCAAAACACCAAAAAACAACTACCACTCTCGTATTAAGTCAGGCCGGCGGCCCAGACGTGACTGAATGGGAATTGTTCTTATTGAATAGACGGGCGATCTGGCACAAGGGAAGGAGAGAGAAGCAGAGTGGGATAGCGCCGTACAGCAAGTAACCTTCCCAGCAAAATGGGTCCCCCTTTTCTGTCTAGGTATATAATTGTGTGATAAGAGATGACGTCTGAAGTTTAAAGGAATATACCCATTCTTTTGTTGGCAGATGTTCGTAAAATCTGAAACAGAGGGGGAAGAAATCTTGGCAAGACTGAGAGGGGAAAGAAAAATACCTTACTTCATCAGGAAGTAATGGCTAACTTATTGATGTGAGAGCAAGTATAATATAGAAGGCATTGGACAACACTTCTGGGTCAATCCCCCTTAAAAACAAGACCGTCGCTTTATTCTATTCATTCAAAAGACTATACCTTTCTAAAATCATTGTACTCTCAGTTCATTGTCACCTAACTAGAACTACCTACAAATCAAGGACACAAATCTATGAACACGTGGTTTTTTATTGGCAACCAGCAAAATCCTTAAATCTTGTAAATTATAACAAATTTCTTTATTTTTGGTTTAATTAATTTTTTACAAAATGTAAAATTTAATGAAATGGTTTTTTATTGCCAATTTCTACAGTTATTTTTTTTGCGAAGCTTTCGACCTTAAGACTAGGTCATCTTCAAGACTTATACTTATAAACAATTATACTTTTTTATTTATTTAATTTATTTATTTTGTAATTTACAATCTGTATAAATATATACAATAAGTAAATAGGAGTTGAATGAGATGAACTAGTGCGGGAAGAGCAGGAGGAGAGAAGCTACCCAGCGGTAGCACTCTCTATATGAGAGAGGAGAATATGAGTAGGAGAGAGGAGAGATAGGAGAATAAAGTTTAGTTCTTCAGACTGTAAGGAAGTCGCGGGGCCATTGGCGATTCAGTAGGCGAGGAGGATTGTTAGGGTAGTCAGAGGAGGCGAGAGACTGCACAAGAGGATTAGAGCAAGTAAAAAGAGTAGTATAGTACTGGCGATTCAGTCGACGAGGAGGATTGTTAGGGTTGTCAGAGGAGGCGAGAGACTGCACAAGAGGATTTGAGCAAGTAAAAAGAGTAGTATAGTACTGGCGATTCATTCGTCGAGGAGTATTGTTAGGGATGTCAGAGGAGGCGAGAGACTGTACAAGAGGATTTGAGCAAGTAGAGAGAGCAGTATGGAATTTTTGGTATTTAATCTTGGCGAGTTGGTCTATGAAGGGAATGTTGAGGTCGTTGTGAAGAGTGAGGTTAGTCACCGTAGAAAGGTGCGTCAGCTATCTGTCGGGAGGAGTTTTGACTGAAATGTCCTGTACTGTCCGTATGTTTTGTAGGTTTGGCTGAACCCCACAGCTCTAGTCCGTAAGTCCACCATAGGTTTGAGGATAGTATTGTATAGTAATCGTTTGAGTTCAATGCGTAATTTGGAGCGACGTCCAAGTAGTCTGTAGAGCACGTTTAGAGTTTAGCACGTTTCGTCATTGCTTGTCTTTTAAGACAATTATACTTAGTTTTACATTAATTAATATTAAACGTAGGTTACTGTTGATTATTTTTGGTGACTGAATCATATTTTCAATAGGATGAAAAAATTATTACCAGTTTGAGTCATTATAAACTTTATTATGCCGAGCTTTCGACCTAGGGACTAGGTCATCTTCAGGGCTAATTTACAATATACTGTTTTACATCATTAGAGAGTTGGTGTGTCTTTTGTCTTGTCTGTTCGTGGACTTTGACATTAGTCCATGAACAGACAAGACAGAAGACACACCAACCCTCTAATGATGTAAAACAGTATATTGTAAATTAGCCCTGAAGATGACCTAGTCCCTAGGTCGAAAGCTCGGCATAATAAAGTTTATAATGACTCAAACTGGCATCAATTTTTTCATCCAATTAAACGTGGGTGTGACTTCTTCTATCCTGATCGGGACTCATTTCAATATTAACAATTTAAGAAAAATTAATAATTAACCCAAACAGTGGTAGGTATTTAAAAGTTGTGGAGCTTGTGCGAACTGCATTTCGACATCTGCAGCAGGCTGTGATATAATGCAGTTATTTACAACTTCTGTACAGAAGATAGATCTTTCCATTCTGCCGCACAATAGGTTAAGAGCAGATGCACTTTGGCAATTCACACATTACCATGGGAACCGAAATACTAAGTGACCATGTACATAAAACTGTTTTATTGTTTATTTAGGGGCATCTAATCCAATAACTCGATTAAATTATCGATAGACTCAAAAATGAAAGGCAAATTTTTAAAAGCATTTAAAAAAAATAAATAAATAACTGCTGAGGTTAGGCAATAAACAGCAATTTACTCTTAAAATTTGGGAATCTGAGTCCCACGTTTTGGCAATTCGAGCGAAGCAAATGGAGAACTGGACGAAGGAACGAAAACACCTTCAGTTTTTTCTTCAATTTTTCAAAAATTTGAAAAACAAAATCAATTCCTGATAAATAAATATAGAAAAAAGATAACACGATGAAGGTTATTGAATTTAGAATATTAGATTAACTTCAGCTAAGTGTTAATTGCAGAAAAAAAATAGCTTAAGGGAAAGGATTAGCTAATGGATTAGAGTAATGGATTCCCATGCAGAGATCCCAGGTTCAAATCCCTGAAAATAGTCCCAAAAAAACTTCGTGCGAAAATAACCCTGAGGTCTGAACCCAAAATATCCCAACATCTGAACGATGACGCGCCTTAAATTTTAAATAACCATAAATATTATCCCAGAAGCAATATAAAAAGTAATTAAGAAACCGGAAGCCAAAAAATAAATGCAGACAAGTTAGGCTACTTTATTTCAGTGTGTGAAAAAATTTAAGTAACGTTTGGCAGCAATAATCTCACACTACCATTTACAGACAAAATCAATAAGCCTATCATCTAATCTGTGTCAATTGTCTTGGATAACATCTAGACAGATTTCAATTTGTTACAATTATGTAAATGTATAATCAATGTCATTGTTTATTGTTGGCTGTTATTGTTTCACACAATAAAACTAGGTCTTATATAATAACATCAACAATCAACAACGTTTTAGATGAATCAAAATAGTAAATGATTCAATTGAGTACTTTATTTTGGATCCTTATATAGAAATAAAACGGGGATTCTAGATAGAACCCAAAATAGAATTAAATCTAGTTACAAAGAACTGATTAATATTTCGTAAATCCAATTCCCTTCTTGTCTGTTCTTGCAAATAACTCGTTTGTTTCATATACAGCCAATTAGACTGAAAAGCAGAGATTCAATTTTGAATTTAACGGGGTTTAAAAGAAAAAAAAGACACAAAATGAACATTTAGCTAAAGGAGACAAATTCCATGACTTAATTAACAGCCTTTCCACATTCATCCGGCATTTACAGCCATGATATTAATCTTTTGACTCTATAGCATATTTTTATACTAACAAAGTCCACTTGAATTGTCAAAGGTAAATACCAAAAATGCTGTTCATTTTTTCAGGCAATTTTAACTAGATTAAAGCACTAACTTGTTCCCCATGATAACTGGGCATGAATGTGTGAATTATGTCTCTAAGTTATTTTTATACCTCTAAGAATTTAGTTTGCTGGCTAAATTTTGGTCGAGCATCCTGCATTAGGTGTGATAGGTAATGTGGCTCTTGAAGGGAAAAACATGGCGACCGTTCCTAGGGCAATTCTTCCATTCGTGATTTTGGAGTGGAAAGAAAAGTAATTTAAGGGCAGCATGTGCCTTAGAACGGTACTCTTTCTTAGCCAAGGACTAACGGCTCCAATTGGTCCAGTAATTGGTCTCAGGTCTTAGATTAGATTAGATAGTAGATGGGACGGCACCGCAGCCACAAAAGACTTATTGTGCCAGCCCCTTCTTAGTTCTAGTAGGCGAACCCTCATCTCCTAAAGAGACTGAAGACTTTCCCTACTAGTTCTTTTTGCGCTACTATCTCCTTCGGCCTCAGCGTTCCAAAGGTTCCATAGCGCAAATGCTCGATTGCAACGCAATCGAACAACAGGTGAGAGGCCGTTTCCTCCTCTTCCTGACATAATCTGCACAACGGCTCCGAGCTGATAAGCCCCACCTTGCGCAGATGCTTCTTGAACCTACCGTGCCCCGTGAATAGACACAGGGTCTCTTTGGTTCTTTGCTTACACAGCCAAGGCATCATGGTCTTGCTGTGTTTAACCCTAGGACACATCACCCAGTTCTTTTCGTGCTCCCTCCAGATCCAATCTCTGAGAGCCGCACGAACCGAACCTCTGGTGATCCCCAGGACAGACTCCGGACCGATGAAAGGAGTGTTAGGTCCATTCCTGGGCTAGTTGGTCAGCAGCTTCATTCCCCTTGATCCCCCCGACATGACCCGGCACCCATTCCAACCGAACTTTGATGTGCCGCGCCAGTAGTTCAGGTCTTAATCAGTACTACGCTGAGTGTTCAAGGTGACTTAATCTGACATAATGACTTTTTTCAAAAAACTGATCAAGAAAACATCTCCAAAGAAAGTTGCGCTATGAAGGTTAGCTTAGGGTTATTGAATTTAGAATATTGGATTAACTTGAGCTAAGTGTTAATTGCAGGCAAAAGTAACTTAAGGGAAAGGATTAGCTAATGGATTAGGGTAATGGATTCCCGGGTTCAAATCCAGCTGCTGGCTTATAGTTTTTTTTTTCTTTCTAGGAGTTTCAATCAGTAATACAGCTCACAATCTGATGGATGTATGAATGAAGAACACTGTTCGGAGTCTCAGGAGTGCACTGAAATAAGCTTAGAGCTTTATCCATCCTCTGTGAAGATTGGAAACGATAAGACTGCAAAGCAATCGCTGCTTTGCGTTATTGGGCCTCTCACGTTTGAAGACTACAGACGTCGCAATCGCTAGGCTTCAAATTTTGGGCAGAAATTACCATGACGCTTAAACAGCTAGAGAGTAACACTCTCGTATAGAATCTAGGCGTTTGTATAGTGGTTTACAAGAATTGGATTTGTAACTGGGAAAGTCCTCAGTTTCGAAACCCCGCGTAGAGCTACTTTTGATTTAATAAGCACCCCTGCTGTCCACAACACCTAATTGTTAGTTGGACCTTTCAATGGAATGATCCCAAGCCTTTTTAATCTGCAATGCCTCAGGAAATAGGTACCGCCCTGTGCTCCAACGATAATACTGAAAGTTAACTGTACCGTAACTCTATAAAATAGATTTTTAATAGTTGCCTGAAAATAAAATAACAAAAAAAGCAGCACTTGAAGGCCCCAACTTTAAACACAAATACACAATGGCTTCAGGATACACTGGGCTTCAACGATAATTACTGAAGGATCAACACGTCGTCTTCACAGAGATCCAAGCTACACAGGACTTTCAGAGGGGCAGAGTCCTAGACTTATTGTCGTATATATAGACGGTCGGCACGTTTTTTGACTGCTACTGCAACGTCATGTCTATCCATGTGTCGGTCAGCCACACATATACTACTAACCAATCACGTTACTAACATATTCGATCCGCTTTATTGTTCAACAACACAAAAGGCTTTACAATAAACACAATACCTCCAGAGACTATCGTTCTAGTTTTTACCGGTTTACGTATCGGTTCTAAGCTTATATACCATCTAGTTAAAAACACACGGGTTCGGAGGTCTTTCGCCCGGAAATCTTGGAAAGAACTGGGTTATCTTAAAGAGATTTTACAAGTAAAAAAGTGGAAAACCAATATTTAACCTCATTTTTAGTAAAAACAAGAAATTGCATAAGATTAAGGTCATTTACCTCCAGTAAATGCAGCCCAAAAAAACGCTTAGTAAGGCCGAATCTAAGTAGTTCTAGTGGGGAAAATACTCTCTAGTAAAAAGTAAAGAAATGCCCCAATCAGTAGTTTTTGCTTATGATTCCCTCTCTGGTCTCTAAGTGCCAAAAATCGCATATCGACTGTATTAGATTGTGTAAATCGGCGACTCTAACGTAACCAAATAGTTACAATAACAATCTTTAGCTCCATCTTTGATTTGGTCAAGGATGCAATAAATGTACTACTTTACGACGGATAGAATCAAAGACATTACCCACCGCTGCGGACCTAACCAAATTTTCATCAGGAACTACTATTTGATTCTGAAACTGAACATACTTCTAAGCAATGCTGAAGAATGAAGCTTAAAAGGAGGGAAAGCATGTTGGCCCCATTTTTCCTGCACTTAAGCCCAGAAAAGAAAAAAACAAACTTATGAAGTAGCGTATCATGATTTACGCTTAAGCTACGTCAATTTAAATCAATGAAAGTATGAAAAAAAAATCAGAAATCTATGAAACCCCTTTTCTACGAAAACTTCAAAAAATTGAAATAGTGTAGCAATACATTTTAGGCTACTTCAGGCTTTTTTTTTTGCAATTACAGCTGTCCAGTTTTACTTGAAAATCACAATTAGTAACCCGTAAAGTTAAAGAAATGTTAATAAAGTCAAAATTGGATTCACTAATGACAATTACAATCTATGATATTCAATTACAATTATAATGCAATATTACAAATCTATGATTAATTCCGGTCCATTATACAGAGTGTTCATTTTAAGACGGTTCAAATGCGTTTCATGCTTAAACGGTTGATCTGAGTCTAAAAATAGGTAGAGGAAACATTTGTTGCCCATCACCTCTAGTTTCAGAATATGTGACTTGATTTTAGATTCCTGATCGCGTACGCGGCAGACGTGCGATCCCAAAGTAAGGGTTCCGCTGTTGACCCCCATTTTCATATACACAGTTTTAAAGAGTATAAAAAGTTATGAAAGAAACCGGAAACCGCATTTCGATATCTTTAAAATTAAAGGGGCTAGGCCATTTCGAAATCTGGTATTTATTAATCATATTTCAATTTTTTAACTTGTTATCAAAGCGAGAGAAGAGCGCGTGATTGGTCATTTTTATGTATTTTTTCATCCCATTTCTACTGAAAATATTGCCAAGGCAGTAAAGCTAGTATTTTTCTTAATATCGGGAAATAAGTAGTTTTCCGAGTGATTTTCTAAGCAATAATCAAATGTTAAGAGCTTTAGATGTTCACAAGCATACACAAAAGTGCTAAAAAATAATTTTAAATATGTTACAAACAAGCTGGTTAAATACTTTGTTGGTAATTTTGGGAGAGTTGCGTTTAATTATCAAAAATAATTGGAAATCTCCTATCACATATATTTAAATGTTCAACATCTTAATTTTAAAGGTTCAAGCTTATTCTTTAATTTATCAAATAATGCAC
The DNA here is from genome assembly GCF_049639745.1 of Rhodnius prolixus. Classification (NCBI taxonomy): domain Eukaryota; kingdom Metazoa; phylum Arthropoda; class Insecta; order Hemiptera; family Reduviidae; genus Rhodnius; species Rhodnius prolixus. Next base: position 11,285,949 of record NW_027411634.1, on the reverse strand, counting down.
TTGACACAGTTAGTGCAGTATGTACTGGTGTCTTCAAAGGTGCACCTCTAGCGAGGCCTGATCAACAGATCAACTGTTTAATCATGAAATGCATTTGAGCCATCTTAAAATGAACAATCTGTATAGCGCAGTTTGGGCCCCATTATATTGCAATAAACTAGAATTCGTTCAGATTAGATATTTTAAATCCAATTTCCATTGATCATGACACCTAATCGTAATGTACGTTTTAGAATTTGGGTTAAAAGGGCATTGAGACTGAGATATTGCAAAAAATGCTTAGACGGTGGCATTAAGAATTCAACCACAGTAATCGTCTCCCAAAGATAGTTTAGAATACTTTAAAAACTCTCAGTAATATTAAAATATCTGTGGTTAAATTTCATTGATATGAACAAGTTAAAAGATAAGTTGAATTTCTAGTGATGCAGTAAATGCAAGTGAAAAACTGCGTTTTAAGGATAAATTCAATAGCTGTATTACGAAAGTTAGGGATAATAAATTTTCTGTAGATATTAATGCAGTTCTGCACTCAGGCTTAACTCCATGGAGGATTTATACCCCCCCCCCCAAAAAAAATTAAATAAAATCTAAACTAATAGCTTAATTTTTGAAAGCACGCTATTGGATATAGAGTCATTGGGAAATTTAAAATGAAGCTAACTAAATAATCGATCACTATAAGTACCCTACTATAGTAAAGGTATGCAGCACTGTGAGTACCTCTTAACCCTGCATAGCTGGAGTACTTCTTAGTTCCGGGTGTTCTCTATGCTGATAATGCCATTAAAGGTTCAGAAAGCAACAAGGGACTAGGGAATGGTACTTCTACCGAAGTGCTAGGCCAAATTCTCGTTCAATAAAGAAATATCTCCTCTTTTATCAGTTAAACTAACTCATTGTTTATAGTTCGCATACCCTAGGCCCTTCTGTACGGCCAACTCTAGGTTAGCTCTTTTGATGACTATTATTTTATAGGAAGTCTACTTGCACAAACACATACACAGTATTCCCCCCTACTTGGGTAAATATTTACATTACAGTTTGTTTATACACACAGAGAGAGAAGCGTGAGAACATCATCATCACAGCCGATGATGAGGGCAACCTTCTTATAACACTATCGCCTAATCACAAACGGTTATATTCGCCTGACGTCACACAGCTCATATTACCGATCTAGGAGGTCTCTTTCATTCTGACCACTTGCCTTATAAATATACACTTGCAGTATCCTGTGACATATTTATGCATATTTTCCACTGCCTTCCCAATATATCTTCTAGTAAGTAAAAAACACAGAAAACTTCTTTTACAAATTAGTTTTGGACACGCAATCTCTCTCTCGGAGAACAGTTTCAACCATTAAACTGCTATTAAATTCAGTTTTAATAACCTTACGTTAAATATTTCACAATCTTTCTCTTACAATAGCATCTAAAATTTTCTAAATAGAAGATATTTCAGATCTAAAATTTAAAACAAAAAAATATATTAGTAAGCTGTGTGTATAATGCGGTTTGAGACATAAAATGGTGGCCTCCGGTAGTGTTCTCTCGTTACAGACCGCACTGTTCATTACTGGACTCATCACTAAGGTATGAAGCGACATCATCGCCCATCCTCCAGGGCAGGGATGGCGAACCTTTTTGAGACGTGGGTCAAATTTTTTTCTTCTTTTTTTTTAGTACTAGCTCTTGGGTCACTAATGCCCATTTGCACAAGAGTTAAGTTTAAAAATTTTAAACTGAATTTTTTCAAAACTAAACATCTTTAAAATTCAGTTGGCTTAACGGGTAAAACGGGACGAAACAAGTGCTATGGAAGTCTCTTTTTACAAACATAACTGAACCAAACCTTACAAAAGTGTGTTTTATCTGAAGAAAAATCTAAATATGGTTATTTGCTTTGGGTTGTCGATTTTTTTAACAAACAAAATTTGAGTAAAATTATACATTTTATTTGATATTTTGTAAACACTTTTGCTTTATTTCAAATACTACAAAAGCATTTGTCGTCATTTGCGTTTTAGAACTGTAATGATCAAACTAAAGGTTACAGATAGCATTTAAATTGCTTTAATGCGTGATTGAAAAAATTATAAATTATAGAATATAAATTATCCACACAATTAGAAAATCTAAATCAACCCGCGCAAATAAACAAATGGTTGCCTAGCAATTGTGGGTCATTGAAAAAGCTTGCGCGTGTCATAGGTTCGCCATCACTGCTCTAGGGAATGCAATCAGCCTCTGGTTCTCCAGATTGAAGGATTACTCCCTTCACTTTTCCTTCCTATTCCCTTATCGCCTTGAAGAATTGCCTGCAAATATCCTGGGTGGCTAAACCTCTGTCCAGGCATTGGATACAAATCAGTAGATGGCAATGTCTATCAGTCAAGTCTTTAGCTATGAAATACTGAACTACGGGCGCATGCTTTGAATTCTAGGCCGGTTGCTTGTATAGAATAGGAGATCACGAGGCCTACTTCATTTTTAGACGATGAGGATAGAGTTTGAGCTATTGCACTGGGATGCCAGTAAAGGCTTCTTTGGAAATTGAAAAAACTTGAATGGATAATTTTGGCTACAAAGAGGATATAAACTAATTAACAATACGGACTAAATATTGAAACGATAATGAAAGAAGCGAAACGGAAATGCTACTTATTTTTACTCAACGCGGATAACAATATTTGAAGAGAATTACTTTTTAGTAGAAATTATGTAGATTAATGAATTAGATTAATTAATCTATGTAAGATAAATTACAGTATCAGAAAGTCTGCATACAAATGGTGTCACAAATTATAACATCACACAAATATTGTCTTTTTAAATAATTTATTAGTAAATTAATGCCCATTTGTTGAGGCAGGTATTACGGCCAAATACCCCAATTTAGGTGTCGTGTATGGAGACGATTAGCAAACATACTTTACTACAAAGTTCTTATATTAAACATTAAATGAAAATACAAGGCCTAGACCTGCGGAATTGAACCTTCTAACCAACAATACATATTAGCTTTACAAGTCTCGCCTCTAACCGCTCGGCTATCGTGGCACTTTAATAATTAAAACTGTCCGGTAGGACAGTTGTATAAGGGTTGACCATCAAAAACTGCACGAAAAAGCGTAACGTTGAAAAACACCCAACTTTGACAATTTTTTTCTCTTTTTCTATAAAAGATAAAATTCCCAAATTTTCTTTAAATCTTACTCCAAACCCTCCTTCATAACTGTAATTTTTTTGCAACCACCCAGATCTAATAGGTTTCGAGAAAAAAGTTGCCGAAAATGAGCAAAAACCGCTTTTTCAAAAAATGTTCTTGTTCTTGTTCTTCTTCTTGTTCTTGTTCTTGTTCTTGTTCTTGTTGTTACCTTTTTTGTAAACAACGTAGCGCCTAAACGCGTGAACCGATTTTCATGAATGAGGTGTCATTCGATTCGGAATTTTATGTAGATGTGCCTTTTGGGGGTCTCGACCCTGTACATCGTATGGGAGAGGAGTTAGCCCCCTTTATGTAAGGCCCCCTCCAAAATTATTATTACTAATTACTCTGTAAATCTTGGCCCGATTTTGATAAAATTTGGTAGGATGATAGGGTTAGGGCTCCCCTACGTAACATTAAAGCGGCGATCAGCTCTTACACTTGTTAAGGGGATGTATAGGAATCGTTTCAAATTATCGACACGTGAACCGATTTTCATGAATGAAATGTCATTCGAATCGAAATTTTGTACAGATTTGCACTTTAAAAGTCTCGACGCCGTGCCTCATAAGGAGGGGAGTTTGCCCCACCCAAATAAGGCCCTTTCTAAAACTATTATTACCAATATTTCTATAACGCTTAGTTTGATTTTGATAAAATTCAGCTCGAATAAGTGGTTAAAGCTCCTCTACATTGCTGATGCTCTTGCACCTACTAAGAGGAAGTACTGCAATCGTTTAAATTATCAATGAGTGAACAGATTTAAATCAATGAATTGTCGTTCGATTAAAAAATCTTTGCCTCTTTGCCTAGAAGTTCTGCAATCGCAGTTTATTTTTCTTACTCCTCTTAAAAGGAAGTAATGAAATCGCAGTTTAATTTTGCTATTCACGCACAAATACCTTCCTATGTTATTCAAAACGCTTTTTCAAGAAAAGTTGTTACTGAGGATGGTTTGGGGGACCTTAACGATAATCATTCTTTAAAAAGATCTCTCTAGTGGTAGTTACGGTTCCGACTTACCATCTTATCAGGTTATAATGATAGAATTGCTTATTCCAAATTTAAAAAAATCTGTAAAGCAGATATGTAACTTTGTAAAATAGACAAAAAGGAAAATCTATCCAAAAGGTACAAAAATCTCTTTAACAAAAACTTACAGTTTAAAATGTTAAGTATAAGGGTTGATTAAACGCCAAAAGGTACACAAATCAGCAAGCACCCAAAATTTCATTAATTCTTCATTAATATTTAAGTAATTTTACTGCATTAATATTCATTAATATTTTTTAGAATTTATTAGATGTCACAGACCCTTATGCTGGCCATTTTCGTCTACAAAATATTTGTTCAAGTAGCACTGTAGATTGACTGTAATATCTAGTTATTTATAATAATCAAACTGTTAATTACAGGTTAAAAAGGAAAACGTTATAAAAAATAAAAAAAAATTATGAGGCTAAAAAATTCAAAACTTTTTTTTATAAAAAAAAATGTAATATGTAAAATAAAGTAAATAAGATATGTTATTTTTAGGACAGCTAATTATTCCAGTATTTTACTATAAGTAAAATTAAATTAAAATAGAGAAATCAATAATTGTTGTTGAATAATCTACTTGTTATAACTGTGTGTTATTTGTGCTCTCGAATATTTCGGTAAGACGAATTCAAGACAGTAGCCTACTCTAACTTTGTCTTTTTCTACTTTAACATGCATGTACATATGTGTGATTTATCATAATTATAACAAAAAAATATTATAAATGAAGTGGCCAGCATAAGGGTCTGTGACATCTAATAAATTCTAAAAAATATTAATGAATATTAATGCAGTAAAATTACTTAAATATTAATGAAGAATTAATGAAATTTTGGGTGCTTGCTGATTTGTGTACCTTTTGGCGTTTAATCAACCCTTACACTTAACATTTTAAACTGTAAGTTTTTGTTAATTTATTATTCAGTTGTACATAATTTACTAACAGAGAACATTGTGTTTGTGATATAAACAATTTTTTTAATTATTTACTTCTAAACACTGTCCCAAGTAAAAACATTTATTAATTATTGTTCTATAAAAACGTATTTTTTTAGTTTTTATTGTCTATTTTCAAAATCGTTAGCAATATGTTGGAGAAGATTATTAATTAAAACTGTCCGGCAGGACAGTTGTATAAGGGTTGACCATCAAAAACTGCACGAAAAAGCGTAACGTTGAAAAATACCCAACTTTGACAATTTTTTTCTCTTTTTCTATAAAAGATAAAATTCCCAAATTTTCTTTAAATCTTACTCCAAACCCTCCTTTATAACTGTAATTTTTTTGCAACCACCCAGATCTAATAGGTTTCGAGAAAAAAGTTGCTGAAAATGAGCAAAAACCGCTTTTTCAAAAAATGTTCTTGTTCTTGTTCTTCTTGTTCTTCTTCTTGTTGTTACCTTTTTTGTAAACAACGTAGCGCCTAAACGCGTGAACCGATATTCATGAATGAGGTGTCATTCGATTCGGAATTTTATGTAGATGTGCCTTTTGGGGGTCTCGACGCTGTACATCGAATGGGAAAGGAGTTAGCCCCCTTTATGTAAGGCCCCCTCCAAAATTATTATTACTAATTACTCTGTAAATCTTGGCCCAATTTTGATAAAATTTGGTAGGATGATAGGGTTAGGGCTCCCCTACGTAACATTAAAGCGGCGATCAGCTCTTACACTTGTTAAGGGAAAGTATAGCAATCGTTGCAAATTATCGACACGTGAACCGATTTTCATGAATGAAGAGTCATTCGAATCGAAATTTTGTACAGATTTGCACTTTAAAAGTCTCGACGCCGTGCCTCATAAGGAGGGGAGTTTGCCCCACCCAAATAAGACCCTTTCTAAAACTATTATTACCAATATTTCTATAACGCTTAGTCCGATTATGATAAAATTCAGCCCGAATAAGTGGTTAAAGCTCCTCTACGTGGCTGTGAAGTGCCATCTTGCTCTTACACCTACTAAGAGGAAGTACTGCAATCGTTTAAATTATCAATGAGTGAACCGATTTAAATCAATGAATTGTCGTTCGATTAAAAAATCTTTCCTCTTTGCCTTTTAGGGAGAAGTACTGCAATCGTAGTTTATTTTTCTTACTCCTCTTAAAAGGAAGTACTGAAATCGCAGTTTAATTTTGCTATTTTTCGTACAAATACCTTCCTATGTTATTCAAAACGCTTTTTCAAAAAAATTGTTATTGAGGATGGTTTGGGGGAATGCAACTATAATCATTCTATAAAAAGATCTCTCCAGTGGTAGTTACGGTTCCGACTTAACACCTTATCAGATTATAATGTTATAATTGCTTATTCCAAATTTTAAAAAAATCTGTAAAGAAGATATGTAACTTTGTAAAATAGACAAAAAGGAAAATCTATCCAAAAGGTACAAAAATCTCCTTAACAAAAACTTACAGTTTAAAATGTTAAGTATAAGGGTTGATTAAACGCCAAAAGGTACACAAATCAGCGAGTACCCAACATTTCATTAATACTTCATTAATAGTCAAGTAATTCTACTGCATTAATTTTCATTAATAAGTTATTTTTTAGAATTTATTAGATGTCACAGACCCTTATGCTGGCCACTTCATTTATAATATTTTTTTGTTATAATTATGATAAATCACATGTTAAAGTAGAAAAAGACAAAGTTAGAGTAGGCTACTGTCTTGAATTCGTCTTACCGAAATATTCGTGAGCACAAATAATACACAGATAATAACAAGTAGATTATTCAACAACAATTATTCATTTCTCAATTGTAATTTAATTTAGTCCCCCTAATTTTACTTATAGTAAAATCCCGGAATAATTAGCTGTCCTAAAAATATGCATATCTTATTTACTTTATATTACACATATACAACATTGTGGTATGAATACCTAGATTGAGAATGTAATTGAAGAAAACTATATTATTTGCGATAAAGCCAGATAATTATTACCTATTATTATAAACGGTTGACTACTTCATACAATAACAATTACTTTAATCGAAGAATGAACTTAAACCAACGATTTTTATTTAAAAATAAAAATAAATAAATAAAATAAAATCATTAATGTAAGTTTTTTATAAAAAAAGTTTTGAATTTTTTAGCCTCATATTTTTTTTTCTTTTTAACCTGTAATTAATAGTTTGATTATTATAGATAAATAGATACTACAATCAATCTACAGTGCTACTTGAACATATATTTTGTAGACGAAAATGGCCAGCATAAGGGTCTGTGACATCTAATAAATTCTAAAAAATAACTTATTAATGAAAATTAATGCAGTAGAATTACTTGACTATTAATGAAGTATTAATGAAATGTTGGGTACTCGCTGATTTGTGTACCTTTTGGCGTTTAATCAACCCTTATACTTAACATTTTAAACTGTATAAAAATATAGGAAACATTCGACCATCAAACATATAGCCTCCTTTCTTTTACTGGGTACAATGTCTACGACCTAAGGAAGTCAGTGGGCGAGCTGTTATGTCGCAACGTAGACCAGCAGGAGGCCGTCCTAACAACTACGCCTAGTTTTCATTCTTTATCAGGACAATAGTAATACTTCTTGCAACAGAAATTGCTTGCGCCTTAGTTGCCTCGATCAAAGGAATGATCAATTTTTTTTTTTTTGTAATCATTACATTTTTAAGGAGAGAAGCTTGGTCCATTTTTATACTTAAGTTATATTAAATTTCTTATATTTATATACGAGGGTCGTTTGAAAAGTCCGTGCAAAGTCAGAGAGATAGCACCACTGGCGCGTATCGAGGTTATGTTTAGTTAGTAGCATCTCTTGGAAGAACACACACCAAGTTTCAGCCAGATCGGACTATTTCTTTGTGTTTGGCATTCGTTTCAATCGAGGAAGTCGAGTGATTTTCAAAAAATGGACGAAAAAGAATTTCGTGTGTTGATTAAACACTACTTTATGAACGGCAAAACGCCTCAGAAGACTAAAGAGAAGCTTGATAAACATTATGGTGACTCTGCAACTTCGATTAGAACCGTTTATAAGTGGTTTCAAAATTTTCGGAGTGGCCATATGGGCACAAGGTGACGCTGAACGTTCTGGACGCCCTGTTGAGGTTACTACTCCAGAAATCATTGATAAAATCCATGATATGGTGATGGATGACAGAAGAGTGAAGGTGCGTGAGATTGCTAGTGCTGTGGGCATCTCGAATTAACGGGTACATAATATTTTGCATCAACATTTGGACATGACAAAGCTATCCGCAAGATGGTTGCCGCGATTGCTCACGCTTGACCAAAAACGAAATCGTGTGAAGTGTTGCAAGGACGGTTTGCAGCTGTTCCAGAAGAATCCGCAGGACTTTAAGCGTCGTTTCGTCACTGTGGATGAAACATGGATACATCACTACACTCCTGAGACCAAAGAACAATCTAAACAATGGGTTACCACGGGGGAATCTGCGCCAAAAAAGGCGAAGACCGTTCCTTCGGCCGGAAAGATTATGGCGACTGTCTTTTGGGATTCGCAAGGAATAATCCTCATCGACTATCTGGAAAAGGGTAAAACTATTACAGGTGCATATTATTCATCGTTATTGGACCGTTTGAAAACCGAGCTGCTAGAAAAACGCCCACGATTGGCCCACAAAAAAGTCCTTTTCCATCACGACAACGCACCAGCTCACACCTCAGCAGTTGTGGTCGCAAAATTAATGGAAATAGGGTTCCAACTCGTTTCACATCCCCCCTATTCTCCAGACTTGGCTCCCTCGGACTACTATTTGTTCCCCAATATGAAGAAATGGCTGGCGGGAAAAAGATTTTATTCAAACGAGGAGGTGATTGCAGAAACGAATGGCTATTTTTCAGACTTAAACAAATCCTATTATTCGGAAGGGATCAACAAACTAGAGCAGCGTTGGGCGAAGTGTATAAGCCTAAAAGGAGACTATGTTGAAAAATAAAAAAGGTTTACCCCAAAAAATTAAGTAGTTTTTATTTTTGCACGGACTTTTCAAACGACCCTCATATATACTTAATTACTTATATTTATTTATGAAGTGTACCCCTAGCACTATTATAATTTAAAATACAAAATATTGTCTAGAAAAGAAAAATAAAACTGCTGGGCACACTCACACGACTTTTCTCAAGGTTATTCAGAGAATGATTCTCAAACTGTAATTATCTACTAATTAATAGTTAATTCTAAATTAATTCAAAATTTTTACTTACAAATAAATTAGACTATTCCAATAAAAAGTATAAAATGTTCACCTGAAACAAAACAAAATGAATCAATCAATACATTTATTTATATTTAAAGTAACTAATAAATAATAAATAAATAATTTTTGTCAAATAGAAGCATTTTTTTTTTGTTCAAATTAACACTAAAATAAAATTCTATAGTGCGTTCCTCAACCTGATATATAAACGGGGCGATTTGAGTAAAAGTACGAGGTGTGGCAATTAAATAACGAGACTGATGATGATGATGATGCTACAGAAGAACTATGCAAGCGCCAAATCCTAACGACCGACAGCTGTGCAGCGTAAAGCCTTCTCTTTCGATTGCCAACGTCTCACGTGTTTGTAGAGAAATCTGTCTGACCGGAACCGTCGTTTGTGTAAGAGGTGTTAGTTTCGTTTTGCCGAAAACATGATACTACACATGTAGTAGAGCAACGAATTGTCGTGAAATTTCACATGATACTTGGTAAAACCGCTACTGAAACTTATCTTTTATTAAAAAAAAGTTTATGGCATTGAATTTTATTTACATGCGCGAGTTTTTGAGTGGCTCAAGCGTTTCCAAGATGGCCGAGAAGATGTCGGAGATGATGACCGCCCGGGTCGCCCTTCCACGGATGAAAATATCGATTATAATTAATCAACCTTACTACCGTGAGGTGCTTGCTTAACTCCATGAAAGAGTAAGGAAAAAAAAGGCCCAATTTGTGGAAGAACAAGTCATGGGTTCTCCATCAAGACAGCGCGCCGGCATACACTGTATTGTCTGTCAAGACGTTTCTAGCCAAGTACAACATCCCAGATTTTTAGGCCATCCGCCTTATTCAATCTGTTGAAGCTGTGAAACAAAACGCGGCACGCGTTATGTAGGAGCTCACAGAAAAAGACTTCCAGCACTGCTTCGAATAATGGTAAATTGGAGCGTTGTAGGGATAGAGGAGGGGTGTATATTGAAGGTGATAATAACTAAATATGTAAAAATTTAAAATAAAATGTTTTCTAGCAATAATCTCGTTATTTAATAGCCACACCTCGTATGTCTTCAGTATTATTGCATGTCGTCAGTCTAGTTTAAAATCTATCTGGAAGTAAGCCTACAGGGAATGAATTGAGAAATGATACAAAATAGGCTTGTAGTCTGGGAAAGCAAGTACTATTCAAAGATGATCATATTCTGACATCAGGAAATGATATCCAGGAAAAAACAAATGGTATCAAAGCATGTTATAAGAAAGAAGGCTGAGGAATATGATAAGTCGGAATCAGAAATAAATACATAAAGCGAAGTGCAAAGGACTGAATATTCTTGAAAGTGAATGCAAAATTAAGGGCGAAAATTCAAATAAAGTAACCAGTCTAGTGGTACTACAGTTGTGCATAGTCTTAAGTGGTAGGGATACCATTTCCGGGGTTCCCCCACCATTAAGGAACAGATTTGAGGGAAATGGACAGTAGGAGACGTTCAACTCTAAGGCCAGTTTACCACTGCTTCTCCATTATTCAAATTAATAATCTTATATTCATTATTAGTCCGTAATTTAGTTAGCTCGGTTATTGCAAATAGGGATATAGCCTAGAATTACCTTCGCTAAAGTTAATTATTTTTCCCTTTTCATATTCATCAACTCATTAAAATTTTATTAACTCTTTACATTCATTTCCCGTCGCTGTATCAGCTTTAAATATCTGGATTCCTGCCTAAATGTGGGCCGAACTTAAGAAATGGATATGGATGTCCATCCATGCCGACGCAAGAAAAGCCATTGACATGTTTTGTTCTATCTTATGGAGCAATAATATCCGAGATTCTTACTAAAAGGCAAGATAACCTACTTTGCGCAACTGAAAGGTGGATTATCAGAAAGTGGTTGCAGAAAAAAAGATAGCAAAAAGTTTGCAGTAGGAAACAAAACTTCTGGAGAGGTTCCACGAGAGTATCCTGCACAGAGAGTGAGATAAAGGAGGAAATGGGGTGTGAAAATAACAAGAATCGTGAAGAAGAAGAAGAAGAGTAAAGTTTTAAAAGAAACAGAAAATTAGAAATTAATATGGCTCGGAAACGTGACAAGAATGCTACAAGAATATGGAGACTACCAGGCTAAAAGGAAAAGGAAATGACCAAGAAGTTGTTGGCCGTTTGAGGACTATGCGAGCTGAACGCTCTGGATAAGCTTTACAGGAAATGGGATCTTTGAATCTATTTATTGGTAATACCAAGATTTCCGTTGTATAGCCTTTTCTAGGTATCGATTTAAGGTACTTAATCAGAGGATACCCCCCACAATTTTGGTGAAAAATATTGCAAAAAAAACTACAAAGAATTCAATAATTCCCTATTTAAAGAAGACAACTTTGTAATCAGGGAGGTTCATCAAGTAAGCACGAAGACATAATGGGAGAGTTAACGAATAATTTGGCTTATTTTAGCATATACCCCACTGGGAGAACTGGACCTGACGCATCCTAATCAATACACAGAATACCTAACCGTAGTACTTACAAGTGACACTCCCAACTATAGTCTGCACAGAGGTAATTGATAGAAGCCCATTTAGGGTATCCAAGGACGAGCTATAGCCCTACTGCATATACAGTTGAACACTCGCTACATTTGCATACCTTTATGGAGGTTCTAAGTACATGGTACTTGACGACCAAAGGGAGCCACATAATAATACATATTTTAGGTCCAAGTGGGTTTGACTTCAACACCCTTCAACAAATCTAATATAACTTAGTATGCTTTGGGGAACGGCTGAAACCCGAGATCTGTAAACTTTGTGGTGATTAGGTTGCCATCAAGTTGGCAATGTTCACTTTCTCTGACTCTTCTAAAAGAGAAGTTATTGCAATTGTGCAGATCGTGTAACCAAATGTAGCTAACAATGGCCGGAAGTTAAAACTGCATGTTTAGCCAAAGTGCAAACAGAGGATGCCACAATACAGTTTTTTTGGGAAAAGTCAAGTCAACAAGATGTATCACTTAACTAGAAAAAAATTTCAGTTTTTTTTTAGGATTCTCTTTAAAAAAATGATCGCTAATTATTTTTTTAAAAATTATTTAAGTCAATATCTTGAGGTTATTGCGGCCTCCGAACAGTGACCTGTAAGAAGCCCCTAAGAAGAGAAAATCTAAGGGGCTACCATCTGGATTCGAACCTGGGTCCTCCGCATGGGAATCGAATACGCTAACCGCACAGCTAATCACTTCCCTAAATGATTCCTAATTTTCTTCTTTTTTTAATTTAACATAGAACAGCGTTTCCCAACCTTTTTTTGGCTCGCGTACCACTTGGTAGTATAATCTTGCTAAATTGTACCACTTCGTAAATATGATTGTACTTCGCGAACTTTGTTATTCCGAGTTTGTTGTTTTATTATTATATTATTATGTTTATATGTATAGAGATACAATGTATCTGTTACAAAAGAGTTCAATTTCATTGTTCACTTTATAAACTTTTTAAAGTGTAAGATCTTAGTTTTAAAACTTTTTTGTAACAATTAATAATTGTGTACATATTTTTCTCTTCAAAATTATTAATTAATTTACAAAGTTCTTTCTCGAACTTTTATCTTTTTTCTCGAAATCTATCAGATCTGGGTTGTTGCAACAAAATTACAGATATAAAGGAGGATTTGCTCTATATTTTAAAGAAAATTTGGGAATTTTATCTTTTATAGAAAAAGAGAAAAAAATTGTCAAAGTTGGGTGTTTTTCAACGTTACGCTTTTTCGTGCAGTTTTTGACGATCAACCCTTATACAGCTATGTTACCGGACAGTTATGATAATTTTTATGAATTATAGAAAAAAACGTTTCTGTGATATTTTTATGATTTAACCGCCATTATTGATTATTTTTCGTGTATTTCCACGCTGACTTAGAGCACTGATTGTGTAATTGTAAACACAAATCTGTCCTCGCCTACTTTTTAGTACATAGCTCACAAATGTATTAACTTCTTCCACAGATTTTTTGTCTTGTTTTGTAACCCTTTCTAAATGGTACATAAATTTCAACATTATTTGGAAAACAAAAAGAAAGTTAATGATGTAAAAAGAAAAAAGGGATTACTAAGCAATCGCTGGAGGTGAACAGTTACAAATTAATTACAAACTAATAATAGAACACAAGAAACAAATTAAGTTGGAGTAATCTACAAATATTATGAAATAAAAATAGCTGCAATGAAATCGATGTAATGTCCTACTCAATTCTAGAAAACGGTACTCTGTTTAAAGAAAGAAACTTAGTGTTTTACTGCAGACACTATATACATGCAATAGTAGCGGTACGAGATAATTATAATTACAAATGCATGTGCATATTATCGTGCAACAATTACTTGGGATTCCAGTAAAGGCTATAAGTGCCGCTGTCAAGGCAGTAATTTCTATCTCTTTACAAACTCTTAGAACTTCTATTTCTTTGTAACCACCTAGCTTTGCCAGTAACTGAACAGAAAAAAACACCCGTGATCTCTAACGTGCCTTCTCTCCGTGATAATAAACGTTTTCTTTCTTTCCACTTTGTACTCAGGGGGAAAATAAACACCTACCGCACTAAAGTTATAAAAGTTCAGGTGTTTTATAGTATAATTCTTTCATCAAGAATACCGCTGCATCTCCCACCAATTCTGACCACCAAACTTCTTGAACTTCTTTGAACCATAAATAAAAATATAGTTGAACCCCTACTTCCTGGGATGGTCGGTTGCAATGACCCATTCAGGTTGCCGCTTTTCCGGCTTAGGACCCGGCTATGGCGAAGTAGAGGAAATTAATGCAAGAGTGGCCGCTGCCGGAAGACTGTTTTCTGCGATAAACAGAAAATTTCTGAGTAAAAGAGAAGTGGCCAAGGAAACGAAAATGGCAGTTTACCGCTCAACTTATGTGCCAACGCTTCCGTATAGCTGCGAATCTTGGGCCCTGAAGCATTCGGACCGAAGCTATGGAAATGAGATTCCCCTGAGAAAGATTGAGGAAAAAACAAGGAGAGACAGGATTCGAAATACAACCATACGAACAGTGCTTAAGAAGTGAATCCCTTGTACAAGTAATTGAAAGAGGACAGCTAAGATGGTACCGGTCATGTACCATAGAATGGATGACACCCGGATACCTAAAAGAATTATAGAGGCAACAGTGACGGGAAGAAGGCCTCGTGGAAGAAGAAGAGTTACCTGGGTGGACTTATGGGTGCAGAATAGGTCTCAGGAGTGGTGACTCCACACCACTGGGCAGAGACAGGCGAAGGAGTTCATTAGAGGCTATTCGCCGAGGCTGACCGCAGAATTAATCCGTCAAGGCCGCGTGGTGCTATAAGGATAATTGTAGGCTTATTAACTGGCCACTGCAGGCTCAGAAAACACATGCATCGTATGGGCCTGGCAGGAAGAAGAGGAGGAAACGGCACTGCACTTGTTGTGTCAGTGTGAGGGGCTAAGGATGGTACTCCTCGGGGAGGTAAAAACCAAGGCCTGTGAGCTTTACCCAGGGAGTCGCTCTCCAGGGTCTGATTAAACGGACGGGTCTGGAGGGCGAGATCTAAAATCGGGGAGCCACAATAGATCCAAAGGGGTCGCAGGGGCGTAGGCCTTGAGGCCACCCTAATTTAATCTATCTATCTACCTGGGTGGACAACATGGAAAGTGCCCTGAGAAATAGGGGACTGGAGATGTCTGTGGCCAAAAGAATAACCAGGGACAGAGAAAGCTGGCGCTTCTTGTGTAGAGCCTTCTTCACCTGACGGTAGATGAGGCAGCGAGTAAGTAAGTAAATAAAAATATTATCTTTGATTCTATCCATTTTTGAAAGAGTAAAGATTATAATAAGAAACGTCGGTTATTCTTTGTGTTTTACATTACAATAAATTTTGAGAACATTCTACAAAATTGAGTTAAACCTGATGAGCTCATTTTTTTTTAGGATTTCAGTGAATCTAAGTCAAATCCAAATTCTTCAATATGGCTACAGTTGTTGTGGATTAGGTTCTCTAGAACAAAACTTGGGTAAACAACTTTCAGCGAAGTACTATCGAGCAATCCTCTCCCTAATTCCGTAATTAAAATGCTGAACTGAAAAAAAACAAAGTATAATAATAACCTTCCCGTAGTCGAAGAAAAGAAGGATTACGCAGAAACGGCTGTTCAAAATAGGAGAGATAGAAATCACACGAATAAGGTGCACTTTTTTAGACAAAATAAAATTCAAAATAATTATTTTTTGAAAAATGAATTGCGGTCTGATCGCTTTGAATTTTCAAACCAACAAAGTGATAAAGAGTTTCAGCTTAGTTTACTAAATAAGCACAGCGACACCATTTTAGTTACAGTCAATGTTTGTTAAAATAACAGAAAAGTAACAAAAACAGGACAATGTGTGACAAATGCATTAGAATGCATTATCAGAGTAGTGACGGATATTATCTAATTTGGGCATGATGCAGCAGATTTTTTTGTAGAGCGAGAATAAAAAAAATAAAGTAAAAGCTACTATTAAGTAATTATTTAAATTCTTTAAAATAAAATTTAAAATACTTATAAATACGAGGGTCGTTTGAAAAGTCCGTGCAAAGTCAGAGAGATAGCACCACTGGCGCGTATCGAGGTTATGTTTAGTTAGTAGCATCTCTTGGAAGAACACACACCAAGTTTCAGCCAGATCGGTCTATTTCTTTGTGTTTGGCATTCGTTTGAATCGAGGAAGTAGAGTGATTTTCAAAAAATGGGCGAAAAAGAATTTCGTGTGTTGATTAAACACTACTTTATGAAAGGCAAAACGCCTCAGGAGACTAAAGAGAAGCTTGATAAACATTATGGTGACTCTGCCCCTTCGATTAGAACAGTTTATAAGTGGTTTCAAAATTTTCGGAGTGGCCATATGGGCACAAGTGACGCTGAACGTTCTGGACGCCCTGTTGAGGTTACTACTCCAGAAATCATTGGTAAAATCCATGATATGGTGATGGATGACAGAAGAGTGAAGGTGCGTGAGATTGCTAGTGCTGTGGGCATCTCGAATGAACGGGTACATAATATTTTGCATCAACATTTGGACATGACAAAGCTATCCGCAAGATGGGTGCCGCGATTGCTCACGCTTGACCAAAAACGAAATGTGTGAAGTGTTGCAAGGACGGTTTGCAGCTGTTCCAGAAGAATCCGCAGGACTTTAAGCGTCGTTTCGTCACTGTGGTTGAAACATGGATACATCACTACACTCCTGAGACCAAAGAACAATCTAAACAATGGGTTACCAAGGGGGAATCTGCGCCAAAAAAGACGAAGATTATGGCGACTGTCTTTTGGGATTCGCAAGGAATAATCCTCATCTGGAAAAGGGTAAAACTATTACAGGTTATTATTCATTTTATATTAATTTACTTTCAGATTAAGTAACATTTAATGCAAAATGCCTTTTTTGGAGCATCAAATTATTCATGCTGTCATAGCGCAGCTCGCATAGCTATGATGTATTGTGGATATTCAGATTCAATTTTAAGTCCAAGTATTGGATTTTATATAATGTGTTAAATGAGAAATCAAATATTTGGTAGTTATTCAGTAATTGAACTTAAAGCCCACCTGAAAAAAAATTTGGTTTAGAGGTGGAAGGGCTAGGTTTTCCGGGTTCACAATATGTCCTTTACCTTACGATGTTTTCATCCGGTTCAAGAAGGGCTCGATTTTGTTCCGAGCAAGCAGAGATGTGCATATGACGGACTCGATCATCCAAATTTTTCTGACTTAATTCATGTGGCCACCACTCTTGAGTATTTCCACACCAATCCTATGGGGTCCTTAATGGTTTGCTGAGTTGAATTAAAGCCTTTCTGCGATCTCCGATGTTGTTAGAAAAAAGATCTTGCTCCAACATGGTCTAAACAACATCATCGTCGATCAAAGATGGTTGTCCAGAATATGACTTATCAGAAAGGTCGAAATCACCTGTTTCGAATTTTTCGAACCATCTTCTGCATGTCCTATCAGAAACTGTACCTTCACCAAACCACTTGCTTCTGTAGCATTTCTTCCTTGTTGAAATTCGTGTAATGTACAATGGCGTAAATGAACTTTATCAGTAGCCATGGGTACACTGTCGCTTCACACATAAGACTAACGTGAATAGATAACTTCGTTTCTAGTTAATTTGCTACGTCAGTATACGGCATGTCCAGAAAGTAAGTGTACTGAGGCTCTCACGGCCGAAGGGATTTTTTTTTTCGACATGTTGGCTACAATGCTGATTCTTCTCCTCCGCAATTCGGGGTCATTACGTTGAGAACTGTCGACGCGACAGTAGGTTTCGTGAAAAATGTCAATCCAATCTCCCGCCAAGTGCGAAATACGGAGTCCGGGCAAGAGTTTTTGAGACGCTACAAACTCCATGGAGATGAATTTCTCCGCTCCATTGTTACTGGAGATGAAATTTGGGTTACACACTACACACCTGAAACCAAAAGGTCGTGAGCGTGATCGTTGTGAACGCTTAGTGGAACGCACCCTAAGTGATAAAAATAGAGCCAAATAAAACATGTGCTTACGTGTTGAAACCTGTTGTTGTTAGAAATGGACAGAACTTTCCGATAGGCCTCTTATTTTTTACGATATACAATTAGGGTCGCTTTATAGCTAAATCAGGCGCCACGGTAGCCGAGCGGTTATAGGCTAGACCCGCAAAGCTAAGATGTATTGTTGGTTTAGTGGGTTCGAGCTCCTGTTTTAGGACTTGTATTTAATGTTTAATATGAGAAATTTGTAGTAAAGTATGCTTGGCAATCGTCTCCATCCACGACACCTAATTTGGTAGCTGGACGTTATAGCCTGCCTGAAATTATAGGCATTACACTTTTTTTTACATTATCTTGAAGGACGCTAGACCCAGCGTTTTGATTGAAATTTGTTCTTCCTCCATTCTGATAATATCGCTTAATTTGCACAAGTTTATTGATTCAGGTATCTTATAAGAAAGAAACAAAAATGTAGCTCAAGGTAAAATATTTATACTAAAAGCAATAAATTTTGGCGATCCCCCTCCTAAAAAAAGCCGTTTTTTATATTATTTCATTCATTTAAAAAATAAAATTTAATAAATCAGGAAATGTTTCGACCCACTCAAACGAAAAAAACAACAGCTCTATTTTAAAGGATATTTTTTCAAAGAATTTTTTAATTTTTGTTTCATTGTTTGGGGATTATACGAGGGTCGTTTGAAAAGTCCGAGCAAAAATAAAAACTACTTAATTTTTTGGGGTAAACCTTTTTTATTTTTCAACATAGTCTCCTTTTAGGCTTATACACTTCGTCCAACGCTGCTCTAGTTTGTTGATCCCTTTCGAATAACAGGATTTGTCCAAGTCTGAAAAATAGCCATTCGTTTCTGCAATCACCTCCTCGTTTGAATAAAATCTTTTTCCCGTCAGCCATTTCTTCATATTCGGGAACAAATAGTAGTCCGAGGGAGCCAAGTCTGGAGAATAGGGGGGATGTGAAACGAGTTGGAACCCTATTTCCATTAATTTTGCGACCACAACTGCTGAGATGTGAGCTGGTGCGTTGTCGTGATGGAAAAGGACTTTTTTGTGGTCCAATCGTGGGCGTTTTTCTTGCAGCTCGGTTTTCAAACAGTCCAATAACGATGAATAATATGCACCTGTAATAGTTTTACTCTTTTCCAGATAGTCGATGAGGATTATTCCTTGCGAATCCCAAAAGACAGTCGCCATAATCTTTCCGGCCGAAGGAACGGTCTTCGCCTTTTTTGGCGCAGATTCCCAAAGAGAATATAGCTCCGACTTCACTGAGCTAGTCACTTTTTGTCCCTTTTTTTTAGCTTTGTCGAAAGATATGTAAAATGATTTGGTTAAAAAAAACTTCCGTTTTTTGTTATCTAATTTCTAGCCTTACAATTGCAACAAATTATCGCCTAACAAATCAACAACAATTACAGTTATTATTTTTCTTTTTAATTACAGTGAAAATTAATGCTATGTGTGCTCACGTACCAAATAACAATGACCTTGAAGAATAAATGCTGTTATATTCTATGAATATGTGGGTTGGATTCCTGCTGTAGTTTTAATTATACATTTTGAGAAATTTAAACAGTTAATGTTGTTCCTCACCAATTCTTTCGATTATTATTATATTACATTTTCAGTTTGAATGGTAAAACGCTTATTGAACAAAGTGTCATAAAAATGAAAATTTACAAGCTCAAAATTTATGTTTTTTTTTTTTTATACAGGAAAAATTTAGAAAAGTTAATTAAAACTGTCCGGTAGGACAGTTGTATAAGGGTTGATCGTCAAAAACTGCACGAAAAAGAGTAACGTTGAAAAACACCCAACTTTGACAATTTTTTTCTCATTTTCCATAAAAGATAAAATTGCCAAATTTTCTTTAAAATATAGGGCAAACCCTTCTTTATGACTGTAATTTTTTTGCAACAACCCAGATCTAATAGGTTTCGAGAAAAAAGTTGCTGAAAATGATCAAAAACGGCGTTTTCATTCAAAAAATGTTCTTGTTCTTGTTGTTCTTCTTGTTGTTGTTCTTGTTACCTTTTTTGTAAACAATGTAGCGCCTAAACACGCGAACCGATTTTCATGAATGAGGTGTCATTCGATTCGGAATTTTATGTAGATGTGCCTTTTGGGGGTCTCGACGCTGTACATCAAATGGGGGAGGAGTTAGCCCCCTTTATGTAAGGCCCCCTCTAAAATTATTATTACTAATTACTCTGTAAATCTTGGCCCGATTTTGAAAACATTTGGTAGGATGATAGAGTTAGGGCTCCCCTACGTAACATTAAAGCGGCGATCAGCTCTTACTCTTGTTAAGGGAAAGTATAGCAATCGTTTCAAATTATCGACACGTGAACCGATTTTCATGAATGAAGTGTCATTCGAATCGAAATTTTGTACAGATTTGCACTTTAAAAGTCTCGACGCCGTGCCTCATAAGGAGGGGAGTTTGCCCCACCCAAATAAGGCCCTTTCTAAAACTATTACTACCAATATTTCTATAACGCTTAGTCCGATTTTGATAAAATTCAGCTCAAATAAGTGGTTAAAGCTCCTCTACGTGGCTGTGAAGTGCTATCATGCTCTTACACCTACTAAGAGGAAGTACTGCAATCGTTTAAATTATCAATGAGTGAACCGATTTAAATCAATGAATTGTCCTTCGATTAAAAAATCTTTGCCTCTTTGCCTAGAAGTACTGCAATCGCAGTTTATTTTTCTTACTCCTCTTAAAAGGAAGTACTGAAATCGCAGTTTAATTTTGCTATTTACGGACAAATACCTTCCTATGTTATTCAAAACGCTTTTTAAAAAAAAGTTGTTATTGAGGATGGTTTGGGGGACCGCAACTATAATCATTCTTTAAAAAGATCTCTCCAGTGGTAGTTACGGTTCCTACTTAACACCTTATCAGGTTATAATGATAGAATTGCTTATTCCAAATTTAAAAAAATCTGTAAAGCAGATATGTAACTTTGCAAAATAGACAAAAAGGAAAATCTATCCAAAAGGTACAAAAATCTCTTTAACAAAAACTTATAGTTTAAAATGTTAAGTATAAGGGTTTATTAAACGCCAAAAGGTACACAAATCAGCAAGCACCCAACATTTCATTAATTCTTCATTAATATCTAAGTAATTTTACTGCATTAATATTCATTAATATTTTTTAGAATTTATTAGATGTCACAGACCCTTATGCTGGCCACTTCATTTATAATATTTTTTGTTATAATTATTATAAATCACATATACGTACATGCATGTTAAAGTAGAAAAAGACAAAGTTAGAGTCGGCTACCGTCTTGAATTCGCCTTACACGAATATTTCGATTCGTGAGCACAAATAACACACAGTTAATAACAAGTAGATTATTCAACATTATTTATTCATTTCTCAATTGTAATTTAATTTAGTCCCCCTAATTTTACTTATATAAAATACTGGAATAATAAACTGTCCTAAAAATATGCATATCTTATTTACTGTATATTACATATATACAACATTGTGGGAAGAACACCTAGATGGAGAATATAATTGAAGAAAACTATATTATTTGCGATAAAGCCAGATAATTATTACCTATTATTATAAACGTTTGACTACTTCATAAAATAACAATTACTTTAATCGAAGAATGTACTTAAACCGACGATTTTTATTTAAAAATAAAAATAAATAAATAAAATAAATAAAATCATTAATGTAAGTTGGTGTAAGAATTTTTTAAAAACCGTTTTGAATTTTTTAGCCTCATAATTTTTTTTTATTTTTTATAACGTTTTTCTTTTTAACCTGTAATTAATAGTTTGATTATTATAAATAACTAGGTATTGCAGTCAATCTACAGTGCTAGTTGAAAATATATTTTGTAGACGAAAATGGGTCTGTGACATCTAATAAATTCTAAAAAATATTAATGAATATTAATGAAATGTTGGGTATTTGCTGATTTGTGTACCTTTTGGCGTTTAATCAACCCTTATACTTAACATTTTAAACTGTAAGTTTTTGTTAAAGAGATTATTTAGAAGAATCACTTTACAAGAAGATTAAGATTGCTGTTCCTAAGAATCCCCATTAAATCAATTTTCCGGGTCATAGTTTTAATTGATAATTTAATGAAAACAAATTTTAACCAAAATCGTTAAGAGCGATTCAGAAAATAAGGTAAAATTTGCTATAAATATGTTTATATAGTTTAAAACTATTTGTTAGCTTGCACATTTCAACTAGCAGAAGTGGGCGTGGTTGTGGGAGTGGATGCCATTGAAGTTCCAGCTTCTGATTGGTCAATCCAACCGCCCATTTTTTTTACACCTTTATCACCTCTGCTTTCATATTGGTTAATTATTTAACACTCATTATTTCTAGGAAAAGTAATGCTTAGATTTTTTTTTACTAATTTTTCCCTCGTAGTATTTGATTAGTTAACAGATTATGCGATAAAAATTCTAAATGAAAACATCGATTTAAATTTAATCATAATTATTGGTTTATCATATTTACGATTACGGGGAAAACTAACAAAAATTAGGTGGATTTTCATTTTTTCAAAGAAAAATAAGTAAAAACCAAAATTTGGTTTAGATTTTGATCTAGAGATGTACGTCCGCCACGTTGTGACGTTAATATGGAGGAATTTAAAAAAGGTTGGTTACCAGGAGAATAGTGAATAAACATCAATGGAAAAGGTACTTCAGTGTTATCCAATCCTAGTTACTGACATCAATGAAGAAAGCCACTTCCTCCTTATAAACTTCGACAAAAAAGATCTGGTACGTGCCCTAATGTGTAGGATTGTCATGGAAACCAATTCCAAATCTGAGAGATACTCTTGAAAGACTTCCTAAGGCTGGAAACATAGTGGAGCGGCGGGCAAAGCGGCGATGATAGCTACTTCAGATCAAAGAGAGCGACGAGCAGCGAGCAAAGATTCGCATGCACATAGTGACGAGCTTAGTCGCGTTCTCCTTTTGACAAAACAAGATGGAGGAACTATTTTTATATGAAAATTCTTCGTTGAAACTTTGGTATTTGCAGCAGCTTAGTAGTAGGAGCTGCAGTGTACATGACATAAATAAGTTTAGAAATGAACTTGGTGAATTTCATCACTTGTACCAACAACTTCGGGAGCATCCTGACAAGTTTCATGCGTATTTTCGAATGTCTATATCAACATTTGATTACATACTAGCCCAGTGTAACCCCATTAATCAAAATCAAATTTTATTGTTTTTGAGTAATACAGCTCATAACATGAGTTAGGCACAATATAGAAACATTAACTAAATACAAATCTGTGTAACCCCATTAATCCTAGCAGTTACTTTAAGATAAGAAAATCAAAATAAATAAAAATAAAATAGAAATATATGCAGATAAAAAGAAATTAGTCAATTAAAAAAACACAATAATTTTATTAAATCCCTACACCATGATTTGTCGTAAATTAATGTTGTTCATCTGAAAAACTGGAGTAGTACGACGCTACAGAAGAAGGATTGGAGAATTCGTCCTGATCAGAAGTAGTAGGACGTGAAAATGTAATTTAATTTTGCCTAGTATTTAGATGAAAGTTAGCATTAAGGGATTGAAAACCAAATTAAATGTAGCAAAAATTACCTGAATTCTCCATTAACTACTAATTGTTAATTAATTTAAACTATTAATTATTAAAAACTATTGTAGCTTCACAAATACTATGGCCCCACAGAGGTTTCTTTAAACAAACTAAACCAATAATGTATCAATATCCATAACCTTTGAAAAATAACCTTTACAAATTGAGCGCGATGAGAGCGAAGAAATCAAACATGTCATAACGCTTCGCTCTACTCTCTAGAGATAGCGTTGCTCTATCTTCGCTTTGCTCGCCACTATGCGCGGTCCCATATGTTTACTTGTGTTTGATTTCGCCGCTTTGCTCTTCGCTATCATCGCCGCTTTGCTCGCCGCTCCACTATGTTTCCAGCCTAACCATCAAAACAACATACTTGGATGGAATCAAAAATTTAGCGAACTCCAACGACATAGAGGAATGGTTTAGGCGCCCAAATTGACAATGTCAGATGAAATCCTAATTTCGGAAATTTAAAAATAATCGCGATACTCGCGGTACTAAGAAAAAAATCTCTTTGTTCGAAATATTATTTACTCTTTATGTTCGACAATTCAGGAAACCTTTGAGCGGCGGGTTATAGGGTTTTGTGTCAAAGTCTCTAGCAAGTCGAAAGTTTATCGTACATTGGATACCTACGAATTATTGCCATTAATAATTCTCCAATGGGTGAGTGATCCGCCGTAGTAATGAAATCAAATAGGCACACACTTCCCTCATATATCGCTACAAATGGCTGATTAAATATAATGTTTTATAAGGAAGTAATTAATTTCTAGCCCATATTAGAATATAATAAGAGATTATTGGGAAACCAAGTTTCTACTAAAGGAATTTTATTTCGACAATATCACCGTGAAGAATTCAAATGCATTAGATTATATTAATAAATTAATGCATATTATTAGCAGATGAATAAATCAGTATACATTTTAATAAGGAAGATAAATTGTACTGTGAAAGGCAAGACAAAAACTATGCGATAATTATATAGAAATTTGATCAGTGCAACATTTGGCAATAACAATATTTGTGCATATCTAAGTTGACTTATATTTAATTATTACTTTTTTCTTCGGCTTGCAGAACAGGTATAGGTTTTACGGTAGGGGAAAAAATCCGCTGTGAAACTTTCTGAAGTGCTGTGGAGGCACGAAGCTTAAGTTCAAGCGGTTTTAACTTTAGCCAGTTAAGTTGTAGCGTTTGTCGCACTTTCTCCCACCATCCTTCCAAAACCACTTTTTATCTCTGCTACACTCTTTCTCAAACACATAACCGAAAACTTTTCCAACAGTCTTGTAACTAAAACCATTTGAAGTACCCTGCTTTATTGAAGCACATTTTAGCATATCGCAAACTAATTTTCTAACAAAAATTATTCAATTTTTTTAAAATTTAATTTGTATTTTACAATCTGTATACAATCAGTTAATATGGAGAGAGCGATGAACTGGTACGGGAGGAGAGCAGGAGGAGAGAAACTACCCAGCGGTAGCACTCTCTACAGGAGAATGTGAGGAGGAGAGATAGGAGAATAATGGCGTTTAGGCCTTCAGACCTCAAGGAAGTCGCGGGGCCACTGGCGATTCAGTCGGATGTCAGAGGAAGCGAGAGACAGTACAAGAGGATTAGAGCTAGTCGAGAGAGTAGTATGGAATTTTTGGTATTTAGTCTTGGCGAGTTGGTCTATGAAAGGAATGTTGAGGTCGTTGTGAAGAGTGAGGTTAGTCACGTAGAAAGGTGCGTCAGCTATCTGTCGGAGTAGTTTTGACTGAAATGTCCTGTACAGACCGTACTTTTGTAGATTTGGCTGAATCCCACAGCTCTAGTCCGTAAGTCCACATAGGTTTGAGGATAGTACTGTATATTAAGCGTTTGAGTTCTATGGGCAATTTGGAGCGTCGTCCAAGAAGTCTGTAGAGCAGTTTCGCACGTTTTGTCATTGCTTGTCTTTTAAGTCTAGTGTGTGGGTTCCACGTGAGTTGTTTGGCTATGTAGAGCCCAAGGTAGCGCACCAGATCTGTAGAAGGAAGAGGATTGCTGTTGAAGAGGAGAGGTGGACAGGAGCCCCGCCGGAGAATACTCGTAAACATGGCATGCTGGCACTTCTGTGGGTTCATTTTAATCCTCCACTTCTTTGCGCTGGATTCTATTCAAAATTTAAACTTTTTATCTAAATACAGAGTTGAGAGAAAATAAAAAGGGCATTTTTGAGAAAAATAAATAAAATCTCAGAAAGATGAAAAATCCATTCAATAATGAGGTACCTTAGATCAATATAATTTGGACTTACTGCATTTCAAAATTTTTGAATTGCCTAGTTTAACAGACAGGAAACTCTAATATTTTTTTGGAAAAACCATTTCTTTTTTTTTTTTTTGACTATGAGACCTCAAAAACATCTATTTCCTGTACATTGGGTAACATTAAAAAAAATGCAAAACTTCTTAGCAAAGTTATGCACCAGTTGACACATTTAAAACAATATTTTGTCCATCATTTTATCTAAAAACCCTCTCTCCTGGTTTTATCCAAAGTGAGACTCTGGTGGAGACCAAAAAAAGGAAAACAAGCGAGTTGGTCAGCCAGGACAAGTTTTGTTTAGTGTTGCATAAGTTTTAGTAGGATTTACGAGAGTGTTGTTTGTAACGGACAGGATGGTGGCGAGTACGAATGTATATAAAGTGCTCGCCCTGTAATATTGACGGCGGGCACTCACAGTGAACCAAGCCTAGCAGCTCACTTCATAGCCTACCAACGCACACAGATATGCGAATGAGATAAGAGTGAAAAGCTGAACCAGCCCCTCTCCAACTAGATCTCCCTCTGTATGTCTATCTGTGCATTAATTGCCTTGGTAATTATTTACTGTGCACTCTCCTACCCAAGGGATGAAGAGTCCCGTCGTACATTTCCTGTTACCGGCCGCCCCAAAGAGGTTTATTGATCCCATCTACGGCTGCTGCATTCATACAGCTACCATTCTCCATATAACATTTACGTATTTTTTTATTATTATTATTTTTACACATTTAAGTAAAAGATTGCAGATTTCACAATTTGATTTTGTACTAGAAATGCAAGTTTTGTGGTCGCCCTTAATACGAAAAAATGGTTTTTACCATTACTAGAGCCAATTTAAGCAAATATATATATATTTTAATTTATTTCGTTATTTACAATCTGTATATACATATATATAATAAGTAAATAGGAAAGCAGTTAAGATATATTGGGCGTGAAGAGCAGGAGGAGAGAAACTACCCAGAAGTAGCACTCTCTATATGAGAGAGAAGAATATGAGTAGGAGAGAGGAGAGATAGGAGAATAATGACGTTTAGTTCTTCAGACTGTAAGGAAGTCGCGGGGCCACTGGCGATTCAGTCGGCGAGGAGGATTGTTAGGGATGTCAGAGGAAGCGAGAGACTGCATAAGAGGATTAGAGCAAGTAGAGAGAGCAGTATGGAACTTTTAGAAGCAAAGAAATATCTATTTTTTTGTCTAGGCAGACTTCAACTTCAAATACTGAGGACGGAAGCAGAAAGCTAACATAATTTATTTCTCATTTAACGCATTAAATAAAATCTAAGGCCTAAGACCTTGGGAATCGAACCCAGTACTACTTACGAGATCTCGTACAATATATCTTAGCTTTGTGGACCATGCCTTTAACCGCTCGGCTACTGTGGAGTTGTATGAATCTACAATATTACACGCAATCATAGAGTATAGTTAAAAAGAGCAAACTATAGCTTTAAACAGGGGTTTAGGAAGGCGTAGATCAACATTTGTTTAAGTGACTTGGAAGATTGTCAGTATTGGTGAACCATGTGCAATGGATATCCGCTACGGTAGCTCCCTTTTGGTGACAGGTGAACGGTGAAGATGCTAAGCTTTGTGTCATTTATTACAATTCTTAGACGGAGCACCGTCCTTTGTGCATTCTAACCTAAATAAAACAGAATATCCAGAGTTTGAGTACCTCCCACACAGTGTTGGAGTCAATGGAATAACAGTGTAGATCCTTTTCAGTCAGGACTCTAGTAAAATAAGGTTTTCTCTCAAATTTCTTATAAATCATCACAAAACTTATACAACAGATGGCAATAAAGTGCCAGATTTATAAAAAGTATTATTAAAAACATAATTCTCGCGAGAAAAATGTGTGGTAAAGAATTCTTACAACGGCAAATTTTTCAATTAGAGTCTATAAAAGGAAAATCGAATGGAAAACTAGTACAATTGGAATTATATGTCAGATTTTATGTCGTAGAACGCATGTATATTGTATACCTGATCGATTTCGGACTTATATCCATTATTAGGAGATAGAAAAATCACTTTGATGTAGAGACCTCACTTACAATTCCGTGTCGTCTTGCTGATACTAGCTCGGCGGACCCATCTACATTTCCAATCTTGGATTCGTTTAGCCACCTTAAAGTTGAATACTAAATGGTTGGAAAGAAAAGCGATGATCAACGTACTAACTTCACCACTCAATGTGTAATACCACTTAAATTGGATTTTTCTTTTTTATGGGCGGTCCCCGAGCGATAGCCAAACGTCCACAAAATGCCAACAGCCACAAACAATCATAACAATAACAACAACAACGTCAACAACAACAACAAAATTATTAACAATAATCACATAATTACAAACAAATAAAACAAAATAAAATCACACACGCACACACCCAACACAAACTCGAAAAACCGCACAAACCAAACCCCCCAACAACACGCTCCAGCCAACCAACTAGATCCACGGCTTCATCTGCCAACCACGGAGGTCATCCGCCTCTCAAAGACCGCCTGTGCGAATTCGCGGAAAGCCACATACGCAGACGCGTTCTCCAGTAACAAGGGGAAAACGTCTCCAGCTACACAGAACGGGAATCCCACCCTCCGCCACATAATACAGCGCAAATCATCATAAAGATCACATTGCATAATAATGTGCTCCGCTGTTTCTGGATCTCCACACGCGCAATATGGGTGCGTTCCTAAGCCCATCTCGAACATTTTTTGTGCGCAACATACCGTGTCCCGTGACCAATCGTGCAACTGCATATGGCATCTCAGTGGAAACCAGCCGCCTACCTCCGGCAGCATCGGGGACGAAACTAAAGGTTGTTCTTCCCTTAGTTGACGCTCGCCACCTATTCCTCCATTCCCGATTCAACTCCTCTTCCACTTCGCCACACATCCTTTCCCTAAACCATAACCGATAATCTTCGGCTATATCAGCCACCACTTAAATTGGATTTGTAATACATACAATAAGTAAATTAGGAAATACTATGATGAAATGGTAAGTGAAAAGCAGGAGGAGAGGAACTATCCAGCGGTAGCACTCTCTACAGGATGTCGTAGACGATGATTACGATTTTCAGACTGCAAGGAAATCGCGGGAATCATTGACGATTCAATTGGCGAGGAGGATTGTCAGAAATGTCAGAGGATAAGAATTAAAATTAGAGACTGATGAACGAGCTGACAAATTGCAGCCCTATAACAAAGGGAAAGTGACATCTTTACGCCCAATATAGAGCTAACTTCAGAACTATAGTGATGGCTGCATTACAAAACTAGAACAGATATAAATAATTTATATAGTTCAGAAACAAGTAACAAGTTTCACTTAACTGATCAAATTCTCACCGAACTTATGAATAAATTAAGTTTTGTAAATTGATATCGGTAGACAATTTGTGGGTGACCTCTTTGGGGGAAATTATTTTCTTGGACGAATTTCGCTGGGGAATAGAGTGTGGTAAAGTTTTATGTAGATGCCAGAGAATTCCATTTAACTTACTAAACAATTGAACCATAAAATTAATAGAATATAAAATAGTAAGAACTAATTAAGTTTTATTTTGTAAGCCGTACATTACTCCCTCTCCAAACTATCTTGTGACAGTTTGACGGTAACTAACAGTCGGCTTCAATTGGGGGAAAACCTAGGTGAAGGTAAGCTCCCTACGGTGAAGAAGTACCAATGAGTGAATGGCCGTGAAAACAACTGCTCGGCAAAAATGGCACACGTAGTTCTTCCTCGTCACACATATTGTTATTGCCTCAACTGCCGGGCGCAGGCGCTTCCAAGCAATTTAGAATCATAAGATACCTAAGAGAGCTGTATCTCAGTGTAGATTAGATTAGATTATCGGGGTGGGGGGATCTGTACCCATGGCGCCGCAGCCAAAAGAGGATCTAGTAGACGAAACCTCTTGACAGACAATGCAGTGTGAGCCGGCGCGTTTATCTTAATAAAGAACCCGTGACTTGTTCTTCTTCCACAAATCGGGTCGTTTTTTTCCTAACTCTTTCACGGAGTTAAAAGCAAGCACCTCACGGTAGTAATGTTGATTAAGTATAATCGATATTTTCATCCGTTTTGGATGTGGAAGGGCGACCCGGGCGTTCATCATCTCCGACATCTTCTCCGCCAGCTTGAACCACTCAAAAACTCGCGCACGTGATTAACATTCATCGCCATAGACTTCTTTTAATAAAAGATAAGTTTCAGTAGCGGTTTTACGAAGTTTCATGTGAAATTTCACAATTCGTTGCTCTACTACATGTATAGTATCGTGTTTTCGGCAAAACGAAACTAACACCACTTACATAAATGACGGTTCCGGTCAGACAGATTTCTGTACAAACACGCGAGACGCCTGCAATCGAAACAGAAGGCTTTACGCTGCACAGCTGTCGGTCGTTAGGATTTGGCGCTTGCATAGTTCTTCTGTAGCAGCATCAGTCTCGTTATTTAATAGCCACACCTCGTATATAGTAGCAAGTATTTATTTATTTTATACCAGAATAAAATTAAAACATTTTCCAATTTTACTTCCAAAATGAATAAATAAAATTATTTTAGACTGTTTACAGAATGGTAAAGTCAATAAAACGTTTATTTCGTTTATACAATAAACGAATTCTAAAAGTACTGAGAGGCAAGATAATCAAATTAAAATATCTTATATAAATAAAAGAATGCAAATAAAGCTCTTCATTTAAATATTGGTAGCACTTTAAAAAAACAAACAAACTGTTTACAGTTTGTGCTAAATGATTATGTTTTTTACGGATTTTATAAACTACAGGCAAAAAAGCAAAACAAAAATTCTAAAAAGTTCTAGCGAGAGAGAACGAACAGATTGAAAGTATTACTGATGTTTTCGTTTTATCAAAATAAAAGATTTTAGATCCACCCTATTTTATTACAAAAAAAAAAAAAAAAGATTCTATTGTAGCTAAGAATTGAACGTAATTCATTAATTAATTTTTGGTACAACTTCCTTTACGTTGTTAGCTGGTAGGTACTAAATTAATTAATTTTTGGTACAACTTCCTTTACGTTGTTAGCTGGTAGGTACTAAATTAATTAATTTTTGGTACAACTTCCTTTACGTTGTTAGCTGGTAGGTACTAAATTAATTAATTTTTGGTACAACTTCCTTTACGTTGTTAGCTGGTAGGTACTAAATTAATTAATTTTTGGTACAACTTCCTTTACGTTGTTAGCTGGTAGGTACTAAATTAATTAATTTTTGGTACAACTTCCTTTACGTTGTTAGCTGGTAGGTTCTAAATTAATTAATTTTTGGTACAACTTCCTTTACGTTGTTAGCTGGTTGTTACTAAATTAATTAATTTTTGGTACAACTTCCTTTACGTTGTTAGCTGGTTGTTACTAAATTAATTAATTTTTGGTACAACTTCCTTTATGTTGTTAGCTGATAGGTACTAAATTCACACGTAGCCAATTTAACTTGCAAGAGACAATAACAGTAATTAAAAGCAGAATTTAACAAATAAAAAAAGTAATTCTATTAAAATATCTAGTTCTAAAATTTTCTAATTATTTATTCCCAACTTTATACGTTTATTTTAAGCGGCACGCCCATCAGGGTCACTCACAAACTGGTCTAAATCGTTTGGCGATTTTATAAACTAAACTTCATTACATATACAGAGCCAACAAGTTTAATACGAAGGAATATAAAGAGTAAAGCTCAGCTAGAAACCGAAGAACATTCATATTGTAGATCTGGAAGAGTAGAATTACATCCATATATTTTAGCTCTACACTTTTCTATGAAAGGCTATACGTACAAGAAGTCCAATATCCTAGTGATGCCAATATTTATCGAAGGTGTAGGAAATGTTTTTCTTAAGTTATATCTTGCCGTACAGGAATATTCCCTACTATAATCCTGGAATATTTCCTTCTACTTTAAGAAAAGAAAGATAAAAAAAAGCATATCTTGAGAACTTCAAGAACAAACTATATGATATTTACTATATATGCTCTAACTCTAAATGTGACTTTTTATGCTTGAATTCTTTATTTTTATGGTTATTCCACACTAAATTTAGGTGCTAAACGTACTGGAGTGGCATTAGCATAAAGAAAAATAGAGGAGCTCAGTGGTTAACGTTTACTGGAAATTCCGGGTTCGAATCCAATATGGTGGTCCTTAATTTTTCGGTGATGGACAGAAAACTGTCCGTAGACCGGGAATGTACAAGGAAAAACCTCCAGGTGCTAATGTCCTCCTTAGATTTGATGCACCTTAATTTAAAATGAAATAAAATGATATTAATTTAAAAAAATGATGAATATGAGGTAATATAGCTGATTCAGTACAATTCGACAACCAATATCGAATGAGGGCATTATCATCAAGATAATGGCATGGTTCGTGATCGCTGCAAGAAGATGGCCACTTTCAACGAGACGGCACTTCGTTGCAAAATGCAGTAGAGAGCTTAGAGTAGCGCTCCTTTTAAAAATTGAGACGGCTGGGTGAAGATTAAGAAGCCGCCTATAGACATTATACGAGAAGCAAGCGCTCCTCGTAAGCCCCAGGGTGGGGCTTTTCTTGCCTGCAAACAGGGGAAGTTTTCAAGTAGATAAGTGCCATACATACCCGGTGGAGGGGGAGAGGCAAAACTGCCACTTTAAAAAATGCATAAAAAAATTTTTTTTGCCCACCATTTTATACATAAGTATAGTAAAGTAATCGCCTATTTTGTTTTTCAAGCGGGGCTTAACGCTCAACATGAACTTAATATGAACGGGGGCGAAAGCATACAATCCTATTTTTTTCCCCTAAAAAATAAAAAGTAGCTGCAACGGGATTCGAACTACGACCTCTTATGTTTTATTGTGATTCACACTTTTCGAGTGATCTATAATAACATCAAGATTAGAAGAATTAAATATTGAATCAGATAGTCTTAATAAATAAATAACAAATATATAAAACTATCCGGTATGTTAGTTGTATAATTGTTAATCGGCAAAAACTGCGCGAAAACGTAATTTAATATTGTAATCATTTCCTACATTTACAACTTTAACTTTAATGATTACCTAATTCAATATCTAATTCTTCTAATCTAGATATTACTGTAGATCACTCACAAAATGAATCACAATAAAACATTATGAGAAATAATGTTACCTGGGACTTATTTAGATCAAAAGTCTACGATGGAACATTTGTCGAATTACAGTTTGAAGTTATGTTTACAATTGTACTGTACAGCATTAGAAAGGAGAGGAGGGGTCGCTCACTATAAAATAACGGGACAAGACAGGAGAAAGTAAATACTTAATGCTCATGGTAGTAAATACTTATCTTATCTATACTATAATAGTATTCAAGCGTGAAATATTGTGTTTTTATTTTCATTTAGATGTCTTGTCATTATTTATTTATAGTATTCTCTGTTATTGTGTCTTAACGAATACGACTATTATAATGAGTAAATATTCAGACTTATTCTGGACTACTTCGTTTTGTCTTAATACTATTTTATTGCCGGTAAAAGGACTTAATTAACCGTTTCCTGTAGGTCTCTTTTTTTCCGATTCACTTTTTCTCTCAATTAACTCATTTTTAATTTACTCACTTAAAATATAAAAATAAATAAAGTAAAATTCCTATTCTAAAATTTTGAGCTACTTATTTTTTATGTGAATCCAAAAGGTGGTTTAATACAGATTTAAAAGATACAGCCTCATGTTCTACAGCCAAAGGCTGAAATCCGATTACTCGCCTCGAAAACCAAAAACATTAAATATTTATTATGAACTTAATACATCATTTCTTTAATCATTAAAATAAATAAATAAAAATAAGATAAAGAATACCTTCTTGTCAAGTATAAATTGAATGATAACAATCACTTAAAAAGCAGAATAAAAAAGCGATGAACAATGGAAAAAAAATTATACTATCAGCGCAATGCAATTTTTGAATAGTCTTTTAAAAATAAAACGACCGCACGTGCTCGCGATTAATAGAATCGTAAAAACTAAAAATGAAGGTCATTCATATCAAATAGCACACGTGAGCTGACATTCTTTTTTATATTTGTGACAATACAAAGCTTCAATGGACTGAAATAAAGAAGAATAGAAATGGATTCAAGTGAAAACACTTTATTTTTTCCCCCTGAATTTTAGTGTCTAAGAAAAAAAGAAAAATCAGGTGCAAACTAGAGAACGCTTACTGCCTCCTTAAAATGATGTTTTCATCTGAACAATTTTCCAAAAACCATCCCTCCAAAAAAAAGTACTTAAATAAAACTTTATTACGTATTAACCCAGTCAAATTATTAGGTTTTAATCTCGAAATGGAAGATATTAAGCTATAAACTTGTAGAAAACTTTAGTTTAGTCATTTTATAAGTATAAATCTTTGGTTTAGTCATTTTATAAGTATAAATCTTTGGTTTAGTCATTTTATAAGTATAAATCTTTGGTTTAGTCATTTTATAAGTATAAATCTTTAGTTTAGTCATTTTATAAGTATAAATCTTTGGTTTAGTCATTTTATAAGTATAAATCTTTAGGTTAGTCATTTTATAAGTATAAATCTTTGGTTTAGTCATTTTATAAGTATATATCTTTAGGTTAGTCATTTTATAAGTATAAATCTTTAGGTTAGTCATTTTATAAGTATAAATCTTTGGTTTAGTCATTTTATAAGTATAAATCTTTGGTTTAGTCATTTTATAAGTATAAATCTTTAGTTTAGTCATTTTATAAGTATAAATCTTTGGTTTAGTCATTTTATAAGTATAAATCTTTGGTTTAGTCATTTTATAAGAATAAATCTTTGAATATATTGGTTTCGTGACAGTAAATTGTTAAACTTAGGATGGAAGATTAGCGAGGAATCGGTCAAATAAAACAACTCGTTTCTTTGCCAACGTTTCGACAAATATATTGTCCTCTTCAGGGCGTGGCTATGCGGGTTGGTTGAGTTACAGAAACTGTAAGACACTAAGTAAGACACTGTAAGATAAAGACTCTTAAGTTTTTGTAACTCAACCAACCCGCATAGCCACGC
Organism: Rhodnius prolixus; assembly: GCF_049639745.1. Classification (NCBI taxonomy): domain Eukaryota; kingdom Metazoa; phylum Arthropoda; class Insecta; order Hemiptera; family Reduviidae; genus Rhodnius; species Rhodnius prolixus. The sequence continues at coordinate 11,250,939 of NW_027411634.1, read as the reverse complement.
CCTGAAGAGGACAATATACTCGTATTTGTCGAAACGTTGGCAAAGAGACGAGTTGTTTTATTTGACCGATTCCTCACTAATCTTCCATCCTAAGTAAATCTTTGGTTTAGTCATTTTATAAGTTGGCTCATAGAGTCTCGAGTACGGGTCACCGGAAATCAGTGGTCAAAGGTCACAAAAAATCGTTTTTTTTGTAAATATCTTGTTTCCTTTGCACTAAATCATATTTAAAGTTATTACAAAAGTTGTAGAGCATAAAATTCTCAACAAAATTTGATTCTATACCATTTTTATATAAACAAATAAAATCCCCTTACTCTCAAAAAAAAAGGGGGGGAAGTAAACACATTTAGTAAAAACAACCATCTCAGTTAGGCAGCAAGTTCCGGTGATGCAGCATCAATTGAAATAGCAGCATCTCTTGACTCTTGGACAGTTACTTCTCCCAGTTCCAGCAAAACCAACAACTATTTACAACCTTACACAGCATTATGGCGCTTAGCCAAACTATTCCCTACTTTACTATAAGATAGCCAATAGATCTAGAAAATTAAATTACTGTTTCTAACTTGTTTAAAGGTTTTCAATAAAATAATCACTTTAATTTTATTTAACGCAAATCTTGAAAGTAAATTATGTAAGTAGTATACATTTGAGCTGAAGAAGTGAGATACGATTTAGAGTTGGCAATAAAAAATAAAGCAAAAAGATGAGAATGTTTTAGAAGGATTTGGCAGGCGTCAGTGGTAGATAAGCTGGAGGAGTGTAGAAAAGATTGGAAATATAATGGAGTTATCCGGACGGAAAATGTAGCGGAGGATTTTAGATTGAATGGTTTTGAGGTAAAGAATTCTAGCAGATCCATGTTGTTCTATATATATTGGTCTGATCCAGGTTTTCAGAATGTTGCAATACAGATTGCTTGTCATCTGGATGTAGTTTGTAGAAGGGCAACGGAAAGGAGCTTTCAATTTTTTTTGAAAATTTAACAAGTTATTCATTAATCCAAGAAATGAAGAAAGATTATTGCAGTCATTTTATTTCAGTCATTATTATTATTATTATTATTGCCAATCTTTCGACCTAGGGACTCATCAGTCATCTTCAGGGCTTGTTCTATCTAAGGTTGGTGTCTTGCCTGTTAATGTACTGAATATACGTATGTTACAGGGTGATCCATTTAAAACGCACCAATTGCTAATAACTTTTTAGGAAAGCGGAATTTCAAAAAAACTCACGAAGTAAACTACATTTTTTTTTGTCTAGTTTCCAAATTTTCCACCCCCGATACTGTAACTTCATTTTTCGCAGAGTTACGGCCAAAAACCCGATTGGAGTTTCATAAGGACCACTGGTTTTGACAATAATTGTAAGAACTACATAAAAAAAATACTGTGAAAAATGACAACCCCGTTTCGATATACCTAATATTAGTTGTGATATTTAAGATCAAAGTTACAATTTTATTCGTGAACGGTTTTCAATATTAATTTTCCACCAGAAATACACGTTTTAGGAGGTCCTCTGACTGCAAAAAAATGTTATTGGTGACGCAAATAACAAAAATAATAATAATTGAAGATTTTAAAACATGTAGTGTCATGTAATGGTTGTGGGTGAATTAGGATAAATTTGTTTTATCATCAAATAAAAGCAATCATCACATCATTTTAATGCACCCAGTATGCAAGACTTCTTGACTATGATTACGGTAAGAATATCTTGCCAGGATGTTGGTCTAGTGGTCAAGAACGTGGCTTTGTAAGTGGTCAAGTAATCATAGGTCAAGAAGTCTTGCATACTGCGTGCATTAAAATGATGTGATGGTTGCTTTTATTTGATGATAAAACAAATTTATTCTGATTCACTCACAACCATTACATTACATTACATGTTTTAAAATCTTAAATTATTATTATTTTTTTACTTTAGGTCACCAATAACATTTTTTGAAGTCAGAGGACCACCCAAAACGTGTATTTCTGGTGGAAAATTAATATCGAAAACCGTTCACGAGTAGATAAAAATGTAACTTTGATCTTAAATATCTCAACTAATAGTAGCGATACCGAAACGGGGTTGTCATTTTTCACAGTTTTTTTTATGTAGTTCTTACAATTATTGTCAAAACCAGTGGTCCTTATGAAACTCCAATCGGGTTTTTGGTCGTAACTCCGCGAAAAATGAAGCTACAGCATCGGGGGTGGAAAATTTTGTAAACTACACCAAAAAAAAACATATAGTTTACTTCGTGGGTTTATCGAAATTCCGCTTTCTTAAAAAGTTATTAGCAATTTGCGGGTTTTGCACATGATTTTTGTTTAATTATTTTTTATGTAAGTCATATTGAGTTTACTAACTTTTTTTTAACCAAAATTTGAATTAAAGACGTTCATTTTTTCGTAAATATATCCTTAAATTACAGAATTATTGCCGACCAACCATATTTCACTTATTTTACCCACATTTATGACGATGTAAGCGAAAAATATAAAGAACAGAAACAAGGAAAAGGATAATCTGCCAAGCGTGTCTAATTTTAAAGACTACTACCACACATGTAACACTCCACATTCTGGACTCCAAGTTTAAAAAAGAAGGATAAACAGGCAACTAATTCCAGACAACCCATCTAACGCATCCCATGTCTATTCTAAGGACATTATACAAATAGTTCCCCCTATCTACCTACTCCTGCTCCTGATATTCACTTCCTACCGGGGCCCTACTTTTCTGTTCCAACTACCACCAGAATTTCAGGTGCCTCTTTTTGTTCCTACTTACCGCTCCTGTTTTGGCATTAAAAGTGGGGGTGGAGGAGTTAAAATGGATTAAGAGAACTATACTCCAGAGTATTGTTTCTCTTTACGTAAAAATAGGCTACCTAGTTTGTATCTAGTTCATTAGGAACTGTTTCAAAACAGATGTTTGTTAAAGTGAATCCAAGAATACAAATTACAGTAATTTCAAAAGAATCATTAGTCAGATGTCAATCTATCTGTTACAACTACTCTCTTAAGTTCAATCTCACAAATCACAACATAATTTTAACAGCCGTTTGCGTGAAAAAATAAACAAACAAACAAAATCGAATCAATTTAAGAAGCCAAATTTCCGGTGAGTCCATTTCCTTCAAATTTTGGAAGAAAGAAAAAAAAAAGAAGAGACTTCAGAAAACAACAACAGATTTTTTAGATAGCCAATCTAGAAGAACTAAAGAATCTACCAGAACGACTGATGAAGTAAAGAAAGCAACAGTAGCCCTTGTTTCGAATTTTCTCGGGTTTTTGCTCAAAATGGAGTTCATTTCTACTAAAAGATTAATTCTAAAAAAAGGGATCTCATCCTTTAAATCATCACTAAAGGAGATAGGGCTAATTTAAAAGGTATTAATGCAAAGAAATCAAAGTAGGATAAATTTCTTTTTCTATTTTTTAACAGCCCCGCTTCTACTTTTAATTCAATCAACCTTTTTTCCGAAATCAACGACAAAAAGTCTTTTATTTTAAAAAATTAAAATAATTAAATGAATTTTGTTTTGTTTACATTATATTACCTTCATTTATTCGCATTGTCTAAACAAATGTTCCGAAATCAACGACAAAAAGTCTTTTATTTTAAAAAATTATAATAATTAAATGAATTTTTTTTTGTTTACATTATATTACCTTCATTTATGCGCATTTCTAAACAAATGTTCCGAAATCCACGACAAAAAGTCTTTTATTTTAAAAAATTATAATATTTAAATGAATTTTGTTTTGTTTACATTATATTACCTTCATTTATTCGCATTGTCTAAACAAATGTTCCGAAATCAACGACAAAAAGTCTTTTATTTTAAAAAATTATAATAATTAAATGAATTTTGTTTTGTTTACATTATATTACCTTCATTTATGCGCATTTCTAAACAAATGTTCCGAAATCAACGACAAAAAGTCTTTTATTTAAAAAAATTATAATTAAATGATTTTTTTTTTTGTTTACATTATATTACTTTCATTTAATCGCATTGTCTAAACAAATGTTCCGAAATCAACGACAAAAAGTCTTTTATTTTAAAAAATTATAATAATTAAATGAATTTTGTTTTGTTTACATTATATTACCTTCATTTATGCGCATTTCTAAACAAATGTTCCGAAATCAACGACAAAAAGTCTTTTATTTAAAAAAATTATAATTAAATGATTTTTTTTTTTTGTTTACATTATATTACTTTCATTTAATCGCATTGTCTAAACAAATGTTCCGAAATCAACGACAAAAAGTCTTTTATTTTAAAAAATTATAATAATTAAATGAATCTTGTTTTGTTTACATTATATTACCTTCATTTATGCGCATTTCTAAACAAATGTTCCGAAATCAACGACAAAAAGTCTTTTATTTAAAAAAATTATAATAATTAAATGAATCTTGTTTTGTTTACATTATATTACCTTCATTTATTCGCATTGTTTAAAAAATAAATCTTTATAGAACGCAAGATAATAAAAAGGATGCGGTAGTAACTATTGATGGTGGACAGACTAGCTGGACGCTATGTCTATATATATATCTAGCGCACACCTCCAACGGCCTGGACACCCAAAGGTCATACACCTTCTCTCAGAGAGTACGGTATGCAGCAGCGGCCATTCTAGATAGCAGACTCCAACTTAACTTCATAATCCATAAGATATAGATAAATAATAAATAACAAGGGTGAGATTATGCAAAAGAATACCAGTAAATAACAGATGGTGAACTGTATCATATTTTTAAGGTACAGTATCTTATATATTTTTAATAGTACATACCTAAACATATTATGTTTCATTTACTATTCAAAAAAAAAAATGCATTTCGAGTTATATTTACATATTATAATTTTTTAAAGTCTAAAAACTCATGAATATTTTTACCTAAGAAAATATTAAGGTATGTCCTGCAAATAATTTCTTATTATAATGAAATACAGAATATATTATTCTGAGATGAGTCCGTCTTTGATTTTATCCGTCCTTAGCACTCATGTTTATTGTATCCCTTACCAGGTTTCGTGCTTTAATTATCCATCACCAGAGATAGAATAATCAGTTTAGTGTTGAGGTTTCGAATTCACTTATTGAATAAGCAATTGTATTGGAAATAACCATTAGTTGAAATCAAAATCTCAACACCAAATTGATAATTCTCCTTCTAATGTTAGATGAAAGTCAATGAAAGCCAATAAAATGACCCATTAAATTTTATTAATAATTTTGTGATTAATTACGGCGTGGATTTTGAATCCATAAGCTAAGAACTTTACCCACCTCTACTTGATAGCACTCCTTGTTCTCTTAATAAACCGATTGATGATTTTGTGATTAATTACGGCGTGGATTTTGAATCCATAAGCTAAGAACTTTACCCACCTTTACTTGATAGCACTCCTTGTTCTCTTAATATACCGATAGATGATTTTGTGATTAATTACGGCGTGGATTTTGAATCCATAAGCTAAGAACTTTACCCACCTCTACTTGATAGCACTCCTTGTTCTCTTAATACACCGATTTTTGAGCAGTCACGAGAGTTAATCGACCTTAAATTCTTGTAACAAAAGATAAGGCTTCGAAACTCTACGAGTGAAGGACCTAATTTAGAAAATTAAATAAGTAATCACTAGTAAATAAGTTGAGGTAAATATACTTATTTTTTTTATCAGTTATTTACATAAAATTATTATGCAATTATTAGCTCATGGTGTTTGCTATCAGAATAGATAACGAAGTTAGTTTAGATACTATGTGCGCAGAGTAAATTTTAAGATTTGTTATTATATCAAAAGGTATGGTTATATTTATAGAAATATAATAATTTAAAATGGTTTCAATAAAAGATTCTCTGAGAAAATGTAGGAAATGATCGACTGGTGAATGAAGGAGGTTGATACTACAATACAAGAGAGAGAACAATACCTCATTTATGCCTCTGCTGTTAGCCTAGAAAACCTAGGTAAAGACAACCATTTACACACCATTTTGCTAAGAAACCAAAAAAAATACACTATCTAATGCCTAGGCTTAAGTTTTCCACCAAATAATTAAGTTCATCAAGACATTCTATAAAGAACTTCAAAGTTGTTGGATTCCGACAGATATATAATAAATAATAATAATAATAATAATAATAACAAGGAAGGGAAGGGATTAGCTATGAGGTTAGCATACTGGACTCCCACGCGGAGGTCCCGGGTTCGAATCCAGCAGCTGACCCTTAGATTTTCTCTTCCTAGGAGCTTCTTACAGCTCACTGTCCGGTGATGGACAGTGTTGTCTGTAACGAGAGAACACTGTCCGGAGGCCGGCAGTGCACTGGAAAAAGCTCCGGGCGCTAATGACCTCAGCTGTTGATGCGCCAAAAAAAAAAAAAAAAAAAAAAAAAAAAAAAAAATAACAATAATAATAATAGGGAAGGGATTAGCAATGCGGTTGGTGTTGGATTCCCAGGCGGAGATCCAGGGTTCGAATCCAGCTGCTGACCCTTAGATTTTCTCTTCCTAGGAGCTTCTTACAGCTCACTCATGAACTGCTTCGTACGAAATTTATTTTCAGCATTCCCAGAGACTCTTGCATTTCGCACTAGTACGATGAGTTGAAGTGGCTTTTCCCCTGTCTACGTATTTTTTTGGCTTCATTCCTTTTCCAAGTTATCCAATCTCAAAGGCCATCCTATATTTTCCAACTCTTCAAATTCAAATCCTCGATCCATTCTCTTAATACAAGATCTCGTCCCTCTGATCTCTATATTCCCTTACAACGTACTTCATCCTTAGCCAAATCCTTCCTAATACGCGCTACCTCTCTCTGGAACTCCTTACCTTCATCTGTCCGCCATGCTCCTACCCTTTCCATCTTTAAATCCCTTCTGTTCTATTATCTCCTTTCTACTCAGCTTCCTCCGAAATAATGATTGAATTTCATTTATTTCCTTAATTTTAATTCTTATTTTTGTAAATACTTGTTTATTTTTTGATTATAAATATCTAAAATACAGGCCAAACCAATAGGGCCTCTAATTTTCCTTTTTTTTACTCTCTTAGGAGACTATAGTCTCTGGATAATTTTTTTTTTAAACTTTCTCACTATTCGGTGATGTACAGTGTTTTCTGTAACGAGAGAACACTGTCTGGAGGCCGGCAGTTCACTGAAAAAAAAGCTCTGGCCACCAATAACCTCAGTTGTTGACGCGCTTTAAATCATTAAAATAATAATAATAATGGCTAAAGAGATCCTGGACTGTAAAGATGAAGGTAGAAGAAGAAATGGACAGACCCAAAGAAAAGTGGTAAAATGGCGACCGAGAAAAAGCCTCCACGGTTACGGACTAAGAGAAGAGAATCTCCGGAATAGATCCAGTTGGAAGCTGAAATTAAAAGAAATACCTTGAGGAAAGCCTCAGTATTGAGGAACTGCTAAGTAATGCTCCCAGAAAGAATACAATTCAGTGAAAGTTCAAAATCGTAGACTCCTACCTAGCATGGTAAGAAAAAGTAGAAAACTTATATAACAATAAAGGGAAAAATTGTACGAAAAGAAGGGAAAAATTGTACGAAAAGAAGGGAAAAATTGTACGAAAAGAAGGGAAAAATTGTACGAAAAGAAGGGAAAAATTGTACGAAAAGAAGGGAAAAATTGTACGAAAAGAAGGGAAAAATTGTACGAAAAGAAAGTAAAACTTCGATAAATTGAATAAATCCAGAATAATAGAGCAAGTATCAGAGAAACGAAGAAAAATTAGAGCAAATGGTTGATATTAATCTAGGCTAGTAAATAGAACTCCACCATTTAAGAAAATATTTGTTCCACTCTTTTTTTGCAAATTTCCTAGCAATCGTCGTACTAATTACCTCTATACAGGGGAACAAATCTCGAATAAAAGAGTTGAACTAGAACAGGATGTTATGATGATTAAACTAACCCAAAAAAAATACTTCAACTAATTATTTTGACAACAGTACAAAAAGAAGATATTGTTATATATTGCTCAATTAATAATTATAGTTTTATTAAAATGGTAAGTACACAAACATTGCCCCGGATGTCCGGTAATGAAGGTTGGAGAATGATTAGGAGATGAGATGGGTGATGTTGGTAGCAGTGGTAGCGTGTTCGTAAATACATCCCGGTTAGATGATTGAGGATGCTCCCCGTTTAGTGGTAGGTCTTTTTTTTTTTAAAATTTAATGATGGAATAGTAGGGATGAAATGTCTCGTAAACAATAGACACCGCGTGATTATTTAATAGAAATTGGATGAACTTGAAATTTTACACTAATAAAAGTTTCTCCAATTAAGATGATTTGCGTTAATCTAAGAATGAGAAAGCTAACTTTCTGTTTCAAGAGATTAAGATGGGTTTGAAGGTTCTTACAGCCGCTGATGCATAATTTTGTCTACAAGGAGAGCACACTGTCCAGAGGCCGGCAGTGCACTGAAAAAAGCTCCGGGCGCCAATAACCTTAGATGTTGACGCGCCTTAAATCATTAAAATAAGAATAGGGAAGGGATTAGCTATGCGGTTAGCGTACTGGATACTCACGCGGAGGTACCGGGTTCGAATTCAGATGCGTTTTAAATTTGAAAAATAATAATAATCGCTTTTTTTTCGTTACATAAATTTCAAACAAGTGCTTCAAAAGTGTAGTTATGTGTGGAATTGTAACTTGGAGTAAACACAAACTATATGAATTTTTTTTTATAAAAATAGTACTTGTTTAAAATATTTCTTAACATTTTCTCAAATATTTCAGAGAGATCAGAAGTAAATGTTTAAAGTGCAATTTGTAACCTTTAACTTCCTTATTTTAAGGCAAACTACTTTAAAAATTGACTACTGGTCCATCTAAAAGAGTTTTCAATGAATTAAACAACTTTATAAACTAACACTGTTGAGTGCTCGTGAACACGTTTTCTTGCAAAACAAACGTAATTTCTCATACGAAGATAAAAGGAATCCTGGGCAAATGATATACCGTTTGAAAGCCCATTAAACAAGGAAACTTTTATAAAAAGTGCCAGCACCTAGGTCTGATAATGATCACATAAGGGCCTAATGAGTTTTCTTCAAAAATTTCTATTACTTTTTATTTTTCCAGTATCCAGGAGGAAGATTGAGGCTGTTTGGAGAATGACTTATGCTTCGAAATGGTATCAATTTTTAGAAACTTTATCTGTCTTTCTAACCGTATCATCAGAATCGAATTCGGACTAAAACTTTCTGAGTAATAACATTTTTATTGGAAAAAAGTAATGATTTTAGAAAAAAAAAATTAAAGTGACGTCACTCCAGAACAGAGGAAAATATGAAGTTGGCCAATACGTTATTGAACTCCACTTTAGATGTACTACACACAGTAGGCCTATGGACTTTACTTACTGATTCACCCTGTATACTGATTTGATCAATCACACTTCTCTTACTTAGTTCATCAAGATTCTAACTTACAATGTTTCAAATATTCCGGACAATTGAACAAATTAACACCATTTTTTTGGACTCTAAGGGAGCCTTAAAATGGATATTTCCGGTATTTTTACACCCAAAATTGAAAATCAGCACGATTACAATGCTTCCAAATAGTGTAAGAGAGAGTTAAATTAAATTTAAAAAAGGGAAGGAAAAAAAGAAGGAATATTTGTCCTTAAAAGTTGTGTGCGTTTTTTTCTCTTGTTGTTCATACACTGTCTTCCGGCGGAGATAATTTGAAGGATAGAAAGAAGACGAAGAAGAAGGAGCCGGCTTGTTGTAAGAGAGAAACAAGAGTTATTTCATAAGAATGACATGGAGATTGCCGTGGTATGAAAGCTTGTGGTGAATGCGGTAGCTGTATACTAAAAGAAGCCAACGTTTTACCAGCCACTCGTACCCATGGTTACTATAGTACAATACATAAGGAAGTATTATCAAGAATGGAATATACAGAGGAATAAGGAAGCTAGGAATAAAAATGAAGGAAATATGAGCAGCAGAAGGGTGGCATTTCTATTCTTCTTTATATTTCTTTGTTATTCTGTTATTTTGCTTTGTAAACCAAAAAATATGGTATAATAAGAAATTAGCTTTTCTTCTAGGTTTTTCTGAGTTTAAAGGCAGAAAGAGTTTTAGTAACTTTAATATGTTTATTGAAAACCAAAAACCAAAAAATATGGTTGTGAACTACATACTAACTATCTAGGTCAGAGATGGCGAACCTTTTTGAGACGTGGGTCACATTTTGTTCTTTTTTTTTTTAGTACGAGGGTCGTTTGAAAAGTACGTGCAAAGTCAGAGAGATAGCACTACTGGCGCGTATCGAGGTTATGTTTAGTTAGTAGCATCTCTTGGAAGAACACACACCAAGTTTCAGCCAGATCGGTCTATTTCTTTGTGTTTGGCATTCGTTTGAATCGAGGAAGTCGAGTGATTTTCAACAAATGAACGAAAAAGAATTTCGTGTGTTGATTAAACACTACTTTATGAAAGGCAAAACGCCTCAGGAGACTAAAGAGAAGTTTGATAAACATTATGGTGACTCTGCACCTTCGATTAGAACAGTTTATAAGTGGTTTCAAAATTTTCGGAGTGGCCATATGGGCACAAGTGACTCTGAACGTTCTGGACGCCCTGTTGAGGTTACTACTCCAGAAATCATTGATAAAATCCATGATATGGTGATGGATGATTGCTAGTGCTGTGGGCATCTCGAATGAACGGATACATAATATTTTGCATCAACATTTGGACATGACAAAGCTATCCGCAAGATGGGTGCCGCGATTGCTCACGCTTGACCAAAAACAAAATCGTGTGAAGTGTTGCAAGGACGGTTTGCAGCTGTTCCAGAAGAATCCGCAGGACTTTAAGCGTCGTTTCGTCACTGTGGATGAAACATGGATACATCACTACACTCCTGAGACAAAAGAACAATCTAAACAATGGGTTACCAAGGGGGAATCTGCGCCAAAAAAGGCGAAGACCGTTCCTTCGGCCGGAAAGATTATGGCGACTGTATTTTGGGATTCGCAAGGAATAATCCTCATCGACTATCTGGAAAAGGGTAAAACTATTACAGGTGCATATTATTCATCGTTATTGGACCGTTTGAAAACCGAGCTGCAAGAAAAACGCCCACGATTGGCCCACAAAAAAGTCCTTTTCCATCACGACAACGCACCAGCTCACACCTCAGCAGTTGTGGTCGCAAAATTAATGGAAATAGGGTTCCAACTTATTTCACATCACATTCTCCAGACTTGGCTCCCTCGGACTACTATTTGTTCCCCAATATGAAGAAATGGCTGACGGGAAAAAGATTTTATTCAAACGAGGAGGTGATTGCAGAAACGAATGGCTATTTTTCAGACTTGGACAAATCCTATTATTCGGAAGGGATCAACAAACTAGAGCAGCGTTGGACGAAGTGTATAAGCCTAAAAGGAGACTATGTTGAAAAATAAAAAAGGTTTACCCCAAAAAATTAAGTAGTTTTTATTTTTGCACGGACTTTTCAAACGACCCTCGTACTAGCTCTTGGGTCACTAATGCCCATTTGCACAAGAGTTTAAGTTTAAAAATTTTAAACTGAATATTTTCAAAACTAAACATCTTTAAAATTCAGTTGGCTTAAGGGTAAAACGGGACGAATCAAGTGCTATGGAAGTCTCTTTTTACAAACATAACTGAACAAAACCTTATAAAAGTGTGTTTTATCTGAAGAAAACTCTAAATATGGTTATTTGCTTTGGGTTGTCGATTTTTATAACAAACAAAATTTGAGTAAAATTATACATTTTATTTGATATTTTGTAAACACTTTTGCTTTATTTCAAATACTACAAAAGCATTTGTCGTCATTTGCGTTTTAGAACTGTAATGATCAAACTAAAGGTTATAGATAGCATTTAAATTGCTTTTGTGTCAATGCGTGATTGAAAAAATTACTGATAGAATATAAATTATCCAGCCAATTAGAAAATCTAAATCAACCCGCGTAAACAAACAAACGTTGCCTAGCAACTGTGGGTCCTAACTAGCAAATCCTCTTCAAATTTCGAACATTTAAGCCAGAATTACTTTTTAAGAACACTACTATTTTGTAACCAAATAAAAATATCACGACATTCACATAATATTAAATAATTGTTGATGATAAATATTTATTCCACAAGGATCTACTTGTGTCTTAAAACGAGAGAAGAAAAAGGAGTTTTAAAAAGCAAACAACTTGGTAATTCCGTTTCTAAACTACGGTTACTTCCGGTTTTAAGATAAATAAAAAAAAGAGTAATGTTTATTTATATTTCTTTTTTTGAGGTTAAAAAATTTCAACTGAAAAAAGTAACATTACTGTACTAATATTTCCGGTTTTTCACAATTTTATCTAGAGAAACTTCTAACTCGTTCCTATTTAACCAGTTAATCGTGGAATTTAGTTTTAAAAAAAACCCACAGTGTGCGAAATTAAAATCACGACAATGACGTGTATACGTCGAACGCAGGGCAAAACAACCGAAAGTTTACAACGTCGTAATATAGTCACTGCAAGCGACTTTTTCTGCAATTTCTGAGGGGCTTACAGATTACAGAGCAATTCTGTGCTCATTCAAAAATCTTGCACCGCTTCACGTATGCATTGCTGTAGTTAACTAGGGACGCAAGAACTTTTACAAGGAAGAAAAGAGCTTTGAATTCTGTGTAAAATGAAATCATGCTCGTACTGTGAGGTCTGAACCTCTATCAAAAAGGTAAAAAAAAACGGCATTGCCTAAGGGTTGAGAGCTTCTATTTGTGTGCGTAATTCCCAATCTCCAATGCGAAGGCTAAACATGTACCAGCCACTTATCGTTTGGCTGGCTCCTGCCGCAGTTCTATTGGTAAGATAAGATAAGATTCTTATTGTACGAGGCATGTCCAGAAAATAAGGGTACTGAGGCTCTCACGGCCGGAGGGATTTTTTTTTTCGACATGTTGGCTACACTGCCGTGTAGCCTGATTCCTCCCCTCCGCAACGAGACCGGTTCGAGGTCAGTACGTTGAGAACTGTCGACGCGACAATAAGTTTCGTAAAAAATATCAATCCAATCTCCCGCCAAGTGCGAAATACTCGGCGTCATCCGTTATCTCGTTTGGAACGGAAAAACTCCGGTTGAGGTTAATAGTGGAGGTAAAAACTGCATATGGTGATGCAGTTATGAATCGTACGAGTGTATTCAAGTGGTGTCGCGAGTATTAAAAAAACGGTCGTACGTCTGTGCATGATTCAACTTGTGTTGGTCTATCAGTTGTTTTGGGACCCACCTCGCGGACAGTTTTTTCGATATCCGAGAGTTTCTGTGATGGTTTCGTGTAGCAGAAAGTTCATCCACAGTCAATCTGCGATTGTAACGGAGCGCATTTTCGATTTTTTCAACACAATTTCGTCCGTCACAATTGCAAGGTCTTCCCCTCCTCTGATCATCATGCACAGACGTACTTACTTTCTGGACATGCCTCGTATTTTATTAAAATTACGAGTTTTTATAGTTAATGGCAATTTAATATTTTTTTCCAACAACGAGTAAACACGTCGAACGTACCGTAACAGAGATTTGGTTTGACGTGTATACTCGTAAAAACACGCTTAACCCCTTAATGCACAGTATTTTTGAAAAAAAGCCGCTATATTTTATACGATTAAGTAAGTGTTATAGCTTGCAATCCCATGTAAATGATAAACATCAATAAAACGATTGGTTTTCTTTGCTTTCTCATTATTTTCAATTCTCGATTATATTCGAATGTGAAAAATTATAGCAGCATAAAGTACAACGCCGCTCGAATTATCTCGAGTGTGCACAGTTTGGCCAATTTAGCGCGCTCGAGTTAACTCGAGCGTGCACGTTAAGGGGTTAACTGGTTAAGTCAATTTTTATGGAAGCTTCTCCGAGAACTGTCCATGATAAAGTATGATTCTAAAGTGCATTTCAATTCCTAATATTATTATTATTTCATCGCCTATACACAAAATTATTAATTTATTTTGAATAAGAGAAAGTTTTGCACATATTTCTTACGAGAAATTTAATATATTTTTATACAGGCAAATTAAGAAGAAACTTTTCACAAAGCAACATCCTTCCTTAATCGATCTTTTCCAGCTGACAGTCCACTCTTTTAACATTTTTTTTTGCGATAAAAGAGAAAAATTGAGAAAAGGGTGAAGCGATGAACCAGAAAGTCTAAAGTCTAAAATATACACAAAATCACTCTAAAGACTCTTCTATGCTTCTACCCCTCTCCAAATCTCATCTTCCTAGACAATACCTTTTTATCTTTTTCCCCCCTTTAAACAAATTAAAAGAATAAAAAAAGGTTTATTTAGTTTCCTTTTTTTAAATTTTAGTTTTTAATTATTTTCACCCAAAAAAAGACGAACTGTTTCCGTGAACAGTCTCCACTTACTTCAGCTTTATCTCCCCCCTTCCCAAAATGGAAAAAACCAAATTAAAGAACAGTTAGTCGAACAGAAAAGAAACGTCATGTAACAACATGAAAATCTTGTCAACACGATCTAAGAAAAATCTATTTTTCTTTTTTATTTTAGGAAACTCAGAATAGTCGACTCATTATTAGATGATTTAGAATACAACATCGACAAAAACAATAGTTATTTATTTGATGAGTAAGAAGCGAGTTTTATTTTGATATTTTTTTTTACTCCTGAGTAAAAAACACTTCACTAAAGAATTCAATTATTTTCAGCAATCGCTTTAATTAGTTCACAATTTAGAGGTATACAAAAAAGCAACCTACAAAGAGATACGAGAAACCTGATTTAAAAAAAAAAAAAAAAAAAAATGGTAAATTTTTAAAACCAGGGTTATTTTACAGTAAAAGGGGACCTACTAATTGCACAAAAAAATTATTAAACTTAATGAACAGGCCTTTAATGAACAACATTAAATTGTGAGGTGTATTCAATTTCAGTATATTTTTTCATAATTAATTTTTTTTATTATTTATTTACTTAAAAACACAATTAAACCTTAAAGACAAGAAATATTGAGGAGAGCAACGATGGACTGCCACCGATACCCATATCATCAAACCAGATAAGTACCCAACAAACCGTAACAATTAGTTACAACTATAACAGCATGTTCACAGGACCTCAATATCCTGGATCCTCCTAATATAGCCAAAGCAAAGAAAAAGATCGTTATCTCGGAAAAGGCTCCTCTTAACTTAAACCAGGCTCCTAAATTTGGGGAAGAGGAAATGATAATACCATAGATGGCAGTGGTAATGTTGGTTATATAAAGACAAAAATTATAAAGATCCTTATTTCCAGTTTGTAGAGAGAATATGAGGATATACGAGGGTCGTTTGAAAAGTCAGTGCAAAAATAAAAACTACTTAATTTTTTGGGGTAAACCTTTTTTATTTTTCAACATAGTCTCCTTTTAGGCTTATACACTTCGTCCAACGCTGCTCTAGTTTGTTGATCCCTTCCGAATAATAGGATTTGTCCAAGTCTGAAAAATAGCCATTCGTTTCTGCAATCACCTCCTCGTTTGAATAAAATCTTTTTCCCGCCAGCCATTTCTTCATATTGGGGAACAAATAGTAGTCTGAGGGAGCCAAACCTGGAGAATAGGGGGGATGTGAAACGAGTTGGAACCCTATTTCCATTAATTTTGAGACCACAACTGCTGAGGTATGAGCTGGTGCGTTGTCGTCATGGAAAAGGACTTTTTTGTGGGCCAATCGTGGGCGTTTTTCTTGCAGCTCGGTTTTCAAACGGTCCAATAACGATGAATAATATGCACCTGTAATAGTTTTACCCTTTTCCAGATAGACGATGAGGATTATTCCTTGCGAATCCCAAAATACAGTCGCCATAATCTTTCCGGCCGAAGGAACGGTCTTCGCCTTTTTTGGCGCAGATTCCCCCTTGGTAACCCATTGTTTAGATTGTTCTTTGGTCTCAGGAGTGTATTGATGTATCCATGTTTCATCCACAGTGACGAAAAAATGCTTAAAGTCCTGCAGATTCTTCTGGAACAGCTGCAAACCGTCCTTGCAACACTTCACACGATTTCGTTTTTGGTCAAGCGTGAGCAATCGCGGCACCCATCTTGCGGATAGCTAATGTCATGTCCAAATGTTGATGCAAAATATTATGTACCCGTTCATTCGAGATGCCCACAGCACTAGCAATCTCACGCACCTTCACTCTTCTGTCATCCATTACCATATCATGGATTTTATCAATGATTTCTGGAGTAGTAACCTCAACAGGGCGTCCAGAACGTTCAGCGTCACTTGTGCCCATATGGCCACTCCGAAAATTTTGAAACCACTTATAAACTGTTCTAATCGAAGGTGCAGAGTCACCATAATGTTTATCAAGCTTCTCTTTAGTCTCCTGAGGCGTTTTGCCTTTCATAAAGTAGTATTTAATCAACACACGAAATTCTTTTTCGTCCATTTTTTGAAAATCACTCGACTTCCTCGATTCAAACGAATGCCAAACACAAAGAAATAGACCGATCTGGCTGAAACTTGGTGTGTGTTCTTCCAAGAGATGCTACTAACTAAACATAACCTCGATACGCGCCAGTAGTGCTATCTCTCTGACTTTGCACGGACTTTTCAAACGACCCTCGTAACCTAGAGAAGTATCTAATCAGGTTACTTTTGGCAAATGGATTTATGTCAATGATAATAATTATGTCCAAGACATCAATTGATTGATCGGTTTAGGTTTTCCACGCATCATCAGAGATGTATTAATAAGTTTGGTGTAGAGATTTCGACTTCAATTAAGTTACCGTCTCGTACTATTCATACATTTCGCACTAGGAAGGTAGAGAGAAGCTGGCTTTTACTCTTAAAGATAACCCTAAACTTCGAGTTGTTTTGAGCATATGGATTTACACGAAGCAAATACAAAGAAGCTGGTTCGCACACCGGAGATGCAACGTGCTTGATTCTTTGATATGGCCAGATCGTATCTCGCCGGTCATCAAAAGGATTCACATCTTGTGATCGGTGAAGAAATATCGCAGCAAAAATACTGGTTATCAAATACTGTAATGCCGATGACATCAAAACCACCGATAGTAGGTCTAAAGAAATCGTTTTAACCAATTACTTGTATTGTAATTACAGCTTAAAATGCAAAATTTGATTAAAAATAAATTTAAATTTTCAGCAATGGGCTTTACTTAGACCGGAAGACTTTATTGGAACCCCTACAGTAGACTTAAAAGAACAGAACTAAACAGACGCTATCGACTACTTAAAAGACTCTTAAACGCAGATCGAAACTCTCTCTGGACAACAAAAGACTGATTTATACTTCTATTATTTTAAAACCAATCTGGGTGTAAGGAATAGAGCTGTAGGGTTCAACCAAACGCTCCAATCTCCAAAGGATTCAGTCTCTACAATCTAAAATACTTCGAACTATTGTAAACGCTCCATTTTATGTCTCCACCCTGACTATACACACTGACCTTTAATATTCCTTTTATCACACAAGTCGTTGAAAACACGATACAGAAAACTTCATTTTAACCTGAAATCTCATATAAATACTCTAGCTCAAAAATCTTTCTTCCAGAACTCTTCCTGATAACCCGGACAAGTCGCCTTAAGAGACAGTGGCCTCGTGATCTCTCAAGTGCAGAGAGTGACTAATAGTCTAATGTTTTGGAGTGTTACCACTGGGGTAACTTCTCCACTCGTTTGTATCTACCATTCACTTCCATCATTGTTAATTATAAATTCAGCCAGTGGGTAGTTAATTTCGAATAGTAATTATATTTTTAAATGCACTATTCGCGCACGAAAGATGCACATCAACTCCAACACATTAGGGCTAGCCCAGGTGGACACTATAGATAAAATTAAGCTCCACATAGATAATATAATTAAAGTTTCAAAGTGGCTTTTGTATGCAAGTTTAGTTAATTCCATTAACTCTACCAGGCTAGCCACCTATCTTTTATCTAGTAATATCATCATCAGATTTTACTAAAAGATATTGTGTCGTCCAGGATCGGTATATGTGCAACCTTCTCCCCTTTATTACTGAAAGTAATAACTATACAAGGGGTCCGCGTCTGGATGCTAGATATTAGCATGTAATATTAAATGGGTGGCGAAGGGTCGAGACGGTCGGTCACTTCACCTCTCAACCCTTGGTCCCTAAGGGTTCACGCCAACTAGAAATTATATAAGCAACTAGATTAGAACGGAGTTTAATATTTAAGAGTCATTTACCTTAACTTTCATCAAATGTCCTAAATTAGTTAATGCGATTTACCCATTATGGAAGTGTCAATGCCCTGTTGGAAATTTGTCAATCATTTTAATTTTAATTCAATCATTTATTGAATTATTCAAAATGTTCACTTGTGCGGTGTAATAAACCGAAATAGTTCATTACATCAACTACCTCAACAGGTTCTATGCGTATTTTGGGTGTTGGTGTGGTTTTTGTTTAAATGTTGTTAGGTTGGAATTCGTGCAGCAGATCTGCGGGAATTGACGTCAAAATGGGTAACAGAAAAGTGGATGGTTGGAACGAGTGGACAGGTATACCAAGAGAGCGTGACGGGAGTTCCAGAATGAAGGGCCAAGACACAGGATAAGGACCGAAAGATACTGTACTTAGTGAAGGGCGAAGGCGCAGGATAAGGAGCGATAGATAC
Source organism: Rhodnius prolixus (assembly GCF_049639745.1). NCBI lineage: Eukaryota > Metazoa > Arthropoda > Insecta > Hemiptera > Reduviidae > Rhodnius > Rhodnius prolixus. Next base: position 11,232,226 of record NW_027411634.1, on the reverse strand, counting down.
TGTTCTTAATGGAGGGCGATGGAGCAGAATAAGGATGGTGGGATACTGTTCTTAGTGAAGGGCGAAGGCGCAGGATAAGGAGCGATAGATACTGTTCTTAATGGAGGGCGATGGAGCAGAATAAGGATGGTGGGATACTGTTCTTAGTGGAGGGCGAAGGCGCAGGATAGGGAGCGATAGATACTGTTCTTATTGGTGGACGAAGAAGCAGAATAAGGACGGAGGGATACTGTTCTTAGTGGCGCAGGATAAGGACCAAGAGATACTGTACTTAGTGCAGGGCGAAGGCGCAGGATAAGGAGCGATAGATACTGTTCTTATTGGTGGACGAAGGAGCAGAATAAGGACGGAGGGATACTGTACTTAGTAAAGGGCGAAGGCGCAGGATAAGGACCAAGAGATACTGTACTTAGTGGAGGGCGAAGGCGCAAGATAAGGACCGAGAGATACTGTTCTTAGTGGAGGGCGAAGACACAGGATAAGGACGGAGGGATACTGTACTTAGTGAAGGGCGAAGGCGCAAGATAAGGACCGAGAGATCCTGTACTTAGTGCAGGGCGAAGGCGCAGGATAAGGAGCGATAGATACTGTTCTTATTGGTGGACGAAGGAGTAGAATAAGGACGGAGGGATACTGTACTTAGTGAAGGGCGAAGGCGCAGGATAAGGACCAAGAGATACTGTACTTAGTGGAGGGCGAAGGCGCAAGATAAGGACCGAGAGATACTGTTCTTAGTGGAGGGCGAAGACACAGGATAAGGACCGAAAGATAGTGATGGGCGAAGGCGCAGGATAAGGACCGAGAGATCCCGTACTTAGTGCAGTGGAAGGCGCAGGATAAGGAGCGATAGATGCTGTTCTTAGTGGAGGGCGAAAGCGCAGGATAAGGACCGATAGATACTGTTTATTTTATTGGGGGCCAAGATCCAATTTGGCTGTAATTAATCATGCAGAAATGCATAATATGTTTTCCTTGAACGTAGTTTGACAATCACAGCCTACCCATTTCACCCACTAAACTAACAAACTGCTTTTACAAATGCATTTTTCAGCTCTGGCTCTTCATTACAAAACTTCTCTTCAAAACCAAACTCATTTTGGTTTCTCCTCCTTTCATCCCAAACAAACATTACCTCTTTTACCTCAATTATTTCTTACAGAAAGATCTTCCTTATTTTCAGAAAATTCCACTGAGGTAAATCAACCCCCAATTTTCCAATTGAACTGAATTAAACCAAAAAAAAAACAAAACCCTAAACCTCATTAAAACTATAAATTGGACCAAAGCTTGGTGAGTAATCAGAATTATGCAGAATAATGCAGTTACTCCAGAGGGTTGGACTTAATATAGATACCATCCTATTAGCGCTACTTATCCGTTTCTATAAATTAAAGGCTTAATAGTTTCAGACATCGATCCTATTCGTGCGGAACATCAGCAGATTAATACCTGGCCTTTAACCATCAATCTATCACCAGCTCTATCATCTATTTTAATTTAGGCATCGGATTAGCCATGCGAATAGTTACTAGATTTCCACGATGAATTTCCGGGTTCAAACCAAGCAGCCCTTAGATTTTTTTTTACCAAGGAACAGCTAAGACTGCTGGATAATAGATCAGTGTCCTCTGTAATGAGAGAACACTGTCCCCGGAGGCCGGCATTGAACTGAAAAAACTGCCCAGAGCGGCCAATAACTTTAGGAGTCCTTTGCAATGAATTAGCAATAAATAACAAATCAAAGTGGTAACTGCTCACATATTTTGCGACGAACTCACATACATAACTGTTGAACAGATGATGATGATGATGCAGCTTAACAATAAACTCCACAAATTTTACAATACCCTGAAGAAGGTAATATATTAACCGAAACGTTGGTTTAAAGTAACAAAATTTGTGTTTAAATTTAATGACCGCACCTCAATATTCCCCAAAGTCATTATTCTATCTCTTTTCAATCATTCAATTGAAACCTCATCCTCTCTCACAATCATCATACGAGGTGTGGCTATTAAATAACGAGACTGATGCTCCTACAGAAGAACTAAGCATGCGCCAAATCCTAACGACCGCGACAGCTGTGCAACGTAAAGCCTTCTCTTTCGATTGCAGCGTCTCACGTGTTTGTAGAGCAAATCTGTCTGACCGAAACCGTCGTTTGTGTACTACAGGTGTTACTTTCGGTTTGCCAAAAACATGATACTACACATGTAGTAGAGCAACGAATTGTCGTGAAATTTCACATCAAAACTTGATAAAACCGCTACTGAAACTTATATTTTATTAAAAGAAGTTTATGGCGATGAATGTTTATCAAGTGCGCAAGTTTTTTAAGTGGTTCAAGCGTTTCCAAGATGGCCGAGAAGACGTCGGAGATGATGACCGCCCAGGTCGCCTTCCCACATCCAAAACGGATGAAAATATCGATTATAATCTAATCAACATTACTACCGTGAGGTGCTTGCTTAACTCCGTGAAAGAGTAAGGGAAAAAACGACCCGATTTGCGGAAGAACAAGTCACGGGTGCTCCATTCCCTCCGATTATTGTACCAAGCTTCACAAGACTGTACGCCAGAAATGTTCAAAGCAAAGATTCAGAAGTGGGGCATAGAAATGATGAAAATTCCAGATACACTAAAGTTTATAACATCTGAAGTACAAATAAAACTGTAGGAGTAAATAGAAACTTGGTGATTTCTTTCGCCTCTTGGTAATGGCGGCCGCACCGAAGAAAGTTAGCAATAATCAACAATTGAAAACAGTTGAAATATACATGAATTGCTATCTGAGACTCTCGGCAAGTTGAAATGGTAGGAAACCGTATAACACAAACTTCTTGTGCATCCACCATTTTACACACACAGGTAGTCAGTCATGTGACAGAAAGTGGCAGCAACTCCCTTGACGAGACTGTCTTAAAAGATCGTTTCCACCGCCCTGAGTGCGCCCTACCCATCAAGGCTAGATAGAGGGAAAACTACGTAGTAGGGTACTGCCGTCTTGGTAACAAGGACTCGCTTCACTGAACCCAAACCCTACAAGAACTCAATCTTCTTCCAAAGTTCTTCTACTTTTAACATCATCCAGCATCCCTCAGTACTCCAATTTATTTAGTTACTAAGCGACAGAAACCGCCATTGATTCATCACTTCTGGAAACTCATTTTGTTTCATCGAAAACAAAATGATGTACTGAACAGGAATTATAAATAGAAAACTTTACTATTATTTGGATTAGCCGAACAAGCCTAATCCATTTGTACAACCGGATTTTTGATCAGAAAGGACTAGAGCAAAGGTCAAATGAACCAAACAAAATTCAAAATGTATCTGTAGACAAAAAACATCCTGAAACCTCTCTCAAGTCAGTTAAGTGCAGTGTAAAGTAATACCTACTTTTTGTAGACAGGCTTTACGTCCAACTACCAAACATTTAAACAAATCTAAGGCCTAGACCAGGAATCGAAACCCACAATACCACACAACACTTCTCTTATCTTAGCAGGTCTCTCCCACCAATCGTTCGGATATCTACTAGCAACAGTAGTGTAAGACGAAAGTTTTGTTAACCTCAAATTCTCTACGCCAAACTGTCAAATCAACCACTGACGATGAATGGAAATCAAAAAAACCAGTCTAAACATGCAAAACACATGTTTTGGTAGCTCGTCCTTCAAATTTAACATCACCTCACCATATTTTTTCTTCAACACGAAGGTTGATTTCCCTAGATAGCACCAAAAAATAAAATAACAAACATACGTTAATCTGTCGACCTTGGTTAGGTTTACACAAATTTCGTGCAATATTTAGGCTAGATTATTGGACTCTCTTTTCCAAAAGAAACAGAGAGAGAATGAAACGGCAAGGAAATCACGTGATCTATCTAAATACATTTTGTACGTGACTGTACTTTGTCGTGTGTTATTATCTGCAATATAACGAGAGGAGGCAGCATTCCGCTTAACCCTCCCAGACTATAATCATGTTTCTTTGGGGGTGATACTATTGCCGGCCTAAGTTTGCTAGGATAACTAAAGCTATGGACAATACCATTAAATAAGACAAATGGAGCTATCTAAATTGGGCAATATTGCTGACCAAAATATTATATTTCTTTTGCTTCTACCAATTCCTAGCTACATCGCTGTCCTTATCTAGTTTTATTGTATATTATATACATTTAGTAACCACATTCAGTGTAATGTTCTTATCCCACCATTTATATGTCAACTACCACAAAACAAATCTTCACTTCAAACCTAGTGTGGGCTCGCTTCATCACAATGGCTACCCAGAACTGGGTGCAAAACTAAGGAACAACAATTAGGATCAAACAAAACAAAATTAAAAAATACGCACCTTCTATGATTTGAAAACAAACTTGATTTAAATATATCCAAATATCATTTATGGTTAAATGATTATTTTTGGAATAACCCTGAATGACAGCAAACATAACTGCTACAATTTCCATTACTCACCTGTAACAGAAAAAAAATAAAATTAATACAATTAAATAATTTCTAAATTTAAATTGAGCAATTAAAGAAATAATAAAATAATAGTAAAACAAAATAGAGGTTATAAAATAAATGATGGCAATCACTGCCCTCAAGCGGCCACTAAAAGCACTAACAATGTATCTATCTAATTCAACATTAATCGTAAAAATTAATTGGATAAAAAAATAAAATCACACTTAAAAAAGAGTTCAGTACTCGAAAATATTTTTATAGTTTAATATTCTTATAGTGTCAACACAAAGACAAGTATCAATTTGAACAAATCTATTAACAAATAACAGCAGTTACAGAAATAATGAAAACACTACCTACAAGATTGAAACCTGGTAAAGTAAGAAGCTTAATCTGATTAATACTTTGGTAAAGAAATAATTGAAATTTTAAAGAGTTAGAAACTCAAAATTTAAATAACTAAGTTTTTAGAATAAATACCATTTTGTAATCAGCTAAGAGGTTACAGCCATCACTTTAAGCACTTATTACTTGCTACACAACTTGAAAACGAACTGTTTTTGTTTTACTACGAAGCACATACACAACATTTAATTTAATAAAACTAAACATTATTCACAACAATAAACTAAATCACTAAATTAATTTAAACATAGTTTATTGTAAGAAACCGAACTAGGCACAACACTTACAAACAACACAATGGTACTGGCGGAGAAATCAGCTGAATTCAGCAGTACTGCCAACCTACTTTTATACATATTAAACAGAACAAGGGATTATTAAAACTTATACTCATATATATATTTTAAATAAAAGTTTTAATTGTGTAATTTTGACATTAAATACTACTTAATGATTTGAACCACATTTTCTTTTTACAGATACATGTAATTATTTCTCTTTCTTTTAAAATACTGAAGCTTGATGTTGTTTTTGAGAGTAAATAATGTGCCGCATGTTTGTATTCAAATTAATTGACGGACCTGCAAGATATATTGTTACATTTGGATACCAAATTTGGAATTAGTTACTTAAAATTAATTGAAAGCTGCACCTAAGCTTGTTAAAAATTATACAAATACATAATTTCTTCCAGGTCCAGATTGACAGACCGTTCTTTGTGTGATAATCCATTTATGATGACTTTCTAGCTTATCTTTATACTCTTAATCTACACTTGTCTTACATAAATCAAAAACAATTTATATATTTTTCTGATATTCTGAAGGACATCGCAGAATATCTACTCTTTCTTTTTCTTCATCTACCTGAATAGTTTTTTTTCAGTCCTATATTTTCTCCAATCGACGAGCGGAAGGAGAGCACAATCCCAAGCGACTGCAGAACATTATGTTACAACTAGTTTGTCCTTGAAATTGTAAAACACATAAAAAAATGTCCTTTACATTAGATCGTCCGATATTATATTATATAATTTATCTACACTCATTATGCACATTGCATATAGTGCATTTTTTTCAATCAGTACATATTTCTAATCATAATTTTACTATTTTTATTACTTTATTTGAAATAAAATCGACACGTTTTCTGCCATTGATTTGAGCCACAAAAATTTAAGTAGTTTATACCTAGGTATGGTACGAGGTCTGTAAATTAAGTAATGAGACTGATTTTTTAATTTTTTTGTATTCAAAAAGAATTACAATTCTATATTGTCACCTTCAAAATAACTTACTTCTGAAGCCACACAGCGCTGGAGACGTTTCTTCCACTCCTCATAACAGTGCTCGAACTCCGATACTAAAATAGCCTACAGCTGGTCGGTTACAGCCGTTTGAATGTTTTCGACTGTCCCAAAATGAGTTCCCTTGAGGTGATTTTTCAACTTGGGGAAGAGAAAAAAGTTACAAGGACTCAAGTCAGGCGAAAATAAGGAGACTGAGGAGCTACAGGAATGTTTTTACTGGCCAAAAACTCTTGTTTATTGAAATTGCTGTGTGACAAGGAGCATTATCGTGTGATGCAACACCCCACTTGTTCTTGATGTTTGGTCTCACACGAATGACCCTTTTTCGATCCACGGAATCGTCCACAAAGAGGTTCTACCTCAAGGTCAAACGGTCAATCAACACTTGAAAAACTTCGAAAAAAGAGTCATTCGTATGAGACCAAACATCGAGAACAAGTGGGTGTTGCATCACACGATAATGCTCCTTGTCACACAGCAATTTCAATAAACAAGAGTTTTTGGCCAGTAAAAACATTCCTGTGGCTCCTCCAGCCTCCTTATTCGCCTTACTTGAGTCCTTGTGACTTTTTTTCTCTTCCCGAAGTTGAAAAATCACCTCAAGAGAACTCATTTTGGGACAGTCGAAAACATGCAAACGGCTGTAATCGACCAGCTGAAGGCTATTCCAGTAACGGAGTTCGAGCACTGCTATGAGGAGTAGAAGAAACATCTCCAGCGCTGTTTGGCTTCAGAAGGAGGTTATTTTGAAGGTGACAATATAGAATTGTAATTCTTTTTGAATAAAATTTTTTTTAAAAAAATCAGTCTCATTAATTAATTTACAGACCTCGTATATGCTATGGACGTTAAGTTCTAAACAATGGAGGGTCTAACCAAGTTAAACGACTCATTTTTGTAAAATATCAATAGATTCCCTAAAAACTAAATAAACTATAGTTAAAAATCGCAAAAACATCAAAAAATTATTTAAAAAAAAAATAACAAAAGCTGAATTGAATTACAAACCATTTTGTATTCTAATTTTACATTGTAGATTTACGTGAAGTCCTGTTGTGTTTTCATCACGTCATAAACACAAATTTTGCATTACTTTTATTTCTGTTTATGTTAATATTTTATGCAGTTATTTCATCCCCACCCAAAATAAAAAATTTAAAAAAAAAAACAATAGGAGAGTGTTCTACTGATGGAATGATGGATAAATCAATAAAAATGACCTAATTCTCATGGTAAGACATCAGGGAAACGAAAAACAAAATACATTGTTATGAACATATAAACGAACAGATCACGTGAGAAATATTGTAGACAATTTCAAATAAAATTGAGATCACTCTTTAGAACAATGTGGCGCATAACAGTACGAGGGTCGTTTGAAAAGTCCGTGCAAAGTCAGAGAGATAGCACCACTGGCGCGTATCGAGGTATGTTTAGTTAGTAGCATCTCTTGGAAGAACCCACACCAAGTTTCAGCCAGATCGGTCTATTTTTTTGTGTTTGGCATTCGTTTGAATCGAGGAAGTCGAGTGATTTTCAAAAAATGGACAAAAAAGAATTTCGTGTGTTGATTAAACACTACTTTATGAAAGGCAAAACGCCTCAGGAGACTAAAGAGAAGCTTGATAAACATTATGGTGACTCTGCACCTTCGATTAGAACAGTTTATAAGTGGTTTCAAAATTTTCGGAGTGGCCATATGGGCACATGTGACGCTGAACGTTCTGGAGACGCCCTGTTGAGGTTACTACTCCAGAAATCATTGATAAAATCCATGATATGGTGATGGATGACAGAAGAGTGAAGGTGCGTGAGATTGCTAGTGCTGTGGGCATCTCTCAAATGAATATTTTGCATCAACATTTGGACATGACAAAGCTATCCGCAAGATGGGTGCCGCGATTGCTCACGCTTGACCAAAAACGAAATCGTGTGAAGTGTTGCAAGGACGGTTTGCAGCTGTTCCAGAAGAATCCGCAGGACTTTAAGCGTCGTTTCGTCACTGTGGATGAAACATGGATACATCACTACACTCCTGAGACCAAAGAAAAATCTAAACAATGGATTACCAAGGGGGAATCTGCGCCAAAAAAGGCGAAGATCGTTCCTTCGGCCGGAAAGATTATGGCGACTGTCTTTTGGGATTCGCAAGGAATAATCCTCATCGACTATCTGGAAAAGGGTAAAACTATTACAGGTGCATATTATTCATCGTTATTGGACCGTTTGAAAACCGAGCTGCAAGAAAAACGCCCACGATTGGCCCACAAAAAAGTCCTTTACCATCACGACAACGCACCAGCTCACACCTCAGCAGTTGTGGTCGCAAAATTAATGGAAATAGGGTTCCAACTCGTTTCACATCCCCCCTGTTCTCCAGACTTGGCTCCCTCGGACTACTATTTGTTCCCCAATATGAAGAAATGGCTGGCGGGAAAAAGATTTTATTCAAACGAGGAGGTGATTGCAGAAACGAATGGCTATTTTTCAGTCTTGGACAAATCCTATTATTCGGAAGGGATCAACAAACTAGAGCAGCGTTGGACGAAGTGTATAAGCCGAATTATTCAATTATTCACTGATCTCTGAGAAAATAAGTTTAAAAATAAAGAAAAACATTCCCTTTAAAAAACAGAACTTATACTCTATAAAACTAATACACATGGTATGCAAACAATGCAATAAATGAAAATGCGTTTACTAAAGTGCACGTAGAGATGTTTACTAGCAAAAGAAACCAACTTCGTGACATGCAAACAAATTAGTTTAAATTTTTATTAGATAATAAGAAACAATAGTTTGTAGGGGGACAAAACTGGACCAGTTAGGGGCAATTTAAAAGAAAAAAAATATGGTTAATAAACACGTCTAAGGGATACTTGAATTCATTGAGACTTGAAAACATGAAGTGAATAACGCGGAGGCGCTACCAAGCACTTCTTAATATTGTTTTGTTATCATTAACTAAATATGTTTTATTAGCAAGGATTATTGTAGTTATTACATCATAACTGGGGGAGTAAAACAGTAATTTTTCTAGTTATTAATCCATATTTCTACTGTTTTATTGCCAGGAAGTTGTAGAGAAATAAATCCAATCCAAGAACCGGAAAGAAAGAGCAGTATACTTATCACTGCAGGACCAACAAGGATCCGGTGGTGGAGAATAACCCTAATGGGAATAACATTTTGGTAAGATGCCAGGCCATGCTGCTCAAAACGGGTAAATAACATACTTCTTGTAAAATAGAAAACAAAAATGTACAGGCGAAAACAAAAAGCAAAAAATTATTTAGCGAAAAGAAATTTCTGGAACAGTTTTTGTCATGACGTAGAGTGTATTGTCTGAACGGTTAAAGTAATATTATAGAGCATACAAATACATAATTACTATAACTAGTGATAAAAAATGAAATGAATAAATAACAAAATATGGCGATCATTGCACCAGCAATAAGAACATTATCAAAGTGTAGAAAGACTCACAATATCTAGTCGCACGCAGCCAAAGTGAGAGCAAACAGCCTCCCTCTCATTGTAATGGTGGCATAGCACGATACATAATGTATTCAATTACATTAACACTATGGTTTCTTTCTTTTTATTACATTAGCTTCCACTTCTATTATAAATAATTTTTTTTAAAAAGCAATAATTAAAGTATGGCAGCTTTTTTTAAAAATAAAAATTCAAATTAGATTCATGTATGAATCCTTTTAAATTAATAATTTGTTTTTTATTTTATTTTGTAATTTACAATCTTGTATACAGTTGTATACAAGATTGTAAATATGGAGAGAGTGATGAACTGGTGCGGGAGGAGAGCAGGAGGAGAGAAACTACCCAGCGGTAGCACTCTCTACAGGAGAGAGGGGAATGTGAGGAGGAGAGTGATGAACTGGTGCGGGAGGAGAGCAGGAGGAGAGAAACTACCCAGCGGTAGCACTCTCTAAAAGAAAAGGATGACGTTTAGGTCTTCAGACTGCGAGGAAGTCGCGAGTCCATTGGCATTGATTCAGTCGACGAGTAGGATAGTTAGAAATGTCAGAGGAGGCGAGAGACTGTACTAGAGGATTAGAGCAAGTAGAGAGTGTAGTATAGTACTGGCGATTCAGTCGGCGAGGAGCATTATTAGGAATGTCAGAGGAGGCGAGAGACTGCACAAGAGGATTAGAACAAGTAGAGAGAGTAGTATAGTACTGGCGATTCAGTAGGCGAGGAGCATTATTAGGAATGTCAGAGGAGGTGAGAGACTGCACAAGAGGATTAGAGCAAGTAGAGAGACTAGTATAGTACTGGCGATTCAGTCGGCGAGGAGGATTGTTCAGGTTGTCAGAGGAGGCGAGATACTGCACAAGAGGATTTGAGCAAGTAGAGAGAGTAGTATAGTACTGGCGATTCAGTAGGCGAGGAGCATTATTAGGAATGTCAGAGGAGGTGAGAGACTGCACAAGAGGATTAGAGCAAGTAGGGAGAGCAGTATGGAACTTTTAGGTATTTAGTCTTGGCGAGCTGGTTGTACGAATGGGGATGTTAAGGTCGGTGTGAAGAGTGAGGTTAGTCACCGTAGAAAGGAGCTTCAGCTATCTGTCGGAGTAGTTTTGACTGATATGTCCTGTACTGTCCGTATGTTTATAGGTTTGGCTGAACCCCACAGCTCTAGTCCGTAGGTCCACATAGGTTTGAAGGATAGTACTGTATATTAAGCGTTTCGAGTTCTATGGGTAATTTGGAGCGTCGTCCAAGTAGTCTGTAAAGCAGTTTCGCACGTTTTGCGTCAATGCTTGTCTTTTAAGTCTAGTGTGTGGGTTCTACGTGAGTCGATTAACTATGTAGAGCCCAAGGTAGCTAGCACCAGATCTGTACAAGGAAGAGGATTGCTGTTGAAAATGGACAGGTAGACAGGAGCCCCGCCGAAGAGTAAACGTGGCATGCGCTGGCATTTCTGTGGGTTCATTTTAATCCGCCACTTCTTGGCCCAGGATTCTATTTTCTGTAAGTGTGTCTGTAACTTGTATGAAGCTGATGAAGGATGTGTACTTGTGGCTAGTATGGCTGTGTATTAATAATTTAAATTTAATTAAAGGACTGACTAGAACTTATCTAACTTTAAGAGTATAAAATATTATTTTGTGCATATTTCTAATAAGTATAGGTCAAAAGGTTAGATGTTATATGCAGCTCTCCGCCATTTTTCTTTTTTTGGGGATAATTTTTTGGAAAATCACGAATAAAGCACTTTTTATCAAAAATGTTACCTTAAGACAGTTCTCAAGCGGTAAAAAGATATTACTAAAAGGAGGTAAATAGACTGCGGTAAAGAAAATAAAAATAAAAATAAAAGGAGATCAGAAAGATTAGGAAGTATGTCAGAAACTAAAGCAGGAAAAAAAAGAGGTAACACCTTTTCCGTTGGGAAAGATGAGAGAACAATCTGTCAGGAAATGAGGGACAAGAACTAGTTCTTGGCGATGTTGTAGATGTTAACTACATAATAGAGCAATTACTGCTGAGAAAAGGGAACGCAAAAGAGAAGATAAACCATCAATTAGAATACAAAATCTATACGCAACCTGTGGTACGCGAAAAATAATGAATAATGGTGGACTTAAAAAAAATTTAAGCATAAAAATATCATAGAAACGTTTTTCTCTATATTACATAAAAATTATTTTAATTAATAAATTAATTTACAGTAAAGTTGTTAATATGTACAATAAAAAGGTTGGTATGCCTCAAGATATACGAGAAAATATAACAGCACTTTTAACTGGATTAAAATAGTTTTTCATGGAGTATTTTCCAAAACCCGAAAACACAAATGATAATTGGATTTTAATCCGCCTTCTATAAAGAAAATTTAGGAAAAGCTGCATCATTATCGATAAAAGATAAAGAAAATTTAATAGAATTATCATGTGACAGAACTTAAATGGTAACTATGTAAAGATCTGCTTAAAGAGACTGATTGTAATGAGTAAGCTCTATCCAAGCAACATTAAATTTAATTGGTAGTTACAGGTAGTTGAATGCTTAAAAGAAATTAATTTAGAAGATTTGGGCACAAATATAATAATCCTAAAGAAGAACTTTGTAAATTAATTAAGAGAAAAATATGTACGCAATTTTTAATTATTTAAAAAAGTTTTAAAACTAAGATCTTACACTTTACAAAGTTTATAAAGTGAAAATGAACTTGGAACTCCTTTGCAACAGATACATTGTATCTCTATACAAATAAAGATGATAATAATAAAATAACACACTCGGAATAACAAATTTCACGAAATACAATCATTTTTAAGAAGTGGTACAATTTAGCATGATGTACTACCAAGTGGTACGCGAGCCAAAAAATGTTTGGGAAACGCTGCGGCTAAACATTCAAAAAGTTTGCAGAGTAAATTCTAACATTTATTTGAACAAAAAAATTCTTAGCTGATGAAATCTGATGAGAGAAAAACTGCTTTAGTCGAAAATTTTGTAAAAAAACAGGACACAGCAAAATCAAGTTCTGTTAAGTCGCAGAGCGTGACCAAGAGGTATATTTTTACGGGAGCTGTGTTCATCCTCTTAAGGTGTGAATTTATGTGTGGATGTATGGTGTCCTCCAGTTCTGTAAAAAAAAAACATGGAAGAAGTTCTATGAGGAGTCCCATGTGCGGATGGGAACGTCTTGGGCAGAAAGAAAGAGAAAGTGAAGTGACAATGGTTGTTCTACAGATGAAGGAAGATTTTTTTTTTTTTTTTTTTTTTGAAGCACGCACAATGCGTTTGTATGGGTGAAGTGGAGAAGAGAATAGTGGAATAGAGGTAGAAGGAGAGTATGTTATAGAGTATGAGAGGGAGGATGCCGAAGCACGAGCGAATGAAGGACGAGAGAGAAACGGGGCGCCACAAGGTTTTTGGAGAAGGGTGTCCGTTATTGATCCTCTCTAGGGGGCAAACACCCGCCGCCTCCACTGGGAAGCTGCAGCGACTGAGAGGGCCGAACTGACAGCAGTAAGCAAGCAACACCCTTGAGCAGAAGCACCGAACTCCTGATTCCAACGAGGGACAACCACGCTAAATACACACATAAAATCAGTGCTTTATTAAGAGAGCTACCCTACCTTTACCTGGCAACCTTAATTAGATAAAAGCAACTACACCAATGAAACCTTACAAATTAAATCAATATGGTTTCTATACAAAAGTATAAATGAATTTTAAGGGTACCAACAGCAGTATTCGTCTTTGATTTTATTTAATTCAACCAATTAAAAGTGAGATAAAAAAATAAATGCCAATTTTGGTCATGATATTTACTTATTGTGCCGAGCTTTCGACCTAAGGGACATCTTTAGGGCTGTAGAACATATTTTACAATGAGATTACAATAATTGTATTAATATGAATTTGTATGCTAATAATAATAAATAATATAGGGAAGGGATTAGCTATGAGGTTAGCATACTGGACTCCCACGCGGAAGTCCCGGGTTCGAATCCAGCTGCTGACCCTTAGATTTTCTCTTCCTAGGAGCTTCTTACAGCTCACTGTCCGGTGTTGGACAGTGTTGTCTGTAACGGGAGAACACTGTCCGGAGGCCGGCAGTGCACTGGAAAAAGCTCCGGGCGCTAATAACCTCAGCTGTTGATGCGCCTTAAATCATTTAAAAAAATAATAATAACTGTGTTTATTTAGAAACAACATACATACAAATCCAAAATATTTACCCTAGATTCGACTAGGGCGGCCTCAAGGCTTACGCCACTGCGACCCCTTTGGATCTATTGTGCTAATATTTACTCTATCTAAATAATCAAACATTACCTACTATAATTAACAACGAAACACACCTTGGGCATGGACTTAGTCTGTCTGCCAAGTTCACTCTATATAAAATTTACTAAACTTCGTACCTAAACAATTTATTTCAGTGTTCAAAAAAATTATTTTTTTTGCGTTTATTTATGCTACAATCCACTCGTTAGCGCTATAAGTAACAGTGATAACCGAGTAACAACTGATAAGTAACGAGTGGAGAAGTTACCGCAGTGGTAACACTCCCAACTATTAGACGGTTAGTCACTCTCTTCACTGGAGAGGAGATCACGAGGCCACACTGTCTCTTAAGGCGTCTTGTCGAGCTGTCAGGAAGAGTTCTAGAAGAAAGATTTTGAGCAAAAGGATTTATATGAGTTGCAGGCTGAAGTAGAGTTTTCTGTAACGTGTTTTAGCAACTTCGGTGATAAAAGGAATGTTAAGGTCAGTGTGTATAGTCAGGTTGGAGACATAAAATGGAGCGTTTTCAATAGTTCGAAGTATTTTAGATTGAAGATGATTGAATCCTTTGGAGATTGGAGCGTTTGGTTGAACACCACAGCTCTATTCCATACACCCATATGGGTTTCAAAGTAGAAGTATAAATCAGTCTTCTGCTGTCCAGAGAGAGTTTTGATCTACCGTCTAAGAGTCTATTAAGCAGTCGATAGCGTCTGTTCAGTTCTGTTCTTTTTAGTCTAGTGTGGGGGTTCCAAAAAAGTCTTCGGTCTAAGTAAAGCCCAAGTAAGTATTAAAAATAAAAATGATTTATTAACAATTTCCTATAATTTACAAACTGCCACTGTATACTTATTCAGCTTGCCTCCAATCATGGCCATTCAAATAGAGATTAATCTCACTTTTCTCAAGTTTTCTTGTTTCCCAAGAACTGTACCCTGAACTCCTGTAAAATCGGACATTTCCCAATCAAATGGACTATATCTTCAACCTCCCCAAGATTATAGAGAGTACAATAATGCCAATTATTCTTTCCTGTTTACTCGTAAAATTTAAATTAAACAGTGCATCTCTCAGCTTCATAATTACATTAATAAATTTCAGTCGGTTTTCACCATTAATATATCCGTTCTCCCTAAAATCCAACTGATTTCGTGTACAGTAATGTAGTAAATATAAATATCACAACTGAAATTGGCATTTATTATTTTTCAACCCTAATCAAAGTAAAGTAAAAGTGTGAAGTTTACAAGAAAATCTGCTCACATATAAAAAATCTAATCTACAGCCGGCCTTATGAGGCTGTACAGGAGACACAGTTATAAGAACTCTGGGCGCGCACATCCTCCCAAAACGGCCAGGATGAATCAATATCGATCAAACATTTACAGGAGCGGTTAACCGAAATAAACTCATCCAAAACCAAGACTTACAAATCCAATTAAATAACTGAATAATGCGATAAAGATAAAGTGAGTAGTTAAAAATACAGTTATGTATCGTTCAGTTTATTTGTAATATTTTAACACTATTACTTTTTATAGCTATCTGGTATTTAGTAACAATTAAATAAATTTTATCGACTGCAATAATTGGAAAAATCAAAACTTATTCAAACGACTGATAAGCTATTCCTGGTTTAATTATCAATTGACATAGCCAATTTAGGTTCACCACGTTACAATTCAAAATAGCTCATTGTTATTTTAACCAGTCGCGACCAAAGCCAACATTGATTAACTACTCTACAGAGAGAGGGAGATTATCCCAGGAAAGGTTTACGCCTCCAAATGATCCAACGCCATCATAAAATTCATTCATTAAAACTCTTTTTAGCACGAATTAGATTCAAACTTATAAAATCTTATAATAGTATATATTAAAATTACTCATAAATATTGGATACATGCAACTATAGTAGAAGAAAAAAGATTTATTAAATGATCCACTTTCTGAGAAAAGTTTGCCTAATACTAATTAAACATTTCATATGAATATGTTGCTTCCAGAGGAAGATTTAGAGCGGCCGTAATTTTACAGGATTTCATAACCCAAAAAATTTTCAACCCTTTATATCTTCTCAATTTATATTAATGTACACAAATAAACTATAGCTTATAACTGAGGAAAACAAAGTGTACAAAATAACAAAATTTCATATTAATATAATGTTTACAGAGGAAGATATAGAGCGGCCGTAATTTTGCAGGATTTCATGACCCAAAAAATTTTCAACCGTTTATGTCTTCTAAATTTATAGATCTGTACACAAATAAACTATAACTTATAATTAAGGAAAACGAAGTGTACAAAAGAACAAAATTTCATACGAATATGTTGTTTATAAAGGAAGATATAGAGCGGCCGTAATTTTACAGGATTTCATGACCCAAAAAATTTTCAACCCTTTATGTCTTCTAAATTTTTAGATCTGTACACAAATAAACTATAGCTTATAATTAAGGAAAACAAAGTGTACAAGAGAACAAAATTTCATACGAATATGTTGTTTACAAAGGAAGATATAGAGCGGCCGTAATTTTGCAGGATTTCATGACCCAAAAAATTGTCAACCGTTTATGTCTTCTAAATTTATAGATCTGTACACAAATAAACTATAGCTTATAACTGAGGAAAACGAAGTGTATAAGAGAACAAAATTTCATACGAATATGTTGTTTACAGAGGAAGATATAGAGCGGCCGTAATTTTACAGGATTTCATGACCCAAAAAATTTTCAACCTTTTATATCTTCTCAATTTTTGGATCTGTACACAAATAAACTATAGCTTATAACTGAGGAAAACAAAATGTATAAGAGAACAAAATTTCATACGAATATGTTGTTTACAGAGGAAGATATAGAGCGGCCGTAATTTTACAGGATTTCATGACCCAAAAAATTTTCAACCCTTTATATCTTCTCAATTTATGGATCTGTACACAAATAAACTATAGCTTGTAACTGAGGAAAACAAAGTGTACAAGAGAACAAAATTTCATACGAATATGTTGTTTACAGAGGAAGATATAGAGCGGCCGTAATTTTACAGGATTTCATGACCCAAAAAATTTTCAACCCTTTATACCTTCTCAATTTTTGGAACTGTACACAAATAAACTATAGCTTATAACTGAGGAAAACGAAGTGCATATGAGAACAAATTTTCATACGAATATGTTGTTTACAGAGGTAGATATAGAGCGGCCGTAATTTTACAGGATTTCATGACCCAAAAAATTTTCAACCCTTTATATCTTCTCAATTTATATTTCTGTACACAAATAAACTATAGCTTATAACTGAGGAAAACAAAGTGTATAAGAGAACAAAATTTCATACGAATATGTTGTTTACAGAGAGAAGATATAGAGCGGCCGTAATTTTACAGGATTTCTTGACCCAAAAAATTTTCAACCCTTTATATCTTCTCAATTTATGGATCTGTACACAAATAAACTATAGCTTGTAACTGAGGAAAACAAAGTGTACAAGAGAACAAAATTTCATACGAATATGTTGTTTACAGAGGAAGATATAGAGCGGCCGTAATTTTACAGGATTTCATGACCCAAAAAATTTTCAACCCTTTATATCTTCTCAATTTTTGGAACTGTACACAAATAAACTATAGCTTATAACTGAGGAAAACGAAGTGCATAAGAGAACAAAATTTCATACGAATATGTTGTTTACAGAGGAAGATATAGAGCGGCCGTAATTTTACAGGATTTCATGACCCAAAAAATTTTCAACCCTTTATATCTTCTCAATTTATGGATCTGTACACAAATAAACTATAGCTTGTAACTGAGGAAAACAAAGTGTACAAGAGAACAAAATTTCATACGAATATGTTGTTTACAGAGGAAGATATAGAGCGGCCGTAATTTTACAGGATTTCATGACCCAAAAAATTTTCAACCCTTTATATCTTCTCAATTTTTGGAACTGTACACAAATAAACTATAGCTTATAACTGAGGAAAACGAAGTGCATAAGAGAACAAAATTTCATACGAATATGTTGTTTACAGAGGAAGATATAGAGCGGCCGTAATTTTACAGGATTTCATGACCCAAAAAATTTTCAACCCTTTATATCTTCTCAATTTATGGATCTGTACACAAATAAACTATAGCTTATAACTGAGGAAAATAAAGTGTATAAGAGACCAAATTTCATACCAATATATATTGTTGGGTAAGAACTGACAGGTCTGCCAATGTGACATTTGTACGCAAAATAAACAAATATTGTCAGCTGGTAAAATAACTTTGTGCCTATATTTTGTCCAATTAGTAGATAAACATGTCATCAGTAATGTTCATTACTAGATTCCCACGCATTGCCACTTAATTAACCTTCAAATTAGTTAATTACTTTCAGTCAATCTTTTTCTCTTTTTTCTTTGAAGCACCACAATTTCAACATTAAAAACATAAGTTTTTTATGAAGTTTAAATAATCAGAAACATGTTGTTTCAATTCAATGCGATCCCAAAAAATATAAACTCTATACTTTACTGTCTAGTGAATCTAGGAATACAAACTTTCAATATATAATCTAAGCGCCAGCAATAATGTTTAATTGAAGGTTTTCTCTTGGAGCCAGTGGTGTTCTTGTTATTGCACAGAAGATTAATGTTCTCTATGTAATTTATCTAAAATTTTCCAACATGGGCCATACTTTTCATCAAATAACTCCCTTGCGATTTGTGTTAGCGAAAACAAATTAAAATAGATTATTGTTAATTCAAGTATTTAAATTTTTAGTGTTATTTTTATTACGACTTTAGATATAAATTCAAATAATGAAAAAGCTTCACCTAAATTTTATATATCCTTTGAAATAAATCAGTCCTTATTTGATGACTCGACTTCATCGTATTTGACTTGATAATATATCTTTTTTTTTTTTTTACTATCAGATGGAAGCCCCGCCCACCATAAAACCCAGTGAGTGTGACCACATCAATAGAATCCACTCGTTGCCATCAATGGCTTTCAGATTTTATTTTATTTTTTTTCCAGCTAACCACCTTAGAAGGCCCCACAAATCCTTATTGGTTTGGTCTAGTGGTTAAGAGCGTGGCTTTAAATCGCTAAATATCGGGCCAATTATTTATTATAAATTTAGCTAAGGACATTTAAATTTCAATTACTGAAAAATTGTCTGGATTTGTTGGCGTCTTAGCCTGAAAACACTTGTTCGGATTTGTTATTTGGATTTTTTTTTTTTTTTTTTTTTTGTGGGAGGTCACGAGTTCGAATTCCGCATTTAGCTACCTTTTTTATTTGTAAGAAAAAATTGTTTAAAGTAAAGGATGAGCTTGTGCCTTCGTCCCCGATACCTAATTGGTAGTTCCAACGTTAGATTAGATTAGATTAGTCTAGGGCGGCCTCAAGGCCTACGCCACTGCGACCCCTTTGGGTCTATTGTGGCTCCCCTAACTTTAAAGCTTACCCTCCAGACCTGTCCTTTTAATCAGACTCTTAATGCTGGAGAGTGACTCTTGGGTAAAGCTCACCAGGCTTTGGTTTTTTCCTCCCCGAGAAGTAAACATCCTTAGCCATACATGGCCCCTCACACTGACACAACACGTGTAGTGCCGTTTCCTCCTCTTTCTGACAGAACCTACAGAGGCTATCATCTGCCAGGCCCATACGATGCATGTGTTTTCTGAGTCTGTAGTGGCCAGTTAATAGGCCTACAATCATTTTGATAGCCCCACGGCCATGACGGATTAATTCTGCAGTCAGCCTCGGCGAATAGCCTTTAATAAACTCCTTCGCCTGTCTCTGCCCAGTGGTGGCAAAGTTCCAACGTTAAGCCCCACTTGAAAAAATAGGCAATTACTTTACTTCCTTTATTATAAAATATATATTAAATTATTTTCTTTCACTTTTATCAGAACCCATCGAAAATTCAGTTACCATTCTCTCAATAAATAACAATACTTTTGTTTAGCAAAGAACGAAATTGGTTTTAAAATGTTATTATAAAAGTAATTTAAGACAATTAGCGAAGGCAATAAATGATTGATTTCTAACTTTTTTTCAATTATAAAAGGAATAATTACAAATAACAAACTACCATATGACAAAATAGTAACAAATAAACATTAATAATAAAGAATACATAATAAATTAATAACTAAATACAATCAAGGAAGTTTGTAATAAAATAAATTACATGAAATACATCACAAAGTTATAATAAAAAGTTATAATAAACACAGTGGCCATTTATGATCGATTACTTGGTGGAAGGTTTCACCAATGTGAAGGTTATCCACTCCATTCCGGGGTTTTGTTGTGATTTTGTTTATTTTTTATTTTTTTTTATTGACACTTTGATTTGGTTAAATCTATTTGGTCTGTTTATTAACTAAACTGTCATAAGATAAATGTCAGATTTTAGTTTGGGTTAAAAAACATTTACATTTACTACCACGTTATTGCTTTAATTTATCACTCTACTCTTGTTATTGCTGTCACAACATAACAAATAAATAAATGTGTGAATAATTTTTTTTTTTTTTGTCTTCTCCTGAAATCGCTAAATATCGGGCCAATTATTTATTCTAAATTTAGCGAAGGACATTTAAATTTCAATTACTGAAAAATTGTCTGGATTTGTTAGCGTCTTAGTCTGATAATGATAACACTTGTTTGGATTTGTTATTTGGATTTTTTTTTGTATCCATAGAACGACTCTAAGTAAAGTAAGTAAAGTAAAGTAATCGCCTATTTTTTCAGGCGGGGCTTAACGTCCAACTACCATTTACTAGGTGTCGTGGACGGAGGCGACTAGCAAACGTACTTTACTATTTCTCATTTAACCATTTAATAAAATCCAAGGCCTAGAGACCGGGAATCGAACCCAGTACCACGATGCATATTAGCTTTACTGGTCTCACCTCTTAACCCGCTCGGCTACCGTGGCGCCTCATAGAACGACTCTAGCTCACCATTAATTCACACATACGTATAACCGCATAAATCATTTTTTTAGTAGCTCTGGAATGGACCACTCTCTTTAACTTCGATCTATGATTCTTTATTTTCGATCCACGACAAAACTGATTGTAATTTTAATACACAGTAAAGCCGTAATATGAAAGAACTAAATTTTTACAATTATTTCCAAATTTTAAGGGAAATTTGAGTAGTAGAAGAAAAAAACCCCAATTATATACACCAGCTGGAATATAATAATTTTTTTTTTTTTTTTTTTTTGGCCTTATTGTACACCGCAAATTAGCCATTGGTAACGTGTACTTGCGATTAATTTAAAGTTGAACAGTCGGATTTGTGTTGAAACGTACAGCTTGAAAGATGTTACGAGGGGATATAATTTATTTCTTTTATATTGTTATTTTGTTTGTTCGGATGTAGTTGTATAGTTCTCGGTAGATGTCTGTATGGTGCGTCAGTATAGTGTGTAAATCGGCTGGTAGAGGGCAGTCTGTCTTCAGTAATGCCTTCCACAGCTGATCCCTGCCGTTGGTATATTTGTCACAGGCTAAGATTATATGATTGGCATCAGCTATTGACTCGGAATCACAAGGACATGTAGAGTTTATGTGAATTCCGATACGCGCCAAATGGTGTGGTGAATAATTATGATTAAATCTTAGCCTGCAGATGGTGCTGTAAAATCCTCTACCTTCTGTGAATTGATTGAACCACGGTTTGACCGGAATGGAAGGTTGAATGGATGAATAGAATTTACCCTTCAGATTTTTTGATATGGAGTAACTTTCTTCCCATTTTTTATAACTTATTCTCTTGTAATAGCTTTTTATGTCTGAGGGAGATAGTGAGTTAATGGTAGGCTCCCGCAATCGAGTGGCTGCTTTCGCCGCAGCGTCAGCCTTCTCATTGCCGACCAGCCCGTAATGGCCTCTCACCCATATCAGATATACTGACTTACCATTCCTAATCAGTTGGTTCAGCAAGTTTAAGGAATCTATAATCAGGAAAGAGGGGTCTCTGCCTGGGTTTTGTAATTTTTGGAGCACACCTTTGCTATCACTCAAAATAATGGCGTGCTGGACCGTCGATGACAGTAAATAAGCTAAGGATTTATTGATGGCTACTAATTCTGCAGTAAAAACTGAGGCTAAATTATTGAGTTTATATTGAGAACAGGAATCTAACTGGGAATCATAAATTGCACATCCAACTCCGTCACTACTTTTAGAGCCATCGGTATAGAAATAATTAAAGTGAGGGAATTTGTTCTCGAGTTTGGACAGGAGGTAAGAATTATTTACTGCATTGGGAAGATCCGGGTCGTATTGGTAGAAGTTGACGGAGATATGCGAACTATAGTTTTGAATCAGTGTAGGGTAGTCAAAATGATATCTAGGAAGGATTTCAAGGTGATTTAAGGGGACTGAGAAGTGCGACAAGTCACAGAAAACTTCTACTAGTATTGGACTTTTCCTTTCAAACCAGTATCTTTCTGTGAAGACTCGAGTAGCTATGTGACTGATTCTGCGAGTTACTGGATGATTTTTGATTCTCAGTCTGTCTACAATGAAGCGGGAAGCTAACAGCTTCCTTCTCATATTTAGTGGGAAGTCACGGGCCTCTACTAAAAGGGCGTTGATAGGAGTGGATTGGAGAGCCCCCAAGCAGGACCTCAGCGCTTTGTACTGAATTCTTTCTATTTTCACCAAGTGATTTTTTGCAGCATCCCCGTAGAGGAAACAACCATAGTCTATTCTCGAAAGAATTAATTGTCTGTAGAGCATTAGCGATGTTTTGATATCGGCTCCGTAGTTCAGACGGTTGATGCATCTCAGTATGTTTAGCGACTGTTCACATCCCTTAACCAACTGTTCAATTTGCTGTCTCCATAACAATTTGTTATCTATTGCCATAGATATATATGCTAATATAAACTGCATTTTTCGCGAATAACTAACCTAACTATACTGAAGAATTTTCACATGCAATGAAAATGGGACGCAATGAACATATTAACGAGAGAAAAAAACAAAAACAAAAAACCAATCTTCATTATAGTAAAATATTGTAGTTCTGGATGTTTCCCAACAACTTACGTAGACTAACCATCCTCACAAAATAATGAGGTTCTATTAAAAAATAAAATAATAAACTTAAAAAATAAAAAAGTAGAGTAAATAAGAACTAAAAAATATATTTTAGGATGAATAATGGAGGCCAAAGAGAAATGGAAAGCGTTATTGTTTTTCCTTCCTCACGAATATCTTAGCGTTAATGGAAAAGTGTCAGCCATTTTATTTATTTGTTTAAAGTTTTCTTACAATTGTTTTTTTAACAACTCTATTTTTTACTTAAATATAGTCTTAATGCCTTGATATAAAAAATAAAGGCAATTTACTTAAACAGAATGTTGTAGTGTTGGTCTAGTGGTCAAGAGAGTGGTTTTGTATAAGGGAGATCCCTGGTTCGAATCCCGCGTACGACTATTTTTTATTTGTTAGAAAAAATTGTTTATAGTTAAGTATGAGCTTTCGGCCCCGCCCACGACACCTAATTGGTAGTTGAACGTTAAACCCCGCCTTAAAAAGTAGGCGATTACTTTAATTTTAGGGAAAAAATTAAAGAACCATTATTGGGCAATAATTCAAATTAGAGATTTGTAGAAATGATTCTCCCCCTTCCCTCTTAAGATAGATTCCACAATGATAAGGATAATAGATGAGAGACCATAGTCTATAAAGGAGAAAGGATAAGTATTGTCTCTATGAGAACCAAACTTCTCTACTGTTGCGAATAACCACAACAACAACAAACATAAACCAGCCAAAACGATAAGAACTATAGAGCCCAATTATAACCAAGCTGAAGAACTAAGTGTTGATGATTGGATGTTGCGAATAAAACTAACAGTAAGAAGATATGTGGTATATAAGTGAATAAAGAAGCTATTTACACCCTAGAGACTGGGATATTCACTTTGGGAGTTAAGTAGATCTTTTCCTTCAATCTGACAGAACCTGGGAAATTTCGTTTTATCAGTTCTATTATATTTATTGAGACAGAGTTCTGGGTCCCATTCATTCTTTCAATCTTAAAAGTTGTTAAAACATGTTGTAATAACAAATTGTTTTCACCTCATTGTTAAAAACACGGAAAAAAAAAAAATAAATAAATCCTTGACAATTTAATAGCAGACATCCATTGCACAGTTAAAAGTTAAATCAATTTTAGAAAAATATCATGACGTCAGAAATAGCAAGTGACAATTTTGATTCAAGAGGCGCCTTAAGGTTGAGAAATGGTGGAAATGGATGACTTTCTCTGGCCGATATTCAATTAAATCAAATTTTCTACAAAAAATATTTTATGACTTGATTTTAGATTTCTGCCCGCATACGCGGCTGACGTGCGACCAAAAGTGAGGGTTTGCAGATGACCCCCATTTTCATATATACAGTTTTAAAGAGTATAAAAAGTTATGAAAGAAACCGGAAACCGCAATTCGATATCTTCAAAATTAAATGTGCTAGACCATTTTAAAATCTGGTATTTATTAAACATATTTCAATTTTTTAACTTGTTATCAAAGAGAAAGAAGAGCACGCGATAGGTCATTTTTATGTATTTTTTCATCCCATTTCTACTGGAAATATTGCCAAGGCAGTAAAGCTAGTATTTTTCTTAATATCGGGAAATAAGTAGTTTTCCGAGTGATTTTTCTAAGAAAAATCAAATGTTAAGAGCTTTAGATGTTCTCAAGCATACACAAAATGGCTAAAAAGTAATTTTACATCTATTACAAACAAGAAGGTTTACTAATTTTTTTGGTAATTTTGGTTGAGTTGGGTTTAATTACCCAAAAAAATTGGAAACCTCCTGCTACATATTTAAGTGATCAATATCTTTCATTTAAAGGATCAAACTTATTCCTTAATTTATCAAATAATGCACTTTACACAGTTTCTGCAGAATGTACTGTGCCTTCAAAAGTGTCTCCTCTGGCTCGCAAGACAGGTTAGCCAGAAGGTTATCAACTGCTCTCTATATCTGAGGAGGAATAAGTTTGATCCTTTACATGAAAGATATTGATCACTTAAATATATGGCAGGAGGTTTCCAATTTTTTTGGTAATTAAACGCAACTCTCCCAAAATTACCCAAAAAATTATTAATCCTTGTTTGTAAAATGAATAGCGAGATCATCCTTACTGTTTTGGGTAAAAAAAGGTATCTGATTAAAATTTTATAGGCCGTCTCTTGGTAGTATCGTTTTTTTCACCAGTTGGGCCCGAAAATAAAAATTGTCAGTTAAAAATTACCCCCACCACATCAATAGCGTAACATGTCACGTCCTTACGTCATCTTTTTTACCCAAATCAACTCTTCATAAAACATTTTCAATGTTAAAAAGAAAAAAAAAAATGAAAGAGAAAAAGAATTTAATAAGTTAGATTAAAGTTATGTCGCTCTCGGAACAAAGACAGTGTGACACTCAGAGTTGAGAATTACCATATGTTCACATACCGCCATATACAATTATAATACTATACAGTAACCATTTAAAAAAAACAAATGGCTACCAAAGAATTAAAAATACCGATGAAATATTTCTTTTTAAAATGTGAAGTTAATTAATTAATTTAGAAAAAGAAATATACATAACACCTAATTACAGTAATAATTTATCAACTGAAAATTAAATGTATTAGTTTAAAATGGGCGAACTACGTAGGTGTAAATTTTTATTTTTTATTAATATACTTTACACACAAAAAATATCAGTTCCAAGGACTAATCGATCTTAAGAGTGGGAATAATTTAATCGATAACTGCTGTGATTTTATTTATTTTATATGTATTAAAAATTTAAATAATGAGGGTTGACTAAATAAATATATTTAAATAAACTGTTAAGTCAGTTGGTTTGGGTGTGCAATTTTATTTTATTTATTTATTTCGCTGGAAGTTCATTAATTGAAAGGACAAGATTTAAAAACTATTAAAAAGATTAAGGCACCACGGTAGCCGAGTGGTTAAAGGCGACATCCCTTAAAGCTAGATGTATTTGTTGTTGGTTTTATAGGTTCGATTCCCGCTGTCTTGGGGCTTGGATTTTTATTTAATGGTTAATATGAGAAATTTATTGGTAAAGTATTATTTGCTTGTCGCCTCAGCAGTTCACACTTAAGTTGGATGTTAAAGCTTTCTTGAACAAAAATATGCTTTACTTTAATTGTTTTTAAAAATTTCTTTGAGTAGACCACCTACAATTTAATAATTGAAGATCCTCTCCCAAAATTAGTTATTTGAAGAGGAGGCTAACGTCACTCAATGTTGCTGATACTCTGCACGAAATAGAATTGTGTGGCTGATGACCAGTAGAGTAAAGTACCCAAATTTCGTCCCCTTAAGTATATTGAATTTTATTGTAAAATAAAAACTAATAATAACTTCGACGAAATTTCTATTGTTACCTTGAAGATTCAGTTATTGATTTTTGCGATAATATTGTTCATAGAAGAAATGCAAAAAATATAATTTAATAAAAGTACACTTTTAGCTGTTTAAAAATAATGTTCTAAATGTTCGAAATTTAGACTACTTAAGGGGACGGAATTAGGAACAATTACATTTTTAAAGATGGCTACCACTATAGAAACAACACATGAATGAACTAGCGTTTCGTTGAAGAATTTTAAAATATGAAAAGACAATATGTGACATGCCCTAAGCAACATCAATATTTTAACGAACCTTTAAAAGACTGGAATACGTTTTTGAAACACTACCAAATATAACAACTTATTATGACTAAAAATATAACACTTGTTTCGTCTCAGTTTTAACTCCTTTCTGTCCCCCAATGTAGGCTAATCGCATCGCACGCATCGACCTCGGCAGTTGTCGTACTTACGACAACCTCCGACAGCTCATTGCTCCGTTTCAACCTTCAGTTCAAGTTTGTCGTCCGAATCGCTCTCCGCCGCCTGTCGTAACGTTTCTTCCGCTGGCACTCGTACTGAAGTGCTTTCCGTTTTCCGCTATTCTCGCTACACCGCCATGTTCACCGCTATAAAGTGTACAAGTGTTCAGTTACTATTCTTCTCGTTACACCGCAATTTCTAGTGTTAACCCGTGTTCACTTCTATTCGTTACACCGCATGTTCACGGGTACGCAGTTTTCCGCTATTCTCGCTACACCGCATGTTCACCGCTATAAAAGAATATTTACGCCTATTTGGCCTTCAATCAGCTCGCCTTTAGTCAAGAGGACATAATCTACGCTCATAAAGGTATCTGGGGCCAGGGTGGGGGTGGGGGGAGTCGACTCTCTTTTCCCTTTGGGGTTTCCATTTCCTTAGAGCTTTGTCACGCCAGTGTCCACATCTTGTAAGGTAAGCTTTATTATTTCATTTTATTTGTATAATTTCATTTTGATTGCCCGCATTAAGAACTACACCCTATTTTATACAGTCCACTTACCGCGTTTGTTTGCAAAGATCAAACAATACTTCAAAACTCGGCTGGACATGAACCGTAGCCCGGAATTGATGTTTCCAAACGATTACTGCTGCCTCAATGTAGCTATTTCTTAAAATCGCCATTAGTGTGCAATACTTGGCGATTGTTTTAAAATAGGGGGACGAAATTAGGCGCAGAGACGGAATTTGGGCACTTTACCCTATTGATGTTTTAAAAGAAATAAAGAAATTCTATAAGCCTGCTAAAAGTTGAAAGCTACTTTTTGAAAGGTTCTTGATTAGAGTACGTGAACTCTTAGCATATAGGATTTGGTTTAAGATTTTAATGAAAGGATTCGTTAAAAAGCCGAATGATTCTCCAAAAACACTACTGAGAATGCAATCATTATTAAAAAAAGAAATTTTTGTAATTAAACTTGACTAAGTATTAATCCTAAACTGTTTGAATTTTTATTTTTATTTTTTCAAAACACTTGTGCACCAATTCTCACACCTGTATTGACAGCAACGTGCCTTCTGTCACGAACAGTTGGCTACTACACCATGCATCTGGCTTTACTAAACCATAGTAATAATATAAAGGTCTACCAATTTAAGTTTAAGAAAATTAAAATGATATAAGGTGCACCACAGAGAATTTATAGCAACATTTGGCCTCTCCGATAGTGCCCATGACCCCCATTTTCTGAGATTATTTTTTTAAAAATTATTTTGGAGGAGCAAAGCACTAAGAAACATTATACTCAAGGAAATGATTGTGTACAAAGTCAAGTCGACGGTAATTAAGAATTGTCCAGGATGACAGAGAAACGAACGTACTACTTCTTCTAGACAAACGCTCCAACGCTCCAGATGGTACAAAAGGCTCTAGAAAGTATTGGTACTTTCTTGTGACTTGCCACTTACCAGGAGAATTCAATATTACTCTCTGCCCACTTAAAACAGCAAGCAAGCTGTTTCAGCCCCCCTGGGATGTTTTCTATCAAATAAGATCAGACAATAAACGTTACCATTATTATTTTTTTTTTTTTAATACTACCAAGTAATAAAATGGACACGTTAAACATATAAAAATAATCCATACTGTATAATAGATATATGTTCTGAGTTTAATGGTTTATGGTTGAACAGATCTACCGTACCAGAGAAATTAAATGGAAATTGTCCAGAGTAATAAAATATTTTATTCTGTATTTTAATATGCACAGTTAAAATTTTGTAAACAGATATATGTATATAATTCTTTACATTTAAATTTTTATACGCATAAATAAAATTATCATTTTTATCCTAAGCTAGAATATAGTTTACATAAAATTTATTCTTATTTTATTATTATTAAATATTATATTAAAGTAATTTTTCGAAGTAAGTAGAGAGAAAAATATTATTAAAAAAATGCAATATACAATATAAGGCATGTAAAGGGGCAAAAAATAAAAAAAAAATTCTTAACTGTACTGGGCAAAGATAACGGAAGATGCGTGTCCTCTAGACAGTGGTGCCAATCAACATGGTATTAAAGGCAATCCTGGGTTAAATCTACGTGGTAACACGTCATTTTATTTTAATCATAAAAAATGGTGCGTTTATTTCTTTTCGCGATTTGCGATATATTTTTTTTTTTGTATTATTAAGTATTATTATTTTTAATTAAAAGTTAACAGATTTTCTAAATATTATTTGAGCAAACACAATATTCATAATATTTTTATAATCAAAATTTTACTATTGGTATTCTCCATTGGCACCTAGATAGAACTTTGTCAGCATTATCAAAATTAACGAACAGAAAAAGTGGAAGATAAAACAGAAGAATAAAAACATTTAAAAGATGTTTAAAGTATAAAAATAAATAAAAAAAGAAACACATAAAGCAATAAAATCAGCACCTACACTAAATAACCACTATGATTTCACATCCTACACGTATCAATGTAAATTAGGGCCTTGGCTAAGTCAGCGATGAGCAGAAGATGATGTAGAAGAATAAAAAAACAAAAAACAAAGTAGAACAATATCTCTGGTGAGAATGAGAGCAATCTGAACGAACACAAAAGAGAACGAACGAACACAGTGTCCTTGAAATAGAATCAGTTAGGGTCCTTTCTTAGACAACTATATACCACACAGACAATTGGATTCCATCCTCCTGTTATAGCTCTATCTCACTCTTACAGTGGACAATAATTTGGACGATGCCCCACGCAATACATAATCTCATTTGCAACTGAAAATATTAGTTTTTTATCTTAGCCGCTAGTTGCTTGCTTTGCATTGCGTTTCTGTCCTTTTTTAAAAATAATTTATTTCGTTATTTATAATGTGTATAATATAATATACAATAAGTAAATAGGGAGAATGAAAGATAAATGAATGCGTGAAAGACAGGAAGAGAGAAACCACCCAGTGGTAGCATTCTCTACAGGATGTAATGATCTTTAGGTCTTCAGACTGCAAGGAAGTCGCGGGCCAATGACGATTCAGTCGGCGAGTACGATTGTTAGAAATATCAGAGGAGGCGAGAGACTGTACTAGAGGATTGGAGCAAGTAGAGAGAGCAGTATAGTACTGACGATTCAGTCGGTGAGGAGGATTGTTAGGCTTGTCAGAGGAGGCGAGAGACTGTACTAGAGGATTGGAGCAAGTAGAGAGAGCAGTATAGTACTAGTACTGGCGATTCAGTCGGTGAGGAGGATTGTTAGAAATGTCAGAGGAGGTGAGAGACTGTACTAGAGGATTGGAGCAAGTAGAGAGAGCTGTATAGTACTGGCGATTCAGTCGGTGAGGAGGATTGTTAGAAATGTCAGAGGAGGTGAGAGACTGTACTAGAGAATTGGAGCAAGTAGAGAGAGCTGTATAGTACTGACGATTCAGTCGGTGAGGAGGATTGTTAGGCTTGTCAGAGGAAGCGAGAGACTGTACTAGAGGATTGGAGCAAGTAGAGAGAGTAGTATAGTACTGACGATTCAGTCGGTGAGGAGGATTGTTAGAAATGTCAGAGGAGGCGAGAGACTGTACTAGAGGATTGGAGCAAGTAGAGAGAGCAGTGTAGTACTAGTACTGGCGATTCAGTCGGTGAGGAGGATTGTTAGAAATGTCAGAGGAGGTGAGAGACTGTACTAGAGGATTGGAGCAAGTAGAGAGAGTAGTATAGTACTGACGATTCAGTCGGTGAGGAGGATTGTTAGGCTTGTCAGAGGAGGCGAGAGACTGTACTAGAGGATTGGAGCAAGTAGAGAGAGTAGTGTAGTACTAGTACTGGCGATTCAGTCGGCGAGGAAAATTGTTAGGCTTGTCAGAGGAGGCGAAAGACTGTACTAGAGGATTGGAGCAAGTGGAGAGAGCAGTATGGAACTTTTGATATTTCGTCTAGACGAGTTGGTTGTACGAATGGGCATGTTGAGGTCGTTGTGAAGAGTGAGGTTAGTCACCGTAGAAAGGAGCGTCAGCTATCTGTCGAAAGAGTTTTGACTGAAATGTTTTGTACTGTCCGTATATTTGTTGGTTTGGCTGAACGGCACAGCTTTAGTCCGTAAGTCCACATAGGTTTGAGGATAGTACAGTATATTAAGCGTTTCGAGTTCTATGGGCAATTTGGAGCGTCGTCCAAGGTAGTCTGTAAAGCAGTTTCACACGTTTTGCGTCATTGCTTATCCTTTTAAGACTAGTATGTGGGTTCCACGTGAGTCGTTTGTCTATGTAGAGCCCAAGTAGGGCACCAGATCTGTACCAAGGAAGAGGACTGCTGTTGAAGAGGACAGGTGGACAGGAGCCCCTGTTCAAATTTAAACTAAAATTTAACCGTTCCTTGGCAACGAAGAAATTGAAACAAGAAGGCTTACAGTCTCTAAATATCTCCATTAAAAATTTTTCTGCCAAAAAAAAGAAGAGAATTCCATCATGAATACGCTAGAAGAATAACAGAAATAACTTGGGTCTCCTGCTGTCGACGAATGCTTAGACACTTTTCAGAAAAATCTTTTAAAACAAAATTTAAAAAAAAGAAGGTTTTTTGGGCGATACTTCTGCATCCAGAATGGAATATGGATCCAGCTTTAGTTACCAAAAAGTTCCATTTTTGAAACTTTTCGATAAAATGAATAAAGTTAAGCATGTTTAAACTTGTACAAGTCTCCTGAACTTTCTCTTAAATCATTAGTACCCAGAAATAAATGTCTAAAAACCATTATAACCGAAAGTAATTTCCTGAAAGATCAAAATCCACCCCTTATAATTTGGCAGAACATCTAGAGAAATGTTTCTGCTATAGCCAAGTACTAGTTCTAGATGGTCAGCACCCCTCTTTTTAATTAAAGACCCCCGGAGAACTGGACTGTCAGTCATGATGGAGTAACCTATCTGATATTTTAATGGCTTGTGAAAGATAAGTGGCTAAGGGGGCCGGTCACTCTAATGGACTTAATGCGAACCTAAGAAATGTCTAAAGTTAGGAGGGAATCAATTTCCTAAATTTGGGGGTTGGTAAAAGTAACCATTAACCACACACCAGAGTCTGAACTTTTATTGAGCCGTCAGTAAACATATTAATCAAATGAAATATTGATAATGGCCAAGCAGAAGGCGTAAAGGTAACTGTTGGTAAAGGGCTTGGTTTATATTTACGGTTCACTGCTTAATCCTGAAGGAAAAGTGGACTAGCCACTTCCTTGGCCATCTTGACGTACCCCAGAGTTGGCCACAATACACATGTACCGACAGACACAGACTAATTACAAAGAGATTAATAACCAACCATAGTATTGTGTCTAACTACAGGCAATGGAGGAGAAATGAGACAGACTCCCTTATTTAGACCATATGCCAGCTGGTGCTGAAAGAAGCAGAGTATAATTTACAGTATTCAACTAAAGATGGTGACTTTAAAAAAGATTTTATAGTAATTTATATAGTTTACAAAAGATAAATATGAAATAAATATTTGCAACAAAATTATAGAAAGAAAGAGTCGAATGAGTGTTCATATCGGATTTTTAAGTCTGCAAAAACAAAATGGAGTACAGTAATAACTTACAGCTAATAGCAGAATACGGAAAATACGCAGAATAGAGAAAAACGAACCTTTATGGAGCCCAACTAGACTTGGGTACAAAAAAAGGCTGATTGCAAAATTAATCCATCAAAACCGTGGGGCTAAAAGAATAATTGTAGGCCTATTAACTTGGCCACTGCAGGCCCCAGAAAACACTAGCATTGCATGGGCTTGGCGGATGGTAGCCTTTGTAGGTTCTGTCAAGAAGAGGAGGAAACGGCACTGCTCGTGCTGTGTTAGTGTGAGGGGCTTGAGGTGGCTAAGGATGTTACTTCCCGTGGAGGTAAAAACCAAGGCCTGTGAGCTTTACCCCAGGAGCTGCTCTCCAGAATTAATGAGTCTGATTAAACGCAAGGGTCTAGAGAGCGAGCTCTAGAGTGATGGGAGCCTTAGGCCGCCCTGCTAGAATATTATGGGCACAAAAATAATGACAACCAAGGAGATAACAGTAACTTTATCTCATCTTCATATCCTCGAACCCAGCTTTCACAAACGGTGAATCAAGGAGACAACGCGAGGCTAAATCACACTACATATCCTGTAACCACAATCATAAAATACTCCGTCCAATCTATCTGAAGCAGATTCTTATATCTTCGGCAGATAAAGGGCGATATCTCGGACTCTACTTCCACAAATACCTCGCTTTGAACCCACATACCCGATTCAAGTGACATGAATTTAATTTATGTTACTGAATGATCTAAAAGACTACTCTACAAACGATCTAAATTGACACTAAAGATCGAAAAGAAACTCTACGCAGACCTACAATCCCCAATCTGGACATACAGACTTAAAACTGTACGATACAGCTAAGCGCTACAATCTTAACCGCATCCAATCCCACCAATCGTAAATCCTAGGCCCCATTGTTAACGCACCTTTCTACGTTAGCAATCAATCAATCCAGACTGACCTAAAAATCCCTTTTCTTCTTAAATAGCTAAATCTTGTTACCCCAAATTTCATTCCAAACTGCCCCGTCATACAATCCACTCATAAACAATCTTCCCTCGAATCCTTCCCAAAGGCTGAAGCGTCTATGGCCACGCTATTACCTGATAGAAAAGGGCATAAACTTCGAATGTACTTCCTCAGTATCCTGTGTTAGATGATGGTCATCGTTGGAACCCTCTTCAAATTCTTTCAAATTATTTTGTTATACGCAATCGTAATTACTTGTTGCCAATAGATGATTGTAAATTAACTAAGAGACCGTTTACAACTGTCTACAAGTTATTAATTTCAGAGATTTTTTCACCACAACTATTACAAATAACATGCGAGTATTAAAAAGAACTTATTTAATAATGGGTTGGAATACTGGAACTCTAATATACAATAATTTAGAAAAATATTATTAAAAAATGTACTCAATAATATAGCTATTGAAACAGAAACCTTGAAATAATTATAATATTTATTCACTACTAAGAATTTAGCAACAAAATTGCAGAATCTTCTTTCTGTGAAAGGAAAAACAGCCATTGAAATGGTGTATATAAAGGAAATATAGTGTAAATGCATTACACAAATAGGAGCTGTAAAGTATACAACACCACTGGAATTATCAATATTATAGATATTAGAATGCCCAATATAAGGGGACAAAGTTTTGGTGTCTGTGAAAGAACTAAGATGAGAAAACTCCTACTGGATATATCTCCTATAATATACCACTGGAATTATCAATATTATGCTCAAATATAGAGGGCAGATGGTGCCCACAATTGGGCAAAAATTCAAACCGTTCGTGACTATAGAATGCCCAATATAAGGGTACAAAGTTTTGGTGTTTGTGAAAGATCTAAGATGAGAAAACTCCTACTGGATATATCTCCTTTAATATACCACTGGAATTATCAATATTATGCTCAAATATAGAGGGCAGATGGTGCCCACAATTGGGCAAATATTCATACCGTTCGTGACTATAGAATGCCCAATATAAGGGTACAAAGTTTTGGGTGTTTGTGGAAGAACTAAGATGAGAGAACTTCTACTGGATATATCTCCTATAATATACCACTGGAATTATCGATATTATGCTCAAATATAGAGGGCAGATGGTGCCCACAATTGGGCAAAAATTCAAACCGTTCGTGACTATAGAATGCCCAATATAAGGGTACAAAGTTTTGGTGTCTGTGAAAGAACTAAGATGAGAAAACTCCCACTGGATATATCTAGTTTACTTAAAATGTTTTTATAAATCTTCAGTTAAAGTGACCAGAGATGTTAATGATCGCAATAAATGAAAATCAAAAATCAAAAAATGCCCTTTTTTTATACTTTTTAATAAATTTTCGTTTTGAAATCTATTTGACCTGGGTTGTTGCAAAAATAAATTACAGTTATAAACGAGGATGTGCCCTAAATTTTGAAAATAATTGGAGAATTTCGTCTTTCATAGAATAAAAGTGAAAGAAAAAAAAAGAAGGTAAATTTGGGTGTTTACCAATATTATGCTTTTTCCGGCAGTTTAGGACCTAACAGTCGTTTTAATTAAGGGTAGGTATAAAACAAAAGAAAATATAATATTTTGACAAATATTATGTCTTTTTTTAAAACTTTTCACCAGTTTTTTCGGTACATAAAATGTTGCAAATTATCTTTTTTATAACTGTTTACTTTTTATTCTTATTTTTTTTAATAAAAAACCCTTTTATAGGACCCAACTTCAATGTTATGAAAGAGAATTTAATGAATTCTACGAGGGTCGTTTGAAAAGTCCGTGCAAAGTCAGAGAGATAGCACTACTGGCGCGTATCGAGGTTATGTTTAGTTAGTAGCATCTCTTGGAAGAACACACACCAAGTTTCAGCCAGATCGGTCTATTTCTTTGGGTTTGGCATTCGTTTGAATCGAGGAAGTCGAGTGATTTTCAAAAAATGGACGAAAAAGAATTTCGTGTGTTGATTAAACACTACTTTATGAAAGGCAAAACGCCTCAGAAGACTAAAGAGAAGCTTGATAAACAGTATGGTGACTCTGCACCTTCGATTAGAACAGTTTATAAGTGGTTTCAAAATTTTCGGAGTGGCCATATGGGCACAAGTGACGCTGAACGTTCTGGACGCCCTGTTGAGGTTACTATTCCAGAAATCATTGATAAAATCCATGATATGGTGATGGATGACAGAAGAGTAAAGGTGCGTGAGATTGCTAGTGCTGTGGGCATCTCGAATGAACGGGTACATAATATTTTGCATCAACATTTGGACATGACAAAGCTATCCGCAAGATGGGTGCCGCGATTGCTCACTCTTGACCAAAAACGAAATCGTGTGAAGTGTTGCAAGGACGGTTTGCAGCTGTTCCAGAAGAATCCGCAGGACTTTAAGCGTCGTTTCGTCAGTGTGCATGAAACATGGATACATCACTACACTCCTGAGACCAAAGAACAATCTAAACAATGGGTTACCAAGGGGGAATCTGCGCCAAAAAAAGGCGAAGACCGTTCCTTCGGCCGGAAAGATTATGGCGACTGTCTTTTGGGATTCGCAAGGAATAATCCTCATCGTCTATCTGGAAAAGGGTAAAACTATTACAGGTGCATATTATTCATCGTTATTGGACCGTTTGAAAACCGAGCTGCAAGAAAAACGCCCACGATTGGCCCACAAAAAAGTCCTTTTCCATCACGACAACGCACCAGCTCACACCTCAGCAGTTGTGGTCGCAAAATTAATGGAAATAGGGTTCCAACTCGTTTCACATCCCCTCTATTCTCCAGACTTGGCTCCCTCGGACTACTATTTGTTCCCCAATATGAAGAAATGGCTGGCGGGTAAAAGATTTTATTCAAACGAGGAGGTGATTGCAGAAACGAATGGCTATTTTTCAGACTTGGACAAATCCTATTATTCGGAAGGGATCAACAAACTAGAGCAGCGTTGGACAAAGTGTATAAGCCTAAAAGGAGACTATGTTGAAATATAAAAAACGTTTACCCCAAAAAATTAAGTAGTTTTTATTTTTGCACGGACTTTTCAAACGACCCTCGTACATAAAAGTTATTTTATTTATCTATACAATGATAGAAGTAGCTGTTCGAAATCCAGTGAATACGCGAGATTGAAGAGTGACAAGAAATTGACGAGGTTATTCTTCCCCAAAAATTTTGGTCCAGAATGGAAGTTAAGGGGTTACAGGCAGTCAGAAATTTGAAAAAATCGATTTTTTTATATTAAAGTATAGTATCTCAGGAATGTTGTCCTAAAATTTCAAGTCGATCCGAGCAAAATTGTAAGTGTGAAAGTGTTTACAAGCCCCGACCGTTCGAATTACCATCGCTGAGCACAGAGCGCAACTTGCTACGCGGGAGGCAAGAATCCTACGCAGACAGCAGAAATCGGAAAACTTGGACATTTTGGAAGACATGGAGGACTTATTTTATAGGCCTGGAATCGATGACACTGTTTTTTTTTTTTTTTTCTAAATCCTTCGGTCAAGTACGAGATAAAGTCATCTACTAACGAAATCTTTTCGAAATTTTGATTTCAGATGACCCAGTCTCAAGATATCATGTCCACGAGAGGGTTGCATTTTTTTGACGTGTTGCATTAAAATATTCGCCATTAGTACAATTATTATTAATTTGTAACGAAAAAATTACAATAAGTTCTTTAAACATAGACTGATATGACGCAAAAGTTCCCGAATAAAAAAGTAAACACGTTTTTCCCCCCCAAAAAAATTTGAAAAATTGACTTTTTTGGCGCCTCTGACTGCCAATAACCCCTTAAGAATTAGTACAAGTAAGGCCAGGAAATTAGTAAGGAAAGTATCATTTCAAATCCCAAGAGGTGGTAGACGATGAATGCTATTAATCTAAGCACACCATATCTAAGTACATCATATTTCTTACTTTTTCTCTCTTACATTGGTAATTTCTAAAAATAACAACCAAACTCAAATCAAGTTAACAGACATGCGCAGAAACGTTTTTATGTAAAAGAAAAAAAAACTTACAGGTTAAGCAACTTAAAATTAGATTGAAACCAATTCGAAACCAATAAATCTACTCAATTACTTAGAACGTAATTACTTAGTGCAATAAATCTTGTAACAAATTAGAAATAATTACTTCTAGTCTCTTCTTTCAGAACAATTGTAGATCATGTACTAATATATATATATATATATACGTTAAGGGTGGATGCCGGAAGTATAGTAATTCTAACCCTCAGTATTAAGTTTAAACAAGTATAGAGCATCTTTTAGAAATGTACTTCCTTTTCAGTTCTTCATCAGTAATTATAAAAATATCAGATTTATTTATGAAGTAATGGTGGTTGTCTCACATGTCTTGGAAAGGTTTTGTGTTTTTTTAATTATTTATTTGATTGAACTAAGCCTGTGCATCATTTTTAAAGCAAAGGAAAAACATTCCATTTTTTTGAAATTCAAAAAAATTAGCCCACAACCTTTCCTACTCACACGGTACAAATAAA
Organism: Rhodnius prolixus; assembly: GCF_049639745.1. Lineage (NCBI taxonomy): Eukaryota > Metazoa > Arthropoda > Insecta > Hemiptera > Reduviidae > Rhodnius > Rhodnius prolixus. Next base: position 11,194,292 of record NW_027411634.1, on the reverse strand, counting down.
AAATAGTTAATGTACGAGGGTCATTCGTAAAGTAAGGTTCCCTATGCTGTATCGGAACAACGCGAAGTGCTGGGTGAAATCTGGCTACACTGGCACATTCAGCAACTCTCGTGCGCTCTATCCCCACCATTCCCGTGTCGCTACGCCGATCACCGCCGGCTTGGCAGCCACTGAAGATGGAGCTCCCTAACGCCGTTGCCGCCAGTTGCGAAATTCGCGCAGTAATACGTTTTTTAAACGCAAAAAGGATTTTACCTACTGAAATTCATCGTCAGTTGATCGAAGTGTATGGTAAAAAGTGCATATCAGTTCAACATGTGCGCAAATGGTGTAGAGAATTTAGTGAAGGTCGCATTGAAATCCACGATGAAGACCGGAGCGGAAGGCCACCAGTTTCAGATGAAATTGTTCAAAAGGTCCAGAGCATACTGCTTGAAGATCGAAGGATCACAATTAACGAACTTGCTCTTCATATTCCTGACATTTCGAACACCACAGTCCACAAGATTTTAACCGAAAAATTAGGCTATCATAAGGTGTGTGCGCGGTGGGTGCCGCGAATGCTGACAGAAAACCATAAGCAGAAACGTGTCGAGTGTGCCCAACAATTTCTTCAACAATGTGAAGAGAACAAGGAAGAATTCTTGGATTCCATTGTTACAGGCGACGAAACATGGGCATTTCACTTTACTCCCGAAATCAAGCAGCAATCACGTGAATGGCGTCACTCAACTTTGCCGAAGCCAAAGAAGTTCAAACAAACGCAGTCTGCAGGGAAAGTCATGGCAACCGTCTTTTGGGACAGGGAAGGCCTACTGTTGATCGATTTTATGCCTCGTGAAACGACGATTAACTCTGGAAGGTATTGCGGCACACCAAAAAAAAAAAACTGAGACGTGCAATTCAGAACCGCCGTAGAGGAAGATTGTCCACTGGTGTGAGGCTTCTTCACGACAACGCTCGACCTCATGCCTCTCGTCAAACTCAGGAACTGTTGAGAGATTTTGGCTGGACAGTTATGCCCCACCAACCCCTACAATCCGGACCTAGCCCCAAGTGATTACTACCTGTTCCCAAAATTAAAGGAACACTTGGGTGGCTTACGCTTCACTACCGATGAAGAAGTCAAAGAAGAGGTTATTCGATTCCTCAAGGGATTGGCGGCAAAATTTTATGACATTGGTATACAAAAGCTGGAGCATCGTCTGCAAAAGTGCCTGGTCAGAAAGGGCGATTATGAAGAAAAATAGCGTAAGTTTTAAGCTTTAAAATGATGTATAATGCTAAGGAAATAAATCAGGTTTTCTATTTTTAAAAATCATGGGAACCTTACTTTACGAATGACCCTCGTATATAAGAATGCAGGAAAATAAAATTATTAATACAAAAAGCTAGAAATTATAAGATAATATTACACAATGTTTAGATAGACATGTTTCTAAAATAAGCACAAAATAAAACAAACAATAAAAACAAGTAACTAACTAGCGTTTTGTAAACAATGTGAATTGAAATTTTCTCTGCTTAACAAAAACAAAAAAGTTATCCAAACAAATAATACTCAAAACAACAACATTAAAAAACAGACAATCTCTCTCTCAACTTACAACAAAGTTTAATAGCAATTCTGTTGAAAAGTTTTTCTATTGTTGATTTTTTCAATTGAAAATAACATTTAGTAATTATCTGTTATTTAGTTGTACGTGTGACGGAGCGAGCAAAATAGCTACCTATACGACGGAGGAGGAGGAGTTCAACGTGAAAGCACAACTAATAACAAGTTGTATGTAAAAACAGTTGAATTAGTTAGTGAAATCGTGGAAAAATAAGTAAAAACCTCAATATCCAGTTAAATCCCACAAAACTGTACCCAAAATATTGATCTAGTTAATTTACATGGAGATACAGTGATAGAAATGAATATCTATTTATTCCTATGGCAGAAAGGCCCTAGAACTACTGGCTCGGCACAATAAAGTTCGGCTGGAATGGGTGTCGGGCCATGTGGGGATTAAGGGGAATGAATTAGCTGATCAACCCGCCAGGAATGGAGCTAGCACTCCTTTCATTGGCTCGGGACCAGTCTTAGGGATCACCTAGGGTGCAGAACGTGAATCTCTCAGAGATTGGATCTGGAGAGAGCTTGAAAAGAACTGGGTGATGCTTCCTGGGGTAAAACATGGCTAGAGTGTCATGGCCATTGCTGTGTAAACAAAGAACCAAGGAGACTCTGAGCTTGGGCAGAAATCAGATTACTCCCTGGTTACAGGACCTATTAACAGGGCATGGAAAGTTCAGAAAGTACCTGCACAAGGTGGGGCTTATTAGCACGGAACCGTTGTGCAAACTGTGTCAGGAAGAGGAGGAAACGGCCTCTCACTTGTTGTTCGATTGTGTTGCAATCGAGAGACTGTGCTACGATATCTTTGGAACTTTGAGGCCAAAGGAGATTGTAGCGCAGAAGGAACTGGTAGGGAAAGTCCTCAACCTTTTTAAAAGGGGAGGTTTCATCTATTAGACTCAAAAGGGGAAGGCACAATAAGCCTCTAGTGGCTGCGGTGCCGTGGGGCATAGGGTCTCGTCCCGCCTTTCAAAATCTAAAAAAATTCTATTCTGAAGATGGCGTTAAAATCAGATGTTACGAGTTTTAGCCATATTTCTGTGTCCTTGGTGGAGGGGAAAGGTCAAGAAGAGATTTCTAGACTGGGATGCTTGCTAACTAAAGGCTGTGGTTGTAGGAGGGCTTTTTTGAAGGTGTTGATTTGGCGAGGACCTGGCAGCTGTTTCTCTGGTAACAGCCTAGTAAAGGCAGGTTATAAGTTCATCCATCAAGAGCTTCTGCCATAATTGCTTTAAATAAAAATGATATAGGTGGACAGTCAGCGAAAAAACAGAAAACTGATACTGAAAAAAAAAAGCCTGAAAAAATGTTTAAGATGAAAGTTGTAGAACTACTTATTTAAAATAAGAATCTAAAGTTTAATAAGAATCGCCGGAGCCATTTTTGAGAAAAAATAAACTGAGAAACTGATTCCTTATAACGATACTTTCAGTATCCCGATCTAGACCTTATTGTGGAGTCCCCTATATTGACATCTAAACTAAATATCAAATTTTAATTTCCTCTGATTTTACGGGAGGAAAAGCAGGTTACAGCGGATAAGGATAGACACCGAGAAAAAGACAGAAACTTTTATTTAGTCCTGGGAAATCCTTTAAGGATAACAGAAAAAAATTAAATATAAATTAAATAAAAGAAATTAAACGTGATAAGCTCAGAGATAAACCTTTAAAAATGTTCTAAAATATGTAAAGTTTAAAAACATGTAACAATAATAATTACTATGTTATTAATTCAAATGGAAATGGAGTAGCTATGCGGTTAGCTTATTGTATTCCCATGTGGGGAACCCGGGTTCAAATCCAGCTGCTGGCCCTTGGATTTTTTATTTCTAGAAGCTTATTACAGCTCACTGTCCAGTGATGCGACAGTGTTGTCTGCAACGATAGAATACTGTCCGAAGGCCGGCATTGTATTGGAAAAAGATTCGGGCGCTAATATGTTCAGATGTGGACGCGCCTAAATCGTAAAAAAAATAATAATAATTCAACTAATAAGTTAAATAGCTCAACGTTCCCTTCATAGACCAACATGCCAAGACTAAATATCAAAAATTCCACACTACTCTCTCGACTAGCACTAATCTTCTTGCACAGTCTCTCACCTCTTCTGACATCCCTAATACTCCTCGCCGACTAAATCGCCAGTACTATACTGCTCTCTCTACTAGCTCTAATCCTCTTGTACAGTCTCTCGCCTCCTCTGATATCACTAACAATACTTCTCGACGACTGAATCGCCAGTACTATACTGCTCTCTCTACTTGCTCTAATCCTCTTGTACAGTCTCTCGCCTCCTCTGACATTCATAACAATCCTATTCGCCGACTGAATCGCCAGTGGCCCCGCGACTTCCTTACAGTCTGAAGAACTAAATCTCTACTCTCTCCTACTCATTTTCTCCTCCTCACATTCCCCTATCTCATACAGAGTGTGCTACCGCAGGGTAGCTTCACTCCTCCTGCTCTTTCCGCGCCAGTTCATCTTATTTACATCCCATTTACTTATTGTATATATTTATACAGATTGTAAATTACAAAATAAATTTTTTAAAAAAAAGTTAAATAGTAAATATTAAATTGACCCCATCTTTGAATAGTTTCAGTTTTAAATGATGCTATTGTTGGTTTATTGATTAAAGATGGAGATAAAGAGTTCAAGAATAAAGAGAACTGAATTAGGAATAAAAATTAGAAAATCAAGAGACTGTTCTGAATTCTGAATGGAGAAAGTGTTGACCGCTCTGGTGTTTTTAAGATCTAGTTGGGCCTAACTGATGAACATATCAAGGAGTGACATCAAAATCTAATATCCGCACTATCGCAATACCATCTCTTACTATTGCAGAAGTGGTGGAACTAAAAAACAAAAATAACTTCAAAATAAAATAAAAAATAAATAACAGGTTATTGGAAGAAAGATGGAGGGGATAAACAAAGCAATAAAAATAAACTAACACGATGAGAAATAGGTTATACTACAGGATTAGGTGAATGTTGTTGAGTTCACCTGTTTCATGTATGGGAACGTTAGGTCATCGTCCCTGTAGTTCATTCTCTATCGATGTTAAAGAAGAAAAAAAAAAAAAGTATAAGTTTTCACTTTCAATAAGAATATGTGTTCTTCAAAGAGAAGTTCTCCAAAACACCGCTGTCTAGTAGTGGGGGGTAGAATGAAGTTCCGTTATTCTGGAGGTTAGGATCTGGTGAAGGATATTAAAGCTTGAAGAAGGCTTCTACTACCAATACCAGAATCCTTTTAGTTTCCTCTATATATATATATATATACAGTTGATTCTGAGTGAAAGCTTCTAATAAGTCGGCCTTAACTTTCAAGATTGCAAACTGTTAAAAATGTTGTTGATCTGGCCTAGATATTAAAAGTTCATTATTTCGATAAGAAGTGATGGTGTAGATTCTTTAATATATTTACTACGTGCAGTGAATGATTCTAGTAAAACAAATCTTCAATTTCAACATTATTAACTAACAGTACCTTTTTACGGAGTTAAAAAAAAAAAAACTGCAAATCTCGAACTTTTTAGGTATATTTCATTATTCTCGCTTTAGGATAAATCTATCGAACTATCCTGATCTCAGAAGTATCTAAATCGAATTTTCGAAGACAAAAAAAAATTTGAAGTAAAAACTATAAATTTATAGGATTAAAATCATGGAAGTGATTTTCGTAAAAGAAATTTCGAAATAAGGAAAAATTTTACACGTTGAAGTGACACTTACGTACAGAGGAACTTGCAACTTACAAAATTTAGAATTTTTTTAAAAAACATATTTTACACCTGGATACATGTTGGAGGATTCGTAACAATGATTTTGTATGAGGTAGGATCGTCAGCCCAACGCTCAACCACCCGCTACTTTGGAGGATCTAGGATTTTTGTTGAAGGGGTTTACTCCCTTAGCCGAAGCTAACATCTAATTTAAGAAGAATAGATGGGCCCCCATTCTGGAAGCGGGACAGATGGAGGATAAGGTCAAACAGGAAAGTCAAAGATCATTAAAGCTGATCGGGACTTAGTTGCCTTAGCCTTATCAAACAAGAAAGGATGGTTAGGTCACTAGGAACTCTTTCTTGGACATCCACAGGAGGTGCTAGAAGGAGAGGGAGGCCCCGAGTGAGATGGCCCGCCAATGTTGAGTAGGATCTGAGAGACTTGGGCTTGAGAAGATGGAGAGGAGCGGCCCAAGAGAGGGATGAATGGCACAAGATTATTAGGAGGCGGCCAAGGTCCTTCTTGGACTGTAGTGCCAAGCAAGAAGAAGAAGAAGAAGACACATGTTAGAGTACTTAGGATGGAAGACTTGCGAGGAATCGGTCAAATAAAAAACAAACTCGTCTCTTTGCCAACGTTTCGACAAATATATTGTCCTCTTCAGGGCCTGGATATTACAGATACACAAATACAAACAATTCAGTAACACAGAAAATCAGTAAAAAAACAGAAATATAAACATAAAATGAAAAAAATAAAATAAAAAAATAAATTAATAAATTTTATTTATTTTTTAATAATAAAAAGTATTATAATTTATTTACTTATTTTTTTTATTATTATTATTTTATTTATTTATTTTTTATTGTATTTTTATATTACTGTTTTTTCACTGATTTTCTGTGTTACTGAATTGTTTGTATTTGTGTATTTGTAATATCCAGGCCCTGAAGAGGACAATATAATATAATTATTTGTCGAAACGTTGGCAAAAAGACGAGTTTGTTTTTTATTTGGACCGATTCCTCGCCAATCTTGAATCCTAAGTTTAACAATTTAAAGTCACGAAACTTATATATTCATGTTGGAGTACGTTTTTCCCTTATTTACAAAACATAGCTCCAATAATTAATTATTTTTTAACTTAACTACATGAAATTCAGAATCGAATGATACCTCGAAATAAAAATCGATTTGCGCGTTTAGGCGCTACGTTGTTTACAAAAAAAAAAACAAAAAACTGTTAACAAGAACAAGAACAATTTCTAAAAATGCTGTTTTCTGTCCAAGTTTGTTTTCTCAAAATCTATTAGAGCCGTTATTACCAAAAAAATTGCAGTGCAAAACGAGGATTTACCCTTTATTTTAAAGAAAATTTGGGAATTATATCTTTTATAGAAAAAGAGAAAAAAATTGCCAAAGTTGGGTGTTTTTCAACGTTACCCTTTTTCGGTGCACTTTTTTGACGATCAACCCTTATACAAACTGTCCAGCCGAACAGTTTTAATAATACTACAAACTTACAGTTAACACAGGCCGATCATACCTAATATGGTAAAGAAATTTCGTGTACAGTTTGTAAAATGGCCAACTCTAATTATTAACTATAATTTTTCAAAACACTTCCACCACTAATAGGAGAAACATTAGATGGAAAAAGAAATGTTACCTGCCCAACAAGTGAAAGGGTAATTCTGAAAACATTTTTACTGTCTTATCAGGCTCCCAGATACGGTGTCAAAAAAATCCTTTCTAATAAGGATAGATAAATAATAGGAGTACATTTATTTAGACGGAATATGAAAGTAAAAGTAACAGGCGAATTTTTAGGTCATTCTCCCTCTTCCCCCCCAAAAAAGGTTTTATTACACCCAAAAACGAAAAATGAAAACTCTTACATGAGTTATTACCATAACTTTCGCCGACCAAATTGCTGTGGTTAGAAGTCTAACTAAAAGAGTCGATTACCTAAATTCTTTTCTTCAATGATAGCAGTTTAACGTCCAAAAAATTAAGATAAATACAATATTTACGGTAATTTCCGGTAATAAATTGAAATTGGCTCTTAAATAAATAAAGGAGCCTTTAGTTCGAATCCAGCTGCTGGTCCCTTAGATTTTCTCTACCTAGAAGCTTCTTATAACTCATTGTTGTCCAGTTATGGACAGTGTTGTCTGTAACGAGAGAAAACTCGTCCAGAAGCCGGCAGTATAATGCAAAAAAGCTCCGGGCGCCAACAACCCCACAGATGTTGACGTGCGTTAAATCATTTAAAATAAATAAATAAATATAGTTAAGCAGTCATCATGAACTGTTTATGTGGCCAGCAATATGATATTGAAGAGGAAAAAGATCATTTATTTTACAAAATGCAATATTACCACCCAGGATGTAGCGTCAAAAGAGATAAGAAATTAGGTCTGATCTCTAAAGTTACTCTTCTCAACTTCCAAGAATGGTTGTAACAAAAGTTTGTTTATTAGATTTGTATTAAATCAAAGTTAGAGCCTGGCTGTAACAAATGTGTGAGCTAAATCTAAGAATTACAGCTCAGAAATATTAATTAGAACTTAACTGCATTTTAACCGCTTATAATGCACTGAAACTTGATTCGATTTAAAAAGAAAGAAGAAGAATTATTGTCCGATTTGATTCCTAAATCCAATTCTTTGTGCGCGGACTTCATATTTCATCAATCTGCGATATAATCTCCTTCAGTTACAGTACTCCTAGTAGCAACCGAACTATTAGCCTTTATATTCAATTTGCAAATGGTAAAATACTAAACAATAAAAGATCGGGTGAGATCTAAAAGCTTCTTTTAAAGTCGCAGAGTCGCAGGTACCGCTTGAAGGCCATGCTTCATTAGAGTATTTATCTGGTTTCATGAAGCATAACCAAAGGAGTGAGGTTAATGGCGCTTCAAACTAACGTGTTAAACGCCTGCGCTTGATGAAAAAGGTCGTAGAATAAACCAAAAACGTAAGTGGATGGAAAAAAAAAGACAATTTTGGTGTGACTACTCAGATGACTGTATCTTGTTATCTATTCTCTTAAGTTCGAAATTCCAAAAGTCTGAGTTATACTTAATTATTGATCCTTTTTCGCAGGAGCATATTTAACCAGTTAAGGGTGGAATTTAGTTTAAAAAAAAAAAAAACCCACAGTGTGCGGAATTAAAATCAAACAATGACGTGTATACACGTCGAACGCAGGGCGAAACAACCAAAAGTTTACAACGTCATAATAGTAACTGCAAGCGACTTTTTTTGCAATTTCTGAGGGGCTTACAGATTACAGAGCAATTCTGTGCTCATTCAAAAAATCTTGCACCGCTTCACGTATGCATTGCTGTAGTTAACTAGGGACACAAGAGCTTTTACAAGGAAGAAAAGAGAGCTTTGAATTCTGTGCAAAATGAAATCATGCTCGTACTGAGGTTTGAACCTCTATCTAAGGTAAAAACGGCATTGCACAAGGGTTGAAAGCTTCTATTTGTGCCCGTAATTCCCAATCTCTAATGCGGAGACCAAACATGTACCAACCACTTATCATTTGGCTGACTCCCACCGCAGTTCTATTGGTAAGATAAAGGGAAACATCCCGCCAAATAATATTCTTATTGTATTTTATTAAAATTTCGAGTTTTTATAGTTAAAGGCAATTTTATACTTTTTCACGAGTATACACGTCGCATCGTAATAGAGATTTGGTTTGATGTGTATAATCGTCAAACACGCTTAACTGGTTAATTGAATTTTTTTTGTTAAAAATTGATATAAATAAAAATTATAGATTTATTTATTTGCAATCACGATACAAAGTTTAAGGTAAAATCGCAGGAGCCCTTTACGAGAAAATGAATAGAAAGGTAACCTTAAAGTTTACAGGGTTACCCCGGGAGTCACACACGATCAAAGGATTGTTTCAAATAAAAGTAGACACCCGAAGAGTAAACACTTCTTCTTCTCAAAAGAGAATGTTGATAACAGCGACAACAAAGCGATGGAAACGAATTTGATCATTCAATATTAATAGAGAAGAAAAGCCTGAACACTTTAAAAACATTTTACGAACTTCTGATAATGTTATCAAGTCAATTCTGAGCTGGCATATGATGGAGGAAATTTATCGCTTAAAATTATTCATAATTTTAATATAAATATGACTAAATATAATATAGTCGTAAATTATTACAAAATACTGGTAATTTATGGTTACAAAATGAGTTAGATAAATAATAATGACAATGAGTGCCTTTTATTCAACAGTGTACCAGTAATTTCTTTCAATTTACAAGAAAAAGATAAGACTTTGGCGAAGTAGAAGACCAAATTAAGGTACCTAAGAAGCAGAAGTGCCAAGGTTAACAAAATGATTCGAGGCAGACTCATCTACATATCCTGTATGATGCAACAGGTATTCTACGTGATGGTAGATGATTGTGCAGATTAGATTATGTATTGGGTTGTCCGGAAAATAATGCAGGATTATTGTTTTAAAAGGAAAAAAAAAAATTAATGATTTATAACTGTTTTTATTAATCAATATACTATTACTACATTTCTGCCAACGTGTGGGTAACTTTTCCATACCCTCAGTATAGAATTTGGAATCCTTAGAATTTATAAATTCAGAAAACGCATTTTCTAATGTTCTTTGGTCAATAATTTTTTTGATTTTGTAAATAGCGGTCCAGGTGGCTAAAAAAAATGGTAATCAGTAGGCGAGAGGTCCGGTGAGTAAGGCGGGTATGGCAGAGTATCATAGCCAAGCTCCAGCAATTTTCGGGAAGTCAAACGTGAGATATGTGGCCGAGCGTTGTGTCATGCAACAGAATGGGGCCCTTTCGATTAACTAGGAGGGTTGTTTGAAAAGTCCGAGCAAAAATAAAAACTACTTAATATTTTGGGGTAAACCTTTTTTATTTTTCAACATAGTCTCCTTTTAGGCTTATACACTTCGTCCAACGCTGCTCTAGTTTGTTGATCCCTTCCGAATAGTAGGATTTGTCCAAGACTGAAAAATAGCCGTTCGTTTCTGCAATCACCTCCTTGTTTGAATAAAATCTTTTTCCCGCCAGCCATTTCTTCATATTGGGGAACAAATAGTAGTCCGTGGGAGCCAAGTCTGGGGGGATGTGAAACGAGTTGGAACCCTATTTCCATTAATTTTGCGACCACAACTGCTGAGGTGTGAGCTGGTGCGTTGTCGTGATGGAAAAGGACTTTTTTTGTGGGCCAATCGTGGGCGTTTTTCTTGCAGCTCGGTTTTCAAACGGTCCAATAACGATGAATAATATGCACCTGTAATAGTTTTACCCTTTTCCAGATAGTCGATGAGGATTATTCCTTGCGAATCCCAAAAGACAGTCGCCATAATCTTTCCGGTCCGAAGGAACGGTCTTCGCCTTTTTTGGCGCAGATTCCCCCTTGGTAACCCATTGTTTAGATTGTTCTTTGGTCTCAGGAGTGTAGTGATGTATCCATCTTTCATCCACAGTGACGAAACGACGCTTAAAGTCCTGCGGATTCTTCTGGAACAGCTGCAAACCGTCCTTGCAACACTTCACACGATTTCGTTTTTGGTCAAGCGTGAGCAATCGCGGCACCCATCTTGCGGATAGCTTTGTCATGTCCAATGTTGATGCAAAATATTATGTAGCCGTTCATTCGAGATGCCCTCAGCACTAGCAATCTCACGCGCCTTCACTCTTCTGTCATCCATCACCATATCATGGATTTTATCAATGATTTCTGGAGTAGTAACCTCAACAGGGCGTCCAGAACGTTCAGCGTCACTTGTGCCCATATGGCCACTCCGAAAATTTTGAAACCACTTATAAACTGTTCTAATCGAAGGTGCAGAGTCACCATAATGTTTATCAAGCTTCTCTTTAGTCTCCTGAGGCGTTTTGCCTTTCATAAAGTAGTGTTTAATCAACACACGAAATTCTTTTTCGTCCATTTTTTGAAAATCACTCGACTTCCTCGATTCAAACGAATACCAAACACAAAGAAATAGACCGATCTGGTTGAAACTTGGTGTGTGCTCTTCCAAGAGATGCTACTAACTAAACATAACCTCGATACGCGCCAGTGGTGCTATCTCTCTGACTTTGCACGGACTTTTCAAACGACCCTCGTAAATCGTAATAATTTCAAAATAGTTTTGTATTTCTCTGAAATGAAAAAATAATTAGAAAAATATTTTTCAGTTTTATAAATAAACCTTGCATCATCAGGTTGTTTTTATTGTTAATATTTTCTAGTTTACTGAGAAAAGGTAGAAGAAATCAAAATATGTAGAGTTGGCGTTTAATTGCAGTCTGTCTCAAGGTTCAAAAGTATTGAATAAATAAAATACTTAAAAAATAAAATTATTAGTGTAATTAAATCCACTGTTAATTGGTAAGGTCATCAGAATTGAATTCTACTGTCAACTTCTTTATATTTTATATTCAATTAAAATGGATTCGTCAGGTAATAAAATCAAAGTTTTATAGTTACTCCGTAAAATGAAAAAGCAAAAAACAAAAAACTTCATAAAAATGTCGAAATCTGCAATAAAAGGTGATGCAATTTTATTCGAGCGCATTGTAATAGTAATTCAAATTTTGGTATTGTAAAAATATGACTTGCATCAGAGTTAAGCGGTTTGTAGGACTTTCAGTAAGTGAAATGTTGATTGCTAGTGAAGCCAACATTTGCAAGAGAAAAATAAATTTGTTTAATTTGCAATTTAGCAAACAAAATATTTAAGTAAAACGAGAATATTTAGAAAAAAGAAACACTTAAGTGTTAAACCGTGAAAAATAATGGTAACTAAATTTCTCCACAAGATAATTTGAAACTAAAAAGAATTAATTAGTAAGTTCTAATAACTTAATCCTTACATAACTTTATAATTATTTGAAAATTACTTCCGTTTCATAAATAATAGCTACATCATTTTTTTTTAATTTTTTTTAATTTATCTGTTAAGTTACACCAGCGCTAGATACGCTATAAGTAACAATGACAATAACTGCCACCACTACAAACTCACTAATTGAGGGGAGAAGTTACCCAGTGCTAACACTCCCTAAGTCGTCTCCAGGATTAGCTACTCTCTTCAGAAGAGAGAAAATCGTGAGGCCACTGGCGTATTTAATCGTCTGGTAGATGATCTGGATGGTGATGAGATGATAAATGGGCGGACAAGAGGATTGGAATGAGAGTGCAAGTTCTGATGAAAACTTTTATAACGAGTTCCTGCAACCAGGACCTACAAACGGAATTTCCAGGTCTGTATGGATAGTTAGATTTGAAACGTAAAATGGAGCCGTTAACGATAGTGTGGAGAATTTTAGACTGAAGAGATTGAATTCGTTGAAGATTGGAGCGTTTCGTTGAACCCTACAGTTCAATACCAGTACGTCCAGGCGGGTTTTAGTATAGAATCGTAAATCTGTCGTTTGTTATTAAGTGAAAGATTAGATCGTTGGTCTAGTAGTCTTTTAAGTGGTCGATAACGCCTGTTAACTTCAGTTCGTTTAAGTCGTGTGTGCGTGTTCTAAGTCAGTCTTTTGTCTAAATACAGCGCCCAAGATAACGGGCAACATTGGCAGGAGGAATTGGAATTGAGCCATAGAAGATCGGAGGAAGAGTGATGCGGCGGAGAGTAAAAGTAATATTTTGAGATTTTGACATTTCAAGTGAAAAGAGATGAGTTTAAAAGTTTCTGTGTGAAGTTACCGGATCAATGTGAGGAGAAAGTATAGTGGTATCATCTGCATAAGTTAGAAGGACAGTTTCAGGATGGATTGGTATGTCTGCTGTGTACATAACATATAGGATAGGTCCTAAGATACTGCCTTGAGGAACACCCGCTTCAATACGATGTTTAGCTGGATACGATGTCCCGATTTGAATTTGAAAATAACGATCAGACAAATAGGACTTCAAGATGAGGAAGTGAGTGAACGGAAGTATGCCCTTGAGTTTCCAGAGCAAGCCCGGGTGCCAAACCCGATCGAAGGCTTGCTTCACATCGAGAAAGACACCCGAGCAACACTCTTTCTTCTCAAGGGAGGATAAAATCGTGTCTACCACTCGATGGCACTGTTGTACAGTAGAGTGTTGTCGCCTGAACCCAAGCTGATGGTCTGGAATAATCTTAGAGGATTCGAGTATGGGAAGAATTTGTTTTAAAAGAAGTTTCTCAAGAATTTTGCCAAGAATTGGCAGTAGACTAATTGGTTGGTAAGAAGAAGAAATATGAAGTGGTTAGTTAGGTTTAGGAATAGGATGAATTAAGGAGGATTACCGTAGAATCGGGAAGTATGTTGTTCTTAGTACTGAATTATAGGTTGTAGTTAATAAGACTATTGCTTTTTTGGGAAGATGTCGGAGAAAACTATATCATTTAAAATTTGAATTTATTAAACCTGCACCTATCCACAAAACCTGCTGATTTACTAGAATTAATTTTGAATATAAAAAAATAAAATACATAAACGGAAGAAGATAATAAATAACGTTAAAATGGCATTGTAACAAATAAATATGGTTTTGAAAATGTTATGAAGTTTTTACCACTTACCTTATCGAAAAACAGCAATGAACATCTCCTGATAAAACTTGATGAACAGCTGTAGATTCACAAAACCAAAAAGGCGATCCTACAAAAAGAAAAAGAAGGAAAAACCAAAATTAATAATTGCTGCAAAATAATTTTCTTTTAAATAATCAAAAATAATTCTGAAATAGTTATTTATTCAACAAGTACGGAAAGTAGTACTTTTCCTCACACGAGGCAGGGTTTGCATACACGAGCGAGTGAAGCGAGGCGAGTGCAAGTGCAAATTGCCGAGTGTGAGGAAAATACTTGACACTCGAGTTAAATATTATATTTTTTCTGCAACCATTAGGGTTATTAACTTTAAAAAAAAACTAAACAGGAATCACTAGAATCCATTTTAAATTTCTATAAGGTAACACTATAACCTTTTTAACTGTTATAATTAAAAATATCTAATTATTTATTAAAGTATTATTTTTATTTCTATATTCCTTTCAATTTTTATTTTATTTTTTAATATTCGTTTTTTAATTATTTAGTTTCGTTAAATAAGCTTATTCAAGTTTTACAGAAAATATTTAATAACAAAACTTCTTATATCAAGGAAGCACAATAAAGTTTTTTCACTCACTAGTGAGGAAAGTGACACTAATGGGAATTTTTCCCCACTAGTGAGGTAAAGTTGGGCATTACACAGCTGATTTTAATTGAGTAATGAGAACTTCCCTACATGGATGCAGAAAAAAAATACCATTAGTGTCACTTTCCGCACAAGTGAGTGGAAAAACTTTATTGTGCTTCCTTGATATAAGAAGTTTTGTTATTAACATAAATATTTTCTGTAAAACTCTAATAAGCTTATTTAAATTTATTTTATTTAAATAATTAAAAAACGAATATTAAAAAATAAAATAAAAATTGAAAGGAATATAGAAATAAAAATAATACTTTAATAAATAATTAGATATTTTTAATTATAACAGTTAAAAAGGTTATAGTGTTACCTTATAGAAATTTAAAATGGATTCTAGTGATTCCTGTTTAGAAAACACTCCTCCATCAATAAAAGAAACAGCAGAAAATGTAATAAGTAATGTAAATACGTAAGTAATGTAAATAATTGTAATATAACAATAAATGTTTATAATAAATAAATTACTTTTTGTAGACTGTAAAAATGAAATTTTTAATTTTATTAGTTAATAAATGGTTGCAGAAAAAATATAATATTTAACTCTAGTGTAAAGTATTTTCCTCACACTCGGCAATCGCTTCGCTCGCTCGTGCGTGCAAACCCTGCCTCGCGTGAGGAAAAGTACTACTTTCCACACTTGTTAAATAAATAACTATTTTGTTTTTTAACTGATTATTAATGAATAATCAGAATTGATTACAGTAAAGTAATCGTCTATTTCTGAACTCCCCATATTGATGTTATGAAAGACTATGCTAAGGGACTGACATCAAATCTATCCCATATAATTGGGCATATGAAATGAGATAATTATAAATCCAATTAGGTCAACATTAACATGTGGGAAATTCAAAATTTAACAATAATTAAGAGTAATATTAATCATTTAGTAAAAACCAAATAACTACCAAAATTAGATGTCGTAGACAGGGGCGATACTTTACTATAAACAATTTTTCCTAACAAATAAATAGTAGCCATACACGGGATTCGAACCGGGGACCACCTACACACAAAGCCACGTTCTTGACCACTAAACCAACACTAGCCCCTAGTCAGAATTTAGGATTAATGAATACAAAAGGAAGAACTATTACTGCCATATGTGTGTATATTTATCACCTTTATTATGCTTGTTTGCATCAACGTTTGCAGTTTCGAAATTTGTAAATCAATAAAAACTCGAAGAACTGTTGACAGTCATGTAAGTCACCCAACAACATTTTTAACCTTAACTTCCGATAGTAGATCTAGTACAGAAAATCAGAATATCAGATATCTAGTACGTTCTTAAAAGTAACATCTATACCTTCTTTTTTTTTCTAACTTTCAATTGCACATTCAAACCGGTTTAAACGATATGTAAACCAAAATAAAATTGTTAACCTTACCGTTAACCTGACCGTTCATGCAATGTCTGATAAAATAGTTCGCCTCAAATCAACCACACATCTGCCATGATATTCTTTCGTTCCAATGGCTGGATTATCCTATACAACTTCTAAATAATATTTCTCTAGTAGTTATCAACAGTACAAATCATCAAACTAGTTCTTAATACATCCTTCTATTCCATAATAATAATAAATCTACCTTAAACTTTCATCGTTAAAAAAAATAAAAAATGAAAGGCCTAACATAATACCCCACACAATTCTTGTATCATATCACGAAATTCATTGGAGCATAACTATTGGAATAATGTATGCAGGAAGCGGCATAAACTATTGCAACTATAAAGATATGAACATAAAAACTGCTTGAAAAACATAGTTTTACATATCATCATGCTAACTTCTAAAGGAAGGTATGAAAGCAAAAAATAAAAAAAAAACTTAAAAATTTTATAGAAGGGTATAGAAATGACTAAGGACTATGAAAAGACTAAGTCTTTTAGCCTAACTTTGCAAAAAATATACTGCACGCATAAGTACATAAACAACTTTCACTGACTATAATTCACGCAGAATAACAGACTTGTGGCGTTTTCGAAAACAAAGCCAATAAAATCTCAGAATTGTGGACAAAAATAATAATAATTCTCGAGTTCTTTACTTTCAGAAACAGTTTAATACACCTCAAAATACTTTTAAAAAAATTTTTGATCTAATTACGGACTAACAAAAGAAAATTTAGGAGGCATTTGAGCAAAAATTTCAGAAAACTGTACAACAAAAATTCCAGTAACGGAGAGATATTTCTTGTAAATACTTTTTGGAGGTACCATTAATTCCTAAAAACAATAAGATAAAATAAACACAGTCAATTTAAGTAACCCTCAGTAGAGGCAATAGCCTATAACTTGGGGCAATCGGGTTTTCAGGCAAAAAAAAATTAACGAGGGGTACTAGTGCATCATTACCAATAAGATGTAGTCCCAAGTTAGACAACCCAAATCTAACCAAATTAAGCTTAAGACAAGGAATACTACAATACAAAATACAGGCCAAGCGAGCTGATTTATTTTTTATTCTATACTCATCCATTCAGCAAATGGAATCTATTACATGATCATAGAAAATAGAAAAACTTCAAGAAAAGATGAAATTTTTAGGGAAATAAACAAATTATTGGAATATAATGAGATTATTATACTACTACAACTGTTTAAAGCATTATTACAACTAAAACCTGTTTTTTTTCAAGAGTGTAAGCAATAAAATTAAAATATGCAACAATATTTTCTTTAAAAACAGCATAAATTTTATGTAAAGTTAAGATGATGTCAATAATTTTGCTAAGTCGTTCAGTTTCTTTAAAAGAAAATAAAACAAAACAATATAATTGGATGCTGATTATAAAATAGATGAAGTCGCATAATTTTTATTTGCTAACTATTTAAAAAAATAAATAATAAAATACACTTTAATATTACTCAGCGAAATAGATAGAGAATGACTATAAAGAGATGTATTCGGGAAGTTAGTCTTTTTTTTTTTTTTTGTTGTCAGTTTGAGCAATTTAGCTATTTTGAAAAAATATTAAGTATAATATTTAAAAAATATATATAAATTAAAAGAACGAAGATCCATAATCGTAAAAACTTAAGAATCTTCTTAGTCTTAACATCAAAGTAGTAATAGATAGTGGTCTACAAAGAAATGTTCCTCCGTTCGTTAAAAATAAGACTTATTAATTGAAATTTAAAACATTATAGGAAATAAATGCATTAAAAAATTAAATTTTAATACAAAAAATTCGGAATAAGTCACTAAATATAACAGTAACAAAAAGCAAAAGTAAATAGTCAACAATAAAATGGACTGTAATTCCCATATTTTTTTTGGCTTAGAAGATAACAAAGCTAGTTTTACAGGATACAAATCTACTACGATAAAGATGAAGGAATTCTACACGAAATCATGGAAAAAAAGAAGTAACAACATAAATGTTAATTCCTCGATCAAGAAACCCATGATGATTCGACACAGAATACAAGAGATTCCTTCCTATAATGAACCAAAAAAGTTACATGAATCTTTTTTCAAGATAAAGATGTTCTATTAAAATAAATTGTTTAAGATTTTTTCTTGACAAAAATTAATCATTTGAAAGGAGGTAAAAATTAATCCTGAAGAACAGGTAGAAATAATAATTACCAATTAATAATTAATATCTTATATAAATATTTGAATAAACATTAGATATTTGATAATTACAGGAATAAAATAAAAATATAAACTGCATTAAAAAATGCTCTAAGCAAAAAATAAATTTTAAAGTTTGCTTAGCATTCTCAATTTTACTTAAAAAACCAATGGTAAATCATAAAATTAAGAAATCAGGATCAAAAAACTAAACAATGCACTTATTCTGATTATTTTTACATATAATTATCTCAGCCTTCCCGATAGCATATTTTTTAAATCGAAATTTGTTAACTGATCATCCATTTCAAAATAAATGATCAAAATCGGCAATAATGGAAATGCAAAACTGATAGCATTCTACTTAGATGAATAAATAATATTCAACAGATACAAATACATTTTCCTAATAATGTTTTCTTTCAATTTCACGTTATCATTTATTATTTATTTATTTATTTTTAATAAATTAGTGCTAAGAAGAATCATACCTGAGTATATGTATCCATAATATAAAATCCTGGTTTATCTTTGAACTTGTGGATTAAACATTAAGGAATGAATTTGAATGAGAAAATTGAGAAAAATCACTTAAACAAAGTTACAATCAGTGCATTACACGAAAGTTGATAATACCGGACAACTTAACCTATAACCATACGTCCACACTGCCCCGTTGTCTGACACTAACTGATTCTAGGACAGGGGGCTGCAGAATGTAGAGCATACTTCAGATATATGGACTTGTATTGCCATCTATTGGATTTTATAGGAACTAATATTAATATTTTCTTTTAATCTGTTCCATTTAAGTAGCATTTATTTTTTTAAAATAGTCAAGAAGTTTCAAAAAGTAAACAAAATATACTTTCATTAAAAAAGTATATTTTATATTGAAATGTAATGACAGAATTGCGTTGTTTCTTTAATGACTTCTCTATTAAGTTACTTTTTTAACGCAAACAAACGTAATTATTTTTTGTTGTAAATGTAGGCAAAACTTAAAAAATATCGTGAATAAAATAAAAGTCCTAATCAGCATTCTTTCTAGATTAATTACAGTATGATATTTCAACGGATTGTGTACGTGTAATTCCCTTATTTAGATGTTTAATTTTGTATATCAATCATTTCTACAATTTGAAGTATAATTTCTTATAAGGTAAAGATAACACACTTTAACTCGTAGCCGTCTCATCAAGAAAATTAGAAAAGAATTTAAACAGATTTTTTTTCTTTTAATATTAAAGTAAAGCTTTAACATTATAAATGCATTACAAACATTTTCAAGAATTTTATTCAAAAAGGGATAAACAGTGAATATACTCATTCTATCAGAAAAAAATCAATCTAAATTTGCATGAATTGGTAACAAATATTTAAATACCCAAGTTCAACTCGTTCACATTTTTTCTTGTCCACATTTATTACAATCTAGTAAGGACATTAAAATAGGAATATTATATAAAATAAAGGATTTCGAAATTTGTGAAAAGAGTGAAGTTTAAGTAGTTAAAAAAAAAAAAAGAATCGTTTATTTTATCCAGTGATGCCTTGCTGGTTTTTGATGATTCTGATCGGTTTCGAATTGGTATATATCGTCAAAAGTTTGTTCTTCAATTTAATTTAATTGCTTTTAAATTTAACATATGACTCACTACTTTCAACTTATTTAGTGCACCACCTGAAGAATCTTTATTATTTTAATGAAAACTACCTGAATTACAGAGGGCATAATAATCCATTGGTTCATTGCCCCCCCCCCCAAAAAAAACCTGAATTATGTAACTGATTTATTTTTAAAAAATCAATTTATTTACCCCAACTGATTAAATCTCTGATAATCGTTAAAAAGGCAGAAAAAGAACCAATTAAAATTTTCTTTCTGATGCAGACAATTTTGGAAAGTAGAGTAATAATAGTTCTATAATACCAAAACATTTTACTGTAAGAATTCTCTAATGACATTCCGTTATTCTTTTCACTGGAATTGGAATTATTTTTGACTTTTAGAGAGAAGTATACTGTTAAATCCGTCGAATAAAAGAAATAATGGACTAATAATGAAATAATTCAGTTGCAATAATCTGCATGTCAAAAGTAGTTAGAATCTTTGGTTCATGACTGGGAACAGTAATGTAATATCGAACACTTGTAGACGCGAGATTTTTAAAATAGTATAGTTTTAATTTTCCACTATATAGTTGCTTCATTTAAGTGGTTAAGCTTATAAGTATACACATTTTTTGTCAAACATAATAATGGTAAAAGATTAACTCAAGTAGACTGAATTAAAAAGTTTATTTTTAATTTTAAGAAGACAATTAAATGTTTCTGTAAACAAGGATTATCATTGATTGTATTACTCATTAATTTTTACGATTAACCCTTATTCCTATCAGACACTTTTGATAATAATAAAAAATCAAAACTATTCTTACCTGAAAAGAGCATGATTAAGCGTTATTCAAACAGAAAAACTTTATATAAACCGTAACATATTTAATTGAAAATCGGCAAAATGTATTAAATAATACCGACAGAACAAATTAAAACGGCACAATAAAATAACCAACGTGAAGCCATTAAATATTTTAGCAAAATTAATACTATTAACACATTTGAATCACAGCCACTTTTAAATTCGAATAAGCTTACATTTCTAGTTACCTGAGCGCTGCAGTCTGTACCTATATTTCGTAAAGCTGCATTGTCTCCACCCTATTAAGTTCAGAAGGCAGTGGTATTCTGATTCATATGTTGTATGATTTCGTAATTCACAAGTTTTTGTGCAGATTGGTTATGTGATTTACATTTTTGTGATTGTTTCTGTTCATAAAAAGTTTAACGTTTACCATGGAAGTATCTGAAAATACTGAAGCAATTTTATCCGACGATTATGAAGAAGGTGAAATACTCGATGAAGATACTTTATATGATAATGTTAGTTCTTTGGAAGAGTTTAGTGGTTCCGATAGTGAATTAAAATCACATGGAGAAGTTAATACAATAATTGTCAAAAAGGCTACTTCTTATGATCATAAAGAAAAACATCATAGAAGAAAAGAGCATAAGTGCAAAGAAGATAGTATTTGCAGAAAAGAAAGAAGTGGCAAGCATTGCTATGCACGTATTCGTAGAGGTAAAACTATTTTAGATGTTGCAGAAAAGGGAAAATCGACAGATTCTGTAATTAATCATTGTCATGATTTACAAACTTCAAAGAAGAAGAGCCATGTAATTCTCTCACCAGTTCACGATTCAATTTCTAAATACAATTCCCGTCGTCTTTCTGTTCAGAAAGGTAACTTTTAATTTTTTTTTTTTTAATTAAAATAAATATATAAAATAATGGAAAATACAATTTGTACTTTTTATTATAACTTTTCCAATGTTGTATCTTATTTTTATATCTTAGAAATTGATTTTTAAGATCATTCTTTCTTTATATAATTTATTTAATGCGTTAAAAATAGTATCTCATGGCAGTATCCTTGTACAGAGATTAAGATGTTAAAATAATAAAAGGAATTGTAGATTTTCTTTATGGTAAAAAAAAAATTAAGTCAAGTCACATGTTACTGATATTGAATTAGGTTAGAAACGTTGCAAGCTAAAATATATTCAATATTTGGGAGTTCAATTAAATTTCCTAAATTAGAATTGTTATTGCTTCTATTAAATTTAAATTTAGATTTTTAGAAAATAGATTGAGGCCCTTTTTGTATTTAGAGAAAAGAATGTTATTGAAGGATCAAATCGGGGGAAAACTTGTCTTTTTAACTTTTTGGGCGCTGAAAAGAGGTGATAAACTGTAGGTTTGGTTAAAATAGAATGAGCTTCATATTTCCCTTTAAATTTTAGATTACCACTAGTGTTGATTTCTTAATGATCTAAACTTATGAATTAATTTTAAGAAATTAACTACAGTACAATGTGCAAACATTGAGAACTCAAATTTGACTCAGTTTAAAATTAAATGTTAGAAGTAGTGTTACTTAATCCTTTTAATTTACAATACTCATTTTACATCTGTGATGTACATTTTTTATTACTAATGAGCAAGGGAAACCAATCCGTTATTCCATATGTTTTAAAAATAGTTACTATTTACTGAATAATAACTCTTGTACGATGAAACTGTTTTTTTCAATCTTTGATGTGAAAATTATTTGTTTCAGATTTACATGAAAAAGAAAATAGAATCACTCATAAGCACTCTCGATATTATGACAACCATAAATCAGTACAACATCGTATTGATAAGAAAAAAAGTACTGATAAGGCAAAAAAGCGATCTGTTGTAGGAAACAGTAGATCTCATGAAAGTAGAAAACGGTCTAGATCTCCAAGCCCCAAATTACCAGCAAGAATTCAAATAAATGAACTTACTATTTCTAAAGGTAAATCTAGTTTATTAAAACGTTTAGTGGGATCAGGCTCTATTGGTGTGAAAACACCCAAAGATGTTGAGGAACCTAAGAAAGTAGAAATACCATCAACAGGTGTTTGTGTCAATGAAGAACCACCGAAAGATGTAGAAGCGATAGAGACCATATCTTTAATTAGTGAAGACCTGGAACAGAAGTCTGATAATACTTTTAAAGCTCAAGATGATGATGAATTATTAAAAGTAGTAGAAGTCAACGAAACAGATTCTACTCAAAAAACTTTAGATAAAGTAGAAAGTATAGATGACGTTATTTTTGTTTGCGAGCAGAGAGGGTTAAAACCAAATTCAAATCAGGAAATCATTGATTCAAAAGAACATAACCAGGATCTTGACAATTTGACAAATGATAATGCTTTAGCTATATCAGAAAAGTCCATTCATAGCCAATCAGAGAGTGAAGAAGTAATTGCAGAAATCTCTGATGAAGTCTCAGAAGTGCTAGATCATATTGTACAAGACGTAGTAAATGATTCAGAAAATGATACTTATGCAAATACTAATCTCGGCAACTCTTCACAAAATGACAAACACGAACAGAAATTAACAGATGACATTGATGAATTAAATTTACGTTTGGAAGCACTACGTACGGCTATGCTAAGAAAACATAGAGAAAGGAAGAAAAGAGGATTTATTTGTAGGAAAAAATCAAGTCTGGAAGATGATTCGTTTGCGGAGTATGTTTTAAGTCATATAGATAAAGATAATTCTTTAATTATAAATGATGAGGTACGTAAAGAAATCAGTCACTCCGATAGTAATGGCGTTAATTTGTTAGGAGATTTATTGAACCCCGAGGATATGGTGATTGATAAGAATGATAGAGATGTTGAAAATAATATTTTAGAAAATTTTCCCTATCCGCCAAGTTATTCTGTACAGAATTCAGATGGGCCTATCCCTTATGTTGGTTTTTCCGTTTATCAATATCCAGTAATCAATGGAAATGAACAAGACCTAGTACCTATACCTGATGGAAGCATATCTCGTGATTTTCCAAGTTATCCACTACCGAATACCCAAATTGTTGTATCACCACTTATACCAGATACATCTCAAATACCATTGCCCGAAGAGAGTGTTTCTTTTTCAAGAACTGAATTTGGTGAAACCCTTGCAAATCATTCAAATGATAATGATTGTATAGAAAATTGTTTGAAAGAAATCAATTCTAACAAAGAGCCATTTATTGAAAGAAATAAAAGAGTTAGAAGATTATCATCAAGATATAAACTTTGCAGAAGAAGGAAGGTTAATGGGAAAAAATGGCATACGAGCCGGGAAGTGGTAAAAAGGAAATTGGAAAGGCGAGAATATGCGGAGCAGAAACGAAGAAGAAAAGAATCTTTGAGAGATTTGAAAATAATAAGAACAGACGGAGTGACTAGTCATGAACTCAATACAGAGGAAAGCGATGAGGAGTTCGCTCTGCGAGAACTAGCCTTGAAGTCTGTTAAAGAAAGAGAAAAATCCAAAACTTTATTGGAATCTGTTTCGAACCAAGATACAGATAAAATTAGTATAAGTGCCAGTACTACAAATATGAATGAGGGCCAAATGTTAGGAGATTTACAGATAGATGTAGACACTAATTCAAATTCAAAACCTTTAACATCTTTTGATTCAGGTACACCCACGAATTTAAGCAGTGAACCTTGGGATGATATAGATGAAGATATACTAAGAGCTCAACTGCTTAGCTCTTTATCTAGTAGGATACCAGATAAACATGCAGAGAATTCTACAACGTTCGGACCAAAATACTCCAAGAAACAGGTTAAAGCTTTGCTTAGAGCAGAACGTAAATGTTTTGATTCACGTTCAGACAAAAAATTAAAGCTAACTTCTTTAAAGGTGAATAAAGAAAACTTCAAAAGAGTAGCTAAAAATAAAGCCAATGATATAGCTAAAAGAAAAATGCAAGAAATGTTGCAGAATATGAATTATTTTAAGAGAAGTCATAAAAAAAATAGTCAACTAATTGGACAGACTAGCGCAGAAGTTCCGATAGTTCCTAAGTTTATTATTTCATTGGAGGAAGATTCCACAAGTGAAGAAGATACGATAAATCCATTAGTTTCTGAACAACATGATGTAGTTAAAAGTATAGATCTCTTTTTGCAAGAAGCGCGAATTGAAAATGATATGAAACAAGGACTGCTTGGAAAGGATGAAAAAGAAGGAAGTTCTTCGAAACTTGAAGAACCTGTGGTTGTAAGTACTTTTACTAAGTTTTGATTAAATAATAAAAATTCACTAATTAAAATGTTATCCATAATTTTTTGAACAGGAAGGTACTAAGGAGAATAAAAAGACGATCACCGGTGGTAGTACTCCTCAGGTATTTTTCTCAGAATTTAACCATCTTTTGAAGTATTTTGATACATTTATATACTTTTACCGTTCATGACAGGTTTTAAAGCATTTACCAGCTTGGCAACAAGAAGAATATCGTCGACTTAAAAAACAAATAGCCGAAAAAGAAAAAGTTTTAAAAGCAGCCAAAGAGAAAGTTCTTCTACCTTTAGAAACTGAGGGAGCATTAAAAGAAGTAATTTTACCCAAAGAGCAAAAAAGTCAAAATGAAGAAGAAAATGATACTTGTAGTAAAATTGTCGAGGAAACAGTAAATACCTGTAGTGAAAATGATAACGAATCTGTAAAAATAATTGTAAATGATGTTTTTAGTACGAGTAATAATGAAAGGCTAGTTACTACCTTAAAAACTAAAGTTGTTACCCAGCAAACAAATACCAAACAAACACCTGCTTTGTCAAATGATAGGTAATAATTTATTATTATTCTGATATTTTGACTAAAAACTAGCAAAAACTTCGTGTTTGTTTTCTTCTTCTTTTTTCAATTTTTTAAATTTCAGTAGCAAAATCATTGATGAAGTAAACCATTTGGCCAACATTGTGGCACAATTAGAGAGAGGCATGGGGGATTATCGTTCATTAAAAGAGGATATAGTGCGAAAGAAAAGGGAAATTTTAATAGCTAAATTAAATATGGCTAAGCAGAAGAAGATGTTATTTGAAATCAAAAGGAAAATAACAACTAAAGAAAAGATCATTCAGGCAAAACTTGAACAAGATATTTTACTTCCAGATGCAAAGACAACTGAGTCCATCGATAAAAAGAAGTTAGTTGGGTAATTTTATTTTTAATTTAAAAATTATTTTATTAGGGAGAAAAATTAATTTTATTTAAACTGATCACTTACTAATTAATTTAATTAAATTAGGTTTTTTCCTAATCAATTGCTTCATAATTAATTTTAAATTTTTTAATTTCAACTTAGAATTATTTATTTTTCTTCTTATTAAAAACAAAACAAAAACAAACTTATCTGTGATTATGGAGAAGATTATACCAATGTATGTACAGGCCGGCAAGCAGGGACTTGGAGTTATGCAAATTAAGAATGAGAGAATTTAGTTTAAGAACTAAAATGATATTTGACGAAATAGATCATTCTAGTGGATTAAATAAAACTATGAAGATAAGTTCAAAAGGAGGAATTATTTCTATGGATAAATCTAATATTTCTATGGAAAAAACAGCATTGCAAGCTGTACCTAACTGTAGGCGTTTAGATAAAACACCGAATAGGATTACCAGACAACCTAAACTGTTGCCCAGTGTGGACAAAGTAAATAGAAATAATAACACCTTACAAGGACCAATAAAATCAAAAAGCATGTCTTTAAGGTAAAATTAAATTATATTTGTTTTGAATTAGCTTTATACACTCAGTGCCAAAACAAAACCGGACACCTGTAGTTATTTGTTTATCTTCTTTAATAATTAGGTACAAATGTTAGCAATGATCTTTGAGCTCAAACTAATCATTGCAGACTAGTTGTTTACCATTTATCAGTGATACTTATTCTTTTTAAGTGTTTAATAGATTTTTAATTTATTTCTTAGTCAGCTTATCAAGTGAGTTTTTTAATTTTTTCAAGTGATATTCTTTGATTAAACATAAATTTTTGCAAAAATTTAATTAAATTTGGCTTTTTCCCCTAAAAGGATGGTTTTAAGTCGTGAAGACCTTGCCCGGGCAGATGCTTTGGCCAACGAAGGGCGTAGCGTACGGTACATCGCTCAAGTCATAGGTGAGCCGCGCTCTACCATCCACGATAGCCTTCAACGACTTAGGACCACTGGAAGTCTCTATCGAAGAGAAGGTAGCGGTCGACCGCGATGTACGACGCCTAGAGACGATCGTTTTATTACTCTTACAGTACTGCGAAATCGTCATGTGACCGCTCCCAAGATACGTAGCGCACTACAAACGGTCCGCAAAGTCATGGTGAGCTCTCGGACAGTCATTAGAAGGTTTCAAGAGAATAACTTAGTCTCTAGACTGCTCGCATCAGGTCCTCTTCTACTGGAGAGGCATCGAGTAGAAAGGAGACTTTTTGTAAATCAGTATCTCCATTGGACACTTGAGAAATGGGGGGGGGGGGCTGTTCTCTTCACAGATGAGTGTCGGTTTGCTTTGTGGCAATCAGATGACTGGGACCGTGTGTGGAGAAGACCGACCTGGTGAGCGGCGCTAAGCTTCATGTACCATGCGAGAATCTCAACCTTTTCAAAGGCAGTCAATTATGGTATGGGGCGGAATCAACACCCAAGCCTGTACCGAACTAATTACTACACAGAATGGATGTTTGACTGCTCGACGGTACATTGAAGAGATTCTTCAGGAAGCTGTGGTCCCATTTGCTCCATTTATATTGATAACTTCGTGTTAATGCAGGATAATGCTCAACCGCATGTTGCTCGAATTGTTACCCATTACTTGGAGGGTGTCCCAAATACTACAATGAATTGGCCAGCATGTTCTCCAGACATGAATCCCATTGAAAACTTATGGGACATGTTAAAGAGACGCTTCAGGCAACTTAACGTCACCCCCAACAAATGTTCATCAGCTACAAACTACTGTTGGTGAGTAATGGGATGCTGTTTCACAAGATGAAATTCAGTCGCTTATTTACTCGATGCCTAGGAGACTGGAAGCCCTCCGAAGGGCCAGAGAAGGTAATACGTGGTATTAGAAATCAACAAGGTAATAATTGTTACTTAAATTTCAATTTATCTCTATAAAGATTTTCCGGTGTTTACATAATTTTTCTGTAACTTGAATGAATTTCTGATCTGATTGCATTAAAATTAACTTATTCAGTAAATTATTACATGCGTTATAATTAATTCATAAATAAAAAATTGGAATTAAACAAATAAATACAAGTGTGCGGCATTTTTTATTTTAAATATAAGTGTCCGTTTTTTTTTGTCACTGAGTGCATAAATAATTTTTTTTATTTTATTAATTTTGTTTATTAATACATTTTTATTGTTAGTGTTTCAGACAAACAAACTGAAAATTGGGATCCTTTTGTTCCAATTTGTCCATTTGATTTATCTGGAGTTTGTAAAGATGAAGAATGTAAATTTCAACATATCAAAGCGGCATGAGAGCAAGTTTTACATAGCAGTAAAGAGTTGGAATTTAAATGTACAGTAGTAATTCATCGGGATACTTTTTCTTTTTAATTACTAATATTAATTTATTAATTAATTTAAAAAAAGATAAAGCGCTCAATTTAATTATTATAAAAGTTGATTGAAACCATTAATTTCTTTTAAGTATTTTGAGATATTAAAGTGCCATTTTAAAATACTGTGCATCTGTGATATTAGAGAGAAAAGTTCGTTGCTAAACTTTTTTTTTTAAAAAAAAAGGAAGAATGTTACCTTTTTTTCGTTTAAAATTTATTTTGTATTAGTTTTTTGGGCCGGAAGGGTGCACTAGTGCTACAGTTCGGGGTAAAAGTTTTTTCTTGATCTACCAAATATTTTTAAAAGTTTGAGAAGTTGTTCTAATATTAATTAAATTTAATTGCGTTAACAGGTTTTTTTTTTTTAATTTGTATTAAAGCTCCCGTTAATTTGGTTAGTAACTTATTTCGGTTTACTGTTTTATTTTTTCTTTTTAGTTTAAATTGCTCAGTTAAGTTTTTTCTTCATATTATGTGAGCTAGTTTTGATTTCAGTTTTTTAAAAAGTCATGCATTGCTCTTTGGACGTATTTCTTTTTTTTTTTAAATAAAATACTTTCATCATAACGAGAGAGAGGTTAGTAAAAAATTAGCTGTATTTTTTTTTTTTTTTTTTTTTAAGTCGCTGTATGTTTTTAACTGTTCCTATAGTGTGTTGGAAATGGACGGTAATTATGAAAATGGTTTAAGTGAACAAAAAATCCAATATCAAAATTTTTGTATTATATACAAATACAACGAGAAATACTTTATTATTAGACAAATTTTCATTGTTAATTTCAATATTTATCATACACAGTTAAGTTCTTGTTTGATGAAGTGAATTCTGGAAAAATGTTTATTAGATTGGCTTCACATCAAAAACTAATAACTCTAGTTTGTCTTTTACAAAATGATATATACGAGTGAACCGATTATTTAACTAACTTAGGAAATTTTGAGGTGCGGTCATCAAATTTATCAAAAATATATTTTAACAAATTTTCTTTCTTTCCCCACACAGATGTTTCAGTAAATTCAGGGTTACCTTCAGGGTTTGGTAAAAAAAAATTGAGTTACTTGTTAAGCAATATCCATCCATAACTGTTTAAAATTTTATTATTATTGAAGATTATTGTAACAAAATTGAAAATCGAAGTAAGCTGAAACTTTATAAGTGTGATCTTTACTAGATAACCTGACTGTAACCTATGGAACAAAATCGAACTATCATAATTACTGAGTTTTTTTTTTTTTTTTTTTGTTGAATACTCAATCGTATAAACTCTTTATCTTATCGTAGTAAATGTTGCTTTTGACTTAGACCATATTCATAAAATCCCGGACGATTCGCGAATCCACTGTAGGAGACGTATTTTTTTTCACTTTTTTTTTATTATTACAATGTTCGTCGGTAATATTTTAATTCTATTTTGTTACAGGAACCGCACAAGTCATTGCAGTAGGTAAGCATTGATGCATTAAAGTTATACCAAAATGATTATTATTTTTTTTTTGTTAATTTCATTTAATTTAATTTTTTCCTAATACATTTAAAATTTTCAAATTTCACTTCCAATTATTCCTTTTTTTGTCAAAAAAAAAAAAAAAAATTAAAATACAATTTTTAAATATCAAACATTTCCTATAAAATAGATCCTCTCTGTAGAAAAAGCTTGATTTTGCTGGTAGAATAGAATTTAACAATTTTATTCAAACAATAAAGTTTAATAACATTTTTCAAAATAATTTTTTTTTGTCGTATGATGCATTAAAAAAAAAAAAAAATCAAAGAGTTCTCACAAAAAAAAAGTACACAAATTCTGCATGGCTAATATTACAAAATTTATTTAAAATTTTGTAGTTAAAAAAAAATAATAAAATAAATCTTTAATCTTTATTTCAATATTTATTTAATTTTTGGTTTATATAATTGTAAATAATTATTCTTAAAACAAAATTGTACATTTAATTTTTAAAAATGAAAATGTAAAACAAAGTTCCAAGCAGAATCAAGAATGGGTTATAAAGTGGTAATTAACCCTAAAGGTTTCCAGTGAATATTTTGGACAAGACAAGAGATTCCAAGTAATTTTATTTATTCCTACAAATCTGGAAGTGCATGATGTGATTTTTTAAAAAAGAAATAAAACTAAAAGTGGAAAGAATATTTTTTGTATGAAAAATTTTTAAAATAAACTTTTTTTTTAAATTAATTTTTTTTTCATTTTCAACCTTCATTTAAATTAAGTGGTACTGAAACTGAAAATAACAGAAAGCTTTATGCTATTAACGTTTCCTGATTAGGCGGCTCATTTAAAAATATATACAATTATTTCCTGATTTTAGGTCAAAAAAACCTGAGCTTCACTGAGCAATGGCAGTGCATTTGCACAATTTGGGACTTTTTTTTGGATAAGATCTTTTCTTATTACGAATATGGAGAATACAACATAATTATATATTGTGTTATTCTTAGTCCTAAGATGTAGTTAGTTCGCCTGGTCGACATATATATTGAAAATTCGATAGTGCTTTTACATTGAAACATTAAAATAGTAACTACTTGGGTGAAGTATTATGAGAATTTAGTAAATAAAAATAATAACTACTTGGGCTTAGGATCATTAGTTTAGTTATTATTATTAGTCATTAAAAATCACCTCAACAGGAAAATTAACTACTTTTTTTTCTAAAAAATGCTTTTTTATTCTGTAAAATTAATTCCAGTCAGTTGTATGTTTGGCACATCTTTCTGTATCCAATCGGCCAAGATAAATCGCACGATACCTTTTATTTTAATTTCTAATTTACTTTATGAATATTTTGATTAAAAAAATAAGAAAATGAACGATATTTCCATACTATTTAGCAGCGTTATTTAAAACTAGTCAGTAGCATTTACACTTTATTTATTTAAAAAATCCACGAGCTGTACGTAAATATTTAAAGGAATCAAATAATAAAATATAATTTTTACTTTGCTTCTTAAACTTTTGCAATACAGAAATAAACTGCTGGTAAATATCTTGTTCATTAATGAGGTAATCAATACATGCTATACTGTCTAGCGGCAACTACATAAACTAAACTTGAGTTAGTATAAGTCGTTTTATTATTTTAGTTACACACTCTGCCGCTAGATAGCATAAGCATGCACTTTTGGCGCTAAGGGTTCAAGCTGGCTACTTGCTACTTACTGTTTTGTTGCTGTCTACTGTTGTTATTGGGTTATTTTTTTTTGTTAAGTTTTTTTGCATAATTAATTTTAAATTTTTATGAATTTTTATTGTATTAGTTTTGTTTTTTGTAGATATTTTTACTTCTACAAAATGTAGAAAAAGCAATATCAATTTTATCTCATTCTTCTTTGATTGCACATCTCGAAGCCCTCTTGTTTGACCACTTATCACAGACAACAACGTTTATTTGAAACACTTTTCCAGAAAAATTCGTTTAAGAGCTATTCAGCAGAAAGTGGATTCAGCAGGAGTGGGCTTCCGTCTTAAGAACATTTCAGATAATACACTGTGCTGTATTTTGTATGTTATAGGGGAGAGAAGATTATTACTGTGTATCTATATTTCTGAGTTTGAAGTAAATTCCACAGTCAACGATACCATTTAACTTATTGGATTTTCCATTTCTGTATTTATTTTGTTTTTTTTAATCACAATTCAAACGATGTTATCCACAATTTATTTTTTAGTTAATTACTTAATTTTTGATTACCTATTCGTAGATGGATAACTTTCATTTCAATTACTTTTTAAGGAAACATTTTTTGAGGATATTTTTGAGGATGGGCCTTCTAATGAGTAATTTTAGGATACTGAACGATTTACAAGAAAAATTGTGTTAGTAAAATAAATTTCTAGTTACAAAAATACTTGGAACGTCATCACTGGAGTGATTTTTACGCGGGGATTCACAGATCACAAAACTATTATTTGAAATTGTAACCTGTTACAACGAAACCTTTAACTCCGAGTTCTGTGAGCCAAGTAGCAATGCACTACAATCCAATCCAATTGTTTAATTGTGTAATGAATAGTTCACTATTTACCATTAAATAATAGCCTGATTGATAAGAATAAGAAATTTTCAAACTGTGTTTTTATAATTTCGAAAAAATTCAATTTTTGTTTATTGTGAATTATCAAATAATTTACTCCTTAATATCACGTTTTTATTTCAATGGATGAAAATGATTTATTGGGAGCTGTTTTGGATTATTTTGAGACTCCAGAAAATCACGAAAATATTCAACCTGATAAGTTAGGTAAATTGTTTCTGTCATTTGCTCGTTGAAAAATATTCTCATTAAATTCATTATTGTTGCTAACATTTCTGTATTCTTCATTTCAGCTAGTAAATGTGATGATACGCTTGATGACAGTAAGAAAAATGAAATCAATACATTGGAAACCAAAAGTCCAAATAAATCTCGTGTAACTGATATTGGTGTGGACTTTCTTTTACAAAATAAAACTAGTTCGATAAAATGTAATCCCAAAGATGTAAAATATAAATTAAAAACTAAAAACTCAGTGATCCATTCAGGAGATACCGACTCTTCTGATGATGAACAGAATAAATATTTTGAGGAGTCAAAATATAACACATTTGGTAAGTGAGGATACTTCATTTTTCAGTTCCTCATAGCTGCAAGGCTTCATTGGAGTATTTCTGAAATAGTTTTAGGAGCAGTGTTATTACACCTGCTTTTATTTTACCGATATTGTATATTGGATATTACTATTTTACATTTATAACTAAATTTGTTTAAACAGGGGCTGAAATAAAAAAACTTTTGAAAGAAAAGAACCAAAATGAAAACTGTGAACAGGAACATTCAGAAGGTTGGCACAAACCAATTAATAAAAGGAACTTCGGCCTCCCTGAAGTACCCCAAAAAGAGAAAAATGACGTTTTAATGGAACCCATATCTGGCATACGAATTGTGTGAGTTGTTTTTAATGTATTTAACTATGAAATTATTAAAAAAATAAAATGGAATTGAATACTTTCTTCGTATTTTAGAAATCCTTTAGTATCGTCACAGAAAATTCGGGAAAAAATGAGTGGTAAAACTGCGATATCTTTCTCCAGAGTACAGGCTCATGTTGCTCACGGTAATTTGAAAAGTGATTGGGTCATAGGTGGAGTTATTGTGCAGAAATCAGGAAAGAAAGTTTCACAGAAGGTGTTTACTTAAATATGTATATAAATTTAAGGATTTTTAAGTATTAAGTATTATAATTACTTAATTATTTTGGTCTCTGAAATTTTCGTTGTTTAAGGGTTCTGTTTATGCAGTTTGGACGTTGAGTGATCTTAAACTAGGCCTGAAAACTGTGAGCCTCTTTTTATTTGGTCGAGCGATCGACAAATTATGGAAAACTGCTGTGGGTACTGTGGTGGGTATCCTGAATCCAAATGTGTTGGGACAAAAGTAAGATTGAATACATTTATTTTATTACTTCAACATTTTATGATTTCTATTTCAACTAATGTAAAATAATTATTGCTACAATCCAGGGATAAATGCAGAGATGAAGCCACACTTTCAATACTCAATGCTGATCAAGTAATGGTTTGGGGACGATCCAAAGATTTAGGATGGTGTAAGAGCAAAAAGAAGAGTGGTGAAACTTGTGGTAACTTTGTAAATATAAGCCAATGCGAATTCTGTTCTTATCATGTGCAGTCAGAATACAGAAAATTTACTGGAAGATCAGAACTGCAGTCACCCACTTGTAGTAATATAAATTCAACTAGTTTACGAAACAAAGTCCTTGGGAAAAATGAGGTCAGTTTTTCATTTATTTTGTTTAGTATGCTTTTAATTTGTACTAGTTAGATTAGATCAGTAAAATCTCCAATAAGGATTGTCTTAATTTGAAAGTTGTGCCTTAAAAGAATGATGGTAATTCTTCTACTGTAACTGTTAATCATTCTTTTTAAGTTCACAATCCCCAAAAGAAAAAGTATTGTAATCGTGAGTTACCAGGAATGCTTATTTTTAATATCAAAAAGTGATTTTTACAAATAGAACTGTGTGAGAAGGTCCACATTAACTCAACAGACAAATCGCTTAAAATACTACAATTTGATTTTCTTTTTCTTTTTAGCTACCAAGGTGATCCGAAAATAAGGTTTTGATCAACCAACCGGAAATACCAATTCAAAGAAAACCTTTTTTAGTTTCTGCTACGAATCACAACCGAATTTATAACAATACAAATCTCCTGTAAAGTTTTTCAAATCATCTGTCAGGAAATTTAGGCATTCTTCCTTTTTAAAATTATAGTTTTCATTATTTAGGTTTTCTATGCTGGTAAAAGCTTTGTGGCAGTTCCACAAAAGAAAATTTCATCTCGAGACGATAAGCGTTTGAATAAGTTAGGAGGAGACAGCTCTCAAACTTGTACCGTCCCGCAAACTGGTACCGTTTCTCCTTTTGGTCAACGTACTAATGGATTGATGAGCATGCTCAATAATAAACAAACTTCAAATGATCGTTCTAGGTTAATTACTCTGGAAAAAAAGATACCTGTGATTGAAACTTCTGCTGTTAAGACGAAGGTTTTTAAAAACTCTTACACTAATTAGTAATATATGAGACTTAATTTTTTTTTCTAAAAATATATTTTTTCTTTTCAGGATAAATCCGAAGTGAACAGCAAGCCATGTCTTTCTGATCCTTCCAAGGACTTTGATTTGGAGATAACACCACCTTCAATCACTGGGCCGAAAGCTTCATTGCAAAAACATTTCAACAGTCTGACTCGTATCACTCAAGCTGATTGTACTGCAAAAATTAAAAACTCTAAATTATTAATGAAACATAATTCTTCGACAAAAACAGCAGCAGATGAATTGACAAGTGCTTCCAAACAAGAGAGCATAAAATCTTTAAAAAATTCAATTGAGGATGGTAAAGTTCCTGTACAAAATAAACCAAGTCCATGTTCTGCAGCACCTGATAAATCAGCGCGTGATATTGTTGGAAGAGAAGATAAGGTTCCTGAAAATAAGATGACTAATAACGAACTTAGATCTCCCGCAACTTCTTTGAACAAGCCTGTACAAACTAAAACTCCGGTTTCCAGGGCAAAGGTTAGTTTTCTTTTTAGCAGAGAATATTTAATGCAGAACTTAGAAAACTAACGGTTCTCGCCACTTTTTTTCATAGTTACGCTTTATTGAAGTGATTGTGTCGGTAATATTTAGATTAGATAAATTAACTGTTTAAAATATTCAAACTTTTGGCCTAGTTTCTAAAAGTATATATTTTTTTTATTTATTTTACAGTTAAAAGCGTTAGCGTATGTGAAACAAAAGGGTGTTATAAGTAAAGAAGCTCCACACGGAAGCAATGCTAAAAAATGTGGTGTGAAGAGGTTTTTAGAAGCTGAGGAATCCGATGGTGCAGCTGATGATGGTAGTTACAAAAATTAAAACTAAATACTCTGTATTTTATTACAAAAATATATACTCACTTGTAATTGATTAAACTTTGATAATGTTTGTAGTAAATCATAACGTATTTAGCGAAAGATTTATTGAGCTTATGAAAATGGACTCTAGTCATAAAGAGTTGATAAAATTAGATGAGATTCAGAAAGAGATGGAATATTATGAGAAAATGGAGAAGAAGGAACAAATGCAGGAGAAAATGATGACTACTTATCATCTGGAATGTAGATTAGTTCGTTGTTTAAAGGTAAATATGCTCTTGTCTTCAGCATATTAAGTACATATGCTTCTCTTTCCGTCTTGGTTTTTCCCATTTCTCTTATGAAGTACGGAAATATAATCAGGTACGTCTTTTAACGTTGTAGCTTAGAAAATCTCTTTAAATTTTTCCTCAAAATGATCTCAGATTCTGAACTTCTTAATTCTTTATCTCGAAGGCAACGCCTCACACTTTCTATTCTAACTTCAACCGTAGTATTCCTATATTTTTCAATGTAACTCCTATTGTAAATTGTTTTTATTTCTTCTTCCCAAGTATTATACTTCCCAAAAGTTAAAATAACAAAATGGTAGCTCAAGAATAGAACCCATTGCACATTTGTTTGAGAAACGTTTACGCAGTCAAGAAATCGAAGATAACGAATTTAAAAATTTAGCTTACAATTTTAATAGACTTAGAAAATTTGTAAGATACTTACCAAATTTTAATAAAAATGTTTTATCAGTGCAGGTATACATGGTTTTCAGCATCTGATGCGTGTAAAGCAGAACAACATCCTATAAAAGTATTCACTGGATTGAAAAGATTTTTTGAATGCAGTGGTTGCACTAACAGAACTGTAGCTGTTACATTTTTACCACTGTTACCATGTTCAAAATGCGGTGAAACAAAATGGAAAAGGGCTGCCATGATGAAGGTATATAAATATATGTATATATTTAAGAAACTTTACAGAAATGGAATTTGGGAAAGAGTGTTACCTAGAGGGTGGTTATCCGAATCTGCAAGCTTCTTGTTCACTGATATTTCCTTAGAGAGCCCTGGGTGGTTAATGGGTGCTTGAAGGAGTTATACCTTCT
Source organism: Rhodnius prolixus (assembly GCF_049639745.1). Taxonomy (NCBI): domain Eukaryota; kingdom Metazoa; phylum Arthropoda; class Insecta; order Hemiptera; family Reduviidae; genus Rhodnius; species Rhodnius prolixus. The sequence goes on along the minus strand of NW_027411634.1, from coordinate 11,157,529 downwards.
TTTAAACCCTACCAACTTCTTTTCCAAGTTTGGAATATCAGAGGACTGAGTAAATTTACGTACTTTCCATTGAAAAAAGAAATGCCGAGTGAACACTATTGTGTATCTAAAGTATCCGGTTTTTCTCTAGCAGCAATTTAACAAAACCACCTTTGTTGAATAAGCACTTATTATTTACTTCAGTATTTGTTTTGTGAACCTGAAATTCGTTTGAATTTAAATCATTTATTTAATTATTTATTTTATAGGAGAAGGTTGTTCGAAACGGAATGGAACTATGTATACGAGGTGGAGAAGAGAAATTTATAAATTCCGTAGGTACCAATATGAATCTGAACTTATTGGTACCAGAATAATTATTCCGACTATAATATTTTGTATGTTAATTTTTCTAAGCTATTTATTGTTTTTCTTCAATTGTTAATAAAATAATTTATTTTTCAAACTCAAAAAAATAAATAAAATATCTGTATAGAAAGTTATTTCTTTTTCTTTTTTTTTCTAATTTAATTATTATGTAATGAAGTTGAATTTTTGTTTTTTTAAAAGATGAAAACTTTTTTTCACACGAAAATGTATGTAGCATTGCAAAATAATAATAATAAAAAATTATTTGATACAATATTTTTAAAATGTTATTCGGACCTGTGTAATCGTACTCTTTGAATGTTCAACATTAAAGACGTCTCTCTTTCTTCCATCATCAGTGAAATTATTGATTTTAAATGTGAGTTTTCCTCAACAAGGTAAGATAGATTGTATAATCTACAGTTTATTATTAAACAGGATCACACAATTTACCTTACTTTGATTGCTGATGGCCTCAAATAATTGTGTTGGAATTTTTTATTAAACAGATTAGATTAGATTAGGACCTGTGCCCCACGGCACCGCAGCCAAAAGAGGCTTACTGTGTCATCCCCTTTGGATCTAGTAGACGATGCCTCCCCTACTGAGGAGGTTGAGGACTTTCCATCTTAATTCTTTTTGCGCTACTATCTCCTTTGGTCTCAAAAGAGTAATATGGTAATTGAATATTCCAGCTAAGGAGACTAAATATTTGAAAAGAATGTGATGAAAGTAGAATAGTAAGGAAGTTTTCAAAATTCCCAATAATAATTGAAAAAAATAAAAACAACAGACAATTGAAGGATATGAAAGTCAATTTTCTTTTTGATTTAATAGCTTATTTCTTACTTTCTCTTGCTAGGTGAGAAAACTATTGTGATCATGTCAAATTTCTCATTTTGAATTTTCACCAGATAGATCAAGTTCATCTGAATGGTTTTTAGAACATGTTCTATGTAAGTGAACAAAATATCTCGAAAACAAAGAACCGTAAGAAGCTCAAACTTAAAACTTAGATTGAATTCTACCAGGGGACCAGGCTGCAACCTAGTTTCAAACTCAGCCTATTGGCCTTTTTTGAGATTTAGGATTTCTTCTAAAGAACTATTTGAATTTATGTACGATTTTTAGACCTACATGTTATAAACGAGGCATAAATTAATTGCTGAAATTTCACGTGACATGAAAAATCAGAAGACTATTTCTTTTAAACAATCTATTCTTTTTGCACCAATGTTCTTTCAGAATTTTTCTTACTTTCTTGATGAATTTTTTTTAGTAAATAATTGAGAAATCCCATCTTAGAAAGTAATCTTGGCGATAATTAGTGCAAAGAGAATTGCGATTTATTTTAGCCCTGGCATTAAAAAAGAAATAAAATCAGATAAAGTAGAAATCTAGAAAAACCGAAAGCTAATTCGGTGATTTCCCATGTGTTATCCCGTTCAAATTCCTAATAAAGGCTTTAGGTTAGTTTTAGCCTTGGCCATTAAAGCGGTAACAGAGACCGATAAAGTAGAAATCTAGACGAACTGGACACCAATTCGGCTTTTTTCCCTTGTCTTGTACCTTTTATTTTCCAAATAAAGGCCACCCTTTATGATTATTTTAGCCCTGGCCATAAAAGCAGGTGGCAGAGAAAGAAAAAGTAGAAATCTAGACGAACTGGAAGCCAATTTTTGCCCTTTGTATTTTACCTTTCCGTTTCTATGTTAAGGCCACCTTTTACCTTAAATTTAGCCCTGGCTTTAAGAACAGGGACAGGTTAGTCATGAATCACTTACAATGAGATATAATGCTCAAGCAGAGCTGTGTCTTTAAGACTACGTGTATTAAACCCAGGGTGTTGCATGTTATAAATTTGTAGTACATCTGCTGCAATCTCCTAAACAAAATCTTAAAAAGTTCAGTATAAAGGTTGATTAAACGTCTAAAGTAGTCGTAAATCACGACTAACGGTAATTTTGATTAAATATAACACGATTGAATCAGCCATGAATATTCAATCATGAGTGAAATCATTGAACATGACTAAAATGTTTGGCAATTCTTGTGTAGGGAACCCTATATGGTGCCATTTCACTGAATTGTACAGATAATCTCACCGCTTTTGTTGGTAATTCTGTTTGTAAACAATTATTTTATGTTAGGGTAGTGGAAAGATTCACTTCCTTCGAAACACCTTTTATTTTAGTGATCCTTTATTGAAGTCAAGTATACATAAGAAGTTCAAATAAAACGTAGAAAAAGTTAGCAGACTTTTAAAAAGTTTGTAGATGCTACAAACTTCTGTACGAAATACAGCTAATGGAAACGCTTCATTGATTATTTAGAAATTCTTGTTTGTCTACCCAATTCCACCAATTCCAAATTACTTTAACTAATTAGTGATATTAGTAGCAATTAAAGCAAACAAAAATATTAGCCATGCTTAATTATTCAGGAACACTAAAAATATTTACAGTTATCTTGCAGTGCTAACCGAACTTCCTTGCTGAATACACTCATTTGTATAACTTTTTTATTTTTGTAAATTTAATATGGTGCTTAAGGAACTGGATCTTTATTATCATTTATTTCTAGTTTGTGGGCTTTGGTATCCAGTTCCAAAAGATTTCTTTAGTACAGTGGCGTTTATAGCGCAAATAATAAGAAATTTGTTATTTATTTTGCCGTGGTTTGTGTGCATAGTTAGCATATATTTTGAAGGTTTTAAGGAAAGTATGTCTGGTACAGCTTTCTTCTTTGTGATTGGTTTAATTAATAATGTAAATGAGATCATTTTTTACTTTAAAAGATATGATACCCATTTAATTATGAATATGATTAAGAGATCCGTGAATGGTCACAGCACTATGTGGGAACAGGAGTTCATAAAAAAAAGAGCAGCAATTTTATTTAAATTGGTGAAAATATATATTTTAATAATGGGTTCGTTCACCGTGATTGTGTATATGTTTTTACCAACGTTGAATGCTTTTTTGGAGTATTTTGATATTAAAACATTGAAAATACCTCTACCGTTTAGAGGCTTCTCACTAGGGAAATTGAAGAAGGACAACCTGGACAGATTTCTAGAATTTGGTGGTCTAATGTGGTGCTACTTGGGAATAATGTTTTACATTAATATGCAAGTAGCATTTTTCTTTTTCATTCATTACACGGCCACAGAAGCAGAACTGGTATGTGAGAAAATTAGACGTTTAAGATTTGTCCATGACGAACGTAATTTCTTGAGCGATAAAGTGTCTAAAACGCCAGATATTATAACACTCAGAGAAATTATTTTGCATCATCAATTTGTATTAAAGTAATTGTTGTCCTAAGTTAAAATTTTGAACCATTAATAGTATTAAATTGTTCTCAATAATTGGAAATATATCATTTAGGTTGGCCAGAGAAATAATTAATTATTTCGGATTGTCAATGGCTGTGCAGAATAACATTGGTGCTCTATGTATTTGTTTGAACTTAATATCAGCACTATCTGTAAGTAAATACAATAGTTAATTTTTCATATATTAACTATTTCAAATTTTATCAATCTCTGAAGAGATTTCGTAAAGTCTTAAAAACAAGTATTTCCAGCAAATTTCAAAAATTTGATAAATCAATGTTACTGCCGAACACTACAAACCCAAAAATGTTTTATAAATTTTATTAAGTGTACAATAAAAGTGTGGTACATTATATTGTTAACAGCATTAATTACACTTTTAAAAACAAATGTTTGTTGACATCCCTAAAGTCTTAAAACAAATGTTTTTGTCAATTTTGCATTTCACAAAAGCTCACAAATATAACTTTCGGTCAGAATCTGCCAACTTCAATTTAATTTTGGGTTTAAAGCATTTATGATATTTCCTCAAAATTATCTTCAACTTGTAAAAAGTCCTAATCTCATGAATTCCGCAACTAAAATCTATATTTTAAAACTTATACAACTGATTTGTATTAAAATTAATTTACGATAATCATTAATTTAAATCAGTCGTTTCATGTCCATGACTCTATTCAAGAGATAATTTTTTAGCTAGTTCTTTGATTTATTTTATTTATTTTTTCTCTCTCTAAAGGAGCTGCACAGAGACCATTCGGTTGTTATTGTCAGCGTAATGACCACTGCATGTATGGTGGCCCAGATGTTCTCTATCTACTATTTTGGACACTATCTAGTGGAACAGGTGAATGTCCATTTGTAATCAGTAACCAATAAAATGTTTAATGTATAATATATTAAATTAATTCTGCTTCACAGAGTAATATGATTCATATAAGATTGTACCAGTTACCTTGGTATAGATTGACTCCTTCCACGAGAAAAGGTCTTATAATGATATTCATGCAAGCTGTTAAGCCAATTGAAATTAACTATCAAGGTGTGGCACGAATTAATTTGCCTACATTTACGCAGGTAATTTAAAAAACACGTTTAATTGCTTTTTTAATGTAATTATTTGATGTTTAACTTTGTTCGTACATTTATTATTTATTATTTTTTTTTTAAGGCGATGAATGCAGCGTATTCTTATTTCACTCTCCTGAAGTCTACGATTGATGAATAACTATAAAGAATTTTTAATTATTTTTATTGAATTATAGAAATTAAAACATTTATAACCTCATTATATTTTTTGAAAAATTCTGAAGTAGTTAAAAAAAATCGTTCTTTTCTTAGCCAAGATCAATAAAATTATAGTTCATTACTGACGAAAATTAATTTTAAAATAATGCTGTTGAACATTAGAATTTTAGACAATGAGAGTGCAAGATTTTGGCAATGGCCAAATAGATAAACGATTTCAACAGTAATGGATGATATCCCAGAATATTTCCATCTCTGGAACTTTTCTGACGACGGAATGATCAAGATATATAGTTTTTTTTTTTTTTTTTTTTTTTGGAAATTTTAGTTCAAGAAGGAATGGAATGGTGAATCAACCCTCTCTGTGATTCCTGAGGGAACTGGGGCAAGAATTTGGAGGCCAAGTACCATTTTCTCGAAAAACCATTGAACAATTTTCCATCAACTTCTGAATGGAAATTCACATAACAGTTTAACGTCGACAGGAACTAACGGGTTCAGTAAGTTTAGAACCGGGGGCTTATGCACATTTATTATTATTCAAAAACAAGTATCCTAGTGGGGCCGCCATGAAGACCAAACATTTTACACAAAAATGTTTTATATATATATGGTTATTTCAAATATATTGGCAAGATAGCAACTGTTTGATTATCCTTACTTATTTTAATTACAATTAAATTGTTGAACTGTTCGTTATATAATCAGATAGCTCATTACTAAATCCTAACAACATACCTCCTTTTACTCTACCATGTTTAGTTTCATCTTTTTCAGCTCCTAACCACTTTAAATTAAAACCGGTAAACAAATATTTAAACTTACAAAAATCTCTCTCCATTACGAACGTTTCACTAAGACAAAATATTTTATAGCTTCTAAGTTCAAAAAATTTCGGTCATACTTTTTATTTGTAAGCCTCTGATATTGTAGTACAAAAAAGTAAACAAGGTTGAATTATCAATTGAATAAGTAACATTATTTTTTACTCTATTATCCATTTTCCTAGCCGTGGTCGTCTCCGTGTTGTAGTGTGGAGCTTCACCTGAAAGATGCCATCAAGAATGCCGGTCATGATGTTGCGAAGAAGCTCGATGTGCCTAAGGCATTAATTTCCATTTCTTCTTTGAGAAAGTTGGAGAAATCAGAACCAGTGAGTTCCGCCAGCGCTTTCATTACATCTTTGCCATCAGTCGTCCTCAAACCATGTTCATCACCCCACTTGAGTTTAATTACATGCCCATTATCACCAGTGACCAACACCGTGTCTGTACGTAGTCTAATCCGCAAATTGGGTGAAGTGCACTTTACTTCTCTTCTGAGAGCCAATAATTTAGCTCTTCTTATCCTAGTTTCGGGTTCGAAATCCTGATGAATATTTAAGCCAGTGTCCTTAATATTTCTAAGCTTAGCGTTAATCTTTAGAACATCCTTGTAGGCTGAGAACTCTGCTAAAACCACTTTATTCTCAGATGTAGCGCTAGATTTACTAATTGGAAAGGCCTGGACTACGCTTACTTCCTCTTGCAAGCCCAATACATTACGGCATATGTCCTTTATTGCCTGTTCGTAGTCCGCACTATCCGGAACACCCCTAAAAATCAAGTTGTTTCTTCTCACTCTATTCTCCAGCGCCCCCACACTATCTTTTAGCTTATGCACATTTATTATTATTCAAAAACAAGTATCCTAGTGGGGCCGCCATGAAGACCAAACATTTTACACAAAAATGTTTTATATATGATTATTTCATAAAGATCAATAATAATAGTGACTCCAATTAATGAAACATCGCTCTATCGAAAAACAAAAAATGACGGTGACAAAAATAAATAGTTTGATCGATTACCAATCGCTATTAGTTTAGAGGTTTGGTATCTAGAAGTTAGGACAAAGTGGGTTGTGTAAGAGATAAAGTATCAGGATGGATGAACAGGGTTTGGCGGGAGCCACTAATAGTAATCATGGAGAGTGTTGTGGACTGCGCCGCAAGTGGTGTCTCTAGTTGTGGAGAATGCAAGAAGTAACAGGGTGGTATTGATCGATAGATGCGGGGTAGAGAGGAGAACATTCTCCCCATGCAAGGGGGATAAGGAATATAGTAGAAGAGGGCCAAGTCAAGTTGTTGGGAGAAGAGAGTTGGTTGCTATTTCCACGCAGAGTGTACGTCAGCAAGTTAGACAGTGTCAGCTGTACTGGTAGGAGTACCGGTATATCGGCACCTCACTAGCAACAACTTATCATCATCGTCATCTCCACTCGTATATTAGTTTCTTCATTCTCTTTCACTAGATGGCGTTCTATGCTTGGCTTTTGGTGTTATAAACACGCCTTACCCACAACTTCCAATTTCATACTAGATCATACACGTTGTGCTAACTTGCCTTACCTGATGTCTTTTTTTCTCTTTCTTATGATGCCAACAATCCACCTGCATAAAACCCGCCCGTGGCGCGCACGTTCTAAGAAGGTAAGAGTATGTTCTTTAGATGGCGCACTATTCATGAAAACAACTATCTTCACCTACCCTCATTTTTGTTAAGTAAAGGATTAGCTTGTGGTTAGTGCTTTAGACTCCCTCTCGGGGTTTGATCAACCATAGGTTGTTCTCTTCCTACGGTTAAACTTACCATAATATTTTGTTTTCAATCTGAAAAAATGTCGAGAGTTTATTCAAAATAGAATGTAACACCATCTCCGTTACAATAGCGATACAACGATAACAAATATTTTTTAATACTGAACTTAACAATACTCTTAAACTGAACAAAACAAATCATCAAAATATTATGGAAGGCACCACAATAGTGTAGTAGCAAAGTTAAAATTCATTAGGGTAGCAGAGAGTTCGATTCCCCGGTCTTAGCTTCGGATTTTATTTAATGGGTTAAACGAAGTAATTAGAATATTATTCTTCTTCTTTTTTTTGGTGACTGATTCATTAATCCAAAAGGTAATAAAAAGAATATTGGCAATTTCCAATTTAGGTACTGTAACCTAAACAGGCAGTACAGCGACCAGATGTTACCAAGTAAAAATATTATAATTATCAAAAACCCTGAAGGTGACTTAGCCCCTTCTAAGTCAAAAGCTTGAAAAAACTATGAATGAAATTGGCGACAATATTCTTTCTTTTTTTTTGAAAATGTATAGCTACGGCATTGTCCACGTCACTAAACTGTAGTTGACTTGAATAAATAAGTATTACTCAATAAGAAATTGATATTTGATAACTTGTATTTATTATTGATAATATAATTTATTTTTAATTACGTCACAAAAAAAGTCAGTGTAAGTCATTAGACAGTCAAATAAGTCTGCTGATTCAGCTATTCTACCTTTACCTTTAGAACTTATGTAGATCATCATTAAGAACATCTTTTCAACTTGTGCAGACGTGCCTGACCGGCTGAAAATGTTTTCTATAATGTATATATTACCTATTTTATTACACATTTTATTTTTTGATTTTTATCGAATAACCATGATAAAATAATACAGTGTCAGCTAGCCGGGATCAAACTTTCTAAATGGGATATCCAGGTCAAAATTGGGACGTCTCTAACTCCAGCTCTAAAGTTAGACATGATCTCTGTCATCATTACATTACATTTTCTGGAGGCCAGAAGTTAAAACCACTGGAAAAGTTAAGTAGATGTTAATTCCCAAAAATATAAAAGAATAAATAAAATAGTGAGATACTATACATATGTAACTATTTTTTATTTTTATTTTATTTTTTCAAACTACTGTCCTAAGTAGTAACAACCCAAATTAAGATTTATTAAACAGCTGTAGAGTTTTATTTTTTTTAAAAAAACAACACGTTTTTATAATTTATGAGTAAATCACATGTTAAACAAAATTTATTTCATTTTTTCAACAACACAACACAGAAAAATTTCATCAAGAATATTGTTCACACACAAACAACACACAGTTTACATTACAGGTAATAATGCTTGTTGATTATTGAGTATTTTTGTTCTTATTACAAGAAATTGCTGAACAAATATTTGAATTAGTCATTTGTTTCTGTACATTGAAATGAATTTCGGATTTATTTTTCTTATAGAAATTAAAAATGGCATAATTTATTGGCATCGTAAGAATTAGTAATTTAATTTAGAGAAACTGAGGGGTGATAATACAACAGTCACATTCAAATTTGCCTAAGTAAAAATTGTAATGGAAGATAAAAGGGATATTTAGTTATCTGAACCTATAGTGAGGTGTGAAGGCAATTTTACTGCGACTTTACTATTAAACCTAGTACTTGAATAGGAGGAATTGGACAGTTTCAGAAACTGTCCTAGCCCCAACTAGATAAAAGTTGGCAGTATTTTAATAATTAATTTCCAGATTACTGCCATTCACGTTGTATCATTTATCCCCGGCTTTATCAGTGGTTGTCATCTCCTCAAAAAATCTTTTTTTCAGGGCCAAAGTAGCTGAAAGTTTCTTAATTTATTTCAAAGTTAAGACCATTATATTTGTATCATCTGTCTCCGGCCTTAAAAAGTATTTGTCATCTTCCTAAAAACACTCTTTTTCAGGCCAACCTAGCAAAAGGTTTCCAATTATTCCTTCGGTTTGTGTAACGCATTTTCAAATTACTTCAATCCTAGAAGTATTATCTGTTCTCCTGGCCTTAACAGTAGTTGTCATTTCACCAAAACATCTTTTTTATACTTTATTTCAAAATTTATTCCATCCTAGTTGTATCTTCTGTCTTTGAACTAAAGCACTCAATTGATCTATTGTTTATGGCAAACTTAAAATTTATTTATTGAGGAAACTATTATACTCTTTTACAATATTGTTACCAAGGGAGATAGTTGTTATGATAGTTGTTACCAAGGGATTATGAATAATTAGTGGAATATTAATTTTTAGAAAAAACAAGGAACATTGATTGAAGCAATTAGGATAGTCTATATTATTTTGATTACGTTTAAATGGGAAGATAATAATATTTTGCTGAAAAGTAAATTACTGTTGTGAGTTGAACGGGGAACTAAAACCTAGAGTTATTTTATTTCACAGTAGGGATTAGTAAGTTACAAAAATCTTTAAGAAATACATCTTTAAGAAACGTAAAGGCAGTCAAGAAAGAATGTTTAATTTATACAAGCTAATTAGTAAAGGTGAATAATGCTGAAAAGTGGATGGGTTCTAAGATATAAGCTAGTTTTTGTTCAATAATTTTCATAGAAAGTGTTGAACGAATATAGCGCATGTGTAGTGACGATGTAATAAATAATGTGGTAGAATGGCAGTGCGGAGACAGGACAGTGTTAATAAAGAGTAAGTCAGGTAATGGACTGTAGAACTGGCGTGTAACATCTCATACCTTTGCGCCAACCACTGGCCGCCATATCCATTCCCATGGCGGCGCCGTAATTAATGATAACAGACATGCAAACTGTTAGGGTGCGGTCATCGCTGGGCTTAACAATAAGAGACTGGCCAGAACTAGGTGGTATAACTGTACTGCGGGGCATCCATCCACCTTACCGCCCAATTTCATTAACCATCACCGTTTGACCGGATGGACCCGCTTTCATCTGACATGAACAGATTGATGGAGTTGCCGCATTACTTCCGTTTAAACAGAACCGAGGTTTTGCCCCCTTACACCTTCTCATTGCCACATAAATCATGATAGCCGTCAGCATTTATAACTGGGCTAACAGCTTATTGACATTTTATTTTTTAATTGTTAACATTGGAAGATTCAGTTTTACTTCAAACCAGATGATATCAACGAGTCTACGTAAGAGATTTTGAGAATTAAGAAGCCTTAATGTAGCCATGAACAACCGGTTTTTGTGGATGCAGTTGTTCTTGGAGGTGTCTAGAAGCTGAAAAGAGGATGGCAGTATCATTAGCAAAGGTGTTCTAGGATGGAAAGGAAGACAAGTACTTAAATTATGCAAAAATAGCACACAGAATTCCTGCTGAACAGGAAATTAAGGAAAAAAGGAAGAATCTCGAGAGATTTGGCACAACCGGTCAATAAAGGATGAGGAAATAGGTGTAGGTTGCCTTGATCTATGTCTGTAACCCAGGAAGCTTGAGAGACATAGAGGAAGAATTCTGTACAACCTAGCCTTCTTAAAGAAGAAGGCTAGTACATCAACATCATCAACACGTGGAAGTTGTAGATCAGTGAAGTGCATTCGCCTGAATTTAAATTGATGTTCAGCAAGTTTTCTCAAAGCTTCGAAGGCCAAGATTAAGAATGAAGGAACGGTCGTTTTTGTTTTCGTTGTTGGATTCTATGAGTTTCTTTAATTTTCGTATTCACATTTCATGAACGTTGATCAATCTATTACTTTTGTTAGAATAATTTTTTTGGAAGAATTTGTTTTGGAGACAGTTAGACCTTCCTTTCGAGTCATAACATTATAATGAACAACTTAACAAATTACAATGTAAGAGTAAGTTAATTATGTTTTGAAATTACGAAGATGAATAAAATGGAATAGAACATTAGGAATTGCGATTAAAAAGAGTCGTGTGAGGATACATAAATTTTGTTTTTACTTTCTCTTACTTCAAAATAAAATTCTTATAACCAGTTTTCAAAGTTTTGAGTTTAGGCTGGAAGTAATATTTTATTAAACACTCCAGAAACCGATAAAATGTATTATATCTGTGGTTTTATGCAAACAAAATAACCTCCCCCCCAAAAAAGACACAATTATGTAAAGCATAAGCTTGTAATAATTTTTCAGGTTTCAGCATGCATTGCTGAACATAAGCCATTTATTTATTTATAAACTATCCCGTTTTCAATATTGTCATTTGGGCAAACTGGTTTCATTGCAGAAACAACTGAGTGCCCTAGGTGCAGTAATGTTAAAAGTATGGCAAAGTTGCTCTGGTGTTATCAGCCTTGCATTACATATTACTTTGCCTTCTTTTAGAGAAATATTCTATTCTTTATTCGAAAAGATGGAATTGAAGTATTAAATGGAATTTATCATTTAATAATAACATTATTATTCTCTCTTTATCCCGAAAGAAATTGAGATGAAAAAGATGAGAGAGAAGTGGACATTGGGACCTGAGAATCGGGCGAATCGAAGCCTTTTTTTTCAGATTGCCTGTCCTTAAATGCCAGAATTGTAGGGTACTAGAGTATGGCTAATATTTTGTAACTTCTCCCTGAATACCAAACTGGGCCAACTTACACAGCTTATCTTCTAAATAAGTAAGATGTTTACCCTCCAAGTACTGCAATTGCTCTACATATCCGATTCTAACATTCCAGCTACTGTTCCGCTGCTACATCTTGAATATTTAACATGTCCAAGGAGTTATGCAAAATCTAGAAAACAGGTGTATGTGGCGACAAGGTTTTTTTTTTCTAAAATACAATTTATTCAGTGCAGGGCATTATGACCTACCTGAAGGAGGCGAACTATTTTTTGGTTTTAATATTTTGTTTTCTATTTCAATGTTAAATCACCATCTCTCTCGAAGACTTTTAACAATAACCTATGCTGTAGATAACAATAATCAGAGCAATAATCTAACTTTCATCCTGGGATCTTTTCTTTCTTGCTTTAGGTAGTAATGTGTTGTAATAATTTTCAAATTTGTTTATCATGCGGAAATAAATTATAACAATCCTCGAAAAATAAATTTAAAAATATATATATAAATATTATGTAGTCGAAGAGGCTTGTTGACCACGACTTAAGGTAAAGTTTTAAGTAAAGCACATTTACTTAATGCGCGCGTGCTAGCCACGAATGTATTAAGTAAATTTAGTTTCAAAAAAAATGGAAAGTTGCCCTCCAATAGTGCTTGATCTAATAGATGTAATAAGCACTGGCTAGAGAATGAAAGTTGCCTATTTCTTCGATCTAAAGTCCCAGGAACGTTTAACCAGGCAGATTACAGAAGTAAAGAGGTACATACGAGGGTCGTTTGAAAAGTCCGTGCAAAGTCAGAGAGATAGCACCACTGGCGCGTATCGAGGTTATGTTTAGTTAGTAGCATCTCTTGGAAGAACACACACCAAGTTTCAGCCAGATCGGTCTAGTTCTTTGTGTTTAGCATTCGTTTGAATCGAGGAAGTCGAGTGATTTTCAAAAAAATGGACGAAAAAGAATTTCGTGTGTTGATTAAACACTACTTTATGAAAGGCAAAACGCCTCAGGAGACTAAAGAGAAGCTTGATAAACATTATGGTGACTCTGCATCTTCGATTAGAACAGTTTATAAGTGGTTTCAAAATTTTCGGAGTGGCCATATGGGCACAAGTGACGCTGAACGTTCTGGACGCCCTGTTGAGGTTACTACTCCAGAAATCATTGATAAAATCCATGATATGGTGATGGATGACAGAAGAGTGAAGGTGCGTGAGATTGCTAGTGCTGTGGGCATCTCGAATGAACGGGTACATAATATTTTGCATTTGGACATGACAAGATGGGTGCCGCGATTGCTCACGCTTGACCAAAAACGAAATCGTGTGAAGTGTTGCAAGGACGGTTTGCAGCTGTTCCAGAAGAATCCGCAGGACTTTAAGCGTCGTTTCGTCACTGTGCATGAAACATGGATACATCACTACACGCCTGAGACCAAAGAACAATCTAAACAATGGGTTACCAAGGGGGAATCTGCGCCAAAAAAGGCGAAGACCGTTCCTTCGGCCGGAAAGATTATGGCGACTGTCTTTTGGGATTCGCAAGGAATAATCCTCATCGACTATCTGGAAAAGGGTAAAACTATTACAGGTGCATATTATTCATCGTTATTGGACCGTTTGAAAACCGAGCTGCAAGAAAAACGCCCACGATTGGCCCACAAAAAAGTCCTTTTCCATGACGACAACGCACCAGCTCACACCTCAGCAGTTGTGGTCGCAAAATTAATGGAAATAGGGTTCCAACTCGTTTCACATCCCCCCTATTCTCCAGACTTGGCTCCCTCGGACCACTATTTGTTCCCCAATATGAAGAAATGGCTGGCGGGAAAAAGATTTTATTCAAACGAGGAGGTGATTGCAGAAACGAATGGCTATTTTTCAGACTTGGACAAATCCTATTATTCGGAAGGGATCAACAAACTAGAGCAGCGTTGGACGAAGTGTATAAGCCTAAAAGGAGACTATGTTGAAAAATAAAAAAGGTTTACCCCAAAAAATTAAGTAGTTTTTATTTTTGCACGGACTTTTCAAACGACCCTCGTACAAGAACTAGTAAATGAGTAAGCCATTTTTATAATATCAAAATTAAACTAATGCGATGCATGAAGATGGGAGTGTTTTGATTATAGTTAGTCATAATTTGGTACTAACTAGGGACGTAGTTATTCTTAAGAGCGAACTGAGATGGTTCATTTGTCAATCTATTTCTGAACACAGCTTTTTTTAAAGTTTTATTTTTGACAAAAAGCTGTTCAAAAATATATTAAGATGCAAACATTGCAGAAAATTCTTACTACCCCAATTTTTTCAACTCGTTTTAAAAACTTGAATTTTTATATTGCAAATGTAATTGTTATTTTTAATTATTATTATAAAGTATGTGATTGGTCGGATTGAAACATTCACAGGGCCGGCCCATCACTGGTTAACACATTAATTTGGCCTTAGAATATATGTATTATAGATTACCAATCACTTTTGACTAATACTACTGATCATAGACGTTAAGGAAAGTTAAAATAGACCCTTTGAAAAGGTGAAAATTCCGTTACAGCTATTTTTAGTTTGAATAAATTTAATTAAACTAATTTATTATTAAGTGAGAGTCTATAAAAATATAATATTGCTTCACATTTCCCAGTGGTTCGGTCTGTAGGCAGTGACATGAATTTTTCGTCGCGCCCTCTCTCTATGAACACTAATAGAGCCGGTCATCAGACGGACGGCATTGGGGGCGGTCAAAGTTAGTGGAGGTGGATAAAAGTAATTAATTTAACAATTCCCCTAAGAGGGGGGTGTACGCGCGGAGAAAGAAGAGTCGCGTGTCTGAACGCCTTCCTGACAACACGAATTTATTGTCGTACGGCTCTCGACCGTCCACTCTCCTCTTGCTCTGGCTGCCCCCTCTCTTCAACCCATCTAGGCGACGTTTATTACGCTTACAAAGAGCACGAGTCAGGGAGATATACCAACCGCTGCACAATGGTAGACGACCAAAAAAAAAAAATATAGGTGTTCTATATAGGCACTCTGCTGTACCTTTCATTTAATGTGTACTTTAGTAGAATAACTTTTCTCCAACCTTGTTCCTGTAAATGCAATATGGAAATTTATTGAAGCTTCTGGCGTAACAGCAATTTACCGGATGAGTTTTTTACATGGTGATTTGTTGTAAGTTAAAATATTACACAATACAGAATAGTAATTTCATTAGTTTGGCTTAAAGAACGTTCTTTTTTCTTTTTTTTTTATTTTCAAAATCACCAGAAATGATTGCGTTAAATGTTAAATCGGGGAAAAAAAATCCAAAAGGATCTGAAGAAAAGTTTATTTTTTGTATTAAACTACTTTTGGTAAGACATTAAAAATTCATCTCTACCAAAATGGAACAATACAATACAGACAGTGCTATCTGTTGAGAAAATTTTATTTTGTAGTTTACATTAAGCTTTATTGATTCTCATATTAATGAAAACATTTGAGCAATTAGTATTTATTTACTTTTTTAATCGTTTTATTTTATTTTAAGAGTATTTTAGTTGAAAGATGATAAAGATTTTATTGCAATATGTTCACTGGCTTTATATGGAATTTATGATTGTCTATTTCATTTTTAAAAATACATTAATAATTGAAAACATTTTGAGAGTTAATGCGATAGAGATCATGGCATTTTACGCGGTTTTAATAAACATATGTCGACTTTTTAAAAAAAAAAAAAAAAAAAATATAGGTATATATTCTTTAGTTTGATTTACACAGTTCACAGTTTTTGGTTGAACAAGTTCTATTTCACGTGAAATCCGTTACGTTTAAAACATTTTCGGTTGCAATAACATGATTTACTATGTAATTCAAGAGATGGGTGTATTATATATTTCTTTGAAAGAAAAACAAAAATCACTTTTCACGCTGGTCTGCTTAGGTAGTGCTGGAAATTTGAATAAAAATCCAGATTAAGTTCAGCACATCTAGCTTATGCACTCAGTACAGTTTGCTGGTCCATTCGGCTTTTCAGACTAGGTGGATTGCTTTGTTAAAGGGAGGTATTCTAGAATTTTCTTGTCACTTTATATTTAGAGCAAACCTTTTTTAAAAAAAGAAAATAAGTTTCAAATAATTAAAGTTTGAATTTCTTTATAAAAGTTTTTATAATCAGATTGACATTTATCTTATAAGTTTCATTAATTAGCTCTTTTTTAAGAAGTATTCAGAGCTCGTATCTGCTTTGTTTATATTCTTATTAAATATTTAAATTGTATAACACGCTAGCCAAAAACATACAATGGGAAAACTGTACCCTAGTTTTCTCCATCCAGCCTCGTTATCTGTGACAGCTCTGCATGTTTTTTTTTTTTTTTCCTTTTTGATCATATTATAAGAATGGTCAAACCTTGTCAGCTGGATAATAAACACGCAAAGGAAACCAAACAAGTCTTTTCCATTTTACCTTCAGCTTTTTCTCCATTCCTGCTTTACATAGTTCTATATAAAGCAGAATTTAATAAAGTGGAATTCATTTTTGTTTTACTAAAGTCGCAAATCTGATGAATACTGTTTATAACAATGATCAAATATGAGCTATTCTATCTGCTATGCTAGTTCTAATTATCTAATTAGAATTAGCAGGTCTAACTTTTGGTACCTCAATTGATTGCGATATTAAAATTGCACTTTATAAGGGACCTAAAATTGCCACGTTGTGCTTAATACATTCATTGTTAATGATTTAGTTTCTATAATTACACATTTATCTCTAAGTAAACTAACTAAAAACACTCACTAACGATAGGTTCTTGGTTCTTGCCGAGTATATTAGGTTCAGGAGGTTGTCCTACGTTAGGAAAAGCATAAAACGGCCTTACACATCCTGTTCTACTCCGTTGTAATTACTAAGTTGCCATACTACTTGATTACTTAAGACTAGAGAAAAATCAACTTCAAAACTCCAATCACTCTCAATTCGGGGTTTTCCCCTTGTATTTTACCTTTACTTGGCAAAAGAGGGCTGACCTTCATGTTTATTTTAGCCCTGACCATTAAAGTAGGAGACAGAGGCATAAAAAGTAGAAATCTAGACAAAGTAGATGCCAATACGAAGTTGTTTCCTTGTATTTTACCATTCATTTTGTAAATGAACGCTGACATTTATGTTTATTTTAGCCCTGGCCATAAAAGTAGATGACAAAGACAGAAAAAGTGGAAATTTAGACGAACTGGACACCAATTCCGCATTTTCTCTCGAATTTCACCATTCATTTCCCAAATGAAGGCTACCCTCTCTGTTTGTTTTAACCCTGGCCGAAAAAATACGTGACAGAGGCAGAAAAAGTAGAAATCTAGACGAACTGGAAGCCAATTCGGTGTTTTTCCTTTGTATTTTACCTTACATTTTCCAAATGAAGGCAACCCTTTATGTATATTTCAGCCCTGGTCGTAAAAGTAGGTGACAGAGACAGAAAAAGTAGAAATCTAGACGAACTGGAAGCCAATTCGACTTTTTTCCCTTGAATTTCCCAAATGAAGGCAACCCTTTATGTTTATTTCAGCCCTGGCCGTAAGAGCAGGTGACAGAGACAGAAAAAGTA
The DNA here is from genome assembly GCF_049639745.1 of Rhodnius prolixus. Taxonomy (NCBI): domain Eukaryota; kingdom Metazoa; phylum Arthropoda; class Insecta; order Hemiptera; family Reduviidae; genus Rhodnius; species Rhodnius prolixus. Next base: position 11,139,843 of record NW_027411634.1, on the reverse strand, counting down.
GAAATTTGGACGAACTGGAAGCCAATTCGGCTTTTTTCCCTTGTATTTTTACCTTTCATTTCCCAAATGAAGGCAAACCTTTGTTTATTTCAGCCCTGGTCGTAAAGGTAGGTTACAGAGACAGAAAAAGTAGAAATCTAGACGAACTGGAAGCCAATTCGACTTTTTTCACTCGTATTTTATCTTTCATTTCCCAAATGAAGGCTACCCTTTATGTTTATTTCAGCCCTGGTCGTAAAGGTAGGTTACAGAGACAGAAAAAGTAGAAATCTAGACGAACTGGAAGCCAATTCGACTTTTTTCACTCGTATTTTATCTTTCATTTCCCAAATGAAGGCTACCCTTTATGTTTATTTCAGCCCTGGTCGTAAAGGTAGGTTACAGAGACAGAAAAAGTAGAAATCTGGACGAACTGGAAGCCAATTCGGCTTTTTTCACTCGTATTTTATCTTTCATTTCCCAAATGAAGGCTACCCTTTATGTTTATTTCAGCCCTGGCCGTAAGAGCAGGTGACAGAGACAGAAAAAGTAGAAATTTGGACGAACTGGAAGCCAATTCGGTGTTTTCCCTCGTATTTTATCTTTCATTTCCCAAATTAAGGCTACCCTTTATGTTTATTTCAGCCCTGGTCGTAAAGGTAGGTGACAGAGACAAAAAAAAAAACTAGAAATCTAGACGAAGTAGATGCTTATTCGGTGTTTTTACCTTGTATTATACTTGCATTTTCCAAATGAATGGCACCCTTCAAGTTTATTTTGGCCCTGGCCATATTTTTTCTAAACTTCCTTAAAATCTAAACTTAACATTTGCTTTTACGTTTCAATACAAAATCCAAAGTTTGCCTAACATTATGCTAGATTGGATTTTAAGAGGGCTGGCTAATGGGCCAATTTTTGGGATGGAAAAAACCAGTTGCAATGCATAGTCCATGCTAGTTTTTCGCGTCGTTTTCATTACTTAAGTTAATTAAATGCAATGCATTTCTTTACTTTCAGCTGGAAGGAACTATTTAGAAAAGCAGTCAAGATGGGCCAAACATTCAGTCTACCCTACCCACACCCAAAATCATGGATTTTTAAGCCGTCCACAATCAAGAAGCATTACGAGGTAAGGAATTATTAAAATTGCCCATATTTATATTTAATTTATTTTGGAAACAAACAACTTGTGGTCAACTTTTGCTTTAATCAAAAAAACTAAAAACGAAGCTCATAGAACAATTTCAGCTTGAAAATGGAAGGACATTTTCGCTGGTCGATACAAAGGAAAACCGTTGTAAAAGCCTTTCTAGTCAGGCTATAAAGTGTGTGGAACGTAAAAATTTATATTTAAAAAGTTTATATATGAGCAACATTTGTGGCCGTATAAGGGGTACAATAACTCCGTTATGCCCAGCTTTCAATGGCTGTTCTAGTTTATACAGTTGGTAAACACCGTGTAGCTCTAAATTTTGTAGGGATGTGTTGGCAGTTAGAAATTTGACTGCTTCTTTGTTACATGGGTAGTGGGTTTTATTTTAAAACAAAATCAACATATTACCAATACCTAATACAAATTGTTTGCCTTCGATTTAAGAGTGACTCTAATCTTTAAGAGGGAATGTTAAATGTTTTCAATAGGCCTTTTAGAAAAAAAACTAGAAATAATTTTACTAAATATTATATTATTGTAATAGGCAAATTTGTAAAGGTTTAGTTTATTTGTGGTAACCTGCCGCTACATTCGATCTGAACTAACTCAAAAAAATTAAATAAATTTTGAAAGATTAATTTTTCAATTATAGTATTAACAACCAATTTAATGGAATACTTTTGAGCAAATCAATATTGGATAATGTCTCCAAGAAACGAGGTTTTTCAGGCGCAGCAGGATCATTTTTCTAGAGAGGGAATGTTTTAAATTTGCCCATTGCTGAACATAATAGCTGAAGCTATTTATTTTAATTGATTTTTAGAAATTAACCTCACCTATGGAAATCTAAATAGAATATTTGCAAACCTATCTATATCAGCCACTGTTCATCACATTTATTTTGATCTCTTTTAACTAAGTTTGTCGCTAAGGTCGATTAATTTGGTTGGAACGATGTTTTGCTTATTTACCGTGATTAATGCAATTAAATGCCTGAATGGTAAACAAAAGACATAATCTTCATCTACTCCTTTTTTCATTACCTTTTCAAATAGTCTGCAGTTGCTTGAGTTCATCTTTTTAATATTTTTTTTTTTTTCAAATATTATTGGAATTTAGAAGCTTGTAACAGATATTCCGTGCTTGTTGATGACTGTTTTAGGACTTTTCATAATAAAATTACAGCAATCTGTAGTTGAATAGTGAAATTGATTGCAAAATAAGTACTGCTCCTGTACGTCCTCAGAATCTTTGGTGGAAGGGATTAGCTATGAGGTTAGCATACTGGACTCCCACGCGGAGGTCCCGGGTTCGAATCCAGCAGCTGACCCTTAGATTTTTTCTTCCTAGGAGCTTCTTACAGCTCACTGTCCGGTGATGGACAGTGTTGTCTGTAACGAGAGAACACTGTCCGGAGGCCGGCAGTGCACTGGAAAAAGCTCCGGGCGCTAATAACCTTGGATGTTGACGCGCCTTAAATCATTAAAAAAAAAGAATCTTTGGTAATTTTCACTGTTAGACAATAGCACAAGATCTTTATAAACCAAACTGGATGGCCAAGTTAGTACAATCCTTGAACTAAAATGTAATGTTTAATATGGGCGATTATCTAGTTGTTATTTCCTTTTAAATCACCCAATTGTTTTTACGATGGATGCATACATTGGAAGATTTAGGTAGCTAATAAATAGATTGAAGTGGGATTGTTTGAGAATCTAAAATGTATAGACAAATTCTTATTCAATGCCAAATCGGTGTTTTTCCCTAGTATTTTCCCTTACATTTACCAAAAGAAGGATACCCTTCATGTTTATTTTAGCTCTGACCGTAAAAGCATGAGACAGAGACAGAAAAAGTAAAAATATAGATGAACTAGAACCAAAACGTTGTTTTTCCCTTATATTTTACTTTTTATTTTCCAAAAGAAGATGACCCTTTATGTTCATGTTAGGCGATGCCCGAATTACTAAATTATAAAAACAAAATTAATTTAGTAAGTTTTTTAATGTAGTAATTAGTAATATTTGAAATGAGCTATTGTTAGCTTCTATTGACCCTAATGATCGCCCCATTTACAGATAGAAGGCCTACTTTCGTTTACATGATCACCGTTTGTTCATTTATTAACTTAAAAGGAGATCAACATGCTTTGATATTTTCTCACACAATCTTAAGTTAGGTGACATTAAACGGTATAAAATTTCATTCGAGTCCTCACTGTTTTTATTGTACAAATTGGGGATGTCAAACTGACGGCCCGTGGACTGATTACGCCTTCGTGATACCTTTTCATGGCACACCACGTTCTAAAATATAATGAAAATAGATAAATTTGTACTGAACAAATTGGCGCTTATCTGAGACCGAGGCAATTCCGTACACACATTTCCCGTTACCCCTAAACTACTGAAGACGAGTATACATAAGGCCCAGTGCCTGTCCTAAAGCTCTGTGGTCTCATAGGAAGGCGCACACCAGTACCGGCAACGTTTGGAAACGATATGCTAGCCATTCTTAGAGTTACGTATTGTAAACAGATCCAAATAACGATAAGGTTAAAAAAAAAAAGGGTTGTGAAGACAAGAAACATACCTATTAAGTCAAATTTATAAATGTTATTACCGGTTGTATGAAATGACACACCGGTTCTAGATTTCTACTTTTTCATCCAGAGCTGAAATAAACATAAAGAATAGCCTTCATTTAGAAAATGAAAGGTAAAATACAAGTGAAAAACACCGAATTGGCTTCCAGTTCGTCTAGATTTCTACTTTTCCTGTCCCTGTCACCTGCTTTTACGGCCAGGGCTGAAATAAACATGAAGGGTAGCCTTTATTTAGAAAATGAAAGGTAAAATACAAGGAAAAAACACCGAATTGGCTTCCAGTTCGTCTAGATTTCTACTTTTCTGTAACTGTCACCTACTTTTATGGCCAGGGCTAAAATAAACATGAAGGGTAGCCTTTATTTAGAAAATGAAAGGTAAAATACAAGGAAAAAACACCGAATTGGCTTCCAGTTCGTCTAGATTTCTACTTTTCTGTAACTGTCACCTACTTTTATGGCCAGGGCTAAAATAAACATGAAGGGTAGCCTTTATTTAGAAAATGAAAGGTAAAATACAAGGAAAAACACCGAATTGGCTTCCAGTTCATCTAGATTTCTACTTTTTCTGTCCCTGTCACCTGCTTTTACGGCCAGGGCTGAAATAAACATGAAGGGTAGCCTTTATTTAGAAAATGAAAGGTAAAATACAAGGAAAAAACACCGAATTGGCTTCCAGTTCGTCTAGATTTCTACTTTTCTGTAACTGTCACCTACTTTTATGGCCAGGGCTAAAATAAACATAAAGGGTAGCCTTTATTTAGAAAATGAAAGGTAAAATACAAGTGAAAAACACCGAATTGGCTTCCAGTTCATCTAGATTTCTACTTTTTCTGTTACTGTCATCTACTTTTACGGCCAGGACTGAAATAATCATAGAGGGTTGCCTTTATTTGGAATATGAAAGGTAAATACAAGAAAAACTCTGAATTGACCACCAGTTCGTCTAGATTTCTACTTTTCCTGTCCCTGTCACCTGCTTTTACGGCCAGGGCTGAAATAAACATGAAGGGTAGCCTTCATTTGGAAAATGAAAAGTAATATTAAAGGGAAAAACGCCGAATCGGTTTCCAGCTACTTTGTTTATATGAGATCGAGGTAACTGTATACACAATTTCTAGTATTTAACTACTGAAGACGAGTGGCCAGTGTCTTTCCTCTGTTCTGTAGGCTCTATAAACGCACTGACTAGTTCTGGCGACATTTGGAAACGAGATGTCTGCCACTCTCATTGCCACGTAATCTAAACTGATCCCAATAGCGAAAATGTTAGAAACAGCATTCAGAGTTGTGATGTCATGAATCGTACTTATCAAATCAAATTTCTAAATGTTGCCTGGGTGAATTTCGTCTGTGGTACTAAACGGCTCTTGTTTTAATTGTGTTTTGATGCCCCTCGTTTGAATTATCCGACAGTATAGAGCCGACATGTGCATCCTTGATGTTGTTGATATTGAAGAAGGGTGGGTAATTTCACCTTCCTCCTCTATGTTTGGGTGACCTCAGCAAATATTTGCTTTGTTCCACCCTTTATATCTTCACGTCCCTTAACGTAGTTGGTTATCAAATAGATCTTCTGGTTAATTAAGCTGTATTTTTTGTTTTACAATTATTATTATTAATACTTACTGTTTTAACCAAGATGTAACTTTAGTTTTGCTTATTTTGTTTGTGATATTTGAGCATGTTATCATTTATTTCGTTATTTCAAAATTCATGTATCAGTACAAAACGTTGCTTTTCAAAAAGTGAACTATACATATAAAAACAAAAAAATGATGAAGTAGTATTAATATAAGACAAAAATAAGAACCATCGAAAAGTTATGAAGTAAAATGGGGAACTATTTCTTGTCAATTCTTTACGTAAACTAAATGCTGATAATTGTAGGATTAGTTTTTTAATTTTTTTTTTTTTTGCCTTCGCCTATACAATCTTAATCTGGGACACTCAATTTTAAATCAAGGTTTAAATGTTTAACTTTAATTGGTTAATTTATTAAGTTGAAATAAAGATGAAACAAGCTTAGTCTGAACTTCTAGTGGCAGTAACATTAACTTAATAAATTTTGTAAACAAATACTAAAATTGTGACTCAACTCTTCAGTCCGTTAACTGCGCTGAGTTCAATCTAAGTATGTTTTCGTTGCTTAAAATCTACTGTTCTTCGGATAAAAGTTTGCTTGAATTAGTAAATATCTATTTTTCGGACAGGTTTACCGTTGCATCTACTGAATTATGGGTCTTGGACGGAGGATGTTAGCACATATTAGTTACTACCATTTTTTCAACAAATGTGTATTTAGTTAAGGGCGATTCTCATTTGGAGATGTTGCATTTATTGAATTAAATAGCTCGTTACTTAAATTAAAACCATTAAAACGCTCATTACTGATAAAATGAGAAGATAGACTTTTGATAGATTGATAAGAAAAATAAATTTGAAGGGAAATCGATAGTTCGTATTATTAGATTAAAATGCAGCCAATTTAATTACTTTGGAATAATGCTTAAAACTCAATATAAAATTTGCGGGAAAGGAAGAGCTTCTGAAATTAAATTGAGATTTATAATAAATCAGCAGCAAGTTTAACGTTTATATTTAGTTTTAATTTCACATTTTCTTAACACTTTAGGTAAAACTATAAATTCATGATTATAACTAATTGCAAAAAGATGCAATTTTTTTTGTAAAAAAGCGATAACATTGTTACTTTGCACAAATTAATTTCAAGAAAACAATTGAAAATTGGTAATACTTATAAAAAAAAAGGTAAAATTTCTACACAAAGATAGGTAAAATGCAAACTTAGTATCAGGGGAACATAATACTGTAGGAGCTAAGCCGAAAATCTTGATGAAGGGGTGTGGCGTAAAACAAGATAATGTCAGCCAATCAAAAATAAGTATGGCGAATCTTCATATTGTATATGTATTTGTTATCCTCTCATTGGCTAAACCTGAAATGAACAAAATGGAGGCGCCTAGCAGCATATTGAATTTCTATTGGCTGATTGTTATCACTATTCGCCCATCCTTTCCTACATAGCATCTACGATAGGCTCCTACATTTGTATGTTCCCCTGATACAAAACTTGCATTTTACTTTAGTTCTAGATGAGAATTTTTGCAAATCACTCCAGGATTCATGGGTTTTAATTATTAATTCAGTCCACAATATTATAATTTTGGTTATAAATGGGACATATTCATTTGTGTCAATTAACAATTTTTAATTTTAATTTCCCTAGATTTTTTTTTTAAATTGAATTTTTTGAGCTTTTTTTTTCAATAAAAATGTTAACTATGGAGAACAACATTAAATATTTGTTGGGTACCTATTTCATGCCCGAACAATTTTATGACATTCGTATAAATCGAGTGTCTGCTTCATTTATTTAATTTCTTGCAATCGGTGTTGCATCTAAGATGAGATAATGGTACAAATTACCCTTTTGGAGAAAAATTAAAAATGTAGTTGTTAGTATGAATGTAGGCTTCTTTCTAGAGCTGCTGTTCAACCTCATCCTCTCCAACGATGGTCACAACAAAATTTACGACCGAAACTTCAACTGGCTTTCATTCTGTGGTAGAAGGCAGACTCCCTTCTCTCCTGCATGGCCTAAAGTCCTTCTGTATTTCCCTAGAGGCCAGTAACGACTTCGTACTCCCTGTCTTTTCATATCACCTTGCTTTTCTTTTGCTTTGCCTGCCTTCTTTCTTTATTTTTGCTTCCTTTATTATGAATTATTCTTTCTCTCTCTCACTCTCTCTTTTTTGTAAAAAGATGCAGTTCCTAATTTGTTTTTCTTTTCTGGATGAAGCGATGTGAGCATACGTTGGTTAGATTCTCTGGTTATAATCAAATAAAGTTTCATTCGCCAGAAGTTTAGAGTGAAACTTACCAGTTCGGTGAGGTAATAGCACACAAAATGCGCCATCTATGGTAAATTTTGACGTTTATTTGCACTCGAGAAAAATAATGTAACAATAAACAAATCATATTAAGTAATTTATTAATGTACAAGTTCTTTGCAAATTTGCTTGAGTTAAACAATATGCTAAATGATTTTATTTTACAATTGAGTTCAAATAAATTTGTTAGGTCAATCTCTAAACGTAAAAGAAATGAATATGCAGGGTGCAGGGTGCAGTCGCACTAAAATTGTTCAGAACTTTGAATATTATTTTTAAAAAATATGAGAACATTAAATATTTGTGCTATTAGAGAATTTGTATGTGTATATACAGAATAACAGATCGATGAGATCCATTATTGGTATTTACTTGATTCAATTAGTGCGCTATTAATAGAGTCAGGTTTACAATTGAAAGTTTGTGACCTTTATCATTTTTATTTCCCATTTAGTAAACTTCAATTTTTTTCCACAAGACGGCTAATCCCAGAATATGATGTTTAAATAGTTTTTGTTTATACAAATGAGAATAAGAATTGTTAGTAGTTGACTATTTATTTTAAAAAGGTTCTGAATTATGATTATAAATCATCTAACAATAAATGAATAAACAATTAATTCAGACTGAAACAGTTTCTTCAAACGTTGGAGTGAATTCTTCCAAAAACTGTTTATAATTAGTTTTCGCACGATTATTGCACATTCTGTAATCAACAAAAGGTTATAGAAAATAAGTTTTTGTTAACCCACCTGGGTAGGTTTGTGCAACAAGACTAGTCACTTCACTTTATTCAGAGTGATGCAAGTAAGCTTCTCTTTATTTGATTTAAACCTTACAGACATCGCTAGATTTCATACTAACAAGTATTTTATCAATCCTTTACCTCAAACCTCCAGAAGATGCAAGTTTTCCAACTGAATGGACTAAATCTTTGTCCTTATCAAAAAGAATAGGGACCGAGAAACTAGTGTGCTGTGATGTACTTATTGTATCCAAATTCTTAAGTTCAGTTCGGCTATCAGTGGGACCCAAAATTCAACTCATATATTATGATTTAGTTATATTTCTAGAGTGAACCCATCTAACTTCTGTATTCTTCATGTTTCATATTATTTTGAATTCATTTTCCGACTATTAAATTAAGTATTTATTTATTAACTATAAGCTTAAAAAAAATAACACCAATCGGACTTTACTGGCTTGAAAGTTTACCGCTAGGTAACTATTATATTTCTAAATTAGAAAAATCTTTTAAAGCTAAGCGTAATAAGATCAGACAACATAGATAATATGTTATGGAAGGTTGTGGTTAAAAGTTTTTGGCTAAGATTTGTGAGTAGATCTTCATTAGTAGCCAGTAAGTTATGCCTAAAGCTTCCCATTATCGAAATGTTCAATAGACAAATGAGCTGATCACTCAGATTCCTCAAGAGCTTACCAAAAATCATTCTTCCAGAAAAAGAACATTTTATAAAAACACATTTCAATAAAAATTAAGGGCTGTTTATTTATTTATTTTTTTTTTTAGCTGAAATTACAGAATAAACTGATTATGGTAGTAAATTTTATTAACCAACAAAGCTGTAATAAACTAGAATTTTTCTAATTTTATTTTTTGTTCTCTATTTACAACAGAGGAGAAACAAGTTTTGCTATTAACTAATCATATCTTAATTGATCTTTGAATATCGTCAGGATCGTAATTCCTATAAACTCTTCGTATGAGTTCGAAAAACGAGCCGTTGAAAATGAGTTAAGTAACTCAACAAACCTTGTCCTGATCTGCTACTTCGGTTTCATCTAAGCTGTACCAGTAAAATTTCTAACTTCAAAAGTTTTCTCTTCAATTTACTTTTTCTAAATGATTTTAAAGTTATTGAGAATTAAAGAATACCGTAATAAATGTAAACGACAGTTTTCTGCTTAATAAAGTTGTATCAAGCAAGAAGAATGCTTGCTTTAATTTCTTTTACACTATTTACAAATTTATTAACAATAATATTCTTTAAGTAAGCTTTTGACAAAGCTTTATATAATTAAACAAATAGTTGAACCATTTTTTTACGTTATTTAAGAGAACACTTAAATAAATAAAAAAAAATCCAAGAATGTAAGATTTGATTCTTTTATCACACACCTCAATGTACATTTTTCATTATGAACCAACTTCACAGCGAAGGAAGCAGATGAAAAGTGACTTAGCTCATTGGGACTACCACGTTCGCTGATGGGTCGAATGTCCAAAAATATTTTCTTGAATCCTGTGAAAGAAAAATAATTTTTGCTTTTCAAAAATAAATCCCGTTTTGTTATTTCATTTGGCGTAGACTTTTACCGGATACTCAGTCAATTGACTTAAATCCTTAAATCAGTATATAAGGTGAACTTAATTAGACTCAAGTTTTGAATAATGCATCCCTGTCTTAAGAAAAAAGTAACTAATAAGTAAAAAAACCAAAAAAAAAAATCTGCCTTAAATAAACAAAGTTTTAGACAGTTTTAATTTATCAGGCGTTATTTTCGTTTAATTTATAAGGAACAAAGTACAAGAACATTATGAGAACTCCTATTAGTTTATTTATCTGGCCAATTTGTATATTCTAAAAAGAAAAAAGAAAGATTGTCAGCATTCTAAATTTAAATGCTATAAAATTATGAGTGAAACAAAATTTCTTCCAAACTGTTCTATCAGCAGGCTTTAGGGAATTCTTCAATGTCAAAACTTGCATTTTCTTCTGGTGTTAATAATTTTCTTACGACAGTGACATACACTTCAAACCGACCACCGGTAGCCCTTTGTAAACCCCTAAATTATTTAATGCTACAAGAATAAAGGTAGGCCAAATTTTCGTTTACCATTGCCTACTTTCAGCTGAACAAAATTACTCCTTAAAATATTTTCAGGAGACTTGCAATATGATCATCCCAGTTGTTTTTTTTTTTTTTTCAGTCTTTAGTCCTTCTTTTTCAATTTGCAAGAATTCAAATATTTTCATACTTATTTCAGCTAATTGAAAGCTTATGAAACGTCCGTAAGCACATTTGCTGGGATTTTTACTTTGACTAATTTTAATTATCTACTTTAAATCATTTTCATGATGAAACTCATTCCCACAATATTTCTCTTCACAGCCATTATCTTTTCTTGTTTCCCCATAGAAGTAGTTAAACACAACTCCGTTGGACTATTATTGTAATAGTCTTATATTTATTCATGATTGTAAAAGCTGAACCATATTTAATTTTGTTCTTGTAACTTAAATGTTGGGTTACATTCTATTCATATTTAAAAAAAAATATATTTTAATCTACTCGGTATTGTTCTAAATTAAAAAATAAAAATAAATGAAAATCATTTACTATAATGATTTAAAAAAAAAAAAATCAATTAAACTAAGATAAAATAAAACTAAAAAATAAAGGAAAACTTTAAGGAAAATAGAAGGGAAATTTGAAAATATGTTTAAAGTTAAAATAAATAAAAGATATTGGGAAACTTTTACGTCATAAAATCAAGTATAATAAAGACAATTTAAAGTTTTTGTTTTTCTTTTCTTCTTTTTTATATTACAAATAATCTTTGGTTTGATAAACTTATAGATTTGTTTTGGTTAATATATCGACTTTGGTTATTGTTGATATATCCTTAAATTTTTTTTTCTTATTAATTATATATAATAAAGTTTTTTTTTTTTTTAATTACATAGGGATTAATTTACTTAGTATGTTTATTGATTATTGCAAATATAATGATGTAATGCGAGATAATATCTTTTTCGGGTAGTCTTTTGGAATGATTTTTTTTTTGTCTTTCACTAGAGAAATACTAGTTCAATGCTTAATTAAAAAATCCTTTTTCTCATCAGAAATATACATTTTATAACAATTTTGTGAAATATAATAAAATAATTATTACTTCTTTTTAAATAGAATTACCTTTTTAAAAATTATTATTATACTATTTTTTTAATTTTTCTTCTCTATTTATCAGATTTAATAATAATTTTTCACTTTGTTTCTTTATTTATTCTTTTCAAGTATTTATATTTATATTTTATTAGAGGAAGACAATGAGTAAGAATATGGTCGAGACTTTCTTCTTGTTTTTTAAATATACATTCAAATAAAGTATTATTATTTTTATTATTAGTTATTCGTAAGGCGTGTGAGACATGATTGGTTGATTGACTAGATAGAATTATTATTAATTAATTTTAATAATAAAAATCTTAAATATCACATTATTCTTACAGGTACTTATTATTGTTTTATGTACCCAATTTATAAAAATGATTTTTTTTTTTTTTAATTAAACAAATAAATAAAATATTAAAATATATTTTGATTGAAACATCTAAACCTAACACCAATAGATCATGCAATGATTAGAATTTTTATTAAATATTATTATGATTTTTTTTTTTTTTTTTTAAGGCGCGTCCAACATCTGAGATCATGGGCGCCTGGAGCCTTTTTCAGTGCACTGCCGGCCTCCGGACAGTGTTCTCTCATTTACAGACAACACTGCCCATTACCGGACAGTGAGCTGTAAGAGGCTCCTAGGAAGAGGAACTATAATGGGCAGGCTGGACTCGAATCCCTTCCCGGTATCTACGCGTGGGAGTCCAGTGCACTAGGCTAATTCCTTTCATATCTTTTAATTTTTTTGGGGAGACACATCAACCACTATGGTCATTAGCGCCAATAGCTTTTATTATTATTTTATTTAAATACTCAAAGTTTATTAACAATTAGTTATGAATATCAAATGAATCACACTATTCATTTTTTTTTTCTAAAAAAATGTTGTATAGGCCTTAATTTTTTATTAATTAAAAATATTATTCAAAACTTCTTTTCAGGGAATAAAAGAGTATTTTTACTTTTTTTTTGCTATAAAAAGGTATAAAATATGCCACACAACAGCGTTACTAAAAGTAGTTTACGTCTTGTACTACACCACAATACTTGATTTAGTACTTACCTCCAACAAAAACTATCTAAATTAAAAACAAAAAACTAAAAATATTAACTAAAGAACAAAAAAATCTAAGATAAATCTATTAAAATTATAGACCCAGCCGATACAGTACTAACTAAAATAATTAATAGGTTACAACTAGAGAGCCAAAAGATCAACAAAAAAAAAATTTGTGGTTAGTTTAGCAATAGGGAATCATAGTGAATAAAGAACAATATGGATGTATCTAATAATTAAAAAACAATAATAAATATTTGTAAAAGATTATTATAAAATCTGTGTGCCCTTTATTAAAAGTTTTATGATTAAATTGTATGATTAAATAAAATTACTAAAATATGACGTTAAATAAACTAAACAATGCTTTACCTTAAGTTTGTAATAACCAAAATTTTATTTAAAAGGGGGTAGCGGAATAAGAGGGGTCTGGCGGCCCCCACCGGTTTTGATACAATCGACCCAAAAACCTTGGAGGAGACCGAAAAATTTTTTTTTGAAATTTTTTCCGACCCTCTCCAACCCCATAAAAACTCGTAAACGAGAAAAATGTGTTTTTTTGATATTTTAATTTTTTTCGAGCGTTCTAATCATTTTAAAGCGGTTCCAACGCAACTAAAAATTTATTTTGGATGTGTAGATGTTCCCTGAATTTTTCCGGTTTTTACTGTACAGTTAAATGAAGTGAAACATAGCTTTGAATCCAAAAAAAATCGTTAAAAATCGGGATTTTTTAAAAACAAGTCTTCGGCATTTTGGGCTGACTCGATGGAAAATGACGGCCTAACTATGGTTGAAAGATATACTCTTACTCTACAAAATGGCGCAATTGAAACTCAATTTGGTTGCTTGTTGTCTGCGATAACTCAATTAAAGTAAGAGTATATCTTTCAACCATAGTTAGGCCGTCATTTTCCATCGAGTCAGCCCAAAATGCCGAAGACTTGATTTTAAAAAAATCCCGATTTTTAACGATTTTTTTGGATTCAAAGCTATGTTTCACTTCATTTAACTGTACAGTAAAAACCGGAAAAATTCAGGGAACATCTACACATCCAAAATAAATTTTTAGTTGCGTTGGAACCGCTTTAAAATGATTAGAACGCTCGAAAAAAATTAAAATATCAAAAAAACACATTTTTCTCGTTTACGGGTTTTTATGGGGTTGGAGAGGGTCGGAAAAAATTTCAAAAAAAATTTTTTCGGTCTCCTCCAAGGTTTTTGGGTCGATTGTATCAAAACCGGTGGGGGCTGCCAGACCCCTCTTATTCCGCTACCCCTTTTGTAGGCCATTATTATTTTTATTCTTATTTTAAAGGGAACACGGTAAATGATAGAAAAATAAATAATGACTTTTGATTACTGAATTGGTTTTTAGAGTAAATTTGTTATACCTATGCATTGTGTACTTACTTTGTATTTTTATTCGTGTAGGGGTAAAAAAAAGTTTGCTCTGCTTGCTAAAAACTTTTTAATGACTTCAAGCCAATTTCAAACCAATATATAACTGACTAGAATCACGATTATCCAATTATTTTATCGCGTTCAAATAGCCCGTCAGTATCTTACAACATATCGTTAATTATCCTAGCTTAAAAGAGACTTTATTTTAGACAAAAAGTCACCGATTTAGCCCGCCCATCTTTCTTTAAAGTGTTTTTAACAAGTGTGGCTGAAGATCCGTGTAACCAGACTCAAGAAAACGCAGGTTTGTAACCATTCTATGCTCGCGATTAAATAATGCTTAAAAACTTTATATTCAATAGCATACAGATTTTATAATAATCTTTAATGATTTAAAATTAAGAGGCGTAGAATTTTAATTACTTATTTAAGCTTAAAAAAATAATAATAAAAGATTCATTGTAGTTAGTTAGTTTTACTTAAAAAATTCATTTGACTTCGAATATTGCTTCACGATTTTCGTCATATTATAAAAACATGATTTATGATTAAAAATATTCTAGCACAATTTCTAAATATGTAATGAGATTAAAAATAGTTATTTGCTAAATTATGAGAGTACAAAAATTTTAAGTTAAAGCCCCAAAAAAGTTTGATTAAACTATTGCATTTTAATTTTACTTTACTTCATCTTAATAAAACTATTTATATTAGAATTTGACCCCCACAATATTAAAAGGCACTGTTAACAATTTAACTTCTTTTTTCAAATGTTCGACTGTTCACAATTTAAATGAAAAAGAAGTACCTTGTCTTACGAGTAAAAAAGATTATTTTTCAATCTTATTTACCTCAGAACCGAAAGAAATTTAAATTGAAAGCAATGGGCTAAGACATAGGATCCTAGGGTAATGCAGCAGATAAATTGGAATGATGTAGAAAACTATTTTTCCGGTATTTATTATTTTATTTTTCATGATGAATGGCCTAACAAAACATTGCATAATTTAGTCATGCAAATGCAAACAGTTTGCACAGTGTGTTAGGCGAATAATTTAATAGACAAATTGTTGCAGAATATTTGTAATTTTAATAAAACTTCAACCTATAAGACTAGATTAATTCTTAAAAACCAAAGGAATTAATAAATGCATATTTTTAAAAAAAGTATATGTATGTAAATCAATATAAAGCCTGCACTTTTAAAATTTGTAAATGTATCAAGACTCAAAATTATTGATTCTCGAATATCAGATCCGTTACTTCCAAAAATAATATCGTACGCAAGATATTCTTAAAACTTAACTGATTTTAATTCATCAATTTTATGTGAATATTCTTTGAAGTTTAAGTGAAATAAAAACGAAGAGATTTGTTTACCCTGTAAACTAAGTCTCACGCTGAACAGTTTATTTGTTAGGCCACGTTTGCCACCTAAAAGTTTAGAAGAATAGAGGTTTGTTTTTTTTTAAAATAAATAATAAAACAGAACAAATAAACTTAAGCTACTTATAATAGCTATAAACAGACTATGTACAATAAGGGTGTTTAGTTTATAATACTATAAATAACGATTATTTTTAAAATATTTCGATGTCATTTTTTATGAATTGTATAAGCACTTAATTTGTAATTTTATGTATTAGCAATAATTTTAAATGCAAACAATGTCCAAAAATTTATTTAATCGTTGTTTAGATCATTATAAGCAAATTTAGTTTGTTTTTACAAAATTCACTTCTTTAATAATAGTTTTTTGTTTTTAAAAATCGTTAAGCGTGATTATTATAATTTAATAAATAGTTATGATTTTATTTTTTACATTAAGGAAAAGTCTTTAAAATGGGATAACAGAAGAGTCTTTTCTCGTTCAACTTTAATAAGTTTGTTTTCAGGGAAGACTAGTTTCAATAAGTAAGCTATCTTTGGCCTTTAAAAAACCGAGACATTAAAACACTATTATTTATATACAAAATTTAAATTATATTAAAATAAAATAAGATCTTTTTTAGGGGGCATGGTGGAGAAGTTATTAATTTAACCAAATATCTTTTTCACAGATTAATTGGCTAGTTTATTTTGCCTTCTTCAGGGTAATAATGGTTTATTTAGTGTTATTGACTGTTGAATTACATCATCATTTGTTGAACAGCAATGGCTGTATAATTTAACATTAAAGAAGGCAATCAGTGTTCTCCAAAATGTCTGAGAAAAAAAAAAGAAAGTTTATTGAAATAAATGACCTCAGTTCCTCCCTTCCCAAAAAATAAATTCAAGTCTTTGCTGTCGATAACCATCAACCTGTATAATCATAATTTTTTTCGCCTGAAGTTATATTTTCAGTTAAGATTTTGCAAATCATGACTTATTTGGATTATATTTTTTTGAATTTATTATGAAAAATTCTTTGGATTACCCAACCATTTGGTTGATGAACCCATTAATATATCAAGCGGGCCATCAAAAAATTATTTTACCAAATTCCCACAGTAGGAATGCAGGTGGGAATGAAATTGTAAAAAAGGGCGAACGCTCTTTTTGCTAAAAAATGGCCCTTAGTATTGCAAACCTTAACTGAAACCGCTTTACCGGATTATCGCTTAAAAAAAAAAAAAAAAAAAAAAAAATAGAGAAAACTTTATATTTAGAAGGCATAGGTTTTTGTTTTTTTTCATCTCATGTATACCGAAAAAAATTGTTACAATTTATAATGCGATCTTTGCGATATGTTTATCGTTTTAATTTAAAAAAACGAAAACGTTGATTCATTTTTAAATTTCTAAATAAAACCTATAAAATCAATTTGAATTAAAAAGATAGTAAACATTCGCTACAGCAAATTTATCGTATACTCTATCACACATACTATTGGAAGAATTATTTAAATAAAATAAAATTAGATTTTATAAAGGAAAAAAGTAAGAACTATATGTTATTCATTAAAAATCAAAATGGTTCATGCGGAGTTGTACCTACAATATTTCTTGATCTTTCAATAAGTTTTCTTTGACCAGAGAATTTCGTTATTAGTTAATAATAATTTTTTGAAATTACGATAAATGCATAAATATATAGTATATATGTGATACGATGTGGAGGTTACGATAAAAATTTAGTTTAATATAGATATGTCGTGTAAATATATATTTTATCTAATTTCATACTTATAATTTTGTTTTAATATATTAATGACGTTAAATATCATGCAAAAATTTAATATAACTAAAAAAATAAAAGTAAGTGTTAGTTAGGATAACCGCTCTCTACATCATGCGGGATTAAGTCATATAACTTCGGATATGATTATAATAAATAGTATGTGAACGATAATAATAGAACTATTGGCTTATAGGGAGGAATATTTTCTTTTTCTTTTAGTTTTTGGGATAAATTTTTTAAAAGTATAATAAATAAAGATGCATCTTAATTAAATTTATTTTTGGAATGTCAATATTATTATAGCCCTAAATTCATAAGGTGGATTCTTAGTTTTCTGTACAAAATTACTAGGGGAATCAGAAATTTATAGTTTTAAATTTTTTTTTTTAATTTTCAAGAGGAAAACAGAGTCAGTTTGTTCAATTGGATGTGTGATAAGACTGATTTTTCTTTAGTTATGTGAAAAATTGATGAGTCTGATTAACATTAGAATAAACTCCATCAATATTTCAAAGTATCAGGGTACGAAGCAGAAACATCATCAAGCTAGATTCACCACAATTTCAAACACAATGGTTGGAAAAGTTGGTTAGCAGACGTAAATTGAATGGAAGTAATTAAACTTGTGTAAATGGTAAAAATAGGAAGGAAAATAATCTTGATTTCTATTAAACTAATTTAGCATCCAAAAATAACCATTTCATCTTTCATCATTTGTAATTTTTGATTTATTTAAAAGGGAAGCTCTTTGAACCTGCTGCTCAAAATATTGAAGGAAACAAATTTGTATTTTTTTTAAAAAACAAGAGTTTGAATCAGTGAACGTAAATATTGAACAAAAACGAATACAATTATTCGAGATTTCCCGAGATAAACAAATCTTCTATACTACACTGCAACTGCCAATTATTTAAGAATGGAACAGTATAAGGAGAAAGAATATTATTTTAAAAATAAAATGCATATTCTCTGCCCAATAACTTTTGAAATAGAAAATATATTTTGGATACAAAATAGTGTCCCATATAATTTCTTAAACTTTTTAGGGCTACTGAAATTGAGGATGGATTACAACTGAAAAACATATTCAATACTATCTTTGCAGGTTAATAATGATTTTGCCCAACTATAAGAATGAATTCAAGGAATCGAAAGATGTGGATTTTAGAGATAATCAAACAAGATATCTGCACGGTTAAAAAGATGAATAGAATTTTTGAACCTAATCTGGCTCGCTAACCAATTTTTTTGGAATTTCATCTAATTTTGAAAGATAGAAAGACTGCATGTGAAGTAGATTTCCAACAGCAATGCTTCTAACATTGCAGTGTTTTTTTTTTTTTCATGATTTAAGGCGCTTCAACATCTAAGGTTATTGGCGCCCGGAGCTTTTTTCAGTGCACTGCCGGCCACCGGACAGTGTTCTCTCGTTACAGACAACACTGTCCATCACCCGGACAGTGAGCTGTAAGAAGCTCCTAGGAAGAAAAAAAAAAAATCTAAGGGTCAGCAGCTGGATTCGAACCCGGGACCTCCGCGTGGGAGTCCAGTATGCTAACCTCATAAACATTGCAGTGTTGACCGCTCTAAGAGGCAATAAAGTATGGTTCTCTTCAAAAAAAAAAAAAAAAAAAAAAAAAAAAAACAACCTTGAAATCGAATAGAATGCAAGAAAATAAGCCTACTATCGCTAATAAGTTAACTGAAAAATAAAATATTTGTTGCCCTTGTAAGATGAATAATCAATGAAGCAGATCCTAAATTAGATACATTAGATCACAGAAAATGATCTAAGTGAGAAGGACAGTCTAATTATGCCGGAATTGCAACAGAAAAACTGCAGTGGATTGAGGGAGATAAGCAAGTTTCTTTAGTACAAACGCAAAAGTTTGCAATCATCGTGATATAGAGAACGTTCCGACGAGGTTGTTTATGATAAGTAATTTTAAAGACAATTAAGTTATATTTTTAAAAGTACCATTCTACCCCAAAACGAAAGGATATTTTGTATCAGTTATAAAAGTGTCTACTCAACAATATCAGTCAAACCAAAACACACTTCCAAAAAAGTTTTCTTGAACAAACTGACTGAAAAAAAAAATCTGATCACATTAAAAAAAATTTATAAAAAAAAAAATTCCGTGCAGTGGTACCACAAGAAGCAAAAAGTGACTCTTTTAAACAAAATTAATCTAAAATTCAACTGGGTAACTTATTAACTGTTGATTATAATATATAGATATGTAAAAGCTTCTGTCAGTAAATAAATAAATTAAAAAAAAGCAACAAAAAAATTATATCAAGCAGTAATAAAAACAAATAATTGTTAATCAGTATTCCACTTTCAATAATTGTTATTCTCTAATAGGTTTTTGTATATATAATTTGTATTTCAGTTATATATATATAATATATATAAGAGGAATGATAAACTCTTGTTATAAATAAATAAATAAATAAAATACCATCAAGCAGCATAAAATATTTTTTTCTACTTTTATTCTCAACTACTTTATTATTCCAATAAAACTGAGCTACAAGTGCTGGGTAGGAACCCTTACTACAACTACAC
Organism: Rhodnius prolixus; assembly: GCF_049639745.1. NCBI lineage: Eukaryota > Metazoa > Arthropoda > Insecta > Hemiptera > Reduviidae > Rhodnius > Rhodnius prolixus. Next base: position 11,120,077 of record NW_027411634.1, on the reverse strand, counting down.
ACTGAACTACAAAAACATCTAAAATTACTAAAAATGAGTTTTTTTATTTTTTTTATTTTTAAATGATTTTTTATTTTTTTTTTTAAATTCAAAAAAGTGTATTATTATTTTTGTTTCGTTTTTTTTTTACACTTAAGTACTACACAGACTCCACCAACCAACCAAACAACAAAAATTAAAAAAAAAAAGAAGGTTATTTAAAAAAAAAAAACTAAAAAAGAAAAAAGATGTTAAAAATAAAAGATAAGAAAATAGGATAAACCAGCAAGTTTCATTTTTAGCTTAATACTTTTACTTTTTTGAAGACAAAAAATAAAAATAAATCGAATGATGAGATGTTCTTTTTTTCCGTGATTTAAAGTATTGCTGAGAAATATGAAAAACTATAATTTAAAAATATAAAAAGTATAGCTATTTTTTTTTGTTTTTTCTGTTTAAATACAAAAAAAAAAAAAAATTGATCTTAGTTTAATATTTTTTTCAAAAATTTGTTGCTAACAGTTTTTTTTTATTTTCCAAAAAAAGAAAAAAGAAAAGAAAAAGCGGTGAACCCTCTTCCAATCACGCATCACATGTTTAAAATATATATAATATAGTTTTTTTTTCCTTTTCCACAATCAAGAAAATACATTATTTCACCAATAATATTTCTTTTTTGTCTAAATGAATAGAGTTTCTTTTAAAATTATTATTAATAATATTTTATTTTCAACATACAAAAATAGAGGGTTACACTAATTTATTTTTATCATTTTTTTTTTAAAATTTTTTGTTTTAAAAATCCACGTTGAGGGTGTCCTATGTCATTGTTATTGCTCACATATAAGTTCATATATTGTCTCATAACGGCAAAAAGGAAAAGTGATTTCAACTTTGTTCTGTTCTTGTAATTTTTACAGTTTTACTTCTTCATTGTTTTCTATCCCCAACAAAATAACGATCAATGAAAATTTCCATAGGATTACAATCATTCTATCTACTTATTTATTGAAACGTCAAAGATTTGCTTTCAAAAACTGATAAAAACTAAAAACATTTTGTTTTGGAATGAAAACTTTAAAAGTAAGGAAGTATGATATTTTTTAAAAAATCTTACCTGCGCAAGATATTTATTGAAAATAATTCCAAAATAGATGAGAAATTCAGTAAGGGAATCAATGTACTAATTTAGAAAAATCTTTTTTTTAAAAAAAAGAAAAGAACGAAAATAACAGATAACTTGCCCAGCAAAACAGATAACCTTCCTTAAAGGAAGGTTTCAAAATACATGAAACTGTGAAATATATCTGTACCTCGGAGGGAAAAGGCACCATGTCACAAAAAGTAAATTTTACAGGGGAGCCAAATAAAGATATTTTTCCAAATTCATTTTTTGTTCCACTTTTCCGGTTGTACTCTTTCCTGTACTTCTCACCGTAATTATTACATTAGGTACGGCCACTTTAACTCCCATATTTTAAAATATTTTATTTTGATCTCCATTGTGAAAAAAATATATGCCCATGTAGTGCCTTTTACCCTTAAGCAATGAAGTATCATAGCGCTTTTTAAAATACATAAATCGCTTAATAGTAAACATAGGACATAGTGCTTTACACCTGTAGAAAGAGCAACAAAAAATTTGTAAAATGATGCCAAAATCTGAAAATCGAAAAAAATGGACATGGTGCCTTTTCCCTCCGAGGTACAGATATATTAAAAGGGAAACATTCTTTCTAAGGTCAGATCGCCTTGCATTTAGAGGCCTATAGAATTTACAATGCTAACACTGTACCAGTAATGCAGGTTTCAGTTATCAGGTCTTTAGCCTAGGATGTACAGGGGCACTCTTGAAAATCAGTCCAAATGGGAATTAGAATGGTTCACGGTAGTGAAGATAATTTTGTTTGTGCAAGAACAAGTTCTAGAAAAGTATAGAACATTGTTAATGATTTATGGTTAGCTAAAAATGCCACAAGAAGTAGTGGCACCATACTACATTTTTTGATTCTGTGCTTTGTCCTTGAGATTGACCATGGAATGTCAATTAGCTCAAGTAAAATCATTAATTATATTCAGTTATTGACCCTAGCTTTAGCATGCTGCTAAATTTTTACTCAGACATTGTAATTCTCTGAATTATGTAAGCACTGGAAATTTAATTCAGGATTTTGAAATATATTAAGAGGTCAAATGATAAAATATAACATTTTATCATCTCGATGGCCATTAAATTAAAAACTTTACATCCAACTAATACTCAAGTGAATAAACAGCATTTTTCAATACTCTGCAAGCGATGGGATCAATTTTATGAAATAAACTCGAGGTTAGATTCTCCAAAAAGAAAATTAGCAGGAATCTAGCAGGGAGTTTCAGAGTTTTTTTTTTTTTGCCTTAGCCGCAAATAAAGAGACTTTTACGCGGCCAAAAACCACTTTAATGTGATGGGCATGGTGTTTTTGGGTTCCTTTATAAGCATTGAAGACTTATTAAACGTCCAAATTATGGTATTTTTTTTTTTTTTTTGGAGGTGATTTTGGTTTAAAAACTTCAGTCACGATCCGAAATGGGTGCATACAATGTACTTCTGCATTATGCATCAGTTGTTTTAAAGCTCACGACGTTTTAGACCGGATAGAGCTACTCCTAAGGAACACCCAAAGAAGCTCGCAAACTTTCAACTTTAGATGGATGCTAAGACCAAAAATATCTTAACAAGAGTGATCAGAAGAACTATAACAACTAAGTACCACATAAAATTAATCATAAAGAAATGAAGTAGCTAAAAGATATTAAATACTTGTATGGGGACTGGGCAATAAGTCTTCTGGTAATTATAGAAAACTCTGCACTGAAGATAGTCATTCTGGAAAACCAAGATGACGACGTTCTAGAATGATCATCACTTATGATGGTGAAACCTGACAAGGAATGGGTGATGATGGTACACTGAGTGAAGTTGCGACTGGGGCAATCATTTTCCGAAAAATATTTAGTCACGTGAGACAGGATAACTAACCGGGAATGCAGTCAAATCAAGAACTAATAAGGAGAGCAGGACCTGGTAGGGATTGGCTAAAACCTTGGAAGGTTGAGTCATCTGAACCAGAATGGAGTAGAGAACTACTTCCAAGAGCCTCTTAGCCAACTTGGTGACAGGAGATATAGGAGAGACAGGCCTCGCAAAATGGTCTGACAATGAAACAATGTCTCGCAAAATTCAAACTAGGGGAGAATCAAAAGGGTTGTAGAAGGCAACTCTATCCATTTGTGTAAGCTGTAAATGAAGAAAATTCTATAGGAGAAAATAGAGTAACACTATCTTCTGTTACCAACTTCCCTAATGAAATCTAATCAAGATACCCTTGGGAAAGTTCAACTACCTTTATAAAACCAGATGGAAGGGTGATTACTTTCGTTTGTGACTAAAAGTTAGTCCACTAACCTGGAACAAAATTGATACAGAAATTCTCAAACAAATCTATGACATTATTGATCTTACAATCAGTACATTTTTCTCTTTTTTTAAAAGCAGAGTGAAATCATTATAAGTAAGAGAAATAACAAATATTTATATAAAATATTATTTATTTTGGCACTCTGTTTATGAAAAATAATAATTTTTCTTTTTAAATTTACAGGTAACTAATAATTATTAAAGAGGAACATTTTAAGTTATTGCGTGGGGAGAAGAACAGAAAATTCTGAGCAAAACTAATTACTTAGTTAATTTAAAACAAAGTGGGTTTTTCTTCCCTTCCAAAAATTAAAAAATACAAAAAGACCCAATATTTCTAAAATCCCTTTTTCCTTTCGCTCGATCATAAAATGGATTTAAATATATCTTTTTTTTTGTCTCTCTTTAGAACAACAGAGAACCGAAAATTAAAAAGAACATTAACGTCTTTAAGAAAGATATACCCAAGATATCTGCTTAAAAACATTTTTTTTTGAATTAAAATGTAACTTTTCAATTCTTGGGTTTTATAAATTTTTGAATTATTATTATATTATTATTTTTTAACGTACTTACGCTATTTTAATTATTATTATGATTAAATTTTATATATATATTTTTTACATAAAATATTATATCAACACACTTCTTTCTTTTCCTCTCTTTTAAACATTGACAAAACTTTTCAGTTTATTTTTGTATTTATTATTATAATACAATAATGGGCAATACTTTTTATTTCTTATTTTTTGTTTAATTACTACTCTTAATGTCAATTATTCCTTACCATATAAGTACGTATATTTATTTATATATTTATATAATTTTTTTTTTGTTTTAACACAACCTATTTTGTTTTGTTGAGACAGTTATATAAATTTAAGTAGCGCTGATTTTTTATGTTTTAATTTTAAAAGAGGTAAAAACAAAACAAACAAAAAATATGGAGAAAAAAACAATAATAATGGAAAAAATAGAAAATAATTAAAAGTACAATTATAAAAAAAGTAATAAAGCCAATATGCAAGAAAGATTTCATTGTATTAAATTCAATTTTGGTTTTAATCGAATTTTGTATTAGTTTTATAAAAATGGTGGGTTCACTACCTTATTCAAAAATTTATTTTTTGGTTAACTGTTTTTTACTTTTATCCAATTATTATTATTTATTTTTTTTACGGTATGAAACAAAAATGGTTTTAGTTTAAAAATCTGTTTTCATTTACATCTTTTTTTGTCAACTCTATTAAGATTTTCTATAAAAATAAGTCCAACAATGACTTGAGGAAAGATGGTGTACATTCATGCGAGTAGGATGAAAAGAAAATTGTTGAATTTTTATCCCCCAAAATGTTGTAAAGAAGTAGATTGTGGGCAAATTTAAAATTATAAATAATTTAACGTCTTTAAAAAAAAATAAATATTTAAAAGCGCTATTAATGAACAGATCCTGTTAGTAACAGTTTTTCAGAAATTATTCTACATCTCAGAATATTATCTTCAAGATAAGGATCTACTTGAGATGTAGCCACTTTTTAAAAATGGCTATATTAAAGGGCAGTGGTAGTATATTTTAACAATAACGTCTAATTCGCCAAGCATATCTAAAAAAGTGGAAATCTGACCGTCCTTTTCTGTGGCTGTGAACGTATAATTTTAACTGTTTGCTTAAATCTGATTTTTTTTTTTTTTTATGAATTTCTATTATATTTGGATAATTTTTGACTTCCCAAATTTCTCCTTCAGAATAGTTTTAAATGTGGTCACCTATGATTTGCTGTTTATCGTCTAATAAAAAATAATTTCATTAGCTCTAAATAAACAAAAATATTCCAAATCTATTTTTTATCTAAAGTTTGTTAATTTAAAGATTTACATTTTACTTTGTTTTTTTGATGAACACACAGCAAATTTGATGTATTAAAAAAAAAATAAACCAAATCCATACTACAGAATGTACACCAATTATTTTTTTAATGCCATAAAGAAAAATATTTTTTGGTCCACATAATCACATCTATGAAACTTCGATGTTTCTTTCCATTATTTAATTATTTTTATTAATTATTTTATGAAAAAAATAAATATTTATATTTATACACAGTATATTTTTTTTTTCACTACAGAACAATTGCTATACAACTATGGAATGTTTTACAAATTGGATTTTGAGTCCTAGTAAAAAATAAAAATAAAAAATGAAACAAAAAAAACAAGAAACTCACATAAAAAAGCTAATATTTAAAAGAATGATATTTTAAAAAGTTAAAAAATTATGTAAAAAAGTAATAATAAAATATTTTTAACAAAGAAAAGGAACAAAACACATAATAATTACAAAAATAATACAACTATTTTAAATTAATAATTAAAAAATATTAATAATTAGTTAATTAAAATTAAGAAAAAAAGTTTTTGTTTTTTTTTCAGTATCCAAAAAAATAGTGGATAAAAGTCAGTCGTGATGTGGATTCTTTAAAAATACATTTTACATAATAATAATTATATCACTACCAAAGTGTGGATAAAGAAACGAAGTTTTTAAAGTGACTAGATTTTTTAATATTTATTTATTTTTTTGTTAACATTAAAAATGAGAGTTGGCGCAGTGGATCTATTCTTTTTATGCACTTTTCTTTTAAATAAGGATGAGTATGTTTTTCTTATATTATGATTTTTAGATAAATAAAATCTAAAATAATTTTAACAACTTCCCCTTGTTTTCGATCTTAATGAGACGTCCATCTTTGATTTTCATTTTTTTTTTTTTTGTTGCTTATTTTGGTCTGATTTTAAGTGATTTTTGGAGCGGTTCAGAACAGTCGTTAACACTGTGAATTTTTATCTGTAGGTGGGAAAATGATCTATGTGAACAAAACGAGATCTTAAACTAGGAGACATAGTCTTCAAATGTCTCGTGGATCACTTTTTCTTACTTCAAAAATCTGATTCAGAATGTCTGTGCGGCATTTGAGACTGGAAGCTGGAAGCAACATCTGGGCAGTGTAGGGATCAAATAGCAGAATCAGAGGATAAATTTTGCTATTGAAAACAAAAAGAAAAGTAAATGGGAAAGCTTTCGATTCACTTTTATAACGCATCAGAAGATGTTGCTGATATATTGTAAACCAAAAACAATATTTACTCGTCTAAAAATTACTGTAGCTAGTCTTTAGTAAGTGATAATTAGATAACCAAATTCCAATTTAACGAATGCTGAAAATTAGTAGTCTTAAGAAAGAAGCATATTCTTCTTCTTGCGATTATTTAAAGAAATAATGGGCGCATGGTGGCCTTGAAGTCTGGCAAGTGTACACAAAAAACATTTACATATGAGTTTTGCAAGAAATAAATGAATCAGCAACAAATAAATCAGCTGAAAATTGTGTAACATACATTTCTGATCATAATATAAGCTAGAATGTGATCTAATCATTTATTAGGGACATTTTTTTTAAAAAAGACAAAATTAGCTCTTTTTCTTTAAGTGCTCAAATTGATACCAGTTTTAGTCACTGAACATTGTATTCGTTTTAGTGAAAAGTAAAAAGGCAATAATTAACCATATCTAAGGATGATTTAGCTTCGGCGAATTTTCTATGGTTACTGCAACTATGATGACTTTAGATATTACTACATTACAATGATAATGTGTAATGTCTTTCTATTTAATCACTGATTTTTACAAATACAATGCATTTATTTTCGATTATAGACTAGCTAAAGTCAGTTTAATATTTCTTTTTTTTTAGAAATTAATTTATACTTACGACAGAAAGAATTTATGGAGAAATTATTATTGCGAGATCAACTTACTAAATTTGATGAGTTCCAGTAATCTTAAGGTTTATTAAACAGCTTTTTATTAAGTAGCAATCCATTCATTCATGCAACATCTCTTGATCAAATGTTTGTGTATATTTTCAAATAATAGTGGCGTGTTTTATCTCCACAGCATTCGGGGGATTTACAGCTTTCAGACCAATGATTTCTTTTACACATTCACTGATCGCTGCTGAAGCAATGAATGTTTTCGTATTCAAATTCACTGATCGCTATTGAAGCAGTGAATTTCTTTTTATTTACATCATTAATTCATCAATTGTAACCTTCACTCCAGTGTTGCTTTCACATGTTTATGTATACAAATCTGGAAATTCATCTTTAAAATTGAGCTTTTTGGTTTTGGGGATTTATTAAAATTCGTTTTTAAAGTACAAAATAACCCACCCATTGGAAAACTTTATAGTTATCAATAATTTTTCTCGTATGAATGAGATTAAAAAAAAGAAAAATTAAAATAAGCAAAACAAAAAAGAAGATAATATTTTTGTAGGCTACTGAAAGCCCGATACAAGATTATTATTAGTTTATTTTTTTATAAAAAGATCAATGTCTCGATTTTGTTTTTTAATCGTTCACATCTATTTCATTGAAAAAAACGGTTACCTACATCCTACAAAATAGTTAATAATAATAATAATTATCAGTAATTATTAATATTATTTTTTATTATACATATAAATTACCCACACTTGAGATCAAGTAATATTTACAAAGATATATACGCACAACACGATAAATAATGTTTTGTTTTTTAATTTCTAAAATAAGAAATGAGAATTTCTCTTTTATTTTTCATTTTAAGACATGTATGGCACTCCCCTAATTATTTTTTAAGTTTTTTTTTTTTATTTAAGGAGGTATCAAAAAACAATTCTGCCCTTTATTTATTATTTGCAAAGGGGGGGGGCAATATCAACAAATACTTAATTATTATAACAACTTTACACATTTTTTTAAATTTATTTTTCTTCTTTTTTATTCATCTAATCAATATTCTTATTTAATGAACAAAAAAGAAGCTGTCATCGCGGAATAATCACAATCATTTTTCTTTTTCACAAAAATTTACAAACAGAATCTCAATTTTCTTCTTCATTTTTTACTTTTATCACACTAATACTATGTACTTTTTCATGTTTATTATTTATAATATATTATATTTATAGATATTAATATCAAACCAGTTATTTTTTTTAAATTTACTTTGTTTAATGGAAGATTTAAAGATGGGCATGTCCGCTAATACTGTCGCTTATTGCAAAATTTATTGCTAGTGAGAAGGGCCCAAATACGAATGAGCAAGAAAGCCATCAAAATAGTTTATCTTTTTAAATAATAAGTAAAATGAATTAGATTTAATTTTATCGAGATTCTTTGTGTTTATTGTTTAACTTGCTTTAAAAAAAAAAAAAATTAGACGTACATTCCCATACCGTACATGCTTCCCCAGTCAACTCCCTGAAAACTGGACATGTCCACGTTAGGCAATGAATAACCTTGATAAGCGGCCGGCAAGGTGGGCGCCGGAGCTGCGGCCGCCGGAGTAGCGGGAGCGGGCGCCGCGGCCATTGGATAAGGAGCGTAGCGATAGCTGGCTAAACCTGGGTATCCGCCAAACAGTTTACTGTAACCGGCTACAGCCTGTTGGGCAGCGACAGCGGCCGCCGCTTGCGCCGTCACAGAGACGAGCGGACCGGCGGCGACCGGCGCTGGCGCTGCCATACGCATACCCAAAGGACCCATCATCACCCGTTTACCTAGCAGCAGACCCGCCGCAGCTACAGCCTCTTTTGGTTGCGCTTTTTTGCATTCAACTTTCTTATTCTTTATCGTATGAAAATGGATTTCGCATATTCTATCAACTACTTCTTCCTTTTCAAATGTAACAAAACCAAAACCTCGATGCCTTTTGGTCTGTTGGTCCATTAACATAACCGTTTCTTCTACTTTACCAAATTGAGCGAAATACGCTTTAACCTCTTCTGACGATGTATCTTGACTAACTCCACCAACAAAGATTTTTTTAGTTTTATTCGCCGCTTTTGGGCGATTCTTTGGGGTAGCATGCTTCGGATCGATTTTCTTGCCATCTAACGTGTGGATTGGCACTTTCAGCACCTTCTCTACAGTGTCCGCTTCAGCGAATGTGATGAAACCAAAACCTCGGCTCCTCTGTAAAAATATAAAATACATAAAAAATTAGTAGGCATTTTTTTTTGCTTTGGTTTATTTAAATTTTGAACATTCCCGGAGTTTTTCGGCAAGTCTAGAGAAAGCCTTTCAAAAAGGACTTGAAAAGGTAACATCTGGTATTAGCTTTTCTCCATCTAATGATGACAGCAATATAAATGATTTTTTCAATAATATATTTAACCTGAATCACCTGATACCACTCGTTTTGCTCTCTTTAAGACATAAGTGGCATCATACTAGCTTCCTAGCTTCTCTGTCCCGAATTAAGAACTTTGAAAGTATTGAGAAACCTAAATTTATGAGAGACTTTTGCTCGGAGTCTCCAGCGCTTCACACAACTTCATTGTGCTGATTTTAGAGTAGGTAGGAGCTTGCTTTTTCAACAACTAAGTGGCAAGCACCTCGCCACTGGAACGTAGATCTAAAGCTCTGGGAAACGCACAAAATCTCCAAGGCTGCAATGTTTTCTTCTTTTTCGTGAAAAGAGGCACAATATTTTGGGGCTGTGCAACGAAACAGTATCAGTGTAAAGGTCTAATCTAAGAGATCGATTGCATAAAGACTTTCTTAAGTTGAAAGACTTGGACTAATTTATATGAGCAGAGCAATCTGCAGGTAATTGTGAATATGATATTAACCTAAAAGACAAAATTTTCTTTTCACTAAATGATTAATCGGCTGATACTCACTTGTGTTATTGGGTCCTTCATAATGAGAACATCCGTGACAGTGCCAAACATGCCAAAATACTGTCTTAGTTTTTCGCTACTCGTCTGCCAACTAAGACCACCAACGAACAGTTTAGTAGCGGATGGATCGCTGCTGTTTGGCGTAGATCTTCCAGAGGCGGCCTGGCTGACTGGCACTAAAGCCAACGAGGTAGCCGTGCCCGGAGTCTGCTGGGTGCCACCACCTCCGCCACCGGTGTCAGCGCCGCTCACCGTGTTGCCATTAGTCTGAGGGGTGGCTGGAGGCGGCTGTGAGACCACGGCTGTGGTGGCGCCGCCCGTGCCACCGGAGGCCGTGCCTCCATTCACCATCGACTTCAAGTGGTCTTGCTTTAGTATCGGCGGCAATTGGCTGTTCATATGTAGCAGGCCGAGACCATTCATCGGTACCAGACCATTCATATTGAATATGTCCTGATCGCCTATTGGAGCAATGGCTTCCATGCCCAAACTGCAACATCAGAACAAAAAGAGGCACATTAATAATACATCAAGTCTCTTCTAATAAATTTTAAAAATGATATAACGTTTAATTTAATTACAAAAATGCATAATCATTTATTACTTCAACAGAAATACAAATAACAGGCGAGGTTATAATATCGTACTAGCAGGTAGGAGATTCCCAATTCGAGTCCAGAGTGTAGCTAGTTTTTATTTAATACGTAAAATTTTAATAGCGATGATTGTGTTAGCTTTAGATTTTGACGAGTTGTTTAAGACACGAGGGGATATACTGCTAAAAAGAGAATTACTATTAAATGATAAAGTCTACCAGTAACTAAATAAACTAGGTACAATTGCAACAAATAGTAGGTAATGGCTACACGAAATGGAGTAATGATCCAGTATAACTCTATCAAATTTCCACCTATTTCCTGGCTCTAAAAAACAAAAATGAAGGAATTAGGGAAGCAGTGGACTCCCACGCAGAAATCCCACATTCGTGTCCTCCTTTCCCTTCGATTTTTTCCTCCTAGCTAACGATCTGGCCACGGACTTTAGTTTTCTGTAACGAGAGGACGCTATTCGAAAGTACTATACAAGTCCTTAGATATAGATATCCCGTAATTTAAACTCACCGGTAGGACAGATATATAAGGTATATTATATTTATATATATTATATTTTTTATTAAATATAAAAAATAAAAATATTGATTAAATTGTTTACAGATATGGCCGTTATTAGCTATAGTAATTGCTGATATGCTATACGTTGGTTTCAATGTTATCTGGATGCCAGTAACTAGGGATATAAGGTAGGTTATCAATTTATAATTGTTATCCTTCATGTTTTTGACTCATAGAAAGTATTGTAAACATAACTAATTTTCTACGTTAAATTTACTCAACAAATTTCGTATGTTTTTAAAACCAAAAATGTAGCAAAAGTGTTTTTGGGTGGGAAAAAAAATCTCACAGTTTACAATAGAGATCACCAAGGGAATTTACCGCAACTTAGCCAAATCTCCCGAGTAGAAGATACCATTTTTACTGGTTATTTATTTTATTTTATTTTTTTTTTAAATTACCCTATTGAAATTTACAACTGCAGGCTGAAAATTGCCCCAGCAACAAGTAAATGAAATTTCTCTGGATGTAAGAGGAGTTACTAACCTATTGATGGTCCACCAATGAAACAAATTATTTGAACTGTACCGCCAAGTAAATCGCGGAGGCTAGAGCCGTCTCAGACGACGGTTCGGATTGTCGGGAACGGTTAAAGATTAAAGGTGGTCCAATGAGAGAGGGTAATGAAAAGACCGGAGTGAAACTTCTTGTGTCGGGAAGATTGATTAGGTCTTAAGAGGTACTTTTAGATCGGAATAAGTGGTTCTGTTTTGAATACGTAATATCGGAGCATTTGTTAGCCGATATAGAATTGGTGTCTATGGTATGTTGGTGGGCATTGTAGTGAAAGCGTTTCATATTTTAGTGCCTGTAGCTTGAAAAAATTCAATTTTCAAAAATTTGGGCACAATTCTAATAATTGATACTTAATAATGAGTGAAAAGCTTAGTAATGAAAACCAATTTTACGCTAATAATTACATTTAATGCATAATGATACGAAACAGATAGACGTACAGAAAGTATGGATAAGAAGATGATGATGTTGAAGTCTTAGGAGCTGGCGCGGTGAGGAAGGGTGGAATATACAAGGGGTGGTCACAAAGTTGGGGGGAGGAAGGAGAAGTAGAGGGCGCTTGGGGGAATGAGGTTGACTGAACTGTGTATCATTGATCAGAAGGGTGGTATGAGGTGCGGCGACTGTGAGAAGGGCTGTATGCAAGCAGGGCGCATGTGGGCTTGCGCCCTACGCTACCACATCATTTCGAGGAAGGGAGAGCATACCGCTTACTCCCTGTAGGGAAACAAAATAGAGGGGGAGAGAATATGGGTGCTTTTTGAGGGGGGATATCTGGGCAGCTCTGTCACAGCCTCTTCCTGTTTCAGCCTCGAGCCCAGTAAGTTTCCTAACAACATGAGGATGGATCTGCTACATCCGCACTGGCTCAAGGTAAACATTTTATCAATTAAATAAATAAAATAAGCTAATCTAAGCAAATTTATATATGTATTATAGTAAAAAACCAAAAACAAATTATCAAAATTCTATGTTTCTTGTCATTAAATTAAAAAGAGCAAAAGAAATCCAAATTTTATTTTAATAACCACCCATAAACTAAAGCTCTAATCTCTTTTTCTATTATTGTGCCCTTTTCTGTGCCAAAGATTTCAACCTACATCATGGGCAATGGCTTGAGTATAGCGGTGATTCTGCTCGGGTTATAGGAAAAAAAAAAAAAGGGTCGGACGGTATTATTGTCCTGTCACAGCAGTATTGTTGAGCTTAATCCTACTGCTGCAACGGGACATAGCCACCGAACGGCCCTAAATTTCAGCCCAATGGACACACCTTACACTAGAAAAAAAAAAAAAAAAGAGAGAGAGGGCCTTTTCAGGTCCATACTCATCCAACATGACCGCAAACTTCAGCAACAAATGGGGCAAACAAATCAGCAACTAGTGCACATTTTTTTAAATAGTGATGAGTGTTAAAAAAAATTATATATATAAAAAAAAAAAACCGGTGTTAAAAAAGTAAGTTGTTTCTTTACTTGTTCAGAATGCGGGAATTTTCTCTAATATTTTTTTCTTGTGCGAAAAACAAAATCGTGTGTTAAGTTTTCAGTGAGAACAATATTAAGTTTTTTATTGTTTTATTTTGTTAACAAGAATAAAGGACTGGTTTGCACGCAAGCTCTTGTTCTGCGCGCTATATCGATTACATACAACGCCTTTTAACATTATTTTATTTAAAGTTATTGCCAGAGCGAAATAATTTTTCGCTTTGTTTTTCTGGAAATCTACGAAAAACTATCATTTTTTAATTCAGACAAAAAAAACAAATTACTGTAAGTTTTTTTTTTTACCATAAAAAAATACCTACTTCTATTTATTTATTAATTTGGTAGTAAGTAGAATTTGAAATGTAATTTACTAGGTATTTTCTTTCCTTTATTTCCCCCTCTCCAAATTTTAAGTATCTTTATGTAATTTAAAAGTTTCTTTAGAGTAGCACTTTTAGAATATCATGTATTTTTAAAATCTATTTTATTTTTTATTTTTAAATTAATTTTATTAATTCACAAAAAGCTTTTATTAATTTTAAATTTAGAAGCACCAAACATATATTTTATTTTAATGAAAGGGGGAAAAAATATTTATATATTAGTGGTTATTTTTTTGCAATTTAGTTTTTTTGTATCAACCCAAAAATGTGTTCAGTAGTTTTAGCTATAAATGTATTTTGCAAATAGTATTCTTTGCACCTTATATTTTATTTATTTTTTTTACTTTTTTGTCTGTAATTTAGTTTAAAACCCTTTAAAAAAGTTTGTTTTTCCTTATGTGTAGTTCATTTGAATTTTAACGTTTATTTTGAAATTATTAATAAATATAATTATTATTACTAATTACAGCAAATAAAATTGAATGTTGCAAAAAAAAAAAAGAAAACCCAACCTTTATCTTTATAACCAAACCTAACCTATTTTTTAATCTTCTAACATTTCTATTTTTTTTAAATGAGTTTCTTGCAATGATACAACTATTTTTGGTTGCTTTTTTTTGGTTTGGACTTGAATTGAAAATAGTAGAGCCAGTAGTTTGACTTTTTTTTTTTTAAGTAAATAAGCAAAAACAAAAAAATGGAGTCTTATCTTTGTTGTAAGCTTCCAATGGAATATTATTCTGACTTAGGTTATAGTTTTAGACACAGGTACGTATATGTTTGTCTGGTCGAATAGCCTAGTACAGCTAGCTCTAGAGAGCGGTCAAATCAATAAGAAGTGTATCGTTGGGAATACAGGTGGAGTTTGTCCATTCCTAATACATATATATACACTGGGCCAAAAAAGTCTGTGAACACTAACCTAAATTTTATTACTTTTATTATTATCTTATTAGAAACTTCTTTTATTTTCAAATGAAATATACTATTCGATAGAGAGAAACCAGAGTTTTCATTTTATATTCAATCTTTTATTTTTGTTCAGCAGGAATATCACAATTAAATGTTTAACAAAACAACACCCCAAACGAATGCAAAAAAAGTCTGTGAACACTTTGCAGAAATAAATCATTCTTACACATTGTACGTGAATTATAAATTTTAAAAACTTGTAGGACCTCCTATGTTCCTAATCACTTCCAACAAACGAGCTTTCATCGATCCTAATAATTTTGTGGTCGTCAATGTTGGAATTTTATCCCACTCTTCTAAAATAGCGTTTTTTAGTTGTTCACGGTTTCTTATTCCTCGTTTATTTATTTCGCGGCTGATTTCATCCCACAAATGTTCTATTGGGTTAAGGTCTGGCATTTGTGGAGGGGTTTTTAGGCGCCAGAGTGTATTATTTAGAAGCCATTCCCGAGTTTTTGGTGCGGTATGTTTCGGGTCATTGTCTTGTTGGAAGACAAACGTTCCCTCCAACCCTAATTTTTTTGAATTTTCTTTTAAATTGCGTCTTAATATATCCACATACACATATTGGTCCATCATACCATTAATTAGATCTAACTTGCCCACTCCTTTAGCACTCATGCACCCCACACCAGAATGTTGCCTCCCCCATGCTTAAAAGTAGGCTTCATATTTTTCATTTTCATAGCTTCATTTCTTTTTTGCCACACTTTTTGTCGTCAATCAGACCCACATACATTGAATTTCGACTCATCTGAAAAGATTACGGTTTCCCAGAAACTAGAAGGCTTAGAAACATATTCTTTCGCGAAATCCAATCGGCGGTTACTATTTATTTTATTGATTAAAGGTTTTTTCCTCGGGACTCGACCGCAATAATCGTATTCATGTAATTTATTTCTAATTGTATGTGGTGTTACGCTTACACATAACCACTTGATAATTCTTGACTGATTTTTTGAGCGCTTGTCCTGGGTTCTTCTCGAACAGACTTCAGAATTTGCCGTTTATGAAAGGAATTAAGTTTTGGTGGCCGTCCACTGCGTGGCCTACTAATCACATTTCCGTACTTTTTAATTATATTATGCACCGTTGAAGGGTTTTTTTGAACTATCTTCCCTATTTCTCGAATACTTTTTCTTTCATTTCGCAACGTCACAATAAGTTCTCGAATTGGTCTGGGAACTCCCATATTAGTGGTTAAATATGTACTAATTAGATTATTTATTCACAAAACTGACTGTAGTGGTTTCTACAATACAATAGAGAACTTTGAAACTTTATTCAATCGTTTTTCTGTTTGTTATCTTAATGTTTTTACATATTTATACAGCTGTTCACAGACTTTTTTTGCATTCGTTTGGGGTGTTGTTTTGTTAAACATTTAATTGTGATATTCCTGCTGAACAAAAATAAAAGATTGAATATAAAATGAAAAACTCTGGTTTCTCTCTATCGAATAGTATATTTCATTTGAAAATAAAAGAAGTTTCTAATAAGATAATAATAAAAGTAATAAAATTTAGGTTAGTGTTCACAGACTTTTTTGGCCCAGTGTATATATACTGTGCGTTTGTGTGAAAGGCTAATTCGTAATTATATTCTAAGTCAGCTAATGAAGTATTTAGCATGTGTATTTTATTTTAGAATATCTACATTAAAAAAGCTTTGCTATTTTTGGGTGAGTGTTGTAAAATGCTCTGTTACGAAATAAGAGCCCACTTATTTTCAGTGTGGTTAGGTTAACTTCAAACTAAGAAAGGTTATCTTGTTTTTATAAAGGATATTTTTATAAATACATTTATTTACAATATCCTGAAATAAAAAAAAAGAAATAAATTCTTTTATATAAAATAAAAAAGACAACAAAACAACCAGCAGACAGAACCAAAACTCTATCCCCTACAATATTCTCTGGCTTTTAGCTACAAACAACACAGAATTTCGATCAATAAAGTGTAGAACGACGGGAGAGCAGTTCGTTCTCCCCTAAAACCCCAGTGCATGACGCATATACACACCCTCTAGCGGCCGGCAACATAACCAAACTTCATCGGTTCATCCCATCTAGTCACCTAACACACTTTATTGTACACTTTCTCTGTTCAATGCGAGTGAGGTGTTAAGGAAATCATTCCATTACACAACATGCCATAAAAATGTCTACCTATATTAACTATAAATGAATAATTTGAAAATTGAAAAAAAAAAAATCCACCCACACTATGAAATTCACAAATCCTATATTACACAACGTTCATTAAATATATCGCGCATTAGATAATCCAAGCTAAATTCCAAGGCAAATATCCTTCCGGGCGCCTTAAAAAACAGGTACTTTTAGTGTGCATGCAGGACAATTAATTAAATATTATATCATTAATGTTATTAAATTTATTTATATTAATTGTAATCAAGTAGAAAAGTAGGACGTAGTCAGTTTGTTTTTTAGTTCAATTAATACTTTGGTTTTATTATTCCCTCCAAAAAGCCCACTATTCTGGTCTACATTAAATTATATATAAGTATATATTTTTAAAGATTTTTAACATACAAAAAAATGCTTTAAATGTGCTCGCTTTTTCTTTGAATATTTAATTAATTATATTTTTAAAAAATCTTATAAAAAAATGCAGAAATTTTACCTCAATAACACCACATTTTTTTAGAGCAATCTATTTTCCAATTTTTTCGACAATAACCCAAGATGCACTCAACACACGCACAAATAAATAAAATAAACACTTATCTTACTTGTTTTTTTTAACCGAACGCCTTAACACAAATCTCTGTTAGATGAATCTTATTTAACTGAAAGTTATAATTTTTTAAATTATTTCTAAACTTTTGATAAGACCAACAACAAAAAAAAAACCGTACTGAGAAGGTTACACAAAATATTTGGTGCGCTAGTACGATCTAGCGGTTACCACATCAAACACATGCCGAATACTGAAACGACAGAACTCATTCAAGCCGCGGGGGTGTACCCCAACATTCAACCACCACCCATGCTTACCAACCCTTGTCAAATAATAACACTTGCGATTTTGACTTCTTTTTTTTTTTTTATCATTTTATTTTATTTTTAGTTTTTCTTTAGTTAGGCTTATTTCTATTTAAACAATTAAAATTTTGAGGGCAGAATGATAAAATGTTCATTACTTAAAACATTTTTATTTTTCTACCTAGTATTATTTTAGTTAAATGAACTTTGCCCAACGTGTTTAGATGCCATCCCTGATGGGCAAATCTAGAAGATACGTGAAAAGCGTATTTCAGATTTTCATTTGACTCAAAACATTTTTCAAATCACAAATTTCTTTAAAATTTGGGCATAGATGGAAATCAGAAGAATCCTTTAGTTTTTTCATGATAGAGAAAACTGCTCAATAAAAATAATCACTTGCACCAGAAACCATTGGTCTTGACACTTTTAGGCAGCTGAAAAATCGCCTACTTCTTTTAAAGGTGCAAAGCCTTCGGATCCCTCCCAATGCTTTGATTTCTGGCAATTTCTACGGCGAATTCACGTTTTATCGTTGTATTCTTAAATTTATAAAAGCCTAAATATTTTATCCTGATCCTTTTTTTTTCGCATTAAATGTGCAGCATGTAAAAACTGCGACACTTTCTTTGCACTAACCTTTCTCACATTTATAACCTTTTTTTTCCTGATGCTCATAGTTTTAAATCTCGTGTAACTTTAATCGCCTAACGTCAATACGATTCTATATGGTAAACGTTAAAGATTATCACACAATCTTTAAGCCTGGTAAAACCATCTACAAAATAACAACTACAGCTTACAACAAGTAATCAAAGCCAAAATGCGATGTAATTAATCATAATCAGTATAAGCCCCTGAAGATGGCCAAGCACCTAGGTCGAAAATTACGCGAAAACACAAAAAAATAAGACTGAAATTGCTCTTTCCTCTAATGCCGAAAAAAAAGCAAAAGTGCATTTCAAAATATTATTTTTTATATAAATTAAATTCAAAAATGGTTCAATCATTTTTTAATAAGTTTAATCCACGAAAGTTCAGGGCCATCTTTATCTGAAAGCATCTGCGCGATAGTCTATAATTCGAGTGAATCTGGAATGATTAAAACTTCAAATACGAGTATACGAGGGTCGTTTGAAAAGTCCGTGCAAAAATAAAAACTACTTAATTTTTTGGCGTAAACCTTTTTTATTTTTCAACATAGTCTCCTTTTAGGCTTATACACTTCGTCCAACGCTGCTCTAGTTTGTTGATCCCTTCCGAATAATAGGATTTGTCCAAGTCTGAAAAATAGCCATTCGTTTCTGCAATCACCTCCTCGTTTGAATAAAATCTTTTTCCCGCCAGCCATTTCTTCATATTGGGGAACAAATAGTAGTCCGAGGGAGCCAAGTCTGGAGAATAGGGGGGATGTGAAACGAGTTGGAACCCTATTTCCATTAATTTTGCGACCACAACTGCTGAGGTGTGAGCTGGTGCGTTGTCGTGATGGAAAAGGACTTTTTTGTGGGTCAATCGTGGGCGTTTTTCTTGCAGCTCGGTTTTCAAACGGTCCAATAACGATGAATAATATGCACCTGTAATAGTTTTACCCTTTTCCAGATAGTCGATGAGGATTATTCCTTGCGAATCCCAAAAGACAGTCGCCATAATCTTTCCGGCCGAAGGAACGGTCTTCGCCTTTTTTGGCGCAGATTCCCCCTTGGTAACCCATTGTTTAGATTGTTCTTTGGTCTCAGGCGTGTAGTGATGTATCCATGTTTCATGCACAGTGACGAAACGACGCTTAAAGTCCTGCGGATTCTTCTGGAACAGCTGCAAACCGTCCTTGCAACACTTCACACGATTTCGTTTTTGGTCAAGCGTGAGCAATCGCGGCACCCATCTTGCGGATAGCTTTGTCATGTCCAAATGTTGATGCAAAATATTATGTACCCGTTCATTCGAGATGCCCACAGCACTAGCAATCTCACGCACCTTCACTCTTCTGTCATCCATCACCATATCATGGATTTTATCAATGATTTCTGGAGTAGTAACCTCAACAGGGCGTCCAGAACGTTCAGCGTCACTTGTGCCCATATGGCCACTCCGAAAATTTTGAAACCCTTTATAAACTGTTCTAATCGAAGGTGCAGAGTCACCATAATGTTTATCAAGTTTCTTCTCTTTAGTCTCCTGAGGCGTTTTGCCTTTCATAAAGTAGTGTTCAACACACGAAATTCTTTTTCGTCCATTTTTTGAAAATCACTCGACTTCCTCGATTCAAACGAATGCCAAACACAAAGAAATAGACCGATCTGGCTGAAACTTGGTGTGTGTTCTTCCAAGAGATGCTACTAACTAAACATAACCTCGATACGCGCCAGTAGTGCTATCTCTCTGACTTTGCACGGACTTTTCAAACGACCCTCGTATCTTTTCCACCTATTTCGTATTTATAAATCGCTTACGATTGGTTAAGGTTGGCAATGGAAATGAAGAAGGTTAGTCTGTGAACTGCGTCAGAGTGAATTTGAAATTTAAGAATTATTTGAAACAATCCCAATAACAGAAAGATTTGTGCTTTAAATTTTTTTTCTCTGCTGTAGCTTACAACTCCGTTTTACGTAGTAAAACAGTTTATAAATGCGAAAAATGATAAGAAATAGTTCGGAAAAAATGTACGAACTTTACGATAATTAGAGAAGAATTAACTTAACTTAAAATAAATAGAATACCACAATCTTTTTTTGTTCTTCAAATCTGAACAAACAATAAAATAATTATTCTTTTAACACGAGCAAATGTTTTGTGCGTTTGAAACAGGCCATAGCATGGTTTTATTTATTTTATTTTAGAGTTTACATTTCTGTCTGTTTTTAATGAAAATATGTTTGGAATTCATGGCGAGAATGGTTGGGAAATTCACGTTATTTTGTACTTTTTTCTGTTATCTTTCTTCTGCATACTTTTCTTCCCAAAAAATATATTTAATAAACAGTTAGTTATAAAAAAAATTAATTGCTACAAACTAAATTGGGTTTCCCATAAACTAAATTTTATTAAAGCTACCCAGACCATTATTCTCACAAACTTTGTTTCCACCATTAATTTCGATATCAAGGCTAAGGAGAATCGCCGCCACCATCGATCATGCAGGATTGACAATCGTAAAAATCGATCTCTGGGGGAATTTGTTTTGTGCTTCACTTAATTCCGAAAATGAGTTGTCATGGTCAAATATAATCTGACAAATAATAGAGGATCTTACTAGCTTGATTGTTCTTTTTCTAAAAAAATTAAATTTTCGATAAGTACACTGAAATAGTGCAATAGAACCCACTGACGGCCAATTTATTCAAATCAATCCCAAATCCTACAGTACTAATCCCATCCCATTAGGACCAATCTTGTTAGAACCAATTGAATCTTTAAAAAATGTTCAACTTATTATAATAATTGCCAAAAAAAAAGATATCCTTCACTGAAGTTTTATTAATTATAATTAATTTTTGTACAATTAACTAATGAACTGATTGGATTGTTGCAAGTCATTATTTAGCAGCCAGTTTTTATATACTTTCTCGAATAATCTACGAAAAACATGAAGAAATTTTAGAGATGTTGTTTCTTTGTTCACCCCAAACCGTCCTCTATTTAAATATCTACCCATAAGGCCATCAATCAACTAAAGCGCTAGAAGTTATATTAAGAGTATTCCTTGCACTCTAATCCCCAAAATCAGTTTTACCAAGTAAAGAAGAGAAAACAGAGTAGTAAATGAAAAAAAATTTGTCGCTCGTTAAAATCAATGAACGTCAATTTTGATTTTTTGTTTTCCTCGAGTAGTAGATTGAAATATTCGTTTTTATAATAGCATTTCTTAAAATAGTGTTATTATTGCTGTATAAATTGACTTGCTATTTTACTACTTTATGGTCTATCAATTAAATAGGAGATATTAGATTATTTCCTCTATTTTTCTAGCTAGTACAGGGTACACTACGCTCTGAATCGATTACCGCCACTTAGAATGGAATATACGATTCATTAGACACAAGATCTTGGGTCACCATCATCTACTTTACTAGGAATAGTAAAAGAAAAAAAAGAAGTTAAAAGAACCTACTGCCGCGACAAATATAGAGAACAGGTTTACGAAGCCTAGGGTTCGTCGACGAAGTGTATGAAGTTCGTTGGCCAGGGATAGAGGGGATGCTGGCTCCCTCTTTACAGAAGTGTGAGTATTGATCTGTTGGAGATCACAGTACCCTCTCATTGCCGCTTCGTATTTACAGATAGGCATTTTTGGTAAAATGTTTTTTTTTTTTGCTTTTAATCTTATTTAATTTGGAGCTAATGTGATCTTTTCCTTTTGTTTTTTTATTTTAAGAATAGAAATATATATTAAAGTGAGAAAATATTGATAATAAAAGCTGTTCGACATAGAATTTTGTTTCTAGTATAATTGAAGAGCTTGGTACAAAAAGGAGTTATCTACAGTTTTTTAAAATTTTTAGTAGGGACAAAAAACTAAAATATACTTTAAGATGTATTCCTTATGTTGTGTCTGCTGTAAGGATTAGTTAATATATTGTGATGGGGTCATTTGGGGCTCAATTTAAACTTTCTAGGGCATTTTTTAAGCTTGCTATAAGCAAATGTTATTTTGCAGCTAACTCTTTTTTGCACCAAAATCATAATTTTCAGTAAAACTTGAGTAAATATTAAGTACTATAGTCAACAGATTTCTTGTTTTTGAGCTTTTAAGTGGTATTTTGTGTCTTGTCGAAGCGAATGTTAGGATATATTATTATGACTGTCAAAAAGAAAAATAATAATATCTACCTAATATAAACATTAAATAAACCTAATAACAAAAATTTTTGTTTGATTGATTGCGTCATCTTTTCTGTTTGGAGCAAAAGAAAGTTATCTGCAGTAGAAAACTCATTTTTGCTCCAAATCTAACCTAGGTTAGAGAATAAGTAATAATAAACGAGTCTGCATGAAGACTCGTTTATGCACCAAAAGATGTAGAATTGAACATACAATAGGGGGGCGCCACTAAACACATTTTCTGAAAAAAAATGTAGATAACTACTTTTTGCACCAAGCTCTTCAATAACAGTTAGGGTACAACAAAAGTACTGAACTTTGTTCTCTAAATCTTCAATTGTTCATTGTGCTGAATATATATTTTTTAAATGTTTCCTAGTAAGAAGTATCCATTTCTATTCTGAGACTGTCTGAAAAGAAGGAACTGATCGACGACGTAAATGAATCCTATAAAATAAAGCAAAAAATTCACAATTAAAAAGAACAGAACAATGTGCCCAATATACGCGTCTTATTAATTTGCAACTAACACTTGTCCACTATTCTGCCTAACAGAACTTGTTAATACATTTCTTGCGAGGGATTGTTGGTCAAGTGGTTGAGAGGAGTGGCTTTGTAAGTAGAAGATCCCAGGTTCAAATCCCGCATCGTATTATTTGTTTTAAAAAAAAGACACCTAATTAGGTTTTGCAAGTTAAGCCCGCCAAAAAAAAAATTAAACAATTACTCGTACTTCACTTACAGTTCACTCAGCCCAATAAATCAAAATGTCTATCACTTAACGATGAATGTCATTGCTGTTATTGCTCAAAAACATGCAACGTGGGGAATCTCCCACCTTTAAATGGGTTTTTTTCAAGATTTTCGTGGAAATGGTCTTAACAATTATAATCCCAAATTTTGACAATGACTGTAACATTATTTTAAACCACTTTCGTATAATTTATTTCCTTTTTTGTTCTGATTTTTTCTTATTACAAGTCACCAAGAAAGTGGTAGACTTCGTCCAGAGATGGCATCCCTTTGATCCCTAACATTATTAGCTCTACTTGTGTTTACCAGCAAAATTTCAAGTGAACTAGGGGATTTAAAGTGGTTTCGAAAAGCCACTGGATTAGATCTAGCCAATCTTCTTTACTTATCACCCGAAGAGAAAGATATTATTAGAACCAAGAGATAGGCTAGTGGTAACTATGAGTGAATTAGTACTTAACAGTCAAGAGACGAATACGAGTACCACTCTCTAGTACGCCAAAATCCAACGTTTTGTCTGAAAACTATCCGTCTTCGTTTAATCGAAAATAAGTTAAGAAAAGTTGACCAAAAAAGGGAGTAAAATGATGCTAAATTGACTCTTATGAGGACTCATTACTCTTGCACTCCCACCCTAAACACAAACTTTGTCCTCCTCCACGTATTAGAAATAATTCAAAAATTTTCAAACTAACTTAACAATATTTTGAATTAAAAGCTTATATTTAGAATTTCCCAAAAATAACAAAAACGTCTTAAAACATTTTGATTCCCCTCTATCTCCTTCTTTATGAAAATGGAATATGCCATAATTAATGAAATTCAATTTACCTAAATATGGCGCTTCGCAGGTATCTTCATTAAATTCTAAGCGCATTACTAATGAAAACAGTTAATATGGCTAACATATTTACTTTCAAGAGTTATTTTGAGAAGATTAGTTTCAATTATTTCTTGTAATTATCACGAATATGAAAATCAAATTAATTCGTTCATAGGTTGTTTTTTAGTGTATTGATCGTAATGGTTTTGATAGAGTTATCGATTAAAGAATTTGGTGTTACATACACATACTGATAAGCATATACGATAGTACAGTACTCAAACTCACTTATATATGGCCGAACTAAATGAGTACGAATAATCGATTACATTTCATGGAATAGTACACTTATTGTAAAAAGATTTATTCTCTGAAATAATGTGGGTATCACTCTTCAAAAAAATAATATTTTTTTAATGCCTGGCAATATCTAAAATACGTTTTAGTCGGTGGACATTTCTCGTTTTCTAAATTTGTATTTTAAATACGAATATATAGGCTTCGTTACCGTAAATTATTAAACTAAGGATTCAAGATTGGTGAGGAATCGGTCTAATAAAAATACAACTCGTCTTTTTGCCAACGCTTCGACAAATATATTGTCTTCTTCAGGGCCTGGATATTACAAATACACAAATATAAACAATTTAGAGATTCAATAACACAGAAAATTACCAAAATTCCCGTGTAAGCTATATCTGTACATATACGTATACCTGTTCTCCAGTTCTGGCTCTTAGTTTCTGTAACTCAACCAACCCGCATAGCCACGTGTAAGTTTTTAATAATTATAAAGAATTTATTGTATTTTATTTTTATATTACCGTTTTTTTTTACTGTTTTTCTGTGTTACTGATTCTCTAAATTGTTTGTATTTGTGTATTTGTAATATCCAGGCCCTGAAGAGGACAATACGAGGGGGTACCCAAAAATAACCGGAATAGCGTTGCCGCGCATGGAGCTTATGTAGTACGCATTTCTGCCGCTAGACGTGTATAGCGCAATTCCTTGCCAGTTCAGTCCTGCCTGTGTTGTCTGCCTGGCTTGTTCTGTTCATCTGCAGTGATTGTTTTTACCAGCGCTGTTTTGTTCTTTTTTCGTTTTTTATGATGGCAAGTTTAAGTGAACAACGTGCAGCTCTGAAATTTTGTTTTCTACTCGGCAAAAATGCTGCTGAAAGTGTTTTAATGTTGAAAACAGCTTACAAAGATGACGCTATGGGAAAAACTCAAGTATACGAGTGGTTTACTCGGTTTAAAAATGGCGACATGTCGATTGATGACAAACCTCGTTCTGGACGTCCATCAACTGCCCGAATCGACGAAAATGTTGAAAAAATTCGAGAGCTGGTGTTCACAGACCGTCGACAGACAATTGATCAACTGTCAGAGAGTAGTAGGTTATCTTGGAGCTCGGTTCAGCGAATTTTAACGGAAGATTTGGGGATGAAAAGGGTTGCTGCCAAGTTTGTTCCTCGAGTTCTGACTGACAATCAAAAAGAACATCGAGTTGAAACATGTCGTGCTTTGAAACAACAGCTTGAAACTGATCCAGACTTTCTGTCAAAGGTCATTACTGGTGATGAGTCATGGTGCTATGGTTATGACCCAGAAACAAAGCAACAGTCGAGCCAATGGAAGACGTCATCTTCACCCCGACCAAAAAAATGTCGTCAAGTCAAGTCAAACATCAAAACAATGCTGATTTGCTTTTTTGATGCCAAAGGCGTAGTCCATTCAGAGTTTGCCCCCCAGGTCAGACCGTCAATCAAACCTTGTATTTGGAAGTTTTGAAAAGATTGCGCAATAGTGTTCGCCAAAAAAGACCCGATTTGTGGCAAACAGGAGACTGGTTCTTCCACCACGACAATGCACCTGCACACACAGCCATCTCTGTTACACAGTTTTTGGCTAAAAATGGCATGGTTCCGCTGCCCCACGCACCTTACTCGCCTGACCTGGCTCCGTGCGACTTTTTCTTATTTCCACGCATGAAAAAGGGCATGAAAGGTCACCGATTTGACAACATTGAAGAGGTCAAGAAAAAAACGAAGAAGGAGCTGTCAGCCATTTCTAAAGATGACTACAAAAAATGTTTCGAACAGTGGAAGCACCGGTGGGACAAATGTATTAGTTGTAATGGAGAGTATTTTGAAGGGGATAAGGTTGTTCTGTAAAAAATTTGTAAATAAATAGCTTTTAAAAAATAATTCCGGTTTTTTTTTGGTACCCCCTCGTATATTTGACGAAACGTTGGCAAAAAGACGAATTGTATTTTTATTTGATAGATTTCTCGCCAATCTTGAATCCTTAGTTTGTATTTTAACTTATTTATTTTATTATTAAATTTATTTAAAAGACAATTAATGTTGCGAACAAATTGTCGCAAATGATTTTTTTTTTATACAGCAAAATAATTAAGATATTTTTGTAATTCTGACGTAACAGTTACTAGTCGCTTAGTTTCATGGTAAAAAAAAAATACTTTTAATAATTTAAGGGAATAATCGATATTAAGTATCGATTCCTTGTTTAACCATTTTTTTTGGAGGGAGTAGGAATAATGGCAATTATGCAGAATTTTCTTAATTGATTTTTCACTGAAAATATCTATTTATAAAAAAGGTTCGTGTGTAAGTTTTTTGTTTTTACAAAAAATCTTAAAATTTAAATTTAGAATTGTTTTTCTTCAAGGGCGCCACAATTTTAATTATCAAATAACTCTAAAATTATTTAAAAATTTTTTTTTTAAGGAATTGAATGGAGATATCTATCTATTGTCTATTTATAATATTTAAGGCGTAAATTTAAAGTTTAAAATTCAAATTTAGAATAAAATTGTGTACTTTTATAGTACTTTGGGTATTTCAATAAAAGAAATTAGGGCACCCGATATATTTCCTATTGTAACGTTCGAATCCTTTGACGGTAGAACTTTTTCAGACATACAGTCGACTCTCGATAATTCGAACCTCGATAATTCAAACTCTACAGCTGCTAACTGCGGTAAATCGAAAAAATTCAGTGTATTTAGATACGCTCGATAATTCGAAATCCTTTTCCCTTAACAACAGGGGGAGAGAAGGCTCTATAATTCGAACGAGGCCGCTTCCGCTCCTTATAATTCGAATTTTCCCTAGTAATGTTTATTTCTCATTTTCCGCTTATTGTTCATTTCCTGCGTAATGTTTCCCTACTTCAGCCCAGTTTAACTTTCCAATTCTCTTTCTTAGTTTGTCACGATGGGGAAGTACGTCTCCCTTACTGTGTCCGATAAAAAAAAAAATTATCGCAGCCGTGAAAAGTGGTTCGAAAAAAGAAAGATATCGCCAAAACTTTCAATATTCCACCATCAACGCTTTCTACTAAGTCAAGCCACATTGAAACAAAAAACTGTTCTTCATTTTTTTAATTAGGTACATAGGGTAAAGGGACCAGTAATTGACTGGGCACCAGTAATTGACATACCAGAAATAAACTGGTATTATAAGGGATATGAGCCGTTTTTAGTGGTGATTCTTTCAATTTCGTTATTGAGAAGCCTTTGGGCAGCAGTTCCAGAAAAATATTAATTATTGGAAGGTTCCTTGGTATCAGTGGAAGGTTATTTGTGTTAAAAGTTCAAAATCAAGGAAAAAACAAGCCGTTGCTAAGGAGGATTGATAAGAAAATAATTTTTCTTTTTTCTTATTTTTCGTTTATTTGTTCATATATTCGTGTGGTTATCAATGTTCTGTTATAATTAGTATTACTTGTAGATTTCATTTATGTAGTTTTTTTTTTAATTATAAGAAACATTGAGGATTAAAATGGGGCTGTCAATCACTGGTCCTTGAAACGGCAATCTGCCCAGTAATTGACATGTATGTCAATCACTGGTCCTACAGCTTTTTTGTTTGAGACCAGTGATTGACTTCCTGGGAAAATGATAAGATAGGTTGATAAATTTTATTATAATTAAAAATTCAATACATTGTAAAATAAAATCATTGATAAAAAATATCGGCAACATAAAATAAATAGTAAAACTTCCAACAAAATATATTTAAATTAATGAATTAGCAAATGTACGCCTTATTTCAAGAGGGCATGCAGAATGATTATTCTGTAGAGAACAACAATGTATGAACAACAAACTGGAATAGTCGTGATCGCCGAACAGCTTCCGAGGCCTACGTGACTAATAAAAACGACGCCCACGTAACGGAGTTGGAAAATCTCTCATTTTCCCTCAGTTTTGGGTCCTAGCCACATGACAAAGAAGAAAGGGAGGAAATGGCTAAACCATAGAATTCCATGAAAGAAAACGGCCAGAGGAAAAATGAAGCTCCCTCAAGAGAAGTACCAGGTGCGAAATCAAACATACGTGGAGAGTTGGTGACTTTGTGATGTTTGTGATGTTACCGGTAGTACAGTTGTGTAAGGGTTGATCGTCAAAAGCTGCATAAAAAAGGGTAAAGTTGAGAAAATATTAGATTATTTAGGTTTGCCTATTTAAAAACTGATTGTAATTAATTATGAATAAGACTAATTTTTGTTATAAATCCAATTGAAAAAGTGATTTAGGAGATTTAAGTGATTTATTTAGATTTAAAAGTGATTTTGAATGCATACCTTATGTCGTTTCATGAATATATTTGTATGTCAATTACTGGTCCCACTCCATGTCAAACACTGGTTCCACCGAAAATTCGGTATGTCAATTACTGGGTCATTGACATACTTACAAAAAAAATCATTTTTGGTTGACATAAAGATCGAATTTACTGCTTTTAAAATATTAATAAAATAAAATACATCCTACTGGAGCGGTACAATTTTACAACCTACACCTGGAGCCAAAATAACGGAAGTTATTCTATCTTAAACTCGAATTTTTTCTTAAGCAGTCAATTACTGGTCCCTTCACCCTATGTATATTATTATTTATTGAGCTGAATTTATTATCATCCTATTGTAACAGTAATAAATTGACCGTTAACATTTCGAAAACAAATTTCACAAGGGTAAAGGTAAACAGGATAGAAGTTTCTTTTATGAGGGATCCAAAATAGACTTAGTGACAAGTTTTTCCTATTTGGGAGTTTCATTTAATCGTACAGGCCTGTTTTCTTCACATCTGAATGCCATCTCTTCTAAGGCTGGCTTAGCTCAAGGTACGGTTATTGAAGTGTTAAGAAGAGCTAAATCCTCATCTTGGGATTCTGTGATTACGCTGAATAATACTTTGGTCCAGTCAACAATCCTTTATTCTGTACAAGTATGGGGTATACGATATGCTAATGACTTGGAGCGAATTCACTTCCAGTTTTTTAAACGTTTGTTTCACCTTAATAGGTCTGTCCCTTTTTTTCTACTTCGTTTGGAATTTGGTCTTGTCCATATTAAGTTAAAAATTCTCAAATTAACTCTTAAATGGTTAGTAAAGGTTATTGAAATGGAGGATCATAGGCTTCCCAAAATATGTCTGTTGAAATTAAGAGATTAACGAGGGGGTACCCAAAAATAACCGGAATTGCGTTGCCGCGCATGGAGCTTATGTAGTACGCATTTCTGCCGCTAGACGTGTATAGCGCAATTCCTTGCCAGTTCAGTCCTGCCTGTGTTGTCTGCCTGGCGTGTTCTGTTCATCTGCAGTGATTGTTTTTACCAGCGCTGTTTTGTTCTTTTTTCGTTTTTTATGATGGCAAGTTTAAGTGAACAACGTGCAGCTCTGAAATTTTGTTTTCTACTCGGCAAAAATGCTGATGAAAGTGTTTTAATGTTGAAAACAGCTTACAAAGATGACGCTATGGGAAAAACTCAAGTATACGAGTGGTTTACTCGGTTTAAAAATGGCGACATGTCGATTGATGACAAACCTCGTTCTGGACGTCCATCAACTGCCCGAATCGACGAAAATGTTGAAAAAATTCGAGAGCTGGTGTTCACAGACCGTCGACAGACAATTGATCAACTGTCAGAGAGTAGTAGGTTATCTTGGAGCTCGGTTCAGCGAATTTTAACGGAAGATTTGGGGATGAAAAGGGTTGCTGCCAAGTTTGTTCCTCGAGTTCTGATTGACAATCAAAAAGAACATCGAGTTGAAACATGTCGTGCTTTGAAACAACAGCTTGAAACTGATCCAGACTTTCTGTCAAAGGTCATTACTGGTGATGAGTCATGGTGCTATGGTTATGACCCAGAAACAAAGCAACAGTCGAGCCAATGGAAGACGTCATCTTCACCCCGACCAAAAAAATGTCGTCAAGTCAAGTCAAACATCAAAACAATGCTGATTTGCTTTTTTGATGCCAAAGGCGTAGTCCATTCAGAGTTTGCCCCCCAGGTCAGACCGTCAATCAAACCTTGTATTTGGAAGTTTTGAAAAGATTGCGCAATAGTGTTCGCCAAAAAAGACCCGATTTGTGGCAAACAGGAGACTGGTTCTTCCACCACGACAATGCACCTGCACACACAGCCATCTCTGTTACACAGTTTTTGGCTAAAAATGGCATGGTTCCGCTGCCCCACGCACCTTACTCGCCTGACCTGGCTCCGTGCGACTTTTTCTTATTTCCACGCATGAAAAAGGGCATGAAAGGTCACCGATTTGACAACATTGAAGAGGTCAAGAAAAAAACGAAGAAGGAGCTGTCAGCCATTTCTAAAGATGACTACAAAAAATGTTTCGAACAGTGGAAGCACCGGTGGGACAAATGTATTAGTTGTAATGGAGAGTATTTTGAAGGGGATAAGGTTGTTCTGTAAAAAATTTGTAAATAAATAGCTTTTAAAAAATAATTCCGGTTTTTTTTTGGTACCCCCTCGTATATTTCGAAAACAAATTGAATAATAAAGCCATAAATGAGAAATACAATTGGTTTGCTCAACTGGCTAATATGGTTGATGAAATTGGAATGGTTGCTATTTTAAACCTGGAAACATCCAAGGAATTAGTAAATAATATTTCTTATGTTTTGAATAATTATCAGTGTTATCTAAGAAGCACGGACTTAAATCAATTGTTTACTTATAACTACAATCTACAATTACTTAGATTTTTTTGAAACTGATTGTTATGTTCAAAGTTATTTAACTTCTGATTTAAAATTTTTATTTAAACGCTTTATTGCATAGTTTAGATTATCTGGGAAATACATATCTAAATTTACCGATCAAAGCACCTCATTAATTTTAAAGCATTTTGAAGAATGCGTGTATTGTAAGAATAACGAACTAATGGACTGTTTTCATTTTTACGTTAAATGTCCCCTTTTTGCCTCACAAAGAACACATTTTGTGCCCGAGTTGGTAAATGTAAATTCATCTTTTTTATTTGTTACCACAATGAAATCACTCTTAAACAGTAAGCCTGGCAATTTATTTTTATTTACAATTCATTCATTAAAATTTAGAAATTTTCTATTTAATTGATAACCACAGTATTAATGAACTTTATCTAATCTAAATAAATATTATTTAAAAATATATAATTTATAGTTTTTTAAGATATAATTATTATTTCTTTTTACTTTATTTTCTATTGTTAACAGGGTAGTTAATTTAATTTTTGTTTATGAGAATTGTTTTTAGTTATTTCTAATTTTGTTCCATAATTTTGAACTTTCGTAGGTATGTTTGCAAACGTAAATATGGGTCAATCCCACTGTTATATACAGAATTGTATCGGAACAGTGTTTAATAAATAAATTAATAAATAAAATTATTATTTATTGAAATGTTAATACATATGTAATTTTTTGTTCTTTTTTGTCGTTTTCATTATTTTTACTTTTTTACTTGAGGCTGTATATGTCTAAAACTTAGGTAAGCTCATACGTATTTTCAATATACGTATGTACATACACATATACATAATAAAAACTCTTAATAATTCGAATTTTTTCCCCTTCTTGATAATTCCAAGTTCTTGATAATTCGAAGTCTCGATAATTCGAATTTTTCTTGTAGTCCCTTGGATTTCGATTTATCGAGAGTCGACTGTATATGCAATTAAATCGTTCTTTTTATATTTATTTAAAAAGTAGAAATAAAAAAAAACTTTATTCGTCGCATTCTCTCCTCTAGATCCACCAAAGGCATCCATTATCCAAATCACTGAATAAACAATTTTCCGCTCTAATTCGTTTTTTGGAGTTTGTACATGGGAAAGTGTCTGCCCATATACTTCGTTTTTTTTTTTTTAATTTTATTTTAAAGTTTACAAATCAAAGGCTTTTACAATATTACAACGTGTGTGTGTGTGAAACGATTGATTGTGTGATTTCGAGTGGAAAACTTATTTTAAAAAAGTAAAAGCTAAAGAAATTAAAAAAAAAATTATTTTTAGTTTTTGCAAGCTTTCTTTTTCAATTGTGTCCAATATTATTAATTCTGTAATACCAAAAAAAACGATATTACCTATTTTTGACTTTAAATACGTATATTGTATTTGTTTAAAGGCAGATTAATTACTTTTGAAATTTTTTTTATTACAAATGAAACATTTCTTGCTGTTTTAACTAAGAATTTAATTCAAGTGAACTACATGAAATTTGTTAATAATTAGCTAGCAAGAACATTTGTAGCCGACTTAGTAATAATGAAGGATTATATGAGGACAGATCGCTATACTCCAATAACAACAACGTGGAACAATTAGGTTGCTGAACTCGAAAAAAGGATCATGCAAGGGTCTAATAAAAGAGTAAACCCATGGGTAGAAAGTAGAACAATGAAAGGGACAAGAAAACCTCTAGAAAAGGTAAAACTATTTATGGGTATTTAACAGTTTGGGCGATAAAAATGAACTGGATGCCAATGGCAGCTTCATTAAAAAACTGTATTCCAAACTATTCATAGAAAAATTAATCAGCAAGAGAGATAGGTATAAGAAAAACAAAAAATAGCTGTAATCAAGTGATGGAAATGAGATTTTCCCGAAGAATAGAATGGTAAATCAATAAAGGACCACGTTAGGAACACCACCATATATTTAAGAAAGCACTATGCGAACCCAATGGCGGAACAAATTATGCGAACTTCGCTACGATTTTTTGGACCCAAGCTAGTAAAAAGAGGGTGCAAAAAAAGAAGGTTCCAAGATGAAGGAGAAGAATAACCTGGTTAATGTTTTAGAAAGGGAAAATAAGACTCAGAAGAATTAAAAGAAGTTAATTCTCAAATTAATTTCAAAGTTACTGAATCTCACCAGTGCATATAACTTTAAAAATGCTGCAATGTTCTTGAATGTTAAGTAAAGTCTGTGAAGTAAGTTCTTAGACTTCTTTGGTACTTTATTACAAGAAAGAAGCGTCTATTGATGCATTTTGAAAGCTAAATAAAGGATCCAGTCCTTGCAATCTAAAATTCTTCGCTCTATAGTAAACGCTTACTTTCTACGTCACCAATCAAACCATTCACATAGACTTGAACATTCCATCTTAACATTCAAACACATCACAATCCACTTGTTCAACATCTATCTTCCAGAACATTTCCCAGACAACACTTCCAGACGTCTTAAAAGACAGAGGCCTCGCGATCTCCACTCTGATGAAGAGAGTCAGTAGAATGTAGAATGTTTTTTGGAGTGTTACCGCTGGGTAACTTCTCCACTCTGATATGTGTGAATGTTATTTATTGTTATCATTGTTGCTTATAACGCCAAATGCGTTGATTGTAACTAAATAAAAGATTTTTAAATCAATTGATATCTAGAGAAATGCTATTATTAAACGATTGCTAGCAACGTATTATTGATTCGCGTCCATGAAAGACCTGAATTTAGACTGCTTTATTATTTAATACATAGGGCGGCAGCAATCGCTGCCCTAATGCAAACCCCTGAAGCACTAAATTTCAATTAGGTATATATGTATATTTATAACGGTAAATGCAAACAAATATATTATAAATATATTCTCAAAATTTATTAAGGTTTTTGAAATGAGTCTTAATATAACATGAGGAATATGAGGAATTACTAGAGCAAAAAGTCGAATTTGAAGAATACATTGCAGTTCATTCTGAAAATATAATAACGGCAAAATTGGGGCAATGCCTTATAAATAGTTTTGTCTCTTATAAAGAAGTGTTCGTTTTTGCTTAAGTGTACTCGTAGAGAGTTTGTGTCAAAATCGCTGATTATATTTTTCAGTATTTACAATTCAACTCTAATTCCAAAATATCGGAATAACAAGTACTACAATATCAAGCCTTGTTAAAAATAACTCGACTGGAGAATGTTCATCAACACAAAAACTTCATCTAGAATAATACACTGGACTGAAACGAGTCATTCCTACTGAATAACAGCAACAAACTGCTGAAATAATTCTATAATGTACAAAAACCCTCATTAGGCCTCTTTTGACAAACGCCTCTGCCCAGATTGGGGTTTACACAACGACGAAAAGACTACAGAATTTTCTAAATAAAGTGCTAAGAAATGCACTGTGAATACCCCTCAAAGTTTACTAGGAGCATACAAATAAAATATAGAAGAGGTTTGTGTAAAGGCGGGTGGACAATAACCAATTAGGGGAGCCACTTCTGCCGCCATTTTGATGGACAACCATGAAAATTGGAAAAGTTTTTTTATTCAGAGTTTTGATTTGTTTCGCATAATTTATTGGCTAAGTTTCATCAAGAGCATGTTGAATGCTTTCTTTACTTTTTCCTCTTTTTTGAACCTTCCCAAAAAAGGCGCTGGTTCCTAAGAATGGAAAGTTTTTTAAATAAAACCCCAAAGAAACAATTGCTCATTACTCTTTTCTGGCTCAGAAGAATAGCAAGGCAAAGTCAGCAACGTCAGAAGGTAATAACTAAATATCCTGACAAGACGAAGAGGAACTTGTGGAGGAAAGAGAGGACGGGACAAAACGCCTGGCCCCCAAATATCCCATCATCTTAATTTAATTGTCTAACAAAGCCCACCACCCTCTGTAGGTCTAAAGAAGATGGCGCTATAATCTATTTATGAAATGGGTTAATTTACGGTAACAATGTCAAAACGTTACACTTCCTTGAAATTAACCGACCTCCTCTACAGGCAGAGACATCTTGTAGCTAAATTTTCAACTAATTCTATGCAATTTTTTTTAAAAAAGAGTTTTTGTTAAATTACTATACACACATACATAAAACAAAGATTCTATTAAAATAAATTTAGTAAAAAATGTAAGGCAGATAAATAAAAATGCTTGGTTATTAGTTTATGCTCTCTGCCGCCACAATTTCAAGCACCACATTGTGCTGCAGTCTAGCGTTCAACGCCTTAGATAATACCTCTAATTGTAATCGTTTCCCCTCTATTACTTCGTAAAATGACCATCTTCACAATTATCTTATTTTTTTGGCGCTTTTATTTTGATAAAGTGGTTTATGAGTTTACTCTACGAAATAATAAGGTTTTATTCGAAATTAGTGAACTAGAAAGTTCACTGAATAGATTTTTATAGGACGAAAAATTAAATGCCAGTTTTCAGTCGTGATACATTTATTCTGCCGAACTTTCGACTTAGGGACTAGATCATCTTCAGGGCTAGTTTACGAAGTAATGTTTTTACATTACAGGGTTGGTGTGTCCTTCTGTCTTGTCTGTTTATGGACTGAGTGTGACGAAAGCTCGGCAGAATAAATGTATCACTGACTGAAATGGCAATTATTTTTTCATCCCATTGAAACTATGAATCAGTCACCAAAAATAATGAACAGCAAATGAATAGACTTTTCTTCTTTTAATTTTAATTTTCCCGTATATGGATGCGCAAAATCAGAAATCGAAATTAAACGACTAAGTAAAGTAAAAGTAAAGTAATCTCCTATTTTTTCTGGTGGGGCTTAACGTCCAACTACCAATTTAAGTATTTGCACACGGTAGAAAGAGGGCAAGTGAGATTTTTTAAGCAGCTCTTTTGTTGGCCCAAATGTACCCCTGATTACATAGTTCGGCTAGAAACTGGAAGGGTACCGTTAAGCGTCACCGTTTTTAAGAAAATGTTGTCGTATTGGACTAGAGTTCTGGCAATGGAAGAGAGTAGGTTGACAAAATTGTGTTTTGATAAGCTCAAACAACTAGAAACAGTAGGAGCAGACAGGAATTGGTTTAGTCAGTTGCGGCGTTGGCTGACTGTCATCGGAGAGCCTGATGTTATTTTCCTATCTGACGCCACAAAAATTAAGAAAAATATACCGGATCTGATAGAGAAGTGGACGAATCATGTGAGGTCTATTGACATTCAAAAAGCAATTAACTCCAGTTATAGTTCGGTTTATAGGCATATTAGTGGGCTAGGTATGACAGAGGAGTACGTTAAATACAATTGTGCGATCGACAAAATTAGGGTTGTGAGCCAGCTACGAGTAGCAAATGATAAAAGTATAAAAGTCTGGTTTAAAAGTGGAGGCTACCACTCTATAGATACGCAATCTGTCTGCACAATATGCAATTTGAATAAGTACGAAACTCTCGAACACCTGTTAATAGAATGCCCCATTTATAAACCAATTAGATCCCACTATCTATCAGAGGGTGTTAGCGAAAATGCTCCTTATAGATCCTTATGTATTAAAAATAAGGACAACTTATACGCTGGCTTCGAACTGGGAATCTCCTACTTACAAAACCACGCTCTTGACCACTAGCAACTACATCAAACGACTAATGCCAGGCCTTTTTTTTTTTTTCTGCGGATTATGCGAGATTATGGTACATCCATTCAACTCTTGATTGTTTCGAGTACAAGGATATCAGTGTCCAAGATCTTCAGTTTAATACAGGTGACTAAGGAAAAAGTATAGGCTAATTTGTCTTTAAAGTAAATTATCTGATTTATTTGTCTGCTTAGATGTTTCATCAAGTCTAGTTCTGTGAAATTAAAAGTCTACAATGTTTTGGGAATCTAGATTGGTTTGGCTGCTTATTAAATGGTTCCAAGTCCAGTCCTGGATTTTGGGCCTAGAATTATAGGACAGCTGTCCTTTTATTTAGGGTCTTTTGTTTTTATAGTAGAAACCCAAAGTAACTTTTGCTTAGCTTAAGCGGAAAAAACTTTTACTTCCGTCTAATTTCTAATACATATTACCAAAAACTTAGCCCAACGATTGCACAATCTGATAAAGCTGCAGGCCCGAAAAAAATTCAAACAAAACACGATATCAATAAAAATGGCGACAAAAAATTGAATATTTATTGAACTCGCCCTACTTATTTTCCTAGAAAGAAATAATCAAAAAGAGATATTGCAAATTTAATGATACCCTACACTCAAAAAAGCGTATGCCTGTCGCCTTTATGTTACGTATAATTGAATATCTTTTTTAGGAATTAGTAATGAGCAATAAAGAATTTATAAAAGAACTTTGGTCAAAGGATAATATTTATTATATTTTTAAGCAGTATTTTAGACAAATTGATGTTACCAGTTTTGTTTGTACTTATTTTTTTGATTTACAATTGCAAAAATCACGAGCAAAAAACAAAAAGAAAGATTATTCACGAATTGATTATTTTTTCAGTATTAAATTATTTCAACTTTATTGATTTTTAATAATTCACGACACGTTTGTTGGTAGGAGAAGAGATATTAACTGTTAGGTTGACTTTAAACAATCTCTCTCTTCGCGGATATTTTCCTTGTTTGATTTCTTCGAATTCATAAATCCCAACAAGCTCTGGGAAATAAATTATCCTTATCCTTAATTTTTTCTGAAAGGAAAACTGAAAATTGTAACGTTAAGAGCTTAAGCAAACTTAAGAAAAGATCCTGCAATGATAGTTCTCCTCTAGTCCAAGACTTAGGGAGACATAACTCAATCCTACCCAGTCTGCTGACGAACTGGGGAAAAAGTGCCAATTTACTAGCTGAGTTCGAAGACATAGCTCAAAAACCTTTGCTCTATTCTCAATCAATTTCCCGCACCATTACTTTTCATTCATTTTAGTTGTATTTATTCAAGTTCATTATCTATATAAAGGGTGTACACGGAGGAGAGGTCGAAACTTCGGGAGGTACTTAGGTAGGCACCTACCTATTGTATTTTATTACTGCTGTGTTTTATTGCTACTGTATATTTAACTACCGTTTTATTAAATAATAATATTGTTCAAAATTAAAATGGTTACTTTTCTTTTTGTTCCTTCTCCGAAAATTGACATATCGTACAAGTAAATTAATGATTTGATATCAGTGAAAAGTCGATTACGCAAAATCCCAGTTTTCTGCATTTACACCCCTCTGTTCGGGGTAGGGTTTTATTAAAAACAAAAAAAAATCCATATGGTCTTGAAGCTCAATAAATGCGCAACTTTTTCTGAAATTATGTCACTCCTTGATTCATTAATCATTGAAAAATACAGTTGAAAATTTTAATGAAAATCATAGTAAAAATTTCATTGTTTACAAGAAACGTTTTGAGGCTCTGAATTATACTAATTTATATTAGATTTAATGCCCTTTCGTTTGGTATAAGCAGATTTGTTGTAGGATAAAGGATAGAAAAGTTACGGCTCGTTTTTGTGGTGGAAAACGAGAATATCGGCGGAAAAGTTAAAAATGCAAATATCTTGGACACTATTGAGAATCAGGTCAAAGTGAAGAGAATATTTTTTGTTGCATTTGAGCTGCTGAATCACCTCCCGAAGTTTCGATCTCTGCTCCGTGTACAACCCTGAATAGTACACATAAGCCCCCTAAAATAGTAAGTAAGTAATCGCCTATTTTTTCAGGCGGGGCTTAACGTCCAACTACCATTTACTAGGTGTCGTGGACGGAGGCGAATAGCAAACGTACTTTACTATTTCTCAATTAACCATTAAATAAAATTCAAGGCTAAGACCGGGAATCGAACCCAGTACCACAATGCGTATTAGCTTTGCAGGTCTCGCCTCTTAACCCGCTCGGCTACCGTGGCGCCTAGTAAATAATAGTGTTTTCTTTAATTTACCTATCCTAGGCATGGTTTTAATTCTTACAGATCCAACTGAACATCTATAGATATTTGAAAATGTGATTTAGGATCCGCCGCAGTACTGCATAATAACCTTCATTTTATCTGACGTAGCACTCATGTTTTTGCATTCCTGACCGAGTTTGGATTTCCATCCATCACTAGAGATAAATTAATCAGAGCAATCTACTGCAGTAATGTTTCTGCCTCACTTGCTGACTGAGCGATACAACAAACATGCGTCCAACTGTAGTTAAAATCAACCATATCTAGATATTTGTTTCCTTTATTTTTAGCGGTACAATCGAAAACTCTCTTAAAACAGAAGTAGCTTTGAAACTGATACTGATAAGAAATCCGTGTCAAGCTTTTGTCAATTTGATAGAACCTCTTTTACTTTCAAAGAACTGCCCTTAAAAAAAAAACTAAATTCAAGAAGCTAAATATAAATTCAAAAATCAACATTGTTCTGTATTTTTAAGGGCTTTACGTCAAAATAGCTGCAATGTTTTTAACTTTGAGGATAAGAATCCTGGTTAATACCCTGGTAAATCTTGAACAAAAAGCAAGAAAATAGAATAAAACTTTAATTTTGATTAGAGTAGAGTCTATTAATTTTTCCAGTCGAATCAATACCTAGAGGTGGAGATATTTGATGCTTAATGGGACGCCATCAGCACTATCTCACCATTTAATTATTCAGTAAGCTGTGCACCTATTATTATCTAGAGTAAGAAACTAAGAACATAAATAAATACCAGGATTATTGACTTTCTTATAGTCAAGCTTGCACGTATAGCAAGAATTACGCGAGATAATAATAGTAATTATTAATACTTTTCTCATTATAAGAGAGATTTTTATAAGATATAAAATATGAACAGCAATCTGAGGATTAACCTACTTCTATAAAGCTCAGAAAACTTTAATTAGTTCAGGAAGCTAATATATTAGAGAGCCTGCATCCGGAATTGCATTACAATATGACAAATAATATGGAAAAAATTATACTTAAAAAAAAACGACTTTAAATGTGCCAATTACTTCAGGAGAAAATGCGTTTTCATTGATTATTAGCTCTTTCAAGTCATATTTTGCTTCAGTCATTTAAGAATGTTGTCAACAAGAAAATTGTGAGATTGAAGACTTTCGATTAATTGGTTGAAAGATAAAATTCAACAAAAGATTGAAATATTCTGTTTAAAAAAAAGGAGGGTTGGAGGGTTGGAGGGTATCTATCCTAACTGGGAAATATATAGGAATTCTCGAGTGTGTAAAAAGGGAAGGTTCTGAGGGAAAATATGTAGCCCAGCAAGACAGGATGGACTTTTTGGGAGGATGAGGTCAAATCAGGAGTGTGAATAATATGGTAAACAGAATTGGTGGTTGTATCATCTGGAAAGGATGGAGCTGGGGATAGGATACCGTGGACGTCCAGGAAGAGGTAGTCCACGGAAGAGATTGCTGGTGCAGGAACTGAAGTAGTTAGGAATTAAAAGGTGGACCAACGGGGTGGATGAAGAGATGGAGGAATGTGTAATTGAGGAGGGGCTAGCGTTCTTCATGGGCAGAGAGAAGCCAAGAAAGGAGAAGATGAAATTCACTTAGTTCACCTCAATAAGTCAAATTTGGCATCTTCGTTTTAATAAAATTACAGAAAACACTTTGCAGATATTGTTTGATAAATAGTAATGAATAAAATTTATGTAATACAAAAAATAAAAAATGAACCTCCAAAAATCAACAGTCAAACAACTGTAATGATGACAGAATAAAAGTGTTAAACGGATAATGCAAACTACAATTATCAACTTCCCAGACCTACGTAAAAGATTTCAATAGAACCAGTTTTAATTTGCCTGTGTTTACCTTGTCTAATCCTAACTGTTCGTAATCCTTAACTGTACTTGAAGATGGATAACAGTCGGGGAGATAATCTTTGTATTAGTCACTACATCAAGATAGAATAGAAATTTATATTAATTAGTAAATTATCCACAGAAAATAATTAAAATGAATAACAAACATGGTTTCAAGTAAACCAGAAAATTAAAAACATTTATAGGGTGTTCATTTTAAGACGGCTCAAATGCATTTCATGCTCAAACGGTTTATCTGAGCAAAAAATGGTAGAGGAAAAATTTGTTGCCCGTCACCTCTTACTTACTTACTATAGGGCGCTACGGTCCTGTAAGGACCTTGGCCTCCTTCAGCACAGCATTCCACTCGTCCCTATCCAAAGCACGGAGTCTCCATCTTCTGACTCCAAGCCTTCTGATGTCGGTTTCGACATCGTCCAGCCATCTTAAGCGAGGACGTGCTCTTTTTCTTCTGCCCCCTGGATTACCATATAACAATTTTTTGGGCATTCTTGTTTCGGGCATCCTTTCTACGTGCCCTAACCATCTTAATCTGGCGGCTTTAATGAAACAAACCAGATCTGGTTCGCCATATATGTCACGAAGCTCATTGTTAGACCTGATCTTCCAAATATTATTTACTTTTACGGGACCAAATATTCTTCTTAAAATCTTCCTTTCCCAAATATTTAGAAGACGCTCATTATCCTTGGTCAATACCCATGCTTCACAGCCATAGGTAACTACCGGTCGGATAATGGTCTTGTAAACTAGCAATTTAGCTCTTCGTGACATCATTTTGGACAAGATGGTTTTCCGTAGGGAGAAATAACACCTATTTCCTGCAGCAATTCTAGCCTTTATATCTTGTTCTATTTCATTTTTCTCAGTCAAAATGGTCCCCAAATATTTGAACTGAGTTGCTGCTCTAAAGGAATAATCTCCCAGTTGGATATTCTCCCTATTGAATGGGGATCTACACGACTTCATATACAAAGTTTTTTCGAAATTAATTCGAAGTCCCAGTTTTTTGACTGCTCTTTCAAATTCCTGAAAGGATCCTGCTAGCGCCGCTTTATTCCTTGCTGAGATCACAACATCATCCGCGTAGGCTAAATGTTGTGTCAATCTATTTAGAATCGTACCATTCGGATTGGTACGAATGGCTCTTACCGCGTCTCCAATACAAGATTGAAAAGTATAGGTGACAGTGGATCTCCTTGTCTTAGGCCACTATCAACGGCGAACTTCTCAGACAGCCTCCCTTGTATCTTAACTTTGCACTGACTATTATTTAGCGTCATCCTTATAAGTCGTACTAACTTTTTAGGAATACCCAGATTAACCAGAACTTTCATTAGTTCATTCCTATCGACCGAGTCGTATGCCTGCTTAATATCTATGAAGAGATGATGTAGGTCTATATCATATTCATAGGTGACGGGCAACAAATTTTTCCTCTACCATTTTTTGCTCAGATTAACCGTTTAAGCATGAAATGCATTTGAGCCGTCTTAAAATGAACACACTGTATATTATTTTAAATATGTATAAACTTTAATAAATCCCTCGTTACGAATCCAAATGTAATGCGACCATCTACCATAAGTCGACTTCTAATTTAGGGTAGAAACGCTAGGAAAAACTATATACAGGCAAATACGGCATAAATAATTCCATTTTTTAAAACCTAACTTGAAGAATTGCACTCTGAAGTTCATCCTTCAAAAAATACAATCCCTTCAATCCAAAATCCTCAATATCATTTGTTAATGGTTCTTTCTAAATTTAAAATTTAGTTTATTCGATCCTCCTAGGCGGTTATAATGCCAGCGATGTCGCAGTTTTCTTTTTTTCGTGTAGGAACACAATGTATTTTTTTTTTTTATTTATTTTGTTATTTACAATCTGTATAATACACTATACAATAAGTAAATAGGGAGATAGAAGTATAGAGGCGTGAAAGGCAGGAGGAAAGAAACTGCCCAGTGGTAGCTCTTTCTACAGGATATGATTTTTAGTTCTTAAGACTGCGAGGAAGTCGTGGGACCACTGGCGTTTCAGTCGGCGAGGAGGATTGTCAGGAATGTAGAGGAAGCGAGTGACAGTACAAGAGGATTATAGCTAGTAGAGAGAGCAGTATGGAATTTTTGGTATTTAGTCTTGGCGTGTTGGTCTATGAAGGGAATGTTAAGGTCGTTGTGAAGAGTGAGGTTAGTCACCGTAGAAAGGAGCGTCAACTATTTGTCGGAGGAGTTTTGACTGAAATGTCCTGTACAGTCCGTATGTTTGTAGGTTTGGCTGAACCCCACAACTCTAGTCCGTAAGTCCACATAAGTTTGAGGATAGTACTGTATATTAATCGTTTGAGTTCAATGGGTAATTTGGAGCGTCGTCCAAGAAGTCTGTAAAGTAGTTTCGCACGTTTTGCGTCATTGCTTGTCTTTTTATAGTGTGTGGGTTCCACGTGAGTCGCTTGTCTATGTAGAGCCCAAGGTAGCGCACCAGATCTGTACAAAAAAGAGGATTGCTGTTGAAGAGGACAGGTGGACAGGAGCCCCGCCGGAGAGTAAACGTGGCATGCTGGCATTTCTGTGGGTTCATTTTATTACACAGTGTAAATATATTTTTTTTTAAATAACCCATCTCTTTACTTAATCCAAAATCTTCAATATTCACTACATGCCAGTTATACTAATTTAAATTGGAGTTGGAAATCAATCGAAAAGAAAAATCGATTCTATAAAGCCTGCTGATGACGGACGAATTTCTAACCAACCACCCTCATTCTGAGAATCCTTTCTAAAAAGGTTAGATTCAATCTCAATAAAATGATATTTATTCAGGCGGCAGTTCCTAGATGGCCTTAATATTTAGATAAAAGGCCCGGGTTATAAACAACCAGGCACAACCAGGAGCTTTACGGTGGGAAATGATTATATAGAGAGAGATGGAAGGCCGAACTGTTAAACGAACGAACAATAAAAGGGAATAAAACAAAACGAGAATTTCCCAAGCCCGCCATCTCCTTTCTCGCCAAAAACCCTTTGCCACGAGCGCCACTACTTCTGCTATAATTAAAACCAAGTTTTGATTAAAATAATAATAGAGGCTAATTT
This sequence comes from Rhodnius prolixus, assembly GCF_049639745.1. Taxonomy (NCBI): domain Eukaryota; kingdom Metazoa; phylum Arthropoda; class Insecta; order Hemiptera; family Reduviidae; genus Rhodnius; species Rhodnius prolixus. The sequence goes on along the minus strand of NW_027411634.1, from coordinate 11,076,066 downwards.
GTTCGCTAAGAGAATGGAGGTGATGACGTGTCTGTGCTTCTCTTTTAATGTTTATTTGGTTACGCCACTATGATGAGTGTGTTAAAAAGAGAGCTATTTTTAACAGGAGCATAGCCTTAGTTTTATAACCACTATAAAACCTACTTGTACCCTTAATTTAATATTGCACATCATTGCAGAATACAAGGGCATTTGTCATCATGATAGTGTTTTACTATGAAGAATACAGATTTTTATAAAATAATATTAACAACGCAGAGAAATATGTCAAAATAAAACCTCCTCAGCTAAGAAAGACACGTTCAACTAGTTTTTTTAAGAAACCTGATGCATTATCCTCTTAAGCATTTCCACTTTATTTAGATTGGAAGGAATGTTTTGCAGGTTTTGATGGATGAAATATTCCCTTAATATTGTGTCGTTTGTTGATAGAATATCTAGTAGTAAATTCTCTGCTTTTTAAGAATGCGCCATTGTTTTTATTATTTTTCTTGTTTCAAAACCCAAAATGTCGAGAAAGAAATTTCAGACCACAATGGGTAATTTGGAGCGTCGTCCAAGAAGTCTGTAAAGTAGTTTCGCACGTTTTGCGTCATTGCTTGTCTTTCTAGCTGGTGACAGCTAGTAAAAATCAAAACTGTTCGTGGTACCAAATAGCGTTGGTTAAGAAAATTTAGTTCTGTATATTTCCTAGTATCGCTAAACCTATTTTGTCATCGAAGTTAATGCACTTTAGACTTTAGATTTAGGTAGATCTCCAAAACGTTTAGGCGAATTTCAAAAACACTGGACATACGCCTACACTGCTCGTTTTTTTTTGTTGACAACAGACAACGAAAGGGTGGAAAAACTGGGTGCCTCAGATTTAAAAAAAATTGGCAAAATATGTCAAGATTAGAGAGCTTTATTTTTCAAAGCCTTTGCACAAATAATAAACCAATTTTTAGATCGAATAGTAACTAGCGAAGACTTAGTGGTTGCTCTAAGTCAACAAAAAAACGTTAAAACAGTAACGGACAACGTTGACCTTAGATGTGTTAACCAACGACAAATAAAGTAAAAGTAAAGTAAAGTAATCGCCTATTTTTTCTGGCGGGGCTTAACGTCCAAGTACCAATTAGGTGTCGTGGACGGAGACGACTAGCAAACATACTTTACTGTATATTTCTTTTATTAACCATTAAATAAAATCCTAGGCCTAAGACCGGGAATCGAACCCAGTACCACAATACATATTAGCTTTACAGGTATCGTCTCTAACCGCTCGGCTTCTGTGGCGCCTCCAACGACAAATAATATTAACAAAAAAAAAATTAATGATAATGAAATTCTCTCTAATGAAATGACCATATGTTCGAAAGAAAATACATAAAAAAGAAATAAGGTGCCATAGTAGGTCCTTAAGAAACTAAAAATATTAACTTAATGCCCAGACTTTAGTGTAATAAATAATGTAGTGTACACAGCTTTGAAATAATACTCTAGGGGACAAAGATGTAGATCGAGATAGAAAACCTGAAAGGTAAGACGGGGGTCGTTCCGCTCTTTAAACAAATACAAAGGACAATAAACAAGATGGGGACACAGCCCGGCAGGAATGGGCACGCTCGAATTTGCGCTGGGCATAGGAAAACTAGCATCTTTTTTCGGCTGTGAACTAAGAAAAATGGGCCGAAAAACGGTTTTTCTTACAACGGTTTTTGTTATCTAGAGGAATGTTGTATTTATGGATCAAATCATTTTCGAGATTAGAGGGCTACAGAAGAGAGAGTTGGGCAGATTCTGTGGGGATAACCGTTAGCCAGCCAACAGCTTGATTGAAAAGATCCATTTGAGGAACCCTACCAACAGTCTGAATAGTTCATCGAGAAGTAGAGGTCTGCAATAAAGGCTACTGAATAAAAATTCAAGGCATACGTTTTTGCTTCTCCGAAGAAATGAACTCTCCAATAGTCCTTTATTCTGACACTGTTCTAGCACAGATATCCTTCTTCTGATAAAAGCTATACTGCACCAGAATCATGCCTCTGTAACTGCTGCGTGTTGCTCTAACGCTTTAAGAAGGCGGATTCCAAGGTTATTTTTGTTTTACTATTGACTTAAGTGCAGGGGAAATCTTACATCGACTGAAGATTCTGAACAAATAATTTCGCGAAACTTTAGCGGTACCAACAGCTTCCAAGCTGAGCGATATGATGAACTCTGGGATTTGTTTGTACTCCCTGTAAACTTTGCAAATGGCTCTGAAAGACTATTATTTCAGACAGGCTTACATCCAACAACCGATCGTGTCGTGACGGAGGAGACTAGCAAATATATTTTACTATAAATCCCATTTATTCACCATTTAATAAAATTAAAGGCCTAAGGCCTGGATTCGAACCGAATACCACAATACTTATTAGCTTTCCGGACCTAGCTTTAAACCACTCGGCTATCTCGACGTCGTCTTTAACTAAAATAGATTATCAACAATCAACTTCCATTTTTAATAATTTTTCTTATTATAAAAAACAATTTTTCCCCAAAATATAAAAGTTTTGAAAAAACTGTTTTAAAGACAATATCTAAAAATGTTGAAATTGCCAACTTTTCGCATTCTGTTAATTTTATTTAAATAGAATTACGACTATATTTAACACCTTTACTTTAGCGGTTTTTAGAATGAAATCAAGCCAAAACTGGTTTACAGATGATGGAAATTGTATCCGTTCAAATGCTTCCCCCTTTAATAGGATCTTGGTTTATATACTGGAGTAGACAGGATAAAATGGATCCACAGGATGTAAGAGGATATGTGAAACCTTAAAAAAAGGAAAAAAAAAAGAATGAATGGAAAAAGTACTTCGTAGGACGACACTTTGTATTAGTACAAAGAGTGTTCGTAAACTGACAAACAACATGGGAAACGAGATCGAATTTATAAGGATACAAAAAAATAAATAAACCTTTCAGTAGATTCTTTCGGTGGATGTATTTTTAGAACGTTCGATTTACTGACGTCTGGCAACAATCGATTGTAATAGAATAATTGAAAAAAAAGAAACTGACTCTTCTAAATGTTAGTATTAAGAAATAGAAGCATTACCACTTTGTAACATTTCGTAAATAACAGCAATAGTAATTAAGACATTAATAAAACCTAGAGATTGATAGTAGTAAGTAAATAGTGTCAAAAGCCAATTACTAAAGTATCAAATAGAAATAAATGAAGACTGTTTCACAAAATTTATGAATGAGCTGAATTAACATTCCTTCAAAATGTAAGATGTCAGCAGTTGCTTAGTAAAAAATTATGTGAGTAGCCAATTCAGTTTAAATATGTCTTATACAGCTCACAGAATGCTGTATACCCCAATGAGAGCAGGCTTACTCGATGTCCCCAGAATTTTAGGTTTCAAAACTAGATTGTTTCTAGAACATAATTAAGGGAACCATTTTTAACATCAGAGCACATGCATCGATTTCGAGCGCGATAGTCTATCTTCAGGTTATGTTCGTTTTAGATATTTCTCACCTAAATAAGGAATATACAGGGTGTCCCAAGCTATATGGATAACGACTTTTTCTCGGAAACTAAGATAGCTAGAAAAAAACTAAAAAATACGTGTTCCCTTAGTTTTTTGTTAGGAATCCAAATTTACTTTGTAAATTTTTTTCGGTGCTTCCAGAAGCGAGGTACAGGCACCAACTTCATTTTTTCAAATGGGAAGGTGCGGTTTTTATTTCAGAAATAGATTCCTCTATTTTTTTAAAGAAAAATTTACTTGAACGGTTTTTTTCTGTGAGCGATATTTTGCAAGTTATGAATGAAAACATATTCTTATAAGAAATGTCAAAATTTTTTTTCTAGCTATCCGAGAAAAAGTTGTTATCCATATAGCTTGGGACACCCTGTATTTTGGGAATGCCTGCTTCTTTCAACCAGTTAAGCGTGGAATTTAGTTTTAAAAAAAAACCCTCCCACAGTGTGCGGAATTAAAATCAGACAATGACGTGAATACACGTCCGAACGCAAAGGCAAAACAACCAAAAGTTTACAACGTTGTAATAGTCACTGCAAACGACTTTTTCTGTAATCTCTGGGGGCTTACAGATTACAGAGCATTCTGCGCTCATTCAAAAATCTTGCACCGCTTCACGTATGCATTGCTCTAGTTTTAACTAGGGGACGCAAGAGCTTTTACAAGGGAGAAAAGAGAGCTTTGAATTCTGTGCTGAATGAAATCATGCTCGAACTGAGGTCTGAATCTCTACCAAAAAGGTAAAAACGGCATTGCACAAGGGTTGAGGAGCTTCTATTTGTGTGCGTAATTCCCCAATCTCTAATGCGGAGACCAAACATATACCAACCACTTATCATTTGGCTGGCTCCCACCGCAGTTCTATTGGTAAGATAAAGGAAACATCCCACCAAATAATATTCTTATTGTATTTTATTAAAATCTCGAGTTTTTATAGTTAATGGCAAGTTTATATTTTTTCACAACGAGTATACACGTCGAACACGCTTAACTGGTTAAAACCAAATTAAAAACCTTCTCTTGAATTAAATTTGTGGGTCTTTATATTTTTAAACATGTAAATAATTGATATAAAATTTTTCTGTTAAATTAGACAGCCTTATATTTTATACTAATTCAGTTCTATTTATCACTGATCAAAAATTTCAACTGAACATAAATGATACTAATAATATAACATTAGTTATGTACAGAAAATTAAAAAACATCAAAGAATTAATCATCTTTGAACAGGTGATCTTGTCAATAAATACCTTCCGGAAGTTCGTCAACGCAGAGTGGAAATGAGAGAGAAGGAAATAAATCAAACTCATGTGTGCCTCCGCTATTTTTGGCAGTAAATTCCTTTTAATGTTTTCTAAACATGCCTCACGAATCGTGTTCAATATTTCAAAGCTACTTCACTAAGTTGTTCAGTAAAAATAATAATTTTAAATACTGTTGCCAAATTATTTTTGAAAATTAATTAAAAAAAAAGAAGAGTTTAAAAGATATTTTCAGATTTTGTGCGTGTGTGAGTAAATGTTGCATAAATAGTTTTTTTTGGAAGGATTAGAGAGGAAAAACTTGTTTCAAAAGCGAATAGGAATTCGCATTTAATAAAATCTTAACTTAAAACAAGGTAATAAATTAAGTTATTTTGAAAGGTGCCACGGTAGCCGAGCGGTTAAAGGCGAGCTCTGTAAAGCTAATTTGTATTTATGGTTGTGGGTTCGATTCCCGGTCTAGCTCTTAAAATTTATTTAAAGGGTTAATAAAAAGAATTTTGTAGTAAACGTATGTCTGCTATTCGCCTCCATCGTGATATCGGTATATTTGGACGTAAAGTTCACCTGCAAAAATTAGGCAATACTTTTAAGTTGTTTTGGGAAAATGGTACAGTTTCAGCAATTGTTGCCTCTAATAACTGAGTCTACTCCGGAATTCCAGAATTATAGAAAGAAAACTTATTATTTATCAACCCTTATACAACTGTCCTACCGGACAGTTTTAATTTAAAATTTATTTTAATGAATTTAACAGAAGGTTTTGTTAAGTATAATAAACAAAAACTTACTTCAATTGGAATGTTAGTTCTCTAATAATCAGGAATGCGCTTTCTCCTATGAATTATGGGAAAAACAAAATAAGATCTACTCTTACGTCAAACCAATTCAGAAGCTGCTAAGACAGCTGAGCGAAAGCAGGGCATGTTGAAACATGAAGAAAAGTAGGCAGGTCGTCTAGATCCCAAAAAAAACTAGAGTAAGACTTAACTGAGAAGTAAGAAAATATTTATTGGCTAGTTCCAGGCACTTCTAGAATGGCGAAAAATAATGAAATTTAGAAAACAGAATATGATATACTTAAACAGAATATGATTAACTAAAACAGCGAATTTTAATGCATCTAAGCAAAATATTAACCTAGCCAAGATGTAAATTCTCATCATACAACACGTACATCAATAAATACTTTAAATAGATTATCTAAAATCCTAATAAAGTAGCGAAAAAACTTCCCTCAGGAACTAAAGAGCATCCTTTACCCCAGGAGATGGTTCATTACTCGGGGATATAGCTCTAGGTTATGAATACAGGAAAAAAAAGAAGCAAAAAAAAAAAACTGTAGCTCGGTGCAAAGCTAAGTGGTTAAAGGCTTGAACTTTAGCCCGGACGGCTCTGTGAATTTATGACTCGAGGGATTATTTAAATCTCCGGTCGACCATTTTCTTCCTGTTACGGCCAGTATTTTAATTCTAAAAGGTTTTTCTGGAACTAACACATAGGTAGAGAATATTTTTTTTACCTTTTTTTTGGAGGTAGGTGTGGGCAAAAGGAGATATTTAAAAATTTATGGAGCTTGGGGGGTGCGCCAAAATCATGGAATCCTTGATTTTTATTTTCTTCTAATTCTAGAAGAGGAAATATAAGGTGCACCATTTTTTAATTTGAACTTACCAAAGGAAGAACAATCTTACGATCTAGGAACTAGATAATCTTCAGGGCTGTTCTACATTTAACCAGTTAAGCGTGGAATTTAGTTTTAAAAAAAACCCTCCCACAGTGTGCGGAATTAAAATCAGACAATGACGTGTATACACGTCGAACGCTGGGCAAAAACAACCAAAACTTTATAATAGTCGTAATAGTCACTGCAAGCGACTTTTTCTGCAATTTCTCAAAGGGCTTACAGATTACAGAGCAATTCTGTGCTCTTTCAAAAATCTTGCACAACTTCACGTATGTGCATTGCTCTAGTTTTAACTAGAGGCGCAAGAGCTTTAACAAAGAAGAAAAATGGCATTGCACAAGGGTTGAGAGTTTCTATATGTGTGCGTTAATAATTTCTGTGAATCCTTTTATATATCAACAAATCAATACAACATTGTAACCAGTTTCTGTAAAACATTGTAGATAACCTAGTTCCTTGGTCAAAAGCTTGGAGAAAATATTATACCTGAGATTGGCAATAATCTTTCTTCCTTCAACATTTATTTAGTGGATAATTTTCTATTCGAAATTTAAATTAAAGCACTAAATAATTACTCATACTCTCGCCAAAGTTCGTGATCAGATTTCTCGCTTCTTCACTATAATTAAAAACCAAGATAATGTATTGATCATTAGTCCACTAGTTTGTACAATAAATTACTCCAACATTAACAATGTTTGATCACAACAGAGCTGCCTTTGACATTGTGTTTAGAGGGTGCCCACACTGTAACTAGGAACTCCTACTAAAATTGCCAGGAGTAGGATTGCTTCCTCAATGAAACGAGCTCCTCTCTCTCGCTCCTAATACACACATAAAGCTCTTGGCTCTTTGAACCGGGCGGTGAGTTCCCTGTTCAAATAGTGGTTTACTAAGGGCGCCATATACCGTTCACTCCATACCACCAACCCTTTTCTCTCTAGTACTATATCTAGAAACCACAATACCATCAAAGGGGCCAAACTAGTATGACATACGAGTGAAAAACCGAAGTCTGGGACCATTTTAGGCATAATAGTTAACTACATTTGTGAGCAATTCGATTCGTACTGTGTGTTTAAGGTACAGGTAAAATTTGTGGTTTGTTACGACTATTTGAACTATAGGTTGGTGGCAACATGTTTACTTTAATAAATCGATTATGTACGCATTTGGTCTAGCCAGGGATATTTTGTGCTCTTTACCTTTTCCCTACAGGGAGCTTCTCCTGTAAGGTTAAATTTAGTTAATCCATAGGTGTGGGGGAGGTTAACCCATGCTTTATTGTACCAATGTGGGTTTGGTTGAAAATTAACAACGCTAACGAAATTTAATGCACCAACTTAAATATTTGTTTTAGTGATAATAGTGATTTAGTGAGGAGACACTAAATTTGCTGCCTTAAAACATTAGTCTAAGTAATTAATCGCTAACCTTTTGCAGTAAAGGAAAAATGCAGCATCTGCAGTTTTTTTTTTGGTAAAGCTTTAAAGCGAATAAATATTTCACTGCAAGGGAAAGATAAAGTGCATAAAAGTAAATAGAAGTTAATACTAGATAAATAGTACAGAAACTATGGAAAACTAGAATATAAACTAGATTTATATTTATGATAATCAACCCCATGTTGATTGAAATTGATCGAGTGAAATGATGGTCAGGAAATAGAACCAAGGTTAGGATGTCTCTATTCTCTCAAAATTCATCATCCACGCAATGGTAGGGTTGATCTAAGACTTGGCTTATGAAGGAAGTTGAATTATTGTAAGGGCAGAAGCTTTTCTTGTAAATTCTAAAATGATTATACAACATTAAGATGCTACGATAGCAAGGGCTAGGCCAATCGAGATTTAGTGGCATAGTTTAATAAATGATGATGACTTTAGCAAGTAACTATTCGCTTAATAATTTAGCAAACCTCTTTGGATGCTGCGGCCAGAAATATTGGTTCCAGATAAATGAAAATACAAAATGATCATCTAAGTGGACCTGACAGACAACTATTTTGAAGTCAGCTGACATTAATTAAAGTCCGAACAAGCATTTGTCCATTATAGTTCACAATAAAACTATGATAGTGACATCTCAGCTGAAGGACAAAAAGGCACACTTTAAATGCTTCCACAGCACGTTTAAAAATCCAAAACATCTGACAAGATACAAAAATTAAATAAATCGTAAAAAGTCGTATATTTATGGCGAATATTAAAGAGGATAGAACTTCTTCGCTTTCAAGTTGAAGCTTTACATATGAATGTTAGTCCCAGTGCTAAAAAGAGGCGAAGAACCAACTCGGACTTGTACTGCCCTCTCTCTTGAGAGCTGAACTTCATACAAATAATTAAAACTGGACGAATTCGTTGGACCTGTAACATTACCCGCATGACTAAGAACAAAAAACCCTTCAAGAATTTCAGAGCAGCTTTTTCAGACAAGCTGTTCTAAAAAACAAAAGAACTGAGAGAAATACAACCCGATTTCATACACGCAAGAATCAATTTGAATCAAATACACAACATAACTGACAAGAGTATCAAGAAAATACCAATCATGCGATGAGCAATTCAAGATTAATTACTGCATCAAAAATAGAGATATTGGAAGGTTTATGCTATTTGCACAGCTACTATCATTAGAGCTTTACTTGACATCATCCATCTAAAGGAATCTAAAGGATGATAGCCTCTGTAGCTTCTGTTAAGAAGTGGAGGAAACGGCACTGCACGTGTTGTGTCAGTGCGAGGGGCTTCTCTGGGTAAGGGTGTTACTCCTCGGGGAGGAAAAACCAAGGCCTGTGAGCTTTATCCAGGAGTCGCTCTGCAGCATTAAGAGTCTGATCAAACGGACGGGTCTGGAGGGCAAGCTCTAGAGTGGTGGGAGCCACAATCGATCCAAAGGGGTCGCAGTGGCATAGGCCTTGAGGTCGCCCTAGTCGAATCTAATCTAATCTAAAGGATCTAACCTAACTTTTCGAGAAAAAGAATCATAACTGAACGTGTGTTTCTCACAAATTAAGCATGGTAAATGTAAAATTCACGCTTTCTATTTTTTCGACAATTTAAATGTCAGAGAATTTAAAACAAAACCAAATACAAAAAAAATGTATTTATATCAGATTTTTAAATTATTTAAATACACAGCTACGGCTAATCCTTTCTCCAAGGCATTCTGGTTCATTTTCATAAAAAAAAATTGCAGTTTAAAATAATAAAAGATAGGAAAAGGGGAAAAAAATCAATTTAAAAATAACAGAAAGAATTCTAAAGTAATTAATACGTCAACAGTGCCCCTCTACAGTCTTTCAATTCGAGAGAATTATTGAAGAAATTATATCTAAACTTCCACCACACCGGAGGCAGCAGTCCCCTGGCTAGCATTTCGTTTTAATTAAATAGGAAATCAAATTTTAATTGGAAAATACAGTTTTCAGTAGTCAAGAACACTTGGGCATTTTCCAATTTCCATTTTTCCCTTGGAGTATCATTTCACCAAAAAATGTAACTCTTTTGCAAAATGAATTTAATTATTTTTGGTGATCAGGTTTCTTAAACCCAAATCGTTTCTACTGCACAACTTTATTAATTTAGTAACTCTCAAGTCGTAAATGGCATTTTTGATTCTCTAGAACAGCGTTTCCCAACCATTTTTGGCTCACGTACCACTTGGTAGTACATCATGTTAAATTCTACCACTTCGTAAAAATGATTGTATTTCGTGAAATTTGTTATTCCGAGTGTGTTATTTTACTATTATTATCATCTTTATTTGTATAGAGGTACAATGTAACTGTTGCAAAGGAGTTCAAGTTCATGTTCACTTTATAAACTTTGTAAAGTGTAAGATCTTAGTTTCAAAACTTTCTTTAAATTAAATTTAATGTTGCTTGGACAGAGCTTACTCATTACAATCCAGTCTCTTTAAGCAGATTTTTACATAGTTATCATTCAAGTTCTGTCACATGATATTTCTATAAAATTTTCTTTATCTTTTATCGATAATGATGTAGCTTTTCCTAAATTTTCTTTATAGAAGGGGTTTGAAATCCATTTATAATTTGTGTTTTCAGGTTTTGGGAAAATACTCCATTAAAGACAATTTTAATCCTATTAAATGTGCTATTATATTTTCTCGTATATCTTGAGACAGACCAACCTTATTACTGTACATATTAACAACTTTACTGTATAATATTATTAATTAAAATAATTTTTATGTATTATAAGGAAAAACGTTTCTACGATATTTTTATGATTTAATTTTTTATATCTGCCATTATGGATTATTTTTCGCGTACCACCAACCAGCAACTCGCGTACCACAGGTTGGGAAACGCTGCTTATGATTTTGTTTTTTTAAATTATAGAATTTGTAGCACTGTTGGCTAAGATGGGGAACTGCCACTTGAATTGCAGCTACGTTATACCCCGCAGGAAGAAATTTAAAGAAATTTAGTTTTTCACGGGTTGTCCCCTGATGAATTCAATCCTTGGCTTATTCAGTACTTTTCACTAACATGGATAACATTTAAGCACGGTCCTTTTTTTTTAAAAAAAAAGGCAAAATGGAGAGTTGTTTAAAAGCTTTAAAGGAAAGGGCACGCCTCTTACTTTTCCGAAGAAAAAGGTGAACCAATAAGATTCAGGGTGTTACGTAGCTGACCCTCACCTTAATCCTACGACATTTCTTAAATGTCAAAACCAAACGTTGAAGAGCATAGGAGTCCATGGTTAAGAAGACAGAGGGTTTTCTCAAAAGTAATAAATAATATGGGTTAGAAAGGGCACAAAACGAACAATTTTGGGCATAAAACTTTTTGGGCCCTTATCTCGAAGTACCCGGTAAAGTAAGTTGTAGTAAAGGTTCATTACTATGTAGAAAAAGTTTTTATCTAGGCAACTTACGAAAGCATCACTTCTATAACTTACAAAGAGCGAGCCAGAGATCATTTTTTATTTATCTTGCTAACATGTCAAATGTTTCCAATTCTAACTTCTCTCTGGCAAGATCCATTTTGAGAACCTCCAGTGTCCGAAAAAGTGTAATTTTTTAAAAAAAGGTCTTTATTTGTAAATTTCAACTGTTAAATTTTGTATTCATGGTTTTTCTACAACTTTATTTGAAAAATTCGATTAAAAGCACTCCTGGCAAAAGGACGAGGTAGGTAGGTTTTCCTGTAAAAGGACTATTTGAATATTATTAAAAGTTTTGTGTCCTGCTTATTATAATAAAAGGGTTAAAGGTGTTGATAAAATTCCACAGCTGGTGGCGCCACTGTACTGGAATGGATTATTTACTTCTTTAGGATTTTATTAAAATAATTTTCAGCAATTATCATTAAGTTTTCTATTATCAGTGCACTATTATTGGGTCTATTTTATTTTTAAATACATTTTTCTAGAAAAATTTGATTTTAGGGACTTTTTGGGAAGAGAAAAGATGGCTATTCCCTTTAAAATACCTTTTATAGGATAATGTTTTTGGGGAACATTGGAGGTGTCAATAAGTTCACAATAAACAAAATTTCTTTCTTCATACCAACGTTTCGGTAAATATATAACCTTCTTCTTCAGGGTATTGTAAAATTTGTGGAGTCATAACTGTAGCTGATGATATTAGCTAAACATTAAAACTCCAAATTTTTTCAATACCCCGGAAGAAGAAGGTAATATATTTACCGGAAAACGTTGGTATGAAGAATAGTTATTTATTTAACAAGTGTGGAAAGTAGTACTTTTCCTCACACGTGGCAGGGTTTGCACGCGCGAGCGTCTTTACTGGTGGTTGAAAGAAGTGGCTTTACCCACTAGTGAGGTAAAGTTGGGCATTACACAGCTGATTTTAATTGAGTAATGAGAACATTCCTACATGGTTGAAGAAAAACAAAATTTGTTTTTTGAATTTATTGACCGCACCTTCAATTTCCCCCGAAAATCATCAATTAATAACGGTCAAAAAAACCAAAACTATCATTTTTAGGATAATTTAAGACTACCTGCAAGTTGGCGAGAAAATTCCAAAATTGCCGGAAGTAAGTAAATTGCTCAAAGGACCTTTTTTTTTTTTTTTCTCGAAATGTCACCAAAATTTTCGCTAAATTTTGTATTTATATCTAAAAGTTTCTATTTGAATTTATTTTAAATTTGTTTTAGACATTTTGAGGAGTTACTTAAAACCAGGTAACAACTCCAGACTTGGAAGTAGTCGAGTGTGGATGTTTTTATTTTTAGGGAAAAAGAGGTTATTACTTAATAAAAGGAAAATCCTGTAAATCAGTTTTCCCAACCAATAATAGCAGATTTACAATCAGAATGGAGTAAAGGAAATGTGAAAAAAATGTTCTCCCTCTATTTTATTTTTTTGGATAAACCGGTAGTCGGGAAAATTCAATTCAAATAGACAACTTTTCCAGAATTAAGTTTATATCCTTCTTTTTTTGGGGGGCAGAAAAGAAGGATGAAGAAAAATAAAAAAAGGGACTGTATTTAAGGAAACAGCCTTGCTCTGTCCTTAATCCAAATCTCTCATCCTTCCCTAGGACCGAGATGCTGGAGAAATTAAGGTTCTTCCTTTTTATGCCCGGTTAGACAGTGTGAAAGCCTAACCTACAACAATGACTCGCAGGAATAGGTTTTCCTTCTGAACTCCATTGTTGCTTTTCTTTTCTTAGAATTTTTCTCTTTTTTTTTGCCTTTTTCTCCTTTTTACAAAGCTCCTGATTAAGTCGGCAGTTGAGAGTGGGATACTTTTATTACGTTACAGCGAAAGGAGCTCTAAGATTTGTTATTTCAATTCTGTTTATAGCTCTTATTAAATAATACTGTGGTTGAAGTTCTGTCTTATTTGTTTAATTAAATACACGCAGGGCCTTGCAAATCTGGGGGCGAGTGACTTAAAATCAGCTGAAAGGTACATTTGTTTATTTATTTTTTAATTCAGAATAAAAATATTTTTTAAAAAATTTATTAGTTAAGTTAGACCAGCGCTAGATGCACCATTAGTAACAATGACAATAACTGACACCTCTACAAACTCACTAATTGAGGGGAGAAGTTACCCATGAGATAACTCTCCCTAAGTCGTCTCCAGGATTAGCTACTCTCCTCAGAAGAGAGAAAATCGCGAGGCCACTGGCGTTTTAATCGCCTGGGAGGATGATCTGGATGGTGTTGAGATGATAAATGGCGGACAAGAGGATTGGAATGAGAGTGTAAGTTCTGATGAAAACTTTTATAGCGAGTTCCAACAACCTGGACCTACAAACGGAATTTCCAGGTCTAAGTGGATAGTTAGATTTGAAACGTAAAATGGAGCCGTTAACGATAGTGTGGAGAATTTTAGACTGAAGAGTTTGAATTCGTTGAAGATTTGGAGCGTTTCGTTGAACCCCACAGTTCAATACCGTGCAGTCCAGGCGGGTTTTAGAATAGAATTGTAAATCAGTCTTTTGTTATTAAGTGAAAGATTTGATCGTTGGTCTAGCAGTCTTTTAAGTAGTCCATAACGTCTGTTAATTTCAGTTCGTTTAAGTCGTGTGTGCGGGTTCCAAGTCAGTCTTTTGTCTAAATACAGCCCAAGATAACGGACAACAAATAGCAGGAGGAATTGGAATTGAGTCATAGAAGATTGGAGGAAGAATGATGCGGCGGAGAGTAAAAGTAATGTAAAAATATTTAAATCAATAAAATTGTTTAGGCTGTAAACCAACTGATTATGGGACTTCCCAAAAACGACCAGAAACCCTCCTCAAATTAATTTCCCCCCCCCCAAAGGTTTCAAGCTAAGACTGGCAAGTCTATTGATCTCAGAATGAGAACTTTAATGGTTTCTTAGATAGCCAAAAACATATTTGCTACAGTTTTTTTAAGATAGTCATCGAACATTCCCTTTTTTTGATTTTTTCTTAACCCCAACAGAAAACACCTAAATTAATAATAGTTTTTTGCTGGCTACTCTGGCCAAGATGGGTGACACAAAGTACAGGAGTTGCGGTTGGACGGCCTTGACTGGAAGAGTCGGTTGAATGGCAAAAAGATTTGAGGGAACACTATTGTTCGACGACTGAACAAAATAGTGAGTAGAACCTTGAGAACCGAATACATTTTTTTGTTACTTTATCTGCTTCTGCTTCTTACAAAATCTAGTTTCACGATTTAAGCCTTATTATTTACAATGCACTTAAATAAAATCAGTACCACAAAATGTGCACACAGTAAATAAATAATTTAAAAAAAAAAAAAAACAATATTCACGTTAATTCAAACAAATAAAAATAAGAAGAAGAAGAAGTTACTTCATATCCTGTAAAATCTGAAATATAACTGTGAAAAACTGTGATATTTAATAAGAAAACACGTATCACTATTACGCTATAAACTTAAGTATGAATTTAAAAAGACAACCAAAAAGAAAATACTAAAGATTTAACTCTACGTAAACTATACACTAAATCCTCGCCATTTATCTACCTATTATTAAAAATTAATAAATACAAAAAAAAAAATAAATTAACAATCCCCTTATTCTGCTGCTAAACAACAACAAGAACAACAAATTATGTTTCATGAACAATAAATTGTTAGATAGGTCCGACGTATTAAAAAATAAAAACTACTTCTTTTTTTTTTAAATTATAAAAACAGTGGACAGATTTTTTTGGTGATAAAATTTAATTCATTTAAAAGGAAAAAATACTCTAAAATTGTCTAAACTTTATACTGTAATATACGGCCCTTCTTTACAAAAAAATTAATTCTACTCAAAAAAAAATACTCGTTCTTAAACTAATTAGTAAATATGTTCGTGAAAAAAAAGGAAGTAACCCTTCTAAAAAATTTTACCTTCCAAAGGTAATAAAATTATGTAAAAATAAAAATAATTACCTTAATTACTGTAATTAAAGAAAACATTTTCACTAAATAAGTATAAAAAAAACACTCAATCTAATTAAAAATGTCTAAATTATAAGTCTATGTTTTGTTTTACAATGATAAGGGCGGAAGACATATGAATTTTGTTAAAAAGGGTTATAACTAAAGGGCAATAGATTTTGGATAGATATTCAGTGGTTTTTTCCAATTAATATCGTATTTCTTGATTTGCTACTCATGCTTACTATAATATGTTATTGAATATTTTTGTTTTTTTAGTATAATAATAACTTTGTTACAAGTTACATATATTTAAAAACAAAACTTGTTAAGAATTTTACTCTAAAAATAAAATGAAATAATAATAGTAAATCAAAAAACTGGGTATTTTTATAAAAATGAAAAAAAAAAACTATGGAATAGATAGATACACTAATGTAGCTCCAAAAATTAATTAAAAACTAACCAAAAATACACTGAAAATATATTATAATGCCCCAAAAATGGTTTGGCCCAAAGACGGAGTGTCTAAGCTTGAAGGGTGCCTTAAGGGTCATATTTAATAGAAAAACGTTTACTGGCTCTGAGCGGTTATAAGCAATGCCCGCAAAGCTAAGATAGTTTGTTTACTGGATTCAATTTCCCCAGTCTTAGGCCTTGGATTTTATTTTATGTTTAATATGAGAAATTTATAGTAAAGTATGTTTGTTGGCCGCCTCTGGCCCACAACACCTAATTTGGTAGTTGGGACGTAAAGCCCCGCCTGAAAAAAACAAGCATTACTTTACTTTTACTTTTAATAAGTTTTCAGTGTATTTTAAGTTTAAACTTTTCTGGGAGCTGTTTCTTCATAAAGTAAGTTCAAACTAAGTTTTCCATAAAATCTAAACCTAATTAAAAATATTATTAAAATTAATAATAATATAGTCCTGTATAATTACTAAAAATATACACAATACATTTTTAATTTAGGAAAACAATAGGTACAGACGGAAAATAGACTTTACATTCTTAGTAAAGATAGATTTCTTTCATTTTAATGATATTTTTATGGCCTTAATTAAAACACTAACTAAAACACTAATAAAACATAGATTATACAACTGTATTACACATTAATTACTATATGTATATATTTGAGTGTTTGTAATTTTGTAGTAATAATATTACAATATAGAGTTTTCTTTACCTGTAAATTAATACTAAATATTAAGTATAGAACGAATATAATGTTTTGAATCTACAAATAAAGAAATTAAATTTAGCGACGACCTCATGCGTCTCTACAAAGTAACCTTAGGTATTGGTCAATTAGTTAATAACAAAGGAATCAATACTGTCTTAACGGAAGTAAAAGAAATAATCCCACCCAACTACTGTAAACAAAGTTACTAATGATTTTAAGAAAAAACGGGAAAAAGGAGTCGAAGAAAATAAATTTGAACCAGGAAAACCAAAATGAAAATCCCAGATGTAAATTGAGGCTTTGATAAACAATAGTTTGCACGAACAATTATGTTGTAATTGAAATGAGGACAAATTCTATTTATTGACCACAATCCTATGAGGTTCTCGTATCAGCGAAATGTAACTAATTGCGGTTTTGCCCGAATACTGTAACGAAACATAATTTGATCATTAAGGCCTTAACGAGCTAACAGCAAAAGCATAAATATCATTTACTTGACTCGTTCAGCGGTTAATGGAAGCTAGCTACGAATATTCAGTTGCTGTTTGTCTCATTGTTTAGTGGGTTTTTTGGGTTATTTATTTGGTTGTTGCGTTCCAAAGCTTCGCTTACAATCTGCTGAGTAATAACTAGCAAAAGTTCTTAGGTGGCTCCAAATAAACTGCCCAAAATGCCAAAATTTGCCTTCAAAATAGCTTATAAGCCAACATCTCCCCATCTAAATCAATCCCAATTCTACGTGATCGCCACCATCCTTACATTTCGATTTTATCAAAATTTTAGAATATCTCGTAAGGCTATATATATAAAAAAAAACTAAACTGCGTAAGACCCATTCTTTTAATTAACCTCCTATGTTCAGGTAATCGCAGACAAGATAAATAAAAATGGAGGACATGTTTCAAAGATTTCTCATGGCCAATTCTTGCACGAATTGCCTCCCACCCAAATTTTATCAAAAAAGGAACCATACCCAGTAAGAATCACTGAATCATTTGAGAAGACTTTTTTAGAGCGTTCCATTTTTAAAACTCCCTAATTAAAGGGGGCGAAAAACGATTCTTTATTACATTTTTCTCGGAACCAGAATCAGGTTCACTTCGTGCCATACTTAGATTGTGTTCGCAGGTTCTGGTTTCATGTCCCTATTGAGACCTTCCGGCATTCCTCGATATCACACGTGTTTAGGTAGACCTTTCTATATCTTTGACCACTTACCACTTACAGTGTCAGTAGGCAACTATTTGTAATCTATCCAGCCTCAAGTACCAAAAAATAAGATAAATACCAAGGGGGGAAAAAAACACAAAATTGGGAATATTAACTATTGATTTCATGCTAAACCCAAAAGAAATAATTTATTTTAAAAATTATTTTCCACACTAAAAAAGAAAAACAGGAAACAGGAAATTAAAATGACAAAAAGTTCTAAAACTAAAATGAAATCAAAAAATTAAACAAAACAAAATGGATTCTAAAATAAAGAACATTCGATTCTATGCGCTTTATTGTTCTTTGTTTTTGAACCACTACGAGCGTCGTTTGAAAAGTCCGTGCAAAAATAAAAACTACTTAATTTTTTGGGATAAACCTTTTTTATTTTTCAACATAGTCTCCTTTAGGCTTATACACTTCGTCCAACGCTGCTCTAGTTTGTTGATCCCTTCCGAAAAATAGGATTGGTCCAAGTCTGAAAAATAGCTATTCGTTTCTACAATCACCTCCTCGTTTGAATAAAATCTTTTTCCCGCCAGCCATTTCTTCATATTGGGGAACAAATAGTAGTCCGAGGGAGCCAAGTCTGGAGAATAGGGGGGGATGTGAAACGAGTTGGAACCCTATTTCCATTAATTTTGCGACCACAACTGCTGAGGTGTGAGCTGGTGCGTTGTCGTGATGGAAAAGGACTTTTTTTGTGGGCCAATCGTGGGCGTTTTTCTTGCAGCTCGGTTTTCAAACGGTCCAATAACGATGAATAATATGCACCTGTAATAGTTTTACCCCTTTCCAGATAGTCGATGAGGATTATTCCTTGCGAATCCCAAAAGACAGTCGCCATAATCTTTCCGGCCGAAGGAACGGTCTTCGCCTTTTTTTGGCGCAGATTCCCCCTTGGTAACCCATTGTTTAGATTGTTCTTTGGTCTCAGGAATGTAGTGATGTATCCATGTTTCATCCACAGTGACGAAACGACGCTTAAAGTCTTGCGGATTCTTCTGGAACAGCTGCAAACCGTCCTTGCAACACTTCACACGATTTCGTTTTTGGTCAAGCGTAAGCAATCGCGGCACCCATCTTGCGGATAGCTTTGTCATGTCCAAATGTTGATGCAAAATATTATGTACCCGTTCAGTCGAGATGCCCACAGCACTAGCAATCTCACGCACCTTCACTCTACTGTCATCCATCACCATATCATGGATTTTATCAATGATTTCTGGCGTCCAGTACGTTCAGCGTCACTTGTGCCCATATGGCCACTCCGAAAATTTTGAAACCACTTATAGACTGTTCTAATCGAAGGTGCAGAGTCACCATAATGTTTATCAAGCTTCTCTTTGCCTTTCATAAAGTAGTGTTTAATCAACACACGAAATTCTTTTTCGTCCATTTTTTTGAAAATCACTCGACTTCCTCGATTCAAACGAATGCCAAACACAAAGAAATAGACCGATCTGGCTGAAACTTGGTGTGTGTTCTTCCAAGAGATGCTACTAACTAAACATAACCTCGATACTCGCCAGTGGTGCTATCTCTCTGACTTTGCACGGACTTTTCAAACGACCCTCGTATTTTTGTTTGTATTCACCAAATTCTAAATATATTAATACAAAAACAATAAATTAATATATATTTTTTATTTACTTTATGTTGTTTTCATTAAAGAATAAAAACTAAATTACAACAAAAAAGAGACAAAACTGAAGGGCCTAATTATAATTTTTATTAAGTAACGATCAACTAAGATATACTTTCTACGACGGGGATTTTCTTGCCAAGTATTTTCAAAATCATTTTTTTACACTTGTGAATAAATAATATTTTTTTTACTTATTATTTGTTTTTTTTTTCTATGCTTACACTTAGTTTTTTACCTTGCCTGTCTGATCTTTCCTCATTTCACTAATGGCTGTTCTTACTTGTGCCCTTACTAATGAATTGCAAATCATCTTTTCAATTTGTTGTTATCTGTTTTCTTTTTATAAATTTATTATCAACTCTCTCCTTAGTTCCCCATTTTTGGCTTTAGTGTTGTAGCTACATGGTGTCCCAATACATCCGGACTGACTGCGCTGTGGTTGTTTACTCGCTTCGTAGCAGGATGAATTCTTGTCTTCCATTTTTTCTTTGTCCAAAGATGTCTTTTTGTTCTTTTCATTTTTTTTTTTTTTAAAGAGAATTGCAGAGAAAGAGCGTCATGATTTGCTTTGACTCCTCTTGACCAAACCGAACTGATGGGTTGAATCTTTGGTAGTTGGTGTTGATGTTCACAAAGTGACTTAAAACGCTTTAAAAACAGTCAAAAGTGAAAACAAAAAAAAAACACATTTAAAAATTAAATTAAAGGTGGCCATTTAGACCGCCTTTAGACCCTTAGTTTTTACATAAAACATATTTTATGTTGACAATTCATATCTATTGTCTACTCTATATATTAAAATTATACTAAAAATAATAAACCATAAAAACGAAAACGAAAAAGAAGAAAACCAAAAATTAACTGTGTGTATTTGTAAAATTTTAGTCATGCGCAAGATAAAATCTTTTTATTGCAACTTTTTAATTAAAAATTTGTATTAAAAAATATTAAACGTCACCACAATTCTTCCAATTTGAATATTCAGCCATTTTTTTTAAAAAAAATATTATTTTAGTCCTCCATTTTTTCTCTTTTCTAACCGCCATTATCCGACCTGAAATCGTTCGAAAATATAAGAATAATTAGATCCAAAAGAGATTAAAAAAAAAAAAAAATATGTTGATTACCAATTCGCTACATCGACTTTCTACTGGTGCTAAAATTCGCTAAATTATGTAAACATTTAATGAACAACGGGGGATAGATTGTACACTAAACTACACACTGACCTAAACAACACTTAAGGTTGTTTTTAATTCATTTCAAAATCAATTTCACTTTGATTACTACCTATATGAACCTATATGAATATATACACTGCCGCTCAAAAGTTTAAGACCACCTGTTATTTATATTAATTAATAAGTTTTAATCACTCAAAACCCTAATTACACTTACGGTAGGCATACGTTCAATGGCGGTGCTTCAAAAGACGTGTATAAGATTGTAACAGGTGACGAATCATGGATATATGCGTATGGAGCCGGAAACTAAACAGCAGTCGACTGTATGGGTGTTTCAAGATGAACCAAATCCAACAAAAGTTGTTCGCGCTCGAAGCACTTCGAAACAAATGGTCGCCTGTTTTTTCGGAAAAACTGGTCATGTGGCAACAGTCCTTTAGAGGAACGTAGAATGATCAATTCTGAATGGTACACAACCATTCAGTTTGCTGGAAGTCTTCGACGAAATAAGGAAAATAAACAAGCGCTGTCGGATCATTCTTCATCAAGACAATGCCAGCTGTCACACATCTCGTCTAACAGCCGACTATTTGAGCACTCAAAAAATCGAATCATACAGTCCTGATTTGGCACCAAATGACTTCTTTTTATTTCCGAACGTCAGAATAAATTACGTGGACAACGATTTTCGTCTGTAGAAGAAGCCGTTGATGCATTCAAGCGGAATGGAAAAAATGCTTTGACAAGTGGGTTCGAATGCATGCAGAAGTGTATAGATCATAAAGGAGAATATTTTGAAAAACAATAAAGTCATTTTCAATGACAAATTACTGTTTTTTTATTATTAGGCTCAAAATATAAATAGTGCCCCTCGTATATTGAACTGTGTACTTCTGTTAACATATATTAAAGCTTCATTGTTGAAAAACAATGTTAATTTGTGTTATTTATTCCAAAATATATCGAATATTCTCAAAAAAATGAGGTGGTCCTAAACTTTTGACCGGCAGTGTAGGTTTCGTAACCGTAAATTATTCAATTAAGGATTCAAAATTGGCGAGGAATCGGTCAAATAAAAAAAAAAACTCGTCTTTTTGCCAACGTTTCGGACAAATATATTGCCTTCTTCAGGGCGTGGCTATGCTGGTTGGTTGTGTTACAGAAAATCTATTTTCAGAAGACAGAAGAAAACTCAGGAAACAGTTTTCTGTAACACAACCAACCAGCATAGTCACGCCCTGAAGAAGACAATGTATTTGTCGAAATGTTGGCAAAAAGACGAGTTTTTTTTTTTTTATTTGGACCGATTCCTCCCCAAATTTTGAATCCATAATTTGTAAAAAAACAATAAAATAAGATAGAAACAATCTCTGATTTGTGCTAACAATAAAACTGTTCCAACAATTTCTACGGAAATTATATACAAGTTGTTCTATATTTGGAAATTTGTCTAAACGGTTGATCTGTTTTCAATTCTGTAAGTTAATAGTGCATTAAATTTGTTTATTCCTCTCTCCATCTTCCTAGGAGCTTTTAAAGATCTGTATCTGTTATTTGTAACCAGAGTTAACACTGACTAGAGGTCGTTAGTGCGTTGAAAAAAGCTCAGAGCGCCTAGCAAAATACTTATTCAAAAACCGAAAGAAATATAGAAAAATTGACAAGGCGAAATCGTTGCAAAAAACAAAACAAAATAATATCAGTGCTAAGTCATACATCATAATCTGTTGGATACAGAAATTTGTGCTTCGCCTAGTTTAAAACCTGCTAGTCGAGTTAAAAGAATGGAAGTGAAACTAAATTGTTGGTGAATAAAGATCTTATTAGAAGGAATTATGGTCTAGAAAAGGAAAAAAAAAACAGTTACTGATCAAGAGAAAACAGATGTTTAAATATCTGGACCAGCATTTGGATTTATTTAAGTTGGGTAGTGTAAGAAATGGGGTGGTGCATTTAACGGTTCTGGGCAAATTTAAGAGTTTGCACTCCGAAAAAAGTTGGGTTTGGGGTATAGAAGAAGAATGATCAAGATTTGTTGATGAAAGATCAAGAAGAGTAAAATAAAGATACAGTTGCATATAACCAAACAAGATCTCAGTATCCAAGAACATAGACCGTTAAGATCCAAAGTTAAGTGCAAAGAAAGTTGTTCAAGTCAAACTAGACTGAGGAGATATCTTTTAAAAACAAAACGACATTTAAATCTAAAGTCAAAATTCAATAGCTTTATTGAGGACTACGAAATTCTTGTAAAAAACAAAATATATGAAGTTACAGGAATCCATAAGATATTAGTGGAAATCGGTTCACAGTTGATAAGGTTACGAACGACCTAACATGATACATTACAAGGGTTTTTTCTTCATGGGATTTGAGGGCTGTAGCAATGAGGTTCTCTCAGTTTTCACATTTATTTTCAGTGTATCCCAGCCTGGCATAGTAAATCCAACCTGTATCCTGCAATCCGTTTATACAGGAAACACATCCCCTCTACTCTCTAATATTATTATGCGGGTGAAACCACTAAACCTCGCAGGCAGATCTCTTTGAATACTCTTGAAGTACGCAGGACCTCCTTCAATAGTGCTCGCATTGGTGGTTTAAACTTAACATGAACAAATTACAACACAAAAACGATAAAACCACCTATCGGTAGGTATTAGTATAGAGGTTACGAAGCATAGATTTGTTAGGGGAAGATCCCCAGTTCGAATCTTGTGGTAGCTACTTTTAATTTTTTTTTTTTTATAAAAAATGTTAATAGTAAAGTATAGGCTTTTGCCTAATTTTATCGACAACTAATCCTGGCTTTCCTTCATTCAACCAAGTCTGCAACACGGTATTCAACCTGACTGGATAGTGGACTAACTTGGAATACGTATACATACCCGACTGAAAAAGACAAGAATTGGGCAGAAGATACAATCAACTGAGACCTTCTTATTGGACCAAATTCTACCGTGAACAAACAAAACTATTTACTAAAGATTTTTGCAAACAATATGGACATAAAGGAGCCGAACAGCGGAGATTCAGAGATCTCTATCAAATCTTAGGTATACAGTCTTTTCCAAAAGAATTCCCTAATAAGTTTCCAATGATACCTTCCATAAGATTCCGTTTATCTCAGAATTAATCCAATATCCTCAGCTTCCACACTAATCTATCCAATAATCCTAGTCCTACAGCTCCACTTGTGAGTCCCATTTGGACAACCCACCAAGCCGCTTTAAAAGGAGATATTCCCGAGATCAAACCAGGATAGTCCTCTTCACAAGCTCATCAGATATGACACTTAGGACCACGTATTTTCTATATAATAACCAAATTGTAGTATGATACATAACTTACACAGATTGCAATAAATAATCATTTGAACAAATTATAAAGATTTTTTTTGTTCGCTTAATAAAAATAAAATAGTCTTCATTTTGAATATACAGTTTAGTAAAGAACAAGAAACAAGTATACTGCGAATCATTTTATGTAAAAGAATTATCGTGAAGAATTAAAAGAATTTATGTTCCCATTTCTGCAAATTTGCTAAAGATATAATTTCTCTTTCTGCAATCAGTACCAAAGAATGTAAACGACAATATATATTTTTTTATAATTTTCCTTTTAGCAAATTGAATTTATAATCCAAATATATTACAATCTTGCCAACATACTCGGAATGTTTTTGCTCCTGAAAATTTAATAATGGAAATATGGCGGAGAGAAAGACGCGAGATTCCTTTTTTAGTACATTTCCTTAAATATTATTTAATGAAAATCTGGTCATAAAATAAGAAAATTGTATTTATGAAAATTACCAAGTAAATTACTTTAAAGGCCAAATGGTTTTCTGTAAAAATAAATTCCATTTTACTTCTCTAACTTAAGAAAAATGAATGGCTTTTAAATTCTTGTTGAGTTTTACGCTTAAAATTTGGGAATCTTTTTTCTTCGATCTATAAAGAACTAAATAATAATTGTAATAAATGTTTTAATGGAGAAACAGCATGCTTTGGAAATCCTTTTTGAAGAGCCAACATAAAGTGCAACTATCTTATCTCATAAACGATCCATTCGTTTGGATAATTCACCAAAGTTTTCCTTCTACTTATAGTACCATCAAGTCTTCAATAAAGTACTTTTATCACGAATGTTGGTAGAGATGTACCTAGTTCTGTTTCATGGTTCTTCAAATTCTCCTGATTTCCCCGCTTTGTCTTCCTTTTGGTAGTACTCTTAAGAGTGCCCATGTCTTTACCCAAAAACCGTTGGTTGATTATTTCAAATAATTTATCAGCTGCTTTAATGATAAATTAACAGGGAAATGTGAGAACTAAATTCGTAACTTTTGATGTCTCATTTGTTAAAATCACCCAGTCAAACACATCTTCAAAATAGCTCTTTCCCAACATACCGCCATCACTTCTTACTGGCAGCTTTTCTAGTCCAAGAAATCCCGAAGACTTATTATATTTCTTTCAATTTCTTCATTTTAATTCACGTCATACCCGCTCTTGTCTCTTCCATCTTTACATTCCTTCCCAAAAGACGTTCAGCCAATGACAAATTCTTGTCACTTCAATTTAGAACTCTCTACCTGTTTATCTTCGACACCACTTTTCTCCAACTCGTCTCTATTTTCATCTCTACCAACTCCAAGCTGGCCATTTCAGCAGCATCTTAAGTTATTCTTTAAAATTATATATTTCTGTTTAATTTAGTGAAAAGTATGTTCTATTACTATCATTTACCCTTTATTTAATATTTAGATAAAGGTTCTCTCAATTTTGTTTGAGTTCTAAGTTGTGAATGATTTATTTCTATTAGCCAGATTAGGCTATTTGTTTTTTTATTCCTAAGACACTTATGCCCTACTATTAGACTACAGGAGCCCAGTCTACTCAAAATAATAACGTAGCTATTTTCATAATTATTTGCCAGCATTGAAACGCATCTTCTATCCGGAACATCGTACCGTAAGTACGCGTTCTCTGAGCAAACGAACGCTTGCAAAATGTTTGGGCAGGTTAAGGTGGGTTTGTTCTTCAGCTTCCAGCAATACCAACAGTTCTTCTCTACTTCTTTCCGAGATAAATTGCTTTGAAAAGGGTATAACGGTTTGAAGAATCAACTTCGAATGCCTTTAGATGTTTACAGAAAAGTAAAAAGCGATATCGTGATTATCACACGAACAACAATTTTAAAACCAGAAAATTCTAGTTTTACCAGTCCAAAAGTTTTTTTTGCGAATTCTCCATGATTTCTTTCCCTGACTAGATTAAGGGAAGCATACATAGTGACAAAATTTTGGAATTTTAAGTATTCTCGAATCTGTTGCAGCTTTCTCATAGTTGTATAAGTGTAAGAAAATTGATGAAACTAGTTGAAAAATCAATCTTCGCTTTTAAATCCAATCTTGGCAATCCAAGCTTTACAGAAAGCAATATTTCTTCTTGGAACAAAGTTAAATTATAACCTCCCGGAGGCAAAAACAAATCCATTCTTGGAGCTTCAAGAACAAATTATTTTAAATTTTAAAAAGAATAAAGTTTTAAATAAAGAGAAATAAAATAAATAAACGTGGATATAAAGGTCATCTTGTGGAAGAGAAATTAAAAAAAATATATACTGTGAAAAAATTAAAGGAAGAAAATCAACGGCAGAGAACTCTATAAAGTGCTTTTTAAACAAAAGAACTTTGATGAAAAAATAACAATAAATAGAAAGTAAAAAAATATTAAAAAATGAAAAATATGAGAGAGTTATGAAGTGCAAAGCTATTAATGGCGGTGATGGAGAGAGAGTGAAAAGAATATCTTAGCAAAGAAGTAAATATATATTGGAAATGGATTTTTTAAAAGAAGAAAAATATGACAGGTGGATTATATAAAAGTATGAACAACACTCTTCAGTGGAAAATAATAATAATAAAAGGTGGAAATGCTATAGAAAGAGCGTTGTTCGCAGGCTCCTGAAACAGTTCTCTTCATTGGAGAGCTCAGAGCGTGCTTTTTGAAAAGATCTTTGCCACATTCTCTTCAACATTTCTCTTTTTACCTCATTCTTCTGGGCATTCTCTTACCCCGCCATTTTCACATAAATATACATGCACACACATAGCAAAATGTAGAAACGTTTAACGCGCCAATAAACAACGCTAGAACGTTCACTAATGCCAGCGTTCCACAACAACAATTCTAAACAGTTTAAATGGATTCCCAAAGTAATGTATTGATTTTTCAAAGACTGGAAATTCTAATGTTCTAAAATAACCTTTTAAATAAGTAACTCCTCTGTAAATGTCTTTCACAAATCAAGCAAAATTTCTGCCGCTTTCAGAAATACAGAACACAAATTTTTCTGCCCCGAAGAGTTTGATATTAAATTTAATTTAAATATAATTTCCTTAAAAAACAAGTTTTATTTAAATAGGATGAAAAAAATAACTGCTAATTTCAGTCATATTTCGTATTTTTTTTATTATTTTATTGAGCCGAGCATTCGACTAGGGACTACGAGGTGTGGCTATTAAATAACGAGACTGATGCTGCTACAGAAGAACTATGCATGCGCCAAATCCTAACTATCCGACAGCTGTGCAGCCTTCTCTTTCGATTGCAGCGCCTCAAGTGTTAGTAGAGAAATCTGTTTGACCGGAACCGTCGGTTGTGTAAGAGGTGTTAGTTTCGTTTTGCCTAAAATATGATACTACAAGTGTAGTAGAGCAACGAATTGTGAAATTTCATATGAAACTGGGTAAAACCGCTACTGAAACTTATCTTTTATTAAAAGAAGTTTATGGAGATGAATGTTAATCACGTGCGCAAGTTTTTGAGTGGTTCAAGCGTTTCCAAGATGGCCGAGAAGACGTCGGATATGATGACCGCCCGGGTGGCCCTTCTACGTCCAAAAGGGATGAAAACATTGATTATAATTAGTCAACATTTCTACCGTGAGGTGCTTGCTCAACTCCGTGAAAAAGTAATGAAAAAAACGACCCGATTTGTGAAAGAACTAGTCACGGGTTCGAGATCAAGACAACGAGCCTGTCTGTTAAGACGTTTTTAGCCAAGTACAACAACCCATTTTAAGGCCATCCGCCTTATTCGCCTGACCTGGCCCGATATGACTTTTGTCTGTACCCCCAAAGTCAAATCTGCATTAAAAGGAACACGATTTCAATCCGTTGAAGCTGTGTAAGAAAAAGCGGCACGCGTCATGCAGGAGCTCACAGAAAAAGACTTCCAGCACTGTTTTCGAACAATGGTAAATTCGCATGGAGCGTTGTAGGGGTAGGGGAGGGGTGTATATTGAAGGTGATAATAACTAAATATGTTTAAATTTAAAATCAAATGTTTTACAGCAATAGTCTGGTTATTTAATAGCCACACCTCGCAGGTCATCTTCAAGGCTAATTGGCAATGCAATATTTTACATCATTAAAGGGATGGTATGTCTTCTGTCTTTACTGCTCATGGACTAGAAGATGACCCTAGTCCCTAGGTCGAAAGCTCAGCTCAATATATAAAAATATTCAAAATATGACTGAAATTAGCATTTATTTGTTCATCCAATTGAAACAATGAATCAGTTACCAAAAATAATGAACAATATGATTTGTTTATTAATAAAAATTAAGGAAACTTCGAACAAAACGCAATATCCAATGTTGAGATTAGCTGGATTCAGATTTATTTAACGCTTTGTTAAATCTTTAACAAGTAAAACGGGCCTTTTAAACATCAGGAGTTCATAAAATTTTAAAGAGATACAAGAAAGAATATATTTCTTGATTACAGGTAGCAGACAAAAAGGACAAAGTCAAGGCTAATTTAGAAACCATAATGCTGTATTAAAAACAATATATACAGTATTAGCTACTGATATACCGAGCCTAAACCGAATTAATTGATTATTTAAAATGCATAAATTACAATTAACTAAGTTGGTGATTTAGTATTAATGTTATTACAAATGTAGCTTAGCGCTAGATGGAAGTTAAAGGGGAATTTGTAGAATTATTCTGATTGGCTAATAATTATTACTAGTTAAACGATAATGCTAATAATTAGCTTTGTTTCTGTATGCCCTTAGCCCTTTGCTCGATTCTCTCTACTTTGATTGTCAGTACAGGAAATCCATTACCTTTATTCTTGAATTGATTTTCACAGAACTGTGTGCAGTTAAATATTCATCGAGGTCTTCTACTGGTATAATAAGATCATCAAAGCAGAAAAATGATTTGTGCATAAACTTCCTTGCTCCATTGCCTAGACCAGGGATGGCGAACCTTTTTGAGACGTGGGTCAAATTTTGTATATATTTTTTGTTTAGCACTAGCTCTTGGGTCACTAATGCCCATTTGCACAAGAATTAAGTTTAAAAATTTTAAACTGAATATTTTCAAAACTAAACATTTTTAAAATTCAGTTGGCTTAACGGGTAAAACGGGACGAAACAAGTGCTATGGAAGTCTCTTTTTACAAACATTACTGATTATTAAATATTATTACCAACCCATGCCTTGGATGTAGCTTTGATTATTATTATCCTTTAAAGCCCGATTCCTATTCCTTAAATTGAAAAGATTTCTATTTATTTATAGTATTATAAGCTTAGAAAATGTTTTTTCTTTAAAATGTTAGCCACAATTTCCTGACAGACGATTGTTATTCATGTCAGTATTCATAAAATTCAAATGGGCTATTTTTATTTTTTTGTAAATATGATAATAAAGTATGTTTTCTATCTATCTATCTATCTATCAAACATAACTGAACAAAACCTGAACCTGAAGAATAATCTAAATATGGTTATTTGCTTTGGGTTGTCGATTTTTTTAACAAACAAAATATGAGTAAAATTATACATTTTTGCTTTATTTCAAATACAACAAAAGCATTTGTCATTATTTGCGTTTTAGAACTGTAGCATTCAAATTGCTTTTGTGTCAATGCGTGATTGAAAAAAATACAGATAGAATATAAATTATCGCACATAATTAGAAAATCTAAATCAACCCGCGTAAACAAACAAATGTTTGCCTAGCAATATTGTGGGTCAGTGAAAAAGCTTGCGCGGGTCAATGTCTGACCCCGCGGGTCATAGATTCGCCATGACTGGCCTAGACCTAGACAGCTAGCAGAGGATGTTTTTTTTTTTTCTGTTGTTTGTGCTGATAAAGTAAAAATAGTTAAAAAAAAAATAAATTGGTCTCAAAAAGAATTATCAATCACAATGTAATAATCGATGTCTCAGGAGATTATTCGCAATTTTAATAATCGTTCGAGATTATTCGATAATAATAATTCGATAGCAAGATTTCCTGCCTCTATTCGCGGACATCCAGCGCCATCTTGTTTTGTTTTTTGTTTTTGAAACAATCTGCCTCAAATTGTGGGTTATTTATTATTTATTTTTTATTCTTTAGTGTGAACTCGGTTAAGTAATTATTGCCAGAGCATAAGCAGTTCGTACTGTTTACTCTCATCAACAGCAAAAAAAAAAAGGGTAGATTCTCTCGTGTGTATGCAGTAAAGAGAGACACAGCACTCATGATAAACGTGATGATGAGTGGGAAGCTGGCAAGTATGGCGTCATTTTACCTGTTCCTCTCGTGTGGTCGTCACACTGAATAGCTACAGTACAAGAGAGAGGGAAACATAAAATGAGTGAGTGAACACGCTCAGTGTGTAAACCGCCGGTGGTAGAGTATGCTACTAGGGTGGAGTACAAAGGGGGACCCCCCCGCAAAAAAGAAAGAAAAAAAGTTAGCGTTAGTTAGGGAGACACTAAACGCTTACTGTGTGAATTGAAGCATACTTTAATAACCTTGTGCTAACGCTCGTATACCCCATGCGAGCGGTTATACCCTAGTATGGTGTTCACCCTGTTATACTTTGTTCTTTAATCTTTTTTTTTTGGGGCCCAAAAAAAAAGTCTACATGGTTCTTCTAATTAGTACTTTATAAAAATCTGGTTGGCAACACTTTCATCCTTCCTTTTTTTGAGAAATTCTGATGGACACAGTTTGTTAGAAGTTTGAAATTTTATTTAAAAAAACACTAAATTTTTGGTTTTTCTTTTTAATATTATTCACTTAAATTGGAACTTTATCTCGAGAAGAATCTCATTTAGTTTAAAAATAAGTTGCTTTCTCAAAAAAACTAGTTAATAACATTTGAGATGAGCTATTCATTCAAAGAAATCATACAAATAAATAATTTAAAAAAATAAAAACAATGTACCCATTTATTCAAACAATTAAAAATAAGCAGAAGTTATACTTTAAACATATCCAGAAAACTCTGAAATATAACTGTGATAAAGTATGAATTGAAAAAAAAAAATACTAAAGAATTCATTCTACGTAAACTATACACTAAATCCTCGCCATTTATCTACCTATAATTAACAATTAATACGAGGGTCGTCTGAAAAGTCCGTGCAAAAATAAAAACTACTTAATTTTTTGGGGTAAACCTTTTTTATTTTTCAACATAGTCTCCTTTTAGGCTTATACACTTCGTCCAACGCTGCTCAGTTCGTTGATCCCTTCCGAAAAATAGGATTTGTCCAAGTCTGAAAAATAGCTATTCGTTTCTGCAATCACCTCCTCGTTTGAATAAAATCTTTTTCCCGCCAGCCATTTCTTCATATTGGGGAACAAATAGTAGTCCGAGGGAGCCAAGTCTGGAGAATAGGGGGGGATGTGAAACGAGTTGGAACCCTATTTCCATTAATTTTGCGATCACAACTGCTGAGGTGTGAGCTGGTGCGTTGTCGTGATGGAAAAGGACTTTTTTGTGGGCCAATCGTGGGCGTTTTTCTTGCAGCTCGGTTTTCAAACGGTCCAATAACGATGAATAATATGCACCTTTACCCTTTTCCAGATAGTCGATGAGGATTATTCTTTGCGAATCCCAAAAGACAGTCGCCATAATCTTTCCGGCCAAAGGAACGGTCTTCGCCATTTTTGGCGCAGATTCCCCCTTGGTAACCCATTGTTTAGATTGTTCTTTGGTCTCAGGAGTGTAGTGATGTATCCATGTTTCATCCACAGTGACGAAACGACGCTTAAAGTCCTGCGGATTCTTCTGGAACAGCTGCAAACCGTCCTTGCAACACTTCACACGATTTCGTTTTTGGTCAAGCGTGAGCAATCGCGGCACCCATCTTGCGGATAGCTTTGTCATGTCCAATTGTTGATGCAAAATATTATGTACCCGTTCATTCGATAAGCCCACAGCACTAGCAATCTCACGCACCTTCACTCTACTGTCATCCATCACTATATCATGGATTTTATCAATGATAACCTCAACAGGGGGTCCAGAACGTTCAGTGTCACTTGTGCCCATATGGCCACTCCGAAAATTTTGAAACCACTTATAAACTGTTCTAATCGAAGGTGCAGAGTCACCATAATGTTTATCAAGCTTCTCTTTAATCTCCTGAGCGTTTTGCCTTTCATAAAGTAGTGTTTAATCAACACACGAAATTCTTTTTCGTCCATTTTTTGAAAATCACTCGACTTCCTCGATTCAAACGAATGCCAAACACAAAGAAATTGACCGATCTGGCTGAAACTTGGTATGTGTTCTTCCAAGAGATGCTACTAACTAAACATAACCTCGATACGCGCCAGTAGTGCTATCTCTCTGACTTGGCACGAACTTTTCAAACGACCCTCGTAAATACAAAAAAATTAACAAACCCCTTGTTCTGCCGCTAAACAACAATAAGAACAAAAAACTGTATTTCATGAACAATAAAAATTGTTAGATACGTCCGACGTATTAAAAAGTAAAAACTAACTTTTTTAAACGATTACATTGACAGGTCATCACAGCTAAAAACCTAAAAATCTCTAGTTTAAATTTTTTGAATAATTTTGAAGTTGTTTGTAAATAAAATCTGTTTGTTGAAATGGCTTTAAGAATTTTAAGAGGGAATTAGCACAATAACAGCAAGCTAGCCCGGCTTAGAATAGAAAACGGGACGGGACCTGCTCCACACGGTACTGCAGGCGCTTATTGTGCCTTCCCCTTTTAGGGACTAGTAGTCGAAACCTCCCCTGTTAAAGAGTTTGAGGACTTTCCCTACCTAGTTCTTTTTTGCGCTACTATTTCCTTTGGCCTCCTCCTCTTCCTGACACAGTCTGCACAACGGTTCCGAGCTAATAAGCCCTACCTTGCGCAGATGCTTCCTGAACCTACCATGCCCCGGTGAATAGGCCTGTAATCAGAGTAATCTGATTTCTGCCCAAGTCCAGAATCTCTTTGTTTCTTTGTTTAAACAGCAAGGGCCATGACACTCTTGCCGTGTTTTACCCCAGGAAGCATCACCCAGATCTTTTCATGCTCTCTCCAGATCCAATCTTTGAGAGCCGCACGAACTGAACCGCTAGTGATCCCCAGGACAGGTTCCGGGCCAATGAAAGGTGTGTTGGCTCCATCCCTGGCCAGTAGATCAGCTGTCTCATTCCCCTTAATCCCACATAGCCCGGCACCCATTCCAGTCGAACTTTATTGTGCCGAGCCAGTTGTTCTAGCGCCTTTTTACATTCCCAAACCAGGAAAGAGGAGGTTCTGAAGGAAGTAAGTGCCAGCTAGCCGGCTTAGTAAGAGACAAAAGAAGATCCGAAAGGTAGTCTAGGCAACCAAAACTACATGAAAGGCTGTACTGCAGGGAAGCAACTTCTCAACAAGAAAATATTGACTCTATGGCAGCGAAAATGGCAATATCTTCAAGGCCAGACTAGCCAGAACCCATTATGGTCAAAACTACTGCATTAGTCCAGCTGCATATCCCCGGCCGTTATCTTAGATCACAATATTCACAAGTTACCTTTAAGAAGATTATGCTATTTAAAGACTCACAAGCAAAGTTAGAGGAAAAATTCAAAGTTCATCGCTGATAAAATTGTATGTTCTAAGTATACTATTCAAGCCCCGCCATTCCCAATTTCCAATAATCATTTATAAAGCCGCACAACACTTTCTATTTCACCAACTTAATACCAACTTAACACCCACCTACACATTTCCTGAAACGCCAAGTTAAGCGCGCTATACATTTAACGTATACTCTGAAAACATGGAAAAAGTTTAGATTGCTTTCTTATCTTTAAAGTTCCTTTTTCTTTTTCCACCACTTTCCTTGGGTTTTCCTTCCTCTCTAAACGGTTGTAGTTCTTGTAGCGATACCAACTTACGCAGGAGGAGGGGGGGGACTTTAACTTAGTTTGCAAGATTATCAAGTTAAGGATTTTCACTTCTGCATCTACTAGGAGTTCTACTCAAGAGAATTCGTGATGAAGGTTTTTAACATTATTTATTAAGTATTTCTTAAATTTTTGCCAACCACTAAACTTACAATAGTTTAACCTTCATATGCTTAAACCACCAATCAACTTGCACCATTTCAATAATTGAAACCAATCAGGTGTGTATAATGGCGCTAAGACAAGACAGCCAATCATTGGCAGCTGATTTTAAACCAATAGAACTCAGTCCAATATTCGCCATTAATCAGCTGTTGCTAATGCTAGGTTATTCTTTTTAAATCAGCTGTAATTTATAAAATAATTCAATAAAAGTATCAAATAGATCAATTTAAATTAATAAGTAAGCTTCTTACTATAATGAATTCAGGACTCGTGAAACTATTTTTATTAAATACCGTTGGAGTAACTCTTGTCTAGCTTTTTTAATTGGGTTATTTAGTTTTTATTTTTATTTTTAGACCCAACATCAATTCAAGCACTCGTGCAATTATCGTAGGAAACAAGGCATTCGTTGAACTCCGTAAACTTATCGGCGCAATTATCAGCACTTGTGATAATATTGTTGAAAATATCGAAATTTTTTAGATATTGCCAAGTAAAGAAAATATCGAAAACACTTAATAATTTTGATAGGATGAAAAAATAAATGCTAATTTCAGTTATATTTTGCATTTTTTTACTGTGCCGAGCTTTCGACCTAGGAACTACACGCTGTAAAAATGTTCCACAGTCCTGAAGATGACCCTAGTCCATAGGTCGAAAGCTCGGCTCAGTAAAAAATGGAAAATATGACTGAAATTGGCATTTCTGCCAATTCACCAAAAATAATCAACAGTAATTAATAATTTATGGTTTGAATACTGTTTGTATTTTTCAAACGATTTTTAGCTCGTCAATATTGATACAAGATATTTCTGGTCCCTCAAACAAAAAAAGGACATCACTTTAATTAAGTAATAATGAAATTAGTCCACGTCAATATCAGCAAAAAAATAATTTCATCAATATTAAAGGATTTTACGCAAAGCTCAGCCTTAATATTCCTTTCTCACTTATTTAAACTATTGTTCAAGTAGCAGATGCTTTAGAAGAAACGTTGTAAGCTCTTTTAATGTTAGCGCATATTTGGATCATCAGCCTTAAATTGTAGAATTAAGGCCAATTCTTGGACGCTTCCTCTAATGTTCTCTTGATGTTCTAAGAAGATGATGTTACAGAATACGTAACAAATTTAAGAGTCGATTTTTTTAACAGAAACTACAGTTTTGTGGCTCCTTGATTAAGAAGTAAACGTATTTAGCCAGGGTTTTTTTTTGTGTACACAAAAGTACATAGATCTCTAGAACAGAAAAATGGCACTAGTTCCAAAATTTTACGACTTAGTAATCACAAATAACTTTTTATAAAGGCAAAGATGGTTAAAATTAATATTTTAGAGTAGAAGGACGTAAATGAACTAAATATTTCAACGCCTTAACACTTTAATAAAGAAATTAAAAAAAAAGAAGAAGAAAATTACAATTATTATTGAAACGCTTATAACGAATTGTAAAAGAGGTGCCCTCCAATGGTGGGGAGACCCCGTTGATTCTGGGCGCAACGAACGTATTGCAAATAAAATAAGTGCAAGGCTGGAAACCACAAGGTCATAACTAGTCTCGGCACAGTCCATTACTGCTGCTGTTGCAAAGCTTCTATACTGAAGTTCACGTCCAATTTATTATTATATGTTGCAAAATAGCTGTAATTGGCAAAAGTTCTTTAAATAATTATTTCAAAAAAACAATTTTTGTGCCAATATATAAAATAGAAATGTAATTCTTTGCTTTGTTAATTTTTGAAAACCCCTGAATTAGAGAAATTGTGTTTTTAAAATTGGCCACTTTGTGCGAGAAGAAATAAAAAGTTATTTAATGTAAGTTGTGACGAAGTTTGGTTTCATAAACCGAGTCTATGTTTTTGACAAAGATGTAAAGTAAAAAAAACTTCTACATCTTTTCCACCCCTAGTTACCCCCAGATTCCAGTTACCAGCTTCCAGGCTTTCCAGGGAAAAACGTCATTCCCATTAAGAACTCCATTTACAATTTTTACCATTTCCAATTAATAATTCTTAGTTAATTAATCTTTATTGAACCGTATTTTGTATTCACAACTAGCAGATAGTTGAACTGTAAATATTGTAAATATTATTGTTTGAGACAAGCATTTCATTCCTATTTCAGTAGTAAATTATGGATTTCTTTTTATAAATCGAATAAAAGACAAGAAGCCATTCAAATGATGGAGAAAAAAATCAAAAGCATTCATTCACAAGTGGATTACAACCTAACTTCCAATAGAACATTATTAGAGGGGCTTCAAATATCTATCGTATAATCACAACAAAATATTTATTATTAAAGGGAAAAAAAAACAGAATTTAGGGTTGCCAGAACTGACATTTTCTATCAAAAGGGCCTTAAGATTGATTGCAACGAAAGAACAGTACCTAGAGGCTGGCTATGCAATAACAAAGAGAGGCTTCGCAAATTGAAAATTAAAAATCATTGAATTTTCTTCCTGGTTGTTAAAATTGTGGAGTTTG
Source organism: Rhodnius prolixus (assembly GCF_049639745.1). Lineage (NCBI taxonomy): Eukaryota > Metazoa > Arthropoda > Insecta > Hemiptera > Reduviidae > Rhodnius > Rhodnius prolixus. Next base: position 11,039,619 of record NW_027411634.1, on the reverse strand, counting down.
TGAAAATGTAAGAAATAATGTATTCTGAAAAAGAGTCATTAATTTTAAGTTTATTTTATTTTTTTTTTTTTTGGCGCATCAACAGCTGAGGTTATTAGCGCCCGGAGCTTTTTCCAGTGCACAGCCGGCCTCCGTACAGTGTTCTCTCGTTACAGACAACACTGTCCATCACCGGACAGTGAGCTGTAAGAAGCTCCTAAGAAGAGAAAATCTAAGGGTCAGCTGCTGGATTCGAACCCGGGACCTCCGCGTGGGAGTCCAGTATGCTAACCTCATAGCTAATCCCTTCCCTTAAGTTGATTATTTTTATTATTATTTTCTTATTACAAACTCAATGAACTCCATTGAAATTACGTAATAATAATATATAAAAGAAATATAAACTTGGCTACCAATTCTTCTGAAAATATTAACTAAAATCGTTTAAAAGCAACCAAAATTTTAGAAAATGTAAACCTCGTTAAATATAAAAATATTTTAAGAAGTGTTTTGTCTAAAAATATGGTCTCATAGAACATTCCCTGCACTTTATCTTTTGAACGTAATTACAGTAATTTTATTAACCTCTAACTGCAAATAAAATTTGGTTTTCTTTCAACATTATTCTCAAAAATTTGATATATTTTAATTTAATTAAAGACAAAATGAACTGCCATGACATTCTGTCTAGATTGCTCTCTTTAAATATCTCACATGCACATATGGTTCTGTTAATGGAGCAGTTTAAAAACAAGAGATTGTACAGTAAAGTACAATCTCCCACACTCAATTATGATGGCAGTGAACTAAAAGCACATATTCCTTTGATAAAAATAAATAAAATGGTTATTTACAGCAGTATTCAATTAAGATTGTTTGAAAGACTATGTTTAGATTAAGAATTGCTCTTAAAAATACATGATTTATCTAGTATCAGTACACCATATTAATTTATTTATTCCTCTTGGTCCATAGAACTAGAAAAGAATGTTCATTTTCTTGCCAGAAAAAATAATGTATCAGAAAGTACATTTTTTTTGAAAGCAGTTGATCCACATGCGTATTACAATAACGTATTGCCCTCTAACTTGGCGGATTTAAACCTGGGATCTCGAGGAAGGTATCCAATGCTCTAACCACTAAGATAAATCAGTTCCCTCTCACATTTCCGCCATTCTTACCGCACTGTGTAAAAGGACAGTATTGCGGTAATAGGAAATCGATATTGTAGTTTCCGGTTTTACAGAGATCCTTAACTACGTACTTGTAATAAAAAATTTAAAGCATATTATGTAATAAATAGGAAAAAAAACAAGCAAACAAAAGTGCCAAAAAAAAAAGGAGTCAGAAAGCGATGTCCGAAAAGTGACAGAAACTTTGAGCTTCATTACGAGTTATAGTAGTACTTGAACACATTCAAGCTAAGCTTAGACCAAACTAACTAAAGACTAGAGCAAGAGCAACAAGAACCGTGTGTTCGATTGGTATAAATGGTATTCGCCTTAATTGTTCCAAGAATGTTCTTGCTAACTCTAGCAAGAACTAACTCACGAGAACGTACTAAGAACTGGTTGTTTTTTTATTAATTATGTTGGCACCGACCGATCGAATCAGATGAACTCAACACGGATGCTCGGAGTTGAAAAGAGGAACATATGTTTAATTTCCCTTGAGAAATCTCAATTCCTAAAAGTTTATTTTAACTAAATGAAGAGAAAATTAAAAATTATCAAATCAAATAAACTATCCTCAGTCTACAAATCTATTATCTGACGGATAATGACAAGATAAAATAGAAATATTCCAACAGATTGTTATTATTAATAAAACTTGTTTGTATTATTGAAGTCTATTGTTCTATCAGACAGTTTTAATTAATACTTCGTAGCGCTAAATGAAGATAAAGCTAGATGAAGAAGTTCACGTCAAGTAATGATTCAAACTAATTCAACTTTCTATTTTAGTTTAAAAAATACTCATGAAATATTCTAGATAAAAATTCTCACACTTTAGAAAAAAAAAAAGTTTTCTCCTTTCCTGACCCGGAAAATAGAAAAGTAAACTATAAAGTTTTCCATTCAAAATATATATTCATAAATTCTGTTGCGAGGAAGAAAAAACGATTTCCGTAAAAGTTTCAAACACTTTTTAGAAGTAAAAAAAGATTCCAATTTTTTTTTAACATTGAAAATTTTGCTGTATAGTGAAAAAGGGTCAGGAAAAAAAGAGAAAAATTGAGATGTTCTTGAAGGAAAAGCGTTATTGGAAACTTTTACAAGTGGAAATCAATCATTTTTAAAGTAAGGAAGTCGGCAGGAAAGCTGAACACAACTTGCTTACAATTTCATTCTTTGCATTTCATCAATTTGTCCCGAGAAAGTTCAGTAACAAAAAAATTGATGGAATAGTTATTAATTTATTAATAAAGTCACTTTCTCTTTATTATGAGTACATTTACATTTTGATTCAACCATCAAATGTTTGCTTGCATTTTAAGGGCACAAAATGGTTCCAAAGATTGGTTATACGAGGGTCGTTTGAAAAGTCCGTGCAAAAATAAAAACTACTTAATTTTTTGGGGTAAACCTTCTTTATTTTTCAACATAGTCTCCTTTTAGGCTTATACACTTCGTCCAACGCTGCTCTAGTTTGTTGATCCCTTCCGAATAATAGGATTTGTCCAAGTCTGAAAAATAGCCATTCGTTTCTGCAATCACCTCCTCGTCTGAATAAAATCTTTTTCCCGCCAGCCATTTCTTCATATTGGGGAACAAATAGTAGTCCGAGGGAGCCAAGTCTGGAGAATAGGGGGGATGTGAAACGAGTTGGAACCCTATTTCCATTAATTTTGCGACCACAACTGCTGAGATGTGAGCTGGTGCGTTGACGTGATGGAAAAGGACTTTTTTTGTGGGCCAATCGTGGGCGTTTTTCTTGCAGCTCGGTTTTCAAACGGTCCAATAACGATGAATAATATGCACCTGTAATAGTTTTACCCTTTTCCAGATAGTCGATGAGGATTATTCCTTGCGAATCCCAAAAGACAGTCGCCATAATCTTTCCGGCCGAAGGAACGGTCTTCGCCTTTTTTTGGCGCAGATTCCCCCTTGGTAACCCATTGTTTAGATTGTTTTTTGGTCTCAGGAGTGTAGTGATGTATCCATGTTTCATCCACAGTGACGAAACGACGCTTAAAGTCCTGTGGATTCTTCTGGAACAGCTGCAAAACCGTCCTTGCAACACTTCACACGATTTCGTTTTTGGTCAAGCGTGAGCAATCGCGGCACCCATCTTGCGGATAGCTTTGTCATGTCCAAATGTTGATGCAAAATATTATGTACCCGTTCATTCGAGATGCCCACAGCACTAGCAATCTCACGCACCTTCACTCTTCTGTCATCCATCACCATATCAGAACGTTCAGCGTCACTTGTGCCCATATGGCCACTCCGAAAATTTTGAAACCACTTATAAACTGTTCTAATGGAAGGTGCAGAGTCACCTCAGTTTATCAAGCTTCTCTTTAGTCTCCTGAGGCGTTTTGCCTTTCATAAAGTAGTGTTTAATCAACACACGAAATTCTTTTTCGTCCATTTTTTGAAAATCACTCGACTTCCTCGATTCAAACGAATGCCAAACACAAAGAAATAGACCGATCTGGCTGAAACTTGGTGTGTGTTCTTCCAAGAGATGCTACTAACTAAACATAACCTCGATACGCGCCAGTAGTGCTATCTCTCTGACTTTGCACGGACTTTTCAAACGACCCTTGTAACTTTGACAAGTTATTGAATTCATCTACAACATTTCTTTGAAACGTTTCCTTCAGGATTAAGGACACTTCTTGGACGAGCCTATTGGTGGCTCTCTAATGTATTATTTCCGTAAAATGTATGTCGATTCATCTGCAATCTTTTTCAGGGTTAAATCATGACCATATCCTCCTTTAAAACAATGCTTCTATTTTCAGTAAAACAAGATTAAAAAAAAAGAAAAAATTGTTAATAGATAAAGTGTAATTGATTTTTGTTTTTATTAAGTTCACTTTGTAAGAACAGTGCACTAGTGGTACTGGTATAATGGTGGGTTTTGAAACACCCGGTCATAATCCAGATGGTACTGTACGAACTGCTTCTGGCCCCATCAAAACACCAGCTGCTACCAACATCCGGGCCGGCTGTGCCTTTCCACGGCCTTATTAAAGCCACACTGGAGTATTTATCTTCACTCCAATGAATTTCAGCCATTGATTAGCTGAATTATTTTTTTTGTTTTCTATTTCTAACATTATCAAGTTAAATCAAGAATCAATCAGGAACGCGGTAATCAATCAAAGCGGGTATATTACATAATATCTTAGGTTCAACAGATAATATTGCATTTCTAGAATACATTTGCAATTATCGTCCATTATTAAGCAGAAAGAATACTACTTAGACTGCATTGGGTTCCGTTAAAAAGAAGAAAAAAAAACCATAACATGTAAAAACGGAAGTAAGCAAAACAAGTTACGTAGTCACCACGACCCACGCCACGTAAAGCGTAACTCTTAGCCAGCACTAATCAACTGTCGCAATCAGGACCTAATGTTTCTTTCTTAGTATAATAAAACCTATATCCCTTTAACCAGACCCAGAACGAACTCCTTCGCCTATGTCTTGGCGAACATGACGACCCTTTCTGGGTATTCAGCGATAGAGTTCCGGCCGAATTAACTTTCCAGGTCAATTCTCTGGCCTTTGCGCTAGAGTTATTCGGCATGCCGTCCTGGAACCATTAGTTTTGTTTAGGTGTTTATTGGAGCTACTGGAATACATTCCTTCTACACCCTAGGGTGGTCTTGATAAGCTTGTTTTTGGCTCTAATTGGCTCTAGGTTCAACGGGTTTAAAGAAGAGTTTCTTACCCTTATAGCCAACCTTAAATTCATCTTGAGACATCCCTTGAATTTAGAATAGAATAGAAAATCGGGTAAAGACTTATACCCCACGGTATTGGCAGCCGCAAGAGGTTTATTGTGCCTTCCCATTCTTGAATCTAGTAGACGAAACCTCCCTTACTAGTTCTCTTTGCACTACTCACTCCTTTGGTCTCAAAAAGCCAAAGGTTTCATAGCGCAACAACAAGGGAGAGGCCGTTTCCACCTCTTCCTGACACAATCTGCACAACGATTTCGAGCTAATAAGCCCCCATCTTGTACAGATGCTTCCTGAATCTACCATACCCCGTGAATAGGCCTGCAATCAGAGAAATCTGATTTCTACTCAAGCCCAGAGTCTCTTCGGCTCTTTGTTTACATAACCGTTTTGAGACATCTCTAAAAAAAATGACGTTTTTCCATAAATAAAGATACTACGTTAAGAAAACATCTTAAGCCGGTGATTTTAGAAAGCGAGAAAGAGACAGAATGGTTGTATACACATTTTAAAAGATCCAAGAAATATTTCACCACTAATTCGTACATGCTACTCACTCACAGTTCATTTTCTCTTCGTCAAAATGGAAAATATAACAAAACCCAAGGTAAAATGGTTAGGTTATTATCTAGGGAAAAACGGTCTGCTAGTACCTGGCTGTACCATGGGGTATGGTCAGGGCACGAGAGAGAACTAAATGTTTATGAGGCTGTTAGCAGGGGGGCCCCCCCTTTACTTTCCCTTTGCAGACAAAGTCCTTGTTTAACAATAATTCTCGTGGGTTATGTACACGGTGGGGAAGGTAAAACGGTGATGAAGCGAAGGCTTTATTTTTATAGCGTGTTTGAATGTCATCCTGACTAAACGAAACTAACTAAAACCGTTTATCTGGAGACAGAAATCAAGATGAAAATGAGAAGCGCGTTTCACGCGATTTAAAAATGGAAATAACGATACGTTTTTTTAACGATGGTTGTTTATTTTTGTAATAAACAGAGAGCTGATAACACTTTTGAATATTGCATGTTCCTTTTTTTAATACTTCATTTTGGTGGATTTGTATTAAAATGATATCAATGGATGGAATAATGTAATCAAGAGATGGTTTTATTACTTTTAGGGTTTGATTTTAAACCATATCGATTATTGGTGCACAAATCGAACTTTTCTAATTTTATATCCGCTAAAAATTCGCATAACAACTGCTGCTTCTGCTTATAATATACACTTTTATTTGATAACAAAATTTCGGAACAGTAGACCGGAGCGCTACAAGGTAGAATGTATTGTAATTATAAATTTAAGCTACCTGAATTGTTAAACATGACAATACCTTGCTGGCTAGTAAAAAACTGAGTTCTTAGACAATTTGTCAATTAGTGTCGTAATTTTTAAATAAAAGAAATGCGGTCCAATTCAACAAATCCAATGTGGTTCAGAAAATCTAGAAAAAATAGGACACTTCTTATAACAGTTAGGGACCTGGATTAATTACAATCGAAGATTACTAGGTATTAAGCTTAGGCTCATTGCATTCTATAAGTTGGGAACTGAATTAATAGAAACCAATGAATCAGCGTTAGTGGAGAGAGACTAAGATGAATACAATAAAAGAACAGCCAACTAAAGAAAGAATAAAAAATAACACAGCGAAGTAATAGTGGGGGAACAGAGTATGTTCCTCTGGTTCATTGTTCGGCTACAGCCTATTGTGAGGAACAGCTGTCATCCATCAGTGGAGAACTGTACAGCAGTAAATAGGGTTTAGTGACACTGGGAAACTCTCGAATAATAATATTTAGTAGGCTGTGTATATACGATGATAACTGAAGTTATTTTAAAACGAACACCTGGCACAAAATATGGTTTGATATACACCGGCCAAAGAGGACTGCGGGGATACCATTCACAGAATTCAACATGTCATGATAACCAAGCAACAACAACTACCTGTTGCCATTACTATCTAGGTTTGTATATGAATCACAATTAGAGTGTACTCTAGCGGTGTCGGACGTTCTTGTAGCACCGAACTAGCTACAACAGATTCTCGTCTATGAAAGGACTGTTGGCGATTAATCCTTAAATACGGCAAGAACCATATTCTTCTTAAAATGTTCCAGTTACTTCATAATAAATCTCATGATTTCAAATTTGGTATTCAAGCAATGCTTTTGATGTTCCTTAAAATTACAAATCAAAAGTAAAATCCTACATGAATCTTATGATACTTAGAGGAATGCTTAAAATTTCTAGTTAACTCCTACATACAAAAAATAATTAAATACTACACTAAAAATGTAATAAAGAAAATCAAAGTGATTTAGTAAAATATTAAAAGAAGTTGAATAAATAATTTGTAAACATTTTGAAACCGCAAAAAACAGAATAATCACTTCTAAATGACCGACTGTGGACTTTCGGTCAAAATAACTTTGTATTAAAGGCGATAATAACAAAGCAAAATTGAAATACTGTAGTTTTCTGCTTTAACTGTTTGTTTAAAACAGTTAAAGCAGAAACAAACGGATAAACACTGACCAAGCACAAACCATTTAAGAATGTAAAATGTATTTAAATTTTAAAAAAGGATAAATCAAGAAAAAAGAAGAAAAAAAAATCATCTTAGTTTGAAAAACAAATCCTAGAAACAAATCTGACCTTGGTAGGTAAGTTTGCAACTTAGGTAAACATCCATTTTTAGAGGATAACCTTACAAAAGGTAAAATAAGGTCCCCCAGCATCTGGATTCGAATCCAGGATCTTCCACATGGGAATCTTCTCCCTTAAGCAGCAGATATTTAACATAACTTCAAGGAAGATGAATTATGGGTTATTATCACACATAGACTTTTTTGATTTTCTACTAGAAATGTCCTTACAATACATGAAAATCAATGAAAAATTTAACCTAAGTAAAAGAAATGTCTAAAAAATAGTGCTAATTCTCGTTTTAAAGCTTTTTTTTAGACAATCAGTTTGCATCCAATGGATGTAATTTGTTCAACTTAAATGGGAGAGTTTATCTGGATTGACAGGCATTTCAATTGTAACAAATAAACGTTCTTTCTTTACGAATAGCACAAATCGTCTCAACAGTTTGGTAATTTCCTAAATCCACTATTTATGGTTAGGTATTTGTTGCATTAACTTTAAAAGGCCTAGAATAGTTCATGGTTATTTAAAGTTAGATCTAAGTGTGGCTGGTTACCGGCTAAAAGTAACTTGCACTGAAAATAAACAAAATTTAAGTGAATATTGGTGAATGAAAATCCAAAAAAAAGAGTCCAAAAATGGTGAATAGTTAACCAAAATTAAAGAACAAAGTATCAATATCATCAGGCAAGCCAGTTAGTAATTTTTTGTTTTCCTTTTTACAACGTACTAATGAAGGAATTGATAAATTAAAACTTAAAAGAGAAAAATGATAATTGTCAGTGGTTAAACAGATTTTTTTCCACAATTCGCAGGGTTGTTATTGGAATACTCGGTAACAATCATTGGCTAGAATTCAAAAAAGGGTCCAGATCGATATCTGTTGGGCACTCTCAACTTTATAATTCTGGGGGAAACAGCAAAAATCACTATAGATTAACTATCTGGCAGATGTCAAGCTCTCTGGTGCATCCAAAGAGGGGAAGAAATAAAATCAATAATTCTCCAATAATAAGTCAATTGCTGAAATTATTATTTGCTTTCGCAACTGCTAAGAATTGTCAAAAACTTGTATAATTGTTGCCGAACCTTACACTTTCTCTACCTAAAAACTTCTATACAGCTTTGTTTATTACTGGATACTGTTTTCTGCAATGAGAGAACACTTTTTGAAGGCCGGCAATGCATTGAAAAACGCAGTGACCTCAGATGTTGATGTGCCGCAAATTAAGGGGACAAAATATTGCAATTAACAAGTTTAACGATTAACAGATCTTAGAAATATAAAAAAATTAACGTGACGATTCACCCGGTGAGATTCTAGACTTTCATTAAGCTGTCAACACTACTCCATTACAGAGTTAGATCAGCAGTTAATTGGTAATTAAGTCTCTTGGAAGGAAAACCCCCATAGGATCGAGTAAAGTAAGAATAAAGAAAATTAGTTTTCTTAGAAATCCATGATTTTCTAAAATATGATCAAATACTGTCACCGAAAGGAAGTGTCTCTAAGAAATACTTTGGAACTGATTGGAGGTAATTTAATGTAAAAATTTCTCAAATTGTCACGAACTTGAAACTAGAACTTCCATTTTATGTGGATCCGATAGAATTAAAAATAAGCTCAACCAGCTAACATGGTTTCCTAATGGTGTATCATCAACTCAAGAGAGAATTCGAAGAAGCTCTAGATCTGGGTACATGATTAGCAACCTAAAAGATTCTCCATAACTAACTGCGATGTTATCGTTCAAGGAAGTATTTGAAAGCTAGAAGCTTTTATATTATCTAGAATCATCGTTGATTCCAAGATTTCTTGGACTGGCTGAGAGCGGGTGCTGTGGGTTCTAAGAGAGAGGAAAACAGATCATAGTTCATCATTGTATCACGGTGAAGAAAAACGATAACTGAAGACACAAAGTTAGTTAAACCAGAAACCAGCACACACAAAAGGAAAGTGCTAGAAATGATATACATATCTAAGACAGAAAACCGTTTAAATTTCAAAACTGACACGAACAATTTAAACAACATATACGCAAACTTACTACAAAATACTTGACAATTGGCAACACTGACTTCCTTACAACCAAACACAATCGCACTCAAACTGATCACATTCAGTCCATGAACAGACAAGACAGAAGACGCACCAACCCTCTAATGATATAAAACAGTATATTGTAAATTAGGTAAATATTTTTGTAAATTTCGTTACATTATACATGTTCATTGCAATATAATTATTGTTAACACACTGTAAATAAGTTCCACAGCCCTGAAGATGACCTAGTTCCTAGGTCGAAAGCTCGGCAGAATAAAGTTTATAATGACTCAAACTGGCATTAATTTTTCATCCTATTGAAACTATGATTCAGTCACCAAAAATAATCAACAGTCATAACTGAAGAAGTCATTCTTTCTATTTCCAAACAACTATGAAACGTTTGTCTGAAGGTTTACATCAAATACAGTTTAAGGCGAATTGAATAAAGCATTAGTTTCAGACTGTTTTCGCGAATTTTACAACAAGAACAATGAATTTACAATTGAAGTAAAAATAACAATAGAAGAGTAAGATCGAATACAAGAAATTATCTCTCAGTGTGACCTACATTTCTTTCAGTATAACTTGCGGAATAGAACTCTCATGCAATAAGTTTAAACTACCTCGTATGTTCTCTCTAATTTTTCTCAGTTTAAATAAGGGCTAAATACTAGTGAAAAAAGCTATATGAAAACGTCTGAAATTATACCAAAACACATGACTTCACACCGCAATCATGGCCAGTTGTACCAACAAAAACGTCTAAATGAACTTTTCTAAACAATTTTACTCACTATGTCTAAATATAAGTTAACGAAACAAATAAATAAAAATCTATTCACGGTAAGGAGTACTCGCAAAAAAAAAACATAAACTGGCGGCTTCTAACACTCTATAATTATCTAAACAAATTTTTCTTGTGATGCGTACAAAAAAATAAGGAAATAGTTTTACCTGCGCAGAAATTGTGGCGGAGGCGGTACACTTTGAAAATGCGGAGGCGGTGAACAATTAGCTGTGGGCAGGTTGTTGAATTTAAAAGTTGGACCGGTAGCACCATGCATTTCAAATCTTTCCAGAGGCGGCAATGAAAACCGTGCCATATATATATTTATATTTAAAATGTAATTAGTATTTTCTTTGCAATTAAGATTCTTAAAACAAATAAAGTTAAACCAAAATAATTTTTCTAAAACCACACAATTCACTCCAGCAACACTTGAAAGTAGAACTAAAAAACTTTTGCTTTAATGTTACCAGCCTTACAGCCCAAGGGTCTGCTAGCAGGTAAAGTTCGTTTACGAGTGTGTTACTGAAAGGCAGTGGGTAGGGGAGAACAGAAAGAGGCACAAACACCCCTTGCAGCTCCCCTCCATTGCAGGTCCCTTTTTACACACACAAAGGGTGGTGGTAGAATAGTTGGAGCCTACTGCTGCTAGCTGGGTAAGATCTAGAGGGAAGGGTGCCAAAGCCCTCTATAGTGTGGCCCTTGGTATTCCACAATACTTGGTGGTGATGAAAAGAGAAGGAGGATATATGCACGCAAGCTGCCCACTTTGGGTTCCAAGAGTAGGGAGAACTCTGTTGCAAACGTATAACGGTTTTTTTCTCTTTGTAGTTTTTCACTAGGTTTGTAAACCCGATTGGCAAAATAAACATATGAGACTAGATAAACTATAATGAACATTCACAGTAATCCGAAAATTTGTCCGAAACTGTTAAAGAGTACGATAAACATCGGGGTTAGGATGGATTAAATCAGCTTAAAACAGCACTGTTAAACCTAACCGCATCAACAATTCCATCAACAATATACAAAATCTCAGAACTGAGGGAGCTGTATACCGTGAACCAGATATAATGGGAATGGTAAAAGCCAGTAGACTTAGGTGGATTGGGCATGTAGAATGAATGGGAAAAGAGAGAATGCCTTAGAAAGCAATGGTCGCCTAGGTGGTAGAAGATTGAGGGGCAGGCCGAGAATGAGATGGTTGGAGGATGTGGAGGAAGATGTCCGCAGACTAGGTATTAGGTGATGGCGAGTCAAGGCGCACGACAGGGAGGTTTGGAAGGAAGTTGTCGAGGAAGCCAAGGGACAACAAGGCCCGTAGCGCTATTTTTTTGGGGGGGGGGCGCATCAACAGCTGAGGTTATTAGCGCCCGGAGCGTTTTTCAGTGCACTGCCGGCCTCCGGACAGTGTTCTCCGGACCCACAACACTTTTTTAATTTTTTAATAATAATCTCGTTACAGACAACACTGTCCATCACCGGACAGTGAGCTGTAAGAAGCTCCTAGGAAGAGAAAATCTAAGGGTCAGCTGCTGGATTCGAACCCGGGATCTCCGCGTGGGAATCCAGTATGCTAACCTCATAGCTAATCCCTTCCCTCACCCGTAGCGCTATTTTAAAAAAAAAAAAAGTACAAAATATTGTTCGCCTTCTTTGGTGACTGATTCATTATAATCCAGAAAAAAGATTACTGCCAACTTCAGCCATTATGTTTTTTGCCAAGCTTTCGTCCTAGAGACTAGGTTATCTTCATAGTTTTTGCTTATTAGCAATTATAAATACCTAATCAGAATCCTAAACAGTCAAATACAGAAGACACACCAATCTTTGTTAAAAATACAATAACTGTTAATAAGATTGAGCCTTGAAGATGACCAAGTCTGTAAGTTGAAAGCTTGGAAAAAATAATTATGACTTCCTTTTCATTACCCAATAAATAGAACCAAACTTTACACAAATCGTAATCTTACAGGGAAGCCTTTTCCTCAGGTTTTATCCTAAAAAAAAAAACTTTTTTGGGAAAAATAATTAAGGAAATCACACAAAAAAGGGGAAGAAATCTTTGAGAAAAAGGCACACTTTTGGTTAAGAAATTACCTTTTAAACTAATTGCAAGCAACAATTTGAAGCTTTCTTTAATAAGTACTCAAGAAATGGGACCGTAAATGTACATTTAAATGTTTTCTGATCCACTAAATCGTTGTTTCCATAAAATTGTTGAAGTATTTTTTGAGAAAATTTCAAAATACAAGTCTAAAAATGGATTGAATAGTGTGGAGGACCGCCTGAATCTCATTAGATTATTGTGAACTTCTAAACTTATTTAAGTTTATATAATTTGATAAAGATCTATTTGCGTGTTGAAAGATTTATTTAATATTTTTCAAACTATTAATTTTTATATTTATAATTACAACAATACTTCTAGTCGGCTAGGAGCTAGGCGGTATAAAAAAGATATACGAGGGTCGTTTGAAAAGCCCGTGCACAAATAAAAACTACTTAATTTTTTGGGGTAAACCTTTTTTATTTTCCAACATAGTCTCCTTTTAGGCTTATACACTTCGTCCAACGCTGCTCTAGTTTGTTGATCCCTTCCGAATAATAGGATTTGTCCAAGTCTGAAAAATAGCCATTCATTTCTGCAATCACCTCCTCGTTAGAATAAAATATTTTTCCCGCCAGCCATTTCTTCATATTGGGGAACAAATAGTAGTCCGAGAGAGTCAAGTCTGGAGAATAGGGGGGATGTGAAACGAGTTGGAACCCTATTTCCATTAATTTTGCGATCACAACTGCTGAGGTGTGAGCTGGTGCGTTTTCGTGATGGAAAAGGACTTTTTTGTGGGCCAATCGTGGGCGTTTTTCTTGCAGCTCGGTTTTCAAACGGTCATGCAAAATATTATGTACCCGTTCATTCGAGAAGCCCACAGCACTAGCAATCTCACGCACCTTCACTCTTCTGTCATCCATCACTATATCATGGATTTTATCAATGATAACCTCAACAGGGCGTCCAGAACGTTCAGCGTCACATGTGCCCATATGGCCACTCCGAAAATTTTGAAACCACTTATAAACTGTTCTAATCGAAGTCACCATAATGTTTATCAAGCTTCTCTTTAGTCTCCTGAGGCGTTTTGCCTTTCATAAAGTAGTGTTTAATCAACACACGAAATTCTTTTTCGTCCATTTTTTGAAAATCACTCGACTTCCTCGATTCAAACGAATGCCAAACACAATGAAATAGACCGACCTGGCTGAAACTTGGTGTGTGTTCTTCCAAGAGATGCTACTAACTAAACATAACCTCGATACGCGCCAGTAGTGCTATCTCTCTGACTTTGCACGGACTTTTCAAACGACGTATATAGTTCATGTTGATAACGTTAGTACCACTGTAATTACCAGTACCATGTTTTCTAATTATAATAAAATATAAAATAAAGAATTATTTTGTGGTGTTCTAAATTGTGATTTGAATTAATAACTCCACTAAAAAGCAAACCCACATATAGCAATGTTTTAGCAGTCGCCTTCAGATAGGGGTATATCTTCTATAAAGTAAACCTTTAAGTACAAAAAGAGTTTGCCCTTCGGATCAAAAAAATATTTACTCGAATAGAAAAATCTATGAGCTAGCGCACATCAGATCGTCGTAATGGAAATGAAAGAAAAATAAGTAATGGGCTAAATACATTTATAAAGTTTATTTTAAAGTGACCGCACACAAGACTAAATTTTGATTTTTTAAATTTTATTTTCAACCCTAAGAAAATGCATATTTAGCTGAAGTAGATGAATAAGATTCTGTAATAATAAGAAAGCAAACTAACCGTAAATAAATCTGTATTTTTCTCCAAACGGTATTTATAGACAATACAATACCTACAGACAATAGTTCACTTAAAGGCAATACACTGTAAAACTACAATAAGGCACGTTAAGTATTTATAAATTTATCCTTTTCCACAGCCTTAAATGCAGGAATGTAACCTTTTCGTTAACCATTACAACTATAAAACCTTACATTCATAGTTTGTTTTTGTTTTTGAATTACCTTGAAAATAAATGGAAAACTTATTGTATTGCTGATTTTATCAGACTTGCTGTTTTCTGTTTTATTTTACTTGTTTCCCTGACCGGTTTTCGACTTTGATCTATTCATCAAAGACTTATTTATCAGTCTGGTGGAAAGGAATTTGTCCCTAACTATGTTTCAGTCTCACCGCTATAGTTGCTGAAGTGTTGCGAGGTTAAATGGTGTAAACGCGTGTCAATGAATAGTCAAATATTTTTTGAAAAATTCATGGAACCTAGTATGAATTTAAGAGTACTGCATTTGTTTTGTGCATAGATAAATGAAGCTCGTAAAGTATATTTCTAGATTTAGTTGCATTTTATAAAGAGAAGGTGCACGAATTTAAGCTGGAAATACTGAATTACATATAATACTTAGTTCATTTTTACAAGAAAATAATTAAATACTGAACTAAATATTGATGAACAAGCGACTCCTCATCAATCCAAAACAAAATAATGTGCAAATATTAGAATACTTCAAACAGCACTGAACATGCAAAATAATGCTCTTTTCTTATACTATTTATGTTTTGGTGAGGTTTGCTTAGCTGAATCTGTGTAGTATTTAGTATTTTTATAGAACAAATCAAAGTACAGTTAATTTAGGTCATTCTGACTGTTTTTGTGATTGTCTTTCCATTTGTGTATTTCTATTCATTCTTAGATGTCTATACTTCTTTCTTCCCTTCTAAACTTACTAGTTGAACATACATTACAATAGGACCAAAAACAGGGATTGAAATTTGAACTGTTTATCTTAATCTAGTGTAATAATATGTTTATTATTTAAAGTCTGCAGAGATAAAGAAATCATTGAACAATTAAGCAAACTTTAAATTAACAGTTTAGAATATCAAAAAAACTTTTTACAGCTACACATTCTGAGAAAAACCTGAGTAAATTAGCCATTTAAAATGGCTAAATTCTAACAAGTTAGCTACAAACTCACGAGAAAACAATACATAAAGTTTGAAATCCCACTGAAAATTGAGTGTCAGGCTATACTTTAATCAATGAAGAGATTGGTTTCTAGTTGTTGCTGGTTTTCAATTTAAATTTAATTAATTCCTGTAGATTGCAAAACAATCTGGCAATTTGAGACTCTTCTAAACTTTAGAGCTATACTTTATATAAACAACAAACACTTGTGATTTAATTGTTTACACAATCAATAATACATCCAGAAATGCAATTAGTACCATGATTTAAGTACAACATTTGCTGGTAAACCGTTGTAAAAATAAAATAAAGGGAGATTCGGAAATAATTTGCTCCCCCAGGAAATAAACAGTATAACCCTTAAATAAACTCCCTTACCATTTAAAAAAAAAAATTACTTTCATCGCATCTAACTCATGCAAAGCTTCGCATAATAATTTCTCAGTTCGTAATTCTCCAATTACATTCTCATTACCAGCATTTCAAGATCCATGGATACAGATAAATCCGATATTCTGAAAGGTTTCGATATTAGGAGTATGTTTTTTTTCCCCCTCTGTGTAAAAGCCAGATTCTGTCCAGAAAAAATATAACCATGCTAATTTTTTGGCGGGACTTTACGTCCAACTACCAATTTGGTGTCGTGGACGGAGGCGACTAGCAAACATACTTTACTATAAATTTCTTTTATTAAATAAATAAAATCCAAGGCCTAAGACCGGGAATCGAACCAGGTACCACAATACAAATTAGCTTCGCAGGTCTCGCCTCTAACCGCTCGGCTACCGTGGCGCTCTAACCATGCTATATTAGTGGGTTAAATTACTTTGTTGGTGCGGATCGTTCGCTTGGTAAGAGGTAAAAACCACTCTTTTCCTGTGACCCACAATTAAATTTAAATTATTCACTCTTTCATATCATTAAAATGACCTTCAAAAAAATAAATAATAATCTCTTTTTTAGTGGTCTTTTTTTAAGTCAATAATTATTTAATAATAGTCACTTTGTGGTTGGAATAAATTTTTTTTGCGTGAAAAGATAATTGCTTTAAACTGAACAAATTAGTATCGATATCAGTAGACATAACCTAATTATAACAGTAAATCCTATTTCAATTTTAAAAGCATTATACGAGAAAATCTGGTGTGCTGTTGTTGAATATACATTTAAATTACAATCATTGTCGTTGGCGATTCAGTATTCAGCGACTGTAGTACGTTTGGTGTTAACACTTCAGCGTGTTTGTTGTATTCTAGACTAGTGAGTTTGTAAATAAAATTTCAGTCACGTATTGCTCAGCTGGTAGCGGTTAATTTAACTGCTTCTATTATTACAGAGATAGCTCTACGTTTTGTGTGTGTAATATGGTTACATAGTTTTGTTAAAGAGTGTATTCAAACACTCACTAGAGTTAGGTAGGTGAGTAATGCAATAATTTACAGCTAAAACATGAGTATAATTGTATTATTAAAGAAACTCTTTACAGTGTACACAGTTTAGGAATTGAATAAAGAAATAAACTGATTTTCTAAGTATAATTGTACTTGTATTGTACTGGAGCGCGATGGGTGAAAAGTTCGTTCAAGTATTGAGGCATAACTATTTTTGTTAAGGGAAGAAATCTCCAAGGCCTCTTAGGGCACATTCTCGAAACCGAGTAAGTGAAACTGAATCAACAACTTAATAATACCTTAAAATGCTGACCCCTATTTTAAGCCCTCACATGATTCCCTAACAATCCCAAATAAGGACCAATAATCTTATGGCGAAACATCCAAAATTTCTGCGAACAAAGTTCCTAAACCTAAATCTTTTCATTCAAAATGCAAGAGAGTCTACAAAAAAAGTTTTTGAAAAACATACAATATCCTTCTACCCATTGTATTCGGGAATATCTAATCAAATTTGGACTGCCAATGCCTCACCAAGGTTCAATCCATAAAGCTGAAGAGTTTAATGTCCATTAACACTGCCTGATTTATCCAAGCAGATATAGAACTCTGTCTTTTTTTAAGCTGAACTCCATACCCGTTTTACCCAAAATACGTCAAAGAATAAACGCCCTCTGCCTGGAAGACAGTTGATGGCCAAGTAATCTCCCGTCTCAAAATGGACCACAACTCTAGGCGTTCCATTTACTATTGGAACCACCAATCAAAACTTCGGAGATACGTGGAATTAAAATAGATTTAAGATACCGTTGTCCATATTTGTCTGAGCTCTATTGGATGGAATGATTCCTAAATCTGATAAAATTGGTTTTGTAATCCGAACTGAAGAATACCTTAAGTCTTTCGAAGGACCTATTTTCTTCAATTTTATAAGGTTCTCTAAAATACTAGGTTTGGCAACCCACACTTGACTTAAAAGAACAGAACTAAACAGACGCTATCAACTATTTAAAAGACTCTTAGACAATATAGATCAAAACTCTCTCTAGACAACAGAAGACTGATTTATACTTTTATTTTAAAATCTATCTGGGCGTTTGGAATAGAGCTGTAGGGTTCAACCAAACACTCCAATCTCCAAAGGATTCAATCCCTACAATCTAAAATACTTCGAACTATTGTAAACGCTCCATTTTATGCCTCCACCCTGACTATACACACTGTGACCTTAACATTCCTTTTATCGCACAAGTCGCTGAAAACACGATACAGAAAACTTCATTTTAACCTGCAATCTCATATAAATCTTCTAGCTCAAAATCTTTCTTCAAGAACTGTTCCTGATAACCCGGACAAGACGTCTTGTGGCCTTGTGATCTCCTCTCAAGTGAAGAGAGTGACTAATAGTCTAATGTTTTGGAGTGTTACTACTGGGTAACTTCTCCACTCATATACTTCTGTTATTAATTGTTACTGTTATCCCTGTTACTTATAGCGCCAACGCACTGAACCAGTCGCAAAAAGAAACATTGACCATCCAGTTATCTGATGTCTTTTTTGGTTTTACTTGGATAAACATTAAAAAAAAAAAAAAAAAGAAGTAGGTATAAAATGCTTCATTGTATGTATTCATTGACAAAGGGGTTACAAAATAATTAGCAGTTAGTCGCGTGCCCATTTAGTGAGGAAGTGCCACAGTCCACGGCACTCCCCAGTGACGGCCCCTACCAGTCCAGTCTTCCTGGCTGACGTTAAAAAAAAAAAAACTACTGGGACGTTAAAAATTTGACACGCGCGACATCTGTACAAATGGGTCTCATCAGTGGATGGCCAACCATTACATCCGGGCACTTTGTGTGAATGTAATTCACGCTTCGAAAACTTAGGTATTTGCATGAATTTTTTTTTTATATATATAAGGCTTCATTTCCTAGATCATAGTGAGATATTAAATCATTTGAGCACGATTTCTCTTAATTTCTGACGAGTTGCTTTTCTCTTCAACGGCTTATCTAGGAGATCTTAAAGCAGACAGTGCCAAATTTAATCAAAACTTACATTGACCATCAAAGTCTCGGAATATGCGACGCACTACTGAAACCGATTTGGACTTGCAGAATTGAAATACAGTTCAAGCATTCCAATATCCATCGATTCTTAATCATTAAAGTTCCAAATTCTTTCCAATGAACTATATCATACAACTAAGTATGTAGACTAATGATCCAACATTCTAATCAACAAGAACCTTCACATCATCTCTCTCTATCAAAAATTCCACTCTCACCTGTCTCATCTCTCTATTTTATTAGCTCTCACATCTGTCTATTTCCGACTACTCAATTTGTCGACAGATATTCGCTATCCGCATGCTATCCTGGGCGATAAGGGGTCAGTAAATAATTACTTAGACTAACTACCAGGTAATAACTACTCTCATGGTTGTATTGCCAGCGTAAATACTTGGTGTAGGCTTTATAGTCTTTAAGTAACCAAAATTAAGTTCAATTTCCTTTAAATCATTTTGCTGCCGTTTTAATGTAACGTATAAGTGTAGTAATTAGGCTCGGTTTACTCTGAACAGAACATAGAACAGTCCAAAACTTGTTGGAGTTTATTTAGAATGACTTCAAATTGTAAATCAGCTTTTTGGACTTGGATAAATTAAAAATTTAAGTAAAAAATTGTACCTTATTAGACTGCAAAATAAACAGAACAAAACAATAACCTAAAGTTACTAAAATAAAAATACAAGACATTTTGCTCTTTTACAAAGACCTAGGAGCTCTGAAAATATTTGTGGCACAGTAAATTATGCACCAATAAACAAACAACATGAAAAATGGGATGAAAAATTTTGAAAAGCTTTCCTTAAATATAATTTAATGATGAAGTCTAGAATAAACAATAATAATAATAGAAGAGATTGTTTAATGTCAGCGTAACCACAAAGAAACTCTACAAGACTCTGTAAGTTGTAGCTTCTTTTTTCTTTTATTCATTCTCTTTGCATTCACTTTCATACTTTTCACCTTTAAAACTCTTCTTAGGTACAAGAGGAAGAGATGATACTAACTGGGTGGATGTAGTAGACATGCTTATCTGTACAGCTCAGGCGAACCATTACCATCCAAACAAACCACTAAACTAAACATTATTTATATTTTGTGCTTCATCAGTATTAACACACTGTCTCCTAGATTCTCGTTCAGTAGAGGCAAACACAGTGTTTTTTGATCCCAGTTTGGGCCAATCTTGACGTAAAATCTGATTTATATTATTATTATGACTGCGAACTGTATTTTAAGACTATTTTTTTAAGACAACAATTTATTATTCGAGATATATTTCATCAAAGAAAACAGAAAGGGGAATTAAAAAAAAAAAAATGAAGGTATTATTTACCTAGTTTCAAATTTTAAGTTGGTCTGTAACTTTATAATAAAGTCCTAACTTAAATAATTACGAAAGATGTTGTATAATTAGTTTTTAATTAATAAAAGGGTTCACGTCACCAAGAATAAGCGAAGAAAGGGAAGCAGCCCTAATTTTGCTTCTTCCTTAATTACCTTTCACATAAAAAAGAGTAAGGAAGTACAAGAGTAGGTACTCGATTTCCTTCCAATCACTAACATCGTTGGGCATCGGATTTTGAGATACGAATGTGGACATTAAAAAAAATTACAAGAAATTTAAGTTATCAGTCAATTTAAGGGAATTATGAATGAGTGCATGGCCAATGATTAGGAAATATAAATGATCCAAGCCAAAGATATGAGAAGTTTTCTCGAGAAAAAAAACTGAAACCAGAAAGGTCAGAGACCGAAATACAATCAGAGCCAACTACTAAATGAGTTCCGACGCTGAGTAATACAGAGAGGGGTGTTAAGCTAAGTTAACCGAAGCACTAAGAAACCAGCCCGCAATCGTCAGTTTCTCTTGTTAAGGCTAGAAATGGAAGAAGATAAACGAGGTTTAGGTAGCCGGAAAGAAGGTTTTCACAAAAGTAAAGGCTGGGATTGGAGTAAGGGAGACCAGAGCTGGATCCAGAATAACGGGGGGTCTAAGAATGGTGCTTTACAAAGGATACAAGAGGGTAGTCTACAATAATGATGATAGCTGAGTGGAATTAATATTGATGAAATGATTGATTGAGAAAGATTACTTTATTCTTGGATTTTATAGGAACACTAAGAATACGAAACAGAAACTCTCAATAACGGACACTGGCGGGGGAAAGCAAAGTGGCCGCTGTTTGGAGATGGTCGTTAGAAGGAGGTAGGCAAGTTTCATAATGAAAAAATATGGGTTTTTTTCCCAAACATCTATTTAAAAATTGTTTATTATTAATAGATTTAAAAACGTACATAATTGCATAATTATTTAGCTGTATGATATGCATCAAATTGTTCTTAATTATCCCATTTGGTTTTTGCAAAATCTTCCAACACATTTATTTTCTCTTCTAGAGTTAATCACTTTATTTTGAGAGACATATCGGAAAAAATAATATTGTTCGTCCAAAGTATGGAGCTTACATAGGAAACTTTAGGAAAAACCAGAAAAAAAACAAAAACTTGAGAGGGGATAATTCTTTTGATCACCGCGTCAAACGAACTTTTAATAATAAGGTGGTCGTTGGTGGGAGGTGAAACATATAATCCGTTCCCTAAAATCAAAATGTCCGCGGTCGCTATGTAGAGTGACCGTTAGGCGGAGGTTCTTTTATATAGAAAGTGTATAGGGGTAAAAACGGGGAAATCCAAAAACTGCCCCGTAAATGGAGATGGCCGCTAGTGAGAGTGTCCTTTATGGGAGGCTCGACTGTAATAGTAAAAGAAAAATTAATGGCATAATCTGGCTAACAAATAATTAAATTTGTACGGGATTATTAAAACTGTCCGGTAGGACAGTTGTATAAGGGTTGATCGTCAAAAAGTGCACGAAAAAGCGTAACGTTGAAAAACACCCAACTTTGACAATTTTTTTCTCTTTTTCTACGAAAGATAAAATTCCCAAATTTTCTTTAAAATAAAGGGCAAACCCTCCTTTATATTAATATAGAATTATGTAAAAATTAAATGAAACGAAAAAAACTCAAGTGAATTTGACTTGGAAGAAAGAAGTGGTAAGCAGTTCCAAAAAGAAGTGGCATGGATGTGGAATGAAGGATTTAGTTTTCTGGCAACAGTTCTGAGGAAAGAACAAGTGCGGGTATCGAAGACTGGAATTGGATAAAGGACGAAGGAAAGTCCTTTTTTTTTTGAAAAAGAATGAAGAGATTCCAAGAAAATGTGGCGGCGAAAATCCAAAGACAAGTAATACCAAAAAATGGCAGGAAGATTATGCATTACTGAGAAGTCTGCTTAATCGAATTTTAATGAACATTTTAAGGTGCTTTTACAAGGGATAGCTGCGGTTCTGGGTTGATACATTTGGGTGAAGGAGGTCCTACAACATTGTCACAGAACCTAAAACTTTTTTGAGGCCATCAGAGAGCGTAAGGGGCATTAAATAAGGGGCAATTTCCTGTAAAAAAATGAAATAAAAATCTACAGTTTACATTTGTAAACTTGTCGAAAATGTAGAGAGAACTTGAGGGTTCTGAGACGAAAACTGAAGGTATCCTAAAACCCCTCAATACAGATAAATGTGCAGGTTTTCTCTGCACAGATAAACAGAAACCCCTTAAGAAGTACACCTTTAAGGAGTTAGCTAGACCCAACACCAGGAAAAAAAAAAACATTTTGTTTTACCGAACATACAAGATAAGTTGAAAAGTTTCGAACTTAAATAATAGAGAGGCGCAGAGATTTAGATAAAATTTGGTGCATGTAAAGCTTTGTTTTGTGGTACAACTGAGAATTGGTAAAACACCATTGCTACACATTTTGTTGTTTTTCTGGCTGTAAATACTTAGATAAGTCCCCTTGGTTTGGAAACTTATTTGAAAAATCGTCTTTTACACGTGGAAGACATTGTGTTAAGGCCATCGAGTTATTTATTTTAATTTTTTTGCTAATTCTAAGTTGAATTATTGGACCCTTATCCTGAACGTTCCATCCAATGGGATTACTAAGTCAGAAATTATTTTTAATAAAGATTACTTGAAATGAGCTGAATTTGAACCATTTACGTTGATTTTTATCGTAAAATTAGAACATGATGAAAAAAATCATGAACATAAAAAACCGTTCCAAATTTATTAATAAAACAAATTGACGAGAGGTGGTAGAGATTTACAGTAAAAAGATGAAAAAACTAGTACGACATTTCAAGAAGTTGTATCTATTTTTATAAATAGTTGCTACAAATAAATCTTGCATCAGTACTAAAGCCTGTTTAGTACGAATACATCTGATTTGGTTAAAAAACTACCAGTATGTTCTATTTTAGGGTAAATTTCTGAGTTATCTACAAGTGGGTATGGTTGTATAAATAGTGAACTATTTTTAGTGAATTCCATGACTTAAGAAGCGCTACTTTTTATTTAAAAGAATCTTTTTTCTTTTTGAATGAATGAATAAAATTAGAGAAATAATTGTGGTGAACACCACAGAACGGTAAATATTAAATATTAATTTGAAGTTATGGTTATCAACAAACTTAACTTAACTTATAAATGGTTCAGTACAAAATCGATGACGTAAAATAAAAAAGGAGGGAAAAACATTTTATTTTTTTTTAAAAAAAAGGAGGCAAAGAAAGGCTTTCAAGGTCATTGTTATTAATGGGAACGCGGGACAAAACTCCAAGTATTACGTCGACCTATACAATGTCTGTCCTTGGACAACCAACAAGGCTCCAGGGGGGACCTTCTGCAGTAAAAAGAGAGTGCAGCTGTTCCATTTTTTTTTTTTTTTTATTTGGTGGAAGGAAGCGACGAAGTGGAGCAGGCCAACATCACAGTTTAAGGATCAATTTCAGAGAAGAACATACCAGTCGCCTCCAGTGACCACATTTAAAAATAAAGTTTGAGAACCACTAAATGCACAATATCATGATTTCTTTTAAGAAGTCTTGTAAAAAACAAAACGACATCCACAAAAAACAAAAAAAAAATGCTTATAATATTATTTTCCATGTCAATAAACTGATGTAAATTTAATATTAAAAAATAAAATACAATAAATAAACTGATCGAAATGTCCATGGGGTTATGTAAATGTAGAGGAAAAGATTTGCTTACTGAAGTCAGATTAGCACGCACATTGTGTAAATGTTTTTTCAGTTGCACGCAGTACACATTTAATGTAACACTTAATTCAAGAATTCACTTAATTCTGAAAAAGATATGATTAATATTTGTGGTACAACCACAAAAAAAGAAGCCGAACAGTATAGCCACAAACAAGAACATCATGGATTTGTAACTAAATATTTATCAATAGGAACAATTTACTTCATAAATATGTCTGTAGTTGCTAGAGTTAAAGCCAATTCTAAATGTACGAGTGTCATTATATGGGACAGTCCTAATTTGAAAAGTAGAACCCTGAAAAAATACAAGAAAAAGTCTGAATTGTCCGCTAGTTCGACCGGAAAGATGTAATTTCTGCCTCTGGCTGCTAAAATTAAAGCCAATACGAGTTGTAACTCTTAGGGTCGTCCTTATTTCAAAATTAAAACCTAAAAAACGTTGGAAAAAGTCTGAATTGTCCACTAGTTCGACCGGAAAAATGTAATTTCGGCCTCTGGCTGCTTGAATTAAGGGCCATTATTAGATGTATCATATAGGATTGCCCTTTTTTGAAAAGTTAAACCCAAAAAACCATAGGAAAATGCCAGAATTGTCCTCTAATTCAAGGGAAAAGCTATTATTTATTTATGTCTACGGTTGCAATAATTAAGGCCAATATAGTATTATATAGGGCCGTCCTTTTTTTTGAAAAGTAAAACCGAAAAAACATGGGTTGAAGTCTGTATAGTTCGCTAGTTGGCCAAAAAGCTGTAATTTCTTTCTCTGACAACTAGAATTAAGACCCATCTTACAAGTAAGGTTGACACTAGGAGCTTTATTCAGTTCTCAGAGCGTGTACTTCCGTTACACTGTCCATCACCGGACATTGAGCTGTTACCAACTTTTAGTAAGAGAAAAAACTATTGGCTATGAGCTGGATTCGAACCTGGGATCTTCGTTTGGGAATCCATTACGCTGTATTAGCATGGAACATCAGATTATATTTATTTTATTGCATTTTAAATCTGTTAGGTGAAGAGACTTTGATGTCCATTATGCTGCTGTCGAACAGTAATCTAATTACTGACTGATACTGGTTGGGAAACATAGTGGAAGTCAAAAATTCTCTTCATCAAACTAAAGAATCAACTTCTAAAGTGGATTCAAATCCGATACCGGTCAGCTGCAATAAATACATGCGTTCTACGTCGAATAAAATCGTCGATATAAAGCGGACAAAACCACATTTTCAGCATATTCAAAAACCTTTCAGATTAATCAACAAGCTAACCATAATCAAATACTAAAATTTCAGAGATTTAGAATTTAATGCATAAAAATACATTTGTTTAAACTACAATAAAATTTAATTGAAAATATGAAAGAACTACGTTGCTATATTAGTTAATGATAGTTTGTGCCACTAGTAAGTGCCTTATCTCCATTTAATTTTCAATTTCGGTCGCGTATTTAAGCGAAGACAATTTTGGTAACTTGTGATCAAATATTTATTCCCGACTGCGTCAAGTTTTCCAATTGGGCCAGCTTATCACATTTCATTCTTCATTAATGTTTTACGTAAAGTACTATAATTTTTCCTTGTATTCGATTAAGTCATCCAAAAACTTCTTAAAACATAGTTTTATGCCACTTATGGTGTTCATGTTAATCTTTTTTCCTTTGAATTTCAGCCTTAAGCAGTAAATCGCTTCATTTACAAACTATCTACACTCTAATCAAAAACAGAGGCGTAAAAATGTGTATGACAATAAATCAAATAGGTAGAAGAGAATTTGTTAATTTTGTAAATGGATTTTCAGTCTACAACTTAAAAAAAAGAAGACAAATTTGAAAAGAGAAATGAAAAAAAGGAGAGTGACGCGATGAGTAGAAATAAAGAAATATTCAGGAGGAAAGGAACTTGAATGGAAATAAGTTGCTAAGGAGCTGAGGGTAAAAGGAGTGAATGAGAAGAGCTGGAACACCAGCGTTGTGCTCTATCTCGGCCAGCCGTTAGCAAAAGTAGGCAAAGTAGGTGTACTGCTAAAGCAAACTCTATGAATACTTCAGGGGAGATGAGCGAACCTCCATTGTACCGTCATGTACTATTTGGCCGTACCGTCGGCCATGCTCTTTGGTGCGTGGGTTACTGAAAGAGATGGGTGAAAAAGAGGAAAAAAAAACACGCCCTGTTAACCCGTATGGACGGCATTCAATGGATACAAAATAGCTTTCATAAAGGGATAACAAAGAAGGATGTAGATTTTACAGACAAGTATATTTTCTTTGTAACTAAGGGTCAGCTTTAACAGAAGAAAGGAACATCCTTGCACCAGTATCCTTGCACTGGAAAATACAGGATGACTCAAGCTTTTTTTTCATTTAGTCCTTTCTACCTTTCCTGTTTTTTAAGGATCTTAATTTTGATCTTCCCAGTCCTTATGGTACAGCACGAGTAACTTCTCCTGGGAAATGTGCCTCAAATCCTTCAAAATAGGATTTTAGGCAAGGATTACTCGCTCTATGAAATACATACAATCTAATCTTCCATGCTACTTCTAAAACTAAATCAATAATAAAGAAGAGTTCCTAAAGAATAATTTCTCAAGACGGTAAAAATCTAAACAGCATTTGAGGAGTAGAATTAGCTCAGTGATTAACGTACCGGATTCACACTGGAAGATCCCAGATTCGAATCCAACTCCTTGGTTTTTTCTCTTACTAAAAGCTCGTAACAGCTCAATGTCCGGTGATAGACAGTGTAACGTAAGAACTCGGTCTGGAAGCCGACAGAGCATTGAATAAAGCTGCTAGTGCCAACCTTACATGTAGATGGGACTTGGTTCTAATTCTAATTGAAAGAAATTACAGCTTTTTGGTCCAACTAGCGAACAATTCCGACTTTTTTCCATCTATTTTAGGTTTTACTTCTCAAATAAGAACGACCCCAAGTGTTACAACTAGTCCTGCTCTATATTATATTAACCATAGACAGAAATTACATCTTTTTTGTCGAACTAGTGTGTAATTCAGACTTTTTCCTGTATTTTTTAGAATTGAATGTTTGTAAGTTTAAAATATGTAAGACGCTTATGTATGAACTAAGTACCATAAAGTACTTACAGTTTTAATGCTTATCAAGTGATAACGCAAGACCTTTATCAAATTCATATGCAATAAAACTGTGTACATTCTAAATCCTAGTTTCATGATAAGTTTTCGTAATTGGAGAGGAATATAAACTAGAAAAATGAGTTATGTTTATATAACGTAAACAAGTTTTTCTGTTTGAATTCACTTCAGTTTATTACATACGTATGGGCGCCACTGTAGCCGAGTGGTTAGAATCAAGGCCTACAAACTTTAATTAGTATTGTGGTACATGGTTCGATTCCCGGCGACTAGGCATTGCATTTTATTTAATTGTGATTATAGAGAATTTATAGTAAAACATGTTTCTTTATCCGCCTCCGTTCACGATACCTAAATCGGTAGAAGATGGACGTAAAGCTTGTCTGAAAAATTATTACAAATCCAACGTATATACGCGCGCGCGCGGGGTTAGAGTAATAATGTTGATGATACATAAATTGCGGAGTCATAATTGAACAGTATTACCCCTTTGAGTAATGTTGTCTGCATCATTGAACACAATCTTATTAGACTGATTGGATTGATTGATACATTATGTTACATACGTACTATATAGATATATATATGTATTACGAGTATATACCCACGTGCAATATATAATGTATCAGTTATGATAATTACTGTGAACTATGTTATAACTCATTTGCATTTATTTATAAGGCATTAAATAGATAACATTATATATATGCCATGTTAAATATCAGCGAAAATAGATGTTTTGTTAATCATTTTACTCACAAACCAATCAGCCAATCAATTTATACCATTTTAAGATTTCAATCAATCAAAAGCGCATCAATAACAGCGTCGTCCCGTAATCAACTGATTGTAAAGTTATTCCTTCTATTTCAACTGTAATTTATTATGTAATTTGCTAGAAGTTTTATTGTAAATATTTTAATTATTTATTTCCGTAATAATACTCGAGCAATTAGCATCGGATCGAAGCAGTCGATTAATCTACACAAAATTATGGGAAAAATTATCAGTACTTTGAGGTACTTACCTCGACATATCGTTGGTCTACCTTATTATTATTATTTTTTAATTTTTTCTGGCGGGCTTTACGTCCAACTAGAAAATTAGGTATCGAGGACGGATGCGACTAGCAAACATACTTTACTGTAAATCTCACTTATTAACCATTAAATAAAATTCAAGGCCTAAGATCCCGGAATCGAACCCAGTACCACAATACATATTAGCTTTACAGGTCTCGCCTCTAACCGCTCGGCTACCGTGGCGCCTTCCACCTTATTACAGAATAAGGATTAAAGAATACCTTATAAAAAATTCCCTAAGAATTAAAAAAAAAAAAAGGGGGGTAAAGTAATGCCTATTTTTACAGGCAGGCTTTTACGCAAACTACCAAATTAGGCGACGAGGACGGAGGCAACTAGTAAACATACTTAACTATGAAACCTAATAGGTAGTTGGACGTTAAGCCTCGCCTGAAAAAATAGGCGATTACTTTACATTACTTTACTTTACTTAACTGTGAATTTATGGGTTTTTATCATTTTTTTGCCACGAAAATTGATTTAAAAAAACAAATTATTAATTTAAATTGCGGATTGAATGAGTCATGAGAGTATTCGAAGCAGAATTAATTATAGAAGCAAGTTTGTATTTATTTTAAAGGAAAAGAAATAAATAAATTGAAGGTGGAATTGTTGGAATAGTTGAATAAATTGTGGCACTTAGAATTGTAAAATGGAATTCAAGAATGTAATATGATCCATGTTCCATTTGGAATTCCAGAGAATTGAATTACTAAATGGAACACATAATTAAATTAAATGAACAGCCCAAATGGTCTCTCCCAAAACAATGGATGCCTGATCCATTATATACAAAATAGAGATAGTGATGCTTCCTACTCTGATGATGTCCTATTGACAGTCAGAGAATAGAATTAAAAGAAAAATTGTTTAGAATTTCTTTTCAAGTGGATAATGGAGACGTTTTGTTTAATATCAATCTGAATAACGTTTACAAATAAACAGATTGTGAATTTGCAAAAACACAAAGTTTACGTTAAGAGTTTTCAGTTCAGCAGGCCACTGAAAATCTAGCTCAGTACTGAAATCTAGTCTTTCGGAAAAAGGTACGCGTTTCTCGTAGACTCGTGACCATTATATTTTAAACAGATACCAAAAAACTCAATTTTATGAAACCAAAGGTGGATTGTTTTTATATTTTCGGATAGACATGGACATTTCTTATACCAAAAATGATTAAAAGGTTTGAGAGAGAGATTGATGTTCGAACGATGTAAAATGAATGCTGTCTATGAATGATTTGATCTGCTGAGATCTTTGTCGACTTAGCTTCGGAAGGAGGGAACTTTCCAAAACAACAACGTTTTTCTTTACTGCAAAGTTAGCGAAATCAGTGAAAGTCCGTTTGTTGCCTGTTGCATGATACGCATTTTGCTTTTCTTGCCAATCTCCTATGGATTTTCATATTTTAAGTCTTTTTATAACTAATAACAAGTGAAGGAACTAGTAAAGTTTCAAAGAGAATATAGAACATTGATCAGTTAAACCTAAATCATGCGTTAGTCACTAATATAGTCCTACTTTTTCAACATATTATTTTTTCCTTTCACCATAGCCTTAGTTAGATCCAGTATAAGATACGAAAAACCGTTAGCTGTTCTCCTCAATTACCAACTGTTACCAAAATCTTAACTCTAATTGCCTAAAATTGATGCATATCCGAATGTAGAAAGAAAATCCATTTTCTAATTACTTATTATGAGTGAGAAAACAGCATCCCATAAATGGCACACAACAATTAGATACCGATATAATTGTCTCACGTTTCCTGGCACTTTGCGAGTGGATCCATTGGCACGACATGACACTGTTAGCAAGAAAAAAAAAATAATTTTGTCATCGATAGAAATTACATAGTTAAAAGATAGTTCTACTTTTAGGTTAGAAATGGAGTAAATGACAACGGTAATGAGTGTAAACATGCATTGATGGTGTCTTTTGAAAATGGCGAAAAATGAACGTGTCGGCTTACTTTATTTATTAACTGTTTTTAAAACAGTTGAACATTGGAATTTAGGCGCCCCAATGGCCGAGCAGTTGGAGGCTACGCCCGCAAAACTAAGAAGTACATTCTTCCCATTCCTATATCAGTATTCGGGGTTCTTTTAAATCCATTTCAGAGATACCAGTCCCTTCGTTCAAGCACGTTTTACAAGAAGGAGATATCACTGCTCCAGTTGGTGTCAGTGCAAAACCTTTCAGGTACAGAAGCACCTTACAACGTAACTTCCGCCTAGCCCATTTAAGGACAGACTAAATTCGTACAGCCAACGCGTGAAGTGGCCATAAACCACTAGATTACACCACTAGAGTTTGGGAAGGTACCCCAACAAACTGGCACTAGTTAACCGCACACATCCAGTAAGTGCACTTGCAATTGCAGGTTGACACCGGGGATAATTTATAATATAGCAGTTCTCCTCTTGTTCAACTCTTAACCACTATTACTGGAGAGTTAATGCTTAAACCATTGACCGCTACGATTCCAACCAAATTGCAAGCAATGGCCTGGCACTTGGCTTACGCTCGTAGTTCAGTGTCCTCATATCGTAACTGACCTAGACCAGTGCCAAAAGGTTCAGTAACTCGGGATAATTGCAGACAGTCGCTGCAAGGGAATAAAGAAAGGATGGACGAGTAAAAAGGTGGAGATCTCCAACCTGGAGAGCCAGAAGCTAATTGCATTCAAAACTAAGAAGTACAGTGGTCTTGGGTTCGACTCCCGACTTAGGCATTAGATTTTAATTAATGTTTAATATGTATTTTTGTTTAGAATGTTTAAAAAGTATTTTTGCTCCGTCTACGACTCCTAATTGATAGTTGCACTATAGGCATTACTTTAAATTAACATATGCATTTTTGAAGCCTAAAACTTCACTACAGAAAAGATATTATTCAAGACGTTTGCTTTGGTAACACAATAAATCTGGTGTATAAAGTGTAATAAAACATTTTCTTAATACTTCTGTAATAATTTTAAATGACATTAATCTCTATTAAATGGATTATTTTATTTATTATACTTTTATTTATAGAGAAATAATGGCTCATAGATTCCTAATATCTAGAATATATTTCCATACTGGCTAAGAGAGATAATGTTGACATATTTGACTTGGGGAAAAGGAAATCAATTCTTTATACTTTTGCTTTCAACGAAGTTTCCATCCAAGTAATGCTTAACGTTCAGTGGAAGACTTCTTACTTCCATTCAAAGGTTAAGATATTCGGCAAACTTCATATAAGAGAGAACTTATTTGATACACCACCCACCCGTCAGGAGTCCTGGAGGTTGTCACATCTTTGGAAATATAGTTTCGAGAGATGGCACCGTAACAGAAATTTATCTCTTTTCCCTACAATTCCCTAGAAATATATATTTTTTTTTTTCACAAAAGTAGAATAAACTGTTAGATTTCTTATTTTAATTGCGATTTTACCAGATTTAAGATCTCCTGATAAAGAAATGTGAATAATTTTCAGTTCTTTTAAATATTAACTAATCATGTTATTTTGCCAACGGTTATTTCTAAAGCTGTTCGATCGGAGAGAGAAGTCACGCTTTCTAAAATTAATCTCTACTTAAGACAGGACATCCTTTCATAAAAAAGTGAACACATTTACTCCTACTTTACCTATTAAGGAATAATTGCATCTTTCTTGTCTCTATTTAGTCATATTAGATTTATTATTATTTATCTTTAAATTAACTGTAGTTATTTAGCTGTTTATTGGGATTGTCACTATCTTGGTATCCTAACAGTTTAGTGCCGTGTATACGCGAATTAAATACCAAGAGAAAGTTCTCTCTTAAGAGTTCAAGGATACCGAGCGTCCATTTCTGTTTTTTCGAAAAATAAATAAGAAAAAAACATCAGATGCAGTCGAACAAAAAAAAGATTGGAACTGAGACAAAATAATTAAATGTAAAATTTTATTTAAAATAAAGAGTAGAGCGTTGAGGGACCCCAATTAAAACACTTTATTTTTTTATTTTTTTGCTAATTTGTGCTGAGAAATTTCTTTAAAAAACAGTATTTGTATTTAATGTACTTAGGTTTGCAATATAGTCTCTGAAAAATTACAGGGACTTAGTACCACAGTTTTGAACGTAATTTATATATTAACCAGTTAAGCGTGGAATTTAGTTTTAAAAAAAAACCCACAGTGTGCGGAATTCAAAACAGATAATGACGTGTATACACGTCGAACGCATGGCAAAACAACTAAAAGTTTACAATAGTCGTAATAGTCACCACTGCAAGCGACTTTTTCTGCAATCTCTGGGGGCTTACAGATTACAGAGCAATTCTGTGCTCATTCAAAAATCTTGCACCGCTTCACGTATGCATTGCTCTTAGTTTTAACTAGGGGACGCAAGAGCTTTTACAAGGAAGAAAAGAGAGCTTTGAATTATGTGCAAAATGAAATCATGCTCGTACTGAGGTTCTGAATCTCTATCTAAAAGGTAAAAACGGCATTGCATAAAGGTTGAGAGCTTTTATTTGTGTGTGTAATTTCCCAATCTCTAGTGAAGAGACCAAACATGTAGCAAGCACTTATCATTTGGCTGGCTCCCACCGCAGTTCTATTGGTAAGATAAAGGAAACATCACAACAAATAAGATTATTATTGTATTTTATTAAAATTTCGAGTTTTTATAGTTAATGGCCATTTT
Source organism: Rhodnius prolixus (assembly GCF_049639745.1). Lineage (NCBI taxonomy): Eukaryota > Metazoa > Arthropoda > Insecta > Hemiptera > Reduviidae > Rhodnius > Rhodnius prolixus. The sequence continues at coordinate 11,006,748 of NW_027411634.1, read as the reverse complement.
ATATTTTTCACAACGAGTTTATACACGTCGAACGCACCGTTAGGTTGGAAACATAGTGGAGCGGCGAGCAAAGCGGCGATGATAGCGAAGAGCGAAGCGGCGAAATCAAACAGAAGTTAACATATGGGACCGCGCATAGTGGCGAGCAAAGCGAAGATAGAGCAACGCTATCTATAGAGAGTAGAGCAAAGCGGTATGACATGTTTGATTTCTTCGCTCTCATCGCGCTCAATTTGTTAAGGTTATTTTTCAAAGGTTATGGATATTGATACATTTAGTTTAGTTTGTTTAAAGAAACCTCTGTGGAATATAGTATTTGCGAAGCTACAATAGTTTTTAACAATTAATAATTAATAGTTAAAATTAATTAACAAGTAGTTAATGGAGAATTCAGGTAATATTTGCTACATTTAATTGGTTCTCAATCCCTTAATGCTAACTTTCATCTAAATACTAGGCAAAATTAAATTACATTTTCACGTCCTCCTACTTCTGATCAGGACGAATTCTCCAATCCTTCTGTAGCGTCGTACTACTCCAGTTTTTCAGATGAACAACATTAATTTACGACAAATCATGTAGTGATTTAATAAAATTGTTTTTTTTTAATTGACTAATTTCTTTTTATCTGTATATATTTCTATTTTGTTTTTATTTATTCTATTCTAACCTTAAAGTAACTGCTAGGATTATTGGGGTTACACAGAATTGTATTTAGTTAATTTTTCTATATTGTGCCTAACTTTTGTTGTGAGTTGTATTATTCAAAAACAATAAAATTTGATTTTGATTAATGGGGTTACACTGGGCTAGTATATAATCAAATGTTGATAAGACATTCGAAAATACGCATGAAACTTGCCAGGATGCTCCCGAAGTTGATGGTACAAGTGATGAAATTCACCAAGTTCATTTCTAGACTTATTTATGTCATGTACACTGCAGCTCCTACTACTAAGCTGCTGCAAATACCAAAGTTTCAACGAAGAATTTTCATATAAAAATAGTTCATCCATCTTGTTTTGTCAAAAGGAGAACGCGACTAAACTCGTCACTATGTGCATGCGACTCTTTGCTCGCTGCTCGTCGCTCTCTTTGATTTGAAGCAGCTATCATCGCCGCCTTGCTCGCCGCTCCACTATGTTTCCAGCCTAATGGAGATTTGGTTTAACGTGTATACACGTCAAATACGCTTAACTGGTTAAAGTAATTCAGATTATTTCCAATTTCAGTCTTATTTTTTGCCAAGCTTTTGACCTGGTCAACTTCAGGGCTTGCGCTTTTACAATTATAATATTTTATACAATTTTTTTTTCTTCAAAGATTAGTGAATCTTCTGTCTTGTCTGTTCAGATACTTTATATGTAATGTAAAAAATATTTTATTGCAAATTTTAATTGGAAATTGGCGACCCCCAACAAAGAGTTCTTGTTCTTCTTGTTAGACCAATTTCAATCATACTCTCTAGAGGAACTCTCCTTTTCATTCTAAACACTGGATAATGGATCAAATTCAGTGGAGGAATAAGATCAAGAAATTAGTAGCCATTTATTAGAGGAATTAATTTCAATTTAAAAGATCTAAAGATTTTTTTAAGTTGACGCGATAAAAGAAAGATTTAATAAAAAACAGTTAAGACAAAATTAAATTATTTATAAACCACTTTATAAAAAATAAAGCAAAAATATGCGCCAATAAATTTCAAACTAATGATTATGCATACAAAATGTCCCCCACACATAACGGTGCATGTTACTTGCAATCATTATCTTAAATCTAATTTCATGATTAGCCAAGCACACTTTAACACCAGCCGACTTTAACATGCAAATAGATTCCACATTCTTTTTTGAATTACATCAAAACATCTGCTCATTTTAAATAACTTACCAAATTCACGTGATTAAATTCTCTCTTTTAACTAGGGAATTTGTCCTTAAAAAATGAAATTGCTGGCTACAATATCAATATAATTAAATAATTATTAAGGAAGTAAACGTAACTAGAACATGTTCTGCCAAAACTTATTAAAATCAAGTTTTTAATCACTCAATTGATACGCAAATATTCTTTACAATTATTTAGTCAGGAAACTGGAAAATGCCATTAACTTTAGCCCTGTGCTGAAGGAGCATTTTTCCTTGAACGTAAGTGGTTGTAAAAAAAGGAAAAATCAATTTTCCTGAAAGTGTGAGTGGTGTTAATGAGGGAGAAAATTCTTTAGGTGGATGGAATGATGCTTTAAATTTGAAATTTCTGTTTCTACTTTAGCTGGTGGTCGTTCTACAGTATGAGATATATTTCAGAAGATCTTAAGCTACAAAAAAACAAAAATCTTAAGCTCACAGCCTCCTAGATTATGAGCTACTACACTTTTATGTCGTGAGTCGTGTTAGGAGTTCCTGCGTTACTAAAAAGTAAATAGAAATAAGATAAAGCGGCTAACTGAAGCCGCTTCTAAGCTAAAACGTTTAAGTATAACTTAAGTTGGATAAATTTAAGTTCAAACGAAGTATTAAATTGAATTGATTGAATGAGATCAACTGCGATACGGAACCAGCTGTTTTCAATTAATAATCTGTTAAAATATTGTTCGTCTGTGTTAGAGAAACTGAAATTGTGTTCTAAATGTCTGGCTCGCTTTAATTTAATTAATTAGAACAGTCTGTTCTATTTGAACACATTCTTTAAATTGTTTCAGTTATAGTTTTCATCGTTTAGAATTATAACAATACATTTAACGAATACTTTGATGTTACAATTTAATAAAAGCACCAATTTTAATGCAGATTTGACTTTGGGGAACAGATAAAGGTCACATGGGGCCAGGTAAGGCGAATAAGGCGGATGGCCTAAAACTGGGATGTTGTACTTGGCTAGAAACGTCTTGACAGAAAAGACAATGCAGTGTGAACCGGCGCGTTGTCTTTGGTGGAGAACCCATGACTTGTTCTTCCACAAATCGGGTCGTTTTTTTCCTTACTCTTTCACGGAGTTAAGCAAGTACCTCACGATTAATTGAAATTTTCGACCTGTTTTGGACGTGGAAGGGTGACCCGGGCAGTCATCATCTCTGACGTCTTCTCGGCCATCTTGGAAACTCAAAAACTCACGCACGTGATTAACATTCATCGCCATAAACTTCTTTTAATACGATCGTAAAATATAAGTTTCAGTAGCGGTTTTACCAAGTATCATGTGAAATTTCACAATTCGTTGCTGTACTACATGTGTAGTATCATGTTTTCGGCAAAACGAAACTAACACCTCTTACACAAACGACGGTTCCGGTCAGACAGATTTCTCTACAAACACGTGAGACGCTGCAATCGAAAGAGAAGGCTTTACGCTGCACAGCTGTCGGTCGTTAGGATTTAGCATGCACAGTATTTCTGTAGCAGCAATATTCTCGTTATTTAATAGCCTGGTATATTTCAAGGGGGCTTTACTTTCAACTACCATTAAATAAAAATTCAAGGCCTAGACCGGGAAATGAACCCAGTACCCACAATACGAGGTTTGTTTGTACATTTTAACCTTGCGTGCCTCGTCTCTAACCGCTCGGCTACCGTAGCACCTGGAGTTTTTAATGGTATTTAGTTATATTATTCAGTGAAAAAAAAGCGAAGATTTTCCTTACAGTACCCCAAAAATTTTCTTAATACTATAATAAAGCCAGTAAAGCATTAATGGTGCTTAAATTAGGAACGAACTGGGCAAGAACAGGGGGCTAGCAATTAAATTTAATAAAATTTTTCAGTTCAAAATGGGAGCATAGTAGAGGCGTGCCTCATTTCAAAGATTATTCTCGAAGGTAAACCGAAATGGTAAACTTCAGAACCTCAAAAATATCAAACAGTAACCATAACTGGAATAGGCTGCTATAACTTTTTTTTTAATTCTTAAACGTTCAAGCTTCGTTTATACGCAATCAAAGCAGCGTTTAAATGATTAATAATATAATTAAGTTTATCTCTTTTCGTAAAAATATTTCTGGGGAAACATTCGGGCTTAATTTTGGTAACATAAATGGGAAACTGTCACTGGATGATCTTTTTTTAGATTAACAGTCTTGTGAATCTCTTTCAAGTAAGAGTGATGAAGGCTGTGACTATATAACCACAACTTGTATAACAGTCTGTAGTTTACAAACATTAAAGTGTAAGAGAGATAGAGAGAGATAGAATGCGAGGGGAGGTCTTTATATAAAAGACAGTGGATATCAGTTTTATGTGGGAGTTAGTGTTAGTCATTAAAGACCATTTGATGATGTCACTCGTCTCTGGAGAACAATATTATTTATGAAAGCGCTCCTTAAGAAATGTTTTCCTTTCATTTTTATTACAATTATTGATGGTTTATTTATTCAGTAAATTGCTGAGAACTGTATTAAATTAAATAAACAAAATTATTTGGGTAATAATCACTATTGTGAAACTAACACAATCAGAACAAAATTGGTTGGTTGGTATGATATTAAGTCATGTAGTATTTAAGCAATCTTAGATGTAATTAATTCTAAGTGCATTCCTCTATTGTTTCAACAATCTATTGTGAGAAAACATCGCGCATAAATCGGCTCCATTCATTTTGAGAGAGAAAATAAACAAATAATTTCATCGTTCTAAGCATCACCAGCTAAATCAACTGAATAAAAGTCAAATATTCCCTAATTTAATGAATTATATCCCTTTTTTTTTCCGCCTTCCAATATCCCAGAAATTAATTAATTTCTTTTTTTTATACTGTTACAGCTAATCGTGATAAATGACAAACTCTTCCCGAGGCCAGAAATGCACGAAGCTTATGAAATGATGCGCGATGGTGAAAAGAAAGAATATGAAGAAGTAAAAAAGGCAATTCAAGAAAAGAGCAAGAATCGGCGCAATTAAATAAGATAAGGAAAAAATGGTTCTTCCAGAATTTTAAGAAAAACGAAGAGAAAAATGCACAAAACAACACTTTTTTGATTTCCTTTTATTGGTTGTATCTAAGTATATTCTTTTATGAATAATTAAAATTTTCATTAAAGGTTTTTTTTTGCCTTTTAAATAGATTTAAAGTAAACTTTAGGGGAGAAGTTTCGAAACAGCTGGTGCTGTTACTGTGTGCAATGGTTTGTGCTAACTAATTATCATTATGCCGTATAAAAGAGATCTTTCTGAAAATTGTAAAAGCTGGAGGAGAAACCAAGATCATTGATTGCAAAAAAAAAAGCATCAAATTTGGGTTGTTTTACTACAATGATTGTTGCAAAAAATGTACAGCATTTTAAAAATTACTTCATTATTCTTCGTCAAAACTTGCGAAATTCCTCCAAACTTTGCCATTTGCACTGAATTGGTTTCCCTATACTCCTCTACCCAGCCTTTTTCATGCTTTCATTCAGCATTCGTCAACATTATCACATCCTAGATTCTTTTACTCAGTTTCTATGCTCTTTCATTTCATGTCTTTTATCGCAGATAGATTGTTTTGCAGTTGAGAAGACGGACTCACCCTGCTGGAGGACCGCGTATGTTTTGGAGCTGGAGTTTTCTTTTATCCACAATTTAGGTGTCTCACCTCTGCACCTGCTGCTATGGAACGCCCATTTCAAAATAGAATAATAATAATAATAATAATATAGTATGATGTCATTAGGTTGAATGTATTTATTATGGAGAGTGAAGAAATTGGATGCGACTTGTTTTTGTTTTTTAGGTTTTTAGTTTTATTAGGTTTTTTATCTGGGGCGAAGGAAATTTAATCAAAGTACTTCCCCCCTATTAATAGTGAATTAGATCGATTAGGTGGATAAGTTGATTATTTATCTTGAGCGATTGGCCCTTCATTATGTGGTCCACCCAAAACATACAAGAAATAAGAGGATGGTGCCAACATAGCAACTCTCTCCCCTCCGTCGACTGTAGTCGATGGTCAAATGGTTGAAGAAGGAAGATATGCTCCAGTGTCCCTCGGCTCCATATGGAGTTCCCGATGGAAGCAGTATAGGATGTAACGTGGGAGGAGGAGGTGCCATCCTAGCACGAAGTAACTCGTAAGTGACGAGACGGCGCTAATGACCAAGCTGTCGATGCGCCGGGGAGGGGGAATAAAAATAATAATAAAATCAATTCGATAATCGAAAGCATCCAGCTGTTGTGGTTTCCAGCGAGAATGTGGTGGAAATGGGGACCGTCTCCAGCAAAATTAAGAAGATGGATTAAAGAATATGGAGATGGGTTCTTTTATTTTTTTCAGAGAGAAGATCTCTGAGAAAGACCAAGATGAGAATTAAAAGGATAAGGATGGTAGTCAAGAGAGAACATTATCGGAAATTTACTGAGGAAGAAATTGAGTGGGTACAGCCACATAAGAAAAAGATAACACTGACTAGGTGGCCAAATTAGATTTACGAATGGGTGCCATCGTGGCAGATGAAAGATAGAAAGGACGAAGATAGACGCGGGAGGATCGAATCCTCTTGGAGGAGGCGGCGAATTACGGTTAGGAGTGGCCTGACAGGGAAGAAGTTGCTTCAGTTTTTCTTTTAAGGACACTGTACTTTTCAATTCAGGAAAACTTTATCCTAAGATTTGTCGTATTTATATTCAATTTACCAATCAAATTGCTTGTAGATAATTAAAATTCGGTTTATAAAGCTAGCTAGGTCTTAGGTAGACAGTCTGCGACAATTTAGACGTTCTTTTTATAAAACTGCTTCAAGACGGCAGCCACTATTCGTCGTAGATTCAACCTTTGTTTCGCCTCTCCGTTGGCTTTTACATCCGGCACGTATGCTACAAGTTCAAAAAAGGACTTACATTTTTTGAAAACTTTAAACTACATCATTACTTCTGCATTATTATTATTTTTTGTTAAGAAAAAACATATTAATACTCCTTAACAAAGGCGCCACGGTAGCCGTGCAGTTAGAGACGAGACCTGCGAAGCTAATATGTATTGTGGTACTGGGTTCGATTCCCGGTCTTAGGCCTTGGATTTTAATAAATAAAATAATAAAAGAAATCTATAGTAAATATGTTTGCTAGTCGCCTCCGTCCGCGACACCTAATTTGTAGTTGGACGTTAAGCCCCGCCTGAAAAAATAGGCAATTACTTTACTTTACTTTTACTTACAGTTTTAAAAGTTAAGTATAAGCAGTGATGGCTAACCTTTTGCGCTCGGTGTGTCAAAATTTTGAAAAATCGAAACATAATTTCCACATCACGAAAAGTAAAGACAAAAAATAGAAAGATTGTATTTATAATTTTTTTTGTTAATTATTTGTTTAACGCCATTTAAAATACAATACAAAAACCAAAATTATGAAATTATGTAAATGATTTACATTTAGAGACTTATTTTACATATTTCATTGACACTTAACAGAGAAAATCAAGTAATATATTTATATTATTTATAATTGAACAATTGAGAATTAAATTATTAATTATTATTAACGTAATTAATAATATTACTATTAATAATCAACTCTGGCCGTTATGAGAGACAAATATTTGAATTATGAAATTTTTTATCTTTGAAGATGCGTGTCATAGGTTCGCCATTACTGATCTGAGGGTTGATCAAACGCCAAAAGGTACACAAATCAGCAAGTACCCAAAATTTCAATTATACTTCTACTATAATAATTTTTAGAATTTATTAGATGTCACAAACCCTTGTGCTGGGCCTTTTATCACCCATAAATATTTTTCTGTTAGAATAATAAAAGATGTATCTCATCATCATAGTTAGTATTAAAAAGGTATTTCTTTTTTACTCTATTCCAAATTATTCTTGTGATTTATCTTTATTCTAAATAATCATCATACTCACTTGCGCATTAAAAAGAAAAAGGTAAAGTTAGAATTGGTATTTTACTGTTGTAATTTGAATTACGGAGTTTCTACTGTCGGACAGTTTTAATTTTACTTTTGACCGAAAACAGATGAGTTACTGGGAACTTGATGTATTACAAACAAGAATCCAAATATTTAGGCACGGGGGAGATGCAAATGTAAGGAGAAGAATTAAGACAGTAAAAAATATAGTCTTTCAAACAACTGGGGAAAAAGTAGAAATTTTACTTCAAACAGACATCAATTAACTCACTCACCATCCCCGCAGCTTAAACTTCGCCGTATTAAATAAAGTTTAAACCTTTATTTGGACATGAACGGGGAAACGGGGAGTAGAAGAAATGTTTAAACTTTAAGGTTTGTATTTAATAGGAGGCGGCGATGAAGAGGAAGGCAAGTTCAAACTTTCTTGCAGCTAGCTTAAATGCTTTGCTTGCCAAACTACATACACCATGAGCAGAGCAAAGGTATATCTCTTGTAGTAAAACTGTTTGTTAGAACTCGCGTTTAACTCTTACTCATTAGGTTTTTAGCCAGAACATAATCTTCTATAACCATTTTCCTTTTACAGATCCGGGCTTTTACTCCCATATAATCATATGGAACTAAGATGGTAATGTAATAAGTTTTTCTAAGTCTTTTTCTTTCTCATTAACTTGAAAAGTTTCTCTATTTTCTTTATGCTAAAAGTTATTTGTATATAAAATTAAATTGTAGAGGGAAAGTAGATCGATAAAATGTAATTTAGGAATAACTCCACATAACAAAATATTGTTCAATTATAAGAATACATTTATACAATTATTTGTAAAAGTTTTTTGCTCAATTTATATAGTTAAGCTAAACATTTATGGTTGAATATATCAGGGCATAAATCTTGGAAGATGAATCTCCAAATATTACAACACAACTTCTAGCTGCAACAACTAATGGGTAATAATATTTTGCAGCGAATAGCGTAAGGTGATAAAGATGAAGATTATGTAGTTTGAAGTTAAGAGTGAAAAAACCAAAAATTTTATTGCATTTTAGTCTACAGAAAACTAAGTAACTGTTTGCAGCTAAACTTAGAATGTAATTGCGTTATAGTAAATAGCAGTCAGGCGCCACGATAACCGAGTGGTTAGAGGTTACGATAAGAAGTATTAAGAAGAAGAAGTACTGGGTTCAATTCCTTGGTTTAGATCTTGTATTTTAGTATAAGAAATAATAATAATAAAAGCCTTTTATTTTATTTAAAGACAATAAATACAAAAGTAATTTCATTCTTGAATATAATAAAAGACATACACTGGGTCCAAAAGACCATCCGTGGAATTGTTGCCTACAGTAATATACTTAAACATTATTACAAAAATTGCTTTAAACTTGCATTATAATTTAAAATCACGAAAATATTATAGAACATATTGCATTATACCATTATTTATTTTCTGATTGAATTAGGTAATTATGACGGAAGTTCCAAGCGTATTTACAAAAATTTTCGATAACCATTTAAATATGTTATTAGCTGCTCTTTTGTGAGATTCTCCTTGTAAAAAAGTAAATGCGAAACTCTTTAAGTGACGGGCAGTCAGCGAGAAAATGATAAGTATTCTCTGGCTAGGACATATCGGCACAAAGAACAGAGGGAACCTTCATCATCACTAAAAAATCTATAATTAAGATACATAAGTTCGCCTCTCGCTTTTATGTATTTTAGTATAAGAAATTTATAGTAAAGTATGTTTGCTAGTTGCCTCCGTTCTCAACAACTAATTTGGTAGTTGGCCTAACTTTAATTTAGTCTAGCAATCTGCAGAATTAGTTAATTCCTTTAATTAGGAATTAAAATTAGTTAATGTAACTAATTGCAGCGAAATCTAGAATGTTATTGCTGAGTAGTCTAGCAGTTAACAGTATAGACAAGATGGATTCCAGCTCAATCCCAATTTAAGCTCAATCTAAAAGATTTTATACAAAAAATCTAACCAAAAGTTTTTTTAGAACTGATTAATTTGAGCTGAATTAACATGGCTGTTGGCCATTTTTTTTCAACATGGGTGGACCATGAACACAGGCACAGTATCCATGAAAGCAGTAATCATGCAGATTTGGAGATTTCTCCCCCGGAAATGTGAAATCAAGGATATCTTGTGAAATGCCATGCAAAACAACTTCCGTTCAAACTTTTTGCTTTGCCACTTTTCATCAAAATGAACTCTTTACGAGGAATACCTTGTTTTTCCGTTCAAATTCTCTGTAAGGTAACCTAAGACTTTACATGAAGGTTTGCTGACTAGTTTCCAGGAGAAAATGAACTTTTATATTTTCAGGATAAAGTGGAATATCAAATAACTTTAGTAGGATTATGCGCATTAATTGAAAATGAACTTTTTAAGGAGCCTTAAACATATTGGTGTGAGAAGAGCTGTATAGAGTCGTCGTTTGTTCTGTAGTGAGAGTTTTGAGCGTTTGTCGAGTAGTCTGGCTAGAAGTTTGTATCGTTTGTTTAGTTCGGTACGTTTAAGTCTCGTATGGGGGTTCCAGGTAAGTCTCTTGTCTAGGTACATTCCAAGGTACCGTACATGGTCGGCTGGTGGGATAGGTGTATGATGTAAGAAGACAGATGGTGGAGTTTGTCGTTTGAGTGTGAAGACTGTATTTAGACTTAGTTGGGTTAATTTTTATACGCCAGTTTTCTAACCAAGGTTCTATTGAGTGAAGGTGGGACTGTAGTGAGCGTACTGCGAGGATAGGGTCAGAGTGTGTGGAGAGAATGGCAGTGTCGTCAGCGAAGGTGTAAATAGAGGTATTATGGTTAGAAGGTTAGAAGGCAGTGTAGATTGTGAAAGAAGAGGAGCTAAGACACTTCCCTGTTGTAAACCAGCAAGGACAGGATAAATGGAAGAGTGAGTAGTGCCTTAGGCTGGAAACATAGTGGAGCGGCGAGCAAAGCGGCGATGATAGCGAAGAGCAAAGCGGCGAAATCAAACACAGGTAAACATATGGGACCGCGCATAGTGGCGAGCAAAGCGAAGATAGAGCAACGCTATCTATAGAGAGTGGAGCAAAGCGTTATGACATGTTTGATTTCTTCGCTCTCATCGCGCTCAATTTGTAAAGGTTATTTTTCAAAGGTTATGGATATTGATACATTATTGGTTTAGTTTGTTTAAAGAAACCTCTGTGGGACCACAGTATTTGTGAAGCTACAATAGTTTTTAATAATTAATAGTTTAAATTAATTAACAAGTTAATGGAAAATTCAGGTAATTTTTGCTACATTTAATTTGGTTCTCAATCCCTTAATGCTAACTTTCATCTAAATACTAGGCAAAATTAAATTACATTTTCACGTCCTACTACTTCTGATCAGGACGAATTCTCCAATCCTTCTTCTGTAGCGTCGTACTACTCCAGTTTTTCAGATGAACAACATTAATTTACGACAAATCATGTAGTGATTTAATAAAATTATTGTGTTTTTTTAATTGACTAATTTCTTTTTATCTGCATATATTTCTATTTTATTTTTATTTATTTTGATTTTCTAACCTTAAAGTAACTGCTAGGATTAATGGGGTTACACAGATTTGTATTTAGTTAATAATTTAGTTAATTTTTCTGTATTGTGCCTAACTCTTGTTATGAGTTGTATTATTCAAAAACAATAAAATTTGATTTTGATTAATGGGGTTACACTGGGCTAGTATGTAATCAAATGTTGATAAGACATTCGAAAATACGAATGAAACTTGCCAGGATGCTCCCGAAGTTGATGGTACAAGTGATGAAATTTACCAAGTTCATATTTAGACTTATTTATATCAAGAACATTGCAGCTCCTGCTACTAAGCTGCTGCAAATACCAAAGTTTCAACGAAGAATTTTCATATAAAAATAGTTCCTCCATCTTGTTTTGTCAAAAGGAGAACGCGACTAAACTCGTCACTATGTGCATGCGAATCTTTGCTCGCTGCTCGTCGCTCTCTTTGATCTGAAGCAGCTATCATCGCCGCTTTGCTCGCCGCTCCACTATGTTTCCAGCCTTAAAGAACTTGGAAGAATCTGTCAGAGAAATAGTAAAGTACGTTTGCTAGTCGCCTCCGTCCACGACACCTAGTAAATGGTAGTTGGACGTTAAGACCCGCCTGAAAAAAATTGGCGATTACTTTTACTATTATGATACATCCTTATCCATTCCAATTATAGAGGGATGATTCAATTTTGCATCAACATTTATTGTAAGTGACAAAAATATGTTGAATTTACTAACCAGTATCAAGTTACATTCTAAACTTACTAAATAAACTGTTTACATAATATTTGAACTATCAACAACTAAAGCTCCCTCTAAACAGCTGGCCTTTTACAGAGAGTAAAAGAAATAAAATACAATAAAAACCGTTCACTAACTACAAGATAATATTATATGATAACTAAATCTATGATATCCATTCATATAATATGCATAAAGTATAACGGATAAAATGAATATTATAGAAGCAAAAAAGTTCATTGATAAAGTAGAAAATGCAAATTTAACATCCGCAACCAGGTTTACCTAAAAAAAAAAATGCAGTTTCACCTCCTGCATTGATTCAAATCTGCTTTAAAACATTATGAATACAGTTTGCTTTCAAGGTAGGTAAGTAATTGAACATTCTTTCCATTGAAAATAACATATTTCTGCAGAATAAAAATGGAAATTGTAATAAGTATTTAGAATGATTTCAAATTCAGTATCTACTGATTGAATTAAAATAATTTTTTTTAATTCATTTCCTAATTCATTAGCCTTCTTCCAAGGTTGAATTTATTACTTGCTCCAATGGATCTCATTTGCATTCCATTATATTATCAGAGAAATGATGTTTGCCTTACGTCAGAATAAGGCCATATTAATTTCTGTTACTTTTATCCACGGACACTTGTACTTAGCAAATCAGCCATTTAAATGTTGGATGTTCGAACAAATATCTTTGCGTGTTCCAATATCCAAAATAAAATCAATGATTATCTTCTTTTAAATGTTTACTTTGTTGTCTTCTTTACAACCATTGTTTGAGTTATTTTAAGTTTTTGGTTTTTGATTTCTTAGACTAATCTATAAACCCTATACATATCGAGCGTCTTTAGTACGAGGGTCATTCAATAAGTAACGAGACAAATTATTATTGCTCAAAAACGGTTTATTGAATCAGTACAAAACTTTGGTTACTTTTCAACATAGTCCCCAGCAACACTTATACACTTGTCCCATCTTTCTGCTAATTTGTAAATGCCCTTGGCATAAAATTCTTTGGGTTGATCTCGAAGCCACTTTTGCACCTGATTTTTTACCTCTTCATTGGATCGAAAATGTATCCCTCGTAGACCATCTTTAAGTGGTCCAAACAGATGGAAGTCTGATGGGGCGAGGTCGGGGCTATATGGGGGATGTGGAAGGATCTCCCATCCCAGTTTCTGAAGTTTTTCTTTCGTCAGCTGTGCCGTATGTTGGCGGGCGTTGTCATGAAGCAAAATCACGCCTTCAGTCAAGAGCCCACGGCGTTTCGTTCGAATTGCAGGTCTTATCTTGTTTTCCAGCATGTCACCGTAGTACTGGCTGTTGATTGTTCTTTGGCCTTCAAGAAAATCACAATAAATTGGCCCCTGAAAATCCCAGAATACTGTAAGCATGATTTTACCGGTAGATGGCTAGGTCCTGAATTTTTTTCGATTGGGAGAAGTCGTATGCTTCCACTCAAGGCTCTGTCGTTTTGACTCTGGCTCATAGTGGTGGATCCATGTTTCATCACACGTTACAATTCTTTTTAAAAAAAACCTTCTCCTTCAGTCGAATATCGATTTTTCAACTATTGACTGATTTGAAGCCGGGTTTCTTTGTGAGCGTCCGTAAGTTGTCTGGGCACCCATCTCGCACAAGTTTTCTTGTACTGCAGCTTGTTGTGAATAATGTTATGGACAGTTCCAACACTTGCTTTTACTTTTTCACTTATCAGTTCAACGGTGATACGCCTATTGTCCCGAATTAACGCGTCAATCCGAGGTTCGAGAGAGGAAGTCCCAACTTCGATCGGTCGTCCACTGCGTTGCTCGTCAGAAACTTTTGTACGGCCACTTTGAAACTGTTCCTACCCATTTGTAAACGTTCGAACGATTCAAACAATTGTCTCCGTACACTTTTAACATTCTTTTGTGGATTTTACTACCTTTCTCACCTTCCGCGACTAAAAATCTGATCACGGCACGCACGTTGTTCTTCCACGGTGCAATTCTCGAGCGGACTCGCCATCGTTAACTGAGTAAATTTGAGGTTATGTTTACAAAATATAATTGAACAGCTGATCAGATGTCAACGCAAGGTTGCCAACTCTTTATGTCCTGAAAGTTTCATACGGATCAATTTAGCTGTTTTTGAGCAGTAGTAATTTGTCTCGTTACTTATTGAATGACCCTCGTATTTTGATTAATTACAGCGTTATCCTGTTGTTTTTTTTTATGAACTCAAAGAGTTCTGTGTAAATGTTGCCATCATCAGATGCAAGTATAGTGTTTAGATTGGCAGTTAAGGGGACATCCAGAACAGCCCTCCATAATCGTTCCCTTCCTTTAGGTGTTGTTAGCAAATTCCAGAATCTGGTGGTTGGCGAACACTTGAATTATGGTTCCTTCAAAGAAGAAAAGCTCCAGCTAATTTGTAAATTATTTAAAATAAAATTTTAATAAAGAAACCAAACAATTAAGTCATCAATTGTTTTACAAAATAACTTTAACTGAAGAACTTTTATTTTGTGTTAAATTATCTTGGACAGCAAACCTTATCAGTTTTCACTGTGTCTTATCAGGTGAATATAACTGAGTAAAACTAAGTTCTTAGTAGAATTTTACTCAGCGAGACTGAAATACTTTTAAAGATTGGCTGCAAAAGGAATATATTCAGCAGATTGTCTCGCCTTGAGGCGTCAAAGCAAGTCTTATATAATACGGAGTGAGTGAAAATTGAAATCATCTTTACCACGCATTTTCTTTTATCTCCTGTTTTTCCTTTCGTTTATTTTTATTTTTATAAACTGCACGATGATTTATAAAAGAAACCAAAAAAATGCTTTATCCTGGTGGGAAGTAAGTGAATTAGATAAAGTGGGTGAGAAATCTAAAGTGGTTTTCCACGTTTCCAATGGATTTTAAATATTCTATAAAATAAAAGAAAAAAAAAATAATGGATCTCTTTTATACAAAATATTTCTCTATTCTCTTTATAAAGAGAAAAAAAATATATTTATTTTGTGAGCTTTAGAATTGATAAAATGTTATTTATTGGCCATTATCCTACCAGGTAATAATTTCGTTTCTCGCTCTGCAAAAACGATCAAACTTTTCTTTGAAAAACCAAATATAACTTCATTTGTTTTCTTTTCCCTGCTCAGTTTGAAATTATTACTGCAAAATTGAATATTTTCTACAATCTAATTCTTTCTTACCTTTGAAAGAATTTCAATGATAATAATTTTTGTTAATTTTCTCATAATCTACGACGCAATAGAAGTTATTGTTTTTGTGGCTGATTTTCAAATTGGGTTTTTACCTTAAAAACATTCGTTTTGACGTACCCAGAGCCTGAAAAAGTGTATTTTTTCCTAGTCTTTCTCAATTGGGTTCCAATTGGACAGAGGCGGATAGCAAACATAATTGACTGTAAATTTCTTTTAATAATCATTAAATAAAATCCAAAATGCCTAGACCAGTACCACCCAGAATCGAACCCAGTACCACCACAATGTGTCGTAGCTTTACAGGCCACGTCTCTAACCGCTCGGCTAACGTGGCGCCTTGATATTTCGTTTAAAAGCCAAAATTGGTCCTGAGAATAAGCTCTTCTTTTTGACAAAATCAGCCAAATTTTGATTTTCCCAGTTTTTTTGGCGCCTTCTTTAAAAACGGCTCCCATAACTTTGAACTTGCTCCTATTATTGTACATAAGTAGCCCTACAACTTTTATTTGAAACATTATTACGGAAAACTCAATTAAAAGCACTTCTGGATTATGGGAAATGGGTTAGTCTTTTTCCTTAAATCTAATTTCAGTTTAATGATGGACTGACCGGATGAAATAACTACACTAAATTCTAAATCTATAGAAACTTAACTAACCGAATGTCACCTTTCTTGAGTGAATATTTTTGGTTTTTAGTTAATCTACTACTTTTTAGCACAAACTGCAATAGTTTCAACAAAATATCATTGCATAAACTACGGTAAGATTTAGATACCCGCGTAGAACTTTTTTGAGACGAACGATCTTTAGCAAGATCTCTGAACAATGTACCTGCAAAATAAAAGCAATGGCCAATTCCGTCGACTTTCTTCTTCCAAACATTTAGAACAGAATTCGGGAATAGAGAATTAGATGTGTATGTTTTGGGTTTTGGATCCAGAAGAACAATTCCTAAAAGGAATCAAAGATTTCTTGTCAGTATTAGCATATTCCTTGGGGTAACCTGACGATTCCTTCCAATAATGTTATCGCATTCAAAAATAAACCCAGAATTATTATCGCATTCAAGGAAATAAAAAGTGCTCGCGAAATTAATACCAGGTTCAAGTAGATTTATCCATGAAGTAATACCACAATTTATTACGTCCATGAAGTAATACCACAATAATATACTTGACAAGAAATTTATACTATAAAAAAACCCAAGAAATTGGGTCACGTGCATGAAGGATTGCGGATAATTATTTATTCAATTTCTTATGTCTGGTCCGAAACTGGTCTACCTTCAATTCATGTCAACGGACAATTAAAAATTAATTCAAGTAAAATTGCAATGCTAATAATTATTTTAATCAAAGATTTTTATATAATATAAATTATTTAAAATGTGTTGCATACAAGAGAATGGTTAAGAAAAACATGCGCATGTGCTACAAAAAATAAATAATATATGCAGAACTAGTTTTAGTAGGATCTAGGCAACTGGGAGAAGGTCAAGTTGCAAGAACGCATAAAACAAAGCAGGTGTAAATGGTAAGAAATGCATGATATCTGTAGCCAAGCATAATATTGGTAGAGTCACCATGTTTTATGTTTAAAAAAATTATTATAAATTGGATTATAGTACAATAAGGAAATAAGAAGAACAACGATTGCTGAAAATCTATAATGTTAGAAAGAATATGTGTACTGTTAGCCTGAAATGTATACTATTTTTAGGACAGTTTAAGCAGGATCGGAAAACTGGCCCAAAATATATGAACTTGCAGCAAGGATAGACTAGTCTTTTGATATTTTAGGACAAACAAGAATACGCAATTGCTAAGCCGGTCTAGGGTAAAAACGAAATATTTTTTAAAAAATGTAAAGACAGCTGTGCGAAGCTTAGAACCATTCGAGCGCATGGCAGCATTGCAGTTTGACTTACTCTGGATACTTGTGCTGAAAAGAAATCTGCGAATAGATCTTAGAAATAGGGAGATTTGCACCTTTTTCGGACATCCAAGCTGTACTAAAGGCTCTCTTCCCTGGTTTGGGAATGTAAGAAAGCTCTGGGACAACTGGCTCGGCGCAATAAAGTTCGGCCAGGTTATAAGGGGATCAAGGGGAATGAAACAGCCGTCCAACTGGCCTAGGAATGGAGCTGACACTCCTGCGGATCACCAAGGGCGCAGTTCGTGCGGCTTTCAGAGGCTGGATCTGAAGAGAGCATGAAAAGAACTGGATGATGTGTCCTGGGGTCAAACACAGTAAGTGTATGATGCATTGGCTGTGTAAACGAAGCGCCGAAGAGACTCTGTGCTTGGGTAGAAATCAGATTACTCTGATTGCAGGCCTATTCATGGGGCATGATGGGTTCAGGAAGCATCTGCACAAGGTGGGGCTTACTGGCTCGGAACCGTTGTGCAGATTGTGTCAGGAAGAGGAGGAAACGGCCTCTCACTTGTTGTTCGATTGCTTGCGGTTTCGCTATGATATATTTGGAACTTTGAGGCCAAAGGAGATTGCAGCGCAGATGGAACCTTTTTAGAAAGGTAGGTTTCAACTATTAGACTCAAAAAGGGGAAGGCACAATAAGCCTCTTTTGGCTGCGGTGTAATTGGGCATGGGTCTAGTCCTGCTTTCTAATCTTAATCTTAATCTTACTCTGGATAAGATGAGAGTAATGCATGCGAATACGACTATTGACATTCAGATAAAAATGTATATCTTACAAGATCTACATCCAACAACCAGAATTCAAAATTTAAAAGGACCCATATTTACATTAATTACCAGATTATGCGAGAGTCTTAAAGCTTGACATCAACTGACCTTTCAAATGAATGTGTGGAAGATATTTTTAATTAAACTTCTGAACGAAAACCCAATTCAAAACTGTGTAACATTAAATATATTCAAAGTAAGCTCTTCAAAGTATTCTGAAAACTAAAAAAAAACTAGCTGTAAACTTTAGAAATCAAAATTTCTGAAAAGTCTGCCAGTTATGGCATCACCTTTATTCGGAAATCCGAAGATGTATTTAGAATACACAAATATTTCATTTGATGGGCGAATAAATGGATTGAATTCAATGTTCAGAACTGATTTCAACCGAAATTACAAATATTTTGATAAAATTACTCGTTTTTAACGAGTCTTTTTACTAAATCCATAATCTGAAGGCGCATTTTAAGAGACATGTATGCGTTATAAACTGTAATTTCATAGAACTTAAACTGTAACCATTTCCCATTTCGTAAAATAATTTTTAATGTGACAGGTTATCTATGGGAACTATAACTAGACTCCCTTGCACTTTAATGCGACCTCGACCTGTTTCTTAATGGCCATTATTTCTCATTATTGTGCATTTAATAATAAAAAAATATATTTTCAGGAGACAATGGCGTGCAATATTAGTAACTGTAGTAAAACTTACTTTCTTCTTTTTTCACACATTAGACAAGAAAATGTTATAAATAACCTTAACAAAAACTTACAGTTTTAAAAGTTAAGTATAAGGGTTGATTAAACGCCAAAAGGTACACAAATCAGCAGTTCCCAACATTTCATTAATACTTCATTGATATAATTTAAGTAATTTTACTGCATTAACTTTTCCTTCACATTTTTTAGAATTTATTAGATGTCACAGACCCTTATGCTGGCCATTTTCGTCTACAAAATATTTACTCAAGTAGCACACCATTTAACTTAGATTGACTGTAATATCTATTTATCTATAATAATCAAACTATTAATCACAGGTGAAAAAGAAAACGTTATAAAAAATATAAAAAAATTATGAGGCTAAAAAATTCAAAACTTTTTTAAAAAATGCTTACACCAACATACATCAATGATTTTATTTATTTATTTTTATTTTTAAATAAAAATCATTGGTTTAAGTTCATTCTTCGATTAAAGTAATTGTTATTTTATGTAGTAGTCAAACGTTTGTAATAATAAGTAATAAATAATCTGGCTTTATCGCAAATAAAGTTCTCTTTTCAATTACATTCTCAATCTAGGTATTCATCCCACAATGTATATATATATGTAATATAAAATAAAGAAAATAAAGATATGCATATTTTTAGGACAGCTAATTATTCCAGTATTTTACTATAAGTAAAATTAGGGGGACTAAATTAAATTACAATTGAGAAATGAATAAATAATGTTGAATAATCTACTTGTTATTAACTGTGTGTTATTTGTCCTCACGAATATTTCGGTAAGACGAATTCAAGACTGAAATATTGTTTTGAATCCTCTGTGATACAAATTTAAACAGTAGCCGACTCTAACTTAGTCTTTTTCTACTTTAACATGCATGTATATGTGACTACTCAGAATAAAGGGCATATTAAAGATAAATCAGAAGAATAATTTGGAATAGAGTTAAAATAAAGTACCTATTTAATTACGAAGATATAATATACATTTTATCATAATTGTAACAAAATAATATTATGAATGAACTGGCAAGCATAAGGGTCTGTGACGTCTAATAAATTCTAAAAAATGTGAAGGAAAAGTTAATGCAGTAAAATTACTTAAATTATATCAATGAAGTATTAATGAAATGTTGGGTACTGCTGATTTGTGTACCTTTTGGCGTTTAATCAACCCTTATACTTAACTTTTAAAACTGTAAGTTTTTGTTAAGGAGATTTTTGTACCTTTTGGATAGATTTTCCTTTTTGTCTATTTGCAAAGTTACGTCTGCTTTACAGATTTTTTAAAATTTGGAATAAGCTATTCTATCATTATAACCTGATAAGGTGTTAAATCGGAACCGTAACTACCACTGGAGAGATCTTTTTAAAGAATGATTATAGTTGCGGTCCCCAAACCATCCTCAATAACAATTTTTTTTAGAAAGCGTTTTGAATAAAATAGGAAGGTATTTGTACGTAAATAGCAAAATTAAACTGCGATTTCAGTACTTCCTTTTAAGAGGAGCAAGAAAAATAAACTGCGATTATAGCACTTCTCCCTAAAAGGCAAAGATTTTGAATCGAACGACAATTCATTGATGTAAATCGGTTCACTCATTGATAATTTTAACGATTGCAGTACTTCCCTTAGTAGGTGTAAGAGCATGATGGCACTTCACAGCCACGTTGAGGAGCTTTAATCACTTTTTCGTGCTAAATTTTATCAAAATCGGACTAAGCGTTATAGAAATATTGGTAATAATAGTTTTAGAAAGGGCCTTATTTGGGTGGCGCAAACTCCCCTCCTTAAGAGGCATAGCGTCGAGACTTTTAAAGTGCAAATCTGTACAAAATTTCGATTCGAATGACACTTCATTCATGAAAATCGGTTCACGTGTCGATAATTTGAAACGATTGCTATACTTCCCCTTAACAAGTGTAAGAGCAGATCGTCGCTTTATTGTTACGTAGGGTAGCCCTAACTCTATCATCCTACCAAATTCTATCAAAATCGGGCCAAGATTTACAGAGTTATTAGTAATAATAATTTTGGAGGGGGCCTTACATAAAGGGGGCTAACTCCTCTCCCATTCGATGTACAGCGTCGAGACCCCCAAAAGGCACATCTACATAAAATTCTGAATCGAATGACACCTCATTCATGAAAATCGGTTCACGCGTTTAGGCGCTACGTTGTTTACAAAAAAGGTAACAAGAAGAAGAAGAACAACAATAACAACAACAAGAACAAGAACAAGAACATTTTTTGAAAAAGCCGTTTTTGCTCATTTTCGGCAACTTTTTTCTCGAAACCTATTAGATCTGGGTGGTTGCAAAAAACTTACAGTTATAAAGGAGGGTTCGGAGTAAGATTTAAAGAAAATTTGGGAATTTTATCTTTTATAGAAAAATAGAAAAAAATTGTCAAAGTTGGGTGTTTTTCAACGTTACGCTTTTTCGTGCAGTTTTTGATGGTCAACCCTTATACAACTGTCCTACCGGACAGTTTTAATTAAAAATTGAAACAATAAAATATGCTTATTGACGGTTTGAGTGCAGAAAACAAGGTTTAATGATTAAAGTTTGCCATGAAAATTAGGTCATGGAAAAACCAGAATAGCCTTACCACACATGAACAGCTTTCTTTATTGTTTAAAAAGACAAAAAATTAGGCAAATGACAAATTAATCAGTAATAACTTATAGGCAGGATTAAGGACAGTTGTAAGTTTAAAAGGATGCCCTAAGCAAGAAAATCCTTGTATACCCTAAATACTCTTGAATTTGCCTTGAAGAGCAGAAAAACTAGTGGATATTGTGGCAAAAGGCTAAGAGTTATTTGAGCAAATTGAAACCAAGTAATTGTCCACTTCGTCTACTCTGAAGGCAATTAGAGAACCAAATGATGTTGCATGGGTAATATCTTCAATCCACGGTAAATATAAATCTCAAAAGATACCCCAGCAATTAGTAGATATTCTGCTAGTATCTTCCACCACTCTAGTCAGTAGTTCGTTTTAATTTAAAGCAAAATTACCTTAAAAGTAAATTGAAGAGAAAATATGAAACGTGAGAATGGGTGAGGAGATCCTGTAAACGCTGTAAGTTCGTGGAAGATCAAGTTGTTACCTCTGGAGATAGAGGATAGCCATAAAATATGATGAAGAAAGGATGCTACTTGAATGGGGTTTTAAGATAAATAAGTCTAAAAAGCAGTACATGGTAGAAGGACGTTTCTTCACCATCCTTGACTCTGGATGATTGGTATATTAGAAGGTAGAAGCTTTAAGTACCCAGTTTAAGTACCTAGGCACTTGACTATCATCAGCAGGGTTCTTTAGAATTGGATCTTTAAAAAGGAAATTGGAAGAGGAAAACAACTTATAATTAAAACACGGTATTCTGTAGTCAATTGGCCCAAATTAAATGTATTCACAGAAAAGATCACTCTGTATGCGGTAGAAACGTCAAAGCCTGATAACAAGTTGATGGGACCTTAGAAATCAAAACTTCTGGATAAGATGCTTTAATGGGGTGCAAGTTGTGGCATATCCCTAAACCCAGAAATCTGAAGATATGTGGGTATACAAAAATATTTCATTTGATGGATGGATCAGGGGAAAGGTATGGTCTAAGATGATTGATTTCATCTCCTTAAGTAAGAACCATGTTACACGCCTATAGAAGCAGAAGTAGAAGGAATCTCTCTACTCTAGAACCCAAACACGCAGTGTACAAAGTAAACTTAACAAACATCTACATCGTGAATCAACCTTCAAAATTCGATCTAGAATCGATTGTGTCTTTCAATATCAGCAAATTATCACCTTAACTCCGTTTTTGTTTATAATTTTCATAGCCACGCCTATCAAAGCCACAAACCTTGACGTCATATAAATTATTCAAGTTAATAATTAACTTAGCTCCATTTTTGTTTTTTGTATTCAATTATTTATCCTTTTTTTCATTTTTTAAATTAATGCATTTATTTAGTAAGTTTGCCTCGCTAAATCTCAACAAATCTCTACATTAGCTCTAATTCCCTTCTAACTCAGCTTAAACTCTTTTCGTCCAATATTCTGAATCATTCTCTCAACTCTATTTAATGCAAACATTACTACGGACCAATCCAGTTCAGCTAAACACAGATTGTTTTTTCTACTTAATACCTGAGCACTGAACAAATCGTTACAATTCATTGTGGACATACTATTTATTTCAAACCCCAAGATTTTTTTTTTAATAAGATCGCTGCTTCATTTAAAAATATTTTTTCGAAATCCATTTATTACTCAAACGTTTCAAGTCACATGCACAGATATTAATTTCAGATTTGTTTAATCTTACAATTTGAACATGATAAATGGCTAAAACTAATTTAATTCGATCGATAAAATTTGAATCAAAGATTTAAAATAAATTTATTGTTCAATAATGGCTTAAAAAAAAAATCAAGACAGACCAGAAAGATTGATTATGTTTTAGTTAAAAGCAATCAATCAATCACCCAGTTAATTGGAGTAAAATGAGATCACTGTTTTGGTCTAAACCATTTTATAAATACATAATTTTTTTTATTTAAGCATTTTTTTTTTAAATTCTCACAAACAATATTTGTTTGAAAGCGGAAGTAAAGGGCTTTAATATTTTAATTTTTTTTTGTTTCCGTT
Organism: Rhodnius prolixus; assembly: GCF_049639745.1. Taxonomy (NCBI): domain Eukaryota; kingdom Metazoa; phylum Arthropoda; class Insecta; order Hemiptera; family Reduviidae; genus Rhodnius; species Rhodnius prolixus. The sequence goes on along the minus strand of NW_027411634.1, from coordinate 10,983,320 downwards.
TTTATTTAGATATTTTATCGACAATATTGTTCCCCAGTGAATAAACTTTTACTGTTAATTCATTACTTAATAGAGAATCGATTGTAATTGAAACAATGCACACAAAAAAAACAAAAAACAGGTTTTAGGGGGATTTTTGCGCGAAACAACTTCAGGATTGAAAAATATTTTCGATTTAGATGGCAGCACAGCTTATGGCAGCACATTGACTCATTTGCATGCAAATAGGCTTGATCACAAAACTGAATAAACTACTCCAATAAAAATGTAATGTTGGTTCAAAATTTAACCGCAAAAAAAATGGGAAAACCTGTTTTTGTGAAGTGATATATCCGGTTTACACTCAAGTTAACAAAATTGAGCCCTAAATTTGATTCATTTGATTCTTAATAATAATGCCCAAATGGCCAATCAGTACGATAAACAGAGGCACCTTTACAGCGAAATCTATTTTCCTCTCATTCCTAGATTAGATTAGATTGGACTAGGGCGGCCTCAGGGCCTACGCCACTGCGACCCCTTTGGGTCTATTGTGGCTCCCCTAACTTTAAAGCTCATCATCCAGACCTGTCCTTTTAATTAGACTCTTAATGCTGGAGAGCGACTCTTGGGTAAAGCTCACAGGCCTTGGTTTTTCCTTTCCGAGAAGTAACATCCTTAGCCAAACAAGCCCCTCACACTGGCACAACACGTGCAGTGCTGTTTCCTGCTCTTCCTGACAGAACCTACAGAGGCTATCATCTGCCAGGCCCATGCGATGCATGTGTTTTCTGAGTCTGCAGTGGCCAGTTAATAGACCTACAATCATCCTGATAGCCCCACGGCCTTGGCGGATTAATTCTGCAGTCAGCCTCGGCGAATAGCCTTTAATAAACTCCTTCGCCTGTCTCTGTCCAGTGGTGGCAGACCACCACTCCTGAGACCTACTCTGCACCCATAAGTTAATGGTCGCAGTCTTAATACACTTCGGAACCCCAAAACAGGGCTCCGGGCCAACGAAGTATCTCGCAGAGCCTTCCCGGGCCAATAAATCTGCCGCTTCGTTACCCTTATGTCCTGAATGACCAGGTACCCAGACCAGAAAGACCTTATTTTGGTCACTAATTTCCTTCAGGGCACCCAGACAGTCCCAAACCAGTTTTGAGTTAACCTGGTAGGAACTAATTGCCCGTAGAGCAGCCTGACTATCCGAGAAAATTACGACTTTAGAATTAATAATTCCTCGCCCTTCAATCTCGGTAGCACAGAACCTAATTGCAGCCAGCTCAGCCTGAAAAACTGTAGCTAGCTTCCCTAGGCTAACCGAAAAGCTACATTTCGGCTTCACCCCGTACACTCCCGCTCCCACTCCCTCCTCCATCTTGGAGCCATCAGTGTACCACATTGAATCTCCCACCACTGGGGGTCCACGTCTCCAAGCCTCCCGGTCTCCAATACAGACTTTGAACGGCTTGTCGAAGTTATATTTGGGAGTCATAGAATCCGACTCTCATTCCTAAAAATGCCCTAAAATTTTTTTTAGATCTACACATAAGCGATTAGTATAAAAATTTAAAAGAAATTGGTAGAATAATGCTGTAATATGGTATTAATGGTAAACTAACTTTAACTATAACCAGATTGTGGAGAGTTAGTTCTATGTTAGCGCGTACGCTAAATATCAGCCAGTCACATAGATCACTTTTGTAAAAAAAAAAACCTCTCCTTTTCGAACTTTGGGGACCTCACATGTGCAAACTCAAAACCCGAATTGCAGCACGATTACTTGTATTCTTATCTTAATAGAGTAATATAACGTAAAACAATTTTTTTGAATATACAATACAATACAATACAATATATTTATTGCTTATAAAGGTTACAAGACCCTGATTAAGAATAAGCATATTATTTTAGAAACACTAAAAAATCATTGTCTCAGTTTGAGTATCGATAGGTGTATTAATTCTTCTTTTAGTTCCGTTTTCAGAAAAATTAGTACTTTAGGTTTAGGTGAAAATTACATAACTTGTAGAAACTCAATCCATAAAACTAGAACAATAGCACAGATCAGATTAGCCGGCAATAGTAATTTATATATTCTACATAAAGGAAATAAATACCACCTGGATTATCTAAATTTATGTACAATCTGCAATATGAAGAAAGAAGAGGATTTGAATCACTTCTACTTGCATTGTCCTATTTACAGCTCGCTCAGAAAACATTACATAGATAAATACATAGAGGGTACCAATTGTGGACTGTCCGAACTTCTTACCATAGATAATTTGATGAAAATTAATGATTTATATTACTACACTATCGGAGCTTTTAAGTTGCGCTCTTTTATTATTAATGAATAGCTAATATTATTAGTTAATGAACAGAATGAATAAATATGTTGAATTTCAATTGGAATAATAATATGTATCTCATGGTTTCCTTGGCCAGTAATATTTATGTGGTTGTTTAATATCTGTTAAAGTCTTCATTTCATTTCAGTTATATTTATAGTTATATTGTAGTTATATTGTGGTTATATTCATGTTTACTTTGTTTTATTTTAGATTTTGTATCTCAGTAGCTTGGCTTTTTATTTTTGTTTTTTATAATTTTAAATGTTACAGCTACTTATTTCTGTTTTTTTCTTCTTGTATAGTAAAGTGTTATTTAATTTACAAATTTTTCTGTTAAAAAAAAAAAAAAATGTCGAACGCAAACTCCTTGCTAAAGGGTCTTGTAATTTTTTTGAATATGTTTTTTATGAATCTTTATACTTTAGAAAAACTATAAAAAAAATGCGATGATATCACGTTTGGCGATTATTAAAAATAATTTCATTGTTCTTTTTTTATGATTTCACGATGATTACCATTGTGTTTTGAAATAGCTTTAGCCTAGTCTCTAGTAAAGAGAAAGAAAATAAGAGAAAATGGAAGAAATAGACTACAAGGAACTATCTAGGGGGAACCCACTTTGGATCTAAGCCAAGACTTCGTGGAGACAACTGGTCATCTCTCCCGCTCGTAGCACTTAGAAGCAACCAACATTTTACCATATTAAGACTATATTTTGGGGAAATAATATTTTTGTCACGGAAAAGAGAAAAAAGGACATAAATTTAAAATTTAAACTAAAATTTATTTCTCTGCAATACAATTGGCTTAAATAAAAAACAAATTACGAGATTTCTCATTTTTCTGAAACACCATAATCTAGCAAAATTTAATTTTTGAGGAGAATATCAAAGAAGAATTCAGTAGGCAGTGGGTGGCTCTTAAGTAGGTTAGCGATTAGATAAATCATAATAAAATTTACAGCTAACATCTCTTACAGTACTAGCTGAAATATATTAATTTCACTGATAAGTTCAGCCAATTAGAGAAAGAGCTGCTCTTAAAAAAAGTTGTTGGCAAAAACCAAATTCGGCTCAACCCGTTTTCTTTGTTCATTCAAAACTTGACATGGTCTAGAACAGTGATGGCGAACCTATAACCCGCGGGTCAGACATTGACCCGCGCAAGCTATTTCACTGACCCACAATTGCTAGGCAACCCATTAGTTGGTTTACGCAGGTTGATTTAGATTTTCTAATTGTGTGCGATAATTTATATTCTATCTGTATTTTTTTCAATCACGCTTTGACACAAAAGCAATTTAAATGCTATCTATAACCTTTAGTTTGATCATTACAGTTCTAAAAAGCAAATGACGACAAATGCTTTTGTAGTATTTGAAATAAAGCAAAAGTGTTTACAAAATATCAAATAAAATGTATAATTTTACTCATATTTTGTTAGTTAAAAAAATCGACAACCCAAAGCAAATAACCATATTTAGATTTTTCTTCAGATAAAACACACTTTTGTAAGGTTTTGTTCAGTTATGTTTGTAAAAAGAGACTTCCATAGCATTTGTTTCGTCCCGTTTTACCCAACTGTCCCGTTAAGCCAACTGAATTTTGAAGATGTTTAGTTTTGAAAATATTCAGTTTAAAATTTTTAACCTTTGGCAAATTGGCAAGAGCTAGTACTAAAAAAAAAGAACAAAATTTGACCCACGTCTCAAAAAGGTTCGCCATCCCTGGTCTAGAAATATTCATTAATTATTATGTAGTGGTGGAAATAGAAAAATTGTACTGAAAAAACACTTTAGATGCCCTGAAAACAATTTTGCAGGACAAGAAGTTAAAAAATTGTAAATAATGAGCACTTCATTTAGATAAATAGCGCAGGAAATTTTGAAGGAAATTGTGAAAAACTTCTCAGTGAAATGTCCACTTCCTGTAGACAGATTCCGGCCAAAAAACTCTGGTGCCAAAAAACGGCAACTATTTTTTTAAATTTTTTTTTGAGATTTCTGTTTTCACTTCAGGAAATTTTTTATTGTGTAATTTAAAACTCTCAAATACTTATTCAATTAAAATAATTTAAATAAAGAAAAGAAAACTTATTTTGCATATCTCAAAATAATTGCATCAAAATAATTACATAATTCACTTTTAAATGATGCTATTGCAGTAAAGTATTCATGCTGTAGTTGTTTTATTGATTAAATATGGAGGTAAAGAGTTCCAGAACAGTGAGTATTGTATTTAAAATGAATATTTTTTGCAAGTAACTGTTGCGCATGGAGAAATATAGAATTGAGTATTAAGTATGTTTATTACTTCAAATTGGTAATGAACGTATTTATTAAGTAAATAATGCGGATGTTGATACCTGAAGAGCATCGACAGGTATAGGCCAAGGAAATACTTCATCCTGTACCTATAAAGTTGAAATGAGGAACAATACGTTCATCCCTACTTACATTCAAAATAAACCGAACACAGAAAGTCAGAAAAATATATGCAATTTTAGATGCAGCTCTGCAGTTAAATCATTGATACATCAAGGAAAAACTGCATTTTTTATTGAAATACGCAAATGTTTTTTGTTATTTTTAACTAAATAAGACAAGGAATCGCCTATTTTTTTTCAGAGGAGGCCTTAAAATCTGGTAGCTACTTGCAGGATTCAAACTGAGGATCTACCAAATAAAAATCCACAATGATTCAAGCAGTATTCTAGCAAAACTTGGTGTTATGCCCAAGATTTGGGCGAGAAAGATTTTAAGGTGAATCTATCTAGAGATATTTACGGAAAGGAACCTGACATAGGCTCTTTTATAGAGAAAAGAAGTCTACGATGGCCTGTCCATGTCCCGTGGGGCAAATTTCCCTTGACAGATTGACCAGAAAGGTGATGTATGTAGGAAGAACACCTGGAGAAGCCAGATTTAGAGGGGAATAGATCATGTTTAAGATGGTTAGACGATGTGAAGGATGATATTCTCTAGGGAAGGTGAAAAAGAGATTCAAAAATATTAAAATAAGGCTATTAAGGTAACTATTGCATTTATATGTTACGTTAAGTAACTAACAATAAAAAATGGTTAAAAATAACTGTAAGAAATCTACAACACCCTGCGAGGGGAGTGCTCGAAATCAAGACGTTCGATACTTGGAAAGTGCTGGCAATCTATAAAACATTTTGAAGATGGACGAATGTTGTTTATTTCAATTAGAAATTAGTTAACTTTTCTAACATTTTTTAAGGGATTTTATTCAATTTTCTAGCCCTTATTAAAATATTAAGGGCCATTTCTCGCCCTTAAATAAAACCCACCAGTTAACAATAATTAATAGTAAAGCTAGTAATAAAACTAGGGTAAAAATCACTAGTTCGTCTCTTACCTAGCCACTTCAACTACCAGTTTTACGATGGTGGCCACAGGATAGCGCGTTAGCCTACAAGCAAGTTGGACTAAGAGGTTTTACGAGGCCGTTTAGCTCCCCAGCTTCTCTATTATATACTAACCACTTGATGGGGCAATCTGTACGAGAGGTGGCTAGTGGTTTGGTCGGCTGTCATGAATTGTCCACTATCCTTCTTTCACAATGGTACCTGGATAACGAGTTATTTATTACGTACTTTATAAATGTATTTCACCGGGTAGAAAATAGAAAATTAAGTTGTAAAATTACTTTTTTCTGCAACCATGTAGGGAAGTTCTCATTACTCAATTAAAATCAGCTGTGTAATGCCCAACTTCCCACACTAGGGGGAAAAATTCCCATTAGTGTCACTTTCCGCACTAGTGAGTGGAAAAACTTTATTGTGCTTCCTTGATATAAGAAGTTTTGTTATTAACATAAATATTTTCTGTAAAACTTTAATAAGCTTATTTAACGTAACTAAATAATTAAAAAACGAATATTAAAAAATAAAATAAAAATTGAAAGGAATATAGAAATAAAAATAATACTTTAATAAATAATTAGATATTTTTAATTATAACAGTTAAAAAGGTTATAGTGTTACCTTATAGAAATTTAAAATGGATTCTAGTGATGCCTGTTTAGAAAACACTCCTCCATCAATAAAAGAAACAGCAGAAAATGTAATAAGTAATGTAAATACGTAAGTAATGTAAATAATTGTAATATAACAATGAATGTTTATAATAAATAAATTACTTTTTGTAGACTGTAAAAATGAAATTTTTAATTTTTTTAGTTAATAAATCTAATGGTTGCAGAAAAAATATAATATTTAACTCGAATGTAAAGTATTTTCCTCACACTCGGTGCAAACCCTGCCTCGCGTGAGGAAAAGTACTACTTTCCACACTTGTTAAATAAATAACTATTTATTAAGCTTTTTTTTTTTTTTTTTAAACTACCTCTCATTATAGATTTATTTCCGTTCGGTAATTTTATTTTATTTCCGCTAACTCTACTATGTAAGAGAAGATTTTCAATTTTGTGTTTCCAAGGGAAATATTGGAAAAGTGGTTTTCACAATGATAACTGTTAACAGTAGATAATACAAACGAATGGAGAATTCCCCAAATGCAATTACCTGGTCTATTCCGATCTGTTACCAAGTACTTTCTCTATTTTTTAATTGAGGGCCTTCCAAAGACAGAAACGCTTCCTCCACGGCACTGAATGATCTTCTTATTATATCTTATGTATTATCAAAGTTTTCGAAAGGAAAATACTACGGCAAATTTTCAGCCCATTACGCGTAGAACCAGAATAGAGGTCTCCAACGAATCAGAAGCTGTCCGGCGCTGTTTAAAGAAATAGATGTAGTCAAAATTTTTTGAAGTTGGTTAGACTTCAGTGGGCTGGACTTGTGGTTAGTATAGCCCCCCCAAAAAAGGTGATGAAAGAGCACCTCCACAGTGCCAGGAGAGTTGTTGGGAGGCCAAAGCTGTGATGTTCCTGGTAATGCGAGAATATCGCCAACTGGAGAACAGCAGCAGAGAACAGGACTGACTGGAGGTAATTGGTTGAGGAGGCCAAGACTCAGCAACCAGATATAGCGCCGTTGGATGAAATATTCTTTACAGCCTTGTGTTAAAGTTTGATTAGTGCTCTATTTTTTTTTATTTTGTAATAAATAATAATAAGCAAGTAATAAGCAATCAATATACAGAAGGTAGACGATTCTACAGCACCATCTGCAGGCTAAGATTCTATCATAATTATTTTCCACATCATTTGGCGCGGATCGGAATTCAAATAAATTCTACATGTACGTGTGATTCCGAATCAATAGCTGACGCCAATCATCTGATCTTAGCCTGTGACAAATATACCAGCGGCAGGGATCAGCTGTGGAAGGCAGTACTGAAGACAAACTGCCCTCTGCCTGCCGATTTACACACTATACAGACAACATCTACCGAGAAATAAATTAATTATAGTTCCTCTATAACATCTTGTGACCCCTCCACACGTAGTAAATCCAATTGTTCAACCTTAATTAAGCGCAAGGACACAGTACCAATGGCTAATTTGCATTGTACAATAAGGCAAAAAAATAAAAATAAAATAAAATAAGTAATAAAAGTAATTTCTTGTTTCTAAAATACTTTATAGCCATTTTTTATAGCTATCTTAAATGATAACTATAAATAAGTATGTAAAAGAATTCTCCAAAGCAACATCATTAGCTCCAAAATTGAGCTAACATAACAATTTATACAACTAATATAAAAATTGGCAATTTTTTAGAAAGTGTCTAAGTCAAATTTTATGTTAAATAAAATATCTATTAATTTCAGTTAATCCTTAATATTGTAGTAGAAGAGAGTAAAGTGATATAGTTATTTCTATCTCTCTTATCCTGTTTCAGGAAACTTTCTCCTGTTCTTACACTAATCACGGGCTAGATCTAGTTCAACTGGACAGAATAAATCCAGTTCATTTTTGTGTAAAAATTATCGGTGTGGTCTGTAATATATAATCTGGAAGTATAATTTTTTTTTTTTAATTTTAATTTTATAATTAACCAATTCTTGTATAGAGTCTCTTTAAAATTTAAATAAAGCATATCTTCTTAGCAATAATAAGAACTTATTAAAATATGACCCTGTAAATCCTATCAAAATTCATAATTCAAAATTACTACTCAAGGAAGCTTTTAAATGTATATAGTATAACCTCCAAACAGATACATACATCATGATAGTTTGGCTCTCTCGTAAGCAGTAGATGAATAATTCAAAGCAAAACTGTATGGAGTAAAGCTACACCCAATAATCTAAATATTCCAAAACGGGGCAATATACCTTGTGCTAGAATAGATATGGAGAAATTCATCCAATGGTAAGCTAACTTCCACTTTGATATACAAAACTCTTCGTAGATATTAAAGTTTAGATAGATATTCTGTGGAATGTAAATATATTTTGTTGTAATTTTAAAGTAATGAATAAAAAAAAAAAATGGAATATTACGGGGATCAATTTTGTTTTTTTGGATTAAATAATCCATTTACCAGCTTACCAGAAAACTGGACATAAAAACAGATTAAAATCCAAAAAAATAAAAAACAAAATTATTATATCGCAAAAAACATTGACAATATAAAGAGAAATTCAGACGGAGCTCTGAATTACTCGTATTTCTCTGTTTTTAAAAAATACTTTAACCACCTCGCAATAAATACTCTGCATTTCTCTTTTTACCATTTTAAATTTATTATTTATATTGAATGGATTAAAATCTGATTGAAATGAATGGAAGTTCTAGTTTTTATCGCTGCATACAAACTAAGCATTAATTCAAATGAAAATCCTCTTATTTCAACCGCTTTTCTCAAATGAACTTATAATACACGATACCAAATTTACATTTTTTGTTAATATTTATTTATATTTTTACGTCCTTTGATGAGCATTTTATTTTTGATTGTACTGAACAGTTAATCATTTATATTTTTGTGTCAGCAAATTTTATGTTATCCTGTATTTGTATTTTCTTTTTTTATAAATATTGTGTATTTTTCTGTGCTCAATGATCATTTATGGCTGTTTTGTGAAAAGTGACACAAGAATGTACCAGGTTAGAAATGTCATTACCATGCTAACCATGGAAATCATAAAGCATAACAAGTCTTTAGATGGTGAGAAAGATCTATGCTATGAGATGGTTGGTTGAACATCAGATGCTGGACGTGGCTTTTCTTTTCCTTTATTTTTTTTGGGTGGATTACGTGATTTTTGGTGGTGTAAAAAAAGGAGGTCATCCTATGGCTGAGGAATGCGCAGAAGAAGAAGTAAAAGAATATTTAGGTCAGTACTGTGGGAGTCCCAGGCTATGTGCTTCAGGTCTCGTAATACAGAAAATATTTTTTTTTAATAAGTTTTTGTAATGAATAATTTTGAACACAAAACCTTAAGTAGTGAAAAGGGGGCACATTTAAACAGAGGGCACCTTTGAACCGTTTTAATTTCTCGCCAAATATTTAAAACATTTATGATAGGCAATTTTCTCCATATTTTGGTGGTAGACCTGTTGTATAATTGACAGAGTTTCCCTTCGTTTTCATTGTTCGGTAAAGTCAGAATTGAGGAATGTTATATTTTGTAAGGTGGAAGTAAAATTTTTGTTGCACCTTTGGAAGTGTATTGTGGAAGATTGTAGTGGACAAGGTGTAAGTATTGTTAGTCCCATATTAACATTAGGAATTCGTGCTTTTTAAATCTAGTATTTACAAAAGTCTATTTGGTTGCAAAAAGTGTTGGATATTATATTTCTTTTATGGAAGGAGACATCACAGTTAAAATGTGCCCTACCGACCTGCAAGTTTGTGACTTTTTTTTTGTTTAATCGCAGAGAAGGGGAAAGTGGTCCGAACCTACATCCATCACTTGGAGTACAACATACCGAACTGAGTCAACTTGAGTTTTGAACTAGATTTCAGTGGTTTAAAAGAGAAAGTAATGTAGTAGTGAGAGAAATAACTGATAGAAGGTAGATTCAGAGTAAGGTAATATCATTTCTTTCTATTTTATATTGTGTTCAAAGGTATCCCACAAGTGGGGCAGATATTAACATTTGATACATTTTTAAATTAAAAAAATACAGATTAAGTAATAACTGTTTATAGATATAGATCTGTTAAGAAGACTTGAAAGTTGTAGAAAACAAAATAAAAAGGTTCAATAATACGATTCTGAGCACTCTGTAACAGAAAATGTAAATTCTGTTCAAATGTGCCCCCCTCTCCCATACTTATCTCTACGAAACAAAAATCAAAGTTAAGCAGCTAAGGAGACTAACCTAACGTCTAACTTCATGTCTGAGAGCTAGTTTACTAAGTTGGTTTTTTCTCGAGTTACGAGAAGTTGCATAATTTGGCCAAAATCAAACGATTCGCTCACCTTTGAATTGAATGCACACATTTAACTGATCTAAGAAAAATTAAGAATTAAATAGATTCACCAGAAATGCATTAAGATAATGGTACCTTTATAGTTTAAGATAATAATCAGCGATAATGGACAATAAATGTATATAACACGAGCAAATCTGCAATAAATCAAGCACAATTAAATGGGTATCGAACGAGGCACGTGTTTCACTATTATATGTGCCATGAATTTGAGATTATTACTTAGGTAATGCACCATTAGCTACCTGATATATCTCTATATGTAGGTATAATTCTAATTATTGCAAAAATTGTATTAAAAACTTCAACGATACCTTTGTTATTCACAAAAATTTGTACTTTCAGCCATTATCTTAATCTACTTTTAAAAAGTATAAGAGGAATTTCCTGACCTATTTACCTGTAAATTTAAAAATAAAAAACTCATTTACTTGAGAAATTATTTGTAAAAAAAATAAAAGTGTGGACAACGAGCTAAAAGAACAAAAAAGAATTCTCTCTTCCTTTTAAACTTCAAACAGGATCATTAAAGAAAAAATTGCTGAAGAAGCTGCCGAGACCTGATTAATTCCTTTTAGGAAGATTGATGAGCTGTTCTGAGGCCCTCAAGGATATCTATAAGTATTGCTTGAAAAACAACTTTATTAAAATGTCGTCCTAAAAACTTGGAACTATAATTTATCATTGTTTTAAAATAATAAAGGGAAAAGAGACGTGAATTATAAATTGTTGATCTGCTGTTATTAAAGCGCTTCCTTTAATTTAGCTACATGCTAAAGAACTAAGAGTATTCTTGCAAATCTGAGGATCAGCAATCTTTAAAAGAATTTGCAGCCAAAACAAAACAAAGTACACTGTGGATGCAAGGTTTTAGGGAATGACCTTTTGGTCCTGGAGACCTGGGAGGATAGAGAATTGAAAAAGAGTATGGCGACAAATCAGAGTAAGTAATCACCCAATTAAGTACGATTTAGTCCACTCTAGAGTGTGCAGAATCTGTTAAAACTACTGCTGCTAGTTTATAATAGCAATGCTGCAGCCTTTAAATAGATCATAGAATAGATTATCCAAAGAGTAATTGTCAATTATTATATATTAAAAAATAATTCACAATCTCCCTCGTCGACCAGAACGATCATCAGATAAAAAGATTTAAGGCAACCTTCCATCCTGAACTTTCTTGAGCGTGATGTGTGGTGCATGGTACTTACACGGGGGATGTGCCATCCTAAGCCACCCAGTGGCCTTTGAAAAGAAAAGGATGAAAAAATGTTAAAGAGTGCACCGCTAACGATGGCAAAAGTCGATCGCTCTGCACAAAATATAAAAGACATCTGTAAGTTACAGACTTAATTCTTTCAGGATAAAATAACTATCCTGGTCTCCTTTACAGTTTTTTTCAGTCAGGATATTATTTTTTCCAAATCATGTATATCTTAAGTTTGAGTTAATTTTAAGTAACCCTCCACACTAAACTACTATGTTAGACTAAAAAGAACAGAACTAAACAGACGCTATCGACTACTTAAAAGACTCTTAGACGATAGATCAAAACTCTCTCTGGACAACAAAAGATTGATTTATACTTCTAGGCGTATGAAACCCATCTAGGCGTATGGAATAGAGGCGTGGGATTCAACCAAACGCTCCAATCTTTAAAGGAATCAATCTCTACCATCTAAAATAGTTCGAACTATAGTAAACGCTCCATCTTATGTCTCCAACCTGACTACACATCTGCAATATCATATAAATCCTCTAGCTCAAAATATTTCTTCAAGTACTCTTCCTGATAACCCGGAAAAGACTCCTTAAGAGACAGTGTGGCCTCGTGATCTCCTCTCAAGTGAAGAGAGTGACCAGCAGTCCAATGTTTTGGAATGATACCACTCGGTAACTTCTCCACTCGTTGGTATCTACCATTCACTTCCATCATTGTTAGCTATAGCGCCAACACTCGTGATTGCAGCACGAATTCGTGATTGCAGCACGAATAAACGCAACAAAAAAGTTTGTTTTTTCCTCACATAAAATATTCGGCACACGTAATCAGCACAAGCAGCAAATATTTGAGAATTGCATTTACTGACGCAATTTTATCTCAGAGTGAAACAGCATTTTTAAAAATATAATTCTTATTTTGTAAAATGACCTAAATGTATTTACTATGTGTAAATAAATGCGTTTAAGTAAATAAATTAAGAGAAATAAAATTAAAAAAAAAAGAGTAAATAACCTACAAAACACCCAAGGAGGCTGCTGTTTAAGTTGACAGTTAGAACGAGTGAGAACTGAGAGATCGAATGAGAAGAAAGAAGTTGGTGAAATTTAATTGGTCTGTGGAGGGTTACCAGAGGCAGAAAGAACCAGGAGCTCCCAAATGGTTGGAAGTAGTTAAATATACACAAGAGTGGCTGGCCTGGCGTTCGGTTTCCCTTCAAAGTGAGAGGAGCGACATAAGCAAACAAAGACCGACAAAAACTCCCCGGAGAGGTTTCCATAGTTTTGGGTTTTTTTTAGGTCTGTGTTTGCTGCCACTTTTGCCGCTCGACAGTCTTTTTCATATTCTCTAATACAAAACTTAACATTACTCAGTTTACTGAGAATAACCAAAACTATAAAGGCAAATCAATCAATGTATAGAATATCTTTTCTACCAACTACAGGCAGTTATACGAGGGTCGTTAGAAAAGTCCGTGCAAAAATAAAAACTACTTAATTTTTTGGGGTAAACCTTTTTTATTTTTCAACATAGTCCTTTTAAGCTTATACAGTTCGCCCAACGCTGCTCTAGTTTGTTGATCCCTTCCGAATAATAGGATTTGTCCAAGTCTGAAAAATAGCCATTCGTTTCTGCAATCACCTCCTCGTTTGAATAAAATCTTTTTCCCGCCAGCCATTTCTTCAAATTGGGGAACAAATAGTAGTCCGAGGGAGCCAAGTCTGGAGAATAGGGGGGATGTGAAACGAGTTGGAACCCTATTTCCATTAATTTTGCGACCACAACTGCTGAGGTGTGAGCTGGTGCGTTGTCGTGATGGAAAAGGACTTTTTTGTGGGCCAATCGTGGGCGTTTTTCTTGCAGCTCGGTTTTCAAACGGTCCAATAACGATGAATAATATGCACCTGTAATAGTTTTACCCTATTCCAGATAGTCGATGAGGATTATTCCTTGCGAATCCCAAAAGACAGTCGCCATAATCTTTCCGGCCGAAGGAACGGTCTTCGCCTTTTTTGGCGCAGATTCCCCCTTGGTAACCCATTGTTTAGATTGTTCTTTGGTCTCAGGAGTGTAGTGATGTATCCATGTTTCATCCACAGTGACGAAACGACGCTTAAAGTCCTGCGGATTCTTCTGGAACAGCTGCAAACCGTCCTTGCAACACTTCACACGATTTCGTTTTTGGTCAAGCGTGAGCAAACGCGGCACCCATCTTGCGGATAGCTTTGTCATGTCCAAATGTTGATGCAAAATATTATGTACCCGTTCATTCGAGATGCCCACAGCACTAGCAATCTCACGCATGGATTTTATCAATGATTGCTGGAGTAGTAACCTTAACAGTGCGTCCAGAACGTTCAGCGTCACTTGTGCCCATATGGCCACTCCGAAAATTTTGAAACCACTTATAAACTGTTCTAATCGAAGGTGCGGTGTCACCATAATGTTTATCAAGCTTCTCTTTAGTCTCCTGAGGCGTTTTGCCTTTCATAAAGTAGTGTTTAATCAACACACGAAATTCTTTTTCGTCCATTTTTTGAAAATCACTCGACTTCCTCGATTCAAACGAATGCCAAACACAAAGAAATAGACCGATCTGGCTGAAACTTGGTGTGTGTTCTTCCAAGAGATGCGACAAACTAAACATAACCTCGATACGCGCCAATGGTGCTATCTCTCTGACTTTGCACGGACTTTTCAAACGACCCTTGTATTACTTTTACAATACTTCTAAAATCTTCGCATAACTATGCCGGAATATAGTGTTTTCTTTCCAATAATTGTCGAAACATTTACTTCATCATTAGCTAGAAATTCATCACGAAGAATGACGATTAATCGCAAAATGAGGATTTGTCAATATTCTTCAACAAATATGTGACCAGATTACCAGCAGAGTACGAAATCCTGACGATTTAAATTCAAAGATCTAGTTACTTTATGAAATGTCAAACCAATTTTTAACTGTTCAAAGCCTAAGTATATATTACTTAAAAACACTGCCTACAATTTTTATAAATGTTTTTAATGCGAATGTCATCAATACCTATTTGTTAGATAATTTTACGTTTTTTAATTTTAAATATTAATTAAATAGATATCAGCGAGAACCATACCTTTCGTATAAATTACTAACTTTTATTTTTGCTCCAATTTTAGTTTATGTACCGCCGAAGCGAGTATATTTCATTCTAACTTTTGCTTATTTAATCGTTCATTTAATTTGTTTTAATTTCTTGCTGTTTTTCTTATTATTTTGCATTCTTTTGAATTTTGAAAAAATTTAGTTGTACAATTCGAACTCTTAATCCTCGAGGAGAGGCTTTTTCTCTGTAAAGGATGTTAATAAAGCTTTATTATTATTATTATTGTTATTTATTTATTTTTTTTTTTTGGCGCATCAACAGCTGAGGTCATTAGCGCCCGGAACTTTTTCCAGTGCACTGCCGGCCTCCGGACAGTGTTCTCTCGTTACAGACAACACTGTCCATCACCGGACAGTGAGCTGTAAGAAGCTCCTAGGAAGAGAAAATCTAAGGGTCAGCTGCTGGATTCGAACCCGGTACCTCCGCGTGGGAGTCCAGTATGCTAACCGCATAGCTAATCCCTTCCCTCTATTATTATTATTATTATTATTATTATTATTATTATTATTAGAAACTTTTTAATTTTTTATTTAGTTACAATCAACGCATTTTGCGTTATAGGCAACAATGATAACATAAATAACGTTCACAATATCAGAGTAGAGAAGTTACCCAGCGGTAACACTCCAAAATTCTACTGGCTCTCTTCGTCAGAAAGGAGATCGCGAGGCCACTGTCTTTTAAGACGTCTGGAAGTGTCTGGAAATGTTCTGGAAGATAGATGTTGTACAAGTGGATTGTGATGAGTTTGAATGTTAAGATGGAATTTTCTGCAACTTGTAAGACAAAAGGAATGTTCAAGTATGTGTGAACGGTTTGATTGGTGACGTAGAAAGGAGCGTTTACTATAGAGCGAAGAATTTTAGACTGCAAGGACCTGGATCCTTTGCAGATTTGAGCGTTTGGTTGAACCCCACAGTTCGATGCCATAAGCCAAGACTGGCTTTAATATACTTACATATATAAGCCTTTTGTTGTCTAGCGTGAGTTTTGTTGTCGAGTAGTCTTTTCAGTTGTCGGAAGCGTCTGATGAGTTCTGTTCTCTTAAGTCGAGTATGAGGGTTCCATGTAAGTCTACTGTCAAGGTAAAGCCCAAGGTAGCGGACTACGTTGACTACTGGTAAAGGAATAAGATTGTAAAAGACAGGAGGAAGAGTGATGCGTCGAAGAGTGAAGGTAATATTTTGAGATTTTGTTTCGTTCAGTTTGATAGCCCATTTTTTGGAACCATTTTTCTAAGGAGGTGAGGTGATACTGAAGGTTTCTATGAGCTATTAATGGATCTTTGTTAGTAGATAAGATGGCAGTATCATCAGCATAGGTGAGAAGAGTAATTTGAGGATGAGTAGGTGTGTCTGAGGAGTAGATTGTGAACAGAATGGGGCCTAGTATGCTGCCTTGCCGGAACTCCAGCGTCAGCATGGCTGAATGGAGAAAGAATAGCTCCTACCTTCACTCTAAAATGTCTGTCAGTCAAGTATGATTTCAAAATGAGGAAATAGGTGTCTGGAAGGATGGTCTTGAGCTGCCGGAGAAGTCTAGTGTGCCACACCCGATCGAAAGCCTGCTTCATTCACATCAAGGAACACCCCCGAATTTGGAAACGTAGCATCATAATTCCGTCTAGTCGCTTTGTGTCTGCTAGCAGTGATTTCTTAAAAATAACTTGAAGAGGTTCGTGATACGATTCCACTACCAGAACCTCTACAGATTGGATCAATAGTTGAGAAGATTAAATTAGGCACTGTGAATCTGTGAGATCTCAATGAGAATTAAAAATGGGGAATTCGTCATCAAATACTAACGCTTGAAGTATTTACTGCCAAGATTGTATAAAATATTTCCGGCTGTAGATGCAAAAGAGAAAAACGGAAGCCAGTAAGAAGCTAAATTTCATTACAATTAAAAGTGCATTTATAATTTAGCATTTCATCTACAAATGGTTCTGCTACAGCAATGCCACCAACATACTGATTCAAATCCCTGCAATGCCCTTACCAGTGTAGCATGCTGTCAAAACTATTTTTTAAAAGACGGAAATAAAAGCAAGACTTCCGGTGAGAACATAAAATTGAAAATGTGACGCGATGCAACACGTTCTTCATTTCTTAATGTAGAAAGAAACTATTAAAAAAATGCACTGCTGCTTAATAAATTATATATTAATAAATAGCAGCTGATTTAAAATCCTTAATGTTCCTAAAATAAGTGCGATATCTTTCAGATTTTAGTAATAAAATTAATGAATTGTATAGATTATAAAGTTGTGTATAAAATAAAACTGATTTTTTGGATCAAGTAAGAAAATTTTTAAGGAAGAGAAAGATCAAAAACTTTGTGATTATTTTTCATATTCATCACAAAAAGATGAGTCATGTGAGCTAAAGAAAAAGGCACAAGATAAAAAAAAAAGCCGAATAAATATAGAGATAAAGCAAAAGGTCATGTGCATGATAACGGTTCACTTTCGCCTGAAAGGTAACATTATTGTGAGGAGAACTGAGATTGAAAAGGTAGAAGGAGATGGTGACTGTTTGCTATTACTGGCCACGGAATGTTAAAGGTTCAAGTTTGTGAGGGTCAAATCAGCGCGTATACAAAGATTAGAGAGAGAGAACATGAATTGTTTGCACTCTGTAACACCAGAAAATTGGCTGCTGCCAAGTGAGGGTACGTGTACCAGTGGAGGTGCAGAGGTCTCTTCATTGGTGAGTCACAGGGAAGTTTGCAGACGGGTTCATGGAAGGGGAGGCCAAGGCAGATGGGAGGAATATCTGCAGAAATACGGGAATGAATAGTGGATACACAGTAAAGTATCGATTGGTTATATGCACACCAAGAAATCACACCCGAATACTGGGGTGATTTTGCTTTTACCAAAGAGAATCTCTTCCTTATACAATAATCGTATGAAGTGACCTAGTGATTTCCTATTTCCCTTATTAAATTTACTTTCAAATCAATAAAAGTTCTTTGTAAGGAAAATAATTCATGTCAAAAATTTATATCTTCTAAAACAACATTAGTACTTAATTTGTAAGAAACAAACATAACAAAAACCTTCTTTTCCAATATAACAAAATTTAGATGATAAACTATAAACTTAGACGTCGAAAATGCTATCCTCAGAAAGTTAAAGATAGATTATTGAAATTATAACATTAATTGTAGAGTTTTTAGATAGACGTTTACAGTATGGGACAAGGGAGCACATTTGAACAGAATTTACATTTTCTGTTACAGAGTGCACAGAATCGTATTATTGAACCTTTTTATTTTGTTTTCTACAACTTTCAAGTCTTCTTAACAGATCTATATCAATAAACAGTTGGTACTTTACATACATATCTATATTTTTTAAATTTAAAAATGTTGTGTCAAATGTTAATATCTGCCCCACTGGTGGGTGTAGCTTTAAACACAATATAAAATAGAAAGAAATGATATTACTTTACTCTGAATCTACCTTCTATCACTTATTTCTCTCGACTACTACATTACTTTCTCTTTTAAACCACTGAAATCTAGTCCAAACATCAAGAGTGACTCAGTTCGGGATGTTGTACCCGAAGTGTGATGGGTTTAAGAAGTTTGAACAAAATATTCGGTTTGTTGCGCTTCTTAATGTAGGTTCGTACCCACTTTCCCCTTCTCTGCGATTAAACAAAAAGAAAAAGTCACAAACTTGCAGGTCGGTAGGGCGGCACATTTTAACTGTGGTGATGTTGAAATGTGCCCCCTCTCCTTCCATAAAAGAAAATATAATATCAAACACTTTTTGCAAGCAAATAGACTTTTGTAAATACTAGATTTAAGAATACGAATTCCAAATGTTAATATGGGACTAACAATACCTTGTCCACTACAATCTTCACAATACACTTCCAAAGCTGCAACAAAAATTTTACTACCACCTTACAAAATATAACATTTCTCAATTCTGGACTTTATAGACAATGAAAACGAAGGGAAACTCTGTCAATTATAAAACAGGTCTACCACAACATATGGAGAAAATTACCAATCATAAATGTTTTAAATATTTGGCGAGAAATTAAAACTGTTCAAAGGTGCCCCCTGTTTAAATGTGCCCCCTCTCCACTACTTACAATTGTTTCTATAACTAGCAATGACAGCTAATCTTGCTGTAGATTAGTTTCTACTATTACAATAGTAGTTCTTTGTCAAGAAAATAATTCATGACTAAAAATTTAATTCTTTAAATATACGAGGTGTGTTCAATAAATAAGGTGAATTTTCAAATTTCGCGGGCTACGTACATTCGAATTACGAATGTTTTTTTTTTTTTATGTTGGTACACTTGTCTCGAACATATTTTCAAAGTTGTAGCTATATAGCATGTTTAGTTTGTTTGTGAGAGGCATAAATAAGGCAAGTGTTTTGCGAGTTCGGCGATTTTCTTCTGTCGAAAAAAATGGATCAACGAAGTTGCATCAAATTTTATGTAAAAAATGGAATTAAGTGCTCAAAAACACTTGAAATGTTGACAGTGGCGTACGGTGAGAGTACTCTGGGTCAAAAAAAGGTTTACAAGTGTTACAAGCTTTTCACAGAAGGTCGAGAAGATGCGAATGACGACGCTCGCCCTGGACGCCCCAGTACATCAACAACCGATGAAAATGTTAAGAAAGTAAAGAAAATTGTTATGAATACTCGTCGAATCACAATTAGAGAAGTTGCTGAGGATGTCGGCATATCGGTTGGCACATGTCATGCAATTTTTTCTGAAATTTTGGGCATGAAGCGTGTGGCAGCGAAGTTCGTTCCAAAATTGCTGAATTTTGATAAAAAAAAAAAAAAACCGTCGCATGAGCATCGCTCAGGAATTGTTGAATGACATTATCATGCCTCAGCCACCGTATTCACCAGATTTGGCGCCCTGTGACTTTTTCCTGTTCCCAAAATTGAAGAGACCCATGAAAGGACGGCGTTTTGCGACGATTGAGGAGATAAAAACCGAATCGCTGAGAGAGCTCAAGGACATACCAAAAAGTGCATATCAGAACTGTTTCGAGGATTGGAAAAAACGCTGGCACAAATGTATTATATCTGAGGGGGACTACTTTGAAGGAGACCAAATAAAAATCGATGAATAAATAAATATTTTTTGAGAAAAATGAAAATTCACCTTATTTTTTGAACACACCTCGTATAGTACTTAATTTGTAGAAACAAATAATACAAAAACTTCTTTATTAATATTACAAAATTTAGATGATAAACTCTAATCTTAGACGTCGAAAATGCTATCCTCAGAAAGTTAAAGATAGATTATTGAAATTGTATTATTAATTATAGAGTTTATTATATTGATGTTTATTGTAATTAAAATTGTTTCTATAACTGGCAATGACAGCTAATCTTGCCGTAGATAAGTTCCTACAATTACTATAATAAGTTTACTGTTTTTGATTTATTTTAAAAAGGAAGTATTTTCAGAAAAATGTTGATTAATATCGCATAAAATTAGTAACCTCATAATAATATTAGATCAGTTTGTTACAAGATATCTCTTACGTTAGAAAGAGAGAAAAAAAAATGTTAATAAAACCTTAAAAATTTAGCTGCTGTTTGCTTACACAAATTTAGATCATGAGATATGATAATTAATTAAAAAAAGTAAATATTTGTTTACTAAAGTTGTGTAAATAACTTTATTTTAGGGTACTTTTTTTACTTTTTTAAAAATGTACATGGGCTTTTTACAGCTTTTTCTTTTTTTGTAACTCCAAGTCACGGCTTTGAGAAACAGAGCGGAGGATTTTAGTAAAAGCCAGGGTAATTCACTAAACCGGCTTTTATTTGCTTTTACTTTCCATTTGCGCTAACTACGCTAGAGAAGGAGTAACACTTTAATTTACTCTCTTTATTTTAGGTCATTAGTTACTTATTAATGAATTTATTGTGGAATTATTAGATTTTATTTATCGTTCCAATATTAACCTATAAGTACTGCCAAAACGAGCAGAAGGCGAGGCACAGTATAAAATAATTTGTACAACCTCAAAGAAAAACTGAAATAATCTCTCTAATCTAAAGATATTGGCAGTACATTAAGTTGTAGATATAAATCATATTTCAGGTTTATCAGCGAACTAGGTGAGAAAGAAATTTTTTTTCCACCAATTTAATGAAGATATAAGATGGATTAAGACAATTAACACAAATCCAGGTTCTAATCCAGAATCTTTCAGACCAGATTATGTACTGAAATCATCTCAAATATCGTTCCGATGGCAACAAAGTTGAAAAGGATATGAGAAGCAGTTTTTAACTGGGTATTAAAAGTTCTTAACTGGGTTCTGGATTAATCTAGGGTTCCTAACCAAATTCCAGTTCTCCTCTAATCAGTTTCTGTTCAGAATGGTCATAAGCGTTTTTACTGTTTTTTTTTTTTTAGATTCCAACTACATTCTTACAGAATTTATTGTGTTTTCTCTAAAAGTAAAGGACCTTCGTTAAAATCGTTCGCACAATACCCTAGAAAATGTTTTTTTAAAAAAACAGTACCCCTTAACTCACTTTCATATTAAAGTATTGTTTATTGTTTTGATTGATTCCATTAATTTAGAAAAGAAGACAGAATATTGCCAATTTTCACGTCATTATTTTGGCCAAGTTTTTCGAACCTAGGGGCTAGGTTATCTTCAGAACTTATGCTATTTACAAATTATATTATTATTTTACATGGTTATATGAAAGATTGGTGTGTCTACTTTTATCTTGACTGCTTATCAATAGTTCACACCAACCTTACGTATACAGGATGGACCAGTAAGTAATGTCCATAGGCCTACTGTGTGTAGTACATCTAAAGTGGAGTTCAATGACGTACTGGCCAACTTCATATTTTCCACTATTCTTGAGTGACGTTACTTTAATTTTTTTTCTAAAATCATTACTTTTTTTTTTGCAACAAAAATGTTATTACTCAGAAAGTTTTAGTCCGAATTCGATTCTGATGACACGGTTAGAAAGACAGATAAATTTTCTAAAAATAGATACTATTTCGAAGCATAAGTTATTCTCCAAACAGCCTCAATCTTCCTCCTGGATACTGGAAAAATAAAAGTAATCGAAATTTTTAAGAAAACTCATTAGACCCTTACGTGATCATTATCAGACCTAGGTGCTGGCACTTTTTATAAAAGTTTCCTTGTTTAATGGGCTTTCAAACGGTATATCATTTTCCAGGATTCCTTTTATCTTCGTATGAGAAATTACGTTTGTTTTACAAGAAAACGTGTTCACGAGCAATGAATTAAACAACTTGATAACTAACACTGTTGAGTGCTCGTACTAAGAAGATAAAAGAAAGCATCTAGTTCTGATAATGATCACGTAAGGGCCTAAAGGAGTTTTCTTAAAAATTTCGATTACTTTTATTTTCCAGCATTCGGAGGAAGATCGAGGCTGTTTGGAGAATAACTTATGCTTCAAAATGGTATCAATTTTTAGGAAATTTATCTGTCTTTCTAACCGTGTCATTAGAATCGAATTCGGACTAAAACTTTTTGAGTAATAACATTTTTATTGGAAAAAAGTAATGATTTTGGAAAAAAACTTTAAAGTGACGTCACTCAAAAACAGTGGAACTCCACTTTAGATGTACTACACACAGTAGGCCTATGGACAATACTTACTGGTTCACCCTATATAACAACGTAAAAAAATATTGTAATTATCAAGAAAGCCTTGAAGTTCCTGGATCGAAAATTTGGGCAAAAATAGTGATTAAAATTGGTATTATTCTTTTCCTTCCAAATAGATTTACAATCTAACATTACATGAACAATGAATGAACGATCACTGATACCCACTTTTTGTTTAAGTTAATTCAATTATCAAATAAAATATAACCTTAAAAGTAAGAAACAAAAATGTAAATTTATGTCAAATGTTAACAAATAGCCTTAAAAGAAGTTATTTACTTTATCCAAAAAAACGTTCTCTGTTTACAAACAACACAATAACAACAGGCTGTAAGCTGGTTTGAGGCTTCTAAGCCTAGAGCCCTGACTGAACTCCACATTCTGAATAGTGTGTTACTTCACTGCCTGTCAAACCAAAATTTTAAATTATAAAGTGAGAATTTATTATTTTTTTAAAAAAGAGTTTGTCTTAAAATTCCTTTTAACTAGTATAATTCACACAATATTTATTCATGTCTAATGTTGTATTAATGATTCACCAAAGAGTACAAGAGCTATACAAATAGTTTGCTTTTAACATATGGCTAGAGAATGGTTTTCTTTATCGTCTCCTTTTTTTTAAAAAATGATTTGGAAACACAATGAATTAGCTAGTTTTTCAAGCAATGTAAGGTAGCACTGTCATTTAGTAATAGAACGGCAATAAGAAATTATGGAATTAATAGCAGGATAATTAAGAAAAATGTTTCGAAACTGGTACAAAGTTCCTGTTAAAAGGTGTTTGTAAATCAACAACTAAATTACCTTCTCACTTATTTATAGGTGGTGATGTTAATTTATGAAATATATTGTTTCGTTAAAAATTCAGTTAGGATAGGCGATAAGTGTTCATATTGGTACAGAATTAACGCAACCTTGACGCTCATTTTTTTAAATGACATCTCTTTTGTTAATAAGACATTGCAATTCTTAAAAATTAACACTTATCTTTATCAATTAATGGTTTCTATTGGCTAAAATATAGATCAGTACTCTTTTAAAAAAAAGTACTGGAACAAATATGACAGTAAGTATAAAACATTTCAAGTATAAATGCTCTTTTTTATTCAATTGTATCTTTTTTTAAAATAAAACCAGACAGGCCAGTGAAAGCTGTTCTATAATGGAAGGTCATAAGGTCAACCAATTGCACGACTATCCTTTCTATTGAAAATCATCTACTCAGTTTAGTCTTTTAAGTGTTTGTTTAAATATTGCAATATTTGCAAAACAAATAAAAGATAAGCGAAATTTAAGTATAGTAGTTCATTAAAGTAATAATTTCTTAATAGACAGGATGAATAGTAAGTAATGTCCATAGTCCTACTGTGTGTAGTACGAGGTGTGTTCAAAAAGTAACGGGAATTTTTAAATTTCGCGGGTTTGGAGAGTCTGATTGTAAAATTTTTTTTTTTATTATGTTGGTACACATGCCCCTGAAGTACGATAAAATTTTCAGTAATATTCATTGTTTACTTCTTAAGTGGCAGCCGTTAAGGTTAGACGTGTTTTTCGAGCTTGGCGATTTTTGTTTGTTAAAAAAAATGGATCAAAGAATTTGTATTAAATTTTGCGTAAAAAATGAAATAAAGTGTGTGAAATGTTAATAAAGGCATATGGTGAGTCTGCTATGAGTAAAACAAGGATTTACGAGTGGTATAAGCGTTTCCAAGATGGCCGCGAAAACGTTGAAGATGACGAACGACCTGGACGTCCAAGCACATCAACAACCGATGAAAACGTGAAAAAAGTGAAAGAAATGGTTATGAACGATCGCCGAATCACAATCAGAGAAGTCGCTGATGATGTTGCCATATCAATTGGCTCATGCCATGAAATTTTTTCGGATGTTTTGGGTATGAAACGTGTGGCAGCAAAATTTGTTCCAAAATTGTTGAATTTCGAACAAAAACAGCGGAGAATGGAAGTTGCTCAAGAGTCACTCAATGAAGTCGACAACGATGCGGATCTACTGAAACGTGTTATAACAGGTGACGAAACATGGGTTTACGGATATGATGTCGAAACTAAGGCTCAATCGTCCCAGTGGAGGCATTCTGGATCGCCAAGACCGAAAAAGGCTCGACCAGTGCGGTCGAATGTGAAGGTTATGCTCACTGTGTTCTTCGATTTTAATGGCATAGTGCATCATGAATTCTTGCCACAAGGTCAAACAATCAATAAGGAGTACTACCTACAAGTTCAACGCCGTTTGCGTGAAGCAATCCGAAAAAAACGCCCGGATTTGTGGCAAAACAATTCATGGATTTTGCACCACGATAATGCACCTGCTCACACTTCATTGCTTGTTCGTGAATTTTTGGCCAAAAACAAAACTTTAACGATGCCCCAGCCTCCATATTCGCCAGACATGGCTCCATGTGACTTTTTTCTATTTCCAAACATAAAGAGAACATTAAAAGGCCGTCGTTTTACAAGCATAGATGACATTAAAAGCGAATCGCTGAAAGAGCTGAAAGCTATCACAAAGATCGAGTTTCAGAAGTGTTTCGAGGATTGGAAAAAGCGCTGGCACAAGTGTATTGTATGCGAAGGGGACTACTTTGAAGGCGACAATATTAATGTAGATGAATAAATAAATATTTTTTTCAAAAAACGAAAATTCCCGTTACTTTTTGAACACACACATCTAAAGTGGAGTTCAATGACGTATTGGCCAACTTCATATTTTCCACCGTTCTTGAGTGACGTCCCTTTAATTTTTTTTGCAATAAAAATGTTATTACTCAGAAAGTTTTAGTCCGAATTCGATTCTGATGACACGGTTAGAAAGACAGATAAATTTTCTAAAAAATTGATACCATTTCGAAGCATAAGTTATTCTCCAAACAGCCTCAATCTTCCTCCTGGATACTGGGAAAAATAAAAGTAATCGAAATTTTTGAAGAAAACTCATTAGGCCCTTATGTGATCATTATCAGACCCTAGGTGCTGGCACTTTTTAGTAAAAGTTTCCTTGTTTAATGGGCTTTCAAACGGTATATCATTTGCCCAGGATTCCTTTTATCTTCGTATGAGAAATTACGTTTGTTTTTACAAGAAAACGTATTCACGAGCACTCAACAGTGTTAGTTATCAAGTTGTGGAATTCATTGAAAACTCTTTTAGGTGGACCAGTAGTCAATTTTTAAAGTAGATTGTCTTAAAATAAAGAAGTCAAAGGTTACAAATTGCACTTTGTGGTAAAAATCTGGAACTGATCACAATAGAAGCGAAGAAACCTACATATATTAAAGCAAGCCATTCAAATAATTATCGATAAATAAATCCGTCTATCCTAAAATTAAAACCCAATTTGGTGGTTAGAAGTAACTAACTAAGAGACTTTGAAAATCAATTATTTAGACAACATAGATTGCATGACTACACTTTATTAAAAGTGTAAAATCGTGGTTAAATTAGAATTAATTATATGGTTGATTCCTTTAAAACAAATTTAAAATGAGGGGAAAAAGCTACAGAAGTATCAGTACTACATGGAGGAAATTATTGCTGGGCTGAATTTGAGTTTAAAGAATTAAATATTGCTATAAAATTGTTGATGGTACGTTGTTAAATATAGTAAGCTTTGAAGGCAACAACTTCTTGCCACTGAAGATAATATTTGGCTGGTATCTTTTGTTTAAAAAATGAAGAAAAATAAGAAGAAATGTAGAAATAATGGGAAGCAAGCTTGGTAAGATGGAGGTAATTTTTTTTTTATTTCATTATTCAGTAGGAAGAAAATTGAGTAGGTTATTTCACTGTTACTGAAAAGATGAAGAAAGGACATGAAATATAAAAAAGGAAAAAGCGAATCATTTAATAGAAATGGATTCCTAAAAGAGGATTCAACTGAACAGTTAAGAAACTTTAAAGAACAAAAAACAATTGTGGGACTCATTCGACTTACTATATTTTACTGTATTCCAGTAGAGAGATTCCCACGTACGAATCCACCTGATCCAATCCAAGGAGGTGGACTAGTACACAGAAATAAATAAAACAAGCCACTGCATTAAGGAAATCCTAAAACCTAAATCACGCAGAACTGGCAAACATCGAACAATGATCAGTACTGACATCTATAGGAAGCAATAGTAGTTTTCTTGAAAGCACGACCTGCAGCCCACAATAAAGTCTGTAAATAACCTTCAAATAGAAGTTGAGTTTATCTTCTTGAAGTTATGTGGTTATTTGACTTTATAACATATAACTATACTTGACAAAATAATATATATTTACAGTGATCAAGGAACCCATCTGACAAATCTTTTTACATATGCTTTTGCTGTTTTGTATTTGCAAAGAATGTGAAGAATATAAATGTATGGAATAATTAGTGGATTACAAATGAATTGGAGGAAAAAGAATAACTTCAAAAACAAAAGAATTATTCCATACAAATATTATTAAAATAAACCAAAAAAAATTATCCAATTTAGAGAACAAAAAGTTGTTAAACAAAACCAAATCCGTTTTACAACTTCTGATTTGTAATTACAACTAAATACGTTCAGAATAATGCTTACAAATGGACCATCTTTTTAACTAGTAATTTTTATTTTTAGCCAACTCTTTGAGTTAGCTATTTCAACCTAAATTCCTTTAAAGATGTACTAATGCTAGAAAGTGCTTAATTCGTTAGCGTTACAAATTAAGCGTCCACTAGTTTTATTGATAATAGTTTCATTTTATAAATCCAATAGTTTTATAGTTTTTCACTTTATTAGCCATATTTACAACTGCAACAAATGTTGCATCAAGTAAATTTGATGTTACTGGTTAAATTCACATGAAAGTCATGATAAGAGTAGTAATCACCCATTGGTGAAACTCTTTCTCGGTGGATATTCACATCAATAGGTCCCTAGGCCACTTCCGCTTCAAGCGACGAGGAGGATTGTCTGGAAGGTGAGGAGAGGAGAGTTGTTGTACAAGAGGATTAAGATGGAGAGCTAGGAGGCTGTGAAATTTGCGGTAGCGAGTCTTAATTGGGTCAGTGACAAAAGGGATGTGAAGGTCGGTGTGTATTGTAAGGTTAGAAATGTAGAATGGAGCATTCAGGATTTTCCGTAGGATTTTAGACTGTAGTGTCTGCAGGCGTATGGAGTAAGAGGGTTTGGTTAAGCCCCACACTTCTGCTCCGTATGTCCATATAGGTCTTAACAGTGTCTTGTAAATTGTCAGTTTGTAATTCAAGTCAAGTTTGGATCTGCGGTCAAGTAGTCTACTAAGTAGCTTGTAGCGTCTGTTCACGTCTTGTCGTTTCAGTCGAGTATGTGGGTTCCAGGTGAGTCTCTTGTCATTGTACAGTCCTAAGTATCGTACTAGGTCAGCTGGAGGAATAATTTAGTTCAGTCGAACTGGTGGACTCGCAGATTTTCATAGAATAAAACTGATTTTTACTCATTTTCGGAACCAGGTTTCGAGAAAATTTAAATGGAACTGAATGTTCTGATTGGTTTGGACCGAATCGGAGTAGGATGAAAGTATTGCAGTATTTTAAATAACTGTATTCTCGTATTTACATAACCTGTGCTACAATCCAGTGTAGAGCTAAATTTTGTTTGATGTAACCTTTTGAACTAAATTATTTTTAATAACTTCCAATTTACTGTTATGTAATAACGCAAGCAACTATTTTCCTTTCTTTATGTGTGATAGCAAAATATAATTACCAATTGCATGTTTTAAGATCACATGAGTTTTGCTAAAAATAATTAACAGAAAATCACATACAAAAATATATCTGCTGATATTTTAAGGATGCATTACTGAAGGCAAAATAACAAATTACGTAAACAAGAAAATATGTCCAACATACTTCTTCTAACTTATAACCCAGTGTATGGGGATGATGCAGACTATACTAGCAGATTTTGCAGAATACTGCAGACAAGCAATTTCTTTTTTCTTATTTTTTTGTAGTTTATATTTTGGTGAATGCAGCAGTATCAATATAGGGGGCGTATTTACGTACTACACTAGATAGCATTGAATCGTCTTTGAAAGGCTGGACACGTATCCTGATTTGGAAGCACGTTTGTACTGGCTTTATTCCCACTCTTTTTTGCCCGCCCTCTAGGAAGTATAGGAACGCTGTATAAAGGGAAAGCACATAATAAAAGAGAAAGAAGCTGAATATTGCAGTATTTTTCGAGATTAGGGCATTGCATACAAAAAATACTAGTAAGATATTTAAATTTGTTCAGCTGCTCCAATTAGTATTCCTGCAAATGCTATATTGTAGTATAGCAATATTTATTTATCGTATACTTCAGAGGTACTGTCTTAAACAATCAATTGATTGCTAAGCTTTGAATTTCGATAAATATTAGCAATCAATTCGCACAATCTACTGAAATAACTGATACTGACAATAATCTTTCTCCTCTTTTGATCAAAAACTTTTAATTAAAACATTTTTTCTCCAAGAAAATTTCTATTCAGGCACTTTTATTGAGTGATGAAGATTTTTTTGAGGATTAGACTACCCACTAAAGTATAATTTCTTGGATACTGAACTGTCCTTGCTACCTGCTTAAGCAAAATTTGTGACTTATTTTATTTCTAAATTTGAAGTAAAACAACTAAATCGATGATGGTACTTTACTGAATAAATATTTCAATATTTTGAGATTTTTGGTTTTTGAGAAAGACGAGTGGAGTGATTGCACCAGATATTTAAAAAAAATTTTTAGAGATAGACCTTATATTTTTTAAAAATATATATACAGTCGTGCCTCCCATAAAGGACACTCTCACTAGCGACCACCTCCATTTACGGGCAGTTTTTGGATTTCCCCGTGTTTACCCCTATACACTTTCTATATAAAAGAACCTCCACCGTCTAACGGGCACTCTACATAGCGAAGGCGGACATTGATTTTGGGGGACGGATTATAATGTTTCACCTCCCACCAACGACCACCTTATTATTAAAAGTATTTTCCTAAAGTTTCCTATATAAGCTCCATACATCTTGTACCATTTTAATCATTTTTCAATATAACTTTGGACGAACAATATTATTTTATTCCGATATGTCTCTGAAACGAAAGTGGGTTAACTCTAGAAGAGAAAATAAAGGTGTTAGAAGATTTTGCAAAAACCAAATCGAGCCATCGTCAACTTGCCGAAAGGTTAGTTCTATTTTTCTAAGAAATTCAATTATTACTGTGAGTTTGCATAATTTCTAAAAAATAAAAGTTAATTATGTACTTATTGTTCATTATTTTTAGTGATTGAATCATAGTTTCAATGGGATGAAAAAGATTAATGCCATTTTCAGTCATTATAAAATTTTATTCTACCGAGCTTTCGACCTAGGGACTAGATCACTTTCAGGGCTGTGCCCTGATACAGAAATGATAATTTATAGTACGAGGGTCGTTTGAAAAGTCCGTGCAAAGTCAGAGAGATAGCACTACTGGCGCGTATCGAGGTTATGTTTAGTTAGTAGCATCTCTTGGAAGAACACAAACCAAGTTTCAGCCAGATCGGTCTATTTCTTTGTGTTTGGCATTCGTTTGAATCGAGGAAGTCGAGTGATTTTCTCACGCTTGACCAAAAACGAAATCGTGTGAAGTGTTGCAAGGACGGTTTGCAGCTGTTCCAGAAGAATCCGCATGACTTTAAGCGTCGTTTCGTCACTGTGGATGAAACATGGATACATCACTACACTCCTGAGACCAAAGAACAATCTAAACAATGGGTTACTAAGGGGGAATCTGCGCCAAAAAAGGCGAAGACCGTTCCTTCGGCCGGAAAGATTATGGCGACTGTCTTTTGGGATTCGCAAGGAATAATCCTCATCGACTATCTGGAAAAGGGTAAAACTATTACAGGTGCATATTATTCATCGTTATTGGACCGTTTGAAAACCGAGCTGCAAGAAAAACGCCCACGATTGGCCCACAAAAAAGTCCTTTTCCATCACGACAACGCACCAGCTCACACCTCAGCAGTTGTGGTCGCAAAATTAATGGAAATAGGGTTCCAACTCGTTTCACATCCCCCCCCCTATTCTCCAGACTTGGCTCCCTCGGACTACTATTTGTTCCCCAATATGAAGAAATGGCTGGCGTGAAAAAGATTTTATTCAAACGAGGAGGTGTTTGCAGAAACGAATGGCTATTTTTCAGACTTGGACAAATCCTATTATTCGGAAGGGATCAACAAACTAGAGCAGCGTTGGACGAAGTGTATAAGCCTAAAAGGAGACTATGTTGAAAAATAAAAAAGGTTTACCCCAAAAAATTAAGTAGTTTTTATTTTTGCACGGACTTTTCAAACGACCCTCGTATCTAAGACAGAAAACAGTCTAAATTTCAAAACTGACACCAATAATTTAAACAACAAATACGGCCAACCTACTACAAAATACTTGACAATTGGCAACACTGACTTCCTTACAACCAAACACATATCACACATAGACTGATCACATTCAGTCCATGAACAGACAAGACAGAAGGCACACCAACCCTCTTAATGATGTAAAACAGTATATTGTGAATTAGGTAAATATTTTTGTAAATTTTCGTTACATTATACATGTTCATTGCAATATAATTAATTGGTAATATAATTGTTAACACACTGTAAATATGTTCCACAGCTCTGAAGATGACCTAGTGCCTAGTGGTCGAAAGCTCGGCATAATAAATTTTATAATGACTGAAACTGGCATTACTTTTTTCATCCCATTAATTATGTACATTTTTTTTACATATTACATATTTTTTCATGATGAAACTTGCCTACACTCCTGCTAACGGCCACCTCCAAACAGCGGCCACTTTGCTTTTTCCCCCGCCAGTGTCCGTTATTAAGAGGTTCGACTGTATTTTGATAATTAAATTTTATTTTCAGTAAATTCAGGAGAGAGAGTTGTTCATTGTTGCTCCTAATCTTGGCAAATTTAAACGAGACAGCCGAAGTAATTATTAAAAAATTTTTGTTTTTGTTTTTGTTAGCAATCGCTTGAGAACAGGTAGTAGGATGCAGGTCACTGGTGAAAGTGATCTGGACACTGGAACTGGCAGTAGTTTTGAAATTAAGTTTCTGCGGTATTATAAAAGATTTACTTTCACTTAATAAATAAACTTTCTGTCCGAGAATAAAAATAAAGCATGAATTGAAACTGAAAGAATTGGAATGAACGTAATAATAAATAGTACCACCAGTATGAATAAATAAGCCAACCAAATGAAATAATTTTCTCCTCTATATTGTCAGTCAAGGTTTATCTCTCTTTTTTTCCATTTTTATCCACGTTATCCACGGTCTTTGATGAAGAATAAAATGTTCATATGATTATAATGCGTTCAGCATCACGATGAAATTTTCTTGCAACTGAATATTGCTTTGATCCGTTTTTTTTGCGATAATACAGCTGCCTTGATACAGCTGCGATAATACAGCGCGCTGTCCTTGGGCTAGTTCGTTTTTCTTACTTTTTTTACTTGAATTAAGGTAAAAAGTTCCATAAATAACTTAATATTTTGTCTCTTAGTAATCTTTTTTTTAACAGGATTTTTAATGAAAATATGCGTAACAGAACTTTGGTTAGAGTTTTAGTTGTTCTTTATTTAACAACGATTCACTTAAAACATCGTATCTAGATCTGTAATTATTTTTATTTGCTGTACCTTTGATTTTATCGATTTTTATTCTATCTCTGATCGATTTCCGAATTTCAAAATTATAATTATCACTTAGGTATATAGAATTCAACAACTTTGAGGGAAAATTCGTTTTTGGGCAATTTAAATTGGAATAAGATGGCAAGCCTGCTAATTTTACTTCAATTTATTGTAAGGATGATAATAAAAGTACTAAAAATTACGCAAATACAACAATAAATACAAAAATATGGCATTAAAGGCATGGCATAAGCCATTTGCTTGAGTTTTCGACATTAATTTTGTTTTATGCAAAAAAAAATAAAAATTATATATATACAATATATATTTTTAAATCTTTTATTGGAATTTACAACTGCAACGGTTGTTGCAACAAGCAAATATGGATCCTGATAAAGAAAATCATGAGTAGAGAAGGCACCCAGTGGTGTCACTCCTTTAACGTGCTTTGCTCTCACGATAAGGGTAGATCACGGAGCAGAGGTACGGCATACTTCAGCTGTTACTTTACTCCAAACGAGAGCATCCATGAATTTAGGCGAAAGCTCAATTCCCTAGAAGATGATATCCGGGGGAGAGGCGGTAGGATTTTGGTTGTGGGGGATTTAAATGCAAAGGCGGTGGAATGGGGAATGCCCGTTACGGATATGAGAGGCAGGCTCATCGTGGAAATGGCAGCTAGAACGGAGCTCGTTGTGTTGAATGAAGGAAGCACCTCCACTTTCAGGCGACCGGGGTATACGGAGACTATACCAGATATCTCCCTGGCATCTGAGGGACTTGCGGCACGTGTTCGTGGGTGGCGGGTGATCGAGGATTTCACTGGTAGTGATCATCAGTACATCACATTCAACATAGGTTTTGAAAGAAATTCTGATTATCTGGGAGCTAGAACTGCGCCTGCAGCGTGGAATCTCGCTAGGCTGAATGAGGAAGTCTTCCAAGCTGTCCTCACCGATGGAAAGCCCCAGGTAGAATTAGTTCAATCTGAAGAAGATGTAGGAGCGGAAGTTGTGGTAGCCACTACTATGGAGCTTATCTCGGAGGCATGTAGGCAATCTATGCCTAAGAAGGCCCCCTGGCGAGGTAGACGGCCAGTATACTGGTGGACTACTCATATTGCGGATTTGCGTAAAATCTGCATATAGAAAAGAAGAAGAGCCCAGCGGGCACGGCAACGGCCAGAGGCGCTTAGTCGCTCTCTGGAATACAAATTGGCCAAGAAGGAACTGCGAAGGGCAATAGCCAGAAGCAAGAATCGCTGCTGGGATGCCTTAAAAGATGAGGTGGACGCTGATCCCTGGGGTAGGGGGTATAAGATTGTCATGGAGAAGCTAACGGGTTTTATGAAGCAGCCAGTTTTGGATGCTCGGACCGTTGATGAGATTGTGAGAACGCTGTTTCCCTCCCATCCGCCAAGGCCAGCTAGGCTTTGGGGCGAAATAGAGACCCCCGTTCTGTTTACGGAGGAAGAGTTGGAGGGTGCAGTACGTACCCTAAAAACCAGAAAGGCCCCTGGCCCGGATGGCATTGCCAACGAGATATTGAAGAAAGTTGCTCAGCAGCATCCTGACTTAGTATTGGGAATGTTTAACGCATGCCTAAAAGCTGGAATTTTTTGTGACAGATGGAAAGTGGCGCGGCTAGTATTGATCGATAAAGGGAAAGGGGGATCACTCCCCACATCCTTCCGCCCACTTTGCATGCTTGATACTGCTGGGAAGCTGTACGAAAAGCTCCTTAGAGGAAGACTCATTGAATATGTGCAAGCGGCAGGAGATCTGTCACCGAGGCAGTATGGCTTCAGGGCTGGCCGATCGACCCTAGACGCGATAAAGGAAGTTGTGAGAGCCGTGGAAAGAGCGGAGGATCACTCCCAGTGGCTGCAAAGGATAGTGCTGCTAGTCACACTTGATGTTAAAAATGCGTTCAATTCGCTGAGATGGGTAGATGCGATGCGCGCGTTGGAAGAGGACTTCAAGATCCCTACATATCTGCAGCGGATCTTAGGTGATTATTTCAGTAACCGAGTTGTAGTATATCAGACGGAGGAAGGGGTTAGATCCATGAATGTTACGGCCGGAGTAGCGCAAGGCTC
Source organism: Rhodnius prolixus (assembly GCF_049639745.1). Classification (NCBI taxonomy): domain Eukaryota; kingdom Metazoa; phylum Arthropoda; class Insecta; order Hemiptera; family Reduviidae; genus Rhodnius; species Rhodnius prolixus. Next base: position 10,948,777 of record NW_027411634.1, on the reverse strand, counting down.
GATTCTAGGACCTGACCTCTGGAACATAACGTACGACGGGTTACTTCGGCTAATATTACCGGAGGAAACGCTGTTGATAGGATACGCGGATGATGTAGCAGCTCTAATTTCGGCGCGGGACCTCAATGTAGCCCAGCTGAAGTTAAACCAGGTTATGCGCAGGGTAAATTGGTGGATGGCGGCACACGGATTGTCATTGGCACTGGCGAAGACAGAGGTCGTAATGCTCACCAGGAGACGGATTGAGACGGGCCTCCCATTCAAGGTGGGTACAGAGACGATTGTCTCACAGGACGCTGTCCAGTATCTAGGAGTAACCTTAGATGCCAAGTTAACTTTCGGCAAGCAATTACAGAAGGCCGCCGATAAGGCATCAAAATATGTCGGAAAGTTAAGTAGGTTACTGACTAACGTAGGGGGCCCTAGGGCTCATACCCGTATGGTGCTAATGGGAGTAGCGCACTCCTTACTGCTATACGGGGCTGAGATCTGGGCGGACGCGCTCCAGAAGGAGGTATACAGAAAGAGACTGGCGCGGGTACAGAGGGTTGGTGCGTTACGGATTGCCTCCGCTTACAGAACAGTTTCTGAACCGGCCATTTTGGTGATCGCGGGAGTTATTCCCGTGGCGCTACTGGCCGGTGAGAGGAAACGGCTCTTTGAAAGAAGGTGGGAGGCCGATAGAGCAGCAGCCTACAGAGAAGAGCGGGAACGCACAATGGCTGCGTGGCAAGATGCGTGGACTGGGGAAACTCGTGGCAGATGGACGGCAGTTCTGCTCCCAGATGTCAGAGGTTGGGTTGGTAGAGGTTTTGGTGAGGTAGATTACTACCTCACCCAGCTCCTCAGTGGCCATGGTTACTTCCGGGAGTTTCTCCGGAAGATAGGGAAGCGGTCGGTGGGAAATTGCCCCCACTGTTCAGGAATAAGAGACGACGCCCATCACACATTCTTTGAGTGCGAAAGATGGGGTCGTATCAGAAGAGATCTGGAAGAAAGAGTGGGTCAATGGGTTCCTGAGCGCTTTCAAAGCATAATGCTCTCTGGCAGGGCGCAGTGGAATGCTGTGGCGATGTTTACAAGGGCAGTTCTAACCCTTAAAAGAAGAGACATGGATGGAGAGGAGGATAACCCCTAGTGGGTAAGGAACAGGAGCCTAGCCTGAAGTAGTGCTGCACAAGCGAATCCAGGCTAGGCCTGGTAGTAGGGGGGTGTTTTAGCCGGTAGGCCGCGAGGGAGTCCGGCACAATGTGCGTAAGATGCATTTCACCCCTCTTTAAAAAAAAAAAAAAAAAAAAAAAGGGTAGATCACGAGGCCATCTTCACTTCAATCTCCTTAGAGGATTACTCTGGTAATGTGGAGGAAGATAGGTGTTCTATGAGAGGGTTAGGATGAGCTGCTGTAGAGGAATGAAATTTGAGGGAAACGAGTGTTAGCAAGAACCTTAGTAATGAAAGGGATTTTGAGGTCATTATGGATAGTGTGAGGTTAGATACATAGAACGGAGCGTTAAGAAGTTTTCGAAATATTTTTTTGTCTGTAAAGTCTGGAGGCGTAGTGAGTTGGAACGCTTAGTCGATCCCCAATACTTCGATGACGTATGACGAAATAGGTCGCAGCAACAGTAGGTATGAGAATCTTTTGTTATGTAGGTTAAGTTTCGAACGCTTGTCAAGTAGTCTGGCGAGAAGTTTTGTAGCGTTGGTTAGTTTCTTGTCTTCTCAGACTAGTATGGGGATTCCATGTCAACCGTTTGTCTAGGTGCAGTCCAAGGTAGCGTACTTTGTCCCACAGTTGGTACAGGAGTTTGGTTCAAGATGATGGGAGGTAGAATTTTCCGTCTAAGTTTATAAAATTAAATTTAAAAATCAAAAAACTCAATGTATTGGTCATTTTTATAATCTGAATAATATTATCTATAATTAAATTTTTTCTAAAATTCTGAAATTGAAAAAAAAAATTGTAGTCATGAATTGAAGTGTACTGAACCGAATTCTCTAACCGCAAACTATATTCAGAATTATATTAACCAATGTCAACTAGATCTTGTGAATAGAATCTCAAGCTTAATGGCTCCACTTCCGGCAAGGTTTTTTTTTGCTTTGTTTCTTTAAGCCCTGTATAAACATTTGTACTTCATGTGTAATTTCTCAACACAAGATTATTTATAGGGGAACCAAACAACAACTCTGCACATAAAAATACATTTCTTGCATAATACTATGAAAATTTTAGCTATTAAAATAGTTTGAATTGATGACGCTGTTTTATTTAATGGTCCAGACTATAATAGAAGTTTTGCTAACTTGATAAATGTTTCACAGACGGCGGAAGTTGAAAAGAATTTCAAGTATTTTTGGGGCGGAAATAGTAGTGCTTTTTACTTTTTATCTGCCTAATCTACATTCGATATTTGTAAAATAATTTACATTGTTTGTACCAAAGAAGGGTTTTTTCTCGGTTATCTTCTTTTAAAAAATTATATATTTATTTTGCTAAGTATGTTACGATCGTGTATAATGGATCTTCAGATGTAAAATAAATTCTATTAAAAGTATCCATCTTATTAGCAAGTCTATTTAAAGCCGTAAAAGAATAATCATTGATCAATTATGATCCATACAACACTCTTTGTAGATATAATCCGATGATTGCATTGGTGGCTTTTACCGCAGCCTTCTTGATTGAATTTGTACAATGTGAGTGTAAATTTGGTTTATTTCTGTGTATGTTCTGTAGTTATAATTGGCACATGCTTTCTGAATATATAATTATATATCATCTCTGATATATTTCTTCTGTTTTTGCTAGTTTCTTTATCCAAAATTCTGATGCAATTTACGTAAAAACGGATAGTATTGGTGACTTAAAAAGTTAAGGCAGTATTTTCTTTACTGTTCATCGTGCCACGATAGAATGACAAATTTAAAATAACAGTGAGACAAAACTTGTACCCAGATTCCTGTTTAAGCAACTTCGAGAGCTAACTTTTGGGGCCCCAAAAAAGGCATTAAAGCAGTTCTGCATTGGAAAAAAGAACTGCGCTGCTGCAGGAGACTTCGAAAAACCATTAGCTTTTAGAATAATTCATGAAAGTTCAAAGCTTCTTTTATTCGTAGAGGATGTCACCCAAATTAATTTGTTAAATTAAAGCTATATTTGTTAGCTGAAATATGCAGTAGTTAATTTTTTTAAAGCAATGGTTTTTTACTCCAGAAGAATTGTTTGGGAAGACTAGCTCTTGGATCCTAATAAGAAATATCCTAACAATTTTTAAACTCGTCAGTTAAAGTAAGCCTCTATATTAGATTAGACTAGGGCGGCCTCAAGGCCTACGCCACTGCGACCCCTTTGGATCTATTGTGGCTCCCCTCAGTCTAAAGCTCACCCATCAGACCCGTCCTTTTAATCAGACTCTTGATGCTGGAGAGCGGCTCTTGGGTAAAGCTCACAGGCCTTGGTATTTCCTCCCCGAAAAGTAACATCCTTAGCCAGACAAGCCCCTCACACTGACACAACACGTGCCTGACAGAACCTACAGAGGCTATCATCTGCCAGGCCCATGCGATGCATGTGTTTCCTGAGCCTGCAGTGGCCAGTTAATAAGCCAACAATCATCCTTATAGCCCCACGGCCTTGACGGATTAATTCTGCAGTCAGCCTCGGCGAATAGCCTTTTAATAAACTCCTTCGCCTGTCTCTGCCCAGTGGTGGCAAGCCACCACTCTTGAGACCTACTCTGCACCCATAGGTTAACACAGACTTAACACACTTCGAAACCCCAAAACAGGGCTCCGGGCCAAAGCCTCTAACTTAAGTAAGTTTTAAGTTGTAATTTCTTTTGCTAGCCGATGATTATTTTGTTGATTTCTACCGTTTCATTTGAGATCATTTTTCCCGCACAATCGTTAGCTAGAAAATATTTTTATTCATTAAGAGCCGCATCAAAAAACCAGCATTTTTTGCTGAACACTCATTTCTAGTTTTACTTCCTTCAAATAGAAAGATATTAATATTTTAAATCTTTATTTTATAAGTGAAAATAAATTTTAAAAAACACCAAGAAAAACAAATAATCTGTGTCCTTGATTAGAAATTTAAATGTAAAACTATAAAAAAACTGTAGCATTTCAAGTTACGCCAACACAAATATTCCGTTATTACGGTTCACCTTTCATTTGGCACGATAAATGCTCCACTTTACGATTTATTACCAATTTATCCTTCAAGATGTCTTTCTGCTAGCTATTTTTTTATCTTTCAGCTTTTGTTATCATTTTAATTACATTAGTTCTGTGTTTTTTTTAATTGAGTATAAAGCTACAGAAACTTAAGTAATTTTTATTTTATTACACTATTTTAATTGTTCTTTTATTACAAATTTTATATTTGATTTTACAATTTTTTCATTAAAATCAGTTTTGAAATCAACTTAAGTAATAAAATATAGTCTGAAATGTGAAATTCAGCATCCTTAATAGCTTTTCCTTACCTAAATTCCTTTCCAGCAACCTTAGAAGCAACGATAACATTTTCCAGGCTTGGATGGTTTATATTAAAAACTTACATTTATTGCAGCAAAATAAATAAAAGTTGCACACAAACATATGTTTTTAAATAATAATTCAAACACTTGCATGTTTTATTATTATGCAACGCGAACAAACAAGATTGGACATGCATCAACAAGATTAGAACTCACGAGATAATTTTCTTTCTTTTATAAAACGTTTGGACGATAGGATAAATGGAATTCAAAGATTAGAGGACAAAAAACAAAACAAATATTATGCACTTCAAATTATAGTGAAAAAATGTAAAGCCATTTCTAAAATAGAAATGAATTGAGGGGTACCAGAACCTTTGGTTCATTCGCTTTACACATTTTCTGAATTAAAATTACAAAATTAGTAGACTTTATTATCCTAAAATTTAGAAATCCCAGCAGATCGTTCAGAATATTCTATCGCTTAATTAAAATTGTTTCGAATCCAACAACTGCTACCTCTCATCTACAATTTTATCTACACAAAACTAGAACTCTGGGCCAAAAAGTGGAGAATCAAATTCAATATTCAAAAGTGCGAACAGATAACTTTTACTCTGCGTCGTAATTCTTGTCCCTTTATAAGTTTTAACTCAGTTCCTCTTCCTTCTGCTAACTTAGTTCGCTACCTTGGGATTGTACATTGACAAAAGACTAACGTGGAATCCGCACACTAAACTGAAAAAAGACTTGAATTCAACCGACGAAACAAACGTTACTGTTACGACTAATTGGCAGGCAATTAAAGCTACCACTGGAACATAAACGACAGTGTGCTTAAACCGATCTGGACTTACGGACTTGAGCTGTGGGTTTCAGCCAAACTTTCTAATTCACAAAAGATCCAGTCCTTCCAATCCAAAATACGAGGGTCGTTTGAAAAGTCCGTGCAAAAATAAAAACTACTTAGTTTTTTGGGGTAAACCTTTTTTATTTTTCAACATAGTCTCCTTTTAGGCTTATACACTTCGTCCAACGCTGCTCTAGTTTGTTGATCCCTTCCGAATAATAGGATCTGTCCAAGTCTGAAAAATAGCCATTCCTTTCTGCAATCACCGTTTGAATAAAATCTTTTTCCCGCCAGCCATTTCTTCATATTGGAGTAGTCCGAGGGAGCCAAGTCTGGAGAATAAGGGGAATGTGAAACGAGTTGGAACCCTATTTCCATTAATTTTGCGACCACAACTGCTGAGGTGTGAGCTGGTGCGTTGTCGTGATGGAAAAGGACTTTTTTGTGGGCCAATCGTGGGCGTTTTTCTTGCAGCTCGGTTTTCAAACGGTCCAATAACGATGAATAATATGCACCTGTAATAGTTTTACCCTTTTCCAGATAGTCGATGAGGATTATTCCTTGCGAATCCCAAAAGACAGTCGCCATAATCTTTCCGGCCGAAGGAACGGTCTTCGCCTTTTTTGGCGCAGATTCCCCCTTGGTAACCCATTGTTTAGATTGTTCTTTGGTCTCAGGAGTGTAGTGATGTATCCATGTTTCATCCACAGTGGCGAAACGACGCTTAAAGTCATGCGGATTCTTCTGGAACAGCTGCAAACCGTCCTTGCAACACTTCACACGATTTCGTTTTTGGTCAAGCGTGAGCAATCGCGGCACCCATCTTGCGGATAGCTTTGTCATGTCCAAATGTTGATGCAAAATATTATGTACCCGTTCATTCGAGATGCCCACAGCACTAGCAATCTCACGCACCTTCACTCTTCTGTCATCCATCACCATATCATGGATTTTATCAATGATTTCTGGAGCAGTAACCTCAACAGGGCGTCCAGAACGTTCAGCGTCATTTGTGCCCATATGGCCACTCCGAAAATTTTGAAACCACTTATAAACTGTTCTAATCGAAGGTGCAGAGTCACCATAATGTTTATCAAGCTTCTCTTTAGTCTACTGAGGCGTTTTGCCTTTCATAAAGTTGTGTTTTAATCAACACACGTAATTCTTTTTCGTCCATTTTTTGAAAATCACTCGACTTCCTCGATTCAAACGAATGCCAAACACAAAGAAATAGACCGATCTGGCTGAAACTTGGTGTGTGTTCTTCCAAGAGATGCTACTAACTAAACATAACCTTGATACGCGCCAGTAGTGCTATCTCTCTGACTTTGCACGGACTTTTCAAACGACCCTCGTACAGCAGTGTGCTTAAACCGATCTGGACTTACGGACTTGAGCTGTGGGTTTCAGCCAAACTTTTTAATTCACAAAAGATCCAGTCCTTCCAATCCAAAATACTGCGTCAGATTACAAATTCTCCAATTTATGTCTCTAACTCCACCCTCCATAATGACCTCAAAATCTCTTACGTTACTGACGAATCTTAATCTAAATATAGAGAATTCTTTGACTCTCTTCCATTCTGTACAAATCCTCCTGTACAAAATCTTGCCTCCACAACGATTCCATATCGTCCTCCACGACGATTAAAACGCTGTTGGCCTCGTGACCAGCTTCAATAGTACAAGAAACTCCAGCGAGAGTGTTGTCGGTGGGCAGCTTCTCTCCTCAAGCTGATCCCGGTCATAAAGTCTTCTTTTATCATATTCACTAATTACATTTTATTCTTTTTGTAGAATGTGAATAAGAAATAAATTTAAAAAAATATCCAAACAACATTTTTCTGTTTTTAATTACAAGAACAAGTAACCAGTAATAAAAAAGTAAAACGGCTAAAATTCCCAGAGCTTTGAGACGTGGTTTTTGAAAGACCAAAAAATTTTTTATTTTAAACAAACAAAATTATTATTTGCTGAATGTGTACAAAATTTTAAAACCTACACAAACATTTTTGTGTATTGTAAAACGGTGTTGGTGTAAATAATTAACACGATAGCAATACTTCTTTGTATTAAAAGTAAGGGTAACTAAAAAAATTAATAATCTTAGCACATACATACAAAAAGAATGAGGATCCATTAAAAAGATGTTTAAAAAAAGAATTTTGTCGCAATATTTTTTTTTTTGCTCACACTTGCACTTTTCTTTCTTTGTTTTTTGATGGTAAGTTCGTCTGTAGAAGCTAAGAAACATCGGAGACTGGGTGGTAGTGTTAGGGGACTGGAGCTGGAGCTGGAGGAAAACAAGATGGAAGTTTTGTGCCGTTCACTTCTGTAATGAGTCACCGCTACGATGCTGTTGATGAAAGTGAGCCAGAGCTAGCGGGGGAGTGCATCGGCGAGATCTCTGGTGCACAATATGAGCACTGGCAGGAATTACGAGACACTAGCATTAAAAAAAAAAGATACTTGTGTCGGATGCGGGGACACAGGGAGGATATATCGAGCGGGATATTACTGGAAGAAGTAACCTAAGACTATCAGTAGGAAGGGTATGTGACAAGAAACTGTATATGTGTTAGTGTATGGTGTGTCTATTTGGAAATAAAGACCACACATAGACACAAAGGCAAACAAATAGAAGATTGTAGTGTACTGGGGGGAGATTGTACCCGCCAACATTTTCAAGTTCAAGGAGAGGATTTGTATGTATGTATGTGTTCGTTAGTGTGAAGCTGTGAAGGAGAGGGGTGGACGAACACAATGCAAAGAGAGGCCAGAAGAGAGGCAGGCGGAGGCTGCGCCAGCATGTAGGCGAGCGTGGTTTTTGTCCTCTCTCTCTCTATTTCTCTCTTACTTCTTCTTACTCTAAACAAAGATAGCGATAAGGAGAGAGTTGAAGGAGTGACTGCAAGAGAAGAACAAGAGTCTGTGATCCAATCCCCACTCCGACTATGGCCGAGCAGACGTCCTGACCAGCCAGCACTTTCCTTTCTCCTTCAATACACTATATAGAAGGCATTGGCCGTTACAAAACAAATACTGCAAAATTTTTATTATTCAAGAACAAATTTGTGCGTAAAAAACTTTCATTTTAACTACAATTTATTAAACATTATCTGAACATTGAATTAAAGTAAATCTGTAATCATACTTTCACTGCAAAGCTAAAGGTTCCTGAACTTTAAGCATCGTCACCCCTCTTCTTGTACACAATAAATTGTAGCGGATACCGTACGTTATCTTGGGGCTCACCCAGTCTCAAAACAACTTGAACTCAACAAGATTTACCGAAGCACAACAGCCTATTTGTCAAACGATCCAAATATTGACTCTTACAAACAAGAAGCGACTGCACTTAAGCTCCTTACTTGCTCCTATAAAGTAAAGTACGTAATCGCCTATTTTCTGCAGGCTTAACTGTCCACTATCGTGCACGGTGGCTGAAGCTCATACTTTACTGTAAACAATTTTTTTCTACCAAATAAAAAGTGGTCATACGCGGGATTCGGAACTGGGGATCTCCCTCTTAAAAAAGCCACCCACGCTCTTGATTACTAGACCAACACCCACACCAGCAAGTGCTCCTATGTGGCGAATATTAATGAATTCTTTACTGAATTGTAGAGAAAAGTCTTCTCTATAACTAGTATAAATAGCAATGTTTTAGTAATAACAGTTATTGAGAAATGGAGGGTTAAATTTTTGATGGTTTTTAATTTCTTCAAATTTCAAACCCCTATATCTCTCTTCGTATTGTTCCGATTTTAATGAATTCTTTACTGAATTGTAGAGAAATGTCTTCTCTATAACTGGTATAAATGGCAATGTTTTAGTGATAATAGTTATTGAGATATGGAAGGTTAAATTTTTGAGGTTTTGTAAATCGTTTAAATTTTAAATCTCTATATCTCTCTTCGTGTTCATCCGATTCTAATGAGTTCTTTATTGAATTGTAGAGAAAAGTCTTCTCTATAACTGGTATAAATGGCAATGTTTTAGTGATAATAGTTATTGAGATATGGAAGGTTAAAGTTTTGATGGTTTTTAATTTCTTCAAATTTCAAACCTCTATATCTCTCTTCGTATTGTTCCGATTTTAATGAATTCTTTACTGAATTGTAGAGAAAAGTCTTCTCTATAACTGGTATAAATGGTAATGTTTTAGTGATAATAGTTATTGAGATATGGAAGGTTAAATTTTGGATGTTTTGTAAATCATTCAAACTTTAAACCTCTATATCTCTCTTCGTATTGTTCCGATTTTAATGAATCCTTTACTGAATTGTAGAGGAAAGTTAGCTCTATAACGGACACGAATTGCAATGTTCTAGCGATAATAGTTATTGAGATATGGAAGGTTAAAGTTTTGATGGTTTTTAATTTCTTCAAATTTCAAACCTCTATATCTCTCTTCGTGTTTATCCGATTTTAATGAATTCTTTACTGAATTGTAGAGAAAAGTCTTCTCTATAACTGGTATAAATGGCAATGTTTTAGTGATTATAGTTATTGAGATATGGATGGTTAAATTTTTGATGGTTTTTAATTTCTTCAAATTTCAAACCTCAATATCTCTCTTCGTGTTTATCCGATTTTAATGAATTCTTTATTGAATTGTAGAGAAAAGTCTGCGTAGAACAATCCTGCGAACCATCACTGATACACCGTTTTCTGTGATGAGCAACTATTCGATCTATCCCTCATGAACCTGCGAATCCCCATTTTTTCCTGACCTTGTCCCATTATCTTTAAAATAAACCGAGTGATTAAAATTCAAGTTTACCGATAGTTAGTAAACAGAACTGTTGAAGACTTATTTGAGAAAATATGAAAAACTTCAGAAACCTGTACTGCAATCTGGTGAGAGATACAATAATCATGCTAAGGCGAATAAAGTCAAAAATACGGATCTAATCACGTTTTTAATCGAATTAGTTCTTTAAATGTCCAAATACTCTTTCTGGGTTCTTCAAGTATTGGACCAAACATTCTTCTTAACACTACTGAACTGGTAATAACAAAAATGAAAATTAAAACCCTAAATTTGAGATAAATGCGACTTAAAAAAGCAACACATAAGGTTTCTCCCCCACTTTGAGGTATACAAAAAACACAATAAAAATTTCCATCACGAATTAATAACGAGTAAATACATGCATAGAAGTGAATCACACATTTAAATTTACATTTAATTAATTCCAATTCAAATCTTGGATGAGAGACGCCTACAGACGACTGACTGAAGCACAAAACAAATATTATTACAACCTTAACCCTGTAGTCTGTTATCTATTGAGCATTATTAACAAGTCCAACATAAAGAGTTTATTAAAGATTAACTGACGTTGGATCACAAGATTCAGAATGTAAACAGTATTGGAGTATTAGCGCAGTAATCTTTACACGTTTAAGCGTGTATGACTTAAACGTTTTTGGTTTATTTATTACAAGAAAAATAATTATTTTGCTGCAAAAAGGAGGAACTGATAGTTGTTTAGGACTGAGTCGTGGTCTTGATCTCCAAGACTAAGGACCTATATCTAGCCTTAACGAGGGTCGTTTGAAAAGTACGTGCAAAAATAAAAACTACTTAATTTTTGGGGGTAAACCTTTTTTTATTTTTCAACATAGTCTCCTTTTAGGCTTATACACTTCGTCCAACGCTGCTCTAGTTTGTTGATCCCTTCCGAATAATAGGATTTGTCCAAGTCTGAAAAATAGCCATTCGTTTCTGCAAACACCTCCACGTTTGAATAAAATCTTTTTCCCGCCAGCCATTTCTTCATAATGGGGAACAAATAGTAGTCCGAGGGAGCCAAGCCTGGAGAATAGGGGGGATGTGAAACGAGTTGGAACCCTATTTCCATTAATTTTGCGACCACAACTGCTGAGGTGTGAGCTGGTGCGTTGTCGTGATGGAAAAGGACTTTTTTGTGGGCCAATCGTGGGCGTTTTTCTTGCAGCTCGGTTTTCAAACGGTCCAATAACGATGAATAATATGCACCTGTAATAGTTTTACCCTTTTCCAGATAGTCGATGAGGATTATTCCTTGCGAATCCCAAAAGACAGTCGCCATAATCTTTCCGGCCGAAGGAACGGTCTTCGCCTTTTTTTGGCGCAGATTCCCCCGCAGGAGTGTAGTGATGTATCCATGTTTCATCCACAGTGACGAAACGACGCATAAAGTCCTGCGGATTCTTCTGGAACAGTTGCGAACCGTCCTTGCAACACTTCACACGATTTCGATTTTTGGTCAAACGTGAGCAATGGCGGCACCCATCTTGCGGATAGCTTTGTCATGTCCAAATGTTGATGCAAAATATTATGTACCCGTTCATTCGAGATGCCCACAGCACTAGCAATCTCACACACCTTCACTCTTCTGTCATCCATCACTATATCATGGATTTTATCAATGATTTCTGGAGTAGTAACCTCAACAGGGCGTCCAGAACGTTCAGCGTCACTTGTGCCCATATGGCCACTCCGAAAATTTTGAAACCACTTATAAACTGTTCTAATCGAAGGTGCAGAGTCACCATAATGTTTATCAAGCTTCTCTTTAGTCTCCTGAGGCGTTTTGCCTTTCATAAAGTAGTGTTTACTCAACACACGAAATTCTTTTTCGTCCATTTTTTGAAAATCACTCAACTTCCTCGATTCAAACGAATGCCAAACACAAAGAAATAGACCGATCTGGCTGAAACTTGGTGTGTGTTCTTCCAAGTTATGCTACTAACTAAACATAACCTCGATACGCGCCAGTAGTGCTATCTCTCTGACTTTGCACGGACTTTTCAAACGACCCTCGTATATATTTTTTTAATTTTCAAAAAGAGAAAATTCCGTTTCTAAGCCCAGAAAAGCAATAGTTTTTGTTTTTTTTAACCCACACAGATTGAAACTATTTGTAAACAACAAAATTTGGAAAGTTCATGGACGATTCCTTGAAAACAATGGCTTGCCATAGCCTTCAGAATAAAAAGGAAGTCTCTATACGAGTGAGATATAACTGTTTTAGGAACACCAGAACATGAAATCATTTGGAAAGGCGGCCAGCCACAGCATGAATTGAGTATATCATTGACGCTATTTGGTTGTGGAAAAAAAGGGTAACTTTCAGACAGAAAGTTGGTTCACTGTTGCTAGGTTAAACGGAGCGTAAAAATTTCTTTTTGATACATTAGACAACTGTCCTAACAATTGAATATTATTTGTAACATCAGTGTGTGCTACAAAGATTCAAGATTTAATTTTAAATGAAAACTAAAACAGATATTTTTAATATAATGTTATTCTATTCTCTCGTAAATTCAATGTGTATTCAATTAAAAATTGAAAATCATCAAAACATCCTCTTAAAACAGATGAAAAGAAGTAAAACAAAAACATGAAATTGAAAATGAAGATATTAACAATTAAAAACATGGAATACTAATCGATATCGATATGGTATTAATCGATAATTAATCAAAGTGAAATGTGCTTGCAGAAACAAGCACCAAAACTGGTGTGGGAAGGCGTTTCAATGCTACTTTGGGTCAATTTAAATTTTTTATTTACTACCCACGCTAGTGTAAGAGGTCAACCGGTATGATAACGACTTAATATAGTTTGGAAACTGAATTATTTTGAATATTTTTTTAAAAAAATAACTATTTATAAAGGGAAGTACTTATTTACGAAGTACTCGTAAATAAGTTGGTCTCTACGAATGCTACGAAATTGCCAATTGGTGAGAACACTTGTTCGATTTTTCTGGAGATTGTAATTTACAATTCTTAAATAGTAAAAAATAAGTTGGTTTCAAAATGTAGACTAGGCACTCACCAACTATCATTATTTATTTACGATTTGTAACGCTGCCCTTTGTTACAAAAGAAAATTAATTCAGTTTAAATTATAACAATAATAATACAAATCTAGTGATACTAACCATCATTTATTTATTTATAATCGATTAAATGCAATGAAATCGTTTTCTTACGTGACTACGCTGACTGAGCACAATTTGTCTAAAAAAAGGACGTGATAATCTTATAAAACTTGCCGTTCATTACGTAGATCATTAGTAATGATTGATTGTCAGCTGTTAGTTCGAGTTTAAGGTATTTCCAAGAGCTGAATGGTTGCATGTGCATGCCGATGGGTTTAGGAATGATGGTATCTAAAGGAATAATGATGTCGGAACGTAAAACCGCCTATTCCCGGATTGATATACCCCAGTAGAGCTGGCTAGCAATTTTGGTGGTGAAGTCATGGCGATAGAAGAGGCAGTATTAAAGATGGGAGAGACTGCATTCATCAGTAAAACAAAAACAGGCCCCCCCCCCCCATAGACTTCAAAAAAGTGGTTCTACTTTTAGAATCAATAAAACAGCACTTTGAGAGAAGCGTGACATGCCCATTTCTCTGAAATTCCTCTAGGTTACTTTATTTGATAAAATTTGCTATTAATAAATGAAGTATTAAAAAAATACAAAGGTTATTGAATATATATTGTGGATACAAACGTTAAGGAAATCGTTGCGAGTTTTCGAGTGAATAGCTCTGAAAACTAAATGATATTTTTCAAATTTAAGAATTTTAGCCAAATTTCATTTAAAAACTAGTTAAGACCATGTAATTTACAACGAAATGGCAGTTTGTAAAGTGAAATCTTATAAGTACATAAAGTTTATTAAGTGCGGATCGTATCTACACAGGATCAACAAAAGGTCCTCTCCTCTTTGCGTAGATTGCAATGAGGAGGAGGATTTCAAACATATAATAATGATATGTCCACGTTATTTGGTAGAAAGGAAACGAATGTTTGACGATATATACAGGTATTTAGATGCACCATTTCGCTACGAAGACATAATATTCTCCACCAACATCTATGTGCTTAAGTTTATAGCAGAGCTAGCAATGAAATATGAATGTATTTAAAAAGTTATAGAATGAATGCACGAAAATGATTACAGTAGGATTACGTGATTTTAATTTTGGTTAAGCTATAAGGATGGCAGGAGCACAGAGTACTGATCCATCCATTAGATGTAGTTTATGTAAATAGTTGATTGTAGTAGAGGTATGAATGTGTGAAGCGAATGTATTTATAAGTAAGAATGGAAAGTGAGTGATATTCTAGTGATAAGCACCTAGACCAGTGGTGGGCAAACTTTTTTAATGGGGGGCCACAAAGTTTAAGAAATTCTAGAGGAGAGCCAGAATTATAGAAAAAATGCATTTTGTGTTAAAAGCTTTTAATCATAATATTATAAAAACATTACAGCATTACACACTTGTGTAACTACGCGGCTAGTTTAGCTTCACCTATAGGTTATGCATCTATTATTCTACTAAGTAGAATCTACTTTATACTTCTCGACCGTCAAAACGTAATTATAGCGGACCATATACTATCCATGTCGATGGACCTTCGGCGGGCCGGATTAAATACTTTCGCGGGCCGGAGTTGGCCCGCGGGCCGTACTTTGCCCATCACTGACCTAGACGATTCTGGCTGTATGGCGAAAGCCAATGCCAAGAAAAAGGCAAAAAAAAAATGTATATATATAAATTTTACAGGCAATCGATAAGTATGTTTAGATAATAGGTTCCTTCCTACCAAAAAATGGATTAGGTAAAGTTTCTTTTACAATTAACAGCTTAGCATCAAGTTTTCTGCTCGTATCTAACCCAAAAACAAGTATTGCAGGTACAAAACCTGACGGAGGAGATTGAAAGTTTACCTTTCTTCAACAGCCTTCAAAACGATTCCGTCAAAAATTCAAAGTAAACAAATTAGAACGACTGCTATACTTCCTTTTTACGATGAGTTGTAAAAAATAGTAAACAATCAGGCTCTAATTAGATTATAAAAGAAATAATTGGAAAACATAAAGAATAGTTCTTTCAGAACTTCGTATATATTATTATAAGTTCACTCTCACTGAAACCTTGATTACATGGGCAGTGGGAACAGCAAAACCGGCCACAGTTATTAGGAAGTGAAAGCACTTAAAACCGAATATTAGATCAAGTTTTTTGTGTGTGTAAATTTTTGTCTTGAATATTACAGCTATATTATACTTTTTCTCATTTTGTGATGATAAAGATTATCAAATAGTATTATTTACTTATAATTTATTATTTTTACAACAGTTCTAGCAGGAAAAAAATAACATTTAACTATGATTATCAGTCACATAATGTGACTCACATATTTTTCTGGAGCACAGCACAATATGTTAGTTGTTCAATCATAGAAAAAAGTCCTTAATAAAAATGAACATTAATTCTGCATGCTAGTAGTAATTTGACCTTGGCCAATCCTCCAATTCCAAGTAATAATCAAAGCATTTTTTAATCAACGAAACTATATCTTAGATCAATGTTCTGTATTGTATAAACTCCGTTATCTTACTGAATTTACATTTAATAAATTATATTTTTGTATTCAAATAATATACTCAGTCAAAAAAGAAAGTGATAAATAGTCATGAAAGCTTACACAAGCTTACAAGTAGACCAAACTGAAAGCAGAAGGGAAATCTATCTTTAGAGTATGAATTCGCAGTGAAACCATTGCCTGATAGAGCGATAGTCAAAATGAGGATTCTCGATAACTGAAATATGGTTGGGAGTTTTTTAAAATTCCAGTTGTTTTTTTGCTGACATAAAAAACCAAACACCACCCCCACAGCTACCACATTTTGCAGTATTTGGATCCTCAAAATGTTTGACTGTGCTGGAACCCTTGGGCTGTTCTAAACTTTCTTGGGAACAACTATAAAGCACAAGTGAAACCCAGATTTTTGAAAGAATGAAGTGGTTGGGAGTCATCCTTCGAATCTAGTTGAAGCCCTCTTGTCAGGTACTTTGACTATACACAGCGCCAAGTCTTAAAGGGTGTACAATGAACCAACTGGTGATTTAGAAGTTTTTTGCTGAGCTAGAGGATTCCTAAATTCAAAATCATTAGAGAAAAGAAAGATTTCATCTTGCAGAGAGACATGTACAAACTGGAGATGTAACAATTGTAACTACATACGAGGGTCGTTTGAAAAGTCCGTGCAAAAACAAAAACTACTTAATTTTTTAGGGTAAACCTTTTTTATTTTTCAACATAGTCTCCTTTTAGGCTTATACACTTCGTCCAACGCTGCTCTAGTTTGTTGATCCCTTCCGAATAATAGGATTTGTCCAAGTCTGAAAAATAGCCATTCGTTTCTGCAATCACCTCCTCGTTTGAATAAAATCTTTTTCCCGCCAGCCATTTCTTCATATTGGGGAACAAATAGTAGTCCGAGGGAGCCAAGTCTGGAGAATAGGGGGGATGTGAAACGAGTTGGAACCCTATTTCCATTAATTTTGCGACCACAACTGCTGAGGTGTGAGCTGGTGCGGAAAAGGACTTTTTTGTGGGCCAATCGTGGGCGTTTTTCTTGCAGCTCGGTTTTCAAACGGTCCAATAACGATGAATAATATGCACCTGTAATAGTTTTACCCTTTTCCAGATAGTCGATGAGGATTATTCCTTGCGAATCCCAAAAGACAGTCGCCATAATCTTTCCGGCCGAAGGAACGGTCTTCGCCTTTTTTGGCGCAGATTCCCCCGCAGGAGTGTAGTGATGTATCCATGTTTCATCCACAGTGACGAAACGACGCTAAAAGTCCTGCGGATTCTTCTGGAACAGCTGCAAACCGTCCTTGCAACACTTCACACGATTTCATTTTTGGTCAAGCGTGAGCAATCGCGGCACCCATCTTGCGGATAGCTTTGTCAGGTCCAAATGTTGATGCAAAATATTATGTACCTGTTCATTCGAGATGCCCACAGCACTAGCAATCTCACGCACCTTCACTCTTCTGTCATCCATCACCATATCATGGATTTTATCAATGATTTCTGGAGTAGTAACCTCAACAGGGCGTCCAGAACGTTCAGCGTCACTTGTGCCCATATGGCCACTCCGAAAATTTTGAAACCACTTATAAACTGTTCTAATCGAAGGTGCAGAGTCACCATAATGTTTATCAAGCTTCTCTTTAGTCTCCTCAGGCGTTTTGCCTTTCATAAAGTAGTGTTTAATCAACACACGAAATTCTTTTTCGTCCATTTTTTGAAAATCACTCGACTTCCTCGATTCAAACGAATGCCAAACACAAAGAAATAGACCGATCTGGCTGAAACTTGGTGTGTGTTCTTCCAAGAGATACTACTAACTAAACATAACCTCGATACGCGCCATTGGTGCTATCTCTCTGACTTTGCACGGACTTTTCAAACGACCCTCGTAAATACAGAAACAGCTAGAAGTTAATGTTTAAATTAACTCCCTAAAAAAATTTAGTTCCACTTAAAATTTACCTCCCGAACATACAGTTTAGCTTAAAGCTTTTAAAAACAAGTATTCAAAGTATTCATTCAATCATTTCAGTCAGTGAAAGACCTATGAAATTACTAACAAGATACTGCCAAAGTTTCAGATAAAACCAAAAAGGAAGATTAAAAACCTTATTCAATTTATAGGGTTAAACTTCATCTCGAGAGACTACCGATTATCTAGAGAACAACTCAAAAAATATCAGCCTAGAATTGGAGAAAACCCCATAACATAATAGATAAAAGCTCGAAACCGATCGATGGGTAGATACTGTCCACGAAGTTTTCTAGAATTGTAGACCCAAAGTGGCCAGTCCAATAAAACTGAATTTAATTGACAATCTTGACAAGAAAGTAATTTTAATAGTTTCTTTAATTTGTAGAGATAACAGATCAAAGTAGAGCTTCAAGAAATTTGAAATATTCCGTTATTTAAACTAAATATACTTTTTAAAGACTAGGTATTCAAAAATCACATTTATAACTTCATTATAATAGTCTAAGAAATAAATTGGAATGTCATAAATTAAAAATAAATAAATGAATACTAAATTTCAGAATGAATAATGCAGTTGTTTGGTCGACTGGTATCATAGCAACAAAAAACCCCGTCCTAGAAAGGTAGAGATTGGTTTCTAGTGTAGAGATAGATATGAGAGGGGAAACCGTGGTACTAAAATTATCTAAAAGTTGGTAAAAGATAGTTAATTTCAGATAGCATCTACGTACGCAACTGATCCTCCAGACAATAACAATAAGCAACGAAACCTCAGGGTCTAGCAGTTTCAAAAAAACACCAATAAAATAATGAAAGAAGAATTGTGGTGAATTATTTTGAAAGTAATTTTTCTAAAATTTTGAAAATAATTAAGAAAAATAACTTGCGCATTAAATTTTTGTTTTGACTCATTTATGTTTTTTTTAAAATGTTCAAATAAAGAAAAAAAGGTAAATATTTGGACAAGTCATGTGTAAACACTTTATATATTTGAAAATGACTGAACAATAATACCAGCATTTACTTATTATTAAATAATCTATTTAATTAAATAAAAAATTAAAATAGACGAGTCCAAATATTAATTTTTTTTGTCTAAAAGACAGAAAAGAAAATTTATTAAATACACTTAAAATCGGTTTAATTATTAATATTGAAAAAAAAAATTCAAAAAAGTAAATTGCGTAATTCTGATACTCACGTGGTGGGCAGCCGTAGTGCAGCTTGGGTATACAGTTTGGCGGGCACTTTTACACTTTTAGGGAAAATTTCTTCAAATCTGCAACAAAAAGAAAATCTTAAATAAAAATTTATAGTAAAATTGGAGAACAGTATTGTATTTATAAAATCAAAATTTAATGAATCACTCGAGTGAAATGAAAGTCTTTCAATTTTTAGTAATTAAATAATTGTTTTGGATAAATCAAGAAAGAGGAGTTTAAATTAATTAATATGCAAAAAATTAATTTTAGAAAGGGAATTTGGCGATAAATTAACTAATTAATACTTACAAAAAAAAATTAATAATAATAATAATAAATAATGCTGCAGATTTGTGATAAAACTGCAGTTCTTCTTTTTTTTTAATTTCCTTGGAATTTCACTTATTTTTCACAAAATGAAACTTTTGCTTTCATTAAAAGGGGATAAAAATTTCTTTTATTAAAGGCAGTGAGGTAAAAAATTAATATTTTTTTTAAAGGAACTATATATAACTGGTAGCACACAATTTTAGACTTTTTTTAAAAATATGGCATGCAATATTTACCAATTTATTTTATTATTATTATTTTCCTTTACAGCTTTAATTTAAAATCAAGAGCATGTAGAACTTTAGATTGTTGTAGTTTAATATAAATCACGAGATTTATCTCAAATTGAAAGCTGAAATGCCGCACTGAACCACACGTACATTCACTAAATCACTTAGTAAATTAAAAAAATAAAATAAATCAGGTTGAATCACAATTCTAAAACTCTTTTACACGCAGTCCACATACACATGCGTCGTCAAATGTTCTGATAATCAAACTGATAACTTGAAACATAAAGAGAAAACAAAAAAAAACTGAAACAAAAACTTAAAAAAAAAAAAAAAAAAAAAAATTTATAAATAACAGTATCCGATTGAGCACATACAGACCAGACGACGCTCTGTTGGTGACTGAGGCTAGCAATATCAGTACCCGGCACTGTTCCGCCCCCACTATTATAAGCCGGCGACCAAATGTGCTACTCCATACACTTCGGGCTACAGCAGAAGCAAAACTAGCTTCGGCACATTTACTCCACACTTCGGCAACATCTGGTCCTTCGTCTAAAACGCCTTTCTCTGGTTCTCTTTAATTTCATTCAATTAAATATTAAAAATAACTTTTATAACTTTAAAATTTTTAGACCAATACGAGTGATTGCAAAGTTTCAAGAGTTTTGCAATTTTATAAAAAAAAAATATGAAAGGACTTTTCTTAAAGATAAAAAGATAAAAAAACGTTATTTTTAAAAATCTTTTATTGAAATTTGCGACTGCAGTGGTTGTTGCAACAAGCAAATGTGATGTAATACAGTGTCTTGATTGAAGATTGGAGAAGGCACCCAGTAGCGACACTCCATTAACGTGATCAGATCACTATACTGCTCTTACGAGGGTCGTTTGAAAAGTCCGTGCAAAGTCAGAGAGATAGCACTACTGGCGCGTGTCGAGGTTATGTTTAGTTAGTAGCATCTCTTGGAAGAACACACACCAAGTTTCAGCCAGATCGGTCTATTTCTTTGTGTTTGGCATTCGTTTGAATCGAGGAAGTCGAGTGATTTTCAAAAAATGGACGAAAAAGAATTTTGTGTGTTGATTAAACACTACTTTATGAAAGGCAAAACGCCTCAGGAGACTAAAGAGAAGCTTGATAAACATTATGGTGACTCTGCACCTTCGATTAGAACAGTTTATAAGTGGTTTCAAAATTTTCGGAGTGGCCATATGGGCACAAGTGACGCTGAACGTCCTGGATGCCCTGTTGAGGTTACTACTCCAGAAATCATTGATAAAATCCATGATATGATGATGGATGACAGAAGAGTGAAGGTGCGTGAGATTGCTAGTGCTGTGGGCATCTCGAATGAACGGGTACATAATATTTTGCATCAACATTTGGACATGACAAAGCTATCCGCAAGATGGGTGCCGCGATTGCTCACGCTTGACCAAAAATGAAATCGTGTGAAGTGTTGCAAGGACGGTTTGCAGCTGTTCCAGAAGAATCCGCAGGACTTTAAGCGTCGTTTCGTCACTGTGGATGAAACATGGATACATCACTACACTACTGAGACCAAAGAACAATCTAAACAATGGGTTACCAAGGGGGAATCTGCGCCAAAAAAGGCGAAGACCGTTCCTTCGGCCGGAAAGATTATGGCGACTGTCTTTTGGGATTTGCAAGGAATAATCCTCATCGACTATCTGGAAAAGGGTAAAACTATTACAGGTGCATATTATTCATCGGTATTGGACCGTTTGAAAACCGAGCTGCAAGAAAAACGCCCACGATTGGCCCACAAAAAAGTCCTTTTCCATCACGACAACGCACCAGTTCACACCTCAGCAGTTGTGGTCGCAAAATTAATGGAAATAGGGTTCCAACTCGTTTCACATCCCGCCTATTCTCCAGACTTGGCTCCCTCGGACTACTATTTGTTCCCCAATATGAAGAAATGGCTGGCGGGAAAAAAATTTTATTCAAACGAGGAGGTGATTGCAGAGAGGAATGGCTATTTTTCAGACTTGGACAAATCCTATTATTCGGAAGGGATCAACAAACTAGAGCAGCGATGGACGAAGTGTATGAGCCTAAAAGAAGACTATGTTGAAAAATAAAAAAGGTTTACCCCAAAAAATTAAGTAGTTTTTATTTTTGCACGGACTTTTCAAACGACCCTCGTATGAGGAGAGTAGATCACGGGACCATCTTCTCTTCAATCTCCTTGGAGGATTACCTAGTATTGCGGAAGAAGATAGGTGTCCAATTAAAGGATTACGATGAGCTACTGAAAAGAAACGTTATTTAAAAGTTTTCTCTTTAGCAAATTTAACTAGCAAGTTCGCCTCAGAACCACGTAGTTTTCTTTGAAAGTACTCCCCCGCCTTAAGAACAGTGTTTTCTCTCGTCACAAATACCCTCACTATCATGAACATTTGAACTTCCAGAAAAGAGGAACATCTAAGAGCCGTTAGCTGGATTCAAATCCAGGATATCCGTGAGATTTGTACGCTAAAAAGCACACAGCTAATTCCATTCCTGATCAGTTTCCGTTTCCGTTTACGCTAATACTACAAACAATTTAAGATGGAAGATTTGCGAGGAATCGGTCAAATAAAACAACTCGTCTCTTTGCCAACGTTTCGACAAATATATTGCCCTCTTCAGGGCCTGGATATTACATAAGTTTCAATAATTATAAAGAATTTATTGTATTTTACTGTTTATTTTTGTATTACTGATTTTTACTGTTTTTTCTATGTTACTGACTCTGTAAATTGTTTTGTATTTGTAATATCCAGGCCCTGAAGAGGACAATATATTTGTTGAAACGTTGGCAAAGAGACGAGTTGTTTTATTTGACCGATTCCTCGCAAATCTTCCATCCTAAGTTTAACAATTTACGGTCACGAAACCTATATATTCATATAATAATAATAATAATAATAATAATAATAATAATAATAATAATAATAATAATAATAATAATAAGCCTTTATTTACATATTTTACAGAATAATAACACAAATAAATATACATCTCTCAGTTTAAATAAGACCAAAAATTAAAAAAATAAATAAAATAAAACTTCACTGATATAAATCATTATTCATTGAACCATTCTGCTGTAAAATATGTAGGCCTTCCCATAGGGGAGTTTTTGGTCCTTTGACGGTGACCAGCCGTACCTAAGGATAAGAGTTCCCTAATTTCTCCATCTGCTCACATTTCTTGTTCCAGTAGGCTCTGTCTTCCGCTTTCCTCATCCAGCTGACTCCCTCTTCTTCCCTTATCTCGTCTGACCATCTTTTTCGCTGTCTACCTTTTTTCCTTTTTCCTTCTAAAGGTAACCACTCAGTAACCAACCTTGTCCATCTGTGGGTATCCGTTCTGGCCAAATGTCCAGCCCACTCCCACTTTAACTTCTTGCAGCACCGAGCAGCGTCTCTCATTGAAGTTCTTTCCCTTATAATTTGGCTTCTGATCCTGTCTCTTCTCTTTATACTTAGCATGCTTCTCTCAACGCTTCTTTGCCAAATTTCTATTTTCTTCTCTACTGCTTTTGTGGTCGACCAAGTTTGGCATCCATAAGTCAGCACAGGAAGTATATTGCAGTTGAGTACATAGCTCTTCCATTTAATGTCTATGTTTGCCTTCGTTATGCATGTCAAGGACCAATATTTTCACCAAGACAGAGCGATGCGCCTCTGAATTTCTTTTTGGAGCCTGTTTTGAAAAGAGACTGTTTGACCCAGATAAACAACATCTTCAACAACTTCAATACTGGGATGCTGTATTCTTATCCGACTAACCACGCTATTTGTAATGACTTTAGTTATATTCATACTACAAACAATAATAAATACCTTTGGATGTTGAAATATTTAGGGTACTCAATCTCTATATACATGGTTTTTATAGTTGAATTATTACGTAATTTAATTTGCGTAAATTTCTGATTAAATCGTTACGAAATCAAATAATATAGTATTTATTCTCAGACGAAAAATCCTACCTCCCATCATCTTGAACCAAACTCCTGTACCAACTGTGGACAAAGTACGCTACCTAGAAGCAAACGGTTGACATGGAATCCCCCATACTAGACTGAAAAGACAAGAAACTAACCAACGCTACAAAACTTCTCGCCAGACTACTTGACAAACGTTCGAAACTTAACCTACATAACTAAAGACTCTTTTATATCTACTGTTACTGCGACCTATTTGGTCGTACGGCAACGAAGTATGGGGATCGACTAAACGTTCCAACTCACTATGCCCCCCAGATATTACAATAAAAAATACTACGAAAACTTCTTAAGGTCCATTCTATATTTCTAACCTCATCATTCATAATGATCTCAAAATCCCTTTCATTAACGACCTTTCTAAAACTCGTTTCATAAAATTTTATTCCTTTACAGCAGCCTAATCCCTAATCCTTTAATTGAACACTTATCTTCTTCCACATTACCAGGTAATCCTCCAAGGAGATTGAAGAGGAGATGGCCCCCGCGATCTACTCTCCTCATAATAGCAGTATAGTGCATCTATTCACGTTAATGGAGTGTCGCCACTGGGTGCCTTCTCCAATCTTCAATCAAGACATCGCATTTGCTTGTTGCAACAACCGTTGCAGTCGCAAATTTCAATAAAAAATTTAAATGATAAATAAATGTAACTAACTTATTAAGATTTATACAATTTTTAACAATAATTTTTGTTAAAAACGAAGAGAGCGCGTTAACATCAAAAGGGGAGCAGCGCCTAAAGGGTCTTTCAATGCATAGTATTTTCTCTATGCAGAAGTGAATTAAGAAATGAACTTCACCAAAATGTGAAGTACTCCAAGGGACGTTTTATTGTTGGATATTTATAATACAAAAATAGGAAGTCAACAAAAAAATAAAATTCTTGACACTTGGAAGTTATACTAAAAAGTAAGATATTTGCCTAATATCAATTGTGTTCGTTACAATAAATACTAAATAAAATACTACTGAAGGTCACAGAAAACCAGAACCCATATTAACATCAATACTGACGCTGAAAAAATTCCAAATCAAAAACTGCTAGCTATACGAGGGATAAAATCAGCTATATTTTGAATCGTTCTAACATTCTATCCGTTAATAGACAAGTAAATGGGATTTATAAATTTTGCCCTGATTTAAATCAGGAAATTGTATTTGATTCTCAGTGGGAATCAATTGTTGTTAAGAAAAAGCGCACGCAAGGGGAGTTTCAAGAACATAATAACAACTATTTATTGATTTTTATTCATTTACTTTGATTCTCCATTTGTCAAAGCCAAGAAATTGATGGTAATTTTAGTAGTTACTGAGGGCTGCAACAGGATCTGCGTTCTGTTATAGAATGCTGCATAGCAGACGGACGTGGCAAAAAAAAGAAGAAAAAACTATGCTAGGGTTAGTTAGTAGGTCAGCCGAAAAATTACAGTAACGCAGAAGGAGCAGGTGTAGATTCCTGAGGGACCATTGTGGACGGGCAAGGAAAAATAGTGTTTTTTAAAAGCTTCTCTTTGGGTGTAGAGTTAGAACAAAATGCAATTGAAAGTGTACAACTCAACTCAAGCCAAATGGTTGAATCGACAGATCAGAAGTAGTATCGACAACTATTCACCTAGAACTAGACCTTGGAGCCATTACAATGGTTCGTGGATCGATTTAGTTTTCTCCGCAAGTCCTAATCGTTTCTTGGTTTGTTAGGAGTAGCCAGCCTTTGTGAGGTAGAAGAAGCGGTTGAATATGTTACTTTTATTCGAAGGGCTAGCTTGGATGAGGTTACCTCCAGCCAAGAAGCAAGATTACAGTCAAACTGAATGCAATTGTCACTCCTCAAGCTTCTCAAGAAAATGGAATTCTAAAAAATCTAAATGCTTAGAACCCATCTGGATATCAAAACCACCAATCCAATCCAAAATCTAATCTAGACTAAGTGGGCCAATCTAATTTTTGAGACTTTTTCAATACAATTCCTGCAGAGTGGATGAACTTTCAAGGATCATTTTGTCGTCCTGCGATATCTTTCTAGAAGATTACAATCTTATTGTCAACTCTAACCTACACACTATCACTAGCGCATCCTATTTGCGCTTTCATTCGTACACCATGCAAGTCAGTACTACTAAAGCTAGAACTCCTACTTTACAATTATATTTTCTAGTTCTACTAATACGTAAAAAACTATAGCAATTGCGTCAATTTTTCAAATTCAATTTCTATTTAAAATACGGCAAACACTTTCATTGGATCTATTTTCCTTAAAAAAAATTGATATTTAGGTGGCATGACACTTTAAACCTACTCTCCGTTTACGAATAATTTACACCACTTCCTTCAAACTCCGTTAATTTAAAAACAGGAATTTCCTATAGAAACTTCTAAATCGAAAATCAGCAAGATCCTTTTGTCAAGTATATAGAAGAAAACACAGAAAAAATCTAGACTAATTTTTTAAAAATAAGTCTCACAACAGAGAAAATACGTGTATATGTACAAGAAAAAACATAAAAGATAACATGTAATTGATTGTTGAACTGTTCAAAACACTTTAATTATAGCCAATTGCATTGTTCAATTTTTTAGCTAAACACAGGAGTGGGAATTAGCCAATCAATTGATTATCCAACTATTAAATGAGTTATTTACTTTGAATGCATCGTTCATTGTTTGAATCGCTTCTTTTTTATAAACTGTAACGCCTTTGTCTTATTTTTGATTGAGTATTTTCATATAGTTTATTGTTAGTTTAATATTTGTAAATTGAAACGAGGAGTCCTAGAATGAAGCTCATTAACAACTGAAATATTTGTCTCTTTATTTGTACATAATTTCTCGTCTTGATCTAATTTACATAAAGTGCTTGGCTAGAATTAACCTCACTCTAGTTCAACAGAAAATACAATTAATTTAATATATCAACTTTAGTGCTAATTTACATTAACAATTAGATATTATAGATGTTAATTACAATTCTGAATGTTGAATATATAATAATAACGGTAGAAAGGTAATCAAGTAAGATCATTGTTGTTTTATAAAGTTTATATAGTCAAGTGAGAAACTGATGCTTTTCTAGCCAAAGATTTTTAAAATATGATACCTAAAAACGGGAAAGCGAATTCATAATATTGACCAGATTAGAAATAAAGTTAAAAGAAAAAACCGAAGCAAAGGCAACGATAGCGATGTCCTAAAAAGGACTTCAACGACAAAAGGAAAGTATAAACAATAATAAAATAAAATACGAAATGGATGTGTAATCAAATGCAGATAACAAAGATGCAGTAACGAAGCAGAAGAAAAAAATAAATAAAAACAAAGAGTCGGTGACGAAAATCGCTGAAAGAGTGCCAAGGAAGAGAAGTACGTCACGAAGAATGATGCAAAGAAGTCACAAAGAAACTGAAAAGTCAACAGGAGAAGAAGAATGTGACAAAGATGAATGGAAAAAGATGAAACACGTGAAGGTGGTGATGATGACAAACTAATAGAAACACAAAGAGAGATTTAGGGCGGTAAACTTGCCCTTAGGCTTCAGAATAAATGGATCCATGAATATTGCTACGCTACTATATCCGCAAAGGTAAAACCAGAACTTAAAATAGTAAGCCCTGCGGGAAGTGTTGAAAATATAATAATAATAATGGCAATGTTAGAAATGTAATTATATTTTATGTACCCTATTAAAACTGTCCGCTAGGGTTGATTGTCAAAAAGTGCACAGAAAAAGGGTAACGTTGAAAAACACCCAACTTTGACAATTTTTTTCTTTTTTCCTATAAAAGATAAAATTCCCAAATTTTTTTTAAAATATGGGGCAAATCCTCCTTTATAACTGTAATTTTTTGCAACAACCCAGTTCAAAAAGATTTCGAGAAAAAAGTTGCCTGCAATTGGGGGAAAAAACGGCATTGTTTTAGATATAAAATAAATTAAAATTAAGTTCCATATTTTTTGGCAAGGAATAAAAGTCTAATTACAGAATATTTTGTATTTTGTAAAACTGTAATTTAACTAGATACAATTATATATATATTTTTTTTTCACTTTATTTGTATATTTACAACTGCAACAATTGTTGCGTCAAGTAAATTTGATCTTACTGGTTCAGTTCACTTGTAATGTCATGGTTAGAGCAATCACCCACTGGTGAAACTCTTTCACAATTATTTAATCACAACAAATCTCTAGGCCATTTTCGCTTCAAGCGACGAGGAGGACTGTCGGGAAGGTGAGGAGAGGAGAGTTGTTGGACAAGAGGATTAGGATGGAGAGCTAGGAGGCTGTGAAAGTTGCGGTAGCGAGACTTTATTAGGTCAGTGACAAAAGCGATGTGTAGGTCAGTGTGTATGGTAAGGTTAGAAATGTAGTATGGAGCATTCAGGATTTTCCTTAGGATTTTAGATTGTAATCTCTCTAGACGTTTGGAGTTAAAGGGTTTGGTTGAGCCCCACACTTCTGCTCCATATGTCCATAAGGGTCTTAACAGGGTCTTGTAAATAGTCAGTTTGTGATTCACGTCGAGTTTGGATCTGCGGTCAAGTAGTCTACTAAGTAGCTTGTAGCGTCTGTTCACGTCTTGTCGTTTCAGTCGAGTATGTGGGTTCCAGGTGAGTCTCTTGTCAATGTACAGTCCTAAGTATCGTACTACGTCAGCTGGAGGAATCGTTACATCGTTCAGTTGAACT
This sequence comes from Rhodnius prolixus, assembly GCF_049639745.1. Lineage (NCBI taxonomy): Eukaryota > Metazoa > Arthropoda > Insecta > Hemiptera > Reduviidae > Rhodnius > Rhodnius prolixus. Next base: position 10,920,597 of record NW_027411634.1, on the reverse strand, counting down.
GGTGGACTCGCAGATTTTCTTAAAGTAAACGTAATGTGTACTGACTTTTGTTCATTAATTTTAATTTTCCATTTTCGGAACCAGGTTTCGAGAAGCTTTAAGTGAGTTTGAATGTTCTGAGTGGCTTGGACCGGATCGGAGTGAGATGAAAGAATAGCAGTATCATCAGCGAATGTTGAAACTATTGTATTTTTGGGAAAGAGGTAAGTCAGCGGTGTATATTACAAAAAGGAAAGGGCCCAGTATGCTTCCTTGAGGGACACCAGCTTTTATGGGTATAAAGGACGAGAGGGCCTGCCCTTGACGAACGCGGCAGTACCGATCGGTTAAATAAGATTTTAAGATCAGATAGTAGGTGAAAGGAAGATGATTTTTAAGTTTGTGCAGTAAGCCCGAATGCCAGACCCGATCAAAGGCCTGAGCCACATCGAGAAAGACACCCGAACAGTACTGTTTACGCTCCAAAGAAGAGGATATGGTATCTATTACACGGTGCAGCTGTTGAGTTGTTGAATGAAATGCGCGAAAACCAAATTGATGTTCAGGTATTTATTTAAAAATTAATTTAAGAAATAGTTTATGTTTTACTTGGACTTGAAGGGGTCACTTTGTTTGCTGTAATTTGGTTGAGCCTGTATTAAAATCTTCTTGAATGTCTCAGCCAATGTTGATTAACAGCCATCTATTCGCAATTTTGGCCGCAAACCCAGCTTACCTATTAGTGAGTTCTGCCAAACGAGAATACCATTTCTCTATCTGTGAAAAAACTAGCGATAATGCAAGATATCGGCTTATTAGTAGAGAGTTTACAGGCTATTTCTTTTAAGGCTAAAGTCTGCTTTATCCAGAGTCAATATTAAGTTGCATTTTTTGTTCCTTAACTTGGCTTTTGGTTCTAAAACTTATCTTCTTTCAGCTTCTAAACTATTCCCACTGCCGAAAATGTTAATGTTGCTTATCAGCTTACGTTACATTATACCCAAACATATTTTATTCAAATACTACATCATTGTTTTGTAATATTCAATCTTTTTAGAAATTTCGTTACAAAATATTATGTAGTTCGATTTTTAAGATACCATTTTCCTTCTCTAACCAAAGCGGGCCGTAATGCTGGGCTGCAGTTTTGGTTTCAAATTTATGTTTGGCCATTACAATTTACACGCCCATTTAGGGCCCTATTAGCAATGATTTATAATTTTTTTTTTTTTTTTTTAATGCTGCAGTGAGCATTTTCCAACTGCTCTTAGTTGGCTAGCTAGAAAAATATATTTTTTCAATATAGACCAGCTTCAGCTAGCTAGTATTTCTTTCTTCGCTGCATTTCTCAGCTCTTATTTCTTGCAAAAGAGTTTCTAATGAAATATTCATTAACCTGCAAAGGTTTTCTGTTTTTGGATTTTTTCGTCAAGTATTCAGTGAAAAGCTGAACGTTCCTAGCTGTTATCCTGTCTATTAATAATTGAGCAAGAAAAACGTTTATTTCAATTAAAACTAAACGGAAAAGGAAGTAAGCTAGTCAGAATCCTTTACGAGCTGAGAAGTTGCATCTACAGTGGAACCTCGCATAACGAGCACCTCGCTTAACGAGTAATTCGCATAACGAGTAAAACAAATTGATTCTTATAGCGAGCGATGTTTCGCATAACGATAGTTTTCTAATGACATTTCGCTGACTGCGCAGTTTTCGCTGACTCATCGAAAACTGCGCATTCTTCGATTAGTCATTCCTGTTTACGCATATGCGTTTCATATTCTCCACGTAATCTAATGCACTGATACAGTCGAAACCGAACTTCACCGAATGAGTGGTGTATAGGGAAAGTCCATATAGTGACATTTGTGTTTAAATATTGTAACGAAGTTGACTTGGGCAGAGAAGAAAGGCTTAGATTGTTCTAGGGGTTGAACGATCATAGTCAAGAGCTATCCACAGAGGAACTTGTTGAGTTGCAACACATTTCACAACAAGAATTGGTGGAAGAGAATTTATTAGACAAAGAGGAGAAAATATCAGAGGAACAACAATCTTCCAGCGCAATAAGAGAAATGTTGAAAGCATGGGAAACTGTTGCAACACACGTAGAAAACTATCACCCGAATAAGGCTGTGGCTATGCGATCTATAAATTTATTTAATGATAATGCTGTGTCACATTTTGAAGACATTTTGAAGCGACGGCAGAAACAAGGAACATTGGACAAATTTATAATTAAAAAGGATTAATTATGAATGTACATATTTATCTCAATTAATATATGTAATTTATATTATATTACATCATATGTACATATTATGTATATAATTTTTTCGAAATAAATGTTATAAAAAAAAATTTTATCAATATTTTTTTTGCATGGAACCAATTATCCCCTTTTATTTTAATTTAAATGAAAAAAATTGTTTCGCTTAACGAGTATTTCGCTTAACGAGTAAGGTTCTGGAACGAATTATGCTCGTTAAGCGAGGTTCGACTGTATTAGATTTTTGTCTAAACCTGTTCTCAACGAAGACTGTTGAACGTTCGACCTCTTTGACTAGAAAGGAAACTGATTGTACTAGATTCAGTTTTATCGAAAGCGAATAGAAACTCAGAGCAACATTAAAACAGCGACATTTATCAACCACTTTATTTATTATTGGACACTTTGCAAGGACAAAAAAGCAGTCAAAAAATATTGGTTCTTTCAGGAGATCGTTCACGAATTTGGAATTTCTGTGGCACTGTACCGTTCAAGCCAATAACCTCTTCTTCAATAACCTGTAAACAACTTGTCATTTTTTTTTTTTTTTTACAGAATCTAGAATCTCTGTGGAGAAATCATTGAAAAGTCCAGTGTGGGCATGATTCCGACTTTTCAAAAATGTTTTTGTTTTTGACGTAATCACTACTCCAACTTGTTTGTATCCCTGATGATAGAGGTAAATTATACACAAAAGAAAAGAATATACTTAAGAATAAGATTTATAATTGCGAATCCATCGATACTCTAATAACGTTAAAAATAAGTGAAATAATTAAGTACTTAATTACATAATTTAGAATCAGAAACATGCTTTACAATCAAGGACTTTTTTTTCTCTGATTAACGTGTACAAATATATAGCGTTCTTGATGGTTTAAAAATAGGTTATGTTCGCTAAATTGTAAAGGTAAATTAGTGTTTTGCGTGTTTGAATAAGGTTTCTTAGAAGGACCTTCAAGAATAGGGCAGCATCTAATGCACAGTGAAACCGCAAGATTAGATTAGATTAGAGCATAAGCCATTTCTTGTTATTCCCCAGGCACTGCAACGAAAAGAAGCTTAGATAGACAAACGTACGTATTTGCAATTTGATAATTTGGAAATTGTCAGCATTACCTAAATAATATTCTAAATTCTAAAATTACAGTTTTAATTATTATTCAAAGTTTTGCTTCCAATAATTTCCAACTTGAAGTCTTAATACGTCAATAATTCCAAATGTCTAAGCCGTAATGAAAGATTTAAATTATGAAACCCGAGGACTATTAAATGTTTTCATAGATAATTTTAGATACATCTTCCCAGCATTCTGTAGGTTCTAAAATTTGCATACAATGCCTACTAATTGATCTGCACATAATTTTTTACCGAACAGTTTGAATTTAAGACAGTACTGTCCAAACTGAGAAACAGGCTTCTCAATCATTACTTTTATTTGTAAAAATTTGTAAAAACAATGAAATATTTAGATCTGAAACTTTTTTTGCTTCTTGAATCAGTTATCAATCACGAAAAACATCAGGAATAACTTAGTTCTTTAAATCAAGCTAATGCTTGAAATTGCTAAGAAATAACTATCATTGCATGAGAAGGTAAACTGTTGTCTGTCAACATAATTAACATAAGTTCCATAACTGCTTTTTGATTTGCTCCACAATTACTGATATTCGCTGGCTAGAAAATGTATAGAACACTTATTGTCTTTCGAAAAGCAATACTGACTGGTTTCTTAAAATTGCCAAAAAAATATTGAACATCCAACGTTTTTATCAGATCATTTTTAAACATATGATTTAGCCACGTCAAAGAATTGAACAGTTCAAAATACACGATACACATACGAGACTTTTCGTTTGAAAAGTCCGTGCAAAAATAAAAACTACTTAATTTTTTGGGGTAAACCTTTTTTATTTTTCAACATAGTCTCCTTTTAGGCTTATACACTTCGTCCAACGCTGCTCTAGTTTGTTGATCCCTTCCGAATAATAGGATTTGTCCAAGTCTGAAAAATAGCCATTCGTTTCTGCAATCACCTCCTCGTTTGAATAAAATCTTTTTCTCGCCAGCCATTTCTTCATATTGGGGAACAAATAGTAGTCCGAGGGAGCCAAGTCTGGAGAATAGGGGGGATGTGAAACGAGTTGGAACCCTATTTCCATTAATTTTGCGACCACAACTGCTGAGGTGTGAGCTGGTGCGTTGTCGTGATGGAAAAGGACTTTTTTGTGGGCCAATCGTGGGCGTTTTTCTTGCAGCTCGGTTTTCAAACGGTCCAATAAAGATGAATAATATGCACCTGTAATAGTTTTACCCTTTTCCAGATAGTCGATGAGGATTATTCCTTGCGAATCCCAAAAGACAGTCGCCATAATCTTTCCGGCCGAAGGAACGGTCTTCGCCTTTTTTTGCGCAGATTCCCCCTTGGTAACCCATTGTTTAGATTGTTCTTTGGTCTCAGGAGTGTAGTGATGTATCCATGTTTCATCCACAGTGACGAAACGACGCTTAAAGTCATGCGGATTCTTCTGGAACAGCTGCAAACCGTCCTTGCAACACTGCACACGATTTCGTTTTTGTTCAAGTGTGAGCAATCGCGGCACCCATCTTGCGGATAGCTTTGTCATGTCCAAATGTTGATGCAAAATATTATGTACCCGTTCATTCGAGATGCCCACAGCACTAGCAATCTCACGCACCTTCACTCTTCTGTCATCCATCACTATATCATGGATTTTATCAATGATTTCTGGAGTAGTAACCTCAACAGGGCGTCCAGAACATTCAGCGTCACTTGTGCCCATATGGCCACTCCGAAAATTTTGAAACCACTTATAAACTGTTCTAATCGAAGGTGCAGAGTCACCATAATGTTATCAAGCTTCTCTTTAGTCTCCTGAGGCGTTTTGCCTTTCATAAAGTAGTGATTAATCAACACACGAAATTCTTTTTCGTCCATTTTTTGAAAATCACTCGACTTCCTCGATTCAAACGAATGCCAAACACAAAGAAATAGACCGATCCGGCTGAAACTTGGTGTGTGTTCTTCCAAGAGATGCTACTAACTAAACATAACCTCGATACGCGCCAGTAGTGCTATCTCTCTGACTTTGCACGGACTTTTCAAACGACCCTCGTAGTTGTACAAAAAACAAAATATCGCCAACTATTTTTGTAATATTTTTAAAAATAGATTGAATCTATTCAACTCAACAGTGAGCTGCAATGTTTTCACTTTTTTCTCCCAAATTGCAAAGAACACTTTATAGAAATAATGAATTTTGGAGGAGCCTCGTTTTCAATTCATAAAAAAATATTTAAAAAAAAAAAAATAAGTAGTTTGATGAAAGGTTTAAAGTTTTTTAACAATATTGACTTATTTCACTTTTTACAAAATGTTTGATTGCCTCATCATTATAATTGTAAGATCTGAACGTTTGTTTGAATTGTGCAATTTATAGTCATTTTACCAATAACATAAATGAAGTAGGTAGATTTTTCTAAATTAGTAACGAAAGATTGGCACCCTAAATTGTGAAACTTGGCCATCAAAATGTGCTCTACATTCAGAAGCACATTACTTTTTCAACCATTTAATTCATTAAATTAAAATTCAGATTGTTCGTTAACAAATAAATTTCTCTGAAATATATGAGACATAACCATGAACTACTTCACTTTTGGAAGCAGAATTTTCATTAAAAAACTTATACAAATAATTATTCTATTTTCTAGTGTTTCATGAATAGGTTTAATAGTACTGCAGAAATTTAATTTCCACGCTAGTGATTCCTGAATGCAATAAAGTTAAAAAATTGCCCCGAGCGGTAGGAGCTGGGGCTACACCCAGATTGCTAAACTTCGTACAAACTATACAGAAAAACTGGTGCAACTTATAAAAAAAACTAGTTATTTACTAGGTTAAGTACACAATCTACCTTTTTATTTTCGTATCACGAACAATGAACTTTGTCCAATAAATTCATATTATTAGCTTAAATTTGAAGTGTTCATTACTGCCTTGTACACAGCTCCAAATAATCTATCTTTAATCTAGTTTTGTATTTTTTCTTCTTTTTTTTTGAACTAGATAACTGTGTTGTAAATTATATTACTCAGATTAAATTAAAAAAATTTCACATCCTACCAAACAACATGAGTGGGTTCAGTTTGGCAGTTCTCAGGCCGAGTTACCAAATATGGGCTGCACACTCCATAAATGCAGTTGAAACCAAACAAAAAACCGATATTTCAACTTTCTATTTATGTAATTATCTATGGAAAAATATGAAAATTGTTTTCAACAATCACGCTGAGTATTAAAATTAATAAATATTTATTCGAAGATTTCGTTTTATTTTTGAAAAAATAATTATATAATTTAATTTCATGTTAAGACGGCTCAAAATGCATTTCATGCTTAAACGGTTAATCTGAGCAAAAAATGGTAGAGGAAAGATTTGTTGCCCGCGTCACCTCTAGTTTCAGAATATGTGACTTGATTTTAGATTCCTGCCCACATACGCGGGTTTACTAAAACTGAGGGTTCGCAGTTGACCCCCATTTTCATATACCTCCTGGCTAACCTCCTCAGATACAGAGAGCAGTTGATAACCATCCTGGCTAACCTGGCTGGCGAGCCAGAGGAGGCACCTTTGAAGGCACAGTATATGCTTTACAAGTTGAGTAAAGGTGCATTATTTGATAAATTAAGGAATAAGTTTGTTCCTTTACATGAAAGATATTGATCATTTGAATATTGAACATGTGGCCGGAGGTTTCCAATTTTTTTTGGGTAATTAAACGCAACTTTCCAAAAATTACCAAATAATTATTGAACCTTCTTGTTTGTAACATATGTAAAATTAATTTTTAGCCATTTTGTGTATGCTTGAGAATATCTAAAGCTCTTAACATTTGAATTTTCTTAGAAAAATCACTCGGAAAACGACTTATTGAGAAAAATACTAGCTTTACTGCCTTGGCAATATTTTTAGTAGAAAGGGGATGAAAAAAAAAACATAAAAATGTCCATCGCGTGCACTTCTTTCTCTTTGATAACAAGTTAAAAAATTGGAATATGATTAACAAATACCAGATTTTGAAATGGCCTAGCACCTTTAATTTTGAAGATATCGAATTGCGGTTTCCGGTTTCTTTCATAACGTTTTATACTCTTTAAAACCGTGTGTATGAAAATGGGGGTCAACTGCGAACCCTCACATTTGTTCGCGCGTCAGCCGCGTATGCGGGCAGAAATCTAAAATCAAGTTACATATTCTGAAACTAGCGGTGACGGGCAACAAATTTTTCCTCTACCATTTTTTGCTCAGATCAACCGTTTAAGCATGAAATGCATTTGAGCCGTCTTAATATGAACACCCTGTACATTACATTCAATCACTTAAGATTTATTGATCTATATGTATGAGTATGAACAACGTTTAGAGGAAATCGTAGATCTAATTTCGGAAATGATCCGAGAAAAGTAAACAATCCAATCAGAAGCACCTTCTTCGATTGGCAGGATAGAGAACAATCCAATCATTAGAGAAAATAACTAAATCAGTAAAATCCTAACATTCAGTAGTTTTGTTCTCTTCAAATTCAGCTTTACTAACAACACATTTAATCCGTTTTTATAATGTGCAATAGTAAGATCATCCTAATGCACGCAAACAGCACTTCAGAGGTAAAATGTGCGCCTATATTAATGAAATCGATTGAGTTCTCTAGACTGACATCCTGGCAAACTAGAAGAAAAGCACAAAGAAAAAGAATCAGAGAAAAAAAATTATATCGTGTACAATGATTGGAAGGCCATCTAACGTAGAATTGAGGCTAACCATTGTGGTTTTTGGGGGTAGCAGAACTAACTGCGGTTTAGGGGAAATCGAACAAGTACAGGTACCCGTTAATTGGGCCTACGGCTGTGGTAGATGGCCGATTTTAGAAAATAGCGAAAGTTTGAATGAACTGATCGGCGACGGTGATTGGTGATTTTTACAAAAACAAAAATGCCAACTTTGTGGGTGCTGAAACTACATTTTGGATTGAAGTTTCGGACTGAAACAGTCTTCCGGTTTGGATTTCTGTTTTGACAGGATGTCTTCAATTTCTATTTTATAATTAGAGAATAATAACTATCCTGAGGATGTTAACTCTGTTTTTGTTAATGTTAAATGTATCCTTAAATGCTGATTTATTAACGTGCAGTTATTGGAAACGAAAAGTATCACATCTTTTAACGAAAAACGTATTTTAGATTCTATTTTTTAGGAATATTAGTTCCAACTATTCAGTTTCACAGCTTGTTACCATTAGCCTGAGTATTTTTCTAAATAGATGAACTACAAAAAAACGTCTTGACACAGAACGTAACAAACAGTGGGTGAACTAGCGGCTTTCAATAAATAAATATTCCTTATAAATCTGTCAAATTTTTCCATAGTTACGAGGGATAAATAGTAATTTGATCTTTCGTAGTAATTCTGAGTATTTCATGTTTTATACAGCCGCAGTTATCGCTTCATTACACTCAGAACACAGTTAAGTATCAGTTTGTTCCATTTTGTAGGAGATACTGTTTGTGTAAACAAAAATATGGGATTTTTTTTTAACTTTATTTTCAAAACTGCAGTATTATTCTGCAACAAGTGAAGCTGTTACAACATGATACACAGAATAAATACAAGAATATCATGAGGGGAGAATTCACCCATTGGTGAAACTCCCAAAGAGGTACAGTTCATTATTGTCGACTGGCACTTACTTCATTTAGAAGATCGCGTGGCCACTCGCTTCAACCGCCTGGGAGAATTTCCTGGTAGAGCAGTATGTTTAGATACTAGTGGATTAGGATGTAAGGGTGATTGATGTGTGGAATTTAATGTAACGGGATCTTGCAGCTTCTGAAACATAGGGGAACAAGGAAATCTCGGTGCAAGGTAGAGTTTGATACAAAGTAAGGAGCATTAGCGATTCGACGGAGTGTTTTTGATTGGAAGGATTGGATTCTTGTAGATATTGGAAGCTTTGGCTGAGCCCAAAAGTTCCATTCCCGTAAGTCCAGGCAGATGTCAGTATCATAGTGTAGATAAGTAGTTTATTCTACAAGTGAGAGTTTAGATTGCTTGTCTAGAAATCTAGAGAGAAGTTTGAATCGCCTGTTCAGTTCTTTACGTTTAAGTCTAGTATGTGGATTCCAGGTTCAGGCGTTTGTCCATGAAGAGTCCTAGGTACTTACCACAATCTGTTGTGGGAAGAGGAGTGAGGTTTAAGTAAACGGGTGGAAGAATAGTTGGCCTTAGGGAGAATTTAATGTAATTACATTTGTTTTCATTAATTTTAATTCTCCATTTCTTTTGCCAAGGCTCAAGAGATTCTATATGGGATTGATGGGAGCGATAGGCAAGGAGCGGGTATTTATGAGGAGAGAGGATTGCCGTATGGGATTTATGTCTAGAAATCGCAAGGACATCAAGGGATAGAGAGGTGTGAAAATATACCTTTTTATTGTCACAGGATTAGGGAATGCAAAGGATACATAAAAGTGGCTGCATAAGGATCAAAATCTGCGCAATTACAGGTCTTCTCTCAGTAAAGTAATCGCAAACCAAAAAAATGTCAAATTGATTTGATTACAAAACTCATCGAATATAGTTAATACACTCGTTTTTTTTGGAATATGATTAACTTGAGATCAATTTAAATGAGGCTTTAATATACAATGAAAATTCGAGGATAATGGAAAACATCAAAGTACCATTTTCCAACCAATAACCACCACCCACTTTCCGAGAATCATTACCATAATTTACTGTATTATTGTGTACAATATACTAGAATATTTTATCAGAAAACCCGAGAAGGTTTAATTTAAATAAATCGATATAAGCCTGTGTCGATTAAAAGTTATTTAACTGTTTTGGAAAGTTTAAATCAGCTGATCGATCAGGTGGTGTAAACAAAAATTAATACAATGGAGTTTTGTGTGAATCTTTCTCATGAAAAACTTGTTACAGCTGCATAATTATTGATAACAAGAATTACTAAAATAATTATACTTACTCTTCCCACTTACATACAGTTAATACAGATTTATATAATATGTTATGTAACAATAATTATTATGTACAGTACAATACACTTATTCAAATACAGCAATAAAGAAATGTGAAGTCGTCAATTAAATAACTTTGATCAAAAAGGAGGTAGGAGCCTTAAAAAACGGTCACCTAGAAATTAGCGCATTTTTTAGTTCGGTTATAATTTTTTTTCCGTTTCAGCAAATTTGTAGAAAACAAAATAATACTGACAGACGACCGTTTACCGTTTTAATGACACGTCACCAGGCTGGTCATGAACCAGTTACTGAGAATTGTTTGAGAACGTTGCTAGCCTACCACAGATAGGTTTACATTTAATTTATCGTCTTGTAAGAACTATTTATTTTACTTTTAAAGAAAAAAACTATTATTAGGATAGAAAAATGTAGCTATGTTCCTTCGAGTATTCTAAAACAATATTTCTAAAAAATTAGCTTAAAAATTCTACAATTTGGAACTTAGTTGATTTAAAACAAAAATACGTGCTTAATTTTTACAGAGTAATGTTCATTTTTACCAATTAAGAGTGGAATTTAGGTTTTTTTTTAAAAAATCAGGCAATGACGGGTGTACACGTCGAACGCAGGGCAAAACAACCAAAAGTTTACAATAATAGGAGTGGTCACTGCAAGCGACTTTTTTTTGCAATCTCTGGGGGGCTTACAGATTACAGAGCATTCTGTGCTCATTCAAAAATCTTACACCGCTTCACGTATGCTCATTGCTCCAGTTAACTAGACACGCAAGAGCTTTTACAAGGAAGAAAAGAGCTTTGAATTCTGTGTAAAATGAAATCATGTTCGTACTGAGGTTTAACTAAAAACGGCATTGCACAAGGGTTGAAAGCTTCTATTTGTGTGCGTGATTCCCAATCTCTAATGCTGAGACCAAACATGTACCAAACCACTTATCATTTGGCTGGCTCCCACCGCAGTTCTATTGGTAAGATCCAAGAAAACATCCCACCAAATAATATTCTCATTGTATTTCATTAAAATTTCGAGTTTTTATAGTTGTTAGTGCACAACACATGAGTTTCTATTTTAGAATAACTATCATGTGATTGGTGTGTTAAGAACATTATTGGTATTCAGTTTTGTAGTTAATTTGGTATCTGGTTGTGGGTTTTGGATCCGGAGAAGCAGATAAATGTGGTAAATGCCATATTTATTGTTAATTTGTTAGCATTTATTATTCATATAAGTACAAAAATATTTATTGTTTATAGAAACGAGTTATGAGTTGTGAGTTATGAGCTATGGTTGAATAAACTCCGTTGTGTGCAATCCTGGTGTTTTGATCTGGATCCAAATACAATAGTTAATGGCAATTTTATATTTTTCACGAGTATACAGGTCGAACGCACCGTAATAGTGATTTGGTTTGACGTGTATACTCGTCAAATGCGCTTAACTGTTTAATGAAACTCTATTCTGAAATTGGTTTCAATGTGCAACATTTACATCCACTTAACTTGCAGCTAGCATTGGTGAAGCGGTACATTGTTCTGAGGTGATTCTTTAGAGAGACACTGAACTTTTTTTTGGGTCAGTGGGTACCATTCAAAAAAGACAGAAAAAAATAAAATAAAAAATGATACAAGTCTTATGTGTTCTTCTGTTAGTGACCGAATTTTTAAATTTTTTTGTTAGAGTCGCTTTAAAAACAAAACGAAAGAACATTATGGGAGAGGAACTGTAATCAGTAAAAATCATACAGATACAGATTCAGAAAAAGAATTTAAAATTTTAAATTCAGAGGACCAAAATATGAGGAAAGAGAAATATAGGGGATTTATTTTGGTAAATAAAGGAATCTTACGAAGAAAATTACAAAACAAAAATGCTCCAAAATCATTACGTAATTTCTTAAACTATACGTTCATATGATTTAGAATACTAATGAGGAGTAATGATGAATGAAGACTGAATGTTAGCGTGAATGGTAGACGGTAGAATAGAATAGAATAGATGAAATTAGGGCGGCCTCAAGGCCTACGCCACTGCGACCCCTTTGGATCTATTGTGGCTCCCCGACTTTAGAGCTCACCCTCCAGACCCGTCCGCTTAATCAGACTCTTAATTCTGGAGAGTGGCTCCTGGGTAAAGCTCTCAGGACTTGGTTTTTCCTCTCCCCGAAGAAACATCCTTAGCGTGAATGGTAGACGGTAAGATGTATCCTTCTTCTAGGTGAATAAACATTATCTAAAACTACCACTGAACGCTACCTAAATAGGACAGCATACTAATCCTTGATATTAACAATGTAAAAAAAATAATACTATAATTGTAATTACCATTTAACAGTGTGAAAAAAACTATAATTATAATTAGCATAGGCCCTGAAGATGACCTTTCTTTCCTACGTCAAAAGCTGGGCAAACAAAATCTTCCTTTTGGGATTACTGAATCGTTTACTAAAATAGGTGAATGAACAACACCGTACAATACAAAAATGTTGTTTTTAAACTGCCATAAATCCATGAAAAAAGAATATGTGCGGTTAAATGTAGTGGAGTGGGGGCATCTTTGAACAGGGGACATCTTTGAACAATTTTAATTTCTCGCTTAAATATTTAAAACATTTATGATTGGTAATTTTCCCCATATTTTGTGGTAGACCTGTTGTATAATTAGGCAGAGTTTCCCTTCGTTTTCATTGTTCGGTAAAGTCCAGAATTGAGGAATGTTATATTTTGTAAGGTGGAAGTAAAATTTTTGTTGCATCTTTGGAAGTGTATTGTGAAGATTGTAGTGGACAAGGTGTGAGTATTGTTAGTCCATATTAACATTTGGAATACGTATTTTTTAAAGCTAGTATTTACATAAGTCTATTTGCTTGCAAAAAGTGTTGGATATTATATTTACTTTTATGGAAGGTGAGGGGGCACATTTCAACATCACAGTTGAAATGTGCCGCCCTATCGATCTGCAAGTTTGTGACTTTTTTTTTTGTTTAATCGCAGAGAAGGGGAAATTGGTCCGAACCTACATTAAGAAGCGCAACGAACCGAATATTTTGTACAAACTTTCTAAACCCATTACACTTCGGGTACAACATCCTGAAATGAGTCATTCTTGTTTTTGAAGTGATTTCAGTGGTTTAAAAGAGAAAGTAATGTAGTAGTGAGAGAAATAACTGATAGAAGGTAGATTCAGAGGCAAAGTAATATAGTTTCTTTCTATTTTATATTGTGTTCAAAGCTACACCCACCATTGGGACAGATATTAACATTTGACACAACATTTAAAAAATATAGATATGTATGTAAAGTACCAACTGTTTATTGATATAGATCTGTTAAGAAGACTTGAAAGTTGTAGAAAACAAAATAAAAAGGTTCAATAATACGATTCTGGGCACTCTGTAACAGAAAATGTAAATTCTGTTCAATTGTGCCCCATCTCCCTTACGTGGATTCTTAACCGATTGAAAATTATATATTAAAAAGAAATCAATAAGTTTTTAAACATGCAATTGCAGTAAGTTTTAATAAAAAATTGGAAGTGCATAGATTGACGATGACAAAGAGAGGTTGGTTAATCGTACAGAATATAAAGGAAATAAAAAGCTACAAAATAAAACTTAATCAAGACTAATTTATACACAAATATAACAGAAACGTCCGGCAACAGATTTTTTGAAATTTAAGGGGTGCTTTTCCTCCGCAAGCTGTTAAAATATTGTATTCCTTGAGCAAGGCGGCTAACCCTGTAAAATAATAATATGGTACAACACCACTTACATTTGATGTAAATTAATACGCTGAATATTCAGTTTTATTATTTGATTATGCTAAAGACGTATTAATTTGTTATTAATATCTCATAAGTACTAAATAACATATTAAACCCATCTGTTTAATAAAATAACAAACTGGAATATGCCAAAGAGCAAACAGGAGCTTAACATTCCATTTTAGATTGTCTGTGCTTCTAATAATTATATTATGAAATCAACATGTAGTTACTCTCTTCGTACAATTTATTCACAAATAATATTTCAAAAATGAAATATTTTAACTAGCTTGGGTATTTAAAATGTTCATTACGTAACAATTAATTTTATGGGAAATCTTTTTAAATTTTAAAAACTGTGACGTCTATTTTGGTCAACTTTTACAAATTGTATTGAATAGTACTTAATGCATTTTATAATTTTAGGCGCCACGGTAGCCGAGAAGTTAGAGGCGAATCCTATAAAGCTAAAATGTATTGTTGATTAGTGGGTTCGATTCCCGGTCTTAGGCCTTCGATTTTATTTTAATGTTTAATATGAGAACTTACTAATGGCGAGAACAGATTTGTATGAACAATTACACAGTCAGTACTCTGAAGTCAGCGTGGTAGTACACGAAAAATTATCAATAATGGCGGACATAAAAAAAAAAATCTTAAAAATATCACAGAAACATTTGGGTTGTCAGGAAAATAATGCAGGATTTTATGTTTTCTTTAAAATACTCCTCCAAATATAGTTTTTCAGACTTTTGACTTTTATAAATGTGAACACTTATTAATCCTCTTTCAAACAAAAATGTTTGTTTACCTTATATGAGAACTTATAACGTAAAGACTGTTTGCTAGTCGCCTCCGTTTGCGACAGCTAATTGGTAGTTGGACCTAAAAGTACATCTGAAATAATAGGCACTAAGTTAGTTTACTTAATGTAATGTGAGACTCGTTAAAGTTTTTAGTTTATTACAGACGATGAACTTTTATAAATTTTGGGACTTATTTTAAATACACTAATTATTTTATTGTTATCATGGAATTCTGCATTGCTTTACTGAATCGGTATTTAGAAATTCTCACCTATCAATGTGTTCTGTACTAGGACCAAATTAAATCGGTTAAGCCCTGCTCTCTTGATATCGTTTTACCCACAGGTGATGATACTATGCGCCCAAGTTCTCCTAGGCAGTGCTGGGGAAAATCAGGTATGTTCTGAGATCAGCTGTGCCTGATAACCCTCCAAGTACTTCAAAAAATGAGTCCGTCAAATTAAAAGAAACTGAAAGTATAGTATATATAATGTGTGTACCACTCTAACACCTGGAAGCTAACACCGCTTTTGTTAGGGAAATCCCAGCAAGAAGCAGACAGTTCGCCACAATTACTTCCTCATGATAGCAAATCCTCTTAAGCCTTCAGATATTCTGTAATTAGTGCTTCCAGGTTAACCCAATCTCATCTATAAAGTTTTGAAACCTGCGATCTTGGATAAACACTTCCCTCGCCGCAGAGTCAATGAACTCCTCTCATAACTTCCCAAAAATAACTTAAAATTGAAAAATCTGTAGCGATATTTCCCCTCCCTTAGTGGGGAGCCGGAAATCCAGGGTTAACTGGCTAAGCAATGCGGAAGATGGAATCTAATTGAGTAAGCGGTGTAAACAGGTGGAGATGTCAGCGAACTCTCAGATCAAGGTGGCAATGGTCAACTTTAAAAACTCCTTAAAAAAAAGCGAAGTCCCACACATTTTATTAATATTTATGTGTTTGCCTTTTCTTAAAAGTAAATAAATATTTTTTAAAATATATTTTTTGAATTAATAATTACCACAAATTAAACAATAGCTTAATTTGAATATAATTAAGTTAAATAGTGTTTTTGTTTAAATTGAGCTTTATAATTAAATAGTATCACGTATATACATCAATGGAGGTATTTTTTGTTCTTATTAATGTTATTGTTACACTATTACACCTACTAAACCAGGTAATCCCAGTCGATTGCCTTCTTGTACATGACTTGAATCGATTATTAACCTTTTTAAGTTACTCTCTCCCCTCCTTCCACCAAACAAAATGTAATAACCTCTCAAGATCGATCTTACCCAAAATAAATTTGACTGTGGTGCGTTGTAGCTGCAACAAAACTTTATATAAACGTACACAAAAGTTCATGACTGAACTTAGTGAGTGTACGATTTCCTTTGGAAATACGAATTTGGTGAGCATAAGAATAGAGGCCAATACTTTGGAAGAATTAATTCAAAAAAAGAAATACAATAACTATAGAGACCATAGGAATTTAGAATGCATTAGGGTTCATGTAAATCCGCTGTTCAAATTACTTGCGTACAGAACACTAAGAAAAGGGATCAACATAAGGCAGATATTAAATTTTCAGAAAGTTTCAAAAGATGTTCTAAATGATTTACAGAAACTACAAATAAACTTTAAAAATTTGTTTCAAGTTCTGCAGTAGGTCGTTGCTTCCCTAGAATAGAGAAGATATAAGTGAGTGAGATCATGATATACGAGTAGTTCCTTAGATACAGCCGGTTGTTTTGCACCAATATTTAAGCAATTGAAAGATCAGAGAAGTCTTCACCCAAAAAAAGTATTGGTTAATATTAAAACGAAGCTCATATGTAAGTAAAAAAAAAAAAAAAAAAAAAAAAAATACAATATGGATATTAACTATACTATAATGAGAAGTAACTGTCTTTTCTATTTTCTGGACTGTGTAGTGCCTCTAAGAGAAAGAACGAAATAGAGGCTAGAGTTAATTTGTAATCTACGATGCCTAAGTTTGGCTCCAGTATGGGCTCGACGAGCAATCGAGCGTTTGCGCTATGCAACCTTTGGAACGCTGAGGCCGAAGGAGATAGTAGCGCAAAAAGAACTAGTAGGGAAAGTCCTCAACCTCTTTAGGAGGGGAGGGTTCGCTTACTAGAACTAAGAAGGGGCTGGCACAATAAGTCTTCTGTGGCTGCGGTGCCGTGGGGCGTAGGTCCCGTCCCATCTATTATCTTATGGGCTCGACGTCCTTCAAGTCATTTAGAGGTAGAAGGATAGTTCTTTAGATTCAGCCAGGTACAGATAATTCCATCCAACTTGCTTTTATTGCTCAAGATGCGGGTCTTGACTCTGATGAACACCCAAGACGTTTCATATTGGCCTTATCCTATTATATAGGGTAAGATGCGCTGAGAAAACAACCCCACAGGATGGTTCAACCCTGATTCAACGGGTGAAGATTGAAGTGACAGAAGCAAGAAGAAAGAAGTGCTCCTTATATTCTGTTTAATTGCGTTCTAATCTTAGTTTACGTTATGAGAGCAAAAGGACGAACTAGAGAGAAAATCCTGGTCCTTCTAAAAAGAAATTATTTCTCCTGTAAGATCTAGATGGCTACAGAGTCTGAACAACGGGCCCATCCTGATTCTGAAACAGCTGTATCATTGTGAAGACACTATTATCACAAGAAAATGTCATTTAAAATGATATGCACTTTTTTTTGAACTGATATAAACTTAAAATATGATGCAACTTATGAAAGAATATTAACAATAATTATGATGGAATGATGACTTAGTAATTTTATAAGCATTAAAAAAAAAATAAATAAAATAGACACATCATTCTTTAGACATACATTAAGTTCACAATGGGTTCATTTTTAGTTAAGTGGATATAATTCACAATCAATATGGTTAAACTTAAAAGGTCTTTGACATTATTCTGTGGGCGACAATGAAGTCGCCTACATCGTATTTGTTCGGGCCAAGAGAGGAGGTTAAAAAAATGACAGAATAGAACATCTCAGAAACAATAGCCTCCAGGGAGAAGCTGCCAGGGAGAAGATATATCTATATCTTTCAACAGTCATTCTTTGTGAGTTAGAGTGAGAGGTGTTCTCATTTCCATTTGATGTGAACCGCATTAATGGGCAGGCAATGGTTGGGCACGGTGGGAACGTTTAGAAAGGTGAGGAAATAAAATAAAAAAAAATATAACGTTATATTTACTAAGGGAAAGTATGTACTGTTACAAAATAATAATAACTACAACTATAACATTTCCATAAAATATAATAGACGATAGTAAATGTTCACTGTTTACTTTTATTATCCAATGTTTACATCAGAACAGGGTAATCCTGTTCTAAACAGTAGTGGCTATTTATTGCAATATTCGTGGCGTAACACTGAACCATAATCAAAGTGAATGTCATTTAGAAAGGGTTACATAATTTGATTAACTCAACCATTTAGTCTACAGCTACAAGTAAATCGAGAAAAGTGGCTCAATTTCCAGGCTGTAGTGACGAGAAATTCTGGATTAAATCAATGACTCTTGATCTGAGAGAAAACAGAAAAAAAAATGACGAGTCTGCAGAGTGCAAGATTATGAGGGGGACTTAATGCCATTAATTCTACATTTTGAGGTCTTTAGCGTAGTAAAAGTGTGATTTTGATGTAATTAAGCAATTTTTAAAGAGGAACTCCATCTATGAAGGGTCTTCCGTCACTGGAAGCTGCAAATAGATACCTTGCAAGGTGATCTTGTGGTGGTAGTGGATTTTGAAGAAGAAGCTAAGATTCCTAAGACAAAGTAATGGAAATACGAGGTGTGGCTATTAAATAACGAGTCTATTGCTGTAAAACATTTTATTTTAAATTTATACTTATTTAGTTATTATCACCTTCAATATACACCCCTCCCCTATCCCTACAACGCTCCATGCGAATTTACCATTGTTAGAAACCATGCTGGAAGTCTTTTTCTGTGAGCTCCTGCATGACACGTGCCGCTTTTTCTTTCACAGCTTCAACGATCTGAAATCGTGTTCCTTTTAATGCAGATTTGACTTTGGGGAACAGATAAAAGTCACATGGGGGCAGGTAAGGGGAATAAGGCGGATGACCTAAAACTGGGATGTTGTACTTGGCTAGAAACGTCTTGACAGACAGATGCAGTGTGCGCCGGCGCGTTGTCTTGATGGAGAACCTGTGACTTGTTCTTCCACAAATCAGGTCTTTTTTCCTTACTCTTTCACGGAGTTGAGCAAGCACCTCATCGATATTTTCATCCGTATTGGACGTGGAAGGGCGACCCGGGCGGTCATCATCTCCGACCATCTTGGAAACGTTTGAACCACTCAAAAACTTGCGCACGTGATAAACATTTATCGCCATAAACTTCTTTTAATAAAAGATAAGTTGCAGTAGCGCATTTACCCAGTTTCATGTGAAATTTCATGACAATTCTTTGCTCTACTACATGTGTAGTATCATGTTTTCGGCAAAAACGAAACTAACACCTCTTGACACAATCGACCGTTCCTGTCAGGCAGATTTCTCTACAAACACGTGAGACGCTGCAATCGAAAGAGAAGGCTTTACGCTGCACAGCTGTCGGTCGTTAGGATTTGGCGCATGCATAGTTCTTATGTAGCAGCATCAGTCTCGTTATTTAATAGCCACACCTCGTATGTCAGCAACAGCGCAAATGAATGCGCGTGGTGTGGTATTAGGTACTGAGTAAAGGATGGAGATTTCAATAAATGTGGAAGAGATTGATTATATACCCAGTTAAAAGTATCTAGAGGTGATAATTGATTAGAGCGGAAGGATGAAGGAGTAAGGTAATTTCCTGTTTGCTACCCAACAGGAAATTCCTCAGTAAGAGATAAGTGGCCGAGGAAACCAAAATGGCAGTTTACAGTTCAACTTTTGAACCAATTCTTACCTATGGCAATGAATCAAATTTGTTAATAAAAGAATCAGTTCGCATCAGTTTCAAACTGTTGGAAAGACCGCATCAGAAGCACGAAGAACCGGACCAATTTGTAATGCGAACTTGTAGTTTTCTTTTTAATTGACAAAGGTAAATTCTAAAGAGTTCTGTGGCAGGATAAGTTCCTGAAGAGAAGGATAAGTTCGTTTATAGAAAGTTCTGGTAAATGAAGTTCTTTGATTGTAGTATCAAGCGAAATTTTTAAAATATAGACGAGTTTGCTCACAAACTAGACAAACTCAAAATGAAAATCTGCTCGTAGACGTGAAAGCATAGTTTTTGATGTAGGCGTACTGTAGCTAATGACGTAGTGACACCGTAAGCCACTCCCTCACCAATAAAAGCTCAGTTATCCAGTACACAAAATGGTGCTCTTTCTCTTTCATTCAATGATCTAGATTTTACTTTCTTTTACTTCAGGAGAATATTTCGTTAACCTTTTTGATTCTGCATTACATTACAAGTATGAAACCATAAATATAGTGTTCAAAACATGTTTATTTTAGACATTTTTACAATATCACATTTTATTGCATTATTCTATAATTTATCAAATACCTATGGGGGAAAAATTAATAAAAAAAATTTAAATAGTATTTTACCTAGAAATAATTACGAAAAACGATTGGCTAATCTCATTGGCGAACGGGATGTGTGAGGTAGGCGGGCTGTAGCTGATGACGTAGTGACACCGTAGGCCGCTCCCACACCAATAAAAGCACAGTTATCCAGTGCATAAAATGGTGCTCTTTCTCTTTCATTCAATGATCTAGATTTTACTTTCTTTTACTTCAGTAGAATATTTCGTTAACCTTTTTGATTCTGCATTACATTAGAAGTATGAAACCATAAATATAGTGTTCAAAACATGTTTATTTAGGTCATTTTTACGATATCAATTTTTATTGCATTATTCGATAATTTATCAAATACCTATGGGGGAAAAATTAGTAAAAAAAATTTAAATAGTATTTTACCTAGAAATAATTACGAAAAACGATTGGCTAATCTCATTGGCGAACGGGATGTGTGAGGTAGGCGGGCTGTAGCTGATGACGTAGTGACACCGTAGGCCACTCCCACACCAATAAAAGCACAGTTATCCAGTGCATAAAATGGTGCTCTTTCACTTTCATTCAATGATCTAGATTTTACTTTCTTTTACTTCAGGAGAATATTTCGTTAACCTTTTTGATTCTGCATTACACTAGAAGTATGAAACCATAAATATAGTGTTCAAAACATGTTTATTTAGGTCATTTTTACGATATCAATTTTTATTGCATTATTCGATAATTTATCAAATACCTATGGGGGAAAAATTAGTAAAAAAAATTTAAATAGTATTTTACCTAGAAATAATTACGAAAAACGATTGGCTAATCTCATTGGCGAACGGGATGTGTGATGTAGGCGGGCTGTAGCTGATGACGTAGTGACACCGTAGGCCACTCCCACACCAATAAAAGCACAGTTATCCAGTGCATAAAATGGTGCTCTTTCTCTTTCATTCAATGATCTAGATTTTACTTTCTTTTACTTCAGGAGAATATTTCGTTAACCTTTTTGATTCTGCATTACATTAGAAGTATGAAACCATAAATATAGTGTTCAAAACATGTTTATTTTAGACATTTTTACAATATCACATTTTATTGCATTATTCGATAATTTATCAAATACCTATGAGGGAAAAATTAGTAAAAAAAATTTAAATAGTATTTTACCTAGAAATAATTACGAAAAACGATTGGCTAATCTCATTGGCGAACGGGATGTGTGAGGTAGGCGGGCTGTAGCTGATGACGTACTGACACCGTAAGCCACTCCCTCACCAATAAAAGCACAGCTATCCAGTGCATAAAATGGTGCTCTTTCTCTTTCATTCAATGATCTAGATTTTACTTTCTTTTACTTCAGGAGAATATTTCGTTAACCTTTTTGATTCTGCATTACATTAGAAGTATGAAACCATAAATATAGTGTTCAAAACATGTTTATTTAGGTCATTTCTACGATATCAATTTTTATTGCATTATTCGATAATTTATCAAATACCTATGGGGGAAAAATTAGTAAAAAAAATTTAACTAGTATTTTACCTAGAAATAATTACGAAAAACGATTGGCTAATCTCATTGGCGAACGGGATGTGTGAGGTAGGCGGGCTGCAGCTGATGACGTAGTGACACCGTAAGCCACTCCCTCACCAATAAAAGTCCAGTTATCCAGTACACAAAATGGTGCTCTTTCTCTTTCATTTAATGATCTAGATTTTACTTTCTTTTACTTCAGGAGAATATTTCGTTAACCTTTTTGATTCTGCATTACATTAGAAGTATGAAACCATAAATATAGTGTTCAAAACATGTTTATTTAGGTCATTTTTACGATATCAATTTTTATTGCATTATTCGATAATTTATCAAATACCTATGGGGGAAAAATTAGTAAAAAAAATTTAAATGCTATTTTTTCTAGAAATAACGAACGGGATGTGCGAACAAGGCGGACTGTTGCTGATGACGTACTGACACTGTAAGCCACTCCCTCACCAATAAAAGCCTAATTAGGAATCATTAGCAAACATACATTACTATAAATTTCTCATATTAATCATTAAATTAAAATCTAAAGCTTAGACGAGGAATTGAACCTAGTACCACGAATACTTCTTAGCTTTGTGGGCATTGCCTCTACCCGCTCGACTATAATGTCTCGCGCAAGTAAATGTTGGCTGTAGATAGATATTTATCAAGAAATTTTCGCAAAACTGCACATTTTTTTTTTATAGTAGAAATTTGAAAAAATACAATTTTTAAATCTATGTGTACGTAATGTACGGAGTTTTAGAAAAAAAGAGAAGCTATTTTTCTAGAAAGGAAATAATGCAATGAGTAAAAGAGATACTTCTCGAAGAGGAAGAAGTTTAAAGTAACAACTCAATTTTAACCACACATTTAACCGTTTCCATTAACGGTAAACAAGAGTTACGACCGTGCATTACAGAAAATGGCACTTAAGATGGATTTTATACACCCCTCTGGTCTCTTTTAATCGAGTTTTCTCGGATTAATGTATCAAATAAAACTCCTTGTTTACAGGAAATCGAAGGAGCTGTTTTTTCGATAAAGATTCGATATAGAGAATAGATCGATAGGTATAGAGATTACTTTTAGATGATCGATTTCAACTGAAATCTGAGTAAAGGCGACTTTTGTTGGCCTCTAAGCGAAATATAAAATTATAAATTTTCTTTCATTTTTGAGTCACTGTGCATACAAAAACGTCAATTTGTGAAAACCCCTTTTTCTTATTCACAGGAAGTTGTAAAATTTATATAAGGTGAGACTCGAAAATCTGTACGATTACTAGCAATTTAAGAGAGAAAAAAATCGGATTCAATTTTTTGCCATTTTATAATTTTGAAGTATATAAATTAAAATTACCTATTGAGTTTAATTGCAGATTTCGAAAACATTATTTTATTTTTTATTTTTATTAAGTATAAAAGTGGTAAACCGTTACAATATGAAGTGAAACCCCCCACGCGAGTTAGCAGCGCCTCCACCATCTCACGGTAAAGTTTGTAAAAATATAACTGCAGTATTGGTGGTGTCAGACTGAGCGGCCAGGTTAGAATATAACTTTCTTTCCGTTTCATACTTGCCATTCAAGGTTGGCAACATTGTTTTTTTTTATTTTATTTCTTTCCTGCTGCACAGACTCGTTTTCATGTGGGCGACAGTCCCATGACATTTGGACGCATGGTAACTACGTGGCAACAGGCCACTTCAATACCAGCTTTTCAATCTCTTTCTGCTTAAACTAAGGAATAGGTAGGGAATGAATTTGCTCTTTATCTGCAAAACTGAAATCTAAACTAAACCAGATGGTCAGCTTTTATATCTTTATCTGTTTATCTTAATACTGCATTTTGTAATAATTGGCTTTAACAAGCTTTCATCATTGAACCTAATTTTTGATTGAATTTTGTTGCTTCATTTTAGAAAAAAAAAAATTTGGTTACGGTTTGGTTTCAGTCATGTTGAAGAAGGAAAAATTTCCGCTATTTAGTTTCGCTTCATAAGTGCAAGAAGCATTTTTTTGTAAACCTGTTCACTGTGATTGTAACCTCACAGGAGAAATATGGCAATAATAACTATCCAATCTAGTTATTTCATCCTCGAATAAATCCTATATTAGAATATATTAGATTAGAGCGGCCTCAAGGCCTACGCCACCGCGACCCCTATGGATCTATTGTGGCTCCCCGACTTTAGAGCTCACCCTCCAGACCCGTCCGCTTAATCAGAATCAGAATCGCTGGAGAGCGACTCCTGGGTAAAGCTCACAGGCCTTGGTTTTTCCTCCCCGAGAAGTAAAATCCTTAGCCCAGACTAGCCTCTCACACTGACACGACACGTCAGTGAGGGCACCTCTTCTTCCTGACTGAACCTACAAAGGCGATGCATGTGTTTTCTGAGCCTGCAGTGGCCAGTTAATAGGCCTACAATTACCCTTATAGCCCCACGGCCTTGACGGATTAATTGTGCGGTTAGCCTAAGTCCTATATTAAAAATTTTGACATTGTTCAAAGTAAAAGCCAGTCATTGATAATTTCCACATGTTCTGAAGATTTCTTTTCACCTATTTCGCGAGAAGATGCTTGTTTTTTGGACAATGTTTTTTCAGGCGGGCTTAACGTCCAACTACCAATCAGGTGTCGTGGACGAAGGCGACTAGCAAACATACTTTACTGTAAATTTCTTTTATTAACCATTAAATAAAATCCAAGGCCAAGACCGGGAATCGAACCCAGTACCACAATGCATATTAGCTTCGCAGGTCTCGCCTCTTACAGCTCGGCTACCGTGGCGCCTGCTTGTTAATATTAAACTGATACTTAAAAGTTCATTATTCCTTAAAATAGACGTTAAAAGTAATCAAATTTAAACTTTTTCATTGATATTAAAAAAAAAATTAAGAACCTAAAGTAGTAATTTAAATTGAATGAACACATCGAACTATACTTTTAAAGTTGCAAGAAACAATGAACAGAGAGGTCATCTACATTGGTAATAATAAGCAATGTAGATTGTAACCTAACGATATTAGTATACACAACTAATGGAACTGTATGTCTACCCTTCTTTATAACAATGGAGAAGCGAACAAGAGCAATAGAATACAATAGATCGAAACAATGAAGAGACTAGTTATAGTCGATCTCTAGAAGGTTATAGATGTAGAACAAAATCTGTTGTTGTGTTGAATTGAAAAAGAGTTACGATTGTCAAGGAAAAAGAAATGAAAAAATCGATTTTAATCAAAGCAACCTACGCAATGTGTTACATACATCATATTAACCGCGCACTTAACCACACAAAATTCACTTTAGTTATAATTATTATTAGTTATTAATAAGAAAAGAGAAATCAGCGAGATTATAAAGTGAATGTTTTTATTAAGAAAATTTGAACCACTATAATAAAAATTTCTTTACAAATATTTACTACAGTTTGGGATAAATTTGTGTAAATCCTACTAGCAACATATAGTCCTAACACTGGATTAACTGATTTATATCTGGCTTAGGGTTTGCAACCACTAACACCTGAGTTATCCCAGTTCCAGCAACTGTTTTCTGGATTATAAACTTACCACACGCCTTACAGAATTTATAAATATAAACATGGGCCGTACCAGAGCAATTTAGACGCTGTGGTTGGCAAAAGATATCCCATTTTTTTTAAATTAAAGAAGAAATAGTCAGTTTCCTGAATGGGGCTGACTGAATGGATTTTGTGAATTTATGTTACAGAATTATGGATGTAAACATGGATTTCCACCGTCATCAGTACAATAGACATGCTCCAATCAAAAATCGCCCTTTTTTCCCGTTCAAAATCATTGTTAAGTCAAAAAAAAAAACCCAGAGCGGTTTTGATGTGTTCACATATCTCACACATAAGAATATAATGTTCCTGATAAATATATCCATAATTGGACGGATTCAGAATTTGGGGTTAATTTATAATTTTGTTGTCAAAATACTGGTGCCACGATAGCCGAGCGGTTTAGAGGCTAGACCCGCAAAGCTAAGATGTATTGTTGGTTTAGTGGGTTCGATTCCCCGTCTCTAAACCTTGGATTTTATTTTAGTGGTTAATATGAGAAATTCATAGTAAAATGTGTTTGCTAAACGTCTCCGTCCATGATTTGGTAATGTACACAACACGTCTGTATTAGTTGAAGCGTAACTAGAACTTTAAATTTGCCATATTTGATATTTAGAATTCTACCAAAAAGATGTTCCTGTTTAGTAATCACACCAAATTTTGAAGTATGACTTATGTATCCTCAATCTACCCAGAAGCCTCTAAGATTCTAGCCTGAGTAGTCTGATTTAAAAGTGACTTTCGTCAAAGAATCCACAGTCATCTCATTGCTCATCTTAGCCACCTTATTACCCAGCTCTTATCTTTGTCCATTCAAAAAGATATCGGGCGTCTCCCAAGGACAAATAGATTGACTCATTAATTGACCGATATGTCAATCAGTTGGTGGTAACTGATTCCTCTTAAGCCAGTTAAGATATCTGTCTATAAATTTTAATAGAATAATTTAGAACAAAATATTTTGTTTTATTTCTTCGTAAATTCAAACTTATTCTTTATTAATTAGCAGCACTTTTTTGACTACAGGTAACCTTGGGAAACTCCGAAATATTAAAGGAAACTTTGAATTAATTATTTTAGTTAATAATTTTATTTACAATATTGCCAAAATATCCTTGAACAGCTAAATAGTTGTGGTAAATTTACGTCAATAAATGGGAAATTATTCGAATAAACGTAGATGTCCATGGACAGAATAATTGTGGGAAATGGAATAAACAGAAAAAAATAATCTAATATCAATTTTAGGTGCGTAAATTAAATCGGGTAACATTTTAATACTGCTGTGAGAGAATTTATAATTACAACAATCTGCTGAAGTACGAGGTGTGGCTATTAAATAACGAGACTGATGCTGCTACAGAAGAATTATGCATGCGCCAAATCCTAATGACCGCGACAGTTGTGCAGCGTAAAGCCTTCTCTTTCGATTGCAGCGTCTCACGTGTTTGTAGAGAAATCTGTATGACCGGAACCGTCGTTTGTATACTAGAGGTGTTAGTTTCGTTTTGCCGAAAACATGATACTACACATGTAGCAGAGCTAAGAATTGTCGTGAAATTTCACATGAAACTCGGATAAAACCGCTACTGAAACTTATCTTTTATTAAAAGAAGTTTATGGCGATGAATGTTTAACACGTGCGCAAGTTTTTGAGTGGTTCAAGCGTTTCCAAGATGGCTGAGAAGACGTCGGAGATGATGACCGCCCAAGTCGCCCTTCCACAGCCAAAACGGATGAAAATATCGATTATAATTAATCAACATTACTACCGTAAGGTGCTTGCTCAACTCCGTGAAAGAGTAAGGAAATAAACGACCCGATTTGTGGAAGAACAAGTCATGGGTTCTCCATCAAGACAACGCGCCCGCTCACACTGTCAAGACGTTTCTAGCCAAGTACAACATCCCAGTTTTAGGCTATCCGCCTTATTGGCCTGACATGGCCCCATGTGACTTTTATCTATTCCCCAAAGTCAAATCTGCATTAAAAGGAACACGATTTCAGTCAGTTGAAGCTGTGAAAGAAAAAGCGGTACGTATCATGCAGGAGCTCAGAGAAAAAGACTTCCAGCACTGTTTCGAACAATGGAGAATTCGCATGGAGCGTTGTAGGGATAAGGGAGTGTTGTATATTGAAGGTGATAATAACTAAATATGTATAAATTTAAAATAAAATGTTTTACAGCGATAGTCTGGTTATTTAATAGCCACACCTCGAAGAGGAACTAAATATTTAGTGAAGATTGGTTTCTGGACGGAGATGTTTCTTAATTTTGGGAATCTAGCGAAGTGCTAGAGGCTGTTTGAGTTCAGAATGTGAAAGTGGAGAGACAGAAATAGCAGTTTAAAATATATGATAACTTACCGTCAAAGAAAACAAAGAAATTGTCAGGGTGAATACTTAATAATGGTTAATCAAGGAATAATTTTAGTAATTTAAAAAATGTAGCTGTGCGCAAAATTATGAGAATTTTTTGTAATGACGAACTGATTTAGCGATGCAGTTTTATTGAAATAAGGTTTTTATTTTTTGGATTTGAAGCTGCCATTATTGAGGGTTCAGGTTATTAGGCTAGAAAACCATCAGTTAATCGTAGATTCCTGAAGAAGTCGCTAATCCATTTCTGTTTTTAGAAATCTAAAAATATAATACAATTGGCAACTATCAATTACACAATTTTTGGAACATTTTGTTTTTTTAAAAAGACCAATATTTAATGACAGCTAGTTCTTTTTTGGGTACAGAACGAACCAGGTTCTAAGGTGGCTTAGATTTTGATTAAATTGTTCAAATAAAACTGCTTAATACCTCGCTTTTAACAAAATTCCAGTAAAATAAAGATGATGGAGATTATTTTTGTGTTAAAATATCATCACAGAGTAGAAATATAGAGGCTAAAGATGCTGGAGTGAAAAAAGCTTTATAGCCCATCATCAACGGGGATAACTTCCGCAACTTTACTTTTTCTTTTTATTTAATGTCTGAATCATTTTTTACTTGTTGAATGTCTATATCGTCTCCTGGATCAGCTAACGATACTGTAATGGTTTTCTATGAGCGTAAATGATTATTATCACTTAAAATTTATTACAGAATTCTGGTAGTAGCAACTTATTCTCAGTTTTTCAATTTGAAGTTAAGTTATGTCAGAAATAAATCTGCAGGTGAAGATAAATGTGTTCCGATCGATTTAATTTTCTTTTAAAGGTAAAAATGGAGAGTTATTTTTTTTAACTGAACTGACGAAGCATTTACGATCAATTTAATGAAGCACAAAACTTAACGATAATCCGAGCGGGTAGAGGAATTACAACCAATTTTATTCTTTCCTATTTGTTTTTACCAAGTTTAGTTTTCAACATTATCATTGATTGGGTACCCAATAACAGTTGATTGTCCTATTAATGATGGTTAAAAGTATGCACAAACGCAGATTTGTTGGCCCTAGCACAGTTGTGTTCTACTGCATAATTTTGAAGGCTGCTGGGATATCTTAATTTAGACCAACACATACACATACATATATGAGGCGCGAGAATGAAGGAGCAACATGGTGTGAGAGAGACCGGAAGCCATGCTACATTTCCTCACGGGCCACCTGGAATAACATGCCAATTGGATGAGGACATTGCGTATTAATTTAATATATTTTTATAAATACGAATCGTGTCACTACACCCAAACTCTATTTCAGATTTGGATTCATTCAGTTTACATTGATTTATTTTTAGTTCAACTAATACAAATGTTTACTGAACTAACCACCAAATAGATATAAGTGATTTGATTCCCTGGGTTTTATAACTAATAATAGCAATAATAATATTATAATAATAATACTTTATTTACAAGTTAAATAAAATGAAATACATAAATAAGTATTATACGGAATGGATAAATCCGTCTGCCGGTAGTAGACATGCACATACCATAAAAATGTAAACTGATACAAAAAGCATAGAAATAACATACTAGGGTCGTTTGAAAAGTCCGTGCAAAGTCAGGGAGATAGCACTACTGGCGCGTATCGAGGTTATGTTTAGTTAGTAGCATCTCTTGGAAGAACACACACCAAGTTTCAGCCAGATCGGTCTATTTCTTTGTGTTTGGCATTCGTTTGAATCGAGGAAGTCGAGTGATTTTCTCACGCTTGACCAAAAACGAAATCGTGTGAAGTGTTGCAAGGACGGTTTGCAGCTGTTCCAGAAGAATCCGCATGACTTTAAGCATCGTTTCGTCATTGTGGATGAAACATGGATACATCACTACACTCCTGAGACCAAAGAACAATCTAAACAATGGGTTACCAAGGGGGGAATCTGCGCCAAAAAAAGGCGAAGACCGTTCCTTCGGCCGGAAAGATTATGGCGACTGTCTTTTGGGATTCGCAAGGAATAATCCTCATCGACTATCTGGAAAAGGGTAAAACTATTACAGGTGCATATTATTCATCGTTATTGGACCGTTTGAAAACCGAGCTGCAAGAAAAACGCCCACGATTGGCCCACAAAAAAAGTCCTTTTCCATCACGACAACGCACCAGCTCACACCTCAGCAGTTGTGGTCGCAAAATTAATGGAAATAGGGTTCCAACTCGTTTCACATCCCCCTTATTCTCCAGACTTGGCTCCCTCGGACTACTATTTGTTCCCCAATATGAAGAAATGGCTGGCGGGAAAAAGATTTTATTCAAACGAGGAGGTGATTGCAGAAACGAATGGCTATTTTTCAGAATTGGACAAATCCTATTATTCGGAAGAGATCAACAAACTAGAGCAGCGTTGGACGAAGTGCATAAGCCTAAAAGGAGACTATGTTGAAAAATAAAAAAGGTTTACCCCAAAAAATTAAGTAGTTTTTATTTTTGCACGGACTTTTCAAACGACCCTTGTATAGTTAAAAAAGTTCAGACAAATGGGTGCGAAAAATAAAATACATTTTTTTGAATTTAAATGAATTAAAGATTTTAAATGCATTAAATAAAAGAAAAAATTAAACAAGCTATTAAGTGAAAAGAAAAATAAATACATAAATGAAGAAGTACTATAGAGAAAGCTAGAGCCAAAAGCAGAATGAAAAATAATAATAATAATTTGTTAATAATTGGAAAGTTGTACAAATTGATAAGAGTATTGCCATGCATGACGAGCAAAAGATATAAGAGGTTTATAATTCTCCATTTGGAGATAAAATAAAACTGAGAACTGGATAAGAAGCGGCGACCAAGCCAAAGGAGTCGTATCTCGTTGAGAATCGAACATTCAGCCACAAAGTGGAAAATGTCCTCCTTGGCTCCATAGTTGCGTAATGAACAGATATCTGTATCTCTATCATACCATGTAGTTCTGGTATAGCAGCTCTCCTCGCAACTTGAACAACCAGCGAAGCTCAATAAGACTTAACGTGTCAGCTGCGCTACCATTAAAACCAAAGAGCGAGTCGGTATGATCGAGCTCTTTGTATAAAAGAAACCTGGCGGGAAGACTGGGCAGACCGCAAAGGCTCCTCCCGAAGATTAGCACTAATTGCAGGTATTAGGGGTTTTATAACTACAACTATTCTCAGCTCTTAAACTCCCAAAGAAGCTGTTGATGAAGAGCACAAATTATAATGGATTTTAGATTTTAAAATCATTACTTAATAATCAGTTTGTCAACAAAGAAAAATTTGTTCCATTCCTTTTTGTGTTCAAAGATAACATCTTGAGCCTTTCCTGAGAAAATAGCAAACAGTTGGAAATGAGAGACGGAATGACAAGTTAAGTCGAAATCTCCACACCTCTGATGGTGGTTTAAAATCTAAAGCCGGGTAGAGATACAACAGAAATGCACGCAACGACGAATAAAATCAAAGTTATTATCAAACACTGTGTTTCAGCACATTTCCAACAAATATTTTACTTTAAGCTTACACTAAACTGCATGAGGTTCTCAGACGGCTCCAAAAAAACTAAAAAGAAAGAACCAGAAAACCAGGGTGACAACGCTAAATCGTCGAATAGAATCTTAGAAAACCTAAAAAGAATGGACGTTTCGAAATTATAGTATCATGACGTTTCAGTGCTTTCATTACCTTAAACACCATTTATCTCAAGACATCCGGCCGCTCTACTTGTCTGTCAGTTCCTAGAAAGTTAATTAAAGGAAATGTAAGACTTCCTGGATGAACTTCTGGTAAGATTTAGTCTGGGTGCCCATGCAATCAGATCAATAGCACACTGAGTTGCTTGATTGGACCGAAATCGTTTCTACGCTATTTATCAAAGAACCTGAACCAATTTCGGTGCAGCCAAAGGAAGCTTGATTAAAATTGATCAATACGGATTAAAAGCGGGATAAAAAAGAAGAAGTTTTATTTACATCAATAGAAATAAAATTTATAAAACCATACTGATGCAGCAAGCATTGTTATCGATAAATGTACTTTAAGCTTACATGAATGTACTCATATAAAATAGAAAATAAAAAAGAGATAGGATATGAGAGGTTAGGTATGCCTGTATAATAATATGAAGTACATGGTATGGAGTATGGCTGCAACAATAACCCTAGAATGGGGCCCAGACATGAGGAGAACTAGAATCAAATATTATTTGAATCGAATATAAATTACAATGGTACACCATATTATCATCCTAGTTCAATCATTCATCGGCAGGCAGTGTCCTCCTATTTTGCTATCCCACATGAATCCCAAATCCCGTTTTCCCTCTTGCGAACACCAATATATCAAAGCCCATATAATCCATAAACCTGGCCATGGATCATGGTATATCCACTTCTTCCTCATTCCCAATAATAGACGGCCACTGTGCATCAAAAGCGTACAATATTAAGCAATTCATTTCTGGAATTCAGTGCCGTACAAGTATGCCAAGCATCCCGCCCAATCAATGAGCGTGCCGCGCGTGTGAATGTGTAACAGGACCATTTCAATTTATGTTACAATATTCTGGTTTTACTATTAGTTTTGGAATTATTCGCAATAATCTTTTTTTTATTCTCTTATTATGCAAGAGGATGTAGTGCGATCGTGTTAAATTTATTGATGTCCAGTTTTCAAAGAAAATTTCTGTTTTGAAGTTTTTTTGACTCCAAAAACTTGGTTTTTTATAAAAATGCTCTTTTGGGAGACCCACAGGGAGATTGGGATATACAAGCGTAAAAGATGTGTCTTGGACAACTAGGAAGAAGCAATAAGTAAGATACGATTTAAGGATTAGATAGAGGTTGTTGGAAGGAAGGATGCGCTTAAGTTTCCGCAGTAACCCTGGGGGTGCCAGAGCTAGTTTAACGCTTGAGAAATGCTAAAGGATACTACAAGAGAACTACTGCATCTGCTCAAAGATGGAAGCAATGGTATTTACCACTCAATCCGGAAATCAGCAAAAAGGAAAAATATAATAAATAATCGCAGAATGTACAAAAAAAATTTGATACCTAGATGCCATAATCGGGCCAGACTATAAACTATTGGAGAAAAATCAGCCTAAACTGAAAATTTACTGAACTTATCGGTCAGATTTCGCCTAAAACGGTTTCTGCATTTTCTTAGCCATCAGCTGAAAATGTATACCTTATTGTACTTATCTTGCTCAAAATAGTGATAGATGAAAAACATAGATCAGATGAACAATGTGGTATTAGGCTAGGGTTGTCAAACTGGCGACCTCCGAGGTAATTTCTTGTGGCCCTCGATGTACTGACATAAAGTGGAAATAGGAAAAGTTTTTACGAAGAAAATCGCGCTTAGGGGAGATCGAAGCAATATCGTTACCCACAATTCCTTGTTAACCCTTTAACTACTGAAGATCGAGTTTACAAGTGGCCCAGGGCCTTTCCTGGGAGGCCTGTGTGCTTGTATAAACGCTGCGACTACTTCCGGCGACGTTTGGAAGCCATATGTCCTGCAGCTCTCAGTGGAATTCCAGAATGATTCGGTTTTAAAAGGCGAAGTAGGAATTACCAAAATATATTCTTATTTAGGTGAGAAATATCCCAAAATGTTTGCTGTACAAAAGTTTTGTTATTTTTGGAGTGAGTACGAGTGTAAGTCCTAGTGTGAGCAACTATTTCCGTCTGTGAAATTAAATAAAACGGCCTACAGATCAAGATTGACTGGATAAACATCTATCTGCGCCTTAAAGAAGATTATCTGTTCTCAGCCTCTGAATCCACATATTGGAAAACTAAGGAAAAATTTGTAAATATGTTGTGGCCCGCGTTGCACCAAGTGGCCCGAGGTTTAATTGAGTTTGACACCCTTATATTAGACGTTCGACGATTAAAAATGTACGAGTATGAGACAGTAAAGTAAAGTGATGTCTACTTTTTTGGACGAGAAATAAATAAGGTTTCTATTTGAGTAAATTATTAATGGAATTCGACCCTTAAAAAAACTATTTACAGAAGTCTGCTGTTGTTTAATTAAAAAAAAAAGAAATCAATTATTTTAGATTAAAAGATACGGGAACCAGTTTTTCTTCCTAAGATGATGAATAATGCTTTGGTTTGTTGCTGCTTTCTTTTTCTGCCTTTATTGAAGAGGAGAGGTAAAAAAATTCGAGGTAAGTGGACTCGAGGAAGTCACTTTACTTAAAGAGCAATGTTTTCACAGAAATATATATATAGAAATTTATATATATATATATATATATAAAAGAGAGGTCCAAATGGACAAAGAATGTGAAAAGGAACAGAGAATAAGCGAACTTGAAAGGAACACACTCCAGGAGATCCAAGAAGAAAAAGGATGAAAAGAGGGCTAGAGGTGAAAAAGAGAAGAGACAAGGATGTGGTAGATGGCAGGATCAAGAAGTGGGTAGTGTAATAAGAGAGGACGATCCCTGACTATAGATGTTCACCTTGCTCCCTGAAGGTCAATATAGCACATGACCTCTACTCTCAATTTATCAAAAACTATCTGAGATATAAGTTAAAAGATATTTGTCTTTTGACTTCCATTCTAGACTTGAAACAAATAATGGAGTATCCGTTATTTGATTTGTGTAATTTAACACAAGTAATAATGGACATTGCAAGCATCATATTAATCAATAAACAGCGTTGAAACCAAACAAAATCTCGATCTAAGAGTTGCTCTAATCGAAGTGATGATAAAGGAAGCATTGGACAAAGCACGCTGAAAGAAAAAGATTCGCTAAAACTCTCTGCTCTACTGTTATTGACATTGAGGTTAAAGAAATTTATTTCTGACATCCTTAAAGATTGTAACAAGCTAGAACCCCTAAGGAAAAAGGAGTCCTGCGTACTTATAGGTCAGCAGGAGAATAATCTTTCAAATCTTGGTCCCCTGTGCGCCTTTTTTTTTTTTAAAAAAAAATTTTAAAGACAGATCTCGCAATGCGAGAACCCTAGCCGAGTATGTTTGGTTCGGAAAATTTTTTAATAATAAAGCCTACGCAAACCCCGCCTTGCCATCCAGGCTTATAATTTGGAAGTTGGCCAAATAAACTAAGTATTACTTCACTTTTAATACTTTAAATGACTTGACTGCACATATGTAGTTTAAATAAGCTAGATTTTAATGGCACCTCTTTTCTAGTACCGAGGGAATTTTCTCTGCCAAAGCCTCTTATATTACAATCTTCATTGGCAATTATGGAGCTCTTATAGTTTTTATTTTAGCGAACAAACCTAATTACTCACATTACTTGAAGGCTTTTTACAATTTGTTTATAAGAGTTCTTCTAAAGAGGCCAATTATTCTACAGAATTTCATAATATTGCATCCTATGTCTTAAACTTTTAAAGTTCTTTAATTATTTATAATAAGAATTACAACAAATCAATTTAAAAATTGATTGGCTCACATTTTTTTCAGAAGTATCTTCTTCATTAGAGACAATCAGAGCGTGAACATATAAATGCACTATTTGTTTTTTGTTTAATGTTTTCACTTTTCGTTGAACCTTTTAATTAACCTATTGTTATACTGTGTGAATAATCACTTTACTGTTATTTTTAATAACATATTATATCATTTATTGGCTAAATATTCAGGATGATATTCTATTGTGTTCTAACCTACAATCAATTGAAGGTAAAATCTAGAATTCTCAGTTGTATCTCTAAACAATTGAAAGTTCTATTAATTTTTTTATTTTTTACTTTCACCAATTATATTAAAAAAGTAAAATTTGCCTCGTTCCAAGTTTATAGCGGTCAACTTAATACCTTTTATCAAAGCTTATCTCAGCCTGTGGAAGTCTGAATAATAATCTTTGCTTAAGTAAGGGTACGTTTACAACGGAGCTGTGAGTATAGATGATAGCAGAGACGATAGCTGATAGAGTAAAATATAATCGCTGATTAGTGTGCACAACAGAGCTGTGATACATGCAACATGTCCGAGTAGTGAAGAAGAGTTTTTATGTTCAGCAGCCACGAAATGGTGTATTTTAAAGAGAAAACGCTTTAGAAAATATCATGTACATCCCATAAATAAAAAACGAAGTACTTTGGGCGAATTTCACCATTTATATAAGGAACTTAGAAATTATCCGGATCGTTTTTTTGAATATGTGAGGATGGGTCCACCCACATTCGACTATATTTTAGAAAAAATAAGGTCAAAATTAAGAAAACTTTGGAAAAATTTTCATGGAAATCCTATAACCACAGAAGAAAAACTAGTGATTACTCTGGTAAGTATGGTTTTATTGAAAAAAAAACAAATAAATACACGTGAAAATAAATGTAAGCACGATTTAAAAAACAAAATATTGTTTAAAAGTAAATAATAAAATAATAACCAAAAATAATGAGTAAAGACAGCACTAAATAATTTTTCTACGTCCATTTTGAAGCTCCGATACTGGGAGTTCAGCTAGCAGAAAAATGAAAAATTCAATTCTATCATCTATGCTCGTTTATACCAGCGCGTGAGACACTAGTCGAAGCTTCGTTGTGCACGCTCACATAAGAATGTACTAGGTTATTCTATAAGCGCTGATGCATCACTGCTATCATCTCCGCTATCATCTATGCTCACAGCTCCGTTGTGAACGTACCCTAAGACAGCGTCATCAAGCAAATAACTCACATGTTGTGTTAAGTGACATAGAATTCACACTTCTGGTGAAGCAATATTTTTGGCTAATAATTCTGATATGCCGATTTGATCAAAACTCTATTTTCACATCTTCTGGTTGTTCTTAATCCAAATATCATATTTGAGTTTGCCTAAAAATAGGCGAATATTTACAAGACAACTTTTGTTCATTGCATTTCACACAATACGCCTTAAATTGTACATTGTGAATTTTATTTTGTTCTCTTGAACTTTAAGCAGTATCGCCCGGGGTCTTCCTAGACCAGTGACGGCGAACCTATGACCCGCGGGTCAGACAATGACCCGCGCAAGCTTTTTCACTGACCTACAATTGCTAGGCCACCATTTGTTTGTATACGTGGGTTGATTTAGATTTTCGAATTGTGTGGATTATTTATATTTTATCTGTATTTTTTTCAATCACGCATTGACACAAAAGCAATTTAAATGCTATCTATAATCTTTAGTTTGATCATTACAGTTCTAAAACGTAAATGACGACAAATGCTTTTGTAGTATTTGAAATAAAGTAAAAGTGTTTACAAAATTTCAAATAAAATATATAATTTTACTCATATTTTGTTTGTTAAAAAAATCGACACCCAAAGCAAATAACCATATTTAGATTTTTCTTCACATAAAACACACTTTTTAAGGTTTAGTTCAGTTATGTTTGTAAAAAGAGACTTCCATAGCACTTGTTTCGTCCCGTTTTACCCGTTAAGCCAACTGAATTTTAAAGATATTTAGTTTTGAAAATATTCAGTTTAAAATTTTTAAACTTAACTCTTGTGCAAATGGGCATTAGTGACCCAAGAGCTAGTACTAAACAAAAAATGAACAAAATTTGACCCACGTCTCACAAAAGGTTCGCCATCCCTGTCCTAGACAATACCCCAGCATTCGTCTAGGTTTAGCACCCAAGACTGCTTTATAAACTCAAACGCATATTGTCTTCTTTCTTTTTATATCATGCTTAAATCTTATCTATTTGATCGTTTCTTCTAAGGCAAAGAGGTACTTCTTTTTCTTCTCTTATCCTTCCAACTCGCTGGAGTTCCTCAAGGAAGCATTCTTGTTCCCGTTATATTCTCTACATTGCCGATTTAGCAACTTATTGAACACTAATTACCTTCATATTCGCCGACGAAGTGATTGCAAGTTTTGCAAGCTGTACCCTTCAATTGCATCTGAATATTCTTGAGCTTTGGCTGCAGAAGTGTAAAATCAAATCTAAAACGATAGTATTTACTCTGAACAAGAAATCTCTTCCTATTTCTCCACTTCCACAACACTTCTATACTCATTACTAACCACCGAGCGGTTAGAGGCGAGACCAGTAAAGCTAACATGTATTGTGGTACTGGGTTCGATTCCCGGTCTTAGGCCTTAGATTTTATTTAATAGTTAATAAAAGAAATTTACAGTAAAGTATGTTTTGCTAGTCGCCTCCGTCTATGACACCTAATTGGTAGTTGGAGGTTAAGCCCCGCCTGAAAAAATAGGCAATTACTTTACTTTACTTTAACTCATTACTCAGTACTCAGTACGGATATCTCGGATTACATCTTGACAAACGACTAACATGGAACCCCAACCATTCCATAGCTCAACCTGAGATTTTGAGTTATAGTGTAATATCTTCCAGACATAAAACAAACATGGGCGAATACTTAAAAGTCAACTTATACCTATTCAGTGCATTTCCACAATTTACCTCAAATTGTGCACTTCCTGTGAAATCTACATAATGCTAATATTCCCTCCTACGAGCATATCCCCCTAAATTACTTAATCGACCAGTTCTTACAAAAAAATAAAATCAACTTCCATATAAAGTTCAAACCGGTAACTAATAATTTTAGGTAAGATAATGGATCTTGCAATACATAATCTTTTGCAATTTAGATGCAGCGTCAGCCATCTGGTGGTAGATTACGTAATTCAACGCATAAACTTTTATACACCCCTATGCCTTCTTAATACTACTTCTGGTCAGCTGATTTCGTATATGTTAAACGGTGCGTAGGTAGTTTTAAAAATGTCTCTCAAAATGACCTGAACACTTGTTCAAATGCAGAACAATATATGAATGTTATTGCTGATTATTGTTATACCACTACTGTCGCCATGACAGTACTGTATTGCCGCTTCTAATTGGTTGAAATCATTAAAATATTGCAATCTGATTGGTAGCTGGTTTTTGAGTGAAATTTTCAACAATAATAACACAAATAACATTCCTTTTTTTCTGTTATTTTGAATAGATTAATCTACCGCTTTGTATCGATGATAATTGCAAATGCTGCTGAAAGCAATATGAGAAACAAGGCAAGACTGAACTATCTAATCTTAAATATTAAAGAGAAAATTATTACACAAATTATTAGTATTTTATTGGATAATTTCACGAACCTCAAACAGAGAAAATTATAAAATATTAATTAATTATAAAAAAATATTAATTGTGAAGTTGGCTCATAGATTTCTCCTAAAGCCCATAATTATTATTGTAAAAGAGGTCCTGCAAGGATCATCCTCCTAATAGTCTACAATATCATAAAATATCCTTTAGTTCCTAATACCTCAAACATTATCCTGATAGTACACCTTCTTTTTCTCGGTAAACCTTAAAACACGAATTCCGTGGATAGAACAAATTATGAACGTTTGCCATGATTGCCATACTTCCTTAACTAGACGTAAGAGGAAGTAAATAGATGATTACCACGAATTACATCAATATCTCATTATGATACAATCTCCACGGTAACGAAATGTTTTGGTTGCATGTTCCGCTTTTGTATGCTTGTTGAAGACACTTTAAATAAGTCACCAACAAAGCACACCAATAAAATGGAACTGGTTTTGAGTTATGGATTCAATTATCTAAAATTGGGTAAAATAGTTTTATTTAATGGTTTTATAAATAGTATATTTGGGCAAAATTAATTCTGGAGGAGATTTCAGTACATTACACTGCAACACCAATCACATTGATGAATATCAATACAAATACGAGGGTCGTTTGAAAAGTCCGTGCAAAAATAAAAACTACTTAATTTTTTGGGGTAAACCTTTTTTATTTTTCAACATAGTCTCCTTTTAGGCTTATACACTTCGTCCAACGCTGCTCTAGTTTGTTGATCCATTCCGAATAATAGGATTTGTCCAAGTCTGAAAAATAGCCATTCGTTTCTGCAATCACCTCCTCGTTTGAATAAAATCTTTTTCCCGCCAGCCATTTCTTCATATTGGGGAACAAATAGTAGTCCGAGAGAGCCAAGTCTGGAGAATAGGGGGGATGTGAAACGAGTTGGAACCCTATTTCCATTAATTTTGCGACCACAACTGCTGAGGTGTGAGCTGGTGCGTTGTCGTGATGGAAAAGGACTTTTTTGTGGGCCAATCGTGGGCGTTTTTCTTGCAGCTCGGTTTTCAAACGGTCCAATAACGATGAATAATATGCACCTGTATTAGTTTTACCCTTTTCCAGATAGTCGATGAGGATTATTCCTTGCGAATCCCAAAAGACAGTCGCCATAATCTTTCCGGCCGAAGGAACGGTCTTAGCCTTTTTTGGCGCAGATTCCCCCTTGGTAACCCATTGTTTAGATTGTTCTTTGGTCTCAGGAGTGTAGTGATGTATCCATGTTTCATCCACAGTGACGAAACGACGCTTAAAGTCATGCGGATTCTTCTGGAACAGCTGCAAACCGTCCTTGCAACACTTCACACGATTTCGTTTTTGGTCAAGCGTAAGAAAATCACTCGACTTCCTCGATTCAAACGAATGCCAAACACAAAGAAATAGA
Source organism: Rhodnius prolixus (assembly GCF_049639745.1). Classification (NCBI taxonomy): domain Eukaryota; kingdom Metazoa; phylum Arthropoda; class Insecta; order Hemiptera; family Reduviidae; genus Rhodnius; species Rhodnius prolixus. Next base: position 10,880,144 of record NW_027411634.1, on the reverse strand, counting down.
CCGATCTGGCTGAAACTTGGTGTGTGTTCTTCCAAGAGATGCTACTAACTAAACATAACCTCGATACACGTCAGTAGTGCTATTTCTCTGACTTTGCACGGACTTTTCAAACGACCCTCGTAAGTGGTATACGCTTGTTTATGATTGGACACTAAATTGTCTATGCACGATCAATGCTTTAGGAAAGGAGTATGCAATAACTATTTTTACCATAATCCTTACTTGAGCGCACCAAATATGGAAGCCCTATGCAGAATCTTAAAAGACTTTCTTTTGCAGCTAAAAGAGCTGTTGAACAATAATAACAAAAGATAGGTTTTTACACTCGATAATCACTTCAAGGTACAATGGATTTTAATGCAATATTATAATGAAAAGGGTGCATATATATATTATTTCGTGAATATATCGAATTGCAAAGGACCCCTAGACGTTGTCCACCTATTAAATTACAAAAAAAGAGAAGGTTATGTAATCAATGATAACGAAAGAAACGAAAAAAGCTCTGAATTGTGTGTTATAAAGGCAACGTTTCAGATAGTAATCGTTCCAGACGACAATAGCGGTACACTTGCGAAATATTTGAAGAGAAATATTGTACTCTCTTATATAAATCTATAGAAAAAAAAAGAGTTCTATTATAACAGCTGTTCCCAAGGACACACGAACAGCTGTGACAATCTTTTTTTATTTACCAGCAGTGTAGCCACATTTAACTTTCTATTTTTCTCAACTTAATTTAAGTATGATTACTAATCCCAATTAATCATTTAGTTGAAAAATTATTTTTTTGTTTTAACTGTCTTATAAAATTTATTAAATAGTGTATTAATTTACTAATTACTCACAACTTTGAACTTGCAGGTGTAAAACTGCACTTATATCACTTATATCCCAACAGATCTGTGAAAAGAAATGTAATAAAATTAGTAACATGTAATTTAGTCGGACGTGTTTTAAATTTATGATTCCTTAAGGGATGCTGGAGTAACCGCCAGGGATCTTACTGTCCCTGTAGGTATATCACAGCCTTAACAATCTATTATTTAAATTATTGAAACAAGGGGCGGGTCCTTTTTCTAAAGGAACAGCTGGTAAAGAGGCTTCATTCGCCGAAAATATTTTAGGCCGCTGTGAGTTTTTGGCTTTAGGCTCATTTAATGAATAAACTTGAATATTCAAAAAATTAAAAATTAAAACAGATGGTAGAAAAAAATGGACTTTACAAACTAAAATATTCATAAAAATGGTAAAACACGTAAATAGATGTACGAGTATGTTGCATATTCAAAGATATACAAGTTTGTTCGCATGCAGTTTATTTTGTTTTTATAAATCAAACCGCTTTCACGTTTGACCTATTTCTTGCAGAATCAATGCAACAGAAGTTTGGCAGTTTTGTTTCACTAAATGTATCTATAAAGTTTTAGTTTATACAATGAAGTTTATTTATTATTATATTACTCTTACTGCAAAACTCGTTGCTAAGGGAACTTTTAAATGTTTACAAACGTGATGCATTACTATTATTAGCGTTACTATCCATTGTAAACAAAGAAATTTTACTAAATTTTTATGTTTAATGACAATTATTGTACAAAATAGGCCATTAGAAAATAATGGATCACAGAGACCATAAGATGTTTAAGCAAGGGAGAAAAGATTAGATCCAATGGTTAGTGTAATGGATTCCAACGCGGAGATCCATCTAATGGGTTCTTAGATTTTCTGTTTTACAGCCTAAAGGGAAAGTTATGCCTTTGAATAATACGCCCTTTTAGTCATATAACCTTTATGTTCGAAGTGGCAGCTATTTAAGGCCATAGTAAAGTGAGCGAAAAACATTAAAATTCTATGTATCGTATGTACGGTGTAGCATCGTGCTTGTAAAGTGGTTATATCTGATGCGTGTGAAAGTCGAAGGTCCTAGCTTAACACAAAGGCGGGCTAGTAAATATATAGACGTGTACTAATATACGCAGTTAATTGCCGAATCAACCATTTAAAGTCACAGAATTAGGCTAAGATTATGGATGATTAACTATAACTTTACAACATGCACGTTGAATGATGTACTGTACCCGTAAACAGCTAAGCAAGAACTATACAATATTCCATTTAAAGAAGGATGGAAATCAACCTTATTGTTGGACTAATTGTTGGATAGATAATGTATTGCAGGTGAAAGTAAACTATCTCCACTCACTGATGTAATCTATCAGTGGATTTTTGGAAAATGCGGAATCGAACAGCAAGCATTTAAACAAGAAAGGTTCATCAGATAAGATCTATCAGCTCCTGGACACTTCAGTTCGAAATGAACCTCAATCGTGATTTCTCTCCTCCATCTCTTTATTTACATCTTCATCAGAATTACTTATTTTATACTAAATTGTAAATTGCTAACAAATAAAATAAAAATGGGACAAAATGAAACTAAATCTATGGTTTGTCTTTTGGTTAGACTTTTTTTTAAATCTTTTATTGAAATTCGCAACGCCAAGAACTGTTGCAACAAGCAAATGCGATATATGATAACTAAATCGTGAATATGGATAGGAGAAGGCTCTTATGATGAGAGTAGATCGCGGGGCTATCTTCTCTTCAATCTCCTTGGAAGATTACCTGGTAATGTGGAAGAAGATAGGTGTTCTATTAGAGGGTTAGGATGAGCTGCTGTAGAATGGAATGAAATTTGAGAGAAACGAGGTTAAGCAAGATCTTTAACAAAAGAGATTTTGAGGTGATTATGGATAGTGAGGTTAGATACATAGAACGGGAGCGTTAAGTAGTTTTCGAAGTATTTTTGACTGTAAAGTCTGGATGCGTAGAGAGTTGGAAAGCTTAGTCGATCCCCATACTTCGATGCCCGTATGACCAAATAGGTCGCAGTAACAGTAGTTATATAAGAGTATTTTGTTATGTAGGTTAAGTTTCGATCGTTTGTCAAGTAGTCTGGCGAGAAGTTTTGTAGCGTTGGTTAGTTTCTTGTCTTTTCAGTCTAGTATGGGGGATTCCATGTCCAACCGTTTGCTTCTAGGTACAGTCCAAGGTAGCGCAGTTGGCCCACAGTTGGTGCAGGAGTTTGGATCAAGATGATGGGAGTTAGGATTTTCCGTCTAAGAGTAAATAATATAAATTTTGATTTCGTAACGTCAGTTTTGATTCACCATTTGTTAAGCCAGTCCTGTAAGTGGTTGATGTGCGTTAGTAAGACTTAAGATCCACAGCTAAAAGTTCTTTTTTTAGATGATTAACCTAACGAACCTAACGATACGCGATATTATTTTACTTTATTTTTCCGGGTCCCGTGTTCAAACAACGTAATATAAATAATTGACAACATAATTTTACCAACATTTCCAAACTAATTAAAAGATCGATCTACACTTTACCTCGAAAAGTCCTTTTTAAAGACTTCAACAATTACATTTTAGTAAACTGTAATTGATAAAAAGTAATGACTTTTTCCAGTTTTACCAACTTATACTCTTTGTAACCGTAACAAAGTAAGTCCAACAATCTAAAAACGAAATTTTATACATAATTTTTGTTTAAAGAATGGCTATATTTTCATCTAATTAATAATAATTAAATTAAGCTGTAACAATGTAATCTTGGGGAGATAATCTAGAAATTCCGTTCATATTAGCACACATGCAAGGAGAGCGACTCTAGAATGTTGATGTAAAGCTAGTTGGCATGCAGATCCTGTATCAGGGTCTAAATTTCTATTGTTAGAAGTTTTCCATTCGCCTTTTCCTTTATTTTCCTTTTGTGTACTTCTACCTTATATATTTAATCAGACTTCTTTTAACCTGACCAAGGACTCTCTTTAGGTACACTTTGGTCTGCACAATGGTTTAACTAAGAATCTAAAAAGAGAAAAAAACACACACGCGTGTAATTGTATGTTTCTTGTATGTGATCTGCTAAAGAGAAAAACAAGAGAGAATTGTGTAAAGGGCCCAGAATAGTACAGCAGGGCGACTGAAGAGGTTTGCAAGTTGTAGATACAAATATCTAGGAGAAATGGAAGTAGCTGGCCGTTGTTAAGGACTAAAGTGGAGAGTATGTCCACAACAAATCTAGCTGACACAACTGAACCATCTACCCACAATGACTAGAGTCACATAGCTAACAGGTATTGTTAATAAGGGAAGCCCACAGGCGTTCGACAGCAATGTCACTCGTCTGAGAATGTCTAAGCAAATGGACAGTTCGTTGTTTGACTAAGAATAGATTTATCTCATCAAAATAACTTTAAGATACTCCTTTTTAAAGCTGTAAACTATAAAAAATTTTTTTTTTTTGGAACTTAATTGAAATTCAGAAAACTCCACTTCAACCTGCAATCTCATATAAATCCTCTAGCTCAAAAATCTTTCTTCAAGAACTCTTCCTGATAACCCGGACAAGACGCCTTAAGAGACAGAGTGTGGCCTCGTGATCTTCTCAATCTCAAGTGAAGAGAGTGACTAATAGTCGAATGTTTTGGAGTGTTACCACTGGATGACTTTTTGGCTGATTGTAGCACAGAAAAACGTATAAAATACATTTTTGAAGTCTCGTGCATTTTGATATGACTCACTATGCGTTAACTTATTCTGTACAATAAGCATTAAAGTGAGACCTGCACTGGTACTGTAATAATCCCACGGGAAAAAGTCCAGACACTACTGGAGTCCGTATTCTGCCGACCAATGACGCTGTAGCCTGTTAGAATTCACCTAAGAATGTGAACTTCTCCATTGACGCAGAAGTTCCAAGGACTACTGTAAGGTCCAAAGCAAGGAGCGTTTAACCTCCTATGAACCTCCATGTGGATGAAATCTTCCTGATAACCCTCCAACCAAAAATCAGGAATGTTATTCAACAAAATCTGAGGCAGGAACTGAACGACAACTCCGTAAATAATAAAAATGGAGATACACATTTTAGTAGGTATTTCATCGTGAAAACTGAAGAAGATTTTGCTGCTAATTCCTTGAAACTAAATTATTAAAATAAGGACCACAAAGAATTACAAAATTTATAAAAACTTATTAATAAAATTAAACTTTCATTCCACATTACCACGTGAAGTAGTAGTTTTGTTGAAAGTATTAACATGGTGCAGCAAATTCCTGTTAAAATTTTAGAGTTTTTGCTAAATTTTAACGCAAAAAATAAGAATTCAAAATACTACAGGCATGTGTTTATTTTCTTTGATTGAAGTTTGAATGATAAGCATCCAAACTATGGCAATTGATGATAACAATTGAAGATTTTGGAACAGGCTGAATTCCTATTGTTCGTAAACTTTGTTTATACAGAAGAAGTTTTGTCACAAAAACAGAAATAACATTTTGTTTAAATGAACTAGCAGTTCATCAACTTTACAGTATTTTTAAATGAAGTAGAGAGAGACTTAGGGTGGCTATTGTTGCAGTAAAATCTACCAAGCTATGCGAACAACGGCTTTGACCAATTGATCAAATGGTTCCTAGGGTATGTAGGCAACTCCAATAAAGGCAGATTCACTGGCTAAAGCAAGTTTGTTACTCTCGTACCTAGTACCTTCAACATGAACTCTGCAAAAGCTTAATGCAGAATACCATAAGTTATCACTTGTGGCTTTCACTTAGGACTGCAACTGACATAAAAAAGAGATATAGACAAAGTTGTGTTCCTATAATCAGGAACTTACATAACTATTGCTCTAGCTGCTTTCCAACTTTAAACTAGCCACGATTGTCTATGAGCTCACCTATGCAAAATCAGAATCTCCAACTCAGGCAGGCAGCTAGAATTACATTGGGTAGCCCAATGTCACTGATGCTGAGGACGCAAACTCAATTTAATCATATTTATTATAACACGATTTAAACTTTTTAAAATGTTCAACCAAACACATAATAAAGGGCACACAAGACAGAAACTCTCAAAATCTCTAGGGAATCGTAAAAGGGAACTTAGATAGAAAATTTTTCTGGATACAAGTAAAACTTTTTCTATTTCTAACACGATTTCTGTTTCTCTCTCTAAAAGAAAGATCGAGAGAGTGCTGGAAAGTAAGTAAGTTTGTTTCAAAGTAGAGAAATAAATAAATATAAACTAAAGGAAAAACGTGTATTGTATTAAGGGTAAAACTTACTTCTCAGTAAATTTAATGAGTCTCACAAAGTTATTTACTACTTGAATTTTAAAAAAATAGTCAGTTATTTACTACTTATTTTTTGTTTTGTCGACTGCTTTTCTAAACTAATATGGATTTAAGATACATAAATGATAAAGTAATATATTAACTGTAACCTGATAAAGATTACAGAAAAATATCTTACTTTAATTTACTAGGTATGTAACTGATTACCTTTTTTAAGGCCACAGCCTTTATAATCTGATAATATATTTCATTATAATGAAAAAGTAACATATTAACTATAACCTGATTTTTTAAGGCCACAGCTGTAAAGAAGGTAATTTGAGCTAATTGATTTATGCTGCCTTATTGATTGTTAATTGTATGCTTTAGTGTATAGTTTAATAAATGGCTAAATTAGTAATAAATATAATTTTAAAGCAAAAACAAGGAGTATTTTCGCAATCTATGCCCAAAGACATGGAAAAAAAATAGTTAAGGAATGTGCGGAATAAAAATTTTCGCCGATGACAATTCGGGGGTTCCACCAAGCAGAGAAACATGTAGACTATACAGGGGGCATATATGTACGTTTTGTGTTACAAACATGACACTACAAAAACAAATCTCTACCATAGGGGCTCGTATGGCTAAGGTTGTTACTTCTCGGGGAGGAAAAACCAAGGCCTATGAGCTTTACCCAAGAATCGCTCTCCAGAATTAAGAGTCTGATTAAACGGACGGGTCTGGAGAACGAGCTCTAGAATAGGGGAGCCACAATAGATCCAAAGGGGTCGCAGTGGCGTAGGCCTTGAGGCCGCCCTTGTCTAATCTAATCTAATCTCTACCATTGCTTTAGTAAAACAGCTAGCCAAAGAACAGTTCCAGAAATATCGCAGTACACTTTCTTATCTTTCTCATCCTTTCGTATAGTCCTTTGCCTCTCCTACCGATCCTGACAATCTTTCATGTCGGCTGTAGCGCCAGTGGCTCCGAGATCTACTTCAGAACTGACAACAAAGGGTATCACTTATTTACTTCTAAATAGTTACACAAATTCATTATTTCTACAGGCCTAATTTATATTCTGTGTTGTGTCGAGGATTTCAATAATGTTATTTGGTCTAGATGACCGCAGGGACGTTGAAATCTCTGCAAAAAACGTGGTTAATCTAGCTAGCCCCAATCACAGGGAATAATGAGTTACATTGCTACAATTACAATATTAATTTAAAAAAGTTGTAACTCTTCCCAAAAATGTAGACAATTTTTTTTGTTTAATGATTTAAGGCGCGTCAACATCTAAGGTTATTGGCGCCCGGAGCTTTTTTCAGTGCACTGCCGGCCTACGGACAGTGTTCTCTCGTTACAGACAACACTATCCATCACCGGACAGTGAGCTGTAAGAAGCTCTTAGGAAGAGAAAATCTAAGGGTCAGCAGATGGATTCGAACCCGGCACCTCTGCGTGGGAGTCCAGTATGCTAACCGCATAGCTAATCCCTTCCCTCAATATAGAAAGTTCTTCGAAGAATAGTTTATCAGCTTTTCCTGGATATTAGCTCCAAATATTTCCTTTGGAAATACAGTGTAAACTTATTAAAACCTTTAAATATAAATTATAGTGGTAAAATACCAGGAAAGTGAAATATTATGAATGTATTTTGGTTATTTTATAATATATTACAATGAATGTTCTGTAAATTAAAAATATTCAGTGTGAAATTGTTGGTATCGATCAAAATGACAAGGAAATTATTGGAAAATGATGGGGATAAACATTGATGAACCAAACGCCGTGTAAATATAATATTTTACTCAAACATGGTAGATAAAGTGCGTTTTCTTTACTTTGTAAGGCGACTGGTATATAAGTGGTACTTGGCGAGGAGTGTACTATGTGTACGGTTAGTAGTAGAAGAAGTAGGGACAAAAAAATAAAGGAAATAAAGTCAGTGCTACCACACAAACCTTGCTATGAAAACAGATATATTACCCCATATAAAATACCTTTTACAGGTAACTATTACTGGTTCACTTGGCACGCCTGTTACCAATATAACCTTCTGCGGGTTCTGTCCCGCGTGGTAAAAGTTATTACAGAGTGCGTGATCAAGCCAAAGATCACGCTCCTTTGTTTTTCTTCTTCTTTTTTTTTAAACTATATAGATCGTTGAAAAATGATTGTCATTAATTTTGTTTTTATAGTATTCCAAGTCCCGTTTTGTAGAAGTCTTGTCAGGTGAAGTGACGTTAGATAGACAACTTTCACTGTCACGCTAAACGAGCCTTGGGGTTAAAACAGATGAACAGTTCACTAGTTACTAATGATTGAACTTTGTTATTATTTTACCACATATTTTAATGAAAAGAAAAATTTTACAGAGTTTTTACCATCGTGGTTTTTCCGCTTTGAATAACGCTTGGAAATAGGTTACTTATATGTGTAAATTATTAATACCCAGAAGTCCCAAATAATTTTTACAAGTTTCAGTGAGAGAAAAAACTGAAGGCAACTACTCCCACGACCTTCTCTTTGATTCACACAACTACTTTGTTGTAAACAATTGCATTTAATTGCAGAAAATAAAGGCAACAAACACATGGAATTAAATACCTTAGACATAAAAGTATTAAAACAACACAAAAAAGTAAATACATAATTTGAAATGTAATTGCTATTCGTTCCAAGGAGACTATTCGTGTTAATGCAATGATAGATTATATTATATAAAGTTGTTATCAAGTCAGCAGCGGATTTAGCGTGATTTCCGGCGATTCACTTTGTTAAATCTACGTCTAGACTTGGATTTAATTTTAATTAAGGATTTGCAAAAATAGCCATTTTATTTGATTCATCCACTTATTTTTAGATTTTACCTTTTATTTCCTAAAACAAACGAGTCCTTAAAAAAAAAGAAGTATCTTCAGCAGATAATGGTAACATTTATTGCTTAGCTTATCTACTACTGCGTTTTAGATGAAACTAAATTCAGTGGCTTTTCAGACACCCAAGTGTTTGCTTGAAGTTTCCGTTTTTATGTTTTTCGATAAGAAAAAATTGCTTTTATAATTTGTTTTTAATAACTGCCTCAACATCCAAATACCATTCTTTCTACCTTTGCTGACGATACTGCAATCTTATCTCCTCATTCCAATCCTCTTATCGCTACACGAACTCTACAAACACACATCAACCACTTACAGGACTGGCTTTTCAAATGGAGAATCAAAACCAACGTTAAGAAGTCAAAGTTTATAGTATTTACTCTCAGACGGAAAATCCTACCTCCCATCATCTTGAACCAAACTCCTGCACCAACTGTGGACAAAGTACGCTACCTTGGACTGTACCTAGACAAACGGTTGATATGGAATCACCATGAAAAGACAAGAAACTAACCAACGCTACAAAACTTCTCGCTAGACTACTTGAGAAACGTTCGAAACTTAACCTACATAACAAAAGACTCTTATAACTACTGTTACTGCGACCTATTTGGTTATACGGCATCGAAGTATGGAGATAGACAAAGCGTTATAACTCTCTACGCATCCAGACTTTACAATCAAAAATACTTCGAAAACTACTTAACGCTCTGTTCTATGTATCTAACCTTAATGACCTCAAAATCCCTTTCATTACAGATCTTGCTTAACCTCGTTTCCCTCAAATTTCCTTCCTCTACAGCAGCTCTTGCTAACCCTCTCATAGAACACCTATCTTCCTCCACATTACCAGAGTAATCCTCTAAGGAGGTTGAAGAGAAGATGACCTCGTGATCTCTTATCGTGAGAGCAAAGCAGGTTACTGGTGTGACACCACTGGGTACCTTCTCCACTCATGATTTTCTTCTATTTCTTTTTTCTTTTACCATATTTGCTTGTTGCAACAACTGTTGCAGTGGTAAATTACAATAAAAGATTAGAAAAAAAAAATAACTGCTCTACATATTTCAGCCTATAAAAATGCAGCTTTAATAAGAAAATCATTTGCATGCTCTGCGAATAAATGAAACCTTGAACGTTCAATAATTATTTTAAGAATGGTGCAGTTATACTAAATTATAATTACTGCTTGCTAATTTTGAGGAACCTAAGTCTAAGCCTATTTAGCAAATTTATATTTTAACAACAATTTTTTAAGGCTTTCAGATATCAATATATTTCAAAGTTCTTTACACATTTTTAATTCTCTCCCCTGCTCACGCTAAAAATATAACAAGATAAATAACGGTAAGTAGTTTGATTAGAAGATAAGGATATCCATAACAACTAAGAAGAGAAATAGGGAACAATAATTTGTGTTGACATTAGTAGGTTAATCTATAAAATACCTTAATTACTCAAAGTTGATACAGGCAACTGTGTTTCTATGATGAAACAATTCTTATCATAAAACCAGTTTAAGATAAAAAGTCAAGAAATGTGTGCTTATACAGTAAATAATATGAACAAAAATAGGTCGGTAAAGATAATGGTGGTTACGGATAATCTATAAAAGGAGAGTGACTAACGAGACAAACAGGTAGTATACGGTTCTAGGCATAAATAGACCATAATTTATAGTACGAGGGTCGTTTGAAAAGTCCGTGCAAAGTCAGAGAGATAGCACTACTGGCGCGTATCGAGGTTATGTTTTGTTAGTAGCATCTCTTGGAAGAACACACACCAAGTTTCAGCCTGATCGGTCTATTTCTTTGTGTTTGGCATTCGAGGAAGTCGAGTGATTTTCTCACGCTTGACCAAAAACGAAATCGTATGAAGTGTTGCAAGGACGATTTGCAGCTGTTCCAGAAGAATCCGCGTCGTTTCGTCACTGTGAATGAAACATGGATACATCACTACACTCCTGAGACCAAAGAACCATCTAAACACCAAGGGGGAATCTGCGCCAAAAAAGGCGAAGACCGTTCCTTCGGCCGGAAAGATTATGGCAACTGTCTTTTGGGATTCGCAAGGAATAATCCTCATCGACTATCTGGAAAAGGGTAAAACTATTACAGGTGCATATTATTCATCGTTATTGGACCGTTTGAAAACCGAGCTGCAAGAAAAACGCCCAGACTTGGCTCCCTCGGACTACTATTTGTTCCCCAGTATGAAGAAATGGCTGGCGGGAAAAAGATTTTATTCAAACGAGGTGGTGATTGCAGAAACGAATGGCTATTTTTCAGACTTGGACAAATCCTATTATTCAGAAGGGATCAACAAACTAGAGCAGCGTTGGACGAAGTGTATAAGCCTAAAAGGAGACTATGTTGAAAAATAAAAAAGGTTTACCCCAAAAAATTAAGTAGTTTTTATTTTTGCACGCACTTTTCAAACGACCCTCGTATATTAGTGCATTTGCGTGGAGTTTGTTCAATGATATTGTGAGTTTCATTTTCAGTATGAGCCTTAGTTTCTTCAAAGTATTGGGTTTAACCATTTTTAACTTTATAAGGTTCACTATGTTCCCTTTATTTAAGATATAGCTGGATGTGGCTATAAGGGTATGGAGATAGGAATTGGGTTTACTCGTACACCATAGAAATACCCTTTAGGACGCGGCGAACAATCTGCTACTAAATTCGATCAGATTTTTATTCTAGTCACTACAAATTCAAGAACTAATTACCGAAGAACTGGACATTCACTGGAATGCAAGTAGTCTGATCTGCATATATTGTTAAAGCACTTTATTAACTTTAAAATAAAGCAAAATAACTGTACCAAAATATGTATAAAAAACATACAAGATAAACTAATCAAAAGAGATTATTATGTTACCTTAAATAAAGATAGTTACCCGCTTTTTTTAAAGTAAGCTTTCATGAAAAATTTAAGCACAAATTCAATATTAAAGTTAGGTAAAGTTAAGTTCAACTTTTGTTTTTATAGAAAATAACGCATAATGGGGGAATTAAATAAAAACAACCCTTATTTTTAACGATAATTTTTAACCCATAAAACACAATTTTAAAACTTTTAATTGCGTTAAAAATTCTGCGCTGAAAATGAATTTTATGAACATCAATTACATCGTTAAATTGTAAAATTGCTGACTTAGTTTTAACTATTAAAATTTAGTTGTACTAAAAACATTCTAGCTAAATTTTTAGAGAACAATTCGGGCGCAAAGATTTCTTTTTAGTAATTAAGTTTTATGTACAAGCTAATAAATAATTTAAAGATTTAATTATTATTTTTAGCTAAGTAAGGAATGGAAAGTAAATAAATTTTGAGAAGCAGGATGAATTTACAGAAAGAGAATTCACGAGAAGGAAACTTTAAATGGCCTGTCCTTCAATTCTGATTCTTCATCCTTGTGTCTTTTTTTTTTATCTGGATTCGAGATAAAGATGGAGAAAAACCTGACACTGGTCGATTTCACCAACTATGCAGTCTTTAATGATGAACTTTTAATTTTAGTAATACTGTTGAACAGACTAGAAACGAGTTTAGAATATACGTACAATTACTTAGGAGCAAGTGATGTTCTAGAGCAGGGGGTCTTCAACCTTTCTACGCTTTTAGGAACCCTTCCGAGTTCAAGGTCTTTCTTGAAGGAACCTCAATGTTTAGGTAGCTGATAAAATAGTTTATCGAAGCTTTTTTTCTATTCTAATTCCCATAAATTATTCTTGTATCTTTATTTAATCTTAAATACAAAACATCTTAATAAGACAATTGTATAGATGATTACCATTTTACGTCCGTTTTGGCTGAGCAGGTAGTGATCACTTGCGGAACCTCTGTCAAGAAGAACCCTGGTTTAGTGGATATGAAATGTGAGAATTAAACTTAGAAATGATCCGCTTTATAGAATTTATTTCAGAGTTCGTTGTCATTGAGGTGAAACACCTCAAGTCAAAATTCTAAACTTACTTATCACTCAAAGGATTATTAATAAATTGACTGCTATTGAATATCCATCTAACTCGAGCTGGTGTTCCTCTGGGCAGTGTCCTAGGTCCTCTTCTTTACTCCTTATATACAGCAGAAATACCTCAACATCCAAATATCATCCTACGCTGAAGATACTGCAATCTTATCTCCTCATTCCGATCCTCTTATCGCTACACGAACTCTACAAACACACATCAACCACTTACAGGACTGGCTTTTCAAATGGAGAATCAAAACGTTATGAAGTCAAAGTTTATAGTATTTATTCTCAGACGGAAAATCCTACCTCCCATCATCTTGAACCAAACTCCTGCACCAACTGTGGACAAAGTACGCTACCTTGGACTGCACCTAGACAAACGGTTGATATGGAATCCCCAAAAGACAAGAAACTAACCGACGCTACAAAACTTCTCGCCAGACTACTTGAGAAACGTTCGAAACTTAACCTACATAACAAAAGACTCTTATATCTACTGTTACTGCAACCTATTTGGTATTAAGGCATCGAAGTATGGAGATCGACAAAGCGTTATAACTCTCTACGCATCCAGACTTTACAATCAAAAATACTTCGAAAACTACTTAACGCTCTGTTCTATGTATCTAACCTTAATGACCTCAAAATCCCTTTCATTACAGGTTCTTGCTAACACTCGTTTTCTCAAATTTCATTCCTCTACAGCAGCTCATCCTAACCCTCTCATAGAACACCTATCTTCCTCCACATTACCAGGTAATCCTCTAAGGAGATTGAAGAGAAGATGGCCTCTACTCTTATCGTGAGAGCAGTATAGCAAGAGCACGTTACTGGATTGACACCCCTGGATGCCTTCTGCACTCGTGAATTTCACGTATTTTTTTTTTTATCAGGTACCATATTTACTTGTTGCAACAACCATTAAAGTGATAAATTCCAATAAAAGATTTTAAAAAAACAAAAAACAATTGGCTGCCTTATCAAAATAAACTTAGAAAATGGCTGATTAATTTGAGAACAATTTTCATAATTTTCTGTTACACAATTTTCGATGAAATAATATAATATTTTTAAGTTTTCAGCTTCAATTTTTACATTATAACAAATCGGAAAATGTAGCGTATTTAAAATCTTAATTTTTAAAGTTTTTGTGAGATTTTGGAAATACATTCGGCTAAGATTTAAGCTCACTAAAGGGTTAACCTGTTTTTATTTAAACATTAAACAATCAGTAGTGACGAAAAAAAAACCAGCGTTTTCAAATCAAATATTTAAAGTATTTTTTGAATTTTAAACAGAAAAGAATTTAACAAAAACCGCTAGAAATTCGGGGAACACAGTGATTTATAGAGGAACAATAAATATTGAATGCTAGTGACATGCTGTAACATTCATTGCCGAACTGTACATACCTAATTAGCATAATTAACATTAGATTTGTTAAACGATTTTAAACAAGTCCAAATTTGTGTTTCGCTCAATTTGTCTCAGCCTGCATTGTTTTAGAAGAACCCATTGCTCGTACGTTTGGTCGCTGTATGTATGGCTATTACCATGACAACAATACTGGTCACGTAAATTTTGCTTGTTCGCATTTAGTTGCACAAACAGTTGAATAAAAGGGGAAAAAAAACTGTACGAGTATGTAACACTCTGCATACAAAACTTAGTTGAAAAAGTAACCAGTATGCCAATTAATTGGTACAGTTATTTACAGAACTTTTTTCCCAAACAATGGATTATGCAAAACGTTTGAACTAAATGAAGCACCAAGATTAAGTTGATCAGTGCGCCTTTAGAATAATTTTAACTCTATCAAATAAAGCTAACTGAACTGAACATTCACGTTTCAACTGTTTACTGTAATGAAAAGAATTGCTAACCTGGTTTGGATCAATTAAAGCAATCTACGTGTTGATAAAAAGAGATAATGTCCTTAGATCTATAGCTACCTCTCTTTGTTGCGCTGGAAAGGTTCTAGAAACCCTAAAGCCCTTTTATTTACAGAAAATTCAAACGCAGAAGCGAAGCCAAGACTCAAATGGCGACATCAGAGTCCCTTTGATTTGTTTGCAGTTTCTGTGAGAGGCACTTTTATTATCAATAAATGCAATATCATTATCATTTTATTAACTGATCGTAAAGAAGTGAAAGGACTAAGACCTAAGCAAACCAAAGATAACTTTCCCCTTTAGTGTGAGTAAATGAGGTTTGTAATTGTGTGTGCATACGCTAATTGTCAAATGTAAGTGATTGAGTAAGTGATAAATGATTTTGTACTTGGTCTCTCTGAACCAAAATTGCACCAAATCAATTACCTTGCTGAACCCTGCGTGAACAATCAGAGAAAGTTTTTTCACAAAGGGGTTTACGCAGGGCGATTCCCATTTCATTATCACGAAGTAATGAGGAGCTCGCCATTTTGTAGATGCAAAAAAGAAGAAGATACTCGCTAAAAACCGGCAGAATACTTCACCTAAAATCTCCAACGTTCATCAAAGAAGCTCATGACGTCGAGAAACTTTAATTAGGTTCTTACCATTAGTTATAAAATTGTAATGTGCATGAAAAGAACTTCTAAACAATTGGAGAAATTTGCGTTTTCTTGGAAGAAATTGCCTAGAAAAAGCATAAAGCTCTGCTTTAGCAGTCTCTTACGATGTCTATGAAGAACATGGCCTATTCTACGTTCCATCCAGATAGGAAATAAACGATATAATGTTTCAGAAGGAGTTATTCAGGAAATAGAAGGATCTGTAATACTATAATGAAGATAAGGATCGTCTCTGATAGTCCAAACAGCTATGATTTTAAGCAAGTAGATGAATGCAGAAAACGCCTTGTTCATCTAGGCATTAGGAAGAATGGTTAGAATTTGTTTAAATCTCTGGACATTTCTGGAAGGAAAGGTGCTAATGAATTACCAAAGAAAACAACTAGCACTTTATTTTGTAGATCCAAACACTGCCTTGGTAAATCTCAAAGTGATTAAGTGTTGGGATTAACAATAAGTGTAGACTTAGAAGGCTTAGTAGATCGGACGGAATGTGAGAAACTGCAGTTGAGGATGAGAGATTTATACGAGGTATTTAATCCGAGGACATTACAAGTTACTGGTTGGATTATGGTGAGAACAATTTAAGAGTTCTGGTGGAATAACTGAGGCCTGGGCACCTTAATACCATCCTGAAAGGGAGACGAACAATACCTGCCTTCTGAAGGCCAGATATTAAGAAAGGATCTAGATCGGGGAAATGTTGGTGATATAACACGTTGCATTGAGACCTGAAAACTAATTATTGAAGGAGATTTTATTTCAACCGGATTTGAGATAAAAGCTTCAGGTCACTTCAAGTTTTTTGCGGTCCTCATTATAATAATTATCATCGTGTCTTACAATGAAACAAAAAACTTTGATTTAAGATCTAAGTAGGGACAAACCAAATATCAAAAAAAGAGATTGGTACTAGAAATTAGGTTCTTTGCTACATTAAAATATTAATAACAAAGCAAATAATGTTTCAAACAGGCAGTTATTGTACGAGGTTATTAAATAACGAGACTGATGCTGCTACAGAAGAACTATGCATACCCCGAATCTTAACGACCGTCAGCTGTGCAGCGTAAAGACTTCTCTTTCGATTGCAGCGTCTCACGTGTTTGTAGAGAAATCTGTCTGACCGGAACCGTCGTTTGTATAAAAGAGGTGTTATTTTCGTTTTGCCGAAAACATGATACTACACATGTAGTAGAGCAACGAATTGTCGTGAAATTTCACATGAAACTCGGGTAAAACCGCTACTGAAACTTACCTTTTATTAAAAGAAGTTTATGGCGATAAATGTTTATCACGTGCGCAAGTTTTTGAGTGGTGAAAACGGCCGAGAAGACGTCGGAAATGATGACCGCCCCGGGTCATCCTTGCACGTCCAAAACGGATGAAAATATCGATTATAATTAATCAGACATTACTACCGTGAGGTGCTTGCTCTACTCCGTGAAAGAGTAAGGAAAAAATGGACCCGATTTTTGGAAGAACAAGTCACGGGTTCTCCATCAAGACAACGCGCCAGCTCACACTGCATTGTCTGTCACAAGACGTTTCTAGCCAAGTACAACATCCCAGTTATAGGCCATCCGGCCTTATTCGCCTGACCTGGCCCCCCCCCATGTGACTTTTATCTGTTCCCCAAAGCCAAATCTACATTAATAGGAACACGATTTCAGTCTGTTGAAGCTGTGAAAGAAAAAGCGGCACGCATCATGCAGGTGCTCACAGAAAAAGACTTCCAGCACACTGTTTCGAACAATGGTAAATTCGCTTGGAGCCTTTTAGGGATAGAGGAAGGGTGTATATTGAAGGTGATAATAACTAAATATGTATAAATTTAAAATGAAATGTTTTGTAGCAATAGTCTCGTTATTTAATAGCCACACCTCGTACCTATCGAATTGTGTAGTAATTCTACCAATAAAATTCCAGCTAATTATCATTTTTATTTAATTTATTATAAGTAACTAGATTTGTTACGCAGCTTCCACTTTAATACCATCTTTTAATTGCTTATCATGATGATTCAAGAAATTATCCGAATCGAAATTCAAAACATGAAAACTTCAACATGGCGTTACGCTATAACTCGCTATTACTGTACATTTATGTTTTATAAATTAATCATGAACGTGAAAAATTGTAATTAACAGCGAAGTTCTGAGTTAAACAAAAGTAATTATGGCAAAGAAAATAACAGATTTTAATTTTAGAAATAAGAAAATAAAATAAAATGGCAATTCTAAATGGAAATCAACAGAAATAAGATAACAATATTAACAAATCCTATTTTGTAGAAAAGTTCAAGTTATTTCATAAAAAGTCTTTGTTAAATTGAAACTTTTTGTTGTTTTCCAGAGATAAGTTTTATTATTAAGTTAAGTTCGTTGTGCAACTACATTAAGCGCTCCAGGTGTTTCTGCTTGGATATTTTTTTTCTACAAAACTCATTTTGTTAGATGTGTAATTCGGCCAAAGTTGTGTTAAGAATATTTTGTTTCATTTAAAAAAAATTCTACCAAATTTCTCTATTCTCTCTTAACATTTTAATTATAGATCGTGTTTTAACTGGAGTATTATCTTAAAAGGCAGCGGAATTTAAATGCTGTCGTTTAGGAAAGAACATCGCATCAATTGGCTATTGTATTTTGTCAGTCTAGAACAAGGGGCCCCATACTACTGCCCGTGGGCCACATGCGGCCCCCTGAGGACTTTTATCCGGGGCCCTCGCCGCACTTCCGGATGGTTTCATTGGTGGTCAGTGAGAGAGGAGCACTATTTGTGGCGGTGCCGCAAAGCGCTGCGTCGCCCATGTACAGTACTACTTCCGATGTCGCGGGATGGACGCGTCACGGCTCCGAAAACAGTGTAAAATAACAGCCAGAAGTAGGAAGAAAGGCAAAGCACTATAACTAAACCGGGGGACATTGGCCATCATCATTAGCCAAAAGCAGGTCCATAATTCCCACAGAAATGTCTGGGCAGTTGTTGATTTAAATTTACTTGTTCTTTATTTGAAATATTCTATTTGTTCTCGTTTTGTTTTTTTTTTACTTTAAAATAGTTTCTTTTATAGTCCGGCCCTCCAACGGTCTGAGGGACAGTGAACTGTGGCCCACTGTGCAAAAAGTCTGGGGGACCCCTGGTCTAGAATGTTTGAAATGTAATCTAGTTTGGGATTTACTAAAACTTCCTTTCACAAATCTTTTAGTGCCACACATTGCATTAGTTCACAAAACAATGCACTATATGCAAAAAACAAATAGGCAATAAATAGTTGAAATACGACTAAAGTTTGTAACAATACAAAGTTGTGTATTGTTATGCTCTTTAATTGACAAGCTCGAAACCACTAATAATAAATTTTGAGATAAAAATTCCAACTTTGAAGTAACAGTTTTGACTATCACCTCTATTTATTTGATTTCTTTTTGCTTAGTCTACAATGCTATGGATGTTGACATGGTACTTATGATCAAGTATATTAATGGCGTTTTAAAGTATCTTTTCACAATCTACTGATAAAATCAAAAGTCATCAGTGAATGCCTTCAAAACTGGATCAGCTGTAGTTCTTACATTGTTCTTGGAGATGATAACGAAGCCACATCTCAACCGACATTGGGGTTTAAATGTTCATCTGGAATTCAGACAGATGGAGGCAAGATTTTGTATCAGAAGATTTGAACAGAAATTAAGAGAATTGAGTGATGGGTGGAATTTGAGACATAAAATGGTGCAACTGTAATTTATGGAAGAATTTTTTAATTGAAAAGACTGGATTTTCTTTAAATTTAAAAGTTTAGTTGAACCAAAACAGTTTGAGTCCCAAATTCCACGTCGGGTTTTTGATATACGAGGGTCGTTTGAAAAGTGCGTGCAAAAATAAAAACTACTTAATTTTTTGGGGTAAACCTTTTTTATTTTTCAACATAGTCTCCTTTTTGGCTTATACACTTCGTCCAACGCTGCTATAGTTTGTTGATCCCTTCCGAATAATAGGATTTGTCCAAGTCTGAAAAATAGCCATTCGTTTCTGCAATCACCTCCTCGTTTGAATAAAATCTTTTTCCCGCCACCCATTTCTTCATATTGGGGAACAAATAGTAGTCCGAGGGAGCCAAGTCTGGAGAATAGGGGGGATGTGAAACAAGTTGGAACCCTATTTCCATTAAGCTGGTGCGTTGTCGTGATGGAAAAGGACTTTTTTGTGGGCCAATCGTGGGCGTTTTTCTTGCAGTTCGGTCTTCAAACGGTCCAATAACGATGAATAATATGCACCTGTAATAGTTTTACCCTTTTCCAGATAGTCGATGAGGATTATTCCTTGCGAATCCCAAAAGACAGTCGCCATAATCTTTCCGGCCGAAGGAACGGTCTTCGCCTTTTTTGGCGCAGATTCCCCCTTGGTAACCCATTGTTTAGATTGTTCTTTGGTCTCAGGAGTGTAGTGATGTATCCATGTTTTATCCACAGTGACGAAACGACGCTTAAAGTCCTGCGGATTCTTCTGGAACAGCTGCAAACCGTCCTTGCAACACTTCACACGATTTCGTTTTTGGTCAAGCGTGAGAAAATCACTCGACTTCCTCGATTCAAACGAATGCCAAACTCAAAGAAATAGACCGATCTGGCTGAAACTTGGTGTGTGTTCTTCCAAGAGATGCTACTAACTAAACATAACCTCAATACGAGCCAGTAGGGCTATCTCTCTGACTTTGCACGGACTTTTCAACGACCCTTGTATCAGTCGCAGCGCAGGATAATATAGTTGATTTTATCCCTTCGCGGCACGCATGCTTTTATTATAACCATAAATAAAATAAAATAATCACTTTTTCATATTTAGATGGTAAAAATTGGGCTGGTGTAATAAATTATTGTATCCATGCGCTGAAGTACAGGTTTGTTTTAGATTCAGAATTCAATTATTAGGGTAACTATTAGTGTTATAGATTTGTTCATATTACTTTTTGCCAATATAATAATATTTTCGGTTTCTTAGTTACCAAAATAAATAACAGCAACCCCTCTGACGGTTAATCACCAAGACAGTCTTGTTGAATTTAGTATAAGTTGAAAACAAAATGTAACAAACAGTAAAGACTGCTAATATTATTATCATTAAATTAATCAAAATTAGTTGTAGAAGAATTCGACTTCTCCTTAAGTTTTCGACCAGCATAAGTAAAGTAAAGTAATCGCCTATTTTTTCAGGCGGGGCTTTACGCCCAGCTTCTAATTAGGTTTTCGACCAGCATAACGTAACCTGGCTGTGTGAGTGAGTAGCATAACAGAAAAAAAGGTTTGAAAATTGGTCGAAATTATCGAGTGATCAAGATGATTTAGAGCATCTAGGCTTCGTGATGATTGCAACTGTGATCTACGCACTTTCACGTACGTTTAATACTTGAAGTTACGAGTTCTCAAGCACAAGAAGGAAAGTGGAAAAGATAGAATGAGAAGGAAAGTACTAGTTTCCTCTCTTACCGTTAATTGTATACGAAAAATGCTAACCTTAAAGTTGAAATAACGTAACGTTCATGAGAGGTAATTGGAGAGTAACGAAAACCCCTTACATTCTACAGATTCTATAGATTAAGCTTACGTCTTCATAAAACTAATGATGTACTTATGAAACTAAAGTTCTATTCTAAGTAACAGGGTGATGTTTAACAAAAAGGATACAGATTTCCTGTAATAGGATGCTGATGAGAGAAAGTATTCCTCTTTATGAAAACGAGAGAATAATTCCTTAAAGGGAATGTAGCTGCTTGTGCGTGGTACATTCTCTGTCAAGAGCTTACTTCCTCATCTGTGGTTGTTTAAAGGATGAAGTGGAGAAAGGACCCAGACTCTGTCACGGCCCAGAAGACGGTGCTACCTACTTCCTTCTAAGGACACATATGTACACAAAACAAAAACTTCACTGTGTAAGTGTATAGTATATCTATATGTGACAGAGGGAAATGTGCGCGAAGAAAGACAACACAAGCAATAAAGGAACCCAAACTACAGACAAACAGATTTACATCCACTAGCACACCATTTCATCGCCTTTTATTTTAATACTTACACACCAGAAAGCTCTGGAGATTGTATTCGTCTCTTTGTTCACAACAACAAGCTTCTCGCGTCCTTACAATGTATCTTCTTCATCAGCATCTTTGACAAAATATACTCAAGGAAACAATACCATTGTAGATTCTTCCGCCCGCATTCTATACTAAGAAGTATTTGAATAACGATATAATAATTATTATAGTAGTATAATTATTCCTGAACATAGACAGAAGCGCCTATGTGGCTAATTTCCGGTTGTGCTCGGACGAAGGCTTCGAAGGACTTCAAAGAGTGATCATCTTCATCCAAGACGAATGAAAGTAGTATTGGTTTGTTCCTGAGAAGGACATTAGTGTTACAGACGACTGTTTACGGTTGTAGCTGTAGCCAAGAAGAGTACACAAAATCAAATAGGTACCCGTGATAGGCACAAATTGACAAAGTGACCCCCACCCAAAATGTTGCAGCTAAAATGGTAGATTAGCCAACGTTCGGGCTATTGGAACAGAAAGTACTTAAAAGAATTGGAAAATCCAAGCTGCTGTGTTGAATCTCTATAATCAGGCAGGACAAGACTCTTGGAGAACGTTTATTTTTTTTAATTTAAAGAGTATAAGTATCTGAGGTTACGGCGCCGGGAGCTTTTCTGCAGTGCTCTATCAGCTTGCCGATAATATTCACTCGTTGGAAACAACACTGTCCATCACTGGAGCAATGAGCTACCAAAAAGTTCTTTGTTAAAGAAAATCTAAAAGTCGGTAGCTGGATTCGAATCCGGCATCTCTGCAAGGGAAATATAGCAAGCTAATAACCATTGAGCCTAATATCTTTCCTATGAGGGTGATTATTATTAGATTAATATGCCTTAATTGCCCAAGGAGTGCATTTTAGTACCTAATTCATTCTTAATATTTTCAAAGA
Organism: Rhodnius prolixus; assembly: GCF_049639745.1. Classification (NCBI taxonomy): domain Eukaryota; kingdom Metazoa; phylum Arthropoda; class Insecta; order Hemiptera; family Reduviidae; genus Rhodnius; species Rhodnius prolixus. The sequence goes on along the minus strand of NW_027411634.1, from coordinate 10,857,619 downwards.
CATTAAAACTTATGCAGGTTTTAGTAAAAATTGAAATTTTTGATGTTACTAACAGTATTTGATGTTAAGAACAGCAATTGAGGTTAAGAACAGTATTTGATGTTAAGAACAGTATTTGAGGTTAAGAACAATAATTGATGTTAAAAACTGCATTTGAGGTTAAGAACAGTATTTGAGGTTAAGAACAGTAATTGATGTTAAGAACTGCATTTGAGGTTAAGAACGGTATTTGATGTTAAGAACAGTATTTGAGGTTAAGAACAGTGTTTGATGTAACAACAGTATTTGAGGTTAAGAACAGTGTTTGATGTTAAGAGCAGTGTTTGATGTTAAGAACAGTATTTGATATTAAGAACAGTATTTGAGGTTAAGAACAGTAATTGATGTTAAGAACTGCATTTGAGGTTAAGAACAGTACTTGATGTTAAGAACAGTATTTGAGGTTAAGAACAGTGTTTGAGGTTAAGAACAGTGTTTGATGTTAAGAACAGTATTTGATATTAAGAACAGTGTTTGATGTTAAGAACAGTATTTGATATTAAGAACAGTAATTGATGTTAAGAACTGCATTTGAGGTTAAGAACAGTACTTGATGTTAAGACTGAAAGAAATATTGTTCAGAAATTATGCTGCTATATTTTAGATGGTGCCTCGAATTTAAAGGTAAAATTATTTTCCCTTGAACTTTTTTTTTGTTTTTATTATAACTGTAATAAATTTGGTCTTTTGTGTGACAAAACCTTGAGTTAATATAAAATGTTATGGTGTGTCTACTGTTGTGTAATTGTGAATTCAAGAAGCCTACTAAACGCCTAAAAAATTAAAAAATAAAACGTCACAGCAATGACGTTATCTTCTTTCTTCTCCCCTGCTTTCCACTTCCAAAAAAAACTGTTACAACATTGTGTTAGTTACACTCCAATCTAGAGCAGTCAAAAGAGGGTTTCTATTGTTTACTCAAGGGAACTTTCAGGGATAATTTTATTAAATCTATTTTCCCTTTATTTCATACGCCATAATTATTGGGATGGATATAGTGTTGTTTATTAGCTTTCATTACTTTGCTCCAACCAAGTTATCTTTTTAGGCAGAAGACAGAATACGAGGTGTGGCTATTAAATAACGAGACTGAAGCTGCTACAGAAGAACTAGGCATGCGCCAAATCCTAACGACCGACAGCTGTGCACCGTAAAGCCTTCACTTTCGATTACAGCGTCTCACATGTTTGTAGAGAAATCTGTCTGACCGGAACCGTCGTTTGTGTAAGAGGTGTTAGTTTCGTTTTGCCGAAAACATGATGTACTACACATGTAGTAGAGCAACGAATTGTCGTGAAATTTCAAATGAAATGGGATTAAACCGCTACTGAAACTTATCTTTTATTAAAACGAGTTTATGGCGATGAATGTTAATCACGTGCGCGAGTTTTTGAGTGGTTCAAGCGTTTCCAAGATGGTCGGAGATGATGACCGCCCCGGGTCACCCTTCCACGTCCAAAACGGATGAAAATATCGATTATAATTAATCAGACATTACTACCGTGAGGTGCTTGCTCTACTCCGTGAAAGAGTAAGGAAAAAATGGACCCGATTTGTGGAAGAATAAGTCACGGGTTCTCCATCAAGACAACGCGCCAGCTCACACTGCATCGTCTGTCACAAGACGTTTCTAGCCAAGTACAACATCCCAGTTTTTTAGGCCATCCGCCTTATTCGCCTGACCTGCCCCCCCCCCCAAAGTCAAATCTGCATTAAAAGGAACACCGATTTCAGTCCGTTGAAGCTGTGAAAGAAAAAGCGGCACGCGTCATGCAGGAGCTCACAGAAAAAGACTTCCAGCACTGTTTCGGACAATGGTAAATTCGCATGGAGCGTTGTAGGGATAGAGGAGGGGTGTATATTGAAGGTGATAATAACTAAATATGTATAAATTTAAAATAAAATGTTTTACAGCATCAGTCTCGTTATTTAATAGCCACACCTCGTAGAATAGATATATTACTAAATATATACTCGCCTTCTATCATTCTTCGTCGAATAAACATGTTCCATAATTAACATTAACCAATTAACATATCTATCTGAGAAGAACTTATAACCATTAAAATCTGAATGATTCTTTAACGAGAATTAAAAAAAGTAAAAATTAGCTAAACGTTTTTTAGGGAAAAAGGTTATCTAACAAAAATACTTGTTTTTTTCTTTCTCAAATGGTCCCAACTCATCAATTTTTTTGTGCTACGTAATCACTCTAGAAACTTTCACTTTGGTTTTCGCTAACAATTGATTTTCCCGACAAGTTCTTAAGGAGTCCGAGGAACTAGTGGATATACGAGGGTCGTTTGAAAAGTCTGTGCAAAAATAAAAACTACTTAATTTTTTGGGGTAAACCTTTTTTATTTTTCAACATAGTCTCCTTTTAGGCTTATACACTTCGTCCAACGCTGCTCTAGTTTGTTGATCCCTTCCGAAAGATAGGATTTGTCCAAGTCTGAAAAATAGCCATTCGTTTCTGCAATCACCTTCTCGTTTGAATAAAATCTTTTTCCCGCCAGCCATTTCTTCATATTGGGGAACAAATAGTAGTCCGAGGGAGCCAAGACTGGAGAATGGGGGGGGGATGTGAAACGAGTTGGAACCCTATTTCCATTAATTTTGCGACCACAACTGCTGAGGTGTGAGCTGGTGCGTTGTCGTGATGGAAAAGGACTTTTTTGTGGGCCAATCGTGGGCGTTTTTCTTGCAGCTCGGTTTTCAAACGGTCCAATAACGATGAATAATATGCACCTGTAATAGTTTTACCCTTTTCCAGATAGTCGATGAGGATTATTCCTTGCGAATCCCAAAAGACAGTCGCCATAATCTTTCCGGCCGAAGGAACGGTCTTCGCCTTTTTTGGCGCAGATTCCCCCTTGGTAACCCATTGTTTAGATTGTTCTTTGGCCTCAGGAGTGTAGTGATGTATCCATGTTTCATCCTCAGTGACGAAACGACGCTTAAAGTCCTGCGGATTCTTCTGGAACAGCTGCAAACCTTCCTTGCAACACTTCACACGATTTCGTTTTTGGTCAAGCGTGAACAATCGCGGCACCCATCTTGCGGACAGCTTTGTCATGTCCAAATGTTGATGCAAAATATTATGTACCCGTTCATTCGAGATGCCAACAGCACTAGCAATCTCACGCACCTTCACTCTTCTGTCATCCATCACCATATCATGGATTTTATCAATGATTTCTGGAGTAGTAACCTCAACAGGGCGTCCAGAACGTTCAGCGTCACTTGTGCCCATATGGCCACTCCGAAAATTTTGAAACCACTTATAAACTGTTCTAATCGAAGGTGCAGAGTCACCATAATGTTTATCAAGCTTCTCTTTAGTCTCCTGAAGCGTTTTGCCTTTCATAAAGTAGTGTTTAATCAACACACGAAATTCTTATTCGTCCATTTTTTGAAAATCACTCGACTTCCTCGATTCAAACGAATGCCAAACACAAAGAAATAGACCGATCTGGCTGAAACTTGGTGTGTGTTCTTCCAAGAGATGCTACTAACTAAACATAACCTCGACACGCGCCAGTGGTGCTATCTCTCTGACATTGCACGGACTTTTCAAACGACCCTCGTATTAGACCCATTTTTGGAATTGAATGGTTCAACAAAACGGTAAAATAACAATCAAAGTACCTACCAACCATCCCTTTAATGTTAAAAACCTAATAATAGTTGTTGTTTAAAGTTATGAAACAAGTTGTAATTTGTTGTTCTTGAAACTCGTTTAAACGACTCTTTATTTCACATCATTTACTCGTGTCTTCTTTCCTATAACTTCTGTCCTAGGCCCTTCCTCTTCATTTTAGTTTTGTAAATGTAACTTTCAATTTATATATTTTAAAAGTAATTGCAGGATGTAGTAATTTAAGAGCATTAAGTTTAAAAACTGAATGAGAACTGTACTCTAAAGTTCTAATTTTAGCGTATTAGTAATAACAGTTGGTTAATTTACGAAAGATTTAAATGCTTTTTAAAAATATTAATGATTATTACTTTTATCTTAACTGAATAATGAGGTATTGTAAACGTGAAAAATATTAGACAGTTTTCTCACCTCAAATAAATCTTTGAAATCCCTTTTATATGAAGAAAAAAATCATTTTTTGCAGTAACTTTTAAAAGATAAAGAAAAAGAATGTAGGAAGACACGTGTCAAAAACACGTGTTCTACCACAATAATATGATCTTATTTGTATCGTTTTCAGAATTCGAGAATTTTCTTATCTCACGTGGGCAGAATTTTAACGGTGACCAAACGAGTCCTCCATAAATATTGTTCCTGGTATCATCCTACACATTTCCATAATTTTAGAGTATTGCCATAAATAAAAAATCTTTTCTTGTAATATCCTTTTAATCAGGTACTTATAAGGTGATCCTTCATTAAATAATTTGAACCGTTATCAATTCAATAAGTGGAATACTATTAAGGAGTAGCTGAGTGGTTAGCGGATACTGGACTCAAACGTGGAGATTACAGGTTCGAATCCAGCTGCTGAGCCCTTAGATTTTTTCTCTTCCTAAGAGCTTCTGTCCGGTGATGGAAAGTGTAGCGAGAGATCACAGTCTGTAGGTCGTCAGTGCACTGAATGAAGCTTCAGGCGCCAATAACCTTAGATGTTCACGAGCCTTAATTATTAATAATAATAATAATAACAATAATAGTAATAATAATAATAATTATTATTATAAAACTAGCATTGCCGTAGATTCGTCACAACTGAACTAACAGTGTCGACTCTTAATTAACAGAATTACTACCCAGAACAGTATATCGGCTGGCCATGCCACTTTTCATTAAAAGAATTGATCCCAGGTGATAATGAAGGCAGCAGATGTCCATTAGAATAACATAAATATTTAAGATACCAACAAAAATGAAAAATGATTGTAGAGATTATCGGCAGATATCTGTTGCTTTTTCTAAATTTTATAAAGTGATTAACAAAATGGCGAAAATGTGTTTTCTTAAGGGGATGATATAGGAAAAATGGGTAAACTGTTCTTAGAGACTTTGTCCCAGAAAGTGCAGCAACAACTGGGCGAGTTACGCCACTAGCCTACGTCAGGGGCGTCAAACTCAAATTAAACCACGAGCCACTTGGTGCAACAGCAAGATTCACGCGGGCCACAACATATTTACAAATTTTTCCTTTGCTTTCCTATATCTGGATTCAGAGACTGAGAACAGGCAATCTTCATTAAGGCAGATAGATGTTTATCCAGTCAATCTTGATCTGTATGCTGTTTTATTTAATTTCCTAGTACAGTAAACATTTTTGGATATTTCTCACCTAAACAAGAATATATGTTGGGAATTGATACTTTTTTCTTTTAAAACCGTATCATTCTAGAATTCCACTGAGAGTGGCAGGACAAATCGTTTCTAAACTTCGCTGGAACTAAGTGAGGCGCATCTATACAAGCCCACAGGCCTCCCAGCAAAGGCCCTGGGTCAGATGTATACTCGTCTTCTGTAGTCAAAGGAAAATTGATATCCTCTAAGCGCTATTTCCTACATAAGAACGTTTTTCTATTTTCATTTTATTTCAGTACATCGAGGGCCACAAGAAATCACCACAGGGGCCCGCCAATTTGACACCTCTGGCCTACGTGGAGGTAAGATATCTAGAGCCTCTTACGTAGTTCTCCATTATTCCGTCAAATCTTCACTAGCACTGAGTACTCCCCGAACTTTTCGCCAGAATTCCTGTACTACTGACTATTCGACTATTCACTTCAAAGGAAATATACTCAAAAGGGCAATTTCGTGCCAATTGTTGTCTCTCTGATGTTTGTAAGTTCTCTGCGTAGTTTTATTAACATATATAATTTTAATTCTGGCGCATTTCGGATGGTGTATCCTAAAAGCAACTATCTTGAACCTTGATAAATCATTCTACAGCTTCCAGTTAGAAAAGAAACTGATAACGCTGATAAAGTACATGTATCTAGGTGACTCCATCTTTATCCCTTTACGTATTTTAAGTATGGCTCTGAATATTTTTTGTTTTTAATTCTAGATAAATTTCTCTTCTGCTGAAGCATTAAATTACTTGCCAAATGCCAAGGTATTTGCAGGCATCTGTTACGCGTAAGCTATTAATAATTTTACTGTCATCTAGCTGAACATCATTATTATTATAATTACAAACCACAAAACTATTTGGGTGGCATGTTTTGAATAAAAGTAGAGAGCTCTTATTCCTTAATAGTGGTCAATAAAAAAAAAAAAGTAATAATAATAAAGAAAGTGGGTAAAAATTGATTATTACCAATATCGACTATTTACGCCATTAAAAAAAAAATAAAACAACACAACGTAAAAACACCAAACCTAGGGAGAATATAATCGATGGAGTGTGTTAACTTTCGATTTCTCTTTAATTTCAGAAGTCTGTTGACCACATTTCGATTTCTAGTAGGTTGCACTTATTGATGACGTCGACTTTATTTTATTTTTTTATTGGTTGTTACAAATCTTCATTCGATTTAACAGTTAAGCAGAGCATAAAGGAATAAAAAAAATGGAGAAAGCTATGTAGTAACGATTAGCGCTTTAATATTATTTCATGGAAATTTTTCTTTGCTATAATTCTAGCTAGATAGATCAGCTAGTAGTGTTTAATTTCAAAATTTGTAATTGTTTTAAAACAATTCAATTAATTTGTAATTGATTTGTTTTGAAACAATGATAAGAATTGTGATATTCAGATAAATTATAACAGCAACATCATTTCAAATTGTACATTTCATTTTTCTTTTCTCAATTAGTCATATTTTTTTAAATGACGTCTTTTTAAATGAAATTTTTCATTGGCTTTATTAATGTATTGTTACGTTGTTAATTAAGGAACGAAACTAATTAAGCTTGATACAACATTACAATTGTACAATGATTCTTAATATTTATCAGTTTATCGTTTTTGGTCACTTTGAACTTCACCCGATGAATAAAGGGACTGAACTTCAAGAAGACCCTTCTTTCCCTAACCTTTTTGCTCCCGTGATCTTCTTGAACAAGTAAACTAAATCTTACTCCTAAAACAACACATTGATGACCAAGAGGTTCGCTCTCGACTCTATTCTATTTGCTGGGTAATGTGGGTATTTGAGGGAAACAAGAAGATGAATCAAAGGACCCAGAATCCTGAAACTGCTGCTAATGTCTTTTCTTTGGACACATATCTGTCAGGATTTTTAAAACTCGTTTCGTTTGTGGCAAACTTAAGAAGAAGCTAATTGAAGATCTTAGACAGGTCTGACAAAAAAAACTGATTCTGTGTTTGTCATGGACATCTTTTATGCTTCAGAGGAAATCACAAAAGCAGAAGCACCAGTTTAACAGAATGCATTTTTCTCCTATTTCTTCCTTTATTTGCAATTGTTTTCCACAGTTTTCACACCCCAAAAAAAGTTTTTCTCATTGTTGTAGGTTCATAATTTTGATTTTAACCCCTTAATGCACTGTTTTTTTTTGAAAAAACTGCTATATTTTATATTTGAATAAGTAAGTGTTATAGCTTACAATCCCATGTAAATGATAAATATCTATAAAACGATTGCTTTTCTTTGCTTTCACATTATTTTCAATTCTCGATTATATTCGAGAGTGAAAAATTATAGTAGCATAAAGTGCAACGCCGCTCGAATTATCTCGAGTGTGAACAGTTTGGCCAGTTTAGCGCGCTCGAGTTAACTCGAGCGTGCACGTTAAGGGGTTAATAAATATTTAGAGAAAATTCTATTTAAAACATTCAATTGACGGATTTATTATAGCTACTCTACAGTAATATCACTTTTGGTAAAATGTTAAATTAAACGAGTCTGGATCATTTTGAATGTTTTCCGAAAAATTGGCGTACCACTTGGTAGTACATCATGCTAAATTGTACCACTTCGTCAAAATGATTGTATTTCGTGAAATTTGTTATTCCGAGTGTGTTATTTTGTTATTATTATCTTTATTTACAGAGAGATACAATGTATCTGTTGCAAAGGAGTTCCAAGTTCATGTTCACTTTATAAACTTTGTAAACTGTAAGATCTTAGTTTTAACACTTTTTTTAAAATAATTAAAAATTGCGTACATATTTTTCTCTTCAAAATTATTAATTAATTTATGAAGTTCTTCTTTATGATTTTTATATTTGTGCCCAAATCTTTTAAATTAATTTCTTTTAAGCATCCAACTACCTGTAAGTACCAATTAAATTTAATGTTGCTTGGATAGAGCTTACTCATTACAATCAGTCTCTTTAAGCAAATCTTCACATAGTTATCATTTAAGTTCTGTCACATGATAATTCTGTTAAATTTTCTTTATCTTTTATCGATAAAGATTTGATTTATCGATTATCGATAATGATGTAACTTTACCTAAATTTTCTTTATAGAAGAGGTTTGAAATCCAATTACAATTTGTGTTTTCGGGTTTTAGAAAATACTGCATAAAAGACAATTTTGATCATGTTAAATGTGCTATTATATTTTCTCATATATCTTGAGACAGACTAACCTTATTATTGTACATATTATCTTATTATACGCGTACCACTGGTTAGGAAACGCTGCTTTAGAACAAGTACAATTCTAGCGAGTGCTCCAAGAATTATTTATTTTTTAATTATATACAATGACGTTTGAATAGCGAAAAATAAATGCACCCTTAAAAAAAACCATGCTATTATCATTGAATATATTTTATATCCAAATTCAGGACAAGCCAATTAGAATGCATTAATCAAAGGAACATTATTCCGGTTGAACCAATTTAGTTGATTGATTGTGTACGCCACAATATTTGAAGCGGTTGACAGCGACAGGTTTTCTTTTTTTGTTGTTCCCAAACAGAAGATTGAATAAATAAGGGTTTAATGGATCACGAACCCTAATATCAGGGACAAATAATACAATGAATTGAAATTAGAGCAAATTATTTTTTGATAAAACTAATTGAAAATATTAGTTTGACGAAAAAGGATTTTTATAAAATATAGCTTCTTATATTCTGATCTATTTATATAATTTTGTCTTTTTAACTGGTAAACTTTATTTCATCGGCGGGTTTTTTAAGTTCGTTTTGTGTGTAATGAAGCCAGAACTAAACATGAAATATTGTTATACAGAGAAGAAGCATCGTTTAAGCAGAGTGAGTTTATAAATGCATGTAGGTTAGTTGTAATTAAGACTTTTGGGTATCAGTAGTAAGGTACTTTGGGCTGAGAATGCACTAAACACAATTAGTTGTGCTCTTATGAATCAACTTCGCAGCTTTTGTACGCATTGAAAATGAAAGAGGGTTGTCAGGGTTGTTTTATAGTAAGGGAGGGATGCCCGCCCACCTGAAGAAGGGGATAGTTCATTTCCTTCTTAAAAGAGGAACTAAAAACGATAGTAAAAACGCCGAATAAATTTCAATAATTGATTTTAAGAGGAAAACATTCCGTTACTAACACTAGTATCCATTCCGTTACTAACACTAGTATCTACAACCACGAGGAAAATTCGAAGCGTAAGTTATTGAAAAACAAGTTCAGAGAAAGTATTTTCAGAAAAGAAGATCCCCAGCAAAGTGAAAACTTTTATAAAAATGGTATTTAGCTTGAAGATTTTTTTTTTTTAAATTTGGAAATTTATCAACACATTTTCCATTTTTTTGTTGTAAGATACAGAGCCGTTAACATTAAACGGGAAATCCGACAAGCAGGCCAGAGTTCAAAGAATATTCTGGTTATAGAGGTGATAATTAGGAGTTAGAAAAAGTTTACTTGTTCAAGAAGATACCGAGAGTTAAAATATATATAGGATAAGATGGGCCTAGAATATTAAAATTAGTAAATAAAGAGGACAAAAACACCCCCAATCAGTTCAGTCCTTCATTGCTAGCATTCCTATACCTCAATTTGGGGTTTATTTACATTGAGGGGGGTTGATCGAAGTTGCAAAGCCGATTGTTCAAGATGTTTTTCTGCAGTGAACATTTTGAACAGACTTTGTAACTAGATGTAGGCACATTTTTGTAGTTCACAATCAAAGTTCTTTGAACAATCCTTAAAATTTAATCATTTTATAAAATGTAAAAGGGCCAAAAATGAGAGTAAATATGGTAGATTTTATCATAGATTGTCAGCAAACCATGTCCTAATTTTCTTAAAACAGAAATATTAAGAGTATTAAAGTACATGTGCCTCTTTGGTGGATGCAGATTCCAAGTCCAGACTTCAGAGAAATTTGAAATCTGTTTAAAAACCCACTTTTCAAACTGCCAAAAATAGACATGCCCCTAACCTTCCAGAAGGATTGAATAGTCATAGTTATATGACATCGTCCTGAGACATCTCACTTCAAATAGAAGGACGATGATGAATTGATAGCCTCTATAAGAGAGAGGTCTGCCTTTGACAAGCGATTAGGAGCCATTTCATTCAGGTTGGTAATGAACAATTTCCAACAACCAACCTTAGAATTGTCCTTCAGACCACACAAAAATCTTTCCTTAAAGAATGTTACAGCTATTTTTCATAACTATTAACGACAAGCAATCTAATAAGTTCAAAATTAATAATATTAAGTAAGGGCTTATATATTTAATAATGACTAACAATTTACTGCATCAAGGTTATATTACATTTTGTTTACTAACCGGCTGGTGGTAAACTTTGCTTTTACTTAGCTTTTAAAGCTTGTATTACAAGGGCAGGGCACTTCCTTCACAAAGTTTATCCTTAGCAAAGGAAAGCACCGCCGGCTAGATTGCAGATTTACAACAACAATCAAATTTACTTGTTAGTTAAGCCGATTCTAACCTCCCCCTGCTTTAGACCCACCAAATATCCGACTAAAATTTCCAATTTTGAAAACTTACAATGCGCGTAATAAAGTATAGATTCTCTACTTTCTGTATGAACTTGAAAGTAACTTAATTTTTGTATACTTTTATTCAAAACTTTCACTCGGTGATTCATATTTTGTGAATGTCAGAAAAGCCAGCTGAATAGTTAACTTCCAAGCTATGTCAAGAAGTGAGCAAAAGTCACTTTTAAATTGTAAATGCTATGTGAATGTTCCTTTATTTACAATTTAAACGGCATTTTCAAAAATTGTGGTTGTTAACTTTTTTTTAAACCGATTTTTAATGAATGAGCAATCATCCGATACAAAAATTCATGTAGATATACCTTTTTTGGTGGAGTCTCAAAGTCGTATATGCCATGTTATGTAAGGCCCCTCTCTAAATCGGATTTATGTGTATTTATAAGGAAAATCTATGACATTCATGTCAAATGTTGGTATGCGTGGGTTCTAGAACCACAAGGCATTGATAAAAACCTTGTATCCCCTCCTAAACCCGCCGTAAATCAGCCTTATTTTTCTAGATATCCTAATATTTATTCATCATTAGATATATTCAAAGTTGTTCAAATCAAAGAACAAAAAAAGAAAAAATCTATCCAAAAGGTACAAAAAAATCTCCTTAACAAAAACTTAAAAGTTATGTATAAGGGGTTGATTAAACGACAAAAGGTACACAAATCAGCAAGTACCTAACATTTCATTCATATTTCAGTTCATAATTTCAGCCATATAGGAACGTTCGAAAAAATATGTGCTTAATTGGCGCATTATTACAATTGATATCATTTAAGTAATTTTACTGCATTAAATTTTCATTAATATTGTTTAGTACTTATTAGCTGACAAAAAACCCTTATGATGGTCACATTTTCATCTACAAAATATTTGTTCAGTAAAGTGTAGCACACCATTTAACTTACATTGATTGTGATAAAAGGTATTAAACTACTTCTGTACCAGTTTTTTGAAAAGATGATAACAAAAAATAATCAAAATTACTAGTTAATTATTAATAAAATAAAAAATGCGTTATCGATTAAACATCGTAGGTTTAAGTTCATTTTTCGATTAAATTGATTGCTACTTTACTTTATCTGAGAGTTTAAAGTTAAAATAATGTGTAATTATGTAATACTTAATCTAGTTAGTTTATATTACATTGTAACGTAGTTTTTTCAATTACATTATTAATCTAGATCTTCTCCTCACAAGTTTTGTATATGTACGTATACAGGGTGTCCCAAGGTACGAGGAACCAACACCATCAGGCATGTAAAGAGATATCTCGATAGGCAATTTGAAGGGCACGTTATATCAACACGGGGGGACGATTCAGTGGCCACTTCGTTTACCGGATTTGACACCTATGAACTATTTCCTTTGGGGATACCTGAAAAACAAGGTGATTATTCAGAACTTTTTTCTTTCTTTCCTTATTTCTGCTTATCTAAAAGCATTTCTAAATCTAGGTGCATCAGAATCAAGCCGGGATTGCATCTGTAGATGAACTAAAGCAGGGAATAATAGATGCCTGTAACTCGGTTAAATTCGAATCTACTTCTTTGGCAGTAAGGGGCAATTGGCAGGAAAGAGCATGTCTATGCATCTCTAATGGTGGAACCCATGTCGAGCGTATTCTGTAATACGAGGGTCGTTTGAAAAGTCCGTGCAAAGTCAGAGAGATAGCACTACTGGCGCGTATCGAGGTTATGTTTAGTTAGTAGCATCTCTTGGAAGAACACACACCAAGTTTCAGCCAGATCGGTCTATTTCTTTGTGTTTGGCATTCGTTTGAATCGAGGAAGTCGAGTGATTTTCAAAAAATGGACGAAAAAGAATTTCGTGTGTTGATTAAACACTACTTTATGAAAGGCAAAACGCCTGAGGAGACTAAAGAGAAGCTTGATAAACATTATGGTGACTCTGCACCTTCGATTAGAACAGTTTATAAGTGGTTTCAAAATTTTCGGAGTGGCCATATGGGCACAAGTGACGCTGAACGTTCTGGACGCCCTGTTGAGGTTACTACTCCAGAAAACATTTATAAAATCCATGATATGGTGATGGATGACAGAAGAGTGAAGGTGCGTGAGATTGCTAGTGCTGTGGGCATCTCGAATGAACGGGTACATAATATTTTGCATCAACATTTGGACATGACAAAGCTATCCGCAAGATGGGTGCCGCGATTGCTCACGCTTGACCAAAAACGAAATCGTGTGAAGTGTTGCAAGGACGGTTTGCAGCTGTTCCAGAAGAATCCGCAGGACTTTAAGCGTCGTTTCGTCACTGTGGATGAAACATGGATACATCACTACACTCCTGAGACCAAAGAACAATCTAAACAATGGGTTACCAAGGAGGAATCTGCGCCATAAAAGGCGAAGACCGTTCCTTCGGCCGGAAAGATTATGGCGACTGTCTTTTGGGATTCGCAAGGAATAATCCTCATCGACTATCTGGAAAAGGGTAAAACTGTTACAGGTGCATATTATTCATCGTTATTGGACCGTTTGAAAACCACCGTTTGACAACGCACCAGCTCACACCTCAGCAGTTTGTGTCGCAAAATTAATGGAAATAGGGTTCCAACTCGTTTCACATCCCCCCCTATTCTCCAGACTTGTCTCCCTCGGACTACTATTTGTTCCCCAATATGAAGAAATGGCTGGCGGGAAAAAGATTTTATTCAAACGAGGAGGTGATTGCAGAAACGAATGGCTATTTTTCAGACTTGGACAAATCCTATTATTCGGAAGGGATCAACAAACTAGAGCAGCGTTGGACGAAGTGTATAAGCCTAAAAGGAGACTACGTTGAAAAATAAAAAAGGTTTACCCCAAAAAATTAAGTAGTTTTTATTTTTGCACGGACTTTTCAAACGACCCTCGTATTAATGAGGAGTAAAATTTATAATAAAATAGTACTTTTCTTCTTATTCAAGCAAAAAAACCGTTATAATATTATCATTTTGAAATTTCTTATAAGAATCATGTTTTCATTCATAACTTCTAAAATATCGCTCACAGAAAAAAACCGTTCAAGTAAATTTTTCTTAAAAAAAAATAGAGGAATCTATTTCTTGAATAAAAACCACACCTCCCCATTTGAAAAAATGAAGTTGGTGCCTGTATCTCGCTTCTGGAAGCACCGAACAAAATTTAGAAATTAAATTTGGATTTCTAACAAAAAGCTAAGAAGACATTTATTTTTTAGTATATACAATGGGACACCCTGTATATTTAATATAAAATTGATAAAAATATGCATATTTTTAGGGATAGGAAATGATTGTTGTTAGTAGCAAAGAGAGGATAGTTCCACACTATCGCCATTACGAATTGGGATGAATCGGGACTTAGTAGTGAACTAAATTTAGGAATGGAGAGTTGCTGAAATTCATTACGTATTCACTCGAAAACTGTCCAAAGAGAGAATAATTTTATAGAATATTATTCAATTAACGTAAAGCTTTTGTATTTACTTTTTTATCGAAATAAGAGAAAGATTAAGGAAATCATTGATCATTAAAATAAATTGGAGCGGGTGCTCCAAAAAGGGTTTCTTACAGAACTTAGTATAAACAAACAGCATCCTAGGTTAAAATGGAAAATAAATGAAAATGTTCAAAATTCAAATGAACGCAAATAAAAATGAATTAAAAACTGTAAAAATGATTTTTGCCTTCTTAAAAAAGGGAGAATTGACCTACATTCAGGATGATTTGTTAGCCTATAACCCCCTTTTAATTTAAATCCACCTACACCTAGCTCACCTTATTTTCTTTGGACTTTCCAAAAAAAAAAAAAACATCAGGCCTTTTCATTTTTAATATCTAAAAACTAATTTACTTTTCATCATTTCTCACCAACAGATATCGCTACCAAAACAAATGAATCATTTAGCTTTTCTTCTTTCCTGCTCCGTGGGGCAACTTCGTCCCTTAAGGCGAAAAACCTTCTTTGAAAAGATAAATCAGTGAAATAAATCGAAGGACCAGCTAGCTCGGACAGAATTGCTCTCGCCCGCTAAGTAATTAACGTTATTAATTTCCCACAGACTTTCTCCTTCCTAAAAACTGAGCTCACTTTTCTGTGATAAAATTACTTCCACAAAGCAACCAACTTAAAATCCCTTCCACTCAGTTTACTCTTGCAAGGAAGAAAAGGTATGAACTAGAAGCAGTTATCTGATTCTATCCTATATAAAATGTTTAATGGACAAAAAATATGAATAATTAGAAAATTAATTTTTAATTAAAGACTGGATCATCTGGGCAATATGTTTGCATAAATATAGTGGATGGTGGTGGAGCCAAATGGCGATCTATGCAAACAGTGACCAAAAGAATTTAATAAGTTCCGAGTTGGTCTCATTCATTACCCTAAAACACCTTTTTTCTAGCTATAATAGCAGATAATTCGTTATATTTAGTGATGGCCTAAATATCCGTTATCATTACTTCAAAATAGCTTTTTTCTGGGCAAACTAGACGAAAATTACAAATATTTCCTTCGTTTTTCGCGACGAGTGTAAAGAAAAAGGTCTACCCTAGTTGTAATATTTTTTTTTTTTTTTTTTTTGGCGCATCAACAGCTGAGGTCCGGAGTTGTAATATTTAGTTCTGGTTAAATAGCCGTTGTCATAACTTCAAAGCACTTTTTTATCTAGCTAAAATTACTAATAGTTCCTTATTTTTCATTCGTTTTTTTGCAATTAGTGTAAAAAGTAAAGAAAACTTCAATTGTAACATTTAGTTATGGCCTAAATAAGCTGGAATGTTGATGCCGAAAAATTTCACATCCTCTCTGAAGACCATAGAAACAGTAAAGACCACTTTTCTGAGCATAAATTGCAAAAAAATAAATAAACATACAATACGACGTGCAATATGGCGGTGACCAAAAAAGATGCCCTTTACATAAATCTTCGACATTTTGGGACATCTATGGTGTCTTTCTTCAGGAGCTTGGTTTATTTAAATAGAGAAGGTGGAAGGTTACAGCATGATACGAGGGTCGTTTGAAAAGTCCGTGCAAAAATAAAAACTACTTAATTTTTTGGGGTAAACCTTTTTTATTTTTCAACATAGTCTCCTTTTAGGCTTATACACTTCGTCCAACGCTGCTCTAGTTTGTTGATCCCTTCCGAATAATAGGATTTGTCCAAGTCTGAAAAATAGCCATTCGTTTCTGCAATCACCTCCTCGTTTGAATAAAATCTTTTTCCCGTCAGCCATTTCCTCTCTCCCTCTTCATATTGGGGAACAAATAGTAGTCCGAGGGAGCCAAGTCTGGAGAATGTGATGTGAAACGAGTTGGAACCCTATTTCCATTAATTTTGCGACCACAACTGCTGAGGTGTGAGCTGGTGCGTTGTCGTGATGGAAAAGGACTTTTTTGTGGGCCAATCGTGGGCGTTTTTCTTGCAGCTCGGTTTTCAAACGGTCCAATAACGATGAATAATATGCACCTGTAATAGTTTTACCCTTTTCCAGATAGTCGATGAGGATTATTCCTTGCGAATCCCAAAAGACAGTCGCCATAATCTTTCCGGCCGAAGGAACGGTCTTCGCTTTTTTGGCGCAGATTCCCCCTTGGTAACCCATTGTTTAGATTGTTCTTTGGTCTTAGGAGTGTAGTGATGTATCCATGTTTCATCCACAGTGACGAAACGACGCTTAAAGTCCTGCGGATTCTTCTGGAACAGCTGCAAACCGTCCTTGCAACACTTCACACGATTTGGTTTTTCGTCAAGCGTGAGCAATCGCGGCACCCATCTTGCAGATAGCTTTGTCATGTCCAAATGTTGATGCAAAATATTATGTACCCGTTCATTCGAGATGCCCACAGCACTAGCAATCTCACGCACCTTCAACCATATCATGGATTTTATCGATGATTTCTGGAGTAGTAACCTCAACAGGGCGTCCAGAATGTTCAGCGTCACTTGTGCCCATATGGCCACTCCGAAAATTTTGAAACCACTTATAAACTGTTCTAATCGAAAGTGCAGAGTCACCATAATGTTTATCAAGCTTCTCTTTAGTCTCCTGAGGCGTTTTGCCTTTCATAAAGTAGTGTTTAATCAACACACGAAATTCTTTTTCGTCCATTATTTGAAAATCACTCGACTTCCTCGATTCAAACGAATGCCAAACACAAAGAAATAGACCGATCTGGCTGAAACTTGGTGTGTGTTCTTCCAAGAGATGCTACTAACTAAATATAACCTCGATACGCGCCAGTAGTGCTATCTCTCTGACTTTGCACGGACTTTTCAAACGACCCTCGTAGTTGGTAGATGTCCGAAACGTTGAATATTTAAGACACGTTATTATTTTTTGCCCAAGCCAACTGTTGTAGTTTTTACTGTAACATCGTCTTAACTTGCAATTTATAAATTGAAAGTCAAATAATTGAACCAACTCAAGATTTATTTGTGAATTGCTCTTAAAAATTTTAAAGAGAAGAAGTATGTGCATAAATATAGAATCATTTTTTTTTCTTTTTCTTTGATTAAAATCAAAACCACTTAATGTTCAACAAACACTTTAGATTGTGAAGGAGTTTGTGCTTTATCAATTTGATATCAGAGCAATCATGTTAGTCAGTGAGAGAAGAAACAGAGAGAATCTAAAGATAAGAATTTCTTAACAAATCAAAACTACTTATTACAATCTTTTTTTAAGATTAATTTTTTTTATCGCCAAGTTGGTGTTTTCCTTTTTATGCACTTAGATGTAAGAGATGTAAATGGTAAAACGTGATAACGTAGCGATTCGCCAGAAGTGCAATATCCTTCAACTTGACAAAGATGATAAAATTCTTTCATTCTTCTACAATAATAGAAAAGTTATTAACTGAAATCCAAAGAAAGACCGTATTTGGAACCGAGAACCGTAATTTGTTCCTTACGGAGGTTATATGAATGTGTCAGTTACAAAAGTACGAGTACGTCCATTATTAGTTATTTTTATCTAATGTCATAGTCAAATGAATTTTCTAGAAGATTTTAGTGGAACACTCACAGTATATAAATAAAATCTACCACCTTAAAAAATAAATGTAATATTTTATAGCGTTGATAACAGTGTAGCCCATTGTAGGCAGCTTAGATTGGCAGTTATGCCGTGAAGCAAAAAATAGACCCAAAATTATAT
This sequence comes from Rhodnius prolixus, assembly GCF_049639745.1. Taxonomy (NCBI): domain Eukaryota; kingdom Metazoa; phylum Arthropoda; class Insecta; order Hemiptera; family Reduviidae; genus Rhodnius; species Rhodnius prolixus. The sequence continues at coordinate 10,839,546 of NW_027411634.1, read as the reverse complement.
GTAAGAGTAATAATCTGTATTTCTCCCCACGCCCCCAATGAAAGTGGCTTTTAAGATGTTCTGGATTCGGTGGAATCAAGATCGTCGATCTCTCGTTTGACAAATTTTTTTTTGGAGAGGGGAGCCGTAGGATTCACTTTAAAAGAACAAAGACATTCTTTGGATGAAGATTCTTTGAAACTTGAAAACAAATTTACATAATGGATAATGTCGTTAGACAGAATAAATCAAATATATTTGAATTTATTATTTTGGTTGTACGATTACATTAAAAATTTACACCTGGGTAAAGGTGATAGTATAGAAAATGCAGAAAGGAAACGTGTATTTTGTTTTAAGGCTCGTCAAAATTGGAGATAATTTGCGCCAGGAGCATTTTTCGTAGTTCGTAACACTGTAAGGAGATCTTACAAAGAGAGATGCTGGATTCAAGCCCACAATTCCAACTACTTCCGTCATGTTCAAGGACCAGAAATTGCTTCTAGCATATCGAAAATCTGCATGATTGTTATACTTTCACAAAGGAAAGGTGAGACAAAGTACAAGAACTTGAAAACGTTAGATTAGAAATCTATTCCCTCCTCCAAAAAAAAAAACGATTAAAGAATACATCAAAAAGGTTTAGAAATCAATTCCAAAAAATCACATGGAGTTAACTAGAATCATAATTTTTGACTTGTAGTCTTTAAAAAGAAGAAGATTAAAGCATAGATAAAAAAGGTACAGAAATCAAATCTAAATAATGACATAGGGAAACCCAGACTGCTAATTTCGAACCTATAGTCGATTAAAAAGCAACTATTAAAGAATACATCAGAAAGGTTTAGAAATCAATTCCAAAAAATCACATGGAGTTAACTAGAATCATAATTTTTGACTTGTAGTCTTTAAAAAGAAGAAGATTAAAGCATAGATAAAAAAGGTACAGAAATCAAATCTAAATAATGACATAGGGAAACCCAGACTGCTAATTTCGAACCTATAGTCGATTAAAAAGCAACTATTAAAGAATACATCAGAAAGGTTTAGAAATCAATTCCAAAAAATCACATGGAGTTAACTAGAATCATAATTTTTGACTTGTAGTCTTTAAAAAGAAGAAGATTAAAGCATAGATAAAAAAGGTACAGAAATCAAATCTAAATAATGACATAGGGAAACCCAGACTGCTAATTTCGAACCTATAGTCGATTAAAAAGCAACTATTAAAGAATACATCAGAAAGGTTTAGAAATCAATTCCAAAAAATCACATGGAGTTAACTAGAATCATAATTTTTGACTTGTAGTCTTTAAAAAGAAGAAGATTAAAGCATAGATAAAAAAGGTACAGAAATCAAATCTAAATAATGACATAGGGAAACCCAGACTGCTAATTTCGAACCTATAGTCGATTAAAAAGCAACTATTAAAGAATACATCAGAAAGGTTTAGAAATCAATTCCAAAAAATCACATGGAGTTAACTAGAATCATAATTTTTGACTTGTAGTCTTTAAAAAGAAGAAGATTAAAGCATAGATAAAAAAGGTACAGAAATCAAATCTAAATAATGACATAGGGAAACCCAGACTGCTAATTTGGAACCTATAGTCGATTAAAAAGCAACTATTAAAGAATACATCAGAAAGGTTTAGAAATCAATTCCAAAAAATCACATGGAGTTAACTAGAATCATAATTTTTGACTTGTAGTCTTTAAAAAGAAGAAGATTAAAGCATAGATAAAAAAAGGTACAGAAATCAAATCTAAATAATGACATAGGGAAACCCAGACTGCTAATTTGGAACCTATAGTCGATTAAAAAGCAACTATTAAAGAATACATCAGAAAGGTTTAGAAATCAATTCCAAAAAATCACATGGAGTTAACTAGAATCATAATTTTTGACTTGTAGTCTTTAAAAAGAAGAAGATTAAAGCATAGATAAAAAAAGGTACAGAAATCAAATCTAAATAATGACATAGGGAAACCCAGACTGCTAATTTGGAACCTATAGTCGATTAAAAAGCAACTATTAAAGAATACATCAGAAAGGTTTAGAAATCAATTCCAAAAAATCACATGGAGTTAACTAGAATCATAATTTTTGACTTGTAGTCTTTAAAAAGAAGAAGATTAAAGCATAGATAAAAAAAGGTACAGAAATCAAATCTAAATAATGACATAGGGAAACCCAGACTGCTAATTTGGAACCTATAGTCGATTAAAAAGCAACTATTAAAGAATACATCAGAAAGGTTTAGAAATCAATTCCAAAAAATCACATGGAGTTAACTAGAATCATAATTTTTGACTTGTAGTCTTTAAAAAGAAGAAGATTAAAGCATAGATAAAAAAAGGTACAGAAATCAAATCTAAATAATGACATAGGGAAACCCAGACTGCTAATTTGGAACCTATAGTCGATTAAAAAGCAACTATTAAAGAATACATCAGAAAGGTTTAGAAATCAATTCCAAAAAATCACATGGAGTTAACTAGAATCATAATTTTTGACTTGTAGTCTTTAAAAAGAAGAAGATTAAAGCATAGATAAAAAAGGTACAGAAATCAAATCTAAATAATGACATAGGGAAACCCAGACTGCTAATTTGGAACCTATAGTCGATTAAAAAGCAACGATTAAAGAATACATCAGAAAGGTTTAGAAATCAATTCCAAAAAATCACATGGAGTTAACTAGAATCATAATTTTTGACTTGTAGTCTTTAAAAAGAAGAAGATTAAAGCATAGATAAAAAAGGTACAGAAATCAAATCTAAATAATGACATAGGGAAACCCAGACTGCTAATTTGGAACCTATAGTCGATTAAAAAGCAACGATTAAAGAATACATCAGAAAGGTTTAGAAATCAATTCCAAAAAATCACATGGAGTTAACTAGAATCATAATTTTTGACTTGTAGTCTTTAAAAAGAAGAAGATTAAAGCATAGATAAAAAAGGTACAGAAATCAAATCTAAATAATGACATAGGGAAACCCAGACTGCTAATTTCGAACCTATAGTCGATTAAAAAGCAACGATTAAAGAATACATCAGAAAGGTTTAGAAATCAATTCCAAAAAATCACATGGAGTTACTAGAATCATAATTTTTGACTTGTAGTCTATAAAAAGAAGAAGATTAAAGCATAGATAAAAAAAGGTACAGAAATCAAATCTAAATAATGACATAGGGAAACCCAGACTGCTAATTTCGAACCTATAGTCGATTAAAAAGCAACGATTAAAGAATACATCAGAAAGGTTTAGAAATCAATTCCAAAAAATCACATGGAGTTACTAGAATCATAATTTTTGACTTGTAGTCTATAAAAAGAAGAAGATTAAAGCATAGATAAAAAAAGGTACAGAAATCAAATCTAAATAATGACATAGGGAAACCCAGACTGCTAATTTGGAACCTATAGTCGATTAAAAAGCAACGATTAAAGAATACATCAGAAAGGTTTAGAAATCAATTCCAAAAAATCACATGGAGTTAACTAGAATCATAATTTTTGACTTGTAGTCTTTAAAAAGAAGAAGATTAAAGCATAGATAAAAAAGGTACAGAAATCAAATCTAAATAATGACATAGGGAAACCCAGACTGCTAATTTCGAACCTATAGTCGATTAAAAAGCAACGATTAAAGAATACATCAGAAAGGTTTAGAAATCAATTCCAAAAAATCACATGGAGTTACTAGAATCATAATTTTTGACTTGTAGTCTATAAAAAGAAGAAGATTAAAGCATAGATAAAAAAAGGTACAGAAATCAAATCTAAATAATGACATAGGGAAACCCAGACTGCTAATTTCGAACCTATAGTCGATTAAAAAGCAACGATTAAAGAATACATCAGAAAGGTTTAGAAATCAATTCCAAAAAATCACATGGAGTTACTAGAATCATAATTTTTGACTTGTAGTCTATAAAAAGAAGAAGATTAAAGCATAGATAAAAAAAGGTACAGAAATCAAATCTAAATAATGACATAGGGAAACCCAGACTGCTAATTTCGAACCTATAGTCGATTAAAAAGCAACGATTAAAGAATACATCAGAAAGGTTTAGAAATCAATTCCAAAAAATCACATGGAGTTACTAGAATCATAATTTTTGACTTGTAGTCTATAAAAAGAAGAAGATTAAAGCATAGATAAAAAAAGGTACAGAAATCAAATCTAAATAATGACATAGGGAAACCCAGACTGCTAATTTCGAACCTATAGTCGATTAAAAAGCAACGATTAAAGAATACATCAGAAAGGTTTAGAAATCAATTCCAAAAAATCACATGGAGTTAACTAGAATCATAATTTTTGACTTGTAGTCTTTAAAAAGAAGAAGATTAAAGCATAGATAAAAAAAGGTACAGAAATCAAATCTAAATAATGACATAGGGAAACCCAGACTGCTAATTTGGAACCTATAGTCGATTAAAAAGCAACGATTAAAGAATACATCAGAAAGGTTTAGAAATCAATTCCAAAAAATCACATGGAGTTACTAGAATCATAATTTTTGACTTGTAGTCTATAAAAAGAAGAAGATTAAAGCATAGATAAAAAAAGGTACAGAAATCAAATCTAAATAATGACATAGGGAAACCCAGACTGCTAATTTCGAACCTATAGTCGATTAAAAAGCAACGATTAAAGAATACATCAGAAAGGTTTAGAAATCAATTCCAAAAAATCACATGGAGTTACTAGAATCATAATTTTTGACTTGTAGTCTATAAAAAGAAGAAGATTAAAGCATAGATAAAAAAAGGTACAGAAATCAAATCTAAATAATGACATAGGGAAACCCAGACTGCTAATTTCGAACCTATAGTCGATTAAAAAGCAACGATTAAAGAATACATCAGAAAGGTTTAGAAATCAATTCCAAAAAATCACATGGAGTTACTAGAATCATAATTTTTGACTTGTAGTCTATAAAAAGAAGAAGATTAAAGCATAGATAAAAAAAGGTACAGAAATCAAATCTAAATAATGACATAGGGAAACCCAGACTGCTAATTTCGAACCTATAGTCGATTAAAAAGCAACGATTAAAGAATACATCAGAAAGGTTTAGAAATCAATTCCAAAAAATCACATGGAGTTACTAGAATCATAATTTTTGACTTGTAGTCTATAAAAAGAAGAAGATTAAAGCATAGATAAAAAAAGGTACAGAAATCAAATCTAAATAATGACATAGGGAAACCCAGACTGCTAATTTCGAACCTATAGTCGATTAAAAAGCAACGATTAAAGAATACATCAGAAAGGTTTAGAAATCAATTCCAAAAAATCACATGGAGTTACTAGAATCATAATTTTTGACTTGTAGTCTATAAAAAGAAGAAGATTAAAGCATAGATAAAAAAAGGTACAGAAATCAAATCTAAATAATGACATAGGGAAACCCAGACTGCTAATTTCGAACCTATAGTCGATTAAAAAGCAACGATTAAAGAATACATCAGAAAGGTTTAGAAATCAATTCCAAAAAATCACATGGAGTTAACTAGAATCATAATTTTTGACTTGTAGTCTATAAAAAGAAGAAGATTAAAGCATAGATAAAAAAAGGTACAGAAATCAAATCTAAATAATGACATAGGGAAACCCAGACTGCTAATTTCGAACCTATAGTCGATTAAAAAGCAACGATTAAAGAATACATCAGAAAGGTTTAGAAATCAATTCCAAAAAATCACATGGAGTTACTAGAATCATAATTTTTGACTTGTAGTCTATAAAAAGAAGAAGATTAAAGCATAGATAAAAAAAGGTACAGAAATCAAATCTAAATAATGACATAGGGAAACCCAGACTGCTAATTTCGAACCTATAGTCGATTAAAAAGCAACGATTAAAGAATACATCAGAAAGGTTTAGAAATCAATTCCAAAAAATCACATGGAGTTACTAGAATCATAATTTTTGACTTGTAGTCTATAAAAAGAAGAAGATTAAAGCATAGATAAAAAAAGGTACAGAAATCAAATCTAAATAATGACATAGGGAAACCCAGACTGCTAATTTCGAACCTATAGTCGATTAAAAAGCAACTATTAAAGAATACATCAGAAAGGTTTAGAAATCAATTCCAAAAAATCACATGGAGTTACTAGAATCATAATTTTTGACTTGTAGTCTATAAAAAGAAGAAGATTAAAGCATAGATAAAAAAAGGTACAGAAATCAAATCTAAATAATGACATAGGGAAACCCAGACTGCTAATTTCGAACCTATAGTCGATTAAAAAGCAACGATTAAAGAATACATCAGAAAGGTTTAGAAATCAATTCCAAAAAATCACATGGAGTTACTAGAATCATAATTTTTGACTTGTAGTCTATAAAAAGAAGAAGATTAAAGCATAGATAAAAAAAGGTACAGAAATCAAATCTAAATAATGACATAGGGAAACCCAGACTGCTAATTTCGAACCTATAGTCGATTAAAAAGCAACGATTAAAGAATACATCAGAAAGGTTTAGAAATCAATTCCAAAAAATCACATGGAGTTACTAGAATCATAATTTTTGACTTGTAGTCTATAAAAAGAAGAAGATTAAAGCATAGATAAAAAAAGGTACAGAAATCAAATCTAAATAATGACATAGGGAAACCCAGACTGCTAATTTCGAACCTATAGTCGATTAAAAAGCAACGATTAAAGAATACATCAGAAAGGTTTAGAAATCAATTCCAAAAAAAAAAAAATCGATCACAGAATACATCAAAAAAGATTTTTCTTTTTAATCGACTAAAGGTTCCAAATTAGCATTTTTGGTTTCCCCATGATATTTCATATAAGAAATGCACATTTTTTGGCAAATTGAGGAATACTTTCCTTCTTAATGTTATCCATATAATAAATGTTAATGCAGGAAGTTACAAGGAAGAGAAGTGAAGCGATATATCTCTTGACTGCCGAAAGGTTACAGAATATTTTACATTAGAAGCAAATTAATTTTTTTTTTTTTTTCAAATCCATAATCGATTAAACGTTCTATTTATTTTATTTAGAAAATAGCGATGGTGTTTTCATATTTTAATCAATTTTAATGTCGCTAAAAATGTTTTACTTATTTGAGAGGTTATCTACAAAAACTTGGTGAAATTATTATTTTTTGGTTCTCAATGAAATATAATAAATAAAATATTTACTTTTTGCTTAGTACTTCGTGTACTTAATTTGGCCTGTATTTTCTAATAATCAATGAAGGAAAAATAAAGAAAAAGTCGCTTAGAAAATGAAATTTTATTGGAAAGAAATAACCCTAACGTCGAACTCTAAGTAATGCTTTGAAAAAATCGTATAGTTAAAGAAACTGATGGAGATGTTAAGCAGTTTTCTGAAAAAGGAACTCCTATATTTATTTTTGAATCAGGAACAAGGATAAAAAGACACGGTTGACTTGATTCGCAATACTTAGAGAAATGTCTTTCTATTCATAGTGTTGTTTTTTTCTCTCTAGACCGTTGAGACAAACTCTACTTGCAGATGAGCGCGATAATGGAAGGTAAAACTGGATAAAAAGATTTGGTAGATTTACTTAAGATTTAGGAGAATGCTACTGGAGGAAAGAAGGATTACATTTCTTGGATTACATTTTTCCCAAAAGCACGCTAAAAAGGATAAAGAAATTCCTATTAAAAAGGAATTACTGGCAATACTAGACTTTACATCTTGCTGAAATAACAGCAGACCAATTTTAGACACGATTTTGTTAGGATAGCATTAAAACGCTTATTTTTTTTTATTAACTGGAACTTTTTATTTCTGTTTATTCAAAAAAAACCTTGAAAAATATTGCTGTAACTTTTCTCAAGCTATAGATTCTGTCATTTATATCAGCGTTTGAAAAAATATTAATTGAAGCAATAGAGAGTCCTTCGATTCAATAATTACTAAAAATTAGAAAAAACGTTTTCTCGCTCTTTAAAAAAAAAAAAATCGTACCCAAAAGGCCAGTTTTAAACACACAATAAGATACACAGTGCATGAAGAAATAGATATTTTGTACCCAACGTTTTGAGTTTAGCAAACCCATAGAACCTCCCAACTCTAGCAAACTATCCAAAATACAAACACTCGCTGGATATTTTATGTATTTCTAAGCAATGTGTGATAGAAAAAGAAAAAAGATCTAAGTATAAGCGATAATTTAGGGGCAGGTGTTGCTCTAGCTTTGTAAGTGGGAGGTCCCCAGTTTGAATCCCGTCTAAGACTACCTTTTATTTGCTAGACAAAATTGTTTATAGTAAAGTATGAACTTCTAGCCCCGCCCATGGCACCTAATTGGTAGTTGGGCGTTAAGCCCCGCCTGAAAACTTAGGCTAATAATAATTACTTACTTTACTATAAGTGATGAGTTGACGCAGGTTAAAATAAAAAGCAAACAATTTTAACAGAAAATTCAATTAAGGAGCTTCTTCTAAGAGAGATCATTTCAGTATAATACACGGTCATCTAGTTTCTAATAATCTAGTAATTTTCTAAGGTGCGATTTAGGGATAGGTTAAAAGTGTACCGTGCTGACTTACAAAATTGTGTAATAAATGTTTAAATTCAGAATTTGAAAACATTTAGGATTCCGTGAATTCTATTAAGGGAGAAGTTGAGATCACAAATTCACAGCAGATTTTACTATAATTCACGGCAATCACAGAGAAAGAACAAAAAAAAAAAAAAAATTTAGTTTAATATTTACAAATGTACCATTGCATTGAAAGATATCTGAAGATTTGTGAACACAATTTGATTTATAACTGGAAACGAATGGAACAATATAGCAGCAGCTCATGGACCCCATATCTAGTTGTACACATGAATTAGTGAGAGATTCGTTCTCATGTTCATCATCCCACATTTATCTCCGCAGATCATAAATCAACTTCTCTTTTCCTCTCGCAGCATCATCGCTAGAAAAAAAAAAGAAAGAAGTATCTCCTGTTGACAATCCAAAGTTAAATCCGATAAATACAGTTAGTAACTTCCACAGTTATTACAATTTCAGATAAATGGTATTTATTCGTTGAAATGAATTAATAGTAGCTGAGTTTCAATTATCTTTGTTGGCATAAATATCGGTTGCAGTTATAACGATTGTAATCAGTTTTAATTAAACGTAAAAAATGAACCAAGATAATTTCAACAATTATATCAGTGTAATGACAACAGCAACAAACCTGTGATGTCAGGTGGTCTTAGACTCTGCGGATATCTTAATTGTATCTTCCTTGGTGTTGCGTTTATAAGTAATAACCTCAAGTTAAGTGATTGCTATCATTACCAGTTCATCTTTCTATCCAGTTAAGCTTTGATACCAATCTTTACGTAGTTCTTTAGTTATAAACGTTTAGCAAAAGTTATAATTTATTATTATTATAATTATTATTTTTATTCAATTGCTAAATAATGAACCTATTTATTGAAATTTAGAAAATAAATTTGATGAGGAGAGTTCCAATTTTAATTACGAATGATTAAACGTAGTGACGGATAAATGGTGTGCTTAATTTGTAAGTTTTGATGGATACATTAATCATACAAACAAAATTATGTATTATAAATTATTTATAGTTAAATTCAGTCATTTACATGCAAAATTTAACTTTAAAACCATAAATTAGCAATACTTTTTAGAAATTATACTATACCTCCGTTCAGTTATCTAAGAAAAACTTCTAACCGAAAAAACTTATTTTAACCGATAATAATGAATATTTTTTAAATTAAATCTACTACAAAAAAACTAGATATCTTACTTTAAACCTACAAATATGTATAACAGTAGCAACTAATTGACAGCAAAATTATTAACCAGTTAAGGAATCGATTGTAAGTATAATAAACATCGATACAAAAGTAATAATTTATGAAAAATAAAATTAAAGTATATCTTAGCAAATTTCATTTGTTATATAATTTTTATGCTTCTAAAGCCAGTATTCAAAATTCAATGACAAACTATGCAAAACAGAATTCAGATTTCTAAATCAACGAGCTAAAGAAGATTGACCAATACCATTTAATTAAGATAAAAGCACGACACAATTTAGAAATTAAAACTAAAGAATTTAAAATTTCAATCGAAAATGCACAGAACAAATAATGAGTTAAGACAGCCATTAGATGTCCAGCCAATCACCAAAGTATTGTAACCGTTAAGAGAAATCGATTTCCAGGAAATATAAATCTAAACTATTTACTAACAAGTACTTTTTCTAGAAATAATATTTAAAGATATTATGGAATAAAATGTGTTTGTTTCAACAAACAGAAAAACAGTACACAAAAAAATAGCAATGTTTTAGTGACAATAGTTATGGAGATATTGAAGGTTAAATTTTGGAAGTTTTGCTAATCGTTAAAATTTCAAACCTCTATATCTCACATTCTATTGTTCCGATTTTAATGAATTGTGTACCAGAATGTAGAGAAAACTCCGCTCTATAACTGGTATAAATAGCAATGTTTTAGTGATAATAGTTATTGAGTTATAGAAGGATAAATTTTGATGGTTTTACAAATCGTTCAAATTTCAAATCTTTATATCTCTCTTCCTATTGTCCCGAATCTAATGAATTCTTTACCGAAATGTAGAGAAAACTCTGCTCTATAACTGGTATAAATAGCAATGTTTTAGTGATAATAGTTATTGAGTTATAGAAGGATAAATTTTGATGGTTTTACAAATCGTTCAAATTTCAAATCTTTATATCTCTCTTCCTATTGTCCCGAATCTAATGAATTCTTTACCGAAATGTAGAGAAAACTCTGCTCTATAACTGGTATAAATAGCAATGTTTTAGTGATAATAGTTATTGAGTTATAGAAGGATAAATTTTGGAGGTTTTACAATCGTTCAAATTTCAAATCTTTATATCTCTCTTCCTATTGTCCCGAATCTAATGAATTCTTTACCGAAATGTAGAGAAAACTCTGCTCTATAACTGGTATAAATAGCAATGTTTTAGTGATAATAGTTATTGAGTTATAGAAGGATAAATTTTGGAGGTTTTACAAATCGTTCAAATTTCAAATCTTTATATCTCTCTTCCTATTGTCCCGAATCTAATGAATTCTTTACCGAAATGTAGAGAAAACTCTGCTCTATAACTGGTATAAATAGCAATGTTTTAGTGATAATAGTTATTGAGTTATAGAAGGATAAATTTTGGAGGTTTTACAAATCGTTCAAATTTCAAATCTTTATATCTCTCTTCCTATTGTCCCGAATCTAATGAATTCTTTACCGAAATGTAGAGAAAACTCTGCTCTATAACTGGTATAAATAGCAATGTTTTAGTGATAATAGTTATTGAGTTATAGAAGGATAAATTTTGGAGGTTTTACAAATCGTTCAAATTTCAAATCTTTATATCTCTCTTCCTATTGTCCCGAATCTAATGAATTCTTTACCGAAATGTAGAGAAAACTCTGCTCTATAACTGGTATAAATAGCAATGTTTTAGTGATAATAGTTATTGAGTTATAGAAGGATAAATTTTGGAGGTTTTACAAAATCGTTCAAATTTCAAATCTTTATATCTCTTTTCCTATTGTTCAGATTTTAATGAATTCTTTACCGAAATGTAGAGAAAACTCTGCTCTATAACTGGTATAAATAGCAATGTTTTAGTGATAATAGTTATTGAGTTATAGAAGGATAAATTTTGGAGGTTTTACAAATCGTTCAAATTTCAAATCTTTATATCTCTCTTCCTATTGTCCCGAATCTAATGAATTCTTTACCGAAATGTAGAGAAAACTCTGCTCTATAACTGGTATAAATAGCAATGTTTTAGTGATAATAGTTATTGAGTTATAGAAGGATAAATTTTGGAGGTTTTACAAATCGTTCAAATTTCAAATATTTATATCTCTCTTCCTATTGTCCCGAATCTAATGAATTCTTTACCGAAATGTAGAGAAAACTCTGCTCTATAACTGGTATAAATAGCAATGTTTTAGTGATAATAGTTATTGAGTTATAGAAGGATAAATTTTGGAGGTTTTACAAATCGTTCAAATTTCAAATCTTTATATCTCTCTTCCTATTGTCCCGAATCTAATGAATTCTTTACCGAAATGTAGAGAAAACTCTGCTCTATAACTGGTATAAATAGCAATGTTTTAGTGATAATAGTTATTGAGTTATAGAAGGATAAATTTTGGAGGTTTTACAAATCGTTCAAATTTCAAATCTTTATATCTCTCTTCCTATTGTCCCGAATCTAATGAATTCTTTACCGAAATGTAGAGAAAACTCTGCTCTATAACTGGTATAAATAGCAATGTTTTAGTGATAATAGTTATTGAGTTATAGAAGGATAAATTTTGGAGGTTTTACAAATCGTTCAAATTTCAAATCTTTATATCTCTTTTCCTATTGTTCAGATTTTAATGAATTCTTTACCGAAATGTAGAGAAAACTCTGCTCTATAACTGGTATAAATAGCAATGTTTTAGTGATAATAGTTATTGAGTTATAGAAGGATAAATTTTGGAGGTTTTACAAATCGTTCAAATTTCAAATCTTTATATCTCTCTTCCTATTGTCCCGAATCTAATGAATTCTTTACCGATATGTAGAGAAAACTCTGCTCTATAACTGGTATAAATAGCAATGTTTTAGTGATAATAGTTATTGAGATATGGAAGGTTAAATTTTTGATGGTTTTACAAATCGTTCAAATTTCAAATCTTTATATCTCTCTTCCTATTGTCCCGAATCTAATGAATTCTTGACCGAAATGTAGAGAAAACTCTGCTCTATAACTGGTATAAATAGCAATGTTTTAGTGATAATAGTTATTGAGTTATAGAAGGATAAATTTTGGAGGTTTTACAAATCGTTCAAATTTCAAACCTCTATATCTCTCTTCCTATTGTTCCGATTTAGGCGAATAGGACAGAAACCAAAGTCTTGATTGCAGCGAGTCTATTTTTTTTTTTAAAAAAAAAGGAAAGTAAAAAGTTTAAAAGGATTTGACCTTTTTGGTCCGCCGCATGCAGGCTAAAGACCGGAAATGCAAGCAGCCTTTAAAGAAAGGAGTTTCTTGTACCACTTGAATAGAGATAGGGTTAAGTGAAAGGTCTGGCCTCTTGAAGCGTCTACACTATCTATAGTAGATGGATATGTTTAAGCACTCAATATAGCACGCAGCTTCAATACGATTTCCAAGCACTATCCATCTCACTCTTAAAGTTTCATCCAAATTTGATTCTATTATACCATTCCCAAAAATTCATCACAAACTCAGATGGTATAATCAGTTAGAATGTAAAAAAGCTTATGAAGGTTGTTCATTATTCAGTTTTAGTACGGTTAATCTTTGAAATTCGTCTCTTCTTTCTGTTGCTTTAAAAGTTAAATTACGTTTAGCACTTAATAGGAAATATTTAATGTATTAGCCACATTTGTCTCCTAGTAATCTTGACAACTTTGCGGATAATCCTGGCTGAAAACGTCAAAGAAACCTTCTGGCAACCCTGATTACCTTCAAGAGGTGGTTCCGATTTGAGAATACTTATTTCCAAAGAATGTTTATCCCGTCCAGAAACTTCAACTCTGTTTTCTCAAACTCTGTTGCAGATTACTAAATCTTTTCAGTAGAAACATTATCATCTACGGAAACAGTAATATGTAGGTTGTTTTTTTTGGGTGGTCGAAATAGTTTGCGATTTCACTACCCTAAATCGTTACCAAAGTAGGGCGTTTTTAGTTTTAACGATAAATCACCAAACTTAGTGCATTACGCTGTTTTATCATCAATTCTATTTATGTATATTTAAAGTAACTCATGTGATGCTGTCAAGAATGTTAATGAAGTTGTTGTTTTATCTTCTATGACTTATGATTGTCAAATCTCAGGGCTTCAGTGTGCTGAAGATTTAATAAAGATCTTATCTTAAGATTTTTTTAAAGAGACTTACCTGGAACCCCCCATACGAGACTTAAACGTACCGAACTAAACAAACGATACAAACTTCTAGCCAGACTAGTCGACAAACGCTCAAAACTCTCACTACAGAACAAACGATGACTCTATACAGGCTCTTCTCACACCAATATGGACTTACGGACTCGGAACTTTACGGAACAGCTAAAAAATCCAACATCAATAGACTGTGCAAACACTCCAATCCAAAATACTCCGCCGCATAGTAGACGCTCCATTCTATGTTAGTAACCGCACAATCCATACAGATCTCCAAATTCCACTCGTCTCCGAACTTGCCAAAATTCGATATAAAAATTTTCATCAAAAAACTCTCACTTCATCCCAATTCATTAGCTGCAAACTTATCTTCAACTACGCTACCCTCCAATCCTCGAAGACGGCTGAGGCGCCGTTGGCCCCGTGACCAACTGGGTGACTAATGGCGGCCATCACTGGATGACCGTCATTCGCGTCTGCCACGTTATCTATAAATACACTTATCGCATTTACCTATTGTACCCTGTAGGTACAGGTGTAAATTACATTAAAAGGATTAATAAATCAAGAAGTTTTTTAAAAAATAAAGTTTTATTCCAAATCAATTAAACTACACCTGCCTTTATCGTTAAATTGGAGTCTGACACAGATAGTATCAGATTATTATTGTTGATATTATCTCTAATTGTTTTGGTAAATTGCAATTAAGTAATTATTAGTATCAATAACCAATTGATGTAATCTAAACAAGCAGAGTCAGGTTAGCAAACCAAATATAATTGGATATTGCAGTTACATATATTTACATCTTAAAGAGATTTCTTATTTGTGTAATTTTTTATTTGGAGCATTATATAATGTATAATATTATTTTATTTGGAACATTATATAATGTATAATATTATTTTATTTGGAGCATTATATAATGTATAATATTATTTTATTTGGAGCATTATATAATGTATAATATTATTTTATTTGGAGCATTATATAATGTATAATATTATTTTATTTGGAACATTATATAATGTATAATATTATTTTATTTGGAGTATTATATAATGTATAATATTATTTTATTTGGAGCATTATATAATGTATAATATTATTTTATTTGGAGCATTATATAATGTATAATATTATTTTATTTGGAGCATTATATAATGTATAATATTATTTTATTTGGAACATTATATAATGTATAATATTATTTTATTTGGAGCATTATATAATGTATAATATTATTTTATTTGGAGCATTATATAATGTATAATATTATTTTATTTGGAGCATTATATAATGTATAATATTATTTTATTTGGAACATTATATAATGTATAATATTATTTTATTTGGAGCATTATATAATGTATAATATTATTTTATTTGGAACATTATATAATGTATAATATTATTTTATTTGGAGTATTATATAATGTATAATATTATTTTATTTGGAGTATTATATAATGTATAATATTATTTTATTTGGAGCATTATATAATGTATAATATTATTTTATTTGGAACATTATATAATGTATAATATTATTTTATTTGGAGTATTATATAATGTATAATATTATTTTATTTGGAGCATTATATAATGTATAATATTATTTTATTTGGAGCATTATATAATGTATAATATTATTTTATTTGGAGCATTATATAATGTATAATATTATTTTATTATCACTAAAAGAGACGGTGCTGCCCTTCGTTTTTGGTGATTGTTTCATTAATCAAATAGGAAGAAAGATAATTGCCAATTTCAGTCAAACGTCTTTTACTTCTTGCCAAGCTTTTCAGTTAAGAACTAGGTCATCTTCAGGGTTTATGCTTACAAACAATTATAATATTTTTACATTGTTACATCTATGGTTGGCGTGTCTTCTGTCCTGACTATTTAAGGTACTGTACCACTAATAATTATTAAAAAGTATAAGCCCTGAAGATGACCCAGTCCTTTTGAAAGCTATGAAAATAAATAAAATATTATGGCAATATTCTTTCTTCCTGCATATTTTAACTTTACAGTTTTTTTATATTATAATATTATAGAATAGGGACAACATACTCAACTATGCAAGAAACAATCTAATAATGAAAGAAATCTGATATTAAGGGAAGTATTAATTTCAATATGTTCTTCAAGGATTAATTTAGTCACGTTTTACTGGCGTCAAGTTACGAATATTCTTAAGTTACAATTGTAGTTTTTAATTACGAACATAAAGTAACCTATTGTTAAAAAAATAATAATAATAAATAATGAGGATAAAGTTTTCTTAAATGAATTTAGACAAAAAATTAATGGACGGGCGTAAATAACTAGCCGTATTTTAGAAAATAGTTCCCTGAACAGTGAGACACTAAGCGCTTTCTTGTGGCAAACCTTGAAACAAGTATGACCTGAAGATGTATGCAGTATGCTTCTCTAGTATTACCGCTACAATTTTGCTGCTTAACTTAAGCGTTTTAGGCCAAATATTTTACACAATTCGTGGGTAAAAAAAACATAAAATTGTTTAACACTTCTCTGGAATATAAATCGAAGTAATAATTACGAAATTAAAGAAGGTTTTCTTCGAAAATGAAACGGATATAATAAAGCATGCATTAATTTCACATCTATTTAGTATTTCATATTTGAATAACACGCAATCAAAACTCGAATAACATGCAATCAAAACTCGAATAACATGCAATCAAGAAACTCTGTGAACAAATAAAATTTATGATTTCCAAGTCGCATTTCTGGCAGAGATAATATTTTGTAGTTTCAAAAAACAATCCTTTAATAAATTTTATTTCCTCCGTAATAAAAGTGGAAATGGTGCAGTCATATCTAATTTTAGTAAATGGAAAATACTTGTTTTTTTGATTCTATCATAGAAATTATTATTTATTTAGTAACTGTGGTAAGTTCATTTTTCACTCACAGAGTGCGAGTGGACTTTGTGAGTTAACACTTCTCTGAAAATGTATAATATTAAATATTTATTTTGCAATAGTTTAAATAATTTATTAGATCTAAAATTAGCCCGTAAAGGTTACCCATTGAAGGTTAGTAGGTTACTGAATTTAGAAACTGAATTAACTTGAGCTTTAGAAGAGTAAAAATTAAGAATTGCTGTTCATTACTTTTGGTGACAGATTCATAGTTTCAATAGGATGAAAAAATAATTGCCATTTCAGTCAGTGATACATTTATTCTGCCGAGCTTTCGACCTAGGGACTAGGTCATCTTCAGGGCTGTTGAACATATTTACAGATTGTTAACAATAATTCTATTAAAATGAATATGTATAATGTAACGAAATTTACAAAAATTATTTACCTAGTTTACAAAGTAATATTTTTACATTACAGGGTTGGTGTGTCTTCTGTCTTGTCTGTTCATGGACTGAGTGTGATCGGTCTGTGTGTATACAGGACAAATTAACACAAAACACTACACAAAACTTACATACTCCAACTCAGTCTCCTTAATTTTTACAAAAAAATCAACTGCGCAAACAATTTCATCTCACGCAACCTAAAACTTACAACAACCCAATATCAACAGGATATACGAGGGTCGTTTGAAAAGTCCGTGCAAAAATAAAAACTACTTAATTTTTTGGGGTAAACCTTTTTTATTTTTCAACATAGTCTCCTTTTAGGCTTATACACTTCGTCCAACGCTGCTCTAGTTTGTTGATCCCTTCCGAATAATAGGATTTGTCCAAGTCTGAAAAATAGCCATTCGTTTCTGCAATCACCTCCTCGTTTGAATAAAATCTTTTTCCCGCCAGCCATTTCTTCATATTGGGGAACAAATAGTAGTTCGAGGGAGCCAAGTCTGGAGAATAGGGGGGATGTGAAACGAGTTGGAACCCTATTTCCATTAATTTTGCGACCACAACTGCTGAGGTGTGAGCTGGTGCGTTGTCATGATGGAAAAGGACTTTTTTGTGGGCCAATCGTGGGCGTTTTTCTTGCAGCTCGGTTTTCAAACGGTCCAATAACGATGAATAATATGCACCTGTAATAGTTTTACCCTTTTCCAGATAGTCGATGAGGATTATTCCTTGCGAATCCCAAAAGACAGTCGCCGTAATCTTTCCGGCCGAAGGAACGGTCTTCGCCTTTTTTGGCGCCGATTCCCCCTTGGTAACACATTGTTTAGATTGTTCTTTGGTCTCAGGAGTGTAGTGATGTATCCATGTTTCATCCACAGTGACGAAACGACGCTTAAAGTCCTGCGGATTCTTCTGGAACAGCTGCAAACCGTCCTTGCAACACTTCACACGATTTCGTTTTTGGTCAAGCGTGAGCAATCGCGGCACCCATCTTGCGGATAGCTTTGTCATGTCCAAATGTTGATGCAAAATATTATGTACCCGTTCATTCGAGATGCCCTCAGCACTAGCAATCTCACGCACCTTCAGTCTTCTGTTATCCATCACCATATCATGGATTTTATCAATGATTTCTGGAGTAGTAACCTCAACAGGGCGTCCAGAACGTCCAGCGTCACTTGTGCCCATATGGCCACTCCGAAAATTTTGAAACCACTTATAAACTGTTCTAATCGAAGGTGCAGAGTCACCATAATGTTTATCTAGCTTCTCTTTAGTCTCCTGAGGCGTTTTGCCTTTCATAAAGTAGTGTTTAATCAACCAACGAAATTCTTTTTCGTCCATTTTTTGAAAATCACTCGACTTCCTCGATTCAAACGAATGCCAAACACAAAGAAATAGACTGATCTGGTTGAAACTTGGTGGGTGTTCTTCCAAGAGATGCTACTAACTAAACATAACCTCGATACGCGCCAGTAGTGCTATCTCTCTGACTTTGCACGGACTTTCCAAACGACCCTCGTAATAGAAAGGTCAAAAACAATTCTTCAACACAACAACTACCCTCTCAAAAACACATTAACCACGCCATCAAATCGTATTACGAAAAAAACCAATCCAATCAACTCATTAAGAACAACAAACTTACAAACACACAACGACACCAACCTATCCATAGAACCCAAAAAATATGCCTCACTACCATTTTAAATTTTGGATTCACTTCACTACTTTAACTTCATTGTAAAAACTAGTCCTTTGATGAAGTAAGCAATACCTAAAGTCACGTTAGTTTAATTTAATTTAAGTCACGTTAAACAGCAATATCTAAAGCTGTTTAACTCCCAATAAATTTTGATTTGACCTCAAATCACGGTTTATTTCGATGAGACCTCATTTTGGACCATTTCTTAGCTCTTCTTTCTGCAAAAAATAAGACAACAAAATGAAGCCAACAAAGAAATGAATAATTATTTCAGTAGAGAATTATGATCGCAAATAATAATCGACTTTGTTAAATATTAAAACCATTATCATGAATTACATTGAATTCATTTAGGTAAATCCAATTATTCTGCCAGCTAATTCATTTTAGAGCAACGGGCTTCCAAAGGGATTACGCTTTCCTAGCTTTGTTAAGACTTTGACTGCTATTGTGTAAGCTTCTATGCACTTTGTGACACCTTGTTTTAAGCGTATTAAGGTCATCTGGTGCTCTAGTTTTTTTTAACCAAATAATCTAAATAAGCAGATCTAAACCAGTGAGTTAAAAACCATACAATGAAAGACATGTGTGACGCATGCGTCCCTGCTATTGGCCTTATAATCGTACCGCTCAATATATCCCTTAAACACTAGAACACGGCTAACCGTTTGTGCATGTTCTTTTGCATGGTAACCACCTCTTGAGGTAGAAAATTGTTGGTTAACAGCGGGTCTTCCGTTTTGTAAACACTAACATCATCACCTTCTATGTTTGTACCGCCTACGCTTGATGACGGCATGCATTGATGGGAAACAACATCTCAAACCATTCACTAGAATGTTGAAATAATATTTCACCTCTCCTGTTGAGCACGGTGTTATTCTAACGTAAATATCATTAAAAAATGGAAAAGTTGCTTTTACAGTCAACTATTAAAAGTTAAGGGAATGTAAATTTGGTCTTTTTGCTACAAATTTCTTTAGTAAATATTTTTTCTTCATTTTCAAATTCTTTTGCAACACTCAGACTGTTTTAAAAGCACTGGAACGCAGGGGACATCAAAGCTTGTAAAAGAAGGCTGAACAAAATAAGACACTATAGAATACCCAAGCATTTTTGGGTTCCTAGACATTAGGGAAGGAGAGATAACTGGTTAAATTGGGTTCATCCTAACCAAATTAGCAATAAAGGAGATGATTGTAACATAAGCATACGAGGTGTGGCTATTAAATAACGAGACTGATGCTGCTACAGAAGAACTATGCATGCGCCAAATCCCAACGACCGACAGCTGTGCAACGTAAAGCCTTCTCTTTCGATTGCAGCGTCTCACGTGTTTGTAGAGAAATCTGTCTGACCGGAACCGTCGTTTGTGTACTAGAGGTGTTAGTTTCGTTTTGCCGAAATCATGATACTACATATGTAGTAGAGCAACGAATTGTCGTGAAATTTCACATGAAACTTGATAAAACCGCTACTGAAACTTATCTATTTATTAAAAGAAGTTTATGGCGATGAATGTTTAATCACGTGCGCAAGTTTTCGAGTGGTTCAAGCGTTTCCAAGATGGCCGAGAAGACGTCGGAGATGATGACCACCCAGGTCACCCTTCCACGTCCAAAACGGATGAAAATATCGATTATAATTAATCAACATTACTACCGTGAGGTGCTTGCTCAACTCTGTGAAAGAGTAAGGGAAAAAACGACCCAGTTTCAGGCTATCCGCCTTATTCGCCTGACCTGGCCCCATGTGACTTTTATCTGTTCCCTAAAGTCAAATCTGCATTAAAAGGGACACGTTTCCAGTCCGTTGAAGCTGTGAAAGAAAAAGCGGCACGCGTCCTGCAGGAGCTCACAGAAAAAGACTTCCAGCACTGTTTCGAACAATGGTAAATTCGCATGGAGCGTTGTAGGGATGGGGGGGGGTGTGTGTATTGAAGGTGATAATAACTAAATATATATAAATTTAAAATAAAATGTTTTACAGAAATAGTCTCGTTATTTAATAGCCACACCTCGTACTGTTAAATGGAGTTAGACAGCGAGTAACCTCTCTTAAAATTAGCTGTCATATTTCAGTCAAATTTCTCTAAGCATAAAAACCTGATGATTTAGTCCCAGAAGATAGATTAGAATTTGCACCATCCGAAATAAGCATGATACGATGAATGAAATACATTATAGAAGTCTAAACGTGGGTATGTTAGTACAGTACAAAGAAAAATGGTCGAACCATTTTGAAGAGAAGCACCAAAATAGAAAAAGCTGTAAAAAGTTAATTAAATCACTCTAGTTATCAGGTGTGGCAACAATATAAAAGGGCAATTCCAAATTTAAATTCTTCACGACTGTACGCTTTTTAGATATTCTTCTCGTTTACAAAAACAAGATCAATTTTTGATTAGACTGATTACGAGAGAAAAAGAAATACGATTAATCATTTATTTAAAAAAATCACCATAATTAGTGGATCAACAAAGATAAGATTAAAATGCCTTGTTTGATTAGTAAGATTTAGCTCTGTGATTTGCAGTTACCACAAATTGTTAAAAGGGTAAAGTTTCTTAAACATAGTACAGCTATTTCAGTTTTAAAGTTAAAAGGAACAAAAAGCTGTGACAGGAGAAAATAATAGAGGTAAAAATAGATGAAAATATAGTTTAAAAGGACGGAAGATTTCCTTTAAGCGAATCCCTTTTTGAAGTTGCCTTCTATATCTTACCGGGCTTTTCCATCTTTTATTACTTACATAAAATGAAAACTTTTTAACTTTAATATAAAATTATCAAGGAGGGAAATTCCTTGATAAGTCCTTATTATTTTACACTGAACAGAAGAGCAGGATATTGGCATCGGCAGAGTTCGACTTTGTCCTTTGCGGCCAAACAAAAAGGGAGACAGGAAGGGTTACTTGACATTCTCAGATCATCCTTAGAGTTATAAGGGTTTTCCATTTTCCTAGGGCAGTTCTTATCTTTTAGCCAACACTACCACTTTAATTAGAATTGCTTTATCAAAAGGATACTTTATATTTTTATAAAAAATGTTTTGTTTTGCTGGTTGAAGATGGTGGAATTCAATTTGAAAATAATTTATCGTATTTGTGATGATAGGAAGCTTTATTTTAGTTGAATTAGTTAACCAGTTTTGAAATTATCTACTTCAATTATACTAATTAGTTTTGAAAACATTTTTAGCCCTCTTAGTTAAATTTAGTTCCCTTATTATTGCATTTGTTGTTCCGAAATTAGAATCCGTTGATCTTTGTAATATTCAAAGAGAAACAGCAGGTTTTTATGTTTTTACTAATAATTCTCAATACTTCCGTCAAACTATTTTGAAAGTTTAGATTTTCTCTTCCTTTTTTACTCGCTGTCCGGATACAGACATTACGAGAGAATACTGTCCGGAAGCCTGAAGTCTGCTGAGTAAGGTTCAAGATCCAGTAATTTCAGATGTTGACAACCAGAAAATTAAAAAATTAAAATCAATGTAAAAAAAAATGTAATATGAATAGACAGGCTGATGCACTAATAAACATGTAAATAAAAAAAGACATGAATAGGTGCAGTTATAAAAGAGATTAGCTGCGTGGAAGTGCACTGGTCTTCCAGGTGGAGATCAAAGGTTTCGAATCCTGCTTGCCCTTAAAATTCCACATGTCTCTCGGTGCTGTCTGAAACGAGGTGACAGTGCCACTGAAAAACATTTGAGGCGACAATGATTACAGATAATTTACTCGCTTTTAATTTAAAAAATATATACAGGGTGAACCAGTAAGTATTGTCCATAGGCCTACTGTGTGAAGTACATCTAAAGTGGAGTTCAATGACGTATTGGCCAACTTAATATTTACCACCGTTCTTGAGTGACGTCACTTTTGAGTGAACACTGTTGAGTGCTCGTGAACACGTTTTCTTGTAAAACAAACGTAATTTCTCATACGAAGATAAAAGGAATCCTGGAAAATGATATACCGTTTTAAAGCCCATTAAACAAGGAAACTTTTATAAAAAAGTGCCAGCACCTAGGTCTGATAATGATCACGTAAGGGCCTAATGAGTTTTCTTAAAAATTTCGATTACTTTTATTTTTCCAGCATTCGGAGGAAGATTGAGGCTGTTTGGAAAATAACTTTTGCTTCAAAATGGTATCAATTTTTAGAAAATTTATCTATCTTTCTAACCGTGTTATCCGAATCGAATTCGGACTAAAACTTTCTGAGTAATAACATTTTTATTGGAAAAAAAAGTAATGATTTTGGGAAAAAAATTAAAGTGACGTCACTCAAGAACGGTGGAAAATATGAAGTTGGCCAATACGTCATTGAACTCCACTTTAGATGTACTACACACAGTAGGCCTATGGACAATACTTACTGGTTCACCCTGTATATATATTTAAAAGAAGGCGCCACGATAGCCGAGCGGTTATAGGTGAGACTTGCGAAGCTAATATGTATTGTGGTACTGGGATCGATTCCCGGTCTTTAGGCCTTGGATTTTATTTAATGGTTAATTAAAGAAATTTACAGTAAAGTATGTTTGCTAGTCGCCACCGTCCACAACACCTAATTGGTAGTTGGACGTTAAGCCCTGCCTGAAATAATTGGCGATTACTTTACTTTACTTTATATATAAAATAAGTGGATTTTATTGATTTGCCATTTACCTAATAAAGAGTTCAGAGAAAGGAGCCCATTACCTGGATGATTACGTCATAGTTAAGGAAAGAGAAAGGCAAAAAAGAGAACTACCAGCTCCTTTTAAGATGAAGACTGTATCAAAGAGAATGAATCCATTTTAGTAATTATATAGATTGCTTTTTCTTTTTAAATTAAATACTTACCCAAATTATTGCTCAGAACTTCAGAGTGACTAATGTTTACATTACCACCAACACGAAAACTAAAAAAGATTACCTGAGGTCCTGCGTTCAAATTTAGGCACTATAACCTCAAATTTTACTAGAATTACTAGAAGCCTCTAAAACTACTGTCCATTAAATTAACCTGATAAAATATTTTCATTTCAAGATCTCTTTAAGAACAGCAGATTTCTGCGTTAGGTCCAATTGCATAATATTAGTAATTAATTTGTCTAAAATAGATAAATTCTAAGGTACCAGGGTCGTTTGAAAAGTCCGTGCAAAGTCAGAGAGATAGCACCACTGGCGCGTATCGAGGTTATGTTTAGTTAGTAGCATCTCTTGGAAGAACACACACCAAGTTTCAGCCAGATCGGTCTATTTCTTTGTGTTTGGCATTCGTTTGAATCGAGGAAGTCGAGTGATTTTCAAAAAATGGACGAAAAAGAATTTCGTGTGTTGATTAAACACTACTTTATGAAAGGCAAAACGCCTCAGGAGACTAAAGAGAAGCTTGATAAACATTATGGTGACTCTGCACCTTCGATTAGAACAGTTTATAAGTGGTTTCAAAATTTTCGGAGTGGCCATATGGGCACAAGTGACGCTGAACGTTCTGGACGCCCTGTTGAGGTTACTACTCCAGAAATCATTGATAAAATCCATGATATGGTGATGGATGACAGAAGAGTGAAGGTGCGTGAGATTGCTAGTGCTGTGGGCATCTCGAATGAACGGGTACATAATATTTTGCATCAACATTTGGACATGACAAAGCTATCCGCAAGATGGGTGCCGCGATTGCTCACGCTTGACCAAAAACGAAATCGTGTGAAGTGTTGCAAGGATGGTTTGCAGCTGTTCCAGAAGAATCCGCAGGACTTTAAGCGTCGTTTCGTCACTGTAGATGAAACATGGATACATCACTACACTCCTGAGACCAAAGAACAATCTAAACAATGGGTTACCAAGGGGGAATCTGCGCCAAAAAAGGCGAAGACCGTTCCATTCGGCCGGAAAGGTTATGGCGACTGTCTTTTGGGATTCGCAAGGAATAATCCTCATCGACTATCTGGAAAAGGGTAAAACTATTACAGGTGCATATTATTCATCGTTATTGGACCGTTTGAAAACCGAGCTGCAAGAAAAACGCCCACGATTGGCCCACAAAAAAGTCCTTTTCCATCACGACAACGCACCAGCTCACACCTCAGCAGTTGTAGTCGCAAAATTAATGGAAATAGGGTTCCAACTCGTTTCACATCCCCCCTATTCTCCAGACTTGGCTCCCTCGGACTACTATTTGTTCCCCAATATGAAGAAATGGCTGGTGGGAAAAAGATTTTATTCAAACGAGGAGGTGATTGCAGAAACGAATGGCTATTTTTCAGACATGGACAAATCCTATTATTCGGAAGGGATCAACAAACTAGAGCAGCGTTGGACGAAGTGTATAAGCCTAAAAGGAGACTATGTTGAAAAATAAAAAAGGTTTACCCCAAAAAATTAAGTAGTTTTTATTTTTGCACGGACTTTTCAAACGACCCTCGTATGTATAAGAAATGTAAAACAGCAAAAAGTCTAGGATATGAGAAAGCCGAATTCTTTATTAATTTGAAATGAATTTAAATTGAATTAATTAAAAAATGAAATACTAGCAACACTAAAATACCAAAAATATATAAATTAATGTAACTCAAACAATCTAAAAAAAATTAAAAGCGTAAAATATAGAAGTTAGGATGGAAATGAAGGGCCGTGTTTAACTTATAAAATTAAAATTACTTAAAATGTTTCTCTTGTCGAGACAGAAATCTAAATTGTACTGATAAAAACCAGAAAAAAGTTAAAACTTTTTAACAGATTTAAGCTAAATGGAAGGGTTAACAGTTTGAATGATGTATATTGCAAAATCAGAACAAACACCCCAGTGTGGACATGTCAGTCTGCCTACTGTCCAATGGTTTCAATGACACCTGCCAGGAGATTGTCAGCAGGTTGGATATAGCTCAAATTTCCTCGCTAAATATATCAATCCTGCCCTAAAGTTTGACTATGTATTGATCTTATCCTATTTAATTGGATGATGTATATGTATTATATAATGGATGGATTGGATTATTATCTGGAGTTCTACGCTCACTTCTACATTATTTATAAAACAATATATAATCTAAAGATTGTATCATTTGCTACTGGTTATTGTACAGTTAAACAAGCCTGGATATACAATTAATTTGTCGATATAACACAGAAAGTAATACCTAATAAGATAACATCCTAGATATTGACAGATGTTCTGATTTAATGTTTGGCGATAAAGAACTCCATTCTCTAGAGCAGCGTTTCCAAACCTTTTTTGGCTGGCGTACCACTTGGTAGTGCATCATGCTAAATTGTACCACTTCGTCAAAATGATTGAATTTCATGAAATTTGTTATTCCGAGTGTGCTATTTTATTATAAACTTTGAATCGTATAAGATCTTAGTTTTAAAACTTTTGTTAAATAATTAAAATTGCGTTCATATTTTTTTCTCTTCAAAATTAATTTACAAAGTTCTTCCTTAGGATTATTATATTTTTGCCCTAATCTTCTAAATTAATATCTTTTAAACATTCAACTACCTGTAAGTACCAATTAAATTTAATGTTGCTTGGATAGAGCTTACTCATTACAATCAGTCTCTTTAAGCAGATCTTTACATAGTTATCATTTAAGTTCTGTCACATGATAATTCTATTAAATTTTCTTTATCTTTTATTGATAATGATGTAGCTTTTCCTAAATTTTCTTTATAGAAGTGGGTTTGAAATCCAATTATCATTTGTGTTTTCGGGTTTTGGAAAATACTCCATGAAAAACAATTTTAATCCAGTTAAATGTGCTGTTATATTTTCTCGTACATCTTGAGACAGACCAACCTAAGACAATTATTAACAACTTTACTGTATAATATTATTAATTAAAATAATTTTTATATATTATAGGAAAAAACGTTTCTATGATATTTTTATGATTTAAATTTTTTATGTCCGTCATTATTGATTATTTTTCGCGTACACCAACCAGCAACTCGCGTTCTAGAACGCTGCTCTAGGTGTATACCTAAATGAATACAGTGTAAGATGGTTAGTTTTCAAGCCAATTAACGTTCTATTCAAGACGTTTTACAATATCTATCAGAGTAACTTTCTAGAATCAATAAAAAAGAAAATAAAAACATTTTATGAAGAATTTAAAGTCTATTTCGAGCAATTTTTATATATTTTAGATTTACTTGGACAAGAAAGTTCTAGTAAGGACAAGTTTTAAAAGTAGAAAACTTACGATTCCCTTAGAGAAGTTTTCTTATCTTCGAGTTAAATTGATGGTACTTCAAATATTCAAAACTTTTTTATCCGAAACTATTACTTGAAATTGATTAGTTATAACTTTAAAGTGGGCTTTTACTCATGATTTTTTACATTATTTTTTAGAAGGAGAAAATACAAATAAAATGGTAAAATTTACGAAGAATCCCAAGAAGATCCCAAGCCGAGGAGATTTCTTGTAAGAAAGCGTAAAAGTTCCTCTTTTCAAATCTTGGGTCTTCAAGAATTTTGTCCGCAAACTTAGATTTCCTTTAATGATTTGGTTTTTTTGTTTATAAACTACAGAGAACAACGTAACCAATGAAACTGATGTTGTCTATTAATAGATAAATATATAAAAATAAAATCCGGTTTAGTCAAAAGCGTAATTGAACACAATAAAACGGGCATTTGGTGCAGGAAATGATGTCAAATTATTTCAAAAAGTTAGTAAATTAGGTACCAGTTACAAAGTTGTAAGTAAATATATTTTGTTGTTAGTAGGTTACCACGTTGCCAAGCCATTTTTGCCTGACGTGCAGTTCAGGCTATTTGATATTTTGACTAAAGGTTGATATATTATCACACTATATTTCATTAGATCATCAATCGATAAGTAGTTCACTTGCTTTAAAAGTAGCTATCACATCGCGCACCATTTTGTGGTATGTAAATAACTTGAAGGATGTAAATAACAACTCGTCTTCAGAAACTGTGACAAACTCTAGAAGACAAAGCCACGAAATTAAAAAGAAAGAGGGCAAAGCGAGGACAACAAGACAACGTTGCATTTCTTGCTGCTAACAAAATGTACAAAAATTCGGTATTGAAGTAGCAAGAGAAAAAAACTAAGAGTAATGACGTTTTGCAGCGATTGCCCATAAAAAAACCGTCTTTATAACCTCCCTTGCTTTAACGAAATCAATTTTTAAATGTAATAATTAATTATTGTATATAAAACAATTAAATAAACTTATGTGTTTTGTTCTATACTCAATTTTGTATAATGCCTCATTTTTTTTTGGCCGAAATATATTTTACAGAATTACATTTGTCATAAAAATATATGTTTTCAACGCATTAAATAAATATGACTGCGTGCACCACCAGTGTAGTACACGTGTACTGAAGATCAAGATTAACGTGTACCACCGGTGGTACACTTGGCACGGAACGTGTTAAAGCATGTTTCAAGGTTGCTGGTGTTTTTTAAGTTAGAACAGCTAGTATATAACGCTAGATCAAATTATAACTTTTGATGGTAGCGATAGGATTGGGCATTGAGATACCGGCATGGTAATTTGAAGTCTCTTTTTGCCAGTGATTCATGTTCAGGGGATTCCCGAAATTGGAAAATGATGGTAAGATTTCATTACAGGAACAGTGGAGGGCGCCAATGAGCAATTGACTGCGAGCGTCCGAGGCTTAGTCCCTCCACATTGACAGGTACAGCAAATCTTTCACACGTTGCTGATTTTGAAATAAGAGGTTCAGTGGTTCAAGAAAGTAAAAAAATCTTTGAAAACATCTGTTGCATTTACCTTTACAATGAGACAGCACACTGTTTTCACCTTAGTTCGCACATATGTTGTGTTTATAAGAGCTTGGTGCTGGCAACCAGAATGGACAGGTGCAATTAAACACCTGGAGTTTCCCACCTGGCCGCATGGATTGCCTCTAACACATGCTAAAGAATAAGTTATTACATCCCTAGTTTTATAATAATATTTTATTAAGAACGTTAATTACAGAGCGCCTGGGATTTTATGCAGAAAATGGATTCAAAACATTGAAATTAATTAACAGCATCACTTCTTTGATTTTTTTTACATTAAATTCTTGAAGAGGGGGGGCTCAGGAGCGAATCCAGGCGTTTTAAATTTTAATTTCGTATTAATCCATGTTATTTATATTAATTAGATACCATTATTCAAAGAAACATTCCAATAATTTCAATAAAAAGACTGAGAAAAACAAGGCATCAGCGACAGAGGCGATTATGCTGAAATATTTCTAAATTCTTCGAATTTAAAGACAAACAAAAATGGGATCAGCCACAACTTAAAGAAAACCAAGCGTACAACTATTAACAGACCACGCCTCTTCGTACCTATTTTAACCTTTCACTTTTTCGTGTTCGCCGGAAATAGGTTAAACAAGAATGCTTAAGGTTAAAGGTGAAATCTTAAGGAGAATTACTCTGTAACAATGTTATCTTTGGTTATTTTCCTTGGTTAATTTTTTTTAAATCTCAGGAAGGTGCACGAACAAATTTTTAAACCGAGTTTAGTGTCTACAAACGTGCGGACGGATCCTAGAAATAGGGAGATTTGCATCTTTTCGGACAGCCAGGCTGCACTGAAGGCCCTTACTTCCTTCAGAACTACCTCTTCCCTGGTTTGGGAATGCAGAAAAGCCCTAGTACTAATGGCTCGGCACGATAAAGTTCGGCTGGAATGGGTGCCGGGTCATGTGGGGATTAAGGGGAATGACACAGCTGATCGACTGGCACAGGAATAGAGCTAACACTCCTTTCATTTGCCAGAAGCCTGTCCTGGAAATCACCAGGGGTGCAGTTTGTGCGGCTCTCAGAGATTGGATTTGGACAGAGCACAAGAAGAACTGGGTGATGTGCTCTGGGGTTAAACACAGTAAGTATATGTTGCATTGGCTGTGTAAAACTAAGAACCAAAGAGGCTCTGTGTTTGGCTCTGATTACAGGCATGGTAGGTTCAGGAAGCAGTTCTGTACAAGGTGGGGGCTTATTAGCTTGGAACCGTTGTGTCAGGAAGAGAAGGAAACGGCCTCTCACTGGCTGTGTTGCAATCGAGTGGTTGCGCTATGAAACCTTTGGAACCTTGAGACCAAAAGAAATAGTAGCGCAAAACGAAATATTAGGGATGTCCTCAACCTCTTTAGAAGGGAAGGTTTCATCTACTAGATCCAAAAGGGAGCTGGCACAATAAGCCTCTAGTAGCTGCGGTGCCATGGGGCATAGTTTACGTCCTGTTTCTAAATCTAAATCTAATAGTCTACAAACCCTCTAAAAATTACAATAGATTTTCTAATTTTGTATGGGGTTCCACTCTGAGTAATTCTATTTGTAAGTAACAAGCCATTTGTTACTTACACTGGGAAATCATAAAAAGTTCAAATTTGAACTGCAAAGGAAATTGCCAATAAGCCTTGGTCAAAATCGATAAATCAAAAGTTTCCTATTCCGATTGGAATTTCACAATATTGTTAAACTCTTTTCAAAAATTTAGGCATTAACATTGTTCCTGACGGGCCGCAAAACGCCAGGACATGGATCTTTAGCAGCTTGTATAAAGATAAAGATGGTGTCCGCCCTTGAAACCGACTGACGGCGAGGTTATCCCCAGTAAAGTCACCAGTCCCTGTACTGGCCGGCAGGTGAAGGACCCGTGTAATGGTAGATCTACTAGCCTGACTTAAACCACCATTCTCTGTTCATCTCTCTCTTGCAGGCCACATCTCACCTTCTCTCCTTTTTTTTAAAAAAAGCAGGAAAGGATCACTCTCCACTACGGACCGTTTGAAAAAAAGATGAACTGAAGGACATTCCAGGAAGCCAATAAGTAAAAGTAGGTTGCCAGAGTTGCTGGAAATTTGAAAGAGGCTATTTGGTCATTCCATCCACACTTTACTTTTAGCCACTTTATCGAAATAAATCTTGTCACAAACCTTAACACAGACGTTTCCTGTATCACTCTTAAAACCTTTAAAATAAGGTCCATCTCTTTATTTACTTTTTTGTTTGCCCTCCACCAATTCCAAAAGAAATAAATCTGACGTCTTTCCCTTACACGAAATCTGTCCCAATATAAGGATAAGATACATTTACGATTATCAACATTATACAGTTTATAATCTGAAATATAAACTTAAAAAATTTCACTCAGTACTAAAGCTCACTTAGATGCATTACTACTTCAGTGTACTTAAATATGACGGGCTAAACTTTGACCATTCTTGAACAGCTCAACACTCTACCATCTTTAAACTACTGTTCTTTCTTCTAAAATCCTTATAATTACAAATCGAGCCGATCATTGCACAATTCGATTAGCTCCATAAAACAAAAAAGATGGAGAAATGCAATGAAATAATGATCATTATTTTATAAACTTCCGTTTGAAATATAAAGTCAAATAAATTTACCATTATCATACAGCGGCTGCTACATGAATTTGAGTTGAATTATTGCAACGATTTACATTAGAGAACGGAGTTAATCAAAATGGCTTCTGAAATAAATTATTTATTATTCAATGGCCGTTTTGGCCGTTTAATGGTGTTAGTCTTTTATTATTTAGAAAATTTATTAAAAATATAAAAAGCTATGGACTGAACTAAGTGCTTTGACACTTAAATTTTAGATACTTCAAAAAAGAAAAAGAGGTGTTAATCGATTTGTGCAGTGAACGATTCAATTTGGCACACCAAAAACTGATATTTCCAACGTAAAATAAGAAATCTAACCGTTTAAAATTAATTCTTTTACCAAGTACAGGGAAGAAGTAAAAATAAAAATGCAAAAATATAAAATGCGGAATCGTTATTTGCAATAAGAAATTTAAAATGTATTTATTTATTTTCTATTAGCTCACAAACCGATTAAATCCTACAATTTTGTAAACTTGACACTTGCATAGATAGATTAGACTAGGGCGGCCTCCAAGGCCTACGCCACTGTGACCCCTTTGGGTCTATTGTGGCTCCCCTCACTCTAAAGCTCACCCTCCAGACCTGTCCTTTTAATCAGACTCTTGGGTAAAGCTCACCAGGCCTTGGTTTTTCCTCCCCGATAAGTAACATCCTTAGCCACACGAGCCCCACACACTGACCGTGCAGTGCCGTTTCCTCCTCTTCCTGACAGAACCTACAGAGGCTATCTGCCAGGCCTATGCGATGCTTGTGTTTTCTGAGCCTGCAGTGGCCCAGTTAATAGACGTACAATTATCCTTATAGCCACACGGCCTTGACGGATTAATTCTGCAGTCAGCCTCGGCGAATAGCCTTTAATAAACTCCTTCGCCTGTCTCTGCCCAGTGGTGGGCAAGCCACCACTCCTGAGACCTACTCTGCACCCATAAGATAATGGTCGCAGACTTAACACACTTCGGAACCCCAAAACAGGGCTCCGGGCCAACGAAGTGTCCTGCAGAGCCTTCCCGGGTGCCAATGACCAGGTACCCAAACCAGAAAGACCTTATTTTGGTCACTAATTTCCTACAGGGCACCCAGACAGTCCCAAACCAGTTTAGAGTTGACCTGATAGGAACTAATAGCTCGTAGAGCAGCCTGACTATCCGAGAAAATTAAGACCTTAGAATTAATAATTCCTTGCCCATCAATCTCGGTAGCGCAGAACCTAATTGCAGCTTTGGCACTTGCATGTTCGTAATATAATAGAAAAATAAATTTCACTTACTGTAGTAGAAATCAATAAAGTTAACAAAAAAATAGAAAGCAATTACAGTAAAGTGAGTTCATAAAAAAAAAAAATCTTTAAGTGCTGACTTGATAATTTCACGTTTAGAAAGTTTGTCCTACGTTACATTCAACGCCAAAGTACACCCTAATGTCCAGTTGAAATCATAGAATAAGTTACTTTCTAAAAGTGGACAGAGAGCAAAAAAAGAACTTTCAACTAAAAGTAGAACCAATTGGGATCAATATAGGAGCAAGAAATTTACGAACTGAGGACAGGAGAAACCTCAATTCCAGCTAAATGGATTTCCGTTTTCTTGCTTTACACTGACAAACACTGAGAAATGGAGGAAAACTTTCTCTGAGAGAGAGAGGAGGAGGAGGATTCCAAGTTTTTCCTCCAGAGGAAAATTACTTGAAAAACTCATTCTGATACACAAGGGAGGACTGTTTGCTAGCTGTTTATGATGAAATGAGAGGTGGATCCACTCTAAAGGAACTGGCCAGTTAATACAGCTTCTTCGTATCCATGTGCAGCATTCAACCTTTTTAGGCTGGCCAAATTGGGAAGATCAAAAAAGTAAAGATGTTTTTTCTCTACCTCCAAAAAAGTTTGTTTATTATCTATCGAATCGTAAAGAAGCTAACAGTTCCTTTTATCGATGGAAGTCTCTCTATTAATTGAATAAAGTAAAACTCTAGTTTTGAAAATGCAGTTAAGTCCACCAGTACTGGATAATAACGCAGTTAGTATACATCATTCACTGGTTTCGAGCTTTTATTATCCATTATCAGAGATAGAATTTATCAGTTTGGTTTATAGATTTCGAATAGTGAAGGAGGTTACTTGGTGTTACCAATGTTATTATTAAACAGTTCGTTAATAGGTTTGTAAAAAAATACTGATTATTATTATGATTATGATTATTATTTTTGGGTAAGTAGGATCCTAAGGACAAAACCCGAAGGGAATTCCTGAGTAACATGCTCTCGCAAGGTGTCCTCTTTTCTCACAATTTCCGTTACCCACATAGGAAACTTTTCCACAGAATAAGTATAAAAGAAAATTCAGGATCTATGAAATTGTTGGCAATTTAGTTTGCTCATTAACTTTTTGGATTTTTCCTTTTAACAGGATTATTTTTAGACATAATATTGTACCCAAATTCATTATCCTACCAATTTCTAGTTACCCCCCCTATTAAAACTGTACAGTCTCTCCATCTACGTACATCAATATTGTAACGTAGATCTATAATCGATATTACTGAAGAGGAGAAGTGACTTTAGAAGGAGTTATAAGAATGCCTGCATATTCTTCACCTATCTATTGGTTGGCTTTATTGTTTTAGAGATGACAATCTACCAAATATTCCTAGCTAGATTGCTCCTCAAGAAGTTTATTAGTCCAATTTCAAGCAAACCAATATTACTTATTCAGATGAGGAGAGTATACAGGCTTGATATTTATGGCCCAGTTTGATCCGAGATGCTCATTATACGAGCAAATGGTTTGTTAGCTGTACGAACCATAATGTTTAACCAACAAGACAAGCAAAATACTCCACTGGTAATACAGAATAACTGGGTTCAATCTGGCAAGCTCTGGTATAAAGCGCTTAATTAAGGTAACTAGTTTATGACTAGGTGATTTACTATTTATAGATTGAAACAGTAACAACCATGGCGGTATGTCTATTTATCATTAATTATAAACGTGTCCTAAACAATAACCTGACCTTAGTGCAAACCTTAAAAAAAAATAATTTAACATCAAAAATGGATCTCATAAAAATAAAAATAAACCTTTATTCAGCATAAAAAAAGTAATAAGTACAATTTTAAAAGAAGAAATCGATTTCTCCTGCTATCGAACAGAAAATCGATTTAACAAAAAAGAAACAAAATAATGGCTACTTTTACAGGGCCGCTTTACGTCCAACTACCAAATCAGATGACGTGGATGCAGGCGAAACACATTTTCCTTTTTTACAAATTTATTACATTAGCCATCAAAAAAAATTCAAAGCCCTATACTAGGGGAATCACGTCACAAAATTTCTAAGCTTTGGAGGCTTTGCCTCTATCCGCTCGGCCAAGACTCAGAAAAGTCTAAGAAAAATCGATGGTTTACCCACATACAGTTACGATTCTTTGCGACCAAAATTTACTTTTTCCGGTCAATTTTCTGTCTTATTAAGTCTAATTGTACGTTTTTTTGTATTTTCCTTGTTTCAAGTATGAGATATTTCAATCTGAATGTATCTTTTGGATATTGTAAACGTTTTCCAGGTCTTAGTGAGTATACGAGGGTCGTTTGAAAAGTCCGTGCAAAGTCAGAGAGATAGCACTACTGGCGCGTATCGAGGTTATGTTTAGTTAGTAGCATCTCTTGGAAGAACACACACCAAGTTTCAGCCAGATCGGTCTATTTCTTTGTGTTTGGCGTTCGTTTGAATCGAGGAAGTCGAGTGATTTTCAAAAAATGGACGAAAAAGAATTTCGTGTGTTGATTAAACACTACTTTATGAAAGGCAAAACGCCTCAGGTGACTAAAGAGAAGCTTGATAAACATTATGGTGACTCTGCACCTTCGATTAGAACAGTTTATTAGTGGTTTCAAAATTTTCGGAGTGGCCATATGGGCACAAGTGACGCTGAACGTTCTGGACGCCCTGTTGAGGTTACTACTCCAGAAATCATTGATAAAATCCATGATATGGTGATGGATGACAGAAGAGTGAAGGTGTGTGAGATTGCTAGTGCTGTGGGCATCTCGAATGAACGGGTACATAATATTTTGCATCAACATTTGGACATGACAAAGCTATCCGCAAGATGGGTGCCGCGATTGCTCACGCTTGACCAAAAACGAAATCGTGTGAAGTGTTGCAAGGACGGTTTGCAGCTGTTCCAGAAGAATCCGCAGGACTTTAAGCGTCGTTTCGTCACTGTGGATGAAACATGGATACATCACTACACTCCTGAGACCAAAGAACAATCTAAAGAATGGGTTACCAAGGGGGAACCTGCGCCAAAAAAGGCGAAGACCGTTCCTTCGGCCGGAAAGATTATGGCGACTGTCTTTTGGGATTCGCAAGGAATAATCCTCATCGACTATCTGGAAAAGGGTAAAACTATTACAGGTGCATATTATTCATCGTTATTGGACCGTTTGAAAACCGAGCTGCAAGAAAAACGCCCACGATTGGCCTACAAAAAAAGTCCTTTTCCATCACGACAACGCACCAGCTCACACCTCAGCAGTTGTGGTCGCAAAATTAATGGAAATAGGGTTCCAACTCGTTTCACATCCCCCCTATTCTCCAGACTTGGCTCCCTCGGACTACTATTTGTTCCCCAATATGTAGAAATGGCTGGCGGGAAAAAGATTTTATTCAAACGAGGAGGTGATTGCAGAAACGAATGGCTATTTTTCAGACTTGGACAAATCCTATTATTCGGAAGGGATCAACAAACTAGAGCAGCGTTGGACGAAGTTTATAAGCCTAAAAGGAGACTATGTTGAAAAATAAAAAAGGTTTACCCCAAAAAATTAAGTAGTTTTTATTTTTGCACGGGCTTTTCAAACGACCCTCGCAATGTGTACGATATGTATGTATTATACACAAATATTCTTTAAGAATATATAATTATATATTTATATTTTCGTTTATTTATTCATATTCTTTTTTCTTCTAAAATAATACTGAAGACGGAGCGTTTATTTCAGAGTGCTGAAGTATAAAAAGTGCAAAGCATTAGTGCTAAAAAATAGAAAAAGAACATAACTTTGTTAGAACTGCACTTTGGTTTAGAGACAGATCTTTACAGACTTGCGAACATCTTTTTTATCAATGGCTCAGGGGAGAAATATCCGTTTTCATCACCTGGTAACCAAGGTCTGTGAAAGAACTGGAAGCCGGCAGTATAATAAGAAAGATATAGTTTTCTTAAGATGCCAAATATAATCTTGGAATAATAATTAAAATAAAAAAAATATATCAAAAAAATACACACTTGAAATTTTAAATATAATTATTTAAATAGAATATTTTATAATTTATTTATATGAACACAATTTTCTTCATATAAAATATCGATTTTATGTTTAATTTAAACAGGCAGTGGTGACTATATAAATACCACACATAACCTGTTTAACCAAACTGGAATACCTTCTCTACCAGCTGTCTGCTATGACATCATACTGAAATTGAAGCAGTCTGTGTGTTCGTGTGTGTACATGCTAATGTGTGAGGGTGAGATAAGGTGGCAGATATGGGAGGAGGGAATCATGAAATATTCAGCTCCATACAGACTCCTAAGGTTGTGGAAACTTCTAGGTAGTGGTACGTAGTAGACGCTTCGTGGTTATTCGTTTCTTCTCAAAGAGAAAATGTTAACTTTATAGCAAATATATCACCTAATATTTTGCTAAACTTGATGCGTCTCGGCTCCTATAATGATACTATTTAAGAGGCAAATGATAACCTTCTAACATATTAACAAAATTTATATTTATTATTTTATTAACCACTTAAAAAATAAAAATAAATAAATAAAATAAAAGTAGGGTAGATTCTATATACTCGTAGTTCTATAATTGGTTGAGTTATTATTGTCATATGCCTTGGTCAGAAAAATCTATTAGAGCGGGGTCTCCCACATGTAAGTTTGCACTTAGTATACTTGGGAACAAATGAAAGCCAAAAAATTACTATGTACTAATAATTACTTATCATTCAAAACGACAGGACAGAAACGTGCGTAACCCAACTGTAAGATACCTAAGTGTAACTCTAAATTGCCACGTGGAAGGATAGAGTTTTACAGATGCAAGATACACTTTCCTTGCAGGCAAAGTATAAGCTCTTATTGTAGGTATACAAGATGGTGGTAAGCCTCATGCTTGCTGTATGCATATCCAGCTTGGAGCTTGACATTGCAAACAGCCAAGGGGCACAAAATTATGAAGAAAAGCATTCCCGAATCTTTGCATTTGCTGCTCTAAGTAATAACTTGCGCTGCAGAAAAATGGGGAACTACAATGCTGGCTTGTTTTATTATTATTATTATTTTTAATGATTTAAGGCGCGTCAACATCTGAGGTTATTGGCGCCCGGAGCTTTTTTCCGTGCACTGCCGACCTCTGGACAGTGTTCTCTCGGTACAGACAACACTGTCTATCACCGGACAGTGAGCTGTAAGAAGCTTTTAGGAAGAGAAAATCTAAGGGTCAGCAGCTGGATTCGAACCTGGGTATTATTTTTATTGTTAGGAAAAGTACGGAACGCAGATGGCTTCGGTACAAAGAAGAGGAGCGTTCAGGATCGCCTCTTCCTATCTAATGGTCTCGCAGCCTGCGGCACTGGTGGTGGCTGGAGTGATCCCCATCGATTTGTTGGCTCAGGAAAGTAAGATGGCTTACGATCTAAGGGAAGTCCTCGGTAGATCGGAGGCGAAGGTGGCGGCTAGGGTATCACTCTATTCAGTCCCTGGCATGAGAGGTGGCGGACGGACGCCCGAGGCAGATGGACAGCACGGCTCATTGGCAATCCTTCTGAGTGGGCCGGAAGAAAGTATGGCGAGGTCGACTACTACCTCACCCAGTTTCTAAACAGAGCACGGGTGTTTCACCTCGTACCTGTATAGGATGGGGAAAGTTGGAGACCCTGTCATGTATCTTCGGAGACTCTGATCTCGATGACGCCCATCACACATTCTTTCTGTGTAATAGATGGGTGCCGGAGAGGGAGAGCTTGGAGCAAGAGATCGGGGAGAATCACGCCCGAGAACATAGTAGGGATTTAGCTCTCTCACAGATCCTGCTGGGGCCGGGTGGTTACCTTTGTTAAGGTAATATTAAAAAGAAAGAAACAGGAGTTGGACTTCCGCCTGCTCCTGTCGTAATAAAGTCTAATTAAGTCCGGTGGGAGCTCGTATGAGCTACTGTTAGGCACCACCTTAAAGTAATACGTAAGTGGTTCCAAGGTGGGTTTCTGTGCCTCTAGGGGAGGTGGGTTTTTTAGTGGGTGAGGGTCCCACATACCGTGGGCATTTCCCCATGATGATGCATAATGCATTTTCCCCCTCCATTAAAAAAAAATTATTATTATTATTATTATTACTCGTATTATTATTATTATTTTAATGATTTAAGGCGCGTCAACATCTCAGGTTATTGGCGCCCGGAGCTTTTTTCAGTGCACTGCTGGCCTCCGGACAGTGTTCTCTCGTTACAAACAACACTGTCCATCACCGAACAGTGAGCTGTAAGAAGCTCCTAGGAAGAGAAAATCTAAGGGTCAGCAGCTGGATTCGAACCCGGGACCTCCGCGTGGGTGTCCAGTATATTATTATTATTATCCTCCCCACTCATATCTGGGTAATTTAAAGGGGTAAAATAAGACGCTCCTTAATAAAATTCTTTTTTTTTAATTTTGTAAACTTCTTTAATGGTGAAGGTAAACTACCTTTTTGCCAGAAGTTCTGAGATTAAAATAAAACAAAACAAAAAATTATAAAAAGAAATACGGATTAAATAACCAAATAATTTATTGGAGCAATGGGACAATTTCAAAATACAAGTGATGATGTATAGTGATGATGCAGTTGAACAAAGACCACAGGCTTTTTGTGTTAGCAAATGTCGGAGAAATTTTGTGCTATTCAATGATATAATAACCCGATGTCCGCATCTTGCATGCGTGATAGAGTGACCAATTTCACTGAAATGGCTTAAAAACTTTAATGAATTACAAGATGAAAGATTGTTGTGTAAAACCACGTCTGGGGTTAGTAGAATGGCCGACATGTGCGCCTGACTGTAAAACGATATAAACTAAACAAATGAGCTTAGCTGTCATGCGGGATTAGTATACACATTATTGCATTTCCCATTGTCAAACTTGTGCTGTTATTGTGATGTTCAACTTGACTTTATAAACTTTTAACTTTATTATTTTATATTTGGTATTTATTTGTTTGTTTTTTTAAATTTTTTAACAATTATTTCAGCTACCAATTACATGATTTTCTAGTCCAACTTCTATTCTAACTACTCTAAAAATTGAAAGAGCTTTTATAGCTCTACGAAGACGTAGGAGGAAACGAGGATGCTAAAAAAGAGGACGACACGCAAGAGATGATTACCAAACTTCCTGCGGAACCATTGAAAAATGACCATCGTTCAATCTGTTATTCTTAATTATTTGTTAATTCAATTTATTCTGATCACCTCAATAATAATTACCATTTCTTTACTCTTTACTGAAAAAATGTTACGAGGTAGAAGCAATGTAAGGTCTTCTTGAAGGCTCTGGCAAGACAGGACGAAGCTCGAACTGAGAAATATCAAAGTCACTGGCCATCTTCAGGAAAGATCTGCCGAAAAAAATGGGACTATTGCTGAGAAAATGTAACCCCAAAAAAAGATGAAACTGAGTTAAACATCATTTAAGGTAGGGGTTGCTCTTTCTTTGCTAAAGAATCCTTATGACAGTCGCATGACGGGGCTCACTAATGCCCCTGGATATTTTTTACAAATTTTACCGCGTTGATGTAAGTTGTATTTCTATGTGGGTCAAAATGAGGCTTATTCGTAGCCTCAGTGCAAATTTATTCCATTACGAAGGCTCTAGCTCACAAGATTAGGATAGATAATAAGAATTTTTATAACTAAAATAACCGCAGTATTTAAGAAAGAGTGGTTTTTAAATTCGAAATTTAAATAAATTATTATTTATTAAACAGTCTTGGACGACGCTCCAAATTACCCATTGAATTTAAACGCTTAATATACAACACTATTCTCAAACCGATGTAGACTTACGGACTAGAGTTGTGGGGTTCAGCCAAACCTACTAACATACGGACTGTACAGGACATTTCAGTCAAAACTCCTCCGACAGATAGCTGACGCTCCTTTCTACGGTGACTAACCTCACTCTTCACAACGACCTCCAACATTCCCTTTATAGATCAACTTGCCAAGATCAAATACCAAAAATTTTATACTACTCTCTCTACTAGCTCTAATCCTCTTGTACTGTCTCTCGTTTCCTCTGACATCCCTAATACTCCTCGTCGACTGAATCGCCAGTGGCCCCGCGACTTCCTTGCAGGCTGAAGACCTAAACGCCATTATTCTCCCATCTCTCCTCTCTCCTACTCATATTCTTCTCCTCACGTTCTCCTCTCTCCTATAGAGAGTGCTACCGCTGGGTAGTTTCTCTCCTCCCGCACCAGTTCATCACTCTCGCCTCCTCACATTCTCCTCTCTCCTATAGAGAGTGCTACCGCTGGGTAGTTTCTCTCCTCCCGCACCAGTTCATCACTCTCGCCTCCTCACATTCTCCTCTCTCCTATAGAGAGTGCTACCGCTGGGTAGTTTCTCTCCTCCCGCACCAGTTCATCACTTTCTCCTCCTCACATTCTCCTCTCTCCTATAGAGAGTGCTACCGCTGGGTAGTTTCTCTCCTCCTGCTCTCCTCCCGCACCAGTTCATCACTCTCTCCTCCTCACATTCTCTTCTCTCCTATAGAGAGTGCTACTGCTGGGTAGCTTCTCTCCTCCTGCTCTCCTCCCGCACCAGTTCATCGCTCTCTCCATATTTACAAAATAAATAAATAAAAATTTATTAAACAGAAAGACTAATTTTCAACAACCCAAATGGTAAGCTGAGGGTTTTTCATTTCTTTTTCCCATTATTATTTACTTTCATTTTTCTGAAACTTATCACTGTCAGCTGGAGGTTATAGTATTTATCACTGGCACTCCAATGTGTATCTCTATATATTTTCACTTAATAAATAAATTTTTATCTATCTTCACAAATGGTATACCATGAATTTTCATTGTCAAAAATAAAACAAGAACTCTCTTAGTTGATTGCCTATATCTCAGAAGCAATAAGAAAGGTCTATACACAGCAGACAATCCAATTAAAATCAAAGAAATGGAAAAAGAAACGGCTAAGTTCAAACAAGACGAAGCAGCTAAAAATCAAAAGCTTTGCAAATAATTCCACTCATGCCCAATTTTCATAAGAATAAAAACAAACTAATTGGAAGGAATCTTGAACCACCATCTCCATGGCAACCCACAAATGAAAATAGCAAGCCATAGTAACACAATCAACTAAAAAATAATGACGTAAAACACCACTTTACATGTAAAAGTACTGAATAGAAAGAGCCGAAGAATAATGACAAAAGATTTCTTATGGATGAAACAAGCTTTAAGAAGATGGGAGGTTGGATTAATCCAATTGCAATTGACAATACATATTGATTTAACAATATTGCGATTGGTTGCAATATAACATCAAGATGGAGATTAGATTGATTTATTGTTATTAGCCAATAGACGTTGCCTCTTTTATTTCTTTTATTTTATTTTATTTGAATAATCCATTCGTTTCCTTAAAGCGGAGAAAGATTTGTAGCTGGTCTGGTGACTTTTCTATAGAGCACCATTTATCTTCTTAGTTTCTTATTCCGCTATTTGGAAAATGGAAACCTGTTTTCTACCACAACATCTTTTCTTGCAATATCCATGTCTTTTGTAGGCAACTCTTTTAGAATCAATATTTATTGAATGATACTACTTATTTCAATTTCAACGTTTCGGAAGTTAATAATAATTTCCAGTGATTATTCTGGAAAAACCATCTATTTGTCTAACTCTAAAAAACTCTGCAGACTTGTTCCAATTTCTGTCATTTAATACAGAGGTACCTCGGTTTTCGAACGACTTGACTTTCGAACAAATCGGTATTCGACCAAGAAATTCTGAAATCTGAACAAACATTTGGAACTCTTATATTTACACTTTTAGATCTTATTTCTTGTTTAGATAAATGTTTTTACATAAAATACTAAAAATTAGGCCAGTAAAAACGGCACATTTCTGGGCCTTAGAAACGAAATAAACTACATAGTTTACATTATTTCTTATGGGATAAATTGTTTCGGTTCTCGACCCAAATAGTTCTCAACCGCACTTTCGGAACGAATTGTGGTCGAGAACCGAGGCCACAATTTTAATTTTTTCTGATAATTAACTACATTTTAAGTTAGCAGATTACAAATCAAAAACTACTCCAATCCAAATTACTCCAAAGTATTTTTGTTTTTTTAAATTTATGCAGTAATTTACAAACTGCATTTAAATATAAACAATAAGTACGATAAAGTTTGCAGTTAAGTTATGCATTTACATTTACTACCCATGTAACATGCCGTTTTTGCTCAATTTCAGCAACGTATTTCTTGAAATCTATTTAATTTATGTTGTTGCAAAAAATTACAGTTATAAAGGAGGATTTGCCCTATAATTTAAAGAAAATTTGGGAATTTTATCTTTTATAGGAAAAAAGAAAAAAATTGTCAAAGTTGAGTGTTTTTCAACGTTACGCTTTTTCGTGCAGTTTTTGACGATCCTACCGGACAGTTTAAATAAGTACAGTTAGTTTTTATATCTTTTCTGAAAATAACTTTTATTCAAAATGATTCTGTTTCATTAATCTTTATCAAAGAAATTAATCCCTCAAAATAGTTATAGATAGATATAGAAATATTATGGACAGATAAATAGATATAGAAATTTACGTAAAAGATTATTCAAATCTTGTTTTTGTTTTAAAACCAATTATTAGGTTAAGTCTATATCTAATCTAAACAGAGGGATTATTCTAATTAATGATTAAACCATTTTTTAATTAAAATATGATTATTATCAGGATAATCAATAATAATAATAATAAATCGCAAAATGCCTGAACCAGAGATAAGTAACTATAAATTTTTAATTTTTAGCTTAATGGGCGAAGGTACTTTTCTATATTATAAATAGGAATTAAAAAAAATATATATATATACATTATTTTATCGCATTTCTCCACTTTTTTGTTTTATGGAATTAATCGAGTTGTGCAGTGAAATGGCTCGAATATTTGTTGGGTATTTTTAATTAACAAAAACTGAATTTACTTTGTAATTTTTGGCTGCTCTG
The DNA here is from genome assembly GCF_049639745.1 of Rhodnius prolixus. Taxonomy (NCBI): domain Eukaryota; kingdom Metazoa; phylum Arthropoda; class Insecta; order Hemiptera; family Reduviidae; genus Rhodnius; species Rhodnius prolixus. The sequence goes on along the minus strand of NW_027411634.1, from coordinate 10,795,860 downwards.
AAAAAGTATGACATCTCGTGTTTACTGTAGTAAATGGAATAATAATTGTAGATTGTATCTGGCAAATTATTTTTTAAAATTAGAGTTGACTATTGTAATTATTTTCAGACCAAATAAATCAGAGTCATAATAAATATTAATAACAAGTATTTTAGAAAATTATGTAGTTCGCAAGAACTGTAAACTATAATAAGTTGCTCTGTTTTTTAAAAAAAAGTGAAGCACAAACTTATTTAAGATAAGCGATCACTGTTAAATATGCTTTACATCTTGTTAATGGGCACTAAAGTAAGCTGAACGTTTATCAGCTGTTTTTACAGTTGTGAAAATAAGTTTTATTAAATGGGCAATAAAATGGAAAATTTTGTGAGGTGGCGATACTTTTTTGTTTTTTTAAAAAAAAGAAAATCAATGTTAATGTACGATATTTTCTTTCTGAAGTTATGGTATTTGGAGTCATTCACGAAAGCGATTCAAAACGAATCTCTTTGAACTTTAACTCGTTCATATATTAACTTTATTGGAAATGATTTGGGCGGTATTGATGGAATTTTTACCAAAACGCCATTTCAGATAGCTGCTGTTACCTGTTAACATTTGATTATTGTTAATCAAAAGTAAGATGCAAAGAATAAATGCTAGTTATTTTGCCGAGCTTTCAACCTAGGGACTAGATCATCTTCAGGCACTGAGCAACAGAATTTTAGTAGGTAATTGATTTCGTAAGAGAGGAATAATGTTACTCTTTTCTCGGCATACTGGTGATGGTCAGTATTTTTAGTTTAGTACAAGAAAACATTAGCCAGAGGCTGACAATGAACTGGAAAAAAAAAAAGTGGCTGTGTCATGGACCCGGCCCCGTGTGTTGTACGTGAATACGTTTACGTAACGGGTTATATTTTTTATATAAAATATTTTTATTTATGTATTTAGGATGAAATCAAGGAAACAAATCGACGATCGAACTCAATCTATGCGTACACAGTCCGTTGTCGATGTAGAAGCGATTTCATCATCCACTTGCATAATTTCAACCGCCCCAGCTGCAGATGTACTGACACCGTCGTTGATCCGCTCGGCCGCATTCATTCTTTTACATTCCCGGTTGACTCGGTCATATGGTGTTTTATTATTACCATTCGATTGTTCTTGAGAAGCCCTTTCCAACCGTATACGATCTCTGTATTTGGTTTAGGCTTTTCGACGCGTATAGGCCGACATTATATATTTTTGATAATATTTTTTTATTCTAACACCTTATTATATTCACTGTCACTATTTTACACCAATGTTTTATATACAATCGATAGATCACGTGACGACAGCTGACGATTAAAACTTAAACGAACATCGTGGCTTCTCCGAGTCAAAAGTTATACAAATTGCAAATCTCGATACGCAGCAAAATGATGTCAAAATGGCGGCGCTTCCCCCTCGACCGCGCGCGATGCGTCACAGTCCTCGCTTATCGTAATGAATTCTTTGATCCTTTAGCTATCCAGTGGTCTAATTTAATTTTGGATGTAGACCATAGATTCGAAACTATAATGCCAAACTGTATCCACCGATTTTGTTATCATTAGATTTTTTGGATTGCCACCATATGATTCAAATTTAAAGACGTATTCACGTCAAAATCCTAAACCTATTATCCTCACATCCTAATCATTCAGACATTTGATGGAGGGGAGGTTTACTTTTTTGCCTCACAAACTCTTCAGCGGACATGAGACCCAATTAGTGAACAATGTCTCCATTGAGAAAAACCAACCAGTTGCCTGAGATTGGTCACTAAGAATCTCTGTACGAGAGAGTTTTGAACTGTTACCTCAGAGCACTTCGCTAAGGATACATTCTTGGTTTAGGACCGTAAGGCTGCCGATTTGGCAACTCTGGTCATACTCTTGTTTCCCGAAATCCCATCCTATACGCAGCAAAATGATCTCAAAATGGCGGCGCTTCCCCCTCGACCGCGCGCTTATCGTAATGAATTCTTTGATCCTTTAGCTATCCAGTGGTTTAATTTAATTTTGTATGAAGACGATAGATTCGAAACTATAATGCCAAACTGTATCCCCCCATTTTTTTATCATAAGGTTTTTTGGATTGCTTCCATATGATAGCAAATTTAAAGACGTATTCACGTCAAAAAGCTATCGGCGCCAATAACCAGATGTTAAAGAGCTTTAAATTTTAAAAAAGGTACTTTTTTTTAGTAAAAATGAAACAAACTTTTTACCAGAGATGAGCCTAACCTTTAAAAAAAGGATCGTAAAAATAAAAATTCAGTCAGAAAAGCGGTGAAAAACACATACGTCGGAAAAGCTAATTTTAAAGGGGAAAAAATGAAGAGATGCAATATTAATTCTAAATATTACTATTTAAAAACGCTAATCTAAAATTTAAAAAGTTTTAATGTAAAACTTTAAACTAAGTTTTAGCAGAGATAATTAATGAAAATATTATTACATCGCTAACAACTTCCTATTTTAAAAAGTAATAAAGCGCATGGCTATTTAATGAACTTTTTTACTTTACAACAATTTGATTTAAAAAAATAATAAAATAAAGAATGAATTTGGATTCAGCTAGTTTCGTAGTTTGCTCAATAATAGCATAATCCTCGAACAAATACAGACTCCCTACTGAATGAAAATAAAATAAAAGTTAATTGCCTCGATCTAAGTTTACGATGTTACATTAGTGTGAATAGAACTAGATTCTGTTTGCCTTGCCATTTTGTTGGTCTTCAATTTTAACGACCTGTTGAATAATTCAAATATAATGCTGACGTTGCTTGGGTTTTTTTTCGGTTCTTTATTTGGTGCTTCAAACAATAACAAAGAGAAGGTAATAAAAATTTATTAAATTTGTTTCAATTCAAAGTTTGAAACACTTTACTAAAAAAAGCAAAGAAAGGTTGATGAATAATATTAGCACTGAATAATGCGGATTAGGGAAATTTTAATATTTATTGAGCATTATTTAAAATGATGGGTCCGAATCTTGAGGGGCCTAAATTCCATGAGGCCATAGACAGATTTTTGAGTTTTAAATAAGTGCACAATCCAAAATTCTCCGTCAGATTACGAATTCTCCATTTTATGTCTCTAACTTCACCCTCCATAACGACCTAAAGATCTCATTCGTAACTGACGAATCTAAATCTAAATATAGAAAATTCTTTGACTCTCTTCCATTCTGTACAAATCCTCTTGTTCAAAATCTTGCCTCCATCGTCCTCCAAGACGATTGAAACGCTGTTGGCATCGTGAGCAGCTTTCAATAGTGCAAGAAACTCCAGCGAGAGTGTTGCCGGTGGGCAGCTTCTCTCCTCTAGCTGATCCAGGTCATGAAGTCTTCTTTTATCATATTCACTGATTGCATTTTATTCTTTTTGTAGATTGTCAATAACAAATAAATTAAAAAAAAAAAGTGCTTTGTTTGGTTAGGCGCATATTAGAAGGTCAGCAAAATTCATGAAGATGTTGGCTAGTCTTTCTTTGAGTTTTCGTCAGCTAGACCTAAACCCTGAAGAAATGTCCAATCCCTATTTGAGTTTTCTTCAGCTATATTTAAGCCCCGAAGAAATGTCCAGTCCCTATTTGAGTTTTCGTCAGCTAGACCTAATTCCTGAAGAAATGTCCATCCCTATTTGAGTTTTCTTCAGCTATGTTTAAACCCCAAAAAATGTCCAGCCCTTATTTGAGTTTTCTTCAGCTATTTTTAAACCCCGAAGAAATGTCCAGTCCATATTTCAGTTTTCTTCAGCTATATTTGCACTCTGAAGAATTGTCCAGCCCCTATTTGAGTTTTCTTCAGCTATGTTTAAACCCTGAAGATGTCCAGTGACATCAGCAAACGTCCAGTGACAGTTTGAAGATGTCCAGTACCTATTTGAGTTTTCAAGAAATGTCCAGTCCCTATTTGAGTTTTCGTCAGCTAGACCTAATTCCTGAAGAAATGTCCCGTCCCTATTTGAGTTTTCTTCAGCTAGACCTAATCCCTGAAGAAATGTCCAGTCCCTATTTGAGTTTTCTTCAGCTAGAACTAATCCCTGAAGAAATGTCAAGTCCCTATTTGAGTTTTCTTCAGCTAGACCTAATCCCTGAAGAAATGTCCAGTCCCTATTTGAGTTTTCTTCAGCTATATTTAAGCCCCGAAGAAATGTCCAGTCCCTATTTGAGTTTTCGTCAGCTAGACCTATACCCTGAAGAAATGTCCAGTCCCTATTTGAGTTTTCCTCAGCGACACCAAATCCTCCCCGTTCTTTGCCCAAGACATCAGTTAGTACACTGTAATTACCATCAGTTAATAATATAAAGCATAAGCCATTCTGTAGCCGCTGTCTAGAAGTTACAAAGTCTTATTCGCAAAGTAAACTATTTGAACAGACTGGACTATGCTAAAAATTTAGTGTAGATAACGTTTAATCTTAATTACAGTACAGTTGAAACAACTAATCTCTTTTCAAGGTTTTGTTTCATTTACACGTTTTGATATCGTGCAAGGAATACTTGATTTTCCCTTAATATGGGGGTACAGAAACAAATTTAATTACAGAAGTTTATTTTTTACAGATATTTATTTGAAAAAAATTCTATTTAATATTATGAAGTATATCAAAAGAAATGATTTAAATTTACTCGCCTAATAAAAAGTAGAAAACTTCTCATTTTTAACTTCGTACTTTTCATATCAATTTAATTAAATTTTCCTAAAAAATAATCTTATTTCCAGAAAAGTCTTTTTCCAATAAAATTTTCATTAATTTCAAAATTACTTTAGCGACTGAAAAGGGAAGAATATTTACGTTCTTAGAAAAGCCTGAAGGTTATTTTATTTTTTTTTTCCGCAACAAATTACAGTTTTTCTTCCAGGAATAAGCATTGAGAAATTTCCACTCTCAAAATGTAATTAAATTAAATCTTTTTTTTTCTCTCATCGTATTTTGTTTGATACATAACGCTTGTTTTGAGAGCAATTTTCCGTCCCCCACCCTGTGGATCACGGAAATAAAAGGAGGTGAAAAAAAAACGTCTGCGTACATAATTAATTATCAAGGTATCAAGGTAGCAAGTGTTTTTATAACAGTGTCGTTGCCTACGTAATAAAGATTACGTACTTCATTATATTATTTTAGAAAAACAAGTTCCGTTTAAAGCATCATTAAAAAATTAAAAAGGAAAACAATGACGAATGAAGTAGCAAATAAATGTCGCATCCTAATTAGAAAATATCAGGCGCTCCCTAAAATGATTCAAATAAAATTTGTTGATCCAGTTACAAAATTGGGAGGAAAAAAATCTGAGAAAAAGGATAATTCCCATTTTGAAATTTACTACTCTGTAGTTTGGTCCAACACATTTTTAAATTGCATTCCAGAGAAAAGAATTCTCACATTTTTCTACCAAAATTTTCCTCATCAAATTTTCTTTGAAAAATTTTGTCAAAAATAAAATTTAAAGACCAAAGATTAGTGCAATGAATATCGAAAGTTGAAAGAGAATCGTTTCATTCGACTTCGATAAAACTAAAAAAAAGTAGTGAAAAATATATCCAATAAATAAAGGTTATCTCGATCTGTGTAAGAAACAAGGCATAGCCCAGATCAATTACATTTCAGCAAATAAAATCAAATTGTCTAATAATGAATTGATGTTAAAAATAAAATCAGAATTAGAGATAGTCTGATACGGAAAGCAAATAGAGCTAGGTATATACCATTAGTATTTACAAAGAATTAGAGTTGGATTTAGGGGAAAACGGATATATTCATGATAAAAACAGTATTAAGTTTATTAATGTAATAATGAAGCTGAGAGGTGCACTGTTTAATTCAAATTTTAGGGTAAACAGGGACGAAAATGGACACTATTGTGCTCTCTGTAATCTTGGAGCGGTGGAAGATATCATCCATTTTATTGGGGAATGTCCCGATTTTATAGGAGTTCAGGGTACAGCACTTGGGAAATAGAAAACTCCAGAAAAGTGAAATTATTCTTTATTTGAATGGCCTTGATTGGGGGCAAGCTGTATAAGTACACAATATCTCCGCTTGGAGTTATAGACAATTTTTAATAAATTATTTTAATTTTTAGTACAGAAATATGTTTAGTTCCGAAGTTTATATTATTGTAAATTAGAGTCAAGTCGGCAGACGGACTAAGTCCATGCTCGAAGTGTGTTTTGTTTTGAATCAAAGAAATGTTTAGATTATTTTGCTTATAGTTAGGATAAATATTTTGTTTTTCTAATGTTTGTAACTTCTTGAATAAATACAATTATTATTATTATTATATCCAATAAAGTGGTTCAACCGCTGTGAAATTCTAATGACACAGTTAATATCCCTTTCGACACAACCTTTGGATAAGTGTAGAAAATTCATACAGTAAAATGGTTGAGACGCACGCGGAAACCATTTTCCTCCCAAAAAATAAAAATGAAACGCGATAAATTCGACGCAGTTTTTTTTTAGGTGAAAGATCTCTCGCAAAACTCATTAACGCCACAGGTAGTATCCTCTCGTTACAAGAAAACGCTGTCTATCAACCAGAAAGTAAAGCTGTAAGAAGCTCCTAAGAAAGTTAATCACAAAATCAGAAAGTCAAATCACATCCAAGAAACTGGATTCAATCTCCGTAAGGGAATACAGAACTTGTTAACGTGTTGTATTTGGTCAAAGATGTCTGTAAACGCGATTAGTTTATTTAGATTATAAGGTAACTGTGAAAGACACAATCAACTAATGAATAAACCTCTGATCATGGAGGGAAATCCTAAAAAAAAGGTTAGGAATAAAAAAGAAAAAAAAAACAAAATGGATAAAATCAATGATAATGACTTCTTTTTAGCAATCTTCATCGATTATTATCTTTAATATTCTAAGTCCCTTAAGTTGACTTACAAAACTATGCTTTAATTAAAGGAATACGTAAGTAGTAAGTTCGATACGTCCAAGTGAAAAGAAACAATAACTTTGAGAAGTCAGGAAAAGTTTAGATAGATTTGCGTTAATAAGATAATGGCCAATTTTACTTTAAGACTGAACTTTAACTAAAATAAGTGTAAATTCTATTTTATCAAGACTAACGCTGGTATTAGTAATATCTTATTTGCTGGTACAGAATTTACTGTTATTTTAATAATTTTTAAAACCTAGTTGGTTAAAATTTCATCCTTCAGCGGTTTTGAATTGTTTAGCCACAATTCATAGCGTCAGAAAGTTGAAATAATTAATTATTTACAAGTGTACGTATGATTTATTTGGCGTAGTGTGCGCGTTTAAATGATTATAGAGAACAGTTAGAGGGTAATATGTTTTTGGAGTAGGTAAGTCAGCATTTGGTAGTTGTGAGCACGAAGGAAGGTGGTTGTCCAGCCAAAATGCAGCGCCAATATTCTACACTTTGAGAGAAATGTAGCTCTAACGAGGAGTGTGGCCACATTGTGGCTACATAGACGATAATTAACTGGCTGGCCGAATATAATGGTCTGATTAATGAGACCGCTGCTAGAAGGTTCTGGGCTATAGTGCCATAGTTATTCTCCCAAGGGAGATAAGGCTTTAGAGAGATTGGATGGAATGACTGAACTTTAGTATGTTTCCATTTGGTTGAATTACTGAACCAATTCCAGAAGGTGAGGAATTGAAAATGGGATTTCTGATGTGAGAGAGCCATGAAAGTTTGAATGAAATCCTTAATGGTATCTGTTATTAGCACCAAAACATCCTTTATCTGGCCAAAGCAATTAAAAGACTCCAATTTTTCCTTAGTTTTTTAATAATGTACCTCAAAATCAGGTCCACTCTAGATGTATTATCTATCCTGAATACCCGACCTTAAAAGAAGATGAGATTACACCAAAATTTTCTAGTCAAAGTAACTAAAAGATTCTAATTTTCCCTTGGTTTTATTATAAAGTACTTCAGAATTAGGTCCACCATAGATGAACGAGGAGTGGCTATCAAATAACGAGACTGATGCTGCTACAGAAGAACTATGCATGCGCCAAATCCTAACGACCGACAGCTGTGCAACGTAAAGCCTTTTCTTTCGATTGCAGCGTCTCACGTGTTTGTAGAGAAATCAGTCGTTTGTGTAAGAAGTGTTGGTTTCGTTTTGCCGAAAACATGATACTACGTACAAATGTAGTAGAGAAGAGTTGGGCAAAAATTTAATCAATTAAAAAACAATTGAATTAAACCGAAATTTAATTTTAATCATGATTAAAATTAAAAAATTTAATCGGCCAAAATTAGTTGATTAAAATTAAATTCACTTTTAATTTAATCGGAATTTAATCAATTAAAATTTTTAATCATAACTAAAAATTAAGATTAAAATTAAATAATCATATATTTAATTGATGGAATTAAATTCCAAATATAGTTTTAATCACTTTGGACGATTAAATTTTTAATTTAATCAAAATTTGAGAGATTAAATTTTTAAAACCAAACATTGCCAACGGTTAAACCAGAATCGGACCAATGCATCTTTATACCGCCTAGCTAGTGCCTCTTCTCTATCAATATTATCACTTTTCCCAAACTTGGCACCTTCATTCTACCAGTCTGGTGACTCACCTATAACTTGTTAGTGACTCTCAAGACTTAGATAGGACCACCATACACTCACATTTAACCATGTTAACCACTCACTAGACTTTATATCTTCTACATTTATAGATCTGTGCACAAAATAACTATAGTTTTTAATTCAGGAAAACAAAGAATACAAGAGAACAAAATTCCATACCAATACGTGGTTCACAGTGGGAGATATAGAACGGCCATAATTTTACAGAATTTCATAACCCAAAAAATTTTCAACCCTTTATATCTTTTACATTTATAGATCTGTGCACAAAATAACTATAGTTTTTAATTGAGAAAAACAAAGTGTATAAGAGATAAAAATTCCATACCAATACGTGGTTCACAGTGGGAGATATAGAACGGCCATAATTTTACAGAATTTCATGACCCAAAAAATTTTCAACCCTTTATATCTTCTACATTTATAGATCTGTGCACAAAATAACTGTAGTTTGTAATTGAAAAAAACAAAGTGTATAAGAGAAAAAAATTCCATACCAATACGTGGTTCACAGTGGGAGATATAAAACGGCCATAATTTTATAGAATTTCATGACCCAAAAAATTTTCAGCCCTTTATATCATCTACATTTATAGATCTGTGCACAAAGTAACTATAATTTTTAATTGAGAAAAACAAAGTGTATAAGAGATAAAAATTCCATACCAATACGTGGTTCACAGTGGGAGATAAAGAACAGCCATAATTTTACAGAATTTCATGACCCAAAAAATTTTCAACCCTTTATATCTTCTACATTTATAGATCTGTGCACAAAATAACTATAGTTTTTAATTGAGAAAAACAAAGTTTACAAGAGAACAAAATTCCATACCAATACGTGGTTCACAGTGGGAGATATAGAACGGCCATAATTTTACAGAATTCATGACCCAAAAAATTTACAACCCTTTATATCTTCTACATTTATAGATCTGTGCACAAAGTAACTATAATTTTTAATTGAGAAAAACAAAGTGTATAAGAGATAAAAATTCCATACCAATACGTGGTTCACAGTGGGAGATAAAGAACAGCCATAATTTTACAGAATTTCATGACCCAAAAAATTTTCAACCCTTTATATCTTCTACATTTATAGATCTGTGCACAAAATAACTATAGTTTTTAATTGAGAAAAACAAAGTTTACAAGAGAACAAAATTCCATACCAATACGTGGTTCACAGTGGGAGATATAGAACGGCCATAATTTTACAGAATTCATGACCCAAAAAATTTACAACCCTTTATATCTTTTACATTTATAGATCTGTGCACAAAATAACTATAGTTTTTAGTTGAGAAAAACAAAGTGTATAAGAGATAAAAATTCCATACCAATACGTGGTTCACAGTGGGAGATATAGAACGGCCATAATTTTACAGAATTTCATGACCCAAAAAATTTTCAACCCTTTATATCTTTTACATTTATAGATCTGTGCACAAAATAACTATAGTTTTTAATTGAGAAGAACAAAGTGTATAAGAGATAAAAATTCCATACCAATACGTGGTTCACAGTGGGAGATATAGAACGGCCATAATTTTACAGAATTTCATGACCCAAAAAATTTTCAACCTTTTATATCTTCTACATTTATAGATCTGTGCACAAAATAACTACAGTTTTTAATTGAGAAAAACAAAGTGTACAAGAGAACAAAATGCGATACCAATTCGTGGTTCAAAGTGGGAGATATAGGACGGCCATAATTTTACAGAATTTCATGACCCTAAAAATTTTCAACCCTTTATATCTTCTACGTTTATAGATCTGTGCACAAAATAACTACAGTTATTAACTGAGAAAAACAAAGTGTATAAGAGAAAAAAATTCCATACCAATACGTGGTTCACAGTGGGAGATATAGAACGGCCATAATTTTACAGAATTTCATGACCCAAAAAATTTTCAACCCTTTATATCTTCTACATTGATAGATCTGTGCACAAAATAACTATAGTTTTTAATTGAGAAAAACAAAGATTATAGGAGAACAAAATTCCATACCAATTCGTGTTTCACAGTGGGAGATATAGAACGGCCATAATTTTACAGATTTTCATGACCAAAAAAATTTTCAAACCTTTATATCTTCTACGTTTATAGATCTGTGCACAAAATAACTATAGTTTTTAATTGAGAAAAACAAAGTGTATAAGAGAAAAAAATTCCATACCAATACGTGGTTCACAGTGGGAGATATAGAACGGCCATAATTTTACAGAATTTCATGACCCAAAAAATTTTCAACCCTTTATATCTTCAACATTGATAGATCTGTGCACAAAATAACTATAGTTTTTAATTGAGAAAAACAAAGTTTATAAGAGAACAAAATTCCTTACCAATTCGTGGTTCACAGTGGGAGATATAGAACGGCCATAATTTTACAGAATTTCATGACCCAAAAAATTTTCAACCCAATATATCTTCTACATTTATAGATCTGTACACAAAATAACTATAGTTTTTAATTGAGAAAAAAAAAGTGTACAAGAGAACAAAATTCCATACCAATTCGTGGTTCACAGTGGGAGATATAGATCGGCCATAATTTTACAGATTTTCATGACCCAAAAAATTTTCAACACTTTATATCTTCTACATTTATAGATCTGTGCACAAAATAACTATAGTTTTTAATTGAGAAAAACGAAGTGTATAAGAGATAAAAATTCCATACCAATACGTGGTTCACAGTGGGAGATAAAGAACAGCCATAATTTTACAGAATTTCATGACCCAAAAAATTTTCAACCCTTTATATCTTCTACATTTATAGATCTGTGCACAAAATAACTATAGTTTTTAATTGAGAAAAACAAAGTTTATAAGAGAACAAAATTCCGTACCAATTCGTGGTTAACAGTGGGAGATAAAGAACAGCCATAATTTTACAGAATTTCATGACCCAAAAAATTTTCAACCCCTTATATCTTCTACATTTATAGATCTGTGCACAAAATAACTATAGTTTTTAGTTGAGAAAAACAAAGTGTATAAGAGATAAAAATTCCATACCAATACGTGGTTCACAGTGGGAGATATAGAACGGCCATAATTTTACAGAATTTCATGACCCAAAAAATTTTCAACCCTTTATATCTTTTACATTTATAGATCTGTGCACAAAATAACTATAGTTTTTAATTGAGAAAAACAAAGTGTATAAGAGATAAAAATTCCATACCAATACGTGGTTCACAGTGGGAGATATAGAACGGCCATAATTTTACAGAATTTCATGACCCAAAAAATTTTCAACCTTTTATATCTTCTACATTTATAGATCTGTGCACAAAATAACTACAGTTTTTAATTGAGAAAAACAAAGTGTACAAGAGAACAAAATGCGATACCAATTCGTGGTTCAAAGTGGGAGATATAGGACGGCCATAATTTTACAGAATTTCATGACCCTAAAAATTTTCAACCCTTTATATCTTCTACGTTTATAGATCTGTGCACAAAATAACTATAGTTATTAACTGAGAAAAACAAAGTGTATAAGAGAAAAAAATTCCATACCAATACGTGGTTCACAGTGGGAGATATAGAACGGCCATAATTTTACAGAATTTCATGACCCAAAAAATTTTCAACCCTTTATATCTTCTACATTGATAGATCTGTGCACAAAATAACTATAGTTTTTAATTGAGAAAAACAAAGATTATAAGAGAACAAAATTCCATACCAATTCGTGTTTCACAGTGGGAGATATAGAACGGCCATAATTTTACAGATTTTCATGACCCAAAAAATTTTCAAACCTTTATATCTTCTACGTTTATAGATCTGTGAACAAAATAACTATAGTTTTTAATTGAGAAAAACAAAGTGTATAAGAGAAAAAAATTCCATACCAATACGTGGTTCACAGTGGGAGATATAGAACGGCCATAATTTTACAGAATTTCATGACCCAAAAAATTTTCAACCCTTTATATCTTCTACATTGATAGATCTGTGCACAAAATAACTATAGTTTTTAATTGAGAAAAACAAAGTTTATAAGAGAACAAAATTCCTTACCAATTCGTGGTTCACAGTGGGAGATATAGAACGGCCATAATTTTACAGAATTTCATGACCCAAAAAAATTTCAACCCAATATATCTTCTACATTTATAGATCTGTACACAAAATAACTATAGTTTTTAATTGAGAAAAAAAAAGTGTACAAGAGAACAAAATTCCATACCAATTCGTGGTTCACAGTGGGAGATATAGATCGGCCATAATTTTACAGATTTTCATGACCCAAAAAATTTTCAACCCTTTATATCTTCTACATTTATAGATCTGTGCACAAAATAACTATAGTTTTTAATTGAGAAAAACGAAGTGTATAAGAGATAAAAATTCCATACCAATACGTGGTTCACAGTGGGAGATAAAGAACAGCCATAATTTTACAGAATTTCATGACCCAAAAAATTTTCAACCCTTTATATCTTCTACATTTATAGATCTGTGCACAAAATAACTATAGTTTTTAATTGAGAAAAACAAAGTTTATAAGAGAACAAAATTCCGTACCAATTCGTGGTTCACAGTGGGAGATAAAGAACAGCCATAATTTTACAGAATTTCATGACCCAAAAAATTTTCAACCCTTTATATCTTCTACATTTATAGATCTGTGCACAAAATAACTATAGTTTTTAATTGAGAAAAACAAAGTTTATAAGAGAACAAAATTCCGTACCAATTCGTGGTCCCCAGTGGGAGATATAGAACGGCCATAATTTTACAGAATTTCATGACCCAAAAAATTTTCAACCCCTTATATCTTCTACATTTATAGATCTGTGCACAAAATAACTATAGTTTTTAATTGAGAAAAACAAAGTGTTTAAGAGATAAAAATTCCATACCAATACGTGGTTCACAGTGGGAGATATAGAACGGCCATAATTTTACAGATTTTCATGACCCAAAAAATTTTCAACCCTTTATATCTTCAACATTTTTAGATCTGTACACAAAATAACTATAGTTTATAATTGAGGTAAACAAAGTGTACAAGAGAACAAAATTCCATACCAATTTATGGTTCACAGTGGGAGATATAGAACGGCCATAATTTTCCAGAATTTCATGACCCAAAAAATTTTCAACCCTTTATATCTTCAACATTTTTAGATCTGTACACAAAATAACTATAGTTTATAATTGAGAAAAACAAAGTGTACAAGAGAACAAAATTCCATACCAATTTGTGGTTCACAGTGGGAGATATAGAACGGCCATAATTTTCCAGAATTTCATGACCCAAAAAATTTTCAACCCTTTATATCTTCAACATTTTTAGATCTGTACACAAAATAACTATAGTTTATAATTGAGAAAAACAAAGTGTACAAGAGAACAAAATTCCATACCAATTTGTGGTTCACAGTGGGAGATATAGAACGGCCATAATTTTACAGATTTTCATGACCCAAAAAATTTTCAACCCCTTATATCTTCTACATTTATAGATCTGTGCACAAAATAACTATAGTTTTTAATTGAGAAAAACAAAGTGTATAAGAGATAAAAATTCCATACCAATTCGTGGTTCACAGTGGGAGATATAGAACGGCCATAATTTTACAGATTTTCATGACCCAAAAAATTTTCAACCCCTTATATCTTCTACATTTATAGATCTGTGCAGAAAATAACTATAGTTTTTAATTGAGAAAAACAAAGTTTACAAGAGAACAAAATTCCATACCAATACGTGGTTCACAGTGGGAGATATAGAACGGCCATAATTTTACAGAATTCATGACCCAAAAAATTTACAACCCTTTATATCTTCTACATTTATAGATCTGTGCACAAAATAACTACAGTTTTTAATTGAGAAAAACAAAGTGTACAAGAGAACAAAATGCGATACCAATTCGTGGTTCAAAGTGGGAGATATAGGACGGCCATAATTTTACAGAATTTCATGACCCTAAAAATTTTCAACCCTTTATATCTTCTACGTTTATAGATCTGTGCACAAAATAACTATAGTTATTAACTGAGAAAAACAAAGTGTATAAGAGAAAAAAATTCCATACCAATACGTGGTTCACAGTGGGAGATATAGAACGGCCATAATTTTACAGAATTTCATGACCCAAAAAATTTTCAACCCTTTATATCTTCTACATTGATAGATCTGTGCACAAAATAACTATAGTTTTTAATTGAGAAAAACAAAGATTATAAGAGAACAAAATTCCATACCAATTCGTGTTTCACAGTGGGAGATATAGAACGGCCATAATTTTACAGATTTTCATGACCCAAAAAATTTTCAAACCTTTATATCTTCTACGTTTATAGATCTGTGCACAAAATAACTATAGTTTTTAATTGAGAAAAACAAAGTGTATAAGAGAAAAAAATTCCATACCAATACGTGGTTCACAGTGGGAGATATAGAACGGCCATAATTTTACAGAATTTCATGACCCAAAAAATTTTCAACCCTTTATATCTTCTACATTGATAGATCTGTGCACAAAATAACTATAGTTTTTAATTGAGAAAAACAAAGTTTATAAGAGAACAAAATTCCTTACCAATTCGTGGTTCACAGTGGGAGATATAGAACGGCCATAATTTTACAGAATTTCATGACCCAAAAAATTTTCAACCCAATATATCTTCTACATTTATAGATCTGTACACAAAATAACTATAGTTTTTAATTGAGAAAAAAAAAAGTGTACAAGAGAACAAAATTCCATACCAATTCGTGGTTCTCAGTGGGAGATATAGATCGGCCATAATTTTACAGATTTTCATGACCCAAAAAATTTTCAACCCTTTATATCTTCTACATTTATAGATCTGTGCACAAAATAACTATAGTTTTTAATTGAGAAAAACGAAGTGTATAAGAGATAAAAATTCCATACCAATACGTGGTTCACAGTGGGAGATAAAGAACAGCCATAATTTTACAGAATTTCATGACCCAAAAAATTTTCAACCCTTTATATCTTCTACATTTATAGATCTGTGCACAAAATAACTATAGTTTTTAATTGAGAAAAACAAAGTTTATAAGAGAACAAAATTCCGTACCAATTCGTGGTTCACAGTGGGAGATAAAGAACAGCCATAATTTTACAGAATTTCATGACCCAAAAAATTTTCAACCCTTTATATCTTCTACATTTATAGATCTGTGCACAAAATAACTATAGTTTTTAATTGAGAAAAACAAAGTGTACAAGAGAACAAAATTCCATACCAATTCGTGGTTCACAGTGGGAGATATAGAACGGCCATAATTTTACAGATTTTCATGACCCAAAAATTTTCAACCCCTTATATCTTCTACATTTATAGATCTGTGCACAAAATAACTATAGTTTTTAATTGAGAAAAACAAAGTGTATAAGAGATAAAAATTCCATACCAATTCGTGGTTCACAGTGGGAGATATAGAACGGCCATAATTTTACAGATTTTCATGACCCAAAAAATTTTCAACCCCTTATATCTTCTACATTTATAGATCTGTGCACAAAATAACTATAGTTTTTAATTGAGAAAAACAAAGTGTTTAAGAGATAAAAATTCCATACCAATACGTGATTCACAGTGGGAGATATAGAACGGCCATAATTTTCCAGAATTTCATGACCCAAAAAATTTTCAACCCTTTATATCTTCAACATTTTTAGATCTGTACACAAAATAACTATAGTTTATAATTGAGAAAAACAAAGTGTACAAGAGAACAAAATTCCATACCAATTTGTGGTTCACAGTGGGAGATATAGAACGGCCATAATTTTACAGATTTTCATGACCCAAAAAATTTTCAACCCCTTATATCTTCTACATTTATAGATCTGTGCACAAAATAACTATAGTTTTTAATTGAGAAAAACAAAGTGTATAAGAGATAAAAATTCCATTCCAATTCGTGGTTCACAGTGGGAGATATAGAACGGCCATAATTTTACAGATTTTCATGACCCAAAAAATTTTCAACCCCTTATATCTTCTACATTTATAGATCTGTGCACAAAATAACTATAGTTTTTAATTGAGAAAAACAAAGTGTATAAGAGATAAAAATTCCATACCAATTTGTGGTTCACAGTGGGAGATATAGAACGGCCATAATTTTACAGATTTTCATGACCCAAAAAATTTTCAACCCCTTATATCTTCTACATTTATAGATCTGTGCACAAAATAACTATAGTTTTTAATTGAGAAAAACAAAGTGTATATGAGATCAAAATTCCATATCAATACGTGGTTCACAGTGGGAGATATAGAACGGCCATAATTTTACAGATTTTCATGACCCAAAAAATTTTCAACCCCTTATATCTTCTACATTTATAGATCTGTACACAAAATAACTATAGTTTTTAATTGAGAAAAACAAAGTGTATATGAGATCAAAATTCCATATCAATACATGGTTCACAGTGGGAGATATAGAACGGCCATAATTTTCCAGAATTTCATGACCCAAAAAATTTTCAACCCCTTATATCTTCTACATTTATAGATCTGTACACAAAATAACTATAGTTTTTAATTGAGAAAAACAAAGTGTATATGAGATCAAAATTCCATATCAATACATGGTTCACAGTGGGAGATATAGAACGGCCATAATTTTTCAGAATTTCATGACCCAAAAAATATTCAACCCCTTATATCTTCTACATTTATAGATCTGTACACAAAATAACTATAGTTTTTAATTGAGAAAAACAAAGTGTATATGAGATCAAAATTCCATATCAATACATGGTTCACAGTGGGAGATATAGAACGGCCATAATTTTACAGAATTTCATGACCCAAAAAATTTTCAACCCCTTATATCTTCTACATTTATAGATCTGTACACAAAATAACTATAGTTTTTAATTGAGAAAAACAAAGTGTATATGAGATCAAAATTCCATATCAATACATGGTTCACAGTAGGAGATATAGAACGGCCATAATTTTCCAGAATTTCATGACCCAAAAAATTTTCAACCCCTTATATCTTCTACATTTATAGATCTGTACACAAAATAACTATAGTTTTTAATTGAGAAAAACAAAGTGTATATGAGATCAAAATTCCATATCAATACATGGTTCACAGTAGGAGATATAGAACGGCCATAATTTTCCAGAATTTCATGACCCAAAAAATTTTCAACCCCTTATATCTTCTACATTTATAGATCTGTACACAAAATAACTATAGTTTTTAATTGAGAAAAACAAAGTGTATATGAGATCAAAATTCCATATCAATACATGGTTCACAGTGGGAGATATAGAACGGCCATAATTTTCCAGAATTTCATGACCCAAAAAATTTTCAACCCCTTATATCTTCTACATTTATAGATCTGTGCACAAAATAACTATAGTTTTTAATTGAGAAAAACAAAGTGTATATGAGATCAAAATTCCATATCAATACATGGTTCACAGTGGGAGATATAGAACGGCCATAATTTTACAGATTTTCATGACCCAAAAAATTTTCAACCCCTTATATCTTCTACATTTATAGATCTGTACACAAAATAACTATAGTTTTTAATTGAGAAAATCAAAGTGTATATGAGATCAAAATTCCATATCAATACATGGTTCACAGTGGGAGATATAGAACGGCCATAATTTTACAGAATTTCATGACCCAAAAAATTTTCAACCCCTTATATCTTCTACATTTATAGATCTGTGCACAAAATAACTATAGTTTTTAATTGAGAAAAACAAAGTGTACAAGAGAACAAAATTCCATACCAATTCGTGGTTCACAGTGGGAGATATAGAACGGCCATAATTTTACAGATTTTCATGACCCAAAAAATTTTCAACCCCTTATATCTTCTACATTTATAGATCTGTACACAAAATAACTATAGTTTTTAATTGAGAAAAACAAAGTGTATATGAGATCAAAATTCCATACCAATACATGGTTCACAGTGGGAGATATAGAACGGCCATAATTTTCCAGAATTTCATGACCCAAAAAATTTTCAACCCTTTATATCTTCAACATTTTTAGATCTGTACACAAAATAACTATAGTTTATAATTGAGGTAAACAAAGTGTACAAGAGAACAAAATTCCATACCAATTTGTGGTTCACAGTGGGAGATATAGAACGGCCATAATTTTACAGATTTTCATGACCCAAAAAATTTTCAACCCTTTATATCTTCTACATTTATAGATCTGTGCACAAAATAACTATAGTTTTTAATTGAGAAAAACAAAGTGTATAAGAGATCAAAATTCCATACCAATACGTGGTTCACATTGGGAGATATAGAACGGCCATAATTTTACAGAATTTCATGACCCAAAAAATTTTCAACCCTTTATATCTTCTACATTGATAGATCTGTGCACAAAATAACTATAGTTTTTAATTGAGAAAAGCAAAGATTATAAGAGAACAAAATTCCATACCAATTCGTGGTTCACAGTGGGAGATATAGAACGGCCATAATTTTACAGAATTTCATGACCCAAAAAATTTTCAACCCCTTATATCTTCTACATTTATAGATCTGTACACAAAATAACTATAGTTTTTAATTGAGAAAAACAAAGTGTACAAGAGAACAAAATTCCATACCAATTCGTGGTTCACAGTGGGAGATATAGAACGGCCATAATTTTACAGATTTTCATGACCCATAAAATTTTCAACCCTTTATATCTTCTATGTTTATAGATCTGTGCACAAAATAACTATAGTTTTTAATTGAGAAAAACAAAGTGTATAAGAGAAAAAAATTCCATACCAATACGTGGTTCACAGTGGGAGATATAGAACGGCCATAATTTTACAGAATTTCATGACCCAAAAAATTTTCAACACTTTATATCTTCTACATTGATAGATCTGTGCACAAAATAACTGTAGTTTTTAATTGAGAAAAACAAAGTTTATAAGATAACAAAATTCCTTATCATATCGTGGTTCACAGTGGGAGATATAGAACGGCCATAATTTTACAGATTTTCATGACCCAAAAAATTTTCAACCCTTTATATCTTCTACATTTATAGATCTGTGCACAAAATAACTATAGTTTTTAATTGAGAAAAACAAAGTGTATAAGAGATCAAAATTCCATACCAATACGTGGTTCACATTGGGAGATATAGAACGGCCATAATTTTGCAGAATTTCATGACCCAAAAAATTTTCAACCCTTTATATCTTCTACATTGATAGATCTGTGCACAAAATAACTATAGTTTTTAATTGAGAAAAACAAAGATTATAAGAGAACAAAATTCCATACCAATTCGTGGTTCACAGTGGGAGATATAGAACGGCCATAATTTTACAGAATTTCATGACCCAAAAAATTTTCAACCCCTTATATCTTCTACATTTATAGATCTGTACACAAAATAACTATAGTTTTTAATTGAGAAAAACAAAGTTTATAAGAGAAAAAAATTCCATACCAATACGTGGTTCACAGTGGGAGATATAGAACGGCCATAATTTTACAGAATTTCATGACCCAAAAAATTTTCAACCCTTTATATCTTCTACATTGATAGATCTGTGCACAAAATAACTATAGTTTTTAATTGAGAAAACAAAGTGTACAAGAGAACAAAATTCCATACCAATTCGTAGTTCACAGTGGGAGATATATATCGGCCATAATTTTAAAGATTTTCATGACCCAAAAAATTTTCAACCCTTTATATCTTCTACATTTATAGATCTGTGCACAAAATAACTATAGTTTTTAATTGAGAAAAACAAAGTGTATAAGAGATAAAAATTCCATACCAATACGTGGTTCACTGTGGGAGATAAAGAACAGCCATAATTTTACAGAATTTCATGACCCAAAAAATTTTCAACCCTTTATATCTTCTACATTTATAGATCTGTGTACAAAATAACTATAGTTTTTAATTGAGAAAAACAAAGTTTATAAGAGAACAAAATTCCGTACCAATTCGTGGTTCACAGTGGGAGATAAGGAACATCCATAATTTTACAGAATTTCATGACCCAAAAAATTTTCAACCCTTTATATCTTCTACATTTATAGATCTGTGCACAAAATAACTATAGTTTTTAATTGAGAAAAACAAAGTTTATAAGAGAACAAAATTCCGTACCAATTCGTGGTTCACAGTGGGAGATATAGAACGGCCATAATTTTACAGATTTTCATGACCCAAAAAATTTTCAACCCTTTATATCTTCTACATTTATAGATCTGTGCACAAAATAACTATAGTTTTTAATTGAGAAAAACAAAGTGTATAAGAGATCAAAATTCCATACCAATACGTGGTTCACATTAGGAGATATAGAACAACCATAATTTTACAGAATTTTCATGACCCAAAAAATTTTCAACCCTTTATATCTTTTACATTTATAGATCTGTGCACAAAATAACTATAGTTTTTAATTGAGAAAAACAAAGTGTTTAAGAGATAAAAATTCCATACCAATACGTGGTTCACAGTGGGAGATATAGAACGGCCATAATTTTACAGAATTTCATGACCCAAAAAATTTTCAACCCTTTATATCTTCTACGTTTATAGATCTGTGCACAAAATAACTATAGTTTTTAGTTGAGAAAAACAAAGTGTATAAGAGATAAAAATTCCATACCAATACGTGGTTCACAGTGGGAGATATAGAACGGCCATAATTTTACAGAATTTCATGACCCAAAAAATTTTCAACCCTTTATATCTTCTACATTGATAGATCTGTGCACAAAATAACTATAGTTTTTAATTGATAAAAACAAAGTTTATAAGAGAACAAAATTCCGTACCAATTCGTGGTTCACAGTGGGAGATATAGAACGGCCATAATTTTACAGAATTTCATGACCCAAAAAATTTTCAACCCTTTATATCTTCTACATTTATAGATCTGTGCACAAAATAACTATAGTTTTTAATTGAGAAAAACAAAGTGTATAAGAGATCAAAATTCCATACCAATACGTGGTTCACATTGTGAGATATAGAACGGCCATAATTTTACAGAATTTCATGACCCAAAAAATTTTCAACCCTTTATATCTTTTACATTTATAGATCTGTGCACAAAATAACTATAGTTTTTAATTGAGAAAAACAAAGTGTATAAGAGATAAAAATTCCATACTAATACGTGGTTCACAGTGGGAGATATAGAACGGCCAAAATTTTACAGAATTTCATGACCCAAAAAATTTTCAACCTTTTATATCTTCTACATTTATAGTTCTGTGCACAAAATAACTATAGTTTTTAATTGAGAAAAACAAAGTGTATAAGAGATAAAAATTCCATACCAATACGTGGTTCACAGTAGGAGATATAGAACGGCCATAATTTTACAGAATTTCATGACCCAAAAAATTTTCAACCCTTTATATCTTTTACATTTATAGATCTGTGCACAAAATAACTATAGTTTTTAATTGAGAAAAACAAAGTGTATAAGAGATAAAAATTCCATACCAATACGTGGTTCACAGTGGGAGATAAAGAATAGCCATAATTTTACAGAATTTCATAACCCAAAAAATTTTCAACCCTTTATATCTTCTACATTTATAGATCTGTGCACAAAATAACTATAGTTTTTAATTGAGAAAAACAAAGTTTACAAGAAAACAAAATTCCATACCAATACGTGGTTCACAGTGGGAGATATAGAACGGCCATAATTTTACAGAATTTATGACCCAAAAAATTTTCAACCCTTTATATCTTTTACATTTATAGATCTGTGCACAAAATAACTATAGTTTTTAGTTGAGAAAAACAAAGTGTATAAGAGATAAAAATTCCATACCAATACATGGTTCACAGTGGGAGATATAGAACGGCCATAATTTTACAGAATATCACGACCCAAAAAATTTTCAACCCTTTATATCTTCAACATTTATAGATCTGTGCACAAAATAACTACAGTTTTTTATTGAGAAAAACAAAGTGTACAAGAGAACAAAATGCCATACCAATTCGTGGTTCACAGTGGGAGATATAGAACGGCCATAATTTTACAGAATTTCATGACCCAAAAAATTTTCAACCCTTTATATCTTCTACGTTTTTAGATCTGTGCACAAAATAACTATAGTTTTTAATTGAGAAAAACAAAGTGTATAAGAGAAAAAAATTCCATACCAATACGTGGTTCACAGTGGGAGATATAGAACGGCCATAATGTTACAGAATTTCATGACCCAAAAAATTTTCAACCCTTTATATCTTCTACATTGATAGATCTGTGCACAAAATAACTATAGTTTTTAATTGAGAAAAACAAAGTTTATAAGAGAACAAAATTCCATACCAATTCGTGGTTCACAGTGGGAGATATAGAACGGCCATAATTTGACAGCATTTCATGACTCAAAAAATTTTCAACCCTTTATATCTTCTACATTTATAGATCTGTACACAAAATAACTATAGTTTTTAATTGAGAAAAACAAAGTGTACAAGAGAACAAAATTCCATACCAATTCGTGGTTCACAGTGGGAGATATAGAACGGCCATAATTTTACAGATTTTCATGACCCAAAAAATTTTCAACCCTTTATATCTTCTACATTTATAGATCTGTGCACAAAATAACTATAGTTTTTAATTGAGAATAACAAAGTGTATAAGAGATCAAAATTCCATACCAATACGTGGTTCACATTGGGAGATATAGTACGGCCATAATTTTACAGAATTTCATGACCCAAAAAATTTTCAACCCTTTATATCTTCTACATTGATAGATCTGTGCACAAAATAACTATAGATTTTTATTGAGAAAAACAAAGTTTATAAGAGAACAAAATTCCATACCAATTCGTGGTTCACAGTGGGAGATATAGAACGGCCATAATTTTACAGAATTTCATGACCCAAAAAATTTTCAACCCTTTATATCTTCTACATTTATAGATCTGTACACAAAATAACTATAGTTTTTAATTGAGAAAAACAAAGTGTACAAGAGAACAAAATTCCATACCAATTCGTGGTTCACAGTGGGAGATGTAGAACGGCCATAATTTTACAGATTTTCATGACCCAAAAAATTTTCAACCCTTTATATCTTCTACATTTATAGATCTGTGCACAAAATAACTATAGTTTTTAATTGAGAAAAACAAAGTGTATAAGAGATAAAAATTCCATACCAATACGTGGTTCACAGTGGGAGATATAGAACGGCCATAATTTTACAGAATTTCATGACCCAAAAAATTTTCAACCCTTTATATCTTCTACATTTATAGATCTGTGCACAAAGTAACTATAATTTTTAATTGAGAAAAACAAAGTGTACAAGAGAACAAAATTCCATACTAATTCGTGGTTCACAGTGGGAGATATAGAACGGCCATAATTTTACAGAATTTCATGACCCAAAAAATTTTCAACCCATTATATCTTCTACATTTATGGATCTGTGCACAAAATAACTATAGTTTTTTATTGAGAAAAACAAAGTGTACAAGAGAACAAGATTCCATACCAATTCGTGGTTCACAGTGGGAGATATAGAACGGCCATAATTTTACAGAATTTCATGACCCAAAAAATTTTCTACCCTTTATATCTTCTACATTTATACACATGTGCACAAAATAACTGTAGTTTGTAATTGAAAAAACAAAGTGTATAAGAGAAAAAAATTCCATACCAATACGTGGTTCACAGTGGGAGATATAAAACGGCCATAATTTTACAGAATTTCATGACCCAAAAAATTTTCAGCCCTTTATATCTTCTACATTTATCGATCTGTGCACAAAATAACTATAGTTTTTAATTGAGAAACACAAAGTGTACAAGAGAACAAAATGCCATACCAATTCGTGGTTCACAGTGGGAGATATAGTACGGCCATAATTTTACAGAATTTCATGACCCAAAAAATTTTCTACCCCTTATATCTTCTACATTTATACACATGTGCACAAAATAACTGTAGTTTGTAATTGAAAAAAACAAAGTGTATAAGAGAAAAAAATTCCATACCAATACGTGGTTCACAGTGGGAGATATAAAACGGCCATAATTTTACAGAATTTCATGACCCAAAAAATTTTCAGCCCTTTATATCTTCTAGATTTATCGATCTGTGCACAAAATAACTATAGTTTTTAATTGAGAAAAACAAAGTGTACAAGAGAACAAAATGCCATACCAATTCGTGGTTCACAGTGGGAGATATAGAGCGGCTATAATTTTACAGAATTTCATGACCCAAAAAATTTTCAACCCTTTATATCAGTGGTTGTTAACCTTTTCATAGACGCGGAACACAGTTATATGTATATATTTTTCTCGCGGAACACTAACATTAAATAATTTGAAATTCGGTATTTAGCAAGAACTTAAAATTAAATTCAAATTAAAAAAAAAGAACAATTCTTTGTTTTCGTATCTTTCCTAAGTTTCTAAATTTCAATACATTTAAAATTGACATTTCGCGGAACACTTGGACCATATTCGCGGGACACCGGTTAAGAACCGCTGGTCTAGAGACTCGTGAAGAAGTCCAAGTCTACGAAAATTAACCGAAAAGTTTTTATTGAAGATGCTTAGAAAAGCGGCCTCGCCAAAACGTGGTTCGAACCATTGGTTGAAAAGCCATAAAAGTGGATGATTAAATCAGTTTGAACTAATTCGGTGATTAAAATTAAATTTCAATTTAATTCTCAGATTTATTCATAATTTTTTTAGTTTGATTAAATTAGTTTGATTAACGATTAAATCTGAAATTTAATTGATTAAATAATTGTCATATGATTAAAATTACGATTAAATTCGCCGATTAAATTCTGATTAAAATTAAAAATAAATTCAATCAATTAAAAAATTTAATCAATTAAATTTAGGATTTAATTTTTTTTTTAATCAGTGCCCAACTCTGTAGTAGAGCAATGAATTGTCGTGAAATTTCACATGAAACTTGGTGAAACCGCTACTAAAACTTATCTTTTATTAAATGAAGTTTATGGCGATGAATGTTTATCACGTACGCGAGTTTTTGAGTGGTTCGACCGTTTTCAAGATGACCGAGAAGACGTCGAAGATGACGTGTGGCCCTTCCATGTCCCAAACGGATGAAAATATCGATTATAATTAATCAAAATTACTCCCGTGAGATGCTTGCTTATCTCCGTGAAAGAGCAAGGAAAATACGACCCGATTGGTGGAAGAACAAGTCATGGGTTCTTCATCAAGATAACGCGCCGGCTCACACTGCATTGTCAGTCACAAGACGTTTCTAGCCAAGTACAACATTCCAGTTTTAGGCCATCCGCCTTATTCACCTGACCTGGCCCCCGTGCGACTTTTTATTTGTTCCCCAAAGTCAAATCTGCATTAAAAGGAACACGACTTCAGTCCGTTGAAGCTGTGAAAGAAAAAGCGGCACGCGTCATGCAGGAGCTCAGAGAAAAAGACTTCCAGCACGGTTACCTCTATGCTGATGATTTTCAGATTTACCTATCCTTTTCCCCGTCGGATTTGTTTGAAGCTGTATTTAAACTTCAAGAAGACCTCAATAATATCTCAGCATGGGCCACGAACAATAAGCTTACCCTGAATGTAGAAAAGACCAAAGCTATAGTTATTGGCTCCAACCCACTCCTTAAATCATTGGCTCCTCTTCCTAATCTTTTCCTTTACAATACCCTAATAAAATATTGTTCCTCTGTGAAAAACCTTGGTATCACTTTCGATCAAAACCCATCCTGGAAAAATCATGTTTCCCAAATCTCTCGTCGTTCCATCCATATCCTTAAGCAGTTTAATAGTTCCCGTCACCTTTTTCCAATCAAGACCCGGCAACTCCTAGTTTCCTCTCTTATATTCCCCCATTTCGACTATGGTTGTTTAGTGTATGGCGGTCTTTCTGGTGATATTGAAGCTAAGCTTAAGCGCCTCATGAACTGCTTCATAAGATTTATTTTCAGCATTTCCAGAGACTCTCGCATTTCGCACTGCTACGATGAGTTGAAGTGGCTTTTTCTTGTCTATCACCTCCAATATTTTTTGGCTTCTTTCCTTTTTCAAGTCATCCAGTCTCAAAGGCCTTCCTATATTTTTCAACTCCTTAAGTTTAAATCCTCCATCCATTCCCGTAACACTAGATCTCGCTCATCTGATCTCTATATTCCCTCTCACCGTACCTCATCCTTTGACAAGTCCTTCCTAATACGTGCTACCTCTCTCTGGAACTCCTTGCCTTCATCTATGCGCCATGCTCCTTCCCTATCCAACTTTAAATCCCGTCTATTCAGTTATCTACTTTCTATTCAGCTTCCTCCGAAATTCTAATTGTTTTAATTTATTTCCTTAATTTCTGCTGTTTTATTATTTTATTTTTACTTTCATTTTCACTTATTATATTTTCACTTTTGTAAATACTTATTTATTTATTTAATTTCTGTATAATCACAGGCCAAACTGTTAAGGCCTCTATTTGTTCCTGTATTTATTCTTAGGGGACAATTGTCCCAGAATAATAAATTTCTTTTCTATTTCTATTTCTATTTCGAACAATGGTAGATTCGCATGGAGCGTTGGTGGGATAGGGGAGGGTGTATATTGAAGGTGATAATAACTAAATATGTATAAATTTAAAATAAAATGTTTTATAGCAATAGTCCCGTTATTTAATAGCCACACCTCGTAATAACTCTTTACCCGTCCTTAAAAATAGTTGACATTTCGCTAAAACATTCATTGTTTAATTGCATTTTATTTTTTTATTTTTTTTATGATTTAAGGCGCGTCAACATCTAAGGATATTGGCGCCCGGAGCTTTTTTCAGTGCACTGCCGGCCTCCGGACAGTGTTCTCTCGTTACAGACAACACTGTCCATCAGCGGACAGTGAGCTGTAAGAAGCTCCTAGGAAGAGAAAATCTAAGGGTCAGCTGCTGGATTCGAACCCGGGACCTCCGCGTGGGAGTCCAGTATGCTAACCCCATAGCTAATCCCTTCCCTAATTGCATTTTATTGTTTTGTTTTTAATATTTAGCGCCAGATATACACAAGCAACCATTTCCTCGCTATATTTCCTCCATTTTATTATTAAAATTCCCTTGCTATCCCAAATCTGGAGCAACGTTCAAATACACTTATCCAGAACTCGTAGAAATCACTCATTTCCTCATCGACCATCAGCAGAGTTAAATTAACCATTTGTTCACTCAGTTAATATTGATCTCTAAATATAGGTATTACTTCCCATAAAACATTAAAAAAGTCGACGAATTGAGAAAGAAAAGCAACTTAATATTTTATACAGTACTTTAGATTTGAAATTCGTGGGTCCTATAATTTTATTCCGAATTTTCTCTGTAAAAAATAACTGCCAATTCAGCTTTTTATGGCCGTTATTTCAAGAAAGTTTTAATAATGAACACGGCAATAAGAAATATGATCCATAACAGTCATGCGCAATAATACTATGTATTTTATTATGCTAGATCTCAATAACATTCAACTACCTAATTTAATAATTTTATAGGGAATAATAAAAAAAATTATGTAATTTATTACTGAATGGCAGTAAGCTTAGCCAAGTAATTATTATTCCAATGACAATAAGTCATATTTCATGTTGCAGGTGTAAACTTAGTAATTTTACGATGAAAAGGATGATGTAAAACAGGGTAGAGGAACAACTACGCTGGAATACATTAGGCACGTGTTAGCTCCTTCTTCCTGGCAGGGGTTTTGCCCTCTACGCCCTTATTAAGCAACTGGAGCGTAAGCCAGCGTTCTTAAAAAAGGGGGAAAAAAGTATTCTGGATAACCCTAAAAAGACTTTATTTCATCAGGTTATTATTATTTTTATTTTTTTATTTAACCTTATTAAAATCACAATTGCTAATAAACACAATAGCCTATTGGTAACAAGCGAATGTGATTGTGCAAAAAATATAGACAAAATCAATTGAATGAGAACGAACCAACGACGACCATCAAGAGTAAGCTGACTCAGGATACTGTTGAAGTATTGTGCTATCTGGAATAGCTCTTTGGATCTTCAACTTCAGACTGATAGAATATTCTAAAAAGATTAGAAAAAATTAGCTTCTATTAAAGATGTACTTATAGGATGGGATTTCAGGAAACAAGAGTATGGCCAGAGTTGCCAAATCTGCAGCCTTACGGTCCTAAACCAAGAATGTATCCTTAGCGAAGTGCTCTGTGAGGTAACAGTACAAAAGTCTCTCGTTCAGAGGTTCTTAGTAACCATTCTCAGGCAACTGGTTGGTTCCCTCAATGGAGACATTGGTGGAGCAATGTTCACTAATTGGGTCTCATGTCCGCTGAAGAATTTGTGGGGCAAAGAAGTAAACCACCCCTCCATCATATGTCTGAATTATTAGGATGTGAGGATAATAGGTTTAGGATTTTGACGAGAATACGTTTTTAAATTTGAATCATATGGTGGCAATCCAAAAAATCTAATGATAACAAAATCGGTGGATACAGTTTGGCGTTATAGTTTCGAATCTATTGTCTACATCCAAAATTAAATTAGACCACTAGATAGCTAAAGGATCAAAGAATTCATTACGATAAGCGAGGACTGTGACGCATCGCGCGCGGTGGAGGGGGAAGCGTCGCCATTTTGAGATAGTTTTGCTGCGTATCGAGATTCGCAATTAGTATAACTTTTGACTCGGAGAAGCTACGATGTTCGTTTAAGTTTTAATCGTTAGCTGTCGTCTCAATCTATCGATTGTGTATAATACATTAGTGTAAAATAGTGACAGTTAATATAATAAGGTGTTAGAATAAAAAAATATTATCAAAAATATATAATGTCTATACGCGTCGAAAAGCCAAAACCAAATACAGAGATCGTATACGGTTGGAAAGAGCTTCTCAATCGAATGGTTAAAGTCGCAAAGCCGGTGGAGTCGCCATATATCGCAACATCAATAGCTTCACTGATTGTAATAGAGTTAACATTGACATTTCGGAAATTTATTTGGAAATGAAAGACGCAAATGCTGGTGATGTCTGTCTTGTAAACGAAAAAGGTCAATGGCATCTTTAAATTCGTACTCGGGTGTGTGTATATCCATCCGGGCACAGCGTTAGCAGAAATTAAACTCTTTATGTTACGATCGTTGTTAAAATATTCCAAAAACATCTGTAAAATTATACCCGATTAAGAACCTGATCTTACTTCACCTATTATGATAGTTGGAGACTTTAATCTTGATGTCCCACAAGACCGCTCATTGCCCGACTTCATGCTCAGCGAGTTTAATTTGTCTTATATTGAATCTTCTCCAAAACGTTAGGTAATACCTAATATTGATTTAACGTTTACCAGAAATCTCAATGTATCTTGTATGCCGTTTGTGTCGTACTTTTCGTATCACAGACCTGTAATTAATAAAGTTATATTGTAACACAGTAATTATTTGTTTCCTTGAATTCATCCTAAATACATAAATATAAATATTTTATATAAAAAATATAACCCGTTACATAAACGTATTCACGTACAACACACGGCCGTGTCCATGACACAGCCACAGTTTAATTTTTTTTAGTAGGAATAAGTTGATGGTAGAGGAGGTTAGGTTGTTTCTGCTCTTAAGATCAGAAGATTACGGTTGCGAAATGTGTCCTAGAAGCTGGTACAACCTAGTACCTAAAGGGATTCAATTGAAACCGTTAGCAATTATGCCGGAAACATGTTTTAAGAATTAGGAAGCCATTTTTTAATTCTATTCATAATTTTATGCTCTCAGAAAGGAATAACTATCAAGATGGAGTTCTCGTGTTCAAAAATGGCCACCTTAGCGATTTCCCTTTTCCTTTAGACTCTATAGCTTACCCCCTTCTGAAGACTGGCAGTAGATATGTGGGATGATCCAAGAGTGCAGACAAATAGGCACCTTAATTAATACCAATAACAGTTTTGCAAACAATGATTGGGTATGACGTTAACGGATGTTGAGCTATTTGGACAAATTCCAGGAAATAATATTTACTTTAGGAAAAAAATATCTGTTGGGGAAAGATCTGAAGTATGTGTGTGGGTGAGACTGTGTTTAAAAAGGAATCTTTTAGAAGAGATAAGGGAAGGAATGCTGGTCTAGACAACTGGGCGTCGTGCTCCCCTAAAAACATATTTATCAATAGCCTTTAGAAGTGTATAGGGATGAGCTAAGATGTTATCCAAACCAAATGGGAAAGGGGTGATACCATTAAAAATATATCGCTGAGATTTCAAAAGATTTGTATGTATTGTATACAATAAAATATTAAAAGACATTCAATGAAGCGATTCAAATTGTCTTTTAAATTTTATTCCTTTTCAAAAATTGTTTTTTTAAAAGATAATAATTTGAAATGTCACAATTAGTGTGACTTTAAATCATTTATTGTGACAAAAACTCACTTCATATTTCTTATGATCTCACTAAGAACAAAAAAAAAATTTGCAAGAAATATATATCATCCTAAATCAACTCTATTTCCTCGTTCAAACTTTGCACATACATATATATGTCATAAATCGGCGGAAAATGGTGGCCGTCTACTAAGAAAAATAACATTTTTTGCTGTCATTAATCTCTTGAAATCAACAGGCATTTAACTTTGTTCAAAAGAAAAATGGAGAAAAAAATAAAGCGATTCCGTCTTAGATTCAGAAGGTAGGTCCTTATCTTATTTAATGGTACTTTAAGTAATGACATTTTGAGTTCATAATTTTCAATATTATTGTTTTTTTTACTTAAACCCATTAGGTCCATTAACCCATTAAACTGGTTTTGTTTGTAATGGATCAGAAAATAGAGAAAAATACAAAATCTTCATTAGTTTTTCGGGAAATTCTTAATTTTTGGTTTCTAACATTAAAATTTCAAAGCCAGGTATACGAGGGGGTACCCCCTCGTACATTATACACATTTGGTCGACTAGTTTTGGTTGTAGAGTATCAGAAAAAGAAGAAAAATGTCGAAAAATTTCATTAGTTTTACTGCAAATTCTTTATTTCCTGTTTCTAACATTGTATTACAAAGCCTGGCTTACATAAATGATAGATTTTTTATACATCGAGCTTGATACAAATTTAAATTAATATATGAGCTAAACGCACTTACGTTGGGAACCCTGCAATGTATATCATGCTCCTCGGGATTGGATGTGCGTCTAGACTGGCGGGTTTGCCACCCTTCTAAACCACAGATGTAAGAAAGAGTTTAGATAAAGAAGAGATAGTTGATGAAGGAATATCTAGAAGTCTAGAATGAGAGAAAGGGCTAGGAGTATGTGAGTTAAAGGTATGCTAGGTTAAAATATAAAATAAAACATGATATACGTGCAAGCAGGGTAACAAAACTGGCTTTAAAGGTAATCTGAATTAATGCAAGGAATTTCAGAATGTTGGGAATTCACTCGTATCAATTTGATATAATCGATCAGACTACTAGTTACCCAGTTAGGTTATTTGATTAACATGTATGATAGACTATAAGGAGTCAAAGGTACACCCAGGGGGAATTGGAGGATTAAAAACTCCCCCAAAAAAGCATGAAAGATTATGAGTTTCCTAATATTATATTCAGGCGGAGGCAAGGGCTGGCGCGTATAGACTAGCGAGAAATGGACAATGGAGGCGCATTAGCTCCTCTATTGGACATATGAATATTACAGACAAGGTCGACTCAATTCCGGTCATAGACATGGTTGGGGACAGTGTCTGTCCTAAATACAGTTTTGAGACTCCATTTCAGGTGATCCTTAGATTGAGGACTGAATGGAGGGTAAACTGGACAGAACAGTGCCAGAAGGAAGCCATGTGGTATACAGGTGGCTCCAAGATGGCCTGCGGGACCGGAGCTGGAGTGTATGGGGCTAAACCTGAGGTACTTATTGAGAGTTCTCTTGAGAGATATGCCACAGTCTTTCAGGCCGAAGTCTTTGCTATAAAAACCTGTGCTGAGGAAAATCTGCGAATGAACCTTGCTGTGCAAACATTGAACCAAAGAGACTTTGGGCTTGGGCAGGAATCAGATCACTCTGATTACGGGCCTATTCACAGGGCACGATAGGTTCAGAAAGCACCTACACAAATTAGGGCTTATTAACTCGGAACCATTGTGCAGATTGTGCCAGGAAGAGGAGGAAACGGCCTCTCACCTGTTATTCGATTGCGTTGCAATCGAGAGACTGCGCTACGACATCTTTGGGACTTTGAGACCAAAGGAGATTATAGCGCTGAAGGAACTGGTAGGAAAAGCCCTCAACCTTCTTAGAAGGGGAGGTTTCACCTATTAGATTTAGAGAGAAGGCACAATAAGCAATATTAAGATGCAAAAAAATTGCAAGTGTTACATAGTCTTGTAAATTATTCAAGAAATTCTAGCATTAAATGACTAAATCTGAATAGAAACATCAATCCATTAGTATTCAGCAATCTAAACTAATTTTGTAATCTACGAAGTTGATATAAGTTTAGATTAGATACTTAGGAGTTGTTGAATCAAGCCTACGCAACCAGAATTTTGTATGATACCCTCCAAGATCCGTAGTACATACTTCTCCAGTCCTGGGTGGTTTGATTAGACTTAAGGATATGGAGAGGGCATAATCTTAGGTAAAGCATGAAGACACAAGTTTCTGCAGACTTAAAACTCTCAGCTGTACACGCCCTTAACTAAGACTGGAAATATTGAAGTAAATAAAGTAGAGTATTATCTTATTTTTTCTGGTGTGCTCAATTTCAAATTACCAATCAGGGCGACCTGAACAGAGACGGTAGCACATACTATATAATTAAAAGTTTTGTTAACAAATATGAAAGTAAGATACATGCTTAAATTTTAGCTATAAGTTAATTCTAAGTTAGTGAAAGGGCCCCTACAGTACTTTAGCTGCTCAGCAAGTGTAATGTGTGATTGCAACATAAGTGGGAATCAAATTCGCTGCAACAAACTGATGAAAAAAACCACTGATGGTGGATGACAATCCGATAGGGACATTGAGACAAAACGGAGACTAGAACGAATAATAAATGCAAATAATGTTTCAAATTCCTTGTATAAAATCACTGTGAACCAACAATCATTAACTGCTATCAAGTATTCTCTGCATCATATGTGCTTAAAGTGAACATGCAATTAGATATATTTATACATTTTAGCATGCGACTAGATGACCTTTATAGATAGAATATAGAGAGTAAATTGCGTGCGTGATAAAATAGATCACCCTGAACACTTGATATATTCAAATACATTGTAATGTTGAAGATCTTAAACTGTGATTCAATACAGCCTGATGCGGAGGTAGTTCATTAACAATCACTTCAGAACAGAGCACTAGAACAAGGAATTAAACTCTGATAGAGAGAGATTGGTAGACCTGGTTAGTTTGGCCCAACATCTTCAGTAGAAATCAGTCTCGTCATCTAACCTGAGAAAGGACAATTAGCAAGAGCTCTCCAGTTCTACCACTACATAATGTTAAATTGCAATCTTTTGTTGTCAAGAACTGCTCTCAATTGGAAGCCATTTGCAATTTGTAAATGTATTTGCCATATAGCACTGTTATTATAGCAAATGACGAGCTAAAGAGCTATTAGCTTTTCTAGAGTAGAGCAAAACTATTTCAGCCATATACACATTGTCATTGGTTAGCTGAAAGAGCAAAAACTTAACTTCCTCTAATATTTTATTAGACAATAATTATTCATACAAGACCTTTACAACATACACAATATTATATATCTAACAAAATTGCATTATTATTCAACTTTCTGTGCATAGTTTACGTGCAATAAGTGATAGCTAAGGCAATGTCTATAACTCTTTAAACATGCATACACGGATAAGTTTCATACGTGACCTATATACACAAGAAGTACACTGTGCATGCATGTATGTCCCACCAACAGCATCATAAACAATTTTTATCTTTTGTTGAAAAACAGAAAAAATTGAAATTTAATGTTTTGTTTTTTTGGAATGCCTAAATTATCAGCTATCTCGGCTATTTTGTTGTCTAAGATCCCAGTAAAAGCCGGCTTTGATCTGAAATGACGACTCTAGCTGACAGCTTCTCATATCCTAAGCGCCCGTGTCTATTTGATGGTGTTCCGTTCGGAAAAATTCATTAGACATATCCTAAGCTGATGCATGTTTAGATGGTCATGTCCAGTATCCTGTCTGAAAGATGCTGTAGTACACTGTCTCGGCTGGTAAGTTGGCAGCCTACAAAAACGGCTACACAGTATCACCTACCTGGAAAACCCCCCAAAAGTACGCCTCAAGTAATCTCTTAAAACCATCTTTACTGGAGCTCAAAATTCTGCTTATAAGGATGCTGTATTTATGATCTTTGTTTAGCCAACATGTCTGTCATAACTTGAATACTGATATCACTTGTAGTACTCTGTATTGCCAGGACCAAATCCTTGCCACCAATTTGTAAGTTTGCCCTAAAACATGATTACAGTATAAGATATTTGTCATTGTTAAAAAAACAGAGGAGATTAGCTCGCAAAAAAAAAAGGCTGATGTTTGTGGAAAAACTATGGAGCACATAGAAAAGGGAAGATTTTTTACCTACTAGATGAGCCAAAGGGATGGTAGAATGGCAGTGCCTTGCCCAGCCCAATGTTTTCAACAAATTAGGAATCGAGGACAGGGGACTGAAGCTCCTACTTGGCTAGGCGGGACTCGAAGCTAGGGGATCTATTTGTTGCCAATCTACACTCATAAATTTACTTCATCTGATGTACAAGAAAGCTGCTCCGTAAGCTTTACGGCCTGGCAACTTAGGCACTATTAGAAGAGCTCCCGATAGTGAATTGTATCAAGTTGAGCAGATTGAGATGGGCTGGCCATGTAACGAGAATGACGAAATTCCCTCCAAACTTCTGCACGAGGCATCAGACAACTGAAACGAAGAATTGGAAGGCCCAGATTAAGATGGCAGGATGGTGTGGCTCAAGATATTAATAGCATCCTTCGAGTTCGTAACTGGATGGCGGTTGCTGAAAATAGGGTCGACTGGCGGAAAAATATTGAGGAGGCCAAGACCCACATCGCTGGGTTGTAGCGCCATGAAAGAAGAAGATGTACAAATTAACAAAAATCTAATCGGTCCATTACAGCACATATTTTTCAAGAACAAAATTCATGAGTAAAGAATCGCATCTACCACAGAGCAAAACTGATTAATACTGTTTTTTCAAGTTTGATACTGTCTTCAAAGCCCTAAACTGAAATAAATAACTTGTAAAGAATGAAAAATCAACTACAGTTGAATTAAATATAAATAAGTTTAACGAATCCAGTCCTGTATTTAAAACAAACCTCTGGCCGAATCAAATAACTTCCTAAAAAATAAATTAAGTTTTTAGATTAAAAATTTTCAACTAGGTCAACCCGTTGAAAGAATAAAAAAAAATAACCTATTTTTTTTCCTCGGGGCGTTTAAATGGCTAGTGCTAGATTATTTACAGTGTGCAGGTGTAAAACATATTCACAGGTGGAATCTCCTAAATTTAAACGAAATTTTAATAAATAAATAAAGTTGCTCGCAGGTAATTTCGTTTCAGTTGAATTATTTAACTTCAATTTCCACTTTTGCCCAAAAAAAGATCATTAAATCTTAAATGAGAAAAAACCTAGAATACAAAAAGATACACTGTTCGTTCTGAACAACATTTAGTAGTTATCTATCTCCTTCAAAATAAAACATATTTTCATTTTGTTTAATTTATAAAAATTGTTAAAACAAATTGGAAGGAATCCAATTTCAGAATACTTAGACAAAGTGGTAAAGATGTTCGCATTCTATTACTCAAATTCAAATCTAATTTTCGATTATTGAATTCAAACTAGAAAAATTCTTTTTAATGTCATCTAAGGCCAAAAAAAATAGTGATTCCTTTTGGAAACTGGTCTCTGGGTTTGTATCACTATTATTACAAAAGATATTAAGACCGTTCATTGTACTTGAATGATACTTTAGAGGATAGCTTAACGCATCTCTTTCCCAGAACTACTTTTTAAAAAAGCATTGAAAATGTTACTAATAAAAGTTAAAGTTTTAATTTTAATTTAATTAAATTACACGAACTCTTCAAACACACATCAACCACTTACAGGACTGGCTTATCAAATGGCGAATCAAATCTAACGTTACGAAATCAAAATGTATAATATTTATTCTAACACGAAAAATCCTACCTCCAATTTTCATCAGCCAAACTCCTATATCAACTGTGGACAAAGTACGCTACCTTGGACTGTACCTAGACAAACGGTTGACATGGAATTCTACACTAGACTGAGAAAGACAAGAAACTAACCAACGCTACAGACTACTTGACAAACGATCTAAACTCAATTTACAAAACAAAAGGCTCTTATACCTGTTGTTACTGCGACCTATTTGGTCATACGGCATCGACGTATGGGGATCGACTAAGCGTTCCAACTCTCTACGCAACTAGACTTTACAATCAAAAATACTACGAAAACTACTTAACGCTCCATTCTAAATTTCTAACCTCACCATTCATAATGACCTCAAAATCCCTTTCATCAACGAACTTACTAAAACTCGTTTCTTAAAATTTCATTCCTTTATAGCAGCTCATCCTAATCCTTTAATTGAACACTTATCTTCTCCCACATTACCAGGTAATCCTCTAAGGAGATTGAAGAGAAGATGGCCCCGCGATCTACTCTCATCATAACAGTATAGTGAACTATTCACGTTAATGGAGTGTCGCCACTGGGTGCCTTCTCCTTATCTTCATTCACAACATTGTTATTATTACATCACATTTGCTTGTTGCAACAACCGCTGCAGTCGCAAATTTCAATAAAAGATTAAAAAAAAAATAATTTGTTTATTTATTTTGCAACTTTAATTAGTGTACAATAAGCAAAAGAGATGACGTTAAGGAAATGGTGCATATACTAACCATATATTATGCATTTAAATACATACACGCGCAGCTGCATGTGCATCCAGAGTCATATGAGTGGAGTGAACGACGACCATACAGTGATGGAAGCCGTTAGTTCCTACAGGTTGGCAAGCTTACACAGCAACCATCCTAGGATATCGGCGTTAAGTATTGAGATGGTCGTGTGGCCACAGCCGCTTTAGTCTGCGCTGTGGATTTTAAGGAAGTGTTGTAGTAGACATGTTGTGAATTAGAGGGTTGTAATGATTGTGTAGATTTGAGTGGAGTTTTGTGTATCGAGATTGGGGCTATTTCAGAAACGAGAGGAATATTTAGATCAGAGTGTATTGTGTGATTGGAGACGTAGAAAGGAGCGTTAACTATTGTTCACAGAATTTTAGACTGTAAGGTTTGAAGACGGTTGATGTTCGATTTTTTGGCACTTCCGTAGAGATGTATTCCGTACGTTCATATTTGGGCAAGTAGAGCGGTAAATAGTTTGCTTTTGTACGTCAGGGTCAGTTTTGTACGTTTGCCGAGTAGTCTTTTCAACATTTTATACCTTAGTTTGAGGTCAGTTCGTTAGAGTCTCGTGTGAGGGTTCCATGTTAGTCGTTTGTCAAGGTATGTAGTCAAGAGATATCGTACTCTGTAATGGGTATAGAATGAATACTATGTATTTAGATTTAGAAAGCTCGAGAAGATTTAGTAAGTACGATTGGAGAACACGGCTAGCTTCTACAGGATCTACGAGTAGATGAGCGGTTAGAACAAATTAAAGTTAAAATTTGAAAAAAAAAAATTCTCTTCGGCCATTTTTAGGGAGAAATTTTCTCTTATTCCAAGCCAATAAGAAAAACTAAAATATAATAAACGTGGAAAAAGAAAAAAAAAACAAATTTAATTAAAGGTAATTAAATCAAAATGTTTGTACTTTAACAATCAAGAGAAAAAATTAATTAAAATATTTTGAAAAACATAAAATCGTAATATCTGATATTAATATAATTCATTATTATCTTTATATAATAAATATAATATATTTGGATCCAATTTCAGCGAGGCAGTAAAATATATAGAGAGAACAAAATAAAGAAATGGAGGTTTGATTCAATATTTTCAGTTTCCATATCCCTGTTAATATAATGGAGTTGAAATATGAATGAAGCGAAATATCCAGAGTGAGAAAATAAGAGGCGTGGGTGGAGGTAATTTTAATAAAATACCTCTCAATGGATATTTAATAAAAAACCTTATATTATATAATACGAGTATAACGCCGCATGATGTCTGTATGAGTGTTTTTGCTCCATTCCAGCTTCCCAATCCTGAATAAGGATTTTTTTTTTT
Organism: Rhodnius prolixus; assembly: GCF_049639745.1. Taxonomy (NCBI): domain Eukaryota; kingdom Metazoa; phylum Arthropoda; class Insecta; order Hemiptera; family Reduviidae; genus Rhodnius; species Rhodnius prolixus. The sequence goes on along the minus strand of NW_027411634.1, from coordinate 10,756,922 downwards.
TTTTTTTTTAAATTCTACTTCAAATTAATGGAACATATTATCACATACTCTTTCAGAGAGATGAAAAAAAAGTGGATGTAATTTGGTTTCGAGTGGTTTCTTTGTAGCAATGTTTTAAAACCTCTTTACAAATTTGGATGAGGTTTTCGGTTCAACAAAGCAACTTCTATCTACTACGACATTATTTCAAACAAAATTAGTAAAATAATTATTTGTAATAAATTTTTGATATAATTACTTAATTCTAATAACTTTTTGACGTGAATAACGTCTTTAAATTTGCTATCATAGGGAGGCAATCCAAAAAACCTAATGATAACAAAATCGGGGGATACAGTTTGGCATTATAGTTTCAAATCTATCGTCTACATCCAAAATTAAATTAGACCACTGGATAGCTAAAGGATCAAAGAATTCATTACGATAAGCGAGGACTGTGACGCATCGCGCGCGGTAGAGTGGGAAGCGCCGCCATTTTGAGCTCATTTTGCTGCGTATCGAGATTTGCAATTAGTATAACTTTTGACTCGGAGAAGCTACGATGTTCGTTTAAGTTTTAATCGTCAGCTGTCGTCACAATCTATCGATTGTATATAAAACATTAGTGTAAAATAGTAACACAGTGAATATAATAAGGTGTTAGAATAAAAAAATATCAAAAATATATAATGTCGCGGCCTATACTTGTCGAAAAGCCAAAACCAAATACAGAGATCGTATACGGTTGGAAAGGGCTTCTCAAGAACCATCGAATGGTAATAATAAAACACCATATGATCGAGTCAAGTTGTGCCGGGAACGTAAAAGAATGAATGCGGCCGAGCGGATCAACGACGGTGTCAGTACATCTGCAGCTGGGGCGGTTGAAATTATGCAAGTGGATGATGAAATCGTTTCTACATCGACAACGGAGTGTATAGGCATAGATTGTGTTCGATCGTCGATTATGAAGACACATTATTGTTTCCATGATTTCATCCTAAATACATAAATAAAAATATTTTATATAAAAAATATAACCCGTTGCGCAAACATATTCACGTACAACACACGGCCGTGTCCATGACATAGTTTTTTTTATGTTGATTTTATCTTAGAGTTACCCTACTACAGTATTCGCTATCTGAGGGGAGAAGTTACTCATCTTTTTAGGTTACCACTCCTTTAGCCAACTTGACGATTACCTACTCTGTTCAGTAGAGAGAAAAGCGCATTTTAATCGCCTAGGAGGATGATCTGGAAGGTGATGAGTTCATTAGTACTTTATCCATGAGCCTCGAAGCAAACTCTTAAGTCTAGTCAATCGGGGGACTGGAGGAGCACCATTGCAGATGTAAATATGTAAATAATAAAATAATAAAAACTAATACATAAATTAAAAGATGAAACAGAAGAATCATTGAAGGCGCTATGATAAAATTAAATCTATTAATAAACAATACATTTTGTAAAACCAGTTCTTTCTTATCAGTACGTATTGCTGGGTAAATAACACTTAATGTACTTAATATCCGCTCTTTTAATTGTTTACCAAAGATAAAACAAAGTGCAGAATTTTCAGCTAGTAATGAGGTAAAATAAACGTTCGCTAATGGTGTAGTAATATCAATTAAAGTGGTACTTTTGTGGCTAAAGAGGCTGTTAACACGCGATATACCACTTCAACATACACACACATACACTGAAGCGACATATGTCTATTGAAGCTAATTTATGTCTACTCACTTTGATACATAATTTAGCTGTGAATTATTAATCTTGTAAATTACCAAAATAAAAAAAACTAACTTGTAATCAACTAAATAATGATTAATTATACATAAAATACCTCACTAATTATTATCCTTAATTAAGAGAACTAATTAGGTTATAAAATCAAAATATAAAAACAACATTAAGTAAAGTTAGGTTATGATTTGGCTACTTACGACATAAAATGAACAGCAATAGATTTTCTTTTACCTGTAACAGAAAAGAATTATTAAGCAAGTAACAATACTTTAGATAATAATATAAAAAAGGGTTTTTTAACATTTGAGAATGTGTTAACCAATCAAAATTTAATTTTGAACCCCATAAACATCTAAATTCTAATTTTGTTCATATTTCCTGGCCAAAATTAATAAATAAATTAATAAATTAAATCGATCTTTTTACGGTTTCTTGACGAATCTCGAGATTATGAATTTAGAAGGTACTTTTTACTGTAGGGAAATTGGAATGTGAGTGGCCGCCCGGTTGAGGGTATCTGAGAAGGGATGACCGCTAGGGGTGGCAATAAAGTTGCAGGTAGCAAGGACAGTCCTTTTTCCATTCCATTACTGTGTGTGATGTGTGTTGGGCCTTGTGTTGGCGTTAGAATCTTATGTCTTATGAGAATAAACTATACTTATGATAGATTGGTGTTTATTTCAACCCTTAGATATTTAAAGTATTAATTTGTGTTTTGTTTTCTTTAGTTTTCCTTTAACTCATTTTATATTCTACATTACATAAACTTATTTTTCTCACTGATATCAATTAGCTTATGAAACGCCTATTTCCAAGCTTAGAATTGTTAGCCAATTACGGGTGAGACAGCCACATATATATATTAATTAAAGCAAAGCAGTCCCCCGCAAGAATTAAAATTGTTTGCCCTGGAAACGATAAATAATGTTTTCCCTTCTCCGCCTTGGGTGCATGTTTACGCCGAAGGTTCAAACCGCAATGCTGGCGCAGGAGTCTACTCAGTGCAGTTCCAATTGAGTGTTCCTGTTGGAAAGTTAGCATCAAATTTTGATGCAGAACTGCACGCCATCGCCATAGCGTTGGAAGAGATAGCTAAAAGGGACTTTTGCAAGACTGCTTTACTTGTGGATTCCTAAGCAGCTATTTCAGTAGTAAACAAGTTCAGTTCGAGGCCCCGCTGACGCTTAGAACTGCTAAGAGAGAGAGATCCGGCTACGATTTCGATCGAAGATGGCAGAAGAACTTTAGGGGAAAATCACAAGGGAAGCAGTGGGAGGTGCTTGGAAATAACAAAAGAAGACTCCCCACCGATCTGCCTAGATCAACAGCTGGGGCATGCTTTAGATTATTGACGGGGCATGATTACCTTCAGAAGCATCTCCACCGAATTGGCATTAAGGACAGTAGTATCTGTGCGCTTTGTGGAGGAGATGTTATGAACGATCCGCACCTGCTAGCATGCTCTCAACTGCAGGATGTCCGGGACAATATGCCCACGGACCCACACAAAAAAAATAATATTTTATATTGGGCTGCCAGAAGTCGCATGGCCGAAGTAGCCATTGACCGTGAAGGCGTAGGTTATATTTATATTAATTGGTATAACCACAATTAGAGCTTGGTTTATACCAACACCTCGTTGATATGAAGCAACAAATTTGAAATTTCTACGATGCACCGTTTAATTTTTTGGTTTTGCTGGCAATCGGAAAAGTCAATTTAAAGAAGAAGAAAACAGATCCAGAAAATAGAAAACATAGATTTCCAGTAAAAAGTGAAAAACCGAAAAACTTCATGTTCACAATGCCTCACCGAACACTGTTGCCAACAAAACGCAACTAATCAATCCCAAAGTTTTTGTTTAAAAAAGAGAAAATTAGGAGATAAACAGTGAAAATGGCCTGACTGATGTTGAAAATACTCCCCCTCCAAAAATAATGAGGGGTAAAGTCACTGTGAACACCCCCACCCACCTCAAAAACATTCCAGTTTGGTTCTGTCCATTTAGGTCATAGTCGACATGATCTCAGTTAATTTCCGAAATGGGGCTTTCTCTATTGCATTGCCTCTGCCGTACTGCTCCGTACACAACTGCGCTGTTACTATAATTCCAACGGTATACACAGTACAGTGTGACGATAGTGGAACGAGGTAACAGATATACCCCAATTGAATATTACCCAGTGTATAAATTCAATTTGCATACATACATAATATATTGAAACTGTATTGCAACAGTAGCTGCCTCTCCCAAACTGTTTTGGATTAAACCCACAAAGTCTATCTGCAGGACTGAACATGTTTTGAGAGAAATAACTAAAAGAGTTTAATAAATTAGACTTATTTAATTTTTTCTCGTATTTATGGTTTATTTTATTCCTAATTAATTTATACGATGTTGGCTCCCACAAATCGCTGTCGAAATCTTTTTCTTTATCGCTTATCATCGATTAGAATAAACTTAAGCAAAATATACCAACCTACCCAAGCAATATTCAGGAAAGAATCGCCAAGACGTGCCTAGAATTAATATAATTTTATTTTTTTCATCCCCACTCTTGCCAAGATCAGATGATACACTCTACCTTCCTTAAGGTTGGAAAAACAGCGCACAGACCCGGTATTCCAACCTTCTGTTTATTTAAGCTGTAATGTAATATTTTAGTGGCGCAGTTAGTTTCATGATAATTTTAAAATAATTCATTTATCTATAATTAATTGTTTGTATAACAGAATTATTCGCTATAAACGGTTCTCGTAAGATCTGAGTTACACTTGATCAAAGAAAGCATATTTAAAGTTAATTAATATCCAATATTTTTGCCAATTAATTGTTTCAATATACAGGGTGTCCCAAGCTATATGGACTTTTTCTCGGAAACTAAGATAGCTAGAAAAAAACTAAAAAATACGTGTTCCCTTAGTTTTTTGTTAGAAATCCAAATTTACTTTGTAAATTTTTTTTGGTGCTTCCAGAAGCGAGATACAGGCACCAACTTCATTTTTTCAAATGGGAAGGTGCGGTTTTTATTTCAGAAATAGATTCCTCTATTTTTTTTAAAGAAAAATTTACTTGAACGGTTTTTTTCTGTGAGCGATATTTTATAAGTTATGAATGAAAACATGATTCTTATAAGAAATGTCAAAATGATAATATTATAACGGTTTTTTGATTGAATAAGAAGAAAAGTACTATTTTATTATAAATTTTACTCCTCATTAATATTGCAGATCATGCTCGAAATGGCCTCCACCATTAGAGATGCATAGACATGCACTTTCCTGCCAATTGTCCCTTACTGCCAAAGAAATTGATTCGAATTTAACCGAGTTACAGGCATCTATTATTCTCTGCTTTAGTTCATCTACAGATACAATCCCGGCTTGATTCTGATGCACCTAGATTTAGAAATGCTTTTAGATAAGCAGAAATAAGGAAAGAAAGAAAAAAGTTATGAATAATCACCTTGTTTTTCAGGTATCCCCAATGGAAATAGTCCATAGGTGTCAAATCCGGTGAACGAGGTGGTCACTGAATCGCCCCTCGTGTCCATATGACGCGCCCATCAAATTTCCTATCGAGATATCTCTTTAAATGCCTGATGGTGTTATATCGACACAAGGCATGATCTGTAATATTAATGAGGAGTAAAATTTATAATAAAATAGTACTTTTCTTCTTATTCAATCAAAAAACCGTTATAATATCATTTTGACATTTCTTATAAGAATCATGTTTTCATTCATAACTTGTAAAATATCGCTCACAGAAAAAAACCGTTCAAGTAAATTTTTCTTTAAAAAAATAGAGAAATCTATTTCTTAAATAAAAACCGCACCTTCCCATTTGAAAAAATGAAGTTGGTGCCTGTATCTCGCTTCTGGAAGCACCGAAAAAAATTTACAAATTAAATTTGGATTTCTAACAAAAAACTAAGGGAACACGTATTTTTTAGTTTTTTTCTAGCTATCTTAGTTTCCGAGAAAAAGTCGTTATCCATATAGCTTGGGACACCCTGTATATTGTAAGAGGACTTATTTCAGGCTAAAACACATCAATTTGAATCTGAAAGTTTTGGCTCTTGGCCAGTCTGAAGAGTAAAAAATCCCACAAAGGACTAAAGCTCAGTTTCACTGTGCTTAAATATGACGGCTAAATTTGACTATTCTTGGACAGCGTAACACTTCTTCTAATATTTTAACATCTGATTCTACCAACTTTGTGAGATTTATGAAACAAATAGTTTCTTAAATCTACAAAGCATTCTCGGCCAAATTCTTCACCACAATCAATTTTCACTTTGTAAATTTTACAAATCTAAGTATCTAAGCGAAATTTCTAGTAATGGAGAAGATTTTTCGATATAGTCTTTGCATCGGCAATCACAATTTTGAAGTCTCTTGTGTTCTGAAGACAGATGGAAACTTTCTACCATATTTCCAAACACAAGAGACTTCAAAATGTGATTGCCGATGCAAAGACTATATCGAAAAATCTTCACCAGATATTCTGAAGACAGATAGAAACATCCTACCATATTTCTAAATATCTGGTTAGCGTTGCTAGCTTAAAAAAAAGCCCCCCCCCAAAAAAAAAATTGCAGAAACTTCAAAATTGGTTTTCTAGGAATCTATTCTCGGAACTGAAAATTGCCGTCAACCGGAAATACGATTTGAGTGAATCGATAATTTTTTGATTTGATCGTAAACCGCTCCTATGATTCTCTTAAAACTTGTTAAACTTCTTCCTTTTACTACGAAGTAGATCTATATCTTCTATTCATGAAATTTCATATTCAAATTCTTCATCCGGATGTGCTACTTCTCTGAGTGGATTTATACTCGTAGATCTACCACTTTTATTTGAATAAATTTTAGTTTTTGGGTATTCTTTGTAAGAGAAAGGAAATTTGTCATTTAATTATTAAAAGGGATTTTACATAAATGTTTATTTTGGAGTAGAATTTAAATTCTATTTTCGTGTAACCTTCACCCAAGATTAGCTCAGTGATTTTTACAGCTCACTTTGGTGTTGGTTGGTTCGGTAGTGATAGACAGCGTTGTCTGTGTAAAGAGAGAACGCTAACTGGAGGCCAGCAGTACACTGAATGAGGCTCCGAACGTCAATGATTTCAGATGCTGATGTATAACAAAAGAAGGTGGACTATATTTAAAAATTATTAAATATTTCAACGTTTTACAGCTACAGTCTTTTTAGGATCTGTGATTTACTATAAAATTAAAGATTACGGAATAATATTAAGAAAACGGTATTACACCAACAAAAACTACCGTCAAGTTAACATCTATGTAGTTTTATTAAAACTGTTCTTCAACGAATACTAATTCCACAGGAAAATAATTTCGTCTGAACTACGCTGTGGAAACTAACCAAAGCAACCCCGAACTTCCATCTATGAAGTAATTAAAATGGTAATACATTTCGTTGATTAGAAGTTGAAAACGTCACATTTTACCTTTTAGGTTTTACCTTTTCGCTAGAATGAGGGAATAAGGATGAAAACGGATGGTGAAATTCAAACCTACCATCCCAGGAGATTCACTATCTCTATGTTTAAAGTGGTGAAAGGATGCCTTCTCTATTTCCTGAATTCGCTCATACATATTCAAAGGTAAAGATCTCCCATGTAGAATAACAGATCCCTTATTTATACTAAAGAGCTAACAAGAGAGACTGGCAGAGTGTATGTTGAAAAAGGAGTAAGAGATTTTAATCTGTTTTAAGAGGGTAGTACATGATTTGTACCAACAAACTGCGGGAATTTTCATTTGTAACTTTCTACGTATAACTTCTACTCCAGTCTATATTTTGGGGCATTAATTCCAGAAATAAACATTGTAAAATACTTTGGGAGGTTGCCTAGAAATCCTTACAAGAATTGGTAGCCAGAATAACGCTCAGGGTCTGAACTCTTCTTTGGTATTGAGAAATTCCTTGTCACTACAATTATCAAAGAATAGATGCATCATTAATCGGAGGCCATAAACAGCCGAAAAAGTTCATGAACGCCCAAACTTACTGAGGCATTACTCCAATAAGATCGGGCGGCAATTAAAGGTTGTTATTTATTATGCCTGTTTATAGATCATTATAGTTTCAAGTGGAGCATGCATTGACCCCAACCCAAGACTATGTGGGCACTGTTAGCAATAATAGGATAAAAAGACATTGCACGTATAGTGTCCATGTGAAGAATTGGAGTTCAGTTGTTCATCCACGTCTTCGTTTTTTGCCCAGGAAGCTTCAACAGAAACTTGGGATCAGTTTTTGGAAATTTAACACTATTTAGGGAACATTAATTTAGGGCACAATAAGGCCTTCTTATATTTTCCAACTCTTTAAGTTCAAATCCTCGATCCATTCTCGTAATACTAGATCTCGTTCCTCTGATCTCTACGTTCCTTCATCCTTTGACAAACCCTTCCTAATACGCACTACCAAGTTTGGAAAGAATTACTGAGTATGACACATACTTTTACGGCCAGGGATGAAATAAACATGAAGGGTAACCTTTATTTGGAAAATGTAAAGTAAAATACAAGGAAAAACACCGAATTAGCGCCCAGTTCGTCTAGATTTCTACTTTTTCAGTCTCCGTCACTAACTTTTACGGCCAGGGCTAAAATAAACATAAAGGGTAGCCTTTATTTGGAAAATGAAAGGTAAAATACAAGGAAAAACACCAAATTATCGCCCAGTTCGTCTAGATTTCCACTTTTTCAGTCTCCGTCACTAACTTTTACGGCCAGGGCTAAAATAAACATAAAGGGTAGCCTTTATTTGGAAAATGAAAGGTAAAATACAAGGAAAAACACCAAATTATCACCCAGTTCGACTAGATTTCCACTTTTTCAATCTCTGTCACCTACTTTTATTGCCAGTGCTAAAATAAACATAAAGGGTAGCCTTCAATTGGAAAATGTAAGGTAAAATACAAAGGAAAAATACCGAATTGGCTTCCAGTTCGTCTGGATTTTTACTTTTTCAATCTCTGACACCTACTTTTATGGCCAGGGATGAAATAAACATAAAGGGTAGCCTTCAATTGGAAAATGTAAGGTAAAATACAAAGGAAAAACACCGAATTGGCTTCCAGTTCGTCTAGATTTCTACTTTTTCTGTCCCTGACACCTACTATTACAGCCAGGGTTGAAAGAAACATAATGAGGTAGCCTTCATTTGGAAAATTAATGGTAAAATACAATTGTAGATCAACAATTGTAATATAAATAGATTGTATTTTTGAGTTTAATGAAAATTTCGCAAACATGATTTCCCAGTTTTCAAAAATGGACCAAACCATTGTCTCGAAACTAATAAATAGATTACATACTTGTAGATCAACCACTTTGTTGATTTGAATAGTTTTTGTAAGTGGTAGGTGTTCCTTAAATGACAATTTCGGCGAAATATCTGGTTTTATAATGCAGAGAGTATTAGTAACAGATAAAATTTTGAATTTGTGGAAATGTTGAAGTTAGAGCTACGAAAATCGTAGCAAGAGAAAGTATTTATTGATTGTTCACAATAAATTGTAATTATTTTGGTTCCATATTCAATTAGCCATGAACTTAATGAACTACACATTCCCTTTTCTCAAAATGTACCTTTTAGTTACATCAAAAATAGGAAACCCAAGCTACTTAGTGTGTAAGTAATATTTGGAAAGGAGACATGCTGGATACAAAAGACTGCGACGTCACAATTTCGTACAGGGAACCTTTCATATAATAATAAAAGCAGTATACAAAGGGAGGCCCTTGGATAACAATACAGCGGACCACTTAAAGCTCAGCCCTTAGTCTGTTCAATATTTTTTAAGTACTACAGAATTCTCTTCTCATACAGGAAGCAATATATAATCTTAGTCAGCATTCTTTCACAGTACAGTATCGATTTGTTTTTCGATGTCGTTAGTATTTCTTTGAAGCTTTGTTGAAAATAATCTAAATTTTATTTCAAAAATAACAAATCATTACGAACTGTTAGTATTTCATTCATTTTGTATTATTGCAATTCTCAATACTCTTTGCTATTATTAGTATTAACCAAATTTTTTAAAAAAAGTAAGAATCTCTTCAAGCGAAAAACAGCAATAATCTACTGAACAACATCAGTGCTCCATTTTATTTCAGTAGACTCCTTTACAGATGCTCTCTTTACAGATAAAACTTCGTGAATTATCTAAAGCAAAATAGATAAATGGTTTGATTACATGTTACATTCGAACTTTGATTTTAAAAATAAACCTATTTATTATCAGTCTTCTAGTAGAAGCAGTAATTTCTAAGACAGTGAATTTTAAAAGATCTATAATGTTACGAAAATACACTGATGGACAAAATTAACGCACCACCCTTATTTTTTTATAATTTCCAATTTGTGCAAATTTTGGACTTTCAAAATATTGTTGGCTGAAAAAATAAGCCATTTGTAACTACGGCCATCTGGAGAATTTAGGCCTATTCTCACCTCATCGGTAAAGAGAACTCTCTTCCAGTTGTCTTAAGTCCAATTCACATGTTCACTTGCAAACTGAAGTCTGGTCATTTTGTGAAATTTGGTAAGGAGACGGCCAAGAGGAGGATGTCGGGCTCTAAGGTTACTTTCATTAAGTCTTCTTCAAACAATCCTGCTGGAGATGGAAACATTTCGGACTTGCCTTATGAGACTTTTTATCTCATTTCCCGTTATACTCCTGTTTCGCAAAGCCAGGTGCCGGATGTACCTATCGTCTCTCTCTCTCTCTGCTGTACAACTCTTCTTGAATGACCTCTTGTCTCCCTAAATCGCTTTAGACAAGTGATGTACGTCCAAAACAAAAGCGGAAAATAATTTATTTAATTTTAACTAAACAAAAACTGAGTGGTGCGCTAATTTTGTCCACCAGTATAGTTCAATTATCATATTGGAAGCGATATACGAGTATTATTGTTGTGTTGGTTAAAATAGAAATAAATACAATATAATTAGGAATTTTTTATATAAACAAGAAATTGGAAAGTGTAAGAAAAATATACTTTACATGAAGTTAAAAAGAATAGAGTAATAATCTGATAATTATTAAATAAAAAGTTCTAATTACTGTTCAGATGACAGAGCATTGAAAAGGTTTGAGTAGGTTACCTATGAAATAGAGGCGTCAAAAAATCTTCTTTTTTTACTAACTATTGCAATTTACAACTGCAGGCAAAACTGTTTCCTCTGCAACGAGTAAACAGATGAATGGATGTGATTTAAGAGGAGTTACCACCTATTGGTGGCTCTCGAATGAGTCAGTTATTGGGCTGCATCGCCGAGTATATAGCGGGCTCTATGCCATTTAAATCGACGGTTGGGATTGTCTGGAAGAGTCAAGCATTAAAGCTGTTCAATGATTAGGGTCAGGATGTGCGGAAAGGCGAAAAAGTAAGACTTCTTGTATCAGGCGGTGATTAGAATAAAAGGTATTTCTAGATCGAAGTGAATGGTTCTGTTAGAGTAAGTGGTATGGAGTATTGGTCATACGAGGAACACTTTGTCACAGTAGAGTCGATAGAAGTTGGAATGCTTTGGCTGAACTTCAGTTGTAGTCCGCAGACCAAATTAATTTTGTTGCGTGTTTTAATTATTATTATTTAAGAAGCGTCAATATCTGAGGTTATTGGTGCCCGGAGTTTCTTTCAGTACACAGAAGTTACAGATAAGACTGTACATCACCGAAGTGTGAGCTGTAAAAAGCTCCTAGGAAGAGAAAATCTAAGGGCCAGCAGCTGGGATTCGAACCCGGGGCCTCCGCGAGGGAATCAAATACACTAATCAATCAAACATGCATATGGATTCCATGTTAAATGTTTATCTGTATGTAGTCCAGGGAATCGGAATCGTACATTGCCAGTACAAGGAAGTACATTCCAGTTTGGATTAAACTGAAACACAAATGGCACGTTTGTAAGGGAAGATTTTGTTCTGACACTTTTAAAAGTTCATTTTAAGTTGAAAATTTATATATAGATTGGTCTTCCAATGTGGACTTGAATGCAATCTAGCGACCAAATCCCTCAAACTTTACAGAATACTTTAAGAGCTTGAAATATCGATTTGAAATATCAAATTTGAGCTTTTTGCGCTTTAGTAGCAAGAAAAAGTCCAAATAATTTTAATAAACTATCAAAATAATAATTCCCATCAAGTTTGCTTAAAACATAAACAATAAATGGAAGGAAACCCTTACGCTATGATCTAGAATAACACCCTTACATCATTAACAGGGTTAAAGAGGTAGTCTCGTAGACATTAAAGTACTTTGCCAGGTTATACAGCTTGTCTATAACCCTTGTAGAACCTTACCGTTAAGTACGTGTCTATGCAAAGTTGAAAACGATTAATTTAACAGCATTTTCAATTCATTTTATCCCTTTTAATGGGTAATGATTTTAACTGATCGCTTTCCCATAAATGGTTCCTTCGGATTTCCTTTTTTTTTATTTATATAATCTGGTTTTTTATTTTCTTTTAAGTGGGAAGTTTTTGTAACATAAAATTGTACAACGGCTTGTAACTGAAAAGGTTTTATAAGATTCCCATGATGGTGTATTATTTTAAGAAATATATTGTAAATGCGTTGTAGTTGAAGACAAATAAATTCATTTAAACTCATTCGACTTCAACTACTACAATTAGAAATTAATGATTTTCTTTGAACATTTAGTTACTCTTTAAAAAAATGGTTGAATAACTAATCCACTCATTTATTTCTACCGTTCACCGTTAACATTGTTACTTATAGTGCCAAATCCAAATGGATAACAGTTTACTTTTGAAGATATGTTACAGGAGAGTTATGAGCTTGTCAGATAATCCAGGCATCCCTTATAACTGGGCGCTTTTCATTAAAGATATGCTTTACTCTATACGGGCAGAGGATGTCTCGTAGCTGCAGAGTGCTGAATTTCTATTTTGTAACCTGAAAAATCTCCTCTAAATTTTATAACAACTGTTTATCTAAAGACATTAGTGATATGTACTCAATTCTCCATTTAATACCAATTATAGATTGATATGTGCTACGGCCAATGGCTAGTCATATGTTAATCTCATGTGTAATATTTTAAAAAGTCGGACTGATAGCTCAGATTAGGGTAGCCAGTACTAGGTATCCTAGAATTTTTCATAAAGGAATAAACCATGTATTTGACCATGAAAGGGTTTGTTTTACTTGTGCTGGAAGGAAAATAGACAATATCAACCACTTCATGCTGGAATGTTCTTTCTATAATTCACTAAGGAAAAGATTGTTAAATAGGTATATAAGCTCCAATAATACTGAGGTTTACACTAATTTACTCGATATTGACAGCAAAGAAAAGTTAAACAGTTTGTTCTATTTCATTTCTGGTGCTCTAGATGAGAGGTACAGATTTGTAAGAATTATATTTAACAGCTACAAAGAAATTCCGCCGCCGAATAATAAACTCCTATCAGTATCAAATTTAAGTAATTTTTTGTAAATATATCAGTTTTCATTATTTCTCTTTGTTTTTAAGAAATAATCGTACGAGGGGTGATTTTGTATATCATACTTTTATTTTACTTTGTATTTATCTTTCACAAGTGGAAGTAATGGCCTATTTCTTTTTATAATAGTTATTACTAGCAGAGGCCAAACTCTTGCTATAAAAATGTATCATTTCTTACAAGCAATAAAACAAATAAAAATAGCGTCAAATGCGCTGATTGTAGCACAAATTATCGATAAACAAAAATTAGCTAATCCATTGAATCATTAAACGAATGGAGTCGATTTTGATGAATTTAATCAGAATCATTCGAGCATTCGATTATTATTTTTAATGAGTTCGGAGCTATAAATTAAATGTTCTCATTACACCATCAAATGATTGCATAAAGAGCAGTGCAACAATGATGCATTGTCACTATCCTATCAATGCCTACTTCACTCCCCAACTCGTCCGCAGCATCTTGCATATATTAACCCCAAAAAATTCTGGGTTATCTTCAAGCATTCTTAATGCTAAAGTAAAATTTTATCCGTTAAAGGGCGAACAGATAATATTAACTATAAACAGATTTAAGAATTGTTAAATATTGAGGATTCGCTGCATCCATTAAGTGGCTCCTCTTTGTTAATGCATCTTATATTTCACCTACAACATTCTTTATTTTGAAGAATAGTTCTATACCTTAAGCAATTATCACAAGTTCCAAGTTATCTCTTGTGATTAAGTAATGTGGAACTTCATTTTATAACCACATTATCACTTGAAAGAGGGATAAAAATCCAATATTCTATCTTCTTATTCGTAGTGATAAACTACCTAAACAGAATAATATAAAAAAGAAGCTGAAACCATGTATAAAAAATGTAAACAAAATAAGAGTGTACCCTATTACATAATCTTTGTGTGGTTATTATAAATAAATGTCAATCTTATGACGCCATATGTTTATTTAAGTGTTGTGTATATGCTTGTAATATCTATAGGGGCCCCTTATAAAAAATATGTACCTTTTTTTTTTGCTCTTGTTATTTTGGTTACAAGTTATAAAACTAACTTCTTTGCTAACCCATTACCTTGTAAATAACTGCATAGATTTTGTTTTTTTCGTTAGTTTATTGCAAATTGGCCAACCACCAAATAGCCTGAATCGTGAATAAGGGAATACGTTCAGTTAAATGGGGAAGGTTATGAACTAAGGAAAACATTGTTAAGGAAGGTTTTTTTTTTTGGTGTTTTTGTTCTTCACCTTCTTTTAAAGGATTATAGGGTTCTTAGCACAGGGAATGGAGAACCAGCGAGAAGTTAGTAAACCGCTTATCGCGTCATCTTGCGGTACTGCTGCTAGAATGTCCTTCTACAGCTAAATAGAAAACCCTCAACAAGGTGGTTGGAAATTTATTCTTTCTCTCCTTTGGGGGCTTAAGAAGTAACCCGCTGTTTTTCACCTCATTCTCTTCCTCATTTCCATTTTTTAATATCTTACACCATTTTTTTATCCTTCTATTTAATTAATAAACACAGCCTTCTAAAGATAAAATTGATTACTAATAAAAAAAAAAATGTATAAAATAAGTACATAATATGAACTTTTAGCAGGTAACTTTTAACGGACTTCTTGACTAACGTTCGAAACTTTCATTAAACAACGAACAACTTATCTACACAATGATACTCAAACCTGCCTGGACATACGGAATGCACCTTTGGGGCTCAGTCAAAACTACTAGTATCTCCAAAATCTAAACTTTTCATCGAATCGCTAATGCTCCTTATTTTGTACATAACTCTACTTTGCCCGAATTTTCTTGTACCGAAACTTCAAGATCTTCCGCTATGTCAAATTGCACCCTCTTCGATTTCCACAGAAACATGACCCTCTAGTTTACTCCAGCTTACTGCACTGCCAGGAAATCCTCCAATATGATTGTAGATCGGTAGTAGCCACCCGATCTTCTTAATGAAGTAAAGGCCAGTGCCAAATGTGGAATGCTCTTCTTTGAGAGTTTCACCATTGGGAGGTGCATTCTCCTCTCATGTTACTCACGAATTTATGCACATGTATCAACGCCGTATCAGCTTCACTTGTTGCAGAAATGTACTGTAGTTGTAAAAATAAATAAAGTTGAAAAAAGAAGAAGCTGTTTAAGAGAATGTACACATTACTGTATAAATTCGAGAGAATGTACACATTACAGTATAAATTTGAGAGAATGTACACATTACAGTATAAATTTTGTCGTTTTCAGCAAGTTTTTGACACAAAAAGTATTTCACAAGAATTTCATTTCATAAATTGAGTTCAAAAAGTCATGCGAGTCTGAGCCAGATTTGAATATTGATTAGAATAAATTAATACAAATAGTAATTTAGGTTCCATTAAAGTTGCAAATGTCGGCAATAATATATTAAATTAGAATTGTGTTACGATGAATGTAAAACTCTTGTCTAATTAAATAAGTCAGGATTTCATTATAAAAAAATATATATTTATGGTAATTTTGTCTAAATTTTAAATAATTTATTTTAAATTTAAATTCTCTGCATTGGCTATTGATTAAATGTGGTATAAAAATAAACAATCCATGAACGTATTGCATTCTTTGAATTTAAATAACATTTTATATATGTAACGGACGACTAAACCATTAAAACTACGATATTGTGGTTAATAAAACATGAAAATTAATTCCGTTTGCTTTGATTTGATTGAATTAAATGCAAATTACTTTTCTTTTTTTTCTATGCACACAACAATTAATTAATTTTTTGTTTAAATAACAGACATTTAACACAGTTCAGCCTAAAAATGTACTTATCTTATTTAAGTAAGAAGTAAGGCCTGAATCATGGGGATCGTTCGCCAAAACGGTTAGGTATTATTGGTTATCATTTTAGCGTTCTAATTCCCTTTGCAATCAATCTTGGCTGTTCAAAATCTTATTGAAAGTCCTTAAAGTCCTTAATGCTTCTAATTTTTTAAATCAATTGAATAACTTCTTTGGCTGCAACTGGGTAGTGTCTAATAATCACCATGATTTAAAATTTGTTTTTGCGTAATCCATTCTCAATTTAAATATGTTAAAACTGCATACAAACATTTTCCATCCTTTTCTGCAGCTTAGGGGGCCATGCAGATCTTTGTCTGCTCGTCCTGGTTCTCAGCAACCTCTATTCTCCTTCTCCAGTTCATATCTTTAAACCTAAAACACTCTTTTATTTCCTTTTTCCAGGTTCTTCTAGTACGACCTCCAACATCTATTCTCTTCCATTCTTCCTTCATATACTCGTCCAATCCCAAATCATATAACTGATTACCTCCAGTTAACTGCAGGTACCACATCCCAGATGAATACTGATGGTAACATTTCTTTAAAACGTCTAAATAAGAATTTTCCAACTTTTTGGTTTTTATAAAAGATGGACGCAACCATCTTATTTCCCCAAAACATACCTCTGAAGTTCCTGCCTTTAAGAGTTTAAAGGCTTCTAATTATTGTTTTCAAAAAACAACTACCTACAAATGAAAACCTTTCCTTTACAACCAGTTTTGAATAAATATGAACTAAAATATTAGTTGCAAACCATAAATCTGGCTTGAAATCATACATCTTTAAAGCTATATTAAGAAAGCGGCAACTCTTTTGACAGAAACTACTGTTAGAAATCAATGATTCCTTGGATTAAATCCTATCCTTATGGACTGGATTACGTGACTGGTGGAATGAGTTACCCGTCCCTAAGTTACAAGCGATAACATTCTAATAGCTAAATAAAGTAATCACTTTTATAGTAATGAGATAAAGCATTTCATCTACGGTGTCAATATGGCATTCTTAAATAATAGTTTCATTCTTTTCTCCTAAAAACTATAATTTTCAGAAAAGGACCAAATTAAACTGGATTTGACAAATATGGCGTCCTGTCTGATTGTCGTACGAAATGCTTATTAAATACAGAAAATTATGTTATTCTACAAGTAGAAATTTTTATAACTTCATTGCCTAACAGGCCTCAGAAAGAATAATGTTCATGCAAAGTCTTTGCCCATCTAAGTCCATCCTCTGCCTACAAAAGATACCATCTTTCTGCATATAGACACAAAAAAAAAGAAAAAAATTATTCTGTAAAGTACTGTCTGTTAGTTTTACTTTTAAAATGTACCTTGTGAAATACGTATAAATAATGTAGGCACAAAGTACTAAAGCAAATACTTTTACATATGTATTTACGTCATATAAAAGAAAATTTTTATTCAGAGAAGGCATGAGGGTGAAGGCTAGTATAAGGGCAAGAACATTAGGCAAGAAAGTGACGGAGATATGGGCTTAGAGTGCACAAAAGAGGGTAGCGCATACGGTTCAACTTAAGCACGTTGGTGCTTGAAGCATGAAGCATGACTGTAATATATGCAAATTATAATGCTCCTCTTTTACAAAAGAAAACATACAACAATATCCAACATTCTACTGAAGACATCACTAAAAAAAAAAAAAAAATATATATATACTAAAGTACATTCATTATTTACATAACTTTTTGTTATTTGAGTTGCGAACTGTTTTATGTTGCTCTTAGATTACTTTTAGTCGTGAAAATTCCAACTCGAATCTTTTCCTGTTTAGTTTTATGGAAGACAGGAACTAATCTACTGTTAACAAGATTTCCCTTTGAGAAAATTTGCTAATTGATGTAAATATATGTATTTCTGATGATAACAATGGATTGCATAAAATATTTGAGGCTCCAAGAAACTAACCACCGATCATTGCATAAATTTGTTGAATGGTGCGAAATTGGGTAGGCTTTAAGAAGAAAGAGTTAAGGTATGCTCTTAGCCTTAAAGAAGATGGACTTGAACAGCTTCTAAAATGTTTAGTACATCACGAGGATTTGCATGCAGCTGTTATAGCATTATTATGGTATAATAGTTTTTAGATTACAAAGGTGACTTAAAACTTAATATTATTGGTAAGAATTAAATATCAGTCATATATACTTGAGAGCTTAGTAAGAAAAAGTTATGAAAATATTGACACCAGGTTTTCGTGTTTCACTAGAGCAGGGCTGGTTTTACATACTCTGTCGTCCTTAAATAAAAATATTACTTAAAATACAGTGAAAAAGCTCGGGATTCCTGCCTAGATTAACCAGAAAAAGTGATTTTTAATTACAAATAACCATTTACTGGGGCAGGTCTGGTTGTTATACGAGCTTCGTAGCTTCGGTCGTCCTTACAGCAAAATATAAGTTCAAAAACAATGGAAAAAGCAGGAATTACGGACTAGATTTACTGAAGAAAGTTATTTTTAATCACAACTAACCATTTACCAGAGCAGGGCTGGATTTTACAGCCTGGGTTGTCCTTACTTCTAACTACTAAGTTCAAAAACAGTGGAAAAATTCGAAATTCCGGCCTAGGTTCACCAAAGAAAGTGATTTTAATTTTCGAATACCCATTTACAAGAGCAGGGTTGGATGTTACAGCCTGGGTTGTCCTTACTTCTAACTACTAAGTTCAAAAACAGTGGAAAAATTCGAAATTCCGGCCTAGCTTCACTAAAGAAAGTGATTTTAATTTTCGAATACCCATTTACAAGAGCAGGGTTGGATGTTGCAGTCTGGGTTGTCCTTACAGCAAAATATAAGTTCAAAAATAGTGGAAAAAGCCGGAATTACGGACTAGGTTTACTGAAGAAAGGGATTTTTAATCACAAATAACCATTTACAAGAGCAGGGCTGGTTGTTATAGCTTCGGTCTTCCTTACAGCAAAATATAAGTTCAAAAATAGTGGAAAAAGCAGGAATTACGGACTAGGTTTACTGAAGAAAGTGATTTTTAATCACAAATAACCATTTACAAGAGCAGGGCTGGTTGTTATAGCTTCGGTCTTCCTTACAGCAAAATATAAGTTCAAAAATAGTGGAAAAAGCAGGAATTACGGACTAGGTTTACTGAAGAAAGTGATTTTTAATCACAAATAACCATTTACAAGAGCAGGGCTGGTTGTTATAGCTTCGGTCTTCCTTACAGCAAAATATAAGTTCAAAAATAGTGGAAAAAGCCGGAATTACGGACTAGGTTTACTGAAGAAAGTGATTTTTAATCACAAATAACTATTTACAAGAGCAGGGCTGGTTGTTATAGCTTCGGTCTTCCTCACAGCAAAATATAAGTTCAAAAATAGTGGAAAAAGCCGGAATTACGGACTAGGTTCACCAAAGAAAGTGACCTAAGGATAATACATAATTTTGTGGTTGGGACATTAAGCCATGCCGAAAATTACTTTCATTTAATGATTAGATATAATAAAATCGATAGTTCTACAAATAACCACTTTGTTACAGTAAATTATTAAATTGTAAATAGAAAAATTAATGAATGAGATATGCTCAATCGATGAAAGTGTACAAGTAGGCTACAAGTACTTGAAATATAAAAATACTCGGCAAATAGTAGCCACTCATGAATCAAGGAATATAGTAAACAGTCTTCAAATAAAATTTATAACCTCAATAAAAATGTGGCACATAATATATCAGCTGTTCAAACAGCTGTGCGATATGATTTAACCTATATTTCAGCACTAGCTAGATATCTGTGAATCAATTCATGCGCTTTTTTTAAATTTTGTTATTTATTCAGTAAATTGGTGCCTACGAATTACTAGAAAATAAAAATACGTAGGACAAATAGTTCTATTAGTATCTAGGGCAAAAGGTTTGTAGCATATACGCCATTAATAATCTAAGCACCAGCTGTTATCAACTAAAAAAAGAAATATCCTGTATTTAGTCTTTTAAATTTGGCCTTTTTTTTTTTCTTACTTTCAGCCGTATTTCATTAAGAAGTTTGAATTTTTGACCAGAAAATTCATTAAATATTAGAATCAGGTCAAACTTAACAATTTAACTGGGACTTAACTTGTCAATTCCAGTTTGTGGATCGCTAACAAAACTTTGGATAGAATCTCATCCACAGAATTTCATCCAGTTAATTTTTATTCCATTATTCAACATTTGGTTCAACACTGTTTAGGTGAGTTTATGAGTGTACGAGGTAGAATGTGGGACACTAGCTGGCATAAAACTAGGACAGAAATTCCATTGGGAAATATATAACAGCTTTTTTTAGATACATCTACCTCAGTTTTTTTTAAAGTATTTTTGCAATGTTTTTTTTAAAAAAAAGTAACACCAGATTATGTAATTTTTGGTCGTGGATACTGTGTTTAATGAGTTTTAGTGAACAAAACTCTGGTTATGGTAATGGCTCAGGATTTTACTTTCAATTTTTAAATGAAATTCATTCTTTATTAATGAGAAAATTTTACAATTTGAGGTCAAATATCTGGTGTTTACACTGGCGAGATTTTCTCTGACCTCTATTACCTACGTTTTGACTTAAAAAAAACTCAGATTTGATTATTAACCCTAAGGTGCACCGTGTTGCATATCTGCTACATAATCTTTAGCTTTGTGCCGGAGAACACTCTTGGATTTCATTTGAATTAAATATGATGAATATAGGCCATAACATGTCTAGTGTCAGTTTATATAAGGTTTATGTCGGTTCTAGAAGGTAATAAGCTGTTATAAAGCCTGAAAGAGAAAAAAAAGTCAACACAACCGTAGACTGTGGTAAAGACCGCGCAGAAATTACCGTTCTTGGGCCTATTTTATTGAAAATTAGCATTTTTAAAAATTTTACTGTGCTTGGGAGAGTTGGTATTTATCTATTATTACTTTTTAAATTCGATAACAATTTTTGCTTAGACCAAAAATTGAAAATAATTTGTGTTGCTCATATGCAACATCATGTTATGAGATAATATGTCTTCTAACTTTGTACACAGATGTCTGATGATATCAATTCCGTAATTTTTCTTGAAGTTATTACTATATTAGTACATCTTCTGTCCACAATTTATAGCATAGAACCGAAAGATAAAATTAGACGATTTGACAGGCAAAGCAATGAAGTTGATTGCCCGAAAATTGTGAAAGCCTACAATAAACATATGGGAGGGATGGATCTGGATAGCGCCAAATTGGCAGATATAAAATAAAAATGGAATACTAGGAGAAGGTGGTATACGCGTTTATTTTACCAATTGTTAGATGTAACCATAATAGACAGCTGGATAATATACGAGGGTCGTTTGAAAAGTCCGTGCAAAAATAAAAACTACTTAATTTTTTGGGGTAAACCTTTTTTATTTTTCAACATAGTCTCCTTTTAGGCTTATACACTTCGTCCAACGCTGCTCTAGTTTGTTGATCCCTTCCGAATAATAGGATTTGTCCAAGTCTGAAAAATAGCCATTCGTTTCTGCAATCACCTCCTCGTTTGAATAAAATCTTTTTCCCGCCAGCCATTTCTTCATATTGGGGAATAAATAGTAGTCCGAGGGAGCCAAGTCTGGAGAATAGGGGGGATGTGAAACGAGTTGGAAACCTATTTCCATTAATTTTGCGACCACAATTGCTGAGGTGTGAGCTGGTGCGTTGTCGTGATGGAAAAGGACTTTTTTGTGGGCCAATCGTGGGCGTTTTTCTTGCAGCTCGGTTTTCAAACGGTCCAATAACGATGAATAATATGCATCTGTAATAGTTTTACCCTTTTCCAGATAGCCGATGAGGATTATTCCTTGCGAATCCCAAAAGACAGTCGCCATAATCTTTCCGGCCGAAGGAACGGTCTTCGCCTTTTTTGGCGCAGATTCCCCCTTGGTAACCCATTGTTTAGATTGTTCTTTGGTCTCAGGAGTGTAGTGATGTATCCATGTTTCATCCACAGTGACGTAACGACGCTTAAAGTCCTGCGGATTCTTCTGGAACAGCTGCAAACCGTCCTTGCAACACTTCACACGATTTCGTTTTTGGTCAATCGCGGCACCCATCTTGCGGATAGCTTTGTCATGTCCAAATGTTGATGCAAAATATTATGTACCCGTTCATTCGAGATGCCCACAGCACTAGCAATCTCACGCAATCCATCACCATATCATGGATTTTATCAATGATTTCTGGAGTAGTAACCTCAACAGGGCGTCCAGATCGTTCAGCGTCACTTGTGCCCATATGGCCACTCCGAAAATTTTGAAACCACTTATAAACTGTTCTAATCGAAGGTGCAGAGTCACCATAATCTTTATCAAGCTTCTCTTTAGTCTCCTGAGGCGTTTTGCCTTTCATAAAGTAGTGTTTAATCAACACACGAAATTCTTTTTCGTCCATTTTTTGAAAATCACTCGACTTCCTCGATTCAAACGAATGCCAAACACAAAGAAATAGACCGATCTGGCTGAAACTTGGTATGTGTTCTTCCAAGAGATGCTACTAACTAAACATAACCTCGATACGCGCCAGTAGTGCTATCTCTCTGACTTTGCACGGACTTTTCAAACGACCCTCGTATTGCAAAGTTCAGCAATTAAACGTGAACGCAATGTAAATCGCGAGAAGACTACAGAAAAGAACTGGGTGAGACCTTGTATAAAATAGGCAGATCCATGGCGCCTAAAAGAAGAAGGCTATCTCCTTCACAGGACGATACTTTGAGGAGAAAAAAAAAATCTGGATCAGCGAGACAACCAGCTAGCTTCAGAAAAGATGGATTAGAACATTGGCCCTTATGGGATGTGAAACGAAATATATGTAAATTAATTGGTTGCACGGGTTATTCTTATGTAAAGTGCAAGAAGTTCAATTAAAATCTTTGTTTCAACAAAGACAAAAACTGTTTTTATAATTATCATAACCAATTAAGTTTTTTTCCCATAAATTTTACATTTTTTGATAATCCCATCCTCATTTTACCACAAAACCTAATTGACTAATATTTTTTCTTTGTTTTATATCAAAATAGAGTATTAAAAAAATAAATTTGAAAGAAATAAAAAATTCATGCATTAGAGGGTTAATAATAACATTGTCCAGTTAGGAAGACTACTTTTAAATCTAACTGGCAGTTTTAAGAGAAATAATCTTTAAAAAGTAAATAATCAGGAGATTCTTTTAGACAATCATTTTTTTAAAAAAACAAAAATCTTATAATTGCGCTAGTTAAACAGCTTAATGGAAATAAAAGATTTGGCAATTATTGTAAGTAAATATCCATAACTTTTTAAAAACTTCTGACATGACATTAACTGCATAATTTATCCCTCAGTCCCGAGTGAATAACTTTAGAAGATGTAGGATGATATTTATATATATCGCTGTTTTAAGGGAAAGTTTTAGAATTAGCGATTAAGAAAAAAACTTAGTAATTTTTTTTGCATCTTATCGCTAAAAAGAGAAATTTAGACACACTTTTTTAGTTTTTACTTTTAGAATGGTAAAATAATTTCTAAACTAAAACCTGGATAAACTATTTTCAAAAAATCTTTACAAATAAATGGCTTATTTAAATGTAATGATATTTTTATAATCAGCAAAATTTACTGCCATCTCTCTAACAGCTAAATTTGAGAGCCAAATCCGACTTCCTGTGATGCCCGATCGGATTAAATTCCGCTATTAATAATTCCACAACTCCTGGCTAGTTACCAAAGTATCAGAGGTGAATACATCCTACATAAAAATCTTCTTGGAGGTACTTTCAACTGAATATTTTTTTGGGAGTGTGAACGCAAAGAAGAGGTTTATTGACTCCAAGAATTAGTTTCCCCCCCCCCCACTAACTGCTGGCTTCCACTTCTCGAATTTCTTTAGCACACCAGGATGAGGTGTTTTACCTTACACTCGCTGAAAATGAGAGAAAGTTAGACTTCTAGTTAATTATTCCCAGGTTTAAAGTTCACAAAAAGAAAACCACTTAAAAAAAGCTTTCAACGATGTCCCTCGCATTGGAGTTGAATTTAAAAGACAGCTGGGAAATTTTATATTTATTTTTTTAAATAAAAGTATTTCCATTGAGGGAAAAAAGTATTGCATCAGGTTTCGTTACACATTTAATTCACGTTTTTTTTTTTTTTTTTTTTTTTTTTTCTTTTATTGAAATTTGCGACTGCAACGGTTGTTGCAACAAGCAAATGGTGGTGTAATATCAGGTCTTGATTATTAATGAAGATTGGATAAGGCAACCAGTGGCGACACTCATTAACGTGAACTATTCTACTGTTATGAGGAGAGTAGATCGCGGGGCCATCTTCTCTTCAATCTTCCTTGGAGGATTACCTGGTAATGTGGAAGAAGATAGGTGTTCAATTAAAGCATTAGGATGAGCTGCTATAAAGGAATGAAATTTTAAGAAACGAGTTTTTAGTAAGGTCGTTAATGAAAGGGATTTTGAGGTCCATTATGAATGGTGAGGTTAGAAATATAGAATGGAGCGTTAAGTAGTTTTCGTAGTATGTTTGATTGTAAAGTCTGAATGCGTAAAGAACGTTTAGTCGATCCCCCATGACCAAATAGGTCGCAGTAACAACAGGTATAAGAGTCTTTTGTTTCGTAGATTGAGTTTAGATCGTTTGTCCAGTAGTTTGGCGAGAAGTTTTGTAGCGTTGGTTAGTTTCTCGTCTTTTCCAGTCTAGTCTGGGGATTCCATGTCAACCATTTGCTTCTAGGTACAGTCCAAGGTAGCGTACTTTGTCCACAGTTGGTACAGGAGTTTGGTTCAAGATGATGGGAGGTAGGATTTTCCGTCTAAGAGTAAATACTATATATTTTGATTTCGTAACGTTAGTTTTGATTCGCCATTTGATAAGCCAGTCCTATAAATGGTTAATGTGCGTTTGAAGAGTTTGTGTAGCGATAAGAGGATCGGAATGAGGAGATAAGATTGCAGTATCATCAACAAAGGTGGAGAGAATGGTATTTGGGTGTTGAGGTATTAAATTTAAATGAGGTAAAAAGTAAAAATGAGGAAGTAAATGAGATAGAAAATTAATTACATACTTTACTTAAATTTTATTAAAAAGTAAATAAAACAAATAATTTAAATTCGAGTGTATCAAGTATTTTAATCTATTAATAGGGTTTGGAAATTAGATGGACTTAAACTCCTTACAAGCCACTTTTATAAACTAAAAACCTCTCTTACATTTAGAACTTATTTCTAGCCACAAGGCCAATTGGATTCCCTTAAGACAAGATAATTGGATTAAGAAGTCCCTTAAGGATAAGAGTGTGGGGGGAGACACAGTAAAAAAAAAAAGAAGAGGCAACTAGAGAGCAGCATGGGGGTGGAACTTGGAGGTGGTTAGAGTGGAAGGGCTCGATGGTTCACTTGTATGGAATCGTTTTTAACCATTAGCCTAAAAAGAGCACTTGCTTTATACATGTAATATATTTCTGGGAGTATGTATTTGTGTATACTAGCTGGGGAAAGATTAAAACGAGGAATAGAGTGGAGTGGGCTGTTGTAAGTGGTCAAGCCAATTAGGTACGAGGAAAATATCTTACATGCCCTTATATAGTTCAAAATCAATGTTAACGCGACAGTTGTTGAACCAGAAGCAAAACTCTTGTTGCAAAGCACCTAAAACATTTCTCTTTAAGTGATCTTAGTTCCAAATTTCGGAAATCCCATAACAAGACATTCTCTAAGTGATAGATTTTTTCAAAATGGAATTTCAAATCAATGTAATGTTGCCCGTAGTACTGGCGCGATAAATACTTTTAAGGGACGCTTTCATTAAGAATACCAAGAACAAAAACGGATTAGGTTACTTGGATTCGATGTACAGTGTTGCCTATTATTTTGATATAAAACTGTCCAGAGACCTGTATTACTGTTCTGCAACTGAACGAAATGGAAAAATTTTGATCTATCTATGATTTTTTGGTACTTATACCCAGGCTACCTATGGTCAGACCCAAAAACAGACTATTTTGTAAAAATCATTTTTAGTGTTTTTAGGGCCACTTAAAAGAAGGAAAACTCATCATTAGGGTTCGGCATGATCGTATTATTTTAACCATTAACCCAAGTAAGAAATCATCCTCCTCTCAAAATAAGCGATTTTCAAGATAAACGATGAACCGATCTTTCTTAATTTAACGCTAGTGCATCCCATTTTGTGCTTTCCACTCTTTGGAAAAGTGAAAATGCCAAGATAACTCACTTTATATTTTTTTTTTTAAAATAGAGCGGTAGGGACGTTCAAAGTTACTAAGACGGCCTGCAGTTAAATAAATCATGTCCATATATTTTTTTAATTGTCTATTCAAGCTGGCTTTGCGTCCCAACTACCAAATTAGTGGTTGTGAACTGAGACGATTAGCAAACATACTTTACTATCAAAGTTCTCATATTAACCATTAAATAAAACCAAACGGCCTAGACCAGGGGAATCGAATCCACTAAACCAACAATACATCTCAGCGTTGCGGGTCTAGCCTATAACCGCTCGGATAACAAGCCCAATCTAACTTTAAGTCTCAATCGCAATTAAATAATTTCTTCAAAGCTAAACATTCTAGCTATCAATTTAATACTCTCTCATATTGTTTAGAGAGTATTCGCATGTAACACATGTAATCAATAAATATTGATTATGCATTTGAGTTGCTCAACATTATCGTTTATATGTATATATTTTTTTGCGTTTATTTGTGCTACAATCAGCGCTTTTAGCCCTATAAGTAACAATGATAACAGAGTAACAAATGAAGCAAACGAGTGGAGAAGTTACCTAGTGGTAACACTCCCAAATATTAGACTATTAGTCACTCTCTTCACTTGAGAGGAGATCAGGAGGCCACACTGTCTCTTAAGGCGTCTTGTCGGGTTATCAGGAAGAGTTCTTGAAGAAAGATTTTGAGCTTGAGGATTTATATGAGATTGCAGGTTAAAATGAAGTTTTCTGTATCGTGTTTTCAGTGACTTGTGCGACAAAAAGAATGTTAAGGTCAGTGTGTATAGTCAGGTTGGAGACATAAAATGGTGCGTTTACAATAGTTAGAAGTATTTTAGTTTGTAGTGATTAAATACTTTGCAGATAGGAGCGTTTGTTGAACCCCACAGCTCTATTCCATAAGCCCATATGAATTTCAAAATAGAAGTATAAATTAGTCATTTGTTGTCTAGAGAGAGTTTTGATCTATGGTCTAAGAGTCTTTTAAGTAGTCGATAGCGTCTGTTTAGTCCTGTTCTTTTAAGTCTAGTGTAGGGGTTCCAAAGAAAGTCTTCTGGTCTAAGTAAAGCCCAAGGTAGCGGGCTTTCGTTTAATACAGGTGGAGGTATTAGGTTTTAGAAGATTGGGTTATATTTTAAAAGATAAAAAATAAAAAGATGCCGTTTCAGGATTCAGATCATGCAGCCTAAAACTCATTACGCTCCATTCTAAGTCACAAATTCACAACCATTCACACAGTCCTAAAAAACTTCCAACAGAACCGTCAAACAAACATTTCTTCCTTTGCAAAGCCCAACTTTGCAAAAAATTTCCACCTTAATTTATAATCTCACCAGAATTCGCTAGAACCACATTTTTGTATTCCATAAAA
Source organism: Rhodnius prolixus (assembly GCF_049639745.1). NCBI lineage: Eukaryota > Metazoa > Arthropoda > Insecta > Hemiptera > Reduviidae > Rhodnius > Rhodnius prolixus. Next base: position 10,729,214 of record NW_027411634.1, on the reverse strand, counting down.
CTCCCAGGTAACCCTTCTGGACGTCTTACATAAAAGACAGTGTCCGCTTGATCTTCTCTCTGACGAAGAGAGTCAGTAGATAGCTAAAAGAGTGAACTGATACAGAACAACATACTGTAGTTTCTTTTTAACGCAATGACACGACGACCATTGAAGGATGAAAATAAGTTAACTTTTGCACTGTCTTTGAACACAAAACGTATTATAAAACACAAAATTCATGTCCATTCCATATATGTGTGGAATTCCTCAAAAAAGCGAACAAATTATGAAAATTAATAATGAATGAACCACAGAACGTCGCTGAAAAGTGGAGATATTACTTCTACGTTATTTTAAAGGTTAAATTATAAGGTAACCCATTTTTTGTTTTACTTAAGAATGGAGTATTAAATTGAAGAATGAAAACGAAGGATGACACAGCTAGCTAAGCCTGCATTAATCTAATTATTTATAGTATGACGACTTGTTAATTAACCCATCTGTAAGTTAACATCAATTCTTTATTTTTGAAGTCTAATGTTTTATACAGAAAATAAAAATTTTTAATATTACATTGGTGTTATTTTACCGAAATTTCTTTATATATTAAAACCATTCTTCAGGAGGTATTTTTTTTTTTTAACCCCACTTCCGACAAAATTGGATGAGGAAAATGCAATTATCCTGAAACTAATTGAGGAAAAGGGGAGCATTGGGATGAGAAATTTTCGTTAGCAGAAAATTACCCGCTACGTAGCGGTGGATATTGCTTTGTTGGAGCTAAACCAACCAACGATTTCCCTTCCACTTTTACTAAAATAACATGATATTATTATTATTATTTGGCCAGTAATATTAGACTTGCTAAATAATGAAATACTGTATTTTCTCATATATGTGTACATTTAAATTAAATATGTAATTAAAATTATTATTTGAAATTTTTGATTAAATAGAAAATGTTTAATAAGTAATTACAGATTACGGAATAATTCTATTGTAATTTAAAACAATCATTAAAAAATAAGAGAGATTTGTAATTTTACATTTTCTGACGAAAAAAGAAATAACTCTCGAAAATGACGGAAAAATTGAGAAAAAAAAGGTTTATTTGAATTGAAAATGAGAGATTGTTAACGTAATATAGGAAATATCAAGACGAGATATCGATTTCTTACAATAAATTTTCTTAACCGTGGTAAATTTAACAAAGACTGCATTTATTTGTTCTCTAGATAAGTTTTAAAGTTATTCAGTTGTAACTAATGAGTTGAAGAGGGCACCTACTTAAATAGGTGGAAGACCTGATGGTGAAGGATTTGAGGATGATGGGTTTTAAGAAGGTGGGAGGGTGAGGGCTCAGGATTAAGAGTAATGCAATGGTTCTTTTAAGGAGCCGTAGAGTACAATTCTGAAGTAAATGCTCGCGAGGCTTTTTTTTTTCTAATCTCTATCATCAAGTATCCATGATTTTATCGATTATCAGAGATTGATTAATCAGTTTTTAGTCAAGAGCTTTCGACTTTGGTAAAATCGAAGTTATTATCGAAGCATTGCAGACCTAATCATACTTTTATCATCCGAATTGTAACTTACATATTTTAACTTAAAGTTCGGCTGGAATAGGTGCCGGGTCATGTGGGAATTAAGGGGAATGAGACAGCCGATCAACTGGCCCAGGAATGGAGCTAACACTCCTTTCATCGGCCCCGGAGTCTGTCCTTGGGAACAACAAGGGTGTGCAGTTCGTGCGGCTCTCAGAGATTGGATTTGGAGAGAGTATAAAAAGTACTGGGTGATGTGTCCTGGGGTTAAACACAGCAAGACTATGATGCCTTGGCTATTTAAACTAGAGAGCCAAAGAGACTCTGTGTTTGGTTAGAAATAAGATTACTCTGATTACAGGCCTATTCACTGGGCATGGTAAGTTCAGGAAGCATCTGTACAAGGAGGGGCGGCTTATTAGCTTGGAACCGTTGTGCAGATTGAGTCAGGAAGAGGAGGAGACGGCCTCTCACGGGCTGTTCGATTGTGTTGCAATCGAGCGGTTGCACTATGAAACCTTAGGCTCTTTGAGACCAAAGGAGATAGTAGCGCAAAAAGAACTAGTAGCGAAAGTCCTCAACCTCCTTAGTAGGGGAGGTTTCGTCTACTAGATTCAATGGGGAAGGCACAATAAGCCTCTAGTGTTGCGGTGCCTTGGGGGGTAGGTCCCGTCCCATTTCTAATTCAAATTATAATTCTACATATTTTCTTTAAAATCTTTGTGGTTGACAGAACAGAAGACACTCCAAACTTTCGTCAATAGCACAAGCCCTGAAGATGACCTAGTTCTTTAGGTCGAAAGAGTGGCAAAAATACAAAAAAATAATGACTGAAATTGGCTATAATCTTTCTTCATTTTTAGGGATTAATTAATGGGTCACCAAAAAACGATGAACAGTACATAAAAGGTTTAAGGTTTGAGTAAACCTAGGCGTGGAACTTAGTTAGCAGGATCTTACTTTTACAGAAAGTTTGGTAACAAAGGAGATCTCAAGAAGCAAAGGGGGTAGAGTTAGAAACAAAGTAAGCAATCGACGGAGTGTTTTTTGATTGAAATGACTAGATTCTGTAGATATTGGAAGCTTTGGCTGAGCTTCGAAGTTCTCTACAAAAATTTTGAAACTTTCAGTGAACAACAAGCGACTTATCAACACATTGATACACAAACCTGTATGGACATGCAGAATACCTTCTAGTAAGAGTAAGAGAGCCTAAAAACATACTTAAAAATGTATTTAATACATTTTTAAGAAACAAACTTTTTTTTTTTACTAAATAAATAAAAATTAACGATAATAAAATCGTTTTCTTTTTATAAAAAGGGCGAACAGTGATCTCTACATTGCTCTTAAAAGCAAAGGATGGAGCCAGGGTAGAGAGTGATCTATATCAAGCCCGATATGAAGAACAGAATGTGAGGAGGCACTTCCTTCCGCTGGAGGAAAAAAAAATCCAATATAATGGAAACCAATAAACTTTACTAAATTTAAAGGAGCCTTTATCAAGGACAGCTGGTTGCCGTAGTAGAAGATCCACTTTTAGTAATAATATCTTGCAACTAAGAAGTGTATAAGGCACACGTCACACCGGTTATTAAATTCTGAAAGGGCTGGTTTATATTTTAAATTTAAATAATTCAAATTATTATTAACATTTATTGTTTAGTTTAGTTTTCTAGTAAACGAATAAATTGAATGTTGAGATTTTCGATGACGAATTTTAAACACAAATATCCATTTTAAGGTGCACTGGGTGTTAGTAAGTGTTCTGTGAGACTGAATCATGGTTGAAGTCGAATTCTCAACACCAAATTGATTATTCAAGCTCTGATAATGGATGAATGTCCGAAAATAGTGAGAAATACAAACAAAAAACGTGCTGCAAAGGATAAAATCAGCGATAGCTGTATTTAAGTCAAGACTTCTCCATTTTTAAAAAAAAATTTATGCAAAAGCATTTTCAGTAAGTTCTGATTTAGGTAACCATTGCGGGACCTAACCGCATTTTTCGAAGTGAGAAATCCATTAAATAAGATAGAGATACAGTCGGATTTCCCAGTGGGACCCATTTGAAGTATACTTTCAACTGTAAGCGCTTTTCCTAGTTTTCCATACTCTTTGTCCAGAAACAAACATACACACAAACGATTTTCAGCCTCAGGAAAGCTCCAAACAGATGAATCTAATGAAATGTGGAAAATATTGAAAATTTGAGGTAGTCAAAATAGTTTCTATATAAAGTATTTTTCATCATTTTTGGTGACCAAATGGAAAAAGATTATTACTGATTTCAGTCGTTATTATTATTATTAATTTTTGGCAACTTTTTTCTCGAAATTTATCAGATCTGTGTTACAGCAAACAAATTACAGTTATAAAGCACAAATTGCCCTATTTTATAAAGAAAATTTGGGAATTCTATCTTTTATAGAAGAAGAGAAAAAAATTGTCAAAGTTGGGTGTTTTTTAACGTTACGCTTTTTCGTGCAGTTTTTGACGATCAACCCTTATACAACTGTCCTACCAGACAGTTTTAATTATTTTATTTTATTTTATTTTTTTTTAGCGCATCAACAGCTGAGGTTATTAGCGCTCGGAGCTTTTTTAAGTGCACTGCCGGCCTCCGGACAGTGTTCTCTCGTTACAGACAACACTGTCCATCACCGGGACCGGCTGTAAGAAGCTCCTAAGAAGAGAAAATCTAAGAGTTAGCAGCTGGATTCGAACCAGGGACCTCCGCGTGGGAATCGAGTACGCTAACCACATAGCTAATCCCTCCCCTTATTATTATTATTATAAAAAAGGGGTGCACTTAGAATCGCTAGTGCATATAGAACGGTGTCTGAACCGGCGGTTTTAGTGGTGGCTGGAGTGACACCTATAGATCTGCTGGCTCAAGCCAGAAGGTTGATCTATTTGCAGAAGGATGCCCTCGGTAAATGCGTAGCTAAGGCGCAAGCAAGAGAGTACGTTAAACGGGCTTGGCGCGAACGATGGTTGGCTGATACTCGGGGTCGATGGACAGCTAGTCTCATCGGAGATCCTGCAGCTTGGGCAGATAGGAGACACGGCGAGATAGACTACTACCTAACCCAGTTTTTGACCAGCCATGGATACTTTTCCTCGTATCTTGGCAAAATGGGTAAGGTGGCCACGCAAAACTGTATATTCGGGGATTCTGCCTATGATGATGTGCATCATACGTTCTTCGAATGTGAAAGATGGGCGGAGGAAAGAGCGAGACTGCAAGCAAGAACTGGTCCGCTTTCACCGCACTATATAGTTGAAACTATGCTGGTTAGCCCAGACCTGGAATGAAATGGATGAATGAATGAAAATGAATACATATAGCCTGTTTTAAAATGTTCTTCTAGACAGTTGTCCACTTATGACAGACGACAAACTTTACTGTTAACAATGTAAAACTAATTATAATTGTTAATAAGTATAAACCTTTATGTTGACCTGTTTTCTAAATTGAAAGCTGGCTATCTAATAATAATTATGTCTTGAAATTGGCAATAATTTTTCTCCCCTTTACTTTGAAAAAAATCAAAATGATTTTAATTTTAAAAAATCATAGTTTTCCATTATTTGGAATTTAACTAATACTAATTTAGATTGAAACTTAGAAATACTAAATCTCCTTTAGAGCTAGAAGAGGTAATGGTGCCAAAACTTGGCGACATTCTGCGGCAACACTACATTTCCTTCTGCAGTAAAACTGAGTAAACATTTACTCAGGAGTTTAATCCTAAAATACATAATCTGCTAATCTACTGAAAGAGTATTAGAGTGTTGTGATTTAGACAGCTTTCTGGTTACTTACAAGGGTAATGAATCACGGGTAACTAATAACTGTTATTTTCATTTATTATTTAATTAAAATAAAGTTTCGCTATTTAATAAATAGATTCAGCCATTACAGGAATAAGCAATCATAATCGTTTTCCTTTAATTATCTTTTAAAATATCGCCGATTTTTTACCGTAACCATTCCCTTTATTATAATAATAGTAATAATAATAATAATTTTTTTTTCCGAGGGGGAAAAATGCCTCAGGCACTTTCCAGTCTAAAACTGGGTGTGTGGGGCTCCACCCACTAAAAAACCCCCTTCTCTTCAGGCATTACGTCCACCCCGGAACCGCCATAAGCATTATTTCAGGGTGGTGCCTCGTATTAAATGCAACTATCTTTGATTTGTCTAATTGTCTGGACCGGAGACCCTATCGACGGTCTAGCTCCCTGTTGATGTAATAATTGGGGGTGATTTCAACTCTCGAATCGGGGCCTTAAATCAATTAGATAATTGTATTCCTTTAGGCGATGAGTTGTGGGGCCATAGAGTTTCTTTAGACCAAACAGTTAACAACAGAGGGAAAAAGTTGGTGGAGCTTATGGAGTCCCTGGGTATGTTGGTGTGTAATGGCAGAGCGTGTTTAGATTTTCCTGGAAGTTTCACTTTCATTGGGGAACAGGGATGTAGCACCGTTGACCTGGTCTGGCTTTCTTTTGGCTTTTCTTTTCCGGTAAGTAATTTCCAAATTAAAAACATTTCTGATTTATCCGACCACCTTTCTTGCTCCATCACCCTGTCGCTGTCTGACATTGGCCATCTTGCTCCCTTGTTAGTTGTTCAGAATCCCAGATGTCGTTGGCTTTTCAATAAAAAGGTTTTTAATAGTTCATCTTTCGGTTCTTTTATTGAATTATCAGAAAATGTTTATCTCTCTAACGAATCTCCGATAATTCTTAATGATAATTTTATTTCTACAGTCCGAAATAGTCTAGTTAATATGAACTTATTGAAACAAAAATATTCCGGCGGGCCGAGAAAAATGCACAAACCATGGTTTTCTAAGGACTGTGTTGTATTAAAACGCGAAGTACGTAGTTCTTTTAACGTGTGTAGAAAAGACAACTTTCGGCAGGATTCGTTAAATAAGTACATTATTAGGAAAAAGGAGTACAAGGCTTTGGTTAAATTTAGTAAAGACGCTTATTATAATCATATAAAGGAATCTATTGGTAATGTTAAAAATCCGTCGCAGTTCTGGGATTGTATAAGGCGCCTTCAGTTCAAACCTCAACAGAAATGTCCTATCTCTGTTGCAGATTGGGAAGATTTTTATCGCAAAATTCTCCCACCACCAGTACACAATGACTTTGTTTTCATTAGTAATTTTGTTTATGAGTTAGATGGTGATATTACTCTCGAGGAGTTACTTTCTAGTATTAGTAATTCTAAACTAAATAAAGCCTCTGGCACGGACATGATCCCTAACGAATGCTTTAAAGCCTTACCCCCCAATTGGACGGCCTATTTACTAAATTTGTTTAATAGTATTTGGACACATGAAACTATGCCACCCTCCTGGGGTAAAATTAAACTGCAGTTACTTTTTAAAAAAGGTGTTCGTTCAGATCCTAACAACTACCGAGGAATTGCAATATTTAATACCATCACTAAAATATTTACATCTATAATTTATAATAGGCTTTTGAGTTGGGCAGAAGCTAGTGGTCTCGTTCCGGAGGAACAAATGGGTTTCCGAAAAGGCAGAGGTTGTACAGATGCTGTTTTCTGTCTAATGGCAGCTGTAAATATACAATTGAGATTGAAGAAAAGGAAAGTGTTTGGTATATTTATTGATCTGAAGCGTGCTTTTGATTCTGTAGATCATACCAAGCTCTGGTTAAGATTAGCTCAGATTGGTGTCAGCGCAAAAGTAATAAGAATACTCTCCAATATGTACTCAATGGCTTCCTTTGTTATTTCCGGAGAGACCTCTGCTTCTTCTAATGAAATTCCCGTTACCCAAGGGGTCCTGCAGGGTGAAATCTTGAGTCCACTTTTATTTACACTTTTTATCTCGGATATAATTGATTATTTTACTGACAATGGGGCTCGCGGTGTCAATATTAATAAGTTCAAAGATCTGATTATGATCTTATATGCGGATGACATGACAGTCTTAGCTTCTTCTTGGCATGAAGCCCAGTCATGTTTACGCATTTTGGAAAAATATTGTACATCGAAATCACTTGCTGTCAATCCTGAAAAAACCGTAATTGTTCCATTTCATAAAGGAGGTAGGATCTCCAAGTTTCCGTCTTTTTATTATAAAAATAATAAAATTAATGTGGTTAACTCAGTTAATTACCTTGGGGTGCCTTTTTTCTCTTCTGGAAAGTTTTCTAATGCTGGGAATAATTTTTTGGCTAAAAGTACTGCTGCTAATTCTACGGTGCTAAAATTGTTGAGGGTTTCTAAATCGGATGAATGGTCCAGTAAAGAGTATTTATTTGATACCCTGGCTGAAAGTGTTCTCTTATACCAGTCAGAGATCTGGGGTGGCCAGTGTCTGGCGGTAGTGGAACGATGCCAGACGGGGTTTTTCAAGAAACTTCTGAGACTCCCAGTTAGTACTCCAAATGCGTTCATAAGATTAGAAACTGGACGGCTAAAACTACAATATAAAGTATTTAAAAAAATGGTTAATTGGTGGTGCAAGCTTTTGTCGATGCCTGGCAACAGACTTCCGCGAATGTGTTATCTGCGGTTATTAGATTTTATTAATGATTCCTCAATGCCCTTTAACTGGACCTCAGAACTTAACAAATACTTTTGTTTACTTGGCGCTGACGACATTTGGGCGAAACAAGATCCTGACGTCTTCAAAAGCTCGAAAAATGATATCTTGTCTAAGTTAGCAAACCATTTAGTCAGCGAAGATATAGACTTTGTTTTGCACTCATCTTATAATTGGTGGTACAGAAATATCTCTTCTTGGGGCAATCGTGAAAATTATTTAGGTCTTAAATGTCATATAAACAAAATCAGACTGATAAGCCAGATCAGGTTAACCCATTATAAACACTGTGTAGTTGTTTGTGGAGACATGCGATATTCGTTCTCGCATGATAATATCTGCACGTTATGCCGATCCCAGCAATCAGATACTCTGCTCCACTTTCTTTTTAAATGCTCCGCTTTGACTGATATTAGAAAAAGGTTTATTTCTAATTACCTAATTTTTTTCACTGAGGGTGAAAATTTGGAAAATCTTATTTCTGAGATGAATTTAGAAAAGATAAATAATATATATTGGTACTTCAATAACGGTTTAAAAATAAAGGGCGGATCAAGTATTCCAATAAATCTTTAAATAACAAATTATGAAAAACAAAGAATGGATAATTAAAGGAATAACATAATTTGAATAGAAGGAGGGAATAAATAAAAGAATAAATGAGAGTGAAGAAGAAAAAGGGAAGAAAGGGAGAAAAAAGGAAAAAGAGAGGGGAGGAAGTGAGGGGAAAAGGAAAAAAGAGAAAGAAGGGATTAATGTAGATAAATATTAATATTACTGGAAAGTATTCTGCTTTATTTAATTGATTAATGTATTCTTTATTTGATATTTTGGTTTTTATTATTATTTTGTATTTATTTATTTTATTTTGTTTATTTATTTATTTGCTTATTTATTTATTTTTAGTAGGATGATCTTTTATTTCCAAGTTTTTCTTTTTAATTTTTTGGTTGTAATTTAATTTTGAACTAACGTGTTTTTTCTTTATATTTAATTACCCAATCTTGTAGCTTTTGTAAACCTGTATTTTGTTTGAAATCCCACTCCTTGCTTATAAGTTTTGTATTTAAAAAGCAATAAATACATTGATTGATTGATTGATTGAATAATAATAATAATTTTTTTTTCCGAGGGGGAAAAATGCCTCAGGCACTTTCCAGTCTAAAACTGGGTGTGTGGGGCTCCACCCACTAAAAAACCCCCTTCTCTTCAGGCATTACGTCCACCCCGGAACCGCCATAAGCATTATTTCAGGGTGGTGCCTCGTATTAAATGCAACTATCTTTGATTTGTCTAATTGTCTGGACCGGAGACCCTATCGACGGTCTAGCTCCCTCTTCTTACTTTTTAGCACACACCTAACCAAGTACGAAACTTCCTCCCATAGGTCTGGGCTAACCAGCATAGTATCAACTACGTTGTGCGGTGATAGCGGACCAGTCCTTTCCTGCAATCTCGCTCTTTCCTCCGCCCATCTTTCACATTCGAAGAACGTATGATGCGCATCATCATAGGCAGTATCCCCAAATATACAATTTTGCGTGGCCACTTTACCCATTTTGCCAAGATACGAGGAAAAGTATCCATAGCCGGTCAAAAACTGGGTTAGGTAGTAGTCTACCTCGCCGTGCCTCCTATCTGCCCAAGCTGCAGGATCTCCGATGAGACTAGCTGTCCATCGACCCCGAGTATCAGCCAACCATCGTTCGCGCCAAGCCCGTTTAACGTACTCTCTTGCTTGCGCTTTAGCTACGCATTTACCCAGGGCATCCTTCTGCAAATGGATCAACCTTCTGGCTTGAGCGAGCAGATCTATAGGTGTCACTCCAGCCACCACTAAAACCGCGTTTCCTCCAGAATACTATAGAAGGTAATGGTGGGAAGAGGTAAATTGATACCAGGGAGTTAGTTATACTTGTACTGTCGGCATACTTTTGCTCTTCAACCTGGCAAGGTGCGTTGTTATGGGAATTAGTTGTGAGTTACAAAAACTATATGGTTATCAGTTTGTTTTTTGGAACTCACATCGTAGCAAAGTAAGTCCTAACGAAATGTTATTGATATCATTTCTAATACCTTCTTTCTGAGGAAGCGATAAATTTGTCGAAACGTTGGTGTAAAGTAGGAGTTGCTGTGTTTTTATTTGACCAAATCCTTGCTAGTATAATCCTAATTACAATACATATCTAACATTACAACCTCTTGCGAAAGAAAGATCTCTAAAACTTAACGCATAGGATTGATTCTCCAAACTCATTTTTCAAAACTTCAGGTAAAATAATGAGTGCCAAAGATGTTGAACCAAAGAATTAACAAACAATATTAGGGATATTCAAAAATTGTATCTTGTGAAACAAAATATTTACTGCAAAAAAATTCAGCGACCAGTCGAAATAGTTTTTTTAAAAATGCAGTACACTTTTTTTTTCTTTTCTCTTTTTTAATAACACCGATGAATACAGGAAATCCTAGCAAGCTGGCCTGCATTGCGCACTAATATCAGCCAACTAGCTTCCACCTTTCTATGCTTAGCAGCCAACACCATGAACGTGTAGTTGTTGGAGGTCATGAGAGAAATGGTAGATCGGGTGAGAAAAGGCTTCCTAGGCTAGTGGGGTAAGCAGGAAGGATTTAAGCTGGAGGTAGGTTTGCGAAAGGATTTACATTGCAGATGAAGAGAAATCCAAAGGAGAGTAAAAATCTCCTGTCCCGCCGTCTAGATCTGACTGTGGGATTACTTTCAGAGAACTACCCTGGCCTTTCACGCCGGCAAGAGTGTGCAACAGCCCTGATGTAGAGTGCAGGTTTCATGCGAGTGGGCTTGTGTTCGAGTAAGTGGAAAAATGGTTGGCATAAGAAGTTAACAAACTCGCTGCAAAGTTTATACATTTTGACTTTGAAAAAATTGTACACATTTATTTTGGACTTTATAAAACGTGTGAATAAATTACCCTGAAATGGTCAATATATAAAAAATATATAAATTTAAAAAAACAGTTATGAGCAGTCACATGTTTTTAACTAACTTTTTCATTTTCAAATATAAGCGCGTCAACATCTGCAAGTCTTTGGTACTAGAAGTCTTATTACAGCCTCTGCCTTTTGTACAATATTCTCTCCATTTTAGACAACACAGAACAAACAGCTGACAGTAAGCCGAAAGTGGCTATACTTTTAGGAAAAAATCGAATTCTATACGACAATAGGAAAAATGTTCTGGACAATTTTTGGACAAGTCTGAAGATTGAGGCACTTTCTAATAAAAAGGACAAAACCACAAGGTTAATGTTTTTGAATATCTACTGTAACCTTACAATGTTTAAAAATTATTGACCAGAAATCTATGAAATATACAGTAAATTACATCCCCTTATCAATACACGGAATTAGATCGATTTTTTTACTTACAAAGCCCGTCCATATCGCACTTTTCACAAATCATCGTCCAAAATGAGAAATGATTCAATGAAGTATCGATAAAAGAAGATCGAAGAAATAGTTTCCTTTCATAATTGCAGAGATCCGCTCCCGTTCCGCAAGTTCCACTAATCCTTAAAATCCTTTGAAAGATCTTTAAATCCTGCCGCTAGAAAAAATAAAAAGCTCAAATCTTCCCGGTGAAAATTTAAATTCATAAATTTCAACGATTGCTAAATAATTCTTCGTTTTCTTTTTTGAGCAGAAGGAGAAAGTAGAATTAAAAGAAATCAAATAAAAATGTAACTTGAATTAAAACTTTGCCAAGAATTTTGTATAAATAGCAATTGTAAGAAATATGCGTTCCAAAAATACCACCGAAGCGTCATCACGGCTAATATTCCTTAATTTACTTCATCAGATAATTAACATGAAATCATTGCTTAAAAAAAACTTATAATAATTATAAACAAAGTCTGTAACGACAGAACACTGCCAAGGAGATGTTAGTGCACTGAAATATTAAAAATAATAAATTAATAAAAAATACGAGGGTCGTTTGAAAAGTCCGTGCAAAGTCAGAGATATAGCACCACTAGCGCGTATCGAGGTTATGTTTAGTTAGTAGCATCTCTTGGAAGAACACACACCAAGTTTCAGCCAGATCGGTCTATTTCTTTGTGTTTGGCATTCGTTTGAATCGAGGAAGTCGAGTGATTTTCAAAAAATGGGCGAAAAAGAATTTCGTGTGTTGATTAAACACTACTTTATGAAAGGCAAAACGCCTCAGGAGACTAAAGAGAAGCTTGATAAAGATTATGGTGACTCTGCACCTTCGATTAGAACAGTTTATAAGTGGTTTCAAAATTTTCGGAGTGGCCATATGGGCACAAGTGACGCTGAACGTTCTGGACGCCCTGTTGAGGTTACTACTCCAGAAATCATTGATAAAATCCATGATATGGTGATGGATTGCGTGAGATTGCTAGTGCTGTGGGCATCTCGAATGAACGGGTACATAATATTTTGCATCAACATTTGGACATGACAAAGCTATCCGCAAGATGGGTGCCGCGATTGCTCACGCTTGACCAAAAACGAAATCGTGTGAAGTGTTGCAAGGACGGTTTGCAGCTGTTCCAGAAGAATCCGCAGGACTTTAAGCGTCGTTACGTCACTGTGGATGAAACATGGATACATCACTACACTCCTGAGACCAAAGAACAATCTAAACAATGGGTTACCAAGGGGGAATCTGCGCCAAAAAAGGCGAAGACCGTTCCTTCGGCCGGAAAGATTATGGCGACTGTCTTTTGGGATTCGCAAGGAATAATCCTCATCGACTATCTGGAAAAGGGTAAAACTATTACAGGTGCATATTATTCATCGTTATTGGACCGATTGAAAACCGAGCTGCAAGAAAAACGCCCACGATTGGCCCACAAAAAAGTCCTTTTCCATCACGACAACGCACCAGCTCACACCTCAGCAGTTGTGGTCGCAAAATTAATGGAAATAGGGTTACAACTCGTTTCACATTCCCCCTATTCTCCAGACTTGGACCAATCCTATTATTCGGAAGGGATCAACAAACTAGAGCAGTGTTGGACGAAGTGTATAAGCCTAAAAGGAGACTATGTTGAAAAATAAAAAAGGTTTACCCCAAAAAATTAAGTAGTTTTTATTTTTGCACGGACTTTTCAAACGACCCTCGTAAAAGTTGGTAATAAGAAAACATTTTTGGACTTATCTGTTCTAAAATATTTGTTCAAGGAAAATACTGATTTATGCTTTCATTGGGAGGCCACCCAAAATTTCATGCTCTAAATGTTAATTATCTTGAAAGGTAGAAGCATTAAACGCTTCAGAGAAATTGTTGAAAATATATAAATAATTTTCAGAATAAATGTTCAAAATATTTATTTTCAATTAATTGTCAAATTTGGGTGTTTTTGTATATAACCTTATTGTATAAAAGGAATAGATCCACTGTCACCTATACTTTTCAATCTTGTATTGGAGACTGCGGTAAGAGCCATTCGTACCAATCCGATTGGTTCGTGACACAACATTTAGCCTGTGCAGATGATGTGATCACAGCAAGGAGTAAAGCAGCATTAGCAGGATCTTTTCAAAAATTTGAAAGAGCAGCCCTAAAAACTGGGACTTCGAATTAATTTCAAAAAAAAACTTTGTACATGAAGTCGTCTAGATCCCCATTAAATGGGGAGAATATCCAATTGGGAGATTTTATTCCTTTAGAGCAGCAACTCAGTTCAAATATTTGGGGGACCATTTTGACTGAAAAAAAAATGAAATAGAAGAAGATATAAAGGCTAGGATTGCTGCAGGAAATAGATGTAGTTATTTCTCCCTACGGGAAATCATCTTGTCTAAAATGATGTCACGAAGAGCCTAATTGCTGGTTTACAAGACCATTATCCGGCCGGTAGTTACCTATAGCTGTGAAGCGTGGGTATTGACCAAGGATATTTGGGATAGAACGATTTTAAGAAGGATATTTGGTTCTGTAAAGGTAAATAATATTTGGAAGATCAGGAACTAACAATGAGTTTCGTGACTTATAAATGGCGAACCAGATCTGGGTCTGTTTCATTAAAGCTGCCAGTTTAAGATGGTTAGGACACGTAGAAAGGGATGCCCGAAACAAGGATTCCAAAAAAAAAAAAAAATTGTTATACGGAACTCCAGGTGGAAGAAGAAGAAGAAGAGCACGTCCTCGCTTGAGATGGCTGGACGATGTGGAAACCGACATCAGAAGGCTGGGAGTCAGAAGATGGAGACTCCGTGCTTTGGACAGGGACCAGTGGAATGCTGTGCTGAAGGAGGCCAAAGTCCTTACAGGATCGTAGCGCCCTACAGTAAGTAAGTAATGGAATAACCCTTATTTGAATGTACTACCGAATTTGAGATTGATATGCACATAGTTTTACAAAAAATATTGCCCGTAATATTAACTGTTGCCCTTAAAAAAAAGAGAGAGAGTTTAATTTTTTTAAAGTGAGATTATGGTCAGATCTGTTTTACTAAATCTCATCTAATTTTATTCAATTTTGTTTTTCGAGAGGAATAGCTAATATTAGGTAATAAACTAGGCAATAATTTTAATAAAATATTACCTATAGGCATTAGTAAAAGAATCTGAGCCCTTAAAATGAACAAATATTGTTCTAATTCATAAACTGGCCAAATCTCAAAATTCCTCAGAATCCGAATACTGAAGTAATACTTCAGAGAGAAGTCTACCAACCTACTTTCCCAAAAATCCCTTTAATCAAAAATTTGCCTTGGAATGTTGGGACAAAATAATTATTATAAATCATTATTGTCTACACTACGTTTAAAGAAAAACTAAGAAAAATTCTAAGAAAAGTGGTAATTATGTTTAAGAAATGATGATAGCTAAGCTGTAGCTACTGTAATCTGAGGCTAACTGATTATATATTGCCTCAATTTAGTGCGACTTATTAAACCGATATTTCAAATAATCCATTAGACCCTTTCTAGTAAATGAGACAACAAATAATGTAGCAAACCTTAATTAATAATTATTTTTTCCCTTTATCTGGCTTATTCTTTCCCAGATACTGGAAAATAGGAACTGTACTATAAAGATAATAATGTAATTTTCTGAGAGAGAAGGGAAATTTTTTTTTCCCCTCATTTCCACCTAAACAGGTAAAGGTGAGAAAATAAGGCGAGTGTTGTGTAAAACATTAACTAGGTCACCCTAATTTTCTTCCGCTTATTTCCCCAAGTTTTTATAGCAGAATTAAAAAACAGTTTTCAAACCAGTTTAATGAAGAAATACTTAGGTAAAAGCGTACAATGACTTTGTTCATCTCTTTTGATATTCATTAAAAAACATTTTAGAGGATAAAAATTGTATTTTGAAGTGTAACGATGAGAGTAAAAGTAGCAAGTGATATTTGATAAATTATTAAGTCGTTGACTTGTTTAATAAAACTACTTCCAGAGCGTTTTTAATAGACTTTTATTGGTTAAATATTTACTTTCATATGGCGTAAGAATTACAAGTTGAAGCTCTATAACTTGTGTGTATTTGATAACTCATTATGCCTTATCAGATACACGTCACAAGTTACATCTACTATTCAGAATACTGTCTCACAGATAATATTGTAGTTTCCAAGTACAGTATCTAGTTTGGTAAATTAATGTTTCGTTTCAAAAGCAGTCATCTCATGAACTGAAGTTCTAATCGCATTAATATAAATTATTCAATGATATGAACACTTGTTTTATTGTTTTTAAAAACAGCTGAATCCCTATTTTTTATTATTATTATTAAATTAGTCTCCAATAATTCTTTTATATCTTTATTTATATTTTGAAACCCATCTGGGCGCATGGAATAGAGCAGTGGGGTTCAACCAAACGCTCCAATCTCCAAAGAATTCAATCTCTTCAATCTAAAATACTTCGAACTATCGTAAACGCTCCATTTTATGTCTCCAACCTGGACTATACACACTGACCTTAACATTCCTTTTATCGCACAAGTCGTTGAAAACACGATACAGAAAACTTCATTTTAACCTACCATCTCACGCAAATCCTCTAGCTCAAAATCTACCTTCAAGCACTCTTTCTGATAACCCGACAAGACGTCTTAAAAGACAGTGTCCTCGTGATCTCCTCTCTAGTGAAGAGAGTGACTAACCATCTAATATTTGGGAGTGTTACCACTGGGTAACTTCTCGTTACTTATCATTTGTTACTCGGTTATCACTGTTACTTATAGCGCTAACGCGCTGATTGTAGCATAAATAAACGCAAAAAAAAAATAAAAAATCTTTATTACTCTTTGTTACGTTACATTTTTATTTTTTATAGATAAAAATACATTAATAAATTCATTTTGAAATACGTTATCAGAGACATGTAGTAACATGAATGAATTTGAAAATGGATGAAAATTGTAATGTGCTTCATATTGAAGCGAAAAAAAAACTAATACAACTTCTGCAAACAAAGATTCCCCAAGTCCTTATCATATATTCATAATCCTCTTGTACAACAGCATTCAATTGTAACCTCTGCTTTTAAACGACAGAGGTGGCAGTAGCCTCGCGTTCTTCACTAATTCCACCAGTTATCAAGTGATATCACTGGATGTCTTCTTCAAATAAGATGGGAGCACATCTTGACCAGTCTCTGATAAGATATATTATTTATTATATGTTTGAATTTTTGTGGTTTATAAATAAAAATATAAAATAATCTCTGTTGAAATTGAAATGTGCAAAAAAAATTATATATACTCACAGCACTAAACAGTATGTAACCCCATTCCTCACCTGAAAACAGAAATTTTGAATTATTACCCATAACAATTTAATATAATTTTGAATAATAGCATAAAACAATGGATTTGTGGTTTTGTAAAATATGGTTTAAGGTTTAAATCAATGGAAGAGAAATTGCAAAACCATGGACTAAAATTAATCATCGAATACCTCTACTACATATTCACTTTAAAACAGTGAACAATTCAGCCAAGTTTGGGGGGGGTTAGTTATTTTGAATAGGTTTAGCGAATCAGGGTAAATATGAGGCCATTGTTTCACATATTTGTTGTTAATTATTATTTTATGGTAAAAAAAATTAATAAGCTTTACCTAAAGAAAATAACCTAGTGCCTATAGGTGTAAAATAGATAATTTTTGATGTTCGTTTGATGAATGGGGATTTGGCGAGGTCCTGGACAAATTGGATCTTTACGAGGGTCGTTTGAAAAGTCCGTGCAAAAATAAAAACTACTTAATTTTTGGGGGTAAACCTTTTTTATTTTTCAACATAGTCTCCTTTTAGGCTTATACAGTTCGTCCAACGCTGCTCTAGTTTGTTGATCCCTTCCGAATAATAGGATTTGTCCAAGTCTGAAAAATAGCCATTCGTTTCTGCAATCACCTCCTCGTTTGAATAAAATCTTTTTCCCGCCAGCCATTTCTTCATATTGGGGAACAAATAGTAGTCCGAGGGAGCCAAGTCTGGAGAATAGGGGGGATGTGAAACGAGTTGGAACCCTATTTCCATTAATTTTGCGACCACAACTGCTGAGGTGTGAGCTGGTGCGTTGTCGTGATGGAAAAGGACTTTTTTGTGGGCCAATCGTGGGCGTTTTTCTTGCAGCTCGGTTTTCAAACGGTCCAATAACGATGAATAATATGCACCTGTAATAGTTTTACCCTTTTCCAGATAGTCGATGAGGATTATTTCTTGCGAATCCCAAAGACAGTCGCCATAATCTTTCCGGCCGAAGGAACGGTCTTCGCCTTTTTTGGCGCAGATTCCCCCTTGGTAACCCATTGTTTAGATTGTTCTTTGGTCTCAGGAGTGTAGTGATGTATCCATGTTTCATCCACAGTGACGAAACGACGCTTAAAGTCCTGCGGATTCTTCTGGAACAGCTGCAAACCGTCCTTGCAACACTTCACACGATTTGAAAATCACTCGACTTCCTCGATTCAAACGAATGCCAAACACAAAGAAATAGACCGATCTGGCTGAAACTTGGTGTGTGTTCTTCCAAGAGATGCTACTAACTAAACATAACCTCGATACGCGCCAGTAGTGCTATCTCTCTGACTTTGCACGGACTTTTCAAACGACCCTCGTATCTGAGTAGCGAGAAGTGAAAAGGAGCGTCGACAAAGTAGTTTCGAACAGTTCTAATTTCTTAAATCCGGATGAAAGCAAACTATAGTGTTGTCTTCTGTTAAAGAATTATGAGTTTAGTTTAGGGCGTTTTATCAAGAAGAACAGGCAAAGAATCTGAAAGCAATGGTCGAGGGAGATTAATTTGAGCTGATTCCAGTTCAGTCTTTCGTTCAGACTGTACTTAGATATACGAGGTGTGGCTGTTAAATAACGAGACTATTGCTATAAAACATTTTGTTTTAAATTTATACATATTTAGTTATTACCACCTTCAATATACACCCCACCTCTATCCCTAAAACACTCCATGTGAATTTACCAATGTTCGAAACAAACACCTCTTACACAGACGACAGTGCTGGAAGTCTTTTTCTGTCAGCTCCTGCATGACGCGTGCCACTTTTTCTTTCACAGCTTCAACGGACTGAAATCGGTGTTCCTTTTAATGCAGATTTGACTTTAGGGAACGGATAAAAGTCATATGGTGGGCCAGGTCAGGCGAATAAGGCGGATGGCCTAAAACTGGGATGTTGTACTTTGCTAGAAACCTCTTGACAGACAATGCAGTGTGAGCCGGCGCGTTGTCTAGATGGAGAACCCATGACTTGTTCTTTCACAAACTGGGCCGTTTTTTCCTTACTCTTTCACGAAGTTAAGCAAGCATCTCACGGTGGTAATGTTGATTAATTATAATCGATATTTTCATCCGTTTTGGATGTGGAAGTGCGACCCGGGCGGTCATCATCTCCGACGTCTTCCCGGCCATCTTGGAAACGCTTGGACCACTCAAAAACTCGCGCACGTGATTAACATACATCGCCATAAACGTCTTTTAATAAAAGATAAGTTTCAGTAGCGGTTTTACCAAGTTTTGATGTGAAATTTCACAATTCGTTGTTCTACTACATGTAGTAGTATCATGTTTTCGGCAAAACGAAACTAACACCTCTTACACAGACGACAGTTCCGGTCAAACAGATTTCTCTACAAACACGTGAGACGCTGCAATCGAAAGAGAATGGCATTACGCTGCACAGCTGTCGGACGTTAGGATTTGGCACATGAATAGTTCTTCTGTAGCAGCATCAGTCTCGTTATTTAATAGCCACACCTCGTAATCCAAGATATGGAATATGATCAGCAGGAGCGCTGGAGTTATAGACCTACCATCTTGTACAAAATTCACCTAATAAAAGCCATAATAGATAAATATGTTTTATAGCCAATTTCTGAGCAAACTAAATCCTAATTTAGTAGAGAATAATTAAACCTTCTCTAAATTTCAATTTAGATAAAAACAAGTCTTTAGAATGGAACCATCGCAGAAAAAATAAATTGTGCGACCCTTTAGAATTAACTTCAATGGCCAGAGAGTTCACAGATAATAATAATAAATAATTAACTAACTCAGAAAATAATTGTTCTCTTTCTATTTCTGATAAAGTGAAACTTGAGTTTTGTGTTTATATTCTCTGAAACCGAGCCAGTTCGTTTGTCCATATTAAATGAGGTTAATAAAAGATACAAAAGTAAATTTAATTGGCGAGTTGTTTCAATGAAAAATAAACTAAAGGGAAAATTAAATATTTATAAAAATTTCTTTACTTTCGAAAGGCAAATTTTCTTGAATATCTACCTTCATCCCTTGGTGCTGCGGTCCATCAAGGACCTCCACTAATCTTTGCTATTCTTCCTTCTCATCCTTTCTCCATCTTCTGCACCTGCATCTGGCCCCAGACGATAGCTTCTCACAATCAGATATATCTGAAGCTTGTCTTGCTTCAATGAACACATAGTCAATTTAATTTCTTGTTTCCCCATTCGGGGCACCCAAGTTTCTCTATGAATACATTTGTGGGGGGAAACCGTGTGCTTCCTTACAACCATTCCTTTTTCTATTTTGAAATCCACTATTCGGGAACCATTACCATTAAGACAGATCGTGTTTGCTGTGAACCTTCTTAACGTTTAGATCTGCCATGAAAATGTTTACGATCATGGGTAGTAAATCGTATTCTTGTGAGAGAGCTTCATAGAAAAACATCCTTATCCTCTACCACGCTAAGTTCTACAGGTGCATGTACACTCCTTAAGGACCTATTAAAAATATCTATCCTTCAAACGTGCTGAAAAATTCTTCCGTTGACCGTTTTATTATTTAAGAACAAATGCTTTTTTATCATGAAGCCCGTACCCCCAAATCAGATGTAATAACACAATCATTCCGTGGTCTACCTACGTGAAGTACTTAGGGCTAACTTTAGACAACAAACTGACTTTCACTACGCACGTTCAGGACAAACTGGACTGCAAGACTATTATTTCCTCTTCTCTCACGTGACTCCAAAATGACTGCGACCAACAAACTCCTTCTCTACAAAGGTGGTCATCAGGCCTATGTTGCTCTACGCCTGCTCTGCCTGGAGCCTGATTTGTAGTAGCAACATCAAGAAACTCCAGGACAACACAGAACAAATTTCTCTGAGACTTGCAACAAACTCTCCACGATGCATTAGAATTAACTCACGAGACTGCGTCCATTATTCCCGTACACTGCTTTATCCAAAATCGTCTGCTCTAACTCCTTTCCATCCTAGACTGCCATCCCAATCCACTCTGCTGCCACATAGCCTCCTACGATCCTTCTGTACACAACAGGCACCTCAAGAATCAAACACATCCTTCTCTCCCTTTCTACACCAGCTGCAGGTTTTTCCTCTCCTTTTTTCCCTGTATTCCAATCCTCCTCACCTAACTTCTCTTACTTCACTCAGTTAAGAAGGTTAAAATGTATAATACATTTACACTTCTGTATTTATTTTATGTATAAATTTATTGTAATAAATGTTTATTCATTCATTCCAAATTTATTAAATACACCATTAGACGACTCTCCAAGTAAATACAACCATAATAATGTACAAAATTACGACTCTTTAACAATATTTATTGGTTTAAATATGGTATTAAGGTACCTGTTGCACAGGTACTCTAGAAAATGAATGGTACTATTAAATATATGGATATTATGCGAAGAGTATGGTATGCAAATATGGTCAAAACCACTTTATGGTTGCAAAAACGATAGAAAATAGGACGCTAGAGAGCTTTTTAACATATGCTCAGGGCAGAGGAATATCAGTAATAGTTTAGAGGTAGATGATGTAGCGGTAGTTGTGGAAGAGAGGGTGTAACTAAGCTTGCTGGGCTTTAGTAACAGTGGAACTGCCCATGTAGGTTTTTAGAAACAATGTGCAAGAGGTTGGTTACAAAGGCCTTGGTTGTTGGAAAAGGTTGGCGATCCTGGAGTACAGCAGGAGAAGTAGACAAGATTGTAAAGAAAATGGTCGAAGGGTGAAACTGTGTTAAACCCATCCCTGCTGTTGTTCCAGCTTCCATGCTTACCAACTTCTTGGTACACTAGCCTACACGCGCGCGCGCGCGCGTACACACACACTAAGGGAATTAGCCAAGTGTCGGTTAGTAGGTAGGTCAGAGGGCCTCTGCAGTTAGGGACACCTAGGGTGGTGTGTAAATCACCTGGTTAATGAAGGGTCCAGCCTAGTTGTGCAATGGCTGTACGGCCCTTTGGGAGCCGTTATCGTCGGCTGGCCAGCATCCATTCTCTTCTCAGTTCTCTTTGCCCATGATTACAAACCATCCCACACATACCTCCGATACCCAAACGTACACGAGTATATAAAACTTGCACCTCCCCATTAGTTACACGCAATTTTCTCGATTACCCTCATGTAGAGCTCCCACAACTGGAAAAAAGGGTGCTAATTTTGTCATTCAACATGGCGGAAAAGTCAGACACTATCGAGCATTCTGACACCAGCACTTTTTGTACGTATAAAATTAAACGCAACTTCAGGCACATTGGTTCCTCGGGAAATCTGCTAATTATAATCGTAACAGAAAATGCTAGTTTTAACTTCTCTTAATTTAAATGATGCGAACTTTAGAGCTTTGGCCGAAAAAAATTAACAATTGCATCTTGGTTTTGCTTAAACATGTAATTGCATTTTATTTTTCTCACCATTTTAGTGGACTACTTTAAACTGTTAAATGATAAAAGTCTAAATTGGAATCTTCTATTAGAAGTGAACTCAAAAAACGTTACCGACTTCTGACAAAATTGACAACAGATCCAGACTTATTTATAAAAACTTATCTGGATGTATGGAATAGAATTTAGTGACTCAATAAAATCCACTAACCACCAGACTATCTGATGATCTGTTCAATCCAAAATCCTGCGTCAACATTCTCGCCCGATCCCAATGTATGGAATTCCATAAATATTTAATCCAAAACTAATATTCCCAATCTAATCTTTTGTTTCCGCCATCTTTCATCGCACCTGACAATCCAAAATAAGTCTCCCAGGCGACTGAAACACCAATCGCCAATAATTTCCTTTCTTCAAATCACGAGAGCAATTATCTCAGTTTGCAGCTATCCCGTTAAGATAGTGCAAGTGCGAAAGTAAACTTATTCTATAGATTTATCGGTAAACTTTGACTTCTAAGGGAGCAGCAAAATGAGGTTACCGATTTCAACTTCTAATTAACTAACAACTAATTCTATGTCGAAAAATAATTTTATTCGTGACCAGGTGTTCCGGTCCAATTGCTCTCCTGAACCTGTAAAACAATATTTTAGCTCTAGCAATACCTAGGCCATAAAAATTAAATATAACTCCCCAAAAAACCTACCAAACATGTTATATTTTTGCATGTTTAAACGTAGAAATGAAAATTTCATGGCAAAAACAGCCACTACTTACGTAATTCACGCGTAAAATTACATGATAAATTTTGTATTTAACTAATTTTGTAAATCTGTCAAAAAAGGGGGACTTTTAGATTAAGGAATGCAGAAAGACAGTAAATAGCTTTACAGTGGCCGTTTCTAATGGTGAATAATAGAGGCAGTACCTGGACTACTTACGTTTCACGATTTTACGAACTATCTTTGCGCAGAGGCCATGCTAGGGTTCTAGAAGAAGCAACTTCTCACAATATCATTAAGGGGTAATTTTCAAGTCTGACCTATTCTGGTTTAATCTCGATCTCCTTAAATATTATTAGAATGTCTCATAAAGAAGAAAAAGTATAAAGTCTTAGGATTAACCTGGATCAAGAGATGATGGCATTTTTCCCACTCTTGCCCAGATTTAGGCTTTCCAGAAAAAATTATCTGCCAGAAACAATTCGCAGGATTCTCAAGTTGGACTAGCGGGACATGCAAAAGCCTGCTAAAGACGAAACACTGCTTGTTTTATTTCAAAAAGCGGATGCTACTGTAGAACTACCGCCGAAGAGACAGCCAATTATCTGAGCTTTCCAAAATACTGCAACCATACATCCCAACTAATCGAAAAAAATAAAGGAATATCTACGCTGTAAAACTGTTTTTCTTTAGCACAAATCCAATTTAACTGAAAAAAATCTTCACCTTAACAGGCGCTAGAAGCGGATTTACAACAAGACTAAAGCTAAAAGGGATGTCCTACTTCTATATCAAATCTCTTCTTACCATAGAGAAAACTACTTTAAATCTCGGATGCATTATTTACGAATGCATCAATTATTTAAAGGCAATTGTTTGTAAATTGTTTGTTGAGAGTGCAATAAGATGGAAGAAGGTTACGATGGATCTTTTATTTCTTCATTTGAGTTTTTTTTTTGTTCTAGAACAAAAAAGAACAAAAATCAGATCACTATCTCCGAGAAGGTATCCATAATTAAAATTTTGAATGAAGTCTTTTATTGGATTTGAACAATGGACCATTCGACCGCTAATTATTGTTGCTACAAATTCAGTAATTATTGTTTTTATTAATCTACAAAAGAATCAAGAATCCATCCCAATTAAAGACAATATTAACTCAATCTGTACTGTTGTGCCTCAAAAAACTATTTTAAGAAATAGCGATCTACTTTTTGAGCTAAGTTCTACCATATTTCGTAAAATTAATCTTCGTTTAATGCTTTAATAGGTAAAACAAGTGCTTAACTCTGGACTACAAATTGATAATCTCCATCCCAGCTCTGGAGAAAGTGAATCCCTTTAAACTGACTTCATTTCCATTTATTATTCACACGCGACTCTTAGAGATGACTGTTCAAAACAAACTCCTTACAACGTTGGCATCAGTCCCGATATTACTCTACTTCGTCTGAGCCTCATATTTAGTAGGAATATTAACATTATACAAGTAATTACTCCGAACGCATTCCTCAGCCTTGTGGTTTACTTTCCACAACACACTAGAATCAAATCCTACCACTGAGACTCCTCTCTAAACCTCTTCACAAGAGAATTATATTGTTCTTTAACATCCTTCACAATCTGCAGGTTTTTCGCCATTTTTTTAAGCCCATATAATTTCCTAGTTCCATCATAAACTAGTCCCTAAAGGTTATTGGAATTTCTTTTATTTAAGTTAATATTTTTAAATAAACTTTGTAACCTTTCTTTTGAGTCTACTTCCCTCTGCTAAGTTGCCTAGTAACGAATTACGAAACAAAGAAAATCACCGTGAAAATATTTGAAAAAATTGCCTTTTTTATCAGTATTATTTCTAGACAAATTAAATTTCCAACCTTTAGGTACTTTAATATTTATTTATTATTATTATTATTATTTTCAATGATTTAAGGCGCGTCAACATCTTAGGTTATTGGCGCCCAGAGCTTTTTTCAGTGCACTGACAGCCTTTACTCACTTTGTATTAACTTTAATGTATTATGCCTTTGTACAGATCCTGAAGAAGGTATTAAATTTACCGAAACGTCGGTAAATACTTACATACTTACAAAATTTTACGTAACAATAAATATAATGGTCTAAATCTTTCCAGATAATTCGTAAAATGTAGGGAGTTACCATGTACACGTAGAACTGTTACATCAATAATATTTAGTGTATTCATTTCTTACTTTGTCAGCATTTCTGTTCTGTTTTTTTTCTTTCTTTTTACAGAGAAGTTGACGCATCATCACTTTTAAGTGATTGATGATGCCGAAAGGGAAGAAAAGGATGATGAAGAAGAAGAAAAAAGAAAAAAGTCAGTATGAAATCAGCATTACGAAAAAAATCATTAAAATATAAAACCGTGGTTTTGTTCTTCGGGGGATTGAATGTGGGCGTATATTCCAGAAAGAACAAAATAGGGCAAGAAGGCGGCAGAGGCGGTATATAACGAGTATGTAGTGGCAAACCGCGGCACCGCCCCCCCCCCCACTGTGCTGTTCGCCGCCAACGACCCGAGGCTCTGTAATTGCATTAGCCGAGTAAAACTAGCGGCAAACAACCCAATACGCTTCTGACACACTCTTACATGCGAATTATCTATCCACCCATAGCCTAGAACCACACAGCTAACTGCCGCGCCACTTTGGTTTTCGTATGGTTATAATAACCTTAACTTCCGTTCATAAATGAAATCAATTTTGTTATTGGAAATAAAAAGATCCTAAAATATAAATGGCTGTATTTTTTAATTTCTAACAGGATAAGCTAATTTTATGAGTGGATTAGGCTAAACTAAAAATGTCCACAAGATGCAATTGA
Source organism: Rhodnius prolixus (assembly GCF_049639745.1). Taxonomy (NCBI): domain Eukaryota; kingdom Metazoa; phylum Arthropoda; class Insecta; order Hemiptera; family Reduviidae; genus Rhodnius; species Rhodnius prolixus. The sequence goes on along the minus strand of NW_027411634.1, from coordinate 10,703,386 downwards.
TTTATTATAGTGCACCAAGTTTACTTGTTTAACTAGAAAAAAATAAACATCTCGTTTATTTAATCTTTCTCCTTAATTGCACGCCATTTGACAGAAGGCTTTCTTGATTGATTACACTCAAGAACGGCTCTAATTAAGGGAACAACTAAGGCAAAAATGTTTCCCATTGTTCCATTACCAAACCCCTTGCCTATAATCCAGCTGTGGTTTACCGAATAACCATAAATCATCGAATAATCCAAGAAGTAGCAGATGGAGAGACCATAAACTGTCCAGTAATCTAAACTGTAGAGTTCGTTTAACTTTCCAGAAAGTAACAATCACGGAAAGGGAGACTCTATAGCCGTGCCGAAGATGAGGTATCTGATTGTGACGCAACAATCCTCTACAAAGTGGAGCGTTTCTTTCTTTAGACTTACCACAGGCCACATAGATTGGGTACTGGACAAAGCCGTAAATCAGATAGATAATGCCTCTAAAGCAGACTATCCTGGCAGATCCAAGACATCTGTCTAAATTAAGCAGTGAGCTAACCTTAGAAAGTCAAAAAAGCCTACTTGACTTGGCGTCTCTTCAGAACTCTGCTCCTCCAGTGTTCTTTTAGAATTCAATTTCCGCTCCACCACGTCGATAACATACAAGAATAATAGATTGTAGGTGTACCCGTTGTCAAAATGGTTACTTCCCATGTCACCATATCAGCTTCCTCGTTTTCAAGAATATAGCCAACGCACTAGAATACTGAAACCTCTATTCACTTCTTCATAAGTGTATAGCTTCCCACTTTAGAGATAATTTAGCCTTGCAATATTTAGACATGTTTTTTTGTGGGAAATCTCAATTTAGATCTCATTAATTCCATAAAATAAGTTAAGTTGTGCTGGGTTACTCAGAAGAATAGTGTCAGTAAAAGTCATTTTATTTTTAATTGGATTCATTGTTGATTACAAATTTCATTTGACCACAAGTATTTTTAATGAATTTTGTAGAATTTCTTCATTTTCGTGGACCAAAATCCTAAAAATAATCCCTCACACAAAAGAGAAGTCTTCTTTGACTGCATTGTCAAGAACAAGAAATTTGCAGTCACATATTTTTGTCTTTTTTTAACTTATTATTACTTTGAATAGACTAAAACAAGGATTAAAAAACTACGTAAAATATTTCATATTAAAGTAAGACTAGTCTTATATTATGCAGAGTAGTGAATTTAAATTGTGAAACGAAACAATGGTGAAAAAACCACTGTACAGAGAATGCAAATTTTATGAATGTATGAACAAAAGAAAATACATGATTTGCATGATAAAGGGAAAACCGACAAGTGTGAACACAATGTGGGTAAATGCTGTTAAGAAAAAAGAAAAAAGAAAAACTTTTCAAAGCATAGAATTTAACAGAATTACTTTTTTTTTTAGGTTGACTAAAAATATTTAAATTGACCTTTATAACACTCTGAACTCACAAACCAAAGTAAGTTTTAGTGAGATGAGGAATAATGATGTTCAATTAAGCTGTAGTTAACTTTCTTTTTATTACATTTCTCTTCTTCATCGTGAGTTGGTTCACAATGGAAACCGACAATACGCTTCTTTTTGGTCAATATGCGGTCAACCAGAATGATATAATGAGTAGATTTTACGAGTTGTTGGTAGTTTGGCAGAATTCTATTCGAGAATTCTATGCCTACTAGGTGTGCCTAAAGTGGGCCGCATGATTTACAATATTGTTAAGAAATGTACCTTGTTCATGGACAAATACCTGTGTTAGAATGGTTAATTTTTACAAAAACAGGGCTGTTAAAATCCTCAGATTGTTGGAGACATACAAGAAGTTACTGCTACGTAGCTAAGTGTAGATGATAATCGCCCGTTCGAGTTACGTCAATATTTAAAAGTCATTCAATTTACAAATATACGAGGTCTGTAAATTAAGTAATGAGACTGATTTTTTTAATTTTTTTGTATTCAAAAAGAATTACAATTCTATATTGTCACCTTCAAAATAACTTCCTTCTGAAGCCACACAGCGCTGAAGACGTTTCTTCCACTCCTCATAGCAGTGCTCGAACTGGAATAGCCTTCAGCTGGTCGGTTACAGCCGTTTGAATATTTTCGACTGTCCCAAAATGAGTTCCCTTGAGGTGATTTCTGGAACGTATCATTACTGGTGACGAGTCTTGGGTGTTTGAGTACGACCCAGAAACCAAGCGCCAGAGCATGGAGTGGCACACTTCAACCTCTCCAAGGCCCAAAAAAGCAAAGATGGCGAAGTCGAAGATCAGATGCATGCTGATTTGTTTTTTCGATATCCACGGAATCGTCCACAAAGAGTTTCTACCTCAAGGTCAAACGCGGTCAATCAACACTTTTACCGAGAGGTTCTTGAAAAACTACGAAAAAGGGTCATTCGTGTGAGACCAAACATCAAGAACAAGTGGGTGTTGCATCACGATAATGCTCCTTGTCACACAGCAATTTCAATAAAACAGAGTTTTTGGCCAGTAAAAAAATACCTGTGGCTCCTCAGCCTCCTTATTCGCCTGACTTGAGTCCTTGTGACTTTTTTCTCTTCCCGAAGTTGAAAAATCATCTCAAGGGAACTCATTTTGGGACAGTTGAAAACATTCAGACGGCTGTAACCGACCAGCTGAAGGCTATTCCAGTATCGGAGTTCGAGCGCTGCTATGAGGAGTGGAAGAAACGTCTCCAGCGCTGTGTGACTTCAGAAGGAAGTTATTTTGAAGGTGACAATATAGAATTGTAATTCTTTTTGAATAAAAATATTTTTAAAAAAATCGGTCTCATTACTTAATTTACAGACCTCGTAAATCACTGTTACTTGGTGGCTTTTTAGACGCCCTTTATTTTTAGATTAGCAAAGAATATAAGGGATGAAATCAAAATCTTTTCAAAAATTGCCATTTAAATGTTACACTCCTATGGGGTTTTGGTATCATGATTACCATTTGAAAACCCACATGAGGACCATTATTTAGGTGAAGCCTCTGTATTGGTTATCAGAGTAGGTGACTGTGATATCTCTGGCCAAGTTGGTTGGTTGGTAGAACTGGGTAGCATGTGTTTGGGGAACTAGTTTGCTGGTATCTCTCTGGCCAAATATGTTGGTTGGATGGAGAAAGAGAGAGGTTACTTATTGGGAAGGCTGAGAAAAGTGTTCAGGTTTCCAACGGAGAAGGTTATTCGCTGAAGAAGTGATAGCGTAAACGAGTGTTTTGGCTGAGAATGTGGAACAAAGTTTTCTCTTTCAACATACTCACTTACGTACATTTACATTCAACAAAATATACGTATCCTATTAACTTAAGTATACATATATATATATATTCAAAGTTACATAAATAAACTGGGTCCCAAATGAATTCTTAATGCACAACTTCTACCATTCCTGTACAGCATCTGAGGAACAAGCTAAAACATCCTTATATACTTAGCAAACCTCCCTGACGACACATTTTCTCTCTGGTACTCCAGGAATCAGCCATCATCTAAAGTTAAGAAGAGAGAATCGCAGCATCAACACTAACTTATTTAAGCATTCGCGTACTCTTAAATTACGGAACTTCTTCTCATTAACATAGATTTAGTTCTTGGCTAATTATCTGTGGATGGGATAGATGGTAATGAAAAGAAAAGTAAATTTTGATATTTTTCATAATTAAGTACTTATTAGATTTTGGTATCCACTTTGACATCTCTGGGTACTTAATTCAGTTTTCGTGAAAACCAAATATCAGTTTATAGATTAGGATCTATGCTTACCTCCATGCACAAAAAAAAAAAAAAAAAAATGAAAAGCACTGTAGACATACGAGGTCTGTAAATTAACCCTCAAACCACAAGATGCGGGTCGGATCCGACCTGAGGCGAAAACAAATTTCCATTGTTCCCCCCACAATTAACTCTTAGCGATTAGACTCGGTATACCCTTTCTGTGAGTCCTTAGGAAGAGGCCACACTGTTTCCGCCGATTCGGTAAGGGTCTCTCCGCTCTCTAGGTTTGTATTTCTTTCAGTAAGTCAGATTCTGGGTCGGATCCGACCCGACCTTGGTATTAACTTTATACGTTTTGTCCTGCACAAGTGGAACAAAAATGAAGAAAGTTACTCTGGAGATGCACGTTCGACGTTTCTCAAGAATCTTGCGTTTGCCTTGACGCTTCCTCTAGAAGAAAAAAGACTGAAAAACGAGCGTTTTCCAAAGGAATTACTCCTTACGATTGGAAAATATGTCCTACTTGTTCCCACTGATAATGGCGAACAATCAAATGATTTTTTTCCTTAACAATGTGATAATTTTGTTACCACACCACTATTTTACTTTAATTTTCATTCAACCTTTTTGTAAACTGTTTTGTTTTTATTGAAACAAAGTTCCTTTTTCGAGTTCATTTCTTCACTTATTAGTCCATTCTAAATAGACTAATGCCATAAAATTACACAATTTATTAAAAAATTTATACATTTTATATAGAAATAAATGTGTTATTTTGAGTTATATTTGAGTTTTTCACTGTAAGCAAGAAAATATAGTATCGGGTCGGATCCGACCCTACCTTAGTGTTCGTGTCAAGAAAATTCATCTTGTGGTGTGAGGGTTAAGTAATAAGACTGATTTTTTTAATTTTTTTTATTCAAAAAGAACTACAGTTCTATATTGTCACCTTCAAAATAACTTCCTTCTGAAGCCACACAGCGCTGGAGACGTTTCTTCCACTCCTCATAGCAGTGCTCGAACTCCGATACTGGAATAGCCTTCAGCTGGTCGGTTACAGCCGTTTGAATGTTTTCGACTGTCCCAAAATGAGTTCCCTTCTGGTGTTTTTTTCAACTTCGGGAAGAGAAAAAAGTCACTAGGACTCAAGTCAGGCGAATAACGAGGCTGAGGAGCCACAGGAATGTTTTTACTGGCCAAAAACTCTGGTTTATTGAAATTGCTGTATGACAAGGAGCATTATCGTGATGCAACACCCACTTGTTCTTGATGTTTGGTCTCACACGAATGACCCTTTTTCGATCCACGGAATCGTCCACAAAGAGTTTCTACCTCAAGATCAAACGGTCAATCAACACTTCTACCGAGAGGTTCTTAAAAAACTTCGAAAAAGGGGTAAGTAGGGGTATGTGAGAAATGTCAAGAGGGAAGGTCAATCCAGACTGAATGAACAATACCACAATAAGTGGCCCTAATTTGGTGTGAATTTGGAGTTGAAGTCCCCAAAAAAATTGAGGATTATATGAAGCTGAATCGACTGTGCTGAATTTGTAGATTGCAACGAACTTCAACAATTAGATTGGGGAATAATAATTTAAAAAGGTAGCAACCATTGTCCACATTTAATTTCTATTCTTTTGCCCTCAATTTACAGAACAGTTTTTTTCTTGGACTCTTAGCCAGAAGTGTGGCCCATATTGCTCTTTCGCAGATCTGCTTCATCTTCATTGCCTCAATTAAAAGGTTGAGCGCATTTTGCTTCTTTTCATGACCACTCTATTAGTCCTTCTATATTCCGCTCTGGGTTGATTGTCCATGCAAATTTCCAATTCTTCGTTGCGACTCAACACCTGTATGGTATCTGATACACGTGCTTCTTTTTCTATTCTTTTGTTTCTATTGTTTCCCAGTGTACCTTTTCTTCACTCCTGAGTGTTATCCTGAGCTTTAAAAGAGTTCAGAATCCAGCTTGCATAGCCTAAGTTAACACTGATAAAAATTACTTTATCCCACAGCTTAGCTTTCAATTTAAAGTTGTGCTTAAAGCTTCTAAAGTTTCTCCAACCAAACTTTACAAAATCTTCTCATTATTTTCGATATCTAACCGCTAATATGTGACTCAATGGCGATCAGCAGAAAGTAGTCCGCAAACTCTCTTTGTTACCCAGTTCGTGCAGGTGTTCCCCAGGGAAGTGTCCTTGGGCCTGTACTCTACACTACATACACTGCTGATATTCCTACCAATCCTCATACCTTTCTTTTTTACTTATGCCGATGATACGGCAATCCTCTCTCCTCATAAAAACCCGGAGTCCTTGCCTATCGCTCCCTTCAATCCCACATAGAATCTCTTCAACCTTAGCTAAAGAAATGGAGAATTAAAATTAATGAAAGCTAATGTAATTACATTACATTCTCCCTAAGGCGAACTGTCCTTCCACCCGTTTACCTAAACCTCACTCCTCTTCCTGCAACAGATTGTGGTAAGTTCCTAGGACTCTTCATGGACAAACGCCTGAACCTGAGAATCCACATACTAGACCTAAACGGAAAGAACTGAACAGACGATTCAAACTTCTCGACAAGCGATCTAAACTCTCACTAAACAATAAACGACTTATCTACACAATGATACTGAAACCTGCCTGGACATGCTGAATGGAACTTTGGGGCTCAGCCAAAGCTTCCAATATCTACAGAATCCAATCCTTCCAGTCAAAAACACTCCGTAGAATCGCTAATGCTCCTTACTATGTCTCTAACTCTACCTTGCACCGAGATTTCCTTGTTCCCCTATGTTTCTGAAGCTGTAATATCCCGCTATATTAAATTCCACACATCAATCACTTCACATCCTAATCCACTAGTGTCCCAACTTCTGCATAGCCTGGAAATCCTCCCAGGTGGTTGAAGTGCAGGTGGCCACGCGATCTTCTAAATGAAATAAGTGCCAATGCATAATAGTGAACTGTACCTCTTTGGGAGTTTCAACAATGGGTGAATTCTCCCCTCATGCTATTCATGTTTCTATTCTATGCATCATGTTGTATCAGCTTCACTTGTTGCAGAATTATACTGCAGTTGTGAAAATAAATAAAGTAAAAAAAAATTACACCAGAACAACCTTCTAAGAAGAGTGAAGCTGAGGTAGTGTTTTACTAAATCTGACTGAAAATCCTTGAAATTCAATTATCTCAGTTTATGCATCCTCCAGGATAGATATTCTTTTAGTTTTAATTTATCAAAGGACATACGCCCACTTCAAAATTAATTCTACCATTAAAAAATAAAAAAAAGCCTCTTCAACAGGAGACTGATTGCCACATTTATGAAATGCTCTCTTAGAGTGCAGGACGAATGAGTATCCTTTTTTTTTAAGCTGAGGTTATATTTTTTCCCTCACAACCCCAGGGAATGTCTCTACCCCACTTCACCATAACTAATGATATTTTAATGTTTACCGCTTTTAGCCCTTTCAATTACTTCATCACAGACCCTTGCAACATGAGGGTCAACCGTTATCATCACATATGTTCCATATCTTCGAATGTTTTCCACAGATTTACGTGGATAAGTGGATTTTAGGGGGCAATAATTTTTCCAGATGTTATAATTCCCAAAACAACGTTGTAGCTGATTGTTTTCATGAATGTTCATGAATCAAAAGATGGGAATCCCAAGGGGACCAGAAAATTGGTTTAATCAATATTAACAGATTTTCCTCTACAAAATATTTCAGTTGCTTACAAGAAGAGATAATGCTCTTACAGGAATTAGAATATATTAATCTTAAATAAATAAATATGGTGTGAACACGTGAATTTCTTTTACCATTATTCGTGTTTGTGTTACGACGGATGTAAACACTCCCTTGTGATTAGCAGGTTTTACAACTCAGGGGACTTCAAAAACTTAAAAAATTGAATACCTACACTACTACAATGTCTTCTCTAACCATAAGATTACATTTCAATGTAATTGTTACATAGGTCTTCTAGGAACAAAGTTTCAACTCTAAAATTGGAACAAAACTTACGAATTTTGATGGAACTAAATAGTTTTCAGTTACCAAGAATGTATATGTATAATGTAAATGGGAGCTAATTCAGCTGGCTCCCACCTCACAGTTAATTAAGAATAATTAATTGTCTCGCACAAATTCAATTTGAAATTGCCAATCATGAAGTTTAAATAAAAGGCCCATTATTGTTTTAAATTCAATAAATAAAGAAGTTAAATTGGTGATTGATTGAAAAATTTGCAAATACTGTTTTATTCATAACTCTATTACTTTTTGAATTAGTAAATTTTGAATTTTTCATAAATCATACCACCAAAAACCAACTATTTATTATGAAATCTGTTTAATCAGAATTAAATTCTTCCTAAGAGAAACAACAAACTGGTCTAACTTTAACATCACGATGAGGTGATTATTTTGAAACAACAGTAAACAATATTTATTTGAAAAAAAAACTGACCAAATTAAATCATTTGCTAAAAACTGTCAGATAATTTACTTCTTCTTCTTTTTTTTAAAATTTATTTTGTAATTTACAAGCTGTATAAATATATACAATAAGTAAATAGGAGTTGACTGAGATGAACTGGTGCGGGAGGAGAGAAGCTACCCAGTGGTAGCACTCTCTAGATGAGAGAGGGGAATGTGAGGAGGAGAATATGAGTGGGAGAGAGGAGATAGGAGAATAATGGCGTTTAGTTCTTCAGATTGAAAGGAAGTCGCGGGGCCTCTGGCAATTCATTTGGCGAGTAGGATTGTTAGGGAGACTGTACAAGAGGATTTGAGCAAGTAGAGAGAGCAGTATAGTACTGGCGGTTCAGTCTGCGAGGAGTATTAGGGATGCCAGAGGAAGCGAGAGACTGTACAAGAGGATTAGAGCTAGTCGAGAGAGTAGTATGGAATTTTTGGTATTTAGTCTTGGCTTGTTGGTCTATGAAGGGAATGTTGATGTCGTAGTGAAAAGTGAGGTTAGTCACCATAGAAAGGTGCGTCAGCTAACTGTCGGAGGAGTTTTGACTGAAATGTCATCCAAGAAGTCTGTAAAGCAGTTTCACACGTTTCGTCATTGCTTGTCTTTTATAAGTCTAGTGTGCGGGTTCCACGTGAGTCGTTTGTCTATAAAGAGCCCAAGGTAGCTAGCAACAGATCTGTACAAGGAAGAGGATTGCTGTTGAAGAGGACAGGTGGACTGGAGCCCCGCCGGAGAGTAAACGTGGCGTTCTGGCATTTCTGTTGGTTCATTTTAATCCGCCACTTCTTTGCCCAGGATTCTACTTTATGTAAGTGTGTCTATAACTTGTATGAAGCTGATGAAGGATGTGTACTTGAAGCTAATATAGCTGTGTCGTCTGCAAATGTACAGAGTAGTGTAGAGGGTTGTACAGGTTTGTCTGTATACTGTGTAGAGAACGAAGCCAAGTGTCCATAATTTATTTAAATTTTAAAAATAAGAGTACGTACAATTTTAGCAATTCAATCAAAAGCAAGATTATATTCAGCTATCTATCTAACATCCAGACTAACCTTCTTTTTAGTCTACGTTTAGAGATTTTGTTCTAAGACGATTTCAGAGTAAATTTTAATATCTGTGGCCCAGTTGCCATCTCGTAAAACTCGTTCGGGCCTGGTCACGGTTAAGAGGCAATTGAACTGACATTCTTACAATAAACTATATTCACAAAGAAATAAATTGTCCATTCAATTTAGAGCTATCTTTTTAATTGTTCTCCATAGTAGAGGTCTCTCTAAAATGGAGTTATTGTAAAATAACAAGTACAAACAGTAAAAACAAAAAATGCAGAATTCTCTGTTCTCTGTTCTATTGTTTTCATCAGGTTCCATTCTTTTTCTGACAGTTTTTCTATTCCTGGTAGTTCCACTGGTCCTTCCAGCGATGTGGGAGTCTTCCTCTATTACGTTTTAATTGCCAGGAATACCAATTATTTTTTTTTTGGTTCGTCTGGATCCATTTGTTCTGGCAATATAAGCGACCCTACTGCATTTTCTTTCTGTATTATTTTCTCTATTTTTTTTTAAATTTACAAAACGATCATTATTATAGTTAATATTATGTTTATGGCAATTATCCATAATATATCATGTAAGATTATGTTATTACTAAAAGAATGATTTACGTAATAATTTGAGGTTCAGAGCTTAATGAATGCCCGCCCATCTTATCTTCAAGCATTTAAGAAAGTGGTGTGTTATTTAAAAAGAAATGTGACACTTTAAGGAAATCTAGCTAAGCAGTTTGCCACATTCATGGTATTCAATAAAGATAAATTGAATAAAGCTAGCCCACCGCTGATAAGGGTCAAATTATCATAATGTCACTGGTCACCAGGTGATTATCAGTGCAGAACGATTTTCTACTTAGTTCAGCGAATATTATATCCAAATAGATACTTAGCAAAATCTATTTTGGGCTACCATGAGGGGGTTTAGCGAATTGCTTCAATATTTGACTTACTTAACAAATGAACTATATTTTATAGTTTATATTGTTTGTAATAAAGTTATTAAATGTGCAATAGTTGGAGCGCACCTCATCTGATCCTTATCTGTTAAGCTCAGAAGTGTTGAACAGCTCACGTTGTTGTCTGTAACGAGAGAATATTGTCCTGGAGACGGGCAGGAAATCGTAAAAGACTTCTAGCGCAAATGACTTTAGGATGTTCAATGCCCGTTAATAATAATTTACAAAAAATAGTTCAACAAGCTCAATTTACTGCAATTAGTGTCTTTCTTTTTTGTTTTTGAATTTGATATGCCAATCGTTAACCGTAACAAAAAGCATTTCGAGAATCTATAGTTTATTCTACTCTTAGCGATCACTCCATTATTCTACTTTGGAACCACTGACGCAAGTATATTTATAATTACGAGGGTCGTTTGAAAAATCCGTGCAAAAATAAAAACTACTTAATTTTTTGGGGTAAACCTTTTTTATTTTTCAACATAGTCTCCTTTTAGGCTTATACACTTCGTCCAACGCTGCTCTAGTTTGTTGATCCCTTCCGAATAATAGGATTTGTCCAAGTCTGAAAAATAGTCATTCGTTTCTGCAATCACCTCCTCATTTGAATAAAATCTTTTTCCCGCCAGCCATTTCTTCATATTGGGGAACAAATAGTAGTCCGAGGGAGCCAAGTCTGGAGAATAGGGGGGGATGTGAAACGAGTTGGAACCCTATTTCCATTAATTTTGCGACCACAACTGCTGAGGTGTGAGCTGGTGCGTTGTCGTGATGGAAAAGGACTTTTTTGTGGGCCAATCGTGGGTGTTTTTCTTGCAGCTCGGTTTTCAAACGGTCCAATAACGATGAATAATATGCACCTGTAATAGTTTTACCCTTTTCCAGATAGTCGATGAGGATTATTCCTTGCGAATCCCAAAAGATAGTCGCCATAATCTTTCCGGCCGAAGGAACGGTCTTCGCCTTTTTTGGCGCAGATTCCCCCTTGGTAACCCATTGTTTAGATTGTTCTTTGGTCTCAGGAGTGTAGTGATGTATCCATGTTTCATCCACAGTGACGAAACGACGCCTAAAGTCCTGCGGATTCTTCTGTAACCGCTGCAAACCGTCCTTGCAACACTTCACACGATTTCGTTTTTGGTCAAGCGTGAGCAATCGCGGCACCCTTCTTGCGGATAGCTTTGTCATGTCCAAATGTTGATGCAAAATATTATGTACCCGTTCATTCGAGATGCCCACAGCACTAGCAATCTCACGCACCTTCACTCTTCTGTCATCCATCACCATATCATGGATTTTATCAATGATTTCTGGAGTAGTAACCTCAACAGGGCGTCCAGAACGTTCAGCGTCACTTGTGCCCATATGGCCACTCCGAAAATTTTGAAACCACTTATAAACTGTTCTAATCGAAGGTGCAGAGTCACCATAATGTTTATCAAGCTTCACTTTAGTCTCCTGAGGCGTTTTGCCTTTCATAAAGTAGTGTTTAATCAACACACGAAATTCTTTTTCGTCCATTTTTTGAAAATCACTCGACTTCCTCGATTCAAACGAATGCCAAACACAAAGAAATAGACCGATCTGGCTGAAACTTGGTGTGTGTTCTTCCAAGAGATGCTACTAACTAAACATAACCTCGATACGCGCCAGTGGTGCTATCTCTCTGACTTTGCACGGACTTTTCAAACGACCCTCGTAAGTGCCATCATCGAGCGTGTCAAACAATTCGTACGATTTACTTAATTTATTTAAAAATGTAATCAAAATAAAACATGCAGACACAGGTCATCGTTGAGAGGCTAAAAAACCTTTCAACTTAAAATGATTGTTTTTTTTTAAGGTGAGGGACAAAAAAATGCCCTACCCTTCACCATTGAATACACAAATAGTTCATTCAGCAGCAAAAGTTTATCGAACATGTACTCGTATCACTGATTTAAATTTAATAAATACAAATGTGAAATATAATTAATAAATTCACGAGGAATACACTGTATTTTTTTTAATATATGTAGGTGTATTTATTCCACAAACTTTGAACAAGTTGTTTGCAATTTCCCCATTTAGAATTTATACTAAATCAAATATTTATATCGTTAATAAATAAATACCATTAATTGAATTTTGTAACTGGCAAATTATTTAATTACTTTTATTAGATTGGAAGGAAAACTTTGTTGATTTTTAATTATGTACTTTAGTACACAGTTTTTCCCTGAACAAAATTAGAGAGTCAGTGCCGTGTTATTTTAGAAAATGTATTATTTTCTTTTAAATAATATTTTTTTACGTGCTGAAGAAATAATTTTGGAGGAATTAGTTTAGCCAGTTAATTGTTTATGACGAAGCTATTCGTCATGAAAAAAGTGTAAAAATTTTGTGTTATGACGAGTATATTGGTCATGCGTTTTCAGTAGTGACCATTGGCAGTTAATTTTGCAAATTTTAGTTAAAACTAAAATATATTCGTAAACTGCGAGAAGTTTGGAATATTTTGAGGCCATCTCGAAATAAAAAGAACTAATAGAAGATATTAGTCTTCATAAATGTATCCCTTGTCTTTTATTAGTCATCACTAGGGAACGGATTTGTATGTATTTACATATTTTTTTTCTAGGCAATTTACAGACGTTTTTCAACTAGAAGTATTCATACTGACACTTTTTAAGCCCTTTGAGTCTACTTTTATTTCACATATTTCCACATATTTGGATGTTATCGCATATTTATACTTATTTGATTAAAATAAATAAATATTTCTGCATATTTAATCAAAATATGAACATATTTTTTCATATTTTTCATTTTGGGCATATTTTTATAATATTTGGTTGACAGGAACAGAATCATTCCACCATTTCACGATTCTTCGATGCCTCAATGCATATCCTATGGCCCAGTGGAGTTTTCAACGAAAAAATTCTTTTGTTTCTCTCTGATGCTGCCCCTAACATGGTCAAGGCTGGGCAATCTATTCAGGTATTTTATCCTAAGATAATTCATGTGACGTATATTGCTCATGCCTTGCATCGAGTAGCAGAAACTGTCCGATCTTTGTTCAGTGACGTAGATTCCTTAATCTCCTTGGTTAAAAAAGTGTTCTTAAAAGCACCAAGTCGCATTAAAATGCTAAAAGATCTCTATCCAGACTTGTGCCTTCCACCAGAACCAATATTGACAAGATGGGGTACTTGGCTGGAAGCAGCTCAGTATTACTATGAAAACTACAATAAAATCAAGAATGTCCTTTCACATCTCGAAGACGAAGCAGTAGCGATAAATACAGCCAAGTCTTTATTCGTGAAATCTAATTTAAGGAACGACCTTGCATTCATTTCTGACAATTGCGTATTTCTTGCACAAGCCATTACCCAACTTGAGTCCCAAAATGTTCGACTGACAGAAAACGTGTCCAACGTTAAAAAAGTCATCGAAAAGGTGGAAGGAATACCTGGGAGTAAGGGAGATCTGATCAGATCAAAACTGATAGAAGTACTGAGCAAGAACAAAGGGTGGGAGACCATCTACCAGATTTGTGATATTAGTGGAACAGAAGTCACCTCAGAACATCGTGTACCCTTTACAACCAACGAGATAACTTCTTTCAGCAAGGCACCTATAACATCTGTAGATGTTGAACGATCTTTTAGTCGTTACAAGTCCATCTTACGCCCAGATCGTCGTCACTTTACGTTCCATCATTTGAAATTTCATGTGGCTGCAAACAATTTCGAAGAGTGAAGTTTTCAAAATTGAAAATTTAACACATCTTTTTATAAATAGTAAAAATGTTCTTTGTTGTATAAATTATTATAACTTGTAAAAACAAATTATTTTGTTCCTATTAAATTATTATAAATTGTAAAAATGTTCTTTTCTTGTATAAATAATTATAACTTCCCCCCCCCCCAAAATCCATTTTCATAAAAAAAAATGTCCATTTTACTTAAATATTCCAGAAAATATTTTAAGAAAATCACATATTCGTATTTTCCACATAATTGACGAAAATAAATGCATATTTTAATTAAATATTTGGCATTTTTAAATACATAAAAATCCGTTCCTTAGTCATCACTGAATCAATAACGAATTCATGTATTGTGTTAGGTTAGACTATGCAGTAAGTGGCTGGTAATAAAAAACGGGATGAGGATCCTTTTGATCCCTATTTACCTGCATTCAAGAGACGGAGCTTTTTGGCTCATGGGCGAGGTTCAAGATTTAGCGATCAACCAAATTGCTGAGTCGTGGGCTACACTAACCTGCTAAGATATTTCTCTGCATAATTGTTGGTATTTTATCATCTGGTCAGGGATTCATTAGCATAAATACCAGTCTGTAATGTTGCGACCAACTCGGGATAATTGCAGCAGTGTGCATTCTTTATAATTTGGTATTATAATTGAGTGAGCTGTTTACATAATGGCACCAGGTTTTTCCAAGTTTTTGTGATTCTTTGTCGGATTTCCTCATAACTCATTATCATTTGAATGCGTATTTGAGATAATAAGGTAATTTAGAAAACAATTTTTTGACCGATCGAAGAAAGTAAATCAGTGTGTAGCAAGCTGTTACCAAATTAACAACAGTGGTACATTCGAGTGCAACGAAATTTATTTTTGATGTTTTTGGTTCCTATTTATGTTAATATAAATAAATGAATAAATGTACATGAAATAAATAACGAAAAAAAAATATAAAAGTCATTTCATTGCAATCCAATTTCATATCAAACATACTCTGGGTTTGACGAATATATTCGTCATAGTACTAAGACATTGTACTACTACGCACGTAGGAGACACATTTTCCAACAAGATCGAAACAGTTAACTGGTTAATGAAACAAACGTCTCCGCAGAGGTAGATCGAAAAATTAATGCATCTTTTGGTTGGCATAAATATTCTTACCGAAAGTAACTATGCAACGTTATTGGTTCCAGAAATGCCGTTTTGGCCGTCAAAGACATCTCATTTATTGAAAAATGGGTGCCTTCACGTTTCGAAAGATAGTGGAAAATAGTCAAAAATTTAGGAGTTTTGTACTTTCCTGCATTTGCACAACAAGAATACCTCTGTTTTTTCTTATTGAATAGATCATTGTGATAACAAGTAAATTCAATTACGACAATAGGAAATGTTCTGGGCAGTTTTTGGTCTAGCTGAGGGTTGAGGACCCAGTTTCTAAAGGCCAAAATCTAGTTGGCAGCGATTAGTGTCATCAAGTATATATCCTGTGAAACCATCAATACGTAAGAAGTCTGAAATCCATGAAATGTATCGGAAATTACACCCCCCTATAAATGCACAGAATTATTCCGATCTTAATGCATGATAACCCAAGTCCACAAATTTCATAAATCATCGACCAAATGTTGATTAAGTTCAAGATTAAAGATTTAAAGATTTCCAAGCGGGCTTTACCAATCAACTAACCTAAATTAGTTGTCGAAAGCGGTTTAGCCAAACATACTTTACTATAAATTTCTCAAGATCGAAACAGTTAACTGGTTAATGAAACAAACGTCTCCGCAGAGGTAGATCGAAAAATTAATGCATCTTTTGGTTCTTAGTTTTTCGAACGTCGCCTCGTAAACTCTCGGCCATCGTGATAACTTTCTTACTAGTAGAACCTTCATCACTGAAGACTAAACCAATTCGACCTAATTCCTTACTGATTCTAATGATATTTCAATTAAAATTAACAAATACGTTTAGAATTTTAAAAGTCAACTCAGTGAACCCAGCAAAACTTTTCTTGAAAACCCAATAATTGCTAGGAGAAAATGAAAGCTACGTAGTAACAGGTGGCCAAATAGCACAAA
This sequence comes from Rhodnius prolixus, assembly GCF_049639745.1. Taxonomy (NCBI): domain Eukaryota; kingdom Metazoa; phylum Arthropoda; class Insecta; order Hemiptera; family Reduviidae; genus Rhodnius; species Rhodnius prolixus. Next base: position 10,687,322 of record NW_027411634.1, on the reverse strand, counting down.
AGAGTTTCCCAGCAGGATATAACTTAGTTTTAAGGTCAATTTGCCGTTTTCTCATTCCCTTATTGCGTTGCTATACGCCGGTAGAATGCGCTGGCATTATATTTAATGGGCCAGCCAAGAAATTCTTCTTCACTTTAATTTATATACATTTTTCTTTTGTTTTCCCCATTTTGTCTTTCGTTTCTTCACCCTTGCTGCTTTTTTGGCCCTCTTGTTTAATATATAGAAGAAAGAACATACATTTTATTGAGATAATTAAAATGATATTCTTAGTTTATTTGCTCAAAAACTGATCATTTAAGTTTTGTAAATTGGCATTTTGGGTTGATTGATTTGGTCCTAAACCTTATTATTGCGTTCTGTGCCGATACCTAAGTAATATATCTCACTTTATCTTTCTGCTAATATTACTAATAACTAATTTTCAATATCCTACACTCCTACGACCCTAAATTTGAGCGAATCTCAAATCGGATACTTTTGATGGAATAAGTGGACCTCAATAAAATTACCTTTTTTTAAAAAATAGTGATGCAAGAGAGAATGATTTAAATATCTTCAATTTGAATGAATAATATTTTTAAGAACATTCTTTTTTGAGTTGATTTTAGCGTCCGCTGAAATTTCAGTTAAAGTTTAGTGACTTTTCGTTTTCCCTAAACTATAACTCTTAATATCTCAAATTCTATTGCACGGAATTCTATGTAATTTGCTACAATTATAGACTATAACTATCTACACAATCGAGAGAAATATGGGGATTGTAGAAGCAATAGTAAAGGAAATATAGGAAGGTGAAGTTCAGTGCCATTTCGTTTTCCCTAGACTTTAAGTCCTAATATCTCTAATTCTATTGTACGGAATTCTATGTAATTTGGTACAATTATAGAGAGAGAAACATTTTAATGCAAATATTTGCAAAACAAAGGGTGCTGCCCAAATAGATCGGGTTGCTAGACACACAGCGTACCAATCAGTCAATCAAGATATATAGATAAAGTGGAAAAAAAAAGAAAGAAGTCAACACCAATACTACACCATTGAGAGATCCTCAATTCGTCAGGCAAAAAAAGAAAAACGAAAATCGTTCCTAACACTAATACAATATGTCAACAAAATAAAATAAAATAAAATAAACCAAACCAGCAACAGAAACATCCAAATCAGAATAACAACATATCACAATCATACAATACCAACAAATAAGCGGGCAGAACAATCAAACTCATGCCCCGTAGATGTGGTGGTGGATAATGCCAATCGAGTCCACAATGATAGACTCCGCCAAGGCTTCCAATTCCCTCAGATCAATCCCTAGCTCCTGAAGGAAGCTGAAAGTCAGCTTAGGGATGACACCTCTGGCACCGAACCAGAGACCCCGAACCCGAAACTCTCGGTCACCGAAGTCATGGAACCTCTCTTTCAAGAAGGGGACACAACTCTCATATATACCTTTTTTTTCCAAGTCCACTTTCTCCGCCTGGTCCGGGTCATTGCTCTCGAATCTCACGGTCGGGTCGAGGACTAGGGCCGATCTGTCGCGGTCATGAAGGGCGACTATATCAGCATACCTCGTCGATCCCGCTGAGTCGATGCAATAAACTTCCTCAAAGCATGTATATCCTTTTTCCCTTAGGAGCCGAACTAGCTCGTGCTTGACCTTATGGTGGCGCCGAGTGATAAGGAGGGAGTTAAAAGGGCATTTTCCCAGCACATGAGCTGGAGTTTCCGTCTCCCTGCCACACTTGCGGCAGAGGGTCCCAACTTCTCCCACCATTTGTCCACCGGCACCAGGAACACCACGAAGTGGTGCGTAGTTAGAATTCAATTTTATGGCGTTTATCCACTCCGAACCTGTCAATATTCGTTTATCGAAGAGGAATTTATTCAGTTTAGGCGCATCCCTAAAGTGTTGAGCCCCGATACCCTGCCACTTGCACCGAGTCCATTCCTCGAACGCATTCTCCCGCAATGTCTGCCTCAATTTTTTGACGCTCGTGTGGTGCTCCTGACTCATGTCCAACCTCTCAGCGCACTGACTCACCTCCGCCTCAAAGTCAAACACTGACTGGAATTGTGCATCCTGGACCGAGGACAACCGCTGAGCGATGGACCAATGTTGGAGTGGTGCCTCCCATTGACATCTAACTAAACCCAAACCTCTAAATCTTCGAGGAGCATAGAACATAGCTGTCGACGTGTTAGCTGGTAGTCCAATAATAGCTTTGACACTCCTTCTAATCATAATATCGATGCCTTCAAGCAGGGCAGGTCGAAGTTTCGTGAGAGGAGCTGTTTGGAGTGGATAGGTCAGGGATGGAAAAATATATTGATTCATTATATTTAGTTTCTGGTCCGGTCTCAATAGACTCGAGGTAACCAACTTGCCAAGGTTATCATTAATTTTAGTCACCGAGCTTTCATTAAAGACCAATTCTCCAGAAAACGTGCATCCCAAGTATTTAATCGACTCTCCCTCGCCCACAGAAAGGATTTCATCTCCGCTCCCCAGATGTAGCTTTTCTGGCCTTAATTCGCCATTTATAATGACTATCGCAGTACTCTTACTTGGATTAATATCCAGACCAATTTCTGCTAGTCTTCTTTGCACACAGTCTATGACTCTTTCCCCAGCTCTTACACCACGTGCGGAAACAGCCTGGTCATCAGCGAATCCCGTTAGGATCACGCTATCGTGGCCATCTCCCAACTTGTAACCATAATTTTCGGAGAAATCGTGGTCGCAGACTTCGTGATAAAGATGGTCAATTGCAAGATTAAACATTGACGATGAAAGAGGACCGCCCTGGGGAACGCCCCGAAGAACGTCAATCGCCCCGGTAGCGTGGGCTCCAACATTTATTCTTATTTTATTAGAGCAGAGAAGAGCAGAGATGGCGTTCTTGAGATCATGGGACACGCCTCTCGCTTCCAGAGAGCGAACAATATGCTCATGCCCCACATTATCAAATGCTCCACTGACATCAAGAAAAGCAATGGCACAATCACCTTTCTTACTTTTTGCATCGCGTAAAAGCGCGTCAACCATTCTCGCGTTAACGTGGGCCCCTGGAAGTCCTTTTATGAAACCTCTCTGACTTTTATGAAACGTGATTTGCCTCCTTAATTCAGTGTCCAAAACCTTTTCTATAATCCGACGGACAATTGAATATATTGTTATCGGCCTCCAAGATGAAATTTGACCTGTGTCACCCTTACCCTTGTAAATGAGGATAGTGCGCCCCTGACGTAATGGTTCAGGTATGTATCCAACTCTAAGGATGATCTGCGCTATACATTGTATTATGTGAGCAACACCCAGATATTTAATTGTACGAATTAGTACACCATCAGGTCCAGGAGATGTATCCAGGGACGTTGATTTGATGGCTCCCCTGAATAACTGAACATCAAGTGAGTTTAAGTTGGGTTTAAGAGGATAGTGTTCATAGAACTCCCTCTTACTTCTATTTGGGACTTCAAAAGCCTTCCTGAACTATAACTATCTACACAATCGAGAGAAATGTGGGGATTGTAGAAGCAATAGTAAAGGAAATATAGGAAGTTCAAGTTTAGTGACTTTTCGTTTTCCCTAAATTTTAACTTCTAATATCTCGAATTCTACTGCACGGAATTCTATGTAAATTGGTACAATTATAGACTATAACTTATCTACACAATCGAGAGAAATATGGGGATTGTAGAAGCAATAGTAAAGGAAATATAGGAAGTTAAAGTTTAGTGCCTTTTCGTTTTCCCTAGACTTTAAGTCCTAATATCTCTAATTCTATTGTACGGAATTCTATGTAATTTGGTACAATTATAGACTATAACTATCTACACAATCGAGAGAAATATGGGGATTGTAGAAGCAATAGTAAAGGAAATATAGGAAGTTAAAGTTTAGTGACTTTTCGTTTTCCCTAGACTTTAAGTCCTAATATCTCTAATTCTATTGTACGGAATTCTATGTAATTTGGTACAATTATAGACTATAACTATCTACACAATCGAGAGAAATATGGGGATTGTAGAAGCAATAGTAAAGGAAATATAGGAAGTTAAAGTTTAGTGACTTTTCGTTTTCCCTAAACTTTAACTCCTAATATCTCTAATTCTATTGTACGGAATTCTATGTAATTTGGTATACTTATAGAATATAACTTATCTACACAATCGAGAGAAATATGGGGATTGTAGAAGCAATAGTAAAGGAAATATAGGAAGTTAAAGTTTAGTGACTTTTCGTTTTCCCTAAACTTTAACTCCTAATATCTCTAATTCTATTGTACGGAATTCTATGTAATTTGGTACAATTATAGACTATAACTTATCTACACAATCGAGAGAAATATGGGGATTGTAGAAGCAATAGTAAAGGAAATATAGGAAGTTAAAGTTTAGTGACTTTTCGTTTTCCCTAAATTTTAACACCTAATATCTCTAATTCTATTGTACGGAATTCTATGTAATTTGGTACAATTATAGACTATAACTTATCTACACAATCGAGAGAAATATGGGGATTGTAGAAGCAATAGTAAAGGAAATATAGGAAGTTAAAGTTAGTGACTTTTCGTTTTCCCTAAACTTTAACTCCTAATATCTCTAATTCTATTGTACGGAATTCTATGTAATTTGGTACAATTATAGACTATAACTATCTACACAATCGAGAGAAATATGGGGATTGTAGAAGCAATAGTAAAGGAAATATAGGAAGTTTAAGTTTAGTGACTTTTCGTTTTCTCTAAACTTTAACTTCTAATATCTCGAATTCTACTGCACGGAATTCTATGTAATTTGGTACAATTATAGACTTCAACTAACTACACAATTGAGCGAACTTTGTTGTTTTTAGATGCAATATGTAAAACAATACTGTCCAACACCCGAACTTTCGGCTATTTTAATGCTTTGCTGATTCAAAGAACTGCAAAACGGATATTTCTCGTGAATCCTCAAAGTAGAAAATATGCAATTTTACACAAAATTCTTTTGATATAGCAGAGTGAATAAAGTTGAATGGAAATTTGCCTTAAGAGACTGTTATATCGCACATTTGGCTTATTTTGTTTATAAGGTCACATTAACAGTGTGCATGTATAAACACGCACTTGACTGTCAGTTTTGTAAACATAACCACTGCCTCCTAGAATAGAAGAGAGAATGAATACCTTCAGCTGGTGTGAGAGATGCATAATTAGGCATTCATCTTTCCATTTTTTTTTTTGCACACTTCCTCGGCCAATAAGTACTTCTAAAAATTTGAGCTGGAATAAAGTGTCAAGGTGAAAACAAAATGGGATACGCCTGACGTGTTCCTATTTAACCCATTTACCCTTTATACCCTTAAGTTAAATTACATAAGAAGGTAAAAATGAGTGTGTGAATGGTTATAATATATCGGTGGAAGAAATGGATTTGTGGGATCCCATATTTCCAGTTAATATGGACTGGAGTTTTCGTATAATACCCATTCCTAGAAATTTTTCACCTTTTATTTCATCTTAAATGAACCTAAAAGTACTGACACGTAACTGGGTATCAGTTGGGTCTTTACCCACTTCTTGGTCAACTTGGTAGAACCCATTTTCTTTTTAGTTTACTGGTAGCCCCAATAGTAACCCTTTACATTCTTTATATATATATATATATAAGGACGAAAACAAAACTCCGAGGTTAGGACAATGAGAATAAAAAGAAAAAAGTAAGATGGGATAAAGTAGTCGCATAAATCAGTTTTTTTATACGGCGCAGTAGTGGCGCATTATGGCAAGCAAAGCGGAAAACCTCTCACACCAGCTGAAGGTATTTATTCTCTCTTCTAGTCTAGGAGGCAGTGGTTATGGTTACAAAACTGACAGTCAAGTGCGTGTTTATACATGCACAGTTAATGTCGCCTTATAAACAAAATAAGCCAAATGGGCGATACTAGGATCTCTTACAGCTAATTTCCATTTCACTTTTTTTACTCTACTATAACAAGAGCATCTATTGTAAAATTGCATATCTTCGACTTTGAGGATACAAGAGATATATCCGTTTTACTGTCTTTTAATTAGCAAAAGATTAAAATAGCAGAAAGTTCCGGTAATAGAAAGTATTGTTCTACATATTGCAAATAACATCATCAAATTTCACTCAATTGTGCAGTTAGTTGTACCAAAATGCGTAGAATTGCGTGCAATAGAATTTGAGATATTAAGACAAAAATAAGGGAAAACGAAAAGTCACTAAACATTAACTTCCTATATTTCCATTACCATTGCATCTACAATCCCAAAATTTCACTCAATTGTGAAGATAGTTATAGTCCATAAGTGTACCAAATTACATAGAATTCCGTACAATAGAATTAGAGATATTAAGACTTAAAGTTTAGGGAAAACGAAAAGTCACTAAACTTTAACTTCCTATATTTCCTTTACTATTGCTTGCACAATCACCATATTTCTCCCGATTGTGGAGATAGTTATAGTCTATAATTGTACCAAATTACACAGAATTCCATGCGATAGAATTCGAGGTATTAGGACTTAAAGTTTAGGGAGAACGAAAAGACACTAAATTTTAACTCCTAATATTTCCTTTACTATTGCTTGCACAATCCACATATTTCTTTCAATTGTGTAGTTACTTATACTCTATGATTGTACCAAATTACATAGAATTCCATGCAATAGAATCCGGAATATTGGGATTCAAAGTTTAGGGAAAACGAAAAGACACTAAACATTAACTTCTGATATTTCGTTTGCTATTCCATCTACAATCCCCATATTTCTCTCGATTGTGGAGATAGTTATATTTTATAATTGTACCAAATTCCATACAATTCCCTGCAATAGAATTCGAAGTATTAGGACTTGAAGTTTGAGGAAAAGGAAAAGTCACTAAATTTTAACTTCCTATATTTCCTTTACTATTGCTTGCACAATCCCCAAATTTCTCTCAATTGTGTAGATAGTTATAGTCCATAATTGTACCAAATTACATAGAATTCCGTACAATAGTATTAGAGATATTAGGACTTAAAGTTTAGGGAAAACGAAAAATCACTACACTTTAACTTCCTATATTTCCTTTACTATTGCTTGCACAATCCCCAAATTTCTCTCAATTGTGGAGATAGTTATAGTTCACATTTGTACCAAATTACATAGAATTCCGTATAATAGAATTAGAGATATTAGGACTTGAAGTTTGAAGAAAAGGAAAAGTCCCTAAAGTTTAACTTCCTATATTTCCTCTACTATTGCATTTACGATCCCCACATTTCTCTCAATTGTGGAGATAGATATATTCTATAATTGTACCAAATTACATAGAATTCCCTGCAATAGAATCCATGATATTAGGACTTGAAGTTTGAGGAAAAGGAAAAGACACTAAACTTTAACTTTGTATATTTCCTTTATTAATGCTTGCACAATCACCATATATCACTCGATTGTGGAGCTGGTTATAGTCTATAATTGTACCAAATTACACAGATTCCATGCAATAGAATCCGGGATATTGGGATTCAAAGTTTAGGGAAAACGAAAAGACACTAAACATTAACTTCTGATATTTCGTTTGCTATTGCATCTACAATCCCCATATTTCTCTCGATTGTGGAGATAGTTATATTTTATAATTGTACCAAATTCCATAGAATTCCCTGCAATAGAATTCGAAGTATTAGGACTTGAAGTTTGAGGAAAAGGAAAAGTCACTAAATTTTAACTTCCCATATTTCCTTTACTATTGCTTGCACAATCCCCAAATTTCTCTCAATTGTGGAGATAGTTATAGTCCATAATTGTACCAAATTACATAGAATTCCGTACAATAGTATTAGCGATATTAGGACTTAAAATTTAGGGAAAACGAAAAGACACTAAACTTTAACTTCCGATATTTCGTTTGCTATTGCAGTCATAAACCCCAAATTTCTTTAAATTGTGGAGATAGTTAAAGTCTATAATTGTACCAAATTACATAGAATTCCGTACAATGGAATTCCAGAAATTAAGGGTTAAAGTTTAGAGAAAAGTAATTTAAATTTTAGATAGATTTTAGCCCTAGGATTGTTCCTACTCAAGCAGAAATAGATGACATTTTTACGAATATATTTGCCCATGAAAATAACTGAATGTAATCGCTATCTCTCTTTAGTTATTATTCAGTTCGATATATTTTTAGATTTATTTTTTTCCTTAACATATTTCCTCGTTAATTGTCTTACTCGTGATGTAAACATGAACACGTGTGATTTTCTTCTATCCTTTTAATATTTTATTTTCCATTTTTCTCTGCAACGTAACACATCTTCTGTTCTTTTTTTGTTACGATTATAGATAAAGAAAAATTGTGTTCATGTCTAACTTTTTCTATTGTTATTTTCATCGGTAATATTTGTTCAGATGAAGCGCGATTCTTGTAGAAAACATTGCATGTTTACACAATATTTTGAAAATGTAACTTAGAATACTGCTAAATTTTCTGCAACTACCAATAAATGAGCGGAAATTTAGTTGGTTTCCTGTTTTACAACATTCTTATAACAATTTACGTCAATAATAAGAACAAAATGAATATAAGCCTGTATATAGTTGAGATTGTAAAATAATGTAGCTCTACAATTTTCCTGAATTATTTTTTTTTTTTTTTATTTTATTTAAGGCGCGTCAACATCTAAGGTTATTGGCGCCCGGAGCTTTTTCCAGTGCACTGCCGGCCTCCGGACAGTGTTCTCTCGTTACAGACAACACTGTCCATCACCGGACAGTGAGCTGTAAGAAGCTTCTAGGAAGAGAAAATCTAAGGGTCAGCAGCTGGATTCGAACCCGGGACCTCCGCGTGGGAGTCCAGTATGCTAACCTCATAGCTAATCCCTTCCCTTTCCTGAATTATTGTCTGTAAACCTACGCGATGGATGTTAATACAAATACATATTTTTCTTCTTCTCAGATATTACTTTTTAATACGATTAATATTTATTTATAAAAGTAAGAGAATTGAAAAAAAAAATTCCTATTCTTTTCAATAATTAATGCGAACATCAGCTTTCAATGTGAATAAACGTTCGTTCTGTTTATTGAGCTAAAACAGTGAAACATGTACCACTTTTTAAAGGAAATATGATGATCTGAATAAAATCATCATACCCATTCGCGATGATGATATACAAAATTTAATATTCTTTTTTCCACGCCCGTGCAAACCGCAATTCCCATTAAAACTGCTCTCTTTGATTAAAAATTAACATTAACCGATGGGAGATGATCGCAAACCATCATGATGCTTTCATGGTTGTGGTAAATGTCAGCCAAATGAGCGGTTTTTTTTTTTTTAAATATTGGCCAAAATGGAGATTTAGTAAAGTGTAAAATCCGTCCCCCTCAAAAAGGAAACTCTTTGATTTAACGCTGAGGTGACGTAGGCAATCTTCTGCATGCTGGCCAAAAAACTTTAATAAATTAAAAAAAAAAATTAAGTAATTAGAAACATATCATTTGATTACTAATAGTAGATAAAATATCATTGGAGTTTTAGGAATGAAAAGAATTTTACTAAAACAAGTTTAGCAAATTTAAATTGGCAAGAATTAAAACGAAAGTCATTTTTAAATTTACCATTAAAGTGAATTTATCTCCTAAATATGTGATCTCTACTTTAAAATTCCGCACATACCAAACTAGTTTTATAATCGACTAAGAAACCAAAATAATCACCTTAGCCAACTTAATACAAGATTAAAATTGTTTCAATTATGTGCTAGAGTGGGCACCTACATTTTTTTTATATATATGCTAAGATTATGTTGGTAAAATTGGGACACAAGTATTTATCGTCTTATTTGTCAAAATTGATATTTTTGTCCTCCATTTATTTGCCATTCACCTGAAAATATAATCAGTGATGTAAAGTGAGTATGATAGATTGAATTCATCACCGGACAGTGAGCTTTAAGAAGCTCCTTAGAAGAGAAAAATCTAATGGCCAGCAGCTGGATTCGAACCCGGGACCTCCGCGTGGGAGTCCAGATGCTAACAGCATAGCTAATCCCTTCCCTGTCAAAATATTAAATAAAAATTCATTCTTCACTATCCAGATGATTAAAAAAAATAAATATTTGTATCGAACAAAACTAATTTCCTAGCTCCAGTTACTACTTACTGTAAAGCAAAGAATTGAAACAAAGATTTAAGACTGAGCGTAAAAGAAGTTGATGAATTGCAAATTTTTTCTTATTTAATTTTAACTGTAATAAATCTAAACTTAAAGTTCTTGACAAAGTGAAAGTTATTTCTCTTTCAGATTCGTGCCAAGGATTCTGCTTAAACTGACTGAGAAATCACCCGCACAATAAAGCGAAGTTTCTTCACTCTACTTTTCAGCTTCACTATAAGACTTCTTAGAGTACAAAAGACTGAACTGTTATACCGCACCGCTTCAACATTTAACCAACTAATTTAAACAGAATTTAAATCTAACAAACTTTTGCACTAACTTACCATTTAAACAAATGCCACAATTTAACTGATGCACTTACAAAACAAATTTATCAGCAAACATTCTTCGTTAGCATATAAATTTAAAAAAATCAAATCAAAGAAATAGATAATATAAATATATTAGAAATTCTGAAAAGTTTACTTAAAGGAGTAAGAATTTAATATTTTGAGACATAGAAAAACCAAAATGTTGACTTTTTTCATTATTATATTAGTTGAAGTTTTCTTTACGTACTTTGTGACAATTATTACAATGATAGTAATAAGAAGTTAAATTATAATTTTTTTTTTTTAATCTTTTATTGAAATTCACAACTGAAACTACTGTTGCATCAAGCAAATGTGATGAAAGATTAAACAATAAACTCAATATGTATCAGAGATGGCACCCAGTAATTAACGTGAATATACTACGGATACTGCTCTTATGATGAGAGAAGATCGCGCGGCCATCTACTCTTCAATCTCCTTGGAGGATTACCTGGTAATGTGGAAGAAGATAGGTGTTCTATGTGAGGTTTAGCAGAAGCTGCTGTAGAGGAGTGAAATTTGAGAAAACGAGTTTTAGCAAGATCTTTAACGAAAGGGATTTTGAGGTCATTATGGATGGTGAGGTTAGATACATTGAACGGAGCGTTAAGTAATTTTCGTAGTATTTTTGACTTCAAAGTCTGGATGCGTAGAAACGTTTAGTCGATCCCCCATACTTCGATGCCGTATGACCAAATAGGTCGCAGTAACAGCAGGTTTAAGTAAGTTTAGTTTAGATCGTTTGTCCAGTAGTCTGGCGAGAAGTTTTTGTAGCGTTGGTTAGTTTCTTGTCTAGTCTAGTCTGGGGATTCCATGTCAACCGTTTGTCTAGGTGCAGTCCAAGGTAGCGTACTTTGTCCACAGTTGGTATAGGAGTTTGGCTGATGAAGATGGGAGGTAGGATTTTTCGCTTAAGAGTAAATACTGTATACTTTGACTTCGTAACGTTAGTTTTGGTTCGCCATTTGTTAAGCCAGTCCTGTAAATTTAAATTTAAAATTAAAAATAATCAACTTAAGATTATCTCAAAATATTTAGAACGCTCATGCTTATCTTATTTCTTCTCCAACATTAAACAATTACATACACTTATAGTGCAAAAACTTTACTCTTTCCACACTTGGCACGTTATTATTCAAAGTTATAATGTGTATTTGTGTGTGCATGTTATGCAAACAAGAAAAAACAAAAAATATATAAGAGAAAGCTGACATCGTAGCCCATGTATGAGAAAATATAACTGGGTTACGAGAAAGAAAAAAAAAGTCCACAGTGGAAAGAAGATAATTTTTCTAGAGGAAAGGAGACCCAAAGGATGGTTCCGTTGCGCCCTGAAGCGAAATGAAAAGCGGACGAATATATATAAAGTTATTTTTTCAGGATGAAGGAAATATATTCAGGTAGCGCTCTCATGACCATCATTTGACATTATTCCGGTCTCTCTTCATTTCTCTATTTTACTGTCAAAATTATTATTGCATAAGTGCAATTAATCCAAATTAAGATTTGGAACGATTATTCTTATAAACAATACTTAATGTTTTATTAAGGAGCCACTTGCAAGTAAGTATCTAATTGTTTGATAATTCTTAACTATTTTATGGCCAAGAACAAGTAGCTACCATAGTGAATTATTTAACTTTAAATTTTAAGAAGCAGATTCGAAGATTCGTTAGACTGGATTGACTACTTAGTAGATTTGTGCAAAAAAATTTGCAACAGTGGATAGCTGTTCTATCAGAGCTCTAAAAGCAAGCGTTAATTATTTTATTATTAATTTAAATGCCTTAAAATGCAAACATAGGACAACTTCTGCATCAAATACGAGGGTCGTTTGAAAAGTCCGTGCAAAAATAAAAACTACTTAATTTTTTGGGTAAACCTTTTTTATTTTTCAACATAGTCTCCTTTTAGGCTTATACACTTCGTCCAACGCTGCTCTAGTTTGTTGATCCCTTCCGAATAATAGGATTTGTCCAAGTCTGAAAAATAGCCATTCGTTTCTGCAATCACCTCCTCGTTTGAATAAAATATTTTTCCCGCCAGCCATTTCTTCATATTGGGGAACAAATAGTAGTCCGAGGGAGCCAAGTCTGGTGAATAGGGGGGATGTGAAACGAATTGGAACCCTATTTCCATTAATTTTGCGACCACAACTGCTGAGGTGTGAGCTGGTGCGTTGTAGTGATGGAAAAGGACTTTTTTGTGGGCCAATCGTGGGCGTTTTTCTTGCAGCTCGGTTTTCAAACGCTCCAATAACGATGAATAATATGCACCTGTAATAGTTTTACCCTTTTCCAGATAGTCGATGAGGATTATTCCTTGCGAATCCCAAAAGACAGTCGCCATAATCTTTCCGGCAGAAGGAACGGTCTTCGCCTTTTTTGGCGCAAATTCCTCCTTGGTAACCCATTGTTTAGATTGTTCTTTGGTCTCAGGAGTGTAGTGATGTATCCATGTTTCTTCCACAGTGACGAAACGACGCTTAAAGTCCTGCGGATTCTTCTGGAACAGCTGCAAACCTTCCTTGCAACACTTCACACGATTTCGTTTTTGGTCAAGCGTGAGCAATCGCGGCACCCATCTTGCGGATAGCTTTGTCATGTCCAAATGTTGATGCAAAATATTATGTACCCGTTCATTCGAGATGCCCACAGCACTAGCAATCTCACGCACCTTCACTCTTCTGTCATCCATCACCATATCATGGATTTTATCAATGATTTCTGGAGTAGTAACCTCAACAGGGCGTCCAGAACGTTCAGCGTCACTTGTGCCCATATGGCGACTCCGAAAATTTTGAAACCACTTATAAACTGTTCTAATCGAAGGTGCAGAGTCACCATAATGTTTATCAAGCTTCTCTTTAGTCTCCTGAGGCGTTTTGCCTTTAATAAAGTAGTGTTTAATCAACACACGAAATTCTTTTTCGTCCATTTTTTGAAAATCACTCGACTTCCTCGATTCAAACGAATGCCAAACACAAAGAAATAGACCGATCTGGCTGAAACTTGGTGTGTGTTCTTCCAACAGATGCTACTAACAAAACATAACCTCGATACGCGCCAGTGGTGCTATCTCTCTGACTTTGCACGGACTTTTCAAACGACCCTCGTACATAGATTTGTTACGAAATATTACCTACTTTACAAATTGGACTTACAACTGCTCACTAAACTTATGAGATTATGGTGCAAACTTTGAAAAATTAAAATTAACAAAAAACAAGAATTTGATGTAATGTTCTCTTTTAAACTAAGTACTTGTGCTCCTCCTATAACAACAACAACATTCCTAACCCGGTTGCTGACACAATCAAATACTTGGGAATCTACTTGAACAAAACAACTCACGTGGAATCCATTTTCAAACGATATTGAAACGATGAGAGTTGAATTCACGATGTAGGCTACTTCTCAGACTGTTTTACAGACATACCATGCCATTACTAACCTACAAATAAACTGATTTATGAAACAATGTTATGAACAATTACCTGGAAGTCTAGGGTTCTATCAATCCAATCCTTACAATCCGAAAATCTCCCAATAATCCATACTAAGTATCCAACTTAACCCTACTAATTGATCTTAAAATTCCTTCTTTAAAAGAAATCGTAACGTCAAAATATAAAAAAGTATCCATGAATCCTTCCTTCTTCATTCTAATCGCCTTTCTTCTTCACAGATTTGTCAAAAAATGCCATCTAGCATTAAAATTATAAGAGATAACATGTATTGCGAGTGTTACCCTCTATTTATTTAGTTTAGATATTGTGTAATTGAAATAGATTTTGTTGAAACAAATAAAAATAGCTGGCAAGGTGTATTTAATGAAAAAATGAAACCTGACATGGTTAGGTACGGTATATAGACAAAACGGACTTTTAAAAGAACAAAATCCAACATCAGCTGGATTAGATAATTAAGATAAGCACGTGAGGTTTAGATGAGAGGGTGAGTTGGCCAACATGTGAAAACCAATAAGTACATTCAATTTAGAAAATGTCAGCTGATGCTGCAGATTCTTATCATCAAGGGATAGACCACTTTTTATGTTAGGCCTACACTTTTTTTTATTTTTTTTCCCCCTGTAATAGCCACCAACATAAGTTCTTTCAATTAACTTTTTGTCACTGATCAACAACAAAATACCGTTTCAATTGTTCAAGGAAAAAGCAAAAAAATGAAGTAAATGAAAGCAAGTTCTAAGCAGAACAATGAGAACATGCTTCGTATAATGAACACTAATCGGGTTAAATTTACCATTAGTAAATTGCTTCGTATTAAATTGGAAAATAGAAGAAACAGAGATTAAGAAGTGAAAACAGAGTAAAAGCAATAACGTTTAGAAGTAAATTAATATTTTGATTGTGTGACTCACAAATAACTGAACTACTTTACTTAAATAAGAATATGGCGTTGAAAAGTTTCGAGACTTATCTTTAAATCTTAATTTATTAAATTAAAGGATTGAGATTAGCTCAATGATTCGCAAACTTGGAAACTCTGCGTGCAAAACCAGCTGTTGACCTTTAGATTTTCTCTTTCTAGGAGCTTTTTAAAGTAAGTAAAAGATCGAGAATTGAACCTAGCATTACAATACATATTAGATTTTTGGGAGTCCCAACTTGTGGCTATCGTGGCGCCTTACAGCTCACAGTATGGTCAGTAACCAGGAAGAGCACTACGAAAAATGCAAGCTCAACTTCAAATGATACAATCGAGAAAAACATGACGTGTGCCTCAAGAAATCTGGTTCCAAAAATAGTTACAAAACAAAATTTACAACCTCCTAAGTATGTGAGTGGTTTTAAGCACAAATTTGGAACTGAAGTAGTTTCTTTTAGGTATTCGCAAATTCTGTAAAACTCTTCAGTAAGTTCACATTTTCTAATTTTTTATTATTTTTGGCAACATAACTAGGCCTCCGTAATAGTACATTCTTAATAAGCTTTTAAAGGTGATTGTACAACCAAAAATATTTCTCTGTTTAACCAGTTAAGCGTGATTGACGTGTATACACGTCAAACCAAATCTCTGTTACGGTGCGTTCGACCTGTATACTCGTTGTGAAAAATATAGAATTGCCATTAACTATAAAAACTCGAAATTTTAATAAAATACAATAAGAATATTATTTGGCGGGATGTTCACTTTGTCTTACCAATAGAACTGCGATGGAAGTCAGCCAAATGATAAGTGGTTGGTACATGTTTGGTCTCCGCATTAGAGATTGGGAATTAGGTACCCAAATAGAAGCTCTCAACCCTTGTGGAATGCCGTTTTTAGGTAGAGATTCAGACCTCAGTACAAGCATGATTTCATTTTGCACAGAATTCAAAGCTCTTTTCTTCCTTGTAAAAAAAGCTCTTGCGTCCCTAAATAACTAGAGCAATGCATACGTAAAGCGGTGCAAGATTTTTTAATGTGTACAGAATTGCTCTGGTAATCTGTAAGCCCCCAGAGATTGCAGAAAAAGTCGCTTGCAGTGACTATTACGACGTAGTAAACTTTTGGTTGTTTTGCCCTGCGTTCGACGTGTTTACCACGTCATTGTCTGATTTCGATTCCGCACACTGTGGGGGGGGGGGGGTTCTTAAAACTAAATTCCACCGCTTAACTGGTTAATTGCATTTGAAATGACTGAAATGTTTAAATTACCTGAATATTGAAAAGGTTCTATTTATACTTTTTAATAATTTTCTATCGATCTGTTTGCGTCGAACTAATGCGGATTTTGGAGCAGCCTCCTAGTGTTACGGATTACAGAAAATGATGAAATCTTAAGATACTGGGACAAGGGAAACTCATCTGAGTGATCGCTTCAGTGGCCTAAGGGCAGTGAGAAAGATCAGGAAGGTATAATATGAGAGGTTATAATGGACAGGGTCGCCCAGATGGTGAAATAAAACCAAAGCAAAGACATTTCTGATGACCTGCGTTCTCTCCTGCGAGAATGTTTGAACCAACTACAACATCCACACTCACGCGGCTGTAGCACAGATTCCGCCTTGTGCAGTTGATGCTGTATACAACAAATATAAGAGCAATAAACTTCAGCCAAGATATAAACCACTACTACTTCAACCGTTCTAGTAAAACCATCCGCCTGCAGCTATTTTAAGCTTCAGAAAGTGGTTCATTTGCTTCCTTCAAGAAACTAAAACTTCAATTAAAGTTTTCAACTCACATACATACAAGGATATAAACACTCTCAAACGTGCACTTATCCACAAACGTGCGCGCGTCCACATTAAAATGTAGTTAACAGTTCGCATAAAACTTATTCAAAGTTAGTTATGTCCAGCATTATAATTTTCTGCAACGTGCATTTAAAAAAAATAAATCAGTGTAAACACTATCTTACGGAAGTAGTTAACTTCTAATAGGTTTCCAAATTTCTTGGCGACTTCCGTTTACTCGAAAGTAAAATTGACGTTAAATCAAACTAAGAAAAGCCTAATTTTTTGCTAGCGTTAAGTTTAGGCACTCAATTACTTCGTCATTATGCCTCAATCGATGCTGGTGGTTGCAAATTCTTACCAATTTAAGCATTTATCGATTGTTACAAAAACCATACCAATGTATGATCACAATAAATTGTAACAGAAACATGCCATGAAAAATAAAAAACGTAAAAATGAAGAAATTAATAAATAAATTAAAAATAAGTAGCAATTGTCTAAAGAGGAAAAAGAACAATTATATAAAATAATCTGGAACTGTAATAATTGTGATAATGTAAAGTTAAATCTAAGTCAGAAAGTACAAGAATTTATCGATATATAAAATTTTAGATCAACTTACTTTAGATCAAAATACTTCGAACTATCGTAAACGCTCCATTTTATGTCTCCAATCTGACTATACACACTGACCTTAAATTCCTTTTGTCACCCAAGTTGCTAAAACACGATACAGAAAACACCACTTCAGCCTGCAATCTCATATAAATCCTCTAGCTCAAAATCTTTCTTCTAGAACTCTTCCTGATAACCCGTACAAGACGTCTTAAAAGACAGTGGCCTCGTGATCTCCTCTCAAGTGAAGAGAGTGACTAACCATATAATGTTTTGGAGTGTTTTACCACTGGGTAACTTCTCCACTCGTTACCTTGCTCTATTGTATCATTGTTACTTATAGCGCCAACGCGCTAATTGTAGCATAATAAACGCAAAAAAAAAAAGATCAACTTAAGACTTTAAAAACTATCAGTTAGGTGTAGGAGGTTGAATAAAAAGATTGTAATTAGGCACCTCAGGACACTGCTTACTAAATACTTATTAAGTGATCAAGAAATCAGTGGTGTTCTGCAACGGCCAGAAGAAGTCTTCTTTATAAAAAATTGTTATTGGTGCTCTACGTTTCTGAGTACCATTAGTGCTCTTCATCAGAAGCTTCTGGATACTGATAACAGAATTTATGAATGTTCCGAGATATGTGGTAGAGTAAAACAAACAAGAAAAATAAAATCTAAAATAGGGACAGACACATTTTAGGTTGTTTCCTTTTCAATGCGTCAAATGAAATGAATTATATATTTTCTAATTACCATCCACTTTAATGAACCCTTTACTAATCATTACAGTTTAATTTTCAGTACTTAGTGCTTTGAATTGCCCAGAAAATTAAATTATACTACTTAGAATATAATTGATATACATAATTCAGTGAAAATATACAGCAATCGATAATATAATTGAATTATCACTGCACCAAACTGGTGAACAATATTTTAAGAGATGGTAATTTTGTAAGCGTCAAAAAACTGCCCTTGGTGCAGTTCCAAAACGCAATGCAGTGTCCTAACCTAAACCCTTAACTATTTCTTTGCAGACTCTGCCGTTTTTAGTGACGCGCTATTTGGTCTTTGCTGCGGAAGACAACGCAGTAGTATTACGATGATATTTTGGCTCCACTTCAAATATAACCATGAATTATTTCTCTCTCTCTCTTTTGCTCCATGTATAACTGTGTGAGTAAGTATCTATGAGGATGTGTTTCTATCCCCATTGGTGGAATAGGAAATCTGAAGTTCCATTGTTGCCCACTTATAACGTATAGAAAGCCAAACTATCCTACATTCTGCTATCCCTCTACTGTTCCTTAAACAAGTAAAATATCTCGACTATCTCTACAAAAACCTTCCAAACAAAAACCCTTGCCAATTCACACATTGTTAGGGTATTGCAGATGAATAATAACGTGGAATATGTACTAGGAAATGACTAATCTAGTAAGGATCGTGGAAGATAAAGGACACGATAAAGGAAAGAATGCGAATAAATGGAAGGAAACAATATTAAACTAAGGAAAACTATTTAAAAAAAACAAAATAATGGGTTGGAAACAAAGTTCACGCTGTTTATTTAAATTTTTGTTAAAGTTAATTTTGTAATAAAAATTAACAACTAATTCATCAATAATGTAATCTCCCTTGTTGTTTACAACTTCTTCTTAATGTTCATCAAGATTTTCAATACCTCGTTGGTATAAATCAGCCATTTTCGACTCGAAAAATCCAACCAACCAAGCTCTCTGCATCAGTATTGAACAAAACTGCGCGCATAGGATTTGAAAGAGGTTTGGACATCCGTTGGTGCCAAATCCGAGAGAGTACGGCGGATGCGGCAGCCATACGATTGAGTGGCTTCCTTGGTCATATTGGTGATATGTGGACGGCCGTTGTCGTATAGGGAAAGTACTCCATACTGCCGATCAGATCTTTACTTTTAAACAGCAGTTTAGAGTTGTTCCATCTGTTGAGTTCCGCGTTGACCGTTCGGTTCCGTTTAAGCGATTCGTGTTGGATAATCCCTTCCCGATCCCTCCAATACGCACAACAACGTTTTACGCAGATTAAGAGCGCTAAGCCATACCTTGCGTTGCTTCATATTAAAACTGTCCGGTAGGACAGTTGTATAAGGATTGATCGTCAAAAAGTGCACGAAAAAGCGTAACGTTAAAAAACACCCAACTTTGACAATTTTTTTCTCTTTTTCTATAAAAGATAAAATTCCCAAATTTTCTTTAAAATATAGGGCAAACCCTCCTTTATAACTGTAATTTTTTTGCAACCCCCCAGACCTAATAGATTTCGAGGAAAAAGTTGCCGAAAATGAGCAAAAACGGCATTTTCAGAAATTGTTGTTCTTCTTCTTCCTTCTTCTTGTTGTTGTTGTTACCTTTTTTGTAAACTACGTAGCGCCTAAACGCGAGAACCGATTTTCATGAATGAGGTGACATTCGATTCGGAATTTTATGTAGATGTGCCTTTTGAGGGTCTCGACGCTGTACACCAAATTAGAGAGGAGTTAGCCCCCTTTATGTAAGGCCCCCTTCAAAATTATTATTACTAATTATAATTACTCTGTAAATCTTAGCCCGATTTTGATAAAATTTGGTAGGATGATAGAGTTAGGGCTCCCCTACGTAACATTAAAGCGGCGATCTGCTCTTACACTAGTTAAGGGGAAGTATAGCAATCGTTTCAAATTATCGACAAGTGAACTGATTTTCATGAATGAAGTGTCATTCGAATCGAAATTTTGTACAGATTTGCACTTTAAAAGTCTCGTCGCTACGCCTCATATGGAGGGGAGTTTGCCCTACCCAAGTAAGGCCGTTTCTAAAACTATTATTACCAATATTTCTATAACGCTTTGTCCGATTTTGATAAAATTTAGCACGAAGAAGTGATTAAAGCTCCTCTACATGGCTGTGAAGTGCCATCATGCTCTTACACCTACTAAGAGGAAGTACTGAAATCGTTAAAATTATCAATGGGTGAACCTATTTACATTAATGAATTGTCGTTCGATTCAAAATCTTTGCCTCTTTGCCTTTTAGGGAGAAGTACTGTAATCGCCCGTTTATTTTTCTTACTCCTCTTAAAAGGAAGGTCTGAAATCGCAGTTTAAATTTGCTTTTTACGTACAAATACCTTCCTATTTTATATAAAAAGGCTTTCTCAAAAAAATTGTTATTGAGGATGGTTTGGGGACCGCAACTATAATCATTCTTTAAAAAGATCTCTCCAGTGGTAGTTACGGTTCCTACTTAACACCTTATCAGGTTATAATGATAGAATTGCTTATTCCAAATTTTAAAAAAAAACAGTAAAGCAGATATGTAACTTAGCAAAATAGACAAAAATGAAAATCTATCCAAAAGGTACAAAAATCTCCTTAACAAAAACTTACAGTTTAAAAAGTTAAGTATAAGGGTTGATTAAACGCCAAAAGGTACACAAATCAGCAAGTACCCAACATTTCATTCAAGCTTAGTTGATATAATTTAAGTAATTTTGCTGCATTAACTTTTCCTTCACATTTTTTAGAATTTATTAGATGTCACAGACCCTTATGCTGGCCATTTTCATCTACAAAAAATTTGTTCAAGTAGCACTGTAGATTGACTGTAATATCTATTAATCTATAATAATCAAACTATTAATTACAGGTTAAAAAGAAAACGTTATAAAAAATAAAAAAAATTACGAAGCTGCAAAATTTAAAAACTTTTTAAAAAAATGCTTACACCAACATACATCAATGATTTCGAATATTTTATTTTTAATAAAAATCGTCTGTTTAAGTTTATTCTTCGATTAAAGTAATTGTTACTTTATGTAGTAGTCAAACGTTTATAATAATAGGTAATAATTATCTGGCTTTATCGCAAATAATATAGTTTTCTTCAATCACACTCAATGTAGCTGTTCTTCTCACAATGTTTTATATATATGTTATGTAATATAAAATAAATAAGTATTGCATACTTTTAGGACAGCTAATTATTCCAGTATTTTACTGTAAGTAAAATTAAATTACAATTGAGAAATGAATAATTGTTGTTGAATAATCTACTGGTTATTAACTGTGTGTTATTTGTGCTCACGAATATTTCGGTAAGACGAATTCAAGTCTGAAATATTGTTTTAAATCCTCCGTGATTCAAATTTAAACAGTAGCCGACTCTAACTTTGTCTTCTTCTACTTTAACTTGCATGTATAAGATGTTACAACTTCAGAATAAAGGGCATATTAAAGATAAATCAGAAGAATAATTTGGAATAGAGTTAAAATAAAGTACCTATTTAAAAACGAAGATATAATATACATTTTATCATAATTATAACCAAATAATATTATGAACGAACTGGCCAGCATAAGGGTCTGTGACATCTAATAAATTCTAAAAAATGTGAAGGAAAAGTTAATGCAGCAAAATTACTTAAATTATATCAACTAAGCTTGAATGAAATGTTGGGTGCTTGCTGATTTGTGTACCTTTTGGCGTTTAATCAACCCTTATACTTAACTTTTTAAACTGTAAGTTTTTGTTAAGGAGATCTTACTTATAATTCCGTAACGCAGTTACGGCTGCTTAAAAAACCACTGGATGACTTACCAATTGTTGCACAGTAAATCATTTTCATCATACGCTTTTTCCATCCAATCATCTATTTGATATCACTGATGTTTACAGCTTTTGGGAATCATTTCATCAAGCATTTCTATTTAATATAAACTGTTTGTTTTTTTAATCAGCGACTTAGAACGCGAGAAGTATTAATGGAGTTCAGACTAAAAGGAATTTCTTTTATACAAATGGAATCTAGAATACAATGGATTAGGAATGAGAATAAGTTTAAAAGAAACACGAATGTAAACGAATGGAAATCTTGAGATAATTTCCTTCGATCTTTATAATTACAACCAATCCATCTAAAATGTTACAATGAAGGAACAATATGAAATAATATGGTACAGTAAAAAATGTTAATTGATTAAAAGAGCTGCAAATATGACTTATACGCGCAGTTATGGATTTAGATAGCTGTCATTATTAAAGGAGATTGACTGATTCAGAGTGCAGTGGCTTGTACCTATTTCCTGGGACAATCCCACTGGCCTTGGAAAAAAAGATGTCCCAAATGGTGTCTTTTTCTCTTTATTATTTCTTCTATTTTTTTAAACTTTCAAGCATTATTTACTGTTTTGAGTGGAAAGCTCATTTGGTAACTTTTTTGGGGAGGCCTCGATTTTCTTAGCTATAAATTTAATCTTGATGTATAAAAAATTTGTTGTGAATTTAGCTCATTATTAAAATATCAAACGATCTCGGAGGATAAAACTGGTTTTTGAAATTCAAAACTTAAGTAATTTTCGACCTAAAATCAAATATATATATTAATAATTTAGCATCCATCTAGTTACATCTCATTGATGGAAAACAAGTCCAAGAAGAAGCTACGTAACTTTGTATCTCAGAAAGTTTCAAGTAGGATGAACCCCACATCCGTGGACTTAAGAGTTTGCCATCTCACTTCCTCCATCATTCTCACTCTCTCTCTCTCGGTTCTCCCGTTTGCCACTTAACTTAGCAACATCCGCACTATGCGCGTCAGCAGCGCCCAGCCTGTCTTGGCATGCTTTCATTGCCTTGCTGACATGGGCACATCAAAGCACCAGCCCTAGTTTGACTAATGAAGCTTGTTCTTATGCTCGGATCCGTATAGCACAGGATATCCGCTCTGTTTTCCTCTACTTTTTTTTTTACTGCCCACTGCCTTCTCATACTATGAAATTTAATCCCATATTCCCAAAAATAAACATCCATTTCTAGCGTACTCGGCTTTAATTACTTTATTAATTACTATCCAAATAATTTATGCAGCTGATTAAACTATACTAAGCTAATCTGAATTACCTATTACGATTTCATTAATTAAGTCAATGAAATTCCTCTGGAAATATGATCTAATTTCAATGTAGGAGTCGATAATTCCGATTCGATTTTTGATAACTTCAAACGACAGGTTGAAGATCGATATTAATGAAACAAATTTAGAATGAATAATTACACAACTTTTTATAATTGTAACTCTTAAAAATTCTTATTGTAACTCAAAAAATATACTCTTCTAAGTATTTTTATTTATTATTTGCGTTTATTTTTGCTACAATCAGCGCGTTGGCGCTATATGTAACAGTGATAAGTAACAGTAACAATAAATAACAGAAGTATACAAGTGGAGAAGTTAATCCAGTGGTAACACTCCTAAACATTAGGCTATTATTCGCTCTCTTCACTAGAGAGGAGATCACGAGGCCACGCTGTCTCTTAAGGCGTCTTGTCGGGTTGTCAGGAAGATTTTTGTGCTAGAGGATTTATGTGAGATTGCAGGTTGAAGTGGAGTTTTCTGTATCGTGTTTTCAGCGACTTGTATGACAAAAGGACATGTTAAGGTCAGTGTGTATAGTCAGGTTGGAGACATAAAATGGAGCGCTTACAAATAGTTCGAAGTATCTTAGATTGAAGGGACTGAATCCTTTGGAGATTTGTGCGTTTGGTTGAACCCCAAAGCTCTATTCCATACGCCCAGATGGGTTTTAAAATAGCTGTATAAATCAGTCTTTTGTAGTCCAGAGAGAGTTTTGATCTATTGTCTAAGAGTCTTTTAAGTAGTAGATAGCGTCTGTTTAGTTCTGTTCTTTTAAGTGTGGGGGTTCCAAGAATGACTTCGGGTCTAAGTAAAGCCCAAGGTAGCGGGCAACTTTTTACTACTGGTAGAGGTGTTAGGTTATAGAAGACTGGAGGAAGAGTACTGCGCCGAAGAGTGAAGGTGATGTTTCGAGACTTAGTTTCATTAAGCTAAAATAGCCCATCTCTTGAACCACTGTATTAATGACCTTCTAAGTAGAGGTTAGGTATATAAAAGTCTACTTAATATATATTTCCGGCTAGGATTTATGTTTGGCAAAGTCAGGTTTCTGATCTTTTTTCTTTTGGTTCTCCCTTGAACTTTTACAAATACGCTCCACTTTATGTCGAAATAGATCAAAGTGCGTTCTACTGGGAACAGGTTAGACCAGAGTCGTTTTTTAGCCCTCCAGGTTATGAACCAGGTTCTTGAGAAAAGTACAGCTGGAAAATATGAAAGAAATAAAAGAGCACCCAATTTGAAAACTGCCTGTAAGAACAAATAAATTGGAAAGAATATTCTGACAAAGACGTTTTAAAGATCGACTAAAAGGGAGTTAAAGGTTTGCTAGTGCTTTGCCTAGCAAGTAATTACTCAGTTTGTTCTTAGATTCTTGCTTTTTGATGGCTGCCACAACGCAGAGACCTTTATTTCACTTACTACTGAAAGTCTATAGTAAATCAGTCTCATTTTCTGTCATTTCTGCTGAAATCACAGTTTTTGAACTAGAAATAGAAAAAAAAATTGCCTATATTTCATTGTCGGTAATAGATATTGTTCTGTTGCGTGCAGGGAATGACACTAAATAGATAAGGCTGTTTACGCAGTTTTTTTCGTACTTAAAACTTTTTCATATTCATAAAACCTCAGTTTTATGTAATTACATTATTCATAACATGCAAGAATACATGCTAAATATATGCACAAATATATAAACACCTGTGCGCATTTTCAACCCTTTTTCGTTGGCCATTCGATTTAAATACTCTCATAGGCTAAGTCACCTAATTATTTTTAATCTAATGAAACTGAACACCAGGACAAGTAGAGAGAGTTTGTGCTTAAAAGTGGTGTGTGAATGGATTTTAACACTTCACGATTCCACTAGCTAGCAAGACTATTCGACAATCAATATGAACAATAACAAAAAAACTTATTTTGCTGTAACCTTGTACGGACCTATGGACTAGAGGCGTGGCTTTCCAATCTTTACCAAATCCCATTCTTTACTATTCCAAATCATTTGAAAAATCACCTATTATCCTTGTTATGTCTCCAATAAAACGCCTATCCTCCTCTGTATTCGATCTGTTAAAATTCCTATGTCAAGGAATCCTCTAATTCTCGTTCTCAAATATTCAAACTCAATTAAAGCTTTTCGAAACCTGGTTCCGAAAATTGAAAATTAAAATTAATGAACAAAAGTCAGTACACATTACGTTTACTTTAAGAAAATCTGCGAGTCCATCAGTTCAACTGAACGGTGTAACGATTCCTCCAGCTGACGTGGTACGATACTTAGGACTGTACATTGACAAGAGACTCACCTGGAACCCACATACTCGACTGAAACGACAAGACGTGAACAGACGCTACAAGCTACTTACTAGACTACTTGACCGCAGATCCAAACTCGACGTGAATCACAAACTGACTATTTACAAGACACTGATATGGACATACGGAGCTGAAGTGTGGGGCTCAACCAAACCTTCTAACTCCAAACGCCTGCAGACACTACAGTCTAAAATCCTAAGGAAAATCCTGAATGCTCCATACTACATTTCTAACCTTACCATACACACCGACCTTCACATCCCTTTTGTCACTGACCTAATAAAGTCTCGCTACCGTAAATTTCACAGCCTCCTAGCTCTCTCCATCCTAATCCTCTTGTACAACAACTCTCCTCTCCTCACCTTCCAGACAATCCTCCTCGTCGCTTGAAGCGGAAGTGGCCTAGAGATCTGTTGTGATTAAATCATTGTGAAAGAGTTTCACCAGTGGGTGATTGCTCTAACCATGTCATTACAAGAGAACTGAACCAGTAAGATCAAATTTACTTGATGCAACAATTGTTGCAGTTGTAAATATACAAATAAAGCGAGAAAAAAAAAATTACGATTTAAATTAATTATTAAGTATTTTTCGGTTTCTCTAACTTGATTTTCACTGCAAAAATCCGTTATCAAGTTCACCAGTCCAAAAAAAAGTGCATTTATACTAATTGGTGGGTGCAATCAACAAAACAAATAACAGGAAATCGATCAAAGTTAAAATTTAGCCGGCAATGTGCACTGTAAAATATATATTTTATTTCAAAAGAAACTGCAGCGTACTATTGATTGCGTAGCATGAATTTTTCTAACTGCAATACCGGAATATAAAACGTTACATAATAGTTTATCTTAGTTTTCTGTATAAAATACGTCATTGTATAAATGGCTTTCTGTCTGAATGTTAGTTGGCATGGAAAATCGCGTGATTCTTGAGGGAAAAATCCCATTTTACTTGAAAGAAAATTAAGTTTATAAAATGTTTATGTTATTTACATTTATGCCAAAAACTTATTACAAATAATGTAATTTAAATTTAATAGAAATTGTTTAATGTTTCAGTAGTTCCTAATTTTTTGTTAGTTTTTACTGTGTCTGCCAAGAAAAAAGGTGCTCCCGATTTGTAACAATTAATAGATATCTAATTAGTCTTTATTATTATCCAAGAAATCTATTTTTGTGGCCAAACTAGCCGATAGTTCCTTCGTTTTTCGCAATAAGTGTAAAGAAAAAGATCTACCTTAAATGTTACATTTAGTTCTGGCCTAAATAGCCATTGTCATTACTTCAAAACAGCCTTTTCTGGACAAATTAGATGATAATTACAAATTTTTCCTTCGTTTTTTGCAACGAGTGAAAAGAAAAAGGTCTATCCTAGTTGTAACATTTAGTTCTGGCCTGAATAGCTGTTGTCATTACTTCAAAACAGCCTTTTCTGGACAAACTAGATGATAATTACAAATTTTTCCTTCGTTTTTTGCAACGAGTGAAAAGAAAAAGGTCTATCCTAGTTGTAACATTTAGTTCTGGCCTGAATAGCCGTTGTCATTACTTCAAAACAGCCTTTTCTGGACAAACTAGATGATAATTACAAATTTTTCCTTCGTTTTTTTTGCAACAAGTGAAAAGAAAAAGGTCTATCCTAGTTGTAACATTTAGTTCTGGCCTAACTAGCCGTTTTCATTAATTCAAAACAGCCTTTTCTGGACAAACTAGATGATAATTACAAATTTTTCCTTCGTTTTTTTTGCAACGAGTGAAAAGAAAAAGGTCTATCCTAGTTGTAACATTTAGTTCTGGCCTAAATAGCCATTGTCATTACTTCAAAACAGCCTTTTCTGGACATATTAGATGATAATTACAAATTTTTCCTTCGTTTTTTGCAACGAGTGAAAAGAAAAAGGTCTATCCTAGTTGTAACATTTAGTTCTGGCCTGAATAGCTGTTGTCATTACTTCAAAACAGCCTTTTCTGGACAAACTAAATGATAATTACAAATTTTTCCTTCGTTTTTTGCAACGAGTGAAAAGAAAAAGGTCTATCCTAGTTGTAACATTTAGTTCTGGCCTGAATAGCCGTTGTCATTACTTCAAAACAGCCTTTTCTGGACAAATTAGATGATAATTACAAATTTTTCCTTCGTTTTTTGCAACGAGTGAAAAGAAAAAGGTCTATCCTAGTTGTAACATTTAGTTCTGGCCTGAATAGCCGTTGTCATTACTTCAAAACAGCCTTTTCTGGACAAACTAGATGATAATTACAAATTTTTCCTTCGTTTTTTTTGCAACAAGTGAAAAGAAAAAGGTCTATCCTAGTTGAAACATTTAGTTCTGGCCTAACTAGCCGTTTTCATTAATTCAAAACAGCCTTTTCTGGACAAATTAGATGATAATTACAAATTTTTTCTTTGTTTTTTTGCAACAAGTGAAAAGAAAAAGGTCTATCCTAGTTGTAACATTTAGTTCTGGCCTAACTAGCCGTTTTCATTACTTCAAAACAGCCTTTTCTGGACAAACTAGATGATAATTACAAATTTTTCCTTCGTTTTTTTTGCAACGAGTGAAAAGAAAAAGGTCTATCCTAGTTGTAACATTTAGTTCTGGCCTAAATAGCCATTGTCATTACTTCAAAACAGCCTTTTCTGGACAAATTAGATGATAATTACAAATTTTTCCTTCGTTTTTTGCAACGAGTGAAAAGAAAAAGGTCTATCCTAGTTGTAACATTTAGTTCTGGCCTGAATAGCTGTTGTCATTACTTCAAAACAGCCTTTTCTGGACAAACTAGATGATAATTACAAATTTTTCCTTCGTTTTTTGCAACGAGTGAAAAGAAAAAGGTCTATCCTAGTTGTAACATTTAGTTCTGGCCTGAATAGCCGTTGTCATTACTTCAAAACAGCCTTTTCTGGACAAATTAGATGATAATTACAAATTTTTCCTTCGTTTTTTGCAACGAGTGAAAAGAAAAAGGTCTATCCTAGTTGTAACATTTAGTTCTGGCCTAAATAGCCATTGTCATTACTTCAAAACAGCCTTTTCTGGACAAATTAGATGATAATTACAAATTTTTCCTTCGTTTTTTGCAACGAGTGAAAAGAAAAAGGTCTATCCTAGTTGTAACATTTAGTTCTGGCCTAAATAGCCATTGTCATTACTTCAAAACAGCCTTTTCTGGACAAATTAGATGATAATTACAAATTTTTCCTTCGTTTTTTGCAACGAGTGAAAAGAAAAAGGTCTATCCTAGTTGTAACATTTAGTTCTGGCCTGAATAGCTGTTGTCATTACTTCAAAACAGCCTTTTCTGGACAAACTAGATGATAATTACAAATTTTTCCTTCGTTTTTTGCAACGAGTGAAAAGAAAAAGGTCTATCCTAGTTGTAACATTTAGTTCTGGCCTAAATAGCCATTGTCATTACTTCAAAACAGCCTTTTCTGGACAAATTAGATGATAATTACAAATTTTTCCTTCGTTTTTTGCAACGAGTGAAAAGAAAAAGGTCTATCCTAGTTGTAACATTTAGTTCTGGCCTGAATAGCTGTTGTCATTACTTCAAAACAGCCTTTTCTGGACAAACTAGATGATAATTACAAATTTTTCCTTCGTTTTTTGCAACGAGTGAAAAGAAAAAGGTCTATCCTAGTTGTAACATTTAGTTCTGGCCTGAATAGCCGTTGTCATTACTTCAAAACAGCCTTTTCTGGACAAATTAGATGATAATTACAAATTTTTCCTTCGTTTTTTGCAACGAGTGAAAAGAAAAAGGTCTATCCTAGTTGTAACATTTAGTTCTGGCCTGAATAGCCGTTGTCATTACTTCAAAACAGCCTTTTCTGGACAAACTAGATGATAATTACAAATTTTTCCTTCGTTTTTTTTGCAACAAGTGAAAAGAAAAAGGTCTACCTTAGTTGTAACATTTAATTCTGGCCTAAATAGCCGTTTTCATTACTTCAAAACAGCTTTTTCTGGATAAACTAGCCGATAGTTTCTTATTTTTCCTCCGTTTTTTTGTACTCAGACCAAAACCTGAACGATTTCAGTACCTTCTCTTACCCGTAATAAGAGGAAGTAAAATAGGGCAATAGCCTAAGATTGCCGTTGTACTTTCCTTCCGGCAAATGATCAATTTCCAGGAGTCATAACCAAGTAAAGCTCTCCCAGTTTAGCTCATTTTCACCATCTAATAAACGCCATAGAAATTACCCACACATTTAGATCCATTGTTAGTGCAAAAAAAAAAGTCTATCGTTAAGCGTTCTTGCCTAAAAATAACTCCAGAAGATTGCTCCTAAGTTCTTTACTCCAGTTCAATCAGATTAATTGATTTCCAGCAAGTAGTTTAAATATTGTGGGCTTTTTTGGGCAAGCACATTTTTAAGAGTGTGGGAGGCAAGAATTGGGGAAACGAATTGGAATCTAGGGGAAAAAAAATCCACTGTTTTGGAGCAGTAAGATTTACTTACTTATCAGAAGAATCGTAAAGAAGATGATTGTAAAGACTGATCCAATTATTATCTGGCCAACAAGAAACAGGATTTGGTTAAAAGAAAAGAAAAGAAAAGAAAAAGAAAAGGAGAACAATTGTGTGATCCTTAAGGAAGAGAAAGAACGACCCTTCAGCCTCGATGACACTTCACTACGTTCTACCCATCTTTTCATTTTTTCACCAATCTACCCACAAAACAAGAGGGTCAGATTCCTCTTTCAGTTAACCCTCTTTACATCGCCTTACTCTGCGAGCATAAAGAAAGAGAACCTATTTAAATCTTGCGGAAGTTCGATTTGGAATTTACATCGGTATTGTCTTTTTTGGAGGTCCCCCTGTGTTTCGAAAAAGTTTTTTTCTTTTCTTTTCTACAAAAAAGGCGACCAGCAAACATACTTTACTGGAGATAGATAGATAAATTATCTTTATTATTAATATTTTCGATAAATAAAAACATGAAGTGCAATACATTACATAACCTTCATAACAATGGTATGCGGAAAGCTTAAGACATGAAGGATAAAGAATGCAGGGAAAAAGGAAGGAAAAGCCTGCAGCTAGTGTAGGAAGTTAGAGAAGGATGTATTTGATTCTTTTGTGCCTGTAGGGAATAGAAGGATCTGTAGGAGGCTCTAGGAGGAGCAGAGTGATTAGGTTGACAGTCTAGCATGGAAAGGAGTTTCAGTAGATGAGTTTGGATAAAAAGGAGTGTACGAGTGATAATTGATGCAATCTCCAGGAGTGGTCTGTTGCAAGTCTGAGGAATTTGTTCTGCGTTGTTCTGGAGTTTCTTGATGTTGCTACTAAAAGTCAGGCTTCTTACTTTGTAGCAGTGCCCTCATATTAAGCATTGAACATAAATCAAGGCTTAGACCGAAAATCAAACCCTTTACCACTGCTTAGCTTTGCGGGCCTCGCCTCTATCCGTACAACTATCGTGGCGCCTTAATTCCTTTCAAACTAATTCCGTTTTTGAAGTACTACAGGAATTTCGCATGTATTCCTATAAGAATTGCAGCGTACGAGCATATTAATATTAATACACAAGCTGTACTAAATTCCCAATGATTTAGGTATTCTTTTATGTTTTTTTTCACTCTCTTTTCTCGAATAAAAGTGAGAGATATAAGAAATAAATTTTACTCTAAGAGTGAAAATGAAACGTCTGACGACAACCAATCCCCTAGAGAAATATAACAACAAATTTCCCATCTTGACATGAAGAAAACACATTCATTTTCATTTCTTTCTTTCATTTCATTGTTAAACTGTGGCCACCACCATGTTGCTATGATGTTCTAATTGAAATGTCATGTCAGAAACTGTCAGAGAAACCACCGACAGAGGGGAACTAACAAGTCTTGTAAGGCTTCTTTTTTTGTGATTTGTTTAGTTTGAGAAGATAAAGAATTTGATGCTGCCCCTCCGCACGTTTCTCTGGAAAAATAACTGCCTCCACCTTAAGAAAACAAGTTGGTGTCATCTACATGCATCCAGCATCAGAAATACAATATTCCAACTAACCCTTTTTGCTTTAGTAAATATTTCTTTTTACTCTACCTCCATCTCTCTTAGGCGCCACGGTAGCCGAGCGGTTAGAGGCGTCAAATAAAATCGTACATACTTTCATATATTTAAATTAAATAAAGAGATGTCTGAATTTACCATCTTGTAGATAGCTCAACATCCTCACTCAAGAAATTATTAATTTAAAACTATAATCGTGCAATGAGTGGCAAAAATACTGCAATAGATGCAGCTTTAATAAACATGATCTTCTAAAGGGACATCGAAACTTCTGGCATGATTATAATCACTGGATACAATTTGAAATCTATCAGCAGTCTAAGCTGTACTCCGTATACAGAATTTGAGCTAAAATACTCAGCTTTGTAAGCTCAGCAGTAAGCTAGACAGCAATCTGTATTGGCTGGCTGATTAAAATAAGGAGCAAACTACAGCACTCAAATTGAGCAAATCAAATTGTGCTCAGTGTGCTGCACAAAATCAAAACGCGATGATGTTTATCACTTCATCGCTAATTGTCCAATTTTAAAAGAGTTCCCTTTTAAGATATTTAAATAAGGGCAAGTTAACTAAAGATGAGTTTAGGACATATTAGTGAACGCAAAAGACTGGTTTACTTTGATAAAAACTATTTTAAAGTTGCAAGGAATTTTGGGTATTATTTTTTTGATACAACAATTTAAGTACTGATTCTAATTATTTCCGGAATCCCTTTTATAGAATCATTTTCATTATTTTTGTACACTAAAATTTTAGTTTGTAGCTTTTATAAATTTTTGCATTAAATATTTTCGTAATTTGTTCAAGTCAATCTCTCAAGACGGTTAGTTGGATTATGAGTGTGTCTAAAAATAAACGAAACTTACAATTTAAATTTATGTTTGTACAAATATTGTAGAAAAAAGACAGCTTTTTATTATATACTTATAAAATTTGTAATTCATTCTCCGTCACCAAAATTTAGACGAATTTGCAAGTTAGAAAAAGTTCTATATTTATTTTAAAATAATATAAATGATGGTAATATTATTTGATTGCTTCAAACGGGATTAGTTTTTTGGAATTAATAGAAAATTTAATTTTTTTTTAAACGAAAACTGGCTAGAAAAGGTCACAATTTAAAATAAAAAATCATCTCTCAGTCTATTTGCATCGATAGACTGATAATCAAATATTAAAAATATATTGAAAGACAAGTGATTGATATCCAGTGAAAGGCAGCAATCAGCTGGTGAGCAAGTAATGACCAAATTCTATTGGCTAAATGCATTCATTGTTAAACAGTACGTAGGAACTGTTGTAAAAGAGATAATTGATGAAGCTGCTGGGTCCATGCAATGTTAATCAATTCCTGGCCAGCTCTAACACCTGAAAAAGCCTGACCACGTCGCCAGACAAGACTTGAAGTTTATCTACTGTTTACCTAACCTAACCCTACACAAACAGGCATTGACGTTTCTAAAAATAAGAACCAACTATAGTCCAACTTCTAACTGTTGCAATATGCTCTACTTACGCGTCTTATTATTTATTTAAACTAATAATTACTTGATTGTGAACTTTTAAATAGATATTGTAAGCGTTCTAAGCCATGGTTTATACCTCTTCAATGTCGATGAATACCACTTCGGTCGTCGAAAAAGAAAAGCCTAGAATGAACACTCAAGGACATTGTTTTAAAGCAGTTTACGCGATTAAATTTTGTTTGCTCATTTAACTAAGGGCCAATCGCTTTTATTTTAAACCTAAAGATCAATAATTTTTAGCATCTTAGATATTTGAAAAATTCCCCTTCAAAGTAAAGTAAAAGTAATGCTGTTCATTATTTTTGGTGACTGAATCATAGTTTCAATTGAATTAATGCCAATTTCAGTCATTATAAACTTTATTATGCCGAGCTTTCGACCTAGGGACTAGGTCATCTTCAGGGCTAATTTACAATACAATATACTGTTTTACATCATTAGAGGACACATTCATGAACAGACAAGACAGAAGACACATATATTGTATATATTGTAAATTAGAAGATATATTGTATATTGTAAATTAGCCCTGAAGAGGACCTAGTCCCTAGGTCGAAAGCTCGGCATAATAAAGTTTATAATGACTGAAACTGGAAAAAGTAATGCCTATTTTATCAGGCGGGCTTTACGTCCAACTACCAAATTAGGTGTCGTGGACGGAGGCGACTAGCAAACGTACTTTACTATTTACAAAGTTCTTCTATTAAACATTAAATAAAATCCAAGGCCTAGACCGGGAGAATAAAACCCAGTACCACAATACCATATTAGCTTAGCTCACCTCTAACCGCTCGACTACTGTGGAAGAGAAACCCGTTTAAGAGAATTAACATCCATATAAGTAGAGCTATAACCTTTATTGGGTGATCAGCCATCTGTTCTCCCCGTCTTGTAAACTAGGACTTCTGCCATGCGCTGATAGTGAATCACTTAGGACTCTAGACCAGAAGAAACTTGACTTGAAACCCCTCTTAGAAGAAAGACACAAAACTGAATCCAAAGAATGTTCTGCCATAATAAACCCTTAAAAACTCCGTTGGATAAATTAATGCAACTTATTACTTGCCCGACATGACAATCCAATTTTGAATACCATATTCCATTAACCTAATCCAAATAGTAAATTCCAATTCCTTCTCGCATATAATCCACAATCCTCTTAAATGCACAAACATCATCCATACCAGTTAATCCTTCTCGACATCTCAGGCAACGGTAGCTTTGCGATTTCAAATAAATTGTTACAAATGAAATAATACAGAGTTCGGATAGTTTTCACAGATTTTATATCAGATTATTTGCTAGTTACTGGTTCCGGTAATGGACCAGCTGTTATAAATTTTCAGATAAAATAGAGGAAGTTGTTACGTCATTTCCACTTTGGATAAATTCGTGATCAACATTTCAAAAGTGCAAGTATCGACTGCAGAATAGATAACACAATTTTGTGATGTCACCAAATTAACCGGTCAGTAATTTTCCTGCGGTAAAATAAAACACTAGAACAGTTTTCTGATTTCCCTTTACATATTGATAATCATTTCCAATTATACTTCTCCACCATCCCAAAAAGTTTTTTAAATATTCAAAACCGTTTCTACTCACTGGGGCTGAATTTCGGAGTAGTTGAATATGGGATGATACGTGCTTCAGCCATCACATACCTGCACATAAAACAAAATTTTATTAGTCAATTAAATTTAGAAAAATTGTTATCAAAGAAAATTGAAAGATCAAGTTTGGGCAGTAAAAATGATTTCATAATCACTGAATTTGTATAAAATTCAAAAATGAGTTACTTGATTGTCAGGAGGAACAACTACGTAGATCAATTTTGTTCATTGTTTCAACTTTTTTCGAAAAACGGCTCCAGAGTTATTTTTTGTTCTAAATATTGTTCCTTTTTTTGTGCTTTAAAGGGAATAAGTAAGCTCAAGCTAATACTGTTAAACTTAATTGCAATAAGCCCCCTCATTAAAATGAAAACATCTTTGCAAACAAGAAATAGGTTCGCATTATCTTGTAAATCACAAAAATCGGGTCCCTTGTATGCCAAGGAATGCGACAAACCCTTTTGTTTTGCCTGGACACCATGGATGAAGCTTCTACCAGCAAGAAAGTTTATCCAAAGAAAGTGATAAACGGCTGTCAAGAAATCTGGCGAATATGACAGATGATGGCAGGACTTCGATCTTAAACTTCTTCAATTTTGTGAACATTGATTTGTGAACTATGACATAATAAAAGGGGTTGGACCTAATTCAGATGACCAATGGCGGTGTTGATGGTATCGTTTTCCTTAAATTTCGTCAATGACTTCATAATACAGCTCTGTTTTGATGGTTTTACCGGATTTTTAAAGATCGTCTTCCAGTCGAAGACCATCAGAGCGTAACCACGGATTTTTCAATAGGTTTAAGATGTAAGAAAAGATAAACTGCCTTTTAACAAAATGGAGAAACTGATCCAATTTTAAATTCTTCCCAAGAAAACAGAACAACTGCCCTATGTTAGGATTACCCGTATTCAAACTCAGACTTCCTTAAGTGCAGAATAAGGCTACATCAATTCTACTTACAGAGAGAGCTCTAGGGTTGTTTGAATAGCAATTCCGAGCATTGCAAGCTATTATAGTACTTGCTTGAATAGAGTTAATGCTTACATATACATTGTAGTATATAGGTACACGGTATTTTGAAATGCATGTTTGCAGAGTGATGCATCTCTCTTAACTGAATTCTATATCAATAGCCATGCTAACAGGAAATTATGTTGAAAGTTATCTAGGGTATCCAGCAAGGAAATCACAAATGTACTACTATAAACCTTCCAGTGCCATATATATTTCTACAATTACACAAAGCAAGCTTCCACAAATGGGGTGAGTGATCGTAGTGGTATGCGTGTGTTCCTCAATGCGAGGTTAATAATGGAATCAGATGTTTTTGATTGCAGTTATTTTTTGTTTTTCTTCCATTGTCATTATAAATCAAAAAGCCTAACACAATTATTGTCCAATTATTCGCGGAGCATTGTGGGCAATTTTAATTATTATTCGACCGCCATTGAGAGGGAATGGAAATCTGCTTTGTTGTCCATTAGCCACTCAGATTTGTCTAATCTGTTCAAATAAGGTGATGCTCATTACCCGAAATTTCCAAAAAACCCGTAACCCTGACTAGAATTTGTCAAAATCTTAAATAATGGTCATCCCAGACTATCTTTTTTTTAGAAGAGTTTGTATCCGCACACCCGACTTAAATGAACTGAAGTTAACAGACTTAATAGACTACTTAAAAGACTACTAGACCAACGTTCAAAACTTTCACTTAATAACAAACGACTGATTTACAATTCCATACTAAAACCCGCCTGGACGTACGGTATTGAACTGTGGGGTTCAGCGAAACACTCAAAATCTTCAATGAATTCAATCCCTTCAATCTAAAATTCTCCGCACTAACGTTAACATTTTACAGTTCAAATCTAACTATCCACACAGATCTGGAAATTCCGTTTGTAGGTCCAGGTTGCACGAACTCGTTATAAAAGTTTTCATCAGAACTTGCACTCTCATTCCAATCCTCTTGTCTGCCCATTTATCATCTCATCACCATTCAGATCATCCTCCCAGACGATTAAAACGTCAGTGGCCTCGCGATTTTCTCTATTCTGAGGAGAGTAGCTAATCCTGGAGACGACTTAGGGAGTGTTATCACTGGGTAAATTCTCTTCTCAATTAGTGAGTTCGTAGTGGTGTCAGTTATTGTCATTGTTACTAATAGCTGTATCTAGCGCTGGTGTAACTTAACACCAGTTGAGTTTGTGAGGCAGAGGAGGTTATACTCATAATTGGTTCAGAATCTTTGGTACAAAAAATTGACGGTGCAGGAGCTTGGGCTGGTTCTCAAAGAGGGTCGTGATGTAACTACTAAGAAAACTTTTGAATATTAACCAAAAAATAAAAATAAATAAAATTCTATAGTCTAGGAACCTTTATAAAAAAATGAAATACAATTAACATACCGTCATTAAAAAAAAATTTAATGACTCGCCTCTTTTTTCATAAAGTTTGTAAAAGATCCTTTTTACCACGTTACACATACGCTTCATGAATAGAACTCTAGAACCATACTTTTCCTTTAATTTAGAAACACCCTATGGAAATCTCTCTTCTATTAAGGGCCACCATACTCCACCACTAGTAAAGTTTTGGAGGTTCGGCGGGGGCCGGCAATCAGGGCTATCACTTCATGATCCACCCAATCCTTAACACCCTATACATATAATTTTGTAATGAATCCCTGTAGTATTTTGAAAAATGCTATCCTATTAATTATATGTTTGTGAGTTAACCAGTTTTGAACTCATCGTAACGAGTACATTTCTTGAAGTAAAAAAATTATTCGTTCATATATTCATTTAAAAAATAAAAAGGTACTGTAAAATCAGTATTCAGGCGGTGTCCTTGTGAAGAATTTATATTCAATTTAATCCAGCAGGAGTTATTTATGAATCCTGTGAATCCTGTGTTCACACAAACTCGGATGTTGTTAGTGAAGAAGACAAATGAAGAAAAAGGAAATGTTCTACTGACAGGTCCCTGCAGAGGCAAAGAAGGAGAATATGGTTAAAATGGAGGTAAAGTTTCTTTTTTGTCCAAGGAAAAGAAAATTGAGGACGTACAACTATGTAGAGAAAAGCTTGTGGTCCCTTGAGGAGGTATTTTCCTTAGTATGGCGGAAAAGAGGAACTAAACAGTGGCACACGTGAGGATAATACGTAAAAGGAACCTATATGTTCTTTTGGTCTCTAAAAAGGGGAAAAAACTGAAGGATGGTGAAAGGTAAGTGGTATTAGTGAGAAAAAGAGAAAAGAAAAAATAAATAGGAATATCTGCAAACTGATGGCCTTTGATGAAACTAGGACACAAAGACAATGATGGAAATGATTTGTTGATGTCCGACTGATTGTCTACTACAAAGAGTTAGCGTGTTTACAGAATTTGTAAACTAAATTCCTATATACTTTTGATTACTTTAACTTTTAGGCTGGAAACATAGTGGAGCGGCGAGCAAAGCGGCGATGATAGCTGCTTCAAATCAAAGAGAGCGACGAGCAGCGAGCAAAGATTCGCATGCACATAGTGACGAGTTTAGTCGCGTTCTCCTTTTGACAAAACAAGATGGAGGAACTATTTTTATATGAAAATTCTTCGTTGAAACTTTGGTATTAGCAGCAGCTTAGTAGTAGGAGCTGCAGTGTACATGACATAAATAAGTCTAGAAATGAACTTGGTGAATTTCATCATTTGTACAAACAACTTCGGGAGCATCCTGGCAAGTTTCATGCGTATTTTCGAATGTCTTATCAACATTTGATTACATACTAGCCCAGTGTAACCCCATTAATCAAAATCAAATTTTATTGTTTTTGAGTAATACAGCTCATAACATGAGTTAGGCACAATATAGAAAAATTAACTATGTAGGTTATTTACTAAATACAAATCTGTGTAACCCCATTAATCCTAGCAGTTACTTTAAGATAAGAAAATCAAAATAAATAAAAATAAAATAGAAATATATGCAGATAAAAAGAAATTAGTCAATTAAAAAAACACAATAATTTTATTAAATCACTACACCATGATTTGTCGTAAATTAATGTTGTTCATCTGAAAAACTGGAGTAGTACGACGCTACAGAAGAAGGATTGGAGAATTCGTCCTGATCAGAAGTAGAAGGACGTGAAAATGTAATTTAATTTTGCCTATTATTTAGATGAAAGTTAGCATTAAGGGATTGAGAACCAAATTAAATGTAGCAAAAATTTCCTGAATTCTCCATTAACTACTAATTGTTAATTAATTTAAACTATTAATTATTAAAAATTATTGTAGCTTCACAAATACTATGGTCCCGCAGAGGTTTCTTTAAACAAACTAAACCAATAAATGTATCAATATCCATAACCTGCGAGCAATAACCTTTACAAATTGAGCGCGATGAGAGCGAAGAAATCAAACATGTCATAACGCTTCGCTCTACTCTCTAGAGATAGCGTTGCTCTATCTTCGCTTTACTCGCCACTATGCGCGGTCCCATATGTTTACTTGTGTTTGATTTCGCCGCTTTGCTCTTCGCTATCATCGCCGCTTTGCTCGCCGCTCCACTATGTTTCCAGCCTTAGAGATATTATGTAGCAAGGATTTCATTATTTTACTTGATTAAAGGTATTATTATTAAAGACCATGATATTTATAAAACAGGCCATTTTGTTCCGAAAGTTAGCATTCCAGTTTTTAAAGTATACTATTTTAAAAACAAAAAATAACTTGGAACCAATATCAACCAAAATTAGGAAGGCAAAAAGTCTTAATTTTGTTAATATAAATGCAGATAATCAAAAAAACCTTGGTTCCGAATAATGGTTTAAATAAATGTTGCATACCACCTTAAAAAAAATCACCGGATAAGGATAACATTTATCAGAATCCAAAAATGGACCTAGGAATGGTTGTAGGAACTTGCTTAAAAAAAGGTATCCTGTTAGAATGTGACTTTTCCATCGGAACCACAGGTTTTCCGGCCACTGATAATTACAAAGATTTGTTGTAGACCAAAAAAAAAAAGAATTGTGACCTCACACGTGGTTTGCAACCAGTACAGTAAATAACATCACTCAAGAATGAAAAAATCTTCGGAAATTAAAGCGATATCACTGATTGACAGTATAAATCCAATTCGGTCATTCTCTGTATTATCTGGTAGTCTGAAATTATCCAGTCCAAACGACAATTTTAGAGCCATGTTTTTGCGCTTTAATCGGGATAAAATTTTGTTATCAATTTTTTAACTGTGTAACTGTGTTTTACTTTGATAAATGGAGTTCGGTAACATTGATGGGCACCAGCTACGATGTAATCTATAAGCTGGGTAGATCGTAATCTTCAGTTACATCTAGCACCAAAAAAATGTTTTTCTCTGCGTAGTGAATTTGATTTACGCGGTGATCTCATTTTTTGCCGTTAAATTTTTGATTTTTTTAAGTGAAAAAACTTGTTTTACGTCTTCACAATCCGCCAACCAATTAGTTAATCTATTAATAAGAAACTCATTAAATTGGAATGTGCAAATGTAAGAAATATTGTTTTATAAATACAGAAGCCCCGCAAGGAGTATCTGTTGCATGCAGACACCTGCGGAGAGTAGCTACCCCACGGGTAACCACAGCCATACATACCACACCATGCGCCCTCATCTTAACAGGACACAGTACACCAATACTACAACACGTTCACTGCAGACAAGGTCACCTACAGTACACAACTTAGGGGCTACCGTCCCTGAGGATTCACCTAGTTAGGTAAATGTGTTCCTGACTAGGAAATAAACCAGTTGTTTCCCGAGGTAATGGGGGCCTCCAAACATTGGGCTAATCACCCGCTTGGAGTGACATAGTCTCAATAACGGGCGGATTTCAAGAAATAGACGGTACTCCCGATAGAAAAAGGTCTAAGCTATCTGAAGCTCGACTTGAAAGGCACAAGAGCCAAGACAAAGAAGAAGAAGATATGCGAGATATACATACTATGCATGCGCCAAATCCTAACGACCGACAGCTGTGCAGTGTAAAGCCTTCTCTTTTGATTGCAGCGTCTCACGTGTTTATAGAGAAATATGTCTGACCGAAACTGTCGTTTGTGTAAGAGGTGTTAGTTTCGTTTTGCCGAAAACATGATACTACATATGTAGTAGAGCAACGAATTGTCGTGAAATTTCACATGAAACTTGGTAAAACCGCTACTGAAACTTATCTTTTATTAAAAGAAGTTTATGGCGATGAATGTTTATCACGTGCGCGAGTTTTTGAGTGGTTCAAGCGTTTCCAAGATGGCCGGTGATGCAGACTCGAGTATTCCCATATTTCCATAATAATAATAACATTCTTAATTATTATTAAACACCAGGAGATACCTAAATTGATGGAGCTCCTTCAAAAACAAAAAATTATTGATTTCAAATCTTGTTATTCGAAAAAAGTAAAATAAGTACGCTGTTAATAAAGTAACGATTCTATGCAGTAAATACAGATTATAAAAAGTTCTTAAAATGAAGATGGTGACTAGATCAACATCTAAGAAAGTATTTAAGTTTTCAAGCCGTTTGCATTTTCTGAACTTCTAATGTAACAGCCACTTCCGTTGAAACATTTCAACCATTTAGTACTTCCTATCGATCTTGGCCGCCCAAGCCTCAGTCTTCATTTCCTCCAACTACAAGATCAAGTCTGTGGTTTCTCTTCGTACAATTAATTTACCGCCTACAGAATGAGGCTGCGAATACTACCACATGCTCACAAATATACACTCACACACATATACATAAAACTGCCGGGAGGGATTTTATTTTGCTAGTTAATCACAGTATCTAACCCTTTAATAAAATCCAAACACAAATTAGTATTCCAGTTACAGTACCTAATGACATCATTAAAATTTAATTTAATGAATAATCATCATCTTATCAAAGAGTGGCATTACAAAGAGATCCTGGGATAAAAGTCAGTAATATCTTAATTTACATTAAGGAGGAGGTTGATGAAATGTCAGCTTCCGGAATCCCACTCGAATCAATATGCAAGGAAAATAGTTAAATTTAAAAGTTTTATATTATTGCTGCTGAGTTCGCAAAAACGGCAGGAGCTAGAACCTTTAAGGGGGCTTGTCACAATAAACAAATTCTAAGGAAATCGCTCAAAATTTCCTGAAAAGTTTTGTGGTCTCAATGCAATACTTAAGAATATCACTGACCTTCATCTGATCCAGATTCTTCCTTATTGTCTGGACGGTATTAAAGAATCCTATAGCTGGCCTTCAGGAAGTGAGGACATTGGGCTAAATGATGTCACTTGTGGCGTTCGTCTTTCATCCGATGGTATTTAGGTGCCCAGGCGTGGTTAACAGCCTTTCATATTTCCAGGACAGTTCGTGATCGTACAATAATGTTGTGCTAACCTCCTAACTTATAAGTTCAACGTTTTGTTTTGTTTGTTTTGAACACTTAATCCTTAAATTTCCTAGAATCCTGAAGAGTTCAATCATCCTTCTATAAGGCAAGATGGTCCAAATGTCTTCAGTATTCCCTTAACCAGCTCAGAGTCTCATCTGGATTTAGCTAACACCTTTAAAACTGTCCGACTATTAGAGAAGTTCCTTACGTCAGCTATAACCTACTAGATTCTCAGTATTCTATTATTTCATTTACTCCGCCTGGAAAATGTAGCAAAGAGCCTCTAATGCCATAGTTCTGTTCGATATCTCTTTGGATCCGAACACCCTTTTTGTTCATATTTTGTGTTTTCGAGGTATTTTATGAACTTACAAAACACAGACCATTTTTTTTTTTAAATCAATTCTTACACAAATTATGTCTATAAAGACTTAATTTGTGGTTACAAAAAAATTAAGAACGCAATTCATTCATTGTTTAAGATTTTATTTTTATTTATACTTCTCTGAATTTAGATATATATAAAAAACAAAATGATTTAGCTCCCTAACAGTAGAGAACTTAGTACTGATTCCTGGCTTTAATCAAATAAAGAGATGTAGGCAAAGAGTCGGTGCGACCCTTTACCCAGATCTAGCTGGTATTCTGCTCACACTAGAGACTCGTCTTTATATCTGGGTACCTTTGGGAGATGAAAAGCCTTGTACCCAGTATGAATAAATAATATAGGGACTCCAGCATTCCAGTACTATACTATTTATACATATAAATATACATATTCCTTTTCCTACAAAGAAGTTTTTATAATAGCAAACATATTTTAACAATAGTGTATGTATAATACATAATAAAATGCGCATCTATTTTTTTCTCGTTTGAATTTATAACAGATTTGTTAATAAACAATTGCCTTCTCTTTATATAACCGGCACTTATTGAGCACAGTCAGACCGAAGTTATGTCCTGTAAGCATGCTATGGTCAAGTTCTGCTCCTCGGTAAATAACGTTACTGTTATCTCTACCAGCCTGCCTAGGAGGTAATTGAAATAGTATTGAGTAAAGAAATTATTTTATCTATTCAAATGTATTTACTGTATTTATTTATCTGGTTTAATAATTTATTGTAATTCATTTTCCTAACATAAATTTTAATTGCCTGTATTTTAATCATATAATATTATGATGGACCGATCAAAACATACTCACAGATATTAATTTTTTTAAAAAAAAAGCGCCATTGCTAAGTCGAAGAAACCGAGAATTGTGAATTTCCAGAGAGAGAACATCAAATATTTTCTCTGAAAGTGGAATTTAAGAAAAAAATCTTTGACTTTTATTAATATTGTGTGTGCTATTGTTCTTTACAACTACCTTTGGCTTTAACTTAAGTTATTTTAGTTCTGCAAACGTTCTGACTAAATGTTCCCTGAAAATAACCTACCTGTATGTGTATGTAACCCAGTGTTGCAATTTTACCAACATATTTTTCCACATTCCAATCGGTGTTCATTTAAAATTTTTAAAAAAAAAAAAATATGAATGAGAAATTGAGCCAGAGATGTCATAAAGTAATAAAGTCAAGTAAAGTTAATAGAGAGATTAAAAACGATGTCAACAGATGGAGCTCCTCTTTTTCGATCTAAATGTCGACAAGAAGTGATATTGGACACCCAAGACTGACATATGGAGATTCGTTGGTACGTGGAACCTCCATCACCCTTACTATTTAACACATTTTTACTGACATCCTGACGGACTGCCCTGCAATATGATCAAACTTCTACCCACGTTTGTCTCCAGTCACTTAAAATTAATATTGAATGTCCTTAAGAGCTCTCAGATGATTTAACAAAGAAATACAACATTACATAGTGAAGATCACACAGATTTAAGTCAATATGAGATCTTATTGGTTGACTCCTTAAGTAAATAACAAATAAATAAATAAAATCAGAAATTAAGAAGTATCGCGAATGATAAAATGATGTGATACTTTGAAGTAGGGCACAAATAAACAAAATTAAAACAGCGATGAAGTACTGCACTTTACAGAACTTATTTATTCACTTCTAAATATTTTCATGGATCTTTTTTTGTTTTTAAGAAAAAGGAGCATAAGTTAAATAAAATTAAAAAACTTCTGCATAAGTTATAAATGGAAAAGCTCTGAGAAACATTTTCAGAGAGGCTAAAGAAAAATAAACAAGTCTTTAACTAGCAACCAGAGAAGGTAATTTAAATTGCGAATAAACAAATAGGTTATTATGTCGGCCATTAAGTTTTTTATTTTTGGCGGAAAATGAGCTAAAAAGCAAGTGGGATTCTTTTTACCCTTAATAAAGTGTTCTCAATGTAAATTAGCTTAATCTAGATTAAGCACAAGAAGTATTAGAGAACTAATCAATCTTTGCGGGCCACTTAAGTCCAATTAGGCAGCTTAATAAGCTCAGAGAATGTGTTGTTCCAAATTAAGTGAAGTATTCTTTAGTTTACCAAAAGAAGATTTTCATTCAAATTGCCTTCACTTAAAGTGAGTGACAAATCAACGATGAATCTATAAAATAATTTAGGGCCAGCACCTTAAGATATATCTCCTTAACAAAAACTTACAGTTTAAAAAGTTAAGTATGAGGGTTGATTAAACGCCAAAAGGTACACAAATCAGCTAGTACCCAACATTTCATTCAT
Source organism: Rhodnius prolixus (assembly GCF_049639745.1). Classification (NCBI taxonomy): domain Eukaryota; kingdom Metazoa; phylum Arthropoda; class Insecta; order Hemiptera; family Reduviidae; genus Rhodnius; species Rhodnius prolixus. Next base: position 10,642,490 of record NW_027411634.1, on the reverse strand, counting down.
ACTTCTAGTATCATATTTTTTAGAATGTATCGTACGTCACAGACCTTTTTGCTGGCCTTATATCACCCATAAATATTTTTCTGTTAGAATGATAAAAGATGTATCTCATCATCATAGTTAGTATTAAAAAGGTATTTCTTTTTTACTCTATCCCAAATTATTTTTATGATTTATCTTTATTCTAAATAATCATCACATTCACTCGCATATTAAAAAGAAAAAGGGAAAGTTAGAGTTGGTCTATTTCTGCCTTGATATGAATAACAGTTATAACTAAGGAACGGATTTTTATGTATTTAAAAATGCCCAATATTTAACTAAAATATGCATTTATTTTCGTCAATTATGTGGAAAATATATGTGATTTTCTTAAAATATTTTCTGGAATATTTAAGTAAAATGGACATTTTTTTTTATGAAAATGGAATTTTTTTTTGGGGGGGGGCAAGTTATAATTATTTATACAAGAAAAGAACATTTTTACAATTTATAATAATTTATTAAGAACAAAATAATTTGTTTTTACAAGTTATAATTATTTATACAAGAAAAGAACATTTTTACAATTTATAATAATTTATTAAGAACAAAATAATTTGTTTTTACAAGTTATAATGATTTACACAACAAAGAACATTTTTACTATTTGTAAAAAGATGTGTTAAATTTTCAATTTTGAAAACTTCACTCTTCGAAATTGTTTGCAACCACATGAAATTTCAAATGTTGGAACGTAAAGTGACGACGATCTGGGCGTAAGATGGACTTGTAACGACTAAAAGATCGTTCAACATCTACAGATATTATAGGTGCCTTGCTGAAAGAAGTTATCTCGTTGGTTGTAAAGGGTACACGATGTTCTGAGGTGACTTCTGTTCCACTGATAATATCAGAAATCTGGCAGATGGTCTCCCACCCTTTGTTCTTGCTCAGTACTTCTACCAGTTTTGATCTGATCAGATCTCCCTTACTCCCAGGTATTCCTTCCACCTTTTCGATGACTTTTTTAACGTTGGACACGTTTTCTGTCAGTCGAACATTTTGGGACTCAAGTTGGGTAATGGCTTGTGCAAGAAATACGCAATTGTCAGAAATGAATGCAAGGTCGTTCCTTAAATTAGGTTTCTCGAATAAAGACTTGGCTGTATTTATCGCTAATGCTTCGTCTTCGAGTTGTGAAAGGACATTCTTGATTTTATTGTAGTTTTCATAGTAATACTGAGCTGCTTCCAGCCAAGTACCCCATCTTGCCAATATTGGTTCTGGTGGAAGGCACAAGTCTGGATAGAGATCTTTTAGCATTTTAATGCGACTTGGTGCTTTTAAAAACACTTTTTTAACCACTGTGATTCACAGTCTGTGGTTCACAGTTCCTGTCAACCACCTCCCAATTATGAAAATATGCCCAAAATGAAAAATATGTGCATATTTTGATTAAATATGTAGAAATATTTATTTATTTTAATCAAATATGTATAAATATGCGATAACATCCAAATATGTGAAATAAAAGTAGGCTCAAACGGCTTAAAGAGTGTCAGTATGAATACTTCTAGTTGAAAAACGTCTGTAAATTGCCTAGAAAAAAATATGTAAATACATACGAATCCGTTCCGTAGTTATAACAAAATTATAATCTTGAATTCGTCTTATGTGAGCAAAAATTACATAATTGATTAACATTTAATATTAACAAAATAGATTATTTTTAATTACATATTATAAATGCTTAACTTCTGTATAAAGTAAAGTACCAATCAGTTTAATTGAACACTAAACCATTTTTACTTCCTTCTGCTGCGTTAAACTTCCACTTAAATCAGATGTCAAGAACAAAAATAATATAATAATATCTTGACGGATCAAAAATTATACAGGACTTCAGTGGTAACTTATCGATCTCGTGAGACAACAAAACTATTTACGTTCTTCGTGAAGTAGGCACTTCTTTATCCTCTTTCGACTCAGTTGTATTTTTAGAATATTCGTTAGAGGTGTTCAACTTCTAAGTAGAATGTGCCCTAAACTAAAAAATATCTGAGGTATAATTTGGAGGCGGAGATTTAGATATTATGTGAAAACAATCCGGATCGCACTTAAAAGAAAACTTGTGAGCAAAGAAAACATTAATGAAAACAACGAAAGCAGGAGACAATAGGATATTGAGAACTAACTGGAATTCAGAGGTAGGACTTGTGCTGAAATCTGAAGAAACTGAAAAGTAATGAGAAAACCAGGGAAGTTGATAAAAGAAGAAAACGGATGGAAATTTTAGTTCAATGGCGGAGTATGGATGGACGATGAGAGGTTCAGTTGGGAGTACAAGGTGTGACTATTAAATAACGAGACTGATGCTGCTACAGAAGAACTATGCATGCGCCAAATCCTAACCACCGACAGCTGTGCAGCGTAAAGCCTTCTCTTTCGATTGCAGCGTCTCACGTGTTTGTAGAGAAATCTGTCTGACCGGAAACGTCGTTTGTGTAAGAGGTGTTAGTTTCGTTTTGCCGAAAACATGATACTACATATGTAGTAGAGCAACGAATTGTCGTGAAATTTCATATCAAAACTTGATAAAACTGCTACTGAAAGTTATCTTTTATAAAAAGATGTTTATGGCAAGTTTTTGAGTGATTCAAGCGTTTCCAAGATGGCCGAGAAGAAGTCGGAGATGATGACCGCCCGGGTCGCCCTTCCACATCCAAATCGAATGAAAATATCGATTATAATTAATCAACATTACTACCGTGAGGTGCTTGCTCAACTCCGTGAAAGCGCAAGGAAAAAACGACCCGATTTGTGGAAGAACAAGTCATGAGTTCTCTATCAAGACAACGCGCCGGCTCACACTGCATTGTCTGTCAAGACGTTTCTAGCCAAGTACAACATCCCAGTTTTAGGCCATCCGCCTTATTCGCCTGACCTGGCCCCATGTGACTTATATCTTTTCACCAAAGTCAAATCTGCATTAAAAGGATCACGATTTCAGTCTGTTGAAGCTGTGAAAGAAAAAGCGGCACGGGTTCTTCTCATAGAAGAAGACTTCCAGCACGAGTTCGAACAATGGTAAAATCGCATGGAGCGTTGTAGGGATAGGGGAGTGGTGTATATTGAAGGTGATAATAACTAAATATGTATAAATTTAAAATTAAATGTTTTACAGCAATAATCTCGTTATTTAATAGCCGCACCTCGTAAAAGGTTATTATGTCCTCATTGGACACATTAACCAACTACGAGCGTATTCGTAGGCCTATTTATTGGGAGTCAGAGTTTCAAGGATGCCGCTGTTTTCAAGAAAGTGGGTAGCTTTAAAAAACCAATATTATAAAATAAGCATCAATAAAATTTTAAACTCAAGCCGACTTTGGGCAATGTTTATATTATTATTTTGACAATCAACCCTTCTTACAACTTCTTACCGACATTTGGAAGAATAATTTACAGTTACTAGATTGTTAAATCAATTTTTACACGAGGAAGGATTTTTCGCTGTTACCAGAGTTAGTGTTCTGGGTTAGTGTAGTGAAATCTAGATCAAGCACCGATAAAATGTTTATTAAATGAAAACACTCTACCCATTGCCGATCATACTTCCCCTCTTGAATATTAAAGCCTGAAAATTCACGAACCAGATCAGTTTATTATATACATATTCTAGTTATGATAACAAACCAGGCGTACCTTAAAGGGTTTCAACGTCAATTCTACTGAGGCCTACCAAATTTATTGGGCCTCTCTCGGTGTCAAGTATACGTCAACAAAATGTAGTTGCCTATATTGAGTAAACAATCTACATATAAGTGTGAGTGAGTTAGATTGTGTGTATGATACAGCTACAGCTTGTCTGAGGCAGGCTCTTTTCATGTTACCATGCGAGTAGTACTAAGGTGGGTTAGCTGTCAGAATAGTTCCTATTTTAGGCTGGAATACTCCATGTAGGCGCGCGTGGCCGCCTACACCCAAATGCTAAGGTGCCCAAGTGGGCGCTGTACGAAATAATAGTAGACAAAGAAGAATAGAAAAAATCAAGAGAAATAAAAGAAAAAGGGGAAGGTACTTACCCTTTGCAAGGAGCGATGTGCGTGAGGTATGTTGATAAGCTGCCTGAGAAGCGATGAGAGGAAAGGAAGCTGTGGAGCGGAAGCGTGTATATATGTTTATGTAAATGTGTGAGTGTGTGTGTGTGTTGAGCTTTGAGAAAGGGAGGCAATATTTGGGCTCAGGCTCAGAGAAGCGTAGCGGAAGTGGAAATGAGGTAAGCGGAAGAGTAAAGGGGGAATAGTGCAATAAGTGCACTATAAGCGGTGGAATATGCGTGAAGCGATATTCTGGAGAGGCGTTCAGATGCGGATGATGCGTACTGTTAGGTGTCAGCGGAAGTGAAGCGGGTTGAGATGCGTTAAGAGTTGCTAAAGCGTGAGCAGAGAAGCGTCTTAAGCGAGGACTAGCAGGGAACTGCACAGACTAGAAAGGTGACCACATGGTTCAAAGGAAGTAGTGGGGCAAAGGGTTTAGAATATAGAAAAACAAATAAAGGAAATAGAAGCGGAAACAACAAGTTAATATAGAAAGTTTGAGAGGATAAAAAAGGTGTAAAATAATAACATAATAATGAGCGATAAGAAATATGTAGAAAGAAGGAAATTAAGGCGGATGTGTACATTAGTACGCGCGCGGGCGCGAGGCTGACTCGCGAGAGACGGACGCTAGCCAAACTAGCCGAATGGTCTCGGTCACGACCGAACACTCCAAGATATCTAAACAATTCTCCAGCCCGTTTTTTCCTGGTAAAAGGGTGGATGTTTTAGGTAATAAAATATTCAAAAAAAGACTGTTATAAGTAATATCAATAACACTGCATAATTTTTTGTGAAACGGCCATTTTAACTCTTCAAAAATAGAAACACTATTGGGTAAGTAAATAACATCTGGACATAAACTCTGAGGAGTTGAAGTTAGAGGAAACAATATTATGGAAATGAGGGTAGCGGATACGAAGAGACGGACACTTGAAAACGTAAAGGCGTGCATTCATTTCGTGGAGACGTGAATCAAAATGCATTGAACTAAATCAAAGAAAATGAAGTAATGATTTTTAAGTAAAAAATTAGAATTTGGACACAATAATAAGCGAGAAAATATTTTTAAAAACGAGCATCTTTAAATGTTTTTGGTAGATCACAAAAGTCGTCTAATTATTTGACTTGTAGGTGCCACGGTAGCCGAGCGGTTAGAGGCTAGATCCGCAAAGCTAAGATGTATTGCTAATTAGTGGGTTCGATTCCCTGGTCTAGGTCTTGGATTTTATTTAATGGCTAATATGAGAAATTTATAGTACAGTATGTTAGGCGGTTATAGGCTAGACCCGCAATGCTGATATGTATTGTTGGTTAGTGGGTTCGATTCCCTGGTCTAGGTCTTGGATTTTATTTAATGGTTAATATGAGAAATTTATAGTAAAGTATGTTAGGCGGTTAGAAGCTAGACCCGCAAAGCTATGATGTATTGCTGGTTAGTGGGTTCGATTTCCTGGTCTAGGTCTTGGATTTTATTTAATGGTTAATATGAGAAAATAGTAAAGTATGTTAGGTAGGCGGTTATAGACCAGACCCGCAAAGCTAAGATGTATTGCTGGTTAGTGGGTTCGATGTCCTGGTCTAGGTCTTGGATTTTATTTAATGGTTAATATGAGAAAATAGTAAAGTATGTTAGGTAGGCGGTTATAGACCAGACCCGCAAAGCTAAGATGTATTGCTGGTTAGTGGGTTCGATTCCCTGGTCTGGTCTTGGATTTTATTTAATGGTTAATATGAGAAATTTATAGTACAGTATGTTAGGCGGTTATAGGCTAGACCCGCAATGCTGATATGTATTGTTGGTTAGTGGGTTCGATTCCCTGGTCTAGGCCTTGAATTTTATTTAATGGTTAATATGAGAAATTTATAGTACAGTATGTTAGGCGGTTATAGGCTAGACCCGCAAAGCTGATATGTATTGTTGGTTAGTGGGTTCGATTCCCTGGTCTAGGTCTTGGATTTCATTTAATGGTTAATATGAGAAATTTATAGTACAGTATGTTAGGCGGTTATAGGCTAGACCCGCTAAGCTGATATGTATTGTTGGTTAGTGGGTTCGATTCCCTGGTCTAGGTCTTGGATTTTATTTAATGTTTATATGAGAAATTTATGTATGTTTGCTAATCGTCTCCGTCCACAATATCTAATTTGGTAGTTGAACGTAAAGACTGCCTGTAAAAAATAGGCATTACTTTACTTTATTATTTTTTTTTTTTACTGACTTGTAGAAGATCAGGCGAGCTTATTTGTTTAAGGTAGACTGACGTAAGAGCTATTTAACACGAAAATAAGCAGGGGTCTTATCTAGAAATACCAGTGTTTAAAACCCATTAAATCCAAAAGAAGTAGTTTTAACAAATTGTTCTCTTTGGGTCTAACTGTTTATCAGTCTGTGGAGTGTGTAATCAGTTAATCTCAAAAATGAAAGGATCGCTGTAAGTACAAATTTTGAGATCAAGTTACTATTATCGGACTCCACAATAAGATTTTGGAGAAAATTGGCCAATTAAATTTTAATAGAAATCAGTAGCAAGCTATAGTTTTGCAGCTGTGTAGTAAATGTAATAGCCTTAGACTTCCAACGAATTTGCTTTACAATTTGTTAAACAAATTACAAAAGTTAACTTCTTCTAAAACCAATTCAAGAATTTTAACCATTTCAAACATAATACATTTATCGTAGAATAAGCAAACAATAAAACTCTACACATGAAGTTAGGAAATAGTTTTGAAATGACTTTTGGAAGTTGAACAAACAGTTTTACATTTATATTTTGATGAATCCAATTTTCTAAAAAGTTTATTTGTATTTCTCCACTCAAATAGATTACACTGTTTTCATTTAAGTTTATTACTAAGTGTTATCTCCGTTTCAGATTTAATTTCAATTGGTAGACTTAAGACTTTAAGTAGAAATATTTGGTGAGCTTAATGCTGATGGAAGATGTTTAAAATGATGTGGAGAAATTATTGAAGCACCAGTTCTTTTAATAAAATTTGAATGGTAGAAGAAGGCAGAGTAAGATCAAGTTGCTTCGCTAGTACATCGCTTAAAACATTATTCTCTGAAATTTAAACACGAAGTTATAGGTCATTTACATCAAGGAAATATGGCCAATAAGTAAATATGGGTAGTAAAGATGTAAATGGTGCGTGAAGAGTAAGAGGAGAGAAACCACCCAGTAGTAGCATTCTCTACAGGAGATCGATGATGTTCAGACCTCAAGGAAATCTCGGGGCCATTGGTGAAACAGACGGCGAGGAGGATTGTCAAGAATGACGGAGGAGGCGAGAGACTTTACGAAAAGATTAGAGCAAGTAGAGAGAGCAGTATGGAACTTTTGATACTTAGTCTTGGGCGAGTTGGTGAACGAAGGGAATGTTGAGGTCGGTGTGAAGAGTGAGGTTAGTCACCATAGAAAGGAGAGTCAGCTATCTGTTGGAGGAGTTTTGACTGAAATGTTTTGTACTGCCCGTACGTTTGTAGGTTTGGCTGAACCCCACAGCTCTAGTCCGTAAGTCCACATAGGTTTGGGGATAGCAAATGTATATCAACCGTTTGAGTTCCATGGGCAATTTAGAGCGTCGTCCAAGTAGTCCGTAAAGCAGTTTCACAAGTTTTGTCATTGCTTGTCCTTTTAAGTCTAGTGTGTGGGTTCCCAGTGAAGCGTTTGTCCATAAATAGCCCAAGGTAGCGCACCAGATCTGGGCAAAGAAAAGGATTTATTGTTAAAGAAGACAAAAGAGAAGTAGAAAAGCAAAATATGAGAATTGTTTAAATAAAATTCAGGCAATAGGGTGGTACGTTATTTGATAATATCATTGAAATTTTGACGTTAAACAAAACTTAAATATACAAATTACCAAGTTGTTATATTTTGAAATACAAATACTACAAATACTTTATATATTAAATAATGTTAAATAACATGAAAGGGAGATGATGCTCCTGTTTCTAAAATGTAAAACAAAGTCTTGGCAGACGGTTCTTATCTCTTAGTCTATAATTTGGAGCAAAAGCTACTTGAAAAGGAAAATATGAAACCATCATTTTACCGTTGAATACAAAGTTTACTTGCAAACTAGAGTTCATTTTCTCGTCTAAGTTTTGAGTAATGTTAACGTATCTCCTTACTTTTTGTATCCGTTTATCTTTATCTTCTTTGAATATTGTAAGAAGCTGTTTTTTTTTTAACTTAATTTCTTTTTAGGACAAAGTTCAACCATTGTAGGTACATATTTTAATATTCTATTGGACATAAAAATAGAATTATCACTCTCTTGTTCCCTTGTTTTTTAATAAACTTTTGGGAGCAGGTGTTATAATCAGTTTTCGGATCTTGTTAGAGTTTTATATTTATTTTTATTTTTTAACTAGAAAACTAGTTTCAACCTAACCTCTACATCGGAACGTCGAACTGAACTTTAAAAATAAATAAAATCCAAAAACTAAACTTTTCTCATAAATTGGAGGCTCAGAAATGATTTTCCTAAACCCTGTGTGAAATGGAAACTGCTCGGCTTTCCCACTATACTAATCTTTGCATACTAATCGCCAAATTCAAAATACTATCTCATCTTTTTTTTCCTCCTTTAATAGAAAGAAGTAAAGAGACTATCTATAACTAAACGTAAAAATTTCTAGATCGATAGCTTGGGAAAAATAATGTCTGAAATTGACAACTAAAAATATTTTTCTAGACTGTATGCTGCGATCTTTAATTAAAATGTATTGTATCCACCAAAAAAAAGTGCCAGATGAGAATCTGCAGCATTCCCGCTGATGTAACAACTCACCCGAGAATTCCATGGAACTTGAAGGAGGAGATGGCGGAGCCGGCAGCATGGGATGGTTGATAATATTCTCCTTAGAGCCAACTACCCTTTACCTACATTCCTCAGATCTTAAGGGAGACAAGCACTAGGAAATTCTAGTTAGGTAGAGATACTGTAGGCAGGTATATAAACTGCCTAATGTCTCCTCGCTAAGGCAGTTTAGTGCTTAAATTAGGGCACTTAAATAATTTTAGGTCCTACAATCATAATTATTTCTGTACTTCAACTCCGACAAGTTTATCTGATGTTAGAACGAAGAAACCCCATATTCTGATCATTCTAGCCTAGATTTCCAGATTTATTGACAGTTCTTGAAGTTCTATTTTCAAATTAGGGCAGCCCAATATCTATTCTTCAACTCCGTCAAGTTTATCTGATGTTAGAACGAAGAAACTAGTCATTCTAGCCTAGATTTCCAGATTTATTGACAGTTCTTGAAGTTCTATTTTCAAATTAGGGCAGCCCAATATCTATACTTCAACTCCGTCAAGTTTATCTGATGTTAGAACGAAGAAACTAGTCATTCTAGCTTAGATTTCCAGATATCCACAGTTCTTGAAGTTCTATTTTCAAATTAGAGCGGCCTAATAACTATACTTCAACTCCGTCAAGTTTATCTGATGTTAGAACGAAGAAACCCCATATTCTGGTCATTCTAGCCTAGATTTCCAGATTTATTGACAGTTCTTGAAGTTCTATTTTCAAATTAGGGCAGCCCAATATCTATACTTCAACTCCGTCAAGTTTATCTGATGTTAGAACGAAGAAACTAGTCATTCTAGCTTAGATTTCCAGATATCCACAGTTCTTGAAGTTCTATTTTCAAATTAGAGCGGCCTAATAACTATACTTCAACTCCGTCAAGTTTATCTGATGTTAGAACGAAGAAACCCTATATTCTGGTCATTCTATCCTAGATACTTCAACTCCGTCAAGTTTATCTGATGTTAGAACGAAGAAACACTATATTCTGGTCATTCTAGCCTAGATACTTCAACTCCATCAAGTTTATCTGATGTTAGAATGAAGAAACATTATATTCTGGTCATTCTAGCCTAGATACTTCAACTCCGACAAGTTTATCTGATGTTAGAACGAAGAAACACTATATTCTGATCATTCTAGCCTAGATTTCCAGATTTTTCCTCAAGTTTTTGAAGCTTTATTTTCAAATTAGGGTAGCTTAACGTTTATTTCTTTGTATAGTAAGATTTTTGGCTAGGTGCGACAGTGAAGATCAGTTCTACTTCAGAAATTTCTTGAATAATATCCTCTTATATTCACGGACTTGAAGCAGAAGTTCGAGTTCTTTGGTATGCTTCATTCCTACATGAACACTTTCTGTGTAAAGATTGTTGACCTATTTTTTCGCATGAATCAAAATTTAGGATTTCTTATTCTTAAAATGGTTTTTTTTGTTGATTACAATTGATATAATTTTTTTTAAAAAAAAATTATAGTTCACAGGCTAATTCACAAATATAGCGACTTGTATTAATCAGGAAAGAAGATAAATGATGTTTTCTTATAAAAGCGTACAAGAATAAAATGACAGCCATATTGATTGTCAGCTTCAAAGTCACATATACTATAAGAACAAAGTGATTGAACGTGAACACAAGAGAAAGAGAAAAATGAGAAAACTCGTTCTATTTCCCTTTTCAATAGAATGAAGCAGATAAAATATGAATTTTTAGTTGAATAAGCTTTATCAAAGTTTACCAACCTTTTTTCACTATAGGTTTTTCCGCTTTTGAGTTCAACCAGAAATTATTATTCGTGGAGACAACTTTTCAGAAAATTCATCTGAATTTCTGAGAATACAAAAACATTTGTTTATTCAATATATTTTGTATTATTCCATTTTCAGAGTTTAAACCAATCGACAAATTTATCATAAAAAAGTGGATTGTAAGACTTATCTATTTAATTCTTCATTTTCTGAATCCAGTAGTTTATTTTCTTGTTATATTTTCGTCTTTTATTTTATTATCTTTTTTTCAGTTTGATTTCAATCGATGAGTTGGAGAAAAATGTTGAGTTAAATCGATTTCATTTAATTAGATTTTAGTGGGTATTAGATTCTCAATCGTTCAGTGGTTCCAAGCCAGCGATTATAATCGGAAAGCAATTTAGTGATTGAGAAATTCAAACTGAGACAATACTTAGCTACTGGACAAGCACTCGAGGGACATGTACGGGTGCCCCTGTATATCCTGCCTAAAAATAATTTCCTGGAAGCTACAAAGTATCTCCTCTTCTACAGCAGGATGCAATTAAGTTTTAATAGCTGTGTTGACTGGTGGGCATTTTTCCAAATTTAGGATTGATGATTCTAAAATTTGGTTAGGTATGGCAGTTTATATTTTATTTGTCTTGGAGTATGACGCATTTTTATTGTATCCCTGATCGATTTTGGATATTTATCCATCATTAGATCTTGATTGTTTGGTGTAGAAATTTGGATATCACTACGTTTCCGTCTCGCTTTCTTCTAACGTGTCATTACAGTTAATTGTAATAACTTACCACCAGTATAGTTGGGGAGAGGGGGACACATTTGAACAGAATTTACATTTTCTGTTACAGAGTGCTCAGAATCGTATTATTGAACCTTTTTATTTTGTTTTCTACAACTTTCAAGTCTTCTTAACAGATCTACATATATCAATAAACAGTTGGTACTTTACATACATATCTATATCTTTTTAATTTAAAAATGTTGAGTGACCCCACTGGTGGGGTAGCTTTGAACACAATATAAAATAGAAAGAAATGATATTACTTTACTCTGAATCTACCTTCTATCAGTTATTTCTCTCGACTACTACATTACTTTCTCTTTTAAACCACTGAAATCTAGTTAAAAAATCAAGAATGACTCTCAGTTCGGGATGTTGTACTCCCGAAGTGTGATGGGTTTAGGAAGTTTGAACAAAATATTCGGTTTGTTGCGCTTCTTAATGTAGGTTCGGACCACTTTCCCCTTCTCTGCGATTAAACAAAAAAAAAGTCACAAACTTGCAGGTCGGTAGGGCACATTTTAACTGAGATGTTGAAATGTGCCTCCTCTCCTTTCATAAAAGAAAATATAATATCCAACACTTTTTGCTAGCAAATAGACTTTTGTAAATACTAGATTTAAGAATACGAATTCCAAATGTTAATATGGGACTAACAATACCTACACCTTGTCCACTACAATCTAAATAATACACTTGCAAAGCTGTAACAAAAGTTTTACTTCCACCTCACAAAATATAACATTCCTCAATTCTGTCCTTACAAACAACGAAAACGAAGCGAAACTCTGTCAATTATACAACAGGTCTACCACAACATACGAGTATGTAGAAAATTACATCGTAAATGTTACATATTTGGAGAAATTAAAACTGTTCAAAGGTGCCCCCCCATCTCAGGGGTCCAACTAGACCAGTGATGGGCAAAGTACGGCCCGCGGGCCAACTCCGGCCCGCGAAAGTATTTAATCCGGCCCGCCGAGGGTCCATCGACATAGATAGTATATGGCCCGCTATAATTACGTTTGGACGGTCGAGAATTATAAAGTAGATTCTACTTAGTAGAATAACAGATGCATAACCTATAGGTAAAGCTAAACTAGCCGCGTAGTTACACAAGTGTGTAATGCTGTAATGTTTTTATAATATTATGACTAAAAGCTTTAACACAAAATGCATTTTATCTATAATTCTGGCCCTCCTCTAGAATTTCTTAAACTTTGTGGCCCCCCCATTAAAAAAGTTTGCCCACCACTGGTCTAGACTAAATTTTGTCAAACAGATTTTACCGTATTTTGTGATTTAGTCACAAACAACTGCTACGATTTTGACTAAACTTTGTTTTTGTGTTTACAAACACATAAATTTACCTCTTTATTAGAAACAATTTTACCAAAAACTATATTACGTGATGGTAAGTGATGGATAGTTTAGATTCTTTGTAACGTGGTAAGAATTCAATGAAACACAAACGTACGGAGTTTCATGAAACCTTTGTGGAATAGATCTTTGAAAATTGCAGTAAGAAAAAGTAAGTCGGCACAACCAGATGTGTGATGAATTTCCACGGGTTTTTCCTCTGTTATTTTAATATTGCCTTTATTTTCTCAGCTGTTGGTAAAAACCATTTTATTTTTTTTTTGTTTTCTGCCAACCATTTGTTCTTTCTCCTTCTTGGTTATGTCATCCGGTTTGCATCATTTTTTCTTTTGTCACTTTCTTGATTTTTTATTTTTTTTATTTATTTACTTTAACACTGGCTTCTCCAAGAATTCCCTGAGGTATAAACCATTCCTGAATACTAACCAGCCAAGTACAAGAAAACGCGTTTATCACGTACCAGACACACAGTTTCTTTCACAGTGTTACCAACGTTACATTACAAGTACCAAGTGAGGAATTGAATAATACTTGGTGTACTGTCATTTTGTCACACAGAATGTTATCTTAAACCCTGTTGTGGAAAACTTTTCCCTTTTTCTTTGTCAGAGAAAATTTAAATTTCTCCACAAAAAAAAAGGTTGAGTTCTATCAAAAACTTATTTGTTTTTGTTGATGATTTTGTTTCTATTGTTGATTTGAAATGCTTTGAAAATGATGCTCTATTTTTAGAAGTAAATGTGATTGTATTTATTCATTTAACTGCCTAAACTACAGTTATTCTGAAACAGGGTACTGGTCTATAGTTTCTAGTAAATTGGAGGGGTCTTCTTCCCAGAGATGTAAGTAAATTGGTCCGATTTTTAAGTTTGTGGAAAGGGATATCTGCTCTAACCAAAGCCCGAAACAGATCTGTACTCAGAGTAGACTTACTTGATGAAGGAGATGTAAGGAAGGCTTGACAGGACGTCCTCTCTTTCTTTCTGTTTTTATTCTCTATATGCGATCCGGTGGCAATATATTGGGTGACTTGGGAACGTTGAGAACAAGAAACGCGCTTGTCACAAGCTGTGCAGTACAAAATGTCTCCATCACTTCGAAAAAGTTCTGCTGGAAACTCGCGAAGATATTTAGCAACCAGTTGTTTGTTTGAGGCCGATGTTCGTGGCATTTCACCCAAAAAAGAATACACTAAGTGACCGAACGAAATGAATTGGACACTTCAACGAACGAGTTGAAAGAACAGACAACTTCAAATAACTAACAAGTGCCCGTCACTGTTTAGCAGCATTCTGTGTAAATTACAATAACCATTGTACCCACTGTGATTCACAGCCCTACAGTCTGTGGTTCACAGTTCCTGTCAACCACCTCCCAATTATGAAAATATGCCCAAAATGAAAAAATATGTACATATTTTGATTAAATATGTAGAAATATTTATTTATTTTAATCAAATATGTATAAATATGCGATAACATCCAAATATGTGGAAATATGTGAAATAAAAGTAGACTCAAACGGCTTAAAAAGTGTCAGTATGAATACTTCTAGTTGAAAAACGTCTGTAAATTGCCTAGAAAAAAATATGTAAATACATACGAATCCGTTCCCTAGTTATGAGTAAGCTCTATCCAAGCAACATTAAATTTTTTTTTTTTAATCTTTTATTGTAACCTACCACTGCAACAGTTGTTGCAACATGCAAATATGGTGAAAGAGAAAAGAAATAACAGGAAATCATGATTGGAGAAGGCACCCAGTGGTGTCACTCCAGTAACGTGCTCAGCTACACTGCTCTCACGATGAGAGAAGATCACGAAGCCATCTTCTCTTCAATCTCCTTAGAGGATTACCTGGTAATGTGGAGGAAGATAGGTATTCTATGAGAGGGTTAGGATGAGCTGCTGTAGAGGAATGAAATTTGAAGAAATGAGTGTTAGCAAGATCTGTAATGAAAGGGATTTTGAGATCATTGTGGATGGTGAGATTAGATACATAGAACGGAGCATTAAGAAGTTTTCGAAATATTTTTGACTGTAATGTCTGGAGACGTAGTGAGTTGGAACGCTTAGTCGATCCCCATACTTCGATGCCGTATGACGAAATAGGTCGCAGCAACAGTAGGTATGAGAATCTTTTGTTATGTAGGTTAAGTTTCGAACGCTTGTCAAGTAGTCTGGCGAGAAGTTTTGTAGCGTTGGTTAGTTTCTTGTCTTTTCAGACTAGTATGGGGATCCCATGTCAACCGTTTGTCTAGGTACAGTCAAATGTAGCGTACTTTGTCCACAGTTGGTATAGGAGGTTGGTTCAAGATGAAAGGAGGTAGGATTTTCCGTCTGAGAGTAAATACTATAAACTTTGACTTCGAAACGTTGGTTTTGATTCTCCATTTGAAAAGCCAGTCCTGTAAGTGGTTGATGTTTGTTTGTAGAGTTCGTGTAGCGATAAGAGGATCGGAATGTGGAGTTAAGATAGCAGTATCGTCAGCAATGGTGGAGAGGATAGTATTTGGATGTTGAGGTATGTCTGCTGTATACAAGGAGTAAAGAATAGGACCTAGGAGACTGCCCTGAGGAACACCAGCTCGAGCTAGACGGATATCAGAGTCTGCTGCTCCACAGTTGACTCTGAAATACCGATCTTTTAGGTAAGATTTGAGGATGAGGTAGTAAGTATGAGGAATAATCTCCCTCAGCTTAAACAGTAGTCCCTTAAATTTAATTTTAAAAAAGTTTTAAAACTAAGATCTTACACTTTACAAAGTTTATGAACTTGAACTCCTTTGTAACAGATACATTGTATCTTTATACAAATAATAATAATAAAATAACACACTCGGAATAACAAATTTCACGAAATACAATCACTTTTACGAAGTGGTACAATTTAGCATGATGTATTACCAAGTGGTAGGCGAGCCAATAAAAGGTTGGGAAACGCTGTCTTAAATTAATGAAACTTTCGCAGAAATAATGACAACCAAAAGGAAGTGTATTTTCAAAATATTTCCTGAATCGTACAATAAATAAGTCTGTATTTCACAACCTTAGAAAACATACAATAAGACCGAATATTTTATTAAAGCCTTACTTTTGTACCTTACTATTTGGTGGAAGTAAAAACTCCGAGTTTCACCGAAATGAGTGTTTTTCCACGATTTTAATTTCATCCAAGAGAAACAACAAAAAAAACGGTTTTCTCATATTTAAACATACATCGCTTTTTTATTATTTTTTGTGTAAATATAATAGTTTGCGAATGTGAATACATAAAAAAGAAAAAATACGTTAAATATTGAGTTGCCAGAACCAGATAAAACAATGGTCCCACACAAAATGGCCATGAGAAAATAAATATGGACGATTTTCCATTCTGGTATGTGTGGGTTAAATTTAATTAAAATTATAAATAAAGACAAATTTTCAGTTTAAATGTTTTATTTCATTTTTTTGTGAATTTCATTCCAAATATACAATTTGGTATATTCTTTGTTCCTTTAAATACTAACAAACCCCTAATTTTATCTTTTTGCTACCAATATTGTTAATTTAAAACTAATTATTATCAAGCAAATTAACGTTTGTAATTAATTATATGTGCAACTTTTAACTTTCTGTCACACTTCATTGGTTAAACGTGTGGAATTTCGAATTTGAATTTTCGCGAGGTAGAAAAATTAGGTTTTGTGGCCGTTTAGGCACAATAAGGCAGTGGCACGCCATTATGGCATCAGGAGTAATTAAGTTGCTTGATTAAGAACCATTTATGGAGCATCCATTCTATTGATTGGTCCTGAATAATGCCCTTGGTAATATACCAAAAGATTTCTTTTAGCGAGGCGCACTTTAGCTTTGATAAGAGGATTCAAATCCTGGAAAGCTGTTCCAGGCAGTTCCAAACACTGTAAAAGACATTCCAGTGATTTTAATGTTATAATTTAGAAAATTTTGGGTTATTTAGGGATCAGATTATTCTAGTGAATTGTTCACCGGTCTAGGGACGGTAAATTCAAGGAACATCCCCCTCGGTATGGTATTATTTAACCCAGAATCTCTTTAAGGCTACTCACATCCTGTTCGATTGCGTTTCTATTGCGAGAGTGCAATGTAAAAGAATTGGTTCTTTGCAGTCCTTAGAGAATATCCTGGACCTAATAAGAAGGGGAGAATTTACCTATTAGTCCCCTTAGGGACTGCTTCTAGTGACTACCTCAGGATGCGCGGCGCCTTAAGGAATTCAATAAAAATAGTGATTGGCTAGAAATAGATGATCTGCTAGAATTCCTGGTTTACACCAAACTCCTAATACGTTTTGTTTCCTTTATTTTGGCAGAAATAATTTTTTGCCACTTTACAAAACTTTTCTGCTATTAAAAGCCACAGTGCTTTGCGATTAAGCAGCTCTGAATGTTTGAAACAATAATCATATTAAATTAAGAAAACTATTTCAGTCAAAAACACTGAAATACAACAAAAGCATTGCAGTAGTTGTAACTGGGAATCCAAACAGTTTAAGGTAAACTAGTCAGATGATTAATATAGCCAAGTATTTCGTGTTTAAATTGCCAATTTAAGAACGTGTCCCTTACACGTCAAGTTCTGAGTGTAACACTTCTGTAGCAGGCCTCAAACAGCAGACACTACCAGCATCTATAAAACAAGCTGTATGATGTAGGAAACAGAACTTTAGTAATTACTTAAATCTCCTTCTTCGTCTATGTTTACGAACTTTAAACTATCTGCGAAGTTAGGGTAAGAATAATATTTATTGCTACCGGCTTTGCTAGCGTCTGATCCATTTTATATACGTATAATAAAATGGGTAACACAGTCACGTCATGGCGTATTTTAAGAATCTTCTCCAAAAGATATGCGAAAAAAATTAAAGTTTATCTAATAATATGCTACAAAAAAAGTTTAATTGTTACGAATCGTACATCGTACTTAATATTGCACAGGAAAATTCAGCACTAAGACAAATATTAAATGGCTTAACATCCGTTTCGAAACATGAATCCATCTGTTGTATGCATTATTCATTTATGCAATTCTGTTGATGATGATTAGGAGAAGGGTGGCCATTGTACAGCATGTTACCATTACCAGAGAGATCTAGTTACAGCAACCACTCCATAGTCTTGTCTGGCCAAACGCAGACCCTCCTTTAATCGACAAATTAGACACAATGATTTTCTGATCCTGTGGTCTACCCACGTTAAGTACCTAGGCCTAACTTTGGACTAACAAAATGACTTTCACTACTCACGTTCAGGACAAAGTAAACACAGGCAAACTGGACTAGGAAGACTATTATTTCCTCTACTCCTTTACTGTGGCTAATAAACTCCTCCTCTACAAAGTGGTCATAAGGCCGATGTTGCTCTACGCCTGCTCCGCCTGGAGCCTGACTTGTAAGTAGCAACATCAAGAAACTCTAAGACAACACAGAACAAATTTCTCTGAGACTTGCGACAGACTCTCCACGACGCACTAGAATTGACTCACTCCACGAGAATGCATCCATTATCCCCCGGTACACTCCTATATCCAAAATCGTCTGCTCAAACTCCTTTCCATCCTAGACTGTCATCCTAATTGCCACGACATAGCCTCCTAAAGATCCTTCTGTATCCAACAGGCACCTCAAGAATCAAACACATCCTTCTCTCCCTTTCTACACCAGCTGCAGGTTTTTCCTTCCTTTTTCCCTGCATTCTGTATCCTTAACCGTAACCTTTCTTGTTATCCTCACTTGTTATGAAGGTTACAATGTTTTCTACATTGATACTTCGTATATTTATTCTTTTTGTACATATTTACTGTAATAAAGATTTATTCTATTCTAGTCTTGTCTGTTAATGTAACAGTCTATAGAGGAACCTCGCGAAGTAAGACTTGAAGATTCGTGTTTTCTACTTCAAAGTGCCGAACTTTTTGCCATACATTCCTCTTCATCTGACAGGAAATCTCAATACTTATAAATTACCACTTTTTCTTCCTTCTATAAAGCCAATGAAGACTGTATGCGCCTGTATAAATTGTTGCTATTTCTGTATTGATATATATTAGGTGAAGTTATATATGTGGCGTACTAAGCCTAGAATGCAGAGTGTCTGGAATCAGGAGAAATGGTTTGGGTAAAGCAATTGATTTCCTATCATCCTTCAATATTTCGCCAGAATATTGGCATCCCGTTTGGTGTATGATTGTGTGAGTGAACGAGAGCAAACTGTATGGTATATACCACAGTATATCAATGCTACAGTGGTGTTTAAAAAAAATCACTATTTATTTGTGCGTGTGTGTAATATATATATATACTGACACATACAGTGCAGGAAAAAGCTAGAAATTGTACGCTTAGTAAACAGTAGATGAGGACTATTCATTCTAACCTACAACTATGGTTATGGTTACGGAAACGGGAGGGGTCAGTAACCAAGTTGAGCGATTGGTTTGGTCTTCTACAGCTCAGTCGACAAATGTACTGAGGTTAGCTAGGACAGACTATCGCATTACTCACAACCAGAAACAGTGGAGTTAGAGAGAGTTAGACTTGGTGAGATTAAGGGTAACTGGAGTATTTGTGCCTTATACAATTCCACAACCATAAAAGTCTAGTTGAAAAATCGTCTTGTGTTCGCTATTAACTTGCGCCATCATTTCTCTCTATCGATCTATCCATATTATACATATTTTGACTTCCATTTCCTTACTTAGAAACATGTGAATCCAAAAAAGTAGTTTTTACGTGTTTGTTTTCGACTGTCCCAAAATGAGTTCCCTTGAGGTGATTTTTCAACTTCGGGAAGAGAAAAAAGTCACAAGGACTCAAGTCAGGCGAATAAGGAGGCTGAGGAGTCACAGGAATGTTTTTACTGGCCAAAAACTCGTTTATTGAAATTTCTGTGTGACAAGGAGCATTATCGTGATGCAACACCCCACTTGTTCTTGATGTTTGGTCTCACACGAATGACCCCTTTTTCGAAATTTTTCAAGAACCTCTCGGTAAAAGTGTTGATTGACCGTTTGACCTTTAGGAAGAAACTCTTCGTGGACGATTCCGTGGATATCGAAAAAAAAAAAACAAATCAGCATGCATTTGAGCTTCGACTTCGCCATCCTTGCTTTTTTGGGCCTTGGAGAGGTTGAAGTGTGCCACTCCATGCTCTGGCGCTTGGTTTCTGGGTCGTACTCAAACACCCAAGACTTCCAAGTAATGACACTTTCCAGAAAATGGGGGTCATTTTCAATTGAATCCAAAAAGTCAAGGCACCTTTCCAACATTCAAACGGCTGTAACCGACCAGCTGAAGGCTATTCCAGTATCGGAGTTCGAGCACTGTTATGAGGAGTGGAAGAAACGTCTCCAGCGCTGTGTGGCTTCAGAAGGAAGTTATTTTGAAGGTGACAATATAGAACAGTAGTTCTTTTTGAATACAAAATTTTTTAAAAAATCGGTCTCATTACTTAATTTACAGACCTCGTAAACCACTTAACCACTCTTATTACTTCAATAAGGTTTCTTCAGCTTTAAGGTGCACTGTGAAGTGCAGTCGTCTAAGAGAACCATCTCAGATGGGTACATCGCTTAGCCACAATATTCCAGATTTTTTAGTTTTTATTATTTTTAAAAACAGAAGAGAAATACCTCACTAAAATTATCTCTTATTTTTACTTTATCGGGAAAAAAGATAAGAGAATGGAATTTTTTTAGAAAACAAATTGTAAGATAATTAACGACAAAAATATATCCTCATACAGATCGATACATAAAATATTTTCCACAAGTTCTAACCTGAATATTTACAAAAGGAAAAGCTGTAGAAAACTAATTTTATTTGTAAGTTTCTTCTTATAATTAACTTAATACATCAAAAGAAAACTTTGTACTTCATCTTTTTGAGAGTTCCACTTGTCTTTTATCATTTAAGATCGACGTAATCCTCAGAATGTAGTTTTTGTTTTTTAATGAACTTTGAAACTTGTATTATATTTTGGAAAGGTATTTCTAATCTACTGAAGTGAAAAGTTTAAACTTTATAAGATAAGTTTAAGAAATTTCAAGTCCATATTTTTTTTAATTAATTAAAACACTTAAAAGAAAACTCGTTGGAAAATTGCCATAAAAAAGAAGAATAAATAATTTTTCTGTTAACATTACATTTATTGTGCTAAAGTTTTTCTTTTATTTTTCACATTTTTCAAACTATTCGAGGGATAAATTTGTTGCTAAAAAATTCAGAGTTTTGAAGAAAAGTTTATTCAGTTTAAAGCGGTTTTTCCAATAAATATTCTCCAAATTAGTAATTTTATTTGCATGCTTTATTTTTATTAATATTTTATGGAGAATGAAACTTTTTATTATTCTTAAAACTGAAAAAATCTTACGATTTCTCAGTTCTAAATCCAAACTACGAGTATATCTTTTTCTGTTTTTGATTTAACGCAGCAGTACACAGTATCGCTTCCATATGGACCAGTTTCTTTAGTGAAGTGCTAAACGGTAAATCTCAACACAAAACTAATTCTATCTGCTGATGGTAGATGTAAATCTGAAACCGATCAAGGATTAAATACTTTCTAGGACGAATAAAATCAAAGATATCCTTGGGAGATCAATTTGTAAAATCCCCTTTTTCGGACTTGTTGATTCTCAAAACAGATATGTTCGGATTTAAACTAAAAATCCAAATTCTGCTCTATTGCGCTTTGTAGCAAAGTAAAATAAGTAGTAAAAAGTTTCGAAATTTACCAATAATTGATAAACAATGGTGCTAACAGTTGACAGAAACGGATGCTAACTCTCGGGTAGAATGAATAAAACAGAATCGTTTAAAAATAATCTTAAATACCTTAACGAAATCATAATGAAAAAATGTACTACTTAATCATGGCAAAACAGTTTAAAAATAAGTTTTAAGTAAGACGGGCCAACTGAAAACAGTCTCCACTTTCGTCAGTAGAAGCTGCCGGATATTGATTTCCTTGTAGAATGTCACTCAGTAACTCCTTTAAACACCATTGCAAAATAGTTATTGGTAGGACCATAACTGTGTGAAGAAGCTTACTAGTACACAGTTTAATAGTATAATCTTAGCAAGTATAAGATTAAAGTTCTACGGGACGGGTACTTGGGGGGGCCAATCATAAGTACAGACAGTATACTTAAGATATAAGACACCCTTGGGAATCTTCCATATCAATTAGTAGATGTAAACTCTGGCTGTGAGCCACCTCTTGCATCTAGGATATTGCAAAACTTATTTATCTCTTGAACATTCATTTCATCTATAAGTTTATGATTGTCAGCTACAGTTTTTACTGCAACTAATTGTCCTCTATTCGCCGTAATTTCGCTAATTGCAGGACACTACTTCTTTCTTTGTCAGGTACCATCCTCGTTAATAAAGTTTGAACAAAGTCTAGACCAGACAATTTACAGAATAGTTAATTGTATATTTGCGTTTATTTGTGCTACAATTACCGCGTTAAGTAACGACGATAACAGAGTAACAAATGAAGCAAACGAGTGGAGAAGTTACCCAGTGGTAACACTCCCAAATATTAGACTGTTAGTCACTCTCTTCACTTGAGAGGAGATCACGAGGCCACACTGTCTCTTAAGGTGTCTTGTTCGGGTTATCAGGAAGAGTTCTTGAAGGTAGATTTTGAGCTAGAGGATTTGCGTGAGATGGTAGGTTAAAATGAAGTTTTCTGTATCGTGTTTTCAGCGACTTGTGCGATAAAAGGAATGTTAAGGTCAGTGTGTATAGTCAGGTTGGAGTACATAAAATGGAGCGTTTACGATAGTTCGAAATATTTTAGATTGAAGAGATTGATCCTTTGGAGATTGGTGCGTTTGGTTGAACCCCACAGCTCTATTCCATGCGCCCAGATGGGTTTTAAAATAGAAGTATAAATCAGTCTTTTTGTTGTCTAGAGATAGTTTTGATCTATCGTCTAAGAGTCTTTTAAGTAGTCGATAGCATCTGTTTAGTTCTGTTCTTTTAAGTTTAGTGTGGGGGTTTTATTTATTTTATTTTACTTTTTTGCGTTTATTTGTGCTACAATCAGCGCGTTGGCGCTATAAGTAACAGTGATAACAGAGTAACAAATGAAGCAAACGAGTGGAGAAGTTACCCAGTGGTAACCCTCCAAAACATTAGACTATTACTCACTTCTATTCACTTGAAAGGAGATCACGAGGCCACTGTCTTTTAAGACGTCTTGTCCGGGTTGTCAGGAAGAGTTCTTGAAGAAAGATATTATTGTTTTATAGACCTTTTTGTTTTCAAAAACTGTTCCCATTTTCTATCAAATTCCATACCCACCAAATACGTATGACTGTAACTCTCTCATTAGTATCCAGAAGGTCTACGACATCGTAATCAAGTGAGTCTATTATGACATTCTGGTGGTTCTCAATCTTTATAGAATTTCGGAACACATTTCACTGGATAAATTTCTTTTTCTTTCGGATCATTAACATACATTAAACAATGAAATCTCAAGATATCTATTGAAATATTGGTCGAAAATCATCTTTTGTGAAACCTATTCCAGCAGTTCGCAAATTAGATTCTACACTCGCCATATGTTTTTATATGATTTCAAGGCTGAGATCACAGACTGCCTTGTCTTAAGTGATCCTCAACTGAAGATTTCTGGCCTTAGATCTAGTGGTATGTTATTTTTGGTATTCTTATTTTTTTTTTTTTTAATTACAACGCGACATTTTCTCCACAGCCATTCGTTTTTTTAGAGCTTTCAAAAGAGAGTTCATCTAAAGACATCATCCAGCGAGCGATCCACTATGCTGATCCCTTTTCTTTGTTGTCTCTTGAGTAAAAATTGCTTTAACGATGAAGAACTGGTCTAATAATTTTATAAAACTCACAAATATAATAGAGATTAGTTGAAATCTACTTAGTTTTAGCGTAAAAGAATGGTTTTTAATAAGAAATATAAATATTTAATACTGCTGCATTATATCCGCGAGCTTCGAAAAGAATTACGTAGTTCTTTGCACCAGTAAAAGACGACAAAATATAAACAATACTAGGTACTTAGGACAAGGCTTGTTTAAAGTTAGTAAAGTAAAATCTGGATTGTAACCAAAAACTTTGTGATTACCTACTTACATCCAACTTCCCCAGCATGCTAAGAAGATACTGGGACTATGCTAGCGTTCTCTTGTTTTAATCTTATATTACAACTGTCCCGGATACAAATAAGATGTCCGTGCCCCGTCCGTTTACCACCCTTCTCGGTTACCAAACCGAGAATTCCATTTACATATTGTATATGCTGTAAGAAAAAAAGTTTTTCCTCTAGTTCTTTTGCTTTACCGTTTGACGCTTTTACTCTGTGGGCGTCTGTAGTACCAATTCTCTTGTGGGCATAGAGGTTAACATGCATAGAAATAGAATTTAGTATTCATGCTTTACATGGCTCAGGGATGAGTTCAGAAGGAATACAACTTGTCCTTGCAATTTCTCCATCTCTAAATTTTCTTGTTTTGCTCAAATTATTATTCTTTATTCCGTAATATGCGCATTTGTTTAAACATTAAACCACTTCCGCTTCAAACGACGAGCAGGATTGTCGGGAAAGTGAGGAGAGGAGAGTTGTTGGACAAGAGGATTAGAATGGAGAGCTAGGAGGCTGTGAAAGTTGCGGTAGCGAGACTTTATTAGGTCAGTGACAAAAGCAATGTGTAGATCAGTGTGTATGGTAAGGTTAGAAATGTAGTATGGAGCATTCAAGATTTTCTTTAGGATTTTACACTGTAGTGTCTGCAGGCGTTTGGAGTTAGAGGGTTTGGTTGAGCCCCACACTTCTGTCCCGTATGTCCATATGGGTCTTAACAGTATCTTGTAAATAGTCAGTTTGTGATTCACGTCGAGTTTGGATCTGCGGTCAAGTAGTCTACTAAGTAGCTTGTAGCGTCTGTTCACGTCTTGTCGTTTCAGTCGAGTATGTGGGTTCCAGGTGAGTCTCTTGTCAATGTACAGTCCTAAGTATCGTACCACGTCAGCTGGAGGAATCGTTACACCGTTCAGTTGAACTGGTGGACTCGCAGATTTTCTTAAAGTAAACGTAATGTGTACTGACTTTTGTTCATTAATTTTTATTTTCCCTTTTTCGGAACCAGGTTTCGAGAAGCTTTAAGTGAGTTTGAATATTCTGACTGGCTTGGACCGGATCGGAGTGGGATGAAAGTATGGCAGTATCATCAGCGAATGTTGAAACTATTGTATTTTGGGAAAGAGGTAAGTCAGCAGTGTATATTAGAAAAAGGAAAGGGTCCAGTACGCTTCCTTGAGGGATTCCAGCTTTTATGGGTATAAAGGACAAGAGGGCCTGCCCTTGACGAACGCGGCAGTACCGATCGGTTAAATAAGTTCCCTTGTTAAAGTTATTTTAAGGAAAACGATAATATGTATTAACTTCACCTTCTTAGGGAGTGAAAAATAATGAAAGAAGAAAATCAATTTTTAAATAAAATGGAAAAATTTTATGTTTAAAGTTTGCGGTAACCAAAAAGAAAACTTATTAAGTAGGGGGTTAGAATTATTGACAATGAAGTTTTTTTTTTTTTATTATAAACAGAAGTAAAAAAGGACAATTTTGTTTTACTTCTGGAGATTTTAAGCGCAGAAGAAAAGTAGCAGGAATATTAAGGAAAAGGAAAAAATGGATGCCGGAGAACAACTCTCCTGGCCATGGCCTGGAAAACATCGAAGGGTTTTATGGATATTAGTAACCAGAAGTAACATCTGTGGTCGTCTCCGTTTTCTTCGTCACTGGTTTAGGTTGAATAAATCCCAGGATTTTACATATTTATAAGGAGTTTAGTGGTATGGGAGGGATGTATAATACATTAAGATGTATTTATTTTTTTAGAAAAATAAATAATAAGTATACATATATCTTTTTAATGCATTAATAAAATATTATTGCAATTGAAACGATCAACTATAAACACATGTTAATCAGCTGAACCTCAGCTGTTAGTATTTCATTCGATATGATTTGGTCGACCAAAACATTTGGAGAATAAAAAAGTTATTTGAATGTTTTGCAATCAACGCCAATAATTTTGAAACAAAATGTGTACTTCCTTTTAGTTAAGTACTCCTCTAATAGTGCAGATTCATGTAATTTACATTGAAAATAAGTGCAGTTCTTATTGAGTAATTAGTTGGATTTCAATAAAAATCGTAAGAGATAGTCAATTTTTTCTTTTGCCTCACACCTGTGAACTTAACGAAACTTCACTACATTTTTCTGAGGCTTTTGGATTTTGAAGGGGACTGGATTCGCTTACAATTATCTTGATAGCACCCCATAATTCTAATCTGTAAGTTCAGATTGGATTGTAAGAGTAGACCATCGTCCTTAAAGTGATTTATGAGCGTCTGTCAAGAAATTTTATTACGTTAGTTGATTTTTAGTTTTTACTGCCCTAGTTTGAGTGATTCAGAAGAGTTTTATGTCGAGTAATAGTTCAATTCTGACGACTTGTTGACTGTATGATTCATGTGAATGGATGGAAGGATTCTACGATCTGGAGAGTATGTTATCTCTTTGTAAATAGACGAATCAACCCTTTATTCTCCATTTTTGATGATGGGATTTCAAAACAATGCAGAAAGAATAGTTTGGATCTTCCGCAAAGGAAGAAGAATACAGTATTTGCTGTTTAAAATTGGTCCAAGTATTGAGCCTTGAGGAACATCTTGAGGCACCTAAGACGAATACTGAAGAATTAGAAGATCCATGATTCACGTGTAAATATCGTGCTTCAGCTTAACTCGGCAAGCCCTCGTTCTAGAACCATTCAAAGGCCCGGTATAGGCTGGAAACATAGTGGAGCGGCGAGCAAAGGGGGGCGATGATAGTTGCTTCAAATCAGAGAGACCGACGAGCAAAGAGTCGCATCCACATAGTGATGAGTTTAGTCGCGTTCTCCTTTCGACGAGGTAATGATGGTGGAATTATTTCTATACGAAAATTCTTCCTTGAAAAATTTGGTATTTACAGCATCTTAGAAGCAGGGAGCTGAAGTGTTCATGATTAAATCAGGACTAGACATAAGCATGGTGAATTCCATCACTTTGTACCAACAACTTCGGGAGCATCCTGGCAAGTTTCATGCCAATTTTCGAATGTCTATTTCAACATTTGATTACATACTAGCCAGTTTTGAAGGCATGCCAATCAAGAAAAGGACGAATTTCAATGTTAACCCCATCAATCCTGTCCCATTTCTTATTCAACCCAAATCGGTTGTGATGTAGAAGATCCTTTTGGTCTCACAGAGGTTTCTTTTAGAAAAAAAAAAAACTACACCAATAAATGCCCAGAAAATTGAGCGCGATGAGAGCGAAGAAATCAAACATGTCACACAACGCGTTGCTCTACTCTCCCTCTTGGTAGCGTTGCTCTATCTTCGCTTAGCTGCCCATATGTTAACTTGTGTTTGTTTTCGTCGCTTTGCTCTTAGCTATCGTCGCCGCTTTGCTCGCGCTCCACTGTGTTTCCAACATTAGGCAAAAGGCATGAAGTGATTGCCCTAAGGCGTAAAGTTCCTATTGAGTTATGCAAAGAAATTGTAAATAAATCTATTAATTTTTTTGGTCGAACTTAAGTTGTTACAAAGCTTATACTTAAGAGAGATAGCTAGTTAATGAAAATGAGGGTACATGTTGGAGGCCATATTGTTATACTACCAGCAACTACCGCAATGACCTTAATGACTTGAGAGTAGAGTATAAGATAAGTGCTTGCTTAGTTTCATATCCTCCCTTGGGGATATCTAATCTAAAGCAATCTTCCCAGGCATCCGAAATGAGTTTATCTAGAAATAATGAGAAGAGCAACCGGGCAGGAGGTTATGTGTGTGGTGGGTTCAGCCGACCCTCTAGATCTGTGTGTGAACTGAACCCAACTACACCCACACCGACATCAGAGTACTAGTAGTTTAGGCTCCTGATAAATACACACAAAAAAATCAAAGTACTTGATTTAATTTTCTCCTAATACGAACATTGAAGCTAATCAAGATGGATACATCATTTACGAGTTTAATTAATTTGAGATTCCTCTTTTTTAAATACACAGCGTATTAACGAGCCTAAATTAAAGGTAATTAACGTCCAATAATGACATTAAAAACAGTATTTACTTTGGTTAAAACCTGATTGCAGTGTGTAATTAACTCGGGTTCTATTATTTTAATATTAATTTATTCATTTGTTAGAATTAGAAGGTTAATTAGATTTCTGTTTACTTCGCGTATAGATTTATTTATAGTTCTATTTCAGCAACAAAAGCACAAAACTATTTTGTGGGTTTAAATTAAAACTATTGCTCACAACTTCCAGAGAACGTTTCTCTTTTCAGTCAGAAGTAGAGAATTTAGAAAGCTCCAGTCTTTATAATAAAAAGTTAATCCTTAAAATGTGACCCTTGTGACATCTTTTAGGTTAATCTTAAGACGCAGGAGGCTCAGTTATTTCCGTCTGCTTCAGCTCTAATTCGATGTATTAAGGTAATGGAGTCAAGGTAGCTTTAGTTCTTCTCTTGAAAAAGACGAAAAAGTCACCGATAACTCAAATATATCTTCTCCAAATTGATACTATTGTTAGGCTAAAATCCGTCAACCTAACCTGTGGTTTTACTGAAGTTTTTTTCCTATTTTTTGGGAGGAAAACCAGCGTAAATGACTACATTTTTTTTTTTTTTTTTTTATTTATTTGTAAAGCTACACCAGCGCTAGACACGCTGTAAGTAACAATGACAAAACTGACATCAAACTATTGAGGGGAGAAGCTACCCAGAGATAACAATCCCTAAGTCGTCTCCAGGATTAGCTATTCTCTTCAGAAGAGAGAAAATCGCGAGGCCACTGACGTTTTAATCACCTCGGAGAATGATCTGGATGGTGATGAGATGATAAATGGGCAGACAAGAGGATTGGAATGAGAGTGCAAGTTCTGATGAAAACTTTTATAGCGGGTTCGTGCCAATCTGGACCTACAAACGGAATTCCCAGGTCTGTATAGTTAGATTTGAAACGTAAAATAGAGCGTTAACGATAGTGCGGAGAATTTTAGACTTAAGCGATTGAATTCGTTGAAGATTGGAGCGTTTCGTTGAACTTCACAGTTCAATACCGTACATCCAGACGGTTATGACTACAACATCGTTGATTTTTTTTAAACATCAAGCCCTATTTACCCACCTTAATCGTATCATTTTCATTTTTAACGTTTAATTCTGAAAATTTCTAGTTTTTAAAAGGTTCATAGCGAATTACAACATCAAGGACCTACTTAAATGGTCACTTCAGAACAATGAACAGCTTCTTCGTTCAAAAAATGTAAAATAATATCGAATTATCAGCAAAATTTCAAAGCTTTTTACTTCTTCATTATTTTGACGTTAATAAAAATCTCTGGGGGCGTTATGGCGTTATACGAGAAAATGTTTCGTCACATTGGAAATCCTTAAATGGCAAATCTCTTTCCAGGGTTTCTATCCATTCGCTTTGGAAGAAAAGATATTTTAGCCTAATTTTCTTAGATAGATTCTTGCTGGGGTTTCCTAAAGATTCTGTATAGTTACCCATCAAAGAAATGTTTTTAATGTGGTGTTTAGGAGAAGGTATTGCGAGAGACATAGAGGAACCGCTTTTTATTCTTCCGATTTCCAAGTACCTCCCTGGAGATTGTACTTAATCTTAGGAGTTACTCTCCAGATAAGCGTTGAGGCAAGACTGTAATTCCATCAAGTAGTGGGTTATCCTTAACCACAGAATCCTGCTTTTCCTGCGGCTTCATTGGATGTTCCATTTACCAATTCTTCTTCTGTGAAAAATTATTGTTCCTTTCTGTTTAACTTTATTTTATCCTTACATATTATGTATTTCTATTTACCGTTCATTGCTTTTGGTGACTGATTCATTATACTCTCCAATAGAAAGAAAGAAGAAAGACCACAAGATCACAAGCAGCCAGTTTACTTTTAGAATAATAACGTAAAAATATCGTGTAGACAATAAGCTCTGAAGATGACCTAGTCCCTCTAGGTCGAAAGCTCGGCAAAAATAAAAAATCAAATCATGACTGAAGTTGGCAATAGCCTTTCTTCCTATTTCTGTTTATATAACTTATTCTAAAAATAAACTGGTATAATATAGTTTTTTTGCGCGTGAAATCAATCTAGTTGAAAAGAAAAAGAGATATTGAATATTTTCCAGCTGTTTTTGTAGTAAAACATACAGAGCTGTAAAGCCAGCACTGTGGAGGTGGGATAACCCTGATAAGACTTGGGATGGAATATGAAGAAGTGGAAGAGAAGAAAAAAAACAATTTACACTCTTATATAGTTGGAAAGGGTTTTGTTGTTGTTGTGGTTGTGGTTGTGGTTGTTGTTGATGTAACCAGCAGAAAGGCTACAAAAGAATGGGTGAACACAGACGCCCAATACAAAGGGCAGCAGCATCGGCAGGATAACGTGTTGTGATTGGATCTCAGGGATTTGTTGAATTTATTGTCAAACCCAGTTTGGGTGTATGGTTTTGGGTTGTAGGAGACTACGAGAAGGGCCTAGCATTAGTGGAAAAAAAGGGTGGATATATGGTGTGGGAGCACAAAAAAAAGAAATAAGGGAAAAATTTCGACCGTATTTCTAACTTCGTTCTTGAGGGGATGGAGAAGACGATAGGGCGAGTTTTCATTGTGAGAATGCAATCAGCATCTTTTCCTGTTACAACTTCGGTTTTTCCATTTTCCGGCTTCCTTCTGCCTATCGAATGCGTAAATTAAATAAAACTCAATTCTTTTTGATTTACTAACAGATACTGTGATTCCGCCACCTGGCTTCATGGGTTTTTATCCAAATATATATCTTAAAATGAACCCAGTATAATACAGAGTATTCATTTTAAGACGGCTCAAATGCATTTCATGCTTAAACGGTTGATCTGAGCCAAAAAAATGGGCGGAGGAAAAATTTGTTGCCTGTCACCTCTAGTTTTAGAATATGTGGCCTGATTTTTAGATTTCTGCCCGCATACGCGGCTGACGCGCGACCAAAAGTGAGGGTTCGCAGTTGACCCCCATTTTCGTATACACAGTTTTAAAGAGTATAAAAAGTAATGAAAGAAACCGGAAACCGCAATTCGATATTTTCAAAATTAAAGGTGCTAGGCCATTTCAAAATCTGGTATTTTTAATCATATTTCAATTTTTTAACTTGTTATCAAAGAGAAAGAAGAGCACGCGATAGGTCATTTTTATGTATTTTTTCATCCCCTTTCTACTGAAAATATTGCCAAGCCAGTAAAGCTAGTATTTTTCTTAATATCGGGAAATAAGTCGTTTTCCGAGTGATTTTTCTAAGCAATAATCAAATGTTAAAAGCTTTAGATGTTCTCAAGCATAGGCGAAAGGGCAGAAAACTGGGAAGTTTCGTAACCGACTTTTCACTGATATCAAATCATTAATTTACTCGTATGTCAATTTTTCGGAGAAGGGACAAAAAGAAAAGTAACCATTTTAGTGTGGAACAATTATTATTTAATAAAACGGAAGTAAAATATTCTTGCCAGATTTTTCTAGTTTCTTATTTTTTATTGTATTGTGTTTAATTCTTGACTAATTTCTATTCGAAGCATACCAACACCAACACGACTGCAAAACTAAAAAAAAACTAATGATACCTTATCTGCTCTCACCAAACACCATCTAGACTTACAACACGAATTTGACTTTTTGACAACACTTTCATACTTGCAACTAACACCAACAGAAACAAACGAAACATATTAGAAATGATACACATTAAAAAACAACAAAAATCCATCAACTTTAGGACAGACACGAACAATCTTTCAAATTTCTACTATAACATTCTTCAAACAGTAACTTAACAAATTACTCACCACATACCTTAGGTTTTTCCAGCCCTATTATTTTCACCCCTCCCTTACCTCTATATAAACCCGCTTTTCCATGAATCCTTAACAGTTATGATGATATAGCTTAATATTAAACTTCACAAACTTTTTTACAATACCCTGAAGAAGGTAGTAAAAATTACCGAAACGTTGGTATAAAGCAAAAAAGTTGTTTTTATTTAAGACCGCACCTCGATATTCCCCAAAAATCATTCGAAGCATAGTTATTTATTTTTTCTAAACATTTTACTCATAATTAAATTATTGTTATTAAAAAATAAAAATAAAAATGTAATTTGGAAACGACGACTTGCCGATCAATTTCATTGATCAAATTCTCCCTTTGACGTGCTATTCATTCCACATTTTAGTTTGAAAAATGTGACATTAAACCTGAGTTTGGAAATCAATATTTATTTGAAGTTAACAGTAACACTTCTATTTAGTAAGCTATAAAATGAACTGCTTAATTGCTGCTTGTCAAAATCCTTATTAAATAGATAACTAGAAGGGCGAACAATATAATAGGTGGTGCTTAAACATGGATACAATATTGGATAATATAAACTTTAGAAGCAGGTTTTAATGTGGAGGCTGTATGACGTTAAAGGGAAGGTAAATAGTAGGAGTCTGTTTCAGCCAAGTAGCGGGATGTTAACTTGCAAAATGGAGATAACAGCTAGCTGTTAAGAGTTGGCAACAAAGCAACAACTTTATGGTGTAGTAAGCCTGCAAATACTTTGGGTTGTGATGTGAAAATTGTGGGCCAGTTAGTTTGGGGGGCCGGTAATGGGGGGGGACCGTGTAAAATGTGTGGAGGCAGCGTTGGGGGGCGCGGAAGTAAAGTACTTTGGTTGTATACCTTTTCCATGGTATTACCTGAGTAGTTTCAATGTGTATTAAACTAGGGTAGGTATATACCATTGTATAATAACCCTTAGTGTGTGTGTGTATATATGCAATATTAGAGGGGGTACATTTTCCAAATGTGGGTAGAACACTTATGAAACACTCTAGGAAAATACAATTTCGGGAAGGAAAGCAAACCCTTTTGTATAACCTTTTCTAAGCTGGAAAACTTGCATCTTAAACAATCTCTAGCCTGAGCGTTCATCCCTAAATATCTCCGGATAATATCAGCTTTTTCTTTTAACATTTTAAGGTGCAAAAAAAAGTTCGGTTTTAATAAAACGTGTACTTTAATCTTAAATTTCTTCATGTAACCTAAGTTTTCTCCCCAATGTCTGCAACAAGTGATGCTGAAACATCCTTGATACATTTAAGTACAGTACAATCTCGAATAACCGGGCTGACCTCCGGCTATACCCACCCCGGGAAAACTGAAATCCCGGTTAAACCGAATACACAGTATTACATAGTACATTTGTACCTATGAAAGTACATACATATGTACTCGTATATAAGTATGTATTATAAGGGTGCATAGATAGACTCATCAGTAAGATGACTATGTGAAAATATGTAAATTAAAAAGCCGTTTCGTCCCAGAAATCAACTATCTTAGACGGCTATCCTTTTTTTTTATTTTTTACTCTTCAAGAAAAGCAGGCTGCCACGCCTACAATTATGTTACATCGGAAGACAAAAAAATTTTCCTTTATCACCGAAAATTAACTTTTGTTTCGGCGCCGATCTGAGGTGTTCTTATGATGACTCAACATGATCCCGGTTAATCCGAATCCCGGGCCGGTTAATTGAGGTTGTACTGTACATGAATTCACCCAATGGTAAAAACTCCAAAAGAAGAACATTAATCTATCAAGCACTGGCATATACTTCATCAAAAAAGATCACGGTGGTCTTGGAAGGATTTCCCTGACAGTGCAATAAGTTGGGAAACTAGAGAGTTAAGATTTGTAGGAATTGAATTGTGCAACTTAGCACAGCGAGTTCTTGTAGCTTCAGAAACATATAAAACAAGAGAATTTAGAAGGTTTTTTAAAAATGAAATTAAGTCCTCCTTTGATAAAAATTATTCCTTGGCCAAAATTATCATATTTTGCGTCAATTATTGTAAAATATTTCACTTTTCCGCAATGAAGTGTTGCACAGACTTAACGAGATTCCATTTAACCAGTTAAGCGCTTTTGACGTGTATACACGTCAAACTAAATCTCTGTTACGGTGCGTTCGACGTGTATACTCGTGAAAAAGTATAAAATTGCCATTAACTATAAAAACTTGAAATTTTACTAAAATACTATAAGACTATTATTTGCTGGGATGTTTCCTTTATCTTACCAATAGTACTGTGGTGGAAGTCAGCCAAATGATAAGTGGTTGGTACATGTTTGGTCTCCGCATTAGAGATTGGGAATTAGGCACACAAATAAAAGCTCTCAACCCTTTTACAATGCCGTTTTTACCTTAGATAGAGATTCAGGACCTCAGTACGAGCATGACTTCATTTTGCACAGAATTAAAAAAGCTCTTTTTTTTCTTGTAAAAGCTCTTGCGTCCCCTAGTTAACTAGGGCAATGAATACGTGAAGCGGGGCAAGATTTTGAATGAGCACAGAATGCTCTGTAATTTGTAAGCCCCCAGAGATTGCAAAAAAAGTGCTTGCTGTGACTACTACGACTTTGTAAACTTTTGTTTGTTTTTGCCCTGCGTTCGACGTGTGTACACGTCTGATTGTCTGATTTTAATTCCGCACACTGTGAGGTCTTTTTTTTAAAAAAATCTAAATTCTACACTTATAACTGTTTAAGAAGCCACCAGAAATGCGATTATTAATTGCTTCAGTATTTTAAGGCACTATTCCCAAAATATTAATTTACAAAGAGAAAAGATGCGCATAATTTTTTGTTTTTCGCCCAAATTATGGACATAAATTTTGTTAAGACATGTTTGTGTTCGTTCCAAACTTATTTTTTAATGAAACAAAATGTCAGTTAAGAACGTACATGATTTTTTTTTAAACATCTTACTATCAATTGTTTGTAAAACCAAATTCTTGATCATAAGTTTTATGAATAACATAAGTCTGTTGTTATTAAATTAAATCAGTAAGCCATTTACGTGATTTATGGAAATAGATTTTTCGCACGACTGAAAATGAGAGATTAAATAGCCTTTTTTTAAAAGGAGGTGACGTTTGGTACCAGGAGGTCAAAGGGCCTGCATTGAAACCCAGAACAAGAGGAAAATGTAAGGCTTTATACTGATGGAGATGTTTTTATAAATCTTTTTTTTTTTTTTGCCTTGACTTATTCATTTTTTGTCCATTAAAAAAAATAAATAAATAAAAATGGCGCTAGAAAAGAGAAAACCGGAATAAGAAATCTTTTCCAAGACCAATTTATTTTGTGCCACAAAAATTTATGAATAATTTACAAGTTTCTGATCGTTATGGAGGTCACGAAAACTTTTCTAACCCCAAGCCAACCAAGATGGGGTGTAGAGAAGTAAAACTGGGTAGCCGACGATGCTAGTTGGGTAAAGGATCACGCAAAATGGTGTTGAAGGTATGAGGACTGGGGGGATATTCAGTAATGATAGTAATTATACTGAAACTTGATGATATAATGGATGAAGCGTGCTGTAAGTTTTCTCCATGCTGATAAATAATATGAGTAATAGATGTGGATACGAGAGCTTTTTGTAATTGCTGGGAATTTAAATTATTTTTTAATTGATGACATTTTTTTAAAAAAACAAACACACCTAATTATAAGTTGATACAATAGCTAAACTGTATGTTAATGTAAATTTTGTTAGTCCAATTAAGTGAAGATTTAAAAAACACAATGTTTAAATCAACAGTTTCGGTAAAAATTACCAAGTAGATGTTTTTTGAAATAATGTCCTCGGAATTTCAAAGTTTTTTGGTGGGAAATCAAAGAAGTTATTCAATAGAATCAGGTTTTTGTAATTCTTAATGGGATGACGGTATTTCTGATAGAGTGCTCATTATTTTGTAATATAATTTCTCACAAGAAATAGTGGGATTGCTTGGTGAACAACCTTTATGGTGCCTGAAGGAAAGCAATATGCTCTGAGTGTCCAGTAGTCTGTTTGTGTTCTTAATTTTTAATATCTCTCTATCGTAGGAAGAATGTTCTTTGTAGGCACCAACATGGAGGGAGAATGTTCTTTGTTGGCACCAACATGGAGGGAGAATGTTCTTTGTTGGCACCAACATGGAGGGAGAACGTTCTTTGTTGGCACCAACATGGAGGGAGAATGTTCTTTGTAGGCACCAACATGGAGGAAGAATGTTCTTTGTTGGCACCAACATGGAGGAAGAATGTTCTTTGTTGGCACCAACATGGAGGGAGAATTGTTAGCTAAACGAAGTTTAAACTGAGGTTTGAAATTTCGATAAGCCTAAGCTGGGTTGAGAAAATCTTTTTGGCGAATCCAAATACCAATATATTTTTTGTGCTGCCAAGATCATGAGACGGGGGAAATGATTAATTCTAAGCTCGTCAATATTCTTGGACAGCCAGGCTGTGGAACCGTAAAGCATTGTGTCTGTCAAGAAATTCTGTCTAAAAAAACCTATAGACAGGGTTTTCGACCATTTGTTTAACAAAGGCAAGAAGCTGCGGATCTTTCAGCCCACAAAGGATTCTGTGCAGTTCTCTAGAAGACCAAAAAAAACAACACTTTTTTTTGTATCACCGCAAAATGCTTCTTTATCAGTCGGTTGTCAAAAGTATAGATGTACAAGTCCAGGGCAAGAGACAGTCGAAAAAGTTTATCGACAACTATTCGACCAAACTTCAGCGCAACAGTACTCAAAACGAGGCCAGGTGGTTACTATGTTAATTTCAGGGACAGCTTGAGGAAATATATGGGTTTGCCAGAGGATAACCTATTCAAGTTCTGTAAGAAGCAGAAGAAGAAGAAAGTATACCCAACATATTGAGTCAGTGTGATGGACTGAACCATGAACTGCGGCTCAGGATTCAGCTCAACCGAGAAGGAAAAAGTCTACCCCGCTCTAACATCTGAGTTCATTGGCACCTGAAGTTGTTTTCAAGAATAATGCCTGCTACAGAACAGTGTTCAGTCCTTACAAAAGACCTATAAGAAACTCCTGAATAAAAATAATCCAAGAACAGGCTGCTGGCTTCTCCCTGTGAGAATTCAGTGCACTAACTACTGAGCCAATCATTCCTTTTAAATTAAACACCTGGTAATGTTCTCGGCCCTTGGCCACCTTGGTTAAAAGGGCTGCTTTAAATGTTCTTGTTTCACTAACTTGGAAGTATTATTTCTACCTTCACTTCCAGTGATTCTAATTTCTGTTGTAAATAAATGCAGAAGTTTTCAAGACAGCCGAAGGTTCTTTCAGATAAGAAAAAACGTTTATGAGATTGAACAAATGATGGAACAAGAATCAGCTGTTTTAAGTACAAAATTCCATTTATTAATAGTTATTACTACTAATAATTTGTAAATTAATTACAAAATTGGTCTTGTAATGTTCTAGTGTATAGACTAGAGGATAAAAGTAGCGCAGAGGGAATCGGTTACCTTTAGCAAGCGAATCATTCACCCTCATCTACCAACTATTTAAAGAGTGCATTCAGCTAGCTGGGAGAGCAGAATAATGGAATACTGAGAGGAGAATGGCTAAATATAATGAATGTCCCTTGACGATAGATGATGGAAAGACATGTTGCAAGAAGCCGTCAATGGTGCCCTAGACTACTGGAGGATGATGATGGAGAAGGCGAATGAAAGGTGTAGAGTGTGTCATGCTGGATGGAAAAAACTGGGATACGCGGTGAAAAGGTGGCCCTGTCAATATATCGGTGTTCAGGAAAGAATGACTGAGTGTATGGGAATGGTTGGTTGTTGGTGGTAGAAGAAGAAGAAGAAGAAGACAGAAGAGGGGAAATATGCGCACAAGGGGTTAAGGATGGTAACTCTCCCGAGGGAGTGGAAGGTGAAGCTTCTTGACTTGATGTTATATGGCTGCTGCTGGCGGGTGGGGGGGTGGCGATGGTGTTAGCACGGAGGCGGAAGGCCATACCCTGTCTTTACTTCCTTCACATCCAGTCTCTGCCCCCGAGAATGTGTCTGGCATTCTCCACTCGTCTCTTCTGAACGGATCTCACAAACTGACTTTTCCTTTCAACCATCCAATTTTCCAATACTACCCTTCTAGCCCTAGCGGGGGACTCTTTTCGCTGTTTTTATCTTCACTGCACTAAAGGGAATTATTATTTTCTTGTCTACTTCGGCCAGCCAGTCAGAATGAAAGGAAAGAGAACTTTCAAGAGTTTTGTGATAAAAATATCGTTCATACAACTTACTCTTATAAAAATTATTATTATTTCTAATTTACTAATTTTCAAAAGTTCAATAAACTCAATAGCAATTGGAATATATGGTAAGGATTCACATTATTTTTACCAAAAAAGATCAGCAATACTTAAG
The DNA here is from genome assembly GCF_049639745.1 of Rhodnius prolixus. Taxonomy (NCBI): domain Eukaryota; kingdom Metazoa; phylum Arthropoda; class Insecta; order Hemiptera; family Reduviidae; genus Rhodnius; species Rhodnius prolixus. The sequence goes on along the minus strand of NW_027411634.1, from coordinate 10,604,288 downwards.
CAGTAAGAGCTAGTTTAAGAGATATATGCCACCTTTCAAAATAAGCCAAGAAAATCGAGTTAGGAGAAACCCCGTTCTAAAGAAGTGGATCTTTCTCTCTAGCTAAATCTACCGTCAACAATCCCTTGTACTAAGATTTGTGAATCTCATTTAATCATCATGAACAACATCAAGAATTAGGTTTAAAAAAAATCTGTTCCGTTTCCAAATTAGCAACAAAAAAAAAAAGTTCTTAATAAGTATTTGTTTGATTAAATAGTTGTCTCAGGGAAGGGATTAGCTATGAGGTTAGCATACTGGACTCCCACGCGGAGGTCCCGGGTTCGAATCCAGCAGCTGACCCTTAGATTTTCTCTTCCTAGGAGCTTCTTACAGCTCACTGTCCGGTGATGGACAGTGTTGTCTGTAACAAGAGAACATTGTCCGGAGGCCGGCAGTGCACTGGAAAAAGCTCCGGGCGCTAATGACCTCAGCTGTTGATGCGCCAAAAAAAAATAAAAAAAATAGTTGTCAATAAAATAAAAAGGCCAATAATTGAATGTTTCACTTGCCAAATCGATTAACTCCACAAAACAAAATGTTGAGAAACTAGTATACGAGTATACTGTTTTTTAAAATTCCTGTTAAACAATAGATTCAAATAAACGATGTTGACTGCAGATGTATCTTTTATCTATCGATATATTAAAAGTATAAGATGGAATATATCGATATTATGCTTTAGTTGAAATTAGAATGCAACTGATTAATCTCTTTCTTCGTGATTGGACAAGGACAATAACCAGTTTACCGTTATTGTCTCGTATTACATCGTTGCATTAAAAAGCAAAGTATATACTATGTATATAAGAAGTCGTTAATTTCGTAGTATAAAGTGATTTAACTAAATTTTTATTACAATTTACATCAGAGTATGGAGTTAATCTGATTGGCTTCTGAAATAAATTATAAATTATTCAATGGCTAAAAAATGTTTCTCACTTAGTAGTGTTAATACTTATTATTAGCGAAATTTGTTTTGACTATTATACAGTTAGGAGCCAATAAAGTGTTCAGACATTAAAATTTAATAAAATTCAGAAATTGAAGTTATTCTATATTTGGCATTCAGTTAATGAAATAATTTGTCACAGACGAAACTAATTATATTTAAAAAATAATTAGTTCCTATTATTTTGTTTTCATTTTAATTTAAGGCGCGTTAAGCTCTGAGGTCTTTGGCGTCAGTAGCTTATTTTCAAGTGCCTTGTGTACCCTTGTTGCAGACAACACCGTCCATCCCTGGACAGTGAGCTGTAAGAAGCCTCTAGGAATAGAAAAAAAAAAAAAATATTTTGGGGCTAGCAGCAGGATTCGAACCCCGAGCTCTCCACGTTGACCACTGTGCTGATCTCTAGAAGATCAGTTGTGCATAAAAATAATAATACTTATTCAAAATTTTGTTGGCCAGCAATGTGAGTGAAATGATCACCGTTCAATCTGTGTATAGAACTATGCGCCATGTTGTGCAATATGGCTGGCCAAATTATCATTGGTCATCAACATTAAACAGAATTTGGAATATCCTGGATTATCTGTACAGATCGAATAGATATCTGTTAACCCAGGCCATAATAGTGTGGTCACCTGCAGCTAACACCATTAAACTCATTTCGACTTTAATGACGTGCACTGACCGCACAACATCATTATCATGTCGTCAGCATTATTTTTGTAATGAGCTGCCAAGTAATATTCGAGTTAATAACAATCGTTATATCGATATATTAATCGATTTAATATACATAATAAACGATACTATAATCATATATAGTCAAAAAGGATATCTATTTTTAAAAAAATGTCCTTTAAAAATAGTTTATTTCTATTATTCACTTTTATAGCTGAACAATCGTTTGAATATCATTTTCATCGATTATGAAATTATCGATTTCAGAAATTTTTTTCAGATTTTGGGATTTCAGGCTCACATTTGTTCCTAATAATATTACTACAGGTGGTAAGCTAGTACAATAAGCAGTGATGGCACTTCAGAGGAAACCCTAACTCCTTTTCTGTCTTAAAAGTACCCTACTAATATAATTTTCCTTAAAACACAGAATTACATGAATACAATTAATACACCAAATTAAGAAAAAACTCTTTGCAACTGACTTTAAAAAAACACTAAGAAACTGAAAAATTTCTTCAGTACAGTTGTACTTTTAGTCTAAAGTAGGACTATCACTTTTTTTCTGTGATGAATAATGTTAGTGTGTTTCTAGTTCACGACACAACAGTGTAATTTTAATAAATAAAGGAGGCCGTAGCAGTAGCCGAGCGGGTTAAAGCGTGGGGTTTACAAACCTATTGTTAACTTGCTGGTAATAGGTTCGATACCCGGTCTAGGCCTTGGTTTTTTTTATTTAATGGTTAATAAAAGGAATTTATAGTTAAGTACGGTTTGCTAGTCGCTTCCTTCCACGCCACTTGGTCAGAAGTTGGGTCAGTAAGGCCTGCCTTGAAAAAAAAAATAGGCATTGCTCTTTATATTTACTTACTTCGTGTATTCTCAGTGCTACAATTCAAGAAAGTGATAGAGGCCTGTTTATAACAATTACTCTTTCTGAATCAATAGACCCCCAAAACTTATATATCCGGTTTAAAACTAAAATAAAAGGATCTTTTGATCATTTATTTTATAAAATAAAGTACAGTAATTTTTGAAAATTACAGAACTAAAGTGTGTTAATGAACACTATATTAGACAAGTTAGATGCGTTACCATGCTGAACACGTTCGTAACGTTTAGTAATGCTTCACTCAGTTCAAGAACGAAGTGGGACGTTAGACATAGACACACCCACACACCCATACATTCACCATAAAGCCTCGGGAGAAACGTTTAACAGAAATATTCGCGCAATGTTGTCCATTAAAGTTAAAACTGTTTAGTTCAACCAGTTTTTCCTCCAACTAAACTGTTACTCTTACAACCCCAACCGTGCCTTTTACTTAGGTTTTCCGCCCCCAGTAAGGCTAGCCAGAGGTTAACTCCATAATCTCGTATCAGCTTTCTCTTGGCAGATCGTAAAAGTTAATTTTTTTGTTCTTCTTATTTTTTTTTTTTTTTATGAGAGTTAATTCTGTTGGAAGCTATTTTTCCTTGCAGACTCATTTAGTGAGGAAAATTGTTTTTCTGCTTCTAGTAATAGGGCCGAAAAACCTCACAATGGTTTACTATTTAATAGCTTAACCATTAATTTTCCAAAACTAACTTGGGAAAACAATAAATATTAACTGTAAACTTTTGACCAATCACTAATGGGTATTTTAAAAAACGTATTTTAAATGGGTATTTAACAGTATTATAAACAGATCAATTAATAACTAAAATAATAATTGTTAAACATAGTAGAGAAAACATATTAAAGTTCATTCCACAATTTTTTTTTTTTTTATGATTTAAGGCGCGTCAACATCTAAGGTTATTGGCGCCCGGAGCTTTTTCCAGTGCACCGACGGTCTCCGGACAGTGTTCTCTCGTTACAGACAACACTGTCCAAGAAGCTCCTAGGAAGAGAAAATCTAAGGGTCAGCAGCTGGATTCGAACCCGGGACCTCCAGTATGCTAGCCTCATAGCTAATCCCTTCCCTATTTATATTATTATTATTGTTATTATTCGTTTAGATGTGTGCTGGAGTGACACCTATAGATCTGCTCGCTCAAGCCAGAAGGTTGATTTATTTGCAGAAGGATGCCTTGGGGAAATGCGTAGCTAAGGCGCAAGCAAGAGAGTATGTTAAACGGGCTTGGCGCGAACGATGGTTGGCTGATACTCGGGGTCGATGGACAGCTAGTCTCATCGGAGATCCTGCAGCTTGGGCGGATAGGAGACACGGCGAGATAGACTACTACCTAACCCAGTTTTTGACCGGCCATGGATACTTTTCCTCGTATCTTGGCAAAATGGGTAATGTGGCCACGCAAAATTGTATATTCGGGGATTCTGCCTATGATTATGCGCATCATTCGTTCCTCGAATGTGAAAGATGGGCGGAGGAAAGAGCGAAACTACAAGCAAGAACTGGTCCGCTTTCACCGCATAATATAGTTGCAACTAAGCTGGTTAGCCCAGACCTGTGGGAGGAAGTTTCGTACTAAAACTAGGAAGTTAGGTCTGTACTAAAAAGTAAGAAGAAGGAGCTAGACCGTCGCTAAGACCTAGCAGGCCCAGACAATGAGATAAATTAAGATAGTTGAAATTCAATACGAGGCACCACCCTGAAGTAATGCTTATGGCGGTTCCGGGGAGGACGTTATGCCTGAAGAGGAGGTTTTTTTTTTAGCGGGTAGAACCCCACACACCCAGACTTAATCTGGAAGGTGCCTGTGGCATTTTTCCCCCTCGGAGGGGGAAAAAATAGATGTGTGCATCCCGTGGAAGTTTGGACAGGAGACAATAGTTTCTACGGAGGCAGTTAAGTACCTGGGAGTGACGATCGACGCCAAGCTAACCTTTGGTAAGCATTTTCAGAGGGCCGCAGAAAAAGCGTCTACAAGCTTGGGAAGGTTAAGCAGGCTGATGAGCAACGTCGGGAGACCTAGGGCCCGCAGATGCGTGTTGCACACTCAGTATTCTTGTATGGGGTAGAAGTTTGGGCGGACGCCCTTAACAAAGAAACAAATAGAGAACGATTGGCGCGGGGGCAGAGGCTTGGTGCTCTCCGGATAGCCTCTGCATACCGGACTGTTACGGAGCCAGCTGTGATGGTAATTGCGGGGGTCATTCCTATTAAATTTCTCGCCTCTGAACGAAAGAGAATCTTTGGGAGAAGGAGGGAAGTGGATAAGACAGCAGTCACTCGAGAGGAGCGGCTGCGTACTATGTCGGAATGGCAGGCCAGAGGAAGGTGGACTGCGGAGTTAGTCTCGGACGTGAACAGTTGGACCGGGAGGTCTTTCGGTGAGGTAGATTACTATCTCACCCAGCTCCTCACTGGTCACGGCTACTTCCGAGATTATCTGCGGAAAATGGGCAAGAGGTCGGGAGGGAACTGCCCCCATTGTGTAGGGATGAGGGACGATGCCCATCACACCTTTTTTGAGTGTGAAAGGTGGGGTCGTCTCAGAAGGGATTTGGAGGGGAGCGTCGGCCGGTGGACTCCTGACCGATTCCAAAGTATAGTGCTCACAAGCAGAGCGAATTGGAGAGCGGTCACAACTTTTGCCAGAGAGGTGTTAATAAGTAAAAAAATGGAGTTGGATGAGGAGGAAGCGAATATCTAATTAGGGTCAGGTTGGGGGGCCTAGCCTGATGTAATGCTGTATAAGTGAATCCAGGCTAGGTCCAGGGATGAAGGGGGTGTTTTAGCCTGTAGGCCATTTTATAGCCATTCATTTTCTCTAATAATTTAATCTTTTATTCATTCCCTGATTCTTCTACTAAGAAAAGTTATTGTGATCGTGAAATATCTATTTAAAAGTAATATTATTCCCAAAAAATAATTTTAGGATTCTTCCTGCTTTCTCAAATTTTTTATTTTCTGGTATTTTTGTTTTTCATCCGCCATTTGCTCAATTACTCAAGAGAAAATTCCGAGCATTTTTCTCATGTAATTTACATGATACAAGTAGGGAACAGACCATCCCTTTCTCGGTTCTACACTCACTTGCCTTCCTGAACCCTTGTTGTGTAATTCCCCGTCTTCTTCGGGCGTCGTCTCGTCCTTTCCAATTTACAAGCCACACCCGAAATACACTCTCTCTCAGAAAAGTAAAACCTAACCTTTATTTATATTTATTTCGTTGTTTATTTTTATTTTATGCAAAAATACAGTATACTTTACTAGAAACTAATTTGATTTAATAATAAATAACTAAAAGAAAAATGCTAGGTGTTTCGTGATAGAAGCAGTTTTAAATAAACGAATATAAAATAACTTATAGAAAAAGGTGTATAACACACATAATACACGGTCTAATTCGCAAATAGCCCATTATCTTGCACTATGAATCTCAAAATAATTTTTCTAGAAGTAAAATTATTTTCAAAAAAAACTCGATCATAAAATTTTCTTTTAAGAAAGTGAAAGTAAAGCTGAGTATAGAATTTTCCGCTCCGCTACTTTGTTGGCAACTTCTGAGCAACTATAATGAGATAAGAGATGACAGAAATTTCCCATTAATACTGACTAGAACGGGGAAAAACCTTAGTTTTCCCTTTATCCGCTGGACACGTCAGCGTTGGGGGACTTTTATAGAGTCTTCTACCCTAGTTTAAAGTTAGAAGTCAGATGTTCATGAATTATAAATGGTAAAAATCTCTTCAGACATTTACCTTAGCCACGGATAATCTTCTAACTCTTGGACTTGGTAGTCTAATTCAAACGTTGTATCCTGTTTTGTTACTCTTAAGATAGTTCTTCTTTCTGCACATTTTCAGAATTCTTTACCAATCCATTTTTGTTTTCATCATCAAAAATTGAAATTTCAGATGGTTGAATTGGAGCCTGAAGCAATTATTTCTCTGCTTCTTTGGCTGTACATTCCACTAGTTTCAGATTAATTTTTTGGACAAACTGAGGGCAGAAATTAAATCGTAAACTCAGTGAAAGATGTTAGAGTTCTTAGTTAAGGCAATATTAGATAATATTGCGGGATGCTGCCTCATAAATTCAATCATGTTTCATTAAAATATTAATAACTAATTATTAATAAATTGTTTTATATAAATATTCGTGAGGCAATTGATGTTCTTAAAAGAATAATTGCGTTTCATGCTAATAAATTGCATTAATAAGTGTTTTCGTGATTAACCATCTAAATAGCAGCCTAACCAGTATAGTTTTGGTTTGTGGGAAGAAAAGGGCTTTACGGGAACATGATTTGTACTGTGGGATAGGAAACGGGTTAGTCATTTGGCCAGCGTATTACTCATTGGCCTAGCCCATCAATATACTCCTAAAGTTCCCTGTCTGACAGGTTACCAACTGCCAAGAGTGGGGTTATTTACCCAATGTCTGTCTGTCAATGTGTCTGCACTGATCACTTTACACAACCCTCTTCCAATCGCATAAATTAGATCAAAATCTCCGGCGGTGGAATTAATCTTAGCTAACCCTTGGTGAGGTCAGTGGGTTTTTGGCTATTCGGCCGGATATCTACTCTCTTAGAAGTCCCATCCGCAACGTGTATCATTCAGAGGCATTCATTAAAAATGTTCGCAACAACTACTAAGGTGAAAGTGAAGGATTCGCCTTTCCTTTATATATTTATGCATTTTGTATTTATTTATTGATGTAAGGCGCGTCAACAACTAAGGTTATTGGCGTCCCAAGTTTTTAGTGTTTTCCCGTTACAGACAACACTGTCCATCTCACCAAACAGTAAGAAGCTCCTAGGAAGAGAAAAATCTAAGGGCCGCCCAGCTGGATTCGAACTCAGGATCTACGCGTGGGAATCCAGTACGCTAACCGCACAGCTAATTCCTTCCCTGCTTTCCCTTTATCCTTTAAAATTTAAAGAATTTTTTTTAGAATTCAAAATGAAAAGTCCATGTGAACTTTCACACATTGAGTTTCCCATTAACTAAATTTTCTTGAAACGTACTTCTGCGTAGACAGTTATCTTCAAAATTTGGAATTTTGGTTACTTATTTAATCCTTGTTAATATTTAATTAGTACCAAGTCCATACATTTCATTGAAATGGAATTTTGAGAAAGAGAGCCAACCGTTATACTTTTTGTTTTTCCAATCATCAATGCTACATTCCATTAATTAAGTGGAACCTGGTAGAATGTACAATTTCACTGATGTAGCATAATCATGGTGCCCTTTATATTCCTTATTTAATTTTTAGAAAAAGCAGGATACCCGTGGAGATGGCTAACATCCATCAAGAAGATTAAAAAAAAACACATAAAGGACTTATCACAACGCTTTCACAGTGTAAATGCACAGTATTGATCATGCACAGTTAGCATCCTGGAATAGAAGGCAGTTCCTGAATTGTTCGGTCAGTTCGCAAGTCTCTTACAGGCTTTGCGAAACGCGTCCTTTTTACCATATTTTAGGGTTTTTTAAGTACTTAAGCGCCTGTTCACTATTCTGTAATCAGAATACGAGGTGTGGCTATTAAATAACGAGACTATTGCTGTAAAACATTTTATTTTAAATTTATACATATTTAGTTATTATCACCTTCAATATACACCCCTCCTCTATCCCTACAACGCTCCATGCGAATTTACCATTGTTCGAAACAGTGCTGGAAGTCTTTTTCTGTCAGCTCCTGCATGACGCGTGCCACTTTTTCTTTCACAGCATCAACGGACTGAAATCGTGTTCCTTTTAATGCAGTTTTAACTTTGAATGAGTTTTAACTTTGTCACATGTGGCCAGGTCAGGCGAATATGGTCTAAAACTGGGGTGTTGTACTTGGCTAGAAATGTCTTGACAGACAATGCAGTGTGAGCTGGCGCGTTGTCTTGATGGAGAACCCCGTGACTTGTTCTTCCACAAATCGGGTCACAGAGTTGAGCAAGCACCTCATGGTAGTAATGTTGATTAATTATAATCGATATTTTCATCCGTTTTGGACGTGGAAGGGCGACCCGGGCATTTATCATCTCCGAGGTCTTCTCTGTCATCTTGGAAACGCTTGAACCACTCAAAAACTTGCGCAAGTGATAATTATTCTTCGCCATAAACTTCTTTTAATAACAGATAAGTTTCAGTAACGGTTTTACCCAGTTTCATGTGAAATTTCACGACAATTCGTTGCTCTACTACATGTGTAGTATCATGTTTTCGGCAAAACGAAACTAACAACTCTAGTACACAAATGACGGTTTCGGTCAGACAGATTTTGTCTACAAACATGTGTCACGCTGCAATCGAAAGAAAAGGCTTTACGCTGCACAGCTGTCGGTCGTTAGGATTTGGCGCATGCATAGTTCTTCTTTAGCAGCATCAGTCTCGTTATTTAATAGCCACACCTCGTAATACTTGATCCTTCATGGCTAGTACGATATATCGCCTACCTTATTCTTCGTCCTATAACCGAGGCAATAATTGGAGAACCATCTCAATGCCTCTTGCCAGTGGTTTCCAGATAGAAGCGTTTCTGTGGCCTGAATCGTGCAGTACCATCAACATTAAAGGAGACCACTAAAAAGCGAACCGCTGGGTACCTCTTCCTTTTAAAGAACACAAAACGAAAAGGGCATTGTCCAAAATCCAATTTTGATGTCGTATGTTCTGAATTTAACCATTTCGGTTGAAGCTGGTGATTTTCTGTGAACAGAAAATAGGTATATAAAAGGAAAACAATCAATTCATCGTCGAGATCATGAATTTAAATCAGGAGAAAAAGAGTGTGTGGTGAGATTATTACTAGGCCATCAGTCTGTCTGTCCAATGTTTCCAGCTCTGCCCAAAATATTGATCAGGTACATTCCATGGGGGGCTTATGTCTTTCGTCGGTAACTGCCACTTCACTTAATAGGAACGAATGGACTAAACTGGATTAGACTTGGAAAGTCCAAATGTGCACGCACATTAACCCCGAGTAGTAAGCGGATATGTGGGCTTGTTTGTCCCCGAGAAGAGGATGCTGAATTATCTCTCTCTGTCTCTCTTCGATTCCACTCTCATCCTCAGCCAGCCAGCTTCACCATCTAGGGAGGTTCTTCAAACTTCCTGCAATAAAACTAGCTCTGATATTTCGTGTGGCTGCTGCCCGCGGCACTAACGCTTCCCGCCCCCAAACAGCTGGTCCACTACTACATTGTGTGCTCCATTCAACCAGATCGGCTAGAAGGCGGGAGTGCCTGTCGTTGGTCCAATTTCTCTTCCCAATAGATCTTCCACCTCACTCGCCGCCCCAAGTCAGTTGAAACCCTAGCGGTTTCATCCCTTCCGCACATCTACTGACACAGACTACAGTCACCCTATACCCACCCTCCTTTGGCCTAGTTTGGACTTACTGCTTGTTCTGCTCAAATGTATTATATATATATATATATATACCACGCGGTGTTAAGGGAGATATTTCCGGCATGTATGGGAAGCTGGTCTACCATTACATAGAGACTCTTTTACGTACCCGCCATTTACCTCTTATCTTTAATTATCTTGTGTTACACGTCAACACACAATTTACCTTCACTTCCAGAACGCCCTCCTCATCATCGCGTAATGTCTATCTACGCAACGTGCAGTTTTATGTTCTTATTCTACCTCATCCAAAGTTAACAAATTAATCAGAAACCAAATATTTTTTTATTTTTTATATTTCCACAGATTCCTGCCATTTTATATATTGCTCACTGCTTGATTCTTGCCTAATTTTCGGGAGAAGAGTTCCAGTACGCCTCGTAAGAGGCAGGATAATGGCCATCATCCATCATTCATTCCTTCAATCATCATTCCTCTCAATTATTAAGAGCAATTTAATTTTACAAAATGATGTTTTCAAAGATTTCCATTTATTCCAATTTCTTATTTCCTTACAAACATTTCAGTCAAAACTCCTTCGACAGATAGTTGACGCTCCTTTCTACGGTGACTAACCCTCACTCTTCACAACGACCTCAACATTCCCTTCATAGACCAACTCGCCAAGACTAAATACTAAAAATTCCATACTACTCTCTTGACTAGCTCCAATCCTCTTGTACTGTCTCTCGTTTCCTATGACATTTCTAACAATCCTACTCGCCAGTGGCCCCCCCGCTACTTCGTTGCAGTCAGAAGACCTAAACGTCATTATTCTCCTCTCTCCTCCTCACATTCTTCTCTCTCATACAGAGAGTGCTACCGCTGGGTAGCTTCTCTCCTCCTGCTCTCCTCCCGCACCAGTTCATCATATCTCATATTTACTTATTGTATACATGTATGCAGACTGTAAATTACTAAGTAAAGTAATTGCCTATTTTTTCAAGCAGGCTTTACGTCCAACTAACAATTAGGTGTCGTGGACGGAGTCGACTTGCAAACATACTTAACTACAAAGTTCTCATATTAAACATAAAATAAAATCCAAGGCCCTAAGACGGGGAATCGAACCCAATACCACAATACATATTAGCTTTACAGGCCGCGCCTCTAAGCGTTCGGCTACCGTGGCGCCCGATTGTATATTACTAAATAAATAATAATTAAAAAAAAATATTCAATTTAATAAACTAATTTTTATTTATTCAGTTTTTTGCTTTTTGCTTTTAGGAACTGCTCATCATATAACAGTAATGAAAGGTAATAATTATTTACTATTTGTTTTTTTGTAATCGTTTAAAAATATCATTTTATTAAACTGTGCGGTGAAATATTTAAATTAACATTTTTAATAGAAATCTTTTCTGAAAATTTAATTACATTAATTTCTATGAGATACAAAAAGTCATGTGTTTGCATCACATTTTTTTGTAGTAAATTTGTTTCATTATTATAATGATATACGGTCATTAAAATAATTAAAACTGTAATTATTACCCGGAATTTTAATTAATAAAAAATAAATATGCTATATACACTTCAACAGAATGAATTTCGCAGAAGTCATCCAGCCTGTCAGTGAAAAAATAAAAAATAAAAGTCAAAATCAATATGTTCTATCTAGTAATCTTAGTAATCGTATAAAGTTCAGTTTAAACACGTATCCGGTTGTGTCTGCACAATATTGTTACTATAATGGGATCCCATTTCCAATATTGTCTCCCAGATCCTGCATTTATTGGCCGGACCACCTCCCTTTGTCTTTCAGCTTCTCTCAACTCCGCTTCTCTGACTCTGATCTCTTTGAAATCATTCTATTTGTATCGTGTAACATATAATTCTAATCTTCTTTGTTTTATATATATATATATATATACAGAATTTGGTACTAAAATTGTTAATGTATAAAATGGTAGTTAGCCAAAGATAAGTGCCCTTAGCTGTGTTAAATACAAATGCAATAAAACATGTAAAACCAGTTTATACAATAGCAAACAATGCTTTACTATAAATTTCTCATTAATTATACATTGAAATAAAATTCAAGGCCTCTAGACCGAGAATCGAACCCAGAACCACACCACAATACAATTTAGTTTTGTGCAGGTCTCGTCTCTAACCGCTCGGCTATCGTGACGCCTTACTGTAACCATTATTAATGTTTCTAATTTAGTACTATTCAAACTTTCTGAAACTTTAGAAAATTTATGAGTAATTACCTCGAGAATATTTGTAAATGATAGTCGAGAACATATCAGGTTATTTTCAAAAATAAATACTTAGGAGCAAATAAAAAATAAGTAAGTTAAAGAAAGGCTTTTTTCTGGCTTGAATTTAATGCAAAATATTCTTAGAAAATCCATAAGTTAGTATATATACAACGTAAGAAGTTATTAGGTGTATTTAATGTATGGAAATAAGAGACGATTTTATGTGCATTATGGTTCCAACAGGAAATAACTAGGTAATAACGAGCGGAAGTGGTATTTCTGGAGCTCGTAACTGGGACTCCATCGAGCATTTATGAAAAATAATGTACACCATATAAGATCCTCTCTGATATATCTCATTATACAGACTTCATGTACCCAGCGCACATTCCAGTTACGTGCACAACCTTTATCTTGACATTATTTATAATGTAATCTTTATCTTTATTTATAAAGCATTGGTGAAAGGGTAAACTTGCGTCTATAAAATTTAAAACACTTTAAGAATAAATAAGCTCTATATACTGTTTTGTCTTGAACCAATTTTGCTACAAAATTATTATTTATCTTTTGCATATTATTTAGACACTTTCAACTAGTATTTTGCTTTAGGTTTTGTGCTTGATATCGTTTCCTTTTTAGACACTAGGTCAGGCGAATATGGCCTAAAACTGGGATGTTGTACTTGGCTAGAAACGTCATGACAATGACAATGCAGTGTGAGCTGGCGCTTTGTCTTGATGGAGAACCCCGTGACTTGTTCTTCCACAAATCGGGTCACAGAGTTGAGCAAGCATCTTACGGTAGTAATGTTGATTAATTATAATCGATATTTTCGTCCGTTTTGGACGTGGAAGGGCGACCCGGGTGGTCATCATCTTCGACGTCTTCTCGGCCATCTTGGAAACGCTTGAACCACTCAAAAACTTGCGCACGTGATAAACATTCATCGCCATAAACTTATTTTAATAAAAGGTAGCGGTTTTACCCAGTTTTATGTGAAATTTCACGACAATTCGTTGCTCTAGTACACGTGCAGTATCATGATTTCGGCAAAACGAAACTAACACCTCTTCCACAAACGACGGTTCCGGTCTGAATTTCTCTACAAACACGTGAGACGCTGCAATCGAAAGAGAAGGCTTTACGTTGCACAGCTGTCGGTCGTTGGGATTTGGCGCATGCATAGTTCTTCTGTAGCAGCATCAGTCTCGTTATTTAATAGCCACACCTCGTATATAAGTAATAGTGACTTAAATGGAGGTTATTTCGTCATTTTCTTAATTTTGTTTTGTTCTATTGTTATTTTTTAAACAATAAGCAGAAGCCATTGTTTGGGGCTGTTTTCTACGAATGGACCTAAAAGAAAAGAAAAATGTTTCTCTAATGGTTTTCTAATATACTTGGACATAACTGGAGGAACCTAAATGAATTTCTTTCTTTTAATTGAGATGGCCATTAAAAGTCATTTCCTTGGCTGGATAAAGGAAGTCCTGATTAGAATAGAGTTTCCGCCTTCCACAGTTAATTGTCTCGCACTGTTATCGTCTCCGATCTCTTCATTAGATAAGTAGGGCTGGAAATAAAATATGACTCTAACCTGGTTGATGGATGTAATTAGTTTAATGAGGGCCCATTATTGCTTCTAATATTGAATGACAATAAAGATGGTAGATTCAGAAGGCGGTGAAATCATATTAGAACTTTGATTGATGGAAGATAAGAGAGGCACCTGGTTTTTTGCCATGGTTACCTTATTTTATGGAATCCTATATATATATATATATATATTTTCCAACATTACATGAATTCACAGGAAATTAAAGAAGACGAAGAAATGGGTAAGTTAATAACCTTCTGCTGGAGGAAATGTTAAGAAATATGGAGCCATGGAATGGAACAATTCTGAGCCTGGCAGGAAACCGGGCGAGAGGTTTTGTACCATAATTTACATCGTGGTACTAAAGTTGGCACGTTTTACCATTGAATTATTATAGTTCCGTTTAATTTCTGGCTTCAATAAGCTAAATGTTGATATTATCATTCGAAGTTAAAGATGATCAAAAACACAAATAATTGTGAGAAGTTCCTCGAAGGCTGCCATTGATGTTTTATCTGGGACTTACATGAATACTATCTAACACAAATGATTGGTTCGTTTTTTTCAGAAGTGTAATGATGGACGGCGAACTTCAAGATCTATTGTGGCTCCTTACTTGTGCTAAGAAAAAGCCTTTAAGAGGAACCCAATCTAGCAAAGATATCCAAGAAATCTGTGAGGGGGTTATACGTAGAGTTCTTCCTTTTTCCAGCCAGCTCTTTGTAACTTTTCAAGTGCCTAAATCTTCTTTGAACGAAAGCAGCACAGTTACTTAAGGGTTTATATTGGAGTTTCCATCATTTGCTTACAGAAGTTTCAGGTGCCGACACATTTCAGGCGCAACTTCTTCAGGTAGTTTCTGGATTCGTCCAATGCCCCGTGCGGAAACTTGTTAGCTGGCCTTTCCGCTATGTTCTATTCCGGATTTTTTTTTGCCCAGAAAAATCTAGGACTGCTTTAGACTTGTGAAGTTGGTCTATTGAGAGGTTGATTTAGACAACTTTTTCCTTTCAAATGCTTCAAAAAAAAAAAGAAGCCCCTCAAGAGAGGATTTGGCTTCCCTTTTCTTTCTAGAGTTTTTGGCCATCATCTACTCCAACCTTCCTTCTACATCAAAATGCTCCTGCACTCAGTTTATATTTTCTTTGCCTAGGTCCAGGGGTCGGCAACCTATTTTAAGTAGAGAGCCATTTCTCCTAATAAATCTTACCAAGAGCCGCTAGGATGATAGTGTGAACAACTCTGTAGATCATTTTGTATTCACAAAGTATTATTTTATGATATTCAATAACATTTAAATGTTTTATACATTTATTTTCACATATTGCAAAGTAAATAAACAAATAAATAATAACTAAACCTGTGTTTGAATGAAAATGGCGGCAGTCCTATATATTACGTACTGTATTTTAATATAATTCTATTCAATTTCAAACCTATCGCATTTAAAATTCTTTTTGAAAAAATATCTTTACTTTATAAATGAAATTTTCATTTGTTTCAATAAAATTGAAATATACAATATATTTTTGACAGGCTGAAGAGCCACAAAATTTAATTTAATAAAAGAGCCGCATACGGCTCGCGAGCCGCGGGTTGCCGACTCCTGGCCTAGGTCATTGATTTCCCTGTGATATTTCCAAAACCAATTGCATGAACTTCCAGCTGAGAGGTACCAAATACTTCCCCATATGTTTCGAGTATCTGTTCTTTGGCTCTAACATTCCAGTTCTCTGTGGTATCTACGATCCGTCCTTATACCAAAAGATCGCATGTTACTTTATATCACTAAGAGTGGATTTATTGCTCCATTTCCTGGGGATTGTTGTGATCGTAAAAAGTCTGATGCCCACCTAAGTCTAAACTAGATTCAATTAACCTTTCAACTGGTTTTCATAAACATTATGATCAGTTTTTTTTGGGCATCTACAAAATCCTTAAATGAATAGTAATGAAAAAAAGTTAGGCAATATGCCAAATTTTCCTTTAAAGCAAACTAATATCGTATCTTTCTTTGAACAGAACAATTTTTGAATGGAATCTTTGTGTCTTATACTCAGTATTTAAACATTGTCTGTTATAAAACATTGACTCCTTTAGCCAGGAAAGTACTGGTATACGTTTTCAGAACTAAAATAGAAGGTGAAGTTGATGTACTGAGAAATGTCGCTTACCAAGATTGATAACTGTGTATCTCGCCGAAACCACATCTACAGATGTGACTAACAACTCTGTCCACCACCTCAGTGACTGCCATAGTGTCTTGTCAAAGTTAGGAAATGTTTTAAAGCTAAATGAAGATAGCACATAAGGACATTGCAGGTAAATGAATAATGGCAGATTGGACCTAGAGGTGCTGCTATCTAGAGAAGAAAGCTACAGTTTAAAGAATTAATTAGATATTTCTGTAAAAAAAAATGGTTCAAAGAATACTTTTACAAACTGAACTTATGGTTGGTTACCTGTATCTACCGTTTGTGGTCAATCCAAGCCATTCCTGGGTTACCATCAGAACACTCTTTGGGCCTTAAATGTGAAACAGAACAGTAAATATCAGGCAGACCGAGAAATCTTGGAAACACAAAGCGTCATCTTGAGGAACATTTTGTTTCCAAATCAAATAGAAAGACTTGAATAACTATACAACTTTGTGAACAATAAATTACGAACTTACAAAGAAAAGAAAGAATGCTTCTCGTTAAAAGGAAATCTAAAATTTTGTTGACTAGTCGCAGTATTATATATTTTTTTGATCAATACCATAGCGGACACAATACATGTGGAAGAGTACGATTAGAGGTCGCGGGGAAACACAAATCAGAATATTTTTTCTTTCTGATTTGTTGGAGCGCTTGTGATGCAGGAAATACTAAACTATGATTGCGGATGGAGCAGCTATAATAGAGAGGATGTAAGAACAATAGGGTTAGGAAAAATAGTACGGGATGATGATGCAGAAACCATTCTTGTAATCCTCATTTAGGGAATAATCCTTAGAAATAATAGAGAATTAGAAGATGTTCTTGTTGGTTGTGGTAGAATGGTGCGAAGAAGAAGTTAGTAGAAGAAGCACGATTAGAGAAAGATACGACCAAGTGATGCCTGCAAAATGTTCTAAAGAGGATCAACTTTGCCAGGAACAAAGCCCTGCTGCTAGCATTTTCCCCCCCCCCAAACCCCTCACGATTCAGGAATACCGTTTTATGAACACATAATTCTCTGCGCCTTTTGTAAGGAAGGCTAAAACTTAACTTTTAAGAATTATATTTTACAGAAAAGTCACTAAGTTAGTTTGTATTTTATGATTATGTTTGAAAAAGAATATTTTTTTTGGGGGGGTAAAAATCTTTTATCATTTTATTTGATAATCTTTTCTGTTAATAATGATCTTAATTGTAGGTAGATAGGCTAGTTCAGTACTGATTTGCGGGTCTGTATTGCGTGTGAACAAGATAAAGAATATGAGGGTTATTCTTGCAATGAAGCATGCTAGATCGTCAAGCCCAAGTAGAGAAGCGGGAACAGGTACACAAAATATTTTTCTAACCGCTGCTACGGTAGACAGAAATCATTCTCAGACAACAGCTCGGTCTGCCCTTGGTTTACTCAGTTTTTAGTAGCCCTTCAGGAAAACAAAAACCCTTCATTCGAAAGGGCTCCGAGCTTTGTTGCAGTAATATCGCAGTATCGAGTACGAGCTATTGATGTAATTTCCATCTGCCATTGGCCTGGTAATTCCATCCAAAACTGCTGCGACTTATATTGTATTCTATGTTCTTTGATGGTTGCACTTTTGAAGATTGCAATGTCACAATCTCCCGTTGGGCTCATCGCCAGGCAAAGCGAACTTATTGCCTCCACTTTCAACATTTCAAGGATGCCAAACGAGAAAACGAACAGATACGCTTGTCTTGTGCAGACGAAAAGATAGCAATTCTTGTGTTAATTATATCTTCACTTAAGTAGATCTTAACTGCACAGAGAAATGTTACGATTAGTTCCAAGCGAAAGTCTGTGGCCTAGTCTGATTAGACTGATCGAGATCGGGACTTCCATTGCTTCCTCTGTCTTGAAACATAAGACTAAAAGGGAACCGCCAGGATATCTCATGGCTTCGTCGGTCCAATGATGGTCCAAGCGTCTAGGCCCGCAATAAGAACTTAGAAAGATTTTTTGGGGCTGCGTTTAAGTTATTCTATCGGAAGGAAGATCTATCCAAAACCCAAATAATTCTGAATTATTGTGTATAATAATCGTCTTACATTATAAAAGTCACACGTAGATGAGAAGGTGGTAATATGGGACAGTCTTTTTTTACCTTGCATATTTTGAACACAACAGAATTTAAAATCTACTCTGAAGTAAAATAATAGACATATATTATTTGTCTTTGTAAATTTGGGGTCCTGAGTGGATCACAGCAAGGAGTCTGGAGTTACACTGAAAACGTCTGTAGTGGTGCCATATTGGGTTTTCAGAAAGTGTGGTCGTCATATGGGACACACATAATAATTATAGTTAATGTTCTCGTTTCTCCATGAATTGTAAAAATAAGCCTTAAATATGCCACAAAACTATAATAATAATACATAAAATAACCATAATACCACCATACACCGCGTACAATGTAACCTCATTTTTTTTTCTAATATACATTCATATTTGAAATCCATAATACTGGCAATTAAAACTCTCTACTTTCTACATTTTTAATATCTAAGGGAAATTATTCTAAATTTCCTCGATATTAACCAAAAGCAGAGGAAAATCAACCTTAAGAAAACTTTTTAGCATTGACAAAATCAACAAGGTCCACTCTTGGACAAAGCTGCTACTCTATTTGACGCGCTGCCTTCTGCAGCAGACAAAGCCTACCCCAAAGAGTAGTAAGGCACCAAAAACTAACAGCAATAACAGGCGTTTTTTATTCATCCACCCGAGATGCATCACATTGCACCGGTGGCGAGTTTGATAACTGGCGTTTTTTATTGTAAGGTTGAACGTCATCTCTTACAATAAGTTTATCATATTTGAGAGTAGCAAATTTACCCTCTTGCCTGGCTCGAGTGAGTTGTGGTTGCAAATTCTTTCGAATTGCTATCACATCTTTTGAGAAATCTTGTGCGATGAAGATTTGACTACCCTTTAATTTGCTCGCATTCTGTATTACCATCAGTTTCGAAAGAAAACTAATGAATCCGACGAGAATAGGGCGACTTCTGTTCTCTATGTTTTTACCTATACGCCTAACAAAATCCATATCTTTCACATCAGTATTTACAGACTAGACAGTAATACTGGTTTCACAAAAACAGGGGTGTCCCAAATTCCAACCCTGTCCCATATTACCAACTTCTCCTCTATACAAATGGACAAACTCTTTTCCATTCTTTTTCTACGGATGCTAAGGCTAAGATGGTAGCCTAGAGCTCAAATTTTGTACAAATGGAGGGCAAACATTTATTTTCCCCAAATTTAAATAGATATTGTATTAAATATTATTACATGAAACACAGCTACTAAAAAATACTTTTTAAAGCTAAAATACCATCTTGTTTTAGGTACTACAGCCCATTTAGGGCCTTTACCTCCACATTAACGGCTTTCCAAACATAAAATACATCTTGTAATCATAAATTTATGTTTATTTCAAAATTCCATTTAAAATTTTAACCCAAAAGTTACATTTTTTTTTTTTTAAATTTAATGTTTACGCTGCAAAAACTCTGTACTTGATGAATTATTAAAGTTTAAATCTCGTCTCCTGTAAGCACATAAACATAACTAAGTATCCAATTAAAAATGCATATTTAAATATTTTTAATTAAAAACCCTTTTTTAAAGAGAGAAAAATAAAAAAATGCCGGCACACGTTAAGTCTATTTATACAAAAACGTAAGAGCTTATATTTCTTTCACACCTCGCGCCTTTTATTTAGAAATGCCCTAAAGGGTTGCCAACTTTTTAAACAGTAATTACTTAGTGGCATAAAATTTAATAATTCAATACTAAAAATTTAGCAGCATCTCTCACTGATTAAAAGTATCTGAGAGTAAAAAAAGATGAGTTATTGTTTACAGCGGCAAAGAAAGTAAATTTCTTACTTGTCCCATTATTAAAAGAGAAAAAAAGGTGATCATTTATGTATTTTGAGTAAGAAATGTTTTGATTTATTTGATTTATTAAATCATAATATGAATGCAGTAATTCAAATCTGATGTTTTTGGAGAAAATTCTGGACCTTACATACATAAGGCTAACTCCTCTCCCATTCAATGTACAGCGTCAAAACCCCCAAAATGCCCATCTACATGAAATTCCGAATCGAATGACACCTCATTCATGAAAATCGGTCCATGCGTTTAGGCGCTACATAGTTTACAAAAAAAAAGGTAAGATTTTCTGAAAATGCTTGTTTTTCGCAATTTTCAGCAATTTTTTTTCTCAAAATCTATTAGATCTGGGTTGTTGCAAAAAAAAATTACAGATATAAAGGAGGATTTGCCCTTTATTTTAAAGAAAATTTGAGAATTTTATCTTTATTAGTAAAAGAGAAAAAAATTGGTCAAAGTTGGGTGTTCTCCAACGAACCGCTTTTTCTGTGCACTTTTTGACAATCAACCCTTGTCCTACCGAGCAGTTCTAATGTGGAGATTAGGTATACGTACATCTCTTCAAATAAATCAGTTTCACTTGTTAGCTCATTAAAAGAACCTGGCTTTTCAACTAAATTGAAGCGTGCAGCTGCGAACTCTTTATGAAGGCGAAGGAATTGTTGTCTCTTTGATTGCTCCATGATGCTTAGCAAGTTGTTTCGAAAATTCAATAGTTCTTTCAAGATCTTAAAAAAGAAACATTGGTCTTGAGCCACAATTTGAAACTCTTTTAAACGATTGAATAACTAAATTTAGAAAATTCAACGCTATCCAACGTTTTCCTTTATTACCGTGAAAGGAGTGCAGTAGATTATTTTTGAAATTAAAAATTAGTGAACAAATATAAATAAATAAAATATTTTCAATTTGAAAATATATAAATAAGGATATATATTCATACATGAATAGCAAAATGAGAAAGCAAAAATATACTGCATTGATGAAAACTTTAATATAAAAGTTTTCTATATTAGATGGAATATTATTGGACAGTTGTTTGACAGATATACATGTTCCAAACCACAGGTGTCTTTGTGCATTTGATGTATGTAATATTTGTTGTTTGTCTACCATAGTGTTTGATATGCAGAAATATATATAATATATATGTATATTGTACATGTCGTGTATGTCTATGCGATGAATATGTCTAACTCTAAAAAGTTCTGTATGTTATTAAAAGATTTTTTTAAAAAATTATCATTCAGTTTGCATTTGTTTTTCTTTCTTTTGCACTAAATGAATAGATCTGGAGATAACATTTTTTAATCACGAGCTTTTTGTAGTTATTGTTATTTAAAATGGGAGACGTTACTATCGGAAATTGTTACAATTTTTTTCGATCAAGTCACATTATTGTTGGGGAAAATTGCTTGTCGCTCTCTCTCTAGTATTTTCCAAAAACCATGCCTTTATGAAGATCTTATTTTGCGAATTCGGTATAATCTTTGAACCTTTATTTTTTCCTTTTTCCTGATTGCCATGCCTCAAAACAATGTTACTTCAAAGCACAGTCGAAGGTCCAAATGATAATGTTCTTAATGCATTATAAAACAGTTAGTAGATATCCACTTCCGTTTCTTTTGTGTCGTAATTCCGGTAAATGTAAATTTTTTTATCATCTCAAGTTCACACTTAAAAAAATCTGTCAACAATACTCCATGCATTCAACTGTTATTGAATGAATTTCAATTTCTTCGTTTACTTCAGTTAACATTGCATACTTCTGTGTTACTGTATGAATTGGATCGAAATCTTACTTATTCAAAGTCGGCGTTAGTTACAATTAAAGGAAACAAAACACAAATGGAATTAAATAAAACAATTTACAGAATAAAATAAACAAAATAAAATGTATAATAACAGCGGTAAAAATTAATGATAGTTAAACGTAGCAGCAGAATGGGGATCCCAGCAATTCCCTTAGGGTTCTTTCAACCTAAACTTCTCATATAAAAAACGTTATATACATAACATTTAAATGGAGGTGTGCCTGCAGCTCCACTACGCGTATACGTATGCTTAAAGTATTCCCCTAGAGTGTAATATCAACTTTCGAATCCCAGTTTGCGAACTGTATACACCACTGTTTTACCAAAATAGTTGTTCCTTTCTCTAAGGCCGATGCTTGGCTTACTGCTTAATGTTTTGGCTGTAGCCATTTATAAAATGGGTATTTATACTTATATTAGTTATGGTAAAATTACTTAATTGGAATTTAGTACGAGGGTCGTTTGAAAAGTCCGTGCAAAAATAAAAACTACTTAATTGTTTGGGGTAAACCTTTTTTATTTTTCAACATAGTCTCCTTTTAGGCTTATACACTTCGTCCAACGCTGCTCTAGTTTGTTGATCCCTTCCGAATAATAGGATTTGTCCAAGTCTGAAAAATAGCCATTCGTTTCTGCAATCACCTCATCGTTTGAATAAAATCTTTTTCCCGCCAGCCATTTCTTCATATTGGAGTAGTCCGAGGGAGCCAAGTCTGGAGAATAAGGGGGATGTGAAACGAGTTGGAACCCTATTTCCATTAATTTTGCGACCACAACTGCTGAGGTGTGAGCTGGTGCGTTGTCGTGATGGAAAAGGACTTTTTTGTGGGCCAATCGTGGGCGTTTTTCTTGCAGCTCGGTTTTCAAACGATCCAATAACGATGAATAATATGCACCTGTAATAGTTTTACCCTTTTCCAGATAGTCGATGAGGATTATTCCTTGCGAATCCCAAAAGACAGTCGCCATAATCTTTCCGGCCGAAGGAACGGTCTTCGCCTTTTTTGGCGCAGATTCCCCCTTGGTAACCCATTGTTTAGATTGTTCTTTGGTCTCAGGAGTGTAGTGATGTATCCATGTTTCATCCATCACCATATCATGGATTTTATCAATGATTTCTGGAATAGTAACCTCAACAGGGCGTCCAGAACGTTCAGCATCACTTGTGCCCATATGGCCATTCCGAAAATTTTGAAACCACTTATAAACTGTTCTAATCGAAGGTGCAGAGTCACCATAATGTTTATCAAGCTTCTCTTTAGTCTCTTGAGGCGTTTTGCCTTTCATAAAGTAGTGTTTAATCAACACACGAAATTCTTTTTCGTCCATTTTTTGAAAATCACTCGACTTCCTCGATTCAAACGAATGCCAAACACAAAGAAATAGACCGATCTGACTGAAACTTGGTGTGTGTTCTTCCAAGAGATGCTACTAACTAAACATAACCTCGATACGCGCCAGTGGTGCTATCTCTCTGACTTTGCACGGACTTTTCAAACGACCCTCGTATTTTATAACCTTTATTTCTTTTCTCGTTATTACCTTCTCTAATCTAGATTTCTCGACAAACGATCGAAACTTTCATTAAACAACAAACGACTTATCTACACCATGATACTCAAACCTATCTGGACTTACGGAAAGGAACTTTGGGGCTCAGCCAAGGCTTCCAAAATCTACAAAATCCAATCGATTCCAATCAAAAACACTCCAACATATCGCTGCGAATACTCCTTACTTTGTTTCTAACTCAACCTTGCACCAAGAGCTACTTGTTCGCTACGTTTTTGAAGCTGTAAGATCTCGTTACGTTAAGTTTCACGTCTCCACTTACTCAACATCCTAATCCGCCTAGTTTCCCAACTTATTGCATTACTAGGAAATCCATTTAAGACCGTTGAAGCGCCATGTGATCTTCTAAGGCACAGTAGTAAAATGCTTCTTCATTGGGTGAATTCTGTTCAGCTTCACTTGTTGCAGAAATGTACTGCAGTTGTGAAGCTGATTTAAGATCAAAAAAAATTCTTTATTTGCTGTCTAATGAATTCCATTTTTTAAATGTTTTTAAAAGGAAAATTTCGAAGTAAACCCATTGGGTGGGTATACCTTATACTTCCTCAATAACAACTTAGAATAAGAATTAGGTAACACAAACCACAATTAGCTGAATAGAGAAAATAAAACCATAGAAATGCCAGCCAGCATTACATAACCTGGAAACATGGCTAGTAAGTTTTATATAACGGTGCGCCATATTTACTTTCAAATCCTCTTTAGATGTTCTGGAAGTGTGAACATTACAATGGCTTCCACACCGCCGACCAAAATGTAAACTGGGGTGTAAAGTTTGCGTTGTCCCTTTAGTCGATTTCTCTTTTAAATATCTTAACAATGATGGTTTTCTTAATGATAACTTGAGGAAATATTTTCTTGAATATTGAAAATTGGGGTGAATTAAGAGGAGCGTAATTTCAGTGTAATTCACAGTTACACACAATGTTTGTGATTTAAGTACTAAAGGTAAACGTTAGATGGTTAAAAATGAACGAGTTACAACCTAGAAAATTACATTAAAAGATGGTCGTCTGAAGGTTCACTACACATTTTCTTTTAATTTCTTACAACGTTATATTTTGTACTTTATCCGCTCTTAGCGCGCAAGTTTATGGTACCCTTGACTCGTTTCGACAAAGTGAGCAAGTGTAGTGCGATGAGGTAACGGAAATGAAGTCGAAATCTCTTTAAAATATAATTTTTTATATTCAGGGAGAATTTTGTTTCAGTATTAGCAACATCTCGGCAGACGGACTGATTGTTTATATTGTTTGTAATTATAAATATATAATAATATTATTTTATTTATACAAAATTATCAATAAACATCATTATTAATATTATTATTAGAAAATTAAGGTTTTGAAATTGCTTCTGTTTGTAATTTTAAATTGATATTAATGAAATTTTAGAATATAACCAAATGCAGTGCCTTCTGTACACAGCTTACTATTCTATTCATCTCAATACTTACTTATTCGGCTCCACAGTCCTTGGTGAACTTTGGGCTCCCTAACAATTAATTTGCAGCCATCTCTGTCTAAAGCCATTCTTCTCCAGTTTGCTACTCCCATTTTTAACAGGTCCTCTTCCAGGTCAACGATCCAGCTTTTACGAGGACGTCCTCTTTTTTTCTCTTTGTCTCCTGGAAAGCTTTTTTGGCCATTCTGCCATCCTTTCTAGAGGTCCTAACCAGCTGATTCTTCTGGTCCTATTAAACTTAACAATATCTTTATGCTGTTAAGGTCATCCAATTCTTGGTAGATTTTGACGCGCCATGCGTAATATGGGGCCGAAGATACGTCTCAATATCTTCCTTTCGAAGATCCTTAGGGCTTATGAATTGCAGGGTCGACTTTAACATCTACTAGAGGCCATAGTAATGCTCTCAATATGAACCAAACTTTTTCTGAAATTTAAACCCAGCTTGCCTGTTTGGTAATAATTCGGTGTCCTTCCCAGAAACTGCTTTTTCGGTGGAGGTAGGAGAAAACTACCTTTCTTTTTCTTTTTTCTTTTAACTTATTTACCCAGATAAAAAGTGGTCCACGAAGCGAAAGAAGTGGTAATAATCAGGGGATGCGTAAAAATCTATTCTGTAAAGAATTCGGCCATATTGAGTTCTGCTTTTTGGAGCGGAAAATACTTGATTATTTCTGTTCGAGATAGATTGTATTATACAGTTTTTCCTGTAAATTTATAAGAACCTACAGCAACTTTTGCTTTATTTCTGAGTAAATAACATTTTTTTTTTACTTTTTGCTGGAACAGCAACCAGGAGAGACAGAATTCTGTTGATATTGAAAGTTATTTCTAAAAGAACAAAAAAAATTTAAACAAATCATAATTAATTCCGTTTATTGTTTTCCTTAAAATTTTCTCCATTTCCTATTGATTGATGGAGATTTATTGCGTTTAATAATATTTTAAACACAAAAAGGAAATGTAAACAAGATTTTTCAGTGATTTCGACTGAACTGGGAACCTAAAAGTGAGATTCTGGGTTATTTAACAACAAATACGAGTAAAGATTATTTCACCTTAAGTTTGGGTATTTTTTAAACTTTTTAATACCCGGTTATTGAACCACAAGGTGTATTAAAAAGGCTTAAGGTTCTCTCCTGATTAATACAGATAGATAGTTACTTAAAGTTGTGTTTCCCCCAATTACTTAGTACATTTTTTAGATTCAATGTTGT
This sequence comes from Rhodnius prolixus, assembly GCF_049639745.1. Lineage (NCBI taxonomy): Eukaryota > Metazoa > Arthropoda > Insecta > Hemiptera > Reduviidae > Rhodnius > Rhodnius prolixus. The sequence goes on along the minus strand of NW_027411634.1, from coordinate 10,578,318 downwards.
AACCGCAAAATCCTAATAGATGTCAGAAGCTGCCGCATTTGGCTAAAATTTTATTACAAATTTGGAGTGACCATTGGACGGCCAGAGTGACCGTTCGTCAAAACATTAAAAAATTAATTTCTTTCTCGTACGCTCGGCCTGGCCAGTGCCACTCTAATAACGTTATTGCCACTTGTAAGTCATTACCACCTTGTACGAGGGTCGTTTGAAAAGTCCGTGCAAAGTCAGAGAGATAGCACCACTGGCACGTATCGAGGTTATGTTTAGTTAGTAGCATCTCTTGGAAGAACACACACCAAGTTTCAGCCAGATCGGTCTATTTCTTTGTGTTTGGCATTCGTTTGAATCGAGGAAGTCGAGTGATTTTCAAAAAATGGACGAAAAAGAATTTCGTGTGTTGATTAAACATTACTTTATGAAAGGCAAAACGCCTCAGGAGACTAAAGAGAAGCTTGATAAACATTATCGTGACTCTGCACCTTCGATTAGAACAGTTTATAAGTGGTTTCAAAATTTTCGGAGTGGCCATATGGGCACAAGTGACGCTAAACTTTCTGGACGCCCTGTTGAAGTTACTACTCCAGAAATCATTGATAAAATCCATGATATGGTGATGGATGACAGAAGAGTGAAGGTGCGTGAGATTGCTAGTGCTGTGGGCATCTCGAATGAACGGGTACATAATATTTTGCATCAACATTTGGACATGACAAAGCTATCCGCAAGATGGGTGCCGCGATTGTTCACGCTTGACCAAAAACGAAATCGTGTGAAGTGTTGCAAGGACGGTTTGCAGCTGTTCCAGAAGAATCCGCAGGACTTTAAGCGTCGTTTCGTCACTGTGGATGAAACATGGATACATCACTACACTCCTGAGACCAAAGAACAATCTAAACAATGGGTTACCAAGGGGGAATCTGCGCCAAAAAAGGCGAAGACCGTTCCTTCGGCCGGAAAGATTATGGCGACTGTCTTTTGGGATTTGCAAGGAATAATCCCCATCGACTATCTGGAAAAGGGTAAAACTATTACAGGTGCATATTATTCATCGTTATTGGACCGTTTGAAAACCGAGCTGCAAGAAAAACGCCTACGATTGGCCCACAAAAAAGTCCTTTCCATCACGACAACGCACCAAATAAAAAAGGTTTACCCCAAAAATTAAGTAGTTTTTATTTTTGCACGGACTTTTCAAACGACCCTCGTATTTAGTATTATTATTTTGTATAAGGGTTCTCTTGTAACCTTTGTATTTAGTACAATTATTTTGTGTACACATTTCGTTTGCCTATTATGTTAAGTTTCAATCATATTTACGATTTTTCTGTTACTTTTGCGTTAATGTTCCTTTCTTTAATGTTCAATTATAATAGCACAAGAGAGCCATTTTAATTGGCTCCCTGTGGCCCCGTGTGATTGGCTACCGGAACCTACCTCTTCTTAGGCTGGAGCTATCCCGCCAGAGGCGTCCTTAAGAGTATTTATGTTTTGGTGCTGGATAGGAGTATCGTCTCGGATAGCCTGGTGCTTGAGAGAAGGACCTTAAAGGGATCTCTTTCACTTTTAGCCGGTCACAATGTCATCAGGCAATTTGAGCTTTTACATTACATAATGCCAGGCGCCACGGTAGCCGAGCGGGTTAAGAGGCAAGACCTGCAAAGCTAATATAAATTGTGGTACTGGGTTCGATTCCCGGTCTTGGCCTTGGATTTTATTTAATGGTTAAATGAGAAATAGTAAAGTACGTTTGCTAGTCGCCTCCGTCCACGACACCTAATAAATGGTAGTTGGACGTTAAGCCCCGCCTGAAAAAATAGGCGATTACTTTACATAATGCCAATAATGCATTCTAAAAAGTCTTCCTGGCTTTTGAGATTGAATCAAGTAAAAGATCACGAGTTGTTTTGGTCCTCAGATTTTTCCCTTTCTAGGAGCATCTTACACAGCCAACACTCTCCGTTATCGTACAGTGTTGGCTGTAACGTCAGAACACTTTCCGAAGGGCCAATGGTACAGTCGGTTCGGTTTTTTTGGAGATCAGCTGATCGCACAGCTCACAGATTTGTCCAATTTGTAAAAAAAAACTTTTTTTGGGTGAGGGGGGCCTTAGAGGTCCTCTAAACCGGATATTAACTGCAGAAATTAGGCACGATCACAATACTTCTTCAGTAAAGTAAAGTAATCGCTTATTTTTTCAGGCGGGGCTTAACGTCCAACTACCAATTAGGTGTCGTGGACGGAGGCGAATACCAAACATACTTTACTGTAAATTTCTTTTATTAACCATTAAATAAAATCCAAGGCCTAAAGACCGGGAATCGAACCCAGTACCACACTGCATATTAGCTTTGCAGGTCTCGCCTCTAACCGCTCGGCTACCGTGGCGCCCAATTCAAGCGACAATTACTTTGACTCTAGCGGCGTGGTTCTTGATGAATGATCAACCAAGGACTTCTTCAGTATAATATCGCTATGCTACATACATACATTGTAATTATACTCTAGTATGATATAGTAAGAGAATGTAATTATTCACATTCGAGGCAGTAAATCACAACACGTGCTCTTCTAAATGTTAGCGCAATTACCCAGCAAACAATGCTACCACGCAGCTTACATTATAATTAAGGCTTACAGATGTTTCCTGTGATAAAAGCTAAACAAAAATAAAAAGAAAGCAAGCCATCTGTAAATTAGTACGAGGCGCTGCCTGGTAGCGGGCGGGTTCATTAGTGTCCAGACAGATCCACTGCCCACTTGATTGCTGCTGCTAGCTCTCTCTGTTCACTAATATATTATAAACTAACTGCGAACTGGCATCACTTCCCCATCAACATTTTGTATCAATTATTTGTTTTTAGAGAATAGTCTTTTTTAATACATTTTTCTTTTTCATCAATTTAATGTTTATGTCCGTCCATTTTTTTTTTTAATAATGGCGTCCAAGGGTACGGGATCTGAGCCAGACCATCGCAGCCCGCCCAGAAAGCTCTGCTCGAATAGTGAACTTCCGACCTCTTCTACAATATTGTAAGATAACCCCTGTGCTCCAGGTCTTACAAGATACACCATTAAAGGATGTGGTTCTCCAGTTCTTTGTCACATTCTTTCCGTCGGTTAGTAATGACCACATTACGTAGTCTATGATCCCTCTTTAGCCAGCTAATCTTATTGCCTTCCATCTCCTGGCATGTTTCGCAAAGGCGAAGCTAAAAAAATATTGATATATTATTATCTTAACTTCAAAACATAAAACTGACACTCAACTTGCTGGCGTATTACTATGAGATAAATTCTTGAACGTTTCCTTTAAAAAAAGGATTGTTCCTTCTTCTTAAAGATTTCTGCCCCATTCATCAGTTCCCTCACCGCATTGACATCATTTCATTTCTCCTTGAACAGACAGTATCTTAACTGTCCGAATATGTTCCTGGATACTACACAGTCGTTTGATCGATTATATCTGAACATTTTTTCTCTTTCCAGTTCCTGAGACCCATACAGACGCTATTTTTATAGACCGAATACTTCTAGACTTATTTTCAATCTTGCAAAAAGAAGCTAGTAAAAAGTTTTGGAACACAAAAGAAGTAAAGGGCTTAGTAGTACCCCTTTTTTGTCTTCCAACAACTTATATTAAATTGATTTTTCCGAAAAACTTTTATTTAAGGGCAAATGTGGCTTTTCTACAACAAGTGAAGCTGATACGTACAACATGTTAATGGAATAAATACATAAACACATGAATACCCATTGGTGAAACTCCCAAAGTGGTACAGTTCATTATTGTCGTTTTTTTCTTGGTAGAGTAGTAAGTTGGGACACTAGTGGATTAGGATGTGAGGTAATTGAAGTATGGAATTTAATGCAACGGGGCTCTTACAACTTCTGAAACATAAGGAACAAGGAAATCTTGGTGCAAGGTATGATTAGAAACAAAGTAAGGAGCATTAGCGATTCTACGGAGTGTTTTTGACTGGAAGGATTGGATCCTGTAGATATTGTTGGTAGCTTTGGCTGAGCCCCAAAGTTCCATTCCGTAAATCCAGGCAGGTTTCAGTATCATAGTGAGAGATAAGTCGTTTATTGTTTAGTGAGAGTTTAGATCGCTTGTCTAGAAGTCTAGAGAGAAGTTTGGAGTTCTTACCGTTTGAGTCTAGTGTGTGGATTCCAGGTTTAGGCGTTTGTCTATGAAGAGTCCTAGGTACTTACCACAATCTGTTGTAGGAAGAGGAGTGAGGTTTAGGTAAACGGATGGAAGAATAGTTCACCTTAGGGAGAATGTAATGTAATTTACATTTGCTTTCATTAATTTTAATTCTCCATTTCTTTAGCCAAGGCTCAAGAGAGTCTATATGGGATTGAATGGAGCGATAGGCCAGGACCGAGTCTGCAAATGTGTTTAAAACCTTTCTGTAAAGTATTTTCTCAGCATAATTTATGGTCTTATGGATTACTTAACATTATTTACAATAACTACGTTACCAAAAGTACAAACTCGATGAAAAAGGGCTTTCTTTTAAATAATTTTTTTTAATTTTAAGCGTTTTTTATCCTGAAATTTCTACTTAGATGAGAATAAGTGTAATATTAGTGTAAACAACTTTTTAAAACGTAAATTTTAAAATAATTTAATTGGTTAAATAGCGGCCGGAAGAATATGGCGAAGAATTGCTATGAAAATTGATTTTCTTTGCTTTCCAGAAAGGAAGTAGTATTTTAGCGTTCACCTAAGTTTCCTTTGCTTGAATAACATTGAAGGAAGTAAGTGTTTAATATAAATTCTGTTTGTACAGAGTTTATCATTTAATTCAGAGTACAGAACAAGTTGAGAGAAATTGTGTTGTATTATTCTGGATTTGTTTCTATAAATGTAAATAGAATTAGAATGAAGAGATATGCGCTGTTCTCCCCATGTAAACTATCACACACATATTATATAACGCTGTAGCTGACAAAGATAGTCCGACTGTGTAATTTAAATGATATGAGAACGTGCAAATTAAATATACAACAAAGCATTTACTAAAACATGGCGTCAACTTAGTGTTGCTTGGCAAGCTTGATGGGTAAGCTAGAAGTTGTGATGTACACAAACGGATGGGTAAACTGTCTGCTAGAGTTGATGAAACCCAGTGCCACCGCCTCCGCGCACAGACTGTAGATGTAGAGGCGCATATGTGTTGTTACTTTGTGTGCAGACAGATCTTGAGGAACCCGTTTTTCCAACTACATTCACCTGTGTATTTTCTCTCACCTGTTTTTCTTCTTGTGCCTGTATTGCCGTTTGTAGTTTTCTCAAACATTCTCAGACGTTGGGCTATCTCTTTCTAAAAACAACTTGTTCTACACTGGGAAATGAACGCCCACACTGATGGCAATTTTACAAACTACTTTTACACTATCGCAATCCTAACAAGATTTTTTGTTTTCTTCTTACTACTTTTTCCTAGTTTTTCCAACTACAACTAGGAGAAAACTTAGTTTTCACTGTTGCTTTTAGTTTTCTTTAGTTACATTGTTGTCGCCAGACTTTTACATTTTATTCAATTTAAACAATGGTTCTCCAAACTATTCAATTCTTGTCCAGGACGACGATTCCCACAGTTGTCAATAAAATGGGAAAAAGAATCTGTTACAACATGGAATTATTATGTTACACCAGTCTAGTTGGAGCACACCACATCATCTAACTAATAATTGCAAGCAACATTCTTGACTAAATTTACTAAATATCTACAAATAGCTTAATATTATTGATGCAGACAAATTACTCCACTCTGTATCCACTTTTATCGCTGAAATGATAATAAGAATTCCAAATCTCTTGATACAGAATGTATTTTTTGCAGTAAGTGGATTCAAAATTTTAGGTTTTGAACTATTTATTAGCGTGAATGCAATAAGTTGCAACGGTTACGCATGGCTAAATGATATTTTAATGCAAAAAATAATTTAATTTAGTGCAATTTAATATTTTAGGGCGTGCAGTTAGTTCAAAAGATACAAATTGAACAGAACTTAAACAAAAAATAATAAATCACATAATGTAGAAATAACCATACTACGAATCGTAAATGAGAGATAAAATTCTAAATTAAACTATAACTTAATTATAACAGTACATTATAACTTACAACAATCATTAAGCATGGATGAGAGCAACATTACTACGTCAATGGTATAATTGTAAATATTAAGACAGTCAGATTTCGATGAAGGTGATAGTAAATTAAAATTAAATAGTTGTTCCTCTCTGCTAATAGTGGTTACAATAGATAAGTGAGGTAGATATTTTAATGTAACAGATTCATAAATCGGACAGATAATGAATAAATGAAATAAATCTTCATTTTCATGGAGATTACAAAGAGTACAGAGCTGGTTAGGATTTATTAAGTAGGCTATTGCTTTGTGGATGATTTTAATAGAGAAATTACGGCATGTTCTAAGTTGGAACAATATGGTAAAAGATGATTTTGAAAATCCGAGATATTTAAAGGAATATTTCTAAAATAAATACTATAATTTGAGGAGTATAGTCTGGCTACATCAGTATTGTGTAAATTGGCCTCATACATTGACAAAATTGCATTTAAATTTTTACGAATTACATAAGGATCCTGCATTTCCCAAAAATGGAATCTTTTTTTTTTAAATCAAATAGCTTACTCAGAGACGATGGACTATATGTTATCGAGATTTAAACTCTCAAAGGTCAAATAGATTAATAAAAACTTTAATATCACTATCGATGAGTCCAATAATCGAAGAGACCCGTAATAAATAAAATAAATTTCCCAATGGACCAATATATCACTCGTGCAAAAACATTTGGACAGTTGTAAAGAAAATACTATGCACATTTCGCCGCTACGGCCAACTTTAATTTGGACATGTTCGTTTACAAAACTGACTGTATCTAACAAAAGGACGAACAAGTAACAAAATAATGGCGTACTCGTTTATGAAGTAGTTACTTGATTTCCTGGTGGAACAATAAAGGTTACAAAAAGTTGATCTCCTCTCAACCCCCCCCCCCCCAAAAAAAGGTTGCAATAATTGGAGATGTTTAAATAGAATTTATAATTTTATTGCTAACACCAATGAGGAGTTAGAATTGTCTATAGGATTCCGTCGGGCACATTATTTTTAGGAATTACTATAGTGAAAAAGTTTTAACTTTTAGTGGTTTCATTTCTTAATCAAAATAGTAAATGAAATTGGCAATAGTCTTGCTTTTTTGTAATTCTATGCGTAAATATAATTTGTATAGATTCACTAATGAAATCCAACGTTTGGAAGTAAAGAAGAAGTAAGGGTTTAAAAGAGCTATCGAATTATATACTGAGTATATCCTAGTTTTGCAATATCTGGATTCAGAGACTGAGAACAGATAATCTTCTTTAAGGCAGATAGATGTTTATCCAGTCAATCTTGATCTGAATGCCGTTTTGTTTCATTTTACAGACGGAAATAGTTGCTCACACAAGGACATACTCCAAAAATAATAGAAAATTTTTAGGTACAGCGAACATTTTTGGATATTTCTCACCTAAATAAGAATATATTTAGAGGATTCCAACTTCGTCTTTTAAAACCGAATCATCCTGGAATTCCACTGAGAGTGGCCGACATATCGCTTCAAAAGATCGCCGGAAGTAGTCACCGTGTTTATACAAGCCCAGACCTCAAGGAAAGGCCCTGGGCTATGTGTATACTCGATCTTCAGTAGACAAAAGGGTTAACGAGGAAAATGTGTGTACGGCATTGCCTCGATCTCCCCCTAAGGGCTGTTTTCTCCATATCAATTTTTTTTCTATTTCCTTTTTATTTCAGAACCTCGGGGGCCACAAAAAAATTACCCCGGGGGGGGGCCGCCAGTTTTGACACCGCTGATATACAGTCGAACCTCCCATAAAAGGACACTCTCACTAGCGGCCACCTCCATTTACGGACAGTTTTTGGATTTCCCCGTTTTACCCCAATACACTTTCTATATAAAAGAACCTCCGTCCTACGGACACTCTACATAACGACCGCGGACATTGTTTTTGGGGAACGGATTATATGTTTCACCTCCCACCAACGACCACCTTATTATTAAAAGTTCGTTTGACGCGGTGATAAAAATAATTATCCCCTCTCAAGTTTTTGTTTTTTTCTGGTTTTTCCTAAAGTTTCCTCTATAAGCTCATACATCTTGTACCATTTTAATCATTTTTCAATATTACTTTGGACGAACAATATTTTTTGTGGTTAACTCTAGAACAGAAAATAAATGTGTTAGAAGATTTTGCAAAAATCAAATCGAGTCATCGTCAACTTGTCGAAAGGTTTGTTCCATTTTTTCTAATAATAGATGATAGTATGATGGTAATTTTACCATAAATTATTATTGTTATGAATAAATGTGATGGTTATTATAAAAATTATTAATTAAGTCAACAATATGTAGTTTTTTGAATAATTAAGAAAAACTTGATGCACATAGCTGCAATAATTATGCAATTATGTACTTTTGAAATCTATTAATAATAAACAATTTTTAAATAGATATTTTTTCATTGTGAAACTTGCCTACCTCCTTCTAACGACCACCTCCAAACAGCGGTCACTTTGCTTTCCCCCGTAAGTGTCCGTTATTGAGAGGTTCGTCTGTATTCCCATATCTTTTTTTTTTTCATTTATTTATTTTTTTATTGATTTTTAGCATCGCTTTTCTTAGTTTAGACTATAGAGAATCATCATAACTTTCTTGTAATAAATTATAAAATCTGATTCTTCAGCTGAATTTTGTGGACAATCATTGACCAAAAAACTGTGAAATTGGTTGTTCTGTTGATTCCTAAGCGAAGTATAAAACTTTCTGCCATTTTTAGTTTTTGACCAATTTTTTAAAAAGACTTCTTTGACTCATTGGTGCTTAAAACGGACATTTCTATTGGAAACTAAAAAAAACTTTGAAATCAGAACGACTATAATCCTTTATATACTTCTCTCATTTCATTAGAGTAATATAAAGTTAAAAAGAAAATAGATTTGTGATACATACGAGGGTCGTTTGAAAAGTCCGTGCAAAAATAAAAACTACTTAATTTTTTGGGGTAAACCTTTTTTATTTTTCAACATAGTCTCCTTTTAGGCTTATACACTTCGACCAACGCTGCTCTAGTTTGTTGATCCCTTCCGAATAATAGGATTTGTCCAAGTCTGAAAAATAGCCATTCGTTTCTGCAATCACCTCCTCGTTTGAATAAAATCTTTTTCCCGCCAGCCATTTCTTCATATTGGGGAACAAATAGTAGTCCGAGGGAGCCAAGTCTGGAAAATAGGGGGGATGTGAAACGAGTTGGAACCCTATTTCCATTAATTTTGCGACCACAACTGCTGAGGTGTGAGCTGGTGCGTTGTCGTGATGGAAAAGGACTTTTTTGTGGGCCAATCGTGGGCGTTTTTCTTACAGCTCGGTTTTCAAACGGTTCAATAACGATGAATAATAAGCACCTGTAATAGTTTTACCCTTTTCCAGATAGTCGATGAGGATTATTCCTTGCGAATCCCAAAAGACAGTCGCCATAATCTTTCCGGCCGAAGGAACGGTCTTCGCCTTTTTTGGCGCAGATTCCTCCTTGGTAACCCATTGTTTAGATTGTTCTTTGGTCTCAGGAGTGTAGTGATGTATCCATGTTTCATCCACAGTGACGAAACGACGCTTAAAGTCCTGCGGATTCTTCTGTCATCCACACTATGCCCACAGCACTAGCAATCTCACGCACCTTCACTCTTCTGTCATCCATCACCATATCATGGATTTTATCAATGATTTCTGGAATAGTAACCTCAACAGGGCGTCCAGAACGTTCAGCGTCACTTGTGCCCATATGGCTACTCCGAAAATTTTGAAACCACTTATAACTGTTCTAATCGAAGGTGCAGAGTCACCATAATGTTTATCAAGCTTCTCTTTAGTCTCCTGAGCCGTTTTGCCTTTCATAAAGTAGTGTTTAATCAACACACGAAATTCTTTTTCGTCCATTTTTTGAAAATCACTCGACTTTTTCGATTCAAACGAATGCCAAACACAAAGAAATAGACCGATCTGGCTGAAACTTGGTGTGTGTTCTTCCAAGAGATGCTACTAACTAAACATAACCTCGATACGCGCCATTAGTGCTATCTCTCTGACTTTGCACGGACTTTTCAAACGACCCTCGTACTTTGGAAAATGGATAAAATTGAGTAAAAATCTCATTTTATTGGGGTCAAATTTAATTTCAACTCGTCGATTATAGTAGCACTGAACTTTTAGTAAACTGTTCTGAAGTAAGAGTAGATTTGAACCTGCGGTCATATGTTAGAAGTTTTCTCCTTCCATGATGTGCGAGGTTTGAAATGTGGTTAATGTGGGATTTTCCCCCCACCAAAGTCTACAAATACAATGACACGCTTTTACACCATACACATACACACACACACACACACTAGTTCGAAGTTAAACAGATTTGCAGAGGCTAAGATACTCCAGAATTTGTGCAGAATTTTGTTTTCCTCTGTTATCCTAACCGCTGTCCTGGTTTTGGAGGAAGATACTCGTAAATAAGTAAGAAACTATCTTATTGGATGTTCTAACCCAGATGTATTATATGTACGATATATACTGAAATCATCTTCATTTGCTTTGTTATTACACAGTGTGGCCAACATGTATTCATAAATAATGAAAGATTGCTTTGTCTGATCCAACAAAAAAAAATAAATAAACAAATAAAATCTTCCCAATAAATTGCTCTAATTCAGAATCAAATTACCGTGAGATTTACCAAGGATTACTTGTCTAGAATTGTAATTAGAAACGAAAGAACTAATTTGCCAACTTCTAAAGCGAAGTTTAGATGGATGTTCCTCCAACTAACCACCATGAGGAGACATCCACTTCTAAATCTTGTTATTCCACATCCTTCTACTGCTTTCAGGACTCATTCATCTTTTTAGTGGTGAAATACATTATTGACCACATACTCGGTGAAAATATACTCTCTCTATCTCCAGTACATAATCCGACTTGGAACTCTAAAATAACCAGATAACGGAGGATGTTATTTTTTCCCCCTCATATAAATTTGTAATTCCTACAAAAAACGTAAAAATATTTTTGCAATTTCTATTATTTCTATGCGTCAAACAACTACAAGAAAGTTGACATCATAAAAAGTTTAATCCTAAATATTTAATAAAATAAATTATAAATAAAGTCAATAACAACTTTAAGTAGAAGCCTATTTTTTAAGGCAGGCTTTACGTCCAACTACCACAGTTAGGTGCCGTGGATGGAGGCGATTGGCAAGCATACTTTATCGTAAAGTTCTCATATTAAACAATAAATAGAATCGAGACTGGAGGAATCGAATCCACTAAACCAACAATACATCTTAGCGTTGCGGGTCTAGCCTATAACCGCTCAGCTTATGTTGTCGCCTTAACATAACTGGCAATTAACGACAGAGATTTAACAAAAATATTTCCAAGGTGTAATCCATACCATGAAGAAGACATAAATTGTTTGTATAAAACAAGGACTTTGTCGGCTGGTAAATTAGTCTAAATTCAATCTAAACTAAATGCCAGTTTGTATCTAGCCATTGTAATTGTGATTTGCTCATTTTATACTTTGGAGTCTTCAGTTTCGAATTCTACATCATTAAAGATATTGTCCGCTCGTACTTATTAGCTGCACTAATCTATCATACAGCTCCTTTATCTCGGATCGATCTTCGCCTATACAAGATACTGCAGTGAGCTCTTCTTTCTTAATATTTAAGCCGAAATATATCTAAATAATGCTCCTTAATTTTCGGTACACTAATACCAACGAAATAGCCTTTAAACGCAGCCTCCTCAATCCTTCTCTCAGTGTACCTTTCGTTTCCCTGTGTTCAAAAGGACAGTGAATAATAACACAGGATTGCCATTTATCGTAACAAAATTTTTTAACATACCATCCATAAAATGCCACCTTTACGAGGGTCGTTTGAAAAGTCAGAGAGATAGCACCACTGGCGCGTATCGAGGTTATGTTTAGTTAGTAGCATCTCTTGGAAGATCACACACCAAGTTTCAGCCAGATCGGTCTATTTCTTTGTGTTTGGCATTCGTTTGAATCGAGGAAGTTGAGTGATTTTCAAAAAATGGACGAAAAAGAATTTCGTGTGTTGATTAAACACTACTTTATGAAAGGCAAAACGCCTCAGGAGACTAAAGAGAAGCTTGATAAACATTATGGTGACTCTGCACCTTCGATTAGAACAGTTTATAAGTGGTTTCAAAATTTTCGGAGTGGCCATATGGACACAAGTGACGCTGAACGTTCTGGACGCCCTGTTGAGGTTACTACTCCAGAAATCATTGATAAAATCCATGATATGGTGATGGATGACAGAAGAGTGAAGGTGCGTGAGATTGCTAGTGCTGTGGGCATCTCGAATGAACGGGTACATAATATTTTGCATCAACATTTGGACATGACAAAGCTATCCGCAAGATGGGTGCCGCGATTGCTCACGCTTGACCAAAAACGAAATCGTGTAAGGACGGTTTGCAGCTGTTCCAGAAGAATCCGCAGGACTTTAAGCGTCGTTTCGTCACTGTGGATGAAACATGGATACATCGCTACACTCCTGAGACCAAAGAACAATCTAAACAATGGGTTACCAAGGGGGAATCTGCGCCAAAAAAAGGCGAAGACCGTTCCTTCGGCCGGAAAGATTATGGCGACTGTCTTTTGGGATTCGCAAGGAATAATCCTCATCGACTATCTGGAAAAGGGTAAAACTATTACAGGTGCATATTATTCATCGTTATTGGACCGTTTGAAAACCGAGCTGCAAGAAAAACGCCCACGATTGGCCCACAAAAAAGTCCTTTTCCATCACGACAACGCACCAGCTCACACCTCAGCAGTTGTGGTCGCAAAATTAATGGAAATAGGGTTCCAACTCGTTTCACATCCCCCCTATTCACCAGACTTGGCTCCCTCGGACTACTATTTGTTCCCCAATATCAAGAAATGACTGGCTCAAAAAAGATTTTATTCAAACGAGGAGGTGATTGCAGAAACGAATGGCTATTTTTCAGACTTGGACAAATCCTATTATTCAGAAGGGATCAACAAACTAGAACAGCGTTGGACGAAGTGTATAAGCCTAAAAGGAGACTATGTTGAAAAATAAAAAAGGTTTACCCCAAAAAATTAAGTAGTTTTTATTTTTGCACGGACTTTTCAAACGACCCTCGTATAAAGGGATCTCATAGCGGTAATCAAACGCAATGTAAAATTTGATATTCCTTCCGTTTATTCGTTCTTTTTATGAGATTAGAACTGATCACAAATACGCTTGCACAATAATTCAACACTTTTACGGACTTAGAGGTAATATTTAAAAAAAAATTATATCCAGGTGATAATTCGTCATCGAAGATTAGACTTGATTTCAATACTTTTTCTCTCCATTTTATTTTATTTTTATTTTTTGGGGAAAAACGCAGTTTTTTATTCAATAATTCTCTTTTCCCTCTCTCTCTCTCTCTCTCTCGGGGAAGCGGGAACAAAATAACCCGCATAAATAATTAGTGTAACAATTAATAGGTTAGGTTAGGTATGAATTAAATATTTCCCGGCTGTTTTAACGAAGCTAATCCAAAACTTAAGCAGGAGCTAATCCGATCTTAAATTACATCTCTAACTGGCTGGTAGAATATTTATCATAGTTCGGTTAAACTATAATACTGAGAGAGAGAGTGTATTCCATCTGTTGGACAAATAATCCAAGGCATTAACCCAAATAATCCATTTGATGCGATAGTATTGTACTTTAGAATTAATTTTCAATAATACTGTTTAGGAGATTATCAGTTTCTTTTTCCGTACAAAAAATATTTGATAGAAATTTTTGATAATATTATCATCACAAATAATTTGTCCACGCTACTAGAATAATTGTATGTCCCAAAAGTCGTGAATAAACTGAATAAAAGAATGAATTTCCTGGAATATACCATTCATCAGTTAAGTAGAGCATGAAAAATGATTTCGATAGAGTTTTTAATCTATTCTATCTTCTTTTTTTCAGATGGAATAAATGGGAAAAAGAAATCGGCAAATTTATGACAAAAAAGTAAAAATCAGTATTCAAATGGTTTATTTCTTTGCTTGCAAAAAATATTTTTATATTTCCAACCAGTCAGAGATGAATATTTACGTGGATTAAAAATAAAATGACGAAGCATCTCAGTGTTGTTGGATACTAATGTAGTTCACCCAAAATGGGGATTTACCATTTCTTTACTTTGTCTAACTTCATTAAGAAATGGTCCTCCAAAATCTGTGAAAATGATTTTTCATTTTTTTTTAATTTGTGCGTTTATTTATGCTACAATCAGGGCATTGGCGCTATAAGTAGCAATGATAGAAGGTGAATGGTAGATACAAACGAGTGGAGAAGTTACCCAGTGGTAACACTCCGAAACATTACCACTATTAGTCACTCTCTTCACTTGAGAGGAGATCACGAGGCCACACTGTCTCTTAAGGCATCTTGGCCGGGTTATCGCGAAGAGTTCTAGAAAAAAGATTTTGTGAGCTAGAGGATTTATATGAGATTGCAGGCTGAAGTGGAGTTTTTTGTATCGTGTTTTCAGCGACTTGTGCGATAAAAGGAATGTTAAGGTCAGGTTGAAGACATAAAATTGAGCTTTTACAATAGTTCGAAGTATTTTAGATTGAAGAGATTGAATCCTTTGGAGATTGGGTGCGTTTGGTTGAACCCCACAGATGGGTTTCAAAATAAAAATATAAATCAGTCTTCTGCTGTCTAGAGAGATCTATCGTCTAAGAGTCTTTTAAGTAGTCGTTAGCGTCTGTTTAGTTCTGTTCTTTTAAGTGTGGGGGTTCTAAGAATGTCTTCGGGTCTAAGTAAAGCCCAAGGTAGCGGGCAACGTTCAACGTACTACTGGTAGAGGTACCAGGTTACAGAAGACTGTACGAAGAGTAATGCCTCTTATTTAAAAACGAAAAATTGCACTTGATATTTAATTATTTGTAGACAAAATTGGTTAACCAAAAATACTTTTGCTGACCCAATTTTTCAGTTTCTTGTTTTCATCATTTTCTTGAAAACGAATCCAAAGTTTTTCCTCAGTTATATGTACACGGTGTTCATTTTAAGACGGCTCAAATGCATTTCATGCTTAAGCGGTTGATCTGAGCGAAAAATGGTAAAGGAAAAATTTGTTGCCCGTCACCTCTAGTTTTAGAATATGTGACTTGATTTTAGATTTCTGCCTGCATACGCTGCTGTCGCGCGACCAAAAGTAAAGGTTTGCTGTAGAGCCCTTTTTCATATACATAGTTATAAAAAGTAATGAAAGAAACCGGAAATCGCAATTCGATGTTTTCAAAACTAAAGGTGCTAGGCCATTTCAAAATCTGGTATTTATTAATCCTATTTCGATTTTTTAACTTGTTATCAAAGAGAAAGAAGAGCATGCGATAGGTCATTTTTATGCATTTTTTCATCCCCTTTCTACTAAAAATATTGCCAAGGCAGTAAAGCTAGTATTTTTCTTAATATCGGGAAATAAGTAGTTTTTCGAGTGATTTTTCTAAGAAAAATCAAATGTTAAGAGCTTTAGATGTTCTCAAGCATACACAAAATGGCTAAAAATTAATTTTACATCTGTTACAAACAAGAAGGTTTAATAATTTTTTGGTAATTTTGGGAGAGTTGCGTTTAATTACCAAAAAAATTGGAAACCTCCTGCCATGTATTTAAGTGATCAATATCTTTCATGTAAAGGATAAAACTTATTCCTTAATTTATCAAACAATGCACTTTACTCAACTTGTGAAGCATTTACTGTGCCTTCAAACGTGCCTCCTCAGATACAGAGAGCAGTTGATAACCTCCAGGCTAACCTGGCTTGCGAGCCAGAGGAGGAGAAATACCATTAATAATTACCAGATTTTTAAATGGCCTAGCACCTTTAATTTTGAAGATATCGAATTGCGGTTTCCGGTTTCTTTCATTACTACAGTATTTGAAAATGGGGTCAACTGCAAACCCTCACTTTTGGTCGCGCGACAGCAGCGTATGCGGGCAAGAATCTAAAATCAAGTCACATATTCTAAAACTAGAGGTGACGGGCAACAAATTTTTCCTCTACCATTTTTCGCTCAGATCAACCGTTTAAGCATGAAATGCATTTGAGCCGTCTTAAAATGAACACCCTGTATATAAATATAATATAACTCTGAGAATAGTAAAAAAAGATCTTGTCAATGTTTACGACTTATATTTTTTGCATAACTTCATTTCAGATTCTTTTCAGTTTCTCCATTTCTAGAGCGAAAATTAATTAAAATAATTTTGGAGTCAAAAAAATATACCTCTATGACCAACACTTCCATTAGTACTGAAATACGAATCACAAAACGAGCCTAAACGAGCTTGGAAATAAAATTTTTAACAAAATCAGTCTTGATTCCCCCAGAACTGGGAGTTTCAGTACAGTCAACACTGAAATCAGAGGCAAAAACCACGTAGTCAAAAAAAAAAAAAAGAAATGTAAATACACCAGCTAAACACATAAAGTTAGGCGAATAAAAATATTCAAAAGCTACCCACAACGTGGAACTGCATTGCCGCAAAATTCAGCTAACTTCTGTGACGTGGAAATGCTGGTTTACTTGTATTACTTATTCTGTGACGTAGGGTTTTTTTTTACTTTTTAATCTATTTTAAATGTTATTCCTTACTTTTATGTTTGAATTTAATTCTGTTGGGGTAAATTGTTTACAGGCGCACAAAATATGTATTTATATTTGATTTATCACTAAGCTTGTACCATACTAGCTCCTTTTAAGAGGAATTTTAAGGTAAATGGTTACCACAAAAACGCAGAACTTCAATTAAATTTAGAGATATGAATCAACAGCGCTTGCTCCATAATTAATAATATTGATGGCGGCCCCAATTCTATGTCCGATTCCTTTGTGACAATCCGACTCTTTGTACATTCTGATCAAATCACTAGAGAATGGCCAGACATTATCAACCCATTTTTTCGTGCTGATAACTCATGAACTATTCTTCTTCTTTGTCTTCGCTCTTGTGCCTTTCAGCGTCGAGCTTTAGATAGCTTAGGCCTTTAACCAACGTATGTACTTCTAGTCTGACCACTCTTTTGAGCCAATCGCCCGATGTAATCCAAATAGCCCAGTCTAGGTCTGCCTCTTGGTCTGCGGCCTTCAGATTTGGCCTCCATCAAGCATCTAATCCTCTCCTCTCCACTTCTCCTTCAGACGTGGCCAAACCATCCCCAACTGTCGATTCTCCAACTTGGTTACGAAGGGTTGCACCTCTAAGCTGCTCCTTATTGTTTCATTTCTAATTTTATCACGCTTAGTTTTCCCTTCGACCCGGCGGAGAAGTCTCACTTTGGCAGCTGTAACCCGGCTTGCATGCTTATCCAGCATAGTCCACGATTCTGCCCCATACTGAAGAAGAGGTAAGTAAACGGTATTGAAGACAGTCATTTTTATTTTTTTGCTAACCTCTCTTTTACTGACCACAGTATTCTTAATCAGACTGTAAGCTATCGAAGCCGTGGCTACAACCACCCGATTCAGCCATCCCGGCTAAACAAGACTCCTATGTACCTAAACTCCTCTACCTGTTCCATGAATGCCCCTTCAAACTCCACTGGGATTGATTCCAGTGTCCTTCCAAAGTGCTGATAACTCATGAACTCAATCGCTTTAATGACTATAGTTTAGTATTGGAATAGATTA
Source organism: Rhodnius prolixus (assembly GCF_049639745.1). Taxonomy (NCBI): domain Eukaryota; kingdom Metazoa; phylum Arthropoda; class Insecta; order Hemiptera; family Reduviidae; genus Rhodnius; species Rhodnius prolixus. Next base: position 10,560,470 of record NW_027411634.1, on the reverse strand, counting down.
TTATATTTTGATCACATTTGATCATCATATTTGAAACCAGAAAGAGTGTATTTAATCATCGCACCATTCTTTGAGGCTGCTCTACCACTGAAGGCTAAATTTCCTAAAGTTTGTATCATTTAAAACGTTCTTAACACTTCTGAACGAAGCTACGTCACCCTTCCCTCAAAATTACCTTCAATCATATGTTAGGAATTTTCTTTTATTGTGGTCAAATTTTTAGATTTACTCGTTTCTATTCATTATACAATGTTTAATACAACTGTTTGCTCCTAAAAACTTCAAATACGGTTTTAAGTTACGGTGGTTGCATGCACACATCATTTTACGCTTAGTAGAGCAAGAAAAGCTATTCTAATCGTTATTTAATAGAAGAAGAAGAAGTTTAAATAAAATGGAAAACAACTATTCTTAAAAGAGATGTTTCTACATATAAATATAGGTGTCAGGCGTTGGAGAGGTTAAGGTAGGCGTGGCAACCTAGGACAGGAACTTAAACGACCTAATTCAACTTGACTAGATTTATATTTAGTCCTGTTACATACACTCATATATACATATACGAGTATATATATATAAATGCCGGCTTATATACAAGTGGCAGTGGGCGTGCGTAACCAAGAAGTGGCCGCTGCTATCAGTTCAAAATGCTATGCTTGCATATAAAGCAAATATAGCCTTTGTGAACAATTCGTAAGTCTTGTTTGCCTAAATCACCTACAATGTAACGCAAGTTATATTTATTCCTTCAAATGTCTAAAAACAAAACAAAAAAAAGATCTCTTTTGTTTTAGCAATAATCAATTAAGAATGGCGGACTTCCCGTAAATCTACTGAAATTGGACTTTTTTTAAAAAATAATTTGGGCCCCAAACAATGAAATTTATTCCATAAAATTGCAACTCCCTCAATTGAGTTTGTTCAAATTTGGTATTTATTTTCTTTTTATACAATATAATCACATCCATAGAGTGCAGTTTACAGGATTTAATCTGTTCAAGTGCATTTGACGTGCAAACACGTCAAACCAAATCTCTATTACTGTGCGTTCGACGTGTATACTCGTTGTGAAAAAATATAAAATTGCCATTAACTATAAAAACTCGAAATTTTAATAAAATACAATAAGAATATTATTTGGTGGGATGTTTCCTTTATCTTACCAATAGAACTGCGATGGGAGCCAGCCAAATGATAAGTGGTTGGTACATGTTTGGTCTCCGCATTAGAGATTGGGGAATCACGCGCACAAATAGAAGCCCTTGTGCAATGCCGTTTTTACCTTTTAGATAGAGATTCAGACCTAAGTACGAGCATGATTTCATTTTACACAGAATTCAAAGCTATCTTTTCTTCCTTGTAAAAAAGCTCTTGCGTCCCCAGTTAACTAGAGCAATGCATACGTGAAGCGTTGCAAGATTTTGGAATGAGCACAGAATGATCTGTAATTTGTAAGCCCCCAGAGATTGCAGAAAAAGTTGCTTGCAGTGACTATTACGAAGTTGTAAACTTTTGGTTGTTCTGCCCTGCGTTCGACGTGTATACCATGTCATTGTCTGAATTTAATTCTGCACACTGAGGGGGGTTATTAAATCTAAATTCCACGCTTAACTGGTTAATAAGTACATAAGTTTAGTGCTTTAAAGAACTTTGCAAGGCTTCTTTGAAAGCCCTGAAGAAGATTGATTGCTCTCTAAAGTTAGTAATGGGAATGTAAAAGATGACTTAATGAAATTGGGAAGAAGGCACAATAGTAAGCCTATCCAATTTTTCCTGATTCTAGGGCATTCTGGGTAATAACAAAAGCTGATGAGATGGTGAACGAGGGCTGAAATGAAGGAAAATGGATGCACAAACTTAATTCTTGTATCTGATCAAAAGTGATTTATTCAGAAGTTAAGATTTATAGCGAGATTATTTAATGGTGCAGAAATGATTTAAGGAACCTAATGGTGCTGATTATCAGACAGACATAATGCATCTTAACTCAATCGTTCGGAGATTGCAAAATACAAAAAACAAAAAAAATTTAGAGTAATAGTAAAAGAAGAGAACCCATAAAACATATATAGCTTGCGAAACGTTAAAATCTAAAATCTGCACGATAACAGTACAGTACCTTCTCTTCATAATAGAGTAAGGAAAAATGGAAAAAGAAAACTATAAATTCAGTTTGAATTTTCTTGTTAATATTGAGAAAAGCAAATTTTCTTTGGGTACAGATGGATGAACCTTTAAAAAAAGCTGATTAAAGACATCACTTTCCTTTTATCTTTTGCTTTGACAATAGTTCTCTAACTGGGATCAGATTCTTGCAAGAGACGTAAAAAGTCTCTGGCTGACAAACAGCTTTTACAATCAATGAGTGTAACTGATGAGGAACTTTTGGTAATATTCCCTTAGTAAGCTTTGCCCCCTATGTCATTTTCAAAACATGAAGACAAGTTAATCTTCTATCCCTCATCATGGAAGCTTTAGCTTGAAACGATTCAACTTGACTGAAATAATTATTTACGTAGATTCCTATAATTCCTTAGCAGTCCTTATTTCGTCCATTTTTCCTTGCAAATGATAGAATGCTTTGTGATTAGAAAGGGTTTTTGGAAATGTTACGAATCTCATTTATCATAATAATGGTCATCAGTTCAGAAGATGTCAAGTGAAACTTCCGTCTCCTCTTTGTGAAAGTATTTCCGGTCCGAGGATATACGTCGTTATGTTTTCCTATTATATCACTCGAAAAGCACAAACACATAACTCATATATGGCAACCTGTACCCCCATTATAACAGCTACTCTCTCTCTCTCTCTCTCTCTCTATATATATATATATATATATATATATATATATATATATATACCAAATGTATAATCATTAAATTTTACCTGTCATCTCTATGTTAGATCCTAAACGAGATGTCTACTAAACATTTATGAACAAATAGTCTGTAGGATAATAGATGACAAACTATCTAAAATAATACATATGTTACAATAAAACATAAATATTTGGCCAACATAAGTTGAACAAAATGATCAATCATGTTAACAAATGTACATTGATTGTTAATTAAAATGGTTAAGTTTAAATATTGTTTAATTTAGAAGCAACTTATTGTTTTCATTAAATTTATTTTTTAAATTTATTTGTTAGATTACACCAGCGCTAGATACGCCATAAGTAACAATGACAATAACTGACACCTCTACAAACTCACTAATTGAGGGGAGAAGTTACCCAGTGATAACACTCCCTAAGTCGTCTCCAGGATTAGCTACTCTCTTCAGAAAAGAAAAAATCGCGAGGCCACTGGTGTTTTTAATCGCCTGGGAGGATAACCTGGAAGGTGATGAGATGATAAATGGCGGACAAGAGGATTGTTGAATGAGTGTGCAAGTTCTGATGGATTTTAACATATAGCGAGTTCGTACAACCTGGACCTACAAACGTAATTTCCAGGTCTGTCTGGATAGTTAGATTTGAAACGAAAAATGGAGCGTTAACGATAGTGCGGAGAATTTTAGACTGAAGAGATTGAATTAGTTGAAGATTGGAGCGTTTCGTTGAACTACGATACATAGTTCAATACCCGTACGTCTAGGCGGGTTTTAGTATAGAAGTGTAAATCAGTCGTTTGTTCTTTAAGTGAAAGATTAGATCGTTGTTTTTGTAGTATTTTAAGTAGACGATAACGCCTGTTGACTTCAGTTCGAATTGAGTCATAGTAGATCGCATAGTGATGCACCAAAGAGTGAAAGTAATATTTTGGGATTTGTTTTCATTCAACTTGCTTTTTCCATTTTTCTTGGATCATTTCTCAAGAGAAAAGAGACGAGATGAGAAGTACGCTTGGCCACCTGCGCTTCAACTGTCTTAGAGGATTTCCCAGGCAATGCAGTAAGTTGGGATACTTAGTGGATTAGGATGTGAGGTAATTGAAGTGTCAAATCTTACAGCTTCTGAAACATAGGAAACAAGTGGAATCTCGGTGCAAGGTAGAGTTTGATACGAAGTAAGAAGAGTTGGCGATTCGACGGAGTGTTTTTGACTAGAAGGATTGGATTCTGTAGATATTGGAAGCTTTGTCTGTTGGCCCCAAAGTTCTATTTCGTAAGTCCAGGCAGTTTTCAGTATCATTGTGTAGATAAGTCGTTTTTTTTTTATGTAGTGAGAGTTTAGATCGCTTGTCGAGAAGTCTAGAGAGAAGTTTGAATCGTCTGTTCAGTTCTTTCCGTTAGAGTCTAGTATGTGGATTCCAGGTTAGGCGTTAGTCCATGAAGAGTCCTAGATACTGAACACAATCTGTTGTAGGAAGAAGAGTGAGGTTTAGGTAAACGGATGGAAGAATAGTTCGCCTTAGGGAAAATGTAATTTAATTTACATTTGTTTTCATTTAAAAATAAATACTAAAATCAAAAATGTAAGTAGTCGTGTGTCTGAATACAGAAAAAATACAATTTTTTTGCAAGAAATAAGTCCATAATGAGGAAGAATGAATTTAATAGCAGAAATCAGCAATAATAAAAATAAAAAGAATTAATCAATAAAGTTATTTCAAAGCAGAAAATGGTTTTCTCGTGGTAAAAAAAGAAAAAAGAAAAAAAACTTGTTTTGATGTAAATATTTTTGAAGAGAATTGAATTAATTTGGATCCTCAAGATTTGTCTCGAAAGAAAGTAGTATGATGTCCATTAGCGCCAGAATTTTTTTTTTTTTGCGTTTATTTTTGCTACAATCAGCGCGTTAGCGCTATAAGTAACAGTGATAACAGGGTAACAACAAATAACAGAAGAATACGAGTGGAGAAGTTACCCAGTGGTAACACTCCAAAACAGGCTATTAGTCGCTCTCTTCACTTGAGAGGAGATCACGAGGCCACTGTCTCTTAAGGCGTCTTGTCGGGTTGTCAGGAAGAGTTCTAGAAGAAAGATTTTTAGCTAGAGGATTTATATGAGATTGCAGGTTGAAGTGGAGTTTTCTGTATCTTGTTTTCAGCAACTTGGGTGACAAAAGGAATGTTAAGGTCAGTGTGTATAGTCAGGTTGTAGACATAAAAAGGAGCGTTTACAATAGTTCGAAGAATTTTAGATTGTAGAGATTGAATCCTTTGGAGATTGGAGCGTTTGGTTGAACCCCACATACGCCCAGATGGGTTTTAAAATAGCTGTATAAATTAGTCTTTTGTTGTCCAGAGAGAGTTTTGATCTGTTGTCTAAGAGTCTTTTAAGTAGTCGATAGCGTCTGTTCAGTTCTGTTCTTTTAAGTCTAGTGTGGGGGTTCCAAGAAAGTCTTCGGTCTAAGTAAAGCCCAAGGTAGCGGGCAACGTTTACTACTGGTAGAGGTGTTAGGTTATAGATGACTGGAGGAAGAGTAATGCGACGAAGAGTAAAGGTGATATTTTGAGACTTGGTTTCATTAAGTTTAATAGCCCATCTATTGAACCACTGTTCTAAGGAGGAGAGATGTGACTGCAGATTTCTGTGAGCAAGTACAGGATCATGATTAGTGGACAGTAAGGCGGTGTCATCTGCGTATGTGAGAAGTGTAGTGTTAGTATCTGTTGGTATGTCTGAAGTGTAAATGGAGTAAAGAATAGGACCCAGCATGCTGCCCTGTGGAACTCCAGCGTCGATATGCTTAAGTGGGGAGAAAGAAGATCCTATTTGCACTCTGAAGTACCTGTCGGACAAGTAAGATTTTATGATTAAATAAAACGTGGCAGGTAAAATATTTTTAAGCTTCCACAAGAGGCCAGTGTGCCATACTCTATCGAAGGCTTGCTGCACATCAAGGAAAGCCCCTGAACAACATTCTTTCTTTTCAAGAGAGGATGAATTATGTCCATTACTCGATGACATTGCTGAATAGTAGAGTGGTTAAGCGCCAGAATTGATTTAATAATCGATTAGGGAAATATAAAAAGGTTACGCAGTTGTTGAGACTAAAAATTTTAATGAAATTAAATTAAATGAATTTATTCAACAAATTATATAATGAGAAAGCAAGAGAGAAATAAATTATTCTTTATTTACCTTTTCTCTTCACTGGGATGAGAAAAAAAAAAAATTATTGTGAGAAAATGAATAGAAAATAATTAGCCCCGTTATTATGAGTATAATCCGTCCTTTATAAGCGATGCTGCCTGCAGTGCATACTTGAAAGGCAAAGTAAAATAAGGAAAATGAGAGCGTCTGGAATATTAAAATCTTAAGAAGATGGATTTCAATAAAAAAAAAAAAGAGTTAAAGAAGGTTGCCTTGAATTAGGTTTCCGCTGTGCCTTTGATGGGTTGTCAAAGATTTTTTTTTTTGACCAACTAGGGATACCAGATAACCTAGGTGCTCCTAGTTCTTGTCCTAAACTAAAAAAAACTACCCTTCTTCTATCCGTTGACAACTCATCTTGATTGATGGAAGATGTATCAGATTACTAGTAACAGCGTGGAGAGGTTTCTGTGCACAAATAACAGCAAAATTTGCACCCTTCCTCATCATGCTAATCCTTAGTTTTTATAATCCCTAACAACCGTACTGAATATCTTTCAGGTTTAATGAGCACAACCCGCCCATTAGTTATTTTTAGTACAAAATATACCCAAACTAAGTTTACCATAATTTTTCACAGTATTGGAGCAAAAAAGCGGAGGCTATTATATCACTCAGAAAGAGGCATAATGCTTTACTGGCGTGTCATTTGGCTTATTAGGGGGCCATTAGGCGATCCATCTTTTTGTTCAAACTCTTCTACTAGCATAGGCTACCTTAATGCTTCACCGGTTAACCAAAACTATATTTAAGTTGGTTACATTCATCATTAATTCCATAGCGATAATAATAGCGAACTTATAGAAAGATTTGGGCTAATGATCTGTCAAAAACGTTTTCTTTGTCTTTGTGGCTTAAATAATGCAAGGCTTTATTGGCGCACTATACATATATTTTTAATTTGTCTTACATAAGTACAACTTTTAAACGACAAGAATACTTTGTTGGCTAGATCAGTTGACAGACAATCAAAACTAAAACTAACCAACAAAATACGTTTATACTACTAACTCACTACTGAAACCTTATTTTGGACTAACGATGAACTTCTCTAATCATTAAACATTCCAAAATACTTTGCTTAAGCCTGCAACCGCACCATCAATAATGATCTTTAACGTAACTTTCATCAAGGAAATAGTTAGTAGTTGTATCTTATTTATCCTTAATGTAAACTGTTAAATGTTAGGTTTTAATTTTTTTTATTTATTTTGTAATTTACAATCTGTATAAATATATACAATAAGTAAATAGGAGGTGAATGAGATGAACTGGAGCGGGAAGAGCAGGAGGAGAGAAACTACGCAAAGATAGCACTCTCTACAGGAGAGAGGGGAATGTGAGGAGGAGAATATGAGGAAGAGAGAGGAGAGATTTAGTTCTTCAGACTCTAAGGAAGTCGCGGGGCCACTGGCGATTCAGTCATCGAGGAGTATTAGGGATGTCAGAGGAAGCGAGATACTGTACAAGAGGATTTGAGCAAGTAGAGAGAGCAGTATAGAATTTTTGATATTTAGTCTTGGCGAATTGGTCTATAAAGGGAATGTTGAGGTCGTTGTGAAGAGTGAGGTTAGTCACCGTACAAAGGAGCGTCAGCTATCTGTCGGAGGAGTTTTGACTGAAATGTTTTGTACTGTCCGTATGTTTGTAGGTTTGGCTGAACCTCACAGCTCTAGTCCGTAAGTCCACATAGGTTTGAGGATAGTGTTGTATATTAAGCGTTCCGAGTTCTATGGGCAACTTAGAGCTTCGTCCAAGTAGTGTGTAAAGCAGTTTCGCACGTTTCGTCATTGCTTGTCTTTTAAGTCTAGTGTGTGGGTTCCACGTGAGTCGTTTGTCTATGTAGAGCCCAAGGTAGCGCACCAGATCTGTAAAGGAAGAGGATTGCTGTTGAAAAAGGACAGGTGGACAGGAGCCCCGCCGGAGAGTAAACGTAGCATGCTCTGGCATTTCTGTGGGTTCATTTTTCGGTTTGTGACTACAGATGAAACTTGGGTCCACTACTATACTCCAAAGACAAAAAAGCAGTCAAAGCAGTGGAAACATGCTGAGTCACCACCACCAAAGAAAGCAAAGGCAGTACGTTCGGCCGGAAAGGTCATGGCCTCAGTTTTCTGAGATGCAAAAGGCATTCTGCTGATAGATTATCTTCCTACTGGCCAAACAATTACGGGGCAATACTATGCAAACCTTCTAGACCAACTACAGGAAAAGATACGCGAAAAAAGGCCTGGTTTGGCAAGGAAAAAAGTCATCTTTCATCAGGACAACGCCCGCCCGCACACAAGTGTTATTGCCATGGCAAAACTTCATGAACTGAGGTACGAATTGTTGCTACATCCACCTTATTCACCTGATTTGGCACCATCAGACTTTCATCTCTTCCCCAAGCTGAAAATCTTCCACGGTGGACGGAGATTTCCTACAACGGAAGAACTGACAGCCGAATTAGAGAGGTTTTTTGCAGGCCTGGAGGAATCTCATTTTCGAGATGGGATCAAGGCATTGGAACATCGCTGGACCAAATGCATTAGTCTACAGGGAGACTATGTTGAAAAATAAAAGCAGTTCCACCGAGGTAAGACACTTCTTTCTAGTACATTCCGAGAACTTTTCAAACCACCCTCGTATTTCCCAGAAAAATTTGATTTTTCTTAGAGAGAACTGCTCTATCTTTCTTTTAAGAAAAACTCTTACTACGTAGTTTTGTTTCTATCACGTCATAGAATATTAAAGTAATGTTAAAAACTTTACTATAATTTTAAATTTATAGAAAATTGATTTTTCTACAACTTATACCTATTTTTGGTAGCACACAACTCTGTATGATACAAGAACAAGCTACTGATAAAAGAACCCATTTATGTCAAAACGGTTAGAAAACAGACAAAAAGGGTTTTTCAAAACCTTTATACACACACAAATCAGACTTCAAAATACCCTCAATTTTTACGAATTTTTGGCAATCAACTTCATTCATCAACTGGTAAACCATTTTGTAGTTTCAATTATAAAATATTCAGTAAAAGTTGCGCGAGCATTATTACCAAATTTTTCAGTCTTCTGCGCATGTTCCTTTTTTATTGATCTAAAATGAATAATAAAAATCCATAAAAATAGATACAATTATTTGATTCTTTTTTCTTTAAATAAGAAAAAAAAAATTAAAAGAGAAGCTTACATCTTTAAGTTCGATAACAATTAATAAATTGTACCTAAGAAAATGTCAAGTATGGACAAAGTAATCGAAAAGTAAAATTCGTCTGCGTGTTTCCAGTCAGAATTTCTTTCTATCAATACAGTGGGAAAGTTTTAAGTATAGAAAAGTTTATAGAGACTTTTCCTTGACAAGTTTTACAACCTTCTTACCATAATCAGGATATTTCATTTTGAGTAAATAGGATCGGAAGGTAAAAGTTTGGTTCACTTGCTGAACAAAATAACCTTTCTTTTTGTTTTTTTATGTTTTGTTTTTATTTAACTGTGTGTTAAGTAGGGGGGGGGAAGTTGTTTTAGTTTTATAAAGTACTTTATCAGGTTGAGGATTTTGTAAAACTGTTCAAAGATTTTGAAGGCTTTACTTGTTGATATGTTTGATTAATCTGTAGTAATTTAGTTTTACCAAATTCTTAATTCGTAAATAAGGATAATGAATGAAACAAAACATTGTTGGTAGTTTACCTTTGGAAAAGAAATAAGGAACAGGATCATTTCTAGAAGCACAATAATCAAAAATTCATGAAGAAATTCAAATCTTACTGGGGAATAAAAAGTGTTACAAATGAACAAAATAAGTATTTTAAGGTTTCAATTAGCGAGGAATCGGTCCAGGTCAATAAAACTGTGGCTGTGTCATGGACACGGCCGTGTGTTGTACGTGAATACGTTTACGTAACGGGTTATATTTTTTATATAAAATATTTTTATTTATTTATTTAGGATGAAATCAAGGAAACAAATCGACAATCGAACACAAACTATGCCCGTACAGTCCGTTGTCGATGTAGAAGCGATTTCATGATCCACTTGCATAATTTCAACCGCCCCAGCTGCAGATGTACAGGGCGCCGTCGTTGATCCGCTCGGCCGCATTCATTCTTTTACGTTCCCGGCATAGCTTGACTCGGTCATATTGTTCTTGAGAAGCCCTTTCCAACCGTATACGATCTCTGTGTATTTGGTTTTGGCTTTTCGACGAGTATAGGCCATCATTTTTGATAATATTTTATTATTCTAACACCTTATTATATTCACTGCCACTATTTTACACTAATGTTTTATATACAATCGATCGATTGTGACGACAGCTGACGATTAAAACTTAAACGAACATCGTGGCTTCTCCGAGTCAAAAGTTATACTAATTGCAAATCTCGATACGCAGCAAAATGATCTCAAAATGGTGGCGCTTCCCCCTCCACCGCGCGCGATGCGTCACAGTCCTCGCTTATCGTAATGAATTCTTTGATCCTTTAGCTATCCAGTGGTCTAATTTAATTTTGGATGTAGACGTTAGGTTCGAAACTACGTATAATGCCAAACTGTATCCCCCGATTTTGTTATCATTAGGTCTTTTGGATTGCCTCCATATGATAGCAAATTTAAAGACGTATTCACGTCAAAAAAACAACAACTCCGTCTTTTAGCCAACGTTTCGGCAAATTTATTGCCCTTCTTCAGGGTCTAGATATTACAAATAAAACAAATATAGAATACTGAACCACAGCACTACAAATACAACATATTAATATATCTTATTAAAACTAAAAGAAATGAAATGAATTATAATCATTAGAACTAAGCGGATTGGTTGAGTTACAGAAAACTAAAGAGTCCAAAAATGTGCTTCAATATTCTAAATTATTGTATTCTTTTATTTGTAATATCTAGGCCCTGAAGAAGGGCAATAAATTTGTTGAAACGTTGGCAAAAGGACGGAGTTGTTGTTTTATGTTCTGAACCGATTCCTCGCTAATTGAATCCTTAATATAAACCATTTTACGGTCACTAAAAGCTAGAATGCGGGAGCTGGAGTGTATGGTACCAACTTCCAGTTCTCAGAACTTGTTGGAACGTGGGCATCAAATTTCGATGGGGAGATTCGGTCTATCCTGATAGGTCTAAGATACGTGGTTGAAAGAAAATTGGACCAAGTAGTCTTTCTTAGTGACTCCCAAGCAGCGTTAATAGCCGTAACGGGAGCTCAGAGTGGAGTTTCTGCTGATGTAAGAGCGTGCCAGGAAATTATTGAAAAGATACTTATATACTTATAGAAGGGAAGCACCTGGCTTTCCAGTGGATTCCGGCACATTGTGGATTACCAGGGAACGAGCAGGCCGATAACCTTGCAAAACAGGGAAGTCAATGTGATCAGCCCGACCACGCAGTGTGTTACGCATCGGCTAAAAGAGTTATAGGTAAACCACATAATGGGGAAATTACACGAGGAATACAGGGGCACGGCCGCTGGAAAGCAGTGGGCAACACTGCTAGAAGACAGGATACCTGCCGGCCTCCCAAGAAAAGAGTCTGTCGTGCTCTTCCGAGGAATTACAGGGCACGACTATCTACAAGCACACCTCCACAAGATAGGTATTAGGGGCTCGCCGATTTGCCCATTGCCATTGTACGATGACGGCATAATGATTTTTAACCATTTGAACGAGTGCCCGGCACTACAGGGTATGAATACTCCATATGAAAGATATTGGGCTGCCAGACAGAAAATGGCTTAACGCCTTTGTCGCGGGATAAGGAAAAAAAAAACTAAAAGCTAGAACAAACAAAATAAGTATAATGTTAGTATCATTTTTTTGAGAATATCTCAATGAAATGAAGAAATCGATTCAAGGGTTAATTTCAATTTCTGAGGTACAGTTGAGCTTTCTTGTAGCTTTTTACTACGCGCACAAAAACAACTTTATCGCCTTGAACTTGATGTCGAAAATTTGGTAAGATAGCTAGCGATAATATTGAGTAAATATAAAAATATAATAAAACTATTCGATTTATTTATTAGCCAATCAACTGGATTCAAGCTCTGAAACTTATTAAATGTATGAATATATAGGCTTCGTGACCGTAAATTATTAAACTAAGGATTCAAGATTGGCGACGAATCGGTCAATGTTTCTGTAACTCAACCAACCCGCATAGCCACGCCCTGAAGAGGACAATATATTTGTCGAAACTTTGGTAAAAAGACGAGTTGTTGTTTTTATTTGACCGATTCCTCGCCAATCTTGAATCCTTAGCTTATTAAATGTGGAAATTTAGTAAGAAGTTTGTTTATAATGTTTTTGTTTTTTGAGTGGGTGTATTAACATTGTATTTAGTGTTTTATCTTTGTATTACATGGTAATCCATGATAGTGAAACTACTGCAGTAGTAACTGGAAACCGAACTAAAAGTGGATGTATACTAAAATGGGAAGAGTTGCAAACTTTGTGTTGCAGGTGTTCAAGTAATAGGGTATACGAAGGTTTCTATGTCAGTGAGAGGGTAACCTCCTACTGCAGTAGTTACTATCTCTTGCCGGCTCTACCTCATGCTAAATACCCAAACCCTTACCTCCTCCAGCTAACCAAAGAACACACCTGGGCGTGCGTATACACTCCGGCCAAAGTCCTCTTAAGCCACAAAAGACCCGCTCACCTTAGTCCAAGCTCTCTTCTCTGTACTTAACCCATACTACCTAAACTTCTATCTTCATTACTATCCTCTGTACAAGGGGCATTCTCTCTCTCCCAAGAATCTGGCCCGTACACCCCCGGCTTAGTCATTTTCACTAAAGGATAGCAATAAGTATCTTAAAGCCGAGCAGCAGTGGAGCCGGTTAGGTAGCAAGGAGGCGGTACTATGCTACAACAACCAAAGAGGTCAGAACCTATTGAATAATTAATATTAACTGGGTTAAAGTTGGAATTTGTTCAATTACAAATTGTTATTCAATAATTTATTAACAAAATTTTGGCGCTGTTAGTAAGTGGTGAGATAAACTATGGAATTTTAATCACTTTCACTGAGTGTATAAAAAAAGTGGACTTTTATTGCTTCTTTATGGACCGGTTAAGAGCTGGTAGCACCTGGGAAGAAGTCGTAAAAAACCAGTGGTAACAAGTCTTTGGATTCCACAGATTGGGTTGGAAGAATGCCTACTAATTCTAAAACTTTTATTTGTTCATTATTACAAATATTTAGTTTGACCGCTATATCATTATTATTGCCGTACTTTCATTTAACCAGTTAAGCGTGGAATTTAGTTTTTAAAAAACCCCCACAGTGTGCGGAATTAAAATCACGATAGTGACGTGTATACACGTGTCGAACGCAGGGCAAAAACAACCAAAAGTTTACAATAGTCGTAATAGTCACTGCAAGCGACTTTTACTGCAATCTCTGGGGGCTTACAGATTACAGAGCAATTCTGTGCTCATTCAAAAATCTTGCACCGCTTCACGTATGCATTGCTCTCAGTTAACTAGGGACGCAAGAGCTTTTACAAGGTAGAAAAGAGAGCTTTGAATTCTGGGCAAAATGAAATCACGCTCTTACTGTGAGGTCTGAACCTCTATCTAAAAGGTAAAAACGGGCATTGCACAAGGGTTGAGAGCTTCTATTTGTGTGCGTAATTCCCCAATCTCTAACGCGCAACCACTTATTATTTGGCTGACTCTCACCGCAGTTCTATTGGTAAGATAAAGGGAAACATCCCGCCAAGTAATATTCTCTTATCGTATTTTATTAAAATTTCGAGTTTTTATAGTTAATGGCAATTCTATATTTTTCACAACGAGTATACACTTCGAACGCACCGTAATAGAGACTTGGTTTGACGTGTATACACGTCAAACACGCTTAACTGGTTAATTGTTAAAAATCAATAATTAAAAACCCTTTGTAAAGGTTTTGTTTTTATATAGTTAAACATCTTAAACTTTTCGTGATTATGTAAAACGATCAAGAAATTCCCAAAAGCAAGCACTGGAACCTGTCCAGTGTAGAAACAGCTAATTGGAATGTGGAATCCTGTTTAGAAATCTGGTAAAAATAAAGTATTGAAACCCACTAGCATGCATTCTTGTGAAATGCATTTTGTATGCAGTCCATTGGTAGACTGTAACTTTTCAGTCTGCCTAGCCAGGTTGTGTCATCTTTTTAAATGATTTTTTTTACGTCCACTATTTTCGAAGTTTCATTTAAGTAGTGTGAACGCGGCTAACTTTTTTTTTTATGATAATTGCGGGTAAAAAAAATTATATTTACTGGGCCAAAGATCTTTATAAAAACAAAGACTTTGAAATCTACTGTAACATTTAAAGTAATTCATGATTAAAAAAAACACATTCGAACAATTAAGAGTTGAGGAATAGTTTGATTGGTGGAATTATATGAAGAGGTTATACACCCACTTGCAATAAATGGATATGTGGCTTCCAAGGACAGCACCAGCAGAAAGGGCAGCTGAGGATAAGCAAGAAACTCTTCAGAACTGCACGAGATTCTATTGAAGTCTAGGTGAACATAGAAGATTACAGCGTTCAGTAGGATTTATACACAGAAATAGCGTAGCTGATAGCCCCCGGTATATCCTCTTTGTACGAATAGCATAGCAATATGACCGTAAAACCATTTAACTTCCTGCAAAGAGCTTAGCATGGATCCTAACAAAGAGGTGAAATGCATAATTTTAAAATTGCAACATTTTTGTACTAGACCGCTAGGTGCCTTGTGGCAGAAATGCTAGTTTTAAAACTTAGTAACTCTATAACTATTAATTTTTCCCAGGCGGGGTTTAACGTCCAATTATATTTAACTACTAATACTGTAATTGGGTTCTATCCGTAAATAAATAAATGAATAAAATTTCTGATTTAACTTAATAATATAGTTCTATCTAAACAAACGTTGAGTACATGAAAAACATATGTATAAATTAGTGATAACTGTGTTACACATATACTATAATAGTTTCCATTTAGTTTATTTGATTGGCTGTTTGCCCAGCTCCTTCACAATAATTCTGTCTGGAAACTTTTTTGCTTTCTTTTTTGTTCTTTTTGAGATCGAATATTCTTTTGAACGATAATTCTTTGCATAATTGGAACCTTATTATTCATTTAACATTGTTAAATTGTTATTATCAGTTATGTTACATTAAAAACAGTAATGAAATAAAAGTAAACTTACATCAGAATTGTTCTAATTTAGCGGAGAGCACAGAAAACACTTACTGACCTGGAACAAAAAGAAAAGTAACAGTAAGTATTAATAAAACATTATTTTCAGTAATAAATAATTATATGTTAACATTTCGGCACAAATCTAGTTTTACCAACATCATCTGGATTAAGACCAGTTTATCATTTTCGAATTTTGATTTTATTTCTGTTTTTCGACTGAGGAAAGTTTGTTTTTAATGAGGAAAATAATATAGTTCGAATGACTAAACTATGAGCTAACTGAAGAATGGCTACTGGACTTCCTCTTTTTAAAATATCATCGCAAAACTATCTTAACACCAACCACCTAAACCATCGATGGTAGTTTCACAAGTAGAAGTTTCAAACTTTAGTGAATGGATTTTACACGATTTTACACGAAATTCATAATTAAAGTGCCATTTTGATGAAATCTGGATTTCGGCACTCTTAAGAATATGGATTAGGTTGTCATGCCAGGAAAGTAATCTTTTTTATTATCTTTCTTTTTTTGTATTGATCTTAAGTTCTTTTTTAATTATAATTTCTAGTTTTTAAGTGTTTATAAAGGCTTGGATTGGATTAGCTCATGGTCAGGAACTGGATTTCCGCACCAAGATCCTGGGGTTGCAACCCTATTGCCGACCTTTCTTAGATATTCTCTACCTGGAAAGTGTACAGTGTTATTTGTGTAACGAGAGGACAATGCCGGAAACGGTGACTGACGGGTAGTCAATTCAGATCCGCTCAAATGTTGACGCGTCTTAAAAATTACAAAAAAATTATGAGGTAGATCTGTTTCTTATTCCAATATTTGCAGTTTTTTTCTCTGACTTTATTATAAACAAAAAAGTAATGTGATAGCTATTTTTTTCTCAGGAGGGCTTTGCCTCCAACTCCCAGCTTGGTGCCGTGCACGGAGGCGACTAGCATTAAAACCCAAGGCCTAGATCGGGCAATTGAACCCAGTACCATAATCCATCTTAACTGAGCGAGCCTTGCCTCCAACCGGTCGGCTATATTGTCCATTCCCGGATGATTGACGTCATCACTGTACCCTTCGCCACCCTAACATTCCGTTCTATCGGCTTCGCCTATTTTGTGCAAGTTACTGACTATTAAAATTGATAAAATTGATAGATTTCAGACAGATTTGATACATATGGCATTAGAATTAAGATTAAGATAAAGAGATCTATGCCGCACGGCACCGCGTCCACAATAGACTTATTGTGCCTTCCCCTTTAGATCTAGTAGACGAAACCTCCCCTTCTAAAAAGGTTGAGGACTTTCCCTACTAGTTCTTTTTGCGCTACTATCTCCTTTGGCCTCTAAAATTCCAAAGGTTTCATAGCGCAACCACTTGATTGCAACGCAATCGAATAGCAGGTGAGAGGCCGTTTCCTCCACTTCCTGACACAATCTGCAAATCAGTTCCGAGCTAATAAGCCCCCACCTTGTACAGATGCTTAAAGACATTAGAACTAATTCTAATTTGTTTGAATTTGGTCGAAAAATGATACAAAGGCACAACTGTCCCGTGGTTTAAATTGTAACTAGATTTGGTTAACAGCCTTAAATTAAAAGTTAGTCTTTTGCCAATTAGAGTAAGCTAATTAATTATAAAAGATCATCAAGACTTTTAGTAGAAACTTCTAATGAAAAACTTGTTGTGCTAAGCAGAAAAATTGGATGGGGGTGCGCCACAACAGTTTCCTACCCCTACTCTCCGAACTTGTGCAGAATGTACAAAAAAAAAAAACTAACTAACTAACTCACAAACACCATGGCCAAGCAGGCACCCATTTTACATTCGACTAAAATAACATAATTAGTGGTGAACGCAGTAACGAACCGCTGTGTAAAAGCCACTTCACCACTGCCTGCTGATCATGTATATTAACATGTAAATTAGATAGAACTGCAAGGGTGGCGGTATATCCGGTGGTTGAATACTATGTGACCCACAAGTATACCAACTACTAAAACGCTACGGAGTGGATGCGGTAGTGCATACATATCCGGTGTCAGCTATATAGAGAGTGGTTACTAGCTAGGTGGCTACTAACCTAAATGTATGAATCACAGAACTTGTGTGAATGTATAAGTGTGGTGGTAATGTCCAAGTGGCTACGTGTAATTTTGTATAATTGTGAGTCAAGTACGAATCCGGTTTGTTTTCGACTGAGGTCGAAAAAATAGGTGTGTAACTAGAAGAATTATGCGTAACTAGTGCTGGGTTTTTTTGCTTTTTGTTTTAAAAGAGATTTAGTTTAAAACACCGTTGAGTCGTTGCAATCAACATTTGTTTAAATAACTCATCTTAGACGAATTATATTCGTTTTGCAGAAGAACCACTTATTCATAGCTGGCACATCTATTAAAAAACCACTTTGAAGTGGAAGTATTAATAAAGTAATTGCCTATTTTTTCAGGCGGAATTGTAAGTACAACTATCATTTGGTGGCAAAGACGAAGGCGTCCAATTTACCTACAATTAATTCTTTTATTAACCAATAAATGCAAGGCCCAGACCAGGAATCGAACCTAGTCCCCACAATAAAATATTACCTTTGCGGGGCCTTGTATTTAACCGCTCGGCTACCGTGGCTACGAGGAAGTTAATTGCCATGGTTTAAACAAATGTTTGACCGAACCATCTAGTTCTACAAATAATCTTACTTAAAAAGAAATTTACCCGTAGAAGGAAGTGGATACCCTGCGGGTATCCCAGCCTAACAACATGAACATGAGCAACATATACTGTTACAACCCCAATACATTTACACAGTACACATAGGACATAGTCATCTGTTCAAGATGGGGGCTTATTAGCTCGGAACCGTTGTGCAGATTGTGTCAGGATGAGGAGGAGACGGCCTCTCACTGGCTGTTCAATTGCATTCCAGTCGAGCGGATGCGCTACGATATCTTTGGCACTTTGAGACCAAAGGAGATAGTAGCGCAAAAAGAACTAGCAGGAAAAGTCCTTATCCTCTTTAGTACGGGGAGGATTCGTCTGCTAGATCCAAAAAGGGGATGGCAAAATAAGCCTCTAGTAGCTGCGGTGCCGTGGGCCATAGGTCCCACCCCGATAATCTAATCTAAATAGAAATTTTGCATTTTCTTCGCTTTTCAATATGAGCATACATAATGGCTTTAGCTTTCATTTAAACTCTTGAAGCTGAGCCAAAAATGACAATTCTTTTAGTGTAAGAATGGGCATTATTCGAAGGATTCGGATTACGGATAAATTTTAGTCTTTTAACTATATTTTAATCGACATTTTTATTTTAAGAACATTTTGTATTTGTAGAGCAGTGGTTAAAGTATATCGATTCATTAAAATATGAATAAGAGATAAACGGGAAAAAAAGTATTTTTCTGTTCGAATCATTTACCTTACTCTCAAAACCTTCCCGAAGGCTGAAACAACGATGGCCTCGCGATTATCTGCTCGCATGGTTTGAAAAGGGCATCCTTCGAATTTATTTCATCCGGTAGTATCTCCTGTGTTTGTCCGGGACAAATGATGATCATTGTTGAATGGCCCTTGAATTTATCTTGTTTAATGCATTATAATCAATCACATTTACTTTTTATTGAGACAGTTGTAATTTAAATAAAGTATAGAAAAATAGCTGTACGAATCCTTCGAATAATGTCCATTCTTGTATTATTAACCCCTTATATTACCTACATTTCACCGAGAAAATTGCAGCTTCGATAAAAAATTATTTTGAATGACACACTACCAAAATAAATGAAACCTGAACGTTCTAGAATTATTACCAGAGGCTGAGGTTTTTCACAGCCTTTTGCGCTGCCACAGGTTTCCAATCCGGTTGTGATTACTGCTTGATATTTTTGGAAGCCATTTTACTTACTAGTTAATCATAAAGAGATATCAGGCTGAAAAACTTTATTAAATTTTTGTGTTCTTTGTCTTGTTAGAAAATTGGTTAAATTGTAACGAAAACTAAAAACAGACTCGAATCTCTTGTCTTTCTTCACTCACTAAAACTAAACTAAAAAATGCACAATAGTGTTTCATTAACAAAGCTTATTGTGAAAGCATTTCTGCCTGGTAATTGAAAAATTAATTATTCACAATTGCTTGCTAAATTAAAATTTTTATAATCTCATGACCAAACTGTATGTCACGATAACGACAAATATAATTCCAACTGGTTCTTCCAAACGTTTAATAAACGTTTAATGTCAAGAAATAAATTGAAGAAAACAAATATATATATTAAAAAAATTGTAAATTAAGCGCTTAAGATAGCGCTTCGTCCTATCGTCCTATAAGCCTTCTTCCAATCTTAGGAAAACTCCTTGAGAAACTGCTCCTAAAACGAATTTATCCTCTCCTAGAATCACAGGAAATACTTCCATCCCATCAATTTGGTTTCCGCGCTCATCACTCTACAGTCCAGCAATGTCATCGTGTTGTGGATGTAATCTCAACCTCTCTTGAGAATGGACAGTATTGTCCGGGAGTTTTTCTCGACGTTGCTCAAGCTTTTGATCGCGTCTGGCACCGGGGATTGCTTGCCAAACTCAAGAGCATCCTACCAACTACATATTTTCTCATCATTCAATCTTACCTTACTGGACGCTTATTTAGTGTCGTCTGTGGAAATTCCTACTCTCCTTGTTACCCAGTTCGAGCAGGTGTTCCCCAGGGAAGTGTCCTTGGGCCTGTACTCTACACCATATACACTGCTGATATTCCTACCAATCCTCGTACCTTCCTTTTTACTTATGCCGATGATACGGCCATCCTCTCTCCTCATAAAGACCCGGTCCTTGCCTACCGCTTCCTCCAATTTCATATAGAATCTCTTGAGCCTTGGCTAAAGAAATGGAGAATTAAAATTAATGAAAATAAATGTAATTACATTACATTCTCCCTAAGGCGAACTATCCTTCCACCCGTTTACCTAAACCTCACTCCTCTTCCCACAACAGATTGTGTTAAGTACCTAGGACTCTTCATGGACAAACGCCTGAACCTGGAATTCACATACTAGACTCAAACGGAAAGAACTGAACAGACGATACAGACTTCTCGACAAGCGATCTAAACTCTCTCTACAGAATAAACGACTTATCTAAACTATGATACTGAAACCTGCCTGGACTTACGGGAATGGAACTTTGGGGCTCAGCCAAAGCTTCCAATATCTACAGAATCCAATCCTTCCAGTCAAAAACTCTCCGTCGAATCGCTAATGCTCCTTACTTTGTTTCCAATCATATCTTGCACCGAGATTTCCTTGTTCCCCTATGTTTAAGAAGCTGTAAGATCCCGTTACTTTAAATTGCACACATCAATCACCTCACATCCCCAATCCTCTAGTAGCTCAACTTACCACTCTACCAGGAAATCCTCCCAGGCGGTTGAAGCGCAGGTGGCAACGCGATCTTCTAAATGAAGTAAGAGCCAATGTACAGTAGTGAACTGTACCACTTTGGGAGTTTCACCAATGGGTGAATTCTCCCCTCATGTATTCATGTATCTATTCCATTATCATGTTGTATCAGCTTCACTTGATGCAGAATTATTCTGCAATTGTGAAAATAAATAAATTTAAAAAAAAAAAGATAGCGTAATCATTGTCAAAACTTGCAAATACAATCTACGCAATAAATGTAAGTTTATGAAAATAAGGAGACCGAAATATTGTGGATTTTTTGTTTTTTGATTTAATAACATAAAACAGATTTTGTTTTTATTACCAACGGCAGTACAATATAACCCATATTACAGCAACAGT
The DNA here is from genome assembly GCF_049639745.1 of Rhodnius prolixus. NCBI lineage: Eukaryota > Metazoa > Arthropoda > Insecta > Hemiptera > Reduviidae > Rhodnius > Rhodnius prolixus. Next base: position 10,539,442 of record NW_027411634.1, on the reverse strand, counting down.
CGTCTACATTATGTGCAAAGTTATACACACAATATACGTAGCTCACTTTCAACATTACGCTATTGTGGTTAAATCCAGCATATAGTTATTATTTCACTACAATTTCTAATTAATCTCATTGTTGGTAGCTCTATTTAAACTCAAGGTACCTACACATAAAACGTTCTATTTACTTTCTGTATAATAATAGTCTTTTAAGTAGCTAAAAAAAAAACACGGGCTTCTAGCTATCGGCTAGTTTACATTCTTCCCATTTTCCCCAAAACTCAGTTACTCTGCGAAGTAGCGAAGTATCTGGGCAGAATGAAGTTTGGTCGAATATTTTTTAACTTTTTTTGTTCGCAAAACGGACTCTTCACAAATTATGAGAACGTCGAGTGATGTCTCACCGTAGAAGAACTCCCTGAATATTACGAGGGTCGTTTGAAAAGACCGTGCAAAGTCAGAGAGATAGCACTACTGGCGCGTATCGAGGTTATGTTTAGTTAGTAGCATCTCTTGGAAGAACACACACCAAGTTTCAACCAGATCGGTCTATTTCTTTGTGTTTGGCATTCGTTTGAATCGAGGAAGTCGAGTGATTTTCAAAAAATGGACGAAAAAGAATTTCGTGTGTTGATTAAACACTATTTTATGAAAGGCAAAACGCCTCAGGAGACTAAAGAGAAGCTTGATAAACATTATGGTGACTCTGCACCTTCGATTAGAACAGTTTATAAGTGGTTTCAAAATTTTCGGAGTGGCCATATGGGCACAAGTGACGCTGAACGTTCTGGACGCCCTGTTGAGGTTACTACTCCAGAAATCATTGATAAAATCCATGATATGGTGATGCATGACAGAAGAGTGAAGGTGCGTGAGATTGCTAGTGCTATGGGCATCTCGAATGAACGGGTACATAATATTTTGCATCAACATTTGGACATGACAAAGCTATCCGCAAGATGGGTGCCGCGATTGCTCACGCTTGACCAAAAACGAAATCGTGTGAAGTATTGCTAGGACGGTTTGCAGCTGTTCCAGAAGAATCCGCAGGACTTTAAGCGTCGTTTCGTCACTGTGGATGAAACATGAATACATCACTACACTCCTGAGACCAAAGAACAATCTAAACAATGGGTTACCAAGGGGGAATCTGCGCCAAAAAAGGCGAAGACCTTTCCTTCGGCCGGAAAGATTATGGTGACTGTCTTTTGGGATTCGCAAGGAATAAACCTCATCGACTATCTGGAAAAGGGTAAAACTATTACAGGTGCATATTATTCATCGTTATTGGACCGTTTGAAAACCGAGCTGCACGAAAAACGCCCACTATTGGCCCACAAAAAAGTCCTTTTCCATCACGACAACGCACCAGCTCACACTTCGGCTCCTTCGGACTACTATTTGTTCCCCAATATGAAGAAATGGCTGGCGGGAAAAAGATTTTATTCAAACGAGGAGGTGATTGCAGAAACGAATGGCTATTTTTCAGACTTGGACAAATCCTATTATTCGAAAGGGATAAACAAACTAGAGCAGCGTTGGACGAAGTGTATAAGCCTAAAAGGAGACTATGTTGAAAAATAAAAAAGGTTTACCTCAAAGAATTAAGTAGTTTTTATTTTTGCACGGACTTTTCAAACGACCCTCGTAATTTAGAAAAGAAGTCAACATAATATATTTTTAATTTGACAGAAATACTAGAAATTATTTTTACATACGAAGCTATTCTTGGGAAATTATATATTAATTTAAAAATCTAGCAGCAAGATTCAAGTATTTTAAAACTTATTCTTTCATGACTAAAGCGAAGACTCGCTATATTCTATTGAACTATCTGTAAAATTTTCGTTTTCTATTTGAAGCCAACTCAGAGTTGGGACTCGCCTTGAACCCAGAAGAAGAAGAAGAAGCCAGTACCCTGATCTCTACGGCATGTTGAGCAATTCTCTTATAACCATTTTCAAGGTTTTTATGGAAATTCAAGCAACTAAATTTACCCAAATTCGGCTTCTGCAACTAAACACGGAAACTGAGCAGTTACAGCGGGCCAGCAATGCTAGGATATATATTTTGGTTCTGAGTTTGACTCCCAGTCTATGGATCCAGGCCATGGATTTTATTTATTTTAGAAGAATAAAAATAAGAATAATGCGAAATATATGTATTTTTAGTTATTAACTTTAGGTCTCCTTTAATGGTAGATGGACGTAAAGCCCACTTGAAATAGCAGGCACAGGTTTACCTACATTTTACAGAACTTAAATCAGTTAATTGTTAAAGGTAAATTATTAAAACTTTTTGAAATGTATGTACAACCTTAGAATATTTTTTACGCGCAAAATATTTGAAACAAAATACCACTGTTATTCTATTTTGTAGTCTTTATTCACAAAGAAACGCACGAAATTCAATGAAACGCACTAATTGCTATGTGCCTCTCTCTCTCTCTGTAATCAATAACTGGAAGATCTCTAAAGTTCTTTTCTCTGTTAGCATCATTAAATATTGATTGGTAGGTCCATTTTCACAGGGAAAATTGATGTGGTAACGGTGGAAAAGTTTAATTTTGCTTGGTCATCTGTTATTATTCGTATAATTGGAGAGCACCAGCTTTCCACCAATACAAAGGAAGCTTCCTTCAAACGAGCTCATCTAATTGGTAGAATGAACTATTCGGGTCACATATTGCTTGTGCTTACATTGTAGCCAAGTATTCTACATGTCTAATGTATTCATATCTACTATACGAGGGTCGTTTGAAAAGTCCGTGCAAAAATAAAAACTACTTAATTTTTTGGGGTAAACCTTTTTTATTTTTCAACATAGTCTCCTTTTAGGCTTATACACTTCGTCCAACGCTGCTCTAGTTTGTTGATCCCTTCCGAATAATAGGATTTGTCCAAGTCTGAAAAATAGCCATTCGTTTCTGCAATCACCTCCTCGTTTGAATAAAATCTTTTTCCCGCCAGCCATTTCTTCATATTGGGGAACAAATAGTAGTCCGAGGGAGCCAAGTCTGGAGAATAGGGGGGATGTGAAACGAGTTGGAACCCTATTTCCATTAATTTTGCGACCACAACTGCTGAGGTGTGAGCAGGTGCATTGTTGTGATGGAAAAGGACTTTTTTGTGGGCCAATCGTGGGCGTTTTTCTTGCAGCTCGGTTTTCAAACGGTCCAATAACGATGAATAATATGCACCTGTAATAGTTTCACCCTTTTCCAGATAGTCGATGAGGATTATTCCTTGCGAATCCCAAAAGACAGTCGCCATAATCTTTCCGGCCGAAGGAACGGTCTTCGCCTTTTTTGGCGCAGATTCCCCCTTGGTAACCCATTGTTTAGATTGTTCTTTGGTCTCAGGAGTGTAGTGATGTATCCATGTTTCATCCACAGTGACGAAACGACGCTTAAAGTCCTGCGGATTCTTCTGGAACAGCTGCAAACCGTCCTTACACGATTTCGTTTTTGGTCAAGCGTGAGCAATCGCGGCACCCATCTTGCGGATAGCTTTGTCATGTCCAAATGTTGATGCAAAATATTATGTACCCGTTCATTCGAGATGCCCACAGCACTAGCAATCTCACGCACCTTCACTCTTCTGTCATCCATCACCATATCATGGATTTTATCAATGATTTCTGGAGTAGTAACCTCAACAGGGCGTCCAGAACGTTCAGCGTCAATTGTGCCCATATGGCCACTCCGAAAATTTTGAAACTACTTATAAACTGTTCTAATCGAAGTGCAGAGTCACCATAATGTTTATCAAGCTTCTCTTTAGTCTCCTGAGGCGTTTTACCTTTCATAAAGTAGTGTTTAATCAACACACGAAATTCTTTTTCGTCCATTTTTTGAAAATCACTCGACTTCCTCGATTCAAACCAATACCAAACACAAAGAAATAGACCGATCTGGCTGAAACTTGGTGTGTGTTCTTCCAAGAGATGCTACTAACTAAACATAACCTCGATACGCGCCAGTGGTGCTATCTCTCTGACTTTGCACGGACTTTTCAAACGACCCTCGTACATTAAAACTCTTGTTATGCGTGCTAAACAAGTTAATATGATTTGTGTTTTTTGTAGTTAGTCTGAGATACTTTGCGGAGACTTCCAACATCTTTATGGAAATATCTAGTTCATAAATTACCAAAGTGGGCGATATTGATTTTGAAAGCGGTTGGCAGGCTCAGCTTTAGTCTGGGGGGGGGGCCTACTATAAAAGAAGGAGACGATGAAAGCAAAGAAAAAGCTGTAAAAATAAAACATAATGCAAGCTTTCATATTTAGAAATATTTGGGTTCGCTAGAACCTATCATTACAGTATTTACAATGAAAGAGGACAACAAAATGACGGAAACATTTTTGTTGAATGACAGATTTCAATTTTTCGTCTGATTAAATAAACTCTGTTGAGAGTACTTCGACAAACAAAGATGACGCTTTGCGAGCTTATTTCATTAACTTAAAAAAAAAATGACAGCTTATTTTTAAAGGCTTATTTAAGATATTTATGCGGCTACGGTTTAAATAAAAAACATATTTGTTATTTCTACATTTGGTGACAGGTAAGGAAATCCTGCTGATATTGTCCAATTGCTAGGAATGTTAGCTTTCCCTTGAGTCTTCATTTCAAGAAAAAAGGATATTCTTAAAACGGATACGCTTAGTTACAATTTAAAGTCTTTTTCAAAGTTCAAAATGAAATAAAACCTTGTAAAATTGCTAGGGGTTATTATTAGAATTCAAGCAAATGAAGAACTTAAATTTAATAAAGCAAATTAACAGTACGTGAAACTGACTATCGGTAAAACAAACTGAAGTCTGTAATACCCGGAAGTGGAAACAGGTATGAATTTCTTTTGTCAGCTATCTTAAATTGTTTGAGTTCTAATGCTATTAATTAATATTATTCATATAAACCAACCGAGTAGACTAAGTTGAAGTTAAACCTTTATGCTGACAAAATAGTTTAAGTTATGGAGGTTGAGCATCTATCGGAGTATCGGGTTGTCTAAAGAAATTGGCAAACATTCATAAGTTCAGCAAATTACTAGAAAAATAAATAATAATTATTCCTTACTAATTTATTAAAAAAATCTTGATTCTTTTATAGAATCGAAGCATTTTTCATCTAAGCATTTGTTATATTTCCTTTAATTGAGTAAAGTAAAGTAATTGCCTATTTTTTAAGGCGCAGCTTATCGCCCTACTATAGATTAATTGGGTATTAAATTACGTTTTATTATTAGATACAAAAGCGGATCTACACAACACGGTTTATTGATCAATCCGGCCATGGTTTCCCGGAATACTAAATCTGTAAATGAAATTTAATAAATAATATTCAAAATATGGAATATTTTCTCTTATTTTCTCACATATTTAAAAAATTCTTTATTCACCTAGAAATAGTTTTCTTTTAAGTTAATTTTAAAGATTTTAAAAAAATAAAATAAAATACTTTGTGCTGAATTATATAATAAAGGGGAAAGGACCGTCATAAAACTTTAAAGACTTACGTATAATGTTACAAAATGGATATATTAATTACAATATAGAGGGAAAACAGCAGTAATGAGATGTAATGTATTATTTTGTGGAAGGAGAGGTTGTCATTAATAAAATTGAAATAATTAATGAATATTATAATTCAATTATTGAGACTTCTATTAAGTGGTATCGTGAGATCTTTCGTACAGCTGTAGGTGAAATAATTTAGAAATACAGTATTTAAATTTTAAATTAGAGTTAAGGTAAAATTAAAAATATAGTAATATTTTTTAAAATATGATTAGCAACCTTGGTAACATTAAAAACTTATCTTTATAACGGAAGTCCAGTATACTATTGTTACCAACCTTCACAAAGAAATCTAAAAAATCCCCTTTTTCGACGTAAACTATACATTTTAAGATTCCTCAAAGGCTCGCCTGCTATAATCCTAATTCAACAGCTCAAACTGTTTTCCTTCATAATTTATTCTGATAATCCACAACGACGTCTAAAACGACGGTTTGCCTCCTTGAACTCCTATCCTAGACAATTCCAATTATTAAAATTCCCCCCGAGGGACAGCCCTAGCTGATTTCTCTTTTCCAGTATGGCTACTGTAGCGTTCTAAGTCGGCTATGTCGGATAGATTTTTCTTGTAACATTTAATTGTTCACTTGGAATGTATTTTGACGTGTATACGTCTTTAAATTTGCTTTCATATGGAGGCAATCCAAAAAACCTAATGATAACAAAATCGGGGGATACAGTTTGGCATTATAGTTTCGAATCTATCGTCTACATCTAAAATTAAATTAGACCACTGGTTAGCTAAAGGATCAAAGAATTCATTACGATAAGCGAGGACTGTGACGCATTTTGAGATCATTTTGTTGCGTATCGAGATTTGCAATTTGTATAACTTTTGACTCGGAGAAGCTATGATGTTCGTTTAAGTTTTAATCGTCAGCTGTCGTCACAATCTATCAATTGTACGTATATAAAACATTAGTGTAAAATAGTGACAGTGAATATAATAAGGCATTAGAATAAAAAAATATTATCAAAAATATATAATGTCGGCCTATACGCGTCGAAAAGCCAAAACCAAATACAGAGATCGTATACGGTTGAATATGACCGAGTCAAGCTGTGCCGGGAACCTAAAAGAATGAATGCGGCCGAGCGGATCAACGACGGTGTCAGTACATCTGCAGCTGGGGCGGTCGAAATTATGGAAGTGGATGATGAAATCGCTTCTACATCGACAACTGACTGTATAGGCATAGATTGTGTTCGATCGTCGATTTGTTTCCTTGATTTCATCCTAAATACATAAATAAAAATATTTTATATAAAAAATATAACCCGTTACGTAAACGTATTCACGTACAACACACGGCCGAAGTCCATGACACAGCCATAGTTTTTTTTTTTTTTAACTTTGCTGATGTATATGAGCGTTATACAGGTCGCGATGTTGAAAATTAAAAAAAAATTCTTTATTTTTATTTTTTACTTGACTGGTAACAAATCAATGGTTTTTCTGGAATTATTTGATTTATTTGTAAAACTTGTTAAAATTAATAAATAAATAAAATGATAGGAAAAAATATAGTACTTATTCTGATCTTGTTTGCATTTCACGTGAAAACACCTGCAGGGGATTCCTTGGAAGTTTGCATCCTGAAGTAGGAGCTTGTATAAACTTGAAATAATAGCTTCCGTTTGCCGATGAATAATTGAGCAACGGTGAGAGTTCCGCTCTCATTAAATCTGAAATATCTCCAATAATGGTGTCTTTTAGACAGAGAAAGGAAACATCGTTAATTTTTTAACAGCCATTGTTTAATATTATATTAACTTAGTTGTGTATAAATAAGATTTTTATTGTGTCAAGTACATTAACGTTTAAGTGAAGTACATTGAAAACGCGTATTCTACCTAAAATATCTTAGGTAAGAAAGAGAAAAATTTCTGCATTCCATTTTATGCATTGATTCCGTGTAGTCAAACCTCCTTTGCAGACGTTTCTTCCTTTCATTTCCATGAATGTCGTTGGTCACGAAGAGTGGGCTGGTGAGAAAGCCAGCTGCTAAAAGTTTAGGGGGGTTTCTTGGGCGCTCGTTGGGATCACACATTTTGTTTGATGCTGGTATCTGTACTGAGTGACCAGATACCACCAAAGTGGTTGGACCATGGAAGTTTTGGGCTGTGTTAGTTACTTAGAACGAATAAGAACAACCCACTAGCCTTCTGCTTGTTGCAAAACAAAATGGCCGAACTATTAACTGGCCTTTTGTCAACCCGGACGATGTTACTGAATGGAGCCTTAATGTAGACAAAGTTTTTTTAATTAACAAGATACGTGTATTCACGAAATTTAGAGCCATCGCGCATTTTTTGAAAAATTTCTGAAAAGTGAAAATCTACCCGCTGCCACCAGTGGTACCATCAGTTTTGGGATTTCCTTTTTTTCACTCGCAATTTCAGCAACACGTGTACCAACATTCCTCAAAACTAAATTTAAGAAATCCCTTGGAATAATATTCAAGAACATCTTATATAAACGGAAAATTGATTCGAGAAAAATGTTATTTCCTTTTTCCTTTTGAGCAATTGTATTTGCTGTTTATAGTTTGATCTTCTGGTGGAAATATGTCCTAATTAGTATGTAATCCAATATTAATCACAGAAATAATTGTCTGAAGCTGCGTCATCTTCTTTCACAGAATTGGAAAATTCCCACCTTCATGCCAGTCTTCGTAAACACTCCTACATCACAATAAGGCCATTGTTTTCTTAAAGAATTTAGGGAACTTCACAGTCGAAAATTTGGAATGATTACAGTAATTCCCTCAGCAGAAAATAGATTTTGGAACCCAATCGAATTATAAACGGTGCTTCAGGCATTGTTTTTTCATTTTTTAAATATTTCGTTAGATACCCGAAGAGGGAATTGGTTTTTTTAAATTACCGAAGCGTAACGATGATGTACGAGGTGTGGCTATTAAATAACGAGACTATTGCTGTAAAACATTTTATTTTAAATTTATACATATTTAGTTATTATCACCTTCAATACACACCACTCCCCTATCCCTACAACGCTCCATGCGAATTTACCATTGTTCGAAACAGTGCTGGAAGTCTTTTTCTGTCAGCTCCTGCATGACGCGTGCCGCTTTTTCTTTCACAGTTTCAGCGGACTGAAATCGTGTTCCTTTTAATGCAGTTTTAACTTTGAATGAGTTTTAACTTTGTCACATGTGGCCAGGTCAGGCGAATATGGCCTAAAACTGGGATGTTGTACTTGGCTAGAAATGTCTTGACAGACAATGCAGTGTGAGCCAGCGCGTTGTCTTGATGGAGAACCCCGTGACTTGTTCTTCCACAAATCGGGTCACAGAGTTGAGCAAGCACCTCATGGTAGTAATGTTGATTAATTATAATCGATATTTTCATCCGTTTTGGACGTGGAAGGGTGACCCGGGCATTTAACAGCTTCAACTGACTGAAATCGTGTTCCTTTTATTGCAGATTTGACTTTGGGGAATAGATAAAAGTCACTTGGGGCCAGAACAATGCAGTGTGAGTTTATTCTTTCGTCAAATCGGGTCGTTTTTTCCTTACTCTTTCACGGAGTTGAGCAAGCACCTCACAATTTATTGAAGAATCTTCAAAAAATAGGAAGGCAAATATTTTTTTTTCTCTGTTATTGGCCTCTTGAGCTAGCAAATCAGCCATTTACATTCTTCTTTCGAAGCTTCTTTAGTACATATATTGAATATTTACAGAGTTATCTTGTTGTTTGTAAAGAACTCAAAGAGCTCTGTGTAAATGCTGCCTTCATCAGCTGCCAGAATATTATTTAAATTGGCAGGTAACGGACATCCAGTCGCTATCACTGCCCTCCACAAGCGTTCTCTTCCTTTAGTATAATTAGCACATTCCAGGATTAGATGGTTGGCGTCTGCTATTACTCCAGAAGTACAGGAACACTGGTGAGATGTTTCCACCTCAATTCTGGCTAGATGGTGCGGCGAATAATTGTGATTAAACCTCATTCTAATGACTGCGCTAACAAACTTTCTATTGTAGTTTTTGTATTTGTAAAACCATGGACTTTTGGGGACACTAGATTGGACGGCTGTGTAAAATTGGCCTTTTCTCGCCTTTGACAATTCGTATATCCGCTGCCATTCTGTTTAAAACTCCGCTTTTGCATAATTTTTAATGTCGGAGACTAACATTGAGTATGGAGATGCTTTTTGTAAGGAGATCCCATCCTTGGCTTTACGATCCACGATTTCATTTCCTCTCAGACCTATGTGACCCTTAATCCAGATTAAATGTACCGATTAAAGGCAAATTTTCAACTCTAAAAAAAAGACTTTTTTTAAAATTAAAATCAATTGCAGTAATTTCATTAAAACTGAGGCGAGTTTATGGGTCTTTTAATTTTTTTTTTTTTTTTGTATTACAATTTTGTTAAACCTCCTGTTTTTCACGATTTCCCAATACAAGCATTTAAGGGAAACTCATAGTGAATGGATGATTACGTCTAATATGTCTAACTCACATGGCATTCCGAACTAGATTGTTGCAATTTCAGCATTCCAAGCAGCTGTCCTCCATGAATCTTTTGCTAGCAGGATTCCATGGTTGTCGCAGGATATCATGATCATTGCAATAATAATTGATCTTTTTGTTAGAAATATCGATAATTCGATTCTTGCCCAGCATTGCCAAATTAATAAATAAAACGAAAAAATCTTTGTCCCATCCATTCTTCATAATCCAAACGGATTGTCTCCACAACTTTTAAATACATTAATCCATCAGCTGAAATTAAATTTGAATCACCAATATTGTCTAGAACTATTAAAAAAAAAAGAAAAACACCTAAAACTTCAAATATGATCAGAGTCGGTGGGATAATGGCCACAATTTTTCATTTTGTTTTCTATTTGATAATTGAAAATTCTGCCCTTCATTGTGGTAAGACTATATATAACATGGCCGCTATTGTTTTCACTAATGAAACAAAACTCTTTTGAGTGAAATATGTCCTAATTAGCATGTAATCCAATATTAATCACAGAAATAATTGTCTGAAGCTGCGTCATCTTCTTTCACAGAAATAATGCTCATCCAGTCTATTGTTCGAGAGTTTAGTAATTAAAAACATTCCAAAATGCTTACAATTAAGTGCTACCACTGGTTTTAAATTTGGTTTTCCATTGTTTTTTTCCTTTCTGTGGGGGGATAAATTCTAAAACTCCTCTACAGCCTTTTTTTTCTGAAATAAATTTTATCCAGTTTAAACATTACACTCCGAAGTCGCCATTATTGTTTCAGTCAATACAAAGAGTCATTCAAATCACCGCAACCCTTGCAGTGTTTTATGTATATTGCGAATTTAAATATTTAAATTATACCGGACCATCAGTTTGGTTTCAGAAGCTGCCACTCGACGATCCAGCAGGCCCATCGTGTTGTAGACACCATCGCTACTTAACTCGAGCGAAAACAATACTGCGCTGGAGTATTCCTCGATGTATCTCAAGCCTTTGACCGAGTCTGGCACGAAGGTCTACTATGGAAACTCAAACGCATCCTTCCCAGCACTTATTACCTCATACTCAGCTCTTATCTCTCTGACAGATTCTTTCAAGTTCTTCAAGGCACTACCCACTCTTCCATCTATCCTTTCCTTGCTGGTGTACCACAGGGAAGTGTCTTAGCTCCTCTACTTTACACAATCTACACTGCCGAACTAACCTTCTAATCTTAATAACTCTACTTACACCTTCGCTGACGGCACTGTCATTCTCTCCACACACTCTGACCCTATCCTTGCAGTACGCTCACTACAGTCCCACCTTCACTCAATAGAACCTTGGTTAGAAAACTGGCGTATAAAAATTAACCCAACTAAGTCTAAATACATAGTCTTCACACTCAAACGTAAAACTCCACCATCTGTCTTCTTACATCATACACCTATCCCACCAGCCGACCATGTGCGGTACCTTGGAATATACCTAGACAAGAGACTTACCTGGAACCCCCATACGAGACTTAAACGTACCGAACTAAACAAACGATACAAACTTCTAGCCTGACTACATGACAAACGCTCAAAACTCTCACTGCAGAACAAACGACGACTCTATACAGCTCTTCTCACACCAATATGGACTTACGGACTCGGAACTTTACGGAACAGCTAAAAAAATCAAACAACAATAGACTGCAAACCCTACAATCCAAAATTCTCCGCCGCATAGTAGATGCTCCATTCTATGTTAGCAACCACACAATCCATACAGATCTTCAAATTCCACTCATCTCCGAACTTGCCAAAATTTGATAAAAAAATTTTCACCAAAAACTCTCACTTCATCTTAACCCTCTAGCTGTAAACTTATCTTCAACTACGCTACCCTCCAATCCTCGAAGACGGCTGAGGCGCCGTTGGCCCCGTGACCAACTGGGTGACTAATGGCGGCCATCACTGGATACCGTCATTCACGTCTGCCACGTTATCTATTTATATACACTTATCGCATTTACCTATTGTACCCTGTAGGTACAGGTGTAAATTAAATTAAAAGGATAAATAAAAAATAAATATTTAAGTAAAAATTATAATTTCAAGTGAATTAGTAAATTATTTGCACCAAGAATAATTTTGTTAGTTATTTGACTTCAGATTATATTTTGTCCCTTGTCACCACAACATGAAGCTCAATTTACCCAGTGCTTTGATTTCTCAAAGTCGCACAGCATGTCAGTTTAACTCATTAGTCATCTTTCTCCCCTAGACCGTTCTATCACTGACAATATCCGACCGCACGTTCCGTTCATCCCTAAAATCCATTGTTTAATAACTCCGCCCTTCTGATACCCTTTATTATCATTATTATTTTTTTTTTATTATATCATCTCTCCCCTCGGCAGATCTCGCAGTGTAAAATTAGTTCCTCATCATTTAACCAATAGCTGCAACGCCTATCTTTGTATTCCACCCCATTATCCAATATTTAAGCTCCAACTATACGGAGTGAATGATAATCTAGAAGAAGATGATGGTGCAAACAGAAGCCTGCAGTTAATGGACTTAATGCGCCGTCTGGTTCTGTTAGGGTGCAGATACAGAAGAAAACTGAAAGATTTCCCTTTATTTTTGTTTTTCCTCACCTTCTCCGTTTCCCTTACATCTTCATTAGTACATCCAAGATTCCTTTTCTTCAACCCTTATCTTATCTTTATCACTATTAAATTTCCTATTTTACCCAAAGTGATTTACACATTAAAAAACAACAAACGCTAATATTGTGAGCTCTATTTCTCTGATTTAATTAGATCTCACTTCCAGAAGGCGCAGCTTCTTTTAAACGGTAAATTAAATTCGTTACATTCAAGTGGAGCAGTGAAGGGAAATTTTGTTGGCAGAGCGTTGGGAGAAAATTAAAGGATTTAATTCAAGAAGAATGAGCGGCTAAGATGGGCTGATTATATTGTATATATATATATATATATATATATATATATATATATATATATACATACTCGTATATACTGTTTGCTAAATATTTAAGCCATTATGGCGGAAAATTTGATTACAACCAAGATTTGCTGGATCCTAGATACAACTCCAAAAAGATGATCCTTTCCTTTCTTACAAAAAGATCAATTATTATTGCAATGATCATGATATCCTGCGACAACCATGGAATCCTGCTAGCAACAGATTCATGGATTAACAACAGCTACTTGGAATGCTGAAATTGCAACAATCTAGTTCGAAATGCCATGTCAGTTAGGGTACGTTCACAACGGAGCTGTGAGCAGAGATGATAGGAGTGATGATGCATCAGCGCTTCAAGAAAAACATAATACATTCGAATGTGAGCGTGCACAACAAAGCTGCGACTAGTGACTCATACGCGCTGCTATAAACAAGCATAGATGATAGAATTAAATTTTTCATTTTTCTGCTAGCTGAACTCCCTGTATCGGAGCTTCAAAATGGACGTAGAAAAATTAATTAGTGCTGTCTTTACTCATTCTTTTTTGTTACTTACTTTTAAACAATATTTTGCTTTTTAAATCGTGTTTACATTTATTTTTATGTGTATTTGTTTTTTTCTCAATAAAATCATTACTTACCTTAGAGTAATCACTAGTTTTTCTTCTATGGTTATAGGATTTCCATGACAATTTTTCCAACGTTTTCTTAATTTTGACCTTATTTTTTCTAAAATATAGTCGAATGTGGGTGGACCCATCCTCACATATTAAAAAAAACGATCCGGATAATTTCTAAGTTCCTTGTATAAATGGTGAAATTCACCCAAAGTACTTCGTTTTTTATTTATGGGATGTACATGATATTTTCTAAAGCGTTTTCTCTTTAAAATATACCATTTCGTGGCTGCTGAACATAAAAACTCTTCTTCACTACTCGGACATGTTGCATGTATCACAGCTCCGATGTAGCACATTAATCAGCGATTATATTTTACTCTATCAGTTATCATCTATACTCACAGCTCCGTTGTGAACGTACCCTTAGACAAATTAGACGTAATCATCCATTCACTGTGAGTTTCCCTTAAATGCTTGTATTGGGAAATCGTGAAAAACAGGGGGTTTAACAAATTTGCCTTCACATTTTTTGAAGATTCTTCAATAAATCACGATTTATTGAAGCTGTAAATATCTTTTTCTTTAAATCCAATGAATTTTGGTTATACCTTTTTACAACTGTATATCGTCCGATCTAAATAAATTTCATTTTCATTAAATTTTATTTTGATATGCTTGGAAGAATGGCCGTAGGAGATTTTTTTTAAAAAATCTTGTTTTCTCTTTTAATTTTGGGTACCGTAATCGTTGGCCTCGTTGTCTGGGTTTGAAGAGCTCTTCTTTACAAAACCCAATTTCAAGCTCAAGTAAATCACCACAATCAAGTTGCGAACAATATAAAACCTACATCAGATTTATACTTAGTTTTAAAAGGTTAAATTTTCAGTGCACTTTACGGATAATAAGCCATTAATCACAGTTACTTTTTGCCCTTACGAACTATTGCTTTAATTCTTGGATTAAGTTGTACAATGTTAAAAACATCTACGCTACCCGACTTCTGGCGTGAATTTGGTCGATAACTTCCTTCTAATCAAAGAGAATTACGTTCGTTTTTATAAAGATATAACCTGACATTAGTAGCAAGAATCTCAATTTATCTAATTTAATGAAAACAGAAAAATCAAAGTAGGGTAACGGTAAGTATTTTTCTGATGAATAGAATAGTGGTTATACGTTCGCGTGCATTGTCTACTTTTATGGTTCATAGATTTTTTTGGTTTCCATGGAAACAGAATTCAGCAGCTCTACCGACCAATAAGAATATTACACAAAAAAACTGTTGAAGTTGATTCTGAATCAATTCTAAAATGTAACTAGTGGCAAAAAAGATTTGACCAAAATCTTGGAAATGACAATTTACTAAAATAAAACTTAGTAATTTTTTTTTTGTTTAAACTGAGATGAAGTTTTGTTGTGAAAGCATCTGTAAAAAAGTAAGCTTTACTAGTTGATTACCCTGGACACGCCAACACCTTGACTTATCATCCGGCTTCTTGACCCTTATCAAATACTGTCAATTCACTTCCCCCATCTAGATTCTCTCTATTTTCCTAAGTCATTCCTTCAAGTGCATACTATACTAGGAGCGATGCTACATAAGTTACAAGTTCCTAGTGTACAAGACAATCAAATACAGACCATCTTTACTTTGTAACTTTACTTTGATGCCAAACTGTACTTTACTTGATTACTAAGTAGTTGGGAACTATAGTACTAAAGTTTCAACATCCTAATACTCTTTCTTTACGTTTTCTCTGTTTTTCTTCTTTTTGTGCCAGCTGTTATATCTTACAGTTGTGCAATTCAATTTTTTTTTTCTCTGTCTTTCTAGAAAAGTTTTGTCTTTGACTTTGCAAAGGAATAAGATCTGCTTTATACTCGTAAGCCGACACAGTGGGAATATTATTCTCAAGAAATAAGTGGTAAACTAGAAAGGAATTTGGAATTGAGAAATTGTAAAATTATTTAGTTAATTTAGATTAGGGTTATACTTTTTGGTAATTAGGATAAAGAATCTAGGTTTAAGATTTCTTGATATTGTACTTAATTGTAATTGGCTTTCAACTATACGTTTTAAGATGCTACTCATCTTTTCAAGGTATGATGTTAGTTGTGGCGCCATAATCATAAAAATGAGCCCCAAGACTGTCACAGAATGGATTTTTTTCCCCAACATTGTTGAGGATACCGTTCTCGCAGTGATTTTGAGGCCACCGGTTTGAACACCTTTTTCTTTCATCTGATTATGTGCATGGGTATGTAACAGTTCCGTGTCCTAGAAGTGGTGTTCAGAGGGCCATCTGGACACGGAAAAACAAGAAGTACCATGAGAACTCAAAACACTGCTAAATAAGGACAATGTGTCTTTATGGAGACAGATTTGCTAACCTTTAAATATGTTATCAACGGTATACTGGACAAACACACTTCTACTTCAAGTTTTGGTACTTACTTAGGACTCTAGTGGACAGTTGTCTAACGAGGAACCTCCACACAAGACTTAGAAGACTGGAATTGTGCGGATGTACGAACGGACCACTTAGACTACACCTTAGACCTACTGACGATAGTACTTACAAATTCATACATTACAAAAGATTACTTCGACCAAGATGAACTTCTCGAGCAGAGTTATGGGGACCTGCCAAATCTTCAACCAACATTGTAACGTTCAGCCTACCCCAATCCTAACAGTCCAAAATCCTGCGCTGCCAATCATGTCTCCAATCTAACCTCCATCGTAAACTATCCCAACGTCAATGGAGTAATTAAACTAACCATCCAAAAATTACCTCACCAATCTAGCATACCACCCGGACCTTCTTTGTCCAATTATTAACCTACATGTCAAGTAATCCTCCAAGACGTCCAACGACATTGGCCAGCTAGCTCCTCGCTTTCCAACTTCTTCCTGCATCCTAGAAAATGCCGTCGGTGTTTCCTAGTATCTCTTAGCACGTCACTCCGTATTTAAAGTTCATCTACCTTACACACACTTGTGCTGATGTATAATATTAACAACACAGGTAAGTTATAAATTAATAAAAATTGTACAATAAGCTATACTTTGGTTATTTACATTAATATTTTTATAAATGAACTCACGAAAACCGACTTAAAACATAAATTAAAAAGTTTCTTTCAGAAAAACATAATTTCTTAATCTACTGATCTTAATTTCCTTCAAAACGAAAATTAAAGACAAAACATCACTCATTTAACATTAAATTTAAACCAGTATGTAGCGCTCAAGATATCCTTATCTCATGGTAGCCTCGAAGAAGAAAGTAGTAGAAGCGATGGCAGTCGTGATAAAGAAAGAAGTGAAAGAGGCTGCGCTATTCCTCAAATTGTGTATTGGGAAAAGATAGGACCTGGCTTTTTTCCACCAATATATTGGTAAATTAAGACATTAGAAGCCAACTGTAAACTGTTGGCTTACCAATATTCCAGCCCTAATAAAACAATAATGGTTATCAAGACCACAAAAACAATAAATAAGATAAATAGATCCATATTGTGACTTTTCTAATGGTTTTTCCACAATGCATTTTTTCAAGAAACAGTTTTTCTGTTTGTATTTTTCAGTAAAATATGAGAAAGTTCATCTTTGAAGAGTCTGAACATAGAACAATTTTATTGGGTGCTCTAGTCAATGTCGCTTCAGTTTATTGCACCATTTATTACTCAAAACCTTAATAATTTATGACGAAAAATTGCAAGAATCAGTTAAAAAAAGATAATTAATGGTTGGTGATGATACTGTGAAAGCGATTGATTCACACCATTAGACTTCATTCAGTTAATAAAACTCGATACAATTAATAATTTTAATAATTCCCTTAAATATCCTCAACAGAAGATTTAATAAGATTTTTTTTATATTATATATAATCCACGGTTGGCGAATCACCAAATTTTATAAACGTAAACTGAAGTAGAGATCTGGTGACAAAAATAGATTTAATTTTTTCGCTATTTATTTTTAATTTCTATTTTACTTCAAATATCTTCGTTTATTTCTAGAATGGGAAAGGTTTACCAGTTTCATTAAACTATGGACATTTCTAATGTAGATCGTTTTGATTTAATTTTATTCTTACTTTGTCTTATTCAACGACAGAGAACTTAGAGTTTACATGACACTGATTTTATGGTTTTGAGCTTTCATTTAAAATAAATGTTCTAAAATTCCTCTAGAGTGTTTTTGCTAATTGTGCATCATATCTATTATTCGTTTTTCTGTCTGGAAATAGAATTGAATTTATTAATTGGTTTTTTAGAACTACATTCTTCAGGAATGAATCTGGTTATAATTTTTACACACAAAACTGGAATTAATAGTTATTTATTTAACAAGTGTGGAAAGTAGTAGTAGTGGAAAGTAGTGTGAGGAAAATACTTTACACTCGAGTTAAATATTATATTTTTTCTGCAACCATTTATTAACTAATAAAATTAAAAATTTCATTTTTACAGTCTACAAAAAGTAATTTATTTATTATAAACATTTATTGTTATATTACAATTATTTACATTACTTACGTATCTACATTACTTATTACATTTTCTGCTGTTTCTTTTATTGATGGAGGAGTGTTTTCTAAACAGGCATCACTAGAATCCATTTTAAATTTCTATAAGGTAACACTATAACCTTTTTAACTGTTATAATTAAAAATATCTAATTATTTATTAAAGTATTATTTTTATTTCTATATTCCTTTCAATTTTTATTTTATTTTTTAATATTCGTTTTTTAATTATTTAAATAAAATAAATTTAAATAAGCTTATTAGAGTTTTACAGAAAATATTTATGTTAATAACAAAACTTCTTATATCAAGGAAGCACAATAAAGTTTTTCCACTCACTTGTGCGGAAAGTGACACTAATGGGAATTTCCCCCCACTAGTGTGGGAAGTTGGGCATTACACAGCTGATTTTAATTGAGTAATGAGAACTTCCCTACATGGTTGCAGAAAAATAAATTATACAAAACTGAAAAATTGGGGAGAAAAGTAAGTAGAAAATAAAGAAAAACAATGAAAACAGAGAGAAAAATAAAAAATACATTAAATATTAAAGAAAATCTTATTCCCTACATGCCAAACATCTAACAAACAACATAAGATATTCAGTTTTACAATTTTGTATAAGTTCAAGAGGTCAGAGTATGGAAATAACTGTATTCTGGATAAATGAATAATAATAACGACAATAATACTACTCGTAGAAAACCAATTATCAATATGTAACTTATTATGACAATATTAGTTGTCGAATTTTCAAAGCTTCTAATGCAAAATAATAAATATCATTTATTTTCTATTTTACTGTTAATATATTTTGTAAATTTGTAAGATTAGTGAAATTTTTATCAATATCCTTATATAGACATCTATCTGCTCCTAGGCTCGTTATAAATAGCATTTTTTTTAAAAAATTGCAATAAATTTTCGGGTTTACATGAATTACAAATCGTGCATATTTTCGAACTGTTTAACTTGAAATGTTCATTATTAAGGTAAAAAGAAGGCGAATCAAAATTAGAAAGACGAATTTGAGAAACCAATCTACGCTTTTTAATAGAACATCTAAATTCCAAGTACTCTTCACCACCCTTTAGAGAGCTAAAATGTCTAAATTCCTTATTATAATTTGAATGGATGACACTATCGATATCGTAGAACAACAAATCGTTTATAAAATCAATAGTTTTTTTTATCGAAACCCAGCCTTTCTAATACTGTTGGTAAATTTGGATCTAACGTAACATAAAAACTGAAAATCGCTGCAGGATGATCAAATTTGGAATTTGATTTCATGCAGGATCCGATTTTTCTGAAAAGATGCGGAAAATGTTCCATTTACACTTAGACATAACGCGTATTAGGGGCACTTCGATTCAGTGATTAGAACCTTTTTCTCTCAGAGCAGAATCATTTGCTGTACTCCCTAGAGTAGCTGTCTTGTCACTTTTCCTCTAAAAATATCATCTATATTGCAACGAACAAATAATATTGGATGTTAACTATCATTTTGGCGTGAATTCTAAACTACAAGAAAATTTAATGCTAACATTACTGTTAGAAGGTGTCGTTTAAGTTTGTTTACATCATATGATGTCAAAATTTTGAATGTTTAAAAAGGAATTTAAGGAAAAGCTAAGAAAGGAAAAATTGAGTATTATTAAGAAAACTCAGAGAAAATATAGCGTACAAAAAATCAGTCCTTGAAGTTCCTTTTTCCGTTTCTCATTTCCAGAAAGTATGGTATTGTTTCCAGCCGACTGGGAATAATGCAAAGTAATATAGGCTTTTGGAATGCATTTTTGCTTGCCTTGCTGCCATATCTGATATTAATATTTCCCAAAGTTATATGTATTATCCTCTTAACAGTAGAAATATTTGGCTTTTTACAATTTAATCTACCTTATCACTCTTGAGAAAGAAGTTTAGTTTATTTATTTAATGAGTAAGAACCCAATTACTCGTACATAATAAATTATAATATGTTAGCAGTATAAAGTAAAGTAATTGCCTATTTTTTCAGGCGGGCTTTACGTTCAACGACCAAATTAAATCCAGTAGACGACGACTAATAAACATAATTTACTATAAAATTCTCGTATTAAACATTAAATAAAATCCAAGGCCTAGACTGAGAATCGAACCCACTAACCAACAGTACTTCTTATCTTTAAAGGTTTCGTCTCTAACCGCTCGGCTATCGTACTGCCTTATGAATACTATTTTTTTTTTTTTTTTTTTTTTTTTTGGCGCATCAACAGCTGAGGTCATTAGCGCCCGGAGCTTTTTTCAGTGCACTGCCGGCCTCCGGACAGTGTTCTCTCGTTACAGACAACACTGTCCATCACCGGACAGTGAGCTGTAAGAAGCTCCTAGGAAGAGAAAATCTAAGGGTCCGCTGCTGGATTCGAACCCGGGACCTCCGCGTGGGAGTCCAGTATGCTAACCTCATAGCTAATCCCTTCCCTCGTGAATACTATTGTATACATTATGTACTTTAACTATTACAGGTAATACAGGTAAACCCACAAGTGTGTAAAAATAGTATTACTAAGAGCAAAAAATGATTTTAAAAAAAAAAATAAGGTAGAAGCAGAATAATTAGAATTTGAATATGAATGTATGTAAATATAAATCTACTGAATAAGCCGTGTGGAAATAGGAAATAAACATTTGAAGTGGCTAATCTGAATGGTAGAATCCAAAGAAATTCAAAATTTTAGATAAAATAATTCAAGAATGGCAGCAAGAGAAATACGGATTTTCAGTTCAGGATTCCTTAAACATGGGTTTATCTATGGAATGGTCCACTTCCAAATTAACAATGACTTAAATCCATAAAAGATTTTACGCCACATATTTGATTGCCACAGATCAATGTGCTCTTATGGATTTTATATGAAATGGGACACTGACAGTTTTTAATGGCCACACTAAAATCCAAAACTGGACGAACACCCCCATTCATTCCCAATATTTCTTCCATTTAATATAAAAGACAAAACTATGAGCACTGTAGCTTAAACATTACCCTAAACTTTGATAAGCAATTATAGAAAAGAGAAGAAAAAAAGCACGGTTAGTTGGATTTCTATTGAGTGCGCATCAAAGTTATTACCTCTATAAAATTTATCTTTATTATGGGTCATAAAACTAATACTTCCTTCCTTTTAGAAATTGTACAAAGAACATTGCTTTTATTAATAAGAATACTATAGTTTTAATTGCTTTAGTAGTAAATTTATATTTTTCGTGTTGATATATGAATTTTGGTTGTAATAGTTGGTGAAATAGTTTTACGAAAGATAAAACTATAAATTAGAAGACACTGTAAAGCTTCTGGAAGTAGTTGTTCTAACAATTCTTTTAACGAGTTCAGTTCAGAAACTAAACTCCATTCTATATACCCAATAAAACTGGTCAGAAGAAGGGTTTTTTCACTTTAACGGGAAGTTATGGTTTATTTTGATGGTTATGTTTCTGTCTTCGATGTTATAATATCGATACTAGGTCATCTAGAATGTCTTAAGTTGTAAGTTTTGCCACAGATACTTTTTCTCTTTCTCTCAATATTAAAGTTTATCTTTGTTAACCAACACAATTCCACATACATCCTCAAACTACCTTCTTCCTGCTTGGCCTTCAACTTACTTTTCTAAGACTTTTTTTTTTCTTCATCTACTCTGTTCTCTTTTTTCCTTTCAATCTTCTGGTCGAATGCTCCATTTCGTTTGGTAATTCCGCACGATTGCTCCAGTTTACTACAAAATACACACACGTTTATATATATATAGCATTCATGCCGAGTATTCTCTCTTCTATTTCCTTCCCACGTTGTTCGCCTTAGCCACAGGAGTAACCAAAACCCCTCGCTCCACTATTCCTATTATGATAAAAACCTAGAAAGGTCTGCACGCGACATCTCAGCTCGGTTCATCTTATCGATATTGCACGCCACCAGCCCTATACATGTACACCCCCATACTAATCTTTCTCCTACTCCTGCTGTACGTATAAACTTATACATTCTTCGTCTCCTCATTCCTTGCTGTGTTTTTTTTGTTCATGTCCAATGCAGGTTTTGTGACTTATGGGAATGGCTTCACTACTTTTAAAAGAGAACTTAATATGCTATATTTTGATGGTAAAACAGTATTATACTGCTCTCTTAAAATTCTTAATTACGAGTATATATTATTATTAGTTGAGTAAATCATGCGAAAGCTTTATTTAATGTCTACTTACATAATAAAATGCATTAAAGCTAGCTATTACATCTATTATTCCTTTAAAATTAAAAATGCAGTGGGTTATTATTCAGGCAAAAGATAATGCCTAGGTCTCTAATAAAATGCTCAACATTTTAGCATGCATTGTTTGATCGTGTTCGATTTAATTGTAGTCACAGTGAGCGTTGACGGTACGGAGAAGAACTTTAGAATGAAAGAATTTGGGTTATTTGAATGTTGGAGGGTCTTACGGAGCTCCACAAGTTTGGCCTCATAAGTTTCGATGAAGCTTTGTAATAGTTTGGGTAGAGCAGAATAACTTAAATTCTGCACTATTTTTGGCACAAACCGACTATCTAGTTCTCCTTAATGATGTAGCCAAAGTAGTCTACCAGTTAATTGCGGTGAAATCGTGCCTAAACTTCGAGTAAGTCTATTATTTACTAGCGCAGACCGGTTTAGGGAGCTTGAGCTTAGTAAAACCAAGCTATGGGATGTTTGCGGTCATCATGGATCGGGCAATAAGTTGAGATACAATCTGGCAAAAAGAAAACAGCCTGAAGGGTGGTTATCTCAGACATTGCCTTTTCTCATCGACCATTGTCACTATCGGCACTGAGAAGAGAACACATGTAACAGCCTCTAACAATGAAACTGCGCGTTTTCTGGGGTCTTAAAAAAGGTCGAGGTAACTTTTGTTGTAGTTATCTCAGTGAACTGACCCTAGCGGAGGATCGTTTCGAAAGAAATTCCCCATTTTCTCTGGCCAAAAGGCTGTGATGTCTAGGTACAGGCGTATAGAAAGAAAGTTCCTTAGTGTTTAGTTGAAAACGCCAAAAAGACCTCTAATTTAAGGCAAAACTGACCCTTCTTTGGCTTTTTTTGCGTCACACATTGAAAAATATAGATGAAAATTAAACTATTACCAACTGTTCACTTAAAACTCTTCTTTTCTCTTCTGTCAGAGACAGGAAGCCTCATAAATTTTATTTCCTGCGCAAAATGAGTTTTGAAAATGCGATAAGGATGAAATACTTTCCTTACAGTCCTAAGAAGGAAGTAATCATTAACTTGCCGTAGACATATCCTCATTTTACTACGAGTAGAAGTAACTATTAACAAGAATTCCTCAAACATCTAAATTTTTTACAGTCTTGCCCTTTCTATGAATGCAGGAATAAAAAAGTACCTTTAAAAAGTAATGCAAGAACCTCTTGCTGTCAGCCTCTTTCTGTATAATTATATAAAGAAACAAATATAATCCACTATTTCGGTTTCTAACTCTTAATAAATCTTTGGCTTGCAGAATTCTTCAAAGAAAAAGCAATAAAACAAAATTAATGGCGGATCGTTTTATTTTAATTTTGTTATTATTGAAATTATTTTTTTGAATTTGCTCATTTCTGGGCAAGGCTCATGTTCATAGGGTTTAAATGATTATTAAGTCAGATGAAGTCGTGTGATTGTTCATCCCAAAATTTTGATTCTTTCCTGTAATTATTACTACCGTTCACCCATTTTATATTTTTCTAATCCATATTGAATAACCTTTTATTTAATCCATCTTAGCTCCCATGTTCACTGTTTACTCTTGATAAAATCAAAGTTCTTATCAAGATCTGGAGATCTAACCCCTACTTTCAACTATTAAATTAAGTTTTTAAAATTAAGTATTCAACCAATTTTTATGAAAACTGCCCGCTGTTGTTAAAAAACCAAAGCATAAATTTAAAAGACTCCTCTTCTATTAAAGATATGAGAGTGTGAAGCTGTAAAGAATAGCTAGGGCTCACTCGACAGATAGCCAACCCACCTCATTTTCGACGGATCATTAATTGTTTGTTCTTTCTTTGATCAGCTCTAATTAATTGTTAGTTTTATGGACCGATAAATTAGATTGTTAGAATAAAATCGACATTTATTTGAATTTAGATTGTCTATTTATATGTAAATATTTATGTACGTAAGGAAATTACTCGCAATATTTATTACTGATCCTTTAAAATTCCTTCTTTTTTCGAAAAAAATTTTCCTCATATTTCCTTGAAAACCCCAACAAACTTTTATTTTTTCAAGACTAAAGAGGATTAAAAAAAATAAGTCCATCAGTTTTTTCAAGCATCAAACAAAGTTGTAAAGTTTACTTTCTTTTTTCGATTTTACATGGCCAACAAAATGTTCGAAGTATGCTTTTTTAAAACCACATTAAGCTTTGGGTAACTTTTAATAATTTATTATTATATTTATTAAAGACTTGGGCGTTTGCTGTTATAAAAATGAATTAGAATTAAGACAGAATCATTTTTTTTATATTTTAAACTAACTTGTAATCTTCGATAGAAATTACCCGACTTTAAATATATATTTTTTGATTGAACAATAGTTATTTTAACAAGTGTGGAAAGTTGTACTTTTCCTCACGCGAGGCAGGGTTCGCACGCACGAGCGAGCGAAGCGATGCGAGTGCAAGTGCAAATTGCCGAGTGTGAGGAAAATACTTTACACTAGAGTTAAATATTATATTTTTTCTGCAACCATTTATTACCTAATAAAATTAAAAATTTCATTTTTACAGTCTACAAAAAGTAATTTATTTATTATAAACATTTATTGTTATATTACAATTATTTACATTACTTACGTATTTACATTACTTATTACATTTTCTGCTGTTTCTTTTATTGATGGAGGAGTGTTTTCTAAACAGGAATCACTAGAATCCATTTTAAATTTCTATAAGGTAACACTATAACCTTTTTAACTGTTATAATTAAAAATATCTAATTATTTATTAAAGTATTATTTTTATTTCTATATTCCTTTCAATTTTTATTTTATTTTTTAATATTCGTTTTTTAATTATTTAGTTACGTTAAATAAGCTTATTAGAGTTTTACAGAAAATATTTATGTTAATAACAAAACTTCTTATATCAAGGAAGCACAATAAAGTTTTTCCACTCACTTGTGCGGAAAGTGACACTAATGGGAATTTCCCCCCACTAGTGTGGGAAGTTGGGCATTACACAGCTGATTTTAATTGAGTAATGAGAACTTCCCTACATGGTTGCAGAAAAATTTAATTATTGATATTAAAAAAGAGCTTTCAGTAAAGAATACAGGAGAGCGTGGATTAAATAAATATCGTAAATTCATTTATTTGAATTCCATATTATGATTATGATTAGCTTAACTGTGCTTTTTGTTTATTTTGAGATGAGATGGTCTAAAGTTTAACGCAGAATTTGTATTTGTTTTTTATTGTTCCAGGATCCCCTTCATTTGAAATTGTTCCTATTCTCATCCAGTTTATAGCTAAGATGTTGGTTCCCTTGCAATTATCATCTCTTCTAGTCCATTACCGCATTTAATACGATGAAAAAAAAGTTTGAAATCTGACATCTTGCAAAATTATTTTATTTTTTATACAACCTAACGATTTTAACAATTTTGTTTTTTTGTTAAAGATAAAAAAGAATTCTGTCAAAAAAAGGTATCAAGTTTTCTTTCAGAATGCTGGCTGACACGTGTGACAAATTAACAAAATGACAAGTGTCGCTGTGTCACATTTATAC
Organism: Rhodnius prolixus; assembly: GCF_049639745.1. Classification (NCBI taxonomy): domain Eukaryota; kingdom Metazoa; phylum Arthropoda; class Insecta; order Hemiptera; family Reduviidae; genus Rhodnius; species Rhodnius prolixus. The sequence continues at coordinate 10,513,469 of NW_027411634.1, read as the reverse complement.
ATATATATATCGTATATCTTCTAGGTTCTTCTAGCCGAAATATCGTACATGCACCAACTATACGTATATCTAATAAGGTCTTGTTAAATTGTCACAATTTTTCCATCCCCAGTTTTTCTGGACATTATAATAATTGTTTTACTAAATTCACTTTTTTCTAATCTTTCTCTTTCATACTCTGATTCTAACTTCCTTTGTCAATTAATTCTTTGATTATTTTAACTTTTTTTTCTATTACCTAGATAATAATTCAGAGCCAGTCTTTTCATTATGAGTTTTTTAAGATTGTTCTTACAGTAAGTTTGTTAGGTTTGTTAAGTTTGTTATTGGTAAGTTTATTGCTTTACAAAAAAAACAATCAAACAAACAAATTAATGCTGAATACTCAAATACAGTACAACCTCGATTAACCGGCCCTCGGTTAACCGGGATTCAGATTAACCGGGATCATGTTGAGTCATCATAAGGAACACCTAATTTTTTGTCTTCCGATGTAACATAATTGGTAGGCGTGGCAGCAACTCTTTTATATCTGATTTTCTTGAAGGGTCATTATGTATGTATGTAAAAACCCAAAATATGGTGCCATTAGTACTGAATTTCTTGGGATTTTCCACGAAGTTGATCTCTCTGGGACGAAACGGCTTTTTAATTTAAATACTTTCACATAGACATCTCACTGATGAGTCTACCTATGCACCCGTATAATACATACGAGGGTCGTTTGAAAAGTCCGTGCAAAAATAAAAACTACTTAGTTTTTTTTGGTAAACCTTTTTTATTTTTCAACATAGTCTCCTTTTAGGCTTATACACTTCGTCCAACGCTGCTCTAGTTTGTTGATCCCTTCCGAATAATAGGATTTGTCCAAGTCTGAAAAATAGCTATTCGTTTCTGCAATCACCTCCTCGTTTGAATGAAATCTTTTTCCCGCCAGCCATTTCTTCATATTGGGGAACAAATATTAGTCCGAGGGAGCCAAGTCTGGAGAATAGGGGGGATGTGAAACGAGTTGGAACCCTATTTCCATTAATTTTGCGACCACAACTGTGAGAAAAGGACTGTTTTGTGGGCCAATCGTGGGCGTTTTTCTTGCAGCTCGGTTTTCAAACGGTCCAATAACGATGAATAATATGCACCTGTAATAGTTTTACCCTTTTCCAGATAGTCGATGAGGATTATTCCTTGCGAATCCCAAAAAGACAGTCGCCATAATCTTTCCGGCCGAAGGAACGGTCTTCGCCCATATGGCCACTCCGAAAATTTTGAAACCACTTATAAACTGTTCTAATCGAAGGTGCAGAGTCACCATAATGTTTATCAAGCTTCTCTTTAGTCTCCTGAGGCGTTTTGCCTTTCATAAAGTAGTGTTTAATCCACACACGAAATTCTTTTTTTCGTCCATTTTTTGAAAATCACTCGACTTCCTCGATTCAAACGAATGCCAAACACAAAGAAATAGACCGATCTGGCTGAAAATTGGTGTGTGTTCTTCCAAGAGATGCTACTAACTAAACATAACCTCGATACGCGCCAGTAGTGCTATCTCTCTGACTTTGCACGGACTTTTCAAACGACCCTCGTACATACTTCTAGTACTGAGTATTCGGTTTAACCGTGATTTCAGTTTTACCGGGATGAGTATAGCCAGAGGTCAGCGCCCGGTTAATCGAGCTTGTACTGTATAGTTCATAATTAGCCATAATAAATTAACCATATTTCGGTGAAATTGATGTCAGCTGGATACGAACCTGAGATCTCCGCGGGCTTACAGGTTTTCTTAATTGGTTGAACTCGTGAAAGAAAATAAATAGTATTAACTGATGTATTAGCTTTTCCCTCTTATAATCGCCTACAGATTTTTTTTGTAACAATAAATAGTTATTTATGAGAAATAATTTCTTACGAAAGAGAAATCAGTATATTCTCAGATTTGTTCTAAACAATTTTGTTAAAAATATTTATCATCTACCTCGTCTAACTCCCAGTCACTTCATTAGATTGGAAACTGGTCTCCCTCATCCAGAGACTGAAGTAGTGAAAAGAATGGTCTCTTGGTACAATAAAATACAAAATATGACTGACCAGCGGTTACCAAAAATTGTATTTAATGCTTTAAAAGTAGTCGATAGTAGCAATTATAATAATGTAAATTATAACTGGTATACCCAACTCAAGAACAAATTATTGCCTGTTGGTTCAGAACATATTTTAGAATTAAACTCCAGCCTTTCTAGAATTGAAATAAACAATATTGACGAGCGATTCTATAACCATTTGTTGTCCTCTGATATCGACAGGGCCATTCATTCAAATTATAATAAAGACTTTAGACATTTTAGCTCTCTAAAGGGTGGTGAAGATTACTTTGAATTTAGATGTTCTAATAAAAAGCATAGATTGGTTTCTCAAATTCGACTATCTAATTTTGATTCGCCCTCTTTTTATGTTAATAATGAATGTATCAAGTTAAACAGTTTGGAAATATGCCCGATTTGCAATTCTTGTAAACCCGAGAATTTATTGCATTTTTTAATAGAATGCGCTATGTATAATGACCCTAGGAACAGATATCTATGTAAGTACATTAGTAAAAATTTCCCTAATATTACAAATTTGCACAACTTATTAACAATTAATTCTAAAGAAAAACTAAATAACATTTATTATTTTGCATTAGAAGCTTTAAAAATACGACAGCCAATATTATTGTAATAAGTAACTTAATGAAACATGTGTGCTTCTACTATTATTGTCATTATTATTATTCTTACTTCAACAATAGTTATTTTCGTACTCTGCCCTGTCAAACTTAATAAGAAGTGCAAAAACTAAAATTGAGAATCTTAGGTTGTCATGTTTGTTTAGCCTATTTTCTATAATATTATTGTATTTTTTATCTATCTTTCTTTTTTCCTTGTTTTTTGTTTTTAGTTTTTTTTTTTCAGTTTTCCAGTGATGTAAATTTTCTTTTATAATTATTGCAAGAATTACTTTTATTTCCTAGCTTTGTTTAAAAAAAATTATAACCAGACCCATTTGTAAAGAGTGTAGCTCTGAAAGCAAATAAATTTTATTCTATTCTATTTCGGTGAAATTGATGTCAGCTGGATACGAACCTGAGATCTCCGCGGGCTTACAGGTTTTCTTAATTGGTTGAACTCGTGAAAGAAAATAAATAGTATTAACTGATGTATTAGCTTTTCCCTCTTATAATCGCCTACAGATTTTTTTTGTAACAATAAATAGTTATTTATGAGAAATAATTTCTTACGAAAGAGAAATCAGTATATTCTCAGATTTGTGGTGTAAAATTAAAGACAAATTGTTGATACAAATTTTATTATCTGTTGGAATTTTCATCTCATTACTAGTACGTAATTACAGTAAAACAACTCATTGTTGTTACCTTAATAAAGTGGCAATTACCTTTTATGCCGCCATTAATAGTAACACTCGACGATTCTCCCGCTTGAAAACTGATTCAAATGGAATTTAATTCTTCTAATTCATCGCAATAACAAATTTCCAAAGTATGAGAAAACCGTCTATTTTAAATAAATAAATATTTGGCTTAATTATATTGCGAGAAAATGCGACCATTCAGTTAGTTTTTTCTCCTTTTTAAAAGAATAAATTAAAATTAAACATTTGGTTAATTAAAAAAAAAGTTAATTGAAGTTTAGTTTACTGGCTTCAATTACAACTTTCTTTTCTCTCTTTTTTATGGGCAGAGTGCTTACAAGATTTAATTAAATATAATTACGTTATGAAAAATTTTTAATACAAATTGGCATCGCTAGAAAAGTTCCTGTTTGGGAGTTGAACTAAAGACTCACTAAATGCATTTTATTTACAACACTGTGAGTTACACATCAATCTATCGTATGAACTATCATAGAAACTGAAAAAGCTTGAAGACGATTCTAAAGTAATAACTGACGCATTTGGTATCGTTTATTATAATTATTATCATAGAAAATGAATTAGATTCCCACAAGATATTCTAGGTTTGAATCCACCTACCATCAAGTGGTTTTTAAAAGCTTTCAGCTCATTCACTGAGTGCCACACTCAGTCCATGAGCAGACAAGATAGAAGACACACCAACCCTTTAATGATGAAAAATATTACATTGTCAATTAGCCCTGAAGATGACCTATTTTCTAGGTCGGAAAGCTCGGCATAATAAAAATACATATTGACTGAAACTGGCAGTTACTTTTTCATCCTATTGAAACTATGAATCAGTCACCGAAAATAATGAACAGCAATTACAGATTTTACTCAATGCTGCTCATATTTCAATCTTTAAATGGTGTAGAAATTTCAACTTAACCTTTTTGCCTTTGCCATTTTAGCTTCGACCTCAAAACTAGATAACCGTGACAAAACAAGTAGAAATCTAGCCGAACTGGAACTCAATTTGGTATTTTTCCATTGTTATTTACCTTACAATTTCCAACAGAAGGCTACCCTTTAAGTATATTTTAGCTTTGGTCTCAAAACTAGATAACCGTGACAAAACAAGTAGAAATCTAGTCGAACTGGAACTCAATTTGGTATTTTTCCATTGTTATTTACCTTACAATTTCCAACAGAAGGCTACCCTTTAAGTATATTTTAGCTTTGGTCTCAAAACTAGATAACCGTGACAAAACAAGTAGAAATCTAGTCGAACTGGAACCCAATTCGGTATTTTTCCATTGTTATTTACCTTACAATTTCCAACAGAAGGCTACCCTTTAAGTATATTTTAGCTTTGGTCTCAAAACTAGATAACCGTGACAAAACAAGTAGAAATCTAGCCGAACTGGAACTCAATTTGGTATTTTTCCATTGTTATTTACCTTACAATTTCCAACAGAAGGCTACCCTTTAAGTATATTTTAGCTTTGGTCTCAAAACTAGATAACCGTGACAAAACAAGTAGAAATCTAGTCGAACTGGAACTCAATTTGGTATTTTTCCATTGTTATTTACCTTACAATTTCCAACAGAAGGCTACCCTTTAAGTATATTTTAGCTTTGGTCTCAAAACTAGATAACGTGTGACAAAACAAGTAGAAATCTAGCCGAACTGGAACTCAATTTGGTATTTTTCCATTGTTATTTACCTTACAATTTCCAACAGAAGGCTACCCTTTAAGTATATTTTAGCTTTGGTCTCAAAACTAGATAACCGTGACAAAACAAGTAGAAATCTAGTCGAACTGGAACCCAATTCGGTATTTTTCCGTTCTAATTTACCTTAAAATTTCTCAAAGAAGGCTACCCTTTGTGTATATTTTAGCTTTGGTCTCAAAACTAGATAACAGAGACAAAACAAGTAGAAATCTAGTCGAACTGGAACCCAATTCGGTATTTTTCCGTTCTAATTTACCTTAAAATTTCTCAAAGAAGGCTACCCTTTATGTATATTTTAACTTTGGTCCCAAAACTAGATAACAGAAACAAAACAAGTGGAAATCTAGTCGAACTGGAACCCAATTCGGTATTTTTCCGTTCTAATTTACCTTAAAATTTCTCAAAGAAGGCTACCCTTTATGTATATTTTAGCTTTGGTCTCAAAACTAGATAACAGAGACAAAACAAGTAGAAATCTAGTCGAACTGGAACCCAATTCGGTACTTTTCCGTTCTAATTTACCTTAAAATTTCTCAAAGAAGGCTACCCTTTATGTATATTTTAGCTTTGGTCTCAAAACTAGATAACAGAGACAAAACAAGTAGAAATCTAGTCGAACTGGAACCCAATTCGGTATTTTTCCGTTCTAATTTACCTTAAAATTTCTCAAAGAAGGCTACCCTTTATGTATATTTTAGCTTTGGTCTCAAAACTAGATAACAGAGACAAAACAAGTAGAAATCTAGTCAAACTGGAACCCAATTCGGTATTTTTCCGTTCTAATTTACCTTAAAATTTCTCAAAGAAGGCTACCCTTTATGTATATTTTAGCTTTGGTCTCAAAACTAGATAACAGAGACAAAACAAGTAGAAATCTAGTCGAACTGGAACCCAATTCGGTATTTTTCCGTTCTAATTTACCTTAAAATTTCTCAAAGAAGGCTACCCTTTATGTATATTTTAGCTTTGGTCTCAAAACTAGATAACAGAGACAAAACAAGTAGAAATCTAGTCGAACTGGAACTCAATTTGGTATTTTTCCATTGTTATTTACCTTTCATTTACTAAAAGAAGGCTACCCTTTATGTATATTTTAGTTTTGGTCCCAAAACAAGATAACAGTGACAAAACAAGTAGAAATCTAGTCGAACTGGAACTCAATTTGGTATTTTTCCATTGTTATTTACCTTACATTTACCAAAAGAAGGCTACCCTTTATGTATATTTTAGTTTTGGTCCCAAAACAAGATAACAGAGACAAAACAAGTAGAAATCTAGTCGAACTGGAACCCAATTCGGTATTTTTCCGTTCTAATTTACCTTAAAATTTCTCAAAGAAGGCTACCCTTTATGTATATTTTAGCTTTGGTCTCAAAACTAGATAACAGAGACAAAACAAGTAGAAATCTAGTCGAACTGGAACCTAATTCGGTATTTTTCCGTTCTAATTTACCTTAAAATTTCTCAAAGAAGGCTACCCTTTATGTATATTTTAGCTTTGGTCTCAAAACTAGATAACAGAGACAAAACAAGTAGAAATCTAGTCGAACTGGAACTCAATTTGGTATTTTTCCATTGTTATTTACCTTTCATTTACTAAAAGAAGGCTACCCTTTATGTATATTTTAGTTTTGGTCCCAAAACAAGATAACAGTGACAAAACAAGTAGAAATCTAGTCGAACTGGAACTCAATTTGGTATTTTTCCATTGTTATTTACCTTACATTTACCAAAAGAAGGCTACCCTTTATGTATATTTTAGTTTTGGTCCCAAAACAAGATAACAGAGACAAAACAAGTAGAAATCTAGTCGAACTGGAACCCAATTCGGTATTTTTCCGTTCTAATTTACCTTAAAATTTCTCAAAGAAGGCGACCCATTGTGTATATTTTAGCTTTGGTCCCAAAACAAGATAACAGAGACAAAACAAGTAGAAATCTAGTCGAACTGGAACCCAATTCGGTATTTTTCCGTTCTAATTTACCTTAAAATTTCTCAAAGAAGGCTACCCTTTATGTATATTTTAGCTTTGGTTTCAAAACTAGATAACAGTGACAAAACAAGTAGAAATCTAGTCGAACTGGAACCCAATTCGGTATTTTTCCGTTCTAATTTACCTTAAAATTTCTCAAAGAAGGCTACCCTTTGTGTATAATTTTGCTTTCATCCCAAAACTAGATAACAGTGACAAAACAAGTAGAAATCTAGACGAACCCAATTTGTTATTTTTCCGTTTTATTTTACATTTCATTTCCCAAAAGAAGCCTACCCTTATGTTTACTTTAGCTATGGCTTCCAAAATAGTTACAGTGACAATACAAGTAGAAATCTAGGCGAACTGGAACCCAATATGGTCTTTCTCCGTTGAATTTTACCTTACTTGGCTTTTAATCAAACCTTATATTTAACTTTTAAACTATAAGTTTTGGTTATGGATTATATTCTAAATTTGATCAAAAGTAGAAATATTGTTCCTCTGACTGCCATAATCTGAAATTTAAAAGGGACTGTCTAGAATATAAGGGATCCCCTTTTTTAGGATCTGTTTTAGTCCCTCCGTACGCAGATGGCAGTGCAGTGAATTTTGGAAGTCATTAAGTGATGAAGCTTTCTTCTTTATATGTCTACTAACTGGTCTCTACTCAACCGCGAACTCTTCTTCACTAGTGAATTCTGTCTTAAACTAAATTTCAGAGTCTTCTTGCAACCTCCAGCTTGAAGTAAAATTGTTTCAACATCACGTTTCTCTTCCTCTGTGATTACAGAATGTCATTAGGCTAACTTTTAGCTACCAATTTCGGGTAGGTTATCAGTTCTATCCGTGGAACAGCTTTTCGTTCTTCGAGAGATTTGGGAATCACATTCTGTTAGTGGTAACGAGACACTGTCTGGTGGTTGCATTACCAAATTTTTGAGGGATACCCCTTTTTTTTTTTTAGAAGCGACTGGACTGGGCTAGGAATGCTAAACTGACGTGTCAATGCAGCGCTAACAATGTATAAACCTGTCCCTGCCACGCTTTCAACCGAAAAAACAACAAAAAAGTTCCCTACAGCTTAACAATTGCTTAAACTTTCATATTGATTTTAATGACGGGGGGGCTTGTCAGAACAAACAATTGTGCAAATATTGACCGCCAGTCTATTGTTCCTCTTTTCATGTAAAGTAAAGTTTGTTTCCAAATTTTAATAATTTTCCAGCACAAAAGAGACATGAAACAAAGATTAGAAAAATTGAATAGGAAATTGAATGATAATCGCGGAAATTCCAAATGTATTCAAATCCCTAAAGATAATATCCTGTATTGTAAAGTTAGAAGTAGCGTTGCCCTCTGACACTAACTTCCTGAAACTTAGAACTCGATTATTCTCAAAACATTGTTATACAGTCGAGGATAGTTTATTCTTCTTCAGAATAATGCTAGCTGTATTATACAGCACAATATTATTAGAATAAAGTTTTATAATTCGAAGCGGTAAATGCTTTGAAGTACTTTTAGTTTCCATGTTTTAACAACATTCGTTTAAACTATCTAATTAATATTTTATATTAATTTAGCTTTTTTAATTTTGGCAAACACTTTTAATAAAAAATCTTACTTTTCATTGATCAGAATGAAAAGATTGTGTCCTAAAATTTCAGAATAAAGAATCTTTTCAAGATTCATTTTATAATTTATCTTCAAAAGACAATGTACGTATGTCACTTGGTAGTTACAGTTCTGAAAGGAATATCTTTTTTTTGTTCTGCTCATTTCTATAACTAATTTTTCTTCCGCTATTTAGTCGGTTAGAGCAAGTATTGTAACGTATCAAACTAACGAAATTGATAGTTTCATAAAAGATATTTTTTTGAAAACTTAAAAACAAGTATCTATATTGGATGTTTAGATTTAGATATAGCTGTCATTCCGTTTTTTGACTATCGTTTAACAATAATCCGCCATCAGGTAGATTCAAAGGCTTTTCTGAAAGTTCTTTTTTTAATAACGCATTTTTTGTTTCGAAAATTTAAGAAACTGCATGCTACAACCACAGCCTTCTTTTAAAAGTATTCCCGGGGAATCGGACATATGTTCCATAAACTGGGAATACGAGGTGTTACTATTAAATAACGAGATTGATGCTGCTATATAAGAACTATGCATGCGCCAAATCCTAACGACCGACAGCTGAGCAGCGTAAAGCCTTCTCTTTCGATAGCAGTGTCTCACGTGTTTGTAGAGAAATCTGTCTGATCGGAACCGTCGTTTGTGTACTAGAGGTGTTAGTTTCGTTTTGCCGAAAACATGATACTACACATGTAGTAGAGCAACGAATTGACGTGAAATTTCACATGAAACTGGGTAAATCCGCTACTGAAACTTATCTTTTATTATAAGAAGTTTATGGCGATGAATGTTTATCACGTGCGCGAGTTTTTGAGCGTTTCCAAGATGGCCGAGAAGACGTCGGATATGATGACCGCCCTGGTCGCCCTTCCACGTCCAAAACGGATGAAAATATCAATTATAATTAATCAACATTACTACCGTGAGGTGCTTGCTCAACTCCGTGAAAGAGTAAGGAAAAAACTACCCGATTTGTGGAAGAACAAGTCATGGGTTCTCCACCAAAGACAACGCGCCAGCTCACACTGTATTGCCTGTCAAGACGTTTCTAGCCAGTTTTAAGCCATCCGCCTTATTCGCCTGACCTGACCCCCCATGTGACTTTTATCTGTTCCCCAAAGTCAAATCTGCATTAAAAGAAACACCGATTTCAGTCCTTTAAAGCTGTGAAAGAAAAAGCGGCAAGTGTCATGCAGGAGCTGACAGAAAAAGACCTCCAGCACTGTTTCGAACAATGGTAAATCCGCATAAAATAAAATGTTTTACAGCAATAGTCTCGTTATTTAACAGCCGAAAAAGCGGCAAGCGTCATGCAGGAGCTGACAGAAAAAGACCTCCAGCACTGTTTCGAACAATGGTAAATCCGCATAAAATAAAATGTTTTACAGCAATAGTCTCGTTATTTAACAGCCGAAAAAGCGGCAAGCGTCATGCAGGAGCTGACAGAAAAAGACCTCCAGCACTGTTTCGAACAATGGTAAATCCGCATAAAATAAAATGTTTTACAGCAATAGTCTCGTTATTTAACAGCCATACCTCGTATATTTTTTTAACTAGAATTAATAAATCAAAACATTTTTTAAATTATTGGTAATCAATAGTTTTAAATGACAGTAAATGATTTATTAGAAATTTACTGGCTGTCGATGTTTTTTGAAAGATTCTTGTTGAAAACTGGGTGAAGAAGGAGGAATGTTGGTGTTGATAGCGGTGTTTGTTGAGGGATCTACTCTGTCAGGCTATGGATGCAAGGCTACCTTTAGGCTTATGATTTATTGATGGATTTCATCACGAACAACTCAGTTGAATATATATCTATATTCTAGGCATAATATCCTGCCAATAATGCCAGAATTAATATTATATTTCTTATTAAAATGTATCTTAATAAAATAGAATATTAAACGTTATATTTACTTCTACTGGCTCTCATCTGTCGTAGGAAGTAATGCAATCGTATATATATATGCTTCTTCTTCTTCTTCTTCTTTTATAATTTCACTTCTCTTCAACGATGTTTAACACAGTTCCTCACAGTTAATTCTGGTAATAAAAACACAGTTATTATTGCTTTAATCGATGATTACTTTCAGCCCAAGAAGACATCGAAGAACAAACTACTGAACTTTAAAGAATATTTTCTTATAATGAAGCAGGTACCAGAGTGAAAATAGTAATTCAATACAACTGCATAAAACAAGTGATTACTACAGCGATGTTCCTTACATAATTAGGAAACAGCTGTCCTTTGAGAACCTCCAGCAACATTAGCTACTTTAATGCAGAGAAATTAAGATCTTTCAACCATTGCTAGAAACTAATTAGGAACATTATTCAGTAAATAGCTGATTGAAGACGAACAAAACTAGAAACTGACGAGAATGAATCTACCTTTAGTCTTAAAAAGTGCTTGCCAAAAAATATTATTCGAATTCGAAGTTTGAGGGTCGTTTGAAAAGTCCGTGCAAAAATAAAAACTACTTAATTTTTTGGGGTAAACCTTTTTTATTTTTCAACATAGTCTCCTTTTAGGCTTATACACTTCGTCCAACACTGCTCTAGTTTGTTGATCCCTTCCGAATAATAGGATTTGTCCAAGTCTGAAAAATAGCCATTCGTTTCTGCAATCACCTCCTCGTTTGAATAAAATCTTTTTCCCGCCAGCCATTTCTTCATATTGGGGAACAAATAGTAGTCCGAAGGAGCCACGTCTGGAGAATAGGGGGGATGTGAAACGAGTTGGAACCCTATTTCCATTAATTTTGCGACCACAACTGCTGAGTTGTGAGCTGGTGCGTTGTCGTGATGGAAAAGGACTTTTTTGTGGGCCAATCGTGGGCGTTTTTCTTGCAGCTCGGTTTTCAAACGGTCCAATAACGATGAATAATATGCACCTGTAATAGTTTTACCCTTTTCCAGATAGTCGATGAGGATTATTCCTTGCGAATCCCAAAAGACAGTCGCCATAATCTTTCCGGCCGAAGGAACGGTCTTCGCCTTTTTTGGCGCAGATTCCCTCCTTGATAACCCATTGTTTAGATTGTTCTTTGGTCTCAGGAGTGTAGTGATGTATCCATGTTTCATCCACAGTGACAAAACGACGCTTAAAGTCCTGCGGATTCTTCTGTAACAGCTGCAAACCGTCCTTACACGATTTCGTTTTTGGTCAAGCGTGAGCAATCGCGGCACCCATCTTGCGGATAGCTTTGTCATGTCCAAATGTTGATGCAAAATATTATGTACCCGTTCATTCGAGATGCCCACAGCACTAGCAATCTCACGCACCTTCACTCTTCTGTCATCCATCACCATATCATGGACTTTATCAATGATTTCTGGAGTAGTAACCTCAACAGGGCGTCCAGAACGTTCAGCGTCACTTGTGCCCATATGGCCACTCCGAAAATTTCGAAACCACTTATAAACTGTTCTAATCGAAGGTGCAGAGTCACCATAATGTTTATCAAGCTTCTCTTTAGTCTCCTGAGGCGTTTTGCCTTTCATAAAGTAATGTTTAATCAACACACGAAATTCTTTTTCGTCCATTTTTTGAAAATCACTCGACTTCCTCGAATCAAACGAATGCCAAACACAAAGAAATAGACCGATCTGGCTGAAACTTGGTGGGTGTTCTTCCAAGAGATGCTACTTACTAAACATAACCTCGATACGCGCCAGTAGTGCTATCTCTCTGACTTTGCACGGACTTTTCAAACGACCCTCGTATTGTCAGTTACAATATTACAAGAGAAACTGTCGGCTAAATGCTAGAATCATGTATAATATTGGAATCTGTTAATAGTGAACGAGCGCACTTAGTTTGGTAATGTCACTTATATGTCAATAGACTTCCATGATATCGAAACCATTATCCAATCACTGATTCCGTCGATTTTATGTAAATTAGAATGTTTCGTATGTAGATATATCACCGTAACATGAATAAGTTATTTTGTTATTAATAATTTAACCACTTACTTTACAAAGATAATTTGAACTTAGCTCTGTAACAAAGTGTAGCTTAACAACACTCCAGCTAAGTTTTAGAGTATATTACTGCATTCAGTAAGATAGGTTCAATTAAATTTTTGTTTAGTAAATATTTTCACTTGTTAAAATTAAACGTTTTTTTAATATTCTATTTCATTTTATTATTATTTTTTATTATCCTTTTATTGAAATTTACACCTGTACCTACAGGGTACAATAAATAAATGTGATAAGTGTATATAAATAGATAACGTGGCAGACGTGAATGACGGTCATCCAGTGATGGCCGCCATTAGTCACCCAGTTGGTTCACGGGGCCAACGGCGCCTCAGCCGTCTTCGAGGATTGGAGGGTAGCGTATTTGAAGACAAGTTTGCAGCTAAAGGGTTCGGATGAAATGAGAGTTCTTGATGAAAATTTTTATATCGGATTTTGGCAAGTTCGGAGATGAGTGGAATTTTTGAGATATGTATGGGTTGTGTGGTTGCTAACATAGAATGGAGCGGTCTACAATGCGGCGGAGTATTTTGGATTGGAGTGTTTACAGTCTGTTGATGTTAGATTTTTTTAGCTGTTCCGTAAAGTTCCGAGTCCGTAAGTACATATTGGTGTGAGAAGAGCTGTATAGAGTCGTCGTTTGTTCTGTAGTGAGAGTTTTGAGTGTTTGTCAATGTAGTCTGGCTAGAAGTTTGTATGGTTTGTTTATTTCGGTACGTTTAAGTCTCGTATGAGGGTTCCAGGTAAGTCTGTTGTCTAGGTACATTCCAAGTTACCGCACGTGGTCGGCTGGTGGGATAGGTGGGATAGGCAAGTCATTATTAATCTCAATCCTATTTCATAGATTTGGAATCGGTGATACCAGATTTCTTTGTGTTGTTTTGTTTTTAGATCGTTTCTGTTCATTCAGTTTGCCTTCATTGAAACGAATACAGCACTATTAAAACTTTTTGATGAATGACAAAATAATAATAATAAAGTAATAATAATAATACTCTTCCCAGGATCACTGACAATACTCACTGATCGGTGATGGTCAATGCTGTCTGCTACGAGACAATTGAAAAAGTTCCGAGCGCCAATAACCTCAGATGTTGAAGCGTTTTAAATCATTAAAAATATTAATAATAACAATAAATATGAAAATAAAAAATAAAATGCCAGATTTTCCCCTGTACAATGAAAGATAGAAAAATTGTAACAAAACGCAGATACAGTGGGGGAATTTAGGATGGATTCGGTTGGTGCGTACGTGAGCAGATGAACAAGAGGAACAAGAGGGATGATTCGCTGGGTGGTGGAAGGGAGTACAACAGGATGAGTTAGGGTAGCACAGGATGGAAGGACAAAGGATGGAGGAAATAGTGAAATATATATATATATATACATGGCCTAGCTGTGGTTTTTCCTATGGACTTTAATAATGTTGATTTTCCAAATTTTATCATGGTTCAGTGGTGTGTGCTCAGGAAAATGTACATGTATTTTCCTGCAGGCAACATGTACTATTCATGTTTTACGCGCGTTAGGACGGTGCATGTACATAATCTATTTCTGTCTGTATACTCGTATATGTATATATTACATCATTATCTTTTGATTTGTTTTTGTATTATTTATTTTAACAATCATTGAATTTATTTATTATATTACTCGAACAAGTTTTCTGATTTCCACTGGGAAGGTTCTCAAATTTGAGTTGATTAAACTATGAAAAGTGGCTCAAATTTGGTCGCTTCATTTAGGGCTTATATATTTAGCAAGTTAAAAGGCTAAGTCTCTCTTCAGAATTTAGGAGGTGGTCTGCAGAGCGAATTCTTCAGAGCAGAACAATATATTGTTCTATACTATATATTGTTCTATATTTCTATACTATATTCTTACTATAGTAAGAGAAGACTCTATATTTTTCTCGCATTAATTTCTCTGTAAATTAATCATTTTATTTTTTTCCATTGATTTCTTAAAAATGTCAGTGAACAAAATCAAAATTGATCAATCTGCACAATATGGTTAAATTGTTTCTTTTTTTTATGGAGCAAACATTTATCAATTAAAGTTGGGGTTGGTTTGAAGATTAGAGAAAGACTACAATGAAGTCTATAGAGACAATTGCGTGGGAGTGAACAAATGCTAGTTTCCAGTATTGACTGTTTAGACTATCTGAAAGCAATTTGTAGCCTACTCCTTTGAATAACAATCTAGCCTAACCTAACTATTTCTAGCTGCAGTTAGCAATTGCATACAAAGTGAGAGATTTTAGGGCACTTTTTGTTCATATTATAACATATTGTTAATGCTATTCGAAATTACAATTAATAAAATTTAATTTTGGGTAAAAGTGTAAAATAGTTGCAGGGTTATTTATTTATTTTTTGATTACCCATATTTATTTTCTGAATTTTAAAAAAGTATGCAATCTCTCGAAAAACTCTCTCTTTGGTGCTGTGGTTAAAAAAATTAATAATAATAAATAATTAACAGTAATATTATTAATGATGGTTTTTGGTTTATTTCGACCGCTGTTGATAGATGATTTTTGGGGAATATCGAGGTGCGGTCTTAAAACAACTTTTTTGCTTTATACCAACGTATAACAAAAATCCATCAACTTTAGGACAGAAACGAACAATCTTTCAAATTTTTACAATAACATTCTTCAAACAGTAACAACAAATTACTCACCACTTACCCTAGGTTTTTCCAGCCCTATTGTTTTCACCCCTCCATTACCTCTATATAAACCCGCTTTTCCGTCAATCCTTAACAGTTACGATGATATAGCTCTACATTAAACTTCACAAACTTTTTTTATAATGTAAGTCTTTCCAAATTATATCTATCTATTTAATTTTATGTTTTAGAAATAACTTTTATTTATTTTTTCAATCTGTATCTATATTAGTGTAATATTCCTTTTGTTCAGACCCTGAAGAAGGTAGTAAACATTACCGAAACGTTGGTATAGAGCGAAAAAGTTGTATTTATTGATGACCGCTTCTCGATATTCACCAAAAATCATCTAAAGTAATATTATTATTTTTTTTAGGGGCTGGTTGCGAGGGACGCGTTTAGGACAGTCTTAAGTCCAATCTTTAAGAAGTTACTACACAGAATAATTCGCTGTAAAGCTAAAGTAGTACTTGTCTGATCTCACAGATAGTTCAGAGGCAAGTTCAGAAGGGTTTGTATTTAAGTTAGAAAACTGCTAAATAACTCCCAATTTTTAGTTTTAAACTCTTTCGACCCTTATAAAGGAAATAGTATTCTCTTAGGTTTGTTCCTTAAAATTAACTAGATGTTTCTTGGTTTTCCTTTTTTGGTAAACTCTATCCGCCTAGATTTTGGAGAAATCTATTTAGTTTTGCATACACAGTCGTAACTACACTGTTCTTTTTTTGCATCAAAAAAACACTTTTGAAATTCTGAACTAATGTACGAAGTATAGTGTGGTTAGTCATTAAAATGAAATAGGCTACTTTGTGGAGGAAGGAAGTGCCTAGAGCCACATCTATTGGCTTATTTGCTGAAGATAAACAACGTACGGCGTAGGTGATACGTAAATGTGACCCGCACAACAAGTCTGTGTTGCCACTTTAGTCTATATTGATGCGCCCTTTATGTTCATCATGCTTGAAACAAATAAAGTTTTATTCAGCTAAAAAAATAAATAGATAAAATATTCAGTAAACATTATTTATTTGGAGGCTGAGACTGATACTTATATTTAGATTAAAGGAGTTAGTCCCGTATATATTCAGCTCCCACTAAAACTTAATATTATTAAGAAATATGCAAATCTTTGTTTAAAACAACATCCTACTCTTGCACGTTCTAAGAGGAAGCATTGCCACCGAAACTTGTTGAAACATCTTCAGTTATAGTAGAAAATGGTTAAAATTGAAACCATCAAAATAGTATCACTTTATAGAGACAGAAGTATTCATTAAACTAGCAAAAACTTTCAATGGTTTGTTTTCTTGCGTTAAAAGACAGAATAACCTTCTGGATTTAATCCAATTGTGAACAGACAAAATGCGCGCTGAAAGACAAATTACAGACAAGAAAATACTTGTCAAAACATGCATTATCTAACCGTCAAATCTAGAGTATTTATGAATACTTTTATTAAATTATTCATCATTCAGATAATCATTCAACTGTAATCTTCTCTTTATCAATGCAAACCAAAAACACAGATGTGTAACTATTCATCTAAGTAAATAACGATTATAAAAAAAAGATATTCGATACATTTAGGATCTTGGTCATTTAAATTTATCCATTGATTTTATTTGAAAAAGATTTTAAGTCTTCCAAATTATTTTTCTGCCATTTTTGGGGGCGTTTTCTTCATGTCTTCCATTTCTTTTGTTAGAAGTCGCCATCACTGTATTCGATATGCAAATTAGTTTTTTTTTTTTACTTCAAGGAGATCTTTCACTTTTTTTATTGTTATTTTCTATTTCAAACTGAATTCTCTTATAAAAAAAAAACTTCCGCCATTAAGAAAACTAAGTTACAGATTTTAATTAGAAAAGTTTTTGAGTATTTTGATACCATTTATTGTTACTAAAAGACCAATCAAACGAATAATTAAAATTTACACAGCTTTTTGATGAAATTTTTCACAATTCTACATAAAATTGAAAACTTATTTTGTTTCTTTCAACACATTTTTGTAAAATAATTGCTTTAATTTTTATCTCATTTTACTAATAATACTGAACAACTCCTCGAACATATTGCTCGTTATGTAGTAATCTAAAAGTGGTAATATGAAAACTTTAAAACAATTCCTCTTCAAATGTTTACACACAAATTAAGTAATTTGTTTAAGAAATCAACTTTTATTTGCGTTTTACAAAATTAAATCTTTATATAATAGCAAGTTACGAGGGTCGTTTGAAAAGTCCGTGCAAAGTCAGAGAGATAGCACCACTGGCGCGTATCGAGGTTATGTTTAGTTAGTAGCATCTCTTGGAAGAACACCCACCAAGTTTCAGCCAGATCGGTCTATTTCTTTGTGTTTGGCATTCGTTTGAATCGAGGAAGTCGAGTGATTTTCAAAAAATGGACGAAAAAGAATTTCGTGTGTTGATTAAACACTACTTTATGAAAGGCAAAACGCCTCAGGAGACTAAAGAGAAGCTTGATAAACATTATGGTGACTCTGCACCTTCGATTAGAACAGTTTATAAGTGGTTTCAAAATTTTCGGAGTGGCCATATGGGCACAAGTGACGCTGAACGTTCTGGACGCCCTGTTGAGGTTACTACTCCAGAAATCATTGATAAAATCCATGATATGGTGATGGATGACAGAAGAGTGAAGGTGCGTGAGATTGCTAGTGCTGTGGGCATCTCGAATGAACGGGTACATAATATTTTGCATCAACATTTGGACATGACAAAGCTATCCGCAAGATGGGTGCCGCGATTGCTCACGCTTGACCAAAAACGAAATCGTGTAAGGACGGTTTGCAGCTGTCCCAGAAGAATTCGCAGGACTTTAAGCGTCGTTTCGTCACTGTGGATGAAACATGGATGCATCACTACACTCCTGAGACCAAAGAACAATCTAAACAATGGTTTACCAAGGGGGAATCTGCGCCAAAAAAGGCGAAGACCGTTCCTTCGGCCGGAAAGATTATGGCGACTGTCTTTTGGGATTCGCAAGGAATAATCCTCATCGACTATCTGGAAAAGGGCAAAACTATTACAGGTGCATATTATTCATCGTTATTGGACCGTTTGAAAACCGAGCTGCAAGTAAAACGCCCACGATTGGCCCACAAAAAAGTCCTTTTCCATCACGACAACGCACCAGCTCACACCTCAGCAGTTGTGGTCGCAAAATTAATGGAAATAGGGTTCCAACTCGTTTCACATCCCCCCTATTCTCCAGACTTGGCTCCCTCGGACTACTATTTGTTCCCCAATATGAAGAAATGGCTGGCGGTAAAAAGATTTTATTCAAACGAGGAGGTGATTGCAGAAACGAATGGCTATTTTTCAGACTTGGACAAATCCTATTATTCGGAAGGGATCAACAAACTAGTGCAGCGTTGGACGAAGTGTATAAGCCTAAAAGGAGACTATGTTGAAAAATAAAAAAGGTTTACCCCAAAAAATTAAATAGTTTTTATTTTTGCACGGACTTTTCAAACGACCCTCGTAACTCTTGTCTACGTTAAGTTGAAGTTAAAAATGTTACAATAGGCAATCTGATAAAAACATTTTTGCTAACGTTCGATCAATTCTCAGGGCCTAAAAACCAATTGTAGTTCAGGTAAAGAGAATTAAATCTATAGGTAGTCCCTTTATAAATATAGCAGTAAGAAAAATATTTGGAACTTACTGAAAAGTTGTCTATAGATTTCTGATAATTGTAAAACTTGATTCACTTAGAAAATCTAAATGTAGAAACACAAATATAATGCTAAAAAAACTTTGCCTTTTTTTGTATCTGTTTATTTTTTTGTATTTAACAAGCTATTTATATTTATATTTCACAAAACAGTCCACACGCATAAGAACAGATTAGCTGGTGACATGAGGTTGTCATACCCTAATTCTCCTAAAATATATATGTACGCCATATATGTGTCAAGATAGTATATTTTATATGTAGTATACAAACGAACAAAAGTTTTCTCTATATACTTATATCGTATTTTATATTTTGTTTTGTTGTACATGATGTATATTTCTGTTTCTATCTGAAATGAAGGATGTTTCTTTGCTGAAGGGTAAAAACATTGAAAACTATCATTTTTACCATCAAATACTATCTTTCTCTACATTTTCATTGAATGTGCTAAAAGCTTGCTTCTACTTTTTGCCCATAATAATTGTAAAATCTCTGAAAACTGACATTCATTACTTTAAATGTAATGAAATGTATGGGACTGATATTATATGAAATGCAATTTAACAAATTATTATTTTAGTAAAAAGGAATTTGGCCGGTGAATTCAGCTGATAAAATTTTGTATCAAACGTTAAATTGTCAGAAAAGCAGATTTTGACGTTTGTAATTTTTAAAGGGTTCGTCTGAGGGTAATATTTACTTAAAGGTTTGGTTTTCTGTTATTCAAGAATACGCGAAGTATATATATATATTTTTAATCTTTGTTTTTATAGTTTTTTTCCAGGACCGATATTTTGAGACAGCATTTTCGGACGATGTGTTCGAAACTAGGACAAAGCAGTTTTTGCAATTTCATAAACTGGTGGTCTACAAAATTTTTTTTGACCTCCAAATTAGCCCTAATTAAGCGTTAATCTGATGCTGTATGGACCAGCGTGGAAATTTCTATTCAAACCAGTTCTTTAGGTTTATTTTAAGCCAAGCTGGTTTTTGTGAATGGTTTAAAGCTTATTGGAAATATGAAGAAAGATTTTAAAGTAGGTGCCTCATGGATTGAGTAATTGGCCAAAACCTTTTAATTTTTGAAGGTTAGTTCTATATTAAATTTGTGCCCAAATTATGATTTATAGTTAAATGATGCAAAATTAGTTATCTTATTTATCATACCTTAGTTGTAAATGTTTGAATATATTTAACAAAACAAAAAAAAAGGAAAAAAAGTCATTTGAGATGCACTAAATGTCAAATTATATTTCCAATTTTCCGATTCGAAAAAATGGAATATATAACGCTAAAAAGCTTGGAAAATCCTCGAGATTTTTTCATTTTCTTGAAGGAAAAACTCTCTAAAATATTTGTACAAGAAGTACTCATCGCGCTTAACATTATACTAATAGTGAGATAATAGCGATGTAAGTTAAAGATATTGCTATAAAAGATAGATTTATCGTAATTCTTGCCGACAATTTCAATAGAAGGCTGTACTTACTAGCACAGTAAAATTTCTTGACAAAATTTTTATGATACGCATTTCTTCTTGTTCCTTCACTTTTTGCGACTTCTGGTCAGTTATTTCAACAATAAGCCGTCCACAACACTGCCTCCCTAGTCTTTACTCCTATTACAATACGATCCAACGAGTCAGGTTATAGATTGACCCAGAATAAATGTATTTTTGGCTAGCTGTCAAAGGCCTTTTTCAAACCATTTCTCCCAAACTCTTGAGCCAATTTCAGATCGTCCAAGCCGCTACAGAACTATAATTCCCCCTTGTTGTCTAGCCTAAGGTTACCCATTGTTTCGCGTTTCTTCCTAGCTTTTCCCATCTTTCCAAAGGAAGGCCCAGGATCTAGTAATGTTCTTGAATGTATACTTTCCCGATTCTATATTTTATTCCTAATGATATTGCCGCA
This sequence comes from Rhodnius prolixus, assembly GCF_049639745.1. Classification (NCBI taxonomy): domain Eukaryota; kingdom Metazoa; phylum Arthropoda; class Insecta; order Hemiptera; family Reduviidae; genus Rhodnius; species Rhodnius prolixus. Next base: position 10,492,459 of record NW_027411634.1, on the reverse strand, counting down.
TTTCGTTACCGTTTTATTGGAGTCCTCTACGAGTTTTTTTGGAGTAATAGCATTATTATTTTTTCCTACTACTCCATAAAACAAATACTCATGTTATTATAGGTCATAAGAAATCATTAAAATTCAATACCTACATAAAATCAATACTTCAAGCCACAAAAATCAACAAATATTACAATTGGCTAATCTACAAATAGAAATTATTATTTCTATTATACAAAAATATCCAGCATGGAAATTTATAGCGTTACGAAAAAGCATAGTCGTAGACAAGTATTGTTATTGGCCCATTGTTATGCTTTCTTATCATGATGTCTGTTCAAGACAAGAAACTGTAGCCAAATCTGATAACAACTGTTTTATTTTTATTGGCTGAACCATCTTAGAAAATCGAATGTTATTTTGTTATTATTATTATATCAGGAATAACGATAAACGCTACTAAATATATGTACATGTGTATAAACCATATAATAATAATTATCTTACGTTTTTTAAACATAAATATTGGCATAAAATTAACTATTTTTTTGTAATTATTCTTTAAGTAATTTTTATAATTTTAAATTTTGGAAAAATAATAATGAATGAAACTTTAATTTATACAAAAATCATTCATAAACTATGGGTGCTGCAATTTAGAGGTTACGATATCTGAGCGGTTAAAGGCGCTGACTACAAAACTAAGAAAGTTATACAGTGTGGTTCTGGGTTCAATTCCCGGTCTTAGAATTGGATTTTATTTACTAATGTTATAACATGTGAAATTTAAAGTACGTATTAGCTATCCGTCTCTATCAGCGATATTTACGTTAGACGTTGAAGACTGCCTGACAAAAATAGGCATTACTTAAATTACCAGGTGCCTTTTTACAGGAGCTTCTGGAAATTTACAGCTAAAGAATTTGTATTAAAAGAACTACAGTAAATAATAATAATGATGTTCACTAAGGCTTATATTGTCCAAAATTGTCGTACTTCATCCATCGTACTTCTTAAGTAGATTCTGTTGTTTCTAATTTTGAGGAACTTCTTTTGAAGCGTACACAATAAACGTTTTTAAAGGATTCTTTCGGCCATTACAGTTTTCTTACGTTTAAGTTCTGACGAATTAGTAACATTGTCTAAAGCAATTAAAAAATAAAAAACGCGTTACGAAAGCATAGATCAATTAAAGTTTCCATTTTAGTCGCTTCCAGTTACCACAGACTTAACAGACTAAAACAAAACACCACACTTCCGTCAACTATGCTTGAAACCTCTCACATAGCTTGGAAAAAAAAACAGTTTGATTCAAGTCCTTCCAATACCATAGACAGTCTCTTACACAAATAGTGCACTAACAGATTTACCAAAAAAAACAGAAATACAGTGGTACCTCGGTTTTTGAACGACTTGACTTTCGAACAAATAGGTTTCGTGCAAGAAATTCGAGAAAATATTGTCCTGAAATCCGAACAAACATTTGGAACTCGAACACCCGAGATGAGCCGAGTTGTTCTTATATTTACACTTTTAGATCTTATTTCTTGTTTAGATACATGTTTTTACATAAAATATAAAAATTAGGCCAGCAAAACGGCCTAATATTTCTGGGGCTTAGAAACGAAATAAACTACATAGTTTACATTATTTCTTATGGGATAAATTGTTTCGGTTCTCGATCAAATTGGTTCTCGACCGCACTTCCGGAACGAATTGTGGTCGAGAACCGAGGTACCCACTGTATAAGCAACAAACGCCTAAAAGCCACGATAGATGTACATGGATCGCGGTGTACACAATTTCAAAAGTTGTTACCATTATTGTTACATCAGTTATTTAACATATTTGAATTATCTAAGTAATAATAACAATTAAAATTGCATATGTATGCAATAATCATGTTTATTACAATTTATGATTTTAATGGTTTAATTCAATATTTGGTTTAATAATAAACTCTCCAGATAAAAGAATATTTTACGAAGATCCAGAGTTTTAAAGAGAAATTTTATTGCTATTTAATGAAATAATAAAAAGTATAAAAACAATTTCATTCAAGAAGATATTCAATGATTGTTTTTAGTATAATAATGAATGACTTCAATGTCTATTTCGAGCAGTTAGCTTTTTTATTTATTGCCGAACTACTTTCTACGTCATGTCGCATTTTTATTTTCTTTTTAAACGTGAAAATTAAATCCCAACTTTTTAAAATATCGATTAGGAGATCATTTTTAGGGGGTAAAGAGGAGTTGAAAAATGTATTTATTCAATAATCGTTATTATTGTCGATATTTTTACATAATATACCGACAAAACTATTTCGAAAATCGATTATTTAATTGGGTATTTGTGAAGATTTAAATCAATTAATTTAAAACATTTTTAACAGAGAAGAAAATTAACTCATTGATATTATCTGTTCATTAATTTAATTCCATTCCCCAAGTAACTGTTTTTTTGGTGAACTATGGATGTTAAAGTGTGTGTTAATGCGATAAATACAGGGATTAAGTTAGTCTGGTTTTTTTGTAATAATTTAATAAGCAGGTGTTAGTATCTTGATAACAGACACGTCATGTTGCAGAACATATGATTACGCCTTTCATTAAATGACCCCCCTCTCCTTGTGTGTTTTTTGTGTTTACATTACAGCTAATTTAAATATTTGGGTTTTCAACGTAGACCCCTTTTTTTTGTAGTTCGTTATATTTTACGGTGCAGTATTTATTAAACACCGGGAATTGATTTATAATCTTTTTTATTTTTTATTGAATTTACGGACTTAAAAGTATGTATTTTTTAATTTTTACTCACCTGAATTCCAATAATTTAAATTTCAGTTTCTGCTGCAGTTCTGGATCTGAGAAAATTCTGGTTGTTTTTTCTCTTCAGCAGTAGAAAAAGTGAGAGAAATATATAACTTCGCTCTTGCACTTTCTCTTTTTTTTGTAAAATATCACACTTTAATTACACATAACTAAAATTACCGCAAAATAAAAGTAATAATTATTTAAATTAACGGTGAAATTCGAGAGAAAATTTTGCAAAAAAAATAACCACGTGTTCAGGCGTGTTTTTTTGGACAAAGTAGAATTTAAATTCAATTTGGGTTTACCTTGTCTATTATTTTTCTGGCAAGTGGTTACTGTGTTTGTTTGATTTCTGATTATTTTTGTTCCTGTTTTTTCTGATAATAATAAATGTTTTTTTGTTGATGATAACGTGTGTGATGATGTGTTATCAGTTGAAAAAATAAATAACAGTAAAATCGCACTAATTTGCCATTAAAAATTAGAATTTCTGCATTTTTTTTGGAACTTAAACTAAAATGAATTTAAAACAAAAAAAAAACGTTTATTAAATAAATAAATAATTAGCACAGTAGAATCATAGAAAAAGAGAACAACACTACTTGGTAGTCGAAAGTAGTTGCTACGACAGCTGAGTATGTAGTGAACTGGTTAAAGGAATAGCTAGGAGCACGTTGTCTGCCTAGTGGAGTAGACTATACACAACACAGTGCGAGTACTGCGTTTGGAGGGGGCCGCCTACAGCGGGGACGGGTGAACTAACAGGAGGGGGCGGAGTGGTTGTTGGTGGCAGTGGGGGTGGCTTTACGGAGGGTACAGCGGGGGCGGTGGAGTAGCCTGCTTTTGCCCCTTATACTGAAGGTGTGGGATGGGCGCCCGACTACATAACCTGGAACAAAAGGGGGAGAGAATTCAGTATCAGACCGCGCACTGCGTGGGGCGGACTCGCATACACATGCACACGCGCGCGCATAAGGCTAGCCTCGACGATGGTGACACCTAGCGGCCGGATCAGGCTACCCAGTTTTGCTCTATGGTTACCATGACGATAGCCACACTGAACACCATGCCAGCGACATAGCGAACTCTTGATAGCTGATAAAAAGTTATTTGTGTTCAAAGAAAAAAACACACACACACACAAAAAGTAGTGGGACATTTTATTACTTTACCTGATTAAAAGCAAAAGTCTACGTTATTATCGTGTCAAAAATTTTACCTCAGTGACATTCTCAACGTGTCCTTAGGCGTCAGAATAATACCACTTTTTGTTCGTCTATTTTTCTAGCTACGATTGAAAATGAATAAATCACGAGTAAGTAAAGGTTATACACTTGTTATCGCCAAGTAATTTCAAATAAAAATGTCTCCTTAAAAAAAAAAAGTTTTTCTGCAACCATGTAGGGAAGTTCTCATTACTCAATTAAAATCAGCTGTGTAATGTCCAACTTCCCACACTAGTGGGGGGAAATTCCCATTAGTGTCACTTTCCGCACTAGTGTGTGGAAAAACTTTATTGTGCTTCCTTGATATAAGAAGTTTTGTTATTAACATAAATATTTTCTGTAAAACTCTAATAAGCTTATTTAAATTTATTTTATTTAAATAATTAAAAAACGAATATTAAAAAATAAAATAAAAATTGAAAGGAATATAGAAATAAAAATAATACTTTAATAAATAATTAGATATTTTTAATTATAACAGTTAAAAAGGTTATAGTGTTACCTTATAGAAATTTAAAATGGATTCTAGTGATGCCTGTTTAGAAAACACTCCTCCATCAATAAAAGAAACAGCAGAAAATGTAATAAGTAATGTAAATAATTGTAATATAACAATAAATGTTTATAATAAATAAATAACTTTTTGTAGACTGTAAAAATGAAATTTTTAATTTTATTAGTTAATAAATGGTTGCAGAAAAAATATAATATTTAACTCTAGTGTAAAGTATTTTCCTCACACTCGGCAATTTGCACTTGCACTCGCATCGCTTCGCTCGCTCGTGCGTGCAAACCCTGCCTCGCGTGAGGAAAAGTACTACTTTCCACACTTGTTAAATAAATAACTATTAATCGTAAGTAAATTTTTATTATAGCTTTTTCTTTCTCTGAGATAATAACATCTAATGGCCAATCTCACAACTCATCTCATTTTTTGTATTTGTAATATGCAGGCCCTAAAGAAGACAATATATTTGACGAATCGTTGGCAAAAAAGACGAGTTGTTGTTTTTTATTTGGACCAATTTCTCGCCAATTTTGAATCCTTAATAATAATAATAATTTACGGTCACGAAACCAATTCTGCCACGTGTTTGTTCAAAAAACTTCGAATTCATAGTAAATATTAGTTGACTTCCAATATCTTGTAAAAGCCTTTTTGGTTGTAAAAGCGTAAACCTCTTCGTAAAAATTCATTTTCGTGAAAAGCATTTCAAAAAAAATGGTTAATGTTGAAAAGTTGTAGAAGAAATTCATTTTTCCTGGAAAAAAAAAAGAAAGAAATTTTCTTCATTCTCGGAATTTAGACTTTCCTCTCTTAAATAAACCCAAGATGGCCAGAAAACACCTAAAATTCAATAATACACATGGGTAATTAATTCTTTGAGGTGAAGTGGGCTGTACAGACATTAATTTGATTAATATTAATAAGGTAATCTCTGACATTTCGGACATCTCCATTCATCTTCCTCTACCCCCTACAAACCAGTTCTTTAAGAAAACACAGGTGTCCGAAACGTTGAACATCAAAGGAAATTTTTTATTTTTAGACCACAGCCAACTATTGTACGAGTAGATCCACGGCCAAACAACCAGTTTATTTGTCAAATAATTAGTATTTTTTCTATAACGAGGTCATTTGCGTATTTTGACACAGAAATAGTTAATGCTTAGTAATTATTAATTAAAATATATGTAATTCATAATTATTAATAAAAAGTTATGACGGAAGTTTATTATCAAAGAATTATCGCTTCTAAACTGAAAACTAATTCTAAATTAGTTGTTTTTTCTTTTTTGCTTTCTTTTGGAGCGTCAAAAAGAATAAAAATAAAAAAGAACGCAATGAAGTGGATACAGCTGTTAGACTAGATTAGATTAGATTCCAGAAGGGCGGCCTTGAAGGTCTACGCCACCATGACTGAATGGATCTATTGTGGCTCCCACTACTCTAGAGCTCGCCCTCCAGAACTGTCCGTATAATCAGACACTTAATTCTGGAGAGCGACTCCTGCGTAAAGCTCACAGGCTTTTGGTTTGATCCTTAACCCTCACACAGACACAACACATGCAGTGCCGTTTCCTCCTCTTGCTGACAAAACCTACAAAGGCTATCATCCTCCAGGCTCATGCGAAGCATTTGCGTTCTGAGCCAGCAGTGGCCAGTCAATAGACCAAAAATTATCCTGATAACCTCATCATTGCCTTGACGTGATTAATTCTGCAGCCAGTCTTGGCGATAGCCCATAACTTTACCACCTGTCGAAGACAGCTGTTGGTTGCCATGTTTTTTTTTAAATATTTGTGGACATAGTTGCGATTTCTTATTCAATCCTCAATAATTTTGAAATTACTTTCTTACTAGGCCATTAAAAATAACAGTTGTGCAAATTTGAACAGTTTTAATGTATTTTTAAATTAAGATAATAATTTTTTATGAAGCTGATGTCTCATTAAAACGCCTGAAAAATAAGCATTACTTGATTGTAAGTACCCTTCAAGGAATAGATACTTCGTACAAATATCAAATGAAAAAGCTGGTAACCTTCCTAACAATCCTAAATCTTCATTAGTATTGTGATCAATATGGACGTCGATTGATCTTCGATTTGCTGATAATATTTACTATAAGCTTTGCAAGTACCGATTATTGAGGTAATCAATACTTGGTTTAATAAAAATTGAACTTACAAGTAGAATGTTTAGAAACACGGTAATAATGCTTTGTAAGAAGAATGCTAAATCCTAATTTTCTTATTCCTTTTACGACCCAATCCCTAAGGGAAATAAGGGATTCATTAGGGTTAAAGGGAAGAAAACTAAACAAGCTGTAAGACAATATGGGAGCTTTAGGGGCTTTTTTTCCCACAGCCTTGTTAATCTACGGAAATTCTGCGCCTAGAATGTTTATCCAAACAAAACGAAATGAAAATCCATTCTTTACTACAAACCAGAGAAAAGCCAGAACCATTTTGTTTTGTTTTTCTCTCACACACACATTCCTTATTTTCCTTTTTCCAGTTATAGTGAATGAACAACTAAACTACATGAGGAAAATAAAAGATCGATCTTTTTGACCCTAAAAACTTCGCGGAGAAAAATGATAATTATTATCCAGTCCTAATTGGAAGTTAAAACAATTAATTACATTTTTAATAATTCAAAAAATAAATAAAGAAACTTTTAATTAGTCTTATATAAATATTTACCTAATTAAAGCATCAAAAGAGTATTTTATGCTACAAGACAGGAGAAAGCAAACAAATCCATGGACTTTTCTATAATGAAATCCATTTTGATGAGCTTAGAGAGCTGCTGATGAATGACCGCTTCCATAGAACCTCTAAAAATTTTTTACAGTCTCAAAATTAAAGTCGACAAAATTTCTGTATTTTCTTTTGGTTCCAACAAGGGAACTGACAATAAAATCATTTTGACATAGTATATCGATAGTGTCACTTTACTGAATCGATTTTTTCAGGTTTTAGAGGGTTTTCTTTGAAAAACTACATCAATGATACTCTCTTGAAATGAATTTTACTCATTTCATTCATATTATTTATTGGCAATTTATCCTAGTCTAGAAAACGCTAAATAATTAAATTTGAGAAACAGAAATTCAAAAAATTGGTGGGCAGTTTTACTGAGACATTCCTATTTACAAACTACCTACCTATGAACATTCTTTACACCAAAACCAACTAAAATTTAACCATCTTTTGTTCCAGATGGCGTAATATTGAAGAATTTTACATGAGTAAAGCTTACTTACTAAAGTAAAAAAAGAAATCAGATTATTGCCTCAGCTAGGCATCTTGAGGAACAAAACAAGGAAAATATAATTACCAGTCGCGTCTTTTGTTCTTTCAATGACTAAATCAAAATATTTGTAAAGCATTCCACCAAAAAAGAACCCAACAGTATTGTGAGTATATATACTTCTTTTTTTGATTCTATTTTACTTAAATTTATTAAAAACAATACACTCTCAATTTGTGGTACCCTTTTTTTTGCAGATACTAAAATTTGAAAAGAACTTGAACGTAAATCTTGTGATGCTGTGGCGAACATCATTTGTTTTACTATCAATATTCAGACAACCCACCACTTTTAACCAGTGGTTAAAGAATTATTATCTGAACAATCAGATTAGAATGAATTCCACATCATGTCTTTAAATGAGATGAAAACAAATTAAATGATTGAAACAAAATTATCTCTTTGTAAGAAGTAAAAGAAGTAGAAGAAACTAGAACTATCCTTGGGCTTGGATAAAGGAAAAATGATATTCTATAAAAATTAAATTTTAGGATTTTTAAGTTTATTAATATTGCAATTAAAAATAGTTCAAGATGCAATCAAGTGCACTACGTACTAACGAAGTTAGTTAGTGAAATTTAATTGAACCTGCTGAGTTGGTGGTATAAATTCTCCATCAAACATTTGTGACTGTAAACCAGTGGTTCTTAAAATTTTCGCAGACGCAGAACACAATTATATGTATATATTTTTTCGCGGAACACAAACATTAAAAAATTTGAAATTCGGTATTTAGCAAGATTTAAAAATTAAATTCAAATTAAAAAAAAAGGAACAATTATTTGTTTTCGTATCTTTCCTAAGTTTCTAAATTTCAATACATTTAAAATTGAAATTTCGCGGAAAACCGGTTAAGAACCACTGCTTCATATCTTCAAAAATTATAGATCTGAGCACAAAATAACTATAGTTTATAATTGAGAAAAACAAAGTTTATAAGAGAACTAAATTCCATACCAAATCGTGGTTCACAGTCGGAGATATAGAACGGCCGTAATTTTACAGAATTTCATGACCCAAAAAATTTTCAACCCTTTATATCTTCTACGTTTTTAGATCTGTGCACAAAATAACTATAGATTATAATTGAGAAAAACAAAGCGTATAAATGAACAAAATTCCATATCAATACGTGATTCACAATGGGAGATATAGAACGGCCATAATTTTACAGAATTTCATGACCCAAAAAATTTTCAACCCTTTATATCTTCTACCTTTTTAGATCTGTGCACAAAATAACTATAGTTTATAATTGAGAAAAACAAAGTGTATAAGAGAACAAAATTCCATACCAATACGTGGTTCACAGTGGGAGATATAGATCGGCCATAATTTTACAGAATTTCATGACCCAAAAAATTTTCAACCCTTTATATCTTCTACCTTTTTAGATCTCTGCACAAAATAACTATAGTTTATAACTGAGAAAAACAAAGTGTATAAGAGAACAAAATTCCATACCAATACGTGGTTCACAGTCGGAGATATAGAACGGCCATAATTTTACAGAATTTCATGACCCAAAAAATTTTCAACCTTTTATATCTTCTCCTTTTTTAGATCTGTGCTCAAAATAACTATAGTTTATAACTGAGAAAAACAAAGTGTATAAGAGAACAAAATTCCATACCAATACGTGGTTCACAGTCGGAGATATAGAACGGCCATAATTTAACAGAATTTCATGACCCAAAAAATTTTCAACCCTTTATATCTTCTACCTTTTTAGATCTGTGCACAAAATAACTATAGTTTATAACTGAGAAAAACAAAGTGTATAAGAGAACAAAATTCCATACCAATACGTGGTTCACAGTCGGAGATATAGAACGGCCATAATTTTACAGAATTTCATTACCCAAAAAATTTTCAACCCTTTATATCTTCTACCTTTTTAGATCTGTGCACAAAATAACTATAGTTTATAATTGAGAAAAACAAAGTTTATAAATGAACAAAATTCCATATCAATACGTGATTCACAATGGGAGATATAGAACGGCCATAATTTTACAGAATTTCATGACCCAAAAAATTTTCAACCCTTTATATCTTCTCCTTTTTTAGATCTGTGCTCAAAATAACTATAGTTTATAACTGAGAAAAACAAAGTGTATAAGAGAACAAAATTCCATACCAATACGTGGTTCACAGTCGGAGATATAGAACGGCCATAATTTTACAGAATTTCATGACCCAAAAAATTTTCAACCCTTTATATCTTCTACCTTTTTAGATCTGTGCACAAAATAACTATAGTTTATAACTGAGAAAAACAAAGTGTATAAGAGAACAAAATTCCATACCAATACGTGGTTCACAGTCGGAGATATAGAATGGCCATAATTTTACAGAATTTCATGACCCAAAAAATTTTCAACCCTTTATATCTTCTACCTTTTTAGATCTGTGCACAAAATAACTATAGTTTATAATTGAGAAAAACAAAGTGTATAAATGAACAAAATTCCATATCAATACGTGATTCACAATGGGAGATATAGAACGGCCATAATTTTACAGAATTTCATGACCCAAAAAATTTTCAACCCTTTATATCTTCTACCTTTTTAAATCTGTGCACAAAATAACTATAGTTTTTAATTGAGAAAAACAAAGTGTATAAGAGAACAAAATTCCATACCAATACGTGGTTCACAGTCTGAGATATAGAACGGCCATAATTTTACAGAATTTCATGACCCAAAAAATTTTCAACTCTTTATATCTTCTACCTTTTTAGATCTGTGCACAAAATAACTATAGTTTATAATTGAGAAAAACAAAGTGTATAAGAGAACAAAATTCCATACCAATACGTGGTTCACAGTGGGAGATATAGATCGGCCATAATTTTACAGAATTTTTATGACCCAAAAAATTTTCAACCCTTGATATCTTCTACCTTTTTAGATCTGTGCACAAAATAACTATAGTTTATAATTGAGGAAAACAAAGTGTATAAGAGAACAAAATTCCATACCAATACGTGGTTCACAGTGGGAGATATAGATCGGCCATAATTTTACAGAATTTCATGACCCAAAAAATTTTCAACCCTTTATATCTTCTACCTTTTAGATCTGTGCACAAAATAACTATAGTTTATAATTCAGGAAAACAAAGTGTATAAGAGAACAAAATTCCATACCAATACGTGGTTCACAGTCGGAGATATAGAACGGCCATAATTTTACAGAATTTCATGACCCAAAAAATTTTCAACCCTTTATATCTTCTACCTTTTTAGATCTGTGCACAAAATAACTATAGTTTATAACTGAGAAAAACAAAGTGTATAAGAGAACAAAATTCCATACCAATACGTGGTTCACAGTCGGAGATATAGAACGGCCATAATTTTACAGAATTTCATGACCCAAAAAATTTTCAACCCTTTATATCTTCTCCTTTTTTAGATCTGTGCTCAAAATAACTATAGTTTATAACTGAGAAAAACAAAGTGTATAAGAGAACAAAATTCCATACCAATACGTGGTTCACAGTCGGAGATATAGAACGGCCATAATTTTACAGAATTTCATGACCCAAAAAATTTTCAACCCTTTATATCTTCTACCTTTTTAGATCTGTGCACAAAATAACTATAGTTTATAATTGAGGAAAACAAAGTGTATAAGAGAACAAAATTCCATACTAATACGTGGTTCACAGTCGGAAATATAGAACGGCCATAATTTTACAGAATTTCATGACCCAAAAAATTTTCAACCCTCTATATCTTCTACCTTTTAGATCTGTGCACAAAATAACTATAGTTTATAATTGAGAAAAACAAAGTGTATAAGAGAACAAAATTCCATACCAGTACGTGGTTCACAGTCGGAGATATAGAACGGCCATAATTTTACAGAATTTCATGACCCAAAAAATTTTCAACCCTTTATATCTTCTACCTTTTTAGATCTGTGCACAAAATAACTATAGTTTATAATTGAGAAAAACAAAGTTTATAAGAGTACTAAATTCCATACCAAATCGTGGTTCACAGTGGGAGATATAGAAGGCCACAATTTTACAGAATTTCATGACCCAAAAAATTTTCAACCCTTTATATCTTCTACCTTTTTAGATCTGGGCACAAAATAACTATAGTTTATAATTGAGGAAAACAAAGGGTATAAGAGAACAAAATTCCATACCATTACGTGGTTCACAGTGGGAGATATAGATCGGCCATAATTTTACAGAATTTCATGACCCAAAAAATTTGCAACCCTTTATATCTTCTACCTTTTTAGATCTGTGCACAAAATAACTATAGTTTATAATTGAGGAAAACAAATTGTATAAGAGAACAAAATTCCATACCAATACGTGGTTCACAGTGGGAGATATAGATCGGCCATAATTTTACAGAATTTCATGACCCAAAAAGTTTTCAACCCTTTATATCTTCTACCTTTTTAGATCTGTGCACAAAATAACTATAGTTTATAATTGAGAATAACAAAGTGTATAAGAGAACAAAATTCCATACCAATACGTGGTTCACAGTGGGAGATATAGATCGGCCATAATTTTACAGAATTTCATGACCCAAAAAATTTTCAACCCTTTATATCTTCTACCTTTTTAGATCTGTGCACAAAATAACTATAGTTTATAATTGAGGAAAACAAAGTGTATAAGAGAACAAAATTCCATACCAATACGTGGTTCACAGTCGGAGATATAGAACGGTTATAAGTTTACAGAATTTCATGACCCAAAAAATTTTCAACCCTTTATATCTTCTACCTTTTTAGATCTGTGCACAAAATAACTATAGTTTATAATTGAGGAAAACAAAGTGTATAAGAGAACAAAATTCCATACCAATACGTGGTTCACAGTCGGAGATATAGAACGGTTATAATTTTACAGAATTTCATGACCCAAAAAATTTTTCAACCCTTTATATCTTCTATATTTATAGATCTGTGCACAAAATAACTATAGTTTATAATTGAGAAAAACAAAGTGTACAAGAGAACAAAATTCCACGTCAATATGTGGTTCACAGTGGGAGATATAGAACGGCCACAATTTTACAGATTTTCATGACCCAAAAAATTTTCAACCCTCTATATCTTCTACCTTTTTAGATTTGTGCACAAAAAAACTATAGTTTATAATTGAGGAAAACAAAGTGTATAAGAGAACAAAATTCCATACCAGTACGTGGTTCACAGTCGGAGATATAGAACGGCCATAATTTTACAGAATTTCATGACCCAAAAAATTTTCAACCCTTTATATCTTCTACCTTTTTAGATCTGTGCACAAAATAACTATAGTTTATAATTGAGGAGAACGAAGTGTATAAGAGAACAAAATTCCATACCAATACGTGGTTCACAGTGGGAGATATATATCGGCCATAATTTTACAGAATTTCATGACCCAAAAAATTTTCAACCCTTTATATCTTCTACCTTTTTAGATCTGTGCACAAAATAACTATAGTTTATAATTGAGGAAAACAAAGTGTATAAGAGAACAAAATTCCATACCAGTACGTGGTTCACAGTCGGAGATATAGAACGGCCATAATTTTACAGAATTTCATGACCAAAAAATTTTCAACCCTTGATATCTTCTACCTTTTTAGATCTCTGCACAAAATAACTATAGTTTATAATTGAGGAAAACAAAGTGTATAAGAGAACAAAATTCCATACCAATACGTGATTCACAGTGGGAGATATAGATCGGCCATAATTTTACAGAATTTCATGACCCAAAAAATTTTCAACCCTTTATATCTTCTACCTTTTTAGATCTCTGCACAAAATAACTATAGTTTATAATTGAGGAAAACGAAGTGTATAAGAGAACAAAATTCCATACTAATACGTGGTTCACAGTCGGAAATATAGAACGGCCATAATTTTACAGAATTTCATGACCCAAAAATTTTCAACCCTCTATATCTTCTACCTTTTAGATCTGTGCACAAAATAACTATAGTTTATAATTGAGGAAAACAAAGTGTATAAGAGAACAAAATTCCATACCAATACGTGGTTCACAGTGGGAGATATAGATCGGCCATAATTTTACAGAATTTCATGACCCAAAAAATTTTCAACCCTTTATATCTTCTACCTTTTTAGATCTGTGCACAAAATAACTATAGTTTATAATTGAGAAAAACAAAGTTTATAAGAGTACTAAATTCCATACCAAATCGTGGTTCACAGTGGGAGATATAGAAGGCCACAATTTTACAGAATTTCATGACCCAAAAAATTTTCAACCCTTTATATCTTCTACCTTTTTAGATCTGGGCACAAAATAACTATAGTTTATAATTGAGGAAAACAAAGGGTATAAGAGAACAAAATTCCATACCATTACGTGGTTCACAGTGGGAGATATAGATCGGCCATAATTTTACAGAATTTCATGACCCAAAAAATTTGCAACCCTTTATATCTTCTACCTTTTTAGATCTGTGCACAAAATAACTATAGTTTATAATTGAGGAAAACAAATTGTATAAGAGAACAAAATTCCATACCAATACGTGGTTCACAGTGGGAGATATAGATCGGCCATAATTTTACAGAATTTCATGACCCAAAAAGTTTTCAACCCTTTATATCTTCTACCTTTTTAGATCTGTGCACAAAATAACTATAGTTTATAATTGAGAATAACAAAGTGTATAAGAGAACAAAATTCCATACCAATACGTGGTTCACAGTGGGAGATATAGATCGGCCATAATTTTACAGAATTTCATGACCCAAAAAATTTTCAACCCTTTATATCTTCTACCTTTTTAGATCTGTGCACAAAATAACTATAGTTTATAATTGAGGAAAACAAAGTGTATAAGAGAACAAAATTCCATACCAATACGTGGTTCACAGTCGGAGATATAGAACGGTTATAAGTTTACAGAATTTCATGACCCAAAAAATTTTCAACCCTTTATATCTTCTACCTTTTTAGATCTGTGCACAAAATAACTATAGTTTATAATTGAGAAAAACAAAGTGTATAAGAGAACAAAATTCCACGTCAATATGTGGTTCACAGTGGGAGATATAGAACGGCCACAATTTTACAGATTTTCATGACCCAAAAAATTTTCAACTCTTTATATCTTCTACCTTTTTAGATTTGTGCACAAAAAAACTATAGTTTATAATTGAGGAAAACAAAGTGTATAAAAGAACAAAATTCCGCGTCAATATGTGGTTCACAGTGGGAGATATAGATCGGCCATAATTTTACAGAATTTCATGACCCAAAAAATTTGCAACCGTTTATATCAGTGGTTCTTAACCTTTTCATTGACGCGGAACACAATTATATGTATATATTTTTCGCGGGGAACACTAACATTAAATAATTTGAAATTCGGTATTTAGCAAGAACTTAAAACTAAATTCAAATTAAAAAAAAAGGAACAATTTTTTGTTTTCGTATCTTTCCTAAGTTTCTAAATTTCAATACATTTAAAATTGAAATTTCGCGGAACACCGGTTAAGAACCACTGCTGTAAACGGTCTTTGGGATTAATTACTGAGAAGTGCTGTTTACTTGTTCAAATTAATCAGGATGAAACTTATTTTCTAGTTCTTTTTTATTTTAATCTGTTAACCATTACTGAAATTAAGTATTTTAATTTTGCGTCATCAACAGCTTTTCCAGATTTATCATCTTATTTATTATTTTTTTTTTTTTAATAAAATAAATCATTACTGCTATTTTCACTCCTCTTTTTTAGCTTTTCCAGAAGTAAGCTATCCTGCTATCCTTATCCTGTAGCTGAACATTGTGGAATATCTTTCATGCCGAACAGACAAAGATGAAACCTTGCTAATAAGTTAGGATCATGGTAGATCTATAAAAAGCCTTAAATAAAAAAAATTATGATAAAATGCATCAGTAATTATACTGTGTCGTCTCTTAAACTAAGCGCCTTATTGCGAGGAATATTGTGTCCTAAGTAGAACTAGGAAAATAAAATGATGCAGGATGCAGAAATGGGCGTTATTCGATGGATTCGAATAACGAAAAAATTTTTATCCATATTTTAATAATTAGCAAATAAATTTTCGTTTTGGTGGGGTTTATTAAGGATAACAATATTTGTTCATTTGATTAAAATACGATTAAAAGATAACAGATACAATTTTTTTGAATAATACCTACTTTTGAGTAAAAAGGCACTATGTTGAAGCATTAAAAATATAATAATACACATTGGGCACCTAAACATACATCTCCTGACAAAGGATTTAGCTTGTGCGGACCACTTGCAGTTCTAGTTCCCTTTTACAATGCCGAGGGTTCCGTACCAATCAGTTTAGCGTACTGTCTTCTCTGATTTCCAAGGCTTCGCACAAATCAGTTATTGCTATTAGTAGAAGGTTTAGGAGAAGTTTACTGTCCTGTTGTCCACTAGTTGGGCAAAACCCATCATTGGCCAGTAATAAGAAGGTTTAATGGTCAGATTTAGTCGGCCTTCACCGGAATAATACCTGCTATCTATTACCGGAGCGGCTAGGCCAAGCGGACAGGCTAATGGAATGGACTTACGATATATCATGCATGCTGGCCTTACGTTGCTAAGGAAATCTCGAAACAGTGGCGAGGTCACCGCTAGTAGGGACTATGTCAGAGGTCCCCAAACTTTTAAAACAGGGGGCCAGGTTCACTGTCCCTTAGACCGTTGGAGAGCCGGACTATAAAAAAAACTATTTTAAAGTAAAAAAAAAAACAAAACGGGAACAAATAGAATATTTCAAATAAAGAACAAGTAAATTTAAATCACCAAACTGACCAGACATTTCTGTGGGAACTATGGACCTGCTTTTGGCTAATGAGATGGTCAATGTCCGGTTTAGTTATAGTGCTTTGCCTTTCTTCCTATTTCTGGCTGTTATTTTACACTATTTTCGGAGCCAAGACGCGTCCGTCCTGCGTCACCGGAAGTAGTACTGTACATGAGCGACGCAGCGCTTTGCGGCACCGCCACATATAGTGGCTCCTCTCACTGACCACCACCAATGAAAGAGATGCCCCTTCCGGAAGTGCGGCGAGGACCGGATAAATGTCCTCAGGGAGGCCGCATGTGGCCCGCGGGCCTTAGTTTGGGGACCCCTGGTCTATGTTACCTCGCCTAGTACAGGATGGCCGGTAACTAACAGGGACACTACTAAAGTCACAAAATTTGGACGGAGAATTTAAGAGAACAGCTCCTTCCTACCACCATTGAGAATCATTGAATTACCTTTAGAGAACGTTCGAGAAATTTCTAATCAGATTTCAGGTACTTGTGCTTGAACGATTTCGACCATAACCTTATTTGGGCTCCCTCTATTAGCATCTAAACGAAATATCAAATTTTGAACTATCTACTTTCTGATTTTTCGGTTTTCAGTTGCGGTAGAGCTCACTCAATTTTGGTGAAAACCACTTTTCCTTTTGTACGAGTATTCAGAGAATCATAAAACTGATATTACCGCTACAAATTCAAAATAGACCAGAATGCACGATTAAAATATTTACTCCTAGAAGTATAAGAGAATGAAATATAAGATAGAAATCGTGGAAACATCTTTGCCAAGTAAGCTGTGAGAAAAATAAGAAATATTTTGTAGAAACAGTCCACAAAATATTTACACCTTACACTATTCTGTCACGGTGAAGAAGAAGAATAACATGAATAAATTCGTTCTAAAAAAAAAATAAAAAATACATCATTTTTGGTAATAATTTATTTGGCAGTGGACATGATATATACCACACTGCTTTACACTGTTTCCGCCCCTTTCCGTTCACAGTGGTTATAGATCCTGCAAACCCAGTGAAAGCGCCGTCTATCCCCCATTTTGGTGCGTACCGATAGTTACCAACAGCCACACATTCTTGGTAAATACCTTCTCACTTACCCCTCCGAGAGAGAAAGAGATAGAGAACAACAAAAGGAATGATTTAGATATGGGGATACGATATGAAAGGAAGATCTGTTTAATCCTTGACAACTGTATGATTAATGTAACAATAATATGAAGAGGAGAGGTAAATGTGCGAGGATGATGAAGATCCAGAAGAAGGAGAACGAGGAGGTAGGAAACGTTGGCGCGATTTATAAGCGACTCCTCGGCTCTAGCCACCAGGTGCGCTAATATAATCCCTTCTACTTACACGAACTAATTCTGTGGAGATATCCGTTTTGATAAATCCCTTTTTGTAAATTTGTCATATTTGTGGTTTAACTTTGCTAAACAGGTGATATTAAGTGTGAAAATCTACTTTGATATTCTTCAGATATCATTCAAGAAAATAAACTCCTGAATCTGAAATCAATTCTGTTTCTGGCACCAAACATTAATGACACTTAAAAGAGGATTGCTTTTCCCTTTTTTTAAATGAGATTTGCCAAGGAAGTCCATCATCTCTGAAATGAAAGCAAGAGCTTCATTGCATTCTTCACGTTACCAGTTTACAAATTATAAGCAGCTTAAATTTTTATTGAATCTGATAAAGGACGAAAAGATGCACGAGTCCAGTCTGATAACTTCCTCCGAACAGGAGATTTTAGTTTTGGTGCCACTTTAAATATAAACGTATTTCTTTCGTTGGTTCTCCATGTTCCTTTCACCACGCCATTACACTAGCAATGCCGAAAGGTTCTTTGTCTGTTATAAACACATAAATCGCTTATGCCTGGGGCAGAGAGAAGTAGAAGCATCATTCTACAAATATTGGGTACTTATAGTTTTGTCCGTTAAAAGGGCCCAAATGGCTGAGATTTTGACATTCTGGAGAAGAACTTAAGCTTTACCCAGGAGTCAGAACATTCAGGAATGTCAAACAGTCCGAGGTTGAAGGTTGCAACAGAGCAGGTTTCCGGGTCACGTTGTCATAGCCACCTCTCAAGGAATCAAATATAATTTAAACGTAAGCCAAGTTTTAGATTAAAGAGTATTCGATTTCTTTATGGAGGCAACTATGAATTTTTCAAATAATGTAATGCCTATTTTTTTTCAGGCGGGGCTTAACGTCCAACTACCCCAATTAGATGTCGTGGACGGAGGCTACTAGCAAACACTCTTTACTGTTCATTCTTTCATTAACCATTAAATAAAATCCAAGGCCTAAGACCGGGGAATCGAACCCAGTACCACAAATACATATTTGTTTTGCAGGATTCACCTCTAACCGCTCGGCTATGGTGGCGCCTGATTTCTCAAATAATGAAGTTAGTTTTACGTTAAAATTACTTTTTTTATAGCATCTGATTGGTAAACTTCTATTTTTAAACACATTTTAGGTGGTTTTCAACCTTTAAAACCTCTCTGGTTTGTTCTATGAATAAGTTGGTTGAAATATGATAAACGTTTCCATAAAATAATATAACATCGAATTCAGGGTAGCTTAAAACCTGACATAAACTGAATTTCTAGTTGGCAAAGTTTGAACTACTTGCAACTTACCACTTATAACTTTTTTATTATATTTAATATACCTAAGATAACTAATTGATTTGAAAATTGGTGATAATGGTGTATAATAAAGGAGGTCCCCTTTTATCGGCAAAGTTCAGCCCACTAAAGATAAGTAGTATGTCGTCGACACTTATAAGTTTGGCGAGGAAGAGAGTACGTTGCCATGGTTGCAGGCTTACTGTTTTAAACACCGTTCCAGGGTACTTTCACTTGGAGCTCCCACAAACTGCTGCTGCTTCTACCCCTGCTTATCCATAAAGTTGTGTTCCAATTATATACCAGTTTATATTACTAAGGATGTAATGAAATTTATAGAGATAAGACTGCCATTACTATTAACAACGCTCAGCTGATGTCGTCTTGTTGTGTTTATTAACAGAAAACTGAAACTTATTGATTAATAATTTTTTTTTGTAAACATCGCACAGTTTTTGGATAATTGCTGTTACAATAGCAGAAACTGAAGATTTTTTACTTTTTCTAACTACTAACCCACCTGTGGAGGTAAAAAGATCATTACAGACCCACATTGAACCCACCGATTGATTGAACACCTCAATAGAACTCTAACCTTTACGTCTGTTCCTAATCGGTAATGCTGGGCCTCTCTTTGGTCTTCGGATGCTCAACCTGGTGTACCATCTCTTTCTATAAGATGAAGCTAACGCACATACATATGCCCTAACATTTTGTAATCTTAACTCCTACAACTAGACCTTCTTTTTATGGAGCACTTTTACTACCAAAGTTGTTCTCTTTCCAAGATATTAGATCAAAAAGATTATTCTCAAATTATTCGCAATGGTCAGAGTTTTCCACTCTATCCTAAAATTTGTCGTAGGATTGTTTTAAAGAACTATCAAGAACTATTAATTTAAAATTGGAAGTTTCTTAGCATTTTTGGTGAGCTAGCATTAGACATCATTCTTACTCATAATCAATAATCGTTTAAGCTATTAGTACCTTCTAAACGATTCTCTACTAGCTTAAGATTAGAAAAATATAATCCACCAATTCTCTCTTAGTGAGTATTTACCTACATTCAATATCGGGAAGGCCCCAGCTCCATATTACTTTTTCAGTCATTTCATCTGCATTGATTTAGCAATCCATATACAGTGGCCGTTTAAAGAAAGTTTAAAAGGGTACAAAGAACACCATCATTCTAAGAAAACGACCCTCGTATTTTGAAACATGAATGAGTATTTTTTAAATGTCTGTAACTTACAAAGTAATAAATACTATAACATAAGAACAGAATATAAAGATATAAAAGTGAATAAGTTTTGAAACAATTAAATTAATGAGACAATTAGTTTTAAAGTTTAATTTAAAGTTATTTTGATTATTATCCTTGCATTTGAATAGTTTGTTAATTTTAATAGTTTGTAGGAGAATCCTCTGCTTTTAATTACTGCTTGTTACTGTTAACTATGTTTTCTAATTGTATTATTGGAAGATTATACCATTTTGGTTGAACTAGTTGAACATTTATTTATTTATTTATTGTATTAGACATTAAGTCGTTACAATGGAATTGTGTTTACAAACAAAAACATAAAATAAAAGTAATACATTTTGCAATAACCATATTTATTTATTTATTTATTTTTTAAATTATATTTTTAATAACAAAAAAAAACGCACAACTACTAATAATGAATACACTACTAAAATATAAATAAAATAAACAAAAATATAAGGTTAAGAAATAGAAAATAATAATAGAAATTCTCTTAATTTTAGGGAAAAATTCATGTATTTGTACAACAGGAAAAGGCTTTCTTTGTTCTGATTCGTAACTGCTCTCTCCATGCTAAGCTGGCCATCAAAAGCTTCCCTATAAAAATATCCTCTTGCCTCTGAAAACACAGGGCAAACGGCCACCATATGGGTGCCATCTTCCACCTCTTTGTTGCACAGCTTACAAACATTTTGACCACTAATTTTAAAACTAACATTGTCTATAGTAAATTTTGAAAAATGTTTACCATTTAATCTTAGCTGAGCAAATAGGCGGTTTATATTTTAGAGGAATATCCAACAGGAGATAAGGTTGGCACAATATTTCTTTAGGAATTATTGCATGCAAATGTTTACTATAATTAGAATTTCTTGCTCTGGCAAGATCTTCATTAAATAAATAAGCCCTATATCTATCAACGATAGAGTCTAGATCAGATTTACTAAAATTAATTGGCCACACAAAGGATGGAATGAATTTATTAATTAAAGTTCGCAATTGTGAGTAGTTGAAACTAGTTTCAACTAGTTGAACTAGTTTCGAAAATGATTCTTTGGTTGTACGGGCATTTAAAGGGATGTGTTTCTCTAAAATCGTCCAGAGATTCTCTAGTGATTATGGAATTAATATCTGGTGACTTTGGTGGCCATTCGAGTTTTTCAATTTTTTTTCTCAGTAAAAAATTTGGGTGCCATTTGGGGAGTGTACTTAGAGTCGTTGCTGGAAGATAAACTATTCCAAGCACATCTTTTCTACTGATTGTAGTAAATTATTGTTTAAAATGTTATAATAATCAACGCTAGTCATTCTCCAATCGATTTTAACCAATTTCCCAACAGCTTTTTTTTTAGAAATATAGTCCCAAATCATAATCGATTTTGCTTTTTTAGGCGATCTGATGGCCTACATTATACTCTATTCCTTTTCTTCAGGTCCAATTAACCAAAATTTAGATTCATCACACTATACGAGGTGTGTTCAAAAAGTAACGGGAATTTTTAAATTTCGCGGGTTTGGAGAGTCTGATTGTAAAAATTTTTTTTTTATTATGTTGGTACACATGCCCCTGAAGTACGATAAAATTTTCAGTAATATTCATTGTTTACTTCTTAAGTGGCAGCCGTTAAGGTTAGACGTGTTTTTCGAGCTTGGCGATTTTTGTTTGTTAAAAAAAATGGATCAAAGAATTTGTATTAAATTTTGCGTAAAAAATGAAATAAAGTGTAATAAAGTGTGTGAATTGTTAATAAAGGCATATGGTGAGTCTGCTATGAGTAAAACAAGGATTTACGAGTGGTATAAGCGTTTCCAAGATGGCCGCGAAAACGTTGAAGATGACGAACGACCTGGACGTCCAAGCACATCAACAGCCGATGAAAACGTGAAAAAAGTGAAAGAAATGGTTATGAACGATCGCCGAATCACAATCAGAGAAGTCGCTGATGATGTTGCCATATCAATTGGCTCATGCCATGAAATTTTTTCGGATGTTTTGGGTATGAAACGTGTGGCAGCAAAATTTGTTCCAAAATTGTTGAATTTCGAACAAAAACAGCGGAGAATGGAAGTTGCTCAAGAGTCACTCAATGAAGTCGACAACGATGCGGATCTACTGAAACGTGTTATAACAGGTGACGAAACATGGGTTTACGGATATGATGTCGAAACTAAGGCTCAATCGTCCCAGTGGAGGCATTCTGGATCGCCAAGACCGAAAAAGGCTCGACAAGTGCGGTCGAATGTGAAGGTTATGCTCACTGTGTTCTTCGATTTTAATGGCATAGTGCATCATGAATTCTTGCCACAAGGTCAAACAATCAATAAGGAGTACTACCTACAAGTTCAACGCCGTTTGCGTGAAGCAATCCGAAAAAAACGCCCGGATTTGTGGCAAAACAATTCATGGATTTTGCACCACGATAATGCACCTGCTCACATTTCATTGCTTGTTCGTGAATTTTTGGCCAAAAACAAAACTTTAACGATGCCCCAGCCTCCATATTCGCCAGACATGGCTCCATGTGACTTTTTTCTATTTCCAAACATAAAGAGAACATTAAAAGGCCGTCGTTTTACAAGCATAGATGACATTAAAAGCGAATCGCTGAAAGAGCTGAAAGCTATCACAAAGATCGAGTTTCAGAAGGTTTTCGAGGATTGGAAAAAGCGCTGGCACAAGTGTATTGTATGCGAAGGGGACTACTTTGAAGGCGACAATATTAATGTAGATGAATAAATAAACATTTTTTTCAAAAAACGAAAATTCCCGTTACTTTTTGAACACACCTCGTATAATGTGTTCCCAATATTATAAAGGCATAGGCCTCTAAATACACGGATACCAACTTTAAACATTCTTTTGTCCGCCACTATATGTATGACACGTAAATCGAGTAAAAATAGTTGTAGCTTTTTCAGCGGACGTCAAATCCAAGGCCAGATTGAATGGAACTGTTGACAGTGCATCTTTGTCTAAGTTCTTCCACTTTTGTATGGAAATAAAATGCTCTGTCACAGCGTGATCGGTAATGGTATCACTAACTAGGTTAACAGTGAAGCTCAATTAGTAGAATACATTGTATGAAGATTCAAACATGGTATTGCGATACCATATTTATATTATATTTATTTGTGTGAGTAGAACACATCGCGAATCTACTCACTGGAAACTGGTTCAGTCAAGCTTCAAAGTTTTTAATTATTTCCTGTATCCGAGTTCACGCTGTAGAGATGGTAACAGGTGACTGATAAATGATCGTGTTTGGTTTTCGTGTGTGTTATGGAGGAGGAGGCGGTGGCCATACTAAATGGCGATATGTGGGGAAAACTCTCATTATTTATGGCCGTGTGATGTCTGTGACATGTTGGCTAGATTTTCACTCTTAAATTCATTAAATTTTTGTTCCACAGTAAAATGATTAATCTTTAAAATAAAATATACAAAAAAAAAATTAAATAATGTTTTGTTATTAAAAATTAACAAATTTAAAAAAAAGTACATACAATTAATGAATTTCAAAAATGTTTTGTCGGTTATTTATTACGTTGGATGAATTAAATTTTCAGTTTCATTAGTTACTTTCAACTTGTACACTAACTAGGAATCTACAGGCTGTTTAAATTTAATTTTCTATCTCATTTCAGTGAAATGAAAAAAGTGTAAATCAAAGACCTGGCTGGCTAAAACAAGATAACAGTGAAATATCGTACACTAGTTTATTGGCTACTAATATTTAAGGAATCCTAAGAAAAATATCTGGTAAACATCTGCTTCGAAGGAAACAAGGATACGTGGCTACTTTCTAGACCCAAAAAAAAGGAAAATTAGGATGTAAAGCAGAAAATTGTTTTAAGGGAAATCTTATTCATTTTCAATAAAATGGATTTTATTTTAAATGGATATCAAGCAGGCAGAGCGACGTAAACTTATTTATGTAATGATTTTTCCATTAATACAAAATGGCACTTAAAAAATGGAGAAATTAGCTTGAATAATGGTAGTTTGGGGACGCCACTATAGCCGAGTGGTTGGAGGTGAGGCTAATATGTGTATTCTGGTAACGGGTTCGATTCTTGGTCTAAGTCTTGGATTTTATTTAATGGTTAATACAATTTTGTAGAACAATATATTTGCTATCTAACTCAGATGTAAAGTTCGCCTGAAAAAATAGGCATTTCCTCGAAGGTCCTCCCTTCTAATGACTTCCGTCTAAACATTGAACTAAGAATGAGAAAGGAGTCCCTTAAAATTAATTTACCCCTTCGAGCAATGCTTAAAGATCTCAAATTGATAAAATAGGAAATCACATTATTTATTTTTATCAATTTCACTTCTTGGAAGTTAGTCTTTAGTTTTACAGATTTTTTTCACTGTTAGGGCAAAGAATAGGCTACAAAAGAAAATGAACATTAACATTTCTATCTGTTTACTTCACATTTCACCAGTAAAACTAGATTATTTTTTCGCAAAAATAAGAATTAGCGTAATATTTCAGATGAAACTCAGCCATTTTACTTCTAGAATATATTACCCATAATTAATATTCTAGTGCTTTCCTCCTATTTCAACCAAACAGGAAGTAATCATATTAGACGAGGACAGAAACTGAACTTACCCATTTTAAATGGCATTTCATATTATGTTTAATATGGTGTCAGGTGCGTCCCGTTTTTTAAAAAATTTCGAAATACAGAGTGAATTATTTAGCAATATCCATGCAGAATATTCTCGTATAGTTTATAAATAATGTTTATACTTATATTTATTTCGTCGCCTGCAGATTTTATTTTAGATTTTTTTTTTGTGTGTATTTTTAGTTGGAGAATGCGAGCAAAAAGTAATTATAGCGAGTTATAAATTAAAAGTTGATGCTTTTAGATGGAATAGCAGAAGGCGTGAGAAATCGAAGGCGCCTTCGACTTAGATCATTAGATGACGTAGAGAAAGATCTCCGTCAGGTTGGAGTGACAAGATGGTTCCTTAAGGCCGCAGACCCAAACTCCGACTAGTAAGTACGAGTATGTAAGTGATTCTTTTAGGTACTCATAATTTATTTATTTCATAGTAAAGAGCAATATTTCTGCATTTGCAGGCCCAAAACAGATCTTCCTTTTGGAGAAAAGAACATTTAGGAGGTTGAGCCTCAAGTAGAACCAGCTTTCCTCTTATTAGCCTGGATTATTCTGGATTCCTGGACATCCGAGGACATTGCAGGCAATGAAAGAAGTGATAAAACTAATGTTTTGTAGGAGTTAGAATATCATTTTGTGAACTCATATCTGTCTTAGCAATTTCAAAGGGATATGAACAACAAGATTATCAAGAAGTGGAGACTGAAGGAACTGAAGAGGGCTAGGACGAAGGTGAGAAGCTGTCGACAGGCTAAGAGATTAATAGAGGAAATTAATCCGGATACTACAGAGTCCAAAATATTTGATTCTATTGAGTTTAAAAAAAAAAATACATTTTCACTTAACATTAGATTTGAATTGAAGATTAATTTTCGATCGATTGAGATCGAAGATATCAATAAGCAATTAGTTTACAACAACGCCTCTCAAAAAAATTGTCAATCATTAAAGCCTCTTTTTAAGTAATACTTTTTCTCATCCTGTTTAGGCTATTTTTAATTTCAGTTGTTCAATTTTTTTCATTTTAAATAACCCATATTTCCTTCCCAAATATTGTTGACGTGGTTTACTACAGTAAAAAAGTCTTGTCTAAAATTTGGTTTTGTTATCTGACTAAAACGATGCGCGTTTAGGTAAAAGTCAAGGATTATTTTGAACTAAGCTGTTCCTGATTAGGGAAAAGAGTTAGACAAGAACTGATCGTGATAATTATAATCTCGGGCTGGAACTAGGAAACACTAATAACTATCATTGCAGAGAAAACCTGGTGGAAGCGATATTCTAAAAGAATTTAATATTTTATATCTAAAATAACCTTCAAATGTAATTAATCACGAACAGCCATTAAAATGACATTGTTTTAAAATAATTTTCAATTTTTTGAATCTCATTTATTTTCACAACGAGGTAACAAATTACAAAAGTTCCCTTCAGAATTTCAACAGTTTTAATCTTGTTCAACATGTTAGAAATCATTTTGTAACTTTACAGAAGTTTAAGTACCATTTAATTTACATATTCATAAGATTAATGAAATTCTCGCTTCTATTTTGGACCATATTTTATATTATATCATTTCTATAAATCGCATTAAAATGTGACTGTGATAAAGAGTTGAACAGTTTAATGCAATTGTAGTTATATTTAAAAATTGTCTCTGGTTTTATTAAATTTTTGTTTTGGTTAATTTCGCATCTTGAAAAGTAATTGGATTCACTATTGTTGATTCGGTCTTCTTCTTTCAGATCAATCTTAGAATTAATGATTGCGAATTCTTATGTTTAGTTATAGTAAAATTAATACCTAATCTTATCGCAGACTTATATTCTACAAATTAGAAGGACGCAAATTGCAAAATATTTTACGGCCAAGATTTCTTGTATTAACCAATAAAAATATCCAAGTCGGAAGACCGGTAATCGAGCCCACTACTTGTTACATTTGCGGTCCTTACCTCTAAGAGCTTGCCTAACATAGGGCCTTAATGTTTTAGGCCCTCATATTAGCCTTTAAAGGGCTTTGAAGTGGAATGTGTCACATACATTGGTAATCCGCAAGAAATTAGTTTTATTATAAGGATTACCGTGCTGGTGGAAAGTGGACTCTAGCCACTTTTTCAGGGATCTTGGGTCTCCCTGCGGTAATTCCAGCCTAGCATGACAACCTCCACAAGTCTGTAACTATTTCTGCTTAGCGTGAACCCGAGCTCAATTTAAACTTAACCTTCACAATGATTTTTAAATATAACATCTATGATCATTGTCGCCAGGTGTGAGCTGTCTTCTGCGGGCTTCTGGACAATCTTCTCTCGTTCCAGACAACACTGTCCATCACCGGACAGAGGATTAGCAAAAAAAAAGGTTCCCCTAGGAAGACAAAAATCTTAAGGCAGGCACTAGATTTGAAGCGGGTATCCCCACAAGGGATTCAAGCGAAGTATAATCCAATTGTTTGTCTTTCGAAAAATACTCTGGGTAAGCCCAGCCTAGTAGATGAACAGCAAGCTGTGATTTTTTTTGGGCGATGTACACTAGAATATTTTGTACAACGCGATGTAATTTTTTTATTACTGCGATTATTATCATTACTGCGCTGTGAAATTGAAAATGAAACAGAACAACACCAGTCTGGAAGTCGCCGAGTGAAACACAAAATAATTGTAAACATCTTAGATCATTGGACAACTGAAGGGAGCTTTATTCAGCGCGCTGCGGACTTTCTTTTTTTTTTGGAATCTATTAATTTGTTCATCTGTCTAACATTAGTAACTTTGATTTTTCCATTCCTAAGCGGGGATTTCAGATGAAAAGAAGCTCCTGGCGTTTGAAAGAAAAATACTCCGTAAAATATATGGGCCGGTTAGGAGCGGGCAGATATGGGAAAGAAGGAAAAACCAGGAGCTTTATAGACTATTTGAGGAAATGGATGTGGTAAGGTTCATAAAATTAGGAAAGCTAAGATGGGCAGGATACGTCATTCGAATGGAAGAAGGCGAAATAACCAGGAGAGTGTTAAAAGAAGAGCTCCAGAATCTTGGAAAGATTGGCCGGCCGAAGGCAAGATGGGTTGATGGTGTCGCCGCGGACGCAAGTTCATTACTTGGCGTCACAAACTGGATGGCTGCTGTACAAAATAGGCATTGCCTGGCGGAGGCTTATTGAGGAGGCACAGACTCATTAGTGGGTTGTTGCGCCATTTAAGTAAGTAGTAAGCGGGGATTTAGGTTGGCTGGATTACTTTAATCGCACTCAAAATTCAGTTGCAAAGCAAATCATGTAAACAATTTGGGTATAACCAGAAAGAGAACCATTTAAACAAACTGGGAAGAGAATTTGATTCAGTAGAACCAATTCCTCGCCAGCATTAAATGAACCATTCAATTTCGATTATCTTTGATCAAATTAAATGGTAATTGTGCCTAATGTATTCTATACCAAAAATTTATCAGTATTTATTTATTTTATTTTTCTGTTTTACTTGGAAAGAATTTCCAAGTGTTTGTTTTGTTCTGCTTCTTTTTCTGTGAGAAATATATCCAATACTAAAACCTTTATTCATCTTTAGGACAGAAAGGGTCAAAGGTTCGCCAAGTTGAGGTCAACAAGTTTATTTTAAGCTAATCAATGTATTGTGGCATACGTTTACCAATGTCCGCTTGCTTTGGTAGCGACGATTGTAAAGGAGTTCATTAATGAAACAAATGTTTTTTTGCGAGACTATAATTCGTGACTTTAATGTGGTAAAACTGGGAATTAGAAAAGTAGAAAAATAAATACGTCATATTTTATTTGATTCTCTCCTGGGATCCTGACAAATTGGGTCATTTGTCTGTATGTAGTGTGCTAGTCTTCTCTTTGCCTATGGCGGCTGGAACAACCAAAAGATGCTGCAAAAGAGTTGCTTCGAACACATTTAAATGCAAAATAAAATGCAATTTTATGCACTAATGCCCAAAAGTAGTTCAAGATAGAGAGAAACATCCACTTCTTTTTTAAATAACAAAAATAAAATTGTACAATTTGAGTTTAACATCATCTTGCTGTTATGAAGTTAATTCTTTATGATTTCTTTGGTCAAAGTTTTGAGTGATAAAAGAACAAATAAACTTTACAATTTTACTCTCCAATGAACTTTTATTCATTTTCTATTTTTGTCACATGCACACTTACCCATAATGGATACGTTGAAATGTTGCCAAAATAAACTATAAATGTACAATCAAACATACCGTAATGTACACGTCTACTTCAGTGAAAGTATTTGTTCTCCCACTTGTTGGAACAGTAAGTCTGTAAAAACTGGATTGACTTACACATTCAAATATAAAATCAAAGAGGTTTTTGATTGAACTTCCATCTTCTCAAAATGGGACAGAAATTCACGCCTCATATAGTTCTAATAAAATAATGACAATTCTGAAGATAGCAACAAAAATAAGCTGCAAGTTTACCAGAATCAGCTGGCTGCTTATTCCCTTACGGAATTAACGAATCTACCAGGCAGCTGGAAGTCTTCACAATATTTCTAAGAGAAGCTAAAAACCTAAGTTACCTCAGTATGTACTTCTAAAAATAACAAATAGCGAGTGATAATTTTAAATATCAACTTTGTGCTGCTTGTATTAAGGCGATAACAAATTATCTGAAAAAAGAAATAGTGCATTTTCTTAATATAAAAAGATTACTGCTAATAGACACATTTCTTTAAAAGTTGTGTACATTTAACCACAACAAGGAGCAGGAGCAGTTTGTGCAGATTGTGTCAGGAAGAGGAGGAAACGGCCACTCACTTGTTGTTCGATTGTGTTACAATAGAGTGGTTGCACTATGGAACCTCTGGCTGTTTGAGACCAAAGGAAAGAAAGAAAGAAATATGTTTATCAATGTCCTGGGACATTAGTCCCTTAAAGACAACAAAAAGTACATAAATTAATAAAACAAATATCATCTAAAACACACATCACTCTAGAGTCCCTAATGCCTGAAAACTTAGCCGTTCTAACTCTTGTCTGTACCTGATTTCTAAGTAATCGGTATTTAGAGTACACAGACTCACAACGAGAACGAATTAATGCTCTTCTCAAAGAGTCACGTTCCCTCATTAACATACGAATATCAAGGAGATAGTAGCGCAAAAAAAAACTAGTAGGGAAAGTCCTCAACCTCTTTAGTAGGGGAGATTTCGTCTACTAGATCCAAAAAGGGGATGGCACAATAAGCCTCTTTTGGCTGCGGTGCCGTGGAACACAGGGCCCACCCCGATAATCCTAATTTAACCCCAATTTTACTTTATTTTTTAATTGAATCGAAGATGCAGTGACCGAAATTCAATTGACTGGTTCTGATATCTTTTTTGTTTTGTTTTCAATTTAAGGCTTATCAACGTTCGAGTCATAGGTGTCCCAGATGCCGTTCTCCGGACAGACAGAGGTCCATCACGGGACAGTGGGTGGTAAGATGCTTCTAGAAAGAGACCATCTATAGGTAGACATCTGGATTCGAGGATCTCCGCTTAGGAGTTCAGTGTATTTGCCCCATTTTTTAAATCTAACTTGGATATTAGTTTTCAATTTCTGAAAGTAATTATACTCGTAATTAAGAAAAAAATAAAATGAACTAAAATTCTGGTTTTCTATGAACTCAAATCACACCTAAAGGAATTCTAAATAGAAACATGTGTTAAAGGTATCTACAGCAAAACGGCAGACTACACTTATAAAGATTCATCTATACATACGTTGGGAGACCGGGTCACAGTAGCTAAAAATAAGACGATCCTACGGATGGAACAGGTGTACACACCTGTTCTAAACGCCTTGACTCACAGCGTGTCACAGACGCCACATTCGGCCTACGTACGTACGCAGGCTCTCTGTATAATAATGACGTCAATATGGGCTTTCAAAATGTCCAACTAACTAAACACGCGCCTACATACGCACAGCGTGCGCTCTTTTAACTCTTTTACATTAAAGTGTTAGCCCAGTTAGTTCGCCAATTATATTATTTACGTGGCAACACCCAATCATTAGCCATTGTGTAAGAAATATTGTTTTCACAGCCTGTTCATTTATTCTAAGTTGCTGCCATTGTTATTAGTGATGTTAGTTGATGATACAAATAGTGTGGGTGATTAATTGGTCTTTAAAACTGAGTTAATTTGTAAATGCATCTTGTTTTTTTTATCTACGGAATTTAACTGCATTTTTTTTTCCAATACTTACATTTTATTTGAGGATTTTATTTTGTTAAAATTTAAAATCGAAGAATCATGAGTACAATATTGCAGAGTAAAAAAATACCAACTATCATCGATAACTATAGCATTGTCAAATCGTACCGATTATCGATTGAGAATTTTCCCCGAAAATAATCGTTTTAAAGTCCTCAGAAACAAAATAAAAAAAATTTTTTTTTTTTACAAATTTGGGTATTCGCAGCTACAACTACTCTAAAAACCAAAAATTCTAGAGCATGCCAACAAAGTAGTGACTACACAATAAAATTTTGGATTCCAAAATCAGATTCCAAACAATGCTCTCCTATACGAGGGTCGTTTGAAAAGTCCGTGCAAAAATAAAAATTACTTAATTTTTTAGGGTAAACCTTTTTTATTTTTCAACATAGTCTCCTTTTAGGCTTATACACTTCGTCCAACGCTGCTCTAGTTTGTTGATCCCTTCCGAATAATAGGATTTGTCCAAGTCTAAAAAATAGCCATTCGTTTCTGCAATCACCTCCTCGTTTGAATAAAATCTTTTTACCGCCAGCCATTTCTTCATATTAGGGAACAAATAGTAGTCCGAGGGAGCCAAGTCTGGAGAATAGGGGGGATGTGAAACGAGTTGGAACCCTATTTCCATTAATTTTGCGACCACAACTGCTGAGGTGTGAGCTGGTGCGTTGTCGTGATGGAAAAGCACTTTTTTGTGGGCCAATCGTGGGCGTTTTTCTTGCAGCTCGGATTTCAAACGGTCCAATAACGATGAATAATATGCACCTGTAATAGTTTTACCCTTTTCCAGATAGTCGATGAGGATTATTCCTTGCGAATCCCAAAAGACAGTCGCCATAATCTTTCCGGCCGAAGGAATGGTCTTCGCCTTTTTTTGGCGCAGATTCCCCCTTGGTAACCCATTGTTTAGATTGTTCTTTTGTCTCAGGAGTGTAGTGATGTATCCATGTTTCATCCACAGTGACGAAACGACGCTTAAAGTCCTGCGGATTCTTCTGGAACAGCTGCAAACCGTCCTTGCAACACTTCACACGATTTCGTTTTTGGTCAAGCGTGAGCAATCGTGGCACCCATCTTGCGGATAGCTTTGTCATGTCCAAATGTTGATGCAAAATATTATGTACCCGTTCATTCGAGATGCCCACAGCACTAGCAATCTCACGCACCTTCACCCTTCTGTCATCCATCACCATATCATGGATTTTATCAATGATTTCTGGAGTAGTAACCTCAACAGGGCGTCCAGAACGTTCAGCGTCACTTGTGCCCATATGGCCACTCCGAAAATTTTGAAACCACTTATAAACTGTTCTAATCGAAGTTGCAGAGTCACCATAATGTTTATCAAGCTTATCTTTAGTCTCCTGAGGCGTTTTGCCTTTCATAAAGTAGTGTTTCACACGAAATTCTTTTTCGTCCATTTTTTTGAAAATCACTCGACTTCCTCGATTCAAACGAATGCCAAACACAAAGTAATAGACCGATCTGGCCGAAACTTGGTGTGTGTTCTTCCAAGAGATGCTACTAACTAAACATAACCTCGATACGCGCCAGTGGTGCTATCTCTCTGACTTTGCACGGACTTTTCAAACGACCCTCGTATATTACCTAACTCAAGCGGTTTTCCATACTAAGACTCCTGGTATCAAAGAAGTAGTTGTCTAGGAACACGAAGCAGCACAATATTTTGCCTAGAGCTTTGAGCTTTTCTTAGAGCCATGGACTTCTGCTAGATAACTTACTCTGGTTTCCACCATTATCTTCCTGTAAGGAGTCTGCTTTGTAATAAAAAAAAAAAGAAGCTATTTATGCTTATAATGTTGCGGTTTGTCTTAAACCCTTTTAAATGTCGATTTTTATCTTTGGTGATCTTTCGCTTTGTAATATTTTCTAATTCTATATCATTTCCTAGGTGCTACTATTAAGTAAATTCCGTTCGATTAGTCTTTTCTAAGTCAGAAAAATGAATTTATGGTTCAGTAGACTATATTTTTAAAGTTATTAGTTACATATAACTTAAAAAATCACAAAACTTAACTTAATACTTATTTTTTGCTACACTCGATTGAGCCTTTACCTAAGGCTGTGAGTCGCTCAGAGTAGAGCTATATTCTGTAATCAGAGATTTGCTCCTTCAC
This sequence comes from Rhodnius prolixus, assembly GCF_049639745.1. Classification (NCBI taxonomy): domain Eukaryota; kingdom Metazoa; phylum Arthropoda; class Insecta; order Hemiptera; family Reduviidae; genus Rhodnius; species Rhodnius prolixus. The sequence goes on along the minus strand of NW_027411634.1, from coordinate 10,458,892 downwards.
TCTGGTCCTGTTCCAATTAAGATTATGTCCCGAGTACTGATTTACGATCAAACTACAAATAAGGGGAACTGAGGTAAGGTGCCGAGTCACGGGTATGGGAATGAGAAAGGACATCTAGTTGGAGGAATTGGGAACGGGAGCCAGTTAGATGGGGTCAGGACAACGTGACAGCAGCATAGCCACGCTGTTTCCATAGTACACGGGATATTCCCCACTCCCGCCTTGCCGGTCCTGGAAAGTTGTGTTTCAGAGAATGGGTGGCAGGAGGAGGTGTGAGCCAGAGCGGGTTGTTGGTCGACATGAATTATTAAAATATTTTCCAAACCCCTCCAACGCTTGGTTCAACCTGGTCACAGCCCCACCTCGGCTATTTCGGTTGTTTCGGCATCCGATTTATGCCCGGCTTCCCTTGCGAACCGCCAGACTGTTCAACATGATCATACCTTTTAATGGGCGATCCTTTTGTATATTATGTGTAGCAAGGGGGACGAAGTTCTTTCTATTTTAAACTTTAGGTGAAGATATTTTCAAAAGAATGGGAATTATTTTCTTTCCTCCCTCTTAGAAAAGATATCTGAAAGTAATTTCCTCTTGAACATCTTTTATTGCAATAATTAAATTACTGCAATGATCTATATTTGTTATTGCAATAGGATTATTTATTTTTCTCAACTTTTATTAAAAAAGTATTGATTAGTAAACAACCAACACACCTGAGGATCACTTTTCGTTCAAAGTTTTCCCTAACTACTACTTCTAGATTTTACATAAGATTTGCGTATTTAGAATCTCCGAACAGTTATGATGATATAGTTGATCTAATAACTCTATAAATTTATAATACCCTGAAGAAGGTAATATAGTTTTGCCAAAACGTCGGTATAAAAAAGAAATTGGGCTACAAAAAATTTTATTAAACGCACCTCAATATTCTCAGGGGAAAATTTTGATTAATATTATAAACATTTTTTTTAAATCTTTTGTTGAAATTCACAACTGCAACAACTGTTGCAACGAGCAAATGTGGTATAAGATAAAACAATATCAGGAATATGGATCGGAGAAGGCACCAAGTGGTGCCACTCCAGTAACGTGAATACATTATACTGCTCTTATGAAGAGAGTAGATCAGGAGGCCGTCTTCTTTTCAATCTCTTTGGAGGATTACCTGGTAATATGGAAGAAGATAGGTGTTCTATTAGATAGTTAGGATGAGCTGCTGTAGAGGAATGAAATTTGAGAGGAAACAAGTTTCAGCAAGCTCTTTAACGAAAGAGATTTTGAGATCATTATGGATGGTAAGGTTAGACGCATAGAACGTAGCGTTAAGTAGTTTTCGCAGTATTTTTGATTGTAATATCTGGGAGGCGTAGTGAGTTGGAACGCTTAGGTCGATCTGCCATACTTCGATGCCGTATGACCAAATAGGTCTGCAGTAACAGCAGGTACACGAGTCTTTTGTTTTGTAGGTTAAGTTTCGAGCGTTCTTCAAGTAGTCTGGCGAGAAGTTTTGTAGCTTTGGTTAGTTTCTTGTCTTTTCAGTCTAGTATAGGGGATTCCATATCAACCGTTTGTTTCTAGGTACAGTCCAAGGTAGTTTCCCCACAGTTGGTGCAGGTATTTGGCTGGTGAAGATGGGATATAGGATTTTTCGTCTAACAAATGGTGAATCGAAATTAACGTTACGAAATTAAAATTTATAGTTCTTACATTTTTTTTTCCTATATTATTAATTCTATATTAATATTCTTTCTAAAAACAAAATATTTGTTATTCCTTACTTAGCTTTCTAAAATAAATAAACGTAAAGCGCAGTTTTACAACTTTCGCCGCTTTTTCTAAAAATTAGTCTCGAGCAATAATCCGCTCTACAAATGTTTTATGTAAGTTAATTATGTAATTATTAACAATTAATATAAGATAAAGGTAATTCGTAGGCAAATATTGCCTTGTTGTTACTCCATTTTACAATAACAAAAACAAAAGAAATGTTTGCTCTAGTGGTGGAGGCTTTATTTTAAATGGCAATCCACAGATGGGTAATATGGATGCAATCTTGTGAATGGTAGTGGCAAAATGGTTATTGTCCTGGTGAAGTTCACCTGTAGCCTTCATGATTAAAAGTAATGGTTAAGAGCTATCCATAAGAACAAAACACTAACCGCCATTCATCCAGAGTATAACCTCTTTTTTGTTCTACTACATATACATAAAACTTTGTCTGTATAGAAGAAATATTGTACTATACAAATAAAGAAATTACTATAGCGTAAAGAAGAAGTAGAGTGCCTATCCTTCCGGAAATAGCCAATTGAACAATCTTCTGTTCTAACTGACCACAACCTCCCCTAGACTGTGTCGTCCATTTGCTGATATTAAAGGGGTGTCCACTGTTATAGCAGGCCCATAGCTTTTTGCTCCATTTCTCCCACTCTCATATCTCTTCCTTTTTCATATTTCCTGCTATCTTTGTTGGAGGAACAATGTGATAAGAAATTGGTGGTTCCCTTACAGTAAGGGAGCTCCAGTAAAGAGTTATATACCCAATTGTTATTTGGTAGTGGTTTTCAAAGCCCAATCATCCTGAGTGGAATGTGCCTATATAGTGTTAAATTGTATGTCGTGCAAAAAAGTAACTTGCTCCAATCTCTTTTTCAAGTTTAGGAACAGGTGAGTTTCAAATGTCAAAGGAACACGAAGTTATATCCTTATATCTTATTGATCTAGCGACACTTTAGATTGATTTGGTTGATTTCTTTTTGTCAGTAAATATTTTAAGCTCTTTTTAAAATATTTACTGACAAATTGGAGTTTCACCGAGAAAGTTACTTCATGACACTTCTCACTTAAGTTTACAGAACTGATTTTTATCGTCTTCACAATGGATACTTCGTCCACCAAGTCTTCTTTCTCAGTGTTGCATTCAAGATATTTTTACAAAATCAATAATCTTCTTATCACAAACCATTTTAGCATTAATAAAATTTATCACCAATGACTCATTACAAAAATTGTGGTTTTCATGGAGTCTGACTAGTTATTTTTCTTTTTAGTCATCTTTGGAAGGCAGTGGACACGTATTTCTGACCTGTTTAACCCTTACCATATTTTGTGTATCAAATGGTTTATAATGATTGACCTTTCTCAAAATTTTTGACCTTCAATGTCTGTGCAGGAATTCAGCCAGCTGTACTATCCAGTTTTACTCTTCAAATCAAGAAATATTTCTTTCTTGTAGATAGAACTTTAAATTGTCTGCAGACAATTTTATGAAGATTCAATTAAACATTGAAGGACCATTACAGGTTTTAAGTTCTCATTCATTATTAATTAGATTTAGTCTGGAGTATTGCATTCACTTTACATTCTTCCCGCATTGTCCTAAAAGACATTGTCGTCGCCGAAAGGTTGTATAGGAGAGCGAAATACCCAGCTGTTCGTTCTACTGTTCGTTCAGTCATGCTTCCCAGGTAAAGTAAAGCGAATTTACAGATGTCTGCGAAGGATCAACATCCACCATTATGCACTTACGAGTAAGTGTAGAACAATTTAAGTTGTTGAACTGGAATATTAGCCGTCACGAGAAGTTGTGCTAGTCTACGATTGCTTTATTCAAACAATTCTTGAAAATTAAACATTAAATTAAACTATAATTATTGTAAATTATTATCCTTATCAATATTATTTGGTTTCTTAATTCCGTCTGCTATATTCCCTTTAAATTATTTAGTTTCCATCAGCATGAAAGCTGGTTGAAACCCATAGGCACGTAAATTTCATAAAATCAGGAAACTTAGTGTAATGACAGTTTTTTATTTTAAGTATTTCCAGGCTGTCGTGGATATTTGCCAAGCAAGCTTAGGCTAAACCACCAAATTTTATTAAATGAATTGAATTAGGCTTAATTTAATCTTTATTTTATTGAAAAAAAATTCTATCTAATCATGTTTCTAGTTTACTATGATGTTATGATGTGTTTTCACTTTTCTTTTTATTTTGAAAGAACATCTATTCTGTTATTTACACCTTCTCCTACCGTCAGAAGGAGACATTAAATTATTAGTATTAGTTTTAGATTTTAAATATTTTACATTTCAAATCTAACTATACACACAGATCTGGAAATTCCGTTTGTAGGTCCAGATTGGCACGAACTCGCCATAAAAGTTTTCATCAGAACTTGCACTCTCATTCCAATCCTCTTGTCCGCCATTTATCACGTCTCATCACCATCCAGATCGTCCTCCCAGACGATTAAAAACGCCAGTGGCCTCGAGATTTTCTCTCTTCTGAAGAGAGTAGCTAATCCTGGAGACGACTTAGAGAGTGGTATCACTGGTTAACTTCTCCCCTCAATTATTGAGTTTGTAGTGGTGTCAGTTATTGTCATTGTTACTTATGGCGTATGGTGTAACTTAACAAATAAATTAAAATATAATATATAAAATAATGATTATTATTTCAGCACCATAAACAATAGACGAAGAAGAGGAAGGCCGATAAAGAAATAGCTGTAGCTAACGTTTGTTTCCTGTAGGAAGTGGAAAATGATTTAAGACTCCTACGGGCCAACAAGTTGGAGATGGAGAAGTCAAACGCTGATCAGAGATACGAGGGTCGTTTGAAAAGTCCGTGCAAAGTCAGAGAGATAGCACCACTGGCGCGTATCGAGGTTATGTTTAGTTAGAAGCATCTCTTGGAAGAACACACACCAAGTTTCAGCCAGATCGGTCTATTTCTTTGTGTTTGGCATTCGTTTGAATCGAGGAAGTCGAGTGATTTTCAAAAAATGGACGAAAAAGAATTTCGTGTGTTGATTAAACACTACTTTATGAAAGGCAAAACGCCTCAGGAGACTAAAGAGAAGCTTGATAAACATTATGGTGACTCTGCACCTTCGATTAGAACAGTTTATAAGTGGTTTCAAAATTTTCGGAGTGGCCATATGGGCACAAGTGTCGCTGAACGTTTTGGACGCCCAGTTGAGGTTACTACTCCAGAAATCATTGATAAAATCCATGATATGGTGATGGATGACAGAAGAGTGAAGGTGCGTGAGATTGCTAGTGCTGTGGGCATCTCGAATGAACGGGTACAAAATATTTTGCATCAACATTTGGACATGACAAAGCTATCCGCAAGATGGGTGCCGCGATTGCTCACGCTTGACCAAAAACGAAATCGTGTGAAGTGTTGCAAGGACGGTTTGCAGCTGTTCCAGAAGAATCCGCAGGACTTTAAGCGTCGTTTCGTCACTGTGGATGAAACATGGATACATCACTACACTCCTGAGACCAAAGAACAATCTAAACAATGGGTTACCAAGGGGGAATCTGCGCCAAATAAGGCGAAGACCGTTCCTTCGGCCGGAAAGATTATGGCGACTGTCTTTTGGGATTCGCAAGGAATAATCCACATCGACTATCTGGAAAAGGGTAAAACTATTACAGGTGCATATTATTCATCGTTATTGGACCGTTTGAAAACCGAGCTGCAAGAAAAACGCCCACGATTGGCCCACAAAAAAGTCCTTTTCCATCACGACAACGCACCAGCTCACACCTCAGCAGTTGTGGTCGCAAAATTAATGGAAATAGGGTTCCAACTCGTTTCACATCCCCCCTATTCTCCAGACTTGGCTCCCACGGGCTACTATTTGTTCCCCAATATGAAGAAATGGCTGGCGGGAAAAAGATTTTATTCAAACGAGGAGGTGATTGCAGAAACGAATGGCTATTTTTCAGACTTGGACAAATCCTATTATTCGGAAGGGATCAACAAACTAGAGCAGCGCTGGACGAAGTGTATAAGCCTAAAAGGAGACTATGTTGAAAAATATAAAAGGTTTACCCCAAAAAATTAAGTAGTTTTTATTTTTGCACGGACTTTTCAAGCGACCCTCGTATGTAGAGATGGAGCTGAGGGAAGCTTACCCCTTTACTAGGCTAAGGAGCTGTCCAAGAAAGTAACTAAGTTCTTAAATTGTTTATGCGGTTAAATTTTAATATGAGAAAGAATTACAAAAAAAAAGAAAAGATATTTTGATTTGGAAGGAGATAAAACTGTACTTTATTTCTTTGTAAAACTTGTAATATGGTAAATATGTGAATTTATTCGAAACAAGGATTTCGCATTTGAATTTAGAAAATTTATGGACATTGTTTTTAGCTTGAATTTATGGAGTAATCATGAGAAAACTAGGTTTGCTTTCTCACAGACATCAGACTTTTTCTCTTGCGTGTAATGATTGTAAGGAGGATGATATAATCATTTTTCTATTAATATTTAAGAGTTTAATATTAATATTTGAATCGGCTTATTGTTATAACAGTTTGAAAAGGATTGGTATATTCTATTTAGAACATCATTGGGTAAAATTGAATTTAAATATCTACTGGAGCTTAGTTTAGTTATGTAAAATTGCCCATTGTAACCAGTGGTGGGATGCTTTATTTATTCGGTTTGCCTAAATTTACTGGTTCGGGGGTCAGTATTTTATATTTTGAAGTGCTTTTTCTTTTTTTTTTTATAACCAACACCATTTTAGCGAGTGGTTAATGTTCGTGCTTAGTGTTTTCAAGCACGTTTTAAAGCTAATTGCCGTTTTAAAAGTAATGTTTTTTATGTGCGCCAGTTTGAAAGTGAAATCCTGCTGGAAGAATTTAATATGCAGATCTTTTTTCGGGTGTTCGTTTCTGGTGTTTGGTATGAGGAGGAGTGAGTTTGGTCATTTAGGGGTTCCCGCCTAAAGGGGTGGGGCAATAAAGTGTCTTGCTCCGCCCCCCACCGTTAAGCGTAAATACTTTGGCTATTTTTGATGGAATATTGATTGCGGATTCGTTTAGGAATTATCTGATTTCCCTCCACACTCCCCCTCTATAAATAGCCTTAGGATTGATTTATGTATTTTTATGCAATGATTGAATGCACATTCATGGCTGGCTGGGTGCAACAGTGGGGTGCAGTTAGCAGGGGGAAAAAAATCCCAGAATTTGCTCCCCTTTTAAACATGGAATCAGTGGGGGGCTAAGCGACAGTTGCCAAATATTTGTTTTACTAATTTTGATTATTTTGCGTGATTATGTTTAAGGGGACTAATCTGCAAAGGGTGTTGCTTAATGTGACCCTAACCATTGCTATAATGCCAATTCTTCACCCAATTCCTCTCAGACGTAACACTTGGCGTACCTTTCATTGACAGTACACAGAATGTATACACTTCTAGCGTGTACAAAGACTTTTTTATTTTATTTTATTTACACAGCCATACTAGCCACAAGTACACATCCTTCATCAGCTTCATACAAGTTACAGACACACAAAATAGAATCCTGGGCCAAGAAGTGGCGGATTAAAATGAACCAACAGAAATGCCACGTTTACTCTCCGGCGGGGCTCCTGTGCACCTGACCTCTTCAACTGCACTCCTCTTCCTTGTACAGATCTGGTGCGCTACCTTGGCCTCTACATAGACAAACGACTAACGTGGAACCCACACACTAGACCTAAAAGACAAGCAATGACAAAACGTGCGAAACTGCTTTACAGACTACTTGGACGAAGCTCTAAATTACCCATTGAACTCAAAAGCTTAATATACAGTACTATTCTCAAACCTATGTGGACTTACGGACTAGAGCTGTCTGGGGTTCAGTCAAACCAACAAACGTACGGACAGTACAAACATTTCAGTCAAAACTCCTCCGACAGATAGCTGACGCTCCTTTCTACGGTGACTAACCTCACTCTTCACAACGACCTCCAACATTCCATTCGTACACCAACTCGCCAAGACTGAATATCAAAAATTCCATACTGCTCTCTCTACTTGCTTAAATCCTCTTGTACAGTCTCTCGCCTGCTCTGACATCCCTAACAATCCTACTCGGCGACTGAATCGCCAGTGGCCCCGCGACTTCCTTACAGTCTGAAGAACTAAATCTCTCCTCTCTCCTACTCATATTCTCCTCCTCACATTCTCCTATAGAGAGTGCTACCGCTGGGTAGTTTCTCTCCTCCTGCTCTCCTCCCGCACCAGTTCATACAACAACACTAACGATACGGTCATCTGTATACATGGAGCTGCCAGGTGTCCCCGGATTTCAGGTAAAAAACCTTACCTTAAAAGTACTATTTGATCACAAAAAAAGCTGAAATTAAAGTTGATATTACTTATGGCTGTACTTTACGATTGTTTCTGACAGTGCCACATCTCTCTGAATAAGAGTTAACTTAGTATTTAATGGACAGTAGGATTTTCAACTCAGTATTATTTGTCAGAAGCTTGAATTATTGTATACTCATTGCCTGAATGGTTACGTGCGTTATGAATATGAGCGGGAAATTTTTAAAATAATAATAAATAAGATGAAAAGAAGTAACGTAGTAATTACAAGCACTTCCTTGTTTAGGATTTAACGTTTAATGATAAAACGATTGAAAACGTGTTTATTCCGGGATAAGTTTAAAGAATATAACTTCGGATGGACGCTAAACTTCTGATCAACTAAGAAACGGTGAGGATGAATTTTCCTGTATAAGCACAGCAGAAGAAAAAGTCCTTAAAATCCTGCGTCTCACCAAAGTCTTATTAGAAATGAGTAAAAGAAAATCCTTCTTCTCTTCAGTTTCTCACCCCCATCTCTTGATTTCTACCCTGCTTTTCCAGCATCTAGAAGAAAATTATCCCTTCTGTAATTGACTCCAGAAGATTGAAAATAGTTCTGTATTCTCTTTCTCTCTTTAAATTCATCCAATGATTTTTTTTTTGTTTGCCCCTTTCGATATTTATCAGCTGTCCACTGTGGATTTAATTTGTCAAAAAGATTTAAGAAAATTGGTAATACACCAAGGTGCAGCATTTTCTTATCAATGGTTTGGTAATTGGTGAAGATAAAGACCTGAAAGAAAAAAAGAAACCCCGATCGAAAGACAATTAAAGACCTAAGGAAATTAAATGGTGACTTTTCCCATTCGTATCGTTTAGAAGGTTATCTTTAATTGTGAGAGTATATTTTCTTTCTTAAAAAATAATAGAATTGCAAATGACGTCATTGAAATTTTGCTGTTTTTTTGTAACCTTTCTCTTTTTCACCAATATTGCTGATTGGAAACGGAGTTATAATCTACTTCGTTACTGCAATGCGGTAGAAAAGTAACAAACTGATTACGTAGTATTGTCCGCGTAACAAAAACACTGCCTCCTTTAACTGGTTTAATTCCGCCCGGCGAAAAAATATCTTTTTAGAAAAAAGCAGCTTATATTTAATAAATTTAACGATTCAATTAAAAGTGGTAGAATAATATCGTTGAAGTGTTTCTTTTACAGACAATAGTAACGGTAATATTTGGTATTAATTAAAATAAGTTAGTTAATATTAATTAGAAGACTTGATGGCAGAAATGAAATTACTTCGCATTGGCAACCGGTAATGAGATTAAGTTTTAGTTGAAATCTTTTAGCATAGTATAATGTGTTGCTTGCCTCATTTTGCTGATAAGAGTTTGCTCTCTTATCTCGTTGAAGGAGGCCATTGTCTTCCACTTGGTAGAGTACTTCTTGGGCCCTACAAAATGATAGAAACAAAAACCATTTCTAGGTATTTTCGCAAGACTTCATCTTATTACAACTATATTTACCTATACTATTATATACAGGGTGATCCATTTAAAATGCACCAATCGCTAATAACTTTTTAATAATAACCCTGGCAAGATATTCTTACCGTAATCACGGGGTACATTAACAAGATGTGATGGTTGCTTTTATTTGATGATAAAACAAATTTATCCTGATTCACCCACAACCATTACATTTTTTAAAATCTTCAATTATTATTATTTGTTGTTCTTTGCGTCACAAATAACATTTTTTTGCAGTCAGAGGACCTCTCAAAACGTGTATTTCTGGTGGAAAATTAATACTGAAAACCCGTTCACGAATATGATAAAATTGTAATTTTGAACTTAAATATCTCGACAAATAGGGATATTGAAACAAGGTCAACGTCATTTTTCACAGATTTTTATGTAGTTTTCATAATCGTTGTCAAAACCAGTGGTCCTTATGAAACCCCAATCGGGTTTTTAGCCGTAACTCCCCCAAAAAATGAAGGTACAGCATCGGGGGTGGAAAATTTGAAAACTAGACCGAAAAAACATATAGTTTATAGAATGGATATTTCCGGATTTCCGTTTTCCTAAAAAGTTATTAGCGATTGGAGCTTTTTAAATAGGTAACCCTGTATATTTTCTCAAAGTTAGCATTTTTACTGGAAAAAATCAAGAACTTATTAGTCGTTTTTTCTGAACAAGTATAGGAAGATTTAGTTTCTGTTTTTTGCTAATAACTCCAAGTATTCTTAAGGTGCTAGCTAAGGCTGATTACAATTTGACAGTATCTGCTAGCAACTATCTTCAAGGCAACTATCTCATAAATGGTATAATTTTTTTCCTATTCCATATTAGCGACTACGGACTCAGTCTTAAAAGAGTTCAGTTAGTTATGGCATGCCGGAAGGATACTTTCGTGTTTTCTGATCAAACGTGAAAAGGTTTTCAAAAGACTGATCAACTTTATACTTTACAGGTTGTGACTCCCTAGGCTCCAGATCATTGGAGTTATTCTTAATTGGCCTTGACCGAAGCTGCCTGCTGCTAATCTTCTCCATGTTTGAAGGCTTTTTGCCTTCACTATCTTCAAATCAGCCACATTGCTGGCGAGTACTGTTATTCGCTTCCCTACTCCCGGCTGGATTAGCTAGGATCAATCTTTGAACTACACCCTCATTTACCATGCGCTTCATAATGATCTAAAAAAACTTGCCTTCTTTTTAACTCTTCTAATAATTAGGTCTCCCGTTAATAAAGAGCCGTTTATTTTATTTCTTGTTTGACTCCCATGTATGTTAGTCTTAAAAAGGATTTAAAGATTACAAAAATTGGTCACCAGCGATAATTCTTGAAAGGACTTTCTGAAAGGACCAGTGGTTCCTGGTTCCGACAACTATCCTGGATCTTACATATATTTTTACACATTACTGTAATCGGTGAAAAGTGGCCCTAAGAATTTAAAGCTATCTTCTCGCCTCTTGTCATGCCAGCCTAGATTTAGACCAGGATCTGTAGAATAGACTAGAATAAATCTTTATTACAATAAATATGTACAAAAAGAATAAATATACGAAGTATCAATGTACAAAACTTTGTAACCTTCATAACTAGTGAGGATAACAAGAAAGGTTAAGGTGCAGGATAAGAATGCAGGGAAAAAAGGAAGGAAAAACCTGCAGCTGGTATGGGTTTAATTCTTAAGGTGTCTGTAGGGTATAGAAGGATCTGTAGTAGGCTAGAGTGGATTAGGATGACAGTCTAGGATGGAAAGGAGTTTCAGCGCACTGATTTGGGATATAGGAGTGTACGGGGAGATAATGGATGCAGTCTCGTGGAGTGAGTCAATTCTAGTGCGTTGTGTAGAGTCTCTCGCTAGTCTGAGTAATTTGTTCTGTATTGTCCTTAAGTTTCTTGATGTTGCTACTACAAGTCCAGGCTCCAGACGAAGCAGGTGTAGAGCAACATCGGCCTAATGACTACATTGTTGTAGAGGAGGAGTTTGTTGGCCACAGTAAAGGTGTAGAGGAAATAATAGTCGTATAGTCCAGTTTGCCTGTGTTTACTTTGTCCTGAACGTATGCAGTGAAACCAGGATCTGTTTTTCTGGCAGCAAACTGCCTAGAATTTAGTAATGATTTTTGTATTTGCTTTATTTACTTCTAAAAACTTGTGCTTATTTACCGCTGATTCATATTCTTCGAAATTTCCCTGACAGTGCGTCTTTACTCTGGACAACAATGCATGACGTGTAAATAAGTATCATTTAGGATTGCTGGCGATTGCCTTTTATAAAATTCTCCTCTTATATTCACATTATTTGTTACAATCGCGCTGCTTCTTTCGCTTACGATTGAAAAAAAAAACTGAAAGAAACAAATGGAGTTGAAAAGATAAAAAGCTAAGTTCACCGGCTGGGTTCTTATTCTGGGTCTTTTTCTGCAATGCAGTATTACTTACAGCCGAACCTTGTTCATTTAAAGAAAATAGTATCAGTTCTACGCCAAAACTATAAACCCAAGAAAATGGTAAACACACGAACACACAGACAGATGGTTAGAACGGTGTGTACGTGTGCGAAAGAAGAGATTGGTTGTAAAAAAAAAAAAAGGAAGTCTGTAGACTGACTGTAAGATATTCGGGGCCCTATTGACTGGGAGAACGCCCCTCAACTCGTAAAATTTTTTATAAACTCTATTCGCCAAAACGGTTCTATCTGGTAGACTCTCACACACTCCTCAGCTAAGAACCCTACACTAACGTTCCATTACCAGTTTATGGAAGTATAAACTTTTTTTTTTTTGTTTTACTTGCCTCCATCTTCGTTTCTTTGCTCTGTCATAAATAAGGTTTCACCAACTTGCCTTCGCCAAGCTTAAATCTTAGTATATGCATTTTTAGATGTTCCAAAATTAATAAGCAGAATTTTTAAACTATAATACTAGTTTCGTTGTTTTAGTGATAAACGTACCTTAATCGAATTTATAAAACTATTTTTTTTAATTTTTATATTTTAAACATGCAATATTGATCTTTATTTAGCAAATTTTTATAGGGTGATAGAATTTAAGCTTACGTGTTTAGTTGAGAAGCTTAGGAGATTATAGCCAAATTTTCCTAACGTAGTATAAAAGGTAAACTGTACCTAATTTATACAAACAGGATTAAAATGCTTCTTTAAACTGTTGGGAACCGTGATCATGCATTTTCATTAAAATATTCTGAATATCATTCAATAATGGGAACAGCTTGTTTTTTGTTTTTAATATTTAAAAAAAAAGTAACCTTGTATCTCGATTAAAAAATTGAATTTAATTAAAAGAAATTTACGATCCATTGGCTCCTAAGGCGCCAAGATAGCTCGGTGGTTAAAAGCGAGGACTACACGTCATATTGTTCAGTTTTTGGGTTGGATTTCCAGTTAGGCCTTTTTGTGTTTATTTGAGATAGTTATAGTTAAGTATATCGATTTGCAATCGATTAAAGATCTAATAAAATAATTAAAGAGACAGAGAACGAAACGAAATGTGAAAAAAAAAAATAAGAAAAATCTTGATAGATCAAGATGGATATTTATGTAATCAAAACCTACAAGTCCTTTTTCTTACTAAATTTCTCGAGTTTCTAACTCGAGTCGACCGGTCAATCACGAGGCCAGTTTTAGTCGAACGTCGATCGCTCGCAATGTCTGGGGTGGAATTCCACAAGAAAAATATCCCAGTATCACCAAATTGTAGCGAATATAATCTATTCCTGTTTCGGATCTACATACCTAAGCGAATCGACATTTTCGTACTCGAAGCTAACGAAGACTAAACAACGTTCTGTCCTGACTGATTCCCTTTACTGAAGACTCATTATTATTATCTTTGTCAGAATAAAAACATCTAATTATGATTCCTTGGTTAGAGACACGCAAACTCAGTCTTCCCATTAATCCCATTAATTAAGGCAACAAAGTAAATTCTAAATCTGTCTTTATCTGTAGCTACATTGAATTAATAAATATTGTTAATAATTATCCATGTTCTTTTAATTCCCCTGGATGTGAGTTTTTTTGGCCCTTTAAATTAATTATTGCTGTTGTTTTTTACGTAGGTAGATAAGCCGTATATCTATATTTCAGTATGAGGTGTACTCAGCGAGCTATTGATAGATTAGCAAAAAGTAAGTCATATTATTCTTTCATGATATATTTTCCTGGCCAACCAAAAAAACGTGAAAGTGAAATATTGAAATCAAATTATCAGCCATACTGTGCATTTTTAAAACAACTTTTTCATATTTTTCGAACAAATAGTACAACTTATACATTGCAGTTTAAATTGCATTTTAAGTTAGTAAAAATCTGTCTTGAAAAAGTGTCGGAAAATAGATTTTTTTAGGAATGCTGCTATCAAAAGTTGGGTCTGGAAATTTATTTTCTTCATGAGCCTATATCTCGAAAACTTAATAAGTGATTTAAAAAAATAATATATTTTACTTATCTACCCAAACCTCGCTGGAATGCACCTTATACTGAAACGCAGTGTATAAAAATAGTATTTTCACACCCTTTCTTCCCCCTTAGACTACGCCTATGGCAACATGTCGATCGCGACACAGTTTTAAGATAAAAAGTAGATCTTAAAACCCTTTTACTGCATTTCTACTGGTTGTGGAACATTTCTTGAAAACAGAGAAAATTATTAAACACATTAGTAGTTGTAATGCCTATTTTTTCGGGCAGGCTTCATGTCCAACTACCAGATTGGGGGTGTCGTGGACGAAGGCGACTAGGAAACACAAACTTTACTATAAATTTCTCAAATTAAACATTAAATAAAAATCCAACGCCTACAGACCGGGAATCGAACCCACTAACCAACAGTACATATTAACTTTGCGGATCTATTCTCTAACCGCTCGGCTATCGTGGCGTCTGCAGTAATACAATAATCACTCCTTTATAAATGTGTAAACGGGACATTATACAGATATGTTACTTTTGAGGGGGAGACATTTTCATATTTTTTCCCCCAGGATTTATTTTAATCTTACAAGAAAATAAATGAATCATTTTCTCAATTTTCTAAATCATAAATAAATAAGCCTTTATTTCCATTAAAAAAATACAAAATATTTTTAGTTTTAAAATTATTTATTTTCGTAAACTAGGGCCATTTTCTTGGGCAAAAGCTTTTTTCCAGATTCTTTTATACTCGCTTATCTTGAACCATTCTTCACCAATTGGTATCCTCTGGCTTAAGTTAATAATATTAATAACAATTAATTATTTCAATTATTAACGCTCTGGTTATCCATACTAAAAACAGAGATCAGATAATTAGACTATAGCTAAGAACATGTCGAAAATTACTTTAAAGAAAAAACATTTTTTTGAAAAGCTCGGATAATTAGTTTATTATTATTAATTTGCAATTACTCTCTCTCCCACTCCTTCTTACACCCTCTCCCAACCCCACCATAACTCTAAATATCCAAGATAGGTAGCTCTAATTAGTATCTTTTTCATTTCTCATTAATAAATTAATATAAGAGGCTGCTTTCTAGAAAAAATCCTTAATTATTACTTTTCTCAGATTAGGTATGCCTCCCTCATTTGAGACAGTCATTATGGTATAATTAATAACTTTCACAGAAAGCTAGCTAGGAAGAGTATCGCATTAAACTAAAAGGAAAAACGAGGAAAACTTATATACAGCTTTTCACCCAGGTCTGTCATATTTTCATACAAACTCGCAGCAAATTTAAGAAACTTTTCTACATCCCTCTCTGTCTTTTAAAACATTCACTCTTTTTCACTCCATTAATGTTTCACTTCCACTCTGAAATGTTAGAAACTTAGTTGACAAAAGAGTTATTTTAATTAAAAACTATGCAATGCTTTATTTTTACATTTAATGGGTAGTCTAGATTATGGATTGTAATCGATTTTATTAGTGGGAACCACGAAAAGCCTTTCAAAGTCTGTATCGGAGACTGGGAGGCTTGGAGATGTGGACCCCCAGATGTGAGAGATTCAATGTGGGTTTTCGGTTAACCTAGGGAAACTAGCTACAGTTTTTCAGGCTAAGCTAGCTGCAATTAGGTCCTGTGCTGCCGAAATTAACGGGGGAGGAATTATTAATTCGAAGGTCGTAATTTTCTCGGATAGTCTGGCTGCTCTACGAGCTATTGGTTCCTACCAGGTCAACCCAAGGCTGGTTTGGGACTGTCTGGGAGCCCTGAAGGAAATTATTGACCAAAATAAGGTCTTTCTGGTTTGGGTACCTGGTCATTCAGGACATAAGGGAAACGAAGCGGCAGATTTATTGGCCCCGGGAAGGCTCTGCGGGACACTTCGTTGGCCTGGAGCCCTGTTTTGGGGTTCCGAAGTGTGTGAAGACTACGGCCATTAACTTATGGGTGCAGAGTAGATCTCAAGAGTGGTGGCACTGGGCAGAGACCAGGCGAGTTAATTATCTGGATCCACGACCCATTTTGGGTAGTTGATTGTAAATTCTGCCTGAAAAAATGTCATTCCTTAACTTTACCATTACAGAACTCTTATTATAATTATTGGAACCTCAAAAAAATCCAAGTATTGAGTGTTTGAAGTCTAGTAAATATTGAGGCAAGACCCTGGAACAAAATAATATATTTATTCGTGTTCAGAAGATCGAAGAACATTTATTGCGTTAACCGACATCTTTTTTTAATAATTAACTTACCTAAATATACAGGGTGACCAGAGTTATATGCTCCACCCAGAACTGGCAAAATGTCTCTTAAAAAAAGTTAGATACCTTGCACCAGTTAAGTTCTCTCTGTAGAAGTATGGGCCGATTAGTTGATTTCCTAAAACTCCACACCAAACGTTTGTAGAAAAAACAACCTGAACGTCGAATAACTCTAGCCTGCCTAGATCTTGACTTCGCCACCATAAGTGCTGCTACAAGCAGAGGGTGGGAGTCCAGAGTTTTGGCTTGCCTATCCGTTGATTGTGCCCAGTTTGAACAGATTCTTTAAAAAAAATAACGTAACTTTGACAGTAAACTGAAATTTGTTTTTCATATTTTAAATACCCATAACTTTTGAAAAACCTAACCGTTTTCAAAAAAATTTTTTTTGTTGTTTTTAGGAGCTCAAATACTACAAAAATATGCAACAAAAAATATAACGTTCCATTTGAAAAACAAAAGTTGGATGCTGTATCTCGAGATACAAGGGTTTAAAAAAATGGGTCAATCACTGAAAATAAACTAGACTAAAAATGATTAAATACGTGTTTTTTATTTTTTCGAAATTTCCCGCCGTTAAAAAAAAAGTGGGTGGAGCATATAACTCTGGTCACCCTGTATAACATTTGCGAAAAGTCAGTTACACTTAAAACTTTATTATGCAAACATGAATAAATATTCTACATTAGAACTAATTGAATAAAGTATAATTCGAATATTTTATGCAGTAATATCGTACAGTAACAGCTGTAAATGTTATGACACTGTAATATCCCCTTACTTTAATTTATTTTACTGTTTGAATATTCCAAAATAAACGTCATACGATCTTTTTATTGTTAAAAATCTGGTATGGTAATAAAAATTAACTCCTTTAATTTATTATTAATTATTACATTTGTGAAATTGAATTACAAAAACTGTAAAAAAAAGTTAATGGTTATAAAATAGACTGTTTGAAACATTTTTATTGCTTTTTACATTTCTGTAGCAAGAGTTCAGTTCATTTTAACAATATAAGTATTAGTTATTTTCAGACTGAAATGAAGAACAAAGGGAAAGTATGTGCGAGCAATATATTAACGTGAACTTGAAAGAAACTTCCAAATGTGTTATTTACACTTAATTGCTTTTATTATTATTCTTGTTTACGCAAAAGACTCGACTTGGAACACGCAAACTCGACTTAAACGAACTGAAGTAAACAGGCGTTGTCGACTACTTAAAAGACCAACGTTCAAAACTTTATTTTAATAACAAACGGTTGATTTACAATTCTTCACCAAAAAATCACGCTGGCGTACGGTATTGAACTATAGGGTTCAACGAAACGCTCCAATCTTCAACGAATTCAATCTCTTCAGTCTAAAATCCTCCTCTCTATCGTTAATGCTCCATTTTATGTTTCAAATCTAACCATCCACAAAGGCTTAGAAATTCCGTTTGTATATCAAGTTGTGCTCGAACTCGCTGCTAGAAACTTTCATCAGAACTTATAGTTCGCATTCCAATCCTCTTGTCCGCCATTTATCATCTCATCACACTGCAGATCATCCTCCCTGGCGATTAAAAACGCCAGTGGCCTCGCGATTTTCTCTCTTCTTAAGAGAGTAGCTAATCCTGGAGACAACTTAGGGAGTGTTATCACTGGGTAACTTCTCCCCTCAGTTAGTTGTGTGTGTACTAGCGTCAAATTATTGTCATTGTTACTAATAGTGCATCTAGCGCCTGGTACACCAAGTTACAACTTCCAAAATAAATTTAAAAATCTCTAAATTAATCATTTAAAAATGCTTATTATTTTATTTAATTTTTTTGCGTACAACCCCCTTTTTTTTATACAAAATCCCCGTTCTGATGATAGTGTCTGCATGGGACACCACCACTTCCAGTGTTTGAAATCCACTGAACCACCATGTCGACAGGATTCAGAGAATAACGAATTAGGGAGTCATTGTCTTCAAATCTCCTTTCCTCTGCACCACATCATTTCAACAAACTCTGAATACCGAGATGGGTAAACGTTACTCCCGAGAAATTGGTAGCAGCTTGGTAATTAATAATCCAAAAGTTAGTTCTAAAATGGTTGTAGATTAAGAATGTACTACTTAATATTAAGTGGTAACTAAGGAAGAAAGATCTTTGTAAGCAAGAAAAGTTAAGGTGGAAATCATAAATTACTAAAATTTTGAGAGTCATTGTAACCAACTAATCTCTTTTTCCTCGCATCACTTCATCAACTTTCTTGTTTCTTGAAATCCTGGAGGACCCTGGGGACCAGGGAAACCCAAGTTGTTGTCTTTTTTATTCCCAAACTTTAGTCATTACTACCAGGGAAATTGTTAACGAGTTATTATGTTGGTATTCCTGAACAGAACCTGGATAATCTAAGTTTCTGTTTACATAATTAACATTAGAAGTTGCGGAGCATAAAGTACAAAAAGAAATCACTTTGGTCCTAATGACCTGAGGAGCCAATGAGGAAAAAGAAAAAATGGATGTAGAAAACTTCATTATGATTTTCTGATATCGAGGGCCTACTATTTCCACTTTTCTACTGATTTCCATTTTTCTCTCTGAATGTTGAAAGTTTACCGCCTGATTACACCTTTACATATGCCCTTACACTTGGCCTAACACACTTCAGATAAGTATATATGCCCTTATTTCCATTTCTGGTTACACTTCCTAACCAGAAATGGAAGATTTAGACCAAGATTTCAAACCCCTAAAAAAAAGAAAACCTACCATTTCTTTCTCAATCTTTTCTGCGACATATGGACCAACTTAGTGATGTTTGCGTCATTGCCCTTGAAAAATACGTTATTTCAAAATTGTATACACGTCACACATATCTAGACGTTTCTATTTGTTATATATTTTAAGGCATGCAAAAAATGGGGGATGACATCTTGTTTCAGTGATTTAGCGCTGAAGGTACAGTAATGAACCCTACTTCCCTTTTGCCTTCTGCGCTGAATTTTATCGTACTGCTTTATTCAAATTTATTCACAACCCTAAAAATTATTTCATTCTTCAATTATTTGAATCATGTTTGTGCTTGAATATAATCCTAAATTATTGAAAACAAAGCTACTATAATCTGTATTCAAATTCGCTCCCACAGTTTCCTACCAAATTTAATGTGAACTTCATAAATATAAATTCTATAACAAATGATAATTTTTAATAAATTTCTCGTTTAATAAAAATGAGCACAATCAAAATCTCGAAACTAGTTTGAGTTAAACTACAGCCTTTGCAAAGGCAGATATACGAGTATATTCCAAAATGTCTTTAAAAAAACAAGTTACAACTCAATTTAAACGTTCCAAGTAAAGTCCCAATGAATTTTTAACGTGAATACGTCTTTAAATTTGCTATCATATAGAGGCAATCCAAAAAACTTAAAGATAACAAAATCGGGGGATACAGTTTGGCATTATAGTTTCGAATCTATCGTCTACATCCAAAATTAAATTAGACCACTGGGTAGCTAAAGGATCAAAGAGTTCATTACGATAAGCGAGGACAGTGACGCATCGCGCGCAGTGAAGGGGGAAGCGCCGCCATTTTGAGAGCATTTTGCTGCGAATCGAGATTTGAAATTAGTATAACTTTTGACTCGGAGAAGCAACGATGTTCGTTTAAGTTTTAATCGTCAGCTGTCGTCACAATCTATCGATTAACATTAGTGTAAAATAGTGACAGTGAATATAATAAGGTGTTAGAATAAAAAAATATTATCAAAAATATATAATGTCGGCCTATACGCGTGAAAAGCCAAAACCAAATACAGAGATCGTATACGGTTGGAAAGGGCTTCTCAAGAACAATCGAATGGTAATAATAAAACACCATGTGACCGAGTCAAGCTGTGCCGGGAACGTAAAAGAATGAATGCGGCCGAGCGGATCAACGACGGTGTCAGTACATCTGCAGCTGGGGCGGTTGAAATTATGCAAGTGGATGATGAAATCGCTTCTACATCGACAACGGACTGTATAGGCATAGATTGTGTTCGATCGTCGATTTGTTTCCTTGATTTCATCCTAAATACATAAATAAAAATATTTTATATAAAAAATATAACCTGTTACGTAAACGTATTCACGTACAACACACGGCCGTGTCCATGACAGCCACTGCTTTTTTGGATCATGTTATTGGGAGCCCCCAAAAAAATTAAGAGATTTGTTAGTAAGTTGGACTAATTGCTTATTTGCCAGACGGCTGTAAGCACAATTTTAATTTAAACAAAATATTGATAAAATTTTCCAACCAATTAAACCACAATCCATTCAATCTGTTATCTTAAATCTGTGTTAGCAATTGCAGTAGTATTGAACAACCTTGTTTTAAAATCACTTTGTTGAAAAATGTCGAGCAAAGACCAGTGCCAACATCATCACACTGCATGCCCTGCAATAATACAAACTAATTTGTTGTATAAGAATTTAAGTTGATGCAAAATCGTTGATTCATACTTCTGTTGTGAACAGTTGAAATCGAAAACGAGTAATCTTCAAGTAAGATATTGTACGACCTCATACTTCTAAATCACTCATCAGTAAATTGATCAAAAAAAAAATGTTGACGGATATTGAGTTGTCACCTTGTCCTGCATTCTGCCATGATTGGTTGCGCTATGAAACCTTTGGATCTTTTGATACCAAAGGAGACAGTAGCGCAAAAAGAACTAGTAGGGAAAGTCCTCAACCTCTTTAGTAGGGGAGGTTTCATCTGCTAGATCCAAAGGGGAGTTGGGCACAATAAGCCTCTTTTGGCTGCGGTGCCGCGGGGCGTAGTCCCCGTTCCGCTATCTTGATCTATTCCATCAAATATTCATTTGTTTCCATTAAAGTCTCATTTCCATTAGATCCGGCGATTCAACAATCCAGACTAGAGGAAGTAATATTTGCAATTCAAGGATTCTTCAGAGATATGGGCTAGTAATTACAAGATTTTAATTACACTTGTTGCAATTGAGATAGTCAAGAAATTCTAGTTCATGAAAAACTAGAAATATTGGAAAAGCAACTGAAGCGTAATTTTAGGTGCAGTTGCAGAATTAGAATAGAAAATCTTGCAAGTGCATGTTGAATACTACTTGCTATTCATTTCGGTATTAAACCATTGCAATGCTCTGATACAGGTAGAGCCGGGTCTGGAGCTGTGGTATCTCTTACTGGGATTCCAAGCTACTTTATATCGCAACCCCTTCCTTCAAACTTGAGATTAATATTCCTCTAAGTACTGTTTTGTAACAATAAGTTACGGTAATGTAGCTTAGAATAAAGTACCTGGACATTAAAAGTCTATAGAACACTTAGCAAAGTACTGAAACAAAACAAAGAGTTGAAAAACTATAAATGAAAAACTAAAAATATTCTTCCTGAATAATCCTTTTTTTCTCTTGTTCTTGAGTAATCGTTACCAAAATTTCATGCTCAGTTTACCTTATTGTCAGTTCAATTCAAGGATGCTACCCTGACATTCAATTAAATGGAATGATTCATTTTAAAAAGTATAACTTCGCCGACTGGTGAATTAAAGAAACCTTACATTTTTATTTAAACTTTAAGTGAGACTTACGTGCATCACGTAAAAGATGCTGCCATATATGAGTCCATAAGTGAATGCGCAGGTTGGTTAAAAGCTGTAGAGCATACCCTGACCATAGCTGGCAAGAATGACACTATCCAGCGATATGGCATTACAACACTAAACAATGGACGCTTGGCCACCGATCTCACAAACGTCGTGGAGGATTAGTTGGGAGGGTGAAGATTAAGAGGGCTTAGTCTAAAGGATTCTTATGAGAGGATAGCTGGGAATGGTATTTCAGGTAACGAACTTTGGGGGACTACATAGGCCAAGGGAATTTTAAGGTTATTATGGATAGTGTGGTTGGAGACGTAGAAAGGAGCATTGACTAGGGTGACTAAGATTTTGGGTTGAAGGGATTGGATGCGATGAAGGTCCAAATGTTTCACTGTCCCTTGTAGTTCTATAGAGTCTAGTTGTGAGTAGTACAGCTGTCTTTTGCAACGTAATATCAGTTCGAACGTTATTAACTCAATTCGTTTAAATCTAGTAAGGATATTCCAGGTTAGTTGTTTGGCTAGTTTAAGTCCGAGGTAACCAACCATTCAACCTTAGCAAGAGTATAGTGTTTTTAGGAGTATGGAAGGGTTTATCGTTTAACTTGAAGACTGTGAGTTCAGATTTACCTTAATTTTCTACTGAAGAAGTTTGGGTTTCTTCGATATTGAGGTGTTTGAGAGGGCCAGTTGCCTTAATTGGTACATCGTTAGGGTTTAAGATGGCCGTATCGTCGGCGAAGATAAAGGTGATAATGTTTGTGAGGCCCACAATACTACTCGTACGTCTTTAAGGTACACCGGTACGATAGGAAATATGACAGAAAAGTATTTACCTTGGGGCAATCTTGAAATAGCGATTTGCAAGGTACGATGAGGTAAGAAGTAAAGATTGGATACCGCATATCATCCTCAGAAGTTCTGGATCCTGTACCCCGATTGAAAGGTTGAGAAGTGACCAGAAAGGGCCAGTACTGTCTCTTCTCTATAAAGAGGTTAAGATAATGACTGTAACACTGACGGAAATTAGAGGAGTAACTAAGAAAACCAAATTGAATGAAAACAAAAACTACGCATAAAAAAATACCTCACTTCAAAAATTTTAAAAGACACAGTATTAAGAATGTATTCAGGCTGAAGTCAAGAGGTAGTTTGTCACCAGATTTATTTTGTTTTCTTATTGTTAACCCAGGGAAGAGGAGACAACTTGATTCTTGTACGATGTTCAGCACAGCCACTGTCAACTACATCATTTCAAAAAGAAAAATGGAGACGTGACTTGCACTCTATTACGCCCGCGCTTTCTGTACACTCATACAAAAAAAAAATCGTAGCTGAATTGAAAGTCAGCAACATAAAACATGGTTTTGAAGGGGTAAAATACTCGGATTTTTGAAAGGGGCATCTTTTTTTTTTTTTTACATTGGAGATACAGAAGGGGAATCGAGGACAGTATTTCAAGTACAGCCAGCTTGTCACAAAGTGGAGGTCTGAATGAGCTATCTGAGGGGAGAGGATGAAAAATAGACAGAATGGTGGTGCAATGTTGGCTGAAAGAGGATGAGCGAAGTGGAGCCCAGCTCTTGTCCTTCTATAACCTAGTAGTGGTAAGCTCGCATGAACTGCTGCACTCCTTCACAGCCTACAAGATTCACTCTTACAAGCGACCAGCTTTAATATGCATTAAACGACACCACCATTACAAGTGTTGGCGACTGCAAGTGAATACATAACCACCATTGTCCGCACACAAAATGTGGGACCATGGTCCAAAGCGAGTACACTGGCTAACGTGTAATTTAGCAGAGTCTGTTTACCCCTTCTATTTTATTAACGTGAAACCTTAACTTCAAACAAATTAGGCACAAGTTAAAATTTTTATTAATGAATACAGTTAAATACACTCATAAAATGGAACATAATTGTTGCCCTAGACCTTGGTTCTCTGGAACATTGACAGGTGTTTCGCAAGTGATCACTATTTGCTCAGCCAAAACGCACTTGAAATGGAAGTTTGCATGTAGGGACAGGTTACAGTGGACTGTCTTATTAAAATGTTAGATTAATATAACGTGTAAGTAAAATAGTTATTTATTTAACAAGTGTAGAAAGTAGTACTTTTCCTCACGCGAGGCAGGGTTTGCACGCACGAGCGAGCGAAGCGAGGCGAGTGCAAGTGCAAATTGCCGAGTGTGAGGAAAATACTTTACGCTCGAGTTAAATATTATATTTTTTCTGCAACCATTAGATTTATTAACTAAAAAAATTGAAAATTTCATTTTTACAGTCTACAAAAAGTAATTTATTTATTATAAACATTTATTGTTATATTACAATTATTTACATTACTTACGTATTTACATTACTTATTACATTTTCTGCTGTTTCTTTTATTGATGGAGGAGTGTTTTCTAAACAGGAATCACTAGAATCCATTTTAAATTTCTATAAGGTAACACTATAACCTTTTTAACTGTTATAATTAAAAATATCTAATTATTTATTAAAGTATTATTTTTATTTCTATATTCCTTTCAAATTTTATTTTATTTTTTAATATTCGTTTTTTAATTATTTAGTTACGTTAAATAAGCTTATTAAAGTTTTACAGAAAATATTTATGTTAATAACAAAACTTCTTATATCAAGGAAGCACAATCAAGTTTTTCCGCTCACTAGTGAGGAAAGTGACACTAATGGGAATTTTTCCCCACTAGTGTGGGAAGTTGGGCATTACACAGCTGATTTTAATTGAGTAATGAGAACTTCCCTACATGGTTGCAGAAAAATTATAATATTAAGATAAATTGGATGTAAAAAGTCAGTTGATTGTAAAATATAAATAAATATTTCATGGATAAAACTAGAAATTCGGTAAAAATCACGTGATTCAAATACACCAATCAAATTAATTATTATAAGGTAAGTGGGGGGAAGACGCCAGTCGGGGGAAGATGCAAGTACCGTCAGATTTTGTATATCTACAACTGGATGACAGCAATTCCTACGTTAAAGTGTGTAGTAAACAACTGTGAATACCGTGCTTGTGAGTATTTCTATTTATATCTAGTTTAATCGTCGTTAAACTGAAAATTCAACTCTTTGAACTTAGCGAGTACCCATATTATAATATTTCGTTGTCGACTCTTAAGGTTTGGTGACGAATTGACTAGATTAAACGTAATAATTCCGTGATATTTGTGTCGTGTGCATCTTGGTGAGTACGTGTTAGCTTGAAACAACATGGCTGAAGCCGTAGTACAAAAATAAATCTATGTGACGTCTTCCGCCAGTGCTTGGGGTAAGATGCCACCTATTGAAGTGTTTCAATTTCATATTTATTCTCATTCATTATTACATTTAGAGAATTTGAATGACAACCAAAAAGTCAACGCACCTCTGGCAATAGCTTCAAAAAGCAGCAGCGGTACTAACATGGCAATTGCTTCAACAAGCAGAAGCGGTACCAACACTTCTTTTGAAGAAATTAGTTCTATCCCCAGATTTCAGAAACCTAAGCAAACTCGAAGAAAGAAACAAACTGCTGAAGTCCTTACGACGGAGTGTGGCGTCTTACCCCCACTTACCTTATAACTTAAAAGTTAATTATAAATAAAATGTATTCTATATAATAAATAAAACAAAACCTGATTCGCTACCTCCATTATTCATTGTCTTATTAAGATGTTTTTATTAAGATTAAATAAAGATACAAGAATAATTTTGGGAATTTGTGTAGAAAAAAGAGCTTTGATAAACTATTTTATCTGCTACTTAAACATGAGGTTCCATCAAGAAAACCGTGAGCTCATAGGGTTCCTAAAAGTGTAAAAAGATTGAAGACCTCTGCCCTATACGATAACGTTGAGCCCTCAGATGTCATAAACACAAGTTAACTATACCTTACTTGATGTCACTTAGCAGTTTCGAGTTTTGAAAATCAAAACTTTTTTAAGCGTACACGAACATGTAGGAAGCATCCCTTAAAAGAGACAATATGTTTCGATCCCCTTGTAATATTTTATTTATACTTGCTGAGCCAAATACCTACAGCTAGCTGAGCATGAGAGTTCTGTGCCACATTTACTGATGTAAATTGTTGAAGGATTAATTTTGGTCATTAGAACGGTGGAAATTTCGAGGAATATTTCACATGTTCGGTTTTGTTTTTCTTTTTATTCCGAGCATAATATATAAAATTTATGAACCCTCTCATCTCTATTGGACTGAACTTAATTGTTTTATACACAATGGTTACGCCTTGTGGTGGGTATGAAATTAATGGTACGATTTATATTTGACAGAACAACGGGGTGCCTAAAGTGGGCAACGCGTTCAACGCTTCCCCATTATTTGCAGAGATCCCATATAACAGTTTAGGATCGGAGGGGCAGGACAAGAATCTTGTAGAGATGTGAAGTGTATTATAACCATTTTTATTCCCCAGCTTGTAGCGTCAAAAAGGGAAACCACAAAAAATATACGGAGAATAATGCTGATCTTTGCAGCCACTTTTAAAAGGTGAGTGTGCAATTTCAAAGCAGTATACAGTCATGAGTGTTTACTTTGGTGCAGATTGAAAGGAGTTGATGGTAAGTTCTTGGATTTAAAGTGAGGGAGAATTCTTTCTCGTTTTATGATCTCCGAGGAGCAGTTAAAGGTAGAATAAAAGTCATAATCCCTCTTTAAGTGTTTATGAAAAATCCGTTTATCAATTTCTCAAGAATCGATTGCACATAGAATCATTTATCGAATAGAAAGCGGCTCACTTGATAGCGCGTGCATAGACACATACGATAATCGTATATCAGCCCTTTCTCAAACAAGGCGTACCGCACCCCCCTCCACCGTTCAACTCCTCCAAACAGTCGACATACACACACACCTCACCACTTCTATTGTCTTCTATAACACTAGATCGTCATCATAGTCAAACAATAGTAGGGTGAAAATACATTGTCATCAAGTTTGTGAGCAGCACAAATCTCTACCGAGTATGTGAAACAGATCTCTGTCGTCACTACTACGCGAGAGATAAATGCTTTTGCTAACACCCCCCCGTATAGAATGCCACTGATGCGACGACACATTTGAGAAACACATTTGGTGAGGGAACGGCTATATGATATGGAAATCCAGGCAGAAGAACAATATTAAGCAAACCTCAAATTGTTTACACTTGTCCGAACTTAAATACAAACATCCGATTGTGGTCTTACAAATTCAGTTTTCCTTTTACATTAATTAACTCCTAAAACTTGTTTTGTTTTGGTTCAAAAAACCACCGTTTTGTTGCCAGTAAAAACAAACAATGGAGTTCCGACGGTAGTTTTTTGTTTTATTTGGAATTATACAAAAGGTGATCCATTTAAAACGCACCAATCGCTAATAACTTTTTAGGAAAGCGGAATTTCGAAAAAAAACCTACGAGAGAGAGAGAAACATTTTAATGCAAATAAAACAAAGGGTGCTGCCCAAATAGATCGGGTTGCTATTAGTTTTTTTGGTTCTAGTTTTCAAATTTTCCATCCCCGATGCTGTATCTATATTTTTGGCGGATTTACGGCTAAAAACCTGATCGGGTTTTCATAAGGACCACTGGTTTTGACAATGATTATGAAAAGTACATTAAAAACTGTGAAAAATGACGTTGACCCCGTTTCGATATCCCTAATTTTAGTTGAGATATTTATGATCAAAGTTACAATTTTTTTCTATTCGTGATCGGTTTTCAATGTTAATTTTCCTTCAGAAATGCACGTTTTGGGAGGTCCTCTGACTGCAAAAAATGTTATTTGTGACGCAAAGAACAAAAATAATAATAATTGACGATTTTAAAACATGTAGTGAAATGTAATAGCTGTGGGTGAATCAGGATTTTGTTTTATCATCAAATAAAAGCAATCATCACACCATTTTAATGCACGCAGTATGCAAGACTTCTTGACCTTATGATTACGGTAAGAATATCTTTCCTAAAAAGTCATTAGCGATTGGTGCGTTTTAAATGGATCACCCTGTATAAGAGGGGTTTTCTGTTTTATTTTTTTCGTAATGTCCCCGAGTAAGAAAAATTTAGCTTTCTTAGTTCATAGACTAGCTTAACTGAAGAGAACCAGTTATCAGCAATAATATTAAATATTATTTAATGTTTACTATATAATATTTAATATTGTAGAATAATATTAAAAAATAGAACCGAAAACAAACTCCAAAACATAAAAATAAAATATCAAGAAAAAAAGTAATAACGTAAATGGTATTGTCGGGTCAAATTTGACCCAAAACCTATATTTTATTTACTTGCACTGCTCAAGAACGACAGATTTGTTTTGGTCGATTGTTGGTGAGGATGAAAGAGGAGAATTCAGAGAAGGGGAGATGTTTATAGTTAATTCCTACAAAATGCCACACAAAAGAAAAACGCGCGGATCAAAGTTGACCCGAGGATACCCAGTTGAGGGTTAAATTGGGAACCTGTTACTTGAATTTCAGTTCACCCACAGGCTCCGGGTTCTAGCTCTTGGATCTAAGCAAACCAAGCCCCGACGGGATACCCACAATATTGGTAATTTCTTATAGGCGGGATTACCTGATTAGTCGTCGCAAATTATTATTGATTTTTTAAATTAATTCACTGACGCCAGGAGCTTATTTCAGAGGCCAGCCGGCCTCCGGAGGGTGTTCTCTCGTTACAGACAACACTGTCCATCACCAGACAGTGAGATTTTTTTTTATTTTTTTGCTTAAAATCTTTTTTCATGAATTAAATGACTAGAGAAGTTAAAGGTAAAGAGAGGCTGCCGGCGGATGTACTCCTGTTGATGAATGATCAGGATAAACGAAGCATATGAAATGTACAAGCCCTGGGTATTAACAAGCCATAAAGCTTAACTTCCAGGACACGCTGTAACCGACACAATGACTGAACGGTTTTAATAGCACCGCCGAGCAAATACGAGGGTGCTCTAAGAGTTTGTAAACAAAAACGAAAGTTTTGTATTGTTGGAGGGCGCGGCAAGCTTCATGTATAGTAGTATAGTACACATTCCCGTGGACGTTCTTCTCTGCTACATCCGCATGTTCTTCTTAAGGAGTCGGTTCTGCCTTAACAGGAACAGTCACGTCCAAAAGACTCTCTTTCTCTTTCTCTCTAAAACTCACACTCACTTCCTGTAACGCAGAGCCTCTACCACCCTGCCGCATCTTTGCGACTTCAGCTTCATCCAACAAACTGCGGTTTCACTAATGGCCTAAGTTAGATTGTCAGACTTCAACCGCAAGAGAGGAGTACTACATAGGAAAATGGAGCAAACCGGGTCAGATCCTACTTCTTGTACTCTACATATTTTGGTAGTTACGTCTTTCTAAAGGTTTACACTCCTCTCTCATCATTAACCTCGCTGGTAAAATGTTTTTCACTAACAAAAGATTAAAATATAAAATATACGAACGATCCAATTTATGAATATAATAAAACTGTTGAAGTGGTTTGCTTAGTCGTAAATGTATAACTCTTTCAACTTTTAAAAGTCCTTCACGGAAATAATTACAATTTTTTTTTTTTTATCCTTTTATTAAAATTTACACCTGTACCTACAGGGTACAATAAGTAAATGCGATAAGTGTATAATCAATAACGTGTCAGACGTGAATGACGGTCACTCAATTGGTTATGGGGCCAACGGCGCCTCAGCCGTCTTCGAGGATTGGAGGGTAGCGTAGTTGAAGACAAGTTTGCAGCTAAATGGTTGGGATGAAGTGAGAGTTTTTGATGGAAATTGTTATATCGGATTTTGGCAAGTTCGGGGATGAGTGGAATTTGGAGATCTGTATGGATTGTGTGGTTGCTAACATAGAATGGAGCGTCTACTATGCGGCGGAGTATTTTGGATTGGAGTGTTTGCACAGTCTATTGATGTTGGATTTTTTTAGCTGTTCCGTAAAGTTCCGAGTCCGTAAGTCCATATTGGTGTGAGAAGAGCCTGTATAGAGTCGTCGTTTGTTCTGCAGTGAAAGTTTTGAACGTTTGTCGAGTAGTCTGGCTAGAAGTTTGTATCGTTTGTTTAGTTCGGTACGTTTAAGTCTCGTATGGGGGGGGGGGGTTCCAGGTAAGTCTCTTGCCCTAGGTACATTCCAAGGTACCGCACATGGTCGGCTGGTGGGATAGGTGTATGATGTAAGAAGACAGGTGGTGGAGTTTGACGTTTGAGTGTGAAGACTATGTATTTAGACTTAGTTGGGTTAATTTTTATACGCCAGTTTTCTAACCAAGGTTCTATTGAGTGAAGGTGGGACTGTAGTGAGCGTACTGTGAGGATAGGGTCAGAGTGTGTGGAGAGAATGGCAGTGTCGTCAGCGAAGGTGTAAATAGAGGTATTAAGGTTACAATTTCGATTCAAATTTTCACTATCATTGAAATTTACTGTAGTTTTGTCTCAGTATAAAAATAGTTGGAACAAGAATCAGAATATTTCTTTTGTATTAATTTCAAATAAGAAAATACTTCATGGGGATTGTACAAATTTATCCTGAACATGTTAAAAAATAATAAAGTATACAAATAAAATTGCTGTACGATAAGGTTTAAAAATAAAAAGAAAAGAATAATATTATTTTGTTCACTGTTTGAATAAGTTTTTCCTCAAATATTTTTACCGATACATCCTGAGTTTAATAAGCTTCAAATAAATAACAAAAAAAAACGTTGTCTTTTTTGTTAAGAGCGGTATACTTCAAAGAACAAAGTGATTGATTCCTTCTTATCATTTCACCAAGAAATAATAAAAACTCTATCTAAGTTTACGAAAAATTTGTTCCCAGTTCATTGGTTTGGAACATTTTTCTATATAAATGCATTTATTTGTTATATTCTTCTCTTTTTCTTTTGCTTGTTTTGAAATTTAATCAAACAAAACATTGAACTAGAAGACTCTTCCAAGTCCCTCTTCCCATTTTTCTTTTGAAACCCATTCCATTCCGATCATGTTTACATGATAAGGGTAAATATATTTTTGTCAGCAAGGAGGGGAATTTTAATTTTAAAGTAACGGTTTTTTTTGGGGGGTGTTACAAGAGATGGCGGATTGAATTGAAACAGTAGAATCTCTTTTTTTAGTGGGATGAGGGATATTTCTTTTTTTATCTATTGGCTGATGGAAGAATGTATATTTTACTTGTTTTGAAAAGCATGCAAACTAAAGGGTTGTTAATCAATATAGCAAGCGCGAAAAGCAAGTAAAATGGAACTCGTTGAATAAGGGGTCCATGAAAGAGCTGTGGGTGGAGAAGGCCGTACAAAAAGGCAGCAGAGTGAAAAATGATAAGAAATAAACGAAACTAGACGGGAGGTTGTGGAGAGGATCAGGTGGGAGTCGAACCGATGAGTCTGAGTGGAAAACAGGTGGGATTGAAAGAGAAACGAGCAAAAGTAAAGGCACACTACGAGGTAGTAATGATTTTTTTATCGTTTACTCCCTTAGATGATTCAATAATATTATAACTGGCCACGTCCAGCGATAGTTTCACATTACTGTTTCAATTCTGGATTACGTTCATGATGATAGCAAATTTTATTGTTAAAACTTAGAACAGTAAAAGCTCCTTATTCGCGCTCCCTTCATTCGCGTTTTCACTATTCGCGGATTAAAAAAATGCGACCCAATTCCTATATTCGCGGATATTCGCGGAAGTACACTATGATAATAAAAGGATTCCAATAGGTATCCAACCCAATATCCTTTGTAAATGCCGTCAAATGGACTAATAAAAAAAGTAAAATAGATCTTATTACAACTTTGCCTAAAGTATGTTGTTAAATGATATCGCCGAGGACTTTGACATAAGCCGCCTTCGCCGCGATCGGTGATTTTGAGAATGTAAACGCACAGAATGAAAGCAATTGTTCGTGATCCAGCAATAGAAAAAATGGAAGTGGCGTTGTCATTATGGATAGAAGACCGCAATCAAAAAAGGGTGCCCCTGAGTGGTCCAATTGTCTGAATACCCCGGAGCGTATTTTAAAGCTCGGTTGCTTTAAAAGAAGGGAACCAGATAAGTAAGTTACAGCAATTATTTCAGCTAAGGCTAAAATTGACTTATTACTAAAAGAATCGCAACTCTAACATCCATCTGGTAAGAGCACTATCTAGCTTACGTAGGTAAAAGAATTACTACATTTCCGGTATGCTGGTATACTCCAGATGTAGACTGGCGTCCTGGTAGTTTTACTAGTTTAATCTCTCAGCTTGCAGAAATGAGGCAGGAGCATTTAATTAGGGCTTTCAAATCCATTTGGAAAGTACAGCCAGCCGATTTAAGTGGTCTCACTCTGAGGCTGAGGTATTAACGCTGTCCTGGGACAGCCACATCAGATCTTTTAGTGTGTGGCAGCAAATCATGATAAAAGTAATTTATTGTTCTGAGAGCTCCTCTGAAGGTCTGAGAACTCCTCTGATGGTCTGAGAACTCCTCTGATGGTCTGAGAACTCCTCTGATGGTCTGAGAACTCCTCTGAAGGTCTGAGAACTCCTCTGATGGTCTGAGAACTCCTCTGAAAGTCTGAGAACTCCTCTGATGGTCTGAGAACTCCTCTGAAGGTCTGAGAACTCCTCTGATGGTCTGAGAACTCCTCTGATGGTCTGAGAACTCCTCTGATGGTCTGAGAACTCCTCTGAAGGTCTGAGAACTCCTCTGATGGTCTGAGAACTCCTCTGAAAGTCTGAGAACTCCTCTGATGGTCTGAGAACTCCATTAGGCGCCGGAAACTCGCTAATAACTCCCATTAACTGAGGCCAGGTGTCTCTAAAAATTTGGTTACCAATTATTTTTACCTATTACGGATGGTGTGCAGAGCTATTGACACTTTCAAAACGTGAAATGTAATAGATCCAAAATTTTGAAAGAAAAAAGAAAAGAAATAAATTTACTATTCTGGGGCTATTTTCCCCTTAGAATGAAAACATGTACAATTTGGAGGCCCTATTGGTTTGGCCTGTATTTTAGATACATATTTATAATCAAAAAATAAGCAAGTATTTACAAAATTAAGGAAATAAAAGAATTCAATCATTATTTCGGAGGAAGCTGAGTAGAAAGGAGATGATTAAACAAAAGGAACTTAAAGATGGAAAGGGTAGGAGCATGACGGACAGATGATGGCAAGGAGTTCCAGAGAGAGGTAGCACGTATAAGGAAGGATTTGTCAAAGGATGAGGTACGGTGAGAGGGAACACAGAGATCAGAGGAACGAGATCCAGTATTGCGAGAATGGATCGAGGATTTGAACTTGAAGAGTTGGAAAATATAAGAATATAATATAAATTATATAGTATATAATATAATTTTGAACTAATTTTTTCCCAAAGTGCAATGTTGGAATAGCAAAATAGGACATTCGACTTATTTCTTCTTCCAGAACGTTTTGTCTGTTACCAGCATGAAGTTTTAGAGGTTCTTGAAAGTAGACCAGAAACTATAGATATGTTCTCTTTACTTTGAGGCATGCTTACCACGAATACGATAGTTTTTTTTTTTAACCAAACGCTTGTTATTAACAAAATTACGCAACCTCCGTCTGGCAATTAGTCGGCGATTTAAACTCTACCTCTTCTCCAAACTTAGCCAAACAGTACCACATCCTTTAATTGTATTTTTCTCCTTCATCGCGTTAAGGCAAGGTTATTTTAGTATCCATAACACAATGCTGTATGTTTATCTAGCAGACAAGGTAACAGAGTACCTTGCAATACCAACAGAATGGATGTCTTAACGAAGAATTAAGGGATGCCAGTGAATGTGAGGGATTGTTAGTCCATCTAGCGCATCTAGAAATAGGTTGAACTATGCATGGCCTTCAGTAACCATTCTACACGTTTGTGCACAAAGGGTGGGATGGGAGATTACTGTGTTCAGGTGAGGAGTGGTGTTTAGAGGGTTTATCCTTGAACAGGATGTACACCTGAGCCTTCTCTTCCTCCAGCCATTGGTGGTCTTGTACTGACTGGCCTAGCACTAACCCTGATCCCAAACATATGTGTAAGTACTCGGGCAACCCCTCAGGGAACATTCTCTCTCCCACTCGGTTCTCTTTATGTTCCATCCAGTGGTGTGCATATGGGTTTCTAGCCAGTGTGTGTTCCCGGGGCCATAAACTTCACATTTCTCAGAAATAAATGGTAGTTTAAAGGGATCGTTGGAGAACTAGTGAGGGGGGAGAATTAACTTGCATAATACGTAACCAAGATTATCCATATAATATACGAGACACTTTTCCCAACCGGTCAAAACATGCTGCGTATGGAGCAATTGTCCGCTGAATCTTCGGGGGTGTCGTCCCTCCTCTATGGTTGACAGAAATTTAAATTTAAGGCTTGCAGGACCATTCATTGTGGAACATTTCTTGTTTTTGCCGCTTTATTCTGTAGGACGTACAAAAAGTTTTGGCGAGTTGTGATGTAGAAAGCATCCAGTATCCTAATAAACATCAGAATCTGCATTAGCCAGGCGTTTCCATGTTCTAATTACAAATAATAATAAGTTTTTAATTAATGTTTTTAAAAGTCTAAATAACACAAATCTTAACAGTTACTAGAATAGATCTACAGACCGTCTGCTGAGTAGACACACTTCTATTAAAAACAGAATATAAATTAATTTAAAAAATTAACAATTAAACTGTTCGGTTAAAAAAATTCTATTCTTGCTAGCCGAAATATTTAAAATTTGAAGACAATTGGTGAGTTTAGGGTATTAAGAATAGTAGAGCACGAGAATTTGGAGTATGGCCTGAACGGAATGCAATGATATTAATGAAAACATAAATAATGAATACCATAAATTCAAATGTTTCAGTTAAATCTTTTTATTGAACAGTTTATAATTTTTTTTATAAGTTAGAGAAATGTGTAATAATAAGATGAAAACAAAAAGACATAAACGTTAGATGATAAAAGAAATGACAGGTGAAGTTAAATGACAATAGACGAAGAAGTCCGGGAAGTTTGGAGAATGGTCGTCGCTAGTTTTAATTACCTTTAAAAACGCCCTTGCTACGTGGTGCATTTCACATTTGTCCGCCATACCTCCTCCACATCTTGGAGACCTCCAAGACACATCTAATTGTGAACTCTAATTAAAGTAGACCAACTGGTTGGACCACGCTTTTCTTCCTTACCTCTGTCTTGTTCTAAGAGGTACCTTCACGATCTAGGGTATGAGGTTGGTTGTGTTAATCATGGTGGTAATACATTTTTCTCATTTTTATTTATGTTACAGTGGACCAGAAACGTGTGAGGCAGCTGCATATTTATTCATCAACGTCAGGTTAGAATTTATTGCATAAAATACTGGTCTGTTCTTCCTTTACGTATTTTCATTTACCTTTATTATATTTTTTTGTTTAAAGTTGAAAGTTGACCTTTTAATTTATTTTAAAAGATTGATTTATTTAACCCTCTAATGCATGATTTTTTTATTTCTTTCAAATTTATTTTTTTTTAAAATTATATTTTGATATAAAACAACGAAAAAATATTTTAAAAAATATTAGTCGCTTATAATTTTCAGGAAAGTGAAATTTATGTTATGTATCATATATGCAACATCATGTTAAAAAATTGATTTTGTTGTAAAATGAGGATGGGATTATCAAATGTAAAATTTATGGGAAAAAAAGTTTATTGGTTATGATAATTATAAAAACAGTTTTTGTCTTTGTTAAAACAAAAATTAAAATTGCATTTCTTGCACTTTGAATAAGAATAACCCGTGCAACCAATTAATTTACATATATTTCGTTTCACATCCCATAAGGGCCAATGATCTAATCCATCTTTTCTGACGCTAGCTGGTGGTCTCACTGATGCAGATTTTTTTCTCCTCAAAGTATCGTCTAGTGAAGGAGATGGCCTTCCTCTTTTAGGCGCCATGGATCTGCCTTTTTTACACAAGGTCCCACCAAGTTCCTTTCTGTACTCTTTTTGCGGCATATATTGCGTTCGGGCAATCAACTTCCTTGCTTAGCCTGTCAAATCGTCTAATTTTATCTTTCGGTTCTATGCTATAAATTGTGGACAGAAGATGTACTAATATAGTACTAACTTCCAGCAAAATTACGGAATTGATATTATCAGACATCAGTGTACAAAGTTAGAAGACATATTATAACATGATGTTGCATATATGCAACATCAATTATTTTCAATTTTTGGTCTAAGCAAAAATTGTTATCGAATTTAAAAAGTAATAATAGATAAATACCAACTCTCCCAAGCACAGTAAAATTTTTAAAAATGTTAATTTTCAATAAAATAGGCACAAGAACGGTAATTTCTGCGCGGTCTTTACCACAGTCTACGGTCGTGTTGACTTTTTTTCACTTTTGGCTTTATATTAGCTCATTACCTTCTAGAACCGACATAAACCTTATATAAACTGACACTAGACATGTTGTGGCATATATTAATCATATTTTAATTCAAATGAAATCCAAGAGAGTTCTCCGGTACAAAGCTAAAGATTATGTAGCAGATATGCAACACGATGCACTATAGGGTTAAAATAAATTGCTTTTTGCGCAAAACATTCTTGATTTCAAGCTTTTTCTGTTTACATCCGAGCCAGCTTTGTGCCCAAAAAGAACAATATCTTTAGGCTACTTAATTTTCAGTTAAAGTGTGCAGAATTTGGGCCCAGATCATTATAGAAGTTTTATTAATAATTTGTTTCATTGATTTATTTTAATTTGTTTAAACTTAAGGTAATTATAGCTCAAATTTCACTTCAAGATATAAGTATAATTTTTCTTGAGATCTGTGGAGAGTTGAATTGAAGGAAAATGCTGTTTCTCAAAGACAGTCAAGAAACCAAGATATAAAAGAAAAAAGCTTTGATATCAGAGTGAGAGATAAAGGGGAATTAGAACTCGAGATCCACATTCACATCATTGAATAAGTTCACTCAACAAACAATATGGTATCTTACATAGAATTTAGCTAGTTATTAAGTATGAATGCACTTTGAGATTATTTGATTCACAACTGTTCATCCTAACGCTGACAGTTTGACGAAACGTTCGTTTCTAAAGAAATGAAAAATTAAAATGATGGCAAAGGTTTTTCAGACTTTTTTTTTTTTTGAAAGTATTGAAACCTTTAACCAGATACTTTTCTTTAGCCAGTGGCGAGATCTTTTAGCCATTACTTGAATTATCTTCATGTATTTTTTAACTTTAGAGCTTTAAAAGAGAAATTGAAATGTTTAACAGTAAAAAAATTGGGTTTGCTGTTGGTTACATTTAGGCACAGAGCCATTGTACTACTAAAAATAAAAGAAAAAGATAACCATTTGAAAATATAATCTCCTTAACAAAAACTTACAGTTTAAAAAGTTAAGTATAAGGGTTGATTAAACGCCAAAAGGTACACAAATCAGCAAGTACCCAACATTTCATTAATACTTCATTGATATTATTTAAGTAATTTTACCGCATTAATTTTCATTAATATTTTTTAAGAATTTATTAGATGTCACATACCCTTATGCTGGCCATTTTCATCTACAAAATATTTGTTCAAGTAGCACACCATTTAACTTAGATTGACTGTAATATCTATTTATCTATAATAATCAAACTATTAATTACAGGTGAAAAAGAAAACGTTATAAAAATAAAAAAATATGAGGCTTAAAAATTCAAAAAAAATTTTAAAAAATGCTTACACCAACATACATCAATGATTTTGTTTATTTATTTTTATTTTTAAATAAAAATCGTCGGTTTAAGTTCATTCTTCGATGAAGTAATTGTTATTTTATGTAGTAGTCAATCTGGCTTTATCGTAAATAATATAGTTGTCTTCAATTACATTCTCCATCTAGGTGTTCTTCCCACAATGTTGTGTATATGTAATGTAAAGTAAATAAGATATGCATATTTTTAGGACAGCTAATTATTCCAGTATTTTACTATAAGTAAAATTAGGGGAACTAAATTAAATTACAATTGAGAAATGAATAAATAATTTTGAATAATCTACTTGTTATTAACTGTGTGTAATTGTGCTCACGAATATTTCGGTAAGACGAATTCAAGACTGAAATATTGTTTTAAATCCTCCGTGATTCAAATTTAAACAGTAGCCGACTCTAAATTTGTCTTTTTCTAATTTAACATGCATGTATATGTGACAACTTCAGAATAAAGGGCACATTAAAGAGAAATCAGAAGAATAATTTGGAATAGAGTTAAAATAAAGTACCTATTTATACGAAGATATAATATACATTTTATCACAATTATAACTATTATGAATGAACTGGCCAGCATAAGGGTATGTGACATCTAATAAATTCTTAAAAAATATTAATGAAAATTAATGCGGTAAAATTACTTAAATAATATCAATGAAGTATTAATGAAATGTTGGGTACTTGCTGATTTGTGTACCTTTTGGCGTTTAATCAACCCTTATACTTAACTTTTAAAACTGTAAGTTTTTGTTAAGGAGATTTTTGTACCTTTTGGATAGATTTTCCTTTTTGTCTATTAGCAAAGTTACGCCTGCTTTACAGATTTTTTTAAAATTTGGAATAAGCTATTCTATCATTATAACCTGATAAGGTGTTAAATCGGAACCGTAATTACCACTAGAGAGATCTTTTTAAAGAATGGTTATAGTTGCGGTCCCCAAACCATCCTCAATAACCATTTTTTTGAGAAAGCGTTTTGAATAAAATAGGAAGGTATTTGTACGTAAATAGCAAAATTAAACTGCGATTTCAGTACTTCCTTTTAAGAGGAGCAAGAAAAATAAACTGCGATTACAGTACTTCTCCCTAAAAGGCAAAGATTTTGAATCGAACGACAATTCATTGATGTAAATCGGTTCACTCATTGATAATTTTAACGATTGCAGTACTTCCTCTTAGTAGGTGTAAGAGCATGATGGCACTTCACAGCCACGTAGAGGAGCTTTAATCACTTCTTCGTGCTAAATTTTATCAAAATCGGACTAAGCTTTGTAGAAATATTGGTAATAATAGTTTTAGAAAGGGCCTTATTTGGGTGGGGCGAACTCCCCTCCTTATGAGGCATAGCGTCGAGACTTTTAAAGTACAAATCTGTACAAAATTTCGATTCGAATGACACTTCATTCATGAAAATCGGTTCACGTGTCGATAATTTGAAACGATTGCTATACTTCCCCTTAACAAGTGTAAGAGCAGATCGTCGCTTTATTGTTAGGTAGGGGAGCCCTAACCCTATCATCCTACCAAATTTTATCAAAATCGGGCCAAGATTTACAGAGTAATTAGTAATAATAATTTTGGAGGGGGCCTTACATAAAGGGGGCTAACTCCTCTCCCATTCGATGCACAGGGCCGAGACCCCCAAAAGGCACATCTACATAAAATTCCCAATCGAATGACACCTCATTCATGAAAATCGGTTCACGCGTTTAGGCGCTACGTTGTTTACAAAAAAGGTAACAACAAGAACAAGAACAACAAGAAGAAGAAGAACAAGAACAAGAACATTTTTTGAAAAAGCGGTTTTTGCTCATTTTCGGCAACTTTTTTCTCGAAACCTATTAGATCTGGGTGGTTGCAAAAAAATTACAGTTATGAAGGAGGGTTTGGAGTAAGATTTAAAGAAAATTTGGGAATTTTATCTTTTATAGAAAAAGAGAAAAAAATTGTCAAAGTTGGGTGTTTTTCAACGTTACGCTTTTTCGTGCAGTTTTTGATGGTCAACCCTTATACAACTGTCCTACCGGACAGTTTTAATTTGAAAAATTGGTTGTAAAAGTGAGAATTAATAGTAAATATTGTTCTTACTGTATTCAATATTGTTGTTGCACAGAATATATTGTTCTTGTCTTTGGAATTTAATATTTTTATTTGTAGATCTTAAATTGTATGTGTATTGTTATAAATAAAAATGTGTTTTTATTATATTTTCTATATTTTATGTAATTCTCTACTCTTAATATTCTTATTTTCGTCTGAATAGTTATCATTTGTTAAACATTTTTACTATTAAGTTTTAACAATACTTTGTCTTAGATTTTTTTTAAATGAAAGTAAATACAAATTTTTTGTACTATAATTACTGCGGCGGTACATCTTAAGGTAAATTAATTAATCTTCAAGGTAAATTACAGGGAGCCCAAGATGCTTCTTAGAGAACACCAACTTTGTTCTGCTTGTTGCAGAAAAAGGTTCACTAACACTTAAACTTAGTGGAACTGTGGACAAAGTGAGGTTACATTCACATCAATCTTTTTAAATGAGTTTAATTTTATAGTTAAAATTCAATTATAAATTAAAGAGTTAACTGCATAATTAGGAGTAAGAGATTTGCATAAAGTGTATTGTACTTCTTAATTCTTGTTTTTTTTTGGAAGTCTTGCTGGTTGTTACGATTAAGTTTTGTGCAATTCGGTCTGTCCTTTAGCAAGTTCTCGTATCTTCATTACAAACTGTTTGTGTTTGGCTTGCATTTTCCACGACTAATCAGCTATTTGCTGCTTTTATTGTGATTCAGCATTTTGTACTTTTAACTGGACAGTGTTCTCTCGTTACTCTGTTTAACACAGGAAAGTGAGTTGTAAGAAGCTGTTAGGAAGAGGAAATCTAATTCCAGGATATTCGCGTTGGAATTCAGTATACGATAACAGAATGTACATTCAAAATATAAAAGATAAAAAAATGTAATAAATGTTTTGTTATTTACAAGTGATAGGCATATTTATGGAAAATCTATTTTCATTTGAATTTCTTCTTTTTTTTTAGCCTCTACGTTTATTTTCTTTTTGGGAAATACGCAACAACAAAAGAAAATCCATGTACACGTTTTACATAAATTAAAGGGAAAACTATTTCACTTCTATTTTATTGGTTTGTTTGAGGATTCAGTTTTACTATCCTTCCACCATTGATTTAAGGAAAATGCGAGGACTTCGCAGAGGAAAAGAAAAAACAAAAAAAGGTGTTCGTTATTTGACACAACCCAAGAGATAATACTCTTGTCAACAAGTTTACAACAAAATAAGACTACATGATAGTAGTAACTTGGGATCACACGCTGAAGTTTAAGAGAGTTGAAGTTCAGTTTAACAGACTTGAGGAGATGGCACCATCGAAGAGGGTGATGATATAACCAAGGTAGATAACAATCCGTGATTACCCTCCAGTTGAAATGTGGGGTAGTACAGGTTGCGTAAAAAATACTGCTTTTTCAATTTTCTACTAAAGCCGGTAACCATGTTGTAGAGATGGGTTGTGTAAATGTAACTGTAAATTTTGCATAAACCAGTGAAAGTCAGAATAAAGAATTCCACAATGCTGGTGGATCTTGTTTAAGGTTGTAAAGAGCAAAAGATGTTAAAGCATTTTTAGAATAGTAAGGTTGTAAAGGATGTTTTTTTTTTCTTTTTGGAAGCCATAATCTGTGTGTATATACTAGTTCTATTTGACTCATTTCTCAGTATACATGTAACTTTATGCAACAAGTTTTACTGCAATATTTACTGTCAACTGACAGTCTAAGTAAGTTTCTGCAATAGATAAAAGTAATAGATTCCTAATTTATCTTCTTTCTCACTGATACATAGAAATTTATAGCTTTTGATTATGCCTTCTAACTTCTAACAAACTATCATGAGACGATAGAAATATTAAGACAAAAACAGTATTAGTATTCATTATGATTACCAAGAAGTGTCAAACAAAAGGTGTAGTGATTCCAGAAAAATGACATTTTTCCCAAGACTCGATTTGTCGCAATTGAATGCTATGTAAACCTTTTTCTGAATGTCAAATAGGCTTCTAAGTTCTTGACGGAGTTGGCTTTATTTAGAATGATCTCCTTTCTACCAAATCTACCGCAACAAAGTAATTAAGGTAATTTTAGCAATGAAAAAATAGGAGTAGCGATTCAAAATGAGGCCGAACTTAGACAATCACTTGAAAAGTAATTAACCTATTTGTACAGTGAGGACTAGTTCTAGTGTGGGCTCTATTTCGAAATATTGGGCGCAGAAAAGAGAAAATGAAAAAGGGATCATAATTCTGAGAATAAAAATATACCCGTGCATTTTCAACTGTTTTATTCCAAACCATTAATTATTATATAATATTTAATGGTGGAAAAGTAATATACATTTTACTCGCTCTATGTCCTATATACACGTATATAATTAATAGAATTCTGATGCAGCAATTGCGATGTTAAGAGTGTTTATATGGCAGGATGGGTGTCGCTACGTGGAGAGTAAAATTACCAAGGTAGGAATCTAATTAAAATTACAGGAATACCTGAGCTGCTGCTCGTTGCTATGGTCGAGTTAGCCGAGATATGTTCCATTCTCGGAGAAGGATGAGCGAGAAAAAGGTGGGTAGAGGATGGAGAAAGAGTTTTATGGAGATACAAAAGAGAGAATAGAACAAGCGACATATTAAAACATGAAATTATATGTGAATTTCGTTTTGTTATAGTTGGATAAAAAGAGAGGTAACATTATTTTAATATGTTAGAGTTTGTGTTACAAAGTTTTGTACGTCAAATGAACAACTTTCAGCTTTAATTATTTTGTATACTTTTTCTTTTTATTATTTAATTATTTTAAATGTGACTTCCTCATCTTTCATTGGGAAGCCTTGGAGCTCTCTTGGGCTGTTTTTGGGACTCTTTGAATCTTTGTTTTACACTTGCAGAGTGTAGAACTTGCAGGCATCAGGACAGTTTGATTGCTGGCTTCCTCCAGTATAAAACTGTTCCAATACTTCTACCTGAAGTCAGTTGTAGTTGCCTCTAGTTCGCCTTTTTTTTCGTGTGAATGCTTAGCTCAGTATCTCTTCACTAGTTTACCTTGACTTCCCAATTAATTCTGTTCCACCTACACAATATTGTGAGCTTTATTAGATGAACTATTTTCAGAAGTCCTGACCGAGTCATTTAATTCAGTTTGTAGCATCTTCTTTTCTAATTATTCCATCACCAAATACTAGGAGTTTCCTTTACTTTAAAGTAATCCTTTCAAGGAAATATTATGCCTAAGCGAGCAACAGCAACGTTGAATCTTCTTAGCCTTGAAATACCGTCTAGAATTTGTCATCATAAAAAGATGTATGAGATGTCCCGTTAAACAAAAGCTGTCTGTTGCGAGGAATTCGTTTGGTTTCGCCCATTACGTGAAAAATAAATGAAATAAAAATTCAACTTTATGATGGGGTTTTTCTTGTAAAATCTGATTAGTCTTTTCAACATTCTCTTTATTTCATTTTTTTTAAATTAAAATATCTATCTCACACGTTTAAAATTCCTCTGCTACGTGTGTTGTTTTGCTTTTAAGCTGATCATTCTCAAACATTGTTACATTATTTACTTCTTGAGGATCGATTGCGTTGCAATCGAGAGACTGCGCTTCGATATCTTTGGTACCGTGAGACCAGAGGAGATTATAGCGGTCATTTTTTTGTATTTAAGGCCTGTTATTTTTTGGACTTGTTTCAAAGAAAAAAAGTTCTAATTTCGCGTTAAGCTTTTGTTTCACAGAATTATAAACCTGCGCAATATCGGAAACAACTAAACTTTTAGTAAAAATTCTTAGATTAAAGAAAAGATTGAGAAAGTAGGGGTAAAAGATAAAAATTTTGTGGGATATTTTTTTATTGCTTCGACAGTAAGTTGGTTACACTGGCTGCTGTTAAAATTGCGTCACTTTTTCCATTATGTTCATTCAGTCGGACTCATAAATCTGATAATATTATGCATTGTACATTGAACTCCTTTTTATGGACTCTTTGATGGATTTAGGGTTGCGAAGACCCTTTATCTATTGTTATATTGATTTCAATGAACATTATTAAATAAGTTATGTAACCAGTAATGTTTGGTGCCTGGAAGCCTGGATTGATTACTAGCGATAATTTACCAATCTATTGGAACAATATGTATTTGACCAACTGGAACAAGATATGTTTTCCCTCCAAGTGTTCAGTGGATGATGGTAGGTAATGGAGATTGTGTATACGGTGAAGGTAATGTGGAAGTCTCTAGTGAACCGCAACACACTGGTAAGTATTATCAGAGCATGTTCAGGCAGAAAGATTATCAACGTTCCTAGGTTCGTGGAATATTGTTATCTAAGATGTGAT
Organism: Rhodnius prolixus; assembly: GCF_049639745.1. Classification (NCBI taxonomy): domain Eukaryota; kingdom Metazoa; phylum Arthropoda; class Insecta; order Hemiptera; family Reduviidae; genus Rhodnius; species Rhodnius prolixus. Next base: position 10,414,797 of record NW_027411634.1, on the reverse strand, counting down.
CTGTAACCAGAACTGGCAGTGAGGGTTAATTGAGTTCAGATTAAGTGAAATCAATATTGATTGGTGAGATAGTTGTATAATCATTTCTTGTTCATGAATTTGGTAATTCTATTTATATGTCTTTGAGTTGAAGCAACCGCTGCTAGTATCCATTTTAGACATTGGACAAATTGAGACCTGCGAAGCTAATATGTATGCTCCTTCGTTTCTTGAGCTTTCTGCAGAGGTTAACCTAAAGTATAAAGCTTAGAGAGAGATTCGACAGAAAAGAGTACGATTGTTAGTCTACCGAAGCTTAAGCTGCTGAATTCTACTGAAGTTCTAAAATTAACGATTATCTATGAGTCAATCCTAACATCACGAAGGACATCCTACCATCAATTCATCCTTTTATATACTTGGAAATCAATAGTCGAGAGTTTCCGTTAGTTCGCATCTCTCATATTTATAATTATTTTTTCATCACATTTCCAGTGGTTGTTCTTAAAACTATCTTCTTCTTTTTTTCCACTACTGCAGTATAATTCTGCAACAAGTGAAGCTGATACATACAACATGATAATAGATAAGTACATGAATAGCATGAGGGCAGAATTCACCCATTGGTGAAACTCCCAAAGAGGTACAGTTTGCTATTGTACATTGGCACTTACTTCATTTAGAAGATCGCGTGGCCACCTGCGCTTCAACCGCCTGGGAGTATTTCCTGGTAGATTAGTAAGGTGGAACACTAATGGATTGGGATGTGAGGTGATTGATGTGTGGAATTTAATGTAACGGGATCTTGCAGCGTCAGAAACATAGGGGAACAAGGAAATCTCGGTGCAAGGTAAAAACTATCTTTAAATTCAAGATTTTCTATTTTGTTTTGTTTACATCAGATTTATCTTCGGCTAAAATTGACCCAGAAACAAAATAAACAATATTTTTTTGAAGCACGTTTTGTAGTAAAGAAAAAAATAAAATTTAATCTTTATTTACAATTTATTAAGTATTGATAAAGTAAAGCATGCTTACACATTTTAGCCCTTTAAGTGGTTTTCTCCAGAAAAGATTAGAATTAAAAGATTTCCCAAGTGTGCTGTCATTTTCAGGTTAAAGATTAACAACCACTTAGACGTCATTGAAGGGACAATGTGAGGAAGAAAAAATAAATTGTGTAAACAGTATTTTTCATGGAAATGGTTGACAAAGAAATGAAAATGTTGTGACATCAACTAGCATTGTGTTAAATTTTCTTTAATATCGTAACAAATTGCTGGATTAAACTTTGTTTAATTGTTAAAGTATTATTAGCTCTGGGTAAGATTTTATATATAATTAACCCAAAGTGGGAGAGTGAATGAAATAAGACCGTTCTGGTAGAAGTTTTAGGACGTGCCATTCAGGAAGCGCAGGGTACTCTTGTGTTTGTATGTGTAAATGTCAGTTCAAAACTGAAAGAAGTTTTATAATAAGTATACGGCAGGTATGCTTGCTTGGATTCATGTAAAGTCTGCTTGAAAATCTTTTGCCGTAACCGCCCCATAAGTTGAGCTAGTGTCTGTACACGTTTACTTCATTTAAAGTAAAACTTGTTAACTTAGTTTAAACTTAGTACAGAGCGGGACTTATTCCATATTTATGTTACCTGCATCAGGCTGTGTAACAATTAGTCAACTTTGTTTTGAAGCGCTGCTAAATTTTAAAATTTTATTACAAATTAATGAGCACAGGTCTACTTTCATCAATTTTTGGGATTGGAAACCATTGTTTTCTTTTTACCAAATAGGGTTTTCCTACGATTAAGACCCAATCTGAGTGGCCACTGCTTGGTTTTCGGAAATATCTTTTCTTAGGTACGAGGTGTGGCTATTAAATAACGAGACTATTGCTGTAAAACATTTTATTTTAAATTTATACATATTTAGTTATTATCACCTTCAATGTACACCCCTCCCACTACAACGCTCCATGCGGATTTACCATTGTTCGAAACAGTGCTGGAAGTCTTTTTTCTGTGAGCTCCTGCATGACGCGTGCCGCTTTTTTTTCACAGCTTCAACGGACTGAAATCGTGTTCCTTTTAATGCAGATTTGATTTTGGGGAACAGATAAAAGTCACATAGGGTCAGGTCAGGCGAATAAGGCGGATGGCCTAAAACTGGGATGTTGTACTTGGCTAGAAACATCTTGACAGACAATGCAGTGTGAGCCGGCGCGTTGTCTTGATGGAGAACTCGTGACTTCTTCTTCCACCAATCGGGTCGTTTTTTCCTTACTCTTTCACGGAGTTGAGCAAGCACCTCACGGTAGTAATGTTGACTAATTATAACCGATATTTTTATCCGTTTTGGACGTGGAATGGCGACACGGGCGGTCATCATCTCCGACGTCTTCTCGGCCATCTTGGAAACGCTTAAACCACCCAAAAACTCGCGCATGTGATAAACATTCATCGCCATAAACTTCTTTTAATAAAAGATAAGTTTCAGTAGCGGTTTCACCAAGTTTCATGTGAAATTTCACAATTCATTGCTGTACTACATGTACAGCATCATGTTTTCAGCAAAACGAAAGTAACACCTCTTACACAAACGACGGTTCCGGTCAGACAGATTTCTCTACAAACGCGTAAGACGCTGCAATCGAAAGAGACGTCTTTACGCTGCTGTCGGTGGTTAGGATTTGGCGCATGCATAGTTCTTCTGTAGCAGCATCAGTTTCGTTATTTAATAATTTCAGTTCTTGAGCAGATCTTGTTTTTTACAGTGGGTAATTTCAGCACCCTTCCAGAACGGCCAGTACATCTCTACGGCCAGAAACATTTCTTTGCTTTCCAATAGTTGGCTCCGTTAATGGCAAGAACTTAGTAGTGTCTGAAAGTATAACCAGAAATAGATGAAGATTACTATCCTGGCAGAATAGGGCGTAGAGGAAGAATATGGTCTGAGATGGCTGCACGTTGTAATAGTAGTTAATCTGGATATCTAAATGAGGGGATATTCAGGAGAAGTCGGACGCGCTCGTTAAGAAGACCCCAGTAGGCGATAACTCAAGCGGCTAAGTTCAGGAGCAACGAGCTTTACAATAGAAATGGGGCTGCATCTACAGTCCTCACTTCTTACGAACTGCAACTTGGACAATCAGTGTTCCAATCTGTAGAAAATATATTTCTCTCTGACAAGACAATCAAGATTAATCTCAAAGTATTGCCCACATACATACGAGGGTCGTTTGAAAAGTCCGTGCAAAAATAAAAACTACTTAATTTTTTGGGGTAAACCTTTTTTATTTTTCAACATAGTCTCCTTTTAGGCTTATACACTTCGTCCAACGCTGTTCTAGTTTGTTGATCTCTTCCGAATAATAGGATTTGTCCAAGTCTGAAAAATAGCCATTCGTTTCTGCAATCACCTCCTCGTTTGAATAAAATCTTTTTCCCGCCAGCCATTTCTTCATATTGGGGAACAAAGAGTAGTCCGAGGGAGCCAAGTCTGGAGAATAGGGGGGATGTGAAACGAGTTGGAACCCTATTTCCATTAATTTTGCGACCACAACTGCTGAGGTGTGAGCTGGTGCGTTGTCGTGATGGAAAAGGACTTTTTTGTGGGCCAATCGTGGGCGATTTTCTTGCATCTCGGTTTTCAAACGGTCCAATAACGATGAATAATACGCACCTGTAATAGTTTTACCCTTTTCCAGATAGTCGGTGAGGATTATTCCTTGCAAATCTCAAAAGACAGTCGCCATAATCTTTCCGGCCGAAGGAACGGTCTTCCCCTTTTTTGGCGCAGATTCCCCCTTGGTAACCCATTGTTTAGATTGTTCTTTGGTCTCAGGAGTGTAGTGATGTATCCATGTTTCATCCACAGTGACGAAACGACACTTAAAGTCCTGAGGGTTCTTCTGGAACAGCTGCAAACCGTCCTTGCAACACTTCACACGATTTCGTTTTTGGTCAAGCGTGAGCAATCGCGGCACCCATCTTGCGGATAGCTTTGTCATGTCCAAATGTTGATGCGAAATATTATGTACCCGTTCATTCGAGATGCCCACAGCACTAGCAATCTCACGCACCTTCACTCTTCTGTCATCCATCACCATTTCATGGATTTTATCAATAATTTCTGGAGTAGTAACCTCAACAGGGCGTCCAGAACGTTCAGCGTCACTTGTGCCCATATGGCCACTCCGAAAATTTTGAAACTACTTATAAACTGTTCTAATCGAAGGTGCAGAGTCACCATAATGTTTATCAAGCTTCTCTTTAGTCTCCTGAGGCGTTTTGCCTTTCATAAAGTAGTGTTTAGTCAACACACGAAATTCTTATTCGTCCATTTTTTGAAAATCACTCGACTTCCTCGATTCAAACGAATGCCAAACACAAAGAAATAGACCGATCTGGCTGAAACTTGGTGTGTGTTCTTCCAAGAGATGCTACTAACTAAACATAACCTCGATACGCGCCAGTGGTGCTATCTCTCTGACTTTGCACGGACTTTTCAAACGACCCTCGTATTTAGCTAACGATAACCTTTCTTTCAAATTACAGACCCTGCTTTGTGCAAGCAAAAACCTCCTCCATCTCCAGCTCATATTTAATATCACATTAACATTAAACATTAAGCAAAAGAGAATTTCAACTTTTGAAGTAAACAAGCCAATATTATTTTTATTAAAAGCAGGAAATTGACTGGCCATTCCCCTAGTACAAATACCAGCGGGCGTTTCATTTAAGTAGAAAACTCTTCATTTTCTTTTTACTTATTTTGCCAGCTTCTATTATTATTGAAAAACAATATAAAGCTAAGTAAGTACACTTTAACAGCTATTAATGGCCCACAAAAAATTTTTGTTTTTACACGTGAATTAGAAACAGTGTACAAAAGCTTTGCAAATCATTATAGAATGGATAAGTTACTGTATTTGCTTCCCTACCGGAATGCAGTCTAGTGGCATATGCCAAAACTTTCCCAACATATCACTGAGTGACAACTTTACATGTGCTCTTGATGAGTTTATATCTGAAACTATATTCAAACTGCATGTTTGTAAATGGATTTATTGTGAAAAATCATTATTTTCTAATATTTATTTAATTAGAAATTTTTGTTTTTCTCAAAATCTATTAGATCTGGGTTGTTGCAATAAAATTACAGTTATAAAGGAGGGTTTGCCCTTTATTTTAAAGAAAATTTGGGAATTTTATCTTTTGTAGAAAAAGAGAAAAAAATTGTCAAAGTTGGGTGTTTTTTCTAAGTTACGCTTTTTCGTGTAATTTTTTAACGATAAACTATTGTACAACTGGACCTGACGGACAGTTTTAATATGTAGGTAAGCCTTTATTAAAAAAAAAGCTTGCAATTTCTTGAAATTTGGTTTTCTATTAATTGATTTGAATTGGATAAAGCCGTATGAAGCTTTAAAACCGTGGCTTATTTATTTGCAAGATATATCGTGAGCTTGGTTTCTTTCTTAAGCCTACTGTATTTTTAAGCGTAAATGTACGAGGGTTATCTGAAAAGTTTCCAACCTAAACATGAAGATGGCAGCAATTTTCATCTAAAGTTGGGGGAAATGTGTGTGGCGCAAGCTTTGAATAGTACTCATTGAAATTTCAGCCATTTTGCATGCTCATTTTTTGTTTGACAATCATTTGAATGAGTCGTTGTTAGGGTTTTCACTAAAATGGAAAAAAAAAAAATTGAGAACCGAGTTGTCATTAAATATTTGTTTTTAAAAGGCAACACGCCCACGCAAAATCAATGATGAGTTGGAAGTTTTATAAGGAGACTCTGTACCCATCATTAACGACTGTGAAATTTTGGGTAGCTGAATTTAAACGTGGTCGAACCAGCTTGACTGATGATGAGCATTCAGGAAGGCCAAAAACTGCGACAATCACCGATAAAGTTGAAAAAAAGTTCACCCAATGGTACTGGAAGACCGTCGAATTAAGGCTGGAGAGATAGCAGAGGCTGTGGGCATATCAAAAGGACGCGTTTGTCATGTATTAACTGTAGAATTAAACATGCGTAAGCTATAAGCGCGTTGGGTGCCGCGTTTGCTGACTTTGGATAAAGAAACGCATTCGAATGAACATTTCCAAAGCACTTTTGGAGCAGTTTAAGCGGAACGAGTAAGATTTTTTGCGTCGATTTATATCTTGGATCCACCACTCTACTCCAGAGGCGAAAGAACAGTCAAAGCAGCGGGTTGCGAAGGGTGAATCTACTCCAAAAATGCAAAGACGGTTCGGTCGGCCGGGAAGGTGATGGCGACTGTTTTTTGGTATAGCCGCGGAATACTGCCAATCGATTATCTTCAAAAAGGTAAAACAATAACGGAAGAGTATTATGCATCATTACTTGATAAGTTAAAGGCAGAAATTGCAAAAAAAAAAGCGACCTCATTTGAAAAAGAAGAAAATGGTTTTCCGTCTGGACAACGCACCTGCTCACACTTCAGCAATTCCTATGGCTAAAATCCCTATCGCATTGATTGACCATGTATTCTCCAGATCTGGCCCCCCCAGTGACTATTTCCTGTTCCCTAACCTTAAAATTTGGCTTGGAGGACAGAGATTTTCATCGAACGAGGAGGTGATCGCATACGTAAACGCCTATTTTGCTGAGAAAGACGTCTACAATTATTTGGAAGTGTTAAAAAAAGTTAGAGCATCGCTGGAAAAAGCGTGTTGACTTTGAAGGAGACTATGTTGAGAAAAATAAAAATAAATCTTAAGAAAAAATGCCTCGTTTTTTGTTAGGTCGAAAACTTTTCAGACAACCTATATACGTATGTGTGGTTGGCATTCGACCTGAGTTAACTGTAGTAACAGACCACTATAGAGATGAATGGTATTTCGAACTTTCCTGCTGCATTAATTAGGTAAACGATTATGATTTCCAATGGGAATACTGTCATCCTCTGTTGGCAAAACCTCACCCTTCCCTGTTGGCTGGCTTCTATACTAAGTCTGGACAAATGTACACAGCGTCTCTCTACCCTCTCCTCACTAAGCCATTCCAGCAACCATTTCACTACCTTTGTAGCTGCTAGCTTGTTGGCAGGACAACTCTGCTGGACATTCGGCCTAAATGGAAGCCAACAGAGAAATAGGCCCGCCCAGAAGATTAGCTTCTCTAGCCGCCTCCGCATTTTCCTCTGCCTCTCACTCGTCCTATATCTCTTGTATCCTCATCCTCACAGTGGAATACAATATCTTCAGTGAACAGAAGGAAAATGGCAACTCTATTACCAGAATGTCTCTTTCGTTCTTCTCTCTCCAGTAAAGGGACTGCTCTGTTATTGCCGAAGCTGGTGGACAACCTGTCAGAAGCTACTTCTCTGTTCTATATTTATACAGACACGACACAACTATACTATCGCAATCTGTATTAAACATGTCGTTTTGAGATTTACCTTCTCTTTGGTTAACAGTATATTTATGGATTGTTACCTGTTAAAATATATGTACATTCTATTTGCCTCTCTTTATATACATTCCATATATGCATTCTTTTATAAATATCATTCAAATTATTTTATTATTGTCTGTAAAAGTAGCAAAATCTTTTGCTTTTACGCCGCAATCGCTATTCCTTAATTCTACCCAAGTGTTTTTCTAGAAAGTACTCTTTAGTGCAGCCATACTTAAAGGAATGTGCACAATATTTTATAGTTATTTATAAATTATAAAACAGTAAGTTAAGTAAACTGAAGCCTATTTTGACGGACGGTCAACACTTGCAAATGAATAACAGGACTAAGACGGATAGCCAACATAATTTACTTATTTACGGAGATCGAACCTTGCAGCTTGGTTTGCGGGCAAGGCTACTAATCCCTCGGTTCATGAAGAACGCGATTGAAGTGCATATGCATTATAATGCATAATAAATAAATAATGTAGCTACTTGTTCAGTAAAATGAAAGAATATTATTCGCTTACGCTCTAATCCAATGAAGGAAACATAATTTAATTAAAATTCAACGTTAACAGCATACGCTTCTATTTTTCGTCACGTTTAACTGCATTATTATACAACAATAACATTAACTTCAAATAATATTTTAATTTAGTTAATTTAAAGCGAGTGTGGACGTGATTTGCAATCTCTTGAGTTCAACATTCAGTGCAAACCACACAGATCTGACGATAACATTTAAGTCAGTTTACTGGTCCATACAATAACTTAAGCCCAAGAGAAAAATTAAATTTACTTATGTTTGTTTTAACGTCTTAATAAAGATCACTTCATACAGCTGAAGAGTACGATTGGTTACTACTATTGTTTAGACTGAATGATAAAAGAAGTCAAGGACGCTTTACATATTTCATTAAGGAGGAAGTATTTTTGAGCTGAAAGAACAGAACATTCAACAAGTTTTTTTTTTTGCCCTTCCATAATCCCCACTCAACCCAAAGTAGTACAAGGAGAATGATAAATTATGCCCAAGTCTTTACTTTATCACACGGATCAAATAGGAATCAATCCCCAAGTGCTTTCTTCTAGAATACTGATTTATGTTTTGGCTTAAAAAAGGTCACAAAAGTAGGTTTTCCCCCTATTGATAAAGACTATTCCACAAAATCCTCATGCAATAACTCTCTTAAAAGTAATTCAAACATAGAATTGGTCATCCAAAGGATCTAAACACATCAAACTACACTCCCAAAAAACTCAAACGTTAGAAACCTTTCAATTAGGTTATGTAGAAAAGAAATGCCTATGTACACAAATATAACAAAATAAAGGCCCGCCAAATATACAAAAAACAGGCGATTAACAATCGACTACCCCCACCCTTCAATCATCCAACTCATTACATCTGCAATGTTCATATTTCTCTTAGTAGCAGAAATAGCAAAACTTTATAAATGTGCAAAAATTACATAGAATTCGAGATATTAGGACTCCCTTTACTATTGCATCCACAATCCTCATATTTCTCTCCATTGTGTTGATAGTTATAGTCTATAATTGTGCCAAATTACATAGAATTCCGTACAATGCCATTCGAGATATTAAGAGTTAAAATTTAGGGAAAACGAAAAGACATTAAACTTTAACTCCCTAAATTTCCTTTACTATTGCATCTACAATCCTCATATTTCTCTCGATTGTATAGTTAGTCTTAGTCTACTATTGTACCAAATTACATAGAATTTCGTACAATAGAATTCGAGATATTAGGCCTTAAAGATTAGGGAAAACGAAAAGACACTAAACTTTAGCTTTCTATATTTCCTTTACTATTGCTTCTACAATCCCCATATTTCTCTCGATTGTGGAGATAGTTATAGTCTATAATTGTACCAAATTACATAGAATTCCGTACAATGGAATTCGAGATATTAGGATTTAAAGTTTAGGGGAAACGAAAAGACACTAAATTTTAACTTCCTATATTTCCTTTACTATTGCATCTACAATCTTCATATTTCTCTCAATTGTGGAGATAGTTATAGTCTATAATTGTACCAAATAACATAGAATTCCGTACAATAGAATTAGAGATATTAGGACTTAAAGTCTAGGGAAAATGAAAAGACACTAAACTTTAACTTCCTATATTTCCTTTACTATTGCATCTACAATCTTCATATTTCTCTCAAATGTGGAGATAGTTATAGTCTATAATTGTACCAAATAACATAGAATTCCGTACAATAGAATTCGAGATATTAGGATTTAAAGTTTAGGGAAAACGAAAAGACACTAAACTTTAGCTTTCTATATTTCCTTTACTATTGCTTCTACAATCCCCATATTTCTCTCGATTGTGGAGATAGTTATAGTCTATAATTGTACCAAATAACATAGAATTCCGTACAATAGAATTAGAGATATTAGGACTTAAAGTCTAGGGAAAATGAAAAGACACTAAATTTTAACTTCCTATATTTCCTTTACTATTGCATCTACAATCCCCATATTTCTCTCGATTGTGTAGATAGTTATTGTCTATAATTGTACCAAATTATATATTCCATGCGATAGAATTCCAGATATTAGGATTTCAAGTTTAGGGAAAATGAAAAGACACTAAACTTTAACTCCCTATATTTCCTTTACTATTGCATCTACAATCCCCATATTTCTCTCGATTGTGTAGATAGTTATTGTCTATAATTGTACCAAATTATATATTCTATGCGATAGAATTCCAGATATTAGGATTTCAAGTTTAGGGAAAATGAAAAGACACTAAATTTTAACTCCCTATATTTCCTTTACTATTGCATCTACAATCCCCATATTTCTCTCGATTGTGTAGATAGTTATTGTCTATAATTGTACCAAATTACATAGAATTCCGTACAATACCATTCGAGATGTTAAGAGTTAAAGTTTAGGGAATACGAAAAGACACTAAACTTTAACTTCCTATATTTCCTTTACTATTGCATCTACAATCTCCATATTTCTCTCGATTGTGTAGATAGTTATAGTCTATAATTGTTTTAAGACACCTTAAGAAAGTGTAGAATTATATGGAACTTATATTATTATGATTAAATTATTGTTTTGATGAACATTGTACGTGTCTGTGCGCAGTTAAAATTTTGTAAACAATGAAATCTCTGAATCAGTACTCGAGTAACCACAGAACTGTACCGGCGTTGTTAACTGGACCAGTGATTAAGTACAAATTATATTAGAATCATTTATATTATATGTACAGTTTAATAGCTATATCTTTGTGGTCATGCGATAGTTATAGCATCAATCACTGATATGATGGGGTAGTTTTGTAGCTGTCATGTCCTGCATCAATGGCCCGGGAGGAGTATAAAGGCAGTGCATGCTCTGCCCTCCACTATGAGGACATCATAAATCTCTCTCATACGTCCTTTACAGTCCTCTAATGTCACCAAACTAGTGTATGGAGGGTGCCTGAGCGCAAAAAGAATCGGTATAAAATTCAATTCCCACATCCATGGCTTCATACATTACCTGGCTTAAAAAGTGATACAACTAATAACTTGCAAGCTGAAAAAACCTTATTGCCAACATTTGCTAGCAGGCCTAGCTTTTCGACAAGGTCAGCTGGATAGGTTAGGGGTTTTGGAGCACCAAAGGTGTTAACCATTTGGTGCTGTGAATTTAATAGAATTAGGGAAGCTATTCATTGAAAACATAACTGTATATATTTTCGTGTCTAAGAGTTAATCTTTTTCCACTACTACTGTTCTATTTTTCTTTTTTATGTACCAGTATTTATACTTTATTCACATCGTTTTGTAGCCAACACCAAGTAAAGTTATGAGTTTCCATTTGATTTCATTTTATATTTTTATACCAAGCTTGTAACCGTTTTTTTTTACCTTTTTTTAAAGCTAGATACATTTCTTTTATTTATTGTTAAGTCAATCTGGACATGAAAATACTTTTAACAGTTTTACGCCGAAATTGAAATCCACATTCTGAAATTTCACATATAAAACATTTTTAGCACCAGCTGTGTATTTAAAACAACCTTCCAGCTAAGATAAACTTTCAGTAGGTTTCAGGTAAATCTTGTTTTCATCCTATCATCTTCTAATCTTTGTATTTTGTGCAGATGCTTTTTTCCAATGATCTCTTAGTCCAAGTTAGTAATTTAAGTAAAATAAGAACTATTTTTTTCAGGTTAGCTTTTAGTCTATCAACTGCTGTTTTGAAAAAAAAGAGACGGATAGCAATATACTTGGATAAAACACTAATTTAACCAATGCTTGGCCTAATGGAATAAATAAAATCCGAACACTTCTCAGCTGCTAGCCTCTCTTAACTGAACATTTATTTCAATTTTTTGTTTGGGTACCTTAACTGAAGAGGACACTTAAAGGTAACATTTTTCTTCTTCTCAAAATTATTCTCTTTTTTTCTTAAAAAATTAAGTTGTATGCTATCTTCTTTTTTAATTTTTATCGGAATCCAATCTTTCATGCTGTGTTTTTGTCTACTTTATCACAGGTGGGCTCTTTCAACTACCTAATTAGGTGACAACGGAGGCGACTAGTAAACAAACTTTACTTTAAATTTGTTTTATTAACCTTTAAATTAAATGCAAGGGCTAGACCGAGTATCGAACCCATTTACCAACAATACGAGGGGGTACCCAAAAATAACCGGAATTGCGTTGCCGCGCATGGAGCTTATGTAGTGCGCATTTCTGCCGCTAGACGTGTATAGCGCAATTCCTTGCCAGTTCAGTCCTGCCTGTGTTGTCTGCCTGGCTTGTTCTGTTCATCTGCAGTGATTGTTTTTACCAGCGCTGTTTTGTTCTTTTTTCGTTTTTTATGATGGCAAGTTTAAGTGAACAACGTGCAGCTCTGAAATTTTGTTTTCTACTCGGCAAAAATGCTGCTGAAAGTGTTTTAATGTTGAAAGCAGCTTACAAAGATGACGCTATGGGAAAAACTCAAGTATACGAGTGGTTTACTCGGTTTAAAAATGGCGACATGTCGATTGATGACAAACCTCGTTCTGGACGTCCATCAACTGCCCGAATCGACGAAAATGTTGAAAAAATTCGAGAGCTGGTGTTCACAGACCGTCGACAGACAATTGATCAACTGTCAGAGAGTAGTGGGTTATCTTGTAGCTCGGTTCAGCGAATTTTAACGGAAGATTTGGGGATGAAAAGGGTTGCTGCCAAGTTTGTTCCTCGAGTTCTGACTGACAATCAAAAAGAACATCGAGTTGAAACATGTCGTGCTTTGAAACAACAGCTTGAAACTGATCCAGACTTACTGTCAAAGGTCATTACTGGTGATGAGTCATGGTGCTATGGTTATGACCCAGAAACAAAGCAACTGTCGAGCCAATGGAAGACGTCATCTTCACCCCGACCAAAAAAATGTCGTCAAGTCAAGTCAAACATCAAAACAATGCTGATTTGCTTTTTTGATGCCAAAGGCGTAGTCCATTCAGAGTTTGTCCCCCCAGGTCAGACCGTCAATCAAACCTTGTATTTGGAAGTTTTGAAAAGATTGCGCAATAGTGTTCGCCAAAAAAGACCCGATTTGTGGCAAACAGGAGACTGGTTCTTCCACCACGACAATGCACCTGCACACACAGCCATCTCTGTTACACAGTTTTTGGCTAAAAATGGCATGGTTCCGCTGCCCCACGCACCTTACTCGCCTGACCTGGCTCCGTGCGACTTTTTCTTATTTCCACGCATGAAAAAGGGCATGAAAGGTCACCGATTTGACAACATTGAAGAGGTCAAGAAAAAAACGAAGAAGGAGCTGTCAGCCATTTCTAAAGATGACTACAAAAAATGTTTCGAACAGTGGAAGCACCGGTGGGACAAATGTATTAGTTGTAATGGAGAGTATTTTGAAGGGGATAAGGTTGTTCTGTAAAAAATTTGTAAATAAATAGCTTTTAAAAAATAATTCCGGTTTTTTTTGGGTACCCCCTTGTACATCTTAGCGTGAATGTGTTTAATGGCATGAATGATTTTATCAGTGTACTTATATTTATTGCGAGAATGTTGGTATGAAAGATTTAGGCTTTTAATCCGGGGTTGAAAGAAATTTATAAAAGTATTTCAACCCCCCCCTCCTCAGGTTTAAATTCATTTAGGATTAGGTCACATTTAGAGTGTGCAGGAACATTTGTTAAAAGTACTGCACACTTGAGTTAGATTCTACGAAATAGCCTCCTTAGGATAGACTATATACATGAACTAGATTAAGTCGTTGTTACATATGTTATATATTATGATATAAGTCGTTACAAACATATTTATTAATAGTTAAAGCAAAACCCAAAATACTTTTAATTGCTTGAATTTTGAAAAATGTTAACTTATGAACATAAGGGATGGTACAATCAAACCAAAACGCATTCCCCCTCGTCGGCTAGATCGATGATGTAAGAGGGGAGCGCGGTCTGCATCCGATAGCCTAGGCTTCACCCTGCCTTGCTGAGCAAGATATGTGTGTGGCAGCCCAATAGGTACCATCAGTGGCCTGGCCTTTATGTGAGAAAAGAAAATGTGTAGTAGGCGCTAATGGCCACAGACGTCGATGCGCCGGGGGGGGGGGAAATACATCTTAGCTTTGCGGACCTCTCCTCTTAACCGCTCGGCTACCGTAGCGTCTTGGTTTTCTAAAGATAATTTCTTGGTATCAGTGTTTTTCGACTTAGTAACAGTGTATTGAATATTCTAGCTTTGTATCTTTGATTTAATCCATGTTCTATCTTTTGGAAGAGAGAGTAGATTGTCAGATGTATCGATTAAAACTCGACATACACGATCTATCAAGAAGTTTTCCTTGATAATGAACTTTAGAATATAATGCTCCATTACATGACATAAAAAATATTTTCTGTTTTTAAATCCCTTAGCTCTTTTTCATGGTTATGATAAGTTCTTTCTGGCCACAAAACTTCTGTCTCTTGGGGAAAATAGAGTTGTATTAAAAAAGAATGTAGAGGATAAGAACTAAAGAGGGAACAAGTTGTACAAAGAAGGGATGAGTAAGATAGATCTCCGAACAACTTTGTGATTGGGGGAAAATTAAAAACTCCAGCAAGTATTCTTTTTTGGTTTTTCTTTTTGAATTAATTATTTTCACAGTGTTAACGTTGTAATTGGGGTAAGTTAATTGCCGTCTTTTTTGTTTTTCTGTTAGTGAAGTGTACAAATAAATTATAAAGTTTAACCATTTAGGTTTTCGTTTATTTTATTTTTCATTTTTTTTAAACAATGTGTAAACAATAGTATTACCAAAAACTTGAAATACATTTCAGTGTAGATTAGAGTATATTTCAAATAAGTTTTTGTGGCGGTGCAAATGTTCTGTGTAGGTTAATGGTATAAGACATTCAGTAAAAGCTATGGTTTCTTCAACCTTTTTAATTTTACGGACAACTAAGCTTGCACTCACTCGCCATTTGGTTTTTACAATCGTTGGCTTTTCTTCAGTGGTCTTTGAGACATTTCCTTAATACGTTTAAGACCAATTTCTCACATCATCTAAAAAATGATTGTCAAAATTCTTGTATCTTGAGTTTATTTGGAGGGTTGATGTCAGCTGGTTGTAACACTTGAATATATGTATAACTGTCTCTTTGGTGCTTTATTTTACGATATTCTTTGTATTGTTTGAAATATTAAGTAAGTTTATTTTATTTTGATCATATCCAAGCTTAGTTCTGTTAAGATAAGAAATACATTTGTATCTATATATTTGATAAAAATTAAACTTTTCTGTTTCTAGAATAAGTGGTGATTCGAGAACGTTGTTTAACACTTCCCAAGTGGTTTACAGATTGGTTAGATAGAATGGCTAGCATGGCCACAAGGAATTGAACCACTAAAAGTGTCAGGTCCGTATAAAATGTATTTATTATAATTTTTGTTAACTTTAACAAATAACATCCCTTTGGATGGATTTCATAATAAATTTTTTTTCTTTTCTGATCGGTGAGATGAGCAGGCTGTATTCTGTATTGTTGGCTCCAGCAATAAATTGTAAAAAGAAGGGATCTATGTATTCTCTATTTTGGGGACATATTTTCGCCTTACATATTATTGGAAACAAATAAAGATAAAAACTAATAAAAAATGCGTGTAGTGTAGATGCCATTATTCATAACCAAGTCACGTGTAATTTCAAATATATATTGAATTCTATGTACTTGCTAGGCATACTTACAATCCTTCTCTAATACTAAAGTCATCTTTACATATCTCCAGACCCAACTTCAAATATATATGTTCTTTTGAATCATACAGCTTATAGTTGAAACTTTAAACTGTATGGCCCCTCAAAAAATTGGTTGTTCCACGCTAGATGATTAATAATTTGGAGGATTTACAATTGAGCGGTTTACTGCACTACTTGATCAACTGCATAAAACAAATAATGGAAAAATGCGATGAAATACTAATTTATAAAAGAGGCAACTTTGTGCCAGAACAGAATAATACTACAGGAGAGGTTAGATTAGATTAGATTTAGATTTTAAGAAGCGGAATGGGACCCATGCCCCATGGCACCACAGCCTCTAGAGGGTTATTGTGCCATCCCCTTTGGGGATCTAGTAGAGGAAACCTCCCCTACTAAAGAGATTGAGGACTTTCCCTACCAGTTCCTTCTGCGCTACTATCTCCTTAGGCCTCAGAGTTCCAAAGATATCGTAGCGCAGTCTCTCGAGTGCAACGCTATCGAATAACAGATGAGAGGCCGTTTCCTCCTCTTCCTGGCACAATCTGCACAGCGGTTTCGAGCTAATAAGCCCCACTTTGTACAGATGCTTCCTGAACCTACCGTGCCCAGTGAATAGGCCTGTAATCAGAGTAATGTGATTTCTGCCCAAGCCCAGAGTCTCTTTGGTTCTTTGTTTGCACAACAAGGGCATGACACTCTTGCCGTGTTTAACCCCAGGAAGCGTCACCCAGTGCTTTTTTCATGTTCTCTCCAGATCCAATCTCTGAGAGCCTCACGAACTGCATCCTTGGTGATCCCCCGGACAGGCTCCGGGCCGATGAAAGGAGTTATAGCTCCATTCCTGGCCAACTGATCAGCTAATTCATTCCCCTTAATCCCCACATGGCCCGGCACCCATTCCACAATAAAGTGCGACAAGAGAAGTTAGGCAACGCACTATAAGTGCATCAGGCAACAACGTGCAGTTCCTCTTTTGAAATCATTGTAAATCAAAATTGCCATTACACAAGATTAAGTTGTAAATTTACTTTGTTAGAGAGGGAAGCGATTGGGAATGAAATGTTGGAAAATAATGAATTGGTTCCTCTTTCCCAAATTAAATATTGGAATGGGATCCCAGTAAAAGTTTTAAATACTACCAAAAATGGACGCCGGCCCCTCACTTACACAAAATTATAGCAGAGAAATAAACAGAATGCAAAGTTTTTGTTGATTTGTATTGTAATAAATGTCCACCATACTGAGTTATATTCGCAGCAGTCGGTTGGGTATGCAGTCTGCACTAACACAAACACACACACACAAACACACACATAATTTAGGTATATTTTGTAAACTGTTAACAATGGACATCCAGAGTACGCAGATCTCTGGGAGAGTGTGAGGTCTTACTGACTCTGCGATTGTCCTCTAGTTGTAATTAGTTCTAAATGATATATACATGGGTTACAGACTTCTCACTAAACCATTGGAACAATAGCATTCCACAAAATACGGATTTTCCTCTTCGTCGTCCAACAGAAATGTTGTGATGGTAGGAAATAGTGAGTGGTGGCCCTCCCCCCTTCCATACGAGTAAAACCATTCTCAATAGAGTTAAGTCCGAGTTTTCGAAACGAGGGTGTGATAAATAACATTAAACAATAGCCAACTTCGCATAGTTTTGAAACTGGACGTTCACAAATTCATGGATCTGCACAGAAGTTAGCTGTAAATGGAATGTGTAATACAACAATCGCGTTAGATTTGTTTATTTCTATATCATTACTGAAAGCCCTTTTATGTAGCCAGTCTATAATGGCTTATGTGCGTGTCTAACCCTAAATTTCCCTTTCTTGGATAGAACGTATGGAAAATTACTTCATCCAAACATAATGTCCTGACTTTTTTTTTTACTTTTAACATACCAGCGATATTTACAATTACAGATTCTAATGGGTAAAAACATCTTTTGAATATTCTTAAAAATTAAGCAATCTGCTTTCGGCTGTGTACGAAAAAAAGAAGGAACATTAGATGTTATAAATATTTAAATACCATCCGGAGGCCAGCAGTGAACAAAGCCCCGGGCGCTAATGACCTCAGATGTTGACTCAAGCTGGAGTACATAAGCACACAGGACAGAAGACACACCAACCTTACATGTAACAACCCCTGAAGATAACCTATTCCGTAGGTCTAAAGTTTGGCAAAAATTAGGGCTGAAATTGGCAATATTCTTTCTTCCTTCTGAATTAATGAATCAGTCACCAAAAACTATGAACTCTATACTATATAATATGATTATTATTCTGTATGATATAGAATTTTTTCGATAATAAAAATCTGCGTTCAACAAAATTTATTGACTTCTTTTTATAAAGAGATAAGAAAAACGAAATACTGTGAACCGATACAATAATATTCCGCCAGGGCCTAGCTTTTCTAACATACTGAAAGGAATCGTTATTCCTAAGATCGATAGATTAGAGAGGAACGGAATGGTGTATGACCAGTCCAAAACAAACAAGTCCTGACATGCTCCTATAAAGAAAAACAAGCACAATTAACAAAAATTTCAATATCCACCAAATTTTGGTCTTGTAGATTACTAAGTATCTGTTAAGATTGACTACAACATTCTCTTTGTAGTGCAGCTATTTCCGTGTGCCTTGCATGATCAAACATTACGCCAAAACTCATTAAACTATCTTTCAAATCAGAGTAGTTTTTATTTGGTTTTGGTAATTTTATTAAATTTATTCAAATAATTTTCTGTGTATTCAATTTTTTTTTCAGTTATTTTGAAATCCTTAAAGATGTTCCGGTTTCAAAATTAGTAAAACGTTTATATTGATTTCCTCTACAAGTTATCTTCGATCCCATAAAGGAAACCACTGACTTGTTTCCTTTACGATTTACTTCCACGTACATTCCCTATTATTTTTACTTGACGTCCACATTAACAAATATTCAAAAAAGAAAAATTATACAAGTAGAGAGGTATCTATAGAACGCCAGAATGTATAAAATTTTAACAAGATATTTTTAATATAAATATTTTAGAGTTAGAGTGCAATATAATAATAAACATTTTTCTTTTCAATGATGTAGCCAAAATAATAATAATAATAAATAATAATCAGTAACTTTGCAATAAGAATGTGAAAGATATTCCTAATTGATGAGGTAAGTTAATAAATACCAAACTGCATTTCTGTCAGAATTTCTAAAAAGTAATATTTTCAATAAATAATTTTTAATAAAAATTGCAAAGAGTTTAGAGTAAACATTAAATAGAAAATAACTCGATTGTAAATAAAGCTGTATTCATTGAGTATTCAAATGAATGGGTAATAGGTTTCTATTAAATGTCAAAGAAAGAATTTCAAATCATTGCATCAATATTCCCAACGTCAAGAAATGCAAGTAACAAAATCAATAATTGCGTTATTAAGATGCGTCCTCATTAAGGCAATTCGTCAAGAGGGTGGCCATTCCTCCTCCAAGACTATTAGCCCAAAGAAAATCAAGTCAGGTAAGGTTCAAAATCGCCAAAAAATCACTGATAGATTTTGGGCCAAGAGGTGTAAGTTTGTTTGTTTGTTTTGGGGTTTTGTAAGGTGCGCAACAACAAGGGTCCTTTGCACCTAAACTATACTGTAGAATAGACACTTTACTACACAGCCTAACCTAGTCAATCTGATCGATACAAACCTAACGGTTGGCCTAACTCCTATTTTCTTCTAACCTAACTAACTAATGTTGGGGTGGAGTACTCGATATTCCTCGCACCCCATAGAGATCTAACCTAAATTTTAAAAAAACCTATTTACACATTTATATGTACACTCATATACTCATCTTATTAATTACATTCATCCTAATAAATACAATCATCCTAATAAATACATTCATCCTAATAAATACATTCATCCTAATAGTTATATTCCTATATATACATTGAGTGGAGTACTCTATATTCCTCTCACTCATTTACAATCCTAAATCTATTTACATTTACGCAGCCCATTCATACGCGTGCCAGGGTGCCAATCCCGACACAGACCCACCCGTCCTAGAAAGCAGTGGCTCCCGAGAAAGTGCAGGAAGACGTCCTGCGAGACAAGAAGAGTGTAAGTTTGTGTTTACAAATTGACCAAAATGATGAAGCTTCGTTTTAACAATTGGATAAATAAAAAAATTTAAAAAAATATCATAGCAAAAATAAAGATATGCGCAAGAAGAACCTGAGGAATATAAGACAAGAAGAAGAAGATGATGTAGCTTGGAGACGAAGCAGCTTTTTGACTCTTCTAGGTTGCAAAAATACATTTTAAAAAGAAAGAAGAGGAAACCTGCTTTAACAATTTGAAGTCAATAATCCCATGAAAGATTTTACTGACATTTTGGTTTTGTGTCCATCAAAATCTCGTTCTTTCTGGTGCAGATATTCTAGCACTTAATAATATCACTTCTCTTGCAAAATATTTAACAGCACTACTTCAAGTTCAGTCTAAAAAAATAATATATATATTTAAACTAAAAACAAACATTCTATGGCAGGCACATTATAAATACGCACATTTGTAAAGTATTTTTTTCTCCCCCCTATTTAAATTTTTTTTGTGAAAAAGACGGCATAGACTGACACCGAGAATGGTCGGTGGAAAAACAATTTTAAAGTGAACATACGACCAGTATCCCGCAGTAGGCTAGCAGCTGTCGGTTGGTGTTATGTGGTTCTAAAAGGATGGGAATTCATTTAGAGAGCCTGCAGACAGATATATAGCTTGTAATGTATCCAACTAGAGGATACTTCAACCTAGCAAAACCCACATATTCTTTCTGCTTCAGGCTTCCTTCCCATACCAATAAATAAACGGTTATTTTTCCAACAAATGTTCCTGGAGTCTAGAAAATCAACATTCTTCTTATGGAGAATTTACCGAAGGAAAGAAACATAAAAAAAGTTGAGCTTTTTTTTATAGAGGCTGATGTTAGTTTGTAAATTCCCGGTGTTTTTATTATTATTGTTATTCAGGATTTTTTGTTCAGCTGAATCAGATCTATATTAACAACTCGAAAGTATTTGAAGCCTCACAGTTAGCTGATCCTTTTGAAGTACTAAATACATTTATCTGTTCTCCTCCCTCGAATTCCAAAAATCGTTTCCATTTGTACATCTTTTATGTTCAGAAAAAAATCTTTATGAACACATACTACTCCTGTAAATCTAGCAGTTATATTTGGAACTTTTTTTGTATATAAATACGGTGCAAAAACTGTTTTTATAGAATTAGCAAATTGATCTTCTAGAAAGCAAACGACTTCTTATAAAAAAGTTTTGAAAAAGAAAGTGGCAAATAATAATATTTCAAATGGCATTAACCTGGTCTTTTGAACTCAAATTTTGACCTGAGGCTCAGAAAAATAATTAACATCGCCGGCTTTCTACACACAGCACAGTTATTTAAAAATAATTTTGATTTATTTTTTTATTAGAATAGATACATACGTCATCTCTTTCAGAATTATTGGAAAATATGGGGGGGCCACCTTTTTGAGGAATATAGTTAATGTTCAAAGTTAAGGAAGTTGACGCTTTCAGAGCTTGTAATCATTTGCACATTGTATATTGATTGGGATCTGCTTGAAGTAGCAGAACATTCTAGTTCATGTTTTGTCCATTCTTCGCAGGACTTCTGATGGATTTTTTATATTTATTTTACACAGGGATATTCCTGGCACCAAGACGATCCATACATTGACCTGAATCGACCTTCAGATTAAATATTAATAGACACAGAGCAATGGAGGGCACCCAATCATCTCTTTTGAGTAAGTCCAGACTTCTTTACCAACTAGGAGTTTAAAGCATGGCGTCGTATTATACGCTAGTAGCCCAGGAAAAGCCTTTACGAATAGCAACTTCTGCATTCGCTAAAGGAACGACACAGCTTTCGTCAAACGATCAGTGTGTAGCAGATAAGTCAACATTGAAAAGAGATACTGATTCAATATGTTCAACTGGATTTTAACCAACATTTATTGGTAAATTTATAGTTCACAAATAATTCTCTAGCAAAAAGTACAGTCGATGTTTAATTCGATCAATTTAAAAAAAAAAATAGATTTGCCTCATAACAAATACACCGAATAATTGGTAATAACCAAACTTTTCTCTAAATTCCGGATCAGTGGACAAAAAATCTATTTCTTTGTCCACTTCTTTCTTCCTTTGAAATTTTTGAACCAAATCATTAGCCCGCTCAACCAAAATAGCAATAATAATAATAATTCTGCATTTAGTAAAATAATTGCAATTTTGGAGTGCAGTTGATCAAATAACTTTGCAGTACATTTGACTCTTTGTTGATGATTATTGGGTAATCTAAGTACTTTTAACACTCGAGATTAACTTTATGAGTGTTTTTTTTTAAATGTTAAATGCGACTCAAAACTAACGTCACGAAATCAAAATATACAGTATTTACTCTAAGACGAAAAATCCTACCTCCCATCATCTTGAACCAAATTCCTATACCAACTGTGGACAAAGTACGCTACCTTGGACTGTACCTAGAAGCAAACGGTTGACATGGAATCCCTCATCTTAGACTGAAAAGACAAGAAACTAACCAACGCTACAAAACTTCTCGCCAGACTACTTCACAAACGATCTAAACTTACTTAAACCTGCTGATACTGCGACCTTTTTGGTCATACGGCATCGAAGTATGAGGATCCACTAAGCGTTCCAACTCACTACGCATCCAGACTTTACAATCAAAAATACTACGAAAACTACTTGACGCTCCATTCTATATTTCTAACCTCACCACACATAATGACCACAAAATCCCTTTCATTAACGACCTTACTAAAACTCGTTTCTTAAAATTTCATTCCTTTACAGCAGCTCATCCTAATCCTTTAATTGAACACCTATCTTCTTTCGCAATACCAGGTAATCCTCCAAGGAGATTGAGGAGAAGATGGCCCCGCGATCTATTCTCCTCATAAGAGCAGTATAGTGATCTGATCATGTTAATGGAGTGTCGCCACTGGGTGCCTTCTCCAATCTTCAATTAAGTCACTATATTACATCACATTTGCTTGTTGCAACAACCGTTGCAGTCGCAAATTTCAATAAAAGATTAAAAAAAATGTTAAAGCAAATTTTGAAAGATTTTTCACATTTATACTCATTTTCACTAGTTTTTCGGAAACTTGAAACAGAATATTCCAAAAATGAAAGCAAAAGTCAGTCGCACGACGATAACTACTCGTCACATTAATGATGATTTAGTGGGAATTTAAAACTTGTGCTCATAAAGTTGTGTCGCCAAGGAGATTGTGCTCTTTCAAGCAGAAATATTTCTAAGAGAAAAGTAAATAATTTCTCGCTAGTCCTTGGTCTTGAAAAACTCGGCCGTACAGTCGAGGGCCTTTTCTTAGGCACCCCTATTTGACTTCCCTCCTTGTAGTCATTCTATGGAGGGGAAATAAATAAAGATTTACCAGCTTTACTTTCTTTTTTTTTGGAAGAGAATTTAAGTACTTCCGTCGTTTCTTAAATGAATTATTTTTATCAAATGTTACCTAACTTAAATTATCGTACTTCAAATTTTTGTTATAAGAAGCTTATGAAGCTACTTGTCGGCTTCTTTTATAAATTACAACACTCCTTTTTGCCCACTTCTTTCTAATTTCAATTTAAAGCAGAAGCATTATATCATTGGCAAAAATAATTAACTCGAAGCTTTGCCCTTTTTGTTAATACATAATTACTTTCCCATTATTTTCTTAATTAATTAATGAATATAGCTAAATACATTTACCCTCTCATTCACTTTAATTAACAGCTATAAATATTCAGCCCAAAAATTTTAAGTCGGGCGACATTGTTTTGAGAGTTATTTTAATGAATTATTCAACGTACACTAATTTTTCACTTTTAATAACTTTAGTACAACAGGTGTAATGTTCCTTGTTTGGTTAAACTTCAAGATTTTACAAGACAAGGGATGATACAATGTTAACTTTTAAATCAGTTGATTAATATTAAATTATGTTTTTTATTAACTTTTTTTAAAAAGTCTTTATTTTCAGATCGTGTCGTAGTTAGCATATCTATTTTACCCAATGGCCTTGTTGGGAACCAGTTCAACGCCAGTTTGAGGAGGATGATTCAGAACTGAAAGGATGCCCACAAATAGGCTGGTACTCTTTCCTAACACTGGCACATTTTTTGGAGGCTGAAGAAGTCTTTTGTTTACTTTATCTCAGTTTCGATCTCCTCAAAAGTATTATTGGGTAACTATCGAATTTAAAATGAAGTTTAATCAAAACTTGCATTCAACTGCAACTACTTTTTGCTGTGATATTTACCAGCTTTTTACTGTGCACTCGATGATGGCACCATAATGTCTGAAAGTCGCATAACTCATGTCCATTCCAGGACTATGAAGGCAGCGGGATGAACATCCCTTTTTCAGTAAAGATCTCTAATTTCAGAGATCTTTAAAACAAGAAGCAAACAAACAAAGCTCAGTTATCTACATTTGAGATTTAAGTATGTCCAATTATCCTATACAAATATCTGCACGAAACATTACTTTGATCGAAAACATTTTGGAATTCTAGGCTTCGTTATTTACACTTTTGGATTGGCTTTAATTCAACTCAAACCTTTTACTTAAGCCAAGAACTAAACCCTGTGGAAGGAGTAGAGAGAAAATGCATTGCCTTCAAGATAAACAGAACTATTAAGTATTTTGAACGTTTATTTGAACCATTAAAGCACGTATGTTCATTGTATCCATAGATCGATTTCTGACCTTTACCTATCATCAGTTTGGGGTATTATTTGACGTCACATTTTTCCTGATCTTTTGAAGTTTAAAATGTTTGAACAAATCTTGTTAGTCAATATCTGTTTGCCAATTTGCCAGCTTATAGTGTTCCAGCTAGCACTTTTAAATTAAAAAGAAAACTCATTGCAATGTACATCAATGCATTATTGTAACTATTAAGTTGTCTACAGATACACCTAGTTAAAAACTATTGTAAGCAATAAATTTGCGAAATATTTGACTGCCAAATTGCACACTTTAGGTTACGGTTCAGAATACGCCACATCATTAGATAAATGCTTGTTCAACATCTTGATTAGTTTCACATTTTCAACTTCTTTAGAAATTGTTTCAATATTTGAGAACACGGAAAATGCTTCATCTTATAAAGTTTCAGTCGTTAGGTGAATAAAAATCATCAACATTGCAGGCTCACTCCATTATTCAGTAGTATTCATCAGTTATTCTCGTTCTAAAATATAAAGTATTTTTTAATATTATTTTTTTTCAATATTTTAAATATCACTTTTGCTTTTTAATAAATAAAAAAAAGAAAGCAATCACATAAATATTTAGAAGGCTTTTCCAATTTTCCGGCTTGAAACAAACTTCTGTAGATTTTGATGTAAAATTTGTGTAGCGTCGTGAACTTTTTCTCGAAAGTAATTTTTCTTTTATTTTTTTCACTACTTGAAATTAAATAAAACAAGAACTGACATAAAAAGCGACCAACTTATGAATAATAAGCAGTTGTCTGGACAGGTTGAACTTATTTGACGTGAGTATTTTCGGAACCAGTTAATTTGACTTTCAACTAATTTTATTTATAGAAATGTTTAAACTTTAACGAAAAGAGTATTATTTTATTTATTATTACAATTTATAGAAATAGAAATTTATAGCCTAGGATTTGCTGGAGTAGTGAAGATGTAGTTAACATTCTTCGTAAGTATTAGTGATGGATATGGTAGTGTTGGACAATCTGGTATCCAGTTGGAGAAATGGTTGTTGAACCAGAGGATTTCTGCAGAAAAGAAAAACGTCAAAGAGTATTCGTCATTTGGATTTTGATGCTTCAATTATTTATTAAAACAGAGTCAATTTAGAATAAGTTAGAATTGTAAAATGGATTATCAATGGATTAATTATTTATTAAGTTCAAAGTTTAGTTGAACCCTTCTGTTCAAGTCTAGTTAGTACAGATAGGAGAAGGGTCTCTTGTGTTCTGATAGCAACATCGATTGTCCTGCCAAGTTAGTAGTTTATGAGTCTGCATCCCAAAGTAGGACCTATACTGGGAGTAACGAATCTTTTCTGAATCGCCCGAATGATCAGTCTTTGTGGCTGCATGATCGTCCAGTGAGTCTCGGTAATAAGTGCACTATTTCATTTCTTTCTCATTCTCCAGTTCGACGCTGTGGACGTTCAAATCGTTGGCATTCCAAAGAAGATTGCTGGGAATTATAATTCATGATCGTGTGTTTGGGATTGATTTCTGAAATCAGAGAAATGAACAGTTTGATGAGAGAAGTAACCAGAGACTTGCATTCAGAGATGGCAGTGGTAATATCATGAGATATGTAGGAGACACTCTTTGTTTGATGATCTAATATCTGGATGCAAACTATTAAGGACTGATCATCTCCTGGCTGCTATCTTAATAAAGAACAGTTTGACTCATCCCCAAATACTTTGTTGCAGCAAAACCCATCTAATCAGCTGCAATGACTGCAACTATTTTTGGTCTCGATTCTATTTTGGTTTGCCTTCTCAATAAATCTATTTTATCAATGGACATCCAAACATTCTTCCCGTCTCTATTGGCAAACTTTTCTTACTGTTGCAGAACATTCTCAGTTGGTCTGTCGTACATCTAATCCACGGGGACGTACAGTTCTGGATGTTCTTTTAAACTTAATCTGTGCGATGTTCTTTTTGTAGAAAGACCTACATTCTGGCCAATATGCATTGTCCAAATAAACTTATATACTGGACGACTCGATCTCTCTTTGGATACGACATCCATTCAAAAAGACATCTCTTTCTCACTTATTGACTAAAACCCAACGCTCCTATCCCTCGAGGTGCAGTGCCCATATGGGAGCTGGATATGTGTTAAACAAAATAAAAATTAAGTATCCGAAATTCTCTCTTCATAGAGTGACAGAAAGTTGAGCTTTACTAACTAGGTCATACTCATATAAAACATCAAATTTTTACCACCGTTTTTAAAATATGGATTCAAATTCCATTTCTCAAGCTGACTTTTTAAAGAAAATAAGTTGGTTAATGATGAATACATATAATTTTTTTAAAATAAGTATTTACTTATCTATCAATAGTTTTTAAATACTCTGCGTAATAATATTTATTACTAGCACATACTCCAGCATTCAGAGATGATTGACAGTTGGCCTCTATCTTGAAGTTATTGTGTAAATCTATGAAGCAGGAACTGAATTTGATTGATTGAATTGCTTACCAAATGCTTTCGTCCTACAATCTTGGTAGTATTGATTTTTACAGCTAAATGTACAATCTTTGAAAGCTCCCCACTAAAGCTACAATCTTACAATCTAAATTTTCAACGCATTTTCTGGAACATTGAAATACAAGGACTACGAGGGTCGTTTGAAAAGTCCGTGCAAAGTCAGAGAGATAGCACCACTGGCGCGTATCGAGGTTATGTTTAGTTAGTAGCATCTCTTGGAAGAACACACTCCAAGATTCAGCCAGATCGGTCTATTTCTTTGTGTTTGGCATTCGTTTGAATCGAGGAAGTCGAGTGATTTTCAAAAAATGGACGAAAAAGAATTTCGTGTGTTGATTAAACACTACTTTATGAAAGGCAAAACGCCTCAGGAGACTAAAGAGAAGCATGATAAACATTATGGTGACTCTGCACCTTCGATTAGAACAGTTTATAAGTGGTTTCAAAATTTTCGGAGTGGCCATATGGGCACAAGTGACGCTGAACGTTCTGGACGCCCTGTTGAGGTTACTACTCCAGAAATCATTGATAAAATCCATGATATGGTGATGGATGACAGAAAAGTGAAGGTGCGTGAGATTGCTAGTGCTGTGGGCATCTCGAATGAACGGGTACATAATATTTTGCATCATCATTTGGACATGACAAAGCTATCCGCGAGATCGCTTCGTCACTGTGGATGAAACATGGATACATCACTACACTCCTGAGACCAAAGAACAATCTAAACAATGGGTTACCAAGGGGGGAATCTGCGCCAAAAAAGGCGAAGACCGTTCCTTCGGCCGGAAAGATTATGGCGACTGCCTTTTGGGATTCGCAAGGAATAATCCTCATCGACTATCTGGAAAAGGGTAAAACTATTACAGGTGCATATTATTCATCGTTATTGGACCGTTTGAAAACCGAGCTGCAAGAAAAACGCCCACGATTGGCCCACAAAAAAGTCCATTTCCATCACGACCAGCTCACACCTCAGCAGTTGTGGTCGCAAAATTAATGGAAATAGGGTTCCAACTCGTTTCACATCCCCCATATTCTCCAGACTTGGCTCCCTCGGACTACTATTTGTTCCCCAATATGAAGAAATGGCTGGCGGGAAAAAGATTTTATTCAAACGAGGAGGTGATTGCAGAAACGAATGGCTATTTTTCAGACTTGGACAAATCCTATTATTCGGAAGGGATCAACAAACTAGAGTAGCGTTGGACGAAGTGTATAAGCCTAAAAGGAGACTATGTTGAAAAATAAAAAAGGTTTACCCCAAAAAATTAAGTAGTTTTTATTTTTGCACGGACTTTTCAAACGACCCTCGTAGATTAGGTATCCTTTAATATTATGAAGTGTTGCACTGAAGTAACGTTTTAAAGCAATACCTTGTTTTATGAGTTTAGAGACCATTTGCTAGAATAATTATTTTCGGTGTCATAGAGACAGTAAAAAATGTATATAATTTCTAAAAAATTGTAATGAAAAGAAAGAGTTTATACCACAAAATTCATTAAATTTAATTGAAATTGTGTCTACGCAAATTACCTATGGACTATTATCTCTTTCATTAAAACAGAAACAATGGCCACCATATCTTATCCACTTTTCTGTCTATCACCCCCCATAGTCTCCCCTACAAAATATCTCTTTCAATTTCTCCGCCACAAGCCACCCGGATAGCATTTTTGTTCATCAAATAAAGCGTTAACAGTTCACTAGGGCTGTGACAGTCGGGAGGCATTTCGCTTCAGATTGCGAGTGAATAAACGGTTCATTTCTGGACGATTAGCTTACCAGACGACCTAATGCTAGCTAGAGCGTGTTGCAAACTGATAACATAGGCTAATTTCGGGTAGCTGGATGTAGAAAAAAATCATTCAAATATTTAACATTTAAAAAGAAAAAAAATTGTTTTAAATATTTATTTTACCACTGATCACTGATGAAAGATTAGCATTATGAGTTTGGCTGCTATCTAGTGAGGAAAAAAATAAACAAACCCTTTAACCAAACTAAAAGCCGATGATAACCGAAATCACTTTGCAACGGTTAGTAGCGATGGAAGAGTTTATATCCAATGAATTATTCACCAAGTTTCACTCAACCATAGACGGCCGTGTGTATCTTGTAACAAGTCTCTTTTTACTGATCCTAGCTAGTATGTTGATTCAAAATGTCAATATGTAATCCCTGGTAAGGCCTAAATGATGGCGGATGCACCCTTCGCTCGTTTAGTCCATTAGTAAATTATAAAAATATTCGAATGAATAAATAAAACCATGCCGAAACATTTAGCAAATATATATATATCAAAGACCTACAAACCTACATCTAAAATAAAAAGGTTCAAAAAGTAGCAAATGCAACTAGAAACTTGTCAGGTTAAATTGGAAATTGTTATAATATGCTCAACAATAGATTGCCTAAAAATCTGTTTCAATAAATTATTAAATATGGATAGCTCTTCTAGTAATATCATTAAATACAACTGGGTATCACAGATAAATAGTTATTTATTTAACAAGTGTGGAAAGTAGTACTTTTCCTCACGCTAGGCAGGGTTTGCACGCACGAGCGAGCGAAGCGATGCGAGTGCAAGTGCAAATTACCGAGTGTGAGGAAAATACTTTACACTAGAGTTAAATATTATATTTTTTCTGCAACCATTTATTAACTAATAAAATTAAAAATTTCATTTTTACAGTCTACAAAAAGTAATTTATTTATTATAAACATTTATTGTTATATTACAATTATTTACATTACTTACGTATTTACATTACTTATTACATTTTCTGCTGTTTCTTTTATTGATGGAGGAGTGTTTTCTAAACAGGCATCACTAGAATCCATTTTAAATTTCTATAAGGTAACACTATAACCTTTTTAACTGTTACAATTAAAAATATCTAATTATTTATTAAAGTATTATTTTTATTTCTATATTCCTTTCAATTTTTATTTTATTTTTTAATATTCGTTTTTTAATTATTTAAATAAAATAAATTTAAATAAGCTTATTAGATTTTTTACAGAAAATATTTATGTTAATAACAAAACTTCTTATATCAAGGAAGCACAATAAAGTTTTTCCACTCACTTGTGCGGAAAGTGACACTAATGGGAATTTCCCCCCACTAGTGTGGGAAGTTGGGCATTACACAGCTGATTTTAATTGAGTAATGAGAACTTCCCTACATGGTTGCAGAAAAAAGCTATTTCATAGCGTTAGGGTATCACTGGCAGTGGGAGATTTAATAAAAAATCAATTTAAAAACAAACTGTTCAAGTGATCGGAGACAGAAATCTATTTCAAATGACCTAGAGAGAGCAAATTCTTCCTCGTATAAGTACATTGTATAGAGAAATCTTGCACGCAAAATATGAGAACTATTACTTATTTTATAATATTTGTCTGTAAGCCGTCAGGGTGTTCAACTCAGGATTAGTTTCTGCTAAAAAATGTACTATTTATACAAAAAAAAGAACTATCTGAAACTTGTAAATTATGCAGAGCTAGCGAGGAATCTCTCCAACATATATTTTTTAAAATGCCCCTACTACAGTTTATATAGAAATAAATACCTTTAGTTCTTCGGATACTTCTTTGTATGGGAAAGCAAAGTTCAAGTATTCAATGTGTATAACTTTTTTTTACTAATGCATTGAGACTACGTAGTGCTTTGCTGCAAGAGGAATGTCCAGTCTGTGCTCACTAGAACTAGAATGTTATTTTAGTAGGTAATGCGAATGAATAATTTGTGATTTTGTACTGACTTGGTTTTTGTTTATTATTATATGTTGATGTTGTTTCCCTGAGCTACCTCTTATTTAGTTTCCTTTCGAATATGAGCTGAAGAAAAGAACAGTATATGTTTTATTCAGTGACATTTTCCTTTTTCTTTTTAAATTCATTTGCAGTTTTCTTATGTTTAATTACAGTATAAGTTTGTTTATTTTAATTATTTTTGTGTCTTAATTGTTATAGTATAGTAAAAGGCTAACTCTTTCTGTAACATGCTACTTTGTATAATACAGAAATAAATAAATAAAAATGTTAATGCAAAGGAATCCTATTGATAACTTCCTAAGACGTAGTTTAGCGGTAACGAATAGTATAGAAAGAAATAAGTGCAATAAAATTGAACAATAACTGGAAATTTTGGTAAGGACATTTTCTCAAGAAAGTTTTCCACTTCAGTTGGTGGAAAGTCTGCCGGTTTCTCTTCGGTCCATCAAGCTGCACCTTAATCGCATCCATTCCCACCGGGCCAACTACCAGGTTACTAAAAAGGGGTAGCGTACAGGGCTAGGCAATGGGCTATCAATTTGTTGGTACTCTAGGAGTGTACTGGCCTGGAGTTGACATGCCATTTATCCCCTGCCCTCCACTCTACTGGTACTGGGTTTGTACTAGCATGACGTCACCACACCCCCGGTCTTCCTGACGTCATCAATCATCTTGGCCAACTCTCCCCTTCATCCCATCTAAAGTTTAGTGGTCCTCCGCCACCAACAAGCCTATTTGTGCGCCAGGGAATGGCCGAGACTGTAAGCTCACTATAGTATTACAGTGCAGTTACAGTCACATCTATGGGGGTCTGGGTATCGTGTTGCTGCTACAGTTCTCACAATAAATTATAAGACAAACTTCTCAGCTAGACTGTTTTATAGCAGCCATTGTACAAAGACATAGTCTTTACAAAGATAAAAATAAAAGTGAAAAATAATAATTATTGTATTACTTAAACTGTTCTTTGTTTTTTAATAGAAAATCAAATTCATTTATTTTGTATTTAACAATTTTCTAATGTGAAGAACTGATCTAAAGACTTGGGCACACAGAAAGCGGTCTGCGATTTGGGAACGAAAGATATCTTCATTTGAGCGGTCCAGTTTGGTCGCTTTCTTCTTGAGAAGTAGTAGTGCGTTTTCTTGTTCTTTGTTTCAATTTTTATATATTGAATATGAGCTCAGACGAAGAGCAACTCCTTCTGCTATTAGCTTTGCAAAGCAAAAAGAAGAAAAGACGAAGTTGGGTGCATGACATTAAGAAGAAGAGAGAACAATTAGGGGAATACCACCGCTTATGTATCGCACTGAAGCCACTTGAAGATAGGTTCTACTGGTATTCTCGTATGTTGCGAGAATGAAATAAAAAATGAGTAATCAAGTTCCTTAACATTGGAATCTTTAATAGGTGGCAAGGCGGTCAAGTTGAAATCTGTAATTTTGTAGTACTACCAGATCGCTTGTCGTCTCTACAAAGACTAGCCCGCAGCGGTAGACCGCGTTCTGTTTGACAGAGATGATGCAACATTGTGTAATACAATTAGACCGCCTGACCGCCTCGGTCGGAGATCGTTGCCCGCCGCGACAGACCGCTTTCTGTGTGCCAAAGCCTTTATTCTGTAAAGGAAACCAATTTACATAACCAGAGCGTAAGCAGATAGATTAAGTATGATTTATCCAAACATTAACTTGTAGAAATACCAGTTTAAACCTGATTTCACAATTATTAGTCATAAATCTGTTAATCACAATGATTGCTATCCGTATTTCGCATATATTTAAAGCTTATTATATGCAGAACAATCAATAATATCCAACACTCAAGGTCCATATCCCCCTTAACTGCCGAAATAGTAATTGTTAGGGTCGCAGATGTTTAAGTCACCATAATAATATATCATTATGTTGGACAGTACATGCATATATCTTAATATATGACTCCCCCCGACCGTGCAGGAGGAATGGTAGAGTTCGGAAAGCGATGGTATTTCACTAGGAGTATTGGCATTGAGGGGGAGAAGCTAGTCCACAGCAGCGGTTGTTGAAGACATTCCCGAACAGTGGTTTATGTAGTCATGTTGTGAGTGGTGGGTTTGTAATTGCAAAACTATGATTTGTGTACTACAATGTCCACTATCTAGGATTAACGATAGTTTAGAATTCTTTCTAATTCTCATTGGAAGCATGTTTAGAAGACGAAGAAGAGGTAGGTTAGTTTGACCGAAGGTCTAGCTGAATAATGTTTTGCTACATGCCCTATAACTAATTCAATTTTTTATTTTGATTTTATCTTTATTTATTTTCACAACTGCAGTATATTTCGGCAATAAGTGAAGCTGATACAACATGATACAAAGTATAAACATGACTAACATGAGGGAGAGAATTCACCCCAATTTTTGGGTTTCGAGTTCCTATTTCAGAATTTGGTATAATTTTTTTCTAATGTTTAATATGAATTAAATCATATTTTCCCTAACCTAAAAATGTTGTTAGTAACAGTTTTTTGCTCGAGTAAACACGAGTTATCTTTCCACTTTACAAGTATCTTTACAAACCTCTTTGGTAATTTGATATGATTCTCTTTGATTGTATTACAAATAAAAGTAACATTTGTGCTATAGAATGTTTTTCTATCAACTTTACCACATTCCAAATTAAATTGACTGTACAAACACAATCTAAATCGACATTTACAGAATATTGAATTACAGTTCAATTGAATAGCAAAATAACATTAAGTGGTACAAATTACTTTAAAACTTTTATGAATGTGATTCCTTTCTTTCATTAGAATTTTAAGTGAACCTAATATTTTTTAATTGTACTGAGAATTACAATTTAGAAGTTTGGTATTCGCGCAAAACATCTGCCACTAATACCAAATGTAAATTAAAGAGAAAGGGATTGTTGTGACAAACTTCAAGAGAGAATTCTTGTACATTCTCTTACATACATAATGTTTCTCTTCCTCTTCATTGCCATGTCTTGCCTACTCCTGCTGGCCATATTAAAGCAACAGCCTTCTATATTAAAAGCAACAAATCTACTAATCCTTTTTTTGAAAACTACGGTAGAGGGAATATTAACTTCAACTCTTAACTTCCATAATTTGTCGCTTGAATACAAAGGAGTGTTGTTGTTTAGTTCTGTACTTTACTCCCTTTAGTCCTTATTTCAATTTCCCTGAACTGGTCCAGACTTAATGTTCTTTCTGACTGAATTACATTTTGAGTGTCACACGGGCCATGTTTTTCCTTACAAACTGTTCGAAGATATTTATAACGGCTGTTAAGAGTTGAAAAGTTTACTTATTTCTTAATTAAAAACAAAGAACACGGGCTAACATATCACTTCTAGAACTAATAATATTGTCCAAAAACCGATTACAGCTAGATTCACATCTGTCTGAACATAATAGATAAGCCATGTACTCAATTAATACTAGATATTATTCTAAGATTGATAGCCCAAGTAGGTTTAGCTTATAAAAAAAAAATTCTAGTATTTATCTGGATAAAAATAAATTTCAGTTCGATTCCAGCCACTCCTGTAAGCTCTGCTGCACTTTAAATGATCCTGACGATTTAGCTCATAGCATTTTAATTTGTCCAATTTTTACATCGATAAGAGAAAAATATTTATACAATTATATTTCAAATCACAATCGGGAGGAGCAATTAATAAATTTGCTGAGTTTTCTGGAGCCAGGACATTTAGATAAACTAAATGATTTTCTCCTATTGTTTGTCAATCTTTTTAAAATAAGGAAATTGTTTATTTAGCGGTAATTGTTTATTATAATTTGAATTTTCCAAGTTGCCTATTTTATTTATTTTCTTGGTAATTAACCATTATTTCCATAAATATTCTTATTACTATTATTAAGAAGTTCTCATTCATCAATGTTTTTTCATTTGCAGGAAGTATTTTTAGTTGTTTTTTTTTTTTTTTAATGATTTAAGTCGCGTCAACATCTAAGGTTATTGGCGCCCGGAGCTTTTCTCAGTGCACTGCCGGCCTCCGGACAGTGTTCTCTCGTTACAGACAACACTGTCCATCACCGGACAGTGAGCTGTAAAAAGCTCCTAGAAAGAGAAAATCTATGGGTCAGTAGCTGGATTCGAACCCGGGACCTCCGCGTGGGAGTCCAGTATGCTAACCTCATAGCTAATCCCTTCCCTTTTGGTTTGTTATTTTGTAAATATTCTTAGTTATAGACTCTTTGTTCTTTTCTGTACATTTCAAATTTAGTTAGCATTCTTTTATCTTTTCTGCATTGAATTTGCATTTTTGTTTGTTTTTTGATTGATTTATTTTTTGTTTTGTTCTTTTTATTCTGTATTTACATTTTCTATTTTCTATGAATTGTATAATTAATAGGCCAACCCCCTCTGTATGTACTCGTATTGTTGACTAGAACAGACCGGTATTTCTGTGCATTATCACTTTATTTCTTGGTGATATATCAATCATCATCAAGATACCTGAAGACAGCATTGCCTCGAAACTGTTCAAGAAATGAAAAATCAAAGGAGGCTAAAAGAGAAGAGCTCTAATTATTCCAGATATTTCTGGTCCAAACGATTTAGAATTTTATTCAGAAATCTTACAGTACTTCATATATTGTTCTGTCTTTAACCACCTGTATCAAATGTGGGGACTAAATTTCCAAATTTGCTAAAAATAATAACAAACTGAATGAAAGGGTCATTTTTCTGATTTTTTTTTTTTTTCAGTTTTTAGAGATTTTTTACGATTTTAAATAATTGAGAGCTCACGCTACATTTTATTCATTTGTCTGCCTGTCGTATTCTGTTCACATTAAATAAGTGGTAAGCTTTTAGTGCAGCTGGGTAATCAGCGACACTACGCTGCCTTATATTCTTACTGCTCCGCGGTATAATCTTCAAGGAATCGTCAGGCATTAACATTCTGTATAAACGTTCTGTTCTATTGGATGCAAGCGTTAATTTGGCAGCCCAGTAGATGACAGGCTATGTTGAGGGAACTATTACGCTTTTAGGGTAAATAAAAGGTATGTTGCCTTGGTATTGATGCTCTTTACACTGTAGAACCACTGCCTTTAAGTCAATAAAATTAGCCAATTATTTAGATTAATTGTGAAAGCCAGTTAAGAAGAATATTTCAACATTTTTCAGCATGGTTCTCGAGGGAAAAGTACCAATCCATGTGAGTAACTTCTTTTTTCTGTTTAATCAATGATCAGTGTAGTGTGGTGGAATATTGGCGTCAAATGAAATGAAGCAAGCGATGCTGTGCTGGACCTCAGCCAAAAGTACTCTTCTTTTCATCATACCACCTCGTTGTCCCCCACAATATTACTCACGTCCTCAACTTCTTTTTTTTCATCCGCCCACATAGAAAAGGAGAAAACCGGATAGAGGAAGATTTGGAAAGGACCTTTATAATACAGCCTCCATGTATTGTCAGCAAGAAGGCTGTGGCAAGGGAACAGGAAGTGTGAAGTGCGTGGCGGGAGGGTGGGTTGGATGTTAAGCTATTGGCGCTGAAAGAGGGAGAAATTCAGCCTAAAATCATGGCACTCGTCCCTCGCTTTAGCTGAACAATCCGCAAACTAATTAAAGTAGAAGATTTACACCATATAATACTCACTCACGAACACACCTCCAATTTAGCTGGCTAAATCTCCGGCCGCTAAAGTCCTAACTATTTCCCCCTAGAAGAACTTTGTTCACAATACCCTCTACTCATCTCTTTCTAGGCTTTATCCCCTTTAGTTTGGCCGCTATTAGCAAGAAAGACATCTCATTTACCAACCGCTGTTACCCAATTTAACAATAGACGCCACATTCTTGAGGGGAAAAAATTAAACCACAAAAAACACCCAAAAGTACTTTATCATCCTCTTTGCACGATCATGCAATGGATACCTAACAAAAAACAAAATTATATTTAAAATCCCCTGTATAAACAAATTTAGACATATTTGTTTCATTCATCAACCCTCAGTGATTGAATAGATGAAGCTAATATCTATACACAATCATGAATATATAGGTTGCGTGACCGTAAATTGTTAAACTTTTTTTTATGCGTTTATTTTTGCTGCAATCAGCGCGTTGGCGCTATAAGTAACAGTGATAACAGTAACAACAAATAACAAAAGAATACGAGTGGAGAAGTTACAACCAGTGGTAACACTCCAAAATAGGCTATTAATCGCTCTCTTCACTTGAGAGGAGATCACGAGGCCACTGTCTCTTAAGGCGTCTTGTCGGGTTGCCAGGAAGAGTTCTAGAAGAAAGATTTTTAGTTAGAGGATTTTTATGAGATTGCAGGTTGAAGTGGAGTTTTCTGTATCTTGTTTTCAGCAACTTGGGTGACAAAAGGAATGTTAAGGTCACAGTGTGTATAGTCAGGTCGGAGACATAAAAAGGAGCGTGTACAATAGTGCGAAGTATTTTAGATTGAAGAGATTGAATCCTTTGGAGATTGGTGCGTTTGGTTGAACCCCACAGCTCTATTCCATACGCCCAGATGGGTTTTAAAATAGATGTATAAATTAGTCTTTTGTTGTCCAGAGAGAGTTTTGATCTGTCGTCTAAGAGTCTTTAAAGTAGTCGATAGCGTCTGTTCAGTTCTGTTTTTTTAAGACTAGTGTAGGGATTGTTAAACTTAGGATTCAAGATTGGCGAGGAATCGGTCAAATAAAAAACCAACTCGTCTTTTTGCCAACGTTTTGACAAATATATTGTCCTCTTCAGGGCGTGGCTAGGCGGATTGGTTGAGTTACAAAAACTGTTTTAGTAACTCAAAGTAGACGAGTTTGTTTTTTTATTTAACCGATTCCTCGCCAATCTTGAATCCTAAGTCTAAACACAATATAAAACACTACTACAGCTTAGTGTATGGCCTCAGATAACCAATTACAATTCTTTAAATACAAATAATCGTGTTTTTTTCAGACTGGCCAAAGACCAACAAAGGTAACTAACAAGACTGAGACGAAGTAATAATAGGAATAAAATTAAAAAACACAGCCAAATCGGAAATGTGATTTTCTTAAACAGTATGAATTTAGTCACCAAAAAATTTTTAGCACCTAAAGATGTTTTATTTTTGTCTATGAAAATACTACAGAGATGCTTTTAGCTTTTATTTTTTTGGGGGGCATTTAGGATACTTAAAACAGGCGTGTTCAAACATGCAAAACACCTTTTCCAAAATTTAACATGATTTAATTTACCAGAGTAGATTTTAAATAAAAATGGAACTTAGAGATAAAGAAAGAAAGAACAGGTACTGGAGGACTTTCAGAATAGAGTACGTAGCAGATCAGGATATCCGGTAAACGAACTGTAAGGTTTTATACAGATGCTGAGGAAATTAGAGAGAAAATAGAATGAATTCTAAATTAGCAAAAGGGCAGCTGAGGCTAGGCTCGTTCTGACCCACATGAACAACACAGAACACAGAGTTGTGAGTGTGTGTGTGTGGTCGATGTGACGCAATAGCTTCACAAAATGGTGTTGAATGAATTAACGCCTCTAGGATATTAACTTGGCTGGTTTCAAGCATGGCCAAAGTGAATCCTCTACTCAAACACAAACTATAGTATACAGAAAGGTTGCAATTGGGTTACTGTCATACCTATAATTGAAATATGAATTATGGCCCACTGTTTAAAGATTTAGTGTATACACACGGTTTTGTGAACTGTTTCAGAGAGGAATGGTATTGTGCCCGTATCTGATGGTGGAACTACAGCCTCTGTTCAATGTTTCATGTCTTTAACAGTAAACTATACAACTCTGAGTATGTCTTGCCCTTTTTTTAATCTGAGAATTCCTACTTTATGAGCCCTAGAAAAGTAGATCCTTTCAAAATTATTATCAATACTAGAGAAGCAGTTTATATATCGATTGAGCTCTTTGATACTCGATAGATAACCACTGGGAATCCTGGCATTCCCATGGACAAAAAACAGTTTCTAAGAATGTATATATTGTAACTGATTAGGTTGTCAATTATTGGTAAATTGAAATTCATCCGCATTGGCTTCGTGTAAAAGAAATTGTTCTATAAGTTTTCTTCATTTAAACCTTTCATTTAGACTGGAAAGAAAAGGAATCAAAACTTACCTCTCGAAGCAAGGGTCTTTAGTGAGTGCTAGGTAGGTGGATTTACAACAGGAGGCCGTTTACTGCACTTTTTGAAATATCTTAAATTTAAGTGTCAAAGCACTTGGTACAGTCATAGCACGATTTATAAATTGATTTAATTCATTAAACTCTCTGCTTTAGAAAAAACGCAAAGCCCTGGATTTAAAACTGGAAAGCCTTGTCCATTAATTTTCTCTTTCCGTCAGCTCCAAAAACTAAAAAATTGGCTGGCGTCGGCATCGTTGAACGAAAGAAGTTAGTACTTAGCCAGAATAGGGTGTTAGAAATCGTATCTTCTCAAATCTTATGCTAATCTGATTGCTCGCGATTGTAACTTATGTTTTTACGCACCTAAAAGTTATATTTATGTAATGGACCGAAATCCTCCATGAACGTACAAAACAAACTTACACTTTACAAAACACTATTACGACCAATATGGACCATATGGAGCAGAAAAAGTGGGGCTCCGCTAAACCATTCAATATCCAGCCTATCCAATCTTTCCAGTCTAAAGTCCTCCATCGAATCGTTAAAGCACCATTCTATGTCTCCAACCGCACCCTCCATCATGATCTCAATATTCCGTGTGTAAATGAATTAATCCACACACCCGATTCCTAAATTTCCACAGCAAACTCTTTGATCACCCAAATCCTCTGGCTCAATCACTATCCACATCGTCCCATCCTGACAATCCTCCACGTCGTCTAAAACGGCGTTGGCCACGTGACCTCATTGCTTCCTAAACCCCAATAAGTTCCTAGAGAGTTTCTGCGCCGTCATCCTGGTTGTGGCACTGAGCCAGCTCTGTGACACAATCAAATGTTTATCTGTAAATACACATTTGCTAGATGTATATTTTGTACAGTTGCAAATAAATAAATTAATTAATTTATGTAAAGCAATCTAACAAGTGTTGTGGTTGTTTGTGTGAACTGTTTATAGGTTAACTTTTGGCTGGATCAGGTGATCTTTTAAAGGTGGTATTTGTAGATTTGCATTATTATCATTGGGTCAAACCATTTCTTTTACCAAAGGAATCAAAACCTACCTCTCGAAGGTCTTTAGTGAGTGCTAGGTAGGTGGATTTACAACAGGAGGCCGTTTACTGCACTTTTTGAATTAATATCTTAAATTTTAGTGTCAAAGCACTTGGTACAGTCATAGCTTTTTATATTTATAATAAATTTCCTAAACAATAAAGATTAACTCCATTAAAGGACAAAATTATTTCGGCTATTAAAAAAAAAATTATTTATTTCAGAAGCCATTTTGATTAACTCCGTTTGCTTTAATGTAAATCGTTGCAATAATTCAACTTAAATTCAGCAGCAGCCGCCGAATGATTGAGGTAAATTGATTTGAATTTATATTATAAATAGGACTGTTTAAAAACCAATGTACATTATTTCCTCGTAATTCTCTACTCTTTTTGTTTCATAGAGTTGATCGAGTTGTGAGCAGTGAACAATTTAGAAAATAAATTGAACAATATCTGCCACTAATTTAAATCTGCTTTGAACGACAAGAAAAATAATCATGGGAATGCTTTGTAAAAAAGATGGCTTTTCCCATTAACATTAAAATTTTAAAAATTTCTAGATTAACTCTTTAAATATTTAGTCCATAGATTGATGAGATAAATCTGTCTGGTTATGTATGACAAAGTTGATGAATAAAAACATTCTTGAGAGACGAAACACAGCCCAAGGGCATCGTTTGTACAATAAAATATAAACAAAGATTTGGTGCCAGATTATATTTATATATTGTGGATACTACAATCAATCATGTCCTCCCCTTGGCTGATTGATTAAATTAACCATCTCAAAGAGATGGATGGGGCTTCATCCAAGAACCCTAGTTCCTTTTGAGATTTGGTAGGGTGGTTAAGGTTGTGAGAAGATTATTGGTGGCAAAAAAGGAATGAAAGAAAGAAAGTTAGCCAGGAGATGAAAGCAGTAGAAAGGGAAATAAGAAAGTTTCCTATAACGGCCAATTAACTTTTAGTATAGAGAGACTGTAGGGATTGGTAAGGTAGTAACAGGACAATGTAGGGAATAGTGCCAAAGGTCTGCTCTCCTAATATTATAGCAACCCTCCTTCTCACTGAAGTTCTACCACTCGTCCCAGTTGCTATACCAATTGGTCACAGGAGCCGCAGTACATTCTTGAATAGGCCAATATACATTAGCTAATACTTTTCCTTAATAGTATTGTCCATTGGTTTAATTTGGACCATTTGGTTCGTTTGTGGTTATCCATTACAGTCTGGGGACAAATTCTGTATAATCAAGACATAGCAATTTACATTGTTTTCAACTTTATTATAAATGGAATAAAATCGAAATTAATTCATGGGTTTCTTAATACATATTGTTCTAAAGATACAACCATTTTTTTTTTTTCTTAGATTGTACGAAAGTCAGAGAGATAGCACCACTGGCGCGTATCGAGGTTATGTTTAGTTAGTAGCATCTCTTGGAAGAACACACACCAAGTTTCAGCCAGATCGGTCTATTTCTTTGTGTTTGGCATTCGTTTGAATCGAGGAAGTCGAGTGATTTTCAAAAAATGGACGAAAAAGAATTTCGTGTGTTGATTAAACACTACTTTATCAAAGGCAAAACGCCTCAGGAGACTAAAGAGAAGCTTGATAAACATTATGGTGACTCTGCACCTTCGATTAGAACAGTTTATAAGTGGTTTCAAAATTTTCGGAGTGGCCATATGGGCACAAGTGACGCTGAACGTTCTGGACGCCTTGTTGAGGTTACTACTCCAGAAATCATTGATAAAATCCACGATATGGTGATGGATGACAGAAGAGTGAAGGTGCGTGAGATTGCTAGTGCTGTGGGCATCTCGAATGAACGGGTACATAATATTTTGCATCAACATTTGGACATGACAAAGCTATCCGCAAGATGGGTGCCGCGATTGCTCACGCTTGACCAAAAACGAAATCGTGTGAAGTGTTGCAAGGACGGTTTGCAGCTGTTCCAGAAGAATCCGCAGGACTTTAAGCGTCGTTTCGTCACTGTGGATGAAACATGGATAAATCACTACACTCCTGAGACCAAAGAACAATCTAAACAATGGTCTACCAAGGGGGAATCTGCGCCAAAAAAGGCGAAGACCGTTCCTTCGGCCGGAAAGATTATGGCGACTGTCTTTTGGGTTTCGCAAGGAATAATCCTCATCGACTATCTGGAAAAGGGTAAAACTATTACAGGTGCATATTATTCATCGTTATTGGACCGTTTGAAAACCGAGCTGCAAGAAAAACGCCCACGATTGGCCCATAAAAAAGTCCTTTTGCATCACGACAACGCACCAGCTCACACCTCAGCAGTTGTGGTCGCAAAATTAATGGAAATAGGGTTCCAACTCGTTTCACATCCCCCCTATTCTCCAGACTTGGCTCCCTCGGACTACTATGTGTTCCCCAATATGAAGAAATGGCTGGCGGGAAAAAGATTTTATTCAAACGAGGAGGTGATTGCAGAAACGAATGGCTATTTTTCAGACTTGGACAAATTCTAATCGGAAGGGATCAACAAACTAGAGCAGCGTTGGACGAAGTGTATAAGCCTAAAAGGAGACTATGTTGAAAAATAAAAAAGGTTTACCCCAAAAAATTAAGTAGTTTTTATTTTTGCACGGACTTTTCAAACGACCCTCGTATCAAACTTTAGTGAATTCTTGACACTTTTTTTTACCACTAGGTAGTGTTTTTAACTTGAACATTTATTTTTTCACTTTTCTTTAATTTTATAGATACTAATTATTCTCTATTTATTTTAAGTTAAACCTTTTTTTTTTTAGGAACTCCAAATTAATGGCTAGCATGCTTTTCCTCACTTGCTGGTAAATTTGCAGACTTTGTGAATGCTTAGTAAAAATTTCAAACCCTTTTCTGGTATCTCATATAAAAGTACCAATTGAAAAATGATTTTTATGAACATATTCTCTCCACCCGAGTTGAGCAAAATTTATTTGAATTTATTATTTCAAACAGAAATTGTTTTAAATAACTGCTTTGAAAGAAATGTATTTCAATATAATTATTTTAAATAAAATATTTGCTAAATAATTATTGAAATCAATTCATTCTAGGAGAATGGGAATGAAGATTACTGATAATCTATCTTCTGTTCGCAGACGACCAGGTGATTATTGCGGAAGATGAAGATGATGCGTGCTATATGCTGAGGAAGTTGATGGAGAGTTATGCTGAATGGGGACTGGGTATAAATTTTGATAAGACGGAGCACCTATCCACTTCGAATGCAAGTACCATAGAAATAGAAAGTAGACGCATTAAAAGAGTGGATCATTTTATTAAATACCTTGGGTTAATAACAGAAAAGGATGGTTCCTCCCAGCAGGAAGTAGAGAGGAGAATCAGGGAGCGGAAAAAAGTAATAGGCCTATTGTACCCAGTGCTATGGAGCGGAAATTTGTTACCCAGAACCAAGAGGCTGATCTTTACGTCGATTGTATGGCGCAGAAACATGGGTCTTGAACAGAAGACAGCGCGAGAGACTCCTAGCAGTAGAAAATGATTTTTGGAGAAGATCTGCAGGATGTTCGAGGCGGGACAAAGTGAGGAATGTTAATATCAGGGAAAGGATGGGAGTGGAGAGAAACGTCCTGGAAATTAGAGAGAGGCTAAGGCTCTCACTTGGTATGAACATGTAAGGAGGATGGGACCTAAGGTGGTGATGGACAGCGAGGTGGAAGGCCGGAGGAAGAGAGGAAGACCCAGGGACCAGGTGAAGGAGATGATGGCGGGATATGGTCTGACAGAGGAACAGGCAGAGGATCGTGGCGATTGGAAGAAGGCATTTACTAGCGATGGCTGAACGGAACCACGAGTTGTGGAGAACCCTAGAGAAAAAATTCATTCTACTTCCTCAACCCAATTACTTGGGCGCACTTCCTCGCTGGACCTTCATTCTTTCAACATGAGCCCTACTCTCCATAACTTTAACCAGATTTTTCATACCCTGCATCTTCTTTCCTAAATTGCCTGCATTTTGAAGCCGAACTGGAGGTCAAGGTACTCACTTGTCTGCAACCTGGTGTTCAAGATTATACATAGGTGTGATTAATTTTCTGAGAGGTATGTACAATGTGCTGAATGCTCCATAGATTAAGAATCGATCCTGGCCTAACTTAACTTACGTACTTAACTTACTAAAAGTTTGTA
Source organism: Rhodnius prolixus (assembly GCF_049639745.1). NCBI lineage: Eukaryota > Metazoa > Arthropoda > Insecta > Hemiptera > Reduviidae > Rhodnius > Rhodnius prolixus. The sequence goes on along the minus strand of NW_027411634.1, from coordinate 10,370,657 downwards.
TTGTTTTTGGCTATTTTTGCATCTAAACTTGTCTTTGTTTAATTTTCATTAACGATCTCTTTTAATTTTACCCTAATTACTGCTGCAAATTTACCGTAAAGTATGTTCAAAAACGCATAGAATAGATTCATGGGAAAACTACTCCAATTTTCAAAACATCTACCTCTTTTTAAATCGAACAAACAATGATATCCCACTTTAATACGTGGAACTGCAACCAAGCGGTTAATTACGCCCTGCTCTTTACTAATTTTAGAATCATCGGTATAAATTATAAGCATGCCTAAAAAAATTGCATTCAAATCGTCACAAAAGATTTGGTTTCTTACTTTTAACTTAGAATTTTATAAGATAGAATCAATTAAATTTTTCTGTTTAACGATTAAAATTCTGTCTTAAATGGTTGTTTTATTTGTTGCTGTTTTTCTACATCCTTGATTGATGATTGATTTGTTTTCAGGACATAATTTTTATTTTTAGAAACTTACATTAAATTTTATTGAGTATGCTATCATGAATTCTAAATAATGAATTACTTCTCCAATGGCCCCACTAATTTTATGTTTTTGCAGAAAATTGTGTAAAACACGATACAACTAATAATGATTTAAACTAAACGTGGTCTTAATGTGTTCAGTTCATGAATACCTAAGCGCGTGGTACATTCTTATCTATATATTTTTACTCTCACTAAATCATCTCAAGATACGTATTTTTATGTAAACTTTATTTACAAATATCTTGATACATTCGTGACATTTAATTCCCATAATTCAACAAAAAATGCATTGTAGTTCATTTGGTCCAATTAGTGTGTCTAGAATATTCAGCATTAGTGTAAATGGTTGTACTACAAACTTAACCATGCTTTATGCAAAATTTAGCTTGTTTTTGATAAACATTATCAAAGCTGTCTTATATAACCACAATAGAACTGTGTGGTAAGCAGAACCACAAATCTGAGTAGCTTGCCTTGTGACAGCATGATGAAAAGGCCCATATATTGTGGTTCTTATTAAAAGAGGATTACTTGGGAATGACTTCGGCCAAAACGCGGAATATAGCGTATATTTCTTGATTTTAACTGCCATCCTCTGGATAATTAAGGTAAAAAAAATCCATGGTTCCATCCAAAAGTAAATATGGATGTTAACTTATATTTGATAACAATGAACTCTTGTCTCCTAATTAGTAAAACTACACAATTAGTTGTTTATAAGTAGAATTCAGACTGAAGAAAATTTACTTTGGAATTATTAAATCATCAACTATGAATAGAGAAAGTATACTTAATAATCTAATTTGCTGAAGCGAACAAAAAACGAAAACAAAATGGAACAAAAATAGTGGTCACTTTCATAGGATTGTTACAGATCATTGATCACAGTCCATCCATTTGATGGAGAACTGTAATACAATTAGGATTAAAAAACAGCAATGAAAAATCTTTACAAATAAGCTCAAGATTCAACGGGCCTTGAATCACCTGGTAGAACTTTTATAAATTTCTTCCATAAATTAAATTTCTCCTCGTCCGATAATTGAATCCCTTTAAGATGGATTAAAATCCGAAATAGATTATAAACAGGGCTTTTGCTATCACGGATGAAATCACTGATTCAAACAATCATTGCACAATCGAATACTGTGTAACTTTGTTTTTCAAAAATATAAAATTAATTTTAAGGCTTCTAAAAATGAATAATTTACTATTGTAAACCCGTTATACATTTATATTATTATTTTTCTTTTTACAGGAATTTCGTGATATAAATGAAAATGACTCATATATTTTGGAAATTAACATTATACACTTTTTTTTAGACCAGTTTCAGATCACAAGTGAGCGAACATTTACAGTTTTGTATTCTTATAAAATTTTAATATATTTTCCCACAATTTAGCGCCAGTGTATCTGAATCTTGTTTATTCTTACTAAATGCAGCATATTCCCTTAAAATTAAGTATTTAGGTACTCTTTTATTAATTAAATAAATATATATAAAAAAAAATGATGTTAGTTCATATATTTTCTTAGTAGGTAGCAGACACTACCAAGCATAAAGTTTTAGTTCTAAAAATCATTGCTAGGTAACAGCACCTTCAAACAAGTTAAGATAGCTAAAGGCGATGTGAGAGTGCACTGGCGTAGATTTTCGTCCCAGGATTGATAAAATACTATATTATTTAATTTTTGCTTTATATTGCTTGCAACAATTTCGATTTGTTAAAAGCCATTTATTGTATTCATTAGAAATATACTTTCCTGATTGCAGTCAAACTATTTAGGGAAGTAGAGCCAACTCTACAGCGGGATTTACTAGATGAGAATGAATACTTCATTCTGAAATTAGTGGTAGGAACATCAGAACTTTGAATACTTCAATTAGGTGGAAAGCTATTTAGTGACTTTCCTCATAATTTTTTATTACCTTTTCCAAAATTGCGTCTTCACTTTTGAAGGCACGAACAGATGGTTAGAATTACATGGTTATTATCACTTTGCTTTCCTGAAATTTTTTATTAAAACATTATGTTTGATCTAATGGAAAGGATTAGGCATCAATTAAAACTAAAAACCTAGAGAAAACTACGAAATTACGTATTTTGTATAAATGCCTTTTTAAAATTTTGGTAAAATTAACTGTTTGTACCAGTAGGACATGATGGTAAAGGAGCTCGTCTTGGAATCTTCGGGGGGAAGGTTATGCAGAATTGGGTGTAAACACCAGCCAATCAAACATCAAAAAACTATCTTCTCCATTTTGCTCATTATCAACTCAGCCAATGAGGTGCAGGAATCGTACTGGGCGAAATAAAGGCCTGCTTTGCTACTTCTGATTGGCTGACTGTTTCATCCAATCTGAAAATACCGTTGCACCAAATACTTGCTGCAAGCTCCTATTGCATTATGTTCCTCTGATACCAATTTCGCATTTTTCCCTGTTTTTAGGTAGGAACTGATGACAGATTACCTATTTCTTTGTATTCTATTGCTTTTAATACCTCAATTTTAATAAATAAAACCTCAGATTTAAATTATGTATGGCCTAATAGAAAGGTTTAGGCATCAATTAAACGTGAAACCCCAGAGAAATCTACGAAATTACATAATACTAATTTCCTTGCGATATTAAAATATATGTTTACCTGTAGTACAATTGTAATGTGTTGGTCATCAAAAACTGGACAATTAAGCATAACGTTGAAAAATATTGTTAAATTGATTGTTAATTTACTTTATTTAGTAGACAAGAGTTAAAATTAATAGGAAATAATTAATCTTGTTCACAATAAAATAATATAGTTTTCTTCAATTACATTCTTAATCTAGGTGTTCTTCCCACAACGTTCTATGTATGTAATGTAAAATAGATATGCTTATTTTTATGACATATAATTATTAAAGTATTTTACTACAAGTACTCAATTAAAGGGACTACATAAATTACAATTGAGAAATGAATCATTATTGGTAAATAATTTATTTGTTATTAACTGTGTGCAATTCATAATCTCGAATACTGTTCTGTAATTCAAGACTTAATTATTGTTTTACCTCCGTGATTCAAATTTCAACAGTAACCATCACTAACTTTGTATTTTTCTATTTTAATGTGCATGTGCATGTGATTACTCAGAATTAAGAATATAATAAAGATAAATCATAAGACTTGTTTGGAATAGAATCAAAATAATGTATTTATTCATTTATGAATATGTAATATACATTTTATGATAATTGTAACTAATGATTATAAATAAAGTTAAATTGAATCTGTACATTCGTTCTGCGTACTTCGTATGTAAACAAGTTTTTTGTATTTAAATTATAACATTTCCCTCTTTGCGATTTCAAACGTAGTACAGCAAAATATGTCATCCAAGGTCAACTGTCCGCTGCATTTCTTCTGGCAACTTCTGTTTTTCTTCCAATTCCGCCTAGATTCTTCGCGAAAAATTCTTGAAAATAAAATCCACATGAGCCAGGTTTATTCATTCTGTTTCTCATGACAGGAGCTCGAGCGAATGGGAATCAGTCCACAGCTCTAATTACTACCTTCTAGAATTGTTTAAGCCCGCTTTTTTTCTACTTCTTATAAAAACAAAATGGCTCAGGTTGCTGTAGAAGTGCTGCCTCTATTGCAGATTCCACGGAGCACCACGAGAAGGAGATCAAGTGAACACCCTTTAATATTAATTAAACTTTACAAAAGGTTGTTGAAATGAAAGAAAATACGAAATTCCAATTTTATAACTTTATTTACATTTCAATTGTTTGTATTTATAAATTACATATTTCCATCAAAAAGAAGAAGCAAGAGGATACACAGGTTTATATTTAGAGTGATGGTTTTTTTGTAGGAGATGTCATGGCCACATGGAATAGGCGGCCCCCCTGTATCATGCTAATTTACTTCAATTGAATGCAATAATTGAAGCGACTGTAAATAAGACCTGAACTGAAAGATTTAGTTTAACTCAACCATTTGCTTGTTAGATTCTTTAGCAGCATCATTTCGATTAATAATGCAGTGAACATTATAAACTTAGTAGTGAATTCAAAAAGAAAAAGGCTCTCAGTTGATTTGTAACAGTTAATTTTTGCAGTGTTTGTTTTTTAAAAAGATTTCGTACTGAAATGCTAACTGAAATAATAACCACAGTTTTGACGGCCATTGTTCTGTTTTGTGGATTTGTAAAATGGAAATATAAATATTGGGAAAGGCTTAACATTGCCAGTATGCCTGCTGAATTTCCTTATGGCAGTTTAAAAAATTGCATCCTAATGAAGGAAACTATTGGAGAAACGTTGGCCAGATTTTACAGGTAAGCAATATTTGACTAAGCAAAACAATAAACTTCTAATAATTTACTATTTATTTAAATTTGTTTTGAATTAATTATTTAATATCTTTCTTTCTTTTTTTAAGGAAATTTAATGATAAAAAACTAATGGGTTTCTATGGACCATTAGAGCCGATGATATTGTTAAGAGATCCAGAATTAATTAAACAAGTTTTGATTAAAGATTTCAATTCATTTTGTGATGGTGGATTAACGGTTAGAAAACATATTGATCCATTATTAGCTTACAATCCTTTTGGCGAGAAAGGATTGGAGAGGTAAAATAATTTATGCTCATTTTAGTACTTTTGGAACTATGTATTGGAAGATTACTGTAAGATTACATTTTATTTTGCTCGCCAAAATGTACCAGATGGAAAGCTAGCCGAAGTATGCATACTCAAAACTTGACAATCAGTAAACTTAAAGCAATGTCTGTGGACATGATAAGATCAGCGGAGAATATGACGAAATATATTCGTACAAAATGTGATGCAGGAACTTTAGAGGTAATTCATACATGAATTAAATTATTATTTCCCTCAGTTATACTGCAACTTCTCGATTATTACGGTACCGGTACACTTTGGCAACTAAAATTATTATTTAGCCCTATGCAAATTTACTTGTAAAACTAATTTATACTGTTGCATTCTGCTGCAAGTGGGCAAACTGCACTGGTTCCCACTTTGAATTTCGTTATTATGAAGCATTGTATATGCCTTTTGCCTAAACTTAAACTGTGAGCAATTTTTAACTAAGTTTCCAAACTGTTGAATGCAATACTTATAATTACAGTTGTTTTCCTCAGAATCCATTGCAAAAAAATAAAATTGAGAAATAAATCTAATCTCCAGAAATTTAAAGACTAGTTTGGTAACCATTTTTTCAAGTGAGTGGTTACGAGAGTCGATGGAATAATTTGTTTGTGAAAGACAATTGATTTTTGTTTTTTTTGAAAGAGATTGCCTATAATGAGGGAGCGTTCCTCATCGACAACGAATTAGAAATTCCCCTTCTTATAGTCAGAAATGAAAGTTGATGGTCATACTACAGTACTCAGTAGAAAATAAAGACACCTACTTGAAGGTTTTTCATTTTTGGTTTACAGTTTACAGGAACGTATGCGAAAAATTTGTTATAGTTGATGGTGATCCATGTTAGTTGGTTACAAGTCTCTGCAATTTTCTTCGCAAGAAGTTATTGAGTTGTCAATAATAGTTTTTTATTGTTTACATTCTCTTGTTTTTTGTTAGGTAAAATCACTGGTCAGAAATTATGCAGTAGATTTAGCATTATCTTCGGTATTTGGTGTGGAATCGGATTCATTTTTCAAAGAAAACGCTACTTATACTAAATTTACAAAAGGTGAGATGTTTGTTGACAGTAACCAGGCTAATTTCGCAGTGTTAAGTGGCTTTTTTGCACCGACTGTTGGCAGAATTTTTCGATGGAGGTAAACTATTAAAATAATTTTATTTTTCATTCTTATTTCTTCTTTTATATTTTTTTAAAATATTGAAATCCTGAAATCTTTTTTGTTTTTTGGTTAGGACCCTTTCAAAATATGTAGAGAAAATGATCATTGATTTATATAAATCCTGTGCGGAATACAGAAAGAAACATAATATCGTAAGAGCCGATTTCCTGCAATATGTGATGACAGTAGTGAGCAAAGCTGAACAGGAGAATAAAAAATGTTGGTCTACTTTCCATATTATTTTCTTTTAAGAGATTATTTTGAATAAAAAATGTCCATTTTCAGGAAGGAAAAATTAAGGTAGGTGAGCCTAATATTAAAGAACTAAATTATAATTGGGAAGCCATATTCATCTATCACGATTTAGGCAGAAATTCTTTAATTCTCAAAGGAAGGCTGGATAATTCTTGTAAATTGTGTCAAAGTGTCTTTTCATATTTCTGTATTTTTATCTGAGGTATTGGTGCCTTTTATCACATAAGCGTTGAAATTCAAAATTTACTAAATCTAAATAAAATTTGTTTATATGAGACTTGGGTACAATCAGATGACTTCAATGTTCCATCATTCCTATTCTGAGTATCAAGTTAATTAAATATTCAACAATTTAACATTTTGTTAGCTGCATTATGTATTAGTTATCTAAAAGTGTGCTATTTTTCATTTAATTTTTTTCTTCATTTGATTTGTCACTTTTCTTTTTTCTTATTATAAAGTTAATATATTTTTAGTTTATTGATTTAGTTCATCTTAGTTTGTATTCGTTTTATTTGTTAATATATACATAAGTGAGAAAGAAAAATGAAGGAACGTCGTATCATTATTTGCACTATTCTATTATGTTTATAAAAAGTTATGTCCTTTATTTTCTAAGTTATTAGTGATCCATGCTGTTTAATTTTTATGTTTACTGTGTCAAACTTCAACTGTTATATACAGGGTGACCAGAGTTATATGCTCCACCCACTTTTTTTTTTAACGGCGGGAAATTTCGAAAAAATAAAAAACACGTATTTAATCATTTTTAGTCTAGTTTATTTTCAGTGATTGACCCATTTTTTAAACCCTTGTATCTCGAGATACAGCATCCAACTTTTGTTTTTCAAATGGAACGTTATATTTTTTGTTGCATATTTTTGTAGTATTTGAGCTCCTAAAAACAACAAAAAAAATTTTTTTGAAAACGGTTAGGTTTTTCAAAAGTTATGGGTATTTAAAATATGAAAAACAAATTTCAGTTTACTGTCAAAGTTACGTTATTTTTTTTAAAGAATCTGTTCAAACTGGGCACAATCAACGGATAGGCAAGCCAAAGCTCTGGACTACCACGCTCTGCTTGTAGTGGCACCAGCACTTATAGTGGCGAAGTCAAGATCTAGGCAGGGGTTTAAAAAAATGGGTCAATCACTGAAAATAAACTAGGCTAAAAATGATTAAATAGGTGTTTTTTATTTTTTCGAAATTTCCCGCCGTTTAAAAAAAAATGTGGGTGGAGCCTGTAACCATGGTCACCCTGTATATGGCTGTATTAAAACAGATTAATAATAAATAAAAATAATGTTTCTATATTTTTCCCTATGAAATTTCAGTTTCTGACGCAAAAATTGCCGCACTTTGTATATCAGTTTACGGAGATGCTGTAGACTCCTCGTCACCAGCTTTAACCTACGCATTATACCATATTGCTAGTGACTGTCGTGTACAAGAAAAGTTAAGAACAGAGATAATGAATTCAATTAAAGATATGAGTGAATTAGACCTGGACAAATTGCAGACAATGGAATATCTGGAAATGGTTATTTCTGGTAAGAGTCATATTTATTTTCTAGAAGAATTTCTTAAGAAGTTTCTAATTATGATGATTGTTTAAATTCAGCATAATATTTATTAATTCATTTTCAGAAAATTGTTCAGATTTAAGAAGTACTCATTCATTAAAAAAATTCATAAATATCCTTTTTTTCTTAATTTGAATCCTAGGTGGCATTAATTCAAAAGAGATTCATTTTTTATTTACAATTATCATTTACAAATTTTGGCGGTTTTTGATTTTCAAGGCGAATTCCAAGTCACACATAAATTGGTCGTGTATACCTCTTAACTTAAACTTTTTAACATCTCTATAAATTTCAGAAACCCTACGATTGCATCCACCTATACAAATTCTGTCGAGAACATGTACCAAGTCAATTAATTTAGATGGATTACAAATCGAGCCAGGTAGAAAGTTATTTGTAACATTATATGGTTTACATATGGATCCAAAATATTACACAGAACCAGATAAGTTTCTTCCAGAAAGATTTTCTAAAGAACAACGAACAGATATGAATAAAATGGCGTATTTACCTTTTGGCGAGGGACCTAGAATGTGTTTAGGTAAGTTATATTAAATGTTTTTATTTTATAAAAATGAAATATTTTTTTTTTTAAGCTCTAATTTTTAGATCAATGTGATAACATAATCAAATTTCATTTGCAGGTTTTAGATTTGGGATGTTGGAAATCAAAATTGGAATAGTAGCAATATTGTCCAAATTTTGCATAAAGACTGCGAATCCGAAGGGCTATAAATGTGATAATGGTAGCCTGTTTCTGACGTCGCCGAAGGGAGACGTTGATATAACATTCACTCCACTATAGTATCTAAATGAATTTATTTATCTATTTTCTTGAAATATGTTTAAATAAATTATATTACTATACTATTCATTTAAAATAAATGTGAAACAATAATTTGTCCTAATCTAATCCTAATTTTTATAAGGGATACCGCCGGATTACTTAAACATTCTAACGCACCTGTATAATTTAGGTGCGAATCTCATATTACCTTTATCTTGTTTCCAAAATAGGTAAACAAATTAAATTAAAAGAAAAAGTTAGTTTTTGTCAACATCCTGTATTTTTTACACTTTTCTATTCCTCGGCTTTGAATCCGTATTCAATATTCTTGCCTAATCTTAAGCGAGTTGCCTTTTCGTCTAACTTTACAGTTAGAGCTGAGGAGAAACTCAACTTTTCTCACTTTTAAAATAAATACTCGTATTAGCTTCTCCTACTAATGATCTTATATTGTCTCGTAGTATTACAAGAAAGAATTTGGACTATAAAAGGAAATAAAAAGTCGGAAATTAAATATTGAACTAATTTATATTTAAATATGATGTCATCGTTATACCGTCTGCAGAGTAGAATTTGAAGGATCAGATCATCATAGTGTCAAGCAATATAAACGAAGTCAAAGATTTCTTAAAAATCTCTTAGTAACGACTCAATTACATCGATGTACATATTTCTTGGTGTGAACTCCATATTCCTGCCGCATGTTCTTTATACGTATAGAACCAAAAGGGCAACAATTAAAAAAAAAAAATAATTAAATTGAAATCAAAAGAAGTCTTCATTGAATCATTTTTGGGAAATTGTTCACTCTGCTTGGATAAATTTCCGCCTTTGACACTTGCAGTAGCATTAGTGTTGCGACCATTGAGTAAGAGATAACAAACAAATTGACGAATTGTAAATTGTAAGTTGTTAACAGCCACTACAGAACGATATATATTATATAATTGTAATTTTCAACTTCCTGTATTAAAACAATTATATTTAAAATCAATAATAATAGTAAACAATTTGATGTTACAAAAAGACCTAGATACATTATTGTTATCATTACCTTTTTTTCGCTGAAAAGATAATTTCCCTTTAAATAACGTTCTCAATTAGCGACACGCAAAACGAAAAACTATTGGGTAGGGATGAAAACTTGAAGTCCTTGAACGTTATTTTGGAGTTGAGTAGATAATAGAAATCATTTTACACGTGTGCCTAAAAGTAAGTGCTTGTAACTCGTACAATGTGGTTTTGTTAGAATTCAAGTGCTTCAATTATTATTACTTAATCTATTATTAATGTGGTAAGTGGCATTATTTTTCTTCTTTATAACATTCTTTTGGTACGAGTGATGACGCTGACTTAAACTATTCACGTTATTATAATTTCTGCCAAACGTTTGAAGTCAATATCATAGTTATTTGGTTTTTAGTTAGTTTGAGAAGTGAGAAAATCAGTAAAAACCTTCTTTCTATGCGTGGATTTTACTCTGGTGTTTACAGATTTCTTTAGCATGGATACCTTATATATCTTGGGTCATACTTTCATCTAGTACAGAGTAAGAAGCTAAACAGTTTATTGCATTCCTCGGGTACTCTGTGAGGAAATAATGCTTCTTTATCCAAAGAGTTGTTGTCTACCTCAGCTCCATTTAATGTCGAAGAACATCATAGCTCTAAAATAACCCCTTATTAAGGTTCTAAATTTTTTTTTTCACAATTAAAAAAAATATTTTGAGATTGATTGCATCTTGAAAATGGTAATTCCTGCAGGTAGGTCTATATAACATTTAATGGAGCGAGTGGGCAAAATTGACGATTTACTGGAGATTGAGAAAGTAAAATCATTATTTTTGCCTGATGCTACAGATGATTGTGTCATATTGCAAAATTAGCTCAAAATGATCCAACAAATTGTAGCGTTGTAAAAAGCTAACGTTGCTTAACGTTCACGTTGTAAAAAGAAGCTGAATACTTACTACAATCTAGATAGTATGGTGATTTTTAAATACAAAGTTCTTCGGCATTTGGTGAACACTACTGAAGATTAAACATATGCAATCAAGTGTCCAATTGGCTGGGCTTTCTGCGGCGGCACTGCAGGAACATCACCTAACATTGTATCAGACAATAGTTTGTCTAAGCTCGAATATGCCTTCCAAGGCATTGAAAGATTGAAAAAACTCTAAGATAATAATAAATTTCCCCTTAATTCCTTATTCCTTGATAATAAATTTTCTTAGAGCCATTAGTTACAAAACAGCAAGGATATTATACTTATGGAGTGGTTTCTTCCTGTATTCAATAGCTTCATAGCTTTTGGTGGGCTTAACATTCAGTATTTCTTGAAGTAATCGTTTCAATGGATAGGATCTTAGGATCCATTTTTTTTTTAAATTGATGTTATCTTGACCTTGACGAAGTTCTTTCATTTCGGCAGAAATTCTTTCTTAAGTGAAGTAGATTATAATATTTTGAAATGCTAGAATCAAAGTCTCTGACAAAAACAAAAATTGATAGATCATGATATTCTGTAAGGTGCTGAAGAAAAGTAATTTTTTTAAATCTGTATTAAAATCCCCGCATTTTTCATCTACTTAAGATTTGCCTGGAAGAGTAACCTAAGTCTAGTAGTGACTGTTGGCTTGTTCTGAATAGTCGGTCCTTCCTGAGGGAATGACATTTTTTCCAACGTTTGCTCTGAACGTTTTTAACGTTTTCAAGAGATCATTTAGCGAAAGTATGAAGCAGTTTAATACTCACCAGCAAATGGCACAAATCTAATTTCAAAACAAACAAACAAAAAATATGCACTCAGAGATTTACTGATGAACAATCACAATTCAATTTTTTTTCAGATATTTCTTAACGCTACTATTAATATGCTACTAGAAATAGTATCATTAATCTCAGCACTAGCAATACTATTTTGGTTATTCATCAAAAACAGATACAGATATTGGGAGAGATGTGGCATTGCCAGCGTTCCTGCAGAATTTCCATTTGGTAGTGTTAAGGAATGCCTGCTAACTAAGAAAACTGTAGGAGAAACGTTGGCTGGATTTTATCAGTAAGGAAAATTTCTTTAATTAAGATTGTGTTATACGTTATTTTATCTTAAAAATTTCATAAATCTAGCATAAGGTTTTCTAATAATATCGACCTACAACCCAGGCGATAACATCACAACAATTGGTGAAGAAAGTAATCACAGATTTCATACATTGTGCAATTACATAGAACTAACTCGGCACTTTTTATTACGAGACAATTTTGCTCACTTAAATCTGATTTAATCGTGGACGTATTTAACCAGCATTTCATACTGCAGTGAACATCACTAAAAAATCTGCTCGTTCATAAGAAAGTCAAGCAGATTTAATTGGCCTTGACTCTTAAAAAATGTAATAATTTATTATGAATACTTTTATATAACCGCACTTGAAATTGACTGTTGTTTTATGTAACGTTGTTTACATTCTATTCACTTTTTTAAAACCTTTATGATCCAACAATGCTTTTTAGAGAAATGAAGTTACATCATTTTCTCTTAAACAATCTCGACCATCTCTAATTAGTAATGATCTCACTTTATATCATTTTTTCTAAAGTAAATTAAATAAAACATGACCTAACAAAATATTAGCATAATTTACTATTTAGTATGCTTCAACCATGAAAACAACTTACCTACCTCTTTGCCCATCAAACCAATAAACCTGACATCTCCGTTCTATGTTACTCATGGAGTACCTAAATGTTTTTTGTTGATTGTTATGTGTCCATCACACAGTTGTTATCTTTAATTCTGACCGGTTTCGAAAGTTCCCCCATAATCCGATGCTGATTTTTCAGGTTTGGTACTACATTTTACTTCTATTTCAATGTTTTTGCCACAATATGTAATATATTTTTCTCCCTGATGAGATTAGCATTCCTAATGCACTTCGAATGAAAGAAAACAAGTACAAAATGAACTATTATACTATCTAGCAAAGCGAACCAAACTACGTACGTGTTTAGTATAAATTAGTCAATAAAGGTTTTGCATAATAAAAATTTATATTAACTGATCTAAAGTAGACCAAACTGTTTCATACCATTCAATGTTGTAAAAACAAAAGACATTTTTTTCCCAAAAACTTTTTAAAGGAAAGAGATTACACAATTTTTTCTATTTCATTGTCTAGAACTTCTTGTTTCACAATATGCAAAACTTTTTTGAACAGTTTCAATATTATTAAACTTGTTAGAAATAATATTCAGTAAATTTTTATTAAAATTTAAAAGTAATGGATTAAAAATTTAATAATTTTACGTGATACTTTTTAAAACCAAAGACAAACTTAAATTATAATTAGACTATAATTGAGACCAAACTTAATGTGTTATTTTTGGAGTCACGATGGCAGATTCTTGATGTTCAGTTTTGAATAGTTGCACATTTTCAGCCCAAAAATGTTAGTATTTTTTTTTTTTTTTTTTTTGACATAAACTGACATTAATTTCTCTAAGTTTGTGATTTATTATAATTGCATCTATCATAAGCGTTTTCTTTATTTTACAGGAAACATCAAGACAAAAAATTGATCGGATTCTACGCTCCATTACAGCCAATGATTTTAATCAGAGATCCAGAATTAATTAAAACTGTATTAGTTAAAGATTTCAATAGTTTCTGTGATAATGGATTTGAATTGAGTGAAAAAATTGATCCATTACTTGGATACAATCCATTTGGTGTTAAAGGATTACAAGAGTATTGTTTTGTTTTTTTTGTTTGTTTATCCAGAATTTATTCAGTATGAAATCATGTATTTTACTCAAGTATTTTTGATGCTCTAGATGGAAACAAATAAGAAGTTTTCACACGCCCCTACACAGCATGGTTAAGATCAAAAGTATGGTACCGCAAATGATCAAAATTGGAATGAATTTTGCCAAATACATTGAAAATAATTTAGGTAAATCGATTGAAGTAAGTATTTCGTATTTTTACTTACATTAGTTCAAAAACTGAATCTTTAGAAGCTTCAGTCGTTTTATAAATTCTTGAAGTGTAGAATATTTTAAATTTTGAAGTTTTTTAAATTTATTAAACGAACTTCCCATAATATGTTGTAACTGTAGGTGGGTGTTCCTTAATATTTTTGTTCTTTTTAAAAAATCATTTTAGGAAGAGGTGTTATTTTATGAAAATTCAATGTAATTCAGTAAAATACTTTGTTTATATTTAAGATGAAACAGTTGGCCCGATTGTACACTAACGATGTGGTCGGAAGCTGTGCGTTTGGTGTGGAATCGGATTCATTTTTTGATGAAAACTCACCTTTGAAGATATACACAACTGGAGAATTGTTTGGTGTGGAATCTGAAGCGAATTACGCCTGTCTGTCTGCTTTCTTTTTGCCCTTTGTTAACAATATATTTCGATGGAGGTACAACATTTTTTTTTCTAGAGTTAACTTCTTAAGTATATCGGATATACGGCCACATTATTTATTAATATTTTCTTCTTCTTTCTTTTCAAGAACGATGTCAAAAAAAGTAGAGGACTTTTTTATCGAAATGGCGAAATCTTGTATGAACCATAGAAATGAGAGTGGATTGATTAGGCAGGATATGATACAATTGTTGATTGCATATAATAATAAAGCGCTGCAAGAAAACATGAAGCGTTAGTATATGTCGATTTGCAAGAGTCTTTTTCATTGATATATTGGAGAAATTAAGAATTGACACTTGTGATATTATTTCTGGTGTTCACACAATCCCTACACATGAAATTAACAAAGATAGTCGATATTTGCGACTCCGTCCAAAAGATTGACCGTCTAAAAGATGTCACAACAGATCTTTGAGGAAATAGTGGAATTTGTCTTAGCGTGGCCTACTCATGCTTGTATTTTGGAGTTTTCTTTCTTCTAGACAGATAGCCTTTATTACTGTTGTGAGATCTGCACTCCCAGGATGCAGTTTAACGTCTTGCCCAGGACGAACAGAACTACCATTACCCTCAATAAACATTCTGAGGAATGCTTCCCCTCTAATTCTTGCTAACTACCCAGACACGCCAAGCTCCCAATGCAAGTTCTACGTAAGGTCCGGGAGCTGGTAATTAGATATAATCTGCTTGCTGTTTCGTGCATCCCCTCGCAGCGAAGTGTAACTCAGATTTCCAAAATTGCCCCAAATTTAAAGTTTGGGAGTGTTCTAAAAAGAATAACCTGCAATGGTAACCGCTTAAGCGCTCTTGAGAAATCTCAGGGTTCAAGGTGTAAGGGATAATCTTCCTATTGAGGACATATCTTGTCCCAATACCACCTCTTGACAACCCAGGCTCTCTGAGGAACTTCCAGACGGATGGAGCGGCCGATAGAATGGCATGGCGACTCCTGAATCGCCTTAACTCCCATTCTCCCCAAGAAAATGTATATCCTACTCCACCACTCGACATACAAAAGCCCTCCGAAGTCCGCGTTTACTGGTTAAGTCTATTTACTCCTTGGGGGCTCCTGATCCCTGGTGCGATCCATCTCAGTTTTATGGTCGAATTACCCTGAACAAACCATTCCAATAAATAACATAAAATAGACTCAATACCTTTTATAAATTAACTTAAAAGACTTAACTTTTTGCGATTAATTTTTTCTAGAATTCTCAGATCAAGAACTTGCAGCAAATTGCATGACCTTCTTTATTGACGGTGTAGAAACAACTTCAGTCGCTCTGTCATTTGCTCTGTTTGAAATCGCCCTCAATACTATAGTTCAAAACAAGTTAAGAGATGAAATTAAAACAGCTGTTAAAGATATTAGTGAATTAGATTTTGATAAACTATGGTCCTTGCAGTATTTAGATATGGTTGTCGTTGGTAAGTTACAATAATTACATTATTTTTCATCACTAATTTTCCCATATATTTTAATCGTTCCCTTTCACTAAAAATTGGTTACACTTTTTGCAGAAGCGTTAAGGAAATATCCACCTGTGAATCTCTTATCAAGACTTTGTGTCCAAGAAATCCTGATGGATGGTGTCAAAGTTAAACCTGGGACTAAAGTATTCATACCTGTACATGGTATACATCGAGATCCAAAATACTATCCAGAACCGGAGCACTTTCTACCAGAAAGGTTTACAAAAGAAAAACGATCTCAAATGAATAAGTTCACTTATTTACCATTTGGCGAAGGACCTAGGACTTGTTTAGGTAAAATTAGTTTCAATTTTTATGAGTGAAATAAAATTTATAAGAGTATGTTAATTTATTTATTCATTTTTAGGAAATAAATTTGCTCAGACTGAGATGAAAGTTGCACTGGTTGCATTAATTTCAAAATTTCATTTACAATTGTCAAAAGAAAATGAATATGGCCGAAGTTTGGAATTAGATGAGAAATCGGTATTTTTAATTGCTCCAAAAGGAGGTGTCAACATTATTTTTACACCAGTTTAATTGGTTATTATATATTTTATATTCTGTACTTACTTCTTTGAGAACTTATCTCTGGCTACTTCGGAAATAAATAAGAATAATGATTGCAATAATTAACAGATCCAAAGTACATTTTTTAGTCTTTGCATTCTTTTGCCTTCAATTTTATGACACAGCCCGAAAATCAACCGTTTTTTCCGAAAGGAAAGAATAAATTGAAATAAAATGAACATTTTTAAATTATTGTATAAGCCAAACCTATCCATCTATTAGTGAAATAATGGTCACTTTTTTTTAATTATTATTTGTAAATGAAAACTTATTTATTTACACGCGAAAAGTCTTTAGATTATTAGAGAAGTGCTTTAATTAGCACAAAATGTTTTAATTAAAAAAATGGAACTGTGAGCACAACTAAGTAATGGAATGAAATGAACTATTGTCAGGAGGTACACGTTAGTTACCTATTTTGCCGCTAGATAGTGCGGGCTTGTCAATTCTTCGGTTGGTTTTGTAAGTGAATACTTTATTAATGAAATTTAACGTACATATTCTCTCTCATTCTACCTGAAATCACTTCACTCTACAATTCTATTTTAGTGTAGCTTTACTCTATGTAACAATAGTTACCAGTAACGATGTTACTTTCTTTATTAAAAAACACCGAATAACGAAGTTCTTTTAAAAAAATAAATACAAGTATTTTATCACTCATTTGCTGAAAAAGATCTGTCATTACATTAAGAAATTAAGAAACCGGGAATAAAATTAATACCTGTTGCTAACAACTAAAAAAGCAAAAGAAAGCTTGAAGACAATTTGCAAAAATCTAAATGATTTTTTTTAAATTAATAATTCTAAACTTTCTTGTTTAACGCAGGCAGTATAAAGCGAAAAAGAAGCTGAAATTTGGTACAGACGAAAGATATTTTTGAGGGTGTTGAACTTCTCTATTAAAGGCAGAATCAACGTGACTTCTAGAAGGCGTTTTAAATACTGTTTCTTGTAAAATTTCACATACCGACTGGTTACGTTTACCTCCTACTACTTAAGCCAATATTTTAAAATAAGAATGATTTGAAACGTAAGCTATCAATTTGTAACTCTGTTGTAAATGCATTTATTAATAAATTATAAGATAATTTCAAACTTACTCATGTTGTAATTATTTATTGTGATTGACATTGTCAATCCAGAATTACCTCTCCACGTGTATTCTGTTCTGTAATTGTAAAACGTCAACAAACTGCAGACAAATTTTTAAAAGAAACAAATTTCTCAGACTCACTAATCACAATCTAATCTAATTCGTAATCGCATTATGAATCTTTAATCCAAAACTGTCTGCTGAATCTCCTTTCTATTGTAATAGATAATCATTCTAATTCACTCTACCGAGAAATAGCCACCTACGATCCTTCCCTTCCAGGAGGACAATCACAAAATAATTATACATGTCTTCCTATTTCTCCACAAGCTGCAGGTTCTTCTTTATTTTACCCTGCACCAGGGCCGGATTTTACTATAGGCTAACTAGGCTTCAGCCTAGGGCCTCAAGATCAAGAGGGGCCTACATTCAAATTGTTAGCTAAATTAAAAGTACACTATTCTAAAAAAACAGTAAAAACTAAAACGCTGTTTTAGTAATGTATCACCGTAGTGATATATTTCATTTTCTCTCATGTAATTTACAAACTTAAAAATGGAAGGTGAAAAAGGGCCTCATAAGTGGAATAGCCTAGGGCCTCTTTTCATCTAATTCCGGCCCTAAGGGTAGGCCTTAATATTAAATATCAAATACAAAAACAGCAACCTTCCTATGAAATAAGGAGAAAAGTTCCACTTTTTCCAGCAGTTTTTACTTCTTAGTTGTCCAAATAGATCGACCCATGATGTACAATCTAGGGTAGGCCTTAATATTAACTATCAAATGCAAAAACATCAGCCTTCCTAAGAAATAAGGAGAAGAATTCCACTGTTTCCAGTAGTTTTTACTTCTGTCTTCTCAAAATAGATCGACCCATGATGCACAATCTAGGGTTGGCCTCAATATTAACAATTAAGTACAAAAACTGCAGCCTTCCTGTGAAATTAGGAAGAAATTCCGACTTTTTCCAGTAGTTTTTACTTCTGAGTTTTCAAAATACATCGGCTCACCAGTGGAACAGCCTAGGGCCTCTTTTCATCTTCTAAATCCGGCCCTGTCCTGCACATAACATCCTTGGTCCATATCATCCTAATCGTCCCTAAACTAAGTAAGAAGGTTGTTTATGCTGATACATGGGAACTATACTATTTTTATTTATTTTATTTTTTTCCAAATAATACACATATTTTGAAATAAAGTTAATAACGAATTTGTTTTCACAGCTATCTAGAACCGTAAAAAGTGGAATTGAAGCTTTTTGAATCAAGAAAATTTGATTTAAGCAATTTTAAAACTCTTTTAAAGTTTAGTACAGCGTTTTTAATTTCTCAGCTTTTAGTTGGTTATGGTTTTATTGAAACCATATAATTTGGTATTTCTGTGTGCCTTTCACCACTCGAATCTCAATTTGCTACCGAGTCAAAGTTAATTCCTTAAAAATAAATACTATTAAAATAAAATGAAAATATTTTTGAAAATGTTTTACTTAAACACATTTACATATTCATCTTTACATTTTTATTATTATTTTTATTTTGTTAAATATTTCTTTGATGACAATTTTTTTTTTTTATATATATGAAAAGTAATGTAATTTTTGTTTCGCAAAGGCGTTATTTTGTATAAGTTTTTATTCTTATAATAATATTTTAAAATTATTATTCCTTCGCATAATAAAAAAAAAACAATGTAAAATAACAGTTAAATAAATGAGAAGAAAGTATGCCAAACAGCAAAGCAACACATGATTCCAAAAGATTTTTGTTTATTAAAAAATGTTTTGTTCATTTTTATATATATTTATTTTTACTATTTATTCTTATTATTACTTAACAGTAATATCCCATATATAATTACCTACCAAACAATAAATATATAAACTTTATTATTTATTTTTGTATTAAATAAATATTTTCTTTTTTCTTTTTTTGTTTAAATAAATTTAGATTCTTTGTGCCACTCGGACAAAATCATTTCACCAATTTCTCTGCCGATTCTCATTCATTTTTTTTTCATTTTCAAATATTATTTTACCAATTTTCTTCTATTATTTGTTTTTTTATATAAATTAGAAATTATACATAATCTATTTTTATAAAGCTATTTAATTTTTTTTGTTTACTTATATGTATTACAAATAGTCATCAATACATATATCATAATAATATATATAATATAGATTATTTCTTTGTTAAATTGCTAAAAATGTTTCATTTGGTTTTTCTTTTTAAGATTATTACACTTGTTATGGGGCACAAATTATGATATGTATCGATTGTGGTGTTTATTTATTTATATTTTTTATTAAATTATCTTTTTATTTTTATCGAATAAACAGTCTAAGACTCATTAGTGCTTCGACAAAGTCACAACAGTATTTTTAGTTGTTGTTTTAAGAACGTTTCTTTTTTTTTTTAGTTATTTAGAAAAAGTCCCTTCATCCAAATCTATCATTTAAAAAAATCATCACAATATTATCTGCACTATGGTCATAGAATTTATTTCTTTAAGCTATTCGTGATTTAATTTTTAGATTTTATACTTTTAATATTTTTTATCCTTGATTTATAATATAAAAAAAGGCATTTATTATTATTTTTTTTGTTTCGTAATTTTGTTTATTTTTAGTGTATAAAATCTCTAAATGACAATGAAATCTAATAGGTTTTTTTTTTCTTTTTTATTTTACTTAATTTATTTTAAAGATTCTACAAAATATAAAAAGAAAAAGTTTTACAGAAGAACAAGAGTCCCCGCAGATGATTGGTCTGAAGATCACCAATAAAAATAATCTTAAAGCAAAGTAAAACCCAGAGTAGAATTTTCTAATAATCTTTATGAAAGAAGATTTTTACGCAATATTTCTAAAAATAGATTAAAAGAATTATCTTAAAAGGGAAACAAAATATACTGGTGGACAAAATTAGCGCACCACTCAGTTTTTGTTTAGTTAAAATTATTTTCCGCTTTTGTTTTGGACGTACATCACTTGTCTAAAGCGATTTATGGAGACAAGATGTCATTCAAGAAGAGATGTACAGCAGAGAGAGAGAGACGATAGGTACATCCGGCACCTGGCTTTACGAAACAGGAGCATAACGAGAAATGAGATAAAAAGTCTCATAAGGCAAGTCCGAAATGTTTCCATCTCCAGCAGGACTGTTAGAAGAAGACTTAATGAAAGTAACCTTAGAGCCAGACATCCTGCTCGTGGTCCTCTTCTTACCACAGTTCACAAAATGATCAGGCTTCAGTTTGCACGTGAACATGTGAATTGGATTTTAGACAACTGGAAGAGAGTTCTCTTTACAGATGAGGTGAGAATAGGCCTAAATTCTTCAGATGGCGGTAGTTACAAATGGCTTATTTTTTTCAGCCAACAATATTTTGAAAGTCCAAAATTTGCACAAATTGGAAATAATAAAAAAAATAAGGGTGGTGCGTTAATTTTGTCCATCAGTGTATTTAATAGGTCAATAGTACAAGAACTATAAAGAATTACGTCCAGTTTTTTTCTCATTATTCTTGCATTAAAATAAGAAGCATTTAAATGGAATGGAGTAGAATAGTACTTTACTGATAATTTATAAAAAAAAATTAAAATCATGCCACATGCAGAATTTAAAGATGGTTCAGCAGGTAAGCATAATATTGTTAGATAATTATCTCAATCATATTTAAATGTTTTCCAAAGCAGTTTTCACAGCCAAAAAGCTAGATCATCCTTTACAAAAGGATTGGGGACTTATTTCAGGAATGGTTTCGAACTACATCAACCTAATGTTTAAAATAAAAGGAATGATTATTTCTTGTTTTATTCCCTAGCAAATTCTACAAATTCTTCTTTGTAGAATTACAAAGTAATTGGTTGTAATTATGGGTGCTCGTCCCATAATCTCAGAAAATTCTTTTGAGGAATTACTCTGGGCCAGTAACAAATTACCTACCATAACCCCTGGAGTTTTCTTATACATCTGAGAACAAATTTACACACACAACAGAGCCCAAAACAACTTTCAACCAAATATTTAAAAAAAAAAACATTTGTATAACTTCAGCACATTTTTACATTTTCTTGCCCAATACTAATGTCGATTTTTCAGATAAATAAAAAGTTATACGAGTTGTAAAATACAGCATTAGTTTTTGGGAACCCTTGTTCTAAATAAATTACATACTGTAAAAATATTTGATTTATGCAAAATTTGATAAAATAAATTTTTAATTTTGGAAAACAAAAAGAAATACTTTCTCAAAAATAAATTAAGAAGTATTAATCATGGCGACCTAAAATGCCTACTAGTTCGTGTGCAACGCTATGTAATATAAATAAATTCCAGATATTTTACACCTCACAAATATTTTGTAAATATTAGGAATGAAGAAAAGTATTTATAGCAATGTATTAAGGCCCTCACTTAAATAATTTAAAATAATAATTAATAAGCCTTTTATAAAAACATTATATGATGGAATAAAATTTTCTGTTTTTCTCTCAAATTGAAATATTACAATAATATTATTACTTTATTTTTTTTTGCATGTGAATTAAACAATAAATATTACAAATCACAGTTCGCTCCTTTTTTTTAAAAAATTTTTTTAATTTAATGTACAAAAATATTATCATTTATCCAAATTTATTATTACTTATAAAATTTCTTTGATATGTTTCACAGGACAATGAATTTTTATATTCTTTTCTTCTTTTTTTTTAAGCTTTACTGGGAAACTTTTTTGTCTTTAAGTAATTTTCGTTCGGCGTTGTTATCACCACTAAAAAAGAATCTTTTGTTTCCTAAAAATATTAATTTCTATTTAATTTAAAAATTAAATTAATAAAGCACAATTATTACTTGAAAGCATCTAATTTATTAATTAAAAAGAGTGAGGGCTCTTAATTATTATTGTTTTTACCTTTATTTTCATGTATTTTCTATTGAAATAAGAGCAAAAGACAAAAACACAAATAAATAAAGAAAAAAGATAAATTGTGATATAAATCTTGATATCCAGTATTTTTTACTTTTTTTTCTCAGTTTTATTTTATTTTTTTTTCTAATTTCATTTTAATTTCTTTCAACATTTTACGTTTCATTAAAATCATTAATTATTTATCTAAATATAGATATACATAAATATTATTTAATATACTTAAATTCTTACACACTAAATCTTGATATGTATGCTTGCTTCTTTTTTTATCTTTTTATCATATATTTGTTGGTTATTAAATTGTTAGAAAAAATGTTACAGAAACCAAAAACTAAAAGAAAATATTTGTTTTCCACATTTTGTTTTTGTTTAAATTTTGTCCATTTAATCTTTACAAAGGATAGTGTCCCCCTGTTGCATTTGAGCTGTTCAAACTACATAAAGTCATTATGCATTTTATAATGTATTGATTAGCAAATAGAAAAAGAGAATAAAAAGAAATTTGTTCAATAATGTCAGCTTTTTACAAAAATTCATAGTAATTTCCATTTAATTTAATTATATTTTTAATTTTTATTTATTTATTTATTTATTTATTTTAAATTACATCATCAAACAACATGCAGATATAATTGGACGGATATATTCCACAGAGAGGCTTTTGGTTTCTTTATTTTCGTTCACATTTTTCTGATTATTATTAAGTTATTGATATAAAGCTTTATTTGTCTGAACCTTTTTAATATTTTAAAATTTTATTTAAATATAATTTTTGATTGTCATTAAATATTACTACGAATTTCATTGTAAGCAAAATATAGTTTGCTAAAAAAAAAACGGTACAATGTCTGAACACATTGTACCTTGTACTCCAATAGAAGAAAGATGTCCAGTATGGTATCACAAAATTAAAGAGTTCTATTTTAAGTTTTACCCCCCCCACACTAGACTTAAAAGAATAGAACTGAACAGACGCTTAAAAGACTCTTAGACGACAGATCAAAACTCTCTCTGGACAGCAGAAGACTAATTTATACATCTATTTTAAAACCTATCTGGGCGTATGGAATAGAGCTATGGGGTTCAACCAAACGCTCCAATCTTCAAAGGATTCAATCTCTACAATCTAAAATACTTCGAACTATCGTAAATGCTCCATTTTATGTCTCCAACCTGGACTATACACACTGACCTTAACATGCCCTTTTGTCACCCAAGTTGCTGAAAACAAGATACAGAAAACTCCACTTCAACCTGCAATCTCATATAAATTATCTAGCTAAAAACCTTTTTTTTCTAGAACTCTTCCTGATAACCCGGGGACAAGACGCCTTAAGAGACAGTGTGGCCTCGTGTTCTCCTCTCAAGTGAAGAGAGCGACTAATAGCCTATTTTGGTGTGTTACCGCTGGGTAACTTCTCCACACGTATTCTTCTTTTATTTGTTGTTACTGTTACTTATAGCGCCAACGAGCTGACTTCTAGAAGGCAATTATCAATTTAAAGAGCCTCAATATTATAACAAAACCCCAAGCGTTCTGCATAAAAAATCTTCAGACCATTCAAAATATAGCAAATAACCCAAATCCCCAGTTCTGTTGGCCATTTTTTTTTTTATGTATTTTGGTACTGCACTAAAAATTGAATTACAAGTTACTACATTTACAAGTAAACAACAACTTTTAGACTTAATAAAGTCTTTATGCTGAGCAATTTCAATGTAAATACAACTAAATCAAAAAGTTATGAAGTGACCAGTTTTTTTTTTTAAGATATGTGCCCTTTTCTAAAGTTAAATACCATTTAATGGAGGTAATAAAAATCGACATCCCTGGAATATTTCGATCAATTTATTCCCTAAAATGGTAAGAGTTTTGATGAAATTTAATTACCAGATAAAACTGGAAAAGTATCTCCCGCGAGATAGTTGAAGCTTTCTACAAACTGGACCCACTAAAGTGATTGCGACTTTAAAGAAAATTATCAAATTAATAAAATTAATTAAAAGAAAAAAGTGCAATTAAAAGCCTTTAAAAATTTATCGAAAAATTTTTGTGGCCTTGAAATTCTTCAATATAATATTTCAACAAATAAAACTTTGTATCTACAAATAATGTCTTTACAATTTCTTTTAATAATTTTTTTTTTTTTTTTTTTAAAGGGAAGAAGAAAAAGAGTACCAAAAAGCCTCTTCTGCGTACCAAAAAAAGTGGCTAAAAGCAACAATAATAATTTTTCTAAGAAAAAAAGTAAGAAATAAATAAATAAATAACAAATTAATTTAAAAAAAAAAAAAAAGAATCAAAAATTAACTTCTTTTAACCTTAAAAACAGTTCGTAAAGTTATCAATTTTGTTTTCTACATCTTTTGAGAAAAAGATTATTAGCTGCCTTATTTTTCACACACTCTCACAATTTCTTGCAATAACTAAACACAACAGTAGCCAATTTGAAGTTGTTTTCCTTCTGTCTTATACAAATAAAACAAAAAACTCTTTAGCAATCTTTTTACCCACTAACTTCACAAAAAAAAAAATACTATTTATATAATAACATTTATAATCCATCTTAACATTAAAAAGATGTTTATCTTTAAATCTAAATTCCATTATTATTTTTTTTTTAAAAGATACTTTTAAACTTTACTTCATTTATTATATATATAGTAAGGTATCACATCAACCAGACGTACACAAAGCAAATTTACAACTACACTTTTAATTATTCCTTCATTTTCCACAACTAAAAATTGAAACTACTATTTTATAATAACTTTTTAGCTTGGTTCTCCAAAATTATTTTTATTTTTTATTTGGTAAACCTTAAAAATTCCTTAAATTAAAAGAAAAAATAAAATCACGAAGAACGAAATTTATACAACAGTTTACAAGCTAAGGCTCATCTTTAGGAGGTACAATTTAATTTACAAAACTTTAAGAGGAGGTTGTCGTTATAGTAAATTTATTTTTAATAACAAAATTGTGTTTATCCCAGGGGTACTTTTTTTTTTTTGTTTCAACTAAAAAGTTTTCATTTAGCATAATTTAAAAATTATAGTAAATAAAAAAAAAAAAGCAATAAATCTTTGGTATTATTTATTTTCCCTATTTAAATAAAACTGCTGATTAAAAGTCGCTTTTCTTTTTTGGTTTCCTCAAAAATAAAAGGTAATAATGTTGAAAAAGAAAATTTAATTTCATTAAAAAAGAAATTTTTAACCTTTTTTTGAACGGATTTATAAAAAAAAAATCAAAAACATTTATCCTGATAATCCAGATAATTTTAAATTGGAATAGTTGTTCAAAACTTCACCAATTTTGTCCAAATTTTACTTAATTTTCAAGAAAATAAAAAATGCTTTTTTAAAAAGCAGTTTTGCAGTATACTAAGTAGGTATTATTATTTTCATTCTTTTTTGGTTTAAGTTGCCTTAATGGTAATCGAGATTTTTTAGTTTTGTTTTTGTTTTTTAAATATACAAGTAGAAAATAAATTAATTAATAAATAATTATAACTACTTACAATCTGGGAAATTGTTTTCACCTTTAATAAGAGAAATAATTTACAAAATAGGAAAAGAGATAGCACTTACTAACTAAAAATTAATAATAATGAAAACAAATGGAACCAATTAGTATTAAAAGAAAAAATTGGTAAAAAGAAACTTGAAAGAATAAAACAAAAGCATATACATAATAAAATATAAACTATACAATAATTAGTACATCATACATGAATATAATATATATAATACATAACTTCCCCAAATACGAGGGATCCCAATTTAAGGGTCTCACTAAATAATTGGTACTTTGGTTTAGCTGCATTTTTCATAATTAAATTATCTCTCTTTTTTTTCCCCCCATTTGATTTTTTTTTTAAATTTTCTTCGAGGGAAAAATAAAATCTTAAAAGAGGAAAAAAAGAACTGCACAGGTATCATTGTTTGAGAAATAAAATTAAGAAAAGAATTGAAACAATGATAAAATAAATGAAAATTATTACTTTTTTCAGTCTCCACAGAAATGAAAATGAAATAAAACAAAATTATAATGAATAATTTAAATCATATTTAGGTAATATTAAATTTAAAAATGCACACATTAAGTACTATATTATATATATTAGTATTTGCATTATTTAAAATAAAAAAAAATATTTATTTACAAATAAAAAGGTTCAAAATAAAGCGAGAGAAAAGATAATTGTACCCCATTAGCGTTCTAAATATTTATTTACTTATTTATTTTATCAAAATATAATTTATTAAATAATTCTTTCTTGTCCGGGTAATTTAGTATTTTTTTTTTTATCATTGATATGTATCATAGTCTTATTAAATACAAGAGTTTTTCAAAGACCTATTCGGGTTTAAATAATTTCTTAATTATTGCTTTTGGAATATACATTTTATTCAGTTTACCAGAAAAGCCAAACAATGTTTTTGGATTTTAGTAAACATAAGAAATGGTAATTTATATTAAAATTTCTTTTCAACCATCTTTAGAATAAAAAAACTTGGAAACTTTTGGAAATCTACGCTTGTTGGAAGTGAATGAGTAATAATTCTTTTGAGTGTATTTACTTTTACTTAAGGTCGAAAAATATTAGAATAATAAAGTAGGTGAGCGTTATCGACTTATTCCCAACAATATGTTTACTTTCATAGTCAGTTTATCTTGTCCAATAGTTTGTTCACAAAACAGGTAAATATAAATTATTAAATAAGGATAACATTTTCACCTGAAACTCATTGAGGTTAGTTTTATTCAACATATTACTATGACTATTATGACAACTAGTCATTTAAATGAATGAATGATTGAATGGTTTTAAGACTATAGAATAATAAAGTAGGTGAGCGTTATCGACTTATTCCCAACAATATGTTTACTTTCATAGTCAGTTTATCTTGTCCAATAGTTTGTTCACAAGGTAAATATAAATTATTAAATAAGGCTAACATTTTCACCTGAAACTCATTGAGGTTAGTTTTATTCAACATATTACTATGACTATTATGACAACTAGTCGTTTAAATGAATGAATGATTGAATGGTTTTAAGACTATATAGAATAATAAACAGTTGGATTTATTGAAAATAAATAAAAATAAAATCATAAAAATTTATTGGCTTAGCGTTCAAATAGCGTTTGAACTATTCAAATGCAAATAAAATAAATAAATGCATGAATGTATAGAACAATCTTTGTTGCTTCTGCATTTATTCTAAAGATGGCGAAAAAATAAATAAATGAATAATAAATAAAAAGAAAAGAAAAGTGCAACACGAATTACACTTACTTTATTTTGCTGAAAAATAAGATATTTTATTTTAAATAATTTTAATAAAAAAAAAAACCGGGTTATTACGATCAAAAATTATCCCGGAAAACGTTCACTCATTGCTCAATTTTAAGGAGTTTTGATTTTCTATTACCTACACATTTACAATTAACTGCTTTTCGTTTGACCTTATTTCAGTAGGGTTTCCATTAATTAAACTTTAATAAATTCTATCTTAAGCACTGAAATTGTTAGAATTGCTTTACAGGAATGAAAAAATCAACGCTCTAATATTGATTTTAAGCAATAAGGGGAGAATTTCAAAACAAAAAATTCTGTAATTAATATGCAATGGGTTTAAATTTTTTTTAAAACAAGTTTTTGAACCCCATCAAAGAAAGCGTTGATTAGCAAAGGAAACTTAAAACAAAAAATTTTTAGAAACCATCAAAAAATTATACTGACAGAATCGGAAAATGAAATCTATATAGTTAAAATTGCCCCAAACATACTAAGCAATGAGTGTAGTATATTCAGTATAAAAAAAAAAAAATATTCTACGTTCTTTAAAATCAGCCAGCAAAAGATTCAACTCCCTCCCAGATTTAAATAACTAAAACAAAAAAAAATTTTTAGATGTATACCTAGCAATGTTCCTTAATGCTAAAATATTTTTTAAATATATATTTTTTTTTTTACAATCTACAATACTTACTAGCTAAAATCTACACGTTTATTATATATTATTTTTAAAGTTTAATTATATATTTTTTGTTTTTTAATTATTTATTCTTTTTTTTTTTTTGTTTTTTTGGGGAGTATTTTTTTTTTTTAATCTTATTCAGGAAATATTGCGTCTTTTTCCATTTTTTTTTTTTTTTTAATTACAGCTACTCTACTAATTAATTTCAATTAAACGAAATTAAAATCAGAGAATCGCTACTTTTTTTAAAAAAAGGTTTTTACTTTTATTAAACAGTACAGGCCTCATTTAGTTTTTAGTTTTAATTTTTTTTTTTTTTATTTATTTCGAAATAATAGAATTAAAAATTGGGTTGAAAATTGATTTTTATTTAAAAATATTTAAATTTTATTCAAATATAATTTAAATAGTTTATAAGCCATTTTAAAACATTTTTAACACTTTTATTTGAATTTGTTCCATTTTTTTCTTTTTCTTTTTTAAATTTTTTAAATTGCAATCAATAATTAGGGCACGTTTGGTTTTTCTCTTTTGAGATTTTCAAAATATTTAATTTTTATTTTTCTTTGATTTTTTTATTTATTTTTTTTTCTCTGGCAAAACCACAAACATGGATAAGTTTTTAAACGAATGCAATATGTAAAAATTAGAATAAATATAATAATTAGTCCTAAATAATTAATAATAACGAAACTTTTTATTAAAAAAAACAAAAAATTTGTAACACCTGGGTACACGTAAAAGAAGAAGAGACATCGTGAAGGAAAGAGAGAATTATATCTTGAGTTATTTGATATTAATTACTATAAAAAATGGTTATGGGTGATAAGAAAATTTGGGTAAGAAATGAGACAACTCATTCAAATTTGTTGCTCTTCTGTTAAGACTCTTTTTTAGTGCTGCACGAGACCGAGACTTAAGCAACCGAGACCGAGATCGAGACATGATATATATCTCGTCTAGAAATCTCGGTCTCGTCTCGGTTTTTCAAATATTAATTTTTAGCTACAAAATTATAAAATTGTGTTCTTTATTAATAAATAATCATTACGGGTATTGAATTAATTATTAAAAGTTACGATTTTATTATATATGTTCAATATTACTACATCTATTTGACTTCGAATTACATAAGTAAAGTAAGCAAAGTAAAGTAATCGCCTATTTTTTCAGGCGGGGCTTTACGTCCAACTACCAATTAGGTGTCGCGGACAGAGGCGACTAGCAAACATACTTTACTGTAAACTTCTTCTACTAACCATTAAATAAAATCCAAGGACTAAGACCGGGAATCGGTACCACAATACTCATTAGCTTCGCAGGTTTTCGCACTATTTTCGTTTTTAAGATACTCTTTGCCCAAGCATATTGATACATAAAAGAGCTTTTACTGAGTCATAAGTTAAAGAAGATCTTCTATTGGTCATTATCATCGCAGCTTGCGAAAATAATCTTTCCGATGGCACTGAAGTTGCACAGATACTAAAAATATCTTTTGCCATTTTAGACAAATTTTTGAAGGAATTCTCAAGTATTTTCCACCATTCTAAAATGTCAACGTCTACTGGTGCTTGGTCTAATTTGGTGTAATTAATTATTTCTGTCTTCCATGCTTCGGTGATATTTGCTGATTTTTGAGCAAATGGTGCAAAAATATTGATGCAGTCGTCGTCGTCGTCGTCAAAAGGCGAATCATTAGATTCTTTATCTTCACCAACAGCCATAACTAATGGAGCGGGAAGTTTGTTGGGAGGTGTATTTTTTATTTCACGAATCGACTTGTTATAGCAGGCGGATATGTTATTTGGGTCTTTCATTTGGCGCGTTTTTAACATCTTGTTGAAATTATATAAAGATATATAACAGTAATAGTAATATATGATGCATTGAAGTGTAAGAAGTTGTCTTCTTTTACACACATTTTCATTACCAATATATAAATTAAAATAATTATTAGAAAATAATAACATTTTTTGAAAAGTTTATTAATAGCAAACCGCTTTTAATACTTAAACAAAAATTCAAAAAAACTGAGACCGAGATATCTCGACGAGACCGAGATTTGAGCGACCGAGACCGAGACCGAGATCGAGACTGCATAAAGTCTCGCCTCGTCTCGGTCTCGTACAGCACTAGATGCAAAGCCTTATTACTTAAATCTTTATTATTATTAGACACTTTCTTAAACGTTAAATTGTGCATTTTTCACAATAAAAGGGCTCCAAAAAATTTGTGAAACACTGCCATTTAAGTACAACCCTTTCAACGATACTAAAGATCATCGCACAAGTACTTCGTTTAGGTTTTAAACAAGTTTATGAACCATTAAACTTTAAAAATTTTGTAGAAGAAGCTTTTAAAGTTCACGAATACCTTGGAACTCTTAAACATGAATGTCTCATTTTAATGCTGATACAACCTAAATGAAGGCTAAATGA
Organism: Rhodnius prolixus; assembly: GCF_049639745.1. Classification (NCBI taxonomy): domain Eukaryota; kingdom Metazoa; phylum Arthropoda; class Insecta; order Hemiptera; family Reduviidae; genus Rhodnius; species Rhodnius prolixus. The sequence goes on along the minus strand of NW_027411634.1, from coordinate 10,339,767 downwards.
GATTCTTTCAAGGTTAGAAGTGATTCTACTTTCAATTAGATTATTCTCCTCTTTTATTTGCACCCAAATGTAATTTTAAGTAGATTTTTGAAAAAATAAAAATAAAAATAGCAAAAATTAAAATTTTTTTTGATTAAAAAGAAGATAAATTTAAATAATTTTTGGGTGAGGAAAGTGTTTTTGGGTAGAGCGTTGGGAAGGATCAAAAAATCATATTTATTTGATTATTTGGTTTTTGTCCTTTCTTTTCATCATTTTTCGTTCTTATTGTCCTATGTTGGTCCAACAATAATTTATTTAAAAAAATGACCAAATCAAAAACAAATTAATTAATTTAAAAAAAGATTAATTCCAATTAATTAATGAGGTACAAAAAGGTAAGGCATTGTTTTTTCTAAAATATTTTCTCTAATTATTATTAGATTATTTGTTTTGAAAAAATAAATTATTTACCAATTCATTAAATTCATAGAAACAAGCAAATTAATAAAAACAATTTTCCGCCCCCCCAAAACCCACTTGGGAAAATTAAAAAAAGGATTTTGTTTTCGTATATTTCTTAAATTATAAAAAAATATACTAATAAAAAATATTATTCTTTTTTTGAACTCCATGATTGTGTTGCCTATTATTATCATCATGATGATCATCCAAGGTGTAAGCATGATTGATTTTAAATGCTAGCCCCTGGCGCTTTCCACAAGTATCCTTTCCAAATGTCAAGTGTTGGTGATGTGTTGTGCTGATGGCAAGAAATTATAATTAACACTGTCCATTTTCTTCGATCCGGCTGGATCCCTGGAAAAACAATAATTAAACTATTATATAAACAAATTTAAATATGATAGTCAAAACTTTATAAAAATAGATATTCTTCAATTTTCTTTTTTAATCTGTGTTATCTGAAGTTATTGGGCGCCAAGAGCTTTTTTCAGAGCACTAGCCGGCCTACGGACAGTGTTCTCTCGTTACAAGACATGTCCATCACCGGGGACAGTGAGCTGTAAGAAGCTCCCTAGGAAGAGAAAAAAATCTAAGGAGCCAGCAGCTGGATTCGAACCCGGGATTTCCGCGTGGGAGTCCAGTATGCTAACCGTGTAGCTATTCCTCTCCCTGATATTCTTCAATTAAAATAAATTCACTACAACTGATTATTTCTTTTTCAAAATTGAGAAAATAATTAAAAACAAAAAAAAGTATGAGGAGAATATTTTATATCTCAGTACGTAAAATTAAATATTAAAATTCTAATAATAATAACTTATTCCAAAAATAACTTAGGAACAAACTCAAAAAAAAGGTTGAAGTGCATTTTGGTAAAAATGGCATGCATTTTTTGTTAAAACCTTTTTAGTGAAGAATACTAAGTGGTGGTGGTAATTTTAAGTCACTTTTTAGCATGCAATTAGATTAATTCTAAAAAAGTACAATTAGAAATAATGAAACAATATTAAGTCAAATTGTGAAAATAATTTCATAAAAAGAACTTGTACTTGACTATTTTTAATTTTTTCAAAATTTTTGTTTGTTTTTATATCATTAAGTTTAAATTTGTTATAAGTATAAATATTTTCTAAATTAAGTATTTAAATTTAAGATAAAAGAAAATAAGATAAAGGAAATAAAAAAGGAAAATTCGCTTTCCATTAACAGATATGGTTGAATTGTAACACAAATTAAGATATACGAGGGTCGTTTGAAAAGTCCGTGCAAAAATAAAAACTACTTAATTTTTTGGGGTAAACCTTTTTTATTTTTCAACATAGTCTCCTTTTAGGCTTATACACTTCGTCCAACGCTGCTCTAGTTTGTTGATCCCTTCCGAATAATAGGATTTGTCCAAGTCTGAAAAATAGCCATTCGTTTCTGCAAATCACCTCCTCGTGTGAATAAAACCTTTTTCCCGCCAGCCATTTCTTCATATTGGGGAACAAATAGTAGTCCGAGGGAGCCAAGTCTGGAGAATAGGGGGGATGTGAAACGAGTTGGAACCCTATTTCCATTAATTTTGCGACCACAACTGCTGAGGTGTGAGCTGGTCGTGATGGAAATGGACTTTTTTGTGGGCCAATCGTGGGCGTTTTTCTTACAGCTCGGTTTTTCAAACGGTCCAATAACGATGAATAATATGCACCTGTAATAGTTTTACCCTTTTCCAGATAGTCGATAAGGATTATTCCTTGCGAATCCCAAAAGACAGTCGCCATAATCTTTCCGGCCGAAGGAACGGTCTTCGCCTTTTTTTGGCGCAGATTCCCCCTTGGTAACCCAAGATTGTTCTTTTGTCTCAGGAGTGTAGTGATGTATCCATGTTTCATCCACAGTGACGAAACGGCGCTTAAAGTCCTGCGGATTCTTCTGGAACAGCTGCAAACCGTCCTTGCAACACTTCACACGATTTCGTTTTTGGTCAAGCGTGAGAAAATCACTCGACTTCCTCGATTCAAACGAATGCCAAACACAAAGAAATAGACCGATCTGGCTGAAACTTGGTGTGTGTTCTTCCAAGAGATGCTGCTAACTAAACATAACCTCGATACGCGCCAGTGGTGCTATCTCTCTGACTTTGCACGGACTTTTCAAACGACCCTCGTATGTTATTATTTTTCGGGAGACATATGGTAAATAATGCATAAAAATAACCCGAATACATTAATTAAATACAGGATTATCAAGGAACTATATTTATTTTTTGGACAGAAATTAAATTAGCTATAAAAGAAATGTATTTCTAGAAAAATTGAAAGGATCAATAAAATACTCCGCGATCGTTGTACAAAAAGTAATTCACCAATAAGTTTTTCCTAAATAAGTTAAGAGGAAGATTGAAGCAAGTGGATTGGATAGCAACGTTCTACACTTTCTGGAATTATTTTGGGGACGATGAAGATTGAATACTCAAATAAAAACTATCCTGTATTTATTTTTTGACATTTTACAGAAGTAATAAGCTTAGTTTTAAGCACGATGGAGGTCATGGGTACAAATCCAGGAGTGCTATCCTTGGATCACTCTTTAGTGTTGAATAGGGGCACTTTAGCGGAGAGATCCAGAAGCTACGGTGCCTGAGAAGGCAGTAACAGTAGATTCTTAGATTCTCATTTAGGCTACTCGCGATAGCTTATAGATCCTCGCATTTTGGAAATCATTTTTGCCAAAACAGTCTACATGGTTGTGGGGTAGATCATGTAATGAGTTTTATCACCTTTTTATTTCAAAGAGTTCTTTTAGGAGAGTTTTAAGCTCTACTTTCCACAAGAGTGTATATCCTCATTGGTAAAAAAGCCGACTAAAAAAAGGTCTTACGCTCAACTTTATACTATAGAATCCTGACATTTCGATTGAGCGAAGATGCATGGTACGTGATGACAAGTAAAATGCGGTGTACTACTGAGGGACCTGAACTCTCTCATTAATCAGCAAGCTCAGAGAATTGAAAACTGTTGAAAAGAACTACTGACGAACTTGGACCTTGCTGCTTAAAAGTGCCACGAGTAAGGACACATTAAGAGCAAAAAACATTAAGTGGGTTAAGGAACCATATTGTTAGAAAGGTTAGGGTTAGTCTTAAGTGTAACCCAAGAAGTATTACGAGAAGGCAGCCATCCTGCTACAGAAACAGAGTTAGACTAAGGCAGTACTGGCAACAATGCATCCAAGAGGATACTGCAAGACAGTATCTGGAGAGAGGTAGCTGGAGTCTATTGATCCATGCAGGCTACTTTTAGGGATAAACTCTCAGGATAAGGCAAGATCTAACTGAATTATTTCCCCACCCAACTTCTACAGGGATTTGTTGTACATAAAATCCTAAACCAAATCAGATAACCAAATAAAATATTCCAATCCTATCTTTTAAAAATGTTCAACCTAGTTAATTTAATCAAAATACAAAATTAATGTTTACCAAAGATCAATTTCTTATCCTACATCCTGCTGAATGTTAAGGCGAAGTCTGATTTCAGAAATGATCCTTAATTTACTAATATCTTTCTGTTACTCCTCCAATAAGAAGGCAGTGACCAATTATACCAATGGTCTTAATCTAGATGATTGTGGCTATACCCAAATAGCCACTTTTAGGTTAGTTTATGGACGCTGACAAGTTAGGCTACGACGGCAATCCAATGGGCACCCTGTAGATGAAACACCATTTCCTCCAGCTTCGTCGGTTTGATTAAACATTAACATCTTTAACTATAAAGAGGAGTTACTGGGTAAATCTTAAAGCTGTTAGTTTATCCTGTCTGAAAAGCTCAACTCTGCAATGTCGTTTCCTAAATATCTAAATGTCGTTTCCTTCACTTTTAGATAATATCTAGACTATCAGTCGGCACAGCCCCAAGGGAAGGACTACTGTCTTCTAAATAGCTGCCCGTCTTTTTTCGTTTAGAATTGGTTTACAGGGAATTCAGGCGATTAGCTGATGTAAATCTCTTTCGCCTGCCCACTGATAAAAAGAGTTACAACCCACCCAATCCTGCATCAAGTTTTGGCTATTGATTTTCAATAGGATGTTAAGATAGCTAGCCGTCAATTGGCCACGCAGGACTTGATGGTGTTAAGAGCCACAAGGCTAACTTTGAAGATTACTGGAAGGAAGTGGTTTTTTCCCCCATCAGGAATATTTGCAGGAATTGGTTTTCCCTAACTTGTTATTTTCGCAGAGCAGCGTGAATTCAAGAATAAGGTCTCCGGTCATAGAAATGCAGATTCGATATTTGGATAGAGCTGGCAATAAAAAGGATCTTAACAAGATTACTGTAACCCATACCGAGATGAATGATTATAGACGTATTTGAGTTGTGATACGAACAAATGTTCCTGATAAGGGGAAAAATATCTTAAGCGAAATAACTAAATGGTTAGATAGCTTTCTAGCGTCAACAAATGGGTAACCTTCTTTGTATAAAAGTGGACTCTGGAAGAATTGGTTGGAAAACCGATGAAAAGTAGTAAAAACAAAGAACTATAATTTAAAAAAAAAAAATCTAATAAATAAAATAATCATTTAAAATAGAAAAAAAAAATGGATTTTGATTTTTGCGTCAGTTGTATTGGTACCTCGGTCATTTTAGTCTTGGCGTACTCAATACGTATAGCGCCGCGATCTGAAGACAGTAGATAAGATCCTTGCAGAGCGGCCATGGCATGGCCAGCGCACTTCACATCTTTGAACTCAACGAACGCAACTGGCGTACCGCCTTTGGTGTGCAGACGTAGTCGGCCAAACCCGGGCAAACTGTGGTGCAAAAGGCAACACACACACACATTCGCAAACAGTTCTGGTGAAGATTCCAAAGAAGGAAATCAAAGAAAAGAAAACAAAAAATAACAACACCCAAAGAGCACACCAGGAACGCAACACCTTCCACCTCCAAAATAAAAAAAAAAAAAAAAAAAAAAAAAAGATAATTTTGTCCGAGTTTGCACCGCTTTTCTTAGCGAAAGAATATCGCATGTTTTTACCACTATCTGATTTATATTAAAAAGATCATCATTTATTGCTCGCTACTTGATTAAGCCTTATTTCTTCCACAGTTTTCTGTCCAATCAATCCGTCTTCTCAATAAATAATAATAATAATAATAATAATAATGATACATTTAAATTAAAAATATAAAGCTTCAAAAGGCTACCAAACACCAGTAAAACTTTAATCAGTCCAAGGAAAATATCTAGAATAATTGTGTGAAAACAAATTATACAAAATGAAAATTTACTAATTGACAAAGGAAATCTGTGAAAAAAGTGTGCTCATCAGTGCTTTATATTCTTCTAAGTAAAATGATAACAATAATAATGATAATAAAACAATAATAATAATAAAAACAATAATAATGATAACAAAAACAATAATAATAATGATAGGGAAGGGATTAGCTATGAGGTTAGCATACTGGACTCCCACGCGGAGGTCCTTAGATTTTCTCTTCCTAGGAGCTTCTTACAGCTCACTGTCCGGTGATGGACAGTGTTGTCTGTAACGAGAGAACACTGTCCGGAGGCCGGCAGTGCACTGGAAAAAGCTTCGGGCGCTAATAACCTCAGCTGTTGATGCAAAAAATAAATAAATAATAATGATAATAAAAACAATAATAATGATAATAAAAACAATAATAATAATGATAATAAAAACAATAATAATGATAATAAAAACAATAATAATAATGATAATAAAAACAATAATAATGATAATAAAAACAATAAAATGATAACAAAAACAATAATAATGATAATAAAAACAATAATAATAAAAAAGGGGAGGGATTAGCTATGTGGTTAGCGTACTCGATTCCCACGCGGAGGTCCCGGGTTCGAATCCAGCTGCTAACCCTTAGATTTTCTCTTCCTAGGAGCTTCTTACAGCTCACTGTCCGGCGATGGACAGTGTTGTCTGTAACGAGAGAACACTGTCCGGAGGCCGGCAATGCACTGAAAAAAGCTCCGAGCGCTAATAACCTCAGCTGTTGATGCGCCAAAAAAAAATAAAAAAAATAATGAAAATAAAAACAATAATAATGATAATAAAAACAATAATAACAATAATTAATAAAATAATAGTGCATATTTATTATTATTGTTTTTATTATCATTATTAATATCAATAATTAAAAAAAAATTGCAAAGGATATCGAAGCTATCAATGAAGGTTAACCTGATAAATCTTCAAATGATAATACAATGCAATTAAGTGATTTTACAACAAATTCCGTTTCTGATATATTCTCGCTGAAACGAGGAAGCTTAACAGGATAAAATAATTTTATTTTAATTTTTCAGCAGGACGAGCTCCTACCTTTCGTGGCCACATGATTTCCTGATCTCAGTTGTACCCTTAAAATTCTTGGTGTCCCTTAACACAATGGCAATTTTTAGCAGCCAATCTCTAAGTTAGCCAGTAGTTCATTATAGCGGCAGTCTTTTTTTGCTCTGAGTTTTCTTTTTAGAGTAGTAAGCAAGTATAAAGTGTATTATCCAAACCAAACAACAGACCAAATTAAATTCAGGCCCAACTTTAATTTTGAAACTTTTTGTAAAGAAGAGTTCAGGTTGTTTCTTTGAATAAGTTTAGAGCACCTAATTAAGGCGAAATTACCAAATAAATCGATAGATAATCCAGAGGTTGCTGTTGATAAATGTTCTATGGACTTCTGAAGCTGAAACGTCACCAACTTGTAGCAGAACCGTCGAAAGAACTTTCCCAAAAAATTTAGTTAATTTAGGAAAGCATGACTAGGGCGAATGAGCTAAAACTGCAACAAAATTCTGGGTAAAGGACATTTAAAATTATGCCTTTAAAGATGCTGCAAAAGGCTTAGATTTCAGCTGAGATACTGAGGATGGCGTATAAAGATACGCTAAGCACTGGAATTTCTAGCTTTGGTGGATTCTAATATAGATTGAGAAAGACAGCGTGGAGTCCAAGTTACAATCAGGAATAGCTAACCAAACAATAGAGAAATTCTCGACCTACAAACCGTCCCAAAATATGTACCGATCATTTAGGTGCTTGATGAGTCCATGAGTGGAAAAAGTGAACTACAGAAAGAACACTACGGTTAGCAGAGCTTTTCTTCCCGATACAATCTTGCTGTCAGTCAAACCTTAAAAGAATGCCAACAAAAAACAGAAATTTGAAGAAGTCAAGGAACACTGTTCAACTTCTCCTCTTCTAAAAAGAAAATCTACTCATCGCTCTCAGAACTGAATGGAATTGAAACAACCTGCTCCACAAAACCGGCTTCAATCGGCACACTATGCTAGTCTAATATCCTAGTCATTCTTAACGGATTAAGCGAAGAAGTAACCATTTATGTACTTCAAAAAGACGGCAACCGCACTCATCAACAACTGATTATGATTGGTTTTCAAAATATTTCTGTACATATATAACAAAGTTCGGCCACGATGTAATTATTAAAAAATTTTGTATTATACATTTCCAAATTACAAATTTATTTTAAATCTCAACTCAATTTTTCCCCATTTTCTATTCCCAATACTACACAAAATGCGATATTAGTCCAGGAAGTCGAAATCACTTAATCGGATTGACTTCACCGCTTAATTACAATAAAACAATAATAAAAGATAATAAATAAAGAAAATCTTAAATGCGAATGACAAGTGAGTGATAACTGACAATAACAGTGAGAACCAAGGTGTGGAAAACAAAAAAAAAAATGAAATAAATATAATATTTATATTCGTGTAAAGTTAAACAGGTTGGTGCGAAGTGTTAGTGGCAAAATAAGGGGTTAAAAAAGTGCGAGCATAATAAACAAGGGCTGAGGGGTGGGTGGTGGTGTGGCGTTAGTGGTGTTTTAATAAAGCAGCATGCCTAAAAACTACTACTGTGCATTATATAGTATTTTGTTTTCAAATTTTATTAGTTTTTTAAAATTTTATTTGTTTTCTTTCTTTCAAAAACTATTTAAATTTTTAGATAATTTAAAATTACCAAATGTACACTTCATTGCCAAAAAATATCAATATTTATAATTGGTAAATCAATTACTTGGAAAAATATTAGACTAAAATTTGACTTTAATAAGTAGAGATAACTTAAAAAAGTAAAAGGAAAAACCCTAAAATTGGCAATGAAAATACATTTGGGCAACTTAATTGATTTTGAAATAATAAATAACAAAATCAATGGCCATATAAAACACAATCAATGTTAATATTGATAATTGTTAGAATAAGATTGAAATCAAATAATAATTTGATTGCTTATATTGCTTTTGTTAATAATAATCTAGAACCTTTCTTGAATAAAACCAGTAAAACCACAATGTTATAGTGTTATATTTATGGTGGTAGCAGTGGATGGTTGTCATTAGGATATCATTGCTGTTTAATTCAGATTTTCGCTACTAGGTTGCGCTACTGCATTGTTCTAATTTTTGTTCTTTATAATACCGTTCATGCTCATACAGGAAATTGAATTCTATTGTCGCGAGTACTAATCGTGAGTTGCTAGTAAATAAAATACAGACGGAAAAAAATGCTGAAAGGCCGAAAGTAGGTGCAGCTCTTTTTAGAAGCGGCTGATTCATCCCTTAATTGTAAGGCTATGATTACGGGATTAACTTTCAAGCTTTTATAAGACAAAAGCTTTTCAGAATTAGGAAGATCCGTTGTCAGCTTTTGAAAGTAATTCTCTAATGATACTTTGGGTATCTTGAACTTTCTCTCTATCTGCTTAAAAACTGGGAATGATTGTTTCATTCAGGTTATGATTTCTAAGATGAAGTGAATTTTAGAGGTCATAAGAAATAAACTGCATCCTAGTTGATGCATTCTGCTATTGTTATTTGGTAATCAATAATTATGATGAGTTCAAAATGCATCATCAATTAGAAATATGCGTTGAAGAAGTTGTTTTAACTTCCTTAAAATGATCTCCGGAAGATAGTCCTTCACTATTGACAAATATCTGTCGAACATCTACTGCTACCATTAAATTAAATTAATGTTAATAAGGTACCATCATAAACATTAGTAAGAAATAGAAATCACATGTTTTGACCATTTATTAGCTTACACAATAAAAGAAAATGAATATATTTCATTAAATCAAGACTCCATTTTGGTATTACTAGGGAATTACCTCGTAAAATGATTTAAAAATACCTAATTGTCTTGGTGCAACTGCCCATATGCAAATACTAAAGGTGGGACATTAATTCAAAGATAAATGTAGTTCAAACACTCTTTTATTAAGACAAAAATGGGCTACGTTAATTTGTCAAATAATTCTCTAATTACTATTAATTTATGTGGTTCAATTATAATTAATCAAATCAACTGTTCTAATAAAATATATTCATTTTTATTCTGAAAAATTTAAAAAATATTATTTCCTTAAAAGTAATTTAAAATATCCAATAAAATAGAATACTCACAGAGGATAGTGTAAGGGGTGGAATACATAAATAACGAGGTATTACTGTACGGGGGTTGAGGGGAGTGGAGGAGATTCTGATAGATTCAAAGTGATTGTAAATTCAAAAATAATACAAAATACAATATTTATTTGTGTGATTTTTTATGGTTTATTTAAATATAAATTAAATCTGGTGCTTTAAATTGTTTTATATATATATTTTTTTTTTCAAATACGTATTTGGTGAATTTTTTTACTTTCTGTTAATATCGAAATGTACTTTGTGAAACACTTACTACTGTGTTGTTTTGTTAACTTATTCAAGTTTTATAATTAAAAAAACAAAAAAAAAAACAAATATCTGTGAGGTTTGAAAGTAAACCTGATGTCCAGCCTGGAATATCTTGGAGTTATCTAACACTGAAGTTGTCATTTTAATATTTATATATTTCTAAAGGGTATAAGGAATAATAATTATTTAATTTTTTTCTTTTGAACCCAATTTTAACTTGAGTTATTCCCTATTCAAGTAATTGTTAACATAATTGCGAATCCCGCTTTCCGTTAATTCCGATAATTATGTGAAATTTCAAAAAATAAGTGGACATATTTCAAAAAATTGGGAAAACAGCTGGCATCGAAAATGTGCAATATCGAAAAAACAACCACACAACTTGATAAAATAAATTAATCAAATCAAAATAATAAGGTGAAACACGATGTGTGAATAAAAAGTGACAAAGTGTGAAAGATCTTTGAATAAAACTTTTGATAAATATTACTATAATAGGAGTTGTGAAATTAACGTTTTATCCTTTCAACAATAATGCAAGGAAAACACCTAACTTTTGCTTTCTGAGACCATTCTCAGGACTTGTTGCAGGGAGGCGATAGAGAAACAATGTTATCCAATCTTGAGAAAATGATGGAGAAAGTGTTCGCGGAGAAAGATGGGTAATATCTACCACTAAAAGAAAAGAAAGATCCTTGCTCTTTCTATTTGGTCAGGGGTAGACATGAGACAATCGTGGCTGAACTCATGCAGGAAGATCTCAAGGTTATAGAAAATTGGTGTAGAAGGGTAGAGCTTTCAGTGAACCCTTCTAAAACTACTCTGGTTCCATTTACAAGGAGAAGGGACAAGGAGAGCTACAAAAACCTTCGATTTTTTGGTAAAACTCTGGATGTGTCGGGTGAGGTCAAGTATTTGGGCATTGTCCTGGATACCAGACTCACTTGGAAGGCGCAGATAGAGAGAGTTACATTAAGGGCTAAACAGGCCCTTTGTGGAATAACTAGAACCTGTGGGAAGACATGGGGTCTTAGCCCAAAGATGACCCACTGGCTCTACACACGTACAGTCATACCTATCATCACCTACGGTTCAGTGGTGTGGTGGAGGAAGACTGAACAACAGACGGCAATTAAGGCTCTAGCAAGGGTGCAGAGACTGGCCTGTCTGATGATCACGGGGGCCTTTAGTAGCACCCCTACTGCGGCGCTGGAGGTACTTCTGGGGTTGGCTCCGCTTCAATATGTTATTCAGGCGGAGGCAAGGGCCAGTGCGTACAGAATGGCGAGCAATGGGCAATGGAGGCGTATAAGTTCCTGCATTGGCCATATGATTATTTCAGATAAGGTCGACCCTCGGCCGGTTATTGACATGGCAGGGGACAGTATCTGTCCTAAATACAGTTTCGAGACTCCTTTTCAGGTATGTATTAAACCGAGGACTGAATGGAGGGTAAACTGGACGGATCAGTACCGGAAGGGAGGCATTTGGTTTACCGATGGCTCCAAGATGGACTGTGGGACTGGGTCTGGAGTGTATGGGGTTAAACCCGAGGTACTCATTGAGAGATCTCTTGGGAGATACGCCACAGTCTTCCAGGCCGAGGTTTTTGCTATTAAAATATGCGCTGAGGAAAACCTGCGGATGGAACCTAGAAATAGGGAGATTCGCATCTTTTCGGACAGCCAGGCTGCACTGAAGGCTCTCGTATCCTTCAGAATCACCTCTTCCCTGGTCTGGGAATGCAGGAAGGCCCTAGAACTACTGGCGCGGCACAACAAAGTTCGGTTGGAATGGGTGCCGGGTCATGTGGGTATTGAAGGGAATGAAAAAGCTGATTATTTGGCCAGGAATGGGGCTAACACTCCTTTCATCGGTCCAGAGCCTGTCCTGGGGATCACCAGGGGTTCGGTTCGCGCGGCTCTCAGAGATTGGATCTGGAGGGAGCACGAAAAGAACTGGGTGATGTGTCCTGGGGTTAAACACAGCAAGACCTTGATGCCTTGGCTGTGTAAGCAAAGATCCAAAGAGACCCTGTGTTTGGGCAGAAATCAGATTACTCTGATTACAGGCCTATTCACAGGGCACGGTAGGTTCAAGAAGCATCTGCGCAAGGTGGGGCTTATCAGCTCGGAGCCGTTGTGCAGATTATGACAGGAAGAGGAGGAAACGGCCTCTCACCTGTTGTTCGATTGCGTTGCAATCGAACGTTTGCGCTATGAAACCTTTGGAACGTTGAGGCCGAAGGAGATAGTAGCGCAAAAAGAACTAGTAGGGAAAGTCCTTGACCTCTTTAGGAGGGGAGGGTTCGCCTACTAGAACTAAGAAGGGACTGGCACAATAAGTCTTCTGTGGCTGCGGTGCCTTAGGGCATAGGTCCCGTCCCATCTACTATCTTAATCTTAATCTTAATCTTCTATTTAAATAATCCTGAATAAGAAATCTGAAGACCAATGGTAGACCCAACCTTCTGTTTCGCTCAGAAAGCGTACTAAGCGAAAATATGGCTTAAAGGAACAGATCAGAGCCTATCTCAAAGATCCTTGAAGTTTTGTTTAGTTCTGAGTCAAAAAAAAAAAAAAAATGAAACGCATTTCTGTAAATTATGCTTGCTCAGGACTCTTTTGGCTCGGGCCATTGCAAGAACTTTCCAAAAAATAGTATAGAGAAATGATTCTTCAAGAGTGCCAATCAGAAAAAAGTATGTCCAAACACTTTCGAGGCCTGAATCCATTTTGGAACCGCTGAACTTTTGAAAAAGTAAGAAGATTGTGAGTTGCTAATAGACCAATATTTTCATTTGGGTAATAATACTTTATTGTTCCGCCCTGACCTTAATTATAACTCCGAGAATTGGACGGGCAAAAGAACGTTATTGATATTCGATCTTTCCTATGATTTGTAACCCAAATAGAGGAAGATCAATTGGAGGAAAAGAGACAAAATGGGTTTGACAATATTGCCTAAGAAGTCTGACAAGAACTTATGAATTGTAACGCAACTAGTGGGTAGATCAATGTGAGAAAAAGGGCCAGAACGGAATTGATAGTATTGTCCAAGAACTCAAACATCAAAGTATTTTATCTAGGAAGTTTAACTTAGGGTATAGCACTTTGTTAGAACAGCCGAGAGCTTACGGCCGCAGGAGGTAGTCGGTTCATAAGTGGAGAGTCGTTTGCCTATGTTGGGCTAATGGACAAGAGTAGTTCTTGGCGTTAAAAATGGAAATGCGGTCACATTTGAATAGAGCTGGCTGACAGAATACAGTTAATGATTAAAGAATGGAATATCAAAAACATGATGTTCCGACAAAGGGAATAAATGCAAGAATGACCAACATCTTCACGAAGTTGATGGTAAAAAAATGGAAATGCAAAGCCAAGAAAGTTACAAGTCCATTGGAAACATTTTACCAACTCCTATTATAATAATGATTATTTAGGAAAGAATTTGGAAACTTGTACATCCAAATTTTGCTTTTGATCATACTTTAGAAAACAAAAAAAAACAGTGTTACCAACTTAGTTAAATTAAGACGAACGGTGCAACATATAGTTTAAATTAAAAATAAAAGTAGTACCAACACACCGACAACTAGGAAACACAATAAACCAATTGGTGCTCCACCACAACACTTGCCAAATTCCAACCAACACCTCATTTAGTAACCATCAACTGTTTATTACCATTTCTTTGCTAAATAAAATATTAATTTAGTAATTATGTTAATTAAAATGTGAAGTAAATTTAGTATACAATTTATAAGTTAATAATATTGCGGTGTAGGATGGATTTTGGGTATAAAAATCTACTTACATGTAAATGTGAATTACTGTTTTTACAAGTTTATTATTTTTTTTTGAAATGTGTGTGTAATTATTTGTTTTTGGTATATATTTAGTTTTGTCACGTTTTTCACCTTCTCAACAGGGCGTGGCCTGCCTGCGCCCTGGTAGGGTTCTACACACAAACCAAAATAAAATTATACCTTCACGTTATTAATTGTTCATTCAATAATTATTATATTAACAATAAAAATATAGGTTTTTTTTTTAAATAAAAATCTGTTTTAAATTGCCTTCACCCATTTTATTAAATTAATAATAAAACTATTGAACAGTCAAATGCGTCAATAATATTTTGTGGATTCATATCAAATTAATTCACCCAATGAGATATTCATTTAAACACCCAACACCATATTGTAAAAATACTAAATAAATAAAGATAACAAAAACAAGAAAGTAATAATTATACAATTTATTCAAAAAAGTGCCAAAATTTTATGAATGAGTGAATTTTATGAATATAACCGTGGGAATTTTTAAGAGAAGAAAGAAGCGAAAATATTCTTGTATATGTAATTTAAGAAAGAATACTCTTGTTCTATAAGATACTGCCTGTGGTAATGGGCGTGCTCATTTACTAGAATATTTACAGAAAAGATTGCCACAAATTTTGTAATACCGAAACCTCTCCCTTCTAACAATCTTTTGGATTCAAAACTACAGCAAGGTACTTTGCAATCGGCAATAATCAAGCCCTACCTTGGACCATTAATGGCTATCTAGTTTACAACTAAATTAAGGCACCACGATAGCCGAGCGGGTTTAGAGGCGAGACCTGCAAAGCTAAAAAATGCCTTGTGGTACTGGGTTCGATTCCCGGTCTTAGGCCTTGGATTTTGTTTAATGGTTAAATGAGAAATAGTAAAATACGTTTGCTATTCGCCTCCGTCCACGACACCTAGTACGAGGGTCGTTTGAAAAGTCCGTGCAAAGTCAGAGAGGTAGCACTACTGGCGCGTATCGAGGTTATGTTTAGTTAGTAAGCATCTCTTGGAAGAACACACACCAAGTTTCAGCCAGATCGGTCTATTTCTTTGTGTTTGGCATTCGTTTGAATCGAGTAAGTCGAGTGATTTTCAAAAAAATGGACGAAAAAGAATTTCGTGTGTTGATTAAACACTACTTTATGAAAGGCAAAACGCCTCAGGAGACTAAAGAGAAGCTTGATAAACATTATGGTGACTCTGCACCTTCGATTAGAACAGTTTATAAGTGGTTTCAAAATTTTCGGAGTGCTCATATGGGCACAAGTGACGCTGAACGTTCTGGACGCCCTGTTGAGGTTACTACTCCAGAAATCATTGATAAAATCCATGATATGGTGATGGATGACAGTAGAGTGAAGGTGCGTGAGATTGCTAGTGCTGTGGGCATCTCGAATGAACGGGTATATAATATTTTGCATCAACATTTGGACATGACAAAGCTATCCGCAAGATGGGTGCCGCGATTGCTCACGCTTGACCAAAAACGAAATCGTGTGAAGTGTTGCAAGGACGGTTTGCAGCTGTTCCAGAAGAATCCGCAGGACTTTAAGCGTCGTTTCGTCACTGTGGATGAAACATGGATACATCACTACACTCCTGAGACCAAAGAACAATCTAAACAATGGGTTACCAAGGGGGAATCTGCGCCAAAAAAAGGCAAAGACCGTTCCTTCGGCCGGAAAGATTATGGCGACTGTCTTTGGGATTCGCAAGGAATAATCCTCATCGACTATCTGGAAAAGAGTAAAACTATTACAGGTGCATATTATTCAACGTTATTGGACCGTTTGAAAACCGAGCTGCAAGAAAAACGCCCACGATTGGCCCACAAAAAAGTCCTTTTCCGTCACGACAACGCACCAGCTCACACCTCAGCAGTTGTGGTCGCAAAATTAATGGAAATAGGGTTCCAACTCGTTTCACATCCCCCCTATCCTCCAGACTTGGCTCCCTCGGACTACTATTTGTTCCCCAATATGAAGAAATGGCTGGCGGGAAAAAGATTTTATTCAAACGAGGAGGTGATTGTAGAAACGAATGGCTATTTTTCAGACTTGGACAAATCCTATTATTCGGAAGGGATCAACAAACTAGAGCAGCGTTGGACGAAGTGTATAAGCCTAAAAGGAGACTATGTTGAAAAATAAAAAAGGTTTACCCCAAAAAATTAAGTAGTTTTTATTTTTGCACGGACTTTTCAAACGACCCTCGTATTTTCCCAGCTGTCTTTGATCATAATGGCGGATGTAAACATCTGTTCTATAAATAGGGCCATGGAATTTTGAAAAGAAACAAAGTCTTAACATTTTTAAATGAGCTTTTAAAATAAGTACATTCAGGCAAGATCAAAAGCATACAATGCTTTTTCTTTTAATTAATAATTACCTGGAGACAAAGTAAAAAAGCCAGGTTTGAACGGGAAGCTCTATTGGTAATAGGCTTTCAAAAAAAAAAAGATGCCCACTCTGTAACGAAAGAAAGAGAAACTGCTGGACTACATTTTAAAGTGATGCTTAGTATTTTAAGTCACTGCTAATTGCAAAGAAATGCTTTAAAAAAGTCTTGGATATCGAGTTTGTCACATTACAGACGATAATATGATATTTTTTTCTAGTTTTTGTTTGAAAGAAAGCAAGGAATGGTTTAAGGAGTCTCTTCGAGAATCGCATCAGGGGAATCTAATGGGTGAGTCAAGCCAAGGAGGATGGATTTAAAATCCTCTTTTATTTCCAATCGAAGGCCCACAAAAACAGGAAAAAAAAACTTATCTACAAACACAAAAATTCTACAATAAAGGCAAAACGTTTTTTAACTCTTTAAATTACTTCTTTAAGAATATTTTTTGAAACTTTTTTGAACAAAACTTTAAGAAATAAAAACAAAATGAACAAACAAAATTATTTAAATACAAACTAAAGAAGATATTGATTTAAACAAAAAAAATGCAACAGTAATTCAAACAATAAATACAAAAAACAGAAATAAAATGTACGTATAACTGCAATTTATTGCACTGGCGGAGCCTTTATGCCCTTTACTGCAAATATATTGTTTTATCTCCGTCTATAGTTCATCAAATGTAAATTAAAACTAATTTTAATTACTCATTATGTTAATTATAACTAGTCATTAACAGATAAACACACATTTCATTTAACTCTGGTATAAAATGAATCACTGAGGACTCATTAAAAGAAAAAATAGAAAGAGCCGTTTTAGAATGGAAATCTAATTAAAAGCAGACGATCATAAATTATTGTTGTCAAATTGGTTATTATCTTTTAAATGTATGTGAGTGATTTTTATTTTTATTTTAAAATAAATATTAAATTTATTGTTTTAGTAAGTTAGATGTGTAATCTCCATAATTTATTCTTTAGTTGTCATGGAGGTTGTAATTGTGTCACTCAAAATGTCAGTGGCAAAATTTATTTCCATCTGTTCTTCATCACAATAATACTCGTGTGGTTTCTTTTTTAAAAAACATATTATTTATCTCCACATATTGTTATACGCTCTCTTAAATATTTTTTTTTTACAAATTTTTTTTTGAATACGAGGGTCACATTGATGCCTCATTTAGCTTGTCAAACACATTGGTAAATTAGTGAAAATGAGTTTTCACCAGTTAAACATGGTTTAAACCAGAGGTTTCACAAAGTTATTTCGTGTAACGCCCCACTTTGAGAATCGAATTATTTTTCTAGCGCCCCCTAAAATTTGTAACTTTTACCACATCCTAAAAGTCACAATCGTAATCATTACTTTGATTTAATTGATAGCGTGCCATTTGAATCTTATCCAGTTTCTGAATTCAAAACTTACATTTTAAATGAGACTGTTTTAATGAGAGCAATAAAACGCAAATTTATAAATAATATTTAGGAAAACTTTTATCCAAATTAAAACAAACATTTCAATTTAAATTTTGAAACTAATCTAATGTGAATGTTGAATCTGATAATTTTTTAACAAGTTTGGCTCGAATTTACTCAAAAAAACAGCCGTAAGTCACCGTGTTCGGTAACATTAGATTAGATTAAATTAGGGCAACCTCAAGGCCTACGCCACTGCAAACCCCTTTGGATCTATTGTGGCTCCCCTCACTTTAGAGCTCACCCTCCCCCAGACCTGTCCTTTTAATCAGACTCTTAATGCTGGAGAGCGACTCTTGGGTAAAGCTCTCACAGGGCTTGGTTTTTTTCCTCCCCGAGAAGTAACAACCTTAGCCACACGAGCCCCTCACACTGACACAGCACGTGCAGTGCCGTTTCCTCCTCTACCTGACAGAACCTACAATGGCTATCATCTGCCAGGCCCATGCGATGCATGTGTTTTCTGGGGCCTGCAGTGGCTAAGTTAATAAGCCTACGATTATCCGGATTAATTCTGCAGTTAGCCTCTAACGAACTCCTTCGCCTGTCTCTGTCCAGTGGTGGCTAGCCACCACTCCTGAAATTAATGGCCGCAGTCTTAACACACTTCGGAACCCCAAAATAGGGCTCCTTGTTCGGTAACATGCAAACGATTTCTTTTCCCAGTTAGCAGACGTTACGACATCACTAAATCCACGTTCACCACAAATAAAACGATGGAAATACTATAAAAAAAAAATCGTTCCAATAATCGACCAAAATCCAGGGTAAAACTTCGGGATTGGATTTTTGTTGCCCCAAAATTAACGAAATAATCGATGTAGGATAGTTGGTTGGTTTTGATTTTAGTTTAAAATACTATAAAGGCACAAATCTCAGCCAATAGCCTCCTCTGAACCGCTTAACCACCCCAATTATTTATGGGCTATTTGCTGCCCCTTTGTAGGCCTCCAGCGCACACAACTAACATATGAATCAACTATCATCTAATACAGATTATTGTCTAATTTGGTCTATTTGTTTTTTCATTTTAACACGTCATTTCCGTATTTTTTATTTTCAAAATTCAATTCTAATTTAATTCACTAAATTTTGGTTATTTATTTCTGCTTTTCTGTTATAAATGAGAAAATATTATTCTCTTGCTTTTGCTACAACTATTTTTGTAAAAATTCTTTATTTTTTTTATCAGGTCAGCTGAAGCCACATTTTCTGTTTTTACATATATTATACTTCGTTTTCAACATAACTCTACACAACTGGCGTTAAGCTTTATGTTAATAAATAAATAAATAATAAAGTAAATAATTTACCGGTTAAATCAGCCTGGTTCAATCCATAGTCCCGCAATAATCCCAACCATTCATCTATACTGACGCTAGGACCAACTGAACCTTTAAAATTGTGTCAATTATAATTGTAATAATTGCAGTCAAAAAAGAAAGTCAAATTAATGATTTTTTGTTTTTCAAATTTTAATTTTAACTTTACGTTCAAGTTTTAAGTTTCCCAAAAAATGTGTTTATCTGTTAATTTTTGTGTTAAAAGAGCACTAAGGCAATCAAGTGTAATGTTCCCATTCACAAGTGAGTTTGCAATAAAACTTACAATATTATTGAAGTTCAAGTTTACTGTTAGTGTTAAAAATAATTTTGAATATTGAGATTAAATTTCAGGTAAAAATTTTAGTAATCTATGGAAAGATCTGTCATTAATATGTGAACTGAGATTAAGGAATATTTAGGACAGGACAAGGTAAAAACACAGGTAGGTATGTACACAGATATGGTATTTTTAATAAATTAATTTTTACATTAACTTTTGATTAAAATTCATGGTCATTAAAATAAATTAAGTTTAAATATCTTTCTTAATTTGAAGAAAAAGAACAAAACTTTTAAACTGCTTACCTGCTGAATATTTCCTTGAGTTCATGCTCCGAGACAAATTGTCCAAGATTAGCCACAAACAATGTTGAGCAAGGCCCATTGTTGGGCACATGAGCTTGTGGCTGTGATGTGGGCGAAGAGCCGACTGGAGAGGCTAGCGCCGGTGATGGTAAGAAATGCGGCAAAGAACCGTGATGATGTGTCAGTGCCGCAGAACCTGGATGCGGCATTGTCAGGCCCTGTGTAAGGATGATTTTTTTTATAAACAGAAATGTAGGCATATTTTATTCACTGCTTTCAAACAAATATTAAAATTTAGAAAAAATACAAAAATAATTTTGATTTAAAGTGATCAAAGCGATAAAATTAACAAAATCATGTGAGTAATTTGTGTGATTCTTAATTAAGTGCAATAAATGTGTGACAAAAAATTAAATTAAAGAGTTTCAAAACAATAACATCCCAGAGTTAAAGTGCTTTTTCTTAATTCAACGATTGTTAACACGAGAAAGACGAATCTCACTACGATTTACCGCAATAAGACGTGTTAATTCCTCCATTTCAATTAAAAAAAATAATTGGCAACGATTCCCTGTTTCAATACATGTCTGAATCTAATGTAGAATTAGGAGTCGAGTTCATACTGTAATACAGCAATGCACGCTAATAATCGAAGTAACTTTTGCAGAAGTCAAAAATTGTTTTTAAAAAACATCCTGCAATTATTACTTTTCTAAAGGTACTTTTTTGTGTTGCTAAAAATCTGAATCACAAGTTTTTTTAAAAAAATTATCTTAGAATTGATTATATTTGCGCGACCCGATTTTGGTTAGAAAGACTTTAAAAAAGAAATTTTTGATCTCTAGATAGGCCGCTTTTTATCTAACCATACTGTTCACAGGAGAATTGTTTAGCATTTGCTTTCACTGTTTTTAAGAGAATATCAAACAATACAGACTAAAATAGATTATGTTGATTTTGCTGAATCGATTAAGAGTGATTAGGATAAAGGACCAAAGATTCCGAAGAAAAAGAGTCACGTTTCAGCTATGAGATCTTAAGCTATGGACAAGAAATTGTCTGCCCTTAGTCCTGAATGAACTTTACTTCCATTCTTCAGTGTCTTTCATCTTATCCCAGTCACGAAGGGTGTCCCAGAAATCGAGAAAAGTTTTCTACAGTATCAGGTATACCTGGTATTTGGGTAAAACATTACCGTGAGTGGGTAGAACAGGGGGTTATTAATAATGCGGATTGAATAAATTGTTGGTTTCTCCTGCAATGGCAGCTCAGTATCTCAGTTTCTATCCAAAAAAAAGAAGGAAAAAACCATGAGATACTCTCGGATACAGCCTCTTTATGTAACATTTACCTATTGTCCTGTGATCTATGGACTGAAAACAACACAATCGGACGTAGTCTTCATAAATGTAACGCGGAAATTAGCAATGGCAAGAGTTAAAATTGTATTTGAGCAAAATTACCATTGTGGAATTCTTTGATAATACAAATTTTATAACTACGAGGGTCGTTTGAAAAGCACTACTGAAATAGCACTACTGGCGCGTATCGAGGTTATGTTTAGTTAGTAGCATCTCTTGGAAGAACACACACCAAGTTTCAGCCAGATCGGTCTATTTCTTTGTGTTTGGCATTCGTTTGAATCGAGGAAGTCGAGTGATTTTCAAAAAATGGACGAAAAAGAATTTCGTGTGTTGATTAAACACTACTTTATGAAAGGCAAAACGCCCCAGGAGACTAAAGAGAAGCCTGATAAACATTATGGTGACTCTGCACCTTCGATTAGAACAGTTTATAAGTGGTTTCAAAATTTTCGGAGTGACCATATGGGCACAAGTGACGCTGAACGTTCTGGACGCCCTGTTGAGGTTACTATTCCAGAAATTATTGATAAAATCCATGATATGGTGATGGATTGCGTGAGATTGCTAGTGCTGTGGGCATCTCGAATGAACGGGTACATAATATTTTGCATCAACATTTGGACATGACAAAGCTATCCGCAAGATGGGTGCCGCGATTGCTCACGCTTGACCAAAAACGAAATCGTGTGAAGTGTTGCAAGGACGGTTTGCAGCTGTTCCAGAAGAATCCGCAGGACTTTAAGCGTCGTTTCGTCACTGTGGATACATCACTACACTCCTGAGACCAAAGAACAATCTTGGGTTACCAAGGGGGAATCTGCGCCAAAAAAGGCGAAGACCGTTCCTTCGGCCGGAAAGATTATGGCGACTGTCTTTTGGGATTCGCAAGGAATAATCCTCATCGACTATCTGGAAAAGGGTAAAACTATTACAGGTGCATATTATTCATCGTTATTGGACCATTTGAAAACCGAGCTGCAAGAAAAACGCCCACGATTGGCCCACAAAAAAGTCCTTTTCCGTCACGACAACGCACCAGCTCACACCTCAGCAGTTGTGGTCGCAAAATTAATGGAAATAGGGTTCCAACTCGTTTCACATCCCCCCTATCCTCCAGACTTGGCTCCCTCGGACTACTATTTGTTCCCCAATATGAAGAAATGGCTGGCGGGAAAAAGATTTTATTCAAACGAGGAGGTGATTGCAGAAACGAATGGCTATTTTTCAGACTTGGACAAATCCTATTATTCGGAAGGGATCAACAAACTAGAGCAGCGTTGGACCAAGTGTATAAGCCTAAAAGGAGACTATGTTGAAAAATAAAAAAGGTTTACCCCAAAAAATTAAGTAGTTTTTATTTTTGCACGGACTTTTCAAACGACCCTCGTATACTCTTTCTATTTTGAAACAAGCTTTCAGAACGTACGCTCTGAACTCCCCAAAATTCTGTTACATTTTTGTTGTTAACCGATAAAAATGCAAATAAAAATCGTTAGTTAATAAATGAACAATATTTTTTTTTATATATATAAAAACATCGAAGGAAAAAGGTGTATCGATATATAATCAACTACAGATCATATTTATTAATATTTATCTGTTTGCTAAAAGAATTTGAAAATTAAATAATAAATGTGCATCAACTAATAAAATTCCTTTACTTGCATTATATTTCCCATGCAATTTAATATCATGCACTGAAATGATGAATAGTGATGCAATAAATACGCCCACAGAATTGTTTCTAATAAAATATTTTTCTTCTTTTTCTTTATTGTCTGTCAAAATCAGGCAGAAAAACAGAAGGTTTATGTCAAATATTTGTCTGACAAAAACAGGCGAAGTGAATAATGCCCAAATAATAAGTATTATAAAGAAGAATTTCTAAAGTTTAAAAAAGGGATGCTGCGTGTTATGTTGTTGATATTGAGTGACAAAGAAACGAATAACAAAACAACTCTGGTGTCAATTATAAAATTTAAAATAATTTTTTTGCATATAACTTTACAGTTATTTACTTTGCTAAGTTGCACGCAATTTACATGCAAATGTAGTGCTTAAAAGGCGAGTTTAAAGCAAGGAATAGTAAATTTTTTTTTTAATCGAATACCAGTAGACCAATCAAAGATAATTTTAAGACAGATATCATTATAGAAATGGAGGATAACAATAGAGGACTATGTGAAATCAATAAAGATTCAGCAGAAATTATGGCTGAATTTCGTACTTAAATTTAACTGTAACTTGTTCAGTTTTTCACGCTTTTAGGCGAACAATTTTCTAAATTATGCCAAACAGAATTTTCTGGTAGACCAACTCTAAAGATGTTTTTAAAATCTAATTAATACCATGCCTCCAAATGATATTAGCTACAAAAACCTAAAATTTTTATAGATTTTTGGATAATTTCAAGGATGAAGGCTAAAAAAGATCGTTTAACTTTTGCAGTCGGGTGAAACCTCGTACCGAACTTGCGCAATTAGTTAGACTTGCTTGCTATTCAAGTAGGCGTTCAATAGGCTTCCTTAAAGGGATTCAATCGTTGAATTAGTAGAGAGAAAATTCAATTTCGTAAGCCTTGGTAAGCGCAGCGTTTTTAAAAGAAATCTAAGTTGAATAATTCTGCGGAGCTATCCATCTGGGAAACAGGTTATATTAAAAAGAATTATAACTCCTATTTGAACGGTTGAAAGGGCGAATTCATGTAAAGGGTAGACCCTTTTTTATTCTAAGCAATACGCAAATGATAACGGTCTAGACAAGATGCTACTGAAAAAGCACTGAAATGTACTTATAAAAGGTTTTTTAAAGCCAACTCGGATAAAATATAAATCCTGAGGATGTAGCCGAAAGCGTTGTAGAACTCGCTTCGCCCGGGCCCTGATGATAAAATCCCCAACACAAAAGTTTATTCATATTCTAACTGTTTTAGTCGGTTATGAGCGCTGATTTCTCTCATCCAAGCTTATAGTTCTTACTACACGATAACACGAGAATTCGCGAATAAATCCCGAGTATCCAGGTGAATATCTAGGACATGGATCATCAGATCGTTGATGAAGGGAAGTCCAAATTATCTTGACATGGAGTACTTCTTTTGGGGCTATTTCTACACGGAAGGGCTTGCATAAGGTTTCCCTTCTTCACTGACGAATAATAATTTGCATAAATGAAAGATATTCAGAAAAATCAATGCTGAGAATAACTTTGGAGGAATCAAATAATGTGAGAGTGAACTATGCATTAGCCTGCTGATGTTCACAATACAGCATTTTTTTCAGGCCTTTCGATGAAAGGTGGGACAGGAGCTCTAATGCAAATGGCGACCAGCAGCTTTTGATACAAAGGAATGATATTCAACGCTAAAGAGGACAGCGTAAGAGTCGAAGAATAGAAAAAAAAAAAAAAAGTTTAGGGTGCCCCAAAGTCCAACAAACCCTAACAAAAGCCTCAAAATCCCAAAATGAAAATTAAACCCAAAATAATATTCTACTGACAATCCAGAAGTTTGACTTATTTGCCACAAATATAAAAGCATATTACAAAGTGAACTCCACATGGTGGTCTCTATTAGTGGAAAACAGAAGCATTTTTAGGTGTTAACACAGCCTAACGTGGGGCAAAAACAAAATTACTCACATGCACATACAAAAACAAAAAAACAAAATGGCATCTTAAACTATTATTATAAAGTAAAATGCAGTTTATAATCAAAAAAATAATTAAAAACTAAAAAATAAAAACATATACAAAGACAAAAATAAATAAATAAACTGTAAGTAGTTACAGGAGACAAGCAAGCTAAGTGGATTCATTAGTCGAGGTAGCCTTCTCTATTTTTCTTTGATCTCTTTTTTTCTGGGATAATTATTTAGTATTTTGGAAAAGGAGAAAAACACTTTTCAAGCTTTGGGGGGGAAAAAAAACAAAACACAATAATAAGGGACAAATTTACAAAAAATAAAGAATCTTCCATGTACAAAATTAAAAACAATTCGAGTCTTGTAAACCATGTACATTATATTTACAAACGGACAAAGAGAGTTCAGATAAGTAGGGGAAAGGTCTAGAGGCAGAAATCTATGCAGAAGAAAGAAATAAGTATATCTCTATAAATAAATATAATAGCAACAAATAAATAAAATATATAGGTTAAGACTATGCAAAAAAACTATCGCACATTTATTGTTTATTTTTTATACATATATATACATTTATTGTTTAATATATAATAAGTATATATATGCAAACTCATGATAGTTTAATATGCCTGCATTTTATGTCTTAAAAAACAATGCTAAATTTAATTGGGTTTTATTCAAAACATTAATATGCTTTATATAAACACCCTTTTTCATCCGTTTAAATATAAAATGAAATAAACTAAAGTTAATAATAATAAAAAAATAATAAATGGATAAAAATAAAAGTGCATAATAAAGTGCAAACAAAAGCAAATAACAGAAACAAAATGGTGGGAATTAAAACAACTGCAAATACGTATATCTAATAGCAGACTATGCGAGAGAAAAGTTATATGCAGATAATTTCTATCGGCTTTTTTGTACTCGTATATTCCAAATAAGAACACCATCCGAGACCCGGTAGCGTACGATTTCGGAACAAATGTTTACATGAGATCTGAGAACGCTTTGATTTTGCATAAAGTTTTTCGCTGTGGTTCAGCAGGCTTTACGTACAGCTGATTGACGTGGACTAAGGGTGGAAAACTAGCATAACTACACTTAAATTTCTCTCGTATCAGTACAGGAAATGAAATCCAAGACCACCAACCTGAAGTAGAACCTAGGTATCACTTAGCTTCGCGGGTCCGCGCCATTGACCGTTCGCCTATGATGGATAATAATTAGAGATCTCCGGATGATCAGCTAGATCAAATGATTAGGGAGGGGTCTTCTTTATTCTAAGGTTGAAAGTTTAAGGATAAAGTTGAGCTTGAGAAAAAAGACTCGCGACTTACAATTCTAGAGGTCTCCTAGCTTACTTGCTAACAGCATTTAATAAAAATGGGTTTGTTTGTTAGTTCTTCGTACACTCATTGACCTGGGAATTACCAGGGGTGCAGTTCGTGTGGCACTCAGAGATTGGATCTGGAGAGAGCATGAAAAGAACTGGGTGATGTGTCCTGGGGTCAAACACAGTAAGACTATGATGCCTTGGCTGTGTAAACAAAGAACCGAAAAGGCTCTCTGTGCTTGGGTAGAAATCAGATTACTTTGAACACAGAACTATTCATGGGGCACGTTAGGTTCAGGAAGCATCTGCACAAGGTGGGGCTTATTAACTCGGAACCGTTGGGCAGATTGTGTCAGGAAGAGGAGGAAACGGCCTCTCACTTGTTGTTGTATTGCGTTAGAATCGAGTGGTTGTGCTATGAAACCTTTGGTCTCAAAGGAGATAGTAGCGCAAAAAGAACTAGTAGGGGAAGTCCTCAACCTCTTTGGTAGGGGAGGTTTCGTCTACTAGATTCCCAAAGGGGGAAGACACAATAAGCCTCTTTTGGCTGCGGTGACGTGGGGCATAGGTCCCGTCCCGCTAATCTAATCTTAATCCTAGTTCTTCGTAACTTACACTACAAATTAAACAGAGGCCACTGACACAAATCTCAACCTAAGAGACATAATCAATCAGGCAAGACATTAGGTGTCTCTTAAAAACGCTCAATTAAACTATAAGGAAATCATTTAAACTAAATCCATTTAGGCTGGAGACAGTAAATTACTTTTAAATTTAGTCAGAAGTTGAGGCATAAATACGTCTGCTAGAATCGGAAGTATAAGTTTTGAAAGAATCATTCGGAAAGCCCCAAAATTGTAAATCAAAACAACGAGACCACCAAAAAAAAAAAAGGTAGTTTTTAATTACAGGATTACCTCTTAAAGAGTTCATCAGGCTACAAAGTCTAGCGAGAGTGGCTTTTTTGCCTAATCTTAACTGCGATTTATGAAGATCTTAACTGCTTGCATTTAAGAATTTGGTTCAGCCCATCGCCACCCTTAATAAGACTTTAAATGGGTCAAAGTAATCAATATGATTTTAAAAATTAGCGTACTGATATTTTTTGTTTTTTTGGAAGCTCAGTGTAAATCTAGTTTGTTGCGCAATGCAGCTTGTGTACAAGAAAAATCAATTTTGAAAGCCATAGCGTCAAGAAAAAAAATGAGTGAAACTCAAAATTACGAAAATGAAAAAAATAAATAAATTTAATAATTTGACTGCCTAAAGTGAAATGTTAGTGAAACAAAAGGAAAAAGAAAGAATATTAATTAATTAACCTGCGGAATTATACTCTAATTATTTTATTCCTTACTTTTATGAGATAATAAAATTAGGAAAAAAAATGGATTTAAAATAAAAAAAATGAAATTAGAAGTTAGCGGAAATGAAAAAAGAAAAAAGTAAAAAGGAACAAAAGATTGGTGGTCAGCACAGAGATGTTTTTGGTGCCTACATGGTGGTAGGGAGTGGCAGGCGTTGCCACTGAGTCCTGCTTGTCTCCGGATAGTCAAAGATAGGAACGTACAGGAACCTGGGGATGCAGGGCCGGATGTACTAAGGTTGCATGTTGTAACGCTGTCCCAGGCAATTCAGCGGCTGTAGCGTATGCCAATGGATGTGGCCATAGTTCTGGTCCGCCAGCAAAAAATGGACCACCCAAATCTGTAAAAAGAAAAAAAGAACAAAAAAAAAAAATATTACAAATACAATTAAGGGTAATTAGATTACGAATACAAAAAGCGAAATGTATTTATTTTCAACAAAAACAAATTTAAACAAAAATGGCCGCAATAATTGATTTTCAAAGATGGTTCTCTTTTGAAGAAACCATATTCAAATAATTAACACCTTCAGATCAATATTTAATAACAAAAGCTTCACTATCTGATGATAAGCAGGACAAAAGAACAAAATGAAAACCTATTTTTAATCTTAAATTTGTATAAAAAGGCGAACTTTGTTAGGGAGTGATGATTTAGAGATCGATAATCTTTGGTTTTCGATAACTACTGGCTGATCGATTTTCTTTTATAAAAAAAAAGAAAAAGAAACCCATTCTTCAAATAAAAATTCCAAAAAAACAGCTGATTAATTGTTTTGAGTGCATACAAATGAATGCATACAAAAAATATTCTTTTAGAATTCTACAAATTTCTATAACACTATACCCCACAATGCCCTACGAGATAATAACAAATAGAAGGATATTTAAGATTAACTCCGAAATTTGAAAAAAACTGAAACACAACAGCATCCTTAATTAGTACCTTAAATCTTATACACCACAACAATCCACTGGTATCTAAAACCAAAGAGCATTGGTACATACTGTAACGAAGTGACGACCTTGGCACCGACTCTTGGGAAGGGATGGAGCCTATATGGTTCGTTGAGGAGCCGCTGGGAGGGGGCTAACAAAAGTCCAGACTTCTTGACCTGGGCCAGGCAGAAAGGCCTAGATTGTTCTAAGGAGTTTCTGGCGTAGTCTAGAAAAGTTCCACCACTGTATAAAAAACCAAGTGAGCTGCCCCAGTCGGTCAGTCGAGAGTTTTACAGAGTTCTTCAGAGTTAGCCAGTTAGTGAGTGAATAAGCAGTTGAGTTGAGTTAAGTTTTGTTAGTGCAGTCCGAGTCTAGTGCAATTCAGTGCAGTGCGGACCAGTAGTCAGTCGTTGAACAGTTGTTATTGTACGTAGTAAGTGTGTAACAGTAAACAGTTGTGACAGTTGAGAATAAATAGTACATGCAGTGAGTAGTAATAGTAATGCTAGTAAATATTAGTAATGTTAACTGTGTTAATAAATCAGGTTACTTAAAAGTTTAGCGAGTTTTATTCTTTACGAACCCACTTATTAATAACTAATGGCAGTCACTAGTTGTAGTTGAAGTTTTTCAAATAGAGAAAGAAAAAGGGAAAACTTTACAATACCATAACTGTGGTAGAATATCGCTTTTGGTCTATTATTGGAAACAAAATTAAATTACTTCTAAATAAAACCCTGGTTCTCAATATATTCCGAGAAAAAGACTATATTTGAACGCCATGTGGTCCAATTAATTAAAAATGTAAGAGTAAACTACAGAATTTACATCCGGACATTTCTGGATGTAGAAAAAGTATACGAACAATAAGTATAACCTTATCTAGTTGAAAATTCAATAACAAAGATACAGTAATCAGTGGAAATTGTGTAACTGACAAATTGCTAGGCCACACCCTCAAAAAAAGAAAAAGGGGGAAAGCTCATTCCGGTGGAAATCGAAATGAACCCCCCAGTACAAAGCGATTAATCGAATGGGCGGCCACTTCCAACTAATGAAGAATTAATTTCCGAACAACATTGTTTTGGAAGCTGGCCAGAGTTTTTATTACTTTGGTTTGGTAAAAGTTTTCTACCAACTTTAATTTTAACTAGTTTTCTAGTTTTATTTATTTATTTTTTGTTCACCTCTAGTTCCAGCTTTAATTATCGAATGCAATTTTATGAATTTTTAAATGTTACTTTCTTATTATCTCATTCGCCACTTCCAGAGTTATTACGATCTGACTAAACATTTGGGAAGAGTAGCACAGAACAAGGTTTCTCAATAATAAATATCGCCACATAATGACAAGATAAACGAACTTCTTTTCAAACATTCTCTACCAATCAAATTACGTCTACTTCCCAGTTTTACTGCATAGAATGGTCCTAGTAAACATTTGTTAAACCCGTCCAGATAACGGCTTTAGGACGTCTTACTAACCGGCCAACTCCCGTAAAACCTTTTAAACTTCTCGTTCTGGACAGAGACGCTAAGAAGTTAGGATCAGACGTCAGTATCAGACGATTCTGTGGGAGGTACAATGAATAGATCTAAGACGAAGGAAAGAGTGGAAGTCAGTAAGTATGTGGCTTAACCGAGGCTAGACATTCTTCTTAAACTAGATAGTACGATGGCTGAAGTCTTTTTCAGACGCAACTAGTTGCAATAGATCTTTGCTAGGTGCCAAAATATCTGACAAGGGAATAATTCAGGGCACACCATATACGAGGGTCGTTTGAAAAGTCCGTGCAAAAATAAAAACTACTTAATTTTTTGGGGTAAACCTTTTTTATTTTTCAACATAGTCTCAAGGGCGCAGATTCCCCCTTGGTAACCCATTGTTTAGATTGTTCTTTGGTCTCAGGAGTGTAGTGATGTATCCATGTTTCATCCACAGTGACGAAACGACCCTTAAAGTCCTGCGGATTCTTCTGGAACAGCTGCAAACCGTCCTTGCAACACTTCACACGATTTCGTTTTTGGTCAAGCGTGAGCAATCGCGGCACCCATCTTGCGGATAGCTTTGTCATGTCCAAATGTTGATGCAAAATATTATGTACCCGTTCATTCGAGATGCCCACAGCACTAGCAATCTCACGCACCTTCTGTCATCCATCACCATATCATGGATTTTATCAATGATTTCTGGAGTAGTAACCTCAACAGGGCGTCCAGAACGTTCAGCGTCACTTGTGCCCATATGGCCACTCCGAAAATTTTGAAACCACTTATAAACTGTTCTAATCGAAGGTGCAGAGTCACCATAATGTTTACCAAGCTTCTCTTTAGTCTCCTGAGGCGTTTTGCCTTTCATAAAGTAGTGTTTAATCAACACACGAAATTCTTTTTCGTCCATTTTTTGAAAATCACTCGACTTCCTCGATACAAACGAATGCCAAACATAAAGAAATAGACCGATCTGGCTGAAACTTGGTGTGTGTTCTTCCAAGAGATTCTACTAACCAAACATAACCTCGATAAGCGCCAGTAGTGCTATCTCTCTGACTTTGCACGGACTTTTCAAACGACCCTCATATTCTCCGACAGCCATTATGTCTACTTAAAGCAGGTAGTGGAATGCTTAGAAATACTTCCGAGAAGCAAAAGCCAAAATGAGGGGCTTTCTTCTCTAGAAGCCCGGAGCTCAACACTTGGGATCTTGACACTTTTTTTGGGACAACGCAAAATGTCTTGTCATCTTAACTCGAAAGAGGGCAAGGAAGAAGAAATCCTATGCCCTAGAGCAGGGGTCGGCAACCTGCGGCTCGCGAGCCACATGCGGCTCTTTTATCTAAATTTTGTGGCTCTTCAGCCTGTCCAAAATAAATTGTATATTTCAATTTTATTGAAACAAATGATATTTTTTTCAAAAAGAATTTTAAATGTGATAGGTTTGTGACATTGAATAGAATTATATATTAAAATACAGTACGTTATATACAGGACTGCCGTCATTTTCATTCAAACACAGGTTTAGTAATTATTTATTTGTTTATTTACTTTGCAATATGTGAAAATAAATATATAAAACATTTAAATGTTATTTGAATATCATAAAATAATAATTTGTGAAAATACAAATGATCTTCAGAATTTTGTACATTATCATCCTTGCGGATCTTGGTAAGATTTATAAAAATTATTTAAGGAGAAATGGCTCTCTACTTAAAATAGGTTGCCGACCCCTGCCCTAGAGCGAAGCGTATTAAGTTTTTGTCAACAGATACTCGGCCAAACTGTGGTATTAAACCAGCTAGATCAGGCGGCCATTTGGTAGATTATAAAAAACTTCCCTTGGACCACTGTAATTTGTACCAAACCAGATGATCGTTTAGGCTTGCCGGAGGATAGCCTATCTCGGTTCTCTAAAGACAGAAAATTGAAACCGCACTGCCAGTATCAGTGTGCAAGGCTAGTTTGGCTATGGGTTCGGATGTTTGGAGAAGATATAAATCCACTCCTTCACATTTTACCCTTGAAACACTGAAGGAAGGTCACTCTAACTGGAGGCTACCACAACA
This sequence comes from Rhodnius prolixus, assembly GCF_049639745.1. NCBI lineage: Eukaryota > Metazoa > Arthropoda > Insecta > Hemiptera > Reduviidae > Rhodnius > Rhodnius prolixus. The sequence goes on along the minus strand of NW_027411634.1, from coordinate 10,307,754 downwards.
AGACCCTCTGAGTCGCGGTGGCGTACGGTTTCTAGCCAACCCTCTTAGAATTTGATCTCAGTAAATCCAGCCATGCGGGACAACAAAGTGCGGCGTTCTGTTTACGATACGGTACAATGGTTTCCATCAGATTTTGACGCATATCACCTCACGCTATTCTAGAGCCGATCTAAGTCAACCCAATTTGTAATAAAAAGTATTATGTATGATAAAATATGGCACAAATAATTACAACCTTATTCAAGCAAAATAAAACTTCTATAATATCATATTTTTCCCTTATTCCAGCCTTTTTTTCTACTACCTTCACTCACAAAAAAACAAACCCCTAAAATGGGCTAAAAACCGTTTGCGGTAAGCAATTTACTGCTCGAAATGACCATAATATATAAACAAGAGTAAATAATAATACATCAGCCTTTCAAAACATAATATTACCAGCTGGTAAACTCTATGAATATCTGATGCTATGTACTGTACTGAGAAATATTAAACTTGTTATCTAGCATAACAAACTACTTCAAATTTTGCAAATATTACAACTACCTACATTATTTAAAGCCAAGTTTATATTTTGTAACACTATACTTAATATAGTGCCAAGAAGTTGAAAACAATTACCTTCAGTAAAATTTATTATAACGCTTTTGATTTAAGATGTGATTCAAAACATTGTGATGTTAATAAAAATTTAGGATTCTCATTAGTCAAATACTTAGACAGAATATTTGAGCAAAAATTTAAAAAAACCGACAGAAGCTTGTAATGGAAATCACATTTCTCTTAATCACGCATACCTGGCACAAATCGATCTCTGAAGATGGATCAAAAATGAAGTAAAACATGAAATGATTTAATTATTAGGCCCTCATAATAGCCGAGCGGTTAGTGGCTAGACCCGCAAAACTTAGATGTATTGTTGGTTTAGTGAGTTCGATTCCCCTGGTCTTAAGCCTTGGATTTTATTTAATGGTTAATATGAGAAAATTACAGTATACGTTAGGCGGTTATAGACTAGACCCGCAATTCTAAGATGTATTGTTGGTTAGTGGATTCGATTCCCTGGTCTTAAGCCTTGGATTTTATTTAATGGTTAATATGAGAAAATTACAGTAAAGTATGTTAGGCGGTTATAGACTACACCCGCAATGCTAAGATGTATTGTTGGTTAGTGGATTCAATTCCCCTGGTCTAGGCCTTGGATTTTATTTAATGGTTAATACGAGAACTTTGTTAGTAAAGTATGTTTGCTAATCGTTTCAGTTTACGTCACCTAATTACAGTAGTTGGGCGTAAAGTCTGCTTTAATAAATAGCCATTACTTTACTTTTTCGGTTTTAATTATCACTGAATTAAAAAAGTAAAGTAATCGCCTATTTTTTCAGGCGGGGCTTAACGTCCAACTACCATTTATTAGGTGTCGTGGACGGAGGCGACTAGTAAACGTACTTTACTATTTCTTATTTAACCATTAAATAAAATTCAAGGCCAAGACCGGGAATCGAACCCAGTACCATAATACATATTAGCTTTGCAGGTCTCGCCTCTTAACCCGCTCGGCTACCGTGGCACCTTATTACTGAATTAATGTTCCAATAATTGCACGAGTTATAGATTTAAACAAAGGACCACAGGTTACATTTAGTACAGGTTAATAATGTAAAAACGTTCCCCCAACCTAATATTTTCTTTAGATATCTTCGTTTCACCCGTATTTCGCAGAAAAAGATGATAAAATATCTCTGATATTCAATCTATTAAAATTATTCAATGATTAACTAACGTCAACAGCGAATTCTAGTTTCTTGGCGTTTTCAAATACCACTGTTATTCTACATTCTTGTCCACAATTTTGATTTCTATTCAATTACAAGTTCAGGTTAGCATTTGTAACGGAAAATTTGTTTTAGAAGCACTTTATTATTATTATTATTTTAAAGAGTGAAAGTCAATCCATTGAGAAATCTTGTCAAGAGCGATGAAATGATAAGAAAGGTTTTTCAAACATGTCTACTCCTCCAAACATACAATAAATGAACAACCCAATAACTTCGTCTCTATTGTTTTAAAGAGGTTTCAAATTTCTCCGTCAGAACTTCCCTCTACCAGTTTTAGATAATGTGAGACAGATAACTGATAAACTGTACGTACAACATCAGATACAATACAAACAGCTAGTGTTTAACAAGAAGAAAGATCTGGAATGCGTACATATTGCTAGTGAGATGGCAATATCAAACTACTAGCTCCTGGTTTAAGATATATTACAGTATAAATGCGATTTATTAGAGCAGAATGTATGCTAGAAACTTTGTCATTCGCCCAGGTTTCATGTAACTCGCATACATAAATGTATTCATAGAATACAGATAAATCAGTGAGAGCGATAGATTCCCATTTCACATTTCATGTTACTAAATTAATTTCTTAGTTTAGTAATTATGATATATACACATACACACAGTAATAAACTTGATAATCATTTTACCCACCAATAAATCTTTTCTTTATTCCAAGTTTTTTATTAGAAATTTAGTTCTAATTAGGGACACACTCAGACTTGGGAGAAGAAATGCAATCAGCCTAAATTTTAAGACATGTTTTTCCCCCATCCAGAATATTGGGTTGCTCTAGATCCCAGATACATTTACTTTATTATTTACACAAAAGTATGTCGGCTTTTATTTAAATATAAAAATATTAATATTAATAATAATAGTAACGGTAATAATAATAATAATAATAGTAATAATACGAGGGTCGTTTGAAAAGTCCGTGCAAAGTAAAAGAGATAGCACCACTGGCGCGTATCGAGGTTATGTTTAGTTAGTAGCATCTCTTGGAAGAACACACACCAAGTTTCAGCCAGATCGGTCTATTTCTTTGTGTTTGGCATTCGTTTGAATCGAGGAAGTCGAGTGATTTTCAAAAAATGGACGAAAAAGAATTTCGTGTATTGGTTAAACACTACTCTATGAAAGGCAAAACGCCTCAGGAGACTAAAGAGAAGCTTGATAAACATTATGGTGACTCTGCACCATCGATTAGAACAGTTTATAAGTGGTTTCAAAATTTTCGGAGTGGCCATATGGGCACAAGTGACGCTGAACGTTCTGGACGCCCTGTTGAGGTTACTACTCCAGAAATCATTGACAAAATCCATGATATGGTGATGGATTGCGTGAGATTGCTAGTGCTGTGGGCATCTCGAATGAACGGGTACATAATATTTTGCATCAACATTTGGACATGACAAAGCTATCCGCAAGATGGGTGCCGCGATTGCTTACGCTTGACCAAAAACGAAATCATGTGAAGGTTGCAAGGACGGTTCGCAGCTGTTCCAGAAGAATCCGCAGGACTTTAAGCGTAGTTTCGTCACTGTGGATGAAACATGGATACATCACTACACTCCTGAGACCAAAGAACAATCTAAACAATTGTTTACCAAGGGGGAATCTGCGCCAAAAAAAAGGCGAAGACCGTTCCTTCGGCCGGAAAGATTATGGCGACTGTCTTTTGGGATTCGCAATGAATAATCCTCATCGACTATCTGGAAAAGGGTAAAACTATTACAGGTGCATATTATTCATCGTTATTGGACCGTTTGAAAACCGAGCTGCAAGAAAAACGCCCACGATTGGCCCACAAAAAAGTCCTTTTCCATCTCGACAACGCACCAGCTCACACCTCAGCAGTTGTGGTCGCAAAATTAATGGAAATAGGGTTCCAACTCGTTTCACATCTCCCCTATTCTCCAGACTTGGCTCCCTCGGACTACTATTTGTTCCCCAATATGAAGAAATGGCTGGCGGGAACAAGATTTTATTCAAACGAGGAGGTGATTGCAGAAACGAATGGCTATTTTTCAGACTTGGACAAATTATATTATTCGGAAGGGATCAACAAACTAGAGCAGCGTTGGACGAAGTGTATAAGCCTAAAAGGAGACTATGTTGAAAAATAAAAAAGGTTTACCCCAAAAAATTAAGTAGTTTTTATTTTTGCAAGGACTTTTCAAACGACCCTCGTAATAACACATGGGAAGGGATTAGCTATGAGGTTAGCATACTGGACTCCCACGCGGAGGTCCCGGGTTCGAATCCAGCTGCTGACCCTTAGATTTTCTCTTCCTAGGAGCTTCTAACAGCTCACTGTCCGGTAATGGACAGTGTTGTCTGTAACGAGAGAACACTGTCCGGAGGCCGGTAGTGCACTGAAAAAAGCTCTGGGCGCCAATAACCTTACATGTTGACGCGCCTTAAATCATTAAAAATAATAATAATAATAATTATACATTTCGTTCGAAACTTAACCTACATAACAAAAGTCTCTTAGATCTACTGTTACTGCGACCTATTTGGTCATACGGGCATCGAAGTATGGGGGATCGACTAAACGTTCCAACTCAATACGCCTCCAGTCACAAAAATACTTCGAAAACTCCTTAACACTCCGTTCTATGTATCTAATCTCACCATCCATAATGACCTCAAAATTCCTTTCATTACAGATCTTGCTAACACTCGTTTCTTCAAATTTCATTCCATTCTACAGCAGCTCCTCCTAACCCTCTCATAGAACACCTATCTTCCTTCCACATTACCAGAATAATCCTCTAAGGAGATTGAAGAGAAGATGGCCCTCGTGATCTTCTCTTATCGTAAGAGCAAAGCACGTTACTGGAGTGGCACCACTGGGTGCCTTCTCCACTCATGATTTTCTTCTATATCTTTTTTCTTTTACCATATTTGCTTGTTGCAACAACTGTTGCAGTGGTAAATTACAATAAAAGATTTATAAAAAAATAAAATAATTACGTACAGTAACTTACCTTATCTTAGCAAACTGTTTTTTGGTTTTAAGCAAAATATGATTTAAAAATAATTGTTGCGGCCATTTGAGTAAAATATTTGTACTAAATAGAACATTAATTACAAATAAATATAAAATTAATGTCAACTAACCTTAACCATAATACTGATTATTTTGAGGTGGAATAAATTCGTGACAAAAAATAATAAATAATAATGGTGAATTACAAAACTACACTAAATGATATCATTGTGAAACCGGTGTTATTTCATTTTATTTTATTTATTTTTAAATTTGAAAAAGGTATTTTTTACTTCTCAGGGTGGCCATTTGGTCCTAATTTAAGTGAAAGGCTGGGCTTTTCAGTGGTGTGAGCCAAAATTAAAATATTAGTACTACTAACTTGATTGTTAGTATATTAATTGGAAAAAAAAAATGTGAATTTGGTGACTTTATGTTTGTTTTTCTCATTTAGTGTTTACAGTGTGACATTTCCTCCAGGGTTATTGTGTTGAATTGGGTTAATATTGTGAATAAGGTTGAATTCCTAGGGGGCGGAAGTACAGTGTAAAAAGAGCGGAAGTGAATTTAGGAAATTTGTTAGCAGCCAAAAAACTAAAAACTATAAAAGAGTTATCAACCTCTTGTTGTATAATATATCTTATGCTCATATGTATTCGTGAAATAGAGGTGAGTTATATTTTCATAAAAATAAAGTGATTGCTTAATTTTGATTATTAAAGTATATTTATAATAATAAAAAGGTGATTTAAAGCACTTGGCTATTGTTCAAAGTGAGTTTTTCTTTTTAATTTTAGGTGTGTGAATTGCATGTGGTTTAATGGTAAGAGGTGGAAAATTAGTTTTAAATGATGGAAAAATGATTTTGAGTAAAGGGAGTTTTATGATGATCAAGGTAAGTTATGATGATCAAAGGTTCAGCGAAGATGAGTCAAAAAAAGCAAAGTTTCAGAAATCCATAAAAAAAAAGAAGATTTCTTTCTGTTTTGTTTTATTTTCAATTTCTTTTGTTTTTAAAAGATGATGAAAAAGAAAAAGAAGACAAGAGACTGAGGAATCAGGGGAAGTTACTTACGTCCAGTGAGTGGGTGCATTAAAGTTGGGTGCGAATTCGTGATACTTGCAGTTGGCTGTTTTGGTTTGCTGACCTTGGTGTTGCTTTTGGCAAATTCCAATCTTATGGTCTGCGGCATGTCCGGATCAAAACGAACGCCCTGCTGTAATCAATATAACCCCACAATAGGGCTAACCGTCAAAAAAAAGAGAGAGAGAGAGAGAGAATACGAGAAGACAGAGAAAGAAAAATAAAATCAAAATCAAAAATATAAACGCCCGGCCAAAAAATTACCACTTTATCTTGTTGTTTTGAACATTCATTACTTTATCCCTTCTCCATTAAAAAAACAAATACAGAAAAAAAGTACAAAAACCCCAGTTGTTTATTAAAAAATCAAAAAAATTGGGAATTGGGGAAAAACTAAGAAAACCACTTCCCTAAGTAAGAACACAGTTGGTTACGCTACTTATCTTCAAATTTAGGCACGCAAAATATAGTCCAAAATATAGATGTTACAGGGTGTTTCAGGGTTAAGTGTCCTCAATTTAGGACCTCAAAACAAGAAACAATTTTCCTCTAAAGGTATGCCCGTTAACGCTTTGTTTATGAGATATTCACGTCTAAAGATTTTAGAACGAATGATAAATTGATTGTACTCGTATAACTGCTAAAATCACCTTGTGTCTCTAACTACAAATATTGTACGGAATAATACCATCTGGAATTTGCGCTGTGGACTTTCTAAATAATAACTCTTTCTATCAGTTTGACGCTTTTACAGAGTTTGCATCATTTTGCATTGCATTTATTCTAACAGTGAATATGCCGATATTGTGTTTGTGTACAGTTTTTGCAATGCTGCCCATCGTAAATATTCCGTGCGATTTCCGAATAAAAGATTACCATACAAGACTAACTTTAGGTCCAAATTTCAACGTCTTACGAGTAACTGGCATACTTTCTTTTATGCAACGTGCTGATGGAGCTCTTGCCCCTTAATGAAATGAAAGGAGTGCGACAATATTACAATATTTTGATGATAATTCGTCCGCCAGTGTACGAAGAGCTGCAGCTGAATTACATATTACGCCAACTCCCTAAGGAGAGTAAGGAGAACTCTCTTTGCAGATGGGCGTCACCCATAGCATAGGGTATGACATTTATTACCTCAAGAATTTTGTCAAAGAAATTTTTACAATTGTTATTTAAATCAAGTTGATCTTAAACTACAATTTTCGCGTCATATTCTCTGGACCGATGAAGCTACTCTCACAAGAAATGTACAACCAAAAAACGCAATTCGTGAGCACCATTTTCAGCGTGAGTTTCAGTGATATTAGACAATTTTTTAATTGGTCCGCATTCCTTACCACCTAGGCTTAATGCGGACATTACATTTTGATTGAAGTTGTTCCGCCCCAGCTCAGAAAGAACTCATGGTTTCAGTTAGAAGTTAGATGTTTGTCCAGCATATTGCGGCAGAGGTCCACAACAGTGGCTAAATCAACATTATCCCAATCGATGGATTGGCCGAGCAGGACCAGCGGCTTGGATTGCACGCTCTCCAGATCTGACACGAATGGATTGTTTTTGCTTGGGGTGCCAGTAAAGGAAAAGTCTATGGAATGCCAATCAATGATCTTCATTCTTTAAGAAGAAGAGTAATTGAATCATTAACAGCAATCCAGTGCCGTTCGGCTATTGCTGCTGTGGAAGAAATATACCGATTCCTCATTTCCTTTATTATTTATGTATTTACATTTAATTGTCATTATTTTCTGTTAATAAAGTAGTTGGAAGACACTATTAATTTTTTTTTATCATAACCTACCTAATAATAATTCATAAAATGGAAATCTTTAGACGTGAATATCGCATAAAGAAAGCGTTAACGGGCATACCTTCATAGGAAATTTTTTTCTTGTTTTCAGGTCCTAAATTCATATTTTCAGTTAGGACACTTAACCCTGAAACACCCTGTACAATAAAATTTCATAGCTTTATTATTTTCATAGCATTAACGGTTATTTTTTTTATTACAAAAACAAAAATTAATTGGGAACAAAATATTTTGTAGCACATACGTATAAACTTCACAATTTATCACTTATTTGATTTTGAAAATTCGACCACGCGCCACACGGGATTCAGTGAAATTGTGACCAGTAAAAAAAAAGAAAGTAGTACAGGCTGCTGTTGATTAGAGAACAATACGTGCTTTGTGACCGTGAACCAACTGACTAAAGAACAGATAATTAGAGAGAAAGAAAATTAAAGAAAAATTTAAAAAAAAACAGTGTGAAAAAATAAGAATAGAGCAATGTACCAACTACCTTATTTTAGCAAGTACAAAAATGTCGAAGAATTAATTACTAAAGAAAATATCAAGAAATGGATAAAATAAAGGTGTCCAACTACATAGAGAAGTGGTAAATCAATAATTACTTTTTTAATCATTTAAATTGTTATGAATATGTTCAGGTGCTCCTGTTTTTTAGTTAATTATTTATTAGCTATTAATTGAAGAAAAAGGTGCTGTGATATTTGTGTTCACAGTGTGGTAATTCCATATTCTTGTATTGATACTAATTGATAGAGTGGTTAAAAATAGATTTCTGATTGGTGGAAATACAAATTAAAACAAAATCCCAAAGATTAAATTAAATAATTAAGGATAAAGTTGGAGAAGTGGGGATAAAAATGATTTAATTATTTTAAAATATTGTAATAAATATTTAGATTCAGTTAACCAGGCAAGCTTGTGTCGGTGAAGATTGCTGGAACTTATAATTACTCCTGTTAATTAATTTTATTCCAGGTTACAGAGCTCCTTTCAAAAATTGTAATTCAATATTTTCAGGGCAGATTCAATCTAAAATTGCTAATTTAATCAAGTTCAATATTTAGGCTAATTTTCTGTCAGATTAATTCATTGCCTACATCTTATGTTTCATTGAGAGAATTTAGGGAGCTATAGAAAATGGCTCACATAACCAGAACTAAGTTCACTCACGAAATAATTTTAGCGGCAATAAATGAATTGGGGGTCTTTCTATTGTATATCTCACCGACTCTGTGGTAAGGATCTGCTTAGAACGTCCTGGTAAAGCGCTCTGGCCAGGAATTTTTTTAATGATATCTTTATAAAACTTAGCAATATCCTCGCTATCATCCATGAACTAAAGAATAACAGTTAGGCCTTAGGCACACAGAAAGCGTTCTGCGATAGGTCACACGGAATATCTTTGTTTGAGCGGTCCAGCTTGGTCGATTTCTTCTTGAGAAGTAGTAGAGCGTTTTCTTGTTCTTTGTTTCTACACCATCGTCGTCGTCAAAGTGATGACCTCCCAGGGGTGTAATGATGCACCCACGTCTCATCACAGTGACAAAGTGCCTCAAGAAAGCATCCCCCTATATCGGGTCAAAAGTCTTTCATAGACGGGGAAGACGGTTTGCTTTCTGCACTTTCGTCTAGAGGCGAGGAACCCATCTTGCCGACACTTTTTGGTAACCCAAATCATCTGAAATGATTGATTAGGCACTCCCATACGATGTTCCGACTTGTGCAGCCATTTCCCATAATTGTAAGGCGGCAGTCTCCTTCAATCATCTCACGGATCGCAAGAATATTCGCGTCACTGGTGCTTGTCCGAGGTCGGCGTGCAAGGGTGTCATTTTGCACTGACTTGGCCATCGGAAAATTTTTTGAGCCAAGGACTTGGGTCCTTGAAAACGTTTTTTCAGCGAACTGTGCAGTTAGTCGACGCAAAATTTCGGCAGGTTTTACGCCCTCCCGGGACAAAAATTTAATGATAATGCGTTGCTCAACAGACGTGTGTACCTCTTCTTCAGACAAGGTGCTACTAACAGCCATACTGCTCTGGCGAGCAGGACCGAGTTACTCTGCTTCTCTTTACATCCCCGCCCAACATATATTATGACGCCACGTTACTCACTTCACCATGGGAGTGTCAATGAGAAAAGTCCGGTTAATATTTGATTCACCGTCGTATATATTGAACAACTCCTTCTGCTATTATCTTTGCAAAGCAAAAAGAAGAAAAGACGAAGTTGGGTGCATGACATTAAGAAGAAGAGAGAACAATTAGGGGAATACCACCGTTATGGATCGAACTGGAGTCACATGAAGTTAGGTTTTTTTAAAACATTATAATGTCCGTGTGAATCATCAAACAAAAATCTGTATTTGCGCACATTTTCTATAAAAATTTCAATTTCTTCACTCAAAGATGGCAAGGCGGTTGTCGTCGCGACAAAGACTAGCCCGCGGCGGTAGACCTTCTGTTTGACAGAGACGATGCAACATTACGTAATACAACTAGACCTGCTGATCGCCTCGGACAGAGATTGTTGCCCGCCGCTTGACAGACCGCTTTCTGTGTGCCCAAGTCTTTATAGCTGCTGCAGCCGGTGAAATTGGCCACTACCAGTAAGCTTCATCAAGAGTCATCTTGAGGTTAACCAAATCTTTTATTGGCCCCCCCATCAATCTGAGGTTGCAATATTTCTTCAAAATTTTCCATAAATCACACTCCACGATTAGAATTACTACCTGAACATGCGTCCAGATAGATTCTTGGAATGGCTGCCAAATTAAAGGAGATCTGTAACATTAGGATATAACAAAGGGAGAAGAAGAAGAAGTAGAAGAACAAAAAAACCTTTAAGAGAGCCTATCAGAGAGAACAGTAAGGCCCGTCAATTACTCCTTAGTTTAATGTGCGGTATTGGGTATTAATACAGGCACAAGCTTGTGTTTTGGTTGTTTGTAAAGCTAATCAATTTGCTTTGTACAAGGATTCAAGTTGCACCAGAAGTTGCACCAGAAATTATGCCCAATCAATTTCATTACCATTTATATACTGATTGTTAAAATAGCCAAAAAAGGAAGAAAGTCAACTAAAGATTTACTGAGTTGTTACTATTACTGTGGAAAACTGTTTCAACTCCCCTAAATGTTTTCAAAAGTAAGAACAAGAAGAAAAAGTAAGTTGCTACAAAGGACAGTGATGGCGGAAGAAAGGGCAGTGAAATCCTGTACCCCCGTCTTCCTCGTCAACCAGTCAACTGACATTCCCTCTATCAAAGGATCTTGTACTCTATAAAGGGGGATATGTAGAGGAATGAACTGGGTCCAAGTGAGTAGACCAACTTTACACTTAATTCACCCTCAAAGGGACAAACATGGTGGTAAGGGACAGTTTTCCTAACGCTCTGGTTGCTCCCATTGCCGCACACAGACGTCCAGGAAGGTAACAAAGCAAGTCTACCAGGAAGAAACTACATCGGAGGTAAAGGATTAACATTTTTTTTTTATTTTCTTTGAAAATATATTTACAAAAATTTAAATAGTTATTACTATTTTTCGGATAAATCATTGTTTAAACCATTTTTGGGGGGAGGAAAATAATCGATTTTCAAAAAGAAATCTTGAAAAGAAATGTGTTTTAATTAAATTTGGCGGAAATAATAAGATCAAAGGACCCGAAGCGACTATACTTATAAACAGCCACAATCTCCAAAACGTTGCGCGTTCTATCCTTCAATAATATCTCAAGAGATTAGATCAAATACTGTTTATCTCTTCACAGAAAACAACACCCAAGATATGTATGCTAGAATTACTGAGCAGAATTTAAAACGAGTGAACACTTTAGGTCTCAAAGAGCAGATACCTAGCTCCAGATCTTCTATTATCGCGAGGACCTGGATATAGGAAGATTTATTCTCATCAGATCACTGAATCACTTCTTCCGGAATGGTAATATGGGAATGCTATACACGAATCTAAGCACTCAGTATAATTGAGTAAGTTTTAAGTCTTTAATTGCAATTTGGGTATATCCAAAAAGTAGATTTTTTTTAGGTTTAGAAGCGGTTGGTCAGCAACTACAAAGTGGACTATTACGGGTTTACCTAATTGCTGCTCTTTAATTTAATTATTAAAAGAAGAAACTCCTCTATAGACCAGGGGCGTCAAACTCAATTTAAACACGGGCCAGATGGTGCTACAGGCAAGATTCACGCGGGCCACATCACATTTACAACTTTTGTTAAATCTATATTCTGAAGTGAGGATTCAAGAATATGGATAGAATAATTAAAACTCTATATAATTGAATTTATAAAACGAAAATTATTCTTTTTTATCCGAAACTTGGCCAGCGATTTCCCTCGCGTAAGTTTTGCTATATCTGGATTCAAAGACTGAGAACGTAAGAATATATTTAGGGAATTCCTACTTCTTTTTTTTGTCTCTTAAAACCGATCATTCTGGAATTCCATTTAGAGTGGCAGACATGTCGCTTCCAAACGTCGCCAGAACTGAGTCAGCGTGTTTCATACATCTCCAGGTAAGAACACTGGGCCTCGGTCTTCAGCAATTAAATGGTTAACGAGGGAGGGAATTGTGTGTACGAGGTATTGCCTTGATATCTCCTAAGCGCTGTTTTCCTCAAAATTTTTTTTTGTTTCTTTTCTATTTTCATTTGATTTCCGAACAACGTGGGCCACAAAAAAAAATTACCTCGAGGGCCTCCAGTTTGACACTCCTGCTATAGGACTTGTAGATGACTGAAAAGTAATAACTTACGAGGGTCGTTTGAAAAGTCCGTGCAAAGTCAGAGAGATAGCACTACTGGCGCCTATCGAGGTTATGTTTAGTTAGTAGCATCTCTTGGAAGAACACACACCAAGTTTCAGCCAGATCGGTCTATTTCTTTGTGTTTGGCATTCGTTTGAATCGAGGAAGTCGAGTGATTTTCAAAAAATGGACGAAAAAGAATTTCGTGTGTTGATTAAACACTACTTTATGAAAGGCAAAACGCCTCAGGAGACTAAAGAGAAGCTTGATAAACATTATGGTGACTCTGCACCTTCGATTAGAACAGTTTATAAGTGGTTTCAAAATTTTCGGAGTGGCCATATGGGCACAAGTGACGCTGAACGTTCTGGACGCCCTGTTGAGGTTACTACTCCAGAAATCATTGATAAAATCCATGATATGGTGATGGATGACAGAAGAGTGAAGGTGGGTGAGATTGCTAGTACTGTGGGCATCTCGAATGAACGGGTACATAATATTTTGCATCAACATTTGGACATGACAAAGCTATCCGCAAGATGGGTGCCGCGATTGCTCACGCTTGACCAAAAACGAAATCGTGTGAAGTGTTGCAAGGACGGTTTGCAGCTGTTCCAGAAGAATCCGCAGGACTTTAAGCGTCGTTTCGTCACTGTGGATGAAACATGGATACATCACTACACTCCTGAGACCAAAGAACAATCTAAACAATGGGTTACCAAGGGGGAATCTGCGCCAAAAAAGGCGAAGACCGTTCCTTCGGCCGGAAAGATTATGGCGACTGTCTTTTGGGATTCGCAAGGAATAATCCTCATCGACTATCTGGAAAAGGGTAAAACTATTACAGGTGCATATTATTCATCGTTATTGGACCGTTTGAAAACCGAGCTGCAAGAAAAACGCTCACGATTGGCCCACAAAAAAGTCCTTTTCCATCACGACAACGCACCAGCTCACACCTCAGCAATTGTGGTCGCAAAATTAATGGAAATAGGGTTCCAACTCGTTTCACATCCCCTCTATTCTCCAGACTTGGCTCCCTCGGACTACTATTTGTTCCCCAATATGAAGAAATGGCTGGCGGAAAAAAGATTTTATTCAAACGAGGAGGTGATTGCAGAAACGAATGGCTATTTTTCAGACTTGGACAAATCCTATTATTCGGAATGGATCAACAAACTAGAGCGGCGTTGGACGAAGTGTATAAGCCTAAAAGGAGACTATGTTGAAAAATAAAAAAGGTTTACCCCAAAAAATTAAGTAGTTTTTATTTTTGCACTGACTTTTCAAACGACCCTCGTACAAGTGGATATGAGAGAGGATACAAAGAAGCGGACACCTGGACAGGTCAAATTGGACATCGCTTGCATGAAGGAATGCTTTAGTTGTCCATGAAAATATTTATGGAAGTCTCATTCAATCCAGACTTTTTTGATTTGATTGTTTCAGGCAAATTCCTGTAGAATTGCTTAAAGGGAAGTATTTTGCCATTACATGCGAAAAACGAACACGTCTTTCTAGAAACAAAAATGGTCGACTTTTTTTCTTTTTAAATAATATAAGATTGATTTTACTTAAAAACTTAATTGAAATTATTAGTTAAACATTGGCTTTAAAAGTTGGCATAATTTCTGTACACTCCTTTCAAGGTATTTTTGCTCTTAAATATACCTACTACTGAAATAGTCTGCTTTAAAGAAGATGATGGAGGATGGAAGATTGGCGAGGGCCAAAAGTTTATTAAGGAAAGGTGTTCTAAATTCATTAAAAGGGAAATACTTTTGCTCTCACCTGAAGATCTTGTTTAGCAGCTTCCGCTCCAGCCCTGGTGTTGAATGTGACAAATCCAACTGGCTGGAAATGAATCAAATTATTATTAATATCTTGAAGAATGTTTAGGCAAGAAATTACAGATAAAGTAATAAAAATAACTTTTAAATAAATATTTGCTGTATGATTTATATAATTTAAAAGAAGGAGAAAAGTATATTTGCTTTTTCCTGAAATAAATACTGTATTATACATTTGTTTCTACCTTAAGGAAATGAAATTCTAGTATAACAAAAACAAACAAAATAACAGATACTGTGTACATTAAGGATTCAAATTGGCGAGGAATCGATCCAAATAAAACAACTCGTCTTTTTACCAAAGTTTCGACAAATATATTCTTCAGGGCGTGGCTATGCGGGTTGATTGAGTTACAGAAAATTTTAAGAGAAATATTGGCAAAAAGATGAGTTGTTTTTTCATTTGGACCGATTCTTCGCCAATTTTGAATCCTTAATATAATATTTTTACGGTCACTAAAAACCAATATAATTTCATAATGTGTACATTTAATATTAGTAATTAGTAAAATTTGTAATTATTACAATCCAGTACTTGTTAGTTGAATTTAGAAGTACGTTCTGAGGAACTTGAGGTTTTAGCCGTCGACGATCTGTTTTCTTAGCGAGTAAGGTCGTGCTGTAAAGCCCTCTGTTGTACGTAAGTTTTCTGAGAATGTGTGTATTGTTCTATTAAAAAAGGCTTTCATTGTTGGTATTTCAAACCTCCTTGTGAATTTGTTCATTCCATAGGAACCATAACAGGCGATAACAGTACTTTATTTTGGTATTCTGGACAACTTGCAGCTTATTTATTGCAGTATCCATACAGGACCAACGTATAACAGTAATGGTCTGAGTATATAAATGATGCTTGAGTCAAGTGTCTGTCGGTTAATCAGTGGATGAAGCCTGCCTGTTTGATATTTGGTAGGCCTGCCTTAGATTTACGCAGGAGTCTTAAATTGTGAAGAGTTCTAGGACAAGGTATTTTAAGATTTCGTTTAACCTTTTCCTGTAGTTGTTTTTTTTTTAAAGTTCCCGGTAGGTTGCAGTTAGCGAAGGGAAAATATTTTGACCTGTGTCTTAATGACAATTACGTTTAGTTTACTTTCTCTTATAGCTTATACATCCGTGGAACAAGTTCGTTTTTCTTTTACTTAGCGTTTAGAGTCAGAAAGTTGGTTATGTCGTGAAAGAAGAAGGATAAAGGTCTTCCTAAGTTGCAGGAGTAGGGGTGTTGATTGTGGGTAGGGACTGAGAACTGAGCCCTCAGCAATCCCACCCTTGGTAACTCGAGTTCTTTTGATTGAATTACTTTTACCTCAAATCTATAATTTATAAAAAACAAACTCCTCTAAGAAAGGACTACTTGGATAGAATAAAAACTATGAAAACTTAAAAATACCCAAAAATGAATTTTTGAACTTAATAAAAAACACAATAAGAAAATAAAATGGAATTGGCGTAAACTTACCGAAGCTGTTTTACCATTCTTGCTGGTCACTTTCAGCAATGAGCCTTCATATCCCTGGATCAAAAAAACGATCAATTAGTTTCTATAATACTAAAAACAAAAAAAGAGGGTCTGAATTATCACGTAGAGTAGAAGAGGATAGAATAACATGACTTGAGGGTGATGCATAATGTGATTAGGTTTCACAAGACCGTGTACCTTTTAAGAAGGGTAGGATTTACCCAACTAGACCGTCTAGGGTATGGGTACAATAAGCCTTTCTGGTTGTAGGTCCTGATTTTAGTCTAATAATAAACCCAGCTTCAATCTACAGCGCAGCTCTAGGCTACAGTTATAGATACAATGGTCCGAAAATCTGGCCTCTATAAAAGCAGTAGCGGAGTGTTGACGAAAAACAAAAAAATAAAGCAATAATGATAAACAGCAGTAAAAGTACGGAGCCACAATGTTTGAATCCGCTCTGATTTTGTCCGGCTATGGCTCATGTTACGGGCAAGTACGAGGTGTGGCTATTAAATAACGAGACTGATGCTGCTAAAGAAGAACTATGCATGCGCCAAATCTTATCGACCGACAGCTGTGCAGCGTAAAGTCTTCTCTTTCGATTGCAGCGTCTCAGGTGATTGTAGAGAAATCTGTCTGACCGAAACCGTCGTTTAAGTACGAGGTGTTAGTTTCGTTTTGCCGAAAACATGATACTACACATGTAGTAGAGCAACGTATTGTCGTGAAATTTCACATGAAAACTTGATAAAACCGCTACTGAAACTTATCTTTTATTAAAAGAAGTTTATGGTGCTGAATGTTAATCACGTGTGCGAGTTTTTGAGTGGATCAAGCGTTTCCAAGATGGCCGAGAAGACGTCAGAGATGATGACCGCCCGGGTCGCCCTTTCACGTCCAAAACGGACGTGAAAATATCGATTATAATTAATCAACATTACTACCGTGAGGTACTTGAAAGAGTAAGGGAAAAAACGACCCGATTTGTGGAAGAACAAGTCATGGGTTCTCCATCAAGACAACGCGCCAGCTCACACTGCATTGTCTGTCACAAGACGTTTCTAGCCAAGTACAACATCCCAGTTTTAGGCCATCCGCCTTATTCGGCTGACCTGGCCCCATGTGACTTTTATCTGTTTCTCAAAGTCAAATCTGCATTAAAAGGAACACGATTTCAGTCCGATGAAGCTGTCATGCAGGAGCTCACAGAAAAAGACTTCCAGCACTGTTTCGAACAATGGTAAATTCGCATGGAGCGTTTTAGGGATAGGGGAGGGGTGTATATTGAAGGTGATAATAACTAAATATGTTTACATTTAAAATGAAATGTTTTACAGCAATAGTCTCGTCATTTAATAGCCACACCTCGTATGGTACCAATTCAAGATGGGTCACGACTAAATTAAGAGACAGCCATTATCTGAACAGTATGATCATCAATTATCTTAAATGGTATGCTAAAAAATAAGAACCACATTCATAGCATGTTTTCTGCGATAACTGCGTACGGCAATATAATACACTGGTTTATTGTGTTAATGTGCGTGTGTTTCCTTATGTAGTGTAGATGTAGTGTATTGTTCTGGTGGGTGTGCATGATGTACTGAGCTCAGGCTAACCCGTAGGGTCGCTACTCCCCAGATAACTTCATGCAACAGTTACCCCTTGCGGGAAGTGAAGGGAGCAGAATGATGCTGCACCTATTCAATTTAATTTGGAAGCGAAAGAAAATCCCACAAGACTGGGAAGTGGCGGTGATCATCCCAATATTTAAAAAAAGGGGACAACAGGGACTGCAACAACCACAGAGGGATATCTCTTCTGAGTGTACCGGGAAAGCTTTATGCAAAAATAATAGAGAAAAGAATTAGGAGGATAGTCGAACATAAGCTAGTAGATGAGCAGCACGGTTTCCGATTCAATAGGAGTACGCAAGACCTTATATTTACTATGAGACAGGTAATGGAAAAAGTAATCGAAAAAGGCAAGGGAGTATCGGTCTGTTACATTGACCTAATTAAGGCGTTCGACAGAGTGAGAAAGGAAAACATATACAAAGCCCTAAGAGAGAAAGGAGTACACAAAGGATTGGTATTTGCAGTTAGAAGTCTCTATTCAAAGACAAGAAGTGTGGTGAGATTTGCCGGTCATGTATCCCCAGAATTTGAAACGTCAGTGGGTATAAGACAGGGATGCAGTCTAAGTCCGCTACTATTTATTTTGGTATTGGACACAGCCATAAAAAATGCTAAGGAAAGGATGAAGAAATTTAATCTTGGTTACTTAAACCTGAGACCAGTTAGCCTATCCGTACTGGCGTTTGCCGATGATTTGGTAATACTCGCGGAAAATGACAGAGATCTTAAGGATAACCTGAAGATTCTCCAAGAAGAATTAACTAGAATAAACATGAGTATTAATCCGGAAAAAACAAAGGTCATGAAGATAGGCAAAAAATCCGGGAAACCAATGAGGGTCATCAGATTAAATGGAAAGGTGATTGAGAGAGTGGAGACCTTCAAATATCTAGGCGCACACCTGCAGGAGAATGGCTTTTTTGATCGGGAAATAACCGAAAGAGTCAGCGCGGCAAGCAGGATGTTCGAGGCGACCAAGAGAGGCTTCCTGAATCACAGAGAGGTGACTAAGGCTACAAAAATGGCTGTTTATAAAGCAACATTCCTTCCTATCCTAACATACTCGAGCGAGTCCTGGACCTTAACCTCTAAAAATAAATCAAAAATTCAAGCCGCCGAAATGAGGTTCTTGAGGAAAGTGGAAGGTAAAACGAGAAGAGACAGGATCCGCAACACAACGATCAGGGCAAAGCTCGAAACCAGACCAGCTGTAGAAAAGATAGAAGAAAACAGGTTAAGATGGCTGGGACACCTGCTACGCATGGATCCTAGCCGAGTAGCAAAGATTGCATACGGCACACAGGTGGAAGGGAAAAGAGAGAGAGAGGTAGACCCAGATGGAAATGGGAGGAAGGTGTTAGAGAGGCCTGTCAGAGGAGAGGAATAGATTGGCAGAAGAGAAAGGAGCTGGCGGGGGACAGACAGAGTTGGACCGCACTCTACAAAAAAACTCCCAACACTGCTCAGGCGGTAAACTGGGGGAATGATTATGATGACGATGATGATATATTTCACATTACTTGATAATTTTAAGCACAAAATATATTATTAATTTATAAGGAAGATTTGTACAAACTACTAATTGTACAAAATATTTACTAATCAAAGCAAAAGCATATACCTATATATTTATATTAAAATATTATGGTACATAATGAACATAATTTGAGGGGAAAAATAAAAGAAAAATTGAAGAGAAATCTCAGTAAAGAGTTTATAAAAGTCAGAAATGAATGAGATAGAATCATCGTCAGAACAGAAATCTAAACTGATAGGGGTCGCTCGGGGTCTCGAAGAGAATGATGCGAAAGAATTTAATGAGTTTCAATTTTATAACAAGCTTTAGAGAGTAAATAGACTCGGAGTATGTTTTAACCAGCCTGTGTAGGGATTGTACAACCAGAGTTTTGTATAAAGCTAAAAAAGGTGGCTGAAAACATAACAGCAAGGTACTTTAAAGTGAATCAAGAGCCGTTAGAGGCGGCAAAATGAGACTTAAACGAAAAGAAAAATGGAGATGTGAAAGACTAGAATAACATCGGTGTTGAGGAGAGAGGAAAAAATGAATAAAAGTTTGCTTTCAAATGGAACAAGAATGAACATAAGCCAATTAACATTTTCACAGGGGTAACCTGTACACTCAGTACAGGTGGTAATCAATGTTCAAACAAGTAGAACAGAAAACTCTAGTCTACTTTTTCTATCTAAGGCTTACACAATTAATACCTTGCTCACTCTAAAAATAAGTAAACCAGATTTACTATTTATTTTACAATTCTGTTTTTACACAACTTTCACTAACAATACGAGGGTCGTTTGAAAAGTCCGTGCAAAGTCAGAGAGATAGCACTACTGGCGCTTATCGAGGTTATGTTTAGTTAGTAGCATCTCTTGGAAGAACACAAAACAAGTTTCAGCCAGATCGGTCTATTTCTTTGTGTTTGGCATTCGTTTGAATCGAGGAAGTCGAGTGATTTTCAAAAAATGGACGAAAAAGAATTTCGTGTATTGGTTAAACACTACTCTATGAAAGGCAAAACGCCTCAGGAGACTAAAGAGAAGCTTGATAAACATTATGGTGACTCTGCACCATCGATTAGAACAGTTTATAAGTGGTTTCAAAATTTTCGGAGTGGCCATATGGGCACAAGTGACGCTGAACGTTCTGGACGCCCTGTTGAGGTTACTACTCCAGAAATCACTGATAAAATCCATGATATGGTGATGGATGACAGAAGAGTGAAGGTGCGTGAGATTGCTAGTGCTGTAGGCATCTCGAGTGAACGTGTACATAATATTTTGCATCAACATTTGGACATGACAAAGCTATCCGCAAGATGGGTGCCGCGATTGCTCACGCTTGACCAAAAACGAAATCGTGTAAAGTGTTGCAAGGACGGTTTGCAGCTGTTCCAGAAGAATCCGCAGGACTTTAAGCGTCGTTTCGTTACTGTGGATGAAACATGGATACATCACTACACTCCTGAGACCAAAGAACAATCTAAACAATGGGTTACCAAGGGGGAATCTGCGCCAAAAAAGGCGAAGACCGTTCCTTCGGCCGGAAAGATTATGGCGACTGTCTTTTGCGATTCGCAAGGAATAATCCTCATCGACTATCTGGAAAAGGGTAAAACTATTACAGGTGCATATTATTCATCGTTATTGGACCGTTTGAAAACCGAGCTGCAAGAAAAACGCCCACGATTGGCCCACAAAAAAGTCCTTTTCCATCACGACAACGCACCAGCTCACACCTCAGCAGTTGTGGTCGCAAAATTAACGGAAATAGAGTTCCAACTCGTTTCACATCCCCCCTATTCTCCAGACTTGGCTCCCTCGGACTACTATTTGTTCCCCAATATGAAGAAATGGCTGGCGGAAAAAAAATTTTATTCAAACGCGGAGGTGATTGCAGAAACGAATGGCTATTTTTCAGACTTGGACAAATCCTATTATTTGGAAGGGATCAACAAACTAGAGCAGCGTTGGACGAAGTGTATAAGCCTAAAAGGAGACTATGTTGAAAAATAAAAAAGGTTTACCCCAAAAAATTAAGTAGTTTTTATTTTTGCAAGGACTTTTCAAACGACCCTCGTAAGTAAGATATTTAAATGAAAAACAAAAAGCCGGCAATTCAATGTACAAGAAACGACGATAAATAAGATTAAAATGATTTAATAACGCTGAACTAAAATGGACTCAGAACTGGCGTTAAGTAAGTGTCGCTACGGTGGCAAAAATGTTAACTAACGCACATGTTTTTTGTTGTGCTACAATATTTAATGTGCCTAAAATTTTAGTTTTCTCACCAGATTTTTTTTGATTCGAAAGTTTTGTATTTACATTTATTAATTTTATAATAAATTTATGAATTTATTTTTACTTTTTTGGAAAGATTTTATTTGACCATAAGAGAGAGGTGGATCCCTCCTTTCGTCCTATAAAATTCAAACGTTTGGTACTAAATGTTTGTTGCTTATTTTTATTTCTCTTTCTCTTCTTTACTGCTTCGAAATCTGGTTTTGAAAGCTTGGATTTTCTCTCAACTGCTAAACGTTTCGATATGGATATGTGAGCTCATCAGTGTTGGGTAATCAATATTATACCGGAGTGTATGTGGAAAGCATGGTAAGTCTAATAATTAATTTAGAATTTAATTAGGTGACTATAATGGAGGTTATTGCAGGGCCTACTTGATTGATTATTTTTGTATTATATATTTTGGTTTCAGCCTATTTGTGATTGTTCTAGATCAGCGTTTCCCAACCTGTGGTACGCGAAAAATAATCAATAATGGCGGACATAAAAAATTAAAAAAAAATTAAATCATAAAAATATAGAAACCTTTTTCCCTCTAATACTTAAAAAATATTTTAATTAATAATATTATATAGTACAGTTGTTAAAGTGTACAGTAATAAGGTTAGCCTGTCTTTAAGATATACGAGAAAATATACTAGCACATTTAACAGGATTAAAATTGTCTTTCATGGAGTATTTTCCGAAACCCGAAATCACAAATGATAATTGGAATTCAAACCCTTTCTGTTAAGAAAATTTAGGAAAAGCTACATCATTATCAATAAAAGACATGTGACAGAACTTAAATGATAACTATGTAAAAATCTGCTAAAAGAGACTGGATTGTAATGAGTAAGCTCTATCCAAGCAACATTAAATTTAATTGGTACTTACAGGTAGTTGAATGCTTAAAAGAAACTAATTTAGAAGATTGGGGCACAAGTATAATTATCCTAAAGAAGAACTTTGTAAATTAACTAATAATTTTGAAGAGAAAAATATGTACGCAATTTTTAATTATTTAAAAAAAGTTTTAAAACTAAGATCTTACACTTTACAAAGTTTATAAAGTGATCATGAACTCCTTTGTAACAGATACATTGTATCTCTATACAAATAAAGATGATAATAATAAAATAGAACTCTCGGAATAAGAAATTTCACGAAATACAATCATTTTTACGAATTGGTACAATTTAGCATGATGTACTACCAAGTGGTACGCGAGCCAAAAAAAAAGGTTTGGAAACGCTGTTCTAGATAAATGAGATAAGATCTTTGGCTGTGGATATCACCATCTAACGTATTCATTTTGTTAATATTACTTTCTTTGCCTACAATCCAAGAGCTGGCTGAAAACATCAAGAAGTGGTTGACGTCCAGGGTTTACGGGTTAAACTCTTCCCAAAAAAGATTTGTCAAAAATTAAGGTTTTTTTCCTCAATAATTTGGCTTTAAAAAAAGTAATTGTAACTCAGAATACAAATTGTTTAGGAACTTCTAGTTCTAAAATAAGATTAAATGGACTAATTCCCCAACATGTTTGTCAAAACTAAATCTTTCTGCTTTGAAAATTCTTAATATAATACTTTAATTTAAAAATTGGGCGTAACTTTAGATTCCATTGTGTTGGCAAGTAAACCTTTGCCACCGCGATCCCACTGATATCTTTTATTGTTCTCTATTGGAGTACATTTCTCTGTCTATTTGATTAGATTTAAGAGAATGGAGAATGACTACTGGGAAATACTTGAAGGCATTGGCTTTTCTTCTCCGAAATGCCGACTTCTCTGCCATAAACGCCCGTCACATCGACAGGAAACATTCAATACGTGTAGTGAGTGACGTTTCTTCTTCTACTTCCTCAAAAACGTACCCAAAACTTCCTGAATTTCGATATAGCTCAAGTACTTTCGAGGATAACAAAGAGAAACCCCCCAATAAATACAGTAATTTAGGAACAACGCTTCACAGTTTGTAATTAGAGAGATATATCTTTAAAAAAAAATGGAAACAGTTCCATTACTCTCTGAAAACAAGAAGACTCCCACTTCTTCTGAGCTCTTAAGAGTCATTGTGGGTACTATCCCATCCTAACTAAACTTATAACCTTTTACTACACACATAGAACCTGCAGAGGTATTTGACAACTTCATAACTTTGATTTAGACCCAATTTCACTCAACATTTTACACCATACTCTATCAGCATCCATTGATTTCTCTTTGTAGCCTCTACTGATCTTCAAGATTTGCACTAGATTTGGTTCTATCGCCATTCGCTGTAACAACTGACATGACATCATTGCTGGCGGCCCGTCCAATAAGCGTTATTAGTTGCTGCTAATATAGGCTGCATATTGCATTATTAGAAGTAATTAACTGCTTATATATAATGAATATCTTAATTATGCGATTAATTAGTTAATCCTTTAACAATTATAAGCGAATATAGTTGAATTAATTATAATAGTTAATCCTTTAACATTATAATTAATTCAACTATATCCGCTTATAATTATATTCAGAGATTCATAACTAATACTTCTTTAATTTAACAGCCAACAATTAATCAAATAATTTTTTAATAACTTTTAATTCTAGGATGTAAATACAACAATCCCTTTACATCCTAAAGAACAGAAAAGGTTCGTTTTAATGTCTTTGGGATAAAGTAAAATCATCCTTTCTTTAGGGACTATGTGAGGTTACAGAAGAGAGGTCTTCTGGTTAGGCTATTATCAGCCTATTACTGATAAAATCAGATCTGCTTGGGCTACAGTCAGTCTCTTAATAGCGATACAATTAATCACCTAAAATAAATAGAAAATAGGTTCAACCAATTAACATAAAAAACCATTTGACACCTTAAATTTTTATATTTAAATCTCAGTTTCTGCTAGAACCCTCTCGAGTGTAAAATGGTTCATGAGGAACTATCAACGCTATGATTTGTAAGGAAACTATCAACGCTATGATTTGTGGGGAAACAACTACCAACGCTATTATTTGTGAGGAAACTATCAACGCTATGATTTGTTAGGAAACAATCAACGCTATGATTTGTGAGGAAACTATCAACGCTATGATTTGTGAAGAAACTATCAACGCTATGATTTGTAAGTAAACGATCAACGCTATGATTTGTAAGTAAACGATCAACGCTATGATTTGTGAGGAAACAATCAACGCTATGATTTGTGAAGAAACTATCAACGCTATGATTTATGAAGAAACTATCAACGCTATGATTTGTAAGTAAACGATCAACGCTATGATTTGTGAGGAAACAATCAACGCTATGATTTGTGAAGAAACTATCAACGCTATGATTTGTAAGTAAACGATCAACGCTATGATTTGTAAGTAAACGATCAACGCTATGATTTGTGAGGAAACAATCAACGCTATGATTTGTGAGGAAACTATCAACGCTATGATTTGTGAAGAAACTATCAACGCTATGATTTGTAAGTAAACGATCAACGCTATGATTTGTGAGGAAACAATCAACGCTATGATTTATGAAGAAACTATCAACGCTATGATTTGTAAGTAAACGATCAACGCTATGATTTGTGAGGAAACAATCAACGCTATGATTTGTGAAGAAACTATCAACGCTATGATTTGTAAGTAAACGATCAACGCTATGATTTGTAAGTAAACGATCAACGCTATGATTTGTGAGGAAACTATCAACGCTATGATTTATGAAGAAACTATCAACGCTATGATTTGTAAGTAAACGATCAACGCTATGATTTGTGAGGAAACAATCAACGCTATGATTTGTGAAGAAACTATCAACGCTATGATTTGTAAGTAAACGATCAACGCTATGATTTGTAAGTAAACGATCAACGCTATGATTTGTGAGGAAACAATCAACGCTATGATTTGTGAAGAAACGATCAACGCTATGATTTGTAAGTAAACGATCAACGCTATGATTTGTAAGTAAACGATCAACGCTATGATTTGTGAGGAAACAATCAACGCTATGATTTGTGAAGAAACTATCAACGCTATGATTTGTAAGTAAACTATCAACGCTATGATTTGTAAGTAAACGATCAACGCTATGATTTGTAAGTAAACGATCAACGCTATGATTTGTGAGGAAACAATCAACGCTATGATTTGTGAAGAAACGATCAACGCTATGATTTGTGAGGAAACTATCAACGCTATGATTTATGAAGAAACTATCAACGCTATGATTTGTAAGTAAACGATCAACGCTATGATTTGTGAGGAAACAATCAACGCTATGATTTGTGAAGAAACTATCAACGCTATGATTTGTAAGTAAACGATCAACGCTATGATTTGTGAGGAAACAATCAACGCTATGATTTATGAAGAAACTATCAACGCTATGATTTGTAAGTAAACGATCAACGCTATGATTTGTGAGGAAACAATCAACGCTATGATTTGTGAAGAAACTATCAACGCTATGATTTGTAAGTAAACGATCAACGCTATGATTTGTAAGTAAACGATCAACGCTATGATTTGTGAGGAAACTATCAACGCTATGATTTATGAAGAAACTATCAACGCTATGATTTGTAAGTAAACGATCAACGCTATGATTTGTGAGGAAACAATCAACGCTATGATTTGTGAAGAAACTATCAACGCTATGATTTGTAAGTAAACGATCAACGCTATGATTTGTAAGTAAACGATCAACGCTATGATTTGTGAAGAAACTATCAACGCTATGATTTATGAAGAAACTATCAACGCTATGATTTGTAAGTAAACGATCAACGCTATGATTTGTGAGGAAACAATCAACGCTATGATTTGTGAAGAAACTATCAACGCTATGATTTATGAAGAAACTATCAACGCTATGATTTGTAAGTAAACGATCAACGCTATGATTTGTGAGGAAACAATCAACGCTATGATTTGTGAGGAAACTATCAACGCTATGATTTGTGAAGAAACTATCAACGCTATGATTTGTGAAGAAACTATCAACGCTATGATTTGTAAGTAAACGATCAACGCTATGATTTGTGAGGAAACAATCAACGCTATGATTTGTGAAGAAACTATCAACGCTATGATTTATGAAGAAACTATCAACGCTATGATTTGTGAGTAAACTATCAACGCTATAGTTTAAAAAAGGAAAGTAATGTCAATTTTTTAAGGCAAGTTCTTTACGTCCTACTACCAATTTACATCTAATAACACTATGGTTTATCTAGACTATCTAGGTCAGTGGTGGGCAAACTTTTTTAATGGGGGGCCACAAAGTTTAAGAAATTCTAGAGGAGGGCCAGAATTATAGAAAAAATGCATTTTGTGTTAAAGCTTTTAATCATAATATTATAAAAACATTACAGCATTCACACTTGTGTAACTACGCGGCTAGTTTAGCTTCACCTATAGGTTATGCATCTATTATTCTACTAAGTAGAATCTACTTTATACTTCTCGACCGTCAAAACGTAATTATAGCGGGCCATATACTATCCATGTCGATGGACCTTCGGCGGGCCGGATTAAATACTTTCGTGGGCCGGAGTTGGCCCGCGGGCAGTACTTTGCCCATCACTGATCTAGGTGGATCCCCGCAAAATAAAATATTTTAGAACGCTTCTCATTTTTGGTATAAAAATTAAGACTAACAAAATACAGATACAGTCTTATATCCTAATTAACCATCTTATAAAATAACCATTAATTTAGGAAGGCGGTATAACCCAGTGCTTAATAATTGATCAATATTTATAATTACCTCATAGGCTCTGAAGAGAAGATACAGCTCCCGGGGTTTAGCGTCCATTGGTAATCCGCTGACGAACAGGGTTCGAACCTGCACAGAAAACAGTACACAGAAAGACTTTACCATTGATGCCACATTAAAATGCTTACTAGGCATTCCAAAAAATAATGTATAAATATAAAATATAAATGCAAGCTACTCAAATTGAATAAAATTATTGAATTAAATTCATCAATAAAGAAATTACAATATTCTCAATTATAAAAGAAAAAGAAAAATACATATCGCCGAAAATCTAGATTTTTCCCCAAAGCTGCAAAGTGAAAAATTAGGGAGAATACTTTGTTAATGTGGTGAAAATATGAAAATGATGAATGCCTTGAGCCATGGATTATGTTGAGTCACTTCTGGCAATCCGGATTGGAGTGAAATACAAAAATAGAACAAAGGAAAAAAACAAAGAAAAGTAGAACTCGGTAAAACGAAAAAGAGACCTGTTGCTGACAGGGTAGTGGATCCCTCTTCTTTGATGAGTTTTACCACAGATTCTAGGGGGTATGATTACATCAAATATTGATGAATTACCCTATATTTTAATTTCAATATTAAAACTTGCTTCAGAAAAGTGAAGCTTACGTTCGCAATGATGTTTACGTTTTCTTCTAGTACATTTCAAAGTTGTGAGCGATATGCATTGATGGAAACAAAAAAAAAATGGAACCCGTTATAAAAAGCAAGCTTGCCCAAATTTTGATGGCCTCAAAAGCTGGAAATTTTAAAATAGTCTCAAATTAGTTAAACGTTTCCGGCAAACTTATTTCTTTAAAAATTCATTTCCGCTCGGATTTAAGTTTACATCTATCTTCTTTTTCTTTTTTAACACATCTTTACTATCTACGTCTTGCGGTTGCTAGTGTTGGGGTTACGAAGCATGGACTTGTAAGTGGAGGATCGCCAGTTTAAATCGCGCGTTTAACTACTTTTTATTAGTTAGAAACAACAATTTTGGTAGTTAAGTTAGTGTTTTTGTTTCTGTCCGTCAACTTCCTCTTAATTAAATGGTGCTTAAGTTTTATTTTTTATAAAATGGGCACTGTACACTTCTCATTATCATCCTTTAAATATTTTTTTCAAGTTAGTTATCCTAAATTTTGGTAAATATATTATTTACAACGCCGCAAGCTCTGAGTTTTATTTATAGTCTTACTTTTAACCATCTCTTATTATTATGGAACACATATTCTTACTACTAAAACAGAAGATATAAATAAATAAAAGTTAAATAGTAAGTAAAGTAATCGCCTATTTTTTCAGGCGAGGCTTAACGTCCAACTACCAATTTAAAAGTTAAATATTTATCCTACAAAAATCATACTTTCTTTGCCAAATTACTTAGGTGTTTAACAGTTGCAAGTTAGGTTTGATCATACTTTTTATTGAGATAAGTTAAAATGAGGCCAGAAGTTGAATAATTTGTTTAAAAAAAACTAATGATGGATGCTAATGCGATTTCAGGTAAATATCGTCTTCACCTTGATGTTCATAATAAATTGTGACGCCCCACTGCATTTATTTTAGTTTAATTTTAAAATTAGCAATCTTAAATTAAAATTAATTTAGTTAATCACAAAACTAAGTTCTATATTTTTTTAAAAATTCTTGTAACATATAAATAAGTGTAAATAGGTAATTCAGGCATGCGAATAGCTCAAATGTACTTAATACCTTCCTTATCGCTCAACGTTCTTAGCCTATTTGTACTTAGCCTAATAAGGCAACATTTTTAGAATTTTTGGGTTTGTTTTTGCAAAAAAATAATAATTATATATTTGATGATTCTTAAAGTTAAGCGTATTATTAAAACGTAACATAACTGTAACATTTAAAAGGAACCAGGGTTTTCCAGACACGAAAAGAGGCACAGGGATTTTGAAAATAATCCTCACAATAAAGAAACCAATGAAACTTGTCGAGTATACCATTAAAGATTTATCAACCAGGAATTTTTATTAAAATTTTATTTTGTATCTCATAACGCAAAGCTTGGGTAACTTGTTTTGAAACCGGGTCGAAATAGACCGAAACGATTTAGTCAAAATAATCACTACCAAAAATGCTATATTACTTTCCATTTAATTATCTAAATAGAAATTAAGTACAGATTGCTACTTAAAATTAGTACCAATTTGAGACCTAAAATTTGAGAATATAAATTTTTATTATTATGATAAAGTAAATGCAGAAAACTAAACTTCAAATTTTAAATTTGAAAAGTTCCAGATTTTTATGATTTCATCCAAATTTGGATTCAATTCACTAGCGGCACTTTGTAGAACTAATCTTAAATTTTACTTTTCCGTTATTCGTGATCTAATTTTACTTTTTGTGTTACGTTTCTCATGGATATGTCGAACCAAAGAATGCTAAATATTTCTGTGTATTATTCAGAATATTTTTTAAACATTTTAAGGATTTAAAAATGAGCTTAAACGGATTTGGTTTGTTATTGTTTTTTTTTCAGCAAATTGATCTTTTTAACACTAAATTTTCCTCGTAAATTCATTAAATGAGTTACTAATTATAGGCTCATATTTCTTAAAATCAGTAAATTTCCTTTTTTATTTTACTGTCACGAAAAATCACGTAAAGTCAGGTATGAATTTTCTTCATTTATGCATTTCTAGGGAGCGAAATGCAATTACGGTCCTCGGAGCGGCCTTTACGCAGTCCAGAGAAAACCGATTTTTATTTTTTACCTTCATTTTCTTGGATTTTCGGGCCAACTGTATTTTTATAAATTTACCTAAGTGTCACTTTCTTTCAAAATTCTTGAAGACAACGACAACCTATTAAATAAGTTAGCTGAACTCACCCATTGTTCGCAATCTTCATTTATTTCTTGTGTCATTTCTTCCTCGTATCTTTCCGAAAATAAATCGAATGGTTTAAAAATACATATCGATAAATTCGATGTATCACTGGAAATTAAAAATAGGAAACCATAGAAAGGAAAAGTAGCTAAGGCTAAGCCCCCTTACTTACACGTATACAATGTTACTAAGTCAAGTTACGGGCGGACGGCCCCTTTAAAACAAATAGTATTATCTCCGCAATAGGAACAGTTAAACACGGTATTATTGCCGGCTCCGACTGTGTGCAGAAGTAGGGATAGAATAGCCACCAGGGTGTCCGGATTGGAGAGGCGCATGACTCCAAACACATTACCTTCCCCCACCCTCTTCGGTCGCCCTAACTTTCACCCATCCTATGAGTATTTACACAAATTTGGTATAAGAATTTGGAAAAGGAAGTCTACATTAAAATCTCACCTTTTTGGGAGTTAATTAGGTGAGCTAGAATGTTATGGGTGTTTCCTGCTTCCCGGAGATGGCTCTAGATGTAAGACCAGTCTTACATCCTGTATATTGGAAGTAATAGAAAGAAAATAAGTTAGGACTATTTTAGAGTAAACTAAGGATTCAAGATTGGCGAGGAATCGGTCCAATAAAAAACAACAACTCCTCTTTTTTGCCAACGTTTCGACAAATATATTGTCCTCTTCAGGGCCTGGATATTACAAATACACAAATACAAAAAATTTAGAGAATCAGTAACACAGAAAATCAGTATAAAAACGGTAATATAAAAATAAAATACAATAAATTCTTTATAATTATTGAAAACTTACGTGGCTATGCGGGTTGGTTGAGTTACAGAAACTAAGAGCCAGAACTGGAGAACAGGTATATATGTATATATACCTGTCGGTTGTCAGTCAGAATGATCGGGGAAGAGTTAAATGAATTGGGGATGAGAAAAATCTGCGCAAAAATGGTTCCAAAAAAACCTTTCGCAAGACCCAGAAGAACATCAGGAAGAAAAGGTGCCTTGACTTTTTGGATTCAATTGGAAATGACCCCCATTTTCTGGAACGTTTCATTACTGGTGACGAGTCTTGGGTGTTTGAGTATGACCCAGAAACCAAGCGCCAGAGCATGGAGTGGCACACTTCAACCTCTCCAAGGCCCCAAAAAAAAAGCAAGGATGGCGAAGTCGAAGATCAAATGCATGCTGATTTGTTTTTTCGATATCCACGGAATCGTCCACGAAGAGTTTCTTCCTAAAGGTCAAACGGTCAATCAACACTTATACCGAGAGGTTCTTGAAAAACTTCGAAACAGGGTCATTCGTGTGAGACCAAACATCAAGAACAAGTGGGGTGTTGCATCACGATAATGCTCCTTGTCACACAGCAATTTCAATAAACGGAGTTTTTGGCCAGAAAAAACATTCCTGTGGCTCCTCAGCCCCCTTATTCGCCCGGAGTTGAGTCCTTGTAACCTTTTTCCCTTCCCCAAATGGAAAAATCACCTCAAGGGAACTCATTTTGGGACAGTCGAAAACATTCAAACGGCAGTAACCGACCAGCTGAAGGCTATTCCAGTATCGGAGTTCGAGCGCTGCTATGAGGAGTGGAAGAAACGTCTCCAGCGCTGTGTGACTTCAGAAGGAAGTTATTTTGAAGGTGACAATATAGAATTGTAATTCTTTTTGAATAAATTTTTTTTAAAAAATCAGTCTCATTACTTAATTTACAGACCTCGTATACAGATATAGCGGGCCTTAGGGTACGTTTACAACGGAGCTGTGAGTATATATGATAGCAGAGATGATAACTGATAGAGTAAAATATAATCGCTGATTAGTGTGCACAACAGAGCTGTGATACATCCAACATGTCCGAGTAGTGAAGAAGAGTTTTTATGTTCAGCAGCAACGAAATGGTATATTTTAAAGAAAAAACGCTTTAGAAAATATCATGTACATCCCATAAATAAAAAACGAAGTACTTTGGGCGAATTTCACTATTTATATAAGGATCTTAGAAATTATCCGGATCGTTTTTTTTGAATATGTGAGGATGGGTCCACCCACAGTCGACTGTATTTTAGAAAAAATAAGGTCAAAATTAAGAAAACTTTGGAAAAATTGTCATGGAAATCCTATAACCATAGAAGAAAAACTAGTGATTGCTCTAAGGTAAGTAATGATTTTATTGAGAAAAAAACAAATAAATACACTTTAAAATAAATGTAAGCACGATTTAAAAAACAAAATATTGTTTAAAAGTAAATAACCAAAAATAATGAGTAAAGACAGCACTAAATAATTTTTCGACGTCCATTTTGAAGCTCCGATACTGAAGTTCAGCTAGCAGAAAAATGAAAAATTCAATTCTATCATCTATGCTCGTTTATAGCAGCGAGTATGAGACACTAGTCGCAGCTTCGTTGTGCCCGCTCACATAAGAATGTACTAGGTCAGGGGTCGGCAACCCGCGGCTCGCGAGCCGCATGCGGCTCTTTTATCCAAATTTTGTGGCTCTTCAGCCTGCCCAAAATATATTGTATATTTCAATTTTATTGAAAGAAATGAAAATTTCATTTATTAAAGTAAAGATATTTTTTCAAAAAGAATTTTAAATGTGATAGGTTTGAAATTGAATAGAATTATATTAAAATACAGAACGTAATTATATAGGCCACCATTTTCATTCAAATACAGGTTTAGCTATTATTTATTCGTTTATTTACTTTGTAATAAGTGAAAATAAGTATATAAAATTGTCAAAGTTGGGTGTTTTTCAACGTTACGCTTTTTCGTGCAGTTTTTGACGATCAACCCCTTATACAACAGGTCCTACCGGACAGTTTTAAAACATTTAAATGTTATTGAATGTCATAAAATAATAATTTGTGAATACAATTGATCTAGAGAGGTTTTTTACACTATCATCCTTGCGGCTCTTGGTAAGATTTATTAAAATTATTTAAGGAGAAATGGCTCTCTACTTGAAATAGGTTGCCGACCCCTGTACTAGGTTATTCTATAAGCGCTGATGCATCACTGCTATCATCTCCGCTATCATCTATGCTCACAGCTCCGTTGTGAACGTACCCTTACACGGGAATTTTGGTACTGACAATGGGACAGATACAATAGACTAATTACAATGTTCAATTTTGACAATAAAATAGATATTGGGAAATTTCTTTTAATACAAAAAAGCCGGTAAGAACAAAAACCCTTATGAACTAAATAACATAAGAACCAAATGATTAGCAAATTTAAAAGAACACAGCAATAATTATGTACAGAAGTTGGATATCTATTTATTTTTTAATGATCAAATTGTAGCAATTAGCTAATTCGACGTGTCTGTTCTAAAGCTTACTGTGTTGTTTCGTTTCACTAAGTGGCACATTTCTAGAAAATTACGTTTGTACTGGTTCTTTTCCCTATCGAGTACTGTCACAATGTGACCAATTCCTCGCCAATCTTGAATCCTTAGTTTAATAATTTACAGTCACGAAGCCTATATATATTCATATTTTAGAGTATTTAACCCTCCTGAAGGACAATCTGCTTTTCAATTAGACGAATCTGTTATCGAGGAATCTATTAAGGAATCATTTCTCAGTGAGTGACATCGAAAGCAAAGAGGTACCAATAAATCAAGTTAAACTTACTCTGGTCTAAGAGGCCTCGCCGTTTTTTTAAATCCAACTTAAACGGTTACAGTTTAACTCAAATTCAAATACCGTTTAATGTGACTCTAACCACTAAAATATAATTTTTTGTACAAAAACGGACCTGTTATTAACTCAAAGAAATATTCATTTTAACTAACATGAGATTTCAAGATCCTTTTTTCTACGATAATAGCAATGATTCTGTGACTTATCTTGCATACTTAGATCTCGCCTATTTAGATGTTCATTTTTCAGTTTCCAATCTTCAAAAGATGAACAATTAACGATTACATATAACAAATTATTTCAAATAATTCTGTTTGAATATTACTCCAACTTTAGCACTAATTAAAATTTGTAATGTTGCACAATACGAGTAATACTGAACTGGCAAACGACTGGCTCCCCGACGCAGATCGTCGCCCCATTAGTTCGTCACTACGCAGCGTTTATTTACTGACTCCCGTGTCTGTCAGCGAGGATAGGGTTCCCCACTTCTCTATCAATCTCTGGCTACAGCTGGCTTTTATCTCGGCTCTTATTTTAAATTTGAATTTTAAGATATCAACTATATAAAACAATGTTCAGACTAAGAAAATTTTTTTAGTTAAAAATACTTAATTATTAACCAGTTAAGCGCGTTGGACGCGAGTATACACGCCAAACAAAATCTCTGTAACGGTGCGTTCGACGTGTATACGAGGGTCGTTTGAAAAGTCCTTGCAAAAATAAAAACTACTTAATTTTTTGGGGTAAACCTTTTTTATTTTTCAACATAGTCTCCTTTTAGGCTTATACACTTCGTCCAACGCTGCTCTAGTTTGTTGATCCCTTCCGAATAATATAATTTGTCCAAGTCTGAAAAATAGCCATTCGTTTCTGCAATCACCTCCTCGTTTGAATAAAATCTTTTTCCCGCCAGCCATTTCTTCATATTGGGGAACAAATAGTAGTCCGAGGGAGCCAAGTCTGGAGAATAGGGGGGATGTGAAACGAGTTGGAACCCTATTTCCATTAATTTTGCGACCACAACTGCTGAGGTGTGAGCTGGTGCGTTGTCGTGATGGAAAAGGACTTTTTTGTGGGCCAATCGTGGGCGTTTTTCTTGCAGCTCGGTTTTCAAACGGTCCAATAACGATGAATAATATGCACCTGTAATAGTTTTACCCTTTTCCAGATAGTCGATGAGGATTATTCCTTGCGAATCGCAAAAGACAGTCGCCATAATCTTTCCGGCCGGAGGAACGGTCTTCGCCTTTTTTTGCGCAGATTCCCCCTTGGTAACCCATTGTTTAGATTGTTCTTTGGTCTCAGGAGTGTAGTGATGTATCCATGTTTCATCCACAGTAACGAAACGACGCTTAAAGTCCTGCGGATTCTTCTGGAACAGCTGCAAACCGTCCTTGCAACACTTCACACGATTTCGTTTTTGGTCAAGCGTGAGCAATCGCGGCACCCATCTTGCGGATAGCTTTGTCATGCCCAAATGTTGATGCAAAATATTATGTACCCGTTCATTCGAGATGCCCACAGCACTAGCAATCTCACGCACCTTCACTCTTCTGTCATCCATCACCATATCATGGATTTTATCAATGATTTCTGGAGTAGTAACCTCAACAGGGCGTCCAGAACGTTCAGCGTCACTTGTGCCCATATGGCCACTCCGAAAATTTTGAAACCACTTATAAACTGTTCTAATCGAAGGTGCAGAGTCACCATAATGTTTATCAAGCTTCTCTTTAGTCTCCTGAGGCGTTTTGCCTTTCATAAAGTAGTGTTTAATCAACACACGAAATTCTTTTTCGTCCATTTTTTGAAAATCACTCCACTTCCTCGATTCAAACGAATGCCAAACACAAAGAAATAGACCGATCTGGCTGAAACTTGGTGTGTGTTCTTCCAAGAGATGCTACTAACTAAACATAACCTCGATACGCGCCAGTGGTGCTATCTCTCTGACTTTGCACGGACTTTTCAAACGACCCTCGTACTTGTGAAAAAGTATAAAATTGCCATTAACTATAAAAACTCGAAATTTTAATAAAATACAATAAGAATATTATTTTGTGGGATGTTTTCTTTATCTCAGCCAAATGATAAGTGGTTGTCACATGTTTGGTCTCCGCATTAAAAATTGGGAATTAGCCACACAAATAGAAGCTCTCAACCCTTGTGCAATGCTGTTTTTACCTTTTACATAGAGATTCCGACCTCAGTACGAGCATGATTTCATTTTGCACAGAATTCAAAAAGCTCTTTTCTTCCTTGTAAAAGCTTTTGCGTCCCTAGTTAACTAGAGCAATGCATACGTGAAGCGGTGCAAGATTTTGAAATGCACAGAATGCTCTGTTAATCTCAAGCCCCAGAGATTGCAGAAAAAGTCGCTTGCAGTGACTATTACGACGTTGTTAACTTTTGGTTGTTTTTGCCCTGCGTTCGACTTGTATACCACGTTATTGTCTGATTTTGATTCCGCACACTGTGGGTTTTTTTTAAAAACTAAATTCCACGCTTAACTGGTTAATAGAAAGTATGCAACGATACTTTTGAATCTTTATAAAGTTACAAAATAATTTAAATTTGAGAAGGATGAAATGCATGGAACTTTTAAAGTCATGACTAATACCTATATCAAATGGTAGATATCAAGGAAATTTCAACTGTGGTTTAAAATGTTTAAATGTTTAAAAAGCACAGCGCATTAAGTAAATAAATAAAAATATAATTAATGGACTAAGATACATCGTACATCTTAAGATAGTTTGGTGGAGTTTAGTAAGCCTACAGTAGGCTTTTGGCCGCTAAAAAAACGAATGGCCTTCCAGTTCAAAAAATATTGAAGCTATGGCGGCAATATAACAAGTAAAGCTGAGCTAGGGCCCTAAAGTAAGATATATTGTCAAGTTGGGTGCCCAGTAGGAATTCCCGGCAGTAACGGGAAATAATGGGACGGTCGAAGGTACAACGCCAACAAACATAATCAGAATCCTAGCCATAAACTAAGTAGTTCCAATCTAAAGATTACTTACAATATAGCAAAATACTATTTCCCTTTTTGGGCTGTTCTGGTCCCTTTTTTTTCCTCCAGGGTAACAATAATGTCTAATGTACGAGTATAATATTGTTAAGTTTTTATTAATGAATTTTTGAAGAGAGAGAAGACAGCCAAAATCTCTGGTGGCAAATATGCGGCTGGAAATATTTATTCTCACTCACAATAAAATTTTAACGCCTATATTCTAAGGACCTGCCCTGTGGAAGGCTTTATTTTTGACTCCTTTTCATGGGCAAGAAGCAAAAATACTTCTTGTTTCTAGCTATGGAACAATTATTCGATGAAGATCGCTACTCTGTTCCAGAGAGCACGATTGGATCAAAATGCTCTGTGGAATGTATTCGTTCGAGTTAATAATTTATTACAAGTGATTTTTCCCCATTTTAGAGATTAAATTGAATTTGATTTTATTCTAATTTAATAGATTGGAATTTCTGAAGATTGGTGGTGGCCTCCGTCAGGTGGAGTTCTTCCGCAATATTTTAAATCCTATTTCTCTCCATTGAAATGACAAGTGTTTGAACGCAACCTTCTTTTAATACCTATTAAGTTAAAGCTTTCTCCAATTTTATGGTTTTTAATTATTGTTAACACATACTGTCTAATAAAATCACCTAAGGTCACTTTAACGATTCTTTAATAAGGAACATTCAGCCTAAATGCCAAAAAAATTGTCACTTTAATTTCACAAAAGCATTCTTTTAGTGGAAATATTAAAAAAAGAAGAAGTTATATTATATAAAATAATAATATTAAAATTAGAGCCCTAACAAGAAGATAAAAGAAGACTGACATTTTGTGAAGGGCTGAAATGATGATAAGGACAGATAAGAGTGAGAGCGACTCTTGAAGGTTAAGCCCTTACATATCACAATATCATATCCATCCCTTCCATCTTTTTAGAAAGAATATCCATTTTACCCGTGTGATCTCTTACACTTAATGAAATAAGGTCAAATATGAATATTAAAAAAAAGAAAAAGGCCCTACGATCTATCTGTTTTCTTTCAAAGCATTACTTTTATGGGATATTTTTAAAAAAGGGCCAAATTTGAGGACTCAGAAGATACCCTTATTTAACATTGTACATCAGGTTAATGCTGGAGAGCACCCAGCATTTATTTCGGCAGAAAGGAGATTAGTTTCAAAGCCTTACCAATACCCTCTCTTAATCGATTTATCCGGGAAAAAATGCTCTGAATATAAGTTTACTTTATTGCAGCATACTTAAAAAATTGGGAAACCAGGTTTAATGGAGCCAATTATGGGAAAAATCTTGAGGAAAAAGCCTTGGAAACTGATTAAGTAAAGACCAATCTTGACCAATCTTGTCAATGAGTTCACTAAAATGTATTAAAACTGCCCGGTAGGACAGTTGTATAAGGGTTGATCGTCAAAAAACTGCACGAAAAAGCTGTAACGTTGAAAAACACCGAACTTTGACATTTTTTTTTCTCTTTTTCTACAAAAGATAAAATTCCCAAATTTTCTTTAAAATATGGGGAAAATCCTCCTTTATAACTGCAATTTTTTTTGCAACAACCCAGATCTTCGAGAAAAAAGTTGCTGAAAATGAGAAAAAAGGGCTTTTTTAAAAATTGTTCTTGATCTTCTCGTTGTTTTGCGTTATTTAGCTCGATGAGCTCGATGTCAATGAGTACAGCCACGAAATTTAAGTAGCGATTAATGGATTGGCACAAGCGAAATATTGTGATTTGATTAGGAAGGCTGAAAGGATGTAACAGAATTAAAGATGAAATTACAGACAAAGAGTACAATGGTTACTATTAACCCTAACTTAGGAACGAGCGTAAGCTACAATAACTAACTGGGGTAAACTAAAAATAAACTATTACTAAAAGAGTTGGCCTAAACTGGATGACGAGTGGAGCAACGTCGAAAAGAGAGTGTAAGAATGAATCCTCAGCGAGTGAATGCCTTGCCCTGGATGCAGTTGAGTGTCCCTAACGATGGTCTGGCGTCCTTATACATCCTGATGCTTTGGTAGCTTCTATTGTTCTGAACTAAATATAATCTATTATTAAAAGGATTGGCCTATACTGGACGACGAGTAGAGCAAGGTCTTCTTAAAGAGAGTGTAAGAATGCAATGCTCTGGATGCAATTGAGTGTCCCTAGCGATGGTCTGGCGTCCTTATCCATCCTGATGCTTTGGTAGCTTCTATTGGTCTGAACCTTAACCTGGCTTTAACCCTCCGCAGCCACTTTTGTCCAACTTTTTCGAACTCCTGATTCTGTTACGCTACAGTATCTGAGCTAAATATCCAATTTGAACTCAAACTAGTTAAGGTGGTTGCGGAAAGGCAGACACCCAGAATAGAAAAAGAATAAGAGGGGCGGGATATTTTGTAAAATCACTTTATTTCTGAGCCAAAAATCGTCACGATAACAATACCTCCTTTCTCTATTTTCTTTTTTTTTTTCCAGGCGCATCAGCTTAACTCATAAGCGCCAATAGCTTCACTTATAAAATCAATATTAAAGTAAAATGATCAATCAAAACGGAAACCACTTGAAGCTTGGAAGAACGAATGGAAGAATCCCTTAATATTTGGTAACGTTTTGGAGATGTTTAGCCCGATTTCCGAGAGACAAAAGAAGCTTACCTTCTTGCTGGAAAGGTAGATTTTTTTTTTCCATTACCTCTTTCCATGCCGACTATCCTCAAGAGATTGTGAAGCCCCGCAACTAAAGCATCAAGGACAGCCTTACAAGTTCTCTCTCACAACTACACCTTCAAGCCTTTATATTATTGGTATCAACCCCATTTTATACTTTAAGTACATACAAAATCCACACAGACACACACAGAGATTCTCAAACCGTCTTCTATTTCCTTTCTCCTGTTTAAAGAGTTGCCACCTTTTCTCTTTTTTCCTTCTATAGACAACTCATCCTATATCTCCTGGTACGATTCCTTTGCGAGAAAAGGTGGGCCCAGGATCCCTGGAGGAAAGATCACTGGTACTAGTATTTCTACTTTACTGCTAAATGGTTAGTGTGGTATTTTCTTCTATCCAACAGCAATTCCTTAAAAGGTATTCCCTGTATTGTCCATTTAATCCATGGTTATTTAATGTTACGTCACAATTGGTTTTCTATTAAATTTAATTGAAGTTATTTTTTTGTGCCAAAAAAAAACTATTATTCTAATAAAT
The DNA here is from genome assembly GCF_049639745.1 of Rhodnius prolixus. Taxonomy (NCBI): domain Eukaryota; kingdom Metazoa; phylum Arthropoda; class Insecta; order Hemiptera; family Reduviidae; genus Rhodnius; species Rhodnius prolixus. The sequence goes on along the minus strand of NW_027411634.1, from coordinate 10,267,987 downwards.
TAAGAGAAATTGACTTAAATTTGTCATCTAAAAATCGCCTAATTTTTCATGCGGGGCTTAACATTCTAGTACCGATTAGGTGTCATGGACGGGGCCGAAAGCTCATACTTTAAACAATTATTTTCTAACAAATAAATAGTAATCATACGGGGGCATCAAACTGCTGACCTCCCACACACAAAGCCACACTCTTGACCACTAGACCAACACCCGCTCATCATAAAAAAAAATTAATTTCATTCACTCATGATTGCTGTTAAGAGATTTCATAAAATAAAAAAATGGCCTCTTGATTTGCCATCCCTTAATTATAAGAGATGCTGATTCCATACCACCAGATTTCCTACTTAGAAACATTTCTTGTTCGAGTGCCGATACAATTTTGGTTGAGAATCTCTTTACTCTTGAGCGAGATCAGAGCATTAAACGCGAGCAATGGTCTCTTCTGATGCACAGAAAGCAGGCTACAGCTACTGAATTTATCGCACAACAATAAATTTTAAAAAAGAAAAATTGTTATCAGAAATAGAACCTCGAAATAGCTGAATTAATGCGAGTATTTAGATCCGCAAAAAAGGTTGGTGAGTTGCAGGTTATATGAAAGGCTCATTTGGCATTTGAAAAAAACAAAAAAAGAATATCAACAGTTTTTATTATTAATAGACTTCTCAAGTCTGATCTACACCTCTACGGAGTCTCATGGTAACGATCTTACGTGCCACTAGTGGAGTCAGTATTTTGAGGCAAAGAAAAAGGTGTTTGATCATTTTTAAGGCCAAATTTCAAGAGGTAGAAAGCCTCTACATGAATCTAATTCCTGTTCTTTCAAGGTTATAAAGCAGGTTGGCTCCATGCCAACACATGCAATTATTGTTCAAAAAGCGAAAAATCAAGAAGATAGAGGGATTCTAAGGCAAAATGACTCAAATTACAAATTTGATTTGATAGCTGGATACAAATTCTAAGTTAAAATGTAAGTAAGAGAACGAATCATCTATAAAAAAGGAAAATATAATATGATTTGTACTTTTGTCCTCATTAATGAAGCATCGATAGATGAGAATGTGTAGATATCTGCAACGTTGAAAACGATCAAGCACCAATAACAAGAACATCAGTAACCAGCGTATTGCCAAATAACCAGTATCCTTGATACTTTGGCATACAAACACAACACGCAGAAACATTGTGAAGAGCAAGGAGTGCAAGGAAGATGGTAGGTACTACCGGATGTGTAGTAGAAGTTTGGGTGAGAAGGAGCAGTCTACACTGTGGCGCGGATATAGAAGGCTCTGGTATTCCAAGGAGGAAGCGAGTTAAACCTAGTGGAAAATTAGGAAGGTTAGAACAAGGTTGCTCAGTAGGTTTGTCTGCTTCTAAATCACTCATCCCATTCAACCTGATTACCCAAAAGTCCAACAGACTGGAATTTAGTGACAAATATACTTACTACGCAATGTAACAGAACTATTACCTTCCTCCTCTAGACCGCATAACTACTCGAAACTCAGCAACAAATCCCACACCATCAATAAACACACACAGATTCAAGTAATGCCTTAATTTACCCTATCAATCTGCATAATTAGACCGTATTGTCTACACTTATTTGTAACCTCAAATTTATTGAAAAAAACAAAATCTGTCGAACTTTCACAAGGTGAATTCGAAATACGATGTGCCAAGGTTCTGCCCAGGACTTCAATTTCGAATCATATTCAATCATTATTTAATTGCAAATAATATAATACAAACAGAGGCGCAATGGTAGCCGGAGCAGTTAAACTCAAGACCCGCAAAACTAAGAAGTATTGTGGTTTAGTGGGTTCGATTCCCGATCTAGGCCTTCGGGTTTGTTTTAATGGTTAATAAGAGAATTTAATAGCAAAGTATGTTTGGTGGTCGCCTCCATCCAAGACACCTAATATCGTAAAGCCGGCTTGAATAAGTAAGCATTACTTTACTTCATTTTATTACAAAACATCTTGAAAGATTTTATGAATTCAAAAGTGATGCTGATGACATAGGTAATTAGATGGCGGACTTTCCTCTTCATTGATTTCCTAGGCCACTGTAATGGTAGAAGCTAGGGCATGTCACGTGTACGAAAGTTGGGTGGTATAGTGTTGTTTGTGGGATAAGCTATCCCATTTTGGCGAAGGGCATTTTAATAAGACTACTTATAACCGACAATTAACATTTTTTTCCCAAATAGAGTAACTAATCACATTTGCATTCCCACCTCTACGTATGTATAAGCTACCAGTTATTAAGATTGGCATAATTATATGTGAGCAAAATGAAATACATTAATAATTTATTCATCAAATTGAATAGCCTTGGTCTTAAAACCGTTAGACGAGTTCCGATCAAAAAGTAATGAAATTTAAGTGCACTGAAATTGCAAACTAATTGTGACACGATTAACATGTAGTCGATACGTATATGCATATAAATATGCTACCAAAGCAAGAAATATAATAAAATATGCTCAGACAGATTTTGTAGAAAAATGAATACTTAGAATGATAGTGAAGGCACAGTAAATATGATTCAAATTTGTTACTAATGTAATCCCCAAATTTAGGAGCACCACACTAGCTCCATGAAGAAACGTTTAAAATTATTTTAGAACAAAGTTTACTAGAGTTCAGAGCACGAAACCTCTAGATCGGAACAGAACCATCTCCCAATTGACTAGTTTAAATCATTCAAATTGAAGTAACCAAGCTCTATCCACTAACTAACCAGCAGTGGCACTCTCACTTGGGGTTTGCATTATTATGGGTTCAGATCGCTTTTATTGAAGTGAGAGCAGGATGTGTAAACTAGGAGCTAGCTGTACAGGGCATACGGTTATTCTCAACAACGGCTCAACTCTGCACATTTGAAAGCGTACAGAGGGCTAGGAGCTCGGCTAGGTAGCCATTGGTGGGTAGCCTAGGCTTGAGCACCCATCCAGTACACTCTCTGCTTCAATAAATCATGGCTGTGAATAAGGCAAACAGCAACGCCACAGAGCCTTTACACTTCTATTGCCTACCCATTATTATGATTAAACTCCGCCAAAAAGGAGAAAATGGAAAGGGTTTTGCAGGCCCAAACTGGCAGATTCAGGGATGGTAGAGAAAGACAGGAATGGCATAGGTACCACTCGGACAAGAAGAACGTTTAATAATTCTGGAGGTCGTAACCTCCCCCCTTCTATTCACTCCAGAGCGTTCCAGCCGAACTCTGGATGCTGGCAACCCAGTCGTCTCTACTCTATCTCATCCAACTTCCATCCAGCTGAAACTAACTCGACAGTCACCTCCTACCATTCTATCTAAACCTTTCTCAAAATACAAAATAATTAAAGTCGTTTCAAAAAGTGTATAATTAATAATATCTGAACTTTTATTACCAAACGGTAAGAAAGGGAAGCAAAAAAAACAAGAAGTACGAAGTACGAAGGAAACGGTGAGGGAAGTTTAACAAAAACAGAACAACTTGGGGATGAATTTAATATTTATGCTACAATCTTTCATAACATCATTCTTTTGAAATTTTGGAAAACATAATTGACAGCATTAAAAATCTTATGTTTCGCTTAAAATTTTATTTCAAGGCTTCTGCAAGACATTTCTGATTATCTTTAGAAAATAATCTAATATTCAAGCAATGCTTACGGTGATTTCAAAAATGCTGAATGATAAAGGAAATACAATACACAGAATTCGCACTGACTTCTCAATAGATTCGCCAGAATCAGGCAGGCGTATATTGGGGCAAACCCAATTAGTACTGAAAGTCTATACAGTGTTTAGATAGTGGTTCTTAATCTTTTCAAAGACGCGGAACACAATTATGTACGAGTATATACTTTTATGTACTTTTACGTACTATGTACTCGTATATATTTTTCTCGCGGAACACTAACATTAAAAAAATTTGAAATTCGGTATTTAGCAAGAACTTAAAATTAATGAATAATAAAAAATCGAATATAATTTTCAAAAAAGATATATGTATTAATTAAAATTATAAAGAAAATGAACGACTCGTTCATTGAAATGAACGATTTTGCCCATCACTAATTCACTACCATGGAAAAATTCTGTAAAAGACTATGACTTAAAAAGATAGGCCAGCTTTGGTAGTAGGAAATTCAAATTAAAAAAAAGGAACGATTTTTGTTTTCGTATCTTTCTTAAGTTTCTAATTTTCAATACATTTAAAATTGAAATTTCGCGGAACACTTGGACCATCTTCGCGGAACACCAGGTGTTCCGCGGAACACCGGTTAAGAACCACTGGTTTAGATGATTAAGGAGTCGCGGGGGACAATTTTATTTCAAGCGACAGGAGAATGACCGGGGATTACCTGGGATTGGTGGCTGTAGTAAGGTTTAGGAAGGTTTGCAAAGGTTATTATGGAAATGGATTAGCTGGGTATAAAGAAATGGGGTTATGGATTGTTGATATCTCTTTGGCGGTGAGTTAATTTTGTGGCTTTACTGGAAGTATTGACAATATGGGGAATGATTTTGGACTGAACGGATTGGATTCGAGCTCAAATAGGTAATTGAAATCTCCATTCCACTTAATTTTTCCCTACAATCTCAAGTTATGCGAAATTATTATTATTATTATTTTGTAACAATAGAAGATAAGAATATTTTAGTTGAGCTGTTCCTTTCGAAAGCTCTTACAAACACAAATGGGTCAATTTCTAAAGTTGAAATTTTGCATGAAGTTAACATTAGTTAACTCAATATTATTACAATACTCGGAATTTTGGGTGGAAAACCTAATTTTGAACAGAAAAACGATCCGATTGTAAGATTTCTTTTTTGAAGAGAAAGGGCAATACCTATTTGCCTCTGCTATGCACACCTTAATAAACCCTATTCTTGCCTTATTTTGGCACTTCCTTATTGAATTCCTATACTTTATTTAAGTCCTTACAAAATTCTTAGTGCATATACCAATATATATATGCCTAAAAATTTATTTTTAAAATTATTTTTATTTCTCTAAGACGTAAGTCCCCAAATTTCTTTTTAATTCCTTCTGTTTATTTCATTTCCATTTTCAGGAAGAATATTTGTTAATAATGTTACTTGAGAAAAGCAGAACGGCGTTCTTTTAACAAAAAACACCTAAACACTACCTTTTATGTTAAATTATTCTTAAAAGAGAATTAAATAATAAAATTGGTGGCCAGAAAAAATGAAAAACAGAAGAAAATTCTGAATATACTATTGATATTTTTAAACAATTTTCATTACCTAAAAAAATTGGGATTAAACAAAAAAAAAACAAAAAAAATAAAATTAAAGTAACAGATGGGACAAACAATATCCACACTCGCCGCAGCCGACTAAGTCGACGATACAAGAGAGAATGAATGGAAATCATTTCGGTAATCTAGGCTATCCCAGCATCCCAGTATGGGAAAGAAAATCAATTGTGGGGCGCTAATGACCGTCGCAACTGATGCGCCCAAAAAAACTTTTAATCAATATTTTGGTCAGTTCTCTTACAGTTAAAAAAAATGCATATTTACTTTTATCCATAATAATTCTTAAATCAGATCGTACTTAGCTGGAATTTCCGATACTTGGGTAAGTAGAGCTGTATAGGAAAGGATCATTTCCATTTGAGACAATGGTGTCTCAGATCCTATCGCCAATATTATGTTAGGCAAAGCTTTAGCCTAACAAGTAAAAGGTTCAGGAATAGTGCTATTTCTATAATAGGCTGCTTTAGAACTAACCCAAGGAGCTTGGAAACATGGTTAATATGGATACCGCCTGATAATGTGTGAAAGATATTTATTATTTAAATGTAAATGACACTGAAAGTCTGTTATAGTAGTTAAAATAAACAGAAAAGCAGTTTTATGTTCTAATAAATGCTTCTTTTATAAAACAGTATGCAGTAACAAGCAAGTTATGTGAAGGAGTTCAGCAAACTGGATATAAAAGAAAAGGAGAGCATTTTCAGCCTGTAAAAAATTCTCGATCTACTCAAAGGAAGTCTATGTTCGGAAGATTAAGGCCTAATTCTTTGGCGTAGTGTTTGTAAGGGGTTTCCATCCGGGATAGAACGCTCTCAGATGATTTTCAATTTCCGGAACTTTGGATGGGACCGCACAGGAGAGAGAGAAGAATGACGTCTCCCCTTGATCTGATGAGCAGATTTTTGGATAAATATCACCAAATATTATTGATGGATTACAATGAATCTAGTGGTTTCTTGAATATATGATTAGGTCCTAAGTTTTGTGCATTGTCTTTGATTATATCCGTCGTCGTACGCATGCTTATTTTATCTTTGAATGGTTTCGGATATTCATCCATTAACAGAGGTAAATTAATTAATTTGATGTAAAGATTTCGACTTCATTTAAGTTTTCGTATCGCACTACACTTGCTGACTCAGCTCTAATTCGCTCTTCTTTCTGATAGCTTCTTCGCAGATTCCTTCGTCTCTAGTGTTCTCTGTTTCAGTTCACTTCGTTTTCTATCTTTAACTATTTGTTTGTTTTCTTCTTCTTTACTTTTAGCTGATCGCAATCGTTAGGATTTCGAGAAAGCGCTGCCATGGTAGTAACATCTTGGTACCAGCTGATGAGAGCTATAACAATATCTGAGCCTTGTAGAAGACATTGCCTTCATTTATCACTTAAACTGGAATGATAATGAACCTAAGAAGGCATTGCTTACTTTTCTAACCAATTATCCACTTCGAACTTGAATTTCGATAGCTTCTCTTGATTTATATTTACAATTTACAAGGGATAAAATTGTAAGTTTTTGGCCTGATGAATCTATTGTCGTTCAATTATAATTTTTTTAAATAAAAAAATAAAATCATGATTAATCATTAATTACTGTTCAGTTCTAGATCTTCTTTCTAACTCTGGCATTAAGAACAGAATATTGGTACATCTTTATTAATGCCCAAATGCATCATAATTATAAACATTCAACCAAAATACCAAAATATAACCTAAAATATGAAACTACCAGTAACTAACTTCCTGCGAACTGAAAGCAAGATAAAATTGAAACATTATTTAATTTGATCAACAGGGAATACAGATCAGCGAGAACAATAGCCGTACGATAGCAGCCCACATGAATGTGTGACACGCCGGCTGAATGATAAGAGCAGAGCCCATCTAAGTGTTCATTTATCTTACTTAGGAGGTGCGCATGTGCGGAAGAACCACGGAGGATCTACAGCCATACAAGGGATAGAGGCTGTTCCTCCTATCCTTACAGGTTCGGAATACATTATAATTGATATACCCGACAAAGACATACAATCAGTGATGTCTGCGAAGCCAGTCTTGTTCAAACCTAACTTAATATCCTTCCAAACTAACAGCTCGTACTCTTGACATCATTAATTTCCATTAAACACATTAGTTATCTATTCTAATAAACCATATCTAATTAATCATTTTTTAATAAACTAAGCTATGAAGTATACTTTCTTTGACGTCAAATTATCTAAATTTAGTTTGTACTCTAAGAACATGTGAATATATAAGAGTATACTGACAAAATGTCCAAAAAAACAGTGAGAATCTCAAACTTGGTACTTATACCCTTTTTTGGCATCATTATCATTTAAAAGTATTTGGATTTGATTGAAATCCACAAGCACCATTACTGTCAGAGTTCGCATATTTTGCTGCCAGACATGGATGATTTATTGCTGGCCTTTTTTTTCTTTGGATTTAAGAATCAAGAGGACAGATTTTGTGGAGAAATTAACAGGTTAGAATGGATAATTTAAGTGATAAGTAGTTAAGAAACGAAAGAACCAGGTCTTATAAGAAACCGATGTTTGGTACATTCAAGCAGAACACGACAGAGTAGGGTACTGAAGCTATGAAAGAATTCTAGGTAGCGTTCTTTGGCTGTAAACCAGAGATAGCTGCTTCAGAAAAATTTTGGCACAACAAAAATGAGATAAAAAAGACGATTGCGCTCAATCTAGGAGATTCAAATATAAAGTCACATCACAGGTATCTTTAGAGTAGATTTTCATTGGAGCGGAGAAATGATTTAAGGTGCATGGTGAGGCTGATTACTGTTACGGGTTCACCTGTTTTTTAAAGTCGGGGCGCTTGGACACAGGCGCCGAATATGAAGAAGTAGGAGAAAGGTAGTTTTTTTTTTTTTAGATTTTAATGGGCGGGACGGGACCTATGCCCCACGGCACCGCAGCCACAAGAGGCTTATTGTGCCTTCCCTCTGAGTCTAGTAGATGAAACCTCCCCTTCTAAGACGGTTGAGGGCTTTCCCTACCAGTTCCTTCTGCGCTATAATCTCCTTTGGTCTCAAGGTACCAAAGATGTCGTAGCACAGTCTCTCGATTGCAACGCAATCGAATAACAGGTGAGGGACCGTTTCCTCCTCTTCCTGGCACAATCTGCACAACGGTTCCGAGCTAATAAGCCTCCACCTTGTGCAGGTGCTTTCTGAACCTGCCGTGCCCTGTGAATAGGCCTGTAACCAGAGTAATCTGACTTCTGCCCAAGCCCAGAGTCTCTTTGGTTCTTTGTTTACACAGCTAGGGCATAGCACTCTTGCCTTGTTTGACCCCAGGAAGCATCATCCAGTTCTTTTCATGTTCTCTCCAGATCCAGTCATTGAGAGCCTCACGAACTGCACCCTTGGTGATCCCCAGGACAGGCTCCGGGCCAATGAAAGGAGTCATTCATACCTTAGATTTACTCTTTCTAGGAGCTTCTTACAACTCACTGTCTGATGACACTCATCTTGAATAATAATGGATGCTCAAAAGTTTCGTGATAATCATAGTCTAGGAGATTGATCTAGAATGAACTGGTACTTCTGGCATTTTGTTTCATGAGGGGATGCCTCTTAAAGAAGGCCTAAAAAGAACTTTTAAGAGTGTGTGCTTTGTGTCAGGTTATGTTTTTATTTTTAATTATTGTATTTCTTTTAATTAGCTTTCTTATTCGTGCGACTACAACACTCTCCTTCGGCTGGTGTCGTAATATTCCGTACACAAGAGAAAAGAACCACTTTCCGCCCTGGCCACACAAATAACTATCCTTCAACTATGAGGAGGTAGTAATTAGCTGAATAACCAATAAGGATAGAATGGTGAAGGGATGTATCCTTAGGTTGAAGTACGTGTAACGAAAATGGGCTGAAAAAAAGGGTTTTGCATCCTGTTGGATACCAAGGGCAGCCCCTCAGGATATCGATCGTTATTGCCATTTCATGTCATATACAGTTTGACCATCCCTTTGCCTCCCAAGTGACATATACATACACACAAGGCCGTTAAGCTTCCCTACCAGTTCGCCGATGAACTACAAGCATCACCATAGCTTTCTCTGTATACGGGAGTTACTGGAGTTATTCCCTCGGGTTTATCAATATTACAATATATTCGCGGCATATATATATACAAGGAGACTGTAACACACAAACACACAGAGAAACACACTACGTACATAACAACTAACACAGTGTCTCCCCACTATATACATATCCATTCTACCTATCCGAATATATAATTTGACAAGGGACCCACCGAACTGCTACTGACAAACACTTCACTTTACACATACATGCACGAATGTCTCTGTACACAGAGATAGGTATTCCACCAATGGCAATTGCCCAATGAAAAGAAGAAGTACAGGACAAGGGTAAAACTGTGAAGCAATAAGGGGGTTGTTAGAACTTCAAAACCCAAAAACCCAAAACCTCTCTATCTCTCTTTCAACATTGTCTAAAACCACAACAGTTCTACTATCTCTAAAAACCAATTTAACTAAATTCAAGTATCATTTTGATGTTAGCCTTTAGCTCGACCTCTCACCCCCTAATAGCATAGACCACGCTATAATAGCAAAACTAGCTCTTCAAACAGCCTAAATACGAGGTGTGGCTATTAAATAACGAGACTATTGCTGTAAGACATATTATTTAAATTTATACATATTTAGTTATTATCACCTTCAATATACACCCCTCCCCTAACCCTATAACGCTCCATTGTTCGAGACCGTGCTGGAAGTCTTTTTCTGTGAGCTCCTGCATGACGCGTGCCTCTTTTACTTTCACAGCTTCAACGGACTGAAATCGTGTTCCTTTTAATGCAGATTTCACTTTAGGGAACAGACATAACTCATATGGGGTCAGATCAGGCGAATAAGGCGGATGGCCTAAAACTAGGCTAGAAACGTCTTGACAGACAATGCCGGCGCGTTGTCTTGATGGAGAACCCACGACTGGTTCTTCCACAAATCGGGTCGTTTTTTCCTTATTCTTTCACGGAGATAAGGAAGCACCTCACGGTAGTAATGTTGATTAATTATAATCGATATTTTCATCCGTTTTGGACCTGGAAGGGCGACCCGGGTGGTCATCATCTCTGACGTCTTCTCCGCCAACTTGGAAACGCTTGAACCACTCAAAAACTCGTGCACGTGATTAACATTCATCGCCATAAACTTCTTTTAATAAAAGATAAGTTTCAGTAGCGGTTTTACCCAGTTTCATGTGAAATTTCACGACTATACGTTGCTCAACTAATGTGTATCATGTTTTCGGCAAAACGAAACGAATACCTCTTACACAAACGACGGTTCCGGTCTGACAGATTTCTCTACAAACACGTGAGACGCTGCAATCGAAAGAGAAGGCTTTACGCTGCACAGCTGTCGGTCGTTAGGATTTGGCGCATGCGTAGTTTTTTTGTAGCAGCATCAGTCTCGTTATTTAATAGCCACACCTCGTACGTGAGCTATGAGGTTTCATCCTCTTTCTAAAAGAACTTACAAAAAGCTATGCCCCTGCCAGACCCAAGCGATGCATACGTTTGTACAATGCATAATGGTTCAGTAAAAAATAAAAAAGCTTGTGTGATGCAAATTTAACTTAATATTAAATCTGAAGTTTTCCGCTAATTTTACTTTCTAAGTTAAGCTAACCACACATCCTACATAAACCCAAATAAAAGAAGTAGCTGGTGTAATGAAAGAAGTACAACTTAAAAACATGGAAAATTAAATAATTTTGACGGAGTAGAAAAGTTTACATTATTATAGTTTAATAATTTCACTATAAAAGAAGAGGAAAAGGAAAATAATTAGGTTTCTAAAGAAAAGTTTGCACCAGAAAGAGTTCGTCCTTCTGTTTCCTGGATATCCTGGCTGAACCTTTCTTTGTGTGGGGGATGAGAAAGGAAAAACTTTGTATCTAATAAATATTATAATATTATTCTTGAGTTGGTTAAATTCTAAGAGGTGGTACTTCGAGGTGGAGGAAAAGTGGGCATTGTCTTGAAAGCTAAGCATAAAACAGGAATAGAATGTATACTGTACAGTGGAAAATGAATGGAGATAGAATGAAAAACTGTTTGGCAAGTCGGGAAACTCCTACACTAATTAAATATTAACACGGTGCCGCGGGTTATTCCCAACTTCCTGCGGTAAATGGAAGAAATGTGTCTAATGGTGCCTTAAAGGAACTAATCCTGGGGTATCTTCAGGATGGGAGTGGAAAATGAAAGCTAGTTACCATTCATTTTAAAGAGGATAGGCAAAAGGAGCTAACCAAATACAGGGTTAAATTGCAGCGTCTAAGATAATTCGCTTCATATTTAATGATAATACTTTTTTAAAAAAAACTAGTGTATAGACACTGTAATAATTGAAGGGAACAGCCGTTTTAATAATACTATTATGAAAAAAAAATGAAATTATTCAAAATAAAACCTTAGGGTAACAGTATGCCATGGATCGTGGACAAAGTGGGTCTTAATAGAACCATGAGGGTTGTTAAACAGCGGAAAAACGATAATCAGAAACGAGATTTTTAAAAGAATTGGAAAAATATAGTGACAGACTTGTTCTAAGCTAGAAAATGGGTTAGATTACGCATGTGTAACAGTCGAAACACATTACTTGCAGCATACAACAAGCCCGTATGTCACCAGCATCTACTCAGCAGGGCTGTAAGCCATTCAAGATTTGCAAAAGACTTAGAAAACCAAAAAGAAGAAGAAGCCCTTATCTGCCCTGAATCTTTTCAAGTTCAATTGAGAGACTTAATAATGTAAATTACCGATTCCACGGCAAAACGTGCGGCTAAAAATGGACCGAATCATGTGACTCAGTCAGGAATAGAGGATCAAAATAAATGCACTAAGAAGTAAAATATCTAAAATATGGACAAGCTGAGTGGAATCGCATGGATTTACCCAGCTTAGATACAGAAGACCAAAACTAAAAGCATTAGATACTGAGTCATTGTCTAGAAAAGAAACCATTATCCTGACCAGAACTACAATTGAGCACACCAGGATTACCAACTCAAATACAGGTATGTTACTAGTAAAACGGAAATCGGCTTATCCAAATAAGGCGAATTATCTATAATAATAGTCCAACATTTGCTGGAAGAATGTAATGCTCTAATAGAAATGAGGAAAAAGTTTAATATTGAAGGCCCAATTGAGGAAATCCTCAAAGGTGAAGACAAAATGAGAAATGTTATCGAGTACTTTAAAGAAATAAGGATATATTAAGCGTATTTAAAATCTCTGGGCTGAGAAAGATGTTGTGTTGGATGCAGTACGAGGTGAATAGATGCCGGAAATAATTGATTGTTTGGTGTATTACAATGATTAGCTGTGATACTAGCACTGAAGTGAAGCGCTAATTGCATAATGATTCTCAACTGCCTGGATTCAGAATGAATCAAAATGACTTTTGCCTAATTTAACGGAATTTTGTAGCGAAAACACGAGATTAGACGTAAAATTAGGAGGGAATTTATTAGGTAGAAGATGTACTAGGAATGAGAACAGATAAAGAGATAAGAGAATTGAGTTCACTCGCTAATTCTCTTATTTCTTTGTATCCACCTCATTCCAACAATACAGCTTCTTCCCAAGGATTGAAACACGAAATGAAGGCAGAGTAATAATAACCCACCACTCCGATCTTCAACAGGAAAATGTGGCCTGCCTCTGCAGGGTCTCAAGGTCCCTTAATTTATTCAGCCTAATCATCAGCCCCTATCAAGGATTCATTGCAAGCATTCAGGATTCTGGCAAACGCCCAGAGCGGAGTGTAACAACAAGTAGTTGCTTAGCTTTGTAGAGAGATATTCCCTAAAGTGTGCAGCTAATGTGCATATTCTAGCTAGAAGACGTCCTACTACTACGGTATACTACATTTCTAGCTTATTAACTTGTCACAATATTTTGATTAAAACATAACCCCTATAGGTCTTGCAAAATATAGCTAAATTATTCATAAAATTTAGCTTATTTCAGTTAGTCTACAGTAAAAATTGAAATTTTTTAAGAGTATTACAAGATTAAAAATAAATATTTAACGATAATGCTGTTTTTTAGTTGCGTTTGGAAGAAAAACGCTTAAAACGTTAAAAATCTAATTTGTTCAAGCTTTAGAACAAAAATGTAGACTTTAAGCTACTCTAAATAAATGCTATTAATACTTTATTCTAACTCATTCCCCTAGAATTACAAAGCTTTATTTAAATTTTTGAATTTTTAATGCACTAAAGCCTGCAAGGACAATATTGTTTGTAGTAGCGGCAAAGATATATCCGCCATATTTTATTTAAACAATAAGTTTACCCCCTTGCAGACATCTTTACATAAATGAAATCCTGCAAACGAAATTATTTTCATTTGACTTTGTAATAATTGTGTAATAACTGAACTTTTAATTGAATTTATGCTAATTCATGCTCAGAATTTTTTTTTTTTTTTAGTTTTTAAATCATTTTACTTTTCCCGTTTGTGATCTTTTATTCACAAAAGTCTATCGGCATTTAAATACGATAATTACTCTTTTAATTATTTAGGTTGGTAAGTAATTAACGAGTTAATCTCCGGCTTTTGAGATATATCTTTTTTTTTATAGCAATATACAACTAAATATATAAAGTTCTTTAATATCAGCTGTAGAAGAAGTATCCTTAATCATCCTTTGCTAAGAGATCTGCGCAGGTGGATTTGATGTATTTTTGACATCAACAGTTTCTCAATGATCGATTACATTTTCCTGTGCTCTCATATTACTTTTTCCCTGTTTTCCCTTTCTTTATATTGTATTTCTTAATGACAACCATTCTTTTTCTTTATTTTATTCTTTTTCCTTCTGGAAGAAAATAAGAAATCTGTTGTAAATCTTTTTTGATAATATCTGCTTCATTTTCAGTCATCTAGTAATAGATGTAAAAATTACATTTTTTAAATTTTATTTTAGTGTTTACTGTGTTTCCACTTTCATTATAATAATTTTGAAAGAAAAATAAAGCTAGATAAATAACTTTTTTCTGCAACCATGTAGGGAAGTTCTCATTACTCAATTAAAATCAGCTGTGTAATGCCCAACTTCCCACACTAGTGGGGGGAAATTCCCATTAGTGTCACTTTCCGCACAAGTGAGTGGAAAAACTTTATTGTGCTTCCTTGATATAAGAAGTTTTGTTATTAACATAAATATTTTCTGTAAAACTCTAATAAGCTTATTTAAATTTATTTTATTTAAATAATTAAAAAACGAATATTAAAAAATAAAATAAAAATTGAAAGGAATATAGAAATAAAAATAATACTTTAATAAATAATTAGATATTTTTAATTATAACAGTTAAAAAGGTTATAGTGTTACCTTATAGAAATTTAAAATGGATTCTAGTGATGCCTGTTTAGAAAACACTCCTCCATCAATAAAAGAAACAGCAGAAAATGTAATAAGTAATGTAAATACGTAAGTAATGTAAATAATTGTAATATAACGATAAATGTTTATAATAAATAAATTACTTTTTGTAGACTGTAAAAATGAAATTTTTAATTTTATTAGTTAATAAATGGTTGCAGAAAAAATATAATATTTAACTCTAGTGTAAAGTATTTTCCTCACACTCGGCAATTTGACTTGCACTCGCATCGCTTCGCTCGCTCGTGCGTGCAAATCCTGCCTCGCGTGAGGAAAAGTACTACTTTCCACACTTGTTAAATAAATAACTATTCTGTGCAACAATTTTCTTTTTATAATTTGTTTATTTATTTTGCAACTGTAGACAATGTACAACAAGCAAAAGAGATGAGGGTAAGGAAATGATGTAAAGGACACGTGCACGCATATATATGCACTTACATACACGAATGTGCGCCAAAAGACGTGAGAGGAATGAAAAAAGACCATCCAGTGATGGAAGCAACGTTAGTTCCCCCAGGTTGGCTAGCTTACGCAGCAACCGTCCTAGGAGATCGCGGCGTTATGTGATTTGAGATGATCGCGTGGCCACCGCCGCTTTAGTCTAAGATTGTGGATTTGAAGGAAGTGTTGTTGTAGACACGTTCTGGATCAGAGGGGTTGTAATGACTGTCTAGATTTGAGTGAAGTTTTTTGTAGCGAGATTGGGCTTTTTCACGAGACTATAGGGATATTTAGATCAGAGTGTATAGTATGATTGGAGACATAGAAGAGAGCTTTAACTATTCTTCTTAGAATTTTAGATTGCAAGGTTTGAAGTCGGTTGATGTTCGATATTTTGGCGCAACAAATTAAATATTTTTTTCCATACTCTAATTCAAAAATTTTAATTTGACATTTCCAGTTTTAGTACGCTCATTTTGAAGTTTTCCAAAAAAAGAAAATCCCTTAGTAATGGAAAGCAATTTTCACAAATACACAATCAAACAACTCATATATACAATAACAGAAAATTTTACAATTCGATGTTTGTCCGAAGCAAATAATAATATGAGCGCCAATGATTCTAGAACGTTAGAAATTAGGAATTTCAACACATTTATTCATTTTACGCCTGAGGTACTCCATGATATTCATATGAGTGTCAGTAACCCACCAGTATTATGCACATCGTATTGAATAATAAAATAAGTGCGTAGTAGTTTCGTGTCGGCCTCGCTTAGAAGCTTCAGAATATTCTGTGTAGATGCCCGTCCGTTGTTAGTGTGTGGTTTAGTAGCTCTCTACACGATGTCAGTAAGTGTAGATGCTCATCGAGCGAGGCGGTAGCTCATTGGAGTGCCAATGTTAAACCCAGTGAGTTAACACAGCAGCTATTACTGCAGCTTCCAGACACTCGTGCACTTACTTGGCGCATACAAACACACATAGGCATGCATACATACAAAACACAGCCCATAATGAGTCCATTATTATTAATAGACTCCTAAGGAGGTGACTATATACATGTATATAGCATACACAAAGAGAGTACATAATTACCCTTGTGAACATACACACTCTGAAGCAGTACAAAAGATAATAAAGTCACATAAGGAAGCAGACGAAAGGGGAGCAGCACCCCTTTGACAACGAAACAATTTGGGAAATAATACAACTTTAACTTAAATTCTGTAGTATATTGAAGGCACTTGATTAGTAATTAATGTTAAATTACAAGCAAAAAGAGAGAACAGAAGGATGAAGGTCAACAAACTCCTAGTTGTTCTTCCTAATCGATCGCTCATGGTAAATTCGACCACAATAGTTCAATACTCCTTTTCACAGAGAAGAACATTTAGACTTGAAACTTCTATTGCTACCGTACTCTCTAAGAAAAAGCAACTTTAAGTGCAGAGCCGGAAATGCTTTTGTCGTACTTTAGGGCGTCCGAAGTTAATGGGTTCGCAACTAAGTTCCCGCAGTTTTTTTTTTTTTTAATTTTTAACATTGCGCATGTCATTAAATGTTTTTCAAAAAGAAAGTTTTTGTTCTACCAGAATTTTGTTCGAGTTATTTATGCTAATTTTTATCATTAAAATAAAATGTCAAGTTGAGAAAAATGAACATTTTCGACAGCTCCTTCTTTTTGCTTGCTCATCATGGACGCAAGCAACGATTTCTTTACAGAATCGTTACTGGCGACGAAGAATGGTGCCTGTACTTTAATGTGAAGCAAAGCAAGGAATGGCTTAGCGCTCTTCATCCGAGTAAAAAGTTGTTGTGCGTATGTTGGAACTGGGAAGAGATTATCCATTATGAATTGCTTGAACGGAACCAAACGGCCAACGCAGAATTCGTATGTAAAAAGTAAAGTAATCGCCTATTTTTTTCAGGCGAGGCTTAACGTCCAACTACCAATTAGGTGTCGTGGACGGAGGCGACTAGCAAACATATGTACTTGACTGTAAATTTCTTTTATTAACCATTAAATAAAATCCATGGTCTAAGACCGGGAATCGAACCCAGTACTACTCGTACAATGCATTATTAGGTCTCGCCTCTAACCGCTCGGCTACCGTAGTGCCTTAGAACTCGTATGTTCAACAGATGGAACAACTCAACACTCAAGAGTAAAGACCTGATCGGCAGCATGGAGTACGAAAACACCCGCCCTCACATCGCCAATATGATTAAGGAAGCCATTCAATCGCATCCCTGGAAAGTGCAGATTAGTACTGGAATGCTAATTGGCTCTGAAGATAGATGACCAAGTTCCTAGGTCAAAAGCTGGGCACAATAAAAAAATTCTGTGGGAACAAAAAAGAAATTGCACCTAGCTGAGATTATGTGCACCAAGTTCTGCAAAAAAAATTGGTACTTAAAGAGGAAACAGCTATTTCCCAAATGGGAAATGAAAGAAAAACGTAGTGGATCTATGCAGAGATATTAGGCAAATACTTTAAAAGCCTTTATGGACCTTTATGGGACCATAATGAAGAGGTGGAAAGAAATCTAAGAATTAGAAGATCAGGGAACAGGGTGTGGATGAAGGAACAACTGTTGCATTGAATGATAATCCTGAAGAGGACTAGATCATTTTCAGGGCTTACGATGTTGACAATTATATTTTTTATATTATTATACGTATGTAAGGTTGATATATCTTCTGTCCGGTCTGTTTATGATGTCTATTAAATTGCAAAGTAACATTTTGAGAAAATAAACCAATTTCTGTCAAAAATAAGTAAATAACCAAGAGAGAAAAACAAATTCCTTACAGCCTAAAAAAATAAGATGAAAGTATGACTTGATGCAAAGTTAAAGGATATTGATTATTCCAAACAGAAGAGTAATAGGATCAAGGGACACCTGGTCCACCTCTTTATCATTGGACAAGGAACTGTAGGTTCAGATAGGGAATATACTCTGGAAATATGTCAGAGGCGACACATTGCCTTCAATATGTCCTGGCAGCTGAATTTCCTGGTATAACTTTCTTTTTTTTTTTTAGGCAAGGGTAAAGGTATAGCGAGAAAATACCGTCACGCGCGTACCTCACCATACATGCTGCACGCGCCACACGTACGCACATCAGCAAACTTACCATATAACAGACAGCAGATGCCACCCAGGTTAGTCCACAAAACAATAAAAGTTCCATAGCAATAGAAGAGAAGATATGAAGAGATGTATCCAAGGGAATATTTCAGGGCCATAAAGATGGAAACGAGAGCTAGAGAAAGAAGTACGTAGAAGAAGAAGAAGTAAAAAAAAAGAATTCAGTTGTTCCGACATATCAGCTTTGTGTTAGTGTTAGTAAGAGAAAGAAAGGGAGTGTAACTTTTGGGAGTTCATGGGGGGCAAGAAACAGAATGAGAGGAGGGAAAAAAGAAGTGAAGAGCACGCGGAGTGCGGGAAAAACTACGTTCGTATGAAATTTTGAAAAATCTCTAGGGAGATACTCGTGCACCATACATTTCCCACAAATATATACTCCAGCCCAGGTGGCTTCGTGGTGCGCACAAAATTACATTACATTGTCCAGTTGAAAATACAACTAATATCCGGTATTTCCCTAGTGGAATACAACAATAAATATATGAAGAAACGAGGAGGGAAAAAACTTATGGGCTCAAATAAAAAGAATACAAAACGTAGCACTAAATAATTCTTCCGGAAACTGTCGATACAAACTCCATGAAGTAAAAAAGATAACATTATGAACGACTACTGAAACTTAAATTTAATCTAAATGTCCCTAGAAGTAACATCCAGACAAAACATTAATATTACAAAACAAGTTCTGTACAGGATGAACCAGTAAGTAATGTCCACAGGCCTACCGTGTGTGGTACGTACATCGAAAGTGGAGTTCAATGACGTATTGGACAACTTCATATTTTCCCCTGTTCTTGAGTGACGTCACTTAATATTTTTTCTTCAAAAAACATTACTTTTTACGGTTAGAAAGATAGATAAATTTTCTAAAAATTGATACCATTTCGAAGCATAAGTTATTCTCCAAACAGCCTCAATCTTCCTCCTGGATACTGGAAAAATAAAAGTAATCGAAATTTTTGAAGAAAACTCATTAGGCCCTTACGTGATCATTACCAGACCTAGGTGCTGGCACTTTTTATAAAAGTTTCCTTGTTTAATGGGCTTTCAAACGGTATATCATTTTCCAGGATTCCTTTTCTCTTCGTATGAGAAATTACGCTTGTTCACGAGCACTCAACAGTGTTAGTTTATCAAGTTGTTTAATTCATTGAAAACTCTTTTAGATGGACCAGTAGTCAATTTTTACTGGTCAGTAGATTTACTTAAAATAAGGAAGTCAAAGGTTACAAATTGCCCTTTAAAAATTTACTGCTGATATCTCTAAAATATTTGAGAAAATGTTAGGAAATATTTTTAAAAAAGGTAATTAGAGCACCAACGATTTAAAAGAGAAATTAGGATACGAGATAGTAAAAATTGAATTGGTTCCCGGCTTGAGATAAACTGGTTAATATCGCTAATTTCATCTCCCGTAGCACAGCATTTTGACTGTGTCTCTGAACGGTTTCAGGCTAAACCTGTCATCAAAGGTAGAGCAATCAGTATGGTGCAGGGAATTCGATTTCTCCCAGCAAGTTTATTATGAGACGGAAAAGTAAAGTGAAATTGTCTACAACAAACTGGTACCTGTAATGAAGAATGAAATCTGAAACCGGTCAGAGAACAAATGAACATGCGTGCTACGATAGTTAAAATGTAAGATATTACCCAGCACTGCGGTCTTAACCTCATTTTCAACTAGTATAATCAAAATTTTCCATGAAAAGCTGTCTTATTTTTTTGTATTTCCATAATTCTAGAAACTGCCCTTTGATGGTAACAGCAACATCAATCCCTACAACTCTTAATTTCAGCTTGAAATTCTATAGCAACAAACTTTCCAACTGTTCAGTAAGCCATTCGCAAAAACTCTCCTAAAAAACCCACTAACAAAATACTATTTTTAGTAAAAAGTTTTCAAATATAATATTTGAAAGATGGTTTTCAAGAGAAATTGTAAACAACCCTCTATTTTCCATATTATCTTACATAATAATAACCCTTTTCATTGAAATAATTAGGAAAACAAAGAAATGTTGCCTCTAAATTCAGGGGGTTATTTATTGAGGCTTAATAAACTCATGATGAAAATTATTATTTTTGATTTATGTAACGGGAATTAATACAGATATCTAGGTGTTTTATTTATTTATTTATTTATTTATTTATTTATTTATTTATTGTTATAGTGGTCTTGTTTGCACATTAACCATTACTTTATATGAGGGCTGGAAAAAACCAACATATTGGCATGAACAATTACAGTTGGCTTCCAGCGCCTCAATTTACCAATATGTTGGTGGAAAAAAACCAGCCCTATCTTTTCCAATATTCAATTTGAGGAATAGCGCAGCCTCTTTCCCTTCTTTCTTCGTCATGCCAGCCACTCTTCTACTACATTCTGCGTCGTGGCTTCCATGAGATAAGGATATCTTGAGCGCTGCGTACTGACATTCCTTCCTAGAACAACACAATGGTCTCTGAATGTGACTTCGTTATTTGATGTGAGCTTAGAGTGGTGTAATTAGTAGAGTAGTTATGATAGTACTTGTTTGAGTAATTAAGAACTAAAATCGCAACTATGGAGTTTAGCTGCATCCTATATTTTTATTTTATTCTCTCTAATGAATTTGTAAATAATTCGTAGCGCATCAGGATTCATTATAGCTAAAATACTTTTAGCGCTACAGGGAAATCGTACATGTGTTGCCAATTCCTTTAGGAACTTGTCTCTATTTTTATTATATCTGCTGCATCTGAAGAGGAGGTGATCGATGTCCCCATCCTCCCCGCTATCGCAATCACATTTGGGACTATCTAATAACTTAATTTTATGCAGATGCGGATTTGTGAGATTATGGTTGAACCTCAGTCGCATTATTGTTGTGTAAAATTGCCTTTCCCCCTCCAGTACTTCTACAAACCATGGCTTGTTGGGAATCCTAGGCTGTAAATCAGCGTAATATTTACCCTTAATTTCTTTTTCCAGATCGTAGAGCTTTTGCCATGCGTCATAACAACGCTTTCTTAAAGCACCTTCGAAATCCGCTAAATTGAGCACTGGAGTATGTTCCCCTAATAAGATCGCTCTTTTTGCTAGCACGTCGACTTTCTCGTTATCAACTATCCCAGCATGCCCTTTCAGCCAAACCAGATGCAACCTACCCATTGCATTAATCAAATGACTTATAATTTCTATAATTATGGGATCAAAAACATCGCCCGGACGTTTTATTTTTTGGAGTGCACTTTTAGAATCACTAAGAATGACTATTATGTCATTACTTTGTATTTGTTCCGCCAGGATTACCGCATTCCAAATCGCTACGATTTCTGCGGTAAATATTGAGGCATTATTAGGGAGCTTGTATAGGCGAAAACTTCCCGTTTGCGGGTCAAGCACAGCACAACCTACTCCCTGCTCCGCTTTTGATCCGTCCGTAAATAGTAAATAAGGGTTGATTATGATTTCCCTCATGCGCGCTATAAAAGCTAGGTATGTTAAATCCCCCCATTCTTCTTTCACCTTATCATATAAATCTAAATGGACGTACGGAGATTCTTTACAAGATACTTCATAGTGAAGAGATCTGCGAGGAGACGCGTGCAACACCTCTAGGCCAGAGTATAATTTCTCCGTTACTCTAAACATTTCACACATTAATGGCGTTTTCTTTTTTAACCAAAACCTGTGTGAGCGAACCACTTCTGAGAGCTCTGAGACTCTCATCAAGGAAACTTCCTTAAACTTAATTAGCCTTTTGCTTAAGAACTTTCCCAACAATAATTCTCGACGTATCTGTAGAGGCATAATTTTAGCCTCCACCAGGAGAACATTTGTGGGAGTTGATCTCATAGCTCCCAGACAAATGCGTATTGCTTTGTACTGGACCTTGTCCAGCCCAGATAGTGAAGTTTGGCAGGCATCTCCGTAAATACCGCAACCATAATCTATTTTAGATAAAATTAAATTTCGGTAAAGCAGAAGGGCTATTTTTGGGTCGGTGGCATATGTGACATGTGCAACATATCTAAGCACATTCAATGCTTTTTCACAACTTTGGATTATTCTCTTAATGTAAGGTCTCCAAGTTAATTTGTGGTCTACATAAAGTCCTAAGACCTTAACTATTGGCGATTGCGAAACTTTAAACGGCCCTAGCTGTATAGTGCCAGCAAGAATATTCTGACGCTTTCTACTAAACATGGTGACTGAGCTCTTATTTCCAGAAATGCGAAAACCCAAGTGGTTGCACCATGCATTGAGATCATGCAAGGCCTGTCCCATTATTTCTACCAAATTTTCTTCGGATTTTCCTCCAGTGTATACAGTGAAATCATCAGCAAACTGGACTATCCTGATTTCCGGAACGAGCCAGTCTCTCAAATCAGATGTATATATATTAAATAGCAAAGGGCTAAGCACGGCACCTTGGGGGAGACCAATGCCTGTTGTTCTGGGACCCGTTACCAAAACTCCCCTTCTAATAATTAATTGTCTTTGTTGTAACATATTAATTATATTTACTATTACCCTGCCAGGTACTTGCATTACCAACATTTTATCCTTTAGTATTGCGATATTTACGTTATCATATGCTTTATGAATATCTACGAAAGCCGCTAATAAGGGTTTGTTTTCCGTTCTATTTAAGTGCACTTCATTAACAAACGCTGCCAAACAATCTAATGTGCCACGGTGCCTTCTAAAACCCAGCTGATGTGGGGCCAGCTTATTATATTCCTCTACCCACCAATCCAACCTATGCTTTTTCATCCGTTCATACGTTTTGCACACACAGGACGATAAAGCAATTGGCCGATACGACTGGTACGAGTTGGGATCTTTACCAGGCTTTAAGAGAGGAAATATTAAATGGGTTCTCCAACTTTCAATCATAGTTCCCCCAACCCACATTTCGTTCATAATTCTAAGAAGCGATAAAAGGGCCGGAAATGGAAGGTTTTGTAGCATTTGATAGTGAATACCGTCTTGGCCGGGCGATGTACTACCTCCTTTTTTTAGAGCATACTTCAATTCCCACAATTGGAATGGCAGATTCAAGTCCTCATCACCAATTGGGATATTTGATAGGTCGATAAACTGGCTAGCATAGTCCGGAGTCAGAGATTTATGGAATTCTTCAACCCAATGGCCATCATCAGTGACTTCTACTTGGGGAGAGTAACCTTTTTTTAGACTTCGAATTCGCTTCCAAATGACGTTAGAGGGAGTTTGTCTATCTAAACTATTGCAAAATTCGTACCACATTATTCGTTTTTTTTCTTTGTACGTCCGACGACTGATTGCTAGTTTTCTGTTTAAATTGACGTAATTTTCCAAGGTGGGTGCTCTCTTATAGCTTTCGTAGGCTATTATTGACTCTTGCTTGACTCTATTGCAATCATCATCCCACCATGGCTTGATTGCTCGATTTGGGTTTAAATAAAGCCATTGTGGGAATCTAGGAATGGATCCTAAGGCCGCTGATCTTATTTCTTGAGTCAAATAATCATAAGTGCAGCTGGTGGATTCCGATGTACTGAATTTTAAATCCAGTACCATCCGATACTTTTCCCAATCCGCCTTACTGAGATTCCAACCTCCTGCCTTAGGGTGCCTAATGCGTGCACCAGAGGTTGCCTGCCGCCCATTAAATGACTTCACCAGAATTCCCAGGTGATCCGAACCCAAGGGCTCTTGTATTACTTCCCAACTGAGCTCAGACATCAGATCTGGAGAACATAAAGTTATGTCCACAGGTTGAGCTCGAGCCCCCGGTCGGGGAATCATAGTGGGTGACCCATCATTTAATGTACACAGATTGTACGAATCTATTAACTCTGCTAGAGCTCGTCCTTCTAGGTTTTCCCGATGTCCCCCCCACATTGGATGAAGCGCATTAAAGTCTCCACCAAGAATAAGAGGACCCGAAACCTGATTTAGTACATTACTCCATTCCTCTACTGAGGCTTTATGCCCAGGACGGCAGTAAGTGCCAAGGACCGTAATACTGACGCTCCTAAATAGGATTTTAGCCCCACATATCTGAACTCTGCCCCTTAATGGATTATTCAGCACTATTGGGTCGAAAGGCAATTTTTTACTGATAAATATGGCACTTCCACCATATCCATCCTCACGATCGTCTCTGACAACGTGATATCTTCGCAACTCTAATTTTAGGTTATACTTAAACCATGTTTCACTTAAGATGGCCACATCGACGCACCTCTCGCGCAGCAGGACATCAAGACTGTCCCTATTGGCTAAGTACGATCTTATATTTATTTGTAAAATTTTCATTAGGATTGAGAATGTTTTTGTGTGATTATCTTAGATTTACAGCCTAAAGGCACTTTTGGAATATCCTTCATATGTTCAAGGTTATATGCTTTTGTTTTACTATTCTCATTTCTCTCCGAACTAGACCGCAGACTACTCCTTCGTTCTTTGGTGAGCATTCTCGCGTTACCCGCAGAATGCGCTCCTTTTGAAGGAGTAGCACTCTCAGTTTTTTCCCCTTTATAGAATTGGGATACAAGTAGTGCTAGGGATTTGGTAGTTTCACCAATATCTCCCTTACTCAGTGAATCGATCACTCCAATGATTACATCCACCACTGGGTGATCTACTGCGGCAAAAGTTTTTCGGATATCCTTGATACTGATTTTATCCTTGTCTTTTTTTTGGCTGACTTCTTCGATTTCCACAATAGGCCCATCAGGAACATCCCGATGTTCGCCCAAAATCGGCGTTTTCTTCTCTGACCGCCTCTTTTGTTTTCGTGGCCGTTGTTGTTTTATGGGGTGGAGTAAGGGATCTGGAAGGGGGGGAAATTCTTCCTCCGACAAGCACTCGAATCTGTTCCTTTTGGCTACCTCTACGAAGGTGGTACCTCCTAGATATGTAGTACCATATGTAACTTTTTCTTTAATCAATTTGTTTTCTTCTTTATATTTTGGACACGCCGCATCCGTAGCCAAATGATTACCTCGGCAGTGAATGCATTCCGTTTTGTTTATTTCACATTGTTCGATGCTATGAGCACCAGAACATTTACTGCACCTCGGTTGCCCTTTGCATTGTGAGCTGGAGTGCCCGTATCGAAGACAGTTGACGCACGGTCTTCTATTTGGTACATATGGTTCCACTTTAAACCTGGCACCATACATTGAAACGTATCTCGGTAAGCTCTGACTATCAAACGTCAGAAAGCAGGTCTCGAGTGGCCTGTTTTCTACCCTTCTGAATATTCTTTTTACATTAACTACTCGTATTTGACTTTGAATATTCTCCAAAATCTCTTGTTCAGATATTGAAGACTCCATCCCTTTTATGACACCTTTTGAAAAAATAAGGTGGTCCGGAATGTAGGCTTTCAATTTTTTTTTAAAAAAACAATTATTATTTGTCAAATAATTTGCTGCCTCGGGGGTACTTGTTTCAATTTTCATTCTATTCTTCCCAACTGACCTTATATCCAGGATATCATGGGAATGTTTATTATCCTCGGTGTAAATCCATTTGCCAAAAGTAACCCGATGGATACTTCCCAGGTTACCCTCATTTCCCTCAACAAAGATGAAGTAGGGACCTTTATCATTTGGCTTGAATTTATTTCCAGCCGGTAATTGTAATGTTTCTATGGCAACATGACCACTATTTTTCGTCATGTCGTCATTTTTACCCAATTTGGGAGCCCGAATTAGGTCCAAGGGGGTTCCCTCCCGAACCAGCGACCTTTTATTTGATTTGCCTGCATTAGGAATTACGCTAATGTTTTCTGTAGGCGAACTATTGGAGTTATTGCTACTGTCAGTATTACTATTATTAGTAGTATACTTATCCGCTTGGATGTAGGGTATCGGTGGTGGTCCTCTGTCATGTGGCAGCCCATCGCTACTCTCCTCCATTTTAGTTTTGCTGTTGGGTTTAGTCCTTTGTTATTGTAAAAATTTCAAGTGTAAAAAAACTCTTTTTTGGAGCGGAAAAACGAGAATTTTTTTTTAAAACAGCTCCTTAACCCCACAAAGTTCCTTATTCTAAATAATTTTAAAGTTAAAATTCTTTTCGTCCAACAAAAAACTGCAAACTTTGTGGAGCTAAAAAGTGAAATTGTTGTCAAAATGTTTCCCTAGAAACGGCCCTCTAGGTGTTTTAAAATAGATTCAATAATGCATTTAATGGAGGATTTAATGGTCAGTGGTACTTTGTTTTATCTCGAACAATAAATCAACATTAGGCTTGGCTACTAATCGCATTTAGAGTATGGACCAGCTGAAGATTTATATTATATTGTTAACGGCATAATGTGCAAGCTTGGCATTTTATCTAATGTGGCTAGTTACTTTATAAAAAACAGTTTTAACGATCTAGGCAGTTCATGAATGAGTGTGTAATTCTACACATTTTATGTTATGAAAAGAGTGAATATAGAAAACAGAACGGATATGAAAATCCTGAGAAGAAGGAAATAATAAAAATTTTAAGAATAAAAATCATTACACACTCAAAAATACACTGAGTACTTGATATTTTAAACTTAAGGAAGTTACGAGGGTCGTTTGAAAAGTCCGTGCAAAAATAAAAACAACTTAATTTTTTGGGGTAAACCTTTTTTATTTTTCAACATAGTCTCCTTTTAGGCTTATATACTTCGTCCAACGCTGCTCTAGTTTGTTGATCCCTTCCGAATAATATAATTTGTCCAAGTCTGAAAAATAGCCATTCGTTTCTGCAATCACCTCGTTTGAATAAAATAAAATCTTTTTCCCGCCAGCCATTTCTTCATATTGGGGAACAAATAGTAGTCCGAGGGAGCCAAGTCTGGAGAATAGGGGGGATGTGAAACGAGTTGGAACCCTATTTCCATTAATTTTGCGACCACAACTGCTGAGGTGTGAGCTGGTGCGTTGTCGTGATGGAAAAGGACTTTTTTGTGGGCCAATCGTGGGCGTTTTTCTTGCAGCACGGTTTTCAAACGGTCCAATAACGATGAATAATATGCACCTGTAATAGTTTTACCCTTTTCCAGATAGTCGATGAGGATTATTCCTTGCGAATCCCAAAAGACAGTCGCCATAATTTTTCCGGCCGAAGGAAACGGTCTTCGCCTTTTTTGGCGCGGATTCCCCCTTGGTAACCCATTGTTTAGATTGTTCTTTGGTCTCAGGAGTGTAGTGATGTATCCATGTTTCATCCACAGTGACGAAACGACGCTTAAAGTCTTGCGGATTCTTCTGGAACAGTTGCAAACCGTCCTTGCAACACTTCACACGATTTCGTTTTTGGTCAAGCGTGAGCAATCGCGACACCCATCTTGCGGATAGCTTTTTCATGTACAAATGTTGATGCAAAATATTATGTACCCGTTCATTCGAGATGCCCACAGCACTAGCAATCTCACGCACCTTCACTCTTCTGTCATCCATCACCATATCATGGATTTTATCAATGATTTCTGGAGTAGTAACCTCAACAGGGCGTCCAGAACGTTCAGCGTCACTTGTGCCCATATGGCCACTCCGAAAATTTTGAAACCACTTATAAACTGTTCTAATCGAGGGTGCAGAGTCACCATAATGTTTATCAAGCTTCTCTTTAGTCTCCTGAGGCGTTTTGCCTTTCATAAAGTAGTGTTTAATAAACACACGAAATTCTTTTTCGTCCATTTTTTGAAAATCACTCGACTTCCTCGATTCAAACGAATGCCAAACACAAAGAAATAGACCGATCTGGCTGAAACTTGGTGTGTGTTCTTCCAAGAGATGCTACTAACTAAACATAACCTCGATACGCGCCAGTAGTGCTATCTCTCTTACTTTGCACGGACTTTCTAACGACCCTCGTATTTTGCCAGAAAACAGAATAAAGATGGAGTTTTGGATTGCTTTAATGAAATCAACAATAATAGGTACATCAATCATCAATAATGCAGACTATCTAATGCTAAATATGATACGTTTTTCTATTTTATTCTAAAATTTAGAAAGAAAATTCTAAGGCGACATTAATTAAAGCCCCGTTTACATTGAAATATAGGAGTGGAACTGTATGAGAGATATTAAGGAAAATCAAAAACCGTAGTTAAAATAATAAGCGCATTGTCGAATAAGTTATGTATATTTACGAAATACTTTAATGTAAACATAGACGTACTGATAAATATATAATTAGCAGCCATGTGTGTTAAAATGATAATTTTAAACACATACCTATCTGAATACTACAATGTTGAAACATTTCATGATAAAGAAGAAGTAGTAACAATGGCCAACTTAAGATAAAACGGTTGCTAACTGTTGTTTACGTTCGGCGGAACCACAGAGCAGCGACAAAGTAGCTATATATGTTTTGTAAAGTAAGTAGCGAAGCGAAGGTAATACATTACCAAAAAAAGTAAAGATGTTAAGACTTTTACAAAAGTATAAATCTTACTAAACTGAGAAAATACCCAAGTTTACTAGCTGATAACAAAGGACATTCTGGTCCATATCTATTAAGGACTAAGTTGTACCAAAGTTTTACCAGCCCGCAAAGTGCTTACATCTGTCAGCTTCGTACTTCAATGTGATCCTTCTAAAAAGGATAGTGTATTTTTTTGAAGTGAACCAGGTCAAATATTTTATTTTTTAAATTTTTTATTGGGGCTCTAATTTTACATTTATTTTAAATACAATTAGTTTTATTTTAAGGATTAGAAAATTAAGTTAATTAGAGCACCAACGATTTAAAAGAGAAGTTAGGATACGAGATAGTAGAGATGGTAAAAATTGAATTGGTTCCCGGCTTGAGATAAACTGGTTAATATCGCTTATTTCATCTCTCGTAGCACTGCATTTTGACTGTGTCTCTGAACGGTTTCAGACTAAACATGTCATCAAAGGTAGAGCAATCAGTTTGGTGTAGAGAATTCGATATCTCTCAACAGAATCAGCAAGTTTATTATGATACGGAAAAGAAAAAGTCAAATTGTCTACAACAAACTCTTACCTGTAATGAAGAATGAAATCTGAAACCGGTCAGAGATCAAATGAACATGCGTGATACGACAGTTAAAATCTAAGATATTACCTAATACTGCGATCTTTTAATTCCTCCATTGGGAAATTCGCCAATTTAGTTTAAAATTTTTTTAAGGGTTTCTTTTACTCGCGAAATTCCATCAATACATCGCTTGCAAAGCACTGGAAGTGCGTGCCTCCAGATAGTGTTCTCGATCAAAGAGGATATTCAGATATTGATTTGGCTGAAGGAGACACCGCTCCATGTCCTTTACTAATTTTGCTGTAAGAGCGAAATGTCCTCCAACTTGGACATTGCCTTGTCTCCAAAAACTTTGGGGCCTTTTTTGTGAGCAGTTTGCTGGCGTTTCCGGTTGTGAGAAACACCTGAGAAGTAGGGCTTTAGGATAAGAAGAACATTCTAATATTCTCGGACAGCCCAGGCTGAGCTAGCAGCTTGCAAAAAAAATCTTCATTTTACGGAAATAGAGGGAGAGGATCCCTAGACAGTTTAGCCTTATCTAGCCATGCAGGCTCTTAGGCAAAGACTTTAGAATGTTTGCGGAAGGCTGAAAGTTTCACTGCCCTGAAAATGACTGAAGGCCCTCCGGAAGTAGTAAAAGGAAAAACAAAAAATAATGACTGAAATTGAAAACAATTCCTCATCCCTCTCGGGTGAATCATTCAGTCACAAAATAAAAAATAATTGAGTTTTTTCAGCTCGAATTTCATGAGTTTTCGTTAAAAGTAACAAATAAAAGAAAACTTCAAAAAAATGAATTAAAAATATGTAAATATAAATTCAGAACTTTACCGAATTATCTCCTGTAGAGCAGCCAACTCCGTTACTCACCTGGAAAACAGAAATATGATATTAGTGTTTGGAGGTCTACCTCTGGAGATGCATGAAAATGGAATGAACTAAACCATTTCTCTCTGTTAACGATGTAGCTGACAAGTAGTGATCCAATAAATACACAAGGAAAAGATACACGGACAACAACAACAACAACAACAAAAAAGTGATATCAGGCAAGCAGACAGGTGGGAATGCAGGAAGTATAAGGAGGTAATGACCAGAAATAGAAAGAAGAACGAGGAGACGGGAGTAATAATATGTAACTGATGCTCGTGTTACCACTGATGATGGCGATATATCAAAATGTCGAAGTGTTTATGATTGATGAACAAGAACAGTTGGGCTAGCCCAGGTTTCCATTGTGGGGCATCACACGCCCCATTAGAGGTTACCCCTTTTCTCACTCTGGCATGTTCTGCATCTTGCCCTCTTACTTTCATCCTCTTCCGGCGTTTCCTGTTCTTGTCATATTATTGTCTCGCTCACAATCCATTATTCCTTTAATGATTCCAAATAATTGATACATCACATACATAGATCATGTGCCAACATCCGGAACGCCAGTGTTCTTCAACAACCACTGTCCTCTCAATTATAAATTTACACAATGCCAGCTCCGCAACATTTCATCACTTGCGTCCTCATTATCATCATAAACATTTGGGTATAATCATCAATGAAAGGAAATTAAATAATTCAAGGTTTGTAAACGATTCATTTGCGTCATCTGGAGATGAAATAATGTATAACAGCATCTTCTTAAGCATCCT
This sequence comes from Rhodnius prolixus, assembly GCF_049639745.1. Classification (NCBI taxonomy): domain Eukaryota; kingdom Metazoa; phylum Arthropoda; class Insecta; order Hemiptera; family Reduviidae; genus Rhodnius; species Rhodnius prolixus. The sequence goes on along the minus strand of NW_027411634.1, from coordinate 10,237,026 downwards.
TCCGCAGGAGAGCTAAGTATAAATGCCCAAAATAAAAAAAAAACTGCTTTTAAATGGACCAGAAATCGCTGCAATAATAAATGGAGGCAATATTAAGTGAGTATCAAAAACTGGGTACTTTAGGGCAACAGATTTCATTTAAAAATTGCACCTCACGGGAGGTGTATAAAAAACATTTCCACCAGTTGCGAAAAAATCCTGGATTCTTTAACGTCCAAGAAAATGAATTGGACATCTTTGTCCAGAACTTGAAAAATGGACTCGAAACTTGCGTTGAATGGTTCTGCCAATTGGGAAGAGTAAAACGGAGACGGTTTACACTAAATGACGTGACTGTACAAATGAAGTAGCAGGATTAAGTTTTAAAACTTAATAAAACGGATAAGTCCAGAGTGGAATGGAAAAAAAAATTGTAGAAGAGGCCATTGCCTAGATGTAGGCCTAATTATAGAGGTTCAGTTAATATGGATTACAAAAAGCCAGATTCTGAATGTGGAATTAGTGAATTTATATTTATTTTTTTATTTATATTTATTGAGGAATTGATAGCGACCTTTTTTATTTATTAGTTCCAACCACTCTCCGGTTCTGCAGAAAAGTGCACTTTACCTCAGAGTTAAGAGTAGGGAAAATACTGCTTAGCGACATGAATTTACTTTCAGCTTGTTTATTGATATCAGAAGTTCCAACTGAAATTATCGAGTTGTATTCTTACATTCTGTAAGACTGTTTAGCCTAATTTGTATTTTTTCATTTCTATAGAAATACATCAATAACATTCACCTGTTGGGACAGACCAAACTCTACTCTATCCAAAGCTCTTCTGGGCTCACAAAAACTACCACCCAAAGAGAAATGCCAGCAAATAAAAACAAGCAAGGACCAATCTTGATCCGGACTTGAGCCTCCTAAGATCCAATTGTTGTCCGAGAAAAATTAATCCATAATCTCGAGCGAAAAACCAGTAAAAATCTGTTCCAACCAAATATCCTTGATCTAATCTTCGCACATACCCCCAAATAATCCGTCATAAGATAAATGAATGTTTCCTTCTCTATTACACGAACTGTTCAAAAATGTCGTCCGGTATGAGCTCAAATCTAACTCCGTAATGCTCAGCAAGAGAACTAATCAATAATCTGGGAATGAAATCAAAATTATTTCACTACCAGCACTTGTCTGGATGCCTAATCTTCATTTTAGACGGCTGAAAACCCACCGAAGCACCCCCAAAACTGTCTATGAGTGTCTGAGCGCAGTAAAACCGTCCATTCTTGGAAGCTAGGACCTATATCCAGGAATTCACCAACAGCAGCTACGGCAACAATAAAGGGTCTGCAGAGACTCGCCAAATTTCGGTCAACCAATCCACCTCCTTCATAAGAAGATTTTTGGGCAGGAATAAAAATAAACTGAACTCGTAACAAACTTAGGTTATTATGAAAACAATAGCAATGAACGGGAACTAGCCGTAGTGAAAACCAGATCCAATTAAATGTTATGAAGTGTGATAGTTCACCTGGGTGGAAGTACCAGGTTATGTGGTGTTCATTTCATAAGTTTTTAGGTTGTTCGTTCGAACGGTCAAACCAGCACATAGTTCCGTTGCTCATTTCTCTTTGTTCTCTCCTCTCTCGCTGGTTTTACTCACAGCCTCTTTCTCTGGTCTAAAGGAAACTGAGCTAGAGTGAAAGAAAAAGTCGAGGTAAATTGGTTATTTCACATCTAACTTCCAGGCCAAGTTGTTGGTTACTTCAGACAGGTAGAGTAAGTAGTACTTGAAGACCCGGTTACAGAGAAAGGGAAGGAGTTGAAGAATCAAGACTTGGAGAGATAAGAGTATATATAGGCCATTTTCCTTTATAAGTTGGGAAAATGATTTATTGATTCTTTCCCCGCCGTTACTCATTCTCTTATTGGTTGGTTAGTGTGTGTGTGTTTGTTGTATAAAAGATACAGAAAGGATGAGAGTAAAAGAGAGAGCGTATAACTGTACGAGCAAGGAATGAGAAAAACCTAAATATTAAAGGTCTAGAAGCTTCAGGTGATGTGAGTCTACAGAAGGGATACAGGGAATATATATATATAAAAGGAGCTGGAACAGGGCAAGGAAATAACTGAAAGGTAGGGGGGTAGGGGGTGAGTGAAAGTATGGAGAATGAGGGACCAGGAGGTCATCAAGAATTAACACGTCTACCTTCGACCCGCAGGAGTTCCAGCAGAAAAATCCTCTCCCTCTCATCCTCGGAATACAATCACACAACTACAAAGACTTCTTCATGATCAAGACGTACTAACACATAGACAATTTTGCACCTTCCTTCCGCTTGACCACCTAACCCCCTGCGCCATAACAACTGAATTTCTTCTTCACTTTAAGATAGCTAGGACCAAAACTGTGTGTTACTAGCAATAGTGAAATTGAATTAAATATAAGTCCACCAGCAAGTATTCCAGGACAAAAAAAGTTAGTAGCTAACTCAGGCTAAGGAATAGGTACAGGGAAATAAAAGGATATAAAGGATACAAAAAAGAAGGCGAAAGAAAACATAAAAGGGTTTCCTCCCGATGAAAAAATATTTTTAAAAAAGAGAAACATCTTCCCTAATTTCACTGCTTTTAAAAAATAGAAACCCTTAATACAGCAATAAGCAATTGAGTTTAACTAATGCTTTTCAAGACGGGAAAACTAAAAATAAAGATGCAAAAAATTTTCAACTACAGGAAAAACCCTTGTAAAATATTAAAACTTAAATGTTTTATTTATAGTCTTAGGGGGAAAGCATTCTCTTGAAAGGCTTGCTATCTCAGGCTATTCTGAGAAAATTTTACAGTTTTTTTTCCTTTTTTGCTAAAACTAATGTAAGTGCAGTAAAAGATCGTTAGTTGTGCATAATCAACAGGGTGTGCATCCTGCAGCGAGATTATTAGATGCATTTAGTAAAAAAAGAATTAAGAGTTTCTACAGTAATTAATCGGATTTACCACATAATTAAAAGCTCCTATTACCGTCAAGCCACGGAGGAGCATATCAAGAGTTATATGAGGAGGTGGAGGCCGATCCTATTTTGGGCCTGCCTTCGGATTCTAAGACTCCCGAATATAACTTCGACAAGCCTTTCAAAGTCTGTATCGGAGACCGGGAAGCTTGGAGATGTGGACGACTAGTTGTGGGAGATTCTCGATGTGGTACACTGATGGCTCCAAGACGGAGGAGGGTATGGGAGCGGGAGTATACGGGGTGAAGCCGAAATGTGGGTTTTCAGTTAGCCTAGGGAAACTAGCTACAGTTTTTCAGGCTGAGCTAGCTGCAATTAGGTTCTGTGCTACCGAGATTAACGGGCGAGGAATTATTGATTCTAAGGTCGTAATTTTCCCGGATAGTCAGGCTGCTCTACGAGCTATTGGTTCCTACCAGGTCAACTCAAGGTTGGTTTGGGACTGTCTGGGTGCCCTGAATGAAGTTAGTGACCATAATAAGGTATTTCTGGTGTGGATACCTGGTCATTCAGGTCATAAGGGAATCGAAGCAGCAGATTTATTGGCCCCGGGAAGGCTCTGCGGGTCACTTCGTTGGCCTGGAGTCCTGTTTTGGGGTTCCGAAGTGTGTGAAGACTGCGGCCATTAACTTATGAATGCAGAGTAGGTCTCAAGAGTGGTAGCTTGCCACCACTGGCCAGAGACAGGCGAACGAGTTCATTAAAGACTATTCGCCGAGGCTGACTACAGAATTAATCCGTCAAGGCCGTGGGGCTATAAGGATGATTGTAGGCCTATTAACTGGCCACTGCAGGCTCAGGAAACACATGCATCGCATGGGCCTCGCAGATGATAGCCTCTGTAGGTTCTGTCAGGAAGAGGAGGAAACGGCACTGCACACTGCTGTGTCAGTGTGGGGGCTCGTATGGCTAAGGATGTTACTTCTCGGGGAGGAAAAACCAAGGCCTGTGAGCTTAACCCAAGAGCCGCTCTCCAGCATCAAGAGTCTGATTAAAAGGACAGGTCTGGAGGGTGAGCTTTAGAGTGAGGGGAGCCACAATAGATCCAAAGGGGTCGCAGTCGCCTTGAGGGGACCCTGAGGTCGCCCTAGTCCAGGGGTCGGCAACCCGCGGCTCGTGAGCCGCATGCGGCTCTTTTATCCAAATTTTGTGGCTCCTCAACCTGTCCGAAATAAATTGTATATTTTAATTTCATTGAAACAAGTGAAAATTTTCATTTATTACAGTAAAGATATTTTTTCAAAAAGAATTTTAAATGAGATTTGGTTTGAAATTGAATAGAATTATATTAAAATACAGTACGTAATTATATAGGACTGCCGCCATTTTCATTCAAACACAGGTTTAGTTATTATTTATTTGTTAATTTACTTTGCAATGTGTAAAATTAAATATATAAACCATTTAAATGTTATTGAATATCATAAAATAACAAATTGTGAATACAAATGATCTACAGAGTATTTTACACTAGCATCCTTGCGGCTCTTGGTAAGATTTATTAAAATTATTTAAGGAGAAATGGCTCTCTACTTAAAATAGGTTGCCGACCCCTGCCCTAGTCTAATCTATCTATCTACCACATAATTGAGTCCAAATCCTTCTAAAACAGTAGCAAGAGATACTTACCGGTAGGTAAATATTGCAAGTAATTAGTTATTATATTTAAATTTTACCCTACTGTACCGTAATTCTCCGTAATGAAGTAAAACACATGAGAATTTTATAAAGAAGCCTTCAAAAATACTGATCTTTATCAAACTGATAGGAAATTATCACTGTATAACATTCTTTTGAAATGTTTTTCAATTCAAAATGGAAAAGATCAAAAACATCACCAAAAAGTTTTAATCACTAAGTAACGCTAATTTAGTTCAACCTTTGAAAACTTCATATAATGAAGTATTTTAGCCTAACTTTACACAAAAGATTTGAGAGTGTATTACAAAACTTAGAAACAGTAAAGTTAAAAGGAATTGAATACTCACTGTCAACAATATTTTCTCATGAGTAGTATTTATGAGAAATTGTATAATTATGAAAATATTTTGCTTGATTGCCAGCTATTTTCTCTTGACTTTGAAAGATACACTTGTTTTGAATAGCAGTAGCATAAAATATAATAGAATCTCTCTAGACGAAATCTAGAATACGTACTGTTTTTAAAGAAAATATCTTAATGAACTGTGATACGATTAAGTTGATTCCTTAAAATGGCTTTGATAAAGATTTAAATATATTAGACTGAAATTAACTGTGCATTATGAAATATTTATACATTTTTGATTCAATTGAAGTTGAGAAAACTTGACAGAAAACTGGCAAAAAATTAATATAATCAAGTAAATTCACGTGCTAAACAGAAACCGGATCACAATCATGAGTTCTAGGTTTGCAAGAAATTATTTGTTATAATAAATAATAGAACAAATGAAGAGTTTGTTTCGTTTGTTAAGAAAGGCAATGTTTCCAACACTTTAGACCAGGGGTCCCCAAACTACGGCCCCCTGAGGACATTTATCCGGCCCTCGCCGCACTTCCGGAAGGGGCATCTTTTTATTTGAGGTCAGTGAGAGGAGCACTATACGTGGCGGTGCTGCGTCGCTCATGTACAGTACTACTTCCGATGACGCGGGACGCACGCGTCACAGCTCCGAAAACAGTGTGGAGTAACAGTCAGAAGTAGGAAGAAAGGCTAAGCACTATAACTAAACCGGACATTGGACCATCTCATTAGCCAAAAGCAGTTCCATAATTCCCACAGAAATACTGGGCAGTTTGGTGATTTAAATTTAACTTGTTCTTTATTTTAAATATTTTATTTGTTCCCGTTTTGTTTTTTTTCTTTTACTTTAAAATATTTTTTTTTATAGTCCGGCCTTTCATCGGTCTGAGGGACAGTGAAAAGGCCTGAGGCCCCTGTGTAAAAAGTTTGGGGACCTCTGCTTTAGACGAACAAGCAACCAAACTTACATGTGATAAACCAGACTGAATATCTTTGCAGACAATATTGATGAACTAGACTAGTAAGGAAAGCCCTTACGAGTCAAAACAATAAGCTGTAGCAGGAACAAAATCGACTAAGAAATTAGTCACTGCAAGCAACCACTTTAGTCATTGATAAATCTATGCTAGTGACTTGCTCCGCAAAGTGCTCAATAAGTTGATGCAACTTTTTTTTCTTGTAATCAATTCCCTCTTCTTTAGAATAATTTTTGTACGAGTGACTAAAAGTTTACGTCAATGCTTATTAAGCCATCAAAACTTTTCAAAATATATCAAGGATTGGTATTCTTGAAGTGTTCTGATGTGGGAATCAAGACTGATGGCAAAATGAGCCAATATGGGAAGGATATTGACTGCTTAAACCGCATTTGCCTAATTAAGGGTTAAATAAGCCTTTTGAGATAAAAGACACAGATTATTGTTTCTATAACTCTACTTGGACCCTGATTAGCATGGGAAATGAAGAAGGTCTTCCTCTTGAAGAAGGCAAGGGGAGCTTCAAGATGGTCACTGAGAACTATTAATGAGTAAAACCAGAATAAAAATTAAAGTTGTAAAACCTCTGTAAACAAAAAAAAAAAACAGTTATCTCATGTAATCGATACCATTATTGACTAACGATTATATCGATTGTGACTTAAAATAAATACAAAGGAGGAAACTGTGCCAATTATAAAGCAGCGTAGATAAATTATATTTATTATTATCATCTTCAAATGTTTATTTCCTGTTCAATTGGGATGATGTGGTTGTAGAATGGTGCGGTAAAGTAAATACAAAGAGTTAACTCGATAAAGGAAACGGTTGCCCTAGAATCTACACCAGTAACACACGAAACGGTACTGTGTAAACCGAATGGTTAGTTAGTTTCTCTAGAGCAACTAACTTAAGAGCTGTCTATAGCATGAAATTGGTTCTAACTTAAGATAAATATATAGATTAGTGTCTTAATATGATTACGGCTTTTATATTAAGTTGGGGAAATTTACTTTTTTTTTTTTAATTTATAAATTCTACGATCAACAAATCGATAAAAACTTAAATTTACAGAAATCTATCAATGTGGCTGCTAATTCTAAGTCAGTCCGAAGTTAAAATTTAGTAATCCATTTTCTTTAATACAAAATTAATTTTTTGTTGTAATTAGTCTATTGTATCTGCCCCATTGTAATTACCAAAATTCCCGTGTAAGTCCCGCTATATCTGTATATTTATACCTGCTACTCCATTTCTGGCTCTTAGTTTCTGTAACTCAACCAACCCGCATAGCAACGTATGTTTCAATATTTATAAAGTATTTATTGTATATTACTGTTGTATTAATGATTTTTACTGATTTTCTATGTTACTGAATCTGTAAATTGTTTTGTATTTGTAATATCCAGGCCCTGAAGAGGACAATACATTTGTCGAAAGGTTGGCAAAAAGACGAGTTGCTTTATTTGACCAATTCCTCGTCAATCTTCAATCCTGAGTTTAACAATTTACGATCACGAAACCTATATATTCATTATCCATTTTCTCTTTTTATGGACAAAGCACTTAAAATATTGGGCAGTTTTTTTTTTTTTATAATTCTGTTTATAATATAAATTCAAATAAATTTACAGTCAGGGAAGGGATTAGCTATGCGGTTAGCATTCTAGACTCCCACGCGGAGGTCCCGGGTTCGAATCCAGCTGCTGACCCTTAGATTTTCTCTTCCTAGGAGCTTCTTACAGCTCACTGTCCGCTGTGATGGACAGCGTTGTCTGTAACGAGAGAACACTGTCCGGAGGCCGGCAGTGCACTGAAAAAAGCTCCGGGCGCCAATAACCTTAGATGTTGACGCGCCTTAAATCATTAAATAAAAAAAATTACTGTTATCATTCAGCGATTGCTACTGAAAAGTTGAATTATGGCAACGATTTACAATTAGAGCGTTGGAGTTAATCAAAATGGCTTCTGAAATAAATTATTTATTATTCAATGGCCACAAAATTTTTAGCCTTTTAATGGTGTTAATCTTTATTATTTGTGGAAATTTATTATAAATATGTACAAAAAAGCGACTGAACTTAGTGCTTTGACACTTTTTTTTTTGCGTTTATTTTTGCTACAATCAGCGCGTTGGCGCTATAAAGTAACAGTGATAACAGTAACAACAAATAACAAAAGAATACGAGTGGAGAAGTTACCTAGCGGTAACACTCCAAAATAGGCTATCAGTCGCTCTCTTCACTTGAGAGGAGATCACGAGGCCACTGTCTCCTAAGGCGTCTTGTCGGGTTGTCAGGAAGAGTTCTAGAAGAAAGATTTTGAGCTAGAAGATTTATATGAGATTGCAGGTTGAAGTGGAGTTTTCTGTATCTTGTTTTAGCAACTTCTGTGACAAAAGGAATGTTAAGGTCAGTGTGTATAGTCAGGTTGGAGACATAAAAAGGAGCGTGTATAATAGTTCGAAGAATTTTAGATTGTAGAGATTGAATTCTTTGGAGATTGGAGCGTTTGGTTGAACCCCACAGCTCTATTCCAGACGCCCAGAATGGTTTCAAAATAGATGTATAAATCAGTCTTTTGCTGTCGAGAGAGAGTTTTGATCTGTCGTCTAAGAGTCTTTTAAGTAGTCGATAGCGTCTGTTTAGTTCTGTTCTTTTAAGTCTAGTGTGAGGGTTCCAAGAAAGTCTTCGGTCTAAGTAAAGTCCAAGGCTTTGACACTTAAATTTAAGATATTTCAAAAAATAGAGTTAATCAGTTCAAATGTGCAGTGACGGCTCAATTTATAATCAAAAAATAACAGAATATTCTTAATTATCTCATAATCATTTTTGGATTCAAGAAATTGAAAAATTTGGGCCGTTTAAATTTATGAAGAAGATTATTTCTTTTGGCTGCAATTAAATCGAAAGCACTACGCAACTAGAGATGGACAAAAACCTCCAAATTTCTCCCTCGCGGCATTTTAGGCTGTAAAAAATAATAATTCCTACCTAATTCACCAGCTGCTCCTAAACCACACATACCTTCTTCCGGCCATGTCTGTACAGTTTTCTATTCCATTTCCAGCACTGTAGCTGCTCTGCTATCAAGGGTGATTAAGGTTCATTAATGGAAAAGGTTTTTGCTGGAGAAAGTTATGAAGGTTATTAGTACCGATTTATAGCAGAGTGAGGATTTGGAAAATATTTTAAGCCTAGGGATGGATGTAGTAGGGGGCAGAAGGCAATGCCTGGTTACTCAGGGCTAGGAGGTGGTAACAGAAGGTTTGCTGTAACTACTGCACAGTATTTTAATATCTTTTCCTAAAGGGCTAAAAAAGAAGGCCTGCGTGGGGTAACCCGCAAACATTCTACCCAAGGCTTAGGCTATTGAATATGGTTGTAATTACTGTAGGAAACGGAGATAAATATTTTTAAACCTGATTATTAATAATGGTTACTTTAAAAGTGAAAATTTATTACCCCATAAATTTAATTATACTTTAGAGCGGTTAGTTGTAATTTTTATGACCCCCTTATTATTTTTTAATTTCACTTAATATTTTGAAACCATCTTAAATAATTTAAAAAATTTTTTAGCAAAGAGATTAGTTCGTTAGTTAATGACCAGGAATTCTGCGGCATTCTTAAGATCCGTGCGGTGCTTAGAGATTCTCTATTTCGAGGAGCCTCAGTTACAGCATACGTACTGTCCCGGTAATGGAAGATAGAAAGACATGTATCTTCTTCTACTGCCATAAGCGAAACCATTGCGTCACGTTCAGAACTTCCAAATTCAGTTTGAAAAATGCTTGGCTAATGTTTTATTTTAAAGAATTTTACTAATTTACATATTATTTGTTAAATTATTAGAATCATATACGAGAGTGAACCAGTAAGTAATGTCCATAGGCCTACTGTCTGTAGTACATCTAAAGTGGAGTTCAATGATGTATTGACCAACTTCATATTTTCCACTGTTCTTGAGTGACGGCACTTTTACAACATTACTTCTTTTGCTATAAAAATGTTATTACTCATAAAGTTTTAGTCTGAATTCGATTCTGATGACAGGGTTAGAAAGACAGATAAATTTTCTAAAAATTGATACCATTTTGAAGCATAAGTTATTCTCCAAACAGCCTCAATCTTCCTCCTGGATACTGAAAAAATAAAAGTAACTGAAATTTTTGAAGAAAACTCATTAGGCCCTTATGTGATCATTATCAGACCCTAGGTGCTGGCACTTTTTATAAAAGTTTCCTTGTTTAATGGGCTTTCAAACGGTATATCATTTTCCAGGATTCCTTTTATCTTCGTATAAGAAATTACGTTTGTTTTACAAGAAAACGTGTTCACGAGCGCTCAACAATGCTAGTTATCAAGTTGCTTAATTCATTGAAAACTCTTTTAGATGGACCAGTAGTCAATTTTAAAGTAGGCTGTCTTAAAATAAGGAAGCCGAACGTTACAAATTGCACTTTAAACATTTACTTCTGACCTCTCTGAAATATTTGAGAGAATGTTAGGAATTATTTTAAACAAAAAAGTTGGCCAATAAGTCATTGAACTCCACTTTAGATGTACTACACACAGTAGGCCTATGGACAATACTTACTGGTTCACCCTGTATATAATGTACTTTAACAATAATTATTTTAAAGAGAGAAGGGATTAGCTATGCTGTTAGCGTATTGGATTCCCACGCGGAGGTCCCAGGTCCGAATCCAGCTGCTGACACTTAGATTTTCTCTTCCTAAGAGCTTCTTACAGTTCATTGTCCGGTGATGGACAGTGTTGTCTGTTACAAGAGAACACTGTCCGGAGGCCGGAAATGCACTGAAAAAAGCTCAGGGCGCCAATAACCACAGATGTTGACGCGCCTTAAATCATAAATGAATAAAAATTATTTTAAAGTGCAAGTGTACTAAGTATAATTCAGTGCTTAAATTCACGTGCCCCGCATTTGGAATACAACTTCCAACTTTACAATTCTGAAACAGTAAGTTTGCACTGAACGCACGGAACCCTCAACAAGCACTAAGTTCATTAAATTTTATTTATTATGATTCGTCAACATTTCGGATAACACAAATGCACATCAAGTTATTGGTTTGTGTCCGCGTACATCATCAGAGAGGTAACTTTAATCAATTTGGTGTAGAGATTCTAGAGACTTCGACTACACTTATGTTCACATCTCGAACTACACTTGCTGTACTACTCTCTTTTGAAGTTTGAAACCGGTCAGGGATACAATATGATGGAAACAACTCAAAGATGTTATCCAGCATTGCGGACCTAGATTAGATTATCTGAGTGGGACCTGTGCCCCACGGCATTGCAGCCAAAAGAGGCTAATTGTGCCCTTCTCTTTGGAGCTAGTAAACGAAACCTCCCCTACTAAAGAGATGGAGGACTTTCCCTACTAGTTCTTTATGCGCTACTATCTCCTTTGGTCTGAAAGATCCTAAGGTTTCATAGCGCAATCACACGATTGCAAGTGAGAGGCCGTTTCCTCCTCATCCTGACACAATCTGTACAATAAGCCCCTCCTTGTACAGATGACTATGCCCTATGTGCAGTTCTGTGTAAATGTATTGGGGGTGCAACAGTATATATTGCTCATGTTCATGTTGTTAGGCTGGGATACCCGCAGGGGCGCCAAGTACCCTGAAGAAGTGGTTAATCCACTTCCCCCTTCGGGGATTGCGGACCTAACAATATTCACAGTTTTGTTTTTTAAAAAAAAAAAATTATTTAAAGAAATGTACATTTTAGAATACCATTACGTCTTGTTGGCGAGCAAATTAGTAAGTTCCAATTTTGACAGTGCAATGTGTTTGCTATGTATAAGGTAGAAGTGGTGGGGGAAGAGAGAAAGATGGAGGCAGGTTCGTAAGGAGAGCAGGTGTTTTCCAAGTTGCGGTAAGTTCACACTGCATTGCGATACGCCAAATGTTCTCCCATCTACTATTCTGAAGTTAACTACCCTTTTTCTTTCTTTCTTTACGACCCCCACTTTTCACTAGCGTCATCACAAAAAAAGGCTTTCTTTCTGCGTCAAGCTTTTCTTACTGACGTTTACACATCATAACACATATATACGTATGTACAGAAGAAACAACAGTACCTGCAGCAACTGAACAGATTTATCATTTATAACTAGCAAACGCCGCTATAAGACTGTGCAATTCTTCAACGTATACACTAAGTGTGCAGACTTCTTTGAATATATATTTTTTTCTTTTTAAATTCATCTTTTTATTTTAAAAGATTTTGCAGAAAATTAAGATCCTTGCAACAAATTCTAGTAAGAAATACGCTTTTTCCCCAAAAATCTAAAGAAATAGAAAAATCTATAATGGATAATTCAATTAAAGTCAATTAAACTGACCAAACAACTCATCGACACTCCTATATTTTTAGATATTTACAGAGCATTTAAAAGTAAAAGCATGAAATGCTTGCTGCGGATCCTGGCGATTGATACAGGGATTAGTAAAAGAAATTGGGTAAAATGGTCTACCAGTATTCGAAGTGAAGAGCATTGATGTCGATGACTGCTTTTGCTTTCGCCATCCTAGACAATAAAATACGGAATGTGTAATTAAATAAGGATAGTAAAACAGGAAATAGGCATGGAGTGATTGTTTCAGCAATTGCTGAAGGTTGTTCAATTGTTGAACTATTGTCTCGCTGAATTGGTAATTCGTAATGATTATTGATGAGTCCTACGGCGACTAAGTACAGTTCTTTAGAAGTAGGAAGAACGGTTCGGTAGGAAGACATGGTGTCCCTTTTTGGTGTCTCTTACAAATTTAACTATTTCTCACAGTGGTAAGAAGTGTTCTACTACTAAAACACAGAAAAAAAAAACAAAAAATCCATAATTCTAAATTTTGTGGTATAATATAAAAGTAAAGTAATCGCCTATTTTTTCAGGCGGTGCTTAAAGTCCAACTAACAATTAGGTATCATACGCGAGATTCGAACTGCGGATCTCCCACTTACAAAGCCACACTCATGACCACTAGACCAAACATCCGACCTTGGTATAATATTACAGTTATAAACAAGGATTTGCCCTATATTTTAAAGAAAATTTGGGAATTTTAACTTTTATAGAAAAAGAGAGAAAAAAAAAATGGTCAAAGTTGGATGTTTTTCAACGTTACACTTTTTCGGTGCACTTTTTGACGATCAACCCTTAGGCCTTGGTCACACAGAAAGCGGTCTGTCGCGGCGGGCAACGATCTCCGACCGGTCTAGTTGTATTACACAATGCTGCATCATCTCTGTCAAACAGAACGCGGTCTACCGCTGCGGCGACAAGCGAACTGGTAGTACAAAATTACAGATTTCAACTTGACCTCCTTGCCACCTAGTAAAGATTCCAATGTTAAGAAACTTTATTACTCATATTTTATTTCATTCTCGCGACATACGAACATACTAGAAGAACCTATCTTCAAGTGACTCCAGTTCGATACATAAGCGGTGGTATTCCCCCAATTGTTCTCTCTTCTTATTAATTTCATGCACCCAACTTCGTCTTTTCTTCTTTTTGCTTTGCAAAGCTAATAGCAGAATGAGTTGTTCTTCGACTGAACTCATACTCAATATATAAAAATTAAAACAAAGAACAAGAGAAGAAAGCTACCAAACTGGACCGCTCTAACTGTGTGACGTCCTCATATCGCAGACCGCCGCGACTGACCGCTTTCTGTCTGCCATAGGCCTTATACAAACTGTCCAACCGGACAGAATGATAACTAAAGTAATTTACTTTTCATCTAAAATATTGTCTAATCAGTACTAAACTAAATTGTCACAAAATTGGAATTATAAATGCAGCACAATTTCAATTAATAACTGAAATTGAACTCAGTAATAACAGAATTCTGTACAACTGATTTCGAATACAAATGTTTATCTTTTCTTGCGCATTGTCAATAAAACTGTAAAAGTGATTTTAAGTATTTACTTTGAACAGTACAGATGCTGCCTTCGAAAAGTTCAACTCTATTGATTCATACACATTTTTTATGCCAATTCTCTAAAAGCGTCTTGCCTTCTAGTTCTTCTTCCAAGCCATTTCTATCTCACATTTCTTTCTTCTTATCCATTATAGAAGTACATTCCACGCTCCTACATTGGCCAAATAAGAAATAAGCTAATACTCCCTCTTACTGTTATCTTCTTTTTTTTACTTTTTGGGATCTCATTCTATCACTCTCGCTTTATGCCAATATTTCTGGAGAATATGTTTCTTTTCTTTCAATGCAGACGCTACTTCTTATTTTTCACTTCTCATATTATTATTTTCTCTTCTTTTCTTTAAGGAGTTGCTTTTTGTATCTGAATCTGGGCCAAAGTACTCAATTAAACCTGCATTTTCCTAATCTAAACCCTCCTTCAGGATTGGTTCGCCTTCTTTTCATTTTTTTAATGTTTCTCGTCCTTTGATGCTACAATATCTCCTCTCATTCTCCCTTCTCCGTTTTTTATATGAACTAACCCTATTTAGGCATGTTCAGGTAACATGAAAGCCGATACGCTCTCAAGAAAGAAAGCAGAAACCCCTTTTTATGTACTACCCTCTTCTAGAATATAAGATTTTATTTTATTTTTTCTAATTTATTTGCTATTCACAATCTACAAAAATAATAAAATGTAATAAGTGATTATGATAAAAGGAGACACCATGACCTGGATCAGCTTGAGGAGAGAAGCTGCCCACCGGCAACACTCTCGCTGGAGTTCCTTGCATTAATGAAGCTGGTCACGAGACCAACAACGTTTCAATGGTCGTGGAGGACGATCAGGAATCGTGCTGAGGCAAGGTTTTGAACAAGAGGATTGGTACAGAATAGAAGAGAGTCAAAGAATGAATATAAGGATAAATCACGAAAATGAAGGACATACGCAGGCTATAAAAGTTTGTAACAATTTTCAAGGAAATGGCCTATAGAAGTTGAACAGAGTCCTGCAATTACATTTCCACAAGAAAGTAAATCAGAGAGTACACAATTCAACAAACTATGCCCGGTAATATGTGATGTTTAAGAGAAGACTCTATATTTAGCAACCTGGGTAATTTACCTGGGCTTAGGAAGTTGGACATAGTTTCTATTGCAGTATTCTAGAAATACAGGCTCAGAAAGAGTGTTGTAAATTTAGCTCTATATCTCCAAAGATACTTAACATAAAGAGAATCTATTTGAGATTAAAATTTCAACAAAACTGAAGATTCCCAAAAAGCTAAACAATAATAAAGCTGCAGGAAGTAGCTGGCCAAGTATTGTAGGTCCAGAATGTCAAAAAAACGATTTCCGCAAGAAGAAATAACGAACTATTTTATTTTAAGTCTAATTTACAGAGCAAAAAACTAGACCTAAAAGAACAGAACTAAACAGACGCTATCGACTACTAAAAGACTCTTAGACGATAGATCAAAACTCTCTCTGGACAACAAAAGACTGATTTATACTTCTATTTTGAAACCCATATGGGCGTATGGAATAGAGCTGTGGGGTTCAACCAAACGCTCCAATCTCCAAAGGATTCAATCTCTTCAATCTAAAATACTTCGAACTATTGTAAACGCTCCATTTTATGTCTCCAACCTGACTATACACACTGACCTTAACATTCCTTTTGTCACCCAAGCCGCTGAAAACACGATACAGAAAACTCCACTTCATCCTGCAATCTCAAATCAATCCTCTAGCTCAAAAGCTTTCTTCTAGAACTCTTCCTGATAACCCGGATAAGACGTCTTAAAAGACAGTGGCCTCGTGATCTCCTCTCAAGTGAAGAGAGTGACTAACCATATAATGTTTTGGAGTGGATAACTTCTCCACTCGTTACCTTATCATTTATTACTCTATTGTATCATTGTTACTTATAGCGCTAACGCGCTGATTGTAGCACAATAAACGCAAAAAAAAAGAAAAAGAAAATCAGAACAGAGTTAAATTACAGATATAAACTTTTAAAAAAAATACTAGGCCAAAGGTTCGAAACTCATACTACGTAGCAACAGCTGTACTACTCACTACTAGCTCCTATATGTAGGTACATACAGAACAGAACTATGCAGGACAGCCTAACATTTGGACTTTCATCGCATCCAATCCCTTCAACCCAAAATCTAAGACACCCTAGTCAATGCTCCTTTCTACTTCTCTAAACCATACTATCCACAATGCTCTTAAAATTCCTTTGGTCTCTACAGTTCCCCAAAGCCCCTTATCCTGAAATTCCATACCTAGTTATCCTAGTTACACGACTGCAAGCCCTCTTAATCTTCACCCTCCCAACTAATCCTTCACGACAATTGAAACATCGGTAGCCTCGCGACCAACTGTAAATGTAGCATCGCCTGTTTAATGCGGCAGTCGTCAACCTTCTGCTGTCGCTGGATGGCCGCCATTTAAGCCAGTCATGTCACAGAATGCTTGTTGGCTTTTAGCCTATCAGCACACTCATTTAAGGACTATCCGTTTTACTAGTTGCATTTATTTCTGTGCAGTCGTAAAAATCTCAATTAAGGTTACCAAAAAAAAAAAATCTTAATTAGAGAATGTATAATTAAATAAGAATAGTCAAGCAGGAAATAGTTGTAGCGTAATTGTTCCAGATGATTGTTGAGTTGTTGAACTACTGGCGCTTAATTGATGATTCGTAATGATTATATTGATGAGTCTGACTGCGACAAAGTAAATTTCTTTACAAGCAGAGGGAAAACAGCAAACTGGGTCCCTTTATTAATTTCTCACAAACGTAAGTATTACTCACTGTGGTAAGAACTGTTCTATCACTAAACCATAGAATAATAAAAAATCCATAAATCGAAATTTTGTGGTATAATAAAACTAAAGTCATTTACTTTCGATCTAAAATATTGTCTAATTAAGTACTAAACTCAACTTTACTAATTAAAGTTAATGCAGTTTTTAGTTGAAGAAATAATGAGAAAACTTCTATTTTATTAAACTTATTAAAATTTAAAATTATTCAATTAGTTGTTATTAAGACCCGAATTCCAGCTGCTGCAGTAAAATCTCATTTAAAGATTTTTTTTTTATTGCTTTTTCTAAATTAAACAATCTGTAAATTTGATGTTTCCATTAAAAGTTTTAAAATAATGAACTAATTAAATATTCTAGGATAATTTTATGAAGTAAACAGAGGGTAGAAAAGGAGAAGATACAAAATATAATATAAAAAAAAAGGTAAAAAATGGTTTTAAGAAGGTTATGGAGAGACGAAGTAAACGTTTTATTAAATAAATTCAAAGGGCAAGAAAGGATACATAAAAAAAAGAACTAGAGAAGGGTGAAGGTGGGTATTAAAGCAAGAGGGGATAAAATCAACTCTCTCTTTCTACGCCCTCTGCTGGCAGTGGTTTACTGCTATAAAAGAAATCCTACTTTAAGTTAGGACCTGGGAACGGAGAAATATATTGTCAGCCAGGAATAAAGATAAAAATAAGGTGTGGTATAAAAATAGAGAAGGTGGTGGATGGCCAAGAAGTCCCCGCAGAAGTCCTTGTCTCATTAGGGTAAGCCTCATTATGTTACTTTGACCAGTAACTTTTACTGCTAGTTATTTACTCTTATCTACCAGTTAGTACAATTTTATTGCCCCTCATTACTGAAGGTGGGATAGACATAATGCCAAGGCAAGGACTTACTTTCCCTGCTGAGCTGGGGATGCATGGAGAAGGTAAAAAAAAAAGGTTTAAACACGAATAAGTTTCACAACCTTAAAATTAGTCGTATCCTTGGATATTCCTCAATTTAGGGTGTTAACATGGCTTTACAAGTAACTTAATCCCTTGAGATCCGAATTCCTAATCATCCCTAATTAAAACTATTGCAAATAAATTTTTAAAAAAGTAAAGAAAAGTGCCCTTCAGGAGTTGTAGAAACGAAAGGGCTTGAAAACTGCATTGTTTAATGCAGTTAAACTATGCAGTAAACGTCTCGAGAGGGGGAATAACATCAATTAAAGAAGCTTTACGCCACCATGATTGCATCCTCTAATTCGACAGAGAATCTTCGAATGAAGTAATAGGTACCCTCTTGTGGGTTCCTAATCCCAAAAAAAAAAGTAACCTTCTGAACCAGGAGTCTCAAACTGTTGACCCGCGGGAGATTGAGGCAATACCGTATAGTACACCAATTCCTTATTTAACCCTTTAACAACTGAAGACCGAGTTTACAAGTGGCCCAGGGCATTTCCTGCGGGCGCCTAGAGGTTTGTACATACGCGCCTAACTCAGTTTCAGCGACGTTTGGAAGCCATTTGTTCCGCCACTCTCAGTGGAATTCCAGAATGATTCGGTTTTAAAAGACGAAGTAGGAATTCTCAAAATATATTCTTATTTAGGTTAGAAATATCCAAAAATGGTTGCTGTAAAAATTTTATGTTATTTTTGGAGTACGTCCTTGTGTGAGCAACTATTTCCGTCTATGAACTTAAATAAAACGGCATTCAGTTCAAGATTGACTGGATAAACATCTATCTGCGCCTTAAGGAAGATTATCTGTTCTCAGCCTCTGAATCCACATATTGGAAAACTAGGCAAAATTTGTAAACATGTTGTGGCCCGCGTGAATCTTGCTGTTGCGCCAAGTGGCCCAAGTGATTTAATTGAGTTTGACACCCCAGTTCTAAACCAATTAACCTTCTAAACTTTATCTACTAATCCAGGTAAATGCCTTACGATAGATCTATCTCATCCAACACAATCTCTTATTGGGTTCAAATTGGAACAAAGAGTAGAATAAAGCAAAATTTTTAAATGATACTTGCATGTTCTTTGAAAAAGTAAATTAAAATTGGTCTTAAGACCTCGTTGATCTACCGATGGACTATAAATCTGGTTTGGATAAAGAGCAGAGTTGATCTAAATCTAATATAGACGCATTAAACATCTTTTTTGGGCCCCTCTAACATCAATTTCGGAAAATAAAGTGGATAAAAAATAGTACCTAATTTTTTAGAGATTTAAAATACTTATATGATTAAAACATAATTTCAATGAAGGAACTTCTAAGATGCCCATTTTAGTGAGGGACTGAATAATGAACACTAGCTTTAATATCAGCCTGTGGCGCAGGATACCAGACAGTTCTCTTGTCAAAGTCTTCTAGGTTCATTGTCATATAGCCACATCCTCCTATTCGAAAACTATACTTGCCTAGGCTCGCCCAAAAATGGCCTCTAACTAAATCTTACACCAAATCCTACTTTGTTTTCGTTTATCCTCAGATGTATATAGCCGACATCTATTCCTTTGTCTGTTCCTCCATAACCAAAGAAGTAAATGCTTCATGAAAAGATTCTTGGACGTGCGATAAATGTTGATGAAAAACGATGAGTAATAGAACATGCTGGGAATGGTGTGCGATGAACGGAAGAGAAGAATGTAGTAGATTCAGTAGTTAATGTTTAGTTAAGTTGGTAGTACTGTAAACGAAATTAAATAGACGTGCCGTGAATTCCTCCAGCGTTTTGTTCAAAACAATGGTACTTAGGGAAAGAGAACAACAACAACGAATTCAGTCGGGGGAAAATAGTACGTCGGGTCTGTATTAGAGCAACACTACCAAACGATGGTCTCTCCATTGTGAATGTCTGATTGCAATATAGCTCGCACTATAGCCGGCCAAACTATGGCAATACGTACAAATGGTGTCTATAATGGTGGAAAACAACACCATGGCCTGTAGATACATGTAAATTGTTCAGATCCCACCAACTTGAAACGCCCTATCGGCGACAAAAGCAGGACCCCAAAATGGGGAACATAGTTCATTAAACTAGCCTAAATTAAATTTACTAACAGTGCACTAGTTTTCAATGCGTTCCTAATTCAATTGAAAATAACCTTCCTCAATTATCATTTGTAATTAACGTAGATATAAGAACTTCTTAATAAGACAATTTTTCTAAGCAATTTTAAAATCAACTTCTACCATTTAATAATACTCTTAGATCGATCTGTGAATAGGTTACAAATCTATGTACGTATTAACTACAGTTTGCTTAATGTTCTGTAATAAGTGCGTGTAGTAGGTCTTGGCGAATTAAAAAAAAAAAAAAAAAAAAAACGAGAAAAGTTGTTATAAGTTGTAAAATAACTTGTGGCACCAATTAAAAAGTTAGTAACTAAAACTAACACGATAAACAACTAACAATCACTTCACGCTTATGAAGACCACATTCACTGTAAGAGCAGATTGTTCTCTAAATATACATATAAAGTTGCTAATGTAAGCTGTTATGTTTAAATTGTAGTTAGACCCACTAATCTGGATTCTAGTTCTAACCTAGATTGGAACCAAATTTGGGTTAGTCCTGAGCATCAAAATTGGTCCATAATCAATCCCCCTAAAAAACATGTATTTTTTCAAATGCACCTTCATCCGATGGTTCAAAAATCAGAAATGCAATTCAAAAGTCATCTTAAAATTGTTTGGCAAGCCCAGCTTATATCTTTTGGTAATTATTGTAGGGTGTGCTAGTTGATCAGGGGTAGCAGGTTAGAAGATTGAAGGACATAGCCTTTTCAAAGCACAAAAAATAGTGAGACGTATACGATTTTATAAGGCGCCACGGTAGCCGAGAGGTTAGAGGCGAAACTAATATATATTGTGGTACTGGGTTCGATTCCCGGTCTTAGGCCTTGGATTTTATTTAATGGTTAATAAAAGAAATTTACAGTAAAGTATGTTTGCTAGTCACCTCCGTCCACGACACCTAATTGGAAGTTGGACGTTAAGCCCCGCCTGAAGTATTATTTGTTAAGAGGGTAAACTGTAGGACGACTAAAGTAGATTTATTATGCCCAAATGGCCTTAATTGTTGCAAGAATTTACCGTTCTATTTGAGTTATCGTTTAATAGCCCTTAATTTACACAATAATGCATGTTTGGACATCGATAAAAGTCAAATTATTCCAAGTAGAACAAGACTGTGTACTTTTATTTAAAAAATAAATAAATGAAAAACTGAACAGCTCAAGTTATCTTACTTTACGACCGTATTTAATACGTAGTAATATATACATTTATGTGCGCTCTATTAGCAGGAATTAAAGGTTAACGACACCTCTCTGGCAGGGAAGCTGCAAAAGATGGTGGCCGATAAAACCAGGAAATAAGGCTAGGAATACGATCATACTGGTATCAATAGCTTACCAATTTATCGTATAAAAAAGCTTCTATCTTCCTTTTTCTTACCCGTTTTTTGACGCTAGCAATTTGCGTAAAGCCTTTAAAGATGCGCAGCAAAGGCAAGTGAAGGGAGCGAATAGAGAGGGGAAAGAATAATAAAAGAGGTTCAGTGAATGGAAGAAGACTGCCGACAAAGTATGGAAGAAAGAGGAACGTAAAATTTTCCACAAGGGTTATCTTCTTCTTTTTTTCTTTTACAGAGGGAAGAAGACTGAGTTTTAGACGGAAAGGCGGTGGTGAACAGTCTCCTATATGTAGACGAAGAGCTTAAACTGTTTCCAACCACCCCACACGGGTTGTGTCTAAAGACCTACTGATATCCCTACAGCTCTTGCCAACATACTGACAAACATTCAAACTAAGTCTGCAGGCTCCAGGAACGTGAATGTGGGCAATCTTACTAGCCGCGCTTAGAATCTGGCATCAGGATCAGAATTTTACGAACAAGCTTCTCATTTATCTAATAGGAATCGTAGAAGAATCGTGATTTAATTTCAATTTATGATTGTGCATTTCGCTCCAGTTCATTCAACTTAAAACATGACTGTTTTCACACGAAGGAACAAAATTTAAGTAATATGAAAAAAAAATTAGGTACATCTTACAATTTGTTGCAGAAAAACAATTCAGGTTAACTATTTGTGCTGCGCCTCCTTTACAGTGTTCTAAATCGGAGAATGACCTCCACCTATCAGGTTAGATTAGGTTCTACGTATCTTGGCCATATAGCCTACGGACCATGACGGTCTATAGTTGCACCCACTCATTACAGGGCTCATGACTTAGAAGTCTGGAGATACTGGAATGCTGGAAAGAATGAAGGCTTTCCCTCCGATATTTACCCTCCGAAGAGTCTAGATTAATGGGCGGGATGGGACCTATGCCCTACGGCACCGCAGCCACAAGAGGCTTATTGTGCCTTCCCTCTAAGACTAGTAGATGAAACCTCCACTTCTAAGAAGGTTGAGGGCTTTCCCTACCTTCTGCGCTATAATCGCCTTTGGCTTCAAAATTCCAAAGACATCGTAGCGCAGTCTCTCGATAGCAACGCAATCGAATAGCAGGTGAGAGGCCGTTTCTTCCTCTTCCTGGCACAATCTGCACAGCGGTTCCGAGCTAATAAGCCCTATCTTGTGCAGGTGCTTCCTGAACCTGCCGTGCCCTGTGAATAGGCCTGTGACAAGAGTAATCTGATTTCTCCCAAGCCCAGAGTCTCTTTGGTTCTTTCCGGAGAGTCTAACTTGATATAATACGTATACAGAGCCGTTATCACTCCTTCCTGCCAAAATCTGCACAGTCTAACCTCAGCCTGGCCCATGCGATACAGGGTGTTTCTTCAATCTACAATGGTCCTTGTAGAGGTCTATGGCTAATCAGCCATTACTGGAGAGTAATGCCACACTAAGTTCAGGTGAGTAGCTGCTGTTAACCTTTTTCTACTCACCAACCATCACTCGTGCGACTTATCCTATCCACTCTTTGAAAAGACATGCCACCAAAAAAACAAAAAAGTTCGGATCCTGGAACCAAGTCACTACTAACTCAAAGAAATTATCCTGGCTTTTCAACTGAATTCTAAACTATTTCTCACCAGACTTCGCAGGACTCAATGACCTGTAAGACCACCTGGAAGTCGGAGAAAATGAAAACCATATAATTACTTAATCGAAGTCTTATAATTGGTGGCCAGGATGCTGTTATGTCTTTGGAATGAGAATTGAAATGAAACAAATGAAATATTTAAGAATTTCCTAGAACAGCCATAGATTCGTGAAGACTAAATTTAACGGAGTACTCACAGGATATACGAAATGAGACAAGCCTACTAACTAATTAGAGCTGAAATCAATTTATGATCTAAAGCGTCAAGCTTTTTGACTAATATAAAGGTCCACTTTTCCTTGTAATCGCAACTTACAGGAACTCAATTTGTGGGTGAATTACGCATACAGTAAGGACTGTGCTAGTACTGAGATAGCCAACAACGACTTAAAGAATCTTCCGACTTCTGAAGAGTTGCGCATGTCCACAATGCCTTCACCAGTGTATGTTTCCTTTCTAAACACCTATTGTTATAATAACCTCATAAAATCAAAATTGCATTCGATTAAATTAGAGGATTATTCGATAATAAATAATAATTTTTCAGTCTCATCAATTAAAGAACGGTTGAACGCATTTCAGAAGAGTTTTTATCAAATCATCAGCACAGAAGATGCTGAAAAGAGGTTACAAACCTTAAAAAAAAACAGTTATTGCATTAAACCAATGCCTAGGAATACCGATAAATATTGAAATAATCCGATGAAGAAACTATCAAGGCGGTTAAAAGAAGTAACATGATTGGTCAAAAGAGTCGCCAAAAATTCTCGATCATCCAATAAAAAAAGAAGTTGATTCTAAGATCTTCTCCTAGATGACAAGTTACCAACCAACATTCTTATTTTCTCTGACTTGTGAAACCTTCTTTTTTTGATGCAGTTCATAATTTTTAATACCAAAATTACCCAAACTGCACTCTGCCCTGCATTAAATATGCTAAAAATTATCATTGAAGAAATGACCAATCGGCTTAAATAAAAGCGTTGACATTTTTCTTTCGCTTTTAACAAACTTACAGGTTACAGATTTTAGTAAAAAAATATGGTCGGATTTTAGAAAGCACAAAAAAGGAAACTCAAATTTCATGAAAAGGAAAAGAAAAATTACAAACACTAAAAATTACTGGGGCAAAAAAAGAGGGAAGAAAATATAAATTCTAAATAAATAAATGATAAAAAAAAGATAATTCTTAAGAAAAGGAAAAACCTCTTTTTTAAAAAAAGGAAAAGTAAGAAGAGGAAAGAAGAAACAGATCCGCTTTATATATCAAGTCACCTGAAGGAGATCTTTCATAAAAAAGTTATTATGAAGGTCTTGGTAAAAAAAAAGGGCGGAAAAGTTTGAATGTGAATAAAGAAAGCGAAGGAAGAAGTGGTATGAGGAGTTAATATTTATGAATGAGCCAAACGAGTGTTTTCCAAGCGAAGCTCGTTTCTAAGAGACGCGGCAGCAACGCACTGGAAAACTCTTCACGAAAGAATTTTAAAAGGTAAACCAGAGGAGTGGTTAAAAAAAGAAAGTCAGCCCATATTTTGAGGCAGACTGAATGGTCTGTCCCATCATTATCTTCAAAGGATGAACTTGCAAATCCTAGGATGCTGGGGACAAAAGGCAAACAGGTAACTCTTATTCCACTGAATGAGCCTTTCTTGCATAATGCATTCGCTATTGATTAAATTCTCTTTGACAATTTTGTAATTTTAATTTATTTTCTACTTTTCTAATCCAATTCATTCAATTAGACTCAGCATCTGACTACAAAGTGCTATTAATTTTGAATTGAATACAAAATTCTAAGTAGTTCCGGTCTATACTTTTTTCTTTCAGGGCACCTGCTGAAGATGGTTCCAATTTAACAAGTAATTGGAGTCAGTGCTGCCAACTCAGCAAATAACTTCATGCAGCAATTCTGTAATATGCTTCAGCAATCTAAGAATAGAATGCATCCAGCCAAAGATGTTTTACGTTTGGTACTTGTAAGAAAATAACGCAATATATGTTGTTTATTTCGAAGTAAAGCCATTTTGAACATTCCGATTTGTTCGTTCAAAATATTTTTCATGAAATATCAAATCTGAGATGCTTCCTTAGGATATGTTAGACGTTTCTAAACCTTAACACATTGCCGACCACTCCCCGTTTTGTAAAATGTCAGTGGACGACCGATTGGGGAAATCTCACCGTTTGACAATGCAATGCAATGGAGTACTGAATACATGGTTTTAATTATATGCAGGCCTATGATATATAGCGGCATTTATTCAAACTAATGAGAAAATATAGTTCCAGCTGTCGCGACTAAGTTGTATGAACATGAATAACAAAACAATACAAAAAAGCTATAAGTGAAAAAATAGATACCAATGCCTAAGGGTACGTTCACAACGGAGCTGTGAGCATAGATGTTAGCGGAGATGATAGCAGTGATGCATCAGCGCTTATAGAATAACCTAGTACATTCTTATGTGAGCGTGCACAACGAAGCTTCGACTAGTGACTCATACGCGCTGCTATAAACGAGCATAGATGATAGAATTGAATTTTTCATTTTTCTGCTAGCTGAACTCCAGTATCGGAGCTTCAAAATGGACGTAGAAAAATTATTTAGTGCTGTCTTTACTCATTATTTTTGGTTATTATTTTATTATTTACTTTTAAACAATATTTTGTTTTTTAAATCGTGCTTACATTTATTTTAAAGTGTATTTATTTGTTTTTTTCTCAATAAAATCATTACTTACCTTAGAGCAATCACTAGTTTTTCTTCTATGGTTATAGGATTTCCATGACAATTTTTCCAAAGTTTTCTTAATTTTGACCTTATTTTTTCTAAAATATAGTCGAATGTGGGTGGACCCATCCTCACATATTCAAAAAAAACGATCCGGATAATTTCTAAGTTCCTTATATAAATGGCGAAATTCACCCAAAGTACTTCGTTTTTTATTTATGGGATGTACATGATATTTTCTAAAGCGTTTTTTCTTTAAAATATACCATTTTGTTGCTGCTGAACATAAAAACTCTTCTTCACTTCTCGGGACATGTTGCATGTATCACAGCTCCGTTGTGCACATAATCAGCGATTATATTTTACTCTATCAGTTATCATCTCTGCTATCATCTATACTCACAGCTCCGTTGTAAACGTACCCTAAGGCTGGAACCATAGTGGAGCAGCGAGCAAAGCGGCGATGATAGCGAAGAGCGAAGCGGTGAAATCAAACACAAGTAAACATATGGGACCGCGCATAGTGGCGAGCAAAGCGAAGATAGAGCAACTCTATCTATTTCTAGTTTTTGTTTTTGCCGCTTTGCTCTTCGCTATCATCGCCGCTTTGCTCGCCGCTCCACTATGTTTCCAGCCTAATTATATCCAGCAAGATACTAGAGCAAAGCATCAAGTATGTGATACCAGATATGAATGAAAATTATCGACTTTAACCTACCTACAGCGTCCTTATCCGAACAACCCAACTTGTCTCAGAATTTTGAGATGAAGGTAACTGGCGTTTGAATGTATTTTATTTGCATAAAAATAATTATTTTTATTTTTAAAGTTAAAGGAAATAGTAAGAGTAAGATAAACGTACTTATATATTTTGATGCCCGCTTCTCTTCGTCGATCGCTATATATTATCACTATATTTTTTAAATAATAGAGAGTAAAAGAATTAGGAGATGAGAAAGAAAGAGATATTGCTAAAAATAATGCTGATGGTTCATGAAATTTTCAAAACAATATACGCCATATTGGATTACAGTTGATAGCATAGTCACATCTACAATTCCAGTCTTACAATTTTTGTATTCAGCATAACAACTCCATATCTATTTTGTAATTTATCTTTGCAATATAATGAAAGACCTTAATAAAATGTCCCAGGAAATTGAAGATGCTTTTAATGAATTTCATTTTGATACTGCATCAGAATGTTCAGAAGACAATTTTGATATCCATGATGGGGGACATTATCAAACCAGGAAATAGATCTACTCGTAGAATAATTTCAAGCGATTCAGAGAGTAATTTGGAAGAATCAGACAGTGAGATGCCAATGAGTGGTCAGATATCTTATATTCAGTTGCAACTCGTGCGGTCGGCAATGTGTTTTAAGACAACCACAGATAATACTGAATTCAAAGCTCTGTCAAAGAAAGGCAACAAGAGAGGTTAAGAACCCAAATCCATTGATTGCGCTCAATATTCAAGGCTATTTGAACGAATTAAACGGAAGACAACCCTTGGCAAAAAAAAGATGTGGCCGTATATAATTAAAAAAAAGAACCTCTTTTAAGATCTCACAACATTACCGCCAAAATAAATTTTGAGGGCCAAAAAAAGGCTGAAAACAAAAAACCATCGGGATCTGACATCCAGTCCTGTATTTACCCAATTCTCATTATATTTCTTCTTCATTTACAAACATCTTTATGTTCGTTATAAAAAAAAACACTTTCCAAACATTTTACAGAATGATTTTTTGCCCTCTTTGAATCTTCGAGAACATTTTAATGGTAAAATAAACACTACACGGAACAATGCATGTTCATTGTGAACATCTCGAGAGAAATCAAATTCCCAATGCGATCCATCAACTATTTAAGCCTAGATAACAATAGAAAATCAATGCCTATTATATAATTGGTTATATTAATTGTTTATGGACAAGAAATGATGTACAATTGTGGCGAACTGAGCCACAATAGAAGTAACATTCAAAATTATTAAACTAACTAACAAAACTTGTAATTTGGAAGGCAAGTGAGCTATTGTTAATTTTGGAAATGCAAGCAGTTTATTAACTATCTTTAACAAAAACTTACAGTTTAAAATGTTAAGTATAAGGGTTGATTAAACGCCAAAAGGTACACAAATCAGCAAGCACCCAACATTTCATTAATTCTTCATTAATATTTAAGTAATTTTACTGCATTATTTTTCATTAATATTTTTTAGAATTTATTAGATGTCACAGACCCTTATGCTGGCCATTTTCGTCTACAAAATATATGTTCAAGTAGCACTGTAGATTGACTGCAATATCTAGTTATTTATAATAATCAAACTGTTAATTACAGGTTAAAAAGAAAAACGTTATAAAAAAAAAAATTATGAGGCTAAAAAATTCAAAACTTTTTTTTATAAAAAAAAATGTAATACTATGTAATATAAAATAAATAAGATATGCATATTTTTAGGACAGCTAATTATTCCAGGATTTTACTGTAGGTAAAATTAGGGGGACTAAATTAAATTACAATTGAGAAATGAATAATTGTTGTTGAATAATCTGCTTGTTATTAACTGTGTGTTATTTGTGCTCACGAATATTTCGGTAAGACGAATTCAAGACAGTAGCCTACTCTAACTTTGTCTTTTTCTACTTTAACATGCATGTACGTATGTGTGATTTATCATAATTATAACAAAAAAATATTATAAATGAAGTGGCCAGCATAAGGGTCTGTGACATCTAATAAATTCTAAAAAATATTAATGAAAAATAATGCAGTAGAATTACTTAACTATTAATGAAATGTTGGGTGCTTGCTGATTTGTGTACCTTTTGGCGTTTAATCAACCCTTATACTTAACTTTTTAAACTGTAAGTTTTTGTTAAAGAGATTTTTGTACCTTTTGGATAGATTTTCCATTTTGTCTATTTTGCAAAGTTACATATCTGCTTTACAGATTTTTTTAAATTTGGAATAAGCAATTCTATCATTATAACCTGATAAGGTGGTAAGTCGGAACCGTAACTACCACTGGAGAGATCTTTTTAAAGAATGATTATAGTTGCGGTCCCCCAAACCATTCTCAATAACAACTTTTTTTAAAAAAGCGTTTTGAATAACATATTTTGAATAACATAGGTATTTGTAAGTAAATAGCAAAATTAAACTGCGATTTCAGTACTTCCTTTTAAGAGGAGTAAGAAAAATAAACTGCGATTGCAGTACTTCTAGGCAAAGAGGCAAAGATTTTTTAATCTAACGACAATTCATTGATTTCAATCGGTTCACTCATTGATAATTTAAACGATTGCAGTACTTCCTCTTAGTAGGTGCAAGAGCATAGCAACGTAGACGAGCTTTAACCACTTATTCGAGCTGAATTTTATCAAAATCGGACTAAGCGTTATAGAAATATTGGTAATAATAGTTTTAGAAAGGGCCTTATTTGGGTGGGGCGAACTCCCCTCCTTATGAGGCACGGCGTCGAGACTTTTAAAGTGCAAATCTGTACAATATTTCGATTCGAATGACACTTCATTCATGAAAATCGGTTCACGTGTCGATAATTTGCAACGATTGCTATACTTCCCCTTAACAAGTGTAAGAGCTGATCGCCGCTTTAATGTTACGTAGGGGAGCCCTAACCCTATCATCCTACCAAATTTTAACAAAATCGGGCCAAGATTTACAGAGTAATTAGTAATAATAATTTTGGAGGGGGCCTTACATAAAGGGGGCTAACTCCTCTCCCATTCGATGTACAGCGTCGAGACCCCCAAAAGGCACATCTACATAAAATTCCGAATCGAATGACACCTCATTTATGAAAATCGGTTCGCGCGTTTAGGCGCTACGTTGTTTACAAAAAAGGTAACAAGAACAACAAGAACAAGAACAACAAGAACAAGAACATTTTTTGAAAAAGCCGTTTTTGATCATTTTCAGCATCTTTTTTCTCAAAATCTATCAGATCTAGGTTGGTGCAAAAAAATTGCAGTTATAAAGGAGGGTTTGCCCTATATTTTAAAGGAAATTTGGGAATTTTATCTTTTATAGAAAAAGAGAAAAAAATTGACAAAGTTGGGTGTTTTTCAACGTTACGCTTTTTCGTACAGTTTTTGACGATCAACCCTTATACAACTGTCCTACCGGACAGTTTTAATAAAATAAGGAACCGCAGGGAATTATTATCATTATTTTTTATTTTATTTTCTCTAACAGATCAGTAAAGAATATTGGGAGGCAAGTACCATGTCTTTTTTACGAAGTTCATTAAAAATAACTATATGGGTCTCTGGTAGCGTCAAACTTTTTTTATCTATTTGCGGATAAGGTGATAACGAAAGGAGCTTCTAACGGATGAACACGGTAAATTTCCTTCAATTGAAAAAACGCTGATGGCCCCCGTTATGGAACATTAAAAATTAAACTACACCTATCGAAGTGCCGCAACACTTGGGCTATACTAGCACATAAAACTGTTTAATTTCATCCAACCATCAAACCATAAACGTTTTAGCTATTAACATCGTACCCCCATAAAACCTAATAAATATGGATTCAGAAAATTTATTTTTCTTACAATTAAAAGATAAATAAATAATATGAATATAAAATAAATTATGAAAATTACCAATTTTTTTTCACTACTTTGCATTTTAAAGTATTAAAGTTTCTGTATTCTGACCACGAGTTTCATTTTTGTTTTTTTTGTAGAAATAGGCGCACAGAGATTACATTAAAAATTATAATGATTCCAAAAAAATAAAAGGTTGAGGTGATCACAACATCTATCGTAGTTTGCGTCAACATCTGAGGTTATTGGCGCCCGCAGGTTTTTTTCAGTGCCCTGCCGGCCACCGGACAGTATTCATTCGTTACAAGCAACACTGTCGTATCATCAGACAGTGAGCTGTAAGAAGCTCCTAGAAAGAGTAAATCTAAGGTATGAATGACTCCTTTCATTGGCCCGGAGCCTGTCCTGGGGATCACCAAGGGTGCAGTTCGTGAGGCTCTCCGAGATTGGATCTGGAGAGAACATGAAAAGAACTGGATGACGCTTCCTGGGGACAAACACGGCAAGAGTGTCATGCCCCCTTGCTGTGTAAACAAAGAACCAAAGAGACTCAGGGCTTGGGCAGAAATCAGATTACCCTGGGTTACAGGGCCTATTCAGGAAGCATCTGTACAAGGTAGGGGTTATTAGCTCGGAACCGTTGTGCAGATTATGCCAGGTAGAGGAGGAAACGGCCTCTCACCTGCTATTCGATTGCGTTGCAATCGAGAGACTGCGCTACGACATCTTTGGTACCTTGAGACCAAAGGAGATTATAGCGCAAAACGAACTGGTAGGGGAAGCCCTCAACCTTCTTAGAAGGGGAGGTTTCTAGGTTTCATCTACTAGACTTATAGGGAAGGCACAATAAGCCTCTTGTGGATGCGGTGTCGTGGGGCATGGGTCCTGTCCCGCCTTTTAAAATCTAAAAAATCTAAATCTAAGGTATGAATTCGAACGCGGGACCTCTGCGTGGGAATTCAAAACGCTAACCGCATAGCCAATCTCTTCCCCAAATAATCCCTAATATTCTGCTAATTTGTACCAATAATCCGGTAGCTTTTAGTAAAATCAAATTATTGTCAGTATTTTCAAATATTGAAGTAAATGAAACGCAACTTTTTTTTTAATGATAATAACATTTAAGTGGCAAAAGGACTTATCAGAGAATGAGAAA
Organism: Rhodnius prolixus; assembly: GCF_049639745.1. Classification (NCBI taxonomy): domain Eukaryota; kingdom Metazoa; phylum Arthropoda; class Insecta; order Hemiptera; family Reduviidae; genus Rhodnius; species Rhodnius prolixus. The sequence goes on along the minus strand of NW_027411634.1, from coordinate 10,205,740 downwards.
GCAAACGCCCTATTACCTTCCAGCCTTTGCCCTAAACAGAGACCTCCCAAAGTACAAAAAGATCAACACCACTGTCCCACTATATGGCAGCGGATAAGCCATTGGAGAGGATGGTACAGTTGATGTTAAGAACAAGGAGCAAGAAGAAAGAAAATCCCTAAAAATAACCACTTTTTTTTTTGCAGCAAGATACATTCTTGCAGTCTTTGCCGGAAATAGTTCCAGGTTGCATTCTTGGGTTACTCGCTGCACCGAAACGCAATTTATTAAAGAATATGGCATGTCGACAATCACATTCAATCGCATTTTACTACTTCGCTACAATTTTAATCTCTTGATTTTCATTAATAATTTCGTTTTATAATTATTTATTAGGTTAGTTTTCTGAACGATGTTTAACCCTAACACTTTTTATTTCCTCAATTTCACTACTAAATTCAGCACTTCTTTAAAATGGACGAAAATAGAAGTAACGCGATCTCAAATCTAGGGTCCTTTGTCAAACCAACTAACTACACATCAATTTTGCTAGTCCTTAGCCATTTTGCATCTCAAATGTACAAAAGTTCTGGACCAGATCTACTCTTTTACATGATTCCAAGAGCAACTAATCGAGTCAAAACAATTACTTAGTGTATTTAAATTAATTAAGACATTAATGAAGATGAAAAAAAATGATGAATCCGCAGTAATAATTAGCTTCAAAGTAGCTTCTGTTCTTATTCATTTACAAGTTTTGCAAAGGGTGGCAAGTAGTGAGAATCAATCTGTTATTGAACGCTACAAACGTATTTTACAAAAGCAATCCACTTAATGTTACTTAAGCAGTGTACAAAATGTTGTAAATAAATAATTGTTAAAATCACCCTATTCTAAAATAGATTATTAGAGAGTAAAGTTAACACATTTTAATAAATAAAAAAGCTGTTAAAGTTGGTACTTTGCCCAAAAAACTTTACAAGGATGAGTTTTTAAAGTAGATAAATACTGGATTATGTAAGTAAAAAAGAAAATTGGGAAAGAAATTTTCAATAAATTAAACAGATTACTAATTTTCCTGTATTAGTTTCCATTTAGTGGCGAAAAGAAAAACCACTTGGAGTTGTTCTTTTTTTAAACCTGGATTAAGATTGGATCTAATTTAGTTAATTAAGGTAATTAATTCTGGGTAAAGTAATATAGCGAATAGGATACAAGGAGTAAGGGGAGATTGGGCAAAAGCCGCAATTCAATTTGTATTCAATTCCTTTTTATAAATCCCTATAGTATCCTTATGCAGGATTTCAAAAGGAATTTTTTTTTGTTGGTCTCTGTAGATGGGAGAGTAAGGAGGAGAATTTGAAATTGTTCATTAAAATTAAAGGAAACACCTAATTTACCTAATACCTAATAGTTTTAGGGCTTATTGTTAATGAAGGTAGTTAAATTAATGTTTTAGAAAACTTTATAATTTTGAAAGCTCTAAGGAAGTTGTTGCTATAGTAATATGTTTATTCATCTTTTCATTTTATTTTATTTATATATCTTTTTAAAATCTTTAATTGAAATTTGCGACTGCAACAACTGTTGCAACAAGCAAATGCGATATAATATAACGTCACGAATGAAGATAGGAGAAGGCACCCAGTGGGGTCACTCCATTAACGTGCTCTTGCTATACTGCTCTTATGAGGAGAGTAGATCGCGGGGCCATCTTCTCTTCAATCTTCTTAGAGGATTACCTAGTAATGTGGAGGAAGATAGGCGTTCCACGAGATGGTTAGGATGAGCTGCTGTGGAGGAGTGAAATTTTAAGAAACGAGCTTTAGTAAGGTCGTTAATGAAAGGGATTTTGAGATCATTGTGGATAGTGAGGTTAGATACATAGAACGGAGAGTTAAGAAGTTTTCGAAGTATTTTTGACTGTAATGCCTGGAGGCGAAGTGAGTTGGAACGCTTAGTCGATCCCTATACTTCGATGCCGTATGACCAAATAGGTCGCAGTAACAGTAGATATAAGAGTCTTTTGTTTTGTAGGTTAAGTTTTGAACGTTTGTCATCTAGTCTAGCGAGAAGTTTGTAGCGTTGGTTAGTTTCTTGTCTTTTCAGTCTGGTATAGGGGATTCCATGTCAACCGTTTGCTTCTAGGTACAGTCCAAGGTAGCGTACTTTGTCCGCAGTTGGTACAAGAGTTTGACTAATGAGATGGGAGGTAGGATTTTTCGTCTTAGAGTAAATACTACAAATTTTGATTTCGTAACGTTAGTTTTGATTCGCCATTTGATAAGCCAGTTAGTGGTTGATGTGCTAACAAAATTTAAAGTGATTTTTTTTGCCACTTTTGTACTAAAAACTTCTGCCCAAATCTTGACTAAAAAACAATACTATTTGTAATCCCATATCAATAATAAGGGAAGGAATTAGTTCAATGGTTGGCGTACACTGGATTCAGTTGTACAGATCCCAGGGTTTTGACCCAGTTGCCAACCCTTATATTTTTCCCTTCCCAGGAGCTTCTTTATAGCTCACCGTCCAGTTATCTGTAATGGGAGAACAGAGTCTGAAGGCTGGCAGTGCTCTAAACAAAAAAGCTGCGGGCGCCAATAACAATTTAAGTAGAATTTCAAATTTTGAAGATAAGCGGTTAAACAGCATTGCCGGATCATTGTGTAAATTTTCGTTTAATTCCATCGAAAGAACTAAGAATATTAGCGTTTTAATAGTTTCAGGTAGATTTAGATTTTAAAACATCATAATAGTTTACCTTTATAGAGATGCAGCCTATCGCTTTAAACATTGAAACTACTCACCTGTAACAAAAATAAAATTTACTTTTTTATTTTACGTACTGAAAAGTGAAAAAAATTAAAAAATTCCATAAAAGATGGAACTAAACCAAATGTTATTGAAAGAAAAGAGCAGAGAGGATCAGGAAGTTACAGCGAATCACGTACTGGTCATAGATTTTACGTAGCAGCTTCCTCTAAAACACTTCTACGCAGCAAAAGATCTTCGTCTGTCTTGGAGATGGTCCAGATTTCTGAGGCGTATGACAAGAACTGGTCGAACAATAGTCTTGTAAAGCCTAATTTTGGTGCCCCTTGTTTAATAATTCTCTTTTGTTGTGCATATTTAGACCATAAGAGTATTTATTTGCCGACATCGTCCTCCTTCTTACTTCGTGGAGGAACGGCGTCGTTTGACGTTACAAGAAACCCGAAATAAATTAACTAAAGAAATTTATATTGAAATAGAACAATAACTTCTAGTTTTTCAACGATCTAGAAGTCACGGAAAAGCGAGAGCGAAATTAGTACAGACAAAAAATATCAAAACCCTTCATAGATTTGAGCACAAAATGGTTTCTCATAGCAACCGAGTATCAGGGGGAAGACTCTTTGTAAAAAACGCTGACGACTAGATGTAGCACCATCCGATCACTGAGCAAATACTAGTCCAGGGCAAGTAAAAAGAAAAATCAATGATTTTGATTCTCAAATGAAACTCAAAATAATAAATAGGAATCAATATTTATAAATGACAAAGAGCAAACAATAAATTCCAGTTTGATAAAGATTGAATCAAAGAGAGAAAAATAAATAATATAAAATATTGTGTAGAAGTACCCAGAGTTAAGGAAATAATGATCAAAAAAGAGGAAACATGGTAAACAAACTGACTAAAAGTTATCTGGCAATAAATTGAGGTCAGTTAAAAAAAATATAAAAGCTAAAATAGAAAAAAAAAAAAAATACAAAATACAAAATCAAGAGTGGAAAACAGGAGCCTGTATTTTCCAAAGGAAGGTGGGGTAGAGAGCCCTGATTTTCCCTGTGGATGCCTAACGTTAACACCGCCCTCAGAGTGGACAGATATGGCAGAGTACGCAATATAAATCCCTGCAAAGTGACAGCAGTCTGCCGGAAAAAAAACTGAAAATCAGATCCTGGTAAATCTGCTGGTAAACGCCAGTTTCCCGGATAAATCATTGTATCCTTTGGTGATTTTATCTGAATCTTCATCTTCAGAATTTAGCTTGAGATAGCCAGAGGAGGAGGCCAGTTTTTTTGAAGAATTATGAAACGTAACACGCAGGTTACCTGAACAAAGAATAATGTCATTCCATTATTTTATTTATTTAGTTTTGTTATTTTGATTGAGTAGCTAGCTGCGTTCGATGAAATCAACAATTAATACAGTTCGTACAAGATAAGAAGTAAGTCTGAAGAAACTGAGTAATGGTTCAGGTGTGATAATCTTTGAATTATAGTCTAGAACGCTCAGTTCTAAAGGAAATCAACTACATAAAGTTATACAAAATTTTAGTATTTAAAGTTTTGCTAGGAATGTCTGCGTAGAAAGAAGTAAGATGCCGACTCTATTTCTTTTATGAGGCATCAGTCCTTCTACGGTGTAGGCAATAGCTATATCCGGAAAATGTGGAAAGAGAGAAGCAAATCTTTGTAGAAGTACACTCTGAACTAGCCAACCTGGATTGAGATTCTGCTCAATCAATAACCGAGTAAGAATTGAGAAAAAAACTCGGTTGTGTTAAGCGATATGGTACCTGCAGATTTTTTGGGGAGTCACAAGATTGGAGAAATAAATACCGACCATAAAACTCTTTCGGATCCAAAGACATCTTTGATAGTCTTAAAGACTGGATAGGGTGCAGTTAGGATTAGCCTTGATCCAAGAGTGGATCTTGGAAGATTGCAAGGCAAGTCTTATTTCGAAAAAAAAGGCTCTAAAGCAATTCTATTTGAGAACGAAATCTGCTCAAGCTCTACAAAAAAATTGATTATTATTTATTTAATTATTATAAAAATAACTTCCTCGCAGAGCCTTTACGAATAAGCATTTGAAACATATTCAATAAAAAATTCCTGATAAATTTTAGAGTAAGAAAGACCAATTTGTCCAAATATAGATGTTAATCATCAAAGCCATTCAGCACAGTGATGTGAGTAATAACTATGAATGAGAAATCCAAAGTAGAGGGAAAATAGCGGTTCTAGCGCAACTAACGTTTTTTCATGCAGTTATTGACGATCAACCCTTATACAACTATCCTACCGGAGAGTTTTAATTTCGTTCAAACCTTCTAGGGCATCTGCGTCATTCAATTATCGAGAAACATCATTATTCAAAACGTTCAAACTAGTATTGGTTACTTTGGCGCAAGAAACAGTTCGCTTATCCTTCTTGCAATGATAGGATGACGGTTCCTGAATGCTTTCTACCAAGATTTACCTGGTAGGTTATTATTGAAAGTGTTCGGTATATCTAGTTTTTTAATAAGTTGCCACACACTCATCAGTAGATGGCATTTAGTGATGGGAAACCCAGCTCTGGCAACGGACGTGATCCACAAAACTAAAAAAAACTCGCACAGTAAACAACAGATTATTCGTATGAAATTTTGTGCACTTACACACTCTGTTTAACTGAGTAGTATGCTATAGTTTTCTTGAGAACAGATCCATTAATCGAGGAGATATTGAGACTTGAAATCTTTTTGGGTCATGGTTTTGCTGTGAAATGGGGCCCTTATAACTCCCACAGTTGCCATTTTTAAAGAGAAGGGGGTCTGCATTAATTTTTTGTGGGTAAGATGTCATTGTGGTATAAAAGAGAATGAAATTGTTGATACACTTGCAAAGGAAGCCACCAATAGTGGGGAAATGGCTAATTATAAATTACCACACACCGATATCAAGGGTATAATTGCAAAAGCAGCACTACAAAAATGGCAGACAGATTACAATAATGGTGATAAAGGTAGATTCTATAAAACTATGGCAGATCAGTTACCTAGACAACCATGGTTTAAGGGAACTGGCACTAATAAATGGGTTGTTACGACAATAAGCAGGCTGAGAGCGAACCACGCGGTGTGCGGATCGTATCTACACAGGATCAACAAAAGGTCCTCTCCTCTTTGCGTAGATTGCAATGAGGAGGAAGATTTCAAACATGTAATAATGATATGTCCACGTTATGTGGTAGAAAGGAAACGAATGTTTGACGATATATACAGGTATTTAGATGCACCATTTCGCTACGAAGACATTATATTCTCCACCAACAGTTATGTGCTTAAGTCGATAGCAGAGCTAGCAATGAAATATGAATGTATTTAGAAGCTATAGCCGAATTAGAATGAATGGAACAAAATGCTTAGAGAAGGATTACGTGATTTTAATTTTGGTTAAGCGAGAAGGATGGCAGGAGCACAGACAGAGTGCTGCTCCATCCATTAGCAGTAGTTTATGTAAATAGCGGTATATAGTAGAATGATGAATGTGTGAAGCGAATGTATTTGTAGGTAAGAATGGAGAGTAAGTGATATTCTAGTGATAAGCACCTAGACGATGCTGGCTGTATGGCGGAAGCCAATGCCAAAAAAAGAAAACAAAAAAAAAAAAAACTCCCACAGTAAACAACAGATTATTAGTATGAAATTTTGTGCTCTTACACACTCTGTTTTACTGAGTAGTATGCTATAGTTTTCTTGAGAACAGATCCATTAGTCGAGAAGATATTTAGAGTTGAAATTTTTTTGGGTCATGGTTTTGCTGTCAAATGGGGCCCTTATAACTCCCACAGTAAACAACAGATTATTCGTATGAAATTTTGTGCTCTTACACAGTCTGTTTTACTGAGTAGTATGCTATAGTTTTCTTAAGAACAGATCCATTAATCGTGGAGATATTGAGACTTGAAATTTTTTTGGGTCATGGTTTTGCTGTGAAATGGGGCCCTTATAACTCCCACAGTAAACAACAGATTATTCGTATGAAATTTTGTGCTCTTACACACTCTGTTTTACTGAGTAGTATGCTATAGTTTTCTTAAGAACAGATCCATTAATCGAGGAGATATTGAGACTTGAAATTTTTTTGGGTCATGGTTTTGCTGTGAAATGGGGCCCTTATAACTCCCACAGTAAACAACAGATTATTCGTATGAAATTTTGTGCTCTTACACACTCTGTTTTACTGAGTAGTATGCTATAGTTTTCATGAGAACAGATCCATTAATCGAGGAGATATTGAGACTTGAAATTTTTTTGGGTCATGGTATTGCTGTGAAATGGGGCCATTATAACTACCACAGAAAACAACAGATTATTCGTATGAAATTTTGTGCTCTTACACAGTCTGTTTTACTGAGTAGTATGCTATAGTTTTCTTGAGAACAGATCCATTAATCGAGGAGATATTGATACCTGAAATTTTTTTGGGTCATGGTTTTTCTGTGATATGGGGCCCTTATAACTCCCACAGTAAACAACAGATTATTCGTATGAAATTTTGTGCTCTTACACAGTCTGTTTTACTGAGTAGTATGCTATAGTTTTCTTAAGAACAGATCCATTAATCGTGGAGATATTGAGACTTGAAATTTTTTTGGGTCATGGTTTTGCTGTGAAATGGGGCCCTTATAACTCCCACAGTAAACAACAGATTATTCGTATGAAATTTTGTGCTCTTACACACTCTGTTTTACTGAGTAGTATGCTATAGTTTTCTTAAGAACAGATCCATTAATCGAGGAGATATTGAGACTTGAAATTTTTTTGGGTCATGGTTTTGCTGTGAAATGGGGCCCTTATAACTCCCACAGTAAACAACAGATTATTCGTATGAAATTTTGTGCTCTTACACACTCTGTTTTACTGAGTAGTATGCTATAGTTTTCTTAAGAACAGATCCATTAATCGAGGAGATATTGAGACTTGAAATTTTATTGGGTCATGGTTTTGCTGTGAAATGGGGCTCTTATAACTCCCACAGTAAACAACAGATTATTCGTATGAAATTTTGTGCTCTTACACACTCTGTTTTACTGAGTAGTATGCTATAGTTTTCTTGAGTACAGATCCATTAATCGAGAAGATATTTAGAGTTGAAATTTTTTTGTGTCATGGTTTTGCTGTGAAATGGGCCCTTATAACTCCCACAGTAAACAACAGATTATTCGTATGAAATTTTGTGCTCTTACACACTCTGTTTTACTGAGTAGTATGCTATAGTTTTCTTAAGAACAGATCCATTAATCGAGGAGATATTGAGACTTGAAATTTTTTTGGGTCATGGTTTTGCTGTGAAATGGGGCCCTTATAACTCCCACAGTAAACAACAGATTATTCGTATGAAATTTTGTGCTCTTACACACTCTGTTTTACTGAGTAGTATGCTATAGTTTTCTTGAGAACAGATCCATTAATCGAGGAGATATTGATACCTGAAATTTTTTTGGGTCATGGTTTTTCTGTGATATGGGGCCCTTATAACTCCCACAGTAAACAACAGATTATTCGTATGAAATTTTGTGCTCTTACACAGTCTGTTTTACTGAGTAGTATGCTATAGTTTTCTTAAGAACAGATCCATTAATCGTGGAGATATTGAGACTTGAAATTTTTTTGGGTCATGGTTTTGCTGTGAAATGGGGCCCTTATAACTCCCACAGTAAACAACAGATTATTCGTATGAAATTTTGTGCTCTTACACACTCTGTTTTACTGAGTAGTATGCTATAGTTTTCTTAAGAACAGATCCATTAATCGAGGAGATATTGAGACTTGAAATTTTTTTGGGTCATGGTTTTGCTGTGAAATGGGGCCCTTATAACTCCCACAGTAAACAACAGATTATTCGTATGAAATTTTGTGCTCTTACACACTCTGTTTTACTGAGTAGTATGCTATAGTTTTCTTAAGAACAGATCCATTAATCGAGGAGATATTGAGACTTGAAATTTTATTGGGTCATGGTTTTGCTGTGAAATGGGGCTCTTATAACTCCCACAGTAAACAACAGATTATTCGTATGAAATTTTGTGCTCTTACACACTCTGTTTTACTGAGTAGTATGCTATAGTTTTCTTGAGTACAGATCCATTAATCGAGAAGATATTTAGAGTTGAAATTTTTTTGTGTCATGGTTTTGCTGTGAAATGGGCCCTTATAACTCCCACAGTAAACAACAGATTATTCGTATGAAATTTTGTGCTCTTACACACTCTGTTTTACTGAGTAGTATGCTATAGTTTTCTTAAGAACAGATCCATTAATCGAGGAGATATTGAGACTTGAAATTTTTTTGGGTCATGGTTTTGCTGTGAAATGGGGCCCTTATAACTCCCACAGTAAACAACAGATTATTCGTATGAAATTTTGTGCTCTTACACACTCTGTTTTACTGAGTAGTATGCTATAGTTTTCTTGAGAACAGATCCATTAATCGAGGAGATATTGAGTCTTGAAATTTTTTTGGGTCATGGTTTTGCTGTGAAATGGGGCCATTATAACTACCACAGAAAACAACAGATTATTCGTATGAAATTTTGTGCTCATACACACTCTGTTTTACTGAGTAGTATGCTATAGTTTTCTTGAGAACAGATCCATTAATCGAGGAGATATTGAGACTTGAAATTTTTTTGGGTCATGGTTTTGCTGTGAAATGGGGCCCTTATAACTCCCACAGTAAACAACAGATCATTCGTATGAAATTTTGTGCTCATACACAGTCTGTTTTACTGAGTAGTACGCTATAGTTTTCTTGTGAGCAGATCCATTAATCGAGGAGATATTGAGACCTGAAATTTTTTTGGGTCATGGTTTTTCTGTGATATGGGGCCCTTATAACTCCCACAGTAAACAACAGATTATTCGTATGAAATTTTGTGCTCTTACACACTCTGTTTTACTGAGTAGTATGCTATAGTTTTCTTAAGAACAGATCCATTAATCGAGGAGATATTGAGACTTGAAATTTTATTGGGTCATGGTTTTGCTGTGAAATGGGGCCCTTATAACTCCCACAGTAAACAACAGATTTTTCGTATGAAATTTTGTGCTCTTACACACTCTGTTTTACTGAGTAGTATGCTATAGTTTTCTTGAGTAGAGATCCATTAATCGAGGAGATATTGAGACTTGAAATTTTTTTGGGTCATGGTTATGCTGTGAAATGGGGCCCTTATTACTCCCACAGTAAACAACAGATTATTCGTATGAAATTTTGTGCTCTTACACACTCTGTTTTACTGAGTGGTATGCTATAGTTTTCTTGTGTACAGATCCATTACTTGAGAAGATATTGAGACTTGAAATTTTTTTGGGTCATGGTTTTGCTGTGAAATGGGGCCATTATAACTACCACAGAAAACAACAGATTATTCGTATGAAATTTTGTGCTCATACACACTCTGTTTTACTGAGTAGTATGCTATAGTTTTCTTGAGAACAGATCCATTAATCGAGGAGATATTGAGACTTGAAATTTTTTTGGGTCATGGTTTTGCTGTGAAATGGGGCCCTTATAACTACCACAGTAAACAACAGATTATTCGTATGAAATTTTGTGCTCTTACACAGTCTGTTTTACTGAGTAGTATGCTATAGTTTTCTTGAGAACAGATCCATTAATCGAGGAGATATTGAGACTTGAAATTTTTTTGGGTCATGGTTTTGCTGTGAAATGGGCCCTTATAACTCCCACAGTAAACAACAGATTATTCGTATGAAATTTTGTGCTCTTACACACTCTGTTTTACTGAGTAGTATGCTATAGTTTTCTTAAGAACAGATCCATTAATCGAGGAGATATTGAGACTTGAAATTTTTTTGGGTCATGGTTTTGCTGTGAAATGGGGCCCTTATAACTCCCACAGTAAACAACAGATTATTCGTATGAAATTTTGTGCTCTTACACACTCTGTTTTACTGAGTAGTATGCTATAGTTTTCTTGAGAACAGATCCATTAATCGAGGAGATATTGAGACTTGAAATTTTTTTGGGTCATGGTTTTGCTGTGAAATGGGGCCATTATAACTACCACAGAAAACAACAGATTATTCGTATGAAATTTTGTGCTCATACACACTCTGTTTTACTGAGTAGTATGCTATAGTTTTCTTGAGAACAGATCCATTAATCGAGGAGATATTGAGACTTGAAATTTTTTAGGGTCATGGTTTTGCTGTGAAATGGGGCCCTTATAACTCCCACAGTAAACAACAGATCATTCGTATGAAATTTTGTGCTCATACACAGTCTGTTTTACTGAGTAGTACGCTATAGTTTTCTTGTGAGCAGATCCATTAATCGAGGAGATATTGAGACCTGAAATTTTTTTGGGTCATGGTTTTTCTGTGATATGGGGCCCTTATAACTCCCACAGTAAACAACAGATTATTCGTATGAAATTTTGTGCTCTTACACACTCTGTTTTACTGAGTAGTATGCTATAGTTTTCTTAAGAACAGATCCATTAATCGAGGAGATATTGAGACTTGAAATTTTATTGGGTCATGGTTTTGCTGTGAAATGGGGCCCTTATAACTCCCACAGTAAACAACAGATTTTTCGTATGAAATTTTGTGCTCTTACACACTCTGTTTTACTGAGTAGTATGCTATAGTTTTCTTGAGTAGAGATCCATTAATCGAGGAGATATTGAGACTTGAAATTTTTTTGGGTCATGGTTATGCTGTGAAATGGGGCCCTTATTACTCCCACAGTAAACAACAGATTATTCGTATGAAATTTTGTGCTCTTACACACTCTGTTTTACTGAGTGGTATGCTATAGTTTTCTTGTGTACAGATCCATTACTTGAGAAGATATTGAGAGTAGAAATTTTTTTGGGTCATGGTTTTGCTGTGAAATGGGGCCCTTATTACTCCCACAGTAAACAACAGATTATTCGTATGAAATTTTGTGCTCTTACACACTCTGTTTTACTGAGTAGTATGCTATAGTTTTCTTAAGAACAGATCCATTAATCGAGGAGATATTGAGACTTGAAATTTTTTTGGGTCATGGTTTTGCTGTGAAATGGGGCTCTTATAACTCCCACAGTAAACAACAGATTATTCGTATGAAATTTTGTGCTCTTACACAGTCTGTTTTACTGAGTAGTATGCTATAGTTTTCTTGAGTACAGATCCATTAATCGAGGAGATATTGAGACTTGAATTTTTTTTGGGTCATGGTTTTGCTGTGAAATGGGGCCCTTATAACTCCCACAGAAAACAACAGATTATTCGTATGAAATTTTGTGCTCTTACACACTCTGTTTTACTGAGTAGTATGCTATAGTTTTCTTAAGAACAGATCCATTAATCGAGGAGATATTGAGACTGAAATTTTTTTGGGTCATGGTTTTGCTGTGAAATGGGGCCCTTATAACTCCCACAGTAAACAACAGATTATTCGTATGAAATTTTGTGCTCTTACACACTCTGTTTTACTGAGTAGTATGATATAGTTTTCTTGTGTACAGATCCATTACTTGAGATGATATTGAGAGTAGAAATTTTTTTGGGTCATGGTTTTGCTGTGAAATGGGGCCCTTATAACTCCCACAGTAAACAACAGATTATTCGTATGAAATTCTGTGCTCTTACACACTCTGTTTTACTGAGTAGTATGCTATAGTTTTCTTGTGTACAGATCCATTACTTGAGATGATATTGAGAGTAGAAATTTTTTTGGGTCATGGTTTTGCTGTGAAAGGGGGCCCTTATTACTCCCACAGTAAACAACAGATTATTCGTATGAAATTTTGTGCTCTTACACACTCTGTTTTACTGAGTGGTATGCTATAGTTTTCTTGTGTACAGATCCATTACTTGAGAAGATATTGAGAGTAGAAATTTTTTTGGGTCATGGTTTTGCTGTGAAATGGGGCCCTTATTACTCCCACAGTAAACAACAGATTATTCGTATGAAATTTTGTGCTCTTACACACTCTGTTTTACTGAGTAGTATACTACAGTTTTCTTGTGTACAGATCCATTAGTCTAGAAGATATTGAAATCAGCATATAACTTATAACTCAGTAAAGTGTAGTATATAAGTGAACAAAATTTCAAGCCAATATGTGTTGTTAACTGCGGGTGGTAGTTGTAGGTCAAGGAACATCAATTAGTAGAGCTGCTAAAAAGCTACCAGTCGCTCGAGTTACCCTACTGTACAAACTGAAAGGTAAATCTACAGTCAGCAGACGAATGGAGCCAAGTACAGTACTCCCCTCTGCGGAAGCGGATTTTTTTTAGTTTTGTGGATCACGTCCGGTGCCAGAGCTGGGTTTCCCATCACTAAAAGCCATCTACTGATGAGTGTGGGGCAACTTATTAAAAAACTAGTTATACCGAACCCTTTCAATAATAACCTACCATGTAAATCTTGGTAGAAAGCATTCCGGAACCGTCATCCTATCATTGCAAGAAGAATAAGCGAACTGTTTCTTGCGCCAAAGTAACCAATACTAGTTTGAACGTTTTGTATAATGATGTTTCTCGATAATTGAATGACGCAGATGCCCTAGAATGTTTGAACGAAATTAAAACTCTCCGGTAGGATAGTTGTATAAGGGTTGATCTTCAATAACTGCATGAAAAAGCGTAATGTTGAAAAATATTACATTATTTAGGTAGGCCAATTTAAAAACCGATTGTTATTAATTATGAATAAGACTGATTTTTTTTGTTAAAAATCTAAGTGTTACAGTGATTTAGGTATTTTGAATTTTTTATGTCGTTTCAGGAATATACTTGTTGTCAATCACTAGTCCCACCCCATGTCAAACACTGGTACTACCGAAAATTCGGTATGTCAATCACTGGGTCAATGAAATACTTTAAAAAAAGTAATAATTTTTGGTTGACATAAAAATCGAATTTACTGCTATTTAAATAATAATAGATAATACAATTTAATGGAGCGGCACAATTGTACCAACCTGGAGCCAAAATAACGGAAGATATTCTAAACGAAACTTCAATTTTGTCTTAAGCTCTAAATTACCGGTCCCTTCACCCTATTTGTTTTGTGTGAGTGCTTTTTTAAACTCATTTTTCGATAAAAATTAGCATACGGTTAAAAAAAAACCTTTAGTCTGTTGTTTATTTTAAACTTCTCTGCCATAAACCTATTTATTTCAAACATTATTCTGAACAAAATTATTATTTAACAGTTCTGAGATCTGAGTATATCTATACCGATTTAAATCTTTTAAATCTTTAGATCTTTTAAAACGATTCCTCTTTTTTTTTTGTGATGGTGCGGATTTCAGCCTCGTCAAATTCGATGATAGGTGGGGGTAGAATGGTGCTGATGGGTATGGCTTACAGCTTCGTTGAACTCGATGATTACCCGGTCAGATTTGGAGGTGTTTGGATCTGGCACAATTTAGGTGCGCCAGAACCGCCATTTTCCCTCTACTATCCTAGAAGAAAAGAGAAGCAAAAGTCGGTGACCACTCTCCATTCTTAACGTTAGCAGAGGGCACGCGAGCTAAACCGAGTAACTCCATAACTATGCTACAAGGAAATTAAGCACCAAGTCCCACCAAATACGATAAGTCCTTTTTCACGTAAATATGGATTTTAGAATTGGCACTGAAAACAATTGGTAGGCACCAACAATATTTAAAGTCTTGAAAATAGTTTTCATTTATCAGCTAGAAATAATCAAACCGTCTTCAACAAAGTTAACTAAAGTTAAGCTAGAAGTGTCTTAAAGTAGGGTTATATAACCCTAGCTTATCAGTCTACAACTTATCAGTGCTTCCTGCTAGTCGATAATTTTAATTATAATCCCTTCCTTACAAGATTGAAAACATAAAGAAGTGCGAATCTTCTCAAGAACAAAACTGTTACATAAAGTTGGAATAATCGGAACGATTATATCGATAAAAAAGAAGAAATCTATGACGTCTGAAGGCGGAAAAGAAGGATAGAAAATTTTAAAATATGAATTCTAAATTTTATAGATTTTTTTAATAATTGAATTGTAGAAATTCAAGCAATATTACAGTAAAATTATTATAATTTTTTATGAATAATATTCACTCTGAAGCCCAGCTTCATTCTTTGAACAGGTTCTGCCCCTCATGTTTTGAGATTAAAAGTGTTTGGCCTAAAACAAATTCATTATTTGTAAAGTTTTATTATTTTTTATTACTATTATTACTAGCCATTAATTCTGCCAGACTTCTCTCAATTTATTGCTATAACCTTGTGCCTTTGAATTCCTGACAGGTTTTCTGGCATCCTCTAGAAGCCAGCCATCAGCCAACTCGGTTTGGGGCACCCTAAATTTTGAGTTGGTACAATTTCTACCCTCATAGCTTTTCTTTTTGTGGCCTATATTACATCTAATATTCTGGCTTCATGGCCAGTCCTTCTCAAACTGTCACAAGATTTACTACCACTTTTGCTATATCGGTTTCTAGAAAGAGATCTAAAATTTCGTGATTTGTGCACTAAATCACCCAATACCTTATTCCACAGGTTTTTTTTTTAAGCCTGAATCGCCCAATTTGCCCATCTTTGAGACAACCCATGTTTCTTAAGCGTAGGTTATGATCAGTGTCTTGTAGAGGGACTTTCTTCAGCACTTTTGGTGATCAGCTGATCCAAAATAATACCTGATTGGCTCCATCACTTTTCCTTCAACATCTAGCATGCATTTTTTTCGCCATTGTAATTATCAATCTCAAATAAATGAAAGCAAATACCACTTTTTTTAATTTGGTGCTCCCCTAATGGAATTTATCGTTGAGTGGGAAGAGTATTATTAATTTACTAAAATTGTCACACTATATTTTCAGCTTTCTAAAAATAGTTGAACTAATAGATGAAATAAATACTATGAAGAGAAGTTACGTTAGAAATAACAAAATAAAACCTTCAAAAAACTAGGCTTATTAAAAGTTTTCCTCAATATTTCTCCTCAAATTGACATCGCCAGGATATAATTAATTTGACTAAAATAAAATAGAGATAAATAAAAATAATTATTAATGAAAAGAAGTAACAAGTAGAAAATAAATATGAGATTGTCTACGTCATTCTGCGCAATGGCAATAAATAAATAAATAAAAAAGAAAAAAATTATTAATTAGTACTGGTCTCCTTTATTTCATCTTCTCGCTTCGTTTTCTCTACTTCCAGATGAGAATTGCCCATCTAAATTTAACGCAACCTCATGCCAAACAACAAATAAAGAGAAAGTGAAGAGGAGAAAAAAGGGCCAGCCAAAAGTACAAACAGCCAATTCTCTTCTCTCTTTGTCAAGTCTCCTTTCTTCCCTACATTAAGAACTAAACATAATTACAATGCTGAATGGGGCTTTTTGTAATTGAAGCATCCAAAGAGTCTCGCTCATTCTCACTTTATCACTCGCTTTCTCTTAGCATACAAACGTTCCTCTCTCTTGTCTTGTAAATTAGGGAACATTTAAAAAAAAAAATTCCTCTGCAGCTTAATAATGAGTAGATAAATTGAATAGATTATGTTTTTATACTTATTGCGATGTAATTTTCTATTTTCTACATTATTTTCTCTTCTTTAAATCCTTCTGCCTTTGCTGAGTAATATAATATTTCATTTCTAAACTTGCAAAAGATGTAAATAATCTAACTAAATAAGAATATTTACAAAGTTTTAAGTGAATATTTTCATCAATTTCATTAAGTTTTTAATTAAATTCTTTTACAAATATTATAATCACTCAAAGAAAACAGGTTTGTACTGAATTCTAGGATAGGAGAAATAGTAATATTCATGGGTAAGTAATTGCCTATTTTTTCAGGCGGGCTTTACGTCCAACTACCAATTAGGTGTCGTGGACGGAGGCTACTAGCAAACATACTTTACTGTAAATTTCTTTTATAAACCATTAAATAAAATCCAAGGCCTAAAGACCGGGAATCGAACCTAGTACCACAATACATATTAGCTTCGCAGGTCTCGCCTCTAACCGTTCAGCTACCGTGGCGCCTCTATTCATGAGTAAATTAAGGGGAGAAAAAGAGAAGTAAGTATATCAGGATGGGCCTAAAACAGCAGAGGGAAATCGAAGTAATCTCTTTAAGTTTGGAGGACATTATTAACTAAAGCAAATGGCCAAAATTTTGCTGAATTAGAGTGGAATTAAGAATTGTGGTTGGGTTAAGGCAGCTAGTAAAAATCTAGTGGCTAGCCCTTAAATTTTTTTCTCTTTCTAGAACAGCTTCTAATAGCTCAATGATAAGAAAGTGTTGTTTATAACTAAAGAACCTGGAGAACCAAATGCTGGGGAAAATGTTAATTGCAGATGTAAAGAACCTCTATAAATGTATCTATTACACGGAATCGACTAGAGAGTACGACAAATCAAAATATGCCGAAGGTAAATTTTACACCTCACTGCAGCCGACAATACCCCCCAAAAAAAGGGGGTACACTGACTTCGCAGAAGGTAGAAAGTTCTTCACTACTCTGATCCGACTGCGCTTCAACCACAACTTCTCGCCACACCAGCTCAGCCTATAGGAATATCAGTCCCTCCAATTTGCTCTTGCCCTTCTGACACTATAGTAGACGCCAACCACCTGATTCTAGAATGCACTAGACACCAGGATGATAGGGGACAAACTGTGGAACACAGTTATAAAAGCGAAATGTCCACTTCCTGCCAACCTACATACCATCCTCACAGAACCAACATCCGAAATAGAAACCAACACACAAAAAAAGGAAAGTGCTGGAAATGATATACATATCTAAGACAGAAAACAGTTTAAATTTCATAACAGACATGAACCATTTAAACAACATATATACGCAAACTTACTACAAAATACTTGACAATTGGCAACACTGACTTCCACACAACCTAACACTTTATTACACATAGACCGATCACACTCAGTCCATGAACAGACAAGACAGAAGACACACCAACCCTGAAATGTAATAGTATTACTTTCTAAACTAGGTAAATAATTTTTGTAAATTTCATTTTATTATACATATTCATTTCAATAGAACCATTGTTAACAAACTGTAAATATGTTCCACAGCCCTGAAGATGACCTAGTCCCTAGGTCGAAAGCTCGGCAAAATAAATTTTACTCGACTGAAATGGCAATTATTTTTTCATCCTATCCGAAATATGTTTAGCTATTTTCCACTTCATTACTAAGAACAAAATCAAACTTTAAAAAAAAAATAACCGTAACCAAAAGCAAAAATAACAATAGTACTCATAACACATGTCATTAAATAATACATCAGTACATCTCTGGCTAATCTGCACAGACAGGAAACAAACAAACAAAACTAAAGAACACTATCCGGAGAAAGGTAGTGGACTTTAAAAAAAACTCAGGGTGCCTCTAATACTTTTTTTTGGACACATTCCATTAGCATTTAATCGTGCAACAAACTACAAAGATCTTTTCATTGAAACAGTATTACCAGTCTTCTGTTTTGAAATTTTGGCTAAAGATTGAATCCTTATCAATATTAAAGGACATAAGTCCATATTCACTGTAACAGGACTTTAAAACCCCAGCCCTCCTACCCCCAAAAGTGGCCTTGATCGATTGTTACCAGTTAACGTTTCAAAAAACAGGAACATTGGAAACAGATACAGTATTATTTTTAACATTTCAAAAATATAATTTACGTATTTATTAATTTATTAATTAAGGCAATAGCCGAGCGGTTAGAGGCGAGACCTGCGAAGCTAATATATATTGTGGTACTGGGTTCGATTCCCGGTCTTAGGCCTTGGATTTTATTTAATGGTTAATAAAAGAAATTTATAGTAAAGTATGTTTGCTAGTCGCCTCCGTCCACGACACCTAGTAAATGGTAGTTGGACGTTAAGCCCTGCCTGAAAAAATAGGCGATTACTTTACTTTACTTTACTTTATTAATACTGTACAGGAACAGCTGCATTACCTACGACTGTAAAGCTAGACGCTAATGCTATAATATAAAGCATCCAGTTTTTCAGGTGCCAACCAGTTCAATATTAGGGATAATTTGAGCGATTAAAGTTAATTTAAATATTGGAAATGATTCTGTTTCATTAGCGCTCACTTGAGATCAGAATATCTTATTAAATCAGCCACGTCCTGTCCAATATCTGTCTAATTAGAACTTATACCCTTTCAATTAGTTCAGTAAAATATAGCGTGTTGTACGAATGAGGGATATTTTTCTGTATTATATATTATTAGTCTTCTTCCACTAACTCCCGGCACCCCAACTGTCTAATGATATTAGATGGCCAGTGGATTGAGTAATGTTGATGTAGTTAATGATTAAGCTAGCAGCATCATGATAATTAAAAGTAATGTTTAGTAATTCTAATCTTGTCCGACAGAGTTGTTACTTTGTTTTAGATGTATAAATACTTGAAAATAAATTGAGAATCAATAAAGAGAAAACTAAAATTTGGTCAAATTTCGAATTGCACAGCAACATACTTGTAGCTGGTGAAAATGAAGCCCCCAATAGATTTGTGTTTTAGTTAGGATCTTTCTTGTTGTTTTTAATTGTGCTTATCTAAAGAGATAATGAGAAATTTGAGAACCATGATTGACTTTCTAGTGAGAGATGATTGGAGAAATTGGAGAAATTAGGCAACTAATCATAAAAAATAAAAGCTAAAGATGTAGAAATAATTAATTTTTGTTGCTTGTAAGTTTGAAAACAACTAATACTGATAGAAAACCTGCAATTGTTTTGTTCTCTTTAAAACTCTCCAATCAATTAATTGTACAGACTAACACAAACATTTTGGGAATACTCAGAAACTGGTAGTGAGACAAATCCCTTCTAGTTTTAAACTTTAATCCACAGGAGTTAAAAATCAACGCTTGAGAAGATAACCAATGATCCACAACCAGAAGTAAGCGGTAACACATAGGATGATTTAGCTACCATAGATAAACTTCACTTTAATCGCATTTAAAGTGCACCACAAAATCCACGTTTACGGTTCTTCCTAAAAAATAATTTATAGTGGGAAGAATAAAAGTTTAAAAAGAGTAAAGTTCTAAAATGAACATTTATCAGTGAGAGGTTGTAATTCAACAGACCTGAATCTTATCAGTAATTCAAGTAAAAAAAAAAATTATGGCTTTTACATAAACATACGCATAAAATTTAAGTAATATGATAAGGCTTTGAGTAAAAATACAAATAAATAAAGAAGCTAGAAGAGAGAGAATTTCGTATTATGTAAATTTTGTTAGAAGCCTGTAGAGGATGTAAAAAGAGTGTGGCCACTAGACAGGATTCAGCATTGAAGATAAATTTTGCTTGAAGAGGAAAATTGAAGAAAAATGCTAAAGAATTTTCATCAAGAAATGTATATCATTTCAAGGAGGCTCTTCTTTTAAAGATTCATATCGATAAAGCAAAATTTAAAAAACTCTACTTTTAGTTTTTCTTAAGTAACTATCAAGTTTTTTATTTAGAGTCCAATTATAAGATGATAAAGTTTATAGTCTGGTACAATAGTGAATGCACTAATCAGCGTAATTAGTTAAGAAAGTGCTTGAAAACAGCGTAAAAAGTGTCATTATTTTGAAAACGATAGGGCTCTATATAGACGAAACGTTTAGGTTATAATGGTTCCATTTTGTTAAGATTTGCTAATGTAAATATGTTCGCTGATTGAGATGCTACACAGCGTGTTCGTCGCATTACCGATTCTCTCAAGATGACTGGAACATCAAATTTTGTCAAAAGCTTGGTGATTCTCAAAGCGAAACAATTCGTAAGATTCAGCAGGTGTTTGGAGACGAAGCGATGGGTGTAACACAAATTAAGGAGTAGTTCAACCGTTTCAAAAATGGCCGCACATCAGCGGAGAGTGACCAGCGTTTTGGCAGGCCCCAGACTGCTCGGAGTGCAGCCGTTGTTGAGACTGTGCGAAATTTGGTGATGGCAGATGGTCGCTTGACCGTGCGGGAGATTGCCCAAGAGGTTGGAGTTAGTGCAACTTCAAAACGGAGGTCCTTTTGTTCCAGCGACAACAACTTGGTCCACTCTCCGCTGATGTGCGGCTATTTTTTGTAGCGGATGAACCACTCCTTAATTTGTGTTTCACCCATCGCTTCGTCTCCAAACACCTGCTGAATCTTACGAATTGTTTCGCTTTGAGAATCATCAAGCTTTTGACAAAATTTGATGCAGTGCCTTTGCTCATCACGTTCAATCATCTTGAGAGAATCGGATCCGGAAATCGGAGAATCGGTAATGCGACGAACACGTTGTGTAGCACCTCACTCACCGACCCACAGGCAGCGACTGACGCGCTGGAAGGCGGTCACAAAATTCACACATGCGGATGAAGGTGTCTTCCTTTACTGAGTACAGTGGCGCCGCGCTATCGTCTTTATTTTGCGAGGGAAAAATAAAGGTCGGATACTTTTTAGACAGACCTCGTATAATCAAAATATTTTTCGTGCATTTCGGTCGATTTTATTATAACTTAACTTTATTTTTATTAAGTAAAGTAAAAGTAAAGTAGTGCAGGCAGTCTTTACCTCCAACTTACCAAATTAGGAGTCATGGACGAATCATGGAAGGAAACATACTTTGCTATAAATCTCTCATATTA
The DNA here is from genome assembly GCF_049639745.1 of Rhodnius prolixus. NCBI lineage: Eukaryota > Metazoa > Arthropoda > Insecta > Hemiptera > Reduviidae > Rhodnius > Rhodnius prolixus. The sequence continues at coordinate 10,184,333 of NW_027411634.1, read as the reverse complement.
ATCATTAAATAAAATCCGAGGCTTACACTGGGGTTCGAACCTGAAACCGCAACACATATTAACTTTACGGGCCTCTTAACTTTATTGTATTTCATTATAACTTAATTTTTTTTTACAATTTGTTCAATACATACTTCTTATAGTGGCATTATTGTGCGCTGATTTTTCTAGGACTCAGCGCTACAATCAGAGAGGTGTCCTCTATGAGAGGAATCGGTTTGATCGACGTAGAGGATTGTCGGACTTGTGCAGTTCTTAGGGAAAAATTTAGATTGCGAGAAAGAATTAGAATCACGGTAACAAACGGAATTTTAAGTTAATTGTGAATGATAGAATTGGAGACTCAGTAGCAAGAGTTGACAATTTGACGAAGGACTTTAACTTGAAAGAATTTGATTCTTTAGATACTGAATGGTTTTGCGAAGCACCATAAGTTAGACTCTTTAAGTCCATATTTGTAAAGAGTTAATTTGATTTATGTTTCTTTTTTTACCATTCCCAGCTGATCTCCATCCTAACAGACGTCGTAATTCTCCAAAAAAGTCTATTTAATACCAGTCAATGGTAGGTTGTTGATGTTTAAGAGATGGCAAGTTTTTATAAGTAATGTGGAACTTAATATGTTGACATTTGTTTTAGTTCTGTCATATTTCCCATTTTCAGCATCAAAAAAGAATAAAATGAGTCCTCAGGAGGAGTTTTTGGTTTCGAATTCCCAATTTAAGAATTATTTTAATATTTCAGTGAAATACGAGCTTATTTATAAATAAATTTAGAAGAGATTCCATATATTTAAAAACCCCAGTATTCAGAAAGTTTATTCAAGATATATAATTAATTATGTAGAGACTAACATGTGTCAAAAACAGGTTGGCCAACATACTAGATTTGTGTTTAATATAAACAGATTTACTCATATGTAAATATATATTATGTATATACATAACATTATAATATGTAACAAAGTTAGGAACTTATAAAATCATATAGTAGAGGTAACGTTAAACCTATACTAAATCTGTGAAGGGTTAAACCATTTCTGGGAGAAATTTAACCAAAACCCTTTTAGCCCTGTAGCAAGTATATAATTTTCCGCCTTATTTTATGTAATATAATTAAGCTGTCCGACAGGCTGATTCCTTCATGTTTTCATCTAATCTATTAGGCTTAATAAATTAAGCCAAATATAGGAATAATCCCAAGTATAAGTAATTTTTCTTGGAGCAGTAAAAAATTATGAAATTTTTATTAATTTCTGTAACTTTTCTGGGTTTACAAAAAAAAGATTTTGTCATTTAGAAATGTCCAAGAGAAGTCTATCTATTAATTGTAATTAACACAGAAATCCTTTTAACTGTTTCAAAGGGAAATATACTTCTTTTGATACTGCAGACGTCTTAGATCAATTACATTTATTTAGGAGGGCATCAGAACTAACCTAGGTGTACGAGGAGCTTAAAATTTCTTTGCCTGGAAGATAGTGTGTTCTTTCTAAAAAAGGTTTTTGTTTTTTTTTTATTGATTCCTTCAAAAGGTGGCCAAATTTTTTCGCCTCCTGATAGTCAGTTCTATCCTTGTTTTTTAGGAAATATAAAGGATAAGTTTTCCAAACAGAAAGAAAAGTCAAAAGAATAAATATATTAGAGTAGCTGCCCCAAGATAATTATTAGGTAAAGAGAGCTATGTAGCCCAAAATGAGATCTTCAATTATTGTGGGCTAGTAAAATAATGCCTATTTTTTTTCAGGCGAGCTTTACGTCTATCAATTAGGGGTGACGAGGACGGAGGCGACTAGCAAACATTACTTTATTATAAAAAGTTCTCTTATTAAACATTAAATAAAATCGAAGGCCTAGTCCGGGGATCGAATCTACTAAACCAACAATACATCTTAGCGTTGCGGGTCTAGCCTATAGCCCCTTAGCTAACATGGCGCCTGTATTGTGGACTAATTGTTGCTGTAGTGCAGTGTCTGTTAAAAGAACTGTTCAGACTGACCAAGAGCGCACTATAAGTTCAGCTACGAAATTCTGCAATTGTTTTTTTGGAAATATGTAAGTCCCTTTTATAAGTGTGATGGTTTTTTTTTTTTTGCATTTATTTATGCTACAATCAGTAGTAACAGAGTGACATTAGTAATCATAAGTAACAGTGACAACAGAACAGAGTAACATTGAATAACAGAAGTATACGAGTGGAGAAGTTACCCAGTGGTAACACTCCAAAATATTGGATGGTTAGTCACTCTCTTCACTGGAGAGGAGATCAAAAGGCCACTGTCTTTTAAGACGTCTTGTCGGGTTGTCAGGAAGAGTTCTAGAAGAAAGATTTTGTGAGCTAGAGGATTGATATGAGATTGCAGGCTGAAGTGGAGTATTCTGTATCTTGTTTTAGCATTTAGCAACTTGTGTGACAAAAGGAATGTTAAGGTCAGTGTGTATAGTTAGGTTGGAGATATAAAAAGGAGCGTGTACAATAGTTTGAATCCTTTGGAGATTGGAGCGTTTGGTTGAACCCCACAGCTCTATTCCATACGCCCAGAAGGGTTTCAAAATAGAAGTATAAATTAGTCTTTTGTTGTCCAGAGAGAGAGTTTTGATCTATCATCCAAGAGTCTTTTAAGTAGTCGATAGCGTCTGTTCAGTTCTGTTCATTTTAGTTTAGTGTGGGGGTTCCAAGAAAGCCTTCGGGTCTAAGTAAAGCCCAAGGTAGCGGGCAACGTTCACCTCTGGTAGAGGTGTTAGGTTATATCGTAGAAGACTGGGGGAAGAATAATGCGCCGAAGAATGAAGGTGATATTTTGAGACTTCGTTTCATTAAGTTTAATAGCCCATCTCTTGAACCACTGTTCTAATGAGGAGAGATGAGAGTGTATTGTGATGGTAAAATTTATGAATTGAACGTTTTCTATTTCAAATTATAAGTAAATTTATTCCTAAATATGATTATTCAATTGTTAACACATACGTCACCAGATCTCTTTGGAGAACTATCCAGTAATACTATAAATAAGTGATTAGAAAAATAAATATTTTAATATTTTTAGGAACAACTATAAATACCAAAGTATTACATCACAATTCATGCACGGAGGTTCTAATCTTCTTGGGGCTATTCAAGAAGTTGGTCAGAATAATTAGTGCTTGAATCTTAACTTAAAAACAAAAATGCCCGATTAAAAAATATTTAAAATGAACTAAAAAAAAATAAAACAGAATCCTTACAAGATTTATGAAAGTTAGAGCTATAAAAGTAGAGGAAGAGTAAAGAAAGATGTGGTTAAAGGTGAAACGATTTACAGTACAAAAAAAGATAAGAGGAACAAAACAAGAAGTGGAAGAGGGCAAAGAGAGATAAGTTTTATAAATATAAAGGCAGACTTACAGATCTAAAACAGCTTCCACATAACATTCTGTTCAAAGTCTGGGAAGAGTTACAATGTAAAGAATGTACCAAGAAAACGGGGTAAGATGCCATCTCATGGTCCATCTAACCTTTATAGACCACACTTTGGAGGGAACAAGAAAAAAAAGAAGAAGAATTTAAGAAGAAAAAAGAATCCTATTTCTCCTATACACTAGCCACGAAACTCATCTAAACATTTTTTGGACCTAAGACCTTTAAAAAGTTACCTTTGTTCAGGGAAAAATTGAATTTATCCGAATGAAATTTAACTAGACAATTATGTGATAGAAACACAGATACTGTTTGTATGCTTTTTGATTCATTTAAGTTTTTAGGCACGAGCGGAATATTGTGATTTGATTAGGGAGGCTGAAGGGCTGAAATAGAATAAAAATTACTAACAAAGAGTATAATGGTTAGCATTAACACTAACTTAAGAAGGATTGTTAAAATTACAATAACTAAGTAGGGTAAACTAATTACAAACTATTACTATAAGAATTGGGCTAAACTGAGTGACGAGTAGAGTGACGTCGTGATGAGAGTGTACGAATGAATCCTCAGCTTGTGAATGCAATGCCCTGAATGCGATAGAATGCCCCGAACGGTGGTCTGGCGTCCTTATACACCCTGATGCTAGGGTAGCTTCTATTGTTCTGAACTAAATACAGACTATTATTAAAAGAATTGGCCTAAACTGGATGACGAGTAGGTAACTTCGAGAAGAGAGTGTAAGAATGAATCCTCAGTGAGTGAATGCAATGCTCTGGATGCAGTTGAGTGTCCCGAGCGGAGGTCTAGCACACACTGATGATTTGGTAGCTTCTATTGTTCTGAACTAAATATAAACTATTTCTAAAAGGATTGGCCTGAACTAGGTGACGAGTAGAGTGACGTCGTGAAGAGAATGAATCCTCAGTGAGTGAATCAGGTTAACGCTCCTTCTTAATTGAAACTAGACTGCACAGTCTAGTTTAACTATTAGGTTTGGCCACCATTTCTTTTAATAAAGAGAGAGAAGGACCCTATTTTGAGGAGATCGAGCATGGGGTAATACAAATTTCCAGGAGCAGATTCTAGGACAATGTTCCCATTCGATTCATCATTCATCTCGCCTTTATGATATAAGATCTTTTGCTTTTCTAAATGAACTAAACATTCGGAGAGAAATATCAATACTTCTTTCAGGAGGACTGAGAAGGAAGTAAAAAATAGTCAAGTTACGGCTTGTGCACTTACAACAGGAACTTTTATTGCTGAAATAAAAAAGATGACTCAATAAAGATCCAACTTTATGGTTAATATCGAACAATTTCTAAAAGGAAATTCAAAAGAAAATGATCATTAAATATGTGTAAGTTAAATGGGAAAACTAGAGTGTATTTCACAGTTAAAGTGGTGGAAAAGCGATTGAAAAGCATGAAGTGGAATTCACCTTATCAGCAGCACCAATAAATTTAGTTACAATCATTTATTCAAGCAAGTAATGATATTTATTGACTAGTAAAGGTGGAGGAAAAAAATGGCCTCCAGGTATGTGATGGTAAAAACATAGGCAAATAAGAAAGATAGATGGGTGCATTTTATGATATAGGTAGATATAAATTCGGGGTTGCCAATATGGGCCAAGAACATGTCGTCTAAATATTGACTCTGCCACTACTTCAGCGTATTGAGGACATGTTCATCTAAACTGCTGAATTAGATTAGATTAGACTAGGGCGGCCTCAAGGCCAACGCCACTGCGACCCCTTTGGATCTATTGTGGCTCCCCTCACTTTAAAGCTCACCCTCCAGACCTGTCCTTTTAATCAGACTCTTAATGCTGGAGAACGACTCTTGGGTAAAGCTCTCACAGGCCTTGGTTTTTCCTCCCCGAGAAGAAACATCCTTAGCCAGACAAGCCAAAACTGCTGAATTAAAAAAAAAATGATAAAAATATTTACTATTATTTTAGGTATTGCGATATTTGAGATGACATCCGTTTTGTAGTCTACTGAATCCATAAAAAAATGGTTTTCACGAATTGTCAAGACATAAGGCATTAAATGCTAACGTGGACTAAGACCTCCAGATCTGGGTTGACAAAGAAATAGACTAAGAAGTTTTTTTACCCTTTCTGTATGTAATTTAGATTTTTTTTTTTTTTTTTTGGCACTACAGCCCTTGAAGGGCCTTGACCTCCTTAGTAATTTGCCTCCAGCTCTCTCTATCTGTGGCCTTTCTTCTCCAATTCCTCACACCAAGCCTTCTGAGGTCTCCTTCCACATCCTCCAACCATCTCTTTCTAGGTCTTCCCACTTTCCTTCTTCCTTCTGGCCAATTCCGGAAAAGCTTTTTCAGTGCTCGATCCTCGTCCATTCTTTCCAAATGTCCCAGCCATGCCAATCTTTTGCTCCTTACCTCGGCAACCAAATCCGGCGATGCAAACAATTCTTTCAGCTCCGTGTTACTTTTTTTCTTCCACGAGCCATTTATAAGATTTGGCCCGTAAATCTTACGTAACACACGCCTTTCCCACTCAAAAAGTTGATTCAGTATCCAAGTTTCCGAAGCATAAAGAACTATCGGTCGGATAACTGTCTTGTAGACGTTTATTTTATGTTTTCGAGAGACATTTCTGGATTTAAGGATTTGTTTAAAGCAAACATGCACCTACTTCCGGCCGCCAACCTCTCTTTAATTTCTTTTCTGACGTCCATTTCTCTAGTGAAGATGGCACCCAAGTATTTAAAAGCTATGTAATTTAGATGTTATGGAAAATTAGGGCGTCCAATTTGTATTTTTTTTTTTTTTATTTAAGGCGCGTCAACATCTAAGGTTATTGGCGCCCGGAGCTTTTTTCAGTGCACTGCCGGCCTCCGGACAGTGTTCTTTCGTTACAGACAACACTGTCCATCACCAGACAGTGAGCTGTAAGAAGCTCCTAGGAAGAGAAAATCTAAGGGTCAGCTGCTGGATTCGAACCCGGGACCTCCGCGTGGGAGTCCAGTATGCTAACCTCATAGCTAATCCCTTCCCTTCCAATTTGTATTGTTATGCAAAATATAGAGCTATTTGTTCAGCCAAAACGCACGTAAAATGGAAATCATCTATATAAGGAATGTTTCATAGAGGAACGGATTATTGGACTGTCTTATTAATATATTATAATATTTAAGTAAAAATTACAATATTAATAATAAAATGGATATAAAAAAGACAGTTGATTGTAAAAAATAAATATAAATATATATGTTTTATGGATAGAATACTCGTAAAATCTTTAAATTCGGAAAAGTGCTTCAAATACACCAATCAAGACACCATAATTATTATATAATTTAAAAGTTAATTATTCATAAAATTCATTTTATATAATAAATAAAACAAAACCTGATTCGCTACCTCACTATTCATTGTCTTATTAAGATTAAATAAAGAGGCAAAAATAATTTTGCGAATTTGAGTAGAAAAAAGCTTTGATAAACTATTTTATCTTCTACTTGAACATGAGATTCCTTAAATCATGAGCTCGAAGGAGGACTTCTGCCCTAAAGTATCTCTAGATTGCATTAAAAGGATCACAAAGCTCTTTGTTTTTGTTCCTAATGTTCGTAGGGCACATTATCCAAATCCAGAACTAAATTTATTTGCCTAATTCAGGCCAAAAAAAGGAGCCTTAATTTTCTCCCTTTAATGGGGGGAGGGGAATCCAAGTTATTTTTTACTTCCATTCATTAGGAAGGTAGATTTAAGGTTATATAGATCGCAGATTAGGAGTGTCAACAAAACTAAATCCGCAAATAAGATCTATTGTAGATTCTTTAAGTATTCATTTTTTTCCCCGTAGAAAAGTGAACTCTATTGAGTGTTGCAAAATATGAGAGTCCGTGATTTTGGTGGTGAGCTAGAGATAGCTACTGGACAGAAATAATTACACCAATTAGCTACCTCTAAAGAATCCTGTGTACATTTTGCAATAAGATTTGGTGTATTTTTTGTTTTGTTCTTGCGAGGATGCCAAGTTCTTTGAAAAAATGGTATGTCTTAAATTCATTTTTGGTTTAAAAACTAAAAATTCAAATTTAGAAAGACTGATTGGCATTTTAGACATTCTAAAATTGTTTATAATGTGAAGAAATGTGCAAAGTATAAATTCTAAACTCTTTGCTCTTCCCACAAGAAATCTAGCTTTTATAAAACTCAAAAATATTTCAAAATATCCAAAATAGATTGTCCCCCCCCAAAAAAAATGGTGTTTATTTCTGAACTTGGGGCTCTGAATTTGGAATATATGGAGGCTTTTCGTGAAAAACCTATTCAAAAACTTAAAAGTTAATTTTTTAATATTTAAAATTTTCTATCCAGTTAAAAATCAATCAATGCTTTTAGTAAAAAGTAAACTAATGCCTATTTTTTTTCAGGCAGCCTCTCCAAGTTTTCATATTAACCATTAAATAAAATCCTAGGCCTAGACTCCGAGAATCGGATCCCAGTACCACAATGCCATATTAGCTTTGCAGTTCTCGCCTCTTAATTGCTCGGCTACCGTGGTGCCTCCGTGCTTCTAGTATAGGGTAAAGTCGGGTGAGATGGCCAATCGGGTGAGATGGGCCAACAGCCGAAATTTAACCGAAATGTCGTCCGACGGCGCTGCGTGACCTCTCAAGTGATGAACATTCATGTCTGGCTACAGTGAGTTTATTTTGGTTCTGCGTCAAAGCATTATTAATTAACTCAGAGAATAAAAACATTATCTTCTCAACAAAAAAATTTATGATAGTTACATACTGCGTGCTGCAGCGAATGTATGTGTCGAAATTTTAGGGGTTGTTTTCTACATATTAGGTAAATACAATATACATTAATGAATCCTAACCTCTAAAACTGTTAAAAATTATGCGTTGTGTTTTGTTTATCATGATGGCCATCTCTTCCTAGCATTCGGGACAGATGGCCATACCAACAGTAGGGATAGATGGCCAATTATTTTTACTCTTTTTTTGTTGTAGTTTGGCTCTATAGTTTTGTTTATAGTTTACCTCTGTGGTAGGACGGTACACTGTACAAAGTACAATTTCGAAGTAGGTGAACATGTTTTATATATTAATGAAGTATATTTTGAGAACACTTCTCTCATCTCCATAGAACAAACCAGACAAGCAATTTTAAAGAGTAAATACGCTTTTTAACGTCAAAGAATATTGTGCTCCAGGCCCCATTGTAGAAAAACAAAATTAGAAATAATCCAATGAAAAAACAGTTTGATGTGAAAAAAGATAAAGATTAAAAAAATATGGGGGTAGCTAAAAATGTTTAATCGATTTAATACTTTTTATATTCTCTTTATTTTCCAAATTAATCTGATGGACCAATAGAACATTAGAACGATTTTACGTTGTAACCACTCCGTAGCAGCCCTCTTTTTTTAATGAACAAATGCTATTACTTTACTGTACACATTATATTAATTGCATTTTCTTTTTGTTTTTGTTTTTTTTTTTAGTGTTCACGTTCTGGAAAATTGAAACTCTATGGGGAGGAAAACAGCGAAAACCCTGGGAAAAGACATTCAATTTTATAAAATTATAATGAACGTTTATAATAATTTTTTATTGTTTTAATATATATACTCGTATTTTGGAGTAAACACAAACTACATATATGAATTTTTCTTTAAGAACTTGTTTAAAATATTTCCTAACATTTTCTTACAATGTTTCAGACAGATCAGAAGTAAATGTTTAAAGTGCAATTTGTAACCTTTGACTTCCTCATTTAAAGACAGCCTACTTTAAAAAATTGACTACTGGTCCATCTAAAAGAGTTTTCATTGAATTTAAACAACTTTGAGTGCTCGTGAACTTGTTTTCTTGCAAAACAAACCTAATTTCTCACACGAAGATAAAAAGAATCCTGGAAAATGATATACCGTTAGAAAGCCCACATTAGACAAGGAAACTTTTATAAAAAAGTGCCAGCACCTAGGGTCTGATAATGATCCCCATAAGGGCCTAATGAGTTTACTTCAAAAATTTCGATTACTTTTATTTTTCCAGTATCCAGGAAGAAGATTGAGGCTGTTTGGAGAATAATGTTTGCTTCGAAATGGTGTAAATTTTTTAGAAAATTTATCTCTGTCTTTCTATCCGTATCATCAGAATCGAATTCGGACTAAAACTTTCTTGAGTAATAAGATTTTTATTGCAAAAAAGTAGTCTTTAGACAACAAATTTAATGTGACGTAACTCAAGTACAGTGGAAAATATGAAGTTGGCAATACTTACTGGTTAACCCTGTATAACTACACTTCTCACATACGCAGATGACACCGCCTTATTGTCCACTAATCATGATCCTGTACTTGCTCACAGAAATCTGCAGTCACATCTCTCCTCCTTAGAACAGTGGTTCAAGAGATGGGCTATTAAACTTAATGAAACCAAGTCTCAAAATATCACCTTTACTCTTCGTCGCATTACTCTTCCTCCAGTCATCTATAACCTAACACCTCTACCAGTAGTAAACGTTGCCCGCTACCTTGGGCTTTACTTAGACCGAAGACTTTCTTGGAACCCCCACACTAGATTTAAAAGAACAGAACTGAACAGACGCTATCGACTACTTAAAAGACTCTTAGACAACAGATCAAAACTCTCTCTGGACAACAAAAGACTAATTTATACAGCTATTTTAAAACCCATCTGGGCGTATGGAATAGAGCTGTGGGGTTCAACCAGACGCTCCAATCTTCAAAGGATTCAATCTCTACAATCTAAAATTCTTCGAACTATTGTAAACGCTCCTTTTTATGTCTCCAACTTGACTATACACACTGACCTTAACATTCCTTTTGTCACACAAGTCGCTAAAACAAGATACCGAAAACTCCACTTCAACCTGCAATCTCATATAAATCCTCTAGCTAAAAATCTTTCTTCTAGAACTCTTCCTGACAACCCGACAAGACGCCTTAAGAGACAGTGGGGCCTCGTGATCTCCTCTCAAGTGAAGAGAGCGACTAATAGCCTGTTTTGGAGTGTTACCACTGGGTAACTTCTCCACTCGTATTCTTCTGTTATATGTTGTTACCCTGTTATCACTGTTACTTATAGCGCTAACGCGCTGATTGTAGCAAAAATAAACGCAAAAAAAAAAAAAAAAAACCCTGTATAAATGTTTATTGCGTATCATTTGAAACACGGAGCTGTCATTCTACCACCAAAAAGGTAGAGGAAAGTAGATCCTTTGTCTGTTTAAGTTTATAAACTAAAGAAAATGAGAGAGGCGAAAGATAATTAAATTAAACTCGTAGATTAATTGGTCGTTAAAGTTAAACCTAAACATGAAAAAAAAGGACTAGTGCTAATTAGACAGGACAAAAATGGAGAAAGACAAAAAAGTAAATTGGTTTGCTTCATCAGTAAATAATGTTGAACAGTATTTATTGTTAATTTAAATTTAATGGCGATTTAGTCATGTAGAAAAAGATATTTAGGAAGCTCAAAATGTTGGGGGTTGGTGGAGCTGGTAGGGGTGAGGGTGGGGGGGTTGGTATTCTGAGTGCGAGAGAAGATATGATAGAGCTTTGTTTAAAAACCATGATGGCCGCGGCCAGAATAATGGCAGGAGCAGTGCTAGAGCTACCGACGGGGGAGCTTACTGAACATTAGTAATTCCAAACACAAAAACCTACCATACTCTGGAAAACATAAAGATTAAAATGAACTCTCGTTTAACATGGTGGTCCACCTCGTCTATAACACGTACAATACATACTATACTCAGAAAGAAAAATAAACATACACATCTACAAAACTTATACACTGTGTGAGTTGCTGGAGCTGGAGCTTTTGGTACTAGTTTTTGGACAGTATTTGGATGTGATGTAATTGAGTTATTATATGGTCACATAGTACAGGGGGAAAAAAAGGGTGAGGGAGCCAGAAATAGAAATATTTGAACAACGCTAACAAGTTCTTTAGTCAAATGGGTTATTTAAAAATGATTTGTAGAGCTTATGATTCTGACGTGGCCTATGACCTAGTTATAGCTTCAACTGAGATTTTTAATTCCATAATGGAATATTCAGAATGAATAATCAACTCTAGTACTGTGAAATTAGGTGTCTAGAATGAAGTGAAAAGGCTACTTAAAAACAGTTTTTCCTACAAACGGAAACAAGATCGATTAATCGTGAATATAGGCGGCCAGTAATGGAGTAACCTGCGTTTTGTTGACAATATGATAATAAACCACGAACATTGAGGGTATAAGAAGATGAATTATAAAGTAGGGTTGTCAAACTCAATTAAACCACAGGCCACTTGTTGCAAAAGGCAAGATTCACGCGGGCCACAACATGTTTACAAATTTTTCCTTTGCTTTCCTATATCTGGATTCAGAGACTGAGAGCAGGCAATCTTCATTAAGGCGCAGATAGGTGTTTATCCAGTCAATCTTGATCTGAATGCCGTTTTATTTAATTTCATACACAAGGACGTACTCCTTAAAATAACACAAAAATTTGTACAGGAAATAAGAATATATTTTGGTAATTTTAAAACCGTCTTTTAAAACCGAATCATTCTGGAATTCCACTGTGAGTGGCAGACATATCGCTTATAAATGTCGCCGGAAGTAGCCACCGCGTTTATACAAGCCCTCAGGCCCTCCAGGAAAGGCCCTGGGCCACGTGTATACTCGGTCTTCAGTAGTTAAAGGGTTAACAAGGAATTGGTGTATACGGTATTGCCTCAATCTCCCATAAGCGATATTATCTTAATAACTATTTTTTATATTTTCATTTTATTTCAGTACAGTAAACATTTTTGGATATTTTTGGGAATTGAATTCTTCGTCTTTTAAAAGCGAAACATTCCGCAATTCCAGAATATTTCCAAATTTATATTATTTATTTATTTATTTATTCAAATTTGTACAAAGGTAAAACCTGTTACAAATGGAGTTCTGCTACTTAGTACTATGACAAATATTCCTAATATAATATATTAATCACAACACAAAAAACCAAAAGCCGGAAACTTAAAATAAATTAAATAAAATTAAATAAACAGAAACTTAGACCATATCAAAAAGAAATTATAACTGATCACTCATTTAGAACAAAGGCTCTTAATTTCAATACATTTTCAAGAAACTTATAGATACGATATATTGTATGTTCAAAAGGAGTATTAAAAAACAGATTTGTAAATTCAGAACTGGCATCGTTTTCTGCAGTTATATTTAATTGCTTTCTAAATAGCTTGTATAATGGACACTTTATAAATATATGTGTAATAATTTATATACAGGGTGTTCATTTTAAGACGGCACAAATGCATTTCATGTTTAAACGGTTAATCTGAGCTAAAAATGGTTGAGGTAAAATTTGTTGGTCGTCGCATCTAGTTTCAGAATATGTGACTTGATTATAGATTCCTGCCCCGCATACGCGGCTGACGCGCGACCAAAAGTAAGGGATCGCAGTTGACCCGTATTTTCATATACACAGTTTTAAAGAGTATAAAAAGTTATGAAAGAAACCGGAAACCTCAATTAGATATCTTCAAAATTAAAGGTGCAAAGCCATTTCAAAATCTGGTATTTATTAATCATACGAGGGTCGTTTGAAAAGTCCGTGCAAAAATAAAAACTACTTAATTTTTTGGGGTAAACCTTTTTTATTTTTCAACATAGTCTCCTTTTAGGCTTATACACTTCGTCCAACGCTGCTCTAGTTTGTTGATCCCTTCCGAATAATAGGATTTGTCCAAGTCTGAAAAATAGCCATTCGTTTCTGCAATCACCTCCTCGTTTGAATAAAATCTTTTTCCCACCAGCCATTTCTTCATATTGGGGAACAAATAGTATTCCAAGTCTGGAGAATAGGGGGGATGTGAAAAGAGTTGGAACCCTATTTCCTTAATTTTGCGACCACAACTGCTGAGGTGTGAGCTGGTGCGTGGTCGTGATGGAAAAGGACTTTTTTGTGGGCCAATCGTGGGCGTTTTTCTTGCAGCTCGGTTTTCAAACGGTCCAATAACGATGAATAATATGCACCTGTAATAGTTTTACCCTTTTCCAGATAGTCGATGAGGATTATTCCTTGTAAACTTATAAACTGTTCTAATCGAAGGTGCAGAGTCACCATAATGTTTATCAAGCTTCTCTTTAGTCTCCTCAGGCGTTTTGCCTTTCATAAAGTAGTGTTTAATCAACACACGAAATTCTTTTTCGTCCATTTTTTGAAAATCACTCGACTTCCTCGATTCAAACGAATGCCAAACACAAAGAAATAGACCGATCTGGCTGAAACTTGGTGTGTGTTCTTCCAAGAGATGCTACTAACTAAACATAACCTCGATACGCGCCAGTAGTGCTACCTCTCTGACTTTGCACGGACTTTTCAAACGACCCTCGTATTTTTCCTCTACCAATGTTTGCTCAGATTAACCGTTTAAGCATGAAATGCATTTGAGCCATCTTAAAATGAACACCCTGTATAAGTGTTAATAATAAGTATACAATTAAAACCGATCTTTTTTTCTTTTTTTTTTTTTTTACAAGAAAACCGGTTTTCGAATTCCAAAATTTTCTTTAAAAAACCCGGTTTATAGAACCCGAGAAACCCTACTCGCGACCAGTTAGCCGAATAATAAGAACATCCTTCGAATTCACTTCATTCCGTTCTTAGTATTAACCGATTTATGGTAATCATACCCTGAATTTTTTTTTATTTTCACATTCTCCAGATTTTACTATCAGATTTGCATATACATATCATGCATTTGCGAATGATAAGCGTAAAAAAAAGCATGATTAAGTTATCATGATTACTGCATTTCCTTTGTACAATTTGAAGTTCTGGGAGAGAGATTCCGAGAGAGATAGATTCAGGATTCAGGGAGAGAACTACTTGAAGTAAGATGCACTTTGTTTTTAACAACATGACCTTTAAGCCCTTCCTTTCCCGTCCTCTGGCTTCTTTGTGGCTAACAACAGCAACTAAGTACAAGCAGTTTGAATGGCACCATCAAGTTCAACTCCTTACCTTTAACGGACATACCAAAACTTTTACAACTAGACATTAACGTTGCCAGTGCGAAACGACCTCAGACTGCTAAGCAGCACACAAAACTAAAGTAACTGTTAGCATAGATTTCCAGAGAGAGAAAGAGAATAGAAGATGCTGAATGTTTAATCATGATTAATTTTATCATAAATTTTAAATTTAGCAAGCGAGTGATTACTGTTACTGGCCACTCTGATGGAATCAATCGTTAAATCTAAAGAATTGAGTTAAAAAAGAAGAATCGTATCGTCTCTAAACTGGACATTAGTCAGAGAATAACCCAACCGATGGCGTCATCATATCTATTCTCCGTGTCTTTGGAAAATTTGGCCCATTTGTCTCACACGTAGTGGTAACACTGTAACATGCATTGTTCTTGATATAGGCCAAGTGTGGTCCAAGCTTAGTTACATATATAAACTTAAATTAATTATATTTGTACTTTAAAGTTTTTCATTAATTAAATTCATGATCCAATCAAAAACTGGAACCCCACTAACGAGCCTTCGCCTCCTCCAAATTAAATCTAAAGTTAAAAACATTTTAAGACGATTGCTGAATCATTGCCTTTGCATCAATCCGGTTTCTTTGCTTCTAGGTTTCGAGATGCGGGTTTCCTTTTTTTAAGGAGAGCGAGTGATCAGCCCACAGATTCCGAGTCTATTGGAGAGGCTGCCTCCTTGCGAGCCTCTAGACCTGCTCCTCCATTTCGGGGCCGTAGAATGCTGTACTGTTGATGTGCTTCTGTCGGTATACGAGGGTCGTTTGAAAAGTCCGTGCAAAGTCACGAGAGATAGCACTACTGGCGCGTATCGAGGTTATGTTTAGTTAGTAGCATCTCTTGGAAGAACACACACCAAGTTTCAGCCAGATCGGTCTATTTCTTTGTGTTTGGCATTCGTTTGAATCGAGGAAGTCGAGTGATATTCAAAAAATGGACGAAAAAGAATTTCGTGTGTTGATTAAACACTACTTTATGAAAGGCAATACGCCTCAGGAGACTAAAGAGAAGCTTGATAAACATTATGGTGACTCTGCACCTTCGATTAGAACAGTTTATAAGTGGTTTCAAAATTTTCGGAGTGGCCATATGGGCACAAGTGACGCTGAACGTTCTGGACGCCCTGTTGAGGTTACTACTCCAGAAATCATTGATAAAATCCATGATATGGTGATGGATGTCAGAAGAGTGAAGGTGCGTGAGGTTGCTAGTGCTGTGGGCATCTCGAATGAACGGGTACATAATATTTTGCATTAACATTTGGACATGACAAAGCTATGCGCAAGATGGGTGCCGCGATTGCTCACGCTTGACCAAAAACGAAATCGTGTGAAGTGTTGCAAGGACGGTTTGCAGCTGTTCCAGAAGAATCCGCTGGACTTTAAGCGTCGTTTCGTCACTGTGGATGAAACATGGATACATCACTACACTCCTGAGACTAAAGAACAATCTAAACAATGGGTTACCAAGGGGGAATCTGCGCCAAAAAAGGCGAGGACTATTAGACAAAAAAGGGTAAAACTATTACAGGTGCATATTATTCATCGTTATTGGACCGTTTGAAAACCGAGCTGCAAGAAAAACGCCCAGGATTGGCCCACAAAAAAGTCCTTTTCCATCATGACAACGCACCAGCTCACACCACAGCAGTTGTGGTTGCAAAATTAATGGAAATAGGGTTCCAACTCGTTTCACATCCCCCCTATTCTCCAGACTTGGCTCCCCCGGACTACTATTTGTTCCCCAATATGAAGAAATGGCTGGCGGGAAAAAGATTTTATTCAAACGAGGAGGTGATTGCAGAAACGAATGGCTATTTTTCAGACTTGGACAAATCCTATTATTCGGAAGGGATCAACAAACTAAAGCAGCGTTGGACGAAGTGTATAAGCCTAAAAGGAGACTATGTTGAAAAATAAAAAAGGTTTACCCCAAAAAATTAAGTAGTTTTTATTTTTGCACGGACTTTTCAAACGACCCTCGTAACTTTGTGTTATTGTAGTGTTCTGGCGAGTGTGTACGGTCTAGACCTGCTCTCCCACTTCGGGGCTCTAGAATGCTGTACTGTTGATGTGCTTGTGTCGGTATAACTGTGTGTTATTGTAGTGTTCTGGCGAGTGTGTACGGTCTAGACCTGCTCTCCCACTTCGGGGCTCTAGAATGCTGTACTGTTGATGTGCTTGTGACGGTATAACTGTATGGCAGTAGTGTTCTGGCGAGTGTGTACGGTCTAGACCTGCTCCCCCATTTCGGGGCTCTAGAATGCTGTACTGTTGATGTGCTTGTGTCGGTATAACTGTGTGTTATTGTAGTGTTCTGGCGAGTGTGTACGGTCTAGACCTGCTCTCCCACTTCGAGGCTCTAGAATGCTGTACTGTTGATGTGCTTGTGTCGGTATAACTGTGTGGCATTGTAGTGTTCTGGCGAGTGTGAACGGTGAAATGTACGCAAGTGGTTCCGTAGCGCCCCAGTGGCTGCACACAACAGCTATCTCCTGAGGATTTATAATCCAATATTGCTGACAAATTTAAATTTCCCATTATTATTTGTAGCTATTTAAAATTACTTAATTTTTATGACTTTTAAAATCTTGATTAATTCATATCAGAGAGTTGGCAATTGGCAAAAAGATGTTGTGAACATTTATTTTTGTAGTACAACTAAACAACAACTACGCCATACTTAATATAACTTACTTTCTATAACTTATCTATTTAAAGAGAACAGTTACTTAATATCAATGTGAAGCCTACCAAGTTAAAATCACACGCTTTCACAGCAATTCATTACAAGAAACTGAAACAGATGATACCACCATCCTATTCAGTAGGCCGTGGTGCTGAACTTATGTCTACTGATCATTATTATGGAACCAATGATTACGCCATATTTTTAAAACTGTGAATGTGAAAATCTAAATTCTGTAAAGGAAAATAAATTACTAATTTTGTCTAAAATCAATAAAATGTAAAAAGAATTCAAAGGCATGTCACTGCTTATTAGATCTTATTAACCAAATTACTTTCAGGATTGTGTACAAAGTGTGAAAAATACGTCGGAAATCGTATCGTACTTAGATTATTTGCTCAACACTTCGGCCATTTTAATGTCTTAAATGTTCGGTAAATCACTTTTAAGTCTTCGCACGTCTAGTTATGAAACAAAATAGCATCAAAACTCCAGTAAGTCTGTTATTAGTATGCAGATCAAAATTTATCTTTTGTAAATTCAAGATTTGAATTTAGATTTTGTAATAAGTTTATGCTGCGCTAAAATAAAACTGTATTCCTTGAAAATCCCAGCTCTTTATCTTGTAAAAAAAATTTTTAATGAAAATAATAATGTAATACAAAAGTTAATTTCATTCTTGGCTAGCAAATTTTTTTTTTTTTTTTTGAGCTTTAATTATTAAACATGAAACGACCCGGTTATGAGGTCACAGTTGTTATTAGGGTCCTTGTCTGGCATTAAGTGCCACCGAGATTAAAATCTCTGGGTAAAGAGTAAAGGTTACACTGTTCAGATAGCGAACTCTTCTGTTCTAAACTTAAAAATTAAAATTTAATAACATTATACAAAAAAATATTTATATAAATATTAAGGCTTCAAAAATAGTGTATGGCTACAGACACAATATAATCCCAACAAACACGTACAGATAATAAAATGCGCGATACGAAAGATACAATCTGCGATAAAAATTTACTTTTATAAAATTAGGAAGCGAACAAATTAAGGATCGTTTGCAAATAGATATCCGTTCCTGCACATACAAGTTATAGTTTTCTAACTTTCGTCATTCGAAAGGCTATAAAAGAAGCAAGAAGGATTACTGACGGCTATATACTGAAACCTACAAACACTTCAAAAGGTGTATATATTATATAACAAGCCCATTCACTAATATTGTTCCTCTCCTTGCAAAACCCCTTTAAAGAGAGCCCTTTTGTTATGGAAGTGAAACCCTACAAGTGGGTGCAAAGCTTATTCATTCTCCATTTTCAGTCAAAGCAAGAAACAGATTTTGATATAATAATACAGCCCTAACAATTTAAATCCCTACAGGATAATACGGATTAATATTCAATTATCTTTATGTAGTTGAATTAATTGCATTCGAAAGTTCATTTATTAAGAAAATTCTCTATTTTACCCCCTTTCCATTCCACCACCAGATCAGATGCAGAGGCCATTTGAGAAGCCAGAGGAGGCACCTTTGAAGTAAGTTCTCGACTTATTCATTAGTTCTTCACAACCTGTTAATTCCAAAAGTTTATTGTGTACTTCAAGAAAATCGGTTTTATTCACATTATTTAGCGTATTTTTTTTAATTAACTAAAGAATAGCACATAGTCCAAAACTCGTTAAACGAAAATCCTTTCTTTCGAAATTGGTACCTAACACTCATTTAAACTCATACACCATTTTCTTCTTTTTATTTTATTATTTATTATGTAATTTTTATATTATTGAATACAGTTTTTAAATAAATTAATTATTAAATTACACGTTTGCAAAAAATCGCACTGGATTTGATGATTCTGATCAATTATATTCTTATGGTAGGTGAATTCTTTTCATTATGCCGACGCTGTTTTGGGGCCTACTTTTTTGCAATTAATGACAGATTTCTGCATCAATTTTTAAAATAACCACTACTCATGATATACCTTTCGAAAGGTGATTGTATGTAGATGTTTTTCAAGCAGAGTGTACATTTTAAACATAGTTAATATTTTTGAGAAAAATGAAGTCAAAGTTTTTGGAAAAAATTAGAAACTTGCTATTTCTTATGTTTGGGCCACAAAGTGAAATACTTGATATTATTATTTTGGAATATAAATTAGCTTATTTAAAAGGAAATTTAACCTTCTTTCTAATGAGCTAATTGAAATTGCTGTAGCTTTAATAGTTTTTGAGAAATATAGGCAACTTTTTGCTAAAAAGTAGTAACACCTTGAAAAAAACATAAAATTAAAAATATTTATAAAACGGAGCGGAATCGAGCCGTAGTTTATATAGAATTTTTTGTTGCAAATGATGCCCAGAATCACCTCCCGAAGTTACCGTAGCCTTATGCTGAACTCCCTGTATATTACTATCAAATCGAGGACTGTTAAATAATTTTTTTGTATATTCTTATCACAGAATATTGTAGAAGAAAAAAAATTCTTTGCATAATTATGAATTTTACAGAGCACTTATTGGACCACAATATATTAAAACGTAATTATAACTTGCGGTATTCTTTCAAAAAAGATGAATTAACTAAGGGGGAGATTATTGGAAAAATCCAAGGAAATTAATTTCTCCTTTTATTTAAAAAATTAAGGGAAAAAAATGGTTAGGAGGACCCCCACTTCAACGGTAACTCCTTGTTAATGAAAAAGTTCCCTCATTACAGCATCAGCTCTTAATTACAAGATTCTCATTCCATAGTTCAAAAAAAAAAAAAAGACTTTGGCACTACCAGACGGATAGTTGCCAACCAGTTGTACCTTTAGTTTACCCTTAGGGCAGAAAAAAAACCCAAGAACTTTTTTGGCCTTATCCATTAAGCATTCACCTCTTCCTTGACGGAAGAAGTACAAGAAAAGTGAAGAAGAAAAAAGTTCTTTCATTTCCTTTTACTTCGAGCAACAATAAAAATAAAGAAAAGAATCGAGTATAGAGTTTGCGGGGTTTATGTGGGTGGCAGGACTTTGTACTTTATGCAGTATGTTCACAAAGAGCGCTTAGTAGTTTTGGTGAAATGTGGCTGAGAAAATGGAGTTGTTTTTATTTGCTTTCCTTTAAAGAAAAACAAAAAATTGTAAAAACTCCAAGTTGACGAACTTTCAGCAGTACTTAAATTGACTAACAAACAGACAATCAAGCAAGAAATATCCTTACTGGGTCCAAAGATTTGCTATTTCTTATTTTAAAAAGAGGTTTTATTGTAAAAGTAAATCCAACAAAGTATAGAGTTTAAATTACATGAAAGAGTAGAGATGAAATTGCGCAGTTGCTTCAAAATTTCTGAATCAGGCCGCATGTAGAATGTAGCATAGTCGAAAGGCTACCTGTTGAAGGGTAGCCGAATTTAAAATTCAGAAAAACTAAGATTAAGGAGTGGGAAAAAAATCAATCATCAAAAAAATAAATTTAACAAACCTAAATTAGCCTTCTAAAGTTATCTATTATAAAGAAAAGCGCACTTTATTGGCCCAAAAGAAGTTAAAAGGATCCAATAAAATGAAGGAAAAAACAAGT
This sequence comes from Rhodnius prolixus, assembly GCF_049639745.1. NCBI lineage: Eukaryota > Metazoa > Arthropoda > Insecta > Hemiptera > Reduviidae > Rhodnius > Rhodnius prolixus. Next base: position 10,163,616 of record NW_027411634.1, on the reverse strand, counting down.
CCTATAATAAGAAAATGCTATAAAATCGTGAAATCATAACTAAATCCTAAGTGGTAGAGGTTATCTGAAATTGGATAAGACAGCCTATGGGATAGTAAAGAGCCACTAGTGGAAGGCAGTTAGTCGGCAATAGGCTGATCGGTTTACGTGAGAGGGGTTGGCCACTGTCTCTGCAACGTAGCCACTCTAGCCTCCACGGACTGACCACCACCGCGGGGGGCCTTGCTAATCACCCACTTGAAAGAAAAAAAAAAAGAGAAAAAGTCTCTTGATTGTACAGAGAAGGCTTGGTGGAAGATGGTGAGGAAGAGGACGAAAGGCTGTGGGAGAAGAGCTCCTGAGGGCGAAGGATATAAAGTGGAGGAAATTCACAATCAGGAACGGGACTTTTCCCTAGTGAACGCTCCTACTGAGAGAATGGCATTCTCTTAAAAAAAAAGAAAAAAAAAAAAACCTGAAGTCCCCTTAGTCTAAAACCCTACCACACTCTTCACCACTCAGACCTTGGCTTCCTTCCTTCAGAAAGAGCTCTTTTCCAACCGAAAAAAGTTTAAAGAAGAAGAAGAAGAAGAAGATGAAGAAAAGAAGGGCCGACCTATTCATTAAGTAGGAATTTCATCCAACAAGCTCTGGTTTTATTTTATTACCAGAGACTTTGGTTGAGAGCAGAAAGGGGTGTACCAAAAAAAATACCAACCCCAAGGTTCCAGCCACATTAAACAGTCCCTTTCTTATCGCTCATCTTTCCCAACTCCAATTAGCAAATAACTGCAAAGAGTAAAAGGTGAAATTGTTGGAAAATGTTCATGTTCTACTTAGAATTTTAAAAAACTAACTTTATTTTAATTAATTCGCCACTGTAGTGTTCCTTCTTCTACAGCGGAACTCTTTCCAGGTTCACCCTTAGGAAGAAAATTGGATCATCCACTTCTACAAAGATTTTCCGCGCCATCAGGAGGCCTAATAATATAAGCGGTATCTATTCAGGACATACAATACATTGGAGAAAACACATGCGCTAGGAAGTGACGTGTCAATTATCTGGCAAACTATAGTTTCGAACCCATTTTACAATCAAAACACTGACACATTAAGAAACCACAATAATCTTCTTCTTTTAGATACAAAAAATCCAAATCAATTAAAAAGTTTTTGGTTATCTCCAATTAAATCACAAACGAATCATTATTTCTAAAATTTTATAAAAACAAATACTCCCTAGATAATTTTGCCCACAAATCCTAGCAGCCAATCAATTTGCATCTATTACAATGATTTCAACCAATCAGGTGCTTATTACAGTGATAATATACCAACCCTCTTAACTCCATTATTCAGCTGATACTAAGCTTAGGGTTACACCCACCCATAACAGCTGTAATTTGTGAAGGAATTTGACGAACTTTTATTGGAATAAATCTTTTAATTACTCAAAAAATAAATTAAAATAAATAATTTCTATTTTAAAAAGTACAGATTGGGTAGTCAATTTGAGCAAGATCTATTTTAAATGATTCAATAATATTTATTTGGAGCAAAGTTTGTGTAGATTAATAACCTTCTATCCATGATAATTAATTTAAGTGCATTCGTGTAATTATCATGGAACAAAGGCATCCTAAAATCTACTCAAAATTATCAGCATGTACGAGTAGTACTACCGCTGATTCGATTATTTCTTTAGCATTATAACCCACCATAAAGAAGTATACTTCAAAATAAACCAAATCCTGTTAAGATTAAATTTGGAAAAATATACTTAAATAAATAAAAATACCACTTTAAAAAAAAGGAATATAGTTTATAAACAAAAAAGTGAACAATTGAATTTAAGGAAACTAGGCCCATTTTTGGGCATACGAGGGTCGTTTGAAAAGTCCGTGCAAAGTCAGAGAGATAGCACCACTGGCGCGTATCGAGGTTATGTTAAGTTAGTAGCATCTCTTGGAAGAACACACACCAAGTTTCAGCCAGATCGGTCTATTTCTTTGTGTTTGGCATTCGTTTGAATCGAGGAAGTCGAGTGATTTTCAAAAAATGGACGAAAAAGAATTTCGTGTGTTGATTAAACAATACTTTATGAAAGGCAAAACGCCTCAGGAGACTAAAGAGAAGCTTGATAAACATTATGGTGACTCTGCACCTTCGATTAGAACAGTTTATAAGTGGTTTCAAAATTTTCGGAGTGGCCATATGGGCACAAGTGACGCTGAACGTTCTGGACGCCCTGTTGAGGTTACTACTCCAGAAATCATTGATAAAATCCATGATATGGTGATGGATGACAGAAGAGTGAAGGTGCGTGAGATTGCTAGTGCTGTGGGCATCTCGAATGAACGGGTACATAATATTTTGCATCAACATTTGGACATGACAAAGCTATCCGCAAGATGGGCGCCGCGATTGCTCACGCTTGACCAAAAACGAAATCGTGTGAAGTGTTGCAAGGACGGTTTGCAGCTGTTCCAGAAGAATCCGCAGGACTTTAAGCGTCGTTTCGTCACTGTGGATGAAACATGGATACATCACTACACTCCTGAGACCAAAGAACAATCTAAACAATGGGTTACCAAGGGGGAATCTGCGCCAAAAAAGGCGAAGACCGTTCTTTCGGCCGGAAAGATTATGGCGACTGTCTTTTGGAATTCGCAAGGAATAATCCTCATCGACTATCTGGAAAAGGGTAAAACTATTACAGGTGCATATTATTCATCGTTATTGGACCGTTTGAAAACCGAGCTGCAAGAAAAACGCCCACGATTGGCCCACAAAAAATGGTCGCAAAATTAATGGAAATAGAGTTCCAACTCGTTTCACATCCTCCCTATTTTCCAGACTTGGCTCCCTTGGACTACTATTTGTTCCCCAATATGAAGAAATGGCTGGTGGGAAAAAGATTTTATTCAAACGAGGAGGTGATTGCAGAAACGAATGGCTATTTTTCAGACTTGGACAAATCCTATTATTCGGAAGGGATCAACAAACTAGAGCAGCGTTGGACGAAGTGTATAAGCCTAAAAGGAGACTATGTTGAAAAATAGAAAAGGTTTACCCCAAAAAATTAAGTAGTTTTTATTTTTGCACGGACTTTTCAAACGACCCTCGTAGGTCTCTCCCAAAGTGGGCTAAAACTTCTTATGGCAAGCTAGACGTGGCCCAGATTTCCAGCGGCTTTGTCTAATACACAGCAACAACGAAGAAACTACTCGTATCTCGCTCTGCTTCTAGAAGAGGATACAATTAAGAGGGATTTCGTTCAGTTGCAACAATCATCTTGCAACAAGCACAATCTAATTCCACTTTAGATGCTTAGCTTAGTGATGCTTAAAAGCCATAATGTTTTCAAAACTGGGTCCTCTCTTGTTATTACGCATTCCATGTTTGGTATTTTCTACATAATCTAAGAATGTACCGCTCAAAAAGGCTCTATAGGCTATTCTTAAGCGCAGTAGGAACTTCTTAGATTCCAAGTTTTAAGCACTGTACTAATTGAAGCCTGCAGATTTCAGATCTCATGCTTTCTTTTCAAGCTTATCTTTTACGATAGTGAGGAGTAAAGTTTTCTCATAGATCACTGAAGACTGTTCGGTGTCTAGCCTAGTTTAGTTTGGCTTAACCCATCGACAGATTTAGCTAGCAAAACGATTTCATCTGCTAATCTAACAATGTCCTACTAGTTCATCGTGATTCTTTCGCTGATTTAGTTTACTTTTCTTATTTTTTTTTAAACCCAACTCTAGGAGACTATCAAACCAATCAGGTATCTTAGGACCTCCATATTTTACTCCTCTAACGTAAATAAATTCTCAATTTTTTTAAAAACAAAGATGCTTTACTATTTAAATACCAGAGAAGTCGATTAGTTGAACCACACTTAACCCAGCAAACTTCTGATGGTTCTTCTTCTTCTTGTGGTTGATAATTCTGATTAATTCCTTAGCCCCGGATTTCCTGGAGGTGTTTAAATTAAAAGAAGTCGCAACAAACAAGGAAACAAACACCAAAACTACTCAAGAGGCCGCCAAAACCAGTTATTTCCATTTGACAACTCCAAAATCATAAATCTGTTCTATTGCACTACTTACTGTAAAGAGAGATGTAAGATAAAATAAAGTTGGGAAGATGAGAAACATAACTAAGAGTAGACTAAGGCGTAGTAAAATAATCTATCCACTAACTGTCTAACATAACGTTGGCCACGATGGAGCCAGAAGTTCTGCAGATCGTATAGAATGTATAAAAGTTCTTAACTTTTTCACTAGATGGCCTACACTTACCAACTTAGAACAGATGAGGGTGAAAAATAATAAAAATTTAATGTTAGTAACGGTTATGACGTGTTTTGGTGTGAGTCTTTATGGAAACCAACAAAGGAAACTGCCCAGAGGATATAACTGGAATGGAAAAAGGAACTATAAGGAGGAAGATGGAAAGGGTTAAAAATGATAGTTATATTTTATAGGTGCTCAGGTCACGTCGCTGACATGGTTCTTTCGTCCATCCTTACACCAGACACCAACATATTTCTCCATTTCCTCGGCAAAACGTTTTATCGAGTGTGAGCGAGGGTCATGTTGCAAAAAAGGAAAGAAAAGAAAATGAATGAAACTGGCCCGGTTATTGTAGAGGTTATTGAGCCCTGAAGGGTTTTCCTTTCATATGAGCAAAGTTCCTTTGAGTAAATACTCCCTCTTTTCGGTAAGGCAGTATCAAGTCAGACTGTCGTATGAGAAGTGGTAACCCGTGCAGAACCTTCTCAAAAGAATGGTACGAATTCTTGTGATTAAATTGAGTTGAATGCATGGCCAGAAATCGTCTAGTAATTAAATTAAATTTTTCCAATATTTTTCGCATTTTAAAACCTACGTTACCTAATGTTGGTAACATGAAAGAAATTGTTTTCTATATCAGCAAATTAATAAATATATTTTTTTTTGCGTTTATTTATGCTACAATCAGCGCGTTGGCGCTATAATTAACAGTGATAACAGAACTATGAACTACAGAGATATACGGGTGGAGAAGTTACCCAGTGGTAACACTCCAAAACATTAAGCCTATTAGTCGCTCTCTTCACTTGAAAGGAGATCGCGAAGCCAAACTGTCTTTTAAGACGTCTTGTCGGGTTATCAGGAAGAGTTCTTGAAGAAAGATTTTCAGCTAGAGGATTGATGAGAGATTGCAGGCTAAAGTGGAGAGTATTCTGTATCGTGGTTTCAGCGACTTGTGCGACAAAAAGAATGTTAAGGTCAGTGTGTATAGTCAGGTTGGAGATATAAAAAGGAGCATGTACAATAGTTCGAAGTATTTTAGATAGTAGAGATTGAATCCTTTGGAGATTGGTGCGTTTGGTTGAACCCCACAGCTCTATTCCATATGCCCAGATAGGTTTCAAAATAGAAGTATAAATTAGTCTTTTATTGTCCAGAGAGAGTTTTGATCTGTCGTCTAAGAGTCTTTTAAGTAGTCGATAGCGTCTGTTTAGTTCTGTTCTTTTAAGTCTAGTGTGGGGGTTCCAAGAAAGTCTTCGGGTCTAAGTAAAGCCGAAGGTAGCCAGGCAACGTTCACTACTGGCTGAGGTGTTAGGTTATAGATGACTGGAGGAAGAGTAATGCGCCGAAGAGTGAAGGTGATATTTTGAGACTTGGTTTCATTAAGTTTAATAATTAATCAATATAAATTTTAAAACAAGGCACCACGGAGGCCGAGCGATAATAGGCAAGGCCCGCAAAGCTAAGATATATTGTTGGTTTAGTTAGTGGGTTCGAATCCCAGTCTATCTTAGATTTTATTTTAATAAGAGGAATTTAAAGCAAAGTATCTTCACGTCCACGTCACCTAATTTGGTAGCTGGATTTAAAGCTCGCCTGAATTAATAAATAGGCAATACTTTACTTTCATTTTTTTATAAATTTTAAAATATAAAGTTAGTCAAATAAAAGTTAGACAAATAAAAGAAGGGAGAATAAACCTTAAAGTAAAAAGTTATCGAAGTGCATTAAATAAACTAAACAAATCAAGAAAATAAATACAATAACTGCTGGAAAAATAAAGGCTGGTAGCTCCTTATTCAATTCGATGAAAACCAAATAGAAATATTCTTTTCAAGAACTAAATAAATATACCAAATATCGAAATTCACAATCTTCATTTAGCGTTAAAATTAAATAAATGTTTTATCTTATCGGAAACATTGACAAATAAAATTCGCTCCTAATAATGAAAAAATATATTTGGTTAATAAGTACAACAGGGTGATCCATTTAAAACGCACCAATCGCTAGTAACTTTTTAGGAAAGCGGAATTCCGAAAAAACCCACGAAGTAAACTATATGTTTATTTGGTCTAGTTTTCTAATTTGCCACCCCCGATGCTGTATCTTCATTTTTGGCGGAGTTACGACCAAAAACCTGATTGAAGTTTCATAAGGTCTACTGGTTTTGACAATGATTATGAAAACTACATAAAAAAAAACTGAGAAAAATTGACGTTGAGCCGATTTCGATATCCCTAATATTAGTCGAAATATTTAAGATCACAAAGTTACAATTTTTTCTATTCGTGAACGGTTTTCAATATTAATTTTCACGTTTTGGGAGGTCCTCTGTCTGCAAAAAATGTTATAGGTGACGCAAAGTGAAAAAAAAGAATAATAATTGGAGATTTTAAAACATGTAGTGTAATGTAATGGTTGTGAGTGAATCAGGATAAATTGGTTTTATCATCAAATAAAAGCAATAATCACATCATTTTAAAGCACCCCTTGTGCAAGACTTCTTGACCTATGGATTACGGTCAAGGTGTTGGTTTGGTGGTCAAGAGCGTGGCTTTGAAAGTGGAAGATCCCCAGTTCGAATCCCGTAAATGCTGTAATGCATCCAATCTTTTTCATTCTCAATATTTTTTATTGTTTTTTTAAATAAAGATCATATCCTGGTTTATAACTGCATTTTTTTTGTTTAAATTGTTTTGCTATAAGAAAGATTAATTAATTAGTTTTCGAGAAAAACGATGCAAAAAATGGGCAAAAACAGCATTTTTCCAAAAAATTGTTGTTCTTCTTGTGGTTATCTTTTTTTTTTTTTTTTGAACGTAGCGCCTAAACGTGGAGACTGGTTTTCATGAATGAAGTATCATTCGATTCAGAATTTCATGTAGATGAGCTTCTACATCCTTCCACATCTGCGCATCTTATATTTCATACAAACCTATTTCCTCCATCTACAAGACATTTGATTCAGTATCTTACTAATTACTATTGAATTGCACTCACGTTTATAGTCTTAAAGATGATAGGATTTAACAATCGAAACGTTGGAAAAATTTAAAAAGAATAATTTTTATTATTTCTTGAAAAAAGAAAAATGTACAGAAAAATCAAATTTGGCCGATATCGGAAAAAAATCAGTGGACAGAAAATGGTGAAAATAACGACGACAGACAGATAGACAAAGAACTTTACCAAATGATGTCTAAAAGAGATAAAAAAGGATGAAAAGGATGATTCAGTATAATACGACTTTGAATTCAGTAAACATGAAAAGGGACTGAAAAGAATAAAGCATAAAATTATACAAAAAGCCTCCATTTTTAAGTATAAATAGAGAAAAAAAAAAAATCAAAAATTTATAAAACAGAAATTGCAGAAGACTGTAGTAAAGGAGTTGATATAAATCAATGAAAAATAATAAATTATTAATTTTAAGAACCAATTATGAATAACCAATGTTCAATAACACTTTTTGGTACCAACCTCTAGGTACCCGATCTTGCTATCAAGCGTACCTAGAATTTCATTTTCTTATGCAAAGAAATTGATGTTTAATTACGAGATAGAATCAAGAGCGACAGCAATTCTAAGATCCTATGTATGTAGGTAACTGAACTGCAGATTTGATTGCATTTGTGGTTTGAATATTGTGGATCAGTGTGCATAAATAATTGGATATCGAGTCCGCGATTAACTAATGACCATAATAAGTAATTTTTTAAGTGTCTACCTTAAAAAAAGCTCCATCTTTAACAAAGATCTGACTCAGTGTACTCACCTGCAACAGAAACAAATTAATATAATATTTATTGCAATTAAAATAGCAACAAAACATTTATAGCTAATATTTTTTTCCAATTTTTCAGCGCAATACTAGACGTCAGAGTCTCGCGAAAATCCACACGACCCCCGCAGGGCAATCATGAGTCACTGATTCTCCCCAACTTAGGAGTTATAATTAAACCTTCACCTGTGAATTTGGCTACTCAAGAAGACGATGCAACGATAGCATCCTTGAGCAAAGACCATTACAATACTGACTAAGACACAAACATTTGAAGGCGACATATCAAACTGTTCTAAAGATGGAAGGTTACAGCTGAATAGTAAACAAACAAAAAATTGTCCTGCAAAACTAGTGATTCTATTAAAAATTTTAAATTCAATTTAAGCTGTAACCGTACAAGAAGAACTAATCTTTATTTTCTATCTAAATCTTAATTCTTAAACGTGAATCAATTTAAAAGATAATAGATTAAAACTGTCCGGTATATGGGTTTATTAAAAGCTATAGCAAATCAAGTACAACGATAAGCTTGAACGAAATCAATGATCGAATACTTTGTCTACAACGATTACAAAGCGTTTAGTAAAGGCTTTATTCCCCCTAATTCCAAGTGAAAGAGTGATGCCTTGAATTTAGATTTGCGCATGTGCAGATGACTGAAACAATTAGCAAACTTTGTGAACATTCTTGCTCTGTTTTTTTAATAAGAGAAGGTGTTCTACAAAATGATGTACATGTTGAAAGTTGGATTTTTCTGTGCTGTAAAATAGTTACGATTGTTTAGAAATTTTAATTTTTAAAAATACAATGGCCCAAGCTCAAAAGTTGCAGCTTTATGATGAGCTGCGCTAATTATGGTACTTTTTTTTAGGATTGAACCTGGGAGATATTTTGTAAGAAATCACCAATTACATTCATTTAGTATTATTATGGCCAATTTAGTAATGACAGTGTCAAATAGTTGTGTTTAAGTTGCCGCCCGGTAGATTGGGCGAGTTTATTAAGAAGTGGTGAACTAACTTCATCCACTTCCGCAGCTTGTCTAACAACATCCTCTATTGCTCCAACCTAAAAGAGTTATCTGTTGCTCTCTCTTTCTCCTTCCTAGTGGTAGAGTATCTTAAAGTTCTTGTATTTTCTACTCCTTTAACAACATTGCTGCTATCTATTCAAGAACATAGTAGAAGTGGTAGCTGGAGGTGTTCCAACCTCATGAGGGTGTGTGACATGATCTTCTGTTATAGAGTTGAAACTTCCAACTACACGCAAGTTGAACAGAATAGAATTCAACCCGAAGTTTCTAGATGATGTTATACTATGAACTACCCCACACTCTCTGTCCAAATTAACTATGCAGCTGGATGAACTCTCCCACGTTTAGGGACACTTTCTTAACTCACTGACAGTTTCTTGCAAAAGACGTCCGTCCAACGCACAAACGCGCGCACACATATCACTGATATATATATATATATATATATATGAGAGTATTAATTACTAGAATGCTCTGCAACCAAGAGATTCATACACTTTGTTTAACAATTCCTTCGTCCCATTTTGAACATTCCAACAAGTTTTAAAGTCCTCTTGGTGTGATTAACAATGTAATAAAATTTACAGAAGTTTTACTTCCGATGTTAATATTATACTTCATAAAATATATGACGCAATACAAAAAAAAAAGGCAAAAAGAATCACAAAAACAACAGCGTCTTCTTTTATTTCCTTTCGCAAATATCTTAAAAGATATCGAAATCCATCAAAAGATATTGGGTCTCTTACTTCCAGCGATCCCGTACAAACTATCTCTTAATACCTCGTAGTATCATTGATAGATTTTGTCGATTTATTTTGCGCTACATCGACTACACTAAATCGCTTAAAGAATTTTTACAATTTTATTTCAACTTTTTATTTTTAATTTTATTTTCTAGAATTCGTGATTTTCCTGATTTTTGCTAAATTTTGATTCTTAGATTACCTATTAACAGATCTATAAATTTTACCTCAATAATTATTCAACAGAAATTAATTTTAGGGCATGCCTGAAATGAAATAAAGTTAAATATACTTTATTCTAGGGCATAGGATAAAAAAAAAGTATAAAAATAATGGCCTAATCTGGATAACAAAAATTAATCATTAAAAAATTATTTGAGATCACTAAAAAAATAAAAAATAAATAAATAATGTCAAATTATAGGAACATTTCATACGTGTCATATATTTGAACATAGAAATGAATATATAATACGTAGGAAGGTAATTCAAGAGGATGCAGAAATGGCTATCTGGAGAAGGAAGAGAAGACGATAGAGGCCGGCAGTGAAGGAGAGTAAAGATCCAAAGTGCAGATGAGGAAGGCTTTTTTCATAGGCTCCTTGCCCTGTCCGAAGAAATACAAAAAGTTAGAAACACGACATCGCAGTCATACATCGGAGTAATGCCGATTGAAGGATACAGGAAGTTCTTTGGGCTCCAAAAACTTAAGGAGGAACAGGATGGCTCCAAGAAAGGTAAAGACGGCGGAATCCAGAGAAGAGTTTAACGATATAGTCTAACTGAATGCTGTGATGCTCTTTTTGGGGGGATCCAGAAGATAAAACGTGGAAAACCAGTTCATCAAACGCTTAAGGAGTTTGCTTTTCGAGAATCCCAAAGAGGCCCTAACTAGATAGGAGACGAGCATTTAGTGGGCATTTTAGAGAAGAGCAACATGGTTCTCCCCCAAAAAAAAGATGTTGATCAAATATTACTGCAAGATTATTGACGGATGAGATAAACTGGATGGTAAGTGATCAATTGAATAGCGTATGATGGAACGGAAAGGTATTAATCATGAATTTTGGAACCCGATAAGTATGGGTTTAGTTTTGGAGGCATTTACGAGGTCTGTAAATTAAGTAATGAGACTGATTTTTTTTTTAAATTTTTTTATTCAAAGAGTATTACAATTTTATATTGTCACCTTCAAAATAACTTCCTCCTGAAGCCACACAGCGCTGGAGACGTTTCTTCCACTCCTCATTGCAGTGCTCGAACTCCGATACTGGAATAGCCTTCAGCTGGTCGGTTACAGCCGTTTGAATGTTTTCGACTGTCCCTTGGGGTGATTTTTCAACTTCGGTAAGAGAAAAAAGTCACAAGGACTCAAGTCAGGCGAATAAGGAGACTAAGGAGCCACAGGAATGTTTTTACTGGCCAAAAACTCTGGTTTATTGAAATTGCTGTGTGACAAGGAGCATTATCGTGATGCAACACCCACTTGTTCTTGATGTTTGGTCTCACACGAATGACCCTTTTTCAAAGTTTTTCAAGCACCACTCGTATCTTAGGTAGGTACGAAGGAGATTTAGGGGATGAGTGGCACTTTCCTCTAAAGAGTATTTCACGGCACAAAGTTTGTAATTTAAATAAAAAATGAATTAAGTTAGAACGTCGATAATTAAGAAAATAGAATTGATATAAGATTTTGTAATGATATAAAATATGAATGAACATGATTCACATTGTTATAGTTTACCTGGAACCTTATTATTTTGTTAAATTATTAAATTCTCCAGCTCTATTTTTTAAATCTTAAAAAGACAAATAAAAATCCTCACTGGATCACTGAACAATCTACAGAAAATATACTTCAATTTGTTTCACAGCGCTGGCAAAGCAGTAAATTCCAAGATGAAAAACCAAGAATGTAAACAACATTCCTTGAATAAAATAGAACTTCTAAAACACTTGTCCCATTCATCGTGACAGATATTTTCTACAGAATAACTTAACGCTCACTAAATCTTAGACCAGTAAACTGCCAGAGGATCTACTCAACCTAAACTTCCCCTCCCCCTGCTTCAAGAATTCCCCCTCCACCACTGTTAGTGATTTACTGTCCTTTGGTCGCTGTAGTTTAAAAGGATGATCTCGCTCTAAATATCCGCGGGCTAGTGAGTCTAAGGAATAAACAAGCCTTGAAAGAGCAAACCTCTTTTTGGATTTTACAAGTTTTTTTGTGGGTATAAAAATATATATTCGCTGATTTCATCAGTTTGGTACAGAGAATTCTACTCCAATTTATGATTCAGCAAGTGTGAGGCAGAAATATAGTTCTAGAACAGACTAATCAACTTCTGTAGTTAGATTACGGTCTGAAACCGGTCAGGGATACAATAATCTTGCGAGATGTGATAGATAAATTCAGAAGATTTTTAAGGGCACCACATTTATTTTATTTTTGGTATAAATAAATATTTGTCTAGAGAAAATCATCTCCATTACTTTTTTTCCATTTCATATTTTGTTTTGTAGCAATACATTATTAATCTGTACAGAAGGATGATGAATCATCGTACTCCTTGGATGACATAAACTCTCTTTGTTTCCTTTCTTTCTGTAATATTCATTGACTTTTCCTATCCAATGGAATTTCTATTTTCTTTTCTCTTTTTCGTTCTGTATCATCCAATACCATTTGTTCTGGCCGCTCTTTCTGTTCTTTTCATTTACTATTTATAAATCTTCGCTGGATCTTTTTACCTTTACCCTTCTTCCAATCCCATTGGTATTTTTTCTCCACCCATAAATATGACGTCAGAATATATTTGATAAGTTCTTTTTCCAAGTACATTATTTATTTTTACGTCCTACTGATTTATTGCCAATACTCTATTCTATAATCGTAACAGTTTTTTGTTGCTTGTAAGTTCTTTTATTTAATACATCAAGTTAACTAGAATAGACTGCTATAAATCTTCAAACTGTTGTATTTGTATTGGATTAATAAGGCTGATGAGAAATAATTGAGAAATAATTAGGCAATAAAACACAAAAATGTGACTTTAAAATTAGAAAGTAGATAAATGCATAAATATATATTGCACCTTGTTTAAAGTGCACATCAAACTAAATAAAGGCCATTTTCAGCCAGTTTATTAAAATATATTTTGCGGACGATGAGTCGAGCTAATTTAGAATAATACTATAAGGAAAAATGGCGTAGATATTGATACCACACGTCCACCACCGATGGATAGTTCACATCTGATAACAGTTCGTGGTACAGCTAAAAAAAAAAAATTTTTCCCCAGTGTCTGGACAGTTCGCAATGATTAGAAGGCAAGAAGCGGAGTAACTTTCTCAGCTAAACTTAACTAAAAATACTACAATCGGCCAAACTCATGGCCTAGACTATTTGGATAATGGATACACCGTAGACTAGACTACAGTCTTGTTTAAAATATTTCCTAACTTTTCTCAAATATTTCAGAGAGTTTAGATTTTTTTTTTTTTTTGGTGCAATTTGTAACCTTTGACTTCCTTATTTTAAGACAGCCTACTTTAAAATTGACTATTGGTCCATCTAAAAGAGTTTTCAATGAATTAAACAACTTGATAAACTAACACTGTTGGTGTGCTCGTGAACACATTTTCTTGTAAAACAAACGTAATTTCTCATACAAAGATAAAAGGAATCCTGGAAAATGATATACCGTTTGAAAGCCCATTAGATAAGGAAACTTTTAAGAAAAAGTGCCAGCACCTAGGTCTGATAATGATCCCCATAAGGGCCTAATGAGTTTTCTTCAAAAATTTCGATTACTCTTTTATTTTTCCAGTATCCAGGAGGAAGACTGAGGCTAACTTATGCTTCGAAATGGTATCAATTTTTCGAAAATTTATCTGTCTTTCTAACCGTGTCATCAGAATCGAATTGGGACTAAAACTTTCTGAGTAATAACATTTTTATTGGAAAAAAGTAATGATTTTATAATTTAAAATGACGTTACTAAAGAACAGTGGAAAATATGAAGTTGTCCAATAAGACATTGAACTCCACTTTAGATGTACTACAACACAGTAGGCCTATCGACAATACGTTACTGGTTCACCCTACTATAGCCTAAATATTGGTCAGCAAGACTACTAATAACTTTTGCCACTTTTGTCCACTAATGAACAAATTAGCAAGTCGTCTGCTGGTAAAATTTTCTCTCAAGGCCTAGAAAATTACCTATAAGCCAAGGAATATGATGGATAGTTTCGCCCTAGACACACCATTTCCAAGCTAAAAAAATGTAATCTGACGATGGATGAAAGTGCAAAACCGTCTAAGAATTCTACAAAAAAAAAAAAAAAATGCTGGTTAAAAGCAATGGTATTATCCATCATTAGAGGACCTAACCTAACATTTTCAACAATATTACTACGTTTTAACACAATGTACAATTCTAAGCGATGCAGAGCAATGGAATCATATATTATTAGGGGAAAAAAAGATTTTAATGAAATTTTTTAATCAAATTAACGTCAGACTATGTACTTACTGAACAATAGATCGGTTCTATTCCAGAACTTGCTCCTAAATATTAGTCCTAACCCTTTCCGACATAGTTCTCTGATCATCAACCAAAATGGACGTAAACAAAAAACTTGGTTGGAAATAGGCTTAAGTTGATTAAAATTAGTTGATACGAGATATAAATAATTAATAAAATTTCTCGAATCTATTCTGCAATAAATGTGATTTAATTAGATATGTACAGGTTGGTGATCTGAATTAAAACTAGCATTATTGTGCTAAAAACCTGGAAATTTATCAAATTCAAAAAGTTTTACAGCTCTTTACTCTTAATTAAATAAAATAATAAATTAGCTTTAACAAATCATAATTAATTGAACCAAGATTATGGCATAAATGAGAAGTAATTAGAGAATTCTGATACATTACTTTAATAAATTAAGGCTATGAAGTTAATTTTCTTAAGAGAGAAGTAGAGGGTGTTCAAAATCCTTTTTAATTACTTGAACATAATTTAAGGATTTAAATACTTTAGCATCTATTTTATCGTAGCATCATAGAACGAGGAAGAAATGGCTCCACCCTCTTCCACAGATTGTACAAGCTGCTTTGAAGCGAAATTAACTCAAGCAATATAAGGGCGCGTGTGTGGTTTTTTTGGGGGGGTTATAAGAACATCTTTGCAGTTACTTAGGAGGAACATTCAATGTTATTTGGGTATACTCTGGAAATCTGGAGTCCAGGTGACTTCTCCAGAAGTACGTATCTTGAGCTGTACCTTACCCGACTATAGGACCTCTCTTAACTCCTTCTTCACCATCTTGTTCTAGCCCTTTCCGTTTTCCGTTAGCATGCAATCTTCCAGCCAAAAAATGCTTTGAATGTTCATCCAACTTAGAAAACATGTCCAAGATGTATTTCGGCAGCCTTAATTCTATGTTACTGCATGAAGGATGTTGCCATTTAATTGTAGCTCATTTCTAATGTTCTCTTTTTGGATTTCCCACCGATCTTCTCCAGTAGTTCATTTTTGGTGGCCAAAAGTCTTCTTCTTTTACGCTTATTTAGGGCTCAGATTTATTATGGTTTTAAAAATTAATTTTAATCTCACTTAATTCTTAAATAAAAACCAAGTAATATATGGAAAATTTGTTATAGATTATAAATATATATACGAGGGTCGTTTGAAAAGTCCGTGCAAAGTCAGAGAGATAACACTACTGGCGCGTATCGAGGTTATGTTTAGTTAGTAGCATCTCTTGGAAGAACACACACCAAGTTTCAGCCAGATCGGTCTATTTCTTTGTGTTTGGCATTCGTTTGAATCGAGGAAGTAGAGTGATTTTCAAAAAATGGACGAAAAAGAATTTCGTGTGTTGATTAAACACTACTTTATGAAAGGCAAAACGCCTCAGGAGACCAAAGAGAAGCTTGATAAACATTATGGTGACTCTGAACCTTCGATTAGAACAGTTTATGAGTGGTTTCAAAATTTTCGGAGTGGCCATATGGGCACAAGTGACGCTGAACGTCTGGACGCCCTGTTGAGGTTACTACTCCAGAAATCATTGATAAAATCCATGATATGGTGTTGGATGACAGAAGAGTGAAGGTGCGTGAGATTGCTAGTGCTGTGGGCATCTCGAATGAACGGGTAAATAATATTTTGCATCAACATTTGGACATGACAAAGCTATCCGCAAGATGGGTGCCGCGATTGCTCACGCTTGACCAAAAACGAAATCGTGTGAAGTGTTGCAAGGACGGTTTGCAGCTGTTCCAGAAGAATCCGCAGGACTTTAAGCGTCGTTTCGTCACTGTGGATGAAACATGGATACATCACTACACTCCTGAGACCAAAGAACAATCTAAACAATGGGTTACCAAGGGGGAATCCGCGCCAAAAAAGGCGAAGACCGTTTCCTTCGGCCAGAAAGATTATGGCGACTGTCTTTTGGGATTCGCAAGGAATAATCCTCATCGACTATCTGGAAAAGGGTAAAACTATTACAGGTGCATATTATTCATCGTTATTGGACCGTTTGAAAACCGTGCTGCAAGAAAAACGCCCACGATTGGCCCACAAAAAAGTCCTTTTCCATCACGACAACGCACCAGCTCACACCTCAGCAGTTGTGGTCGCAAAATAAATGGAAATAGGGTTCCAACTCGTTTCACATCCCCCCTATTCTCCAGACTTGGCTCCCTCGGACTACTATTTGTTCCCCAATATGAAGAAATGGCTGGCGGGAAAAAGATTTTATTCAAACGAGGAGGTGATTGCAGAAACGAATGGCTATTTTTCAGACTTGGACAAATTATATTATTCGGAAGGGATCAACAAACTAGAGCAGCGTTGGACGAAGTGTATAAGCCTAAAAGGAGACTATG
Organism: Rhodnius prolixus; assembly: GCF_049639745.1. Classification (NCBI taxonomy): domain Eukaryota; kingdom Metazoa; phylum Arthropoda; class Insecta; order Hemiptera; family Reduviidae; genus Rhodnius; species Rhodnius prolixus. The sequence goes on along the minus strand of NW_027411634.1, from coordinate 10,146,875 downwards.
TTGAAAAATAAAAAAGGTTTACCCCAAAAAATTAAGTAGTTTTTATTTTTGCACGGACTTTTCAAACGACCCTCGTAAATTATAAATCCATAAAAACGGAATACAAATAATCTACGTCGTTGGAGCAATGGAACTATGTAAATAAATTACGCGTAAGAAATTCGCTTTTATTTCAGCGGAAACACAACGGAACCAGCATTATTGATCTAATCAGTTAAAAATTATTGATTAAATTAAGCGAAGTTTAGAAGTAACTATTTTAAAGCAGACATACTTATATATTAAAAAATATGACAAAAAATTAACCATTACTGTAAGCATTGTTTCAAAACATGTACACACTTTCGTTAAGAACTAAATTTGGTATCCGATAAGAGCACGATTCTTTAGCAATAGAAAGAGAAATCAGAAAAGTTCCGAAAAAAGAATTCTTTAAAAAAGAAGCGACAGTAAAAGTTCTTAAATTAATTTACAGACAAATAAAAGTAAAACCTTACTAACTAGAACTTAAACGTAAAATAATAAAAATAAATCAATTTTATAGAAGTAAACGAATCTTTGATTCCTTTAATTTAACCGATTTATATAAGGGAGCGAATTACCCGACCCGAGTTCTGAAATACACGCAATCAAGGATTATGTACACATATAAAGGAACAAGAATTCCTAACCGTTTTTGTTTTTTTTTTAACCATATATTACTATGTGTTCATGTAAACAAAATATGAGATTGGACAAACAAATAGGGCTCTGTTTGATTTCAATGTGTATATAAAGCGAAAACAGTCTGTTTGCAGAAATGTTTCAATATTAATTCTACATTAAAAGATCAATTGGATTCTTTTATTCTTTATTTTATAAAATCATCAAAGTTGGAAAGATGAGTGGCACCAATAAAATTTTATTAATTAACTTTTTATTATTATAAATCTTTGTATTGAACTGTAATTCTTCAGCTAAAATTTAATAACTTTGAAAGGGTAAGATGTCGAACAATTAAAAAAAAAAGTGGAATGTTTAAAATAAACTGAGAGTTCTCAAAGAGAATGTAGAGTTTCAATATTCTGTTACGACAGAATAAATACAACCCATAAGTGCCCATTTTAAAAACTCTGAACTCTCAAAAAAAATTGCTATGTTATAACCTCTAAACGTTAACTGTTCTATTCAAAAACCCAAAAAACATATCCGTAACCTAGCAACCAACAAAAAAAAAACTCATTTAAACAGCTGTGTACTGCTTAAAACAAAAGAAGGTCTTCAACTGGTACATCTCAATAACAACTTCCTAACTCAAACGGATTTCTCACTCTAATATCCTTTCTTCCTCCCCTTTCTTCACCAATTCTATCCTTCTCTTTCTCTTTTCCTTTATACGTATATATACTTTAAATATGGCTCTTTTAATTCACGTTTTTCCCATGAAGTGTAACACAGACCTCACGAAACCTCTTCGGAAAAGCGTCCAATAATACTGTAAATATTTTTTTTAATATTAAAAGAGACTACCACGAAAATATTATATTACATTTTTAGTTCTCTATTTACTTCATCGTTTAATATAAAGAGTAAAATGGAAATACGCCGATCATGAAAACTGCAGTCACGGTGTACGAGGGAAAAACCGTTTGAAGCGAGAAAATTGGGAAAAGTCAAGTGTTTTTTTTTTGTTAGTAGGAGGAAAAACAAGCAATCTTCTGGTGAAAACAATGCACAGAGCGCAAAACAGTTAAGGACAGACTGTAGGATGGTCCTAGGTCTTCTGGGGCACATAACGTGCATCCCCTATAGGACATACATTCACACTGTGGTACTACCCAATTTTATCCCTTCATCTTCTTTAGGTTTGTGTAAAACCAACATCCCCAGTACAAGGACAAACAAGGAAGAGTAGGGAAGTGGAAGTAGTAGATTGGAAAGTGAATAAAACATTTGGATATCCACATTGTCTTCTCTTTTTTTTTTAAGGATAGGCCGGGGGATACAGATATCCAGCTTGTGTTCCAACCAAACATCCCCTGTATATAACAAGACAGGAAAACAACTGCAATGAACAGACCAGTGCAGACGAGTCTGGGAGATGGAGGAGTTCACGAGAAAGGGAAGATTGGTCACAATGTTTTCTACATCAAGTCAAAATGTAGAAGGATTGCGCCTTTTTTATCTTTTACTCCTTTTTACCTCCGCAGCATATGTACCTTTTTAAAGACAAAGAGATATAAAAATTATTCTAAGACATTTCCCAAAACTCTTAAGGAAAAACAAAAAAGGTGCATCCGATTGTACTTAAATTACTTTACTTTAGATAAAACAGTTTTAGATAAACAGACAAGGCAAGGAGTACGGCAGGAGTACTCCTCAGGAAGGGGTGGTGACCTCATACTGGTAGATCAATATATCGTCGATGTAGGGGAGCGAAGCTGGTTAACACACTCCTGGCACGGCACGGTACCAGCACATTGTGCCAGGTATGTTTGCACGCGTGAGATTGGTGCATTTCTAATATTAACCGTCATTGTATAAATGTACAATAAAAGATGTGGTTTACATTAAACCCAGGAATAAACTACCAAAGAGTTTTAAGGGAGGATTGCCTTAATATGTCTTGGAAGAATTTAATTATGTGTAGTTCAAACTTTTAAGTAAACTTTTAAGGGTGACCCAGTGAAAATGACCACATTTATTTCTTTAATAACAGCAAAAGTATTACAGATATAAAAGTAACAAAAAAATCTTTGAAAAGTAGAAACATGGGAGATTATTTGTGGAATATTACATCCTTCAAATGATGACCGTTCTGGGCTTTACATTCTTCCAATCGTTTAACGAAGTTTTTGAATACTTTCTTCAGCATGGAAGCCGAAATTTTTGCGAATTCGGCTCTAATCCTCGATTTTAAATCCTCTAGATCACGGGGCTTGGTTTCATAAACACGACTTTTCAAATACCCCCACAGAAAAAAATCTGGAACCGTCAAATCTGGCGAGCGAGGCGACCAAGCGAAATCTGAAGAACGTGACAATAAACGAATTCCAAACGTTTCTTTCAACAACGCAAGTGTAAGAGCGGCGGTGTGACAAGTTGCCCCGTCTTGCTGGAACCAGGTTCGATTCAAACGACGTTTGCGGCGGAGTTGGGGGATGAGGAACAAGTTTAACATCTCCCTGTACCTCTCTCCATTGACGGTTCCGTCGAAAAAATACGGTCCGATAATTCCCCACGACGCTACACCGGCCCATACTGTAACTCGTTGGCTATGTAACGGTTTTTCTGGAATGAATTGGGGATTACCACTTGCCCAGTACCGATAGTTTTGTTTATTTACCGATCCAGAGAGTTCGAAATGAGCTTCATCGCTCATTAAAAGATTATTTAAATCAATCTCACCATCGTCCAATTTCTTTAACATGTTTTCGGCGAAAAGTAATCTCTGTCGGTAATCAGTTTCTTTCAACTCTTGAGTGATCATCAACTTATATGGATGGTGGTTCAAGTCTGAGGTTAGAATTCGACGCACAGATTCCCTTGATAACTTTAAAGAAGCTGCGTGACGGCGAGCGGAACGAGTTGGACTAATTTTTATTGCTTGGCAAACTTTTCCGATGTTTTCCGGTGTACGAACTGTTCTTTTGGCACCTGGATGAATCTTATCAGTCGTCTTGCCACTTTCACGGAAGTTTTCAACCCATCTGAGGATCGATTTTCGCGTAGGAACAGATTCATTACTTTTAACTTTGAACTGTTTACGAAACGCTCTATGAACTTTCACAACCGATTTATCTCGAAAATACGCTTCTACACAAAATGCTCGTTCTTTTGCAGTGTAACGTTCCATGATTACTAATATGTTGATAACAGGAATCTCCCAGGTCTCTACTAACCATAGAGCGCGCGTTCGTCCCTGTAGCAGTATTACCACCACAGTTATTCAAAAAAGAAATGTGGTCATTTTCACTGGGTGTATAATACATTATTGTAAAAATAGTGATTGTAGAAATCGCTTATAAGACTACCTCCACGAATGCAATCATTTCTTAGGTAAATAACTTAGAAGGAAAGATATCCTTAAGACAAAACATTTATAGCTGGTTCCAGTCTTCAAGATACTGAACTCTGTGGTACTCGGAATCATTTACAGTAGTAGTGGCAGCCGCCAAATGTGCATGTTATAGACAATTTCAGTCCAAATGATTGGACTGTGGACAACTGCTCTTGGAAGTAGGCTTCAGGGTTATAACAAGGGATTTCTAGTTGAAATCTAGAGCACTAACCATTGAGCTAACATTTCCCTGTCTTTAGCAACACACTGACGTTTAATTTAGAAATTCGAATAAATAGGTATGTTGCAACCATTTTCAGATTCTAGGGATAACTGAGTTAAAAATACATAATAATAAAATAAATCCTGGCATTATCTAAAGCTGAAACGTGATTTTAAATTTTAAATTTCTCTTTCTGCACCTAGACATATTCACTTCCACTCTTCCTAACTTACTATAATTTGCGTGGTCAAAGTACGCTACCTTGGACTGTACTTAGACAAACAGTTGACATGGAATCCCCATACTAGACTGAAAAGACAAGAAACTAACGCTGCAAACTTGACGCAGAAACGATCAAAACTCAACGTAATTAACAAAAGATTCTTATATTTTCTGTTACTGCGACCTATTTGGTCATACGGCATCGACTAAGCGTTCCAACACTCTACGCATCCAGACTTTACAATCAAAAATACTACGAAAACTACTTAACGCTCCGTTCTTTATATCTAACCTCACCATCTATAATGATCTCAAAATCCCTTTCGTTAAAGATCTTGCTGAAACTCGTTTCCCTCAAATTTTTATTCCTCTACAGCAGCTCATCCTAGCCCTCTCATGGTACCCCTATCTACCTCCACATTACCAGGTAATCCTCCAAGGAGATTGAAGAGAAGATGTTCTCGCTATCTACTTGCATCATAAGAGCATATTCACGTTAATGGAGTGACACTACTGGGTGCCTTCTCCGATCCATATTCCTGATATTGTTTTATCTTATACCACATTTGCTTGTTGCAACAGTTGTTGCAGTTGCGAATTTCAATAAAAGATTTAAAAAAAAACAAAAACTCAAACTGCGAAATTAAATTTTGTATATTAAGTTTTCCAAATTAGATTACCTTCCAGTACAATCAGCTAAATAAAATAACTCATTTACCATCATACATCTATCAAAATTTAATTTAATATTGATTACTAACCCTTATTAGTAACTAAAACCTTCAACACTAAGATTTAAAGCATCTTAAGATATAATTATTTAATTTGAGCTTACGGAAAATTATCAAAGAGAAATCTGGCTAAATATGTAACTAGTTCCCTTTTATTGCAAATCTTCTTTGTAAAGCAAAACATTTTACAGCATGTAACATACGATTTACTTAGCTAATTCTGTGGTAAATATTAAGAAGGGTATTTACATCAATTTAAATATTTAAGCTAACACGGTAAAAGGATTTGCAGGGTAGGCAGGAGGGATGGATTATAGGGGGGGAGAAGGAAATGGAAATGGAGTGGGGAATTTCCATATTAAGTGGGACAGTTCAAGGTGCAAGCAGTGTAGTAAAACACGACTTCTTTAATTTATACGCCCTACAACCAGAGAGGCAGCCGGCCTTCTGTGTATTCCACTAGCTTCTTTTTTTTAAAAAAAAGACCATTATGGTGGAAAAGAGGCAGTAAGATTTTAGGAAAATGATTCAAGCTGGGAAATCTTGATTCTCTTTAGAGCTTTTCCAGCAAAAGAACTCCAACCACGCCAAAAAAAAAAATAACTTCACTCAGAGTTATTTATTTATCTTTAAAACCCTTGTAATTGTTAATTTTCATTATAATCGAGTTCGTCCCTTTTAAACTGGTGTTTAACAATCAACAGTCTTTCTATCACCAATAATATCAAAGTTTTTTTAACTTCAAAATCCAAAAAAAATTTGAGCCATAACTTACTTATATTCTACAGTTTGTTAAATCATATATTATTAGGTAGCCAACCTAAACCAAACCTTCCCGGAAAACCATTTTAAAATGAATTTCCCTAAAAAGAAGATTCAAGAAAAAGCACAGTTTATAGAAAGTACTATTAACGATTTTCCCAGTAAATTGAGTAAATTTTCTTCAACCTCAAGATATTAGCGACAAATTTATTCCGTTCTTAAAAAGAAATAAGACAGTACACTTGACATAAATAGCACTTAAGAGAGAATCTATCCAAAAGAGAACCATTAATCGAATTTTAGAGGAAATAAGTTTCAAATAAAATATGTAGAATTATAAGTTATAAGTTATAATCACTACACAAAGATTACAGAAAATTGTAAGAGCCCGTTATTCGGGGGGGAAAAAAATTAAGAAAAAGTTATGAAAAATTTCTTCAGAATTTCAGCTCCTTTGAGCAGCTAATTTTCATCAAATTTAGAAAATTTAGTTTCGTCTTTGATTCTTATTAAAATAGATGGTAAAATCGTACCGTAAACAGTGAATAGCACTTCAGATAAAATGTATTATGATCCTAAGCCTAAGTAAATAGTTAAATATTTGCAGTAAAGTATGTTTGCTAGTCGCCTCCGTCCACGATACCTAATTTAGTATTTGGATGCATACAAAAATGGAGGCCCACAAAGAAACGTTAGCTAATTCAATCTAATTTACTGATCGTATGAATAATTTAGCAATAATGAGAACAATTAAGGATGTTAATATTTAAATAAATGACTCGTTTACTGCCTAAGCCTAATTGTTCCCCCATCAATCCAAAGAGGAATAATGAGGGAAGAGATTAGCTATGTGGTTAGCGTATTGGATACCCTCGCGGAGGTCCCGGGTTCGAATCCAGCTGCTGGATCCTTAGATTTTCTCTTCCTAGGAGCTTCTTACAGCTCACTGTCCGGTGATGGTCAGTGTTGTCTGTAACGAGAAAATACTGTCCGGAGGCCGGCAGTGCAATGAAAAAAGCTCCGGGCGCCAATAACGTAAGATGTTGACGCGCCTTAAACCATTATAAAAAATTTTATAAAAATATTAATAATGCTTTATTACACAATAAAATACTAGATACAAAAGTAATTAATTTTTACCGATTGTACGGCAAGGTAAAACCGTCTGCCGGAGGTTGATAATGAGAAAGAGAAAATAAATAAAAACACACAGAAAATAAGGCAAAAACTACATTTAAAACATAGAGAAAAACATATTTTGAAAAAAGTAGTAATTACCTTACTTTTTCAGTAATAGCACTTTAGAGAGAAGTCTATAACAATCCAGAAGAGCCCTAAATTGAATTTCCCTTGAAAAATGTTTCAATTTAAAGATTCAGATCTGTACACATGTAATTGGTACTCCAGTTTTAAAGTAAATCGTAGAAGATGTCTTAGAGAAAACCATTAAAAAAAAAAAGAACTGAACTAATAATTCATCTGTTGAGCAATTCTGACTGAAATTTTATTGTGACATCCTCAGTTATGACGTTTTTAAATGTGGTTTCTTATAAGTAAACAACTCGAGAATTGTAAAGTACAATCAAAAGTCTTGTAAGTATATTCTCATTAGCTTTTTTTAAAAAAGCAATTAACTGTATTATTTTACTCACCCACAAATTACTCAGGGGCTAGTTTGCGTTTAGTAATGTTGCGTGAGTATGAGGCAAGCTGAATACGTAAAAAAAAAAAATAATAATAATAAAAAAAAATGTACGTATGCAAATTAGAGCGTGTGGAAAATAATAATTTACTAGATTGTTATATATGGTTTAGAGTTAGGTTTAGGAAGCCCTTTATATATATATATATATATAAAATAAGTAATGGGCGTATCTCACGAACTATACCTGGTGGTACGTGTTTGTTCACGTGCTGGTTGCTGTGAGGTTAGGGAAGGTCGCGAGAGGGGTGCCCATTAGGGGATGACTAACCGAGGTCTTCGGACTGTCCTCCACCGCCCCCCTTTACCGTCCCTACGGAGGCGGCACCAAGCGGTTCCCAATACTCTTTCAGCCAACCTCTACTAGCTTACTGCTTTAGCTATTCCCTTTATAAGCTAACACTTACTCCCCTTGTTCTGTTGCAGCTCGTATCTGTGCAACTTTAGAAGTAGACTTCTTTTTCAAACTATTCACTCGCATTGCAGAAAAAATATTTATTAAAAAAGAAATACAATTTTCGTCGAAGGTGACACAGAAAGTTGGTCTTTGCCTCATGGTTACGGATACGGAATTTCTACTTTGCGACAAGAACTTACTTTGCTCACTATATCATTTATTGATATTAATGTTCAAAATGAAATTACAAAGTTACTTATTACATTTTATCTCTTTCAGTTCAATTCAACTGATTTATATTCGTAAAAATGCATACAAAAATGGAGGCCCACAAAGAAACGTTAGCTAATTCAATCTTATTTACTGATCGTATGAATAATTTAGCAATAATAAGAACAATTAAGGATGTTAATATTTAAATAAATGACTCGTTTACTGCCTAAGCCTAATTGTGTTGCATACCCCATTGTTCCCCCATCAATCCAAAGAGGAACCTGAACGTTAGAAATCCATCCAATCAGAGAGTGCTGCGTTTCTATGTAAAGTTTGGATAAACTATTCTGGAAGTGAAGTTGTAGACAAGATATTCCTGGCCGTAAACTGTCCAAAATGAGGAAATACAGAATCTGATTAGAAAAAGGGGACGAGAGTAGAAAACATCCTACAGGATTTTGAAGATGACTCTGGGGTTTGGCCACAGTTCATGAGAATGAATTAGGATGATAGATGGCCCCCTCCCCAAAAGAAAGAAGCTTTTACTTTCTGTACCACAAGAACGAAGGAGGCACAAAGTCCTGGAGGTATCCTGGATACAGGACATAAAGAGAAGAAATGGCCATAAGAGGATTACCGAAAGGTGATTGGAACGATAGGAACTTATAGGACAGAATTTTGGCAAATTGCGTTATGATTTTATATGGTTAAAGCCATTATTAATAATTATTATTATTTCTACTTAATTACGTACTACAGAATAAATAACACGCAATAAAACTGGAAAAAATGTCTTAAAAATACTTTTTAATCTTAATTACTTATTTACAAATCTTTGGGCGCCATTAGGTCATCCTGTTCCTTAATGTGGGACCGTAATAAATAAAAATACATTTATTTGCCTTGAAGTGTATCAGCATAAAAGGTACTGCAGCATAAACTATCATAGTACATCATAAAGCTGTGCATAACTTCACTAACACCCTACTTTTAACGAAATAAAAATAATTATAATAATAAAAACCCGATATAGATTTGTTTATTTCTTTTCAACGGGCTCAAAAAGCAATTAAGATCGTATTTAATTTTAAATTCATTAAAAATTCTATTGGTTTTCGCAATTAGAACATAAATTTTAAGGGCCGATCATATGTTGAAAGTATCTTGGCAAAGGTCAATTAAAAACTGAACTTAAAAACACAATTAAAAAATTACAAACTATCCCTTGATATCCAGCCAATCATAAATCCGAAGGAGAGCAATATTTAGATGAAAAAACGTCTATTTCCAAGCTTAGTATTGTTAGCCAATTACGGATGAATCAGCCACTCTACTTTAGAATAGTTAACGATGGTTTTAATAAATTTCAAAGCGATATTGAATGCGCGGTAATGTAATACCCGCGACCAGTACAGTCTATACCACTTTCTGATTGTATGCCCTAATTATATGCTGCCAAGAATAGATATATTTAGAAGTATATCAATACAGATAAGAGTGAAGTATGAAAATGTTAACAATTTACTGTAAATTTCCAGATAATGTTGAGTTAGATGATGTTTATTATTTTACCGTTGAAGCATTAAAAACAAGAGCAACATCATTTGGAGATATTTTATCGTGAATTACTTTTAAAAGTGCATTTAAAATTAGATGTGTGTGCCTGTTTAAAAAGTATACGAGTATATGTATCGCCAAAATGCTAGATTATGTTAATGTATTGCAAACTAACTCTATTTGTAAGGGAGAATATCCCAACAAGCAAATAAATATATCTATTCAATCGTATCTACTAGAAGTAAAAGATTTTGTTTCAGATCCCCTAAATTAGAAGATCCAGCACGATTGTGCATTTCGTTAAACTGGTAAATTTTGTTTAAATTAAAGCCAAACAACTTTGATACTAAAACCTCCTTATTCTGTAAATAAGGTCAAATTCAGCCGAAAAATGAAGATTAGAGGAAAAAAAGATTTTGGAAAAACCATAAGAACGAGAATGAATAAAACTAATTATAAAACCAATCTACCAATTCGTTCAAAAATAAACAAGAATTAAGGAAAATAGGGTAAATATATATTAGATAACTGGAGGCAATCAATGACAATATATTTTACGGAAGGATTTCCAGTGATAAGAGGTCACAGAGTTCTGGCACAAGACTCCAGAAGAGGAAATAACCCTCCCTTATATATATATTAGCATTAATTATAAACTTAAAAGTTTATCTAAATCCTTAACAAACATTATGGTCTTCCTCAAACTAACTTATAAAACCAGATCAACCAGTACCAAAAGCAACAATTATTACACTACTTTACATAATTTAATTATTAAAATAGCAAAATTATTAATTAATTGCTTTAATCAAAATAGTAGTACGAAATTTAAATTAACTAATTCAAACATTAAGTTTACACTACGGGAACTATCTTTTAGGGTCTGGAATCGGAATTAAATTGTAATAATTGTGAGGTAGAGTGATGGACAAGAAGGTAATGGTAAAATCGATACGGATTTAGTTTCATTGAAGTGGGTTTTCCACTTACTCTTCCACTCTTACTTTTAGGAAGAAGAGAGGACTTAAAATAATTCGCTGTACCACTACAGGTTCAGGATAAGGAGAAAGTATAGCAGAATAATGATAACTACAAGAATAGAAGAAGAGGATGGTGTATTAAACAATTGAAGAAAGAATTCGGTGTAATATTTTACGCATATTGTGTAGAATATAGATGTAGATTATTTTCCTAACTAAACAGACATCGCCCTAACTTAAATACGAGAACTACAAAACTCTTAACTTCCTGGATATAACACTTACTAAAAGAGACAACAACATAGAATTCGAAATATTCCAGAAACCCCACGTCCACTGACACTATTTTATACACAACAGTTCCTACCATCCTATACAACATAAACTAGTCGCTCTCAGACGTCTGACAGATTGAATACTAAACCTCTTATATTGGACCAACCACGAGTTAGAACATCATTCGCACAATAGCCACCAATAACAGTTAATAAACCACCAACATTGTTAATAAATTACTAAGTTCAAACAAGCATTGCCCAAAACAATAACCCACCAAACATATTCGCCACTTTTACGTATATAGACTACTTATAGTCACCTACAAATTCAAATTTAGCATTTTTGGTTCCCTATACTCTATTTTGGAATGAATTTCTAAACCTTCTTGATGTATTCTTTAAACTTTTCTATTTAAATGTCTGTTAGTTAAAACTAGCATTCTTTGTTTCCCAAAATAGTTTTATAGAATTGTTTTATAATCCCTTATAAAGGTATAAAATTAATTATTTCATTTTAATTATTATAGTCAAAAATACAAACTATAAGTCCAATAATTGCATACTAGTTTCCCCATACTGCTTTTTGGAATATACGAGGGTCGTTTGAAAAGTCCGTGCAAAGTCAGAGAGATAGCACTACTGGCGCGTATCGAGGTTATGTTTAGTTAGTAGCATCTCTTGGAAGAACACACACCAAGTTTCAGCCAGATCGGTCTATTTCTTTGTGTTTGGCATTCGTTTGAATCGAGGAAGTCGAGTGATTTTCAAAAAATGGACGAAAAAGAATTTCGTGTGTTGATTAAACACTACTTTATGAAAGGCAAAACGCCTCAGGAGACTAAAGAGAAGCTTGATAAACATTATGGTGACTCTGCACCTTCGATTAGAACAGTTTATAAGTGGTTTCAAAATTTTCGGAGTGGCCATATGGGCACAAGTGACGCTGAACGTTCTGGACGCCCTGTTGAGGTTACTACTCCAGAAATCATTGATAAAATCCATGATATGGTGATGGATGACAGAAGAGTGAAGGTGCGTGAGATTGCTAGTGCTGTGGGCATCTCGAATGAACGGGTACATAATATTTTGCATCAACATTTGGACATGACAAAGCTATCCGCAAGATGGGTGCCGCGATTGCTCACGCTTGACCAAAAACGAAATCGTATGAAGTGTTGCAAGGACGGTTTGCAGCTGTTCCAGAAGAATCCGCAGGACTTTAAGCGTCGTTTCGTCACTGTGGATGAAACATGGATACATCACTACACTCCTGAGACCAAAGAACAATCTAAACAATGGGTTACCAAGGGGGAATCTGCGCCAAAAAAGGCGAAGACCGTTCCTTCGGCCGGAAAGATTATGGCGACTGTCTTTTGGGATTCGCAAGAAATAATCCTCATCGACTATCTGGAAAAGGGTAAAACTATTACAGGTGCATATTATTCATCGTTATTGGACCGTTTGAAAACCGAGCTGCAAGAAAAACGCCCACGATTGGCCCACAAAAAAGTCCTTTTCCATCACGATAACGCACCAGCTCACACCTCAGCAGTTGTGGTCGCAAAATTAATTTAAATAGGGTTCCGACTCGTTTCACATCCCCCCTGTTCTCCAGACTTGGCTCCCTCGGACTACTATTTGTTCCCCAATATGAAGAAATGGCTGGCGGGAAAAAGATTTTATTCAAACGAGGAGGTGATTGCAGAAACGAATGGCTATTTTTCAGACTTGGACAAATCCTATTATTCGGAAGGGATCAACAAACTAGAGCAGCGTTGGACGAAGTGTATAAGCCTAAAAGGAGACTATGTTGAAAAATAAAAAAGGTTTACCCCAAAAAATTAAGTAGTTTTTATTTTTGCACGGACTTTTCAAACGACCCTCGTATGTATAATGTAATCTTTGATTTTTCTTATTAATAGACTATAAGTTCAATATTTGCAATCTTGGTTTCCCCAAGTTGATTTTGAAATTGGTTTATAAACCATTAACATGTATTCTTTAATCATTCCATTGCAACCAGTTATAAGGTTCATTCATTGTTTCTCCATATTATAATTTAAAATTCATCTTTAAACTTTTTTGGTATAACCATTAATCTTTCTATTTAATTAACTGTTACTTTAAGTTTAGCAATCTTTGTTTGCCAAAATAGTTTTATAGATTTCTTTTCTAAGTCTTTATAATGTATTCTTAATTATTTCTTTTAAATCATTATTGTCGATTAAAATAAATAATTAATGAATTCATAAAAAAGCTTAGAAAACCATTTTGAAAAACATAAGCGCTAATTTAGAACAGATAGTCCATTAAAAAGAATAGATCAAACAATACATTAAAAAGGTTTAGGTATCAACTTTAAAAAACTATTTGGATTTAACCATGATTGACAATTTTTAAACCTATAATCGATTAAAGAAAAATGATCAATGAATACATCAAAAGGTTTAGCAATTAATACCAAAATACAATATGGGAAAACAATGAATGCGCATTTTGTATTTATAGTCGAATAAAGAATACATAATTAAGGTGTGGAAACCAATCCGACAAAATAAATTGGGGAATCCAAGAATACAAATATTGAACTTATATTCGATTAAAAGGCATAGATCAAACAATAAATTAGAAATGAATTCCAAAAAGAACAAGGGGGGACCATAAAAGCTAATTTAGAACTTATAGTCGATAAAAAAGGAAAGAGAAAAGAATAAAAAGAATTAACCAACCTGAACGTAGTCAAGACGAAGCATTAGTATTAATTTGTCAGAAATAATTAAATGATCAACATGCTATTTTCATGCAATAATATAATTGAAATTGAATTATTGATAATGAAGTCTTACCTTGTTTAAAGAATATCCATCAGCATCTGAACAGATCACCACTCCAATAGCACTTGACACTTGACACAATTTAAAATAATTCACAACACTATTCGCACTAAAACTGTATATCACGCACTTAGTATAACTTAAACACAATTTATAAAACCAAAATTCACTTTAACACGCACTAATATTCACTTAAAAAATCACTTTAACAAAGAGATACGAGTAACGAGTTAAAGATGGCCGCCGGTAACTGGTCAGGCAGATCAGATGGTAAATTAAGGTTATCCATACAGTGTGACCAACCTTTTTTTCATTTATTTTCATTCATGGCCTACAAAAGTGATAATTGATAAGTTTTTATTTATTATAAATAATAATAATATATTACATAATATAATTAATACTAATAATAAATAATAAGTTTTTGTTATTATATAACACATTTATAAAAATCTACTAACTTTAGTAAAACAATTACTCTTGTAACCGAGGATTTGCCTTATATTTTGAAGAAAAATAATTAAAAATAAGTGTTTTTTAACGTTATACACTTTTTTTGGGTAGTTTTTGCCGATGAACCCACACACTACGATCCTACAGGACAGTTTTAATACATTTTTTTACTTCCTTTAGTTTCAAAATCATCCAAATTTTTAAATTCGAATTCTAACACACAAACTCGTTAATACTTTCTAATTTGTTTGGATGCAATGACATTAATTTTTGGTAAATGACTAATATTCAACCGCCTAGATTACTAGATCCTCCGTCAGACTGTTTACAGAAACGATTCGGGTTGTTGCTTTTACGTGATAGACGAGCCAAACCTATAACTACACGTACAAATACACTAACAGTGAAAAACAAGAGTCTCAACCCATTACTCCCCTTATTGGTCTCCAGAGGGCAATAGAAACAGGGCACTATGCTACACTTGTATCCGGCGGAAATATGACGTGACCTAACATAAAAACTTATGAATAGCCTTTAGGGAAGGGGGTTTTGTTCACTCACACTAGCTATATGGTACGCTCAAATTTACATACACACACAATCACTCCTTTACTGGAGTAGAATAATAATAATTCCTAAGCAAACTACGCCTGAGGTTTTAGCGGTTTTAGAATTTAAAACAACTCAGTGACCCGTGAACAGTAACATTTGATTCACCTCGAGGGGTAACCAAAATTCGTGTAAAATGTATGTCTACAAAATCTTTTCCGGCCGGATCTGAACAAATAATTTTCTAGCATTTTTCTTATCTCTCTCTCCAAATAAAGTCATACAAAGTGTGTTTCGAAACAATGCCAACTAGTGAAGTAATAACAATTTCAGCCATTATTTTACAATACTTTTCTTTGTCTTCTGTTGAGAAGTAGTCGACTTTCGTTCAAGAGAGCGTTTTGATGAAGAGTTTAAAATGTATTTTCAGTGAGGTTTTATTTTTTTTTGAAAGAACTATTAAGAAATACGGCGGCTACAGTGCCTGTGTATCTCTACAATCTGTCAAAAAGAAACTAGACGTTAATACAGAAACATTCAACCGCATTTACATTTGTTTGTCAGTGTTTATAATGCATCTGTCGATTGAGAATCCCGCCGATTGTAAAATACGCGCAGTGATTCGTTTTCTTTGTGCTAAAGGTGTGAAATCTGGAATGAAATGCTACAATGACATCAGCGGAAGTTTATAGAGACAACATTTTGGGCTGAGAAAATAGTGTACGGAAATGGGTAAGAGCTTTCAAAGATGGCCGAACAAGAATGTTCTCACTAATAGGGCGTCTTTTAGTCATTACTGTAGATTTGGTGCAGTAAGTTGATGCAGAAAGTGAAAGAGAACAGACGCTACCTATTGAAGATGTAGCTGGGTAGTCAGCGCCACGATGATGTGGTAAAAATGGCCGTGTTGCAGTTTGTTATCAAATCAGGCGTCATTACTGTAGATTTGGTGCAGTAAGTTGACGAAGAAAATGAAAGAGAACAGACGCTATCTATTGAAGATGTAGCTGGGTAGTCAGCGCCACGATGATGAGCTCAAAACGACCGTGTTGCAGTTTGTTGTCAAATCAGGCGTCATTACTGTAGATTTGGTGCAGTAAGTTGACGAAGAAAATGAAAGAGAACAGACGCTATCTGTTGGAGATGTAGCTGGGTAGTCAGCGCCACGATGATGTGGTAAAAATGTCCGTGTTGCAGTTTGTTATCAAATCAGGCGTCATTACTGTAGATTTGGTGCAGTAAGTTGACGAAGAAAATGAAAGAGAACAGACGCTATCTATAGAAGATGTACGAGGGTCGTTTGAAAAGTCCGTGCAAAGTCAGAGAGATAGCACCACTGGCGCGTATCGAGGTTATATTTAATTAGTAGCATCTCTTGGAAGAACACACACCAAGTTTCAGCCAGATCGGTCTATTTCTTTGTGTTTGGCATTCGTTTGAATCGAGGAAGTCGAGTGATTTTCAAAAAATGGACGAAAAAGAATTTCGTGTGTTGATTAAACACTACTTTATGAAAGGCAAAACGCCTCAGGAGACTAAAGAGAAGCTTGATAAACATTATGGTGACTCTGCATCTTCGATTAGAACAGTTTATAAGTGGTTTCAAAATTTTCGGAGTGGCCATATGGGCACAAGTGACGCTGAACGTTCTGGACGCCCTGTTGAGGTTACTACTCCAGAAATCATTGATAAAATCCATGATATGGTGATGGATGACAGAAGAGTGAAGGTGCGTGAGATTGCTAGTGCTGTGGGCATCTCGAATGAACGGGTACGTAATATTTTGCATCAACATTTGGACATGACAAAGCTATCCGCAAGATGGGTGCCGCGATTGCTCACGCTTGTCCAAAAACGAAATCGTGTGAAGTGTTGCAAGGACGGTTTGCAGCTGTTCCAGAAGAATCCGCAGGACTTTAAGCGTCGTTTCGTCACTGTGCATGAAACATGGATACATCACTACACTCCTGAGACCAAAGAACAATCTATACAATGGGTTACCAAGGGGGAATCTGCGCCAAAAAAGGCGAAGACCGTTCCTTCGGCCGGAAAGATTATGGCGACTGTCTTTTGGGATTCGCAAGGAATAATCCTCATCGACTATCTGGAAAAGGGTAAAACTATTACAGGTGCATATTATTCATCGTTATTGGACCGTTTGAAAACCGAGCTGCAAGAAAAACGCCCACGATTGGCCCACAAAAAAGTCCTTTTCCATCACGACAACGCACCAGCTCACACCTCAGCAGTTGTGGTCGCAAAATTAATGGAAATAGGGTACCAACTCGTTTCACATCCCCCCTATTCTCCAGACTTGGCTCCCTCGGACTACTATTTGTTTCCCAATATGAAGAAATGGCTGACGGGTAAAAGATTTTATTCAAACGAGAAGGTGATTGCAGAAACGAATGGCTATTTTTCAGACTTGGACAAATCCTATTATTCGGAAGGGATCAACAAACTAGAGCAGCGTTGGACGAAGTGTATAAGCCTAAAAGGAGACTATGTTGAAAAATAAAAAAGGTTTACCCCAAAAAATTAAGTAGTTTTTATTTTTGCATGGACTTTTCAAACGACCCTCGTAGCTGGGTAGTCAGCGCCACGATGATGAGCTCAAAATGGCCGTGTTGCCAAATCAACTCAGGCGGCAGACTTCTATAAGTATGGGATTCCAAAAGCTGGGTTGTACGATACGATAAGTGCCTTTAATATTAGTGGCAATTACGTAGAAAAGTAAATTAAGTACCGGCTTTTGCGTAAAAATAAAATTGTTAAGAAAAGTACACTTGTTTTTCTCGTAATTTCAAAACGGTACTAGGTCAAAACACGCACCACAACGATTGCCAACCAGGTAGAAATTATTCTTTCGAATAGCGCTCCCAAGAGTAGAGAATATTTTTGAACATTTAATCGCACACATCAACTACTTCTGCAAAGCCCTTTTTTCAATATCGTAATTTTATGAAGTGTCAGTATAAGTTTTACGAATAGTTATTCTGAGATAACCAAGAAAATAAATACTCCGTCAAGAAAACCTTTCCTAATCATCAATAACTTATTAACCAATATTTTTTTATCATCTGAACTTAGATTATTTCTTAACTCACTAACTAGATAAAGTAAAATCGCCCAATTGATTCTCACAAATAATTATAAGTTTAGTTTCAAACTATTAGCGTAACAGGTTCTGGATAAACTATACCAAGGTGGCAATCAATTTGTAACCCGCTGAGTGGAAGTTGGGTCTACTGCAAACTATTTCAATCGACTCCAGCCGTTTCGATATGGAAGTTGATGCTTTTCACTTTACATTTTCTAAGCAACAATCGATTTTCATTAATCGAATAAAAATAAAAAAGAATTTAATATTACTTTCCAACAAAAAAGATTCTCCCTTTAAGTGTAATCCATTACTGATTTCTTTAATTTAATTTAACACCAATCTAATTCCTCTTCATCACTTTTACAGCTAAAGGAGCTTCTCAATAATCAAAAGAATTTCAAAGAAATTACTACAGAAAAAGGAGCAATAAAATTCCGTTGACCCTCTTTTTTATTATTGGCTTTTAATAAATAAATCCTATTTCTAAAGAAATCAATATATACGTTTGGATATTGCTCTCAAAAGAGATAAAACTGTTTTGTCCCAGAGTGAGTCCATGGAATTCAATTAAATCTTTTACATTAAAAATGCGAACATTCGGAATTATAAAGACCAGGAAAATGGATTCTAATTTAATAGAATAAAATATTCTATTGAATTCATTTTACTGGATATATTATATACTATATAATATTTCTGCTCAGTATAGCAGCTATATACTCTTATTATATTTTTTATTCTATTGTACATATTTTTTGTCTGTTTATTGCAGGGTTTTTTTTGAACTCCTCAAATAGATGATATCCTTGTATATAAAAACATTAAATTCAGTTTCCACAATGAAAGAAATAAGTTAAAATTGTGTATTTGTAATTAGAAATCACAAAAATGAATAATTACATCTAGTTTTTCAATACTAAATGTCGAGGATTGGAATCAATAACTCTTTTTGATAACTTCTGAGGTTATTTGAAGACAGGAGGTTGTTTTCAGTGTACTAACGGCCTCTAGACAGAGTTCTTCTCATTACAGGCGAAACTATTTATTACAAGAACAGTGAGCTGTAAGAAGCTTCTAGAAATGGAAATCTAGTGCTGCACGAGACCGAGACGAGGCGAGACTTTATGCAGTCTCGATCTCGGTCTCGGTCGCTCAAATCTCGGTCTCGTCGAGATATCTCGGTCTCGGTCTCAGTTTTTTTGAATTTTTGTTTAAGTATTAAAAGCGGTTTGCTATTAATAATCTTTTCAAAAAATGTTATTATTTTCTAATAATTATTTTAATTTATATATTGGCAATGATATTGGCAAAATGTGTGTAAAAGAAGACAACTACTTACACTTCAATGCATCATATATTACTATTACTGTTATATATCTTTATATAATTTCAAAAAGATGTTAAAAACGCGCCAAATGAAAGACCCAAATAACATATCTGCCTACTATAACAAGTCGATTCGTGAAATAAAAAATACACCTCCCAACAAACTTCCCGCTCTATTAGTTATGGCTGTTGGTGAAGATAAAGAATCTGATGATTCACCTTTTGACGACGACGACGACTTCATCAATATTTTTGCACCATTTGCTCAAAAATCAGCAAATATCACCGAAGCATGGAAGACAGAAATAATTAATTATACCAAATTAGACCAAGCACCAGTAGACGTTGACATTTTAGAATGGTGGAAAACACTTGAGAATTCCTTCAAAAATTTGTCTAGAATGGCAAAAGATATTTTTTAGTATCTGTGCAACTTCAGTGCCATCGGAAAGATTATTTTCGCAAGCTGCGATGATAATGACCAATAGAAGATCTTCTTTAACTTCTGATTCAGTAAAAGCTCTTTTATGTATCAATGCTTAGGCAAAGAGTATCTTAAAAACGAAAATAGTGCGAGACCTGCGAAGCTAATGAGTATTGTGGTACTGGGTTCGATTCCCGGTCTTAGGCCTTGGATTTTATTTAATGGTTAATATGAGAAATTTACAGTAAAGTATGTTTGCTAGTCGCCTCCGTCCGTAGTTGGACGTAAAGCCCCGCCTGAAAAATAGGCGATTACTTTACTTTGCTTACTTTACTTATGTAATTCGAAGTCAAATAGATGTAGTAATATTGAACATATATAATAAAATCGTAACTTTTAATAATTAATTCAATACCCGTAATGATTATTTATTAATAAAGAACACAATTTTATAATTTTGTAGCTAAAAATTAATATTTGAAAAACCGAGACGAGACCGAGATTTCTCGACGAGATATATATCATGTCTCGATCTCGGTCTCGGTCTCGATACCGAGACCGAGATTTGTCTCGTTTCTCGTGCAGCACTATGGAAATCTAAGGGCCAGCAACTGGATTCGAACCAAGGCTCACCGCGTTGGAATCCAGTTAAAACTTTTAACCATTGAGCTAAATCCATTCCCTGGATTCAATATTTATCAAATTATACCGACTTTTATTTTTCGTTTTTAGAAATCATTTATCGAATTTTTTAATCAATTGAATAAGAGAAAATGGTATTTTAGTCGTGCTGGTTTTCGATTATGGTCTATGAATGCAGGTGTGTTTGTATGTATCCATCGTGTCTCATTCACCAAAAATTTAAATTTAAAAATTCATTTTTCTTCCCATAAGAAAAAATTGAAGAGTACGGACAAATATATACTTCAACGGGAAAGTACAGGCAACTGTAACGTTCAGAATTCATAAAATGTCACCTGAGAGACAAAACGAGAAGACTAATTTCATCTGCGAATGCTTCAGAGAAAGAATTGTTTGCTAACAACTGCGAATTAGTAAATATCTAATAATCAATAGATTGTAAAATTCGATTCTTATTTTATTCATTTTTAGAGAGGAAATTCATAAAAATCGATTCTTCATTCCTGCTAGAAATAGTATACAAAGTGACTCGCAAATTTTGGCTAGTTTTCTCCAATTATAATAATTACGTAAATAGTCTGAGGGACTATTAGATGGAATATATTGAGTTGAAAACCACTTTTGAAAGCTCGCATAACTTTTGAAGAACAATTATAAGTATGAAGTTTTAATAGCGGTAATTACATAGATAAAACTAGTTAAATATCGAATTATAATTAAAGCAATTGCCAGATTTTAGTGGCTGGTCGGAGATTGCTCTTTCTATAAATTGTTCTCTTCATAATTGCTCTTAAAACGAATATTATTAGCGTTAGGTTGGGAATTAATAGCATCAACAGTTGGATCTGAACGTCATCATTTAAAAAAAAGATTATTTTAGCCTGAAATAACCTTGACAAAAATATGACTTTTTAAAGCAATATTTTTGGTATTTTACCCTTATTTCTGCTTTCAGGTTTAGTTTTTTTTAATACCTTTGATTATTACCGATCGCTTTAATTGTGTTGTTAATTAATAAAATTAAAGTTAATAAAATGTTATAATTTATTCGAAGTATTTTGTTTTTAATCAGCTGTCTCAGTAAAGAATGGATGCCAGTTCAGCACTAGAATTTGCAGGGTCTTTTTTTGGGACTACATTGGATTACAAAGTAATTTTATCTAGTCCATTTCCAGGCTCATACTATGGCTGTAGGAACTGTGGGTCGTCGCCCGACTACGAAGAGGTGTAGTCCAATGTACTTCGTACTACTTACCCAGCTACAGAGGACAGCCATGTTATACTACTATTGTATTTTTACCATTCTAACCCACTTGCCACACTTTGTCACATACACCCTTTTTAGACATTTGTATCAATTTACTTTATACCATCCCTCTTTGGGAAGTAATTGCCTCTATCTTCCTCTTTTTCTTTTCTTTATTTCTATCTCTTTTTACTCATATCCAAATTACCTTTTTTGATTAACAATTTACTGATAACTGGTAAAACATTTCTTATACAACAATGCGTATTTTGTTCCTTTTGCAGTTTTATTTAGAAAGATCCTAAGAAGTGCATTTAGCAGCAGTTCTAATTTTTTTTTTTTTTTTTACATGGCACTACAGCCCTTGAAGGGCCTTGACCTCCTTAGTAATTTGCCTCCAGCTCTCTCTATCTGTGGCCTTTCTTCTCCAATTCCTCACACCAAGCCTTCTGAGGTCTCCTTCCACATCCTCCAACCATCTCTTTCTAGGTCTTCCCACTTTCCTCCTTCCTTCTGGCCAATTCCGGAAAATCTTTTTCAGTGCACGATCCTCGTCCATTCTTTCCAAATGTCCCAGCCATGCCAATCTTTTGCTCCTTACCTCGGCAACCAAATCCGGCGATGCAAACAATTCTTTCAGCTCCGTGTTACTTTTTATCTTCCACGAGCCATTTATAAGATTTGGCCCGTAAATCTTACGTAACACACGCCTTTCCCACACAAGAAGTTGATTGCTCTCACTCTCATTCAGTATCCAAGTTTCCGAAGCATACAGAACTATCGGTCGGATAACTGTCTTGTAGACGTTTATTTTATGTTTTCGAGAGACATTTCTGGATTTAAGGATCTTGTTTAGAGCAAACGTGCACCTACTTCCGGCCGCCAACCTCTCTTTAATTTCTTTTCTGACGTCCATTTCTCTAGTGAAGATGGCACCCAAGTATTTAAAAGTAGTTCTAATTAATTACTGCAATTCTAATTACTGTAAAGTAAAGTAATGCCTATTTTTTCAGGCGAGCTTTACGTCCAACTCTACCAATTAAGTGTCGTGAACGGAGGCGACTAGCAAACATACTTTGTTGTAAATTTCTTTTGTTAACCATTAAATAAAATCTAAGGCCTATAGACCGGGAATCGAACCCAGTACCACAATAAATATTAGCTTTACAGGTCTCACCTCTAACCGCTCGGCTACCGTGGCGCCTTTCTAATTACTGTATTAAATAGTAGTTAAGTCAAACTAATTTAAAAACTAAATTAAACTAAACAACTTTCTAGGATTAATAAAAATTAGCCAGGGAAGGTAATAGCTATGCGGTTAAGCTTATTGGATTCCCAAGCAGAGGTCCCGGGATTTGAATTCACCTGCTGGCCCTTAGATTTTCTCTTTCTAGGAGCTTCTAACAGCTCAGTTTCCGGTTGTCTGTAAAGAGAGAACACTGTCCGGAGGCCGGCAGGGCATTGAAAAAAAACTCCGGGCGCCAATAACCTCAGATATTGACGAGCCTTAAATCATTCAAAAAAATAAATAAATAAAATAAAAATTATCCCTTGTATATAAAGAAGAACCGGCGAAACCCAGGGGTAGTTTTTCAGAAGAAAAGAAATATTCAAGCAACATAACATATTGTGTATAATAAATATTGATATTGATTATATTCGAGGTCGAACGGTCGAGGTTTGTACACTGGCTGGCACGTGATCCAAATACAAAAAAAAAATATCACCCACAGCAAGGGAAGTAGTGTACATATGTGCGTGCAAGGCTACAAACATGCCCTAATAGTCCTCAAAGGTCGAATGGAGAGCTGCAACTCGACTGCAGATCACACTGACGGCCTCCCGATAGTCGGATCATCTCAATCCATACTCTTGCAGCTTGTTCCACGCTCTTAAAGTATTTCATCTTCTACTTGACTGTCACGTTCCACCAATACCAAAAGATTCATTCAGTATTATTATAAAACTGCTGTATTCCTTCTGGAGCACCTAATACCAGCATTCATTTATTTATTCAGGTAATTCTTTTGTATTAAATTATTAAAGCAAATTTTTCGCTCATAATTTTCTGAACAGCACTTACGGATTTTCATGATACTTTCTCACTTGGAATGCAATTGTTTTATGCACTAATTAAATTCACTGAGTAGCATTTAACGTGCAGAACTAAATTCCCAAGTGGTTACCTACAACGATACCCCAATCCACTCTGATTTTCGGGCTATGGACGATCCCCTTGAACCAAGCCAAAGGTAAGATGTAGTAGACAAACATTATTATAGAAATTAGCACTAATCTTCATTCCGCTGACAATGTGGTTAGGCCCGCAATGCTGGATAATATCTTCGACTTTATCTGTCGGAGGATGCATCGTATCCGTGGCTGGGGTCGGACTTTCCTCCACCATTAGAGATTTATTACACTTGGCTGACTGAGTGAGGAAGGTTACACAGTGTTTTTTGTGTGATATTCAAAAGGTTATTGAATCACAAATAACTTTATAAAAAGGAAGAAATACAAATTAATGAAACCTATTACTTGTTTAAGGGTTGTGTACTTATAGTGCAAAGGTAAAGTTTTAGAATTGTAAAATTGGAGCTGTATTTTAAAGCAGGGGACACGCCAATTTAAGCAGAAAACTTCGAATTAGACTTATTTCATTTGTACTTTGAAATAATAATTATTAAATAAGATATTAATGAACAAATGATTCTTATAATTTAATTAATGCCTAAATAAGTAAAAAAGAATGTATCACAATTATAGTTAAATAAATTAACCTAGGATGTGGGGTACGTCGACGTTTCGTCTGGAAAGCGTTTGTGATAACCTTTAACACTTCCTTCAGGAAACCACTCAACGTCCGCCAAGGAGTTTTTTATCCTTGGCAGAAGTAGTGACGATGCTTTTGTGGCTGAGCAGGGATGCCTTGATAGCATTTGCATCACTTGCAGGAAGTGCCCTTGGAATTCTTGCAAATTAAGCTCGAGACTCACTATTATTATAGCGGCCTTTTAAGCTTTGGACTTTCAAATTGTTTTGGAGAATGGCTTTGTATGTATATTTCTATTCTTTCTAAGGCGTCCATACATCATCCCTTTCTTCCTGTACGAGGGTCGTTTGAAAAGTCCGTGCGAAGTCAGAGAGATAGCACCACTGGCGCGTATCGAGGTTATGTTTAGTTAGTAGCATCTCTTGGAAGAACACACACCAAGTTTCAGCCAGATCGGTCTATTTCTTTGTGTTTGGCATTCGTTTGAATCGAGGAAGTCGAGTGATTTTCAAAAAATGGACGAAAAAGAATTTCGTGTGTTGATTAAACACTACTTTATGAAAGGCAAAACGCCTCAGGAGGCTAAAGAGAAGCTTGATAAACATTATGGTGACTCTGCACCTTCGATTAGAACACTTTATAAGTGGTTTCAAAATTTTCGGAGTGGCCATATGGGCACAATTGACGCTGAACGTTCTGGACGCACTGTTGAGGTTACTACTCCAGAAATCATTGATAAAATCCATGCGTGAGATTGCTAGTGCTGTGGGCATCTCGAATGAACGGGTACATAATATTTTGCAACAACATTTGGACATGACAAAGCTATCCGCAAGATGGGTGCCGCGATTGCTCACGCTTGACCAAAAACGAAATCGTGTGAAGTGTTGCAAGGACGGTTTGCAGCTGTTCCAGAAGAATCCGCAGGACTTTAAGCGTCGTTTCGTCACTGTGGTTGAAACATGGATACATCACTACACTCCTGAGACCAAAGAACAATCTAAACAATGGGTTACCAAGGGGGAATCTGCGCCAAAAAAAAAGGCGAAGACCGTTCCTTCGGCCGGATAGATTATGGCGACTGTCTTTTGGGATTCGCAAGGAATAATCCTTATCGACTATCTGGAAAAGGGTAAAACTATTACAGGCGCATATTATTCATCGTTATTGGACCGTTTGAAAACCGAGCTGCAAGAAAAACGCCCACGATTGGCCCACAAAAAAGTCCTTTTCCATCACGACAACGCACTAGCTCACACCTCAGCAGTCGTGGTCGCAAAATTAATGGAAATAGGGTTTCAACTCGTTTCACATCCCCCCTATTCTCCAGACTTGGCTCCCTCGGACTACTATTTCTTCCCCAATATGAAGAAATGGCTGGCGGGAAAAAGATTTTATTCAAACGAGGAGGTGATTGCAGAAACGAATGGCTATTTTTCAGACTTGGACAAATCCTATTATTCGGAAGGGATCAACAAACTAGAGCAGCGTTGGACGAAGTGTATAAGCCTAAAAGGAGACTATGTTGAAAAATAAAAAAGGTTTACCCCAAAAAATTAAGTAGTTTTTATTTTTGCACGGACTTTTCAAACGACCCTCGTACGTAACAGCGTCATTGTGTGTTTGATACTGCCCAGCTAGTGACTGTGTTCTTACTTGTTTTTAATTTTTTTTTTTTTGTTCCTGCTCTGGCCAATACAGTTAATAAATTAATATGGGTTCTAAT
Organism: Rhodnius prolixus; assembly: GCF_049639745.1. Classification (NCBI taxonomy): domain Eukaryota; kingdom Metazoa; phylum Arthropoda; class Insecta; order Hemiptera; family Reduviidae; genus Rhodnius; species Rhodnius prolixus. The sequence continues at coordinate 10,120,695 of NW_027411634.1, read as the reverse complement.
TCAGGTACTACATGCACCAAATTGTTTAAACTACCTCTGATAATGGATGAAGGTCCAAAACCATTTAGGGAACACACAAATATTCGTGCTAAAATGGATGAAATCAACAAAGCTTTCTTCGCTTTGCCATTCATTTAATTACAAGACTCGGTATAGCATGGAACTGAGCAAAGAGAAAGAAGGGAGAAAACAACTGAGAATAGAATAAGGTGCTAAAGGCTTGACGGTCGTTGACACCCAGGATAGAAGTAGAAGTTATGCAAATGCTCAATATAAAAGAATAACGTTGTGGTTTCTATTATTCCAGTTGGTGCTGTAGAAAGATAGGAATAAAAATGTTAACTCTGTTATCTCATCTTTGGCCGCAGAGGCGTTCTATTATAATTTTAATGTTTTGACCCTTCTTGCATTTCAAGAACATAATACCTCTTTTACATTCACCAAGAAAGGAAGTTCAGTAACAACCGCAGGTCTATTGGTGTTATACTGCTGTCATCACAGGCTAATAGGCTAAAGTCTCTTTTCCTGAAGAAAATGAAATTTTTATTTTTCAATTTCCTGAAGGATTTGTGTTTGAGGGAGAAAGAGATAAAAGAAATTATATTAAAGGTTAGGCAATGAAAGTACAATGGCATGAATTGCCCTTTAAGTAAACAATTCCTTATCCTGCATCCTAAGAAATCCAACTTAATGTCCTAAGAGCTACAATCATCGGCAGAATAATTACAGAAATTAAATAAAATATGTTTAATAATTAAACATAACTTCTTTACTTTTCTGGTACCCCATTAACAATGACAGATATTGGACAGAACGTGGCATATTTAATAAGATATTCTGATCACAAATGGGCGCTAATGAAACAGAATCATTTCCAATATTTAAATTAACTTTAATCGCTGGAATTATCCCTAATATTGATCTGGTTGGCACCTGAAGAACTGGATGCTTTATTTTATAGCATTAGCGCCTTGCTTTACAGTAAGTAAGTTAACACATTGGTTCTAATTATACATTCAAATTAACAACAATATTCTGTTTTTTCTTTCTAAATTAGTGGAAGCACTGTAATCGTGTCAAATTCAAGCTTCCTCCGGAATTTAAGGTCTCTCAGAGTCCCAAAAAAGAAGTGTTTTTTAGAAATTGGCCGCTAAGGGTGATTGTCTGTTCGAGAAGAGTGTGGTTCAGCTTTACACAAACACGAAATTTGTACAGGAAATTCCCTAATTTGTTTTTAATTAGGTGTTGGTGCCACTGAAGGGTCATTTTTCCACCCAAAAAACATACTTCACAAAATGGACTTATATGATATTTAAGTCAACTTCTTTTTTTTTTAACAAATTGTAAATTTTCTTGTAATTAATTACTTAAACTTGCTTGGACTTACAGAATGGAATTTTGTGGCTCAGCCAAAGCTTCCAATATCTACAAGAATCCAATCCTTCCAGTCGAATCGCAAATGCTCCTTACTATGTCTCTAACTCTACTTTGTGCCGAGATTTCCTTGTTTCCCAGTTTCAGAAGCTGCAAGATCCCGTTACATTAAATTCCACACATCAATCACCTCACATCCTAATCCACTAAGTATCTCAACTTACTGCAATTGCCTGGAAATACTCCCTAGACGGCTGAAGCGCAGTTGGCCACGCGATCTTCTAAACGAAGTAAGTGCCAGTGGACGATAGTGTAAACTGTACCACTTTGAGAGTTTCACCTACGAAATGAATTCTCCTTTCATGCTATTCATGTACTTATCTATTACCATGTTGTATGTATCAGCTTCACTTAATGCAGAAATACTAAAGTTAAAAAAAAAATACTTTAACCAAAACTAACTTGAGAAAATTTGGTATTCTTTTTACAACTATTGAAAACACAAAATTAAAAAGAATCACAAAAAAAGCGAAAGAAAAGATAAATTTAAATAAATAAGAGATAAAACAAATGTTGAACCACAGACTTACTATTTTATTTTTTTTAATTGAATAAAGGAACATCTAAAACAAAGTAACAACTCTGTCGGACAAGATTAGAATTACTAAACATTACTTTTAATTACCATGATGCTGCTAGCTTAATCATTAACTACATCACTGGCCATCTAATATCATTAGACAGTTGGGGTTCCGGGAGTTAATGGAAGAAGACTAATAATATATAATACAAAAAAATATCCCTCATTCATACAACACGCTATATTTTACTGAACTAATTGAAAAGGTATAAGTTCTAATTAGACAGATATTGGACAGAACGTGGCATATTTAATAAGATATTCTGATCACAAATGGGCGCTAATGAAACAGAATCATTTCCAATATTTAAATTAACTTTAATCGCTGGAATTATCCCTAATATTGATCTGGTTGGCACCTGAAGAACTGGATGCTTTATTTTATAGCATTAGCGTCTTGCTTTACAGTAAGTAATGCAGCTTTTCCTGTACAATATTAATAAAGTAAAGAGAAAAGATTTAATAATTTATTGAGATCGCTGCGAACTTTTAGTGCTTTAAGTCCGGGCCCCCTAAATTCCCTTCGTTTTCTCGCCAAAGTTAAACTTCTTTACCAAAAATGATTTTTTCACATGTAATTTATAAAATCAATTGCAAAAACTGTGATGCCACATACATCGGACAAACATCACAATATCTAAACAAGAGACTATACCAACACCAACACGACTGTAAAACTAAAAAACCTAATGATACCTTATCAGCTCTCACTAAACACCATCTAGACTTACAACACGAATTTGACTTTGACAACACTTCCATACTTGCAACTAACACCAACAGAAACAAACGGAACATATTAGAAATGATACACATTAAAAAACAACAAAAATCCATCAACTTTAGGACTGACACGAACAATCTTTCTAATTTTTACAATAACATTCATCAAACAGTAACTTAACAAATTACTCACCACATACCTTAGGTTTTTCCAGCCCTATTGTTTTCACCCCTCCCTTACCTCTATATAAACCCGCTTTTCCGTCAATCCTTAACAGTTATGATGATACGAGGGTCGTTTGAAAAGTCCGTGGAAAGTCAGAGATATAGTACTACTGGCGCGTATCGAGGTTATGTTTAGTTAGTAGCATCTCTTGGAAGAACACACACCAAGTTTCAGCCAGATCGGTCTATTTCTTTGTGTTTGGCATTCGTTTGAATCGAGGAAGTAGAGTGATTTTCAAAAAATGGACGAAAAAGAATTTCGTGTGTTGATTAAACACTACTTTATGAAAGGCAAAACGCCTCAGGAGACCAAAGAGAAGCTTGATAAACATTATGGTGACTCTGAACCTTCGATTAGAACAGTTTATGAGTGGTTTCAAAATTTTCGGAGTGGCCATATGGGCACAAGTGACGCTGAACGTCTGGACGCCCTGTTGAGGTTACTACTCCAGAAATCATTGATAAAATCCATGATATGGTGTTGGATGACAGAAGAGTGAAGGTGCGTGAGATTGCTAGTGCTGTGGGCATCTCGAATGAACGGGTACATAATATTTTGCATCAACATTTGGACATGAGAAAGCTATCCGCAAGATGGGTGCCGCGATTGCTCACGCTTGACCAAAAACGAAATCGTGTGAAGTGTTGCCCTTGCGGTTTGCAGCTGTTCCAGAAGAATCCGCAGGACTTTAAGCGTCGTTTCGTTACTGTGGATGAAACATGGATACATCACTACACTCCTGAGACCAAAGAACAATCTAAACAATGGGTTACCAAGGGAGAATCTGCGCCAAAAAAGGCGAAGACCGTTCCTTCGGCCGGAAAGATTATGGCGACTGTCTTTTGGGATTCGCAAGGAATAATCCTCATCGACTATCTGGAAAAGGGTAAAACTATTACAGGTGCATATTATTCATCGTTATTGGACCGTTTGAAAACCGAGCTGCAAGAAAAACGCCCACGATTGGCCCACAAAAAAGTCCTTTTCCATCACGACAACGCACCAGCTCACACCTCAGCAGTTGTGGTCGCAAAATTAATGGAAATAGGGTTCCAACTCGTTTCACATCCCCCCCTATTCTCCAGACTTGGCTCCCTCGGACTACTATTTGTTCCCCAATATAAAGAAATGGCTGGCGGGAAAAAGATTTTATTCAAACGAGGAGGTGATTGCAGAAACGAATGGCTATTTTTCAGACTTGGACAAATCCTATTATTCGGAAGGGATCAACAAACTAGAGCAGCGTTGGACGAAGTGTATAAGCCTAAAAGGAGACTATGTTGAAAAATAAAAAAGGTTTACCCCAAAAAATTTTTATTTTTGCACGGACTTTTCAAACGACCCTCGTATACTCGTAGCTCTACATTAAACTTCACAAACTTATTTTATAATGTAAGTCTTTCCAAATTATATTTATCTATCTAATTAATTTTGTGTTTTAGAAATATTTTTTATTTAATTATTTTTATTTTTTTAATTTTATCTATATTAGTGTAATATTCCTTTTGTGCAGGCCCTGAAGAAGGTAGTAAAAATTACCGAAACGTTGGTATAAAGCAAAAAAGTTGTATTTATTGATGACTGCACCTCGATATTCACCAACTTTCATGTATCAACAACGGTCGGAAAAACCAAAACCATCATTTACCGATTTACCAAAAATTTCATTCCAAACTATGCCCAAATTCAAATCCATTTATCCAAAACTCCCTCAACCACATATCTTCCCTAAAACCTTCGTGGTCATCATCGGCTATCTATAGAGTCAGTACTTCTTAAAGTCTTAATGGCTTATTCACGGCTGTCTTCATCAACTGAATGGCCGCCGTTCAAGAAATCAAGCCCAATGTATGTGTGCTCTGTCGCTAAGTTAACGTCTTTCTTTTTACTTGTTGAATACTTGCTGCACAGTTGTAAAATTCTTAAATACAAAGAAAAACCCAGATAGTTTGGCCTATTGTTGCTAACATTGTTTTCCCAAAAATCTCAAAGTATAATAAAATGTTTACAGATTTTATCATCAATAACTTGTAGCATGCGACCATGTAGTTTGTTGATCATATATCAAACTAAATTGATTGAAGAAAGAAACAACAAATATATATATATATAAAAGCAGCGTGTTGAGTAAAGAACGAGAGATGACAAGGAGAGAAGAATGTAAAGGTTTCAGAAGGCTGTGAAGAGAGAGAGGGGTGGAGAAAAAAATGGCCTCCAGTTGGCATTGAAAATGGTGGAGACAAATGACTGTAACATTGTACAGTGTTAGCCAAGTTCGAAACAATCGAAACTTCCCCCTCTATGTGGGTATAATAGAGAGTAATACGTGTTGGAACAGTTGTAAACCACTTTCCGGTCTCCATCCTCAACTTGGGTACACCCTCTCGTACTGTAAGTGGCCGTACAGAGGAGGTCCAGACAACTCTTTACTACTACCCACCAGCCATCAAGACGAAGATAAAGTAGAAGAACAAGAAGAAATGGTCTACACCATTAATCCAAACCAGAAATAGCATTTCATTCCCTTTACTTGATTTGCTGCTTATCAACATGTAACCTCCTTTCACAATTTTTTTCGTACGGAAGATAAGGACCGCTTTAAAGAAAAATTTCATTCAGAAAATATGTCAAAGCTTTAGGAAATAGCGAGAAAGCGCTTTCCAAACCAAACAAATTATTAAATCACCATGGAAACAGTTTAAAAAAAATTTTAATTTCTCTTTTTTTCGCTAGAAACCCCCACACTAGACTTAAAAGAACAGAACTAAACAGACGCTATCGACTACTTAAAAGACTCTTAGACGACAGATCAAAACTCTCCCTGGACAACTAATTTATACTATTATTTTAAAACCTGAGCGTATGGAATAGAGCTGTGGAGTTCAAACAAACGCTCCAATTTCCAAAGGATCCAATCTCTTCAATTTAAAATACTTCGAAGTATTGTAAACGCTCCATTTTATGTCTCCAACCTGACTATACACACTGACCTTAACACTCCTTTTATCGCACAAGTCGCTGAAAACCCGATACAGAAAACTTCATTTAAACCTGCAATCACAGGCAAATCCTCTGGCACAAAAATCTTTCTTCAAGAACTGTTCCTGATAACCCGACAAGAAACCTTAAGAGACAGTGAGGCCTCGTGATCTCTCCTTTCAAGTGAAGAGAGTGACTAACAGTCTAATGTTTTGGAGTGTTACCACTGCGGTAACTTCTCCACTCGTTTGTACTCGTATCTACCATTCTCTTCTATCATTGTTACTTATAGCGCCAACGCTGCTGATTCTCATTTTAAACATGGAGAAATTTTCAAAATGTATACAATTCAAAACTACTCGTCTTACTCCAAAACGCGCATATTCCTGTGATGAACTGGTTGGTAACAACTTTCGTTCAGACATCAACAGTCGTTTGATCAGCTGCTTGTAAACATCGCGTTAGCCAGCGCACGATCGAAGCAGTATTTAGAATCACAAACTTCTTTCGGAATTCTTATCTTTTTTAAGAAAATACTTTTCCAATTTTTGCTGAAAAACTGGATCCCTGTATTATATTTTATCCACTGTCATAGAATCGTCCGTCTTGCACAATCTATTGATAAGTTATTGATAATTTCACAATCATTTATCGTTTTTAATCATTTCGGTAAGTTCATTTTCGATGATAATGTCAAAACTCTTCTTCGCAGATGTTCTGTGCTAGCGCGACAATTTCAGATGATAACGTTGACGAGTTTCCAATCTCATTCTTATTGATGACTCATTCAGGTTTTCCAGCACGAATTTTAAGAGTCTTGTTATATTTGAGCTACTGCAGCAGTAACGTGGTTTATACATGGTGCAGGCCTAATGAAACTGGGCTAATGCAAAACTTAGAATCTTGATACATATTCCGTATAACGCATAAAATAGGACTGCACAAAAACATGTATTTTAAAGGTCCCTAAGTAAACATACTCGTACTTTACTTAAAATATTTGTAAAAACATTTTGAAGCCTACATCTAAAATTCAAACCTTGTTGACTTTGCCTCCTCAAAACGCTCGGGCACTGAGTTTTTGCCTTTACTTCAAATAAGTTTATTGCAAAGTAAGCAGACTTATCTTTAGAAATAATCCAAATTAGTCATAAGTTTATAGGGTCCTTTCTTTTTAATACAAATTAAAAAGAAATAATTATAAACATTCCAAAGAGATAATAACAACCAAAATGGCAAACAAAGGGAACTTGATGAATAGCAGCCATAAATCCCCATAGAAGTTGGGCGGTAATAAAGTGAAGGTTAACCATTAAAGCCCTGGAACTTGCTAACTAATTTGTTTTAATATAAATTATGCAATGCGCCTGTCACCATGTCCAAATGGTCTGTGGTTGAACATAAATTAGCATGCACATATCTCAATTTGTGGATGAATATTTCACTGGACGAACACTGTTACATTACAATCAATATTTACAAATACTTTTATTTAGATAAATGTATTTTTTATTACTTTTAAATTATGTTTAATATTTTAATTATTACTTCCTCTTACTTCATGTAAGAAGAAGTTTAGCAATCGCGCAGATATTTGATCTCTTTTATATTTAATCTGGGGATTCTAGTCTAGTGTCACTTATTTTTGACATTTCACTGATGACATTTGGGGATTAGAGCGATAAGTAAGAAATCAGCTCTTCAGAACCTCCTAATTCCAAAAGATTCTTGAGTAGTTCAAGAAAATCTATGATTTATTCACATTATTTAGCATATTTTTTTAATTATCTAAAGAATTGCACACAGATCTAACTCGTAAAAACGAAAAACCTTTCTTTTGAAATTGGTACCTAACACTCATTTAAACTCATTTACCATTTTCTTAATATTTTTGAATATAGTTCTTAAATTAATTAATTATTAAATTACACGTTTGCAAAAAATGGTACCTACTGGATTTGACGTTTCTGATAAACTACATTCTTATGGTAGGTGAATTCCTTTCATAATGCTGACGCTGTTTTGACGCCTATTTTTTTGCAATTAATCAGAGATTTCTGCATCGATTTCTAAAATAACCACTATTCTTGGTATATCTTTCGAAAGATGTTTGTAAGTAGATGTTTTTCATGAGGAGTGTAGGTTTTAAACTTAAATATTTTTGAGAAAAATGAAGCCCTAGTTTTTGGAAAACAATTAGAAACTTGCTATTTCTTATGTTTGAGCCAAAAAGTGAAATACTTGATATAATTATTTTGAAATATAAATTAGCTTATTTAAAAGGAAATTTAACCTTCTTTCTAATGAGCTTATTGTCATTGCTTTAGCTTTAGTAGTTTGAAAAATATAGACAACTGTTTGCTAAAAAGTAGTAGTACCTTGAAAAAACATAAAATTAAAAATATCTATAAAACGGAGCAGAATGGAGCCATAGATTAGATTAGATTGCTTAAGACGGGCGGTCCCACCAAAAAGGGGAAGGAACGCTGGCAATCCAAATGCCCATTGTTCCCCACCCACCCATCATCTCATTAGAGATACCGGGGTTTTAAAACAACAAATCCGGCTAAAAGTTGCCAGATGCTAATATAATAAACTAATAAAGTAGCAACAGGACACTAGGGAGCACGACGACTCAATCGCCCAGTGCACTGAATAAACCTAGAAAGTTCTGGTAAAGATTACCCGATGCCACAATCTCCGGCAGGAAAACATTTACCCTACCGAAGACGAGGAATCTAGTTTTAGAATAAACTGGACACACCTCTACAAAGTGCCGCACAGTTTCATCGGACTCACCACAGCCAGCACAATTTGGCGACTGGATAAGGCCGCAAGAATTGAGCCATAGTTATCGTAATATAGAATTTTTTGTGGCAAATGATGCCCAGAATCGCCTCCCGAAGTTTCGACCTCTCCTCCGTGTACACCCTGTATATGTTCAAAATGACAGATTTTCAATAATTGAGAGAATGGATTTTGTTTTTTAGAACAAAGTTATTTCTTTATTCTTGGAATAAAAACATTTTCTTTTTGAATGCAAAATGAGGATATTCCATTTTCTAGAGTCCCTAAGATGATAGCTATGAAAGGAAAAGTGGAACAAGCCAATGAAAAGTTTATTCCAATTTGGTTACAAGAGTATGTTGTGTAAGGAGAGCTGCCTAGACGTTTACAATAAGGTACTACTGGGTTTGTAAAGCTACTTCAGAATATTCTTGGTGAGCGGCGATATCATATATATATATATATACATGTAAGAAAAGGGATCAGCTAGGTTTTCAGAAAAGAGAAAGGAGGAAATGTTTGGTATATACTGAATGGATAAAAAGGTATGGAGTCGATCGGCCGTATCGATAAGCTGTCCATTGAAACTCTTTAAGCCGGCCCCCCAGATGTACGATATATATATACATTACATACTGGGGTAGCCGCTTCCAGAAACATATTATAGTGTAAGGTTATTGTGGAGCAGGTATGCGTATGTCCAGTACCGCGCGACCGACGGAGGTTGTCTGTGGAGTTTGGTGGAGATAGCCACTCTCTACCACCGAATACCTAGGGTAACTTGCTGCCCCACTTCATTCCACTGCCCACTCTGGCACAATACTGGCTTGTACAAAAGAGTAGCTCCAGTATGGTTAGCCACTTTAACCAAATATACGGAAAAGGGACGGTGGTCAAGGTTAAAAGAACATTTACAATTTGTCTGTCTGTCTGTATAATGTGTACCTCAGCGTGTGGTCGCCTACAAAAGAGACAAGCCTTTTTACAAAACATATAGATATAAAATGTTATCCAAAAACCTTTTTGTTAAGCAAGCACCATCTAAAATGAGGCTGAGGTCTTTCTTTTGTCTTATTAATGTTCGACATAATAGTAGCACCACAGAAACCACTGTTACACCAACAATTATCAAGTACCATGGTTATCATATTTAGCACTCTTACTTCATTAACTCGATACTTTTGTTTGTACGATTTCCATTGGTTAATTTTTATGATTGAATAATACGATAGCAAAATTACAAAGTATTATCCTTTGATCTAAACAACATTCACAGCCTTTTGCGAATCAAGCGAAATATATCGGAGCCTTTATCTGGACAAATGACTTACATGGCTCCAACGTGACTACTTGACAAACGTTATTAATTGTCTCTAACAAACGAAAGAAAAATCTACAATACCTTACTCGCTTCTAAATGGACAAAGAATCTCGAACTCGGGATAGCCAAATGAACTAACCTCAACCGAATAGAAATTCTCCAATCCCGAACCATAAAAACCACAGTAAATGCCCCATCTTATTACCTCCAACCTGTCCATCCAAACAACTCCTAATTATTCCATCTGACACAGACTTCGCCAAATACTTGAACATCCGCGCCAAACTAGATTCACATTACGATCCTCTAGTCCGCTCTCTTTTATCCAGAACACTCCCGGACTAACACTCCTCGTAGAATCAGACGTAGATGGTTCCATGCCCATTTAACTGCATAACTTCACAGAATATTTGTCTTTAATGATGTAACTTTTTATCAAAAAATATACAGTCGAGCCTCCTATAAAGGACACTCTCACTAGCGACCACCTCTATTAACGGACAGTTTTTGGATTTCCCCGTTTTACCCCTATACACTTTCTATATAAAAGAACCTCCGTCTAATGGACACTCTACATAACGACCGCTACCACCAGCTACCAATTCTGATTGCATACTGCCTAATGCTTGCATTTAGGGGTATATTGGGTATTTGTGTGTACATTCTTCCTTACTCATCATATTTTGCTTGTTGCCCCATTATATGAAGTTTCAGAATACATAAATAAATAAGAATAATAATACGAAACCCCTGCCTGCTGAATATACTTGCTTGAGTTCTTAGTTAAGGTTATAAAGATCACTTATTACCAAAAGCTGGCTGCTTTCAACTCACCTGAAACAAAGAGATAGAAAAAACTATTATAGTTTTCTACACAATACAAAGTTCAAATAAATCTAAAACTAAAAACAAATTAGGAGACTCAAATAGTGAACAAATTCGCTTTATAAACATATCTACGTCTCGAACTTAGCTCAAGGTGGCAGCATAATTCATCCACGTGGGCAAGCAAGACCGATGAGTGTTAAATGGTAATTTTAGGTCTTAATTAATGAAATAAAATAAAAAATTGTGCACAATTGTTGTGCAAAGGGCTAGGATATTACACGGTCGCCTAATGAAGTGCCTAAAGGGCTGGAAATCGCCACAGCATGAAAGAGTATTCATTAACGTTGGTACGGCTCACTGATGTGGATTGTGGATGGAAATCCTGGTACTGATGTGGTGGAGTAGAGATTTAAATCAGATTAGCTTAGGGTAGGGACTCAATCAGGCGTCAAACTCATGGTTACTATGGTTACAGTACAACAAACATTAATAAACTCGTGTCAAATTTGGGTCATTAATTAATTTTGTTTTTTTTAATACCTATTCCCTAATTTTTGAATTTAAAGGCAGAATTTATCAGAACATTTAAGCACTATCAAATTAAATGTTTTAAGCGCTAAGCTTTAAGCTTTTCGTAAATAGTTCACAAATATTGAAAAACCCTGCATTTGAAACCTGTGCTGCAGGATTTTTTTGGGCGTCGGAAGTGATTCTTTTCTTGCTAATAAGGAATATTTCGAAATGTACCATTGCCGTGCAAAGACGATCAAGTAAGATAGAACTTCCGCACTAGTAAACAATCAAGTTTTTTTTATAAAGTCAAAAACAATAAATAAATCAGAATTTAAAAATAAAAAATAACATCAAAATCACTGGATGCTGTGGTAAACAATTGCAATTAAGAAACACTGACTTCAAATTGAAATATCTTCTTAAAATAAGAAAGACATATCACAATGAGGTTTAACAAGCTAGGAATTCAGTTATTTAATAAAGATTCTGTGTTCTAAGAGAAGAATTTTAGATAAAAACTTAAAAAATAAAATATTTCAAAAATAATTATAATATTCTGTTTAAATAACCAAGAAAAGAAAAAGATAAAATCAAGAGATTGCTTAAAGAAAACTCTTGCCAGGCAGGGAGTCTGTGACAACAAGGAAGACCCCGTTCTGCAGGAGCTGAAGAACAGTCTTGGTAGATATTACATAATATTCCAGTCAGGGAGCGTGACACGCTTATGCATATAACAGGACGCAAAAGGGGAAAATATGAATGCCTTTTTGCCGTTCATCTTTCCAAGATGGGAGAGAAGTTGACTGGGGGGATAGAGTGGCCGTAGGACAGGGAGCCGTAGATCATTAAAATCACATTAGCCCAGTTCTGACTATGTTAATCATTATAGTCATTGTGGTCTTAAGGAGAAGGGAGCTCGCTCTCAAATGGAACATGATCCAGTAACCGTTGGGTACCTATTTCTATCAACATTTTTAATATACCGCATCAAAATTGAATTAATATTAATTATAACATTGGCAATATTAAAGAGGAAACCAAATACGAGATTCGCAGTGAGAAAGTAGTTTACAGCCACGCCTTGTGAGGGGTCTCGTTAATTAGGAAAAACCATTCTACGAGAAACTTTAGAAACTACTGAAAATAGTTATTTATTTACAAGTGTGGAAAGTAGTACTTTTCCTCACACGAGGCAGGGTTTGCACGCACGAGCGAGCGAAGCGACTACATGGTTGCAGAAAAAATATAATTATATTAAAAATTAAAAAAAAAACAACAAAGTTTACGGAATCAAAACATCAAAAAATTATGTTAAATCATATGATTTTGATGACCAAATCAATGTTAGTTGCATGTTTAATTCTACCAGCTGTTTACTACTTGAAGGAAACAGCATGAAAATGCCAACTGAATCTGAAAAGTGGGTGGTCCTGATTGTGTAGTGTTTGAAGAAGGAGAAGTACGAGAGAAGAACTACGCAGGAGAGAAGCAAGTACACAAAGGAGTAAAAGAGAAAGGTGCAACGGTTCAAGTGCACTCCTTTTTTTATAAAGCTGGAGGGTATGTATGTGAGTGAGGGAGTGCTCCCAGCAAAGGGATAAGATTTCTCCTCTCCCTTTGTCTTCGGACGCCCTTAGCAATTAAAACTGATGGTGGGATGAAGGTCTTCACATAACAACAAGTCTCCCCAGAGCACTTGAACTTAGGGCTGGATCAAGAAGGGACCAAAGTCACACTCTCTCTCCTGCGCGCAAACCTTACACTCCTTCTCCTTTACAACCTCTTTTATTCTTCTTCTTCTTCCTTAACTTCTTGTTCACCTATTGAATGTAAGAGAATACTTATAAACTATGGGCTGCGAGAGATGTACTTAGAAATAATGATGATTCATTTTATTCTTGGTTCAACAGTAAGATCACCATGAAATGTCCAAAGAACTGAAATATAGTCTCAGCTTTTGGGCTGTAAATTTACTTTCCTAATCTAAAAGCCGGCTATTGGATATTGAACCCATATAGACAACAAAACGCGTTCAGTAAAAGTAATTACTAGATGAAAATCTGTTTGGTACTATTTATCGGAACAGTAAATCGTATTAGTGTTCCCTACAGATTTGGTTTTTAAAATTACTATGATCAAGGTTAATGCAAAATCGATCTTAGTTGTAATAATATGTGTAATGTTGGTTATATGGTAGTGTTCGATTCTAGGGTAACCGCATCTACATTAACTAATCATGTAATTAAGTGGCGATCAATTATCTTAACAATGCATATACTAGAACTGGCCACGGCTTCCTGACAGAAACGGAGAATTGCAATGCTAATACACAATATTAGCGGATGTGGAAGCTGGATGTATTGGTGTATTCAGTTATTTTATCAAAGACATAACCTTTGCTCGCTCAGTGTTCTATTAGTTAATAAAAAAGTTTGATTTATTTTCATCTTCATATCCAAGATTAAAGATTTTAAAGATTTTCCGTCTATGAAATTAAATAAAACGCCATTCAGATTAAGATTCACTGATAAACATCTTTCTAACTTGATGAGGATTGTCTGTTCTCAGTTTCTAAATCCAGATATTGGAAAACTAAGGAAAAATTTGTAAATATGTAGTGGCCCGCGTGAATCTTGCCTGTTGCACCAAGTGGCCCGAGGTTTAATTGAGTTTGACACCCCTGCACTACACCATAGTCATGAAGAATTTCGATTTTGTGGTCTCCTGTTATCAAAAATAGGTTCTTAAACTCAGAAAACTTATCTTAGACAGGCTTTACCCAATTATATACCGTGGAAGGAGCCAACTAGCAAACATACTTTACTATAAATTTCTTATATTAACTAATAAATAAAATAGAAGGCCTAGAGAGCGGAAATGAACTCAGTATCACGATTCATGAAGACTTCGCGCTCTTAACTTAAAATTTTCAAAGATTATACAATAATTCTTCTCTTTCCTCTTTAGTTTCCTCACAATGCTAAGTATAATGCAAATAACTGTTACAATACAATATTCTAGCCACCAAAAGAAATAAATAAGTGCAACAGATAAGAATAAATAAGTCCATAACAGTAATATAATACATATGTAAACTGTAGATTGCAGTCAGGAGAGATATCTACTGAGTCTTGACTGTTGTGTTGATTGATGCATCCCCACTGACGTATTACCTCCTCGCATGCAATGTGACACCTCTTCGCTTGCACATATCAAATTCACTCCTACACTCCATATAGTAGTAATTTATGACATTCACTATTATTTCCATATGCAAACAGTATAAGCACTTATATTCCTGCTCCAAGATCTGTCATGAAAAAGAGCTTCTGGAATAAGCATAAAGAATTACGGGAAAGAAGCACAATTTATCTTTTAATAAATTCTGTTGGTATTTTTTTGTTAGCTTAAAAATAAGTAAATAAAAATGAAATTTATAATGAATATTGTGGCAGAACAATAATAACTTTAATTTCAAAGTAGCCACCACTGATGGCTAGCTTTTCTATTTCCAAGTAACGTCTATTTTTCCAAGCGGGCTATACGTCCATCTACCAAATTAGGAATCGTGGACGGAGGCGACTAGCAAACAAACTTTACTACAGATTTTTCATATTAACCATTAAATAAAATCCAAGGCCTAGACCCAAATCAAGCAAGTATCTCAATGCATCTTAGCTATGCAGGCTTTGCCACTAACATCGTGGCGCTTAATAAACAACATTATTGATAAGATAATCTCTGTTAAGGGGTCAAAGGTGGCGGGAGATGTAATACGTCTCGTAAAGTCTCTCCACTCTGTTAAACTGGCCCAGTTAAGCTAAGCAAACCTAACCAAGGTTAAGGTAACTACTCCTTTCGGAGGACTAGATAAGCAAATAAACGAGAGACGGAAGTCCTGGTCAGTTTCGGCCAGGATGTTGTAAACTGGTAGCAGGATTTATACCTAAAGAGTGGTAGGGCGGATGGACTGAACCGTGGAGTAAACGGCAGCCTCCTGGACAAGTTTAGATTGTCTACTGTGAAAGGATAGGAGAAATCCCAAAATCAAAGTTCTGGTTCCCTAAGTTAAGCATGGGCCTAACTCCCCAATTTTGTTTAATAGTTTCCAAATGTGGAAATTGTAACCTAAAAGAAGTGTACAACTTTCACGAACTATTGAGCTAAAAATTAATTAGGAATTAGATCGAAAACTCATTGAATTTCAGAATAGAGTATCAGACAATCTTTAATTCAATTGTAATATGGAAAATAATCGATAATTCAAAGGTAATTTGTGAGATTGGAAAGTGTAAGGATAACAAAGAAAACACCAAAAGCCAGGTGTAGAGAGCTGAAAAACTAATGGTGGTGACAAAGTAAAGCCACAGTCAAAGCTAGCTGCAAGAGATTCTAGATAATGGGGAGAGGTTAGATAAATGGTGACAAAGAAGGACATCCTAGGGAAAGATGGCTACCCCTTGATAAACAGAAAGTGTGGAATTTAGCTCAGAAGGTATCTTTACAGGGTTCTAGAACTAGCTTTATCTGTGAACTTAATTTCTAAAATGGTGTTTTTAGTTTATTGTATTAATGCTTTGTTTAACAACCAAACTATTATTCTAATTAATTAGTTATGAACAAAAAACAAGAAAAAACAAAACAATAAAAATAGGTCGCGTGCGGCACGCACGAGGTTTGTGCCGACAACCATTAACTTCCCATCCCAAAAACCATAACTGTCCCACAATAATTTAATGTTTTCCAATCATCTTGGGAGCCGTAAAAACATTAAAGCATTTACGAAAATGGTTTAGGGAGTAATATGGGGACAGAAAATTGCCAACAATCCGATATCGTATCTTACTAATCAACTGTGCGTAAGACAGAATGTTACCAAGCCTTCCGACTGAATAGATTCAGGGTGGTGAGAGCAGATTCGGTTTTAGCGTTTATATACGATAAATCCTAAAGATTTTAAAAGAGTCTCAAAGAGAATTCAAATCTACGATCTAGCGTTAACGCTCTTCCCGTTAAATAATAATGAGAAATAACCCAATAGTGAAAAGTATTGCCCTTTTATAAAGAGATCTCTCCCTAAATCACAATGTCTAGTAACAGTAGATCAAACGCAGTACTTAGTTTGCTATTAATTCTATTCAGAGGAAACAGTTTTGAACACCTATTTCGAACGACTTTAAATGCAATAAGTGAATAGCCATTATACAGTTGGATTTCGTGTACGAATCAAGCCGCTACCTCTTAGATTTTCTCGGTCTAAGAACTCACTGTAACAGTTTGAAGACCGGTAGTGCACTTGAAAAAGCTCTAGGTGTCAATGGCCTCAGACGTTGCACATGCTTTAAATTGTATTAAAATAAATAAAATAAAAATAACAATGCATTTATGCAGTCCAAAAGAAAAATCAGACGATTTCCAAATGGCTTAAAAAACGGGAGCCAAAGTTAAGAAGAATCCAGAGCCAATCATTGTATGACCTTTTTTAGAAATCACTCCACAGTGCTGAATGGATGAAATTTTGCCCATTAAGATCTGAGTTGAGAAAAACCTTGATTACAGGCTTTAGAAGGAAGTTTTCAACTTTTTTTTGATCATCCAAGGTGTGACTGATGGCAGTCCACTATTCTGGTACAACAAGACCACACTGAAATGTGGGAGCCGATTTACCTGTTATCAGAAGAAAAGAAGTTGCCAACTAATTTTCAAGGAGCAGCTACTTTGTTTATTGATCTGAGAATAAACATTGCCACTATGCGAACGCCTCTTGAGCAATGGCTTTGAGGACAGAATGACAAACACTTAAAACTATTTTTTGTTTCAAAATCAGATACCGGTGATTTCAAAACTAGGCAGGAACCATATTAGTTCGATCAATGACCTGCTTACAGAGCCATGGTAGATTCAGAAGATATCTCCACAGTTTAGGGTTACCTAGCATAAATCAACCTATTTGACTCCGTTGCAATCGCTAAGTCGCGATATGAGATCTACGAGTATATCATTTTGAAAGCAGAACAGATCAATTTCAAAAAAAACCTTGGCATAATCCTTGCCCTTCAAAAAAAAAAACGGTGACTCCCTTTAGATTTCTTTTTTAAAGATAAAACCTAAAATCAGGCACTGAATTGGAACCAGGGATCCCCTCTTGGAAGCCCCGATAATACCGTCAATAGCTACTTCTTTTAAATCATAAAAATAAATAATAATTAACTATTTAATATTTAAGTATTTGAATTTCAGTATTTAGCCAGAAGTGTGTGTAAACTGAACAAACGACCACTTTCCCAGTTCATAACTTTTGTTGCCTGACCGCAATTAGGATAATGTCAACATAGAGGGTTAATAATAACAAGACTCGTTATTTGAAATTCACTTAAATTTACCAACTTGGTGGCCACAATGAACCCCTCGCTAACTCTCGCCACAATGTCCAATTATCATATTGAACATTCTATACTATTATTCAGCCAGAGCAAGAGGTCATATTGTACAGGTGATAATAAACAGATAACAAGAAGGTGGTGAGTAAGAAACGGAAGTGGAAGCCACAAACTGAACTGGTAGGAGAGCGCTTCCTTCAATTGATATCTGAGCAACTAACTAAATCTATCCTTATCTAGAGATTGAGTACTGTAACTCCTTACTAGTAACAAATTTCAATTATTGTTATCAAAATTGCCCACTACAATTACATCGTTATCTACACCAAATGTTGGGTATTTATTCACGAGAAGCAGTAGCTGCATGGTTTACTTTTACTGCAAACAATGTACATAAATACTAATTACTTTTTCCTTCTACTAGAAATTAAAAGCATTGCATTCAATATTTTGGTTTGTATAAGTAGAACAGATTATTTCAAAAAACGAAATTAGTAGACACCAAGCTTGGTTTCTGTTTTGGAATTTCGTCTTGGTTTGTGTAAGGCTGGAAACTTAGTGGAGCGGCGAGCAAAGCGGCGATGATAGCTGTTTCAGATCAAAGAGAGCGACGAGCAGCGAGCAAAGAGTCGCACATAGTGACAGAGTTTAGTCACGTTTCTCCTTTCGACGAAACAAGATGGAGGAACCATTTCTATACGAAAATTCTTCATTGAAAATTTGGTATTTACAGCAGCTTAGAAGCAGGAGCTGCAGTGTATAAACATATTTAGACATGAACTTGGTGAATTCCATCACTTGTACCAACAACTTCGGGAGCATCCTGGCAAGATTCATTCGTATTTTAGAATATCAATTTCAACATTTGATTACATACTAGCCCAGTGTAACCCCATTAATCCTAGCAGTTACTTTAAGGTAACAAAATAGAAATATATGCAGATAAAAAGAAAAGAAAGTCAATTAAAAAAACACAATAATTTTATTAAATCACTACTCCATGATTTGTCGTAAATTAATGTTGTTCATCTGAAAAACTGGAGTAGTACGACGCTACAGAAGAAGGATTGGAGAATTCGTCCTGATCAGAAGTAGTAGGACGTGAAAATGTAATTTAATTTTGCCTAGTATTTAGATGAAAGTTAGCATTAAGGGATTGAGAACCAAATTAAATGTTGCAAAAATTACCGTAATTGTTAATTAATTTTAACTATTAATTATTAATTGTTAAAAACTATTGTAGCTTCGCAAATACTGTGGTCCCACAGAGGTTTCTTTAAACAAACTAAACCAATAAATGTATCAATATCCGTAACCCATGAGCAATAACCTTTAAAAATTGAGCGCGATGAGAGCGAAGAAATCTAACTTGTCATAAAGCTTTGCTCTACTCTCTATAGATAGCGTTGCTCTATCTTCGCTTTACTCGCCACTATGCGCGGTCCCATATGTTAACTTGTATTTGTTTTCGCCGCTTTGCTCGCCGCTCCACTATGTTTCCAGCCTAAGAAGAACGGATTATTTCAAAAAACGAAAGTGGTAGACACCAAGCTTGGTTTCTGTTTTAGAATTTCGTCTTGGTTTGTGTAAGAAGAACAGATTATTTCAAAAAACGAAAGTGGTAGACACCAAGCTTGGTTTCTGTTTTAGAATTTCGTCTTGGTTTGTGTAAGAAGAACAGATTATTTCAAAAAACGGAAGTGGTAGACACCAAGCTTGGTTTCTGTTTTAGAATTTCGTCTTGGTTTGTGTAAGAAGAACAGAATATTTCAAAAAACGAAAGTGGTAGACACCAAGCTTGGTTTCTGTTTTAGAATTTCGTCTTGGTTTGTGTAAGAAGAACAGAATATTTCAAAAAACGAAAGTGGTAGACACCAAGCTTGGTTTCTGTTTTAGAATTTCGTCTTGGTTTGTGTAAGAAGAACAGAACATTTCAAAAAACGAAAGTGGTATATACCAAGCTTGGTTTCTGTTTTAGAATTTCGTCTTGGTTTGTGTAAGAAGAACAGAATATTTCAAAAAACGAAAGTGGTATATACCAAGCTTGGTTTCTGTTTTAGAATTTCGTCTTGGTTTGTGTAAGAAGAACAGAATATTTCAAAAAACGAAAGTGGTATATACCAAGCTTGGTTTCTGTTTTAGAATTTCGTCTTGGTTTGTGTAAGAAGAACAGAATATTTCAAAAAACGAAAGTGGTAGACACCAAGCTTGGTTTCTGTTTTAGAATTTCGTCTTGGTTTGTGTAAGAAGAACAGAATATTTCAAAAAACGAAAGTGGTAGACACCAAGCTTGGTTTCTGTTTTAGAATTTCGTCTTGGTTTGTGTAAGAAGAACAGAATATTTCAAAAAACGAAAGTGGTAGACACCAAGCTTGGTTTCTGTTTTAGAATTTCGTCTTGGTTTGTGTAAGAAGAACAGAATATTTCAAAAAACGAAAGTGGTAGACACCAAGCTTGGTTTCTGTTTTAGAATTTCGTCTTGGTTTGTGTAAGAAGAACAGAATATTTCAAAAAACGAAAGTGGTATATACCAAGCTTGGTTTCTGTTTTAGAATTTCGTCTTGGTTTGTGTAAGAAGAACAGAATATTTCAAAAAACGAAAGTGGTAGACACCAAGCTTGGTTTCTGTTTTAGAATTTCGTCTTGGTTTGTGTAAGAAGAACAGAATATTTCAAAAAACGAAAGTGGTATATACCAAGCTTGGTTTCTGTTTTAGAATTTCGTCTTGGTTTGTGTAAGAAGAACGGATTATTTCAAAAAACGAAAGTGGTATATACCAAGCTTGGTTTCTGTTTTAGAATTTCGTCTTGGTTTGTGTAAGAAGAACAGAATATTTCAAAAAACGAAAGTGGTATATACCAAGCTTGGTTTCTGTTTTAGAATTTCGTCTTGGTTTGTGTAAGAAGAACAGATTATTTCAAAAACCGAAAGTGGTAGACACCAAGCTTGGTTTCTGTTTTAGAATTTCGTCTTGGTTTATGTAAGAAGAACGGATTATTTCAAAAAACGAAAGTGGTAGACACCAAGCTTGGTTTCTGTTTTAGAATTTCGTCTTGGTTTGTGTAAGAAGAACGGATTATTTCAAAAACGAAAGTGGTAGACACCAAGCTTGGTTTCTGTTTTAGAATTCCTTTTAATTTCAATGCTTTATGAATACATTTTTGTCTAATGGTCCCGACTGTATAACTTGGTATACTACGAGTATTTAACCACCCAAAAGTCTGATTTGTTTTTTTATACTTGAAGTGCAAGCGTGTTAAGCCGTTAACATTGCTCCACAGTGACCCTTCAGAACAAGTTGATATATATATATTTTTTAATCCAAAAATAATTTCCAGCTAGAAGAGATACGATCGCTGATGACTTGATGAATAAAATATCCACGGGAACGTATCCACGGGAACGAACTCAATATTTGCATTTTTACGGATCAACACTAATCCTTTAGAACCGGAATTAATAACTCCATAGATTTTTATTTCGTTTTTTCACTTTATTAACGCATGTACCAAGCTGATCATATTCTCTCTATGAAAGTCAAATGATTTTTTTTTTTTTTATATTGAACTTTGATATTTCCGGCCATTAGATTTGTCTAATTGAGGTGACTTTTTTCCCCCAATCAAATACTCTAGAACACGCATCTCCCCAAGTATATTTCACAAAGTTCCGGAACCTCTGATTATAACAGTCCCTCTTTTAACCTTCTAGGCTCTGCCAATAAAATTACCATATTACCCATTACTCGATATCATTAGTGGAGGTCAGACGGAAATACCCATCAAGCAATTACTGTATGACGTTTACTACATAATAAATTATTCATAAAATTATAGATTTTAATATAATTATGTTTTTAAGCCAATAAACTGTTTATTTAATTAACAGAAACTGCTAATAATAATAAAAAAACAAAAAATCAAATACAAATCACAAGGTCCAGTTAATATATAAATAAAACATTCAGAAAGCAGATGCAAAAAATTAAAAAAACAATCAGTGAATGAACCAAAGTAGGATTCAATACCCTAGGAAATGCGTAAAATTTGTTGCGCTTTCAAATGAGAGGTGTGAAGACTTTTTGCTTTCTTTTAGAACGCATGCTTTCGGCTCACATTCAATTTAGTTTACACCAGAGGTTCTCTATTTCGTCTACCGCCCCACTTTGAGAATCGAATTATTTTCTAGTGCCCCCTAAGATTTTTTTACCACATCCTAAAAGTCACAATCGCAATAATTACTTTAATTTAATTGATAGCGTGCCATATGAGACTTATCCTGTTTCTGAGTTCAAAACATACATTTTAAATGAGACTGTTTTAATGAGAGCAATAAAACGCAACTTTATAAACAATATTTAGGAAAACTTTTATCCAAATTAAAACAAATATTTCAATTTAAATTTTAAAACTAATCTAATGGGAAGGGATGAATGTGATGTTTTTTAAAAAGTTTGTTAAAAAAATCGGTCTGGAAGTTACTCAAAACCAGCAATGAGTCACCCGCGTTCGGTAAAATGCAAACGATTTCACATGCAAACAAATACGACGATGGAAATACTATCAAAAATCGTTGAACAATCTACCACAATCCAGGGTACAATGGTGGGATTGGCTTTTAACCAAAATTAACGAAAACACTAAATAAAAAAAAAAAATAAGTGCAGTAACTAGGTTTTAATTTTAATTTAAAATATTAGAAAAACACAAAATAAACCATCGCCCCCTAAAACACTTCAACACTTTTCCCAATTTTCTCTGGGCCCCCTGCAGACCTCCTGCGCCCATAAGGGGGGTATTATTGCCCCCTTTGAGAAAGTCTGGGTTAGACTATCTAACAACACAGTAAAGTACTACGGTCATACAGTTTTTAAGACATTGGAAATTTCTCAATTCGATGATATAAATCACAAGAAACAAATAATATTTATTTTAAAAGTGAGAAAAGTTGAGTTTCTCCTCAGCTCTAACTGTAAAGTTAGACGAAAAGGCAACTCGCTTAAGATTAGGCAAGAATATTGAATACGGATTCAAAGCCGAGGAATAGAAAAGTGTAAAAAATACAGGATGTTGACAAAAACTAACTTTTTCTTTTAATTTAATTTGTTTATTTATTTTGCGACTGTATCCTGGTACAATGGGCCAAAGGGATGAGAGATAAGGGATGGCGCAAATACACATGCACGCATATATATATCCATACATATACGCGGATATGCATGTGCGCCAAGGGCGTGAGTGGATTGAACGACGACCATCCAGTGATGGAAGCCGCTAGTTCGCCCAGGTTGGCCAGCTTTCACAGTAACCATCCTAGGATATCGACGTTATATGTTGAGATGGTCGCATGGCCACCGCCGCTTCAATCTGCGCAGTGGATTTGAAGGAAGTGTTGTAGTAGACATGTTGTGGATCAGAGGGTTGTAATGAATGTGTAGATTTGTAGTGGAGTTTTGTGTATCGAGATTGGGGCTATTTCAGAGACTAGAGGAATATTTAGATCAGAGTGTATAGTATGATTGGAGACGTAGAAGGGAGCGTTAACTATTTTTCTTAGAATTTTTGATTGTAAGTTCTGAAGTCGGTTGATGTTCGATTTTTTGGCGCTTCCTTAGAGCTGTATTCCGTACGTCCATATTGGGGCAAGTAAAGCGGTATATAGTGTTCGTTTGTTTGTCAGGGTCAGTTTTGATCGTTTGTCGAGTAGTCTTTTCTTTAATTACAAGATTATTTTCACGTTTTTAAAGACTGTAATTAAGTATAAATCCATAAACTTTAAAGTATTCGTAAATTATATGGTGATACTTTAGTTTTTTTTTATTCAAAAAGTGCATCGTATTTTAAGCACCGTAGAGACCAGAGAACTAAATAAAAATCCGTTCAATTGTTTTAAGTAATTAATCAGCGGTACTTGGCTAACATATATCAATTAGTTTGGCTGAATGGCTGAATTTAATTAAAACTAACTCAATTTCACGCTGAGTATGTTACTCACGTACTAGATTTTCGTTACTCGCTATTTAGCCAAATCGATAAATTAGTTTTATTAAGATTATTAAAAACAAAGATGAATTTCATAAAAAAAGAGTATTTACAAAAAAAGAAAAAAGAAACCGAAATTCAGAATAGAGCCCTAGAGAGAAGAGGTAAGGTAGGAAGAGCCGAAGAGGGTTGGGAATTACTAGTTAGTGAAGGGAGCCATCGATGTGGAAAGCCCTACCCCAGCGCCCTCCCTAGGGTCCAGGGGGTTAATTAGTGGAGTTGGCGACCGTCTGGCTGGCTCGACTCCAGACTGACTCAACTCGTCCGATGACGTTAGCGCGACTGGTTGGCGACAACAACAGCAAAACTATCTGTACAGGTTCGACGATTTCCTGTAAAACGGCAATGCAGCCAATCCCCCCATTCGGGATTGCTGTACCTGTAATTGAGCACAGTTTCCTCATTTCCCTCCTACTCTCATCTTGTTCTTCAATTCTTCAGAAGGAATAATGTCCATAACTTTTACTGTAACCACGATATCCACTTTTTTCTGTGTGTACAACTCTTCAGTTTTACATAAATATTTTGTGCTAATCTGAATTATTATTATTTTTTTTTTTTTAGGTATAACGAAGCACCAAGGTGGCCGAAATCTTGCGACACCCTTTCTAGTAACTGGACGAGTCTCTATTGCATTCTTTCTGATCCAAAATATTTAAGCAAACTCAGGATCTGAGTAGATTCCAGAGAGTGTATATCGTTCTCCATTGATGTCCAAAAAAAAAACCTCGAGACACTCTATTAAAGTTTTATTCACCTCCCCACTTAATCCGTAAGAGCCGTAGCGTTTCAGTTCCAGCACCTTCATATGCCCCTTTGAAGTCATCAATGTTCCCTTGAACAATCTCGCCAAGAAGTTAGCTAAACTGTTCATTTAAATTTAAATTTCCTTCAAAATCAAACTACATGAAATCAAAGTTCAGGCGCTACCGGTAGCCGAGCGGTTAAAGAAGAGACCTTCAAAGCTAATATGCATTGTGTCACTGGGTTCGATACCCGGTCTTAGGCCTTGGATTTTATTTAATGGTTAATAAAAGAAATTCACAGTAAAGTCACAGTTTCACAGTAATTTGGTAGATGGATGTAAAGTCAGCCTGAAAAAATAAGCGATTACTTTACTAAGTTAACTCTTCAAAATAGACCAATTAGAGGTACAAGAAGAATTAAATTAACCACATATTCTGGAGTTAGTCTTGGCGTTTCTAATATCCGGGTAACCTAACCTAACAATCTTTACATTGATTTTCTAATTTTCCAAATCTTAGTTCTTAATACTTTACAATTTTTTGGTCACACTATCGATTATCGATTACAGATTAGAAGGTGAGAAGTTCAAATGTTTCTCATTCTTTCTCACTTCCACCCTTACCTCGGGTCCACCGCTGAACCCAGTTACTAGAAGGAATAGACTATCTCTCATTCTGATTCATTCGATACCAAATAATGGAACAACAAGTTCATCTACAATCGATATTTTGTGTGTTTTGATATAAATTTATGAATCCGAATATTAATTTTAATCTGAAGAATCAAACATGGCTGGTTATTTCGCAATGCCCCCTTAGACAATATTACAGAATACAATTCAATTATTCAACACGGTGTCTACTAGACAATTAACATATTAAACGTATCGTTATTTATTATACATATATGGGTTATGTACGTTTGTTTATGAGGCTGTATTATCCAAGGGGTTAAGCTGGCCAAGAATGTACGTGTCCCAATAGCTCGGCTTACTTTGATCTATTACCTGTCCAACATTCACCCTGGACCCACACTCCACTGGCACAATGTACACCTAGTACTAAGCCTATGAACATAACTATAGGCTATACTATAGCTAGTACGTGCCAACAGGTAGGTAAGCTGTTGTTCAGCTAGCTTAGCTATTCTCATAATAATCTAGACCAGAACGCTTTTCTACAAGTATTTCTACTGTACTCCATCATCATCTGCTGTGATAACAACTGTGCAGTTACAATGCTCTCTTAAAGGGGTACGTCCGCTTGATATAAATAGATCTGATATTAATGAATGAATACTGTGGATAGGGGTTAACTGATCACTCTGATGTACGAGAGATAATGAAGGAAGGTGGATGTAGACGAAATGGACAAGTACATCAGGAATTCAGGCGTAATAGAAATGCTGTATAAAGACGGGAGAAAAACTTCAGTAGACCATTGAGGAAAATACTTCTAACTGTCAAGAATAAAAACAGGTTTAGACTAAACAATAAGGGCAAGAATATTCCTAACCAAATCACAGATATACAGGGTGACCAGAGTTATATGCTCCACCCACTTTTTTTTTAAACGGCGGGAAATATTGTCAAAATTATGTTATTTTTCTTAAAGAATCTGTTCAAACTGGGCACAATCAACGGTTAGGCAAGCCAAAACTCTGGATTCCCACGCTTTGCTTGTAGCAGCACTTATGGTGGCGAAGTCAAGATCTAGGCAGGCTAGAGTTATTCGACGTTTAAGATCATCGACTGAAGCCACGGGATTAAGGTACTTTAATTAAAATAAAGACACTTTATTTTTTAGGTATCCCCACAAAAAATAGTCCATTTGGGTTAAGTCCAGAGATCGAGGTGGCCACTGGATGGGACAATGAGTCCCTAAGCACTTTTCATGGAAATTTCTGTCCAGGTAACCTCGAACCACTTTCGCATTATGTGCCGGGCAACCATCTTGTTGAAAATACTTATCTAGCCGACGTTGTAGAGAAACATCTTCAAGCAGAACTGGCAAAATGTCTCTTAAAAAAAAGTTAGATACCTTTCACCAGTCAAGTTCTCTCAAGTATGGGCCGATTAGGTGATTTCTTAAAACTCCACACCAAACGGTTGTAGAAAAAACAACCTGAACGTCGAATAACTCTAACCTGCCTATATCTTGACTTCGCCACCATAAGTGCTGCTACAAGCAAAGCGTGGGAGTCTAGTGTTTTGGCTTGCCTATCCGTTGATTGTGCCCAGTTTGAACAGATTCTTTAAAAAAAATAACGTAATTTGGACAATAAACTGAAATTTGTTTTTCATATTTTAAATTACCATAACTTTTGAAAAACCTAACCGAATTAAAAAAATTTTTTTGTTGTTTTTAGGAGCTCAAATACTATAAAAATATGCAAAAAAACTATAACGTTCCATTTGAAAAAACAAAGTTGGATGTTGTATCTCGAGATACAGGGGTTTAAAAAAATGGACCAATCACTGAAAATAAACTAGACTAAAAATAGTTAAATACGTGTTTTTTATTTTTTTGAAATTTCCCGCCGTTAAAAAAAAAGTGGGTGGAGCATATAACTTTGGTCACCCTGTATAATGAAAATTTAGTGAATAAAACTAAAGAAACGAAAGGTCCTTTCTTAAACCAGCTACAGAAGAAGAAGAAGAATAGAAGAATAAATATTTATTATAATAAATATATACAAAACATAAAATAAATAAAGAAGTATAAATGTATAAAAAAAAACATTTCAATCTTCTTAGCTAAGTAAATAAGAGAAAAGTTATGTGAGGAGGATTGGAATGCAGGGAGAAAAGGAAAGGAAAAACCTGCAGCTAGTGTAGTGAGAGAGTAGGATATGTTTTAGTCTTCTGTGTCGTGTAGAAGGATCTGTAGGAGGCTATGTTGCGGCATAGTGGATTGGGATGGCACTCTAGGATGGAAAGGAGTTTGAGCAGACGATTTTGGATAAAGGAGTGTACGGGAATAATGGACGTAGAGTCAATTCTAGTACGTCGTGGAGAGTCTGTTGCGAGTCTGAGAAATTACCAGCTACGGTAAAGCAAAGATAAAGAAACGTATCTTGGCAAAAAAACGCAGAAAGTGGATTTTTTTTTGGTTCCTGGAGGGTTGGTCAAGAAAGAATGCAGAACATTTTGTTGCTTCGCCGACGTTTCGATTGATTATTCAAACCTCTTCAGGACTTAACTTGAATGAATTTTAACAATAATTAATTAAGACACAAATCTTTTGCTGCGCATGGAGTAATAAATAAAAAATTAAACTTTAATTACAGAAATTAATTTTTTTTTTTTTTTGAGGAGATAATTTGGGCTTTTATGAGCCTTTATTACTAATAAAATTGATTTAATGATTATTTTATGATTGCATTTTTGTTTTCTTAATATATTTTGCCTACTTATGACGCCATAAAGAGTACCATTTTCTCGCTGCAAACTGATCATTCTAATCTGGAGATTTTTGGCAGAAGATGAATCAAAACCTAATCCAAACATTGCTAATAATTATAGAAATATTGGTAATAATAGTTTTAGAAAGGGCCTTATTTGGGTGGGGCAAACTCCCCTCCTTATGAGGCACGGCGTCGAGACTTTTAAAGTGCAAATCTGTACAAAATTTCGATTCGAATGACCCTTCATTCATGAAAATCGGTTCACGTGTCGATAATTTGCAACGATTGCTATACTTCCCCTTAACAAGTGTAAGAGCTGATCGCCGCTTTAATGTTACGTAGGGGAGCCCTAACCCTCTCATCCTACCAAATTTTATCAAAATCGGGCCAAGATTTACAGAGTAATTAGTAATAATAATTTTGGAGGGGGCCTTACATAAAGGGGGCTAACTCCTCTCCCATTCAATGTACAGGATCGAGACCCCCAAAAGGCTCATCTACATAAAATTCCGAATCGAATGACACCTCATTCATGAAAATCGGTTCACGCGTTTAGGCGCTACGTTGTTTACAAAAAAGGTAACAAGAAGAAGAAGAAGAACATTTTTTGAAAAAGCCGTTTTTGCTCATTTTTGGCAACTTTTTTCTCGAAACCTATTAGATCTGGGTTGTTGCAAAAAAATTACAGATATAAAGGAGGGTTTGCCCTATAATTTAAAGAAAATTTGGGAATTTTATCTTTTGTAGAAAAAGAGAAAAAAATTGTCAAAGTTGGGTGTTTTTCAACGTTACGCTTTTTCGTGCAGTTTTTGACGATCAACCCTTATACAACTGTCCTAGCGGACAGTTTTAATGAGTTTGGTTCAGCAGCTGAAAGCAATTAAAGGTTAGAAATGTATTTTATTCAAAATTTGGTAAATTTCATTGAAATAGCATCTCAGTAGTTTGACTTTAGCATTAGTTATCAAATAAAGTGTACATTTGTTGCGATAAATAAAGAACTATTTTAAGTTGAAAAATGATGAAAATAAAATATATATATTTTTTTTTATAAATTATAACAACGACCTCTGCGGCACATCGCGCTATCATAACAGCGGCATGTGGATGAGACGGTGGCAAAGTAATATTTTACCCTGCAGGCACCAACCAATCACATTACGTTGATGTTAGTAATGGCCGGGGTGTTATTCCACAGCTCTGCCCTTTAACTCCTACCACCTTACCGTGGGTTGGCTGGTTGCTGGTGTTGGAACCAACTATATTCCCCGAGGGTGCACTATATATCAGTATGTTAGGGGTTTGTATGTTTGGACTAAGCTCTAGGTACACGGAGGCAAGCACGGACTTTACACCGACGAAGACCAAGGAGAGTGGATCCCAAGTTTATATATGTTACACCGCCATTATTATCATCGAGGTGTTCTCACTCTCTCACTCTCTCTCTCTCTCTCTCTCTCTCTCTCTTGCACCGGCCCTAAAGGTATGAAATCTGTTATAATATTAAAGGGTTTACAAATCTCAGAATGGTTGCGGTTACAAGGCTGCACCGAAAATGAACATGGAATGGAGAGATTTTGCACTTTATGCGAAACCTTTTACTCTCCTTACACTGCTTACAGGACAGGAGAGAGTTATCGCTTTGTAGGATGGAGGATCTCAAGTTGGCAATATTCCAAACTGATAAGGTCACCAGAGGAAGGGGAAAAGTTATGGAATAGAAGGGTCTTCCTTTTACTTCAATATTTAAAAAAAAGAGACAACTGAATAACAAGACAATAATTTCTGAGTCAGTTGTAAAAATGGCCACGACGATTTAAAAATTTGTTATTGCTTTTCTAGAGTCATTCACAGACTTAATTATTACGCCAATTTACAAATACTAAAAAAAAAAAAAAATTTGAATACCACGGTATAAAACATAATGTACCTATAACTATGTAAAAAAGAGGATATTTCGAACTAAGTTCAAAGTTTTTAATGAAATTGATTTTTTTTTCCAATCAATAACGTCAATCAGCAAAAGGAACATAGAACACATTTAAATGAACTGTTGGCAAATCACATCCATAGCTCTGAGTTTGGATGTTTAGACAGAACAAAAAGAAAAAAACAAAAATACTGAATAAATGCAAGAAACATTTGGCGAAGTTTGATTAGATTGGTTAAAAACGGACGGCTCCAGTTAAGAGAAGGAATGCAGCAGGCGAAGAATGTCCATTGTTCCCTTTTTTCCTGTTATCTTCAATAGAGGTACCGGAGGGCCAAGAAGAATAATACTATTAGTAGCAAGATAGGACAAGATATGGCAATCCAGTTTCCTTCTGTGTTTTATGTAAAACGAGAAGGTTTCTTTAACTTTCTGTAAAATCTCAGATAAGGAGACCCTCATCTCGCTGAAGACACAGGTTCTAGTATAAGAACAACAATCCTCTACAAAATGGTGTTTAATTTCATTACACCTTCAATAGGTAGCACACATTTGGTGGCTGGGTAATAAATGACACGCTTTGATAGCAAGTCCGTTCAGCAACTGGACCAAGTGATGAATCTAGGATTTGCTAAAGGAAACTAGAGCCATCCTTTTCTGGATGTCGAGAGCTCGATGGCATCAGAAAGGAATAAAGGAATCTACTTCCACTCCTTCCAGGAAAGAAATAAAATAAAAGTATCCAGTCATCATATTCAGACTATTTGCACAGTATAGTGTCCACTTTGAGAAATTTGTATCATCCTATCTAATGTATTGGAAGCTTTATTTATTTAAGCTGCTTAAATATTTGTCGCTATAAATTGAAAAAGCCGGACACTATAATATTCCATCTTCTTCCAAGCACTGTTTACAGACGCCAACCAAAATGGAATTGATATTATCGCTGATTTCATCTGTTCGCAGCACTCATGCTTTTTTTTTTATTATTATTGCTGGCAGGTTATCATACTGACGTCATACATCAATAGTTATGCTTAAAGTTAAACTCCACAAATTTTACACTACCCTGAAGATGGTAATATAGATTTAACGAAACGTTGGTGAGATAAAACCAAATTTGTGTTTGAATTTATTGTATGACCGTACCTCAAAACTCCCAAAATCATCATTTACTAAACTTGCTTACTACAGAGTGTAACGTGACAGAAACATAGTTTCAGCTACATTCTACGTATATACTATATTGATGAGTTAACTTCTGATAATGGATGGAAATTTTAAACTAGTCAGATAAAAAATGAATGTTACGAAGGATAAAATCTGTGATAAGCACTGATGTTTCTTACAGTTCAAATAAATATCGGTGTTTTAAAATATTTGACGTTCCTAATTTGGGAAGCAAGGCCCATAAACCAATATAAGGAACGCGGTTTAAACACCATCAAATGGTAAGGCCTAACTTAATGCTTAACCGAATAAACTGCAAAGTAAAGTAAAGCCTATTTTTATAGGCGGGCTTTACGTCTAACTACCAAATTAGGTGTTATGGGCGGAGGTGACTAAAAACCATATTTTGCTGTTAAATTTCTTATATAAACAAAAGACTTATATATGTAAGTATATTAAAGCCAGTCTGGGCTTATGGCCTCGAACTGTGAGGTTCAACCAAACGCTCAAATCTGCAAAGGATCCAGTCCTTGCAATCTAAAATTCTTCGCTCTATAGTAAACGCTCCTTTCTACGTCACCAATCAAACCATTCGCACAGACTTGAACATTCCTTTCGTCACACAAGTTGCTGAAAACACGATACAGAAATTTCCATCTTAACATTCAAACACATCACAATCTACTGGTACTTCTATCTTCCAGGACATTTCCAGACAACACTTCTAGACGTCTTAAAAGACAGTGGCCTCGCGATCTCCTCTCTGATGAAGAGAGTCAGTAGAATTTAGAATGTTTTTGGAGTGTTACCGCTGGGTAACTTCTCCACTCTTTTATTGTTATTTATTGTTATCATTGCAGCTTATAACGCAAAATGCGTTGATTGTGACTAGATAAAAGATTAAAAAAAAAAAAAAATTTATAAATACCATTAAATAAAATCCAAAAGCTAGAAAGGGAATTGAACCCAGTACACAAGATACCTTAGCTTTGTGACCGATCAAATTGTAAACAATTTACATTTCTCTTACAGTTCTTGAAGGAAAGTTCTACGATTATATACAATTTTTTTTTTTAAAAAAAAAGAGAATCAAGTTCTAAGGCTAACTGAATTCCATTTAAGAGAACCTTGGATTATGTTCTGATGATCCAAAGAAGGTTCTTCGAACTTGCAGGACTTAAACGCTGATGGGTTCATGGAGAACCAAGCAAGGAATTCTTTCATGGATTTGTATTTTTTTAAAACGATCTCAGAAAAAGAAAGCGAATTGGTTGCAGTTAAATTTTTGGATAACTTGAATATGTCAGAATTGCATTTCAGAAATTTATTGTAGACTTTCTAACAGTTCTTGTTATTTCTAAAAATTCACTTGACGTTGACGTTAATTCAAGTTTCTAAATTTTATGGTTTAGAAAGTAATTGGGAAATTCCATTAAGTATTCAATATGTAAATGTATAACTAATGTGATGCATGACAAGTGGCTTTTCCCTGAATTTTCTGAAAAAGGAAAACATTTAACATCTAAAACGTCAACTAGATAACATTTGAAAAGTGACAACTAAAATTTGGCACCTGATATGTTTGCAAATGGTTAGAGGAAAGGGAACAACAACATTTGAATTTTGTTAACCTCTTCGGGTGTCCTCTGTGTGTGAGGGGAAGGTGAATCGGTCAAAAAAGGGGGCCACAAGTTCATAAGTTTACCGAGTCACATCTGAAAATGGGAGCCCCATGAACTTGGTATTTGCAACAATGTTGCTAGGGAGTTGTATTTTGAGTTTAGAGTTGACAACCTGGAAACAGGTACGTCTCGAACGCACTTTTGACCCCTTGACCCTTTTACATAATGGATAATACGCGGAAAGTAGATTTGCCGGCTAGACTGGGGGTGTTTGTGAGAATATGTTGGAATCCAAAATGCACACAAGACAGGTTGTCAGTCAGAATTGGTGAATGGTACAAGCATTTCCCATCAGTCTAAATTTGAATAAACAATAACCCATAGATACAGGACTGAGAATCAGAAGTGATGGGCTACGGATATGATATAGGCTATGGGGAGTAGAGGAAAGCACTTCGTTTATTAATTATGCAAGCGTCAGAAAGCAGAGCCGGATGGTAACTGGTTAGAAACAACCCGTCGTGGATGTCAAACTGGAAAGTCCGGGTCGAACCTTTTATTCTCGTGGTTTTCTACCACCTAAAATAGGACTTCACGTAGAGAGGGTGACCTCTATAACATTGCCATTCGCGCTAACAGCTACAGCAAAGTTAGGAGGGTAGGTAACCAAACTCAAACTGTTTCCAAAGCCAGTGGTACTAATGGAGGAAACTGGTACCTGGCACGTCACATGTCCGCTTTTCACCAATTAACCTCTAACGTCCTGTTGTAGGTGAGAGGTTTTAATACAACTCACACTCATATAATATTGAGTAATTCTGCCGTTTATTATTCATAATATACCAGCCAAGTAACGGATAACCAACTCGAATACACATATATTCCATTACTAAACATTATCTCCAGGTAATCTTGCATTCAAATATAATAATATAACCAAATGTCGAAATGTAAGCCATGTCTAAAAAGCGCCTCTGCTCCATTTAAATATATTATTTTATTAATATAATAAAGAATTGTGTCTTAAAAAAATTAGCCACGAACCGAATAATTTATAACAAAATAAGCCAATTAAATACCGAAGTCCTCACTCACAAATATTGGACAAAAAAGAAAGGCCCCATTTACACAGAAAGTTTTATTAGAATCTCTACCTTTAGAGATAAGGTATATTCGAATAATAAGTTAGATGTGTACAACTTAAAATACGAACATTTATTGAGCGAATTAAGTGTTAACACTTCCTTCGACTTGATAAAGGTACCGGAAAAGATAAGAACCGCGGCCTTCGAAGATTACATTTCTTCCCATTATCCGGGCTCATATCGTTTATTTACAGATGGGTCCAAAATCAATAATAAAGTCGGAAGTGTTGTGTGTGATCCGGTTCGGAACTATTTTACGATAATTAAATTAGAAGATGAGGCGTCCATCTATACAGCGGAGCTAATTGCTATTTTAACGGCTTTAAAATATATTTATTCGTTGTCGGAGAAAAAATATACCATTATTAGTGACAGCCAGAGTGCGTTGTGTAAATTATCACATATACACAACCAGTCTGCAGGAATGAATCACATTATCGCAGAGATTGTAGAAACTATTGCCATTTTTAAAGAGAAGGGAGTCTGCATTAATTTTTTGTGGGTAAGAGGTCATTGTGGTATAAAAGAGAATGAAATTGTTGATACACTTGCAAAGGAAGCCACCAATAGTGGGGAAATGGCTAATTATAAATTACCATACACCGATATCAAGGGTATAATTGCAAAAGCAGCACTACAAAAATGGCAGACAGATTACAATAATGGTGATAAAGGTAGATTCTATAAAACTATGGCAGATCAGTTACCTAGACAACCATGGTTTAAGGGAACTGTCACTAATAAATGGGTTGTTACGACAATAAGCAGGCTGAGAGCGAACCACGCGGTGTGCGGATCGTATCTACACAGGATCAACAAAAGGTCCTCTCCTCTTTGCGTAGATTGCCATGAGGAGGAGGATTTCAAACATGTAATAATGATATGTCCACGTTATGTGGTAGAAAGGAAACGAATGTTTGACGATATATACAGGTATTTAGATGCACCATTTCGCTACGAAGACATTATATTCTCCACCAACAGTTATGTGCTTAAGTCGATAGCAGAGCTAGCAATGAAATATGAATGTATTTAGAAGCTATAGCCGAATTAGAATGAACGGAACAAAATGCTTAGAGAAGGATTACGTGATTTTAATTTTGGTTAAGCGAGAAGGATGGCAGGAGCACAGAGTGCTGCTCCATCCATTAGCAGTAGTTTAGGTAAATAGCGGTATATAGTAGAATGATGAATGTGTGAAGCGAATGTATTTGTAGGTAAGAATGGAGAGTGAGTGATATTCTAGTGATAAGCGCCTAGACGATGCTGGCTGTATGGCGGAAGCCAATGCCAAAAAAAGAAAACAAAAAAAAAAATAAAGAATTCCATAATATATTTATGATTAAATGAGAAAGCAGTCTGATTTGAATCTATGTACTGAAAATAATATAACCAATGAAAAATAAATGATAAAACATTCCACCATTTTGCTTCTGCAAAATTTAATTAAATTATATAAATAATTATTGAAATTTTTAAACCAGAAAAATATTTAAAAAAGTATCAAACCAAAAACTAATAATTCTAAATTGAAATTCTGATTCCAGAAATTTGAAAATAATAAATTCTGGGTTTTATTAAAACCAAATATATATTTCAGTCTAAAACTTTTTTTGTTTTTCTTTGCATTTTCCTTTTAAAAAAAAGACTTTTCTGGGACAAACCGGGGTTCAGACATCTTCAGTATCATGCGCTGGTGTTTATTCTCATTTACAATCAAGTTTTTTCAATAAGAAACCATTTAATTGAGTTTTTTTTCTACAATTTTTCATCGAAAAACTTCCATTTCAGGATTTTCAGTTCAATATTTTTTCTTATAAAAAAGCCTATAATGGATTTTAGACAGAGTTTGTACTCGTATAAAACATAAAAATAAATAATTAAAGATATAAGAAAAGAAAAAAAGAAAAATGAAGGAAAAACCACAAATCTTTAAATTTAAAGAGTTTAAATTTTAGAAGGATTCTGTATTTAAAGAAATATCTTACATAAACAGCTTGAAATGTTTCTTTAAAACAAAAAAAAGAAGCTTTCAAAAGCCAATTGAAAGCTTTAATAATAGTAAAACTTGATTTAAAATGACAATTAACACTAGCATAAAATAATTAAGATGGACCTAGGTGGTCTATCACGTCTTTTTAACTGAAATATAACTTTTATTATTAGAGTAAAGCGAATCATTCCTCACAAAACCTGCGAAAAATATCTAAATAAGGCCAAATTCTTGCAGTAAACTGGTAATTCTGTTCTATTAACTTTTGTTTCTCCCAAATTTTGAAGCATATAGAACTGTTATTAGTATTTTAAAGGCAATGTGAGACCGTGCTTTAAAAAATTACAAAAAAAGAAGATACATTGCATTACCTACTGGAAGATCGATGAGCTGTATTATAATGGTTATAGATTAATCAACAATAATTTGCTCATCAATCAATGCATCCAGTGTACGTTTGTTTCCTGTCGAGATGGACATCGTCGAGATAATATAATACCTGTCAGGTTAGTTGCTCTGGGAACCCGTGCCACAGGACTATGTTCAACAAATAAAACATAGGTAAACGCTGGATTCGAAACAGCGATGACCTAATTATTAGTCCAACGGTCATAACCACAATTTGGTGTTTCAAATCCCAAAAATTCTGGATATTAAACTGGTACTGCGGATGAACGCTTGTTAGCTATGTCCATAGTGGCATCTATTCGAATTATTAGACATGTTTTTTGAGATTTATTGTTTTTTTAAGTTATATTGCTCAAAAACTAGCATTTACAATGTGATCTATGTGTAAAAATCACTTTTTTTAAGCACAAAATAGGAAATCTGTACGATTTTTGAGTAACTCTAATTAGTTGTGTAAGAGCAAACGAAAGGGTGGCGTACAAGAGATGACGCGGACAAGTAAAGAAGTTAGAGAAGATGGCCAGCGAAGTAGAACAAGTGTTATGGCAAGGAATTATCTGAGCAGTAACAATAACGCCATGAGCAACACCAGACGGAGGTTTGACTTATCTCGGTACAAACTTTTAGTTCCACCAACTTCACCAACATTATATAAGTATTGCCAACATAAGGCACTTTCTCCACCTGCCTCCAAAGCCGCCTCCAGCTGGTCCTCCTTCCTTACCCCCAGGCTCACCAACCACCTCCACACAGGTAAACTGTTCCAACGACGACTTCACACCCTGCACATACCCCACCACCACTCTTAACCCTTAGGGCTACACAGCTGCTGTCATAGCTCTACAACCTAAAAGCCCCTCTCTCTACCTCTAGCTTCATAATAAATGTGCTGAGATGTTGCAAACACATTTCCCAGCTAGTTGGTGGACAAGGAGGAGCGACGATAGTGGTAGCCAAAAAGGAGACAGGAGAACATTTCACCCTTCCATATTCTCTTTTGGTCATGAATATGGATGAGGTTTACAAAGCTCCCTGGTTTTGAGGTAGACAGAAGTGAACCTGACTCTACTTAGCCAAATCACCAGATTCTCTAAGATCTTCTCACACCCTCGTTCTCTAAATAATAAGTACCAATATTAGTGTAAGAACAGACATTA
The DNA here is from genome assembly GCF_049639745.1 of Rhodnius prolixus. NCBI lineage: Eukaryota > Metazoa > Arthropoda > Insecta > Hemiptera > Reduviidae > Rhodnius > Rhodnius prolixus. Next base: position 10,083,306 of record NW_027411634.1, on the reverse strand, counting down.
GTCTATATTATTCCAAATTATATTATTGGTTTCTAAATGTATTTAAATTAAACAGTCTTACAAAATTAAGCCTCCTTCTCAACAGTACTGTGTACTGTTTATCTGTTCGCACCAATAACTCTTGGTTAATATACTCACGCTAGAAATTACCCTAAGAAATTATTTTTCCAACAATAATTTTTTCTATTTTAAACCCCGCCTATTTTTTCAGGCGGGGCTTAACGTCCAACTACCAATTAGGTGTCGTGGACGGAGGCGACTAGCAAACATACTTTACTGTAAATTTCTCATATTAACCATTAAATAAAATCCAAGGCCTAAGACCGGGAATCGAACCCAGTACCACAATGCATATTAGCTTTGCAGGTCTCGCCTCTAACCGCTCGTCTACCGTGGCGCCTCATTTTTGCCTCTACAATGAACAGTATCGATTCATTTGTTTGCAGTACGGAATTGTTTAACCCAATCTTCCGTTCTTAAAGAATGTCAAGAAGGGGAATCATTCAGAAAGGTCTCCAATCGGAAATTTAGCCAGTGCGAACAATTTGATGGATGCTAGAATTATTCATGGATTAATAAAATGTCGCATTTCTTTCTATGCAAAGTTAGTACCTTCTGGGAAAAACTATGCTTCTGTGTGGTTGAAGATGGGCAACACCAACTCGCAACTCCTGGATAGTACGATTTTCACGAAAAACATTCGACATAAATTGCAATTAAAATTTAAGTAATACAAGGTAGGCACAAAGTTAAAAGCGATTTAAATCAGCCAATTAATTGTACAAAATCTCAAAGGGTTTTGATGGACTAGATTAGGGTTGGTACATTAGCAGGAAAATTAGTGAGTTGTGAGATAATCCAACAGTAAAATGAAGTGAAATGTATATACATGATGCAAGTGCTTCCGTTCTAGAACATACATCGTGCAAACGATATGGTAATCAATGTAAATAAGACGACACATCAATTCGTTATACTATGTCAGCGCTGGTTAGTTCTGTGCAGGCTGTCAATGAGAGGGGATGCAGTACACCCTCATCATCCACAAGAAGAGCAAAGGAATTCCTCTAGAGATTCCAGCCATCAGTGGCGCTGGTTCGCAACTATTCCTTTGTGCCTCATCCACCTTATTTCCAATTCCTGGACTAACCCACACTGAGACGGATAAACGAGGGTGAACACCTATTACCCATTCGAACCAAACACGCCCTGTACTTCCCTTCGGTTCTAGTGGAGACTGAAGTGAAACCCAGCTTGATAGGTTGTTCTCATTGTCTTCACATCTCCTATCACATATAAAGTTTAAGTGACTCTGCGATACGTGATCTAACTGAACTATAGCAGAAAACAGCAACCTTTTCCACCCGCCAGTAGACTACAAGAGCTACATCTCTATTACATTCTCTTTAAAAATCTCCTCCATTTTACGATTGGCAATAACATTACTTGATCACATTGCTGCAGCGGAGGCAATTGCCTTCGCTCATACTGATCTCTTAAAGGAACCACTAGGAAAAACAAATTAGAACAATTAATTTTGTAAAACCAATTGAACTTTGTACCAAACTTTTTAAATAATCATTTATTTCGACAGATTTTTTTTATGAATTCTCAAGAGTTTTAGACGACAAATATTGTCACTCACTCGATAATTTGAATAATCATTAGCTAATACATTCATAATTCATGTTTTCCTCGTAATTTTTTAATATTTTAAACGAATATTAAAAGAGGATGTCTATGCAAGGTACAGAATACTAAAATAATTAAGATAAAGAACAAAATTATTTAGCTTTTTCTTACCAGCTTCTTGTTACCTTTTTTTTTTGTAAACTGCGTAGCACCTAAACGCGTGAACCGATTTTCATGAATGACGTGTCATTCGATTCGAAATTTAATGTAGATGTGCCTTTTGGGGGTCTCGACGCTGTACATCGAATGGGAGAGGAGTTAGCCCCTTTTATGTGACGCCTATTAACCATTAAATTTGCGGGTCTAGTCTACAACCGTTCGGATACCGCGTTCTAAGTACAAAATTAGTATTCAGTGAATTGAACTACCAATTAATGATTGGTATTTCAGTTCACTGAATACTGTTCCAATGGAAATTACATCTTTACTTATATACTTAACATAATACTTATATACGAGGGTCGTATGAAAAGTCCGTGCAAAGTCAGAGAGATAGCACCACTGGCGCGTACCGAGGTTATGTTTAGTTAGTAGCATCTCTTGGAAGAACACACACCAAGTTTCAGCCAGATCGGTCTATTTCTTTGTGTTTGGCATTCGTCTGAATCGAGGAAGTCGAGTGATTTTCAAAAAATGGACGAAAAAGAATTTCGTGTGTTGATTAAACACTACTTTATGAAAGGCAAAACGCTTCAGGAGACTAAAGAGAAGCTTGATAAACATTATGGTGACTCTGCACCTTCGATTAGAACAGTTTATGAGTGGTTTCAAAATTTTCGGAGTGGCCATATGGGCACAAGTGACGCTGAACGTTCTGGACGCCCTGTTGAGGTTACTACTCCAGAAATCATTGATAAAATCCATGATATGGTGATGGATGACAGAAGAGTGAAGGTGCGTGAGATTGCTAGTGCTGTGGGCATCTCGAATGAACGGGTACATAATATTTTGCATCAACATTTGGACATGACAAAGCTATCCGCAAGATGGGTGCCGCGATTGCTCACGCTTGACCAAAAACGAAATCGTGTGAAGTGTTGCAAGGAGGGTTTGCACATGTTCCAGAAGAATCCGCAGGACTTTAAGCGTCGTTTCGTCACTGTGGATGAAACATGGATACATCACTACACTCCTGAGACCAAAGAACAATCTAAACAATGGGTTACCAAGGGGGAATCTGCGCCTAAAAAGGCGAAGACCGTTCCATTCGGCCGGAAAGATTATGGCGACTGTCTTTTGGGATTCGCAAGGAATGATCCTCATCGACTATCTGGAAAAGGGTAAAACTATTACAGGTGCATATTATTCATCGTTATTGGACCGTTTGAAAACCGAGCTGCAAGAAAAACGCCCACGATTGGCCCACAAAAAAGTCCTTTTCCATCACGACAACAACCCAGCTCACACCTCAGCAGTTGTGATCGCAAAATTAATGGAAATAGGGTTCCAACTCGTTTCACATCCCCCCTGTTCTCCAGACTTGGCTCCCTCGGACTACTATTTGTTCCCCAATATGAAGAAATGGCTGGCGGGAAAAAGATTTTATTCAAACGAGGAGGTGATTGCAGAAACGAATGGCTATTTTTCAGACTTGGACAAATCCTATTATTCGGAAGGGATCAACAAACTAGAGCAGCGTTGGACGAAGTGTATAAGCCTAAAAGGAGACTATGTTGAAAAATAAAAAAGGTTTACCCAAAAAAATTAAGTAGTTTTTATTTTTGCACGGACTTTTCAAACGACCCTCGTACTAATACGAATAATACCTATAAGTAGGCTTACCATACGTCCCGGTTTGACCGGGATGGTCCCGGTTTGAGATCCCTGTCCCGGCGTCCCGGTCAAACTTGAACAACACCGACACCCCGGCCGATCGTTCCCCGCGCACATTTATCAATATGTTTTCAGTTCTTAATAATTTTGATTGCATTTCAAATATGAAAAACACAAATTAAGCGAAAAGCAAAACGAAAATGAGCCTCTTCCTCCTCTGCGTCCCGGTTTGGCTCTTCGTAATTATGGTAAGCCTACCTTCAAGGATAAAAATTGGTGAAATTTCTTTCAGTCAATCATTTTATTCTAAAAAAAATATTTAATGTGACGCCAAAAGTTAAAGAAGTGGTTCAATGGAAGAAGTGCAAAGAGGATCATTGACAAAATTAGTATGATCTGTCCTGTCACTGGAGTATGGAAAAAAAACAGTATTAATATCCAGGAATAGGACGATTTTCTTAAGCCCGTCCTGTAAGAAGTTATTGGGAGAGTTTCAGGTAAAGTGGGGTTGCTTAAGACGGGCGTAGGTTTCACTTTTAAAAGCGGCGAGAAGCCGAAAATGTCAAAACTCTGACCGCCCACCTCGACAGTCTCTTTTCCTCAACCTTCTTAAAGAAGATTTCCTCCCAGTTTTTTTTTTAAATTAAAGATTGGAAAAGTTGAGAAATGGATCTCTTACAGACTAAAAGAAAGTAATAAGTACATTTTGTTACTGAAAAGCAAGAAAAGTCTCTCTATAATTTAGCCAGAGCAGACTTTTTTTTCCCTTAAAATTTTCCAACACGTTAAAAATTTAATCTAATTATTTTCCAGTTGGTAGGGTACATGTTTAATGATTACTATAGGGAGGAACGTTAGAAGTAAGTCCCTCACACTCAATTCTTCTGCTCAACTCCTGATAGTATCAATAATTAATAGAGGAAACTTAAGGGAGTTCAACTTTTTTTCGCTTTGAATGCTGGGTAATCTATCTTTCATTAGGAGGATGTTGCCATAGTGATTTTGGGATATACTCTAAATGGAATTAACTTAAAAAAAATCCATTTTTTTCTTCTTTTTTTTAAGAAAATAAAAAGAGAAATCCTTCAGAGAATTTAACAAAAAGAATCATCTTCGTTTTTTAATTTGTAAAAATAAAAAAGGTGAGATACTGAAAGCTATAAGAAGATGATGTAATGATGAGTAAATGCGTCATTTTACAGATTTACAGGCTGTGTAGGCTTCGCTAGACTGGCCGGTGACGAAATACCCTAGATCAGTGGTCGGCAAAGTGCGGCTCCAGAGCCGCATGTGGCTCTTTGGCTCCTTAAGTGCGGCTCTGGCACAAATATCCACGGAAGGCGCATTTTCATTTAAAAAAAAAACTTGGTAAGAAAAAAATTACATCTTATTTTGATAAATTAAAATTCTTCTATAAATCGAGAACATGTATAATTTTTTGTTTAAGTTAAAAGATAGATAGGTAATTAAAATTTTATATTGTTGTAAAAATACGTAACGAACATCGAGTTTAATTTTATTAGTTTTCGTAGACGCAAACACAAACCATGTACAAGCTACCGACTGAAATTGTTCGTATGTTATAGCAGGTTTCAGGAATTTAAAAACAGCAGAGCAACTTTAGCATTTGTCAAAAATTCTCTTAATGCTACGATAACCGAGTTGAAATTTTCTCCTTTTGAAATTGACATTGGTAGCTTTGAAATACAATTGCTGGATTTAAAAAACAAGGAGATATGGCGCTCTAAATTCGAACGTCTGTGTTGAATTGGAAATATTGGAGTAGAAAAAATGTGATCTTAGTTTACAACACAAGTGGTTTGCTTTGAATGACCTGGAGAAGGATCATTTTCAACGTTTGGAATAGTATTCCTGACTCTTACGATCAGCTGAAAAAGCTCGCGTTTGCTGTTCTTTCCCTTTTCGGTTCTACATATATATGCGAACAATCTTTTTCAAGCATGAACATTATCAAGAGTAAACTGAGAAGTTGTCTTATTGATGAGAACTTGGAATCATGCCTAAAATTAAAAACAACCACATACAAACCTGACTTACTCAAACTTTCCAAGGAGATGCAAGCACATTGTTCGCATTAATAAATATTTATTAAGTATGAAATTTAGTATTATTTAGTGTACTACTTATTTAGTGTAATAAAAGTTTACTAAACAAGCAGATTTGGCTCCCAATTTTTTTTAAATTGTTGTAATGTTCATATTTGGCTCTTTGGCTAATAAGTTTGCCGACCACTGCCCTAGATGGATAGATGGAAGTGTAAAAGAAGGATAGGATGTCCTTAGTTCTGACGGATGGCCAGGATTACTAACAATTCCAGGAGCATTTTAAACGCCAGGGCACATTAAACAAATAGGAGGGCCTAAGGATAACGCACATTGGTACTAGATTCGATAAAGAAGATGTAAAATTATTTCATAAAAGTCTTTAATAAACTTCAAACAAAATATCTATGTTGATGTTTTATTACAACCGAAATAAAATAATAAAAAAATAAGTTTTATTGACAGTTTTATGTTTTTATACCTTTACAATAATAATTTACTGCTTTCCCATAAATTTCGAATTGTTCTAATTTAATATTCATCAGTTTTTTTGTACAACATATTTTAGTAACAAGATAAATTTGACTTAAAAATATCATTTTTGGTCAAATCATTTATTCCATGTGAATTTCAGCAAACGGCTCTTACGATTCTATTTAAACTTTAATAATTACAAACTTATAGTTTAATGTATAGTTTTCTGGGGAGAATAGATAGATAGATTCCTTCTTAAGTGAAAACAACTGATTATGACTCAAATTTTTGGAATTTGTAGACAATTTATGAGTTAGAATTTAGAGGCTGACTAGTTTTAACCAGAAATCGAGCGAGTTTTTGCGCCAAATTTCCCTAAATTTTAACCCTACTAGAAGGTAATATTTAGCTTTCGTACAAATTCATAATTAAAGAGCTTGGAGCAAAAAGGAGTTATCTACATTTTTTTTTTTTATAAAATGTGTTTAGTTGCGCCCCCCTATTGTATGTTCAATTCTACATCTTTTGGTGCATAAACGAGTCTTTATGCAGACTCGTTTATTATTACTTATTCTCTAACCTAGGTTAGATTTGGAGCAAAAATGAGTTTTCTACTGCAGATAACTTTCTTTTGCTCCAAACAGTAAAGATGACGCAATCAATAAACAAAAATTTTTTTATTAGGTTTATTTAATGTTTATATTAGGTAGATATTATTTTTTTTTTTTTTTTTTTTTTTGCGCATCAACAGCTGAGGTTATTAGCGCCCGGAGCATTTTTCAGTGCACTGCCGGCCTCCGGACAGTGTTCTCTCGTTACAGACAACACTGTCCATCACCGGACAGTGAGCTGTAAGAAGCTCCTAGGAAGAGAAAATCTAAGGGTCAGCTGCTGGATTCGAACCCGGGACCTCCGCGTGGGAGTCCAGTATGCTAACCTCATAGCTAATCCCTTCCCTGGTAGATATTATTATTTTTCTTTTTGACAGGCATAATAATATATCTAACATTCGCTTCGACAAGACACAAAATGCCACTTAAAAGCTCAAAAACAAGAAATCTGTTGACTAAAGTACTTAATATGTACTCAAGTTTTACTGAAAATTATGATTTTGGTGCAATAAAAGAATAACTTTTGCTTATAGCAAGCTTAAAAAATGCCCTAGAAAGTTCAAATTGGGCCCCAAATGACCCCAACACAATATATTAACTAATCCTTACAGCAGACACAACATAAGGAATACATCTTAAAGTATATTTAGTTTTTTGTCCCTACTAAAAATTTTAAAAAACTGTAGATAACTCCTTTTTGCACCAAGCTCTTCAATGGGACTTTTTGAAGTTGTTAAAATTGTTAATGAAAAACTATTTACACACTTCACCAAAGAAGAAAGAAATAGACTTATTATAGATACTTCATCACTGTTTAATCAAAAACACAAAGTTGTATATTAGGGTATAAATTAATGTAACGTCTGTCTAAAGCATTATTATTATTTTAATATACAATAAAAGGGTGCAAGCAACTAAACTAGGGTATATAGAGCTGTGCTATGCCCTAGTCGAAAGGGTATTATTTCCGGTTGTCCGGCTAAAAAGGTTTTTTTTTTCCTTTTCAGAAGCTAAACACCCAATGCATAATGGCAGAGTAAGGAAGCACCGTCCGTTAAAGCCGAGGATATTACAGTGGTTGGAAGGGTTATAACAAAATGTAGTCCTAGAAAAAGGAAGAGACTTCGTTCTTTTGTACATCTCTAGTCGGTGGTGGTCGGATATCAAGGAGTAACAGCTAAACTGTTAGCAGAGAAGATGAGATAGAGGGAGAAGGGAAAATGGCTAGAATAAAAGAGCCACTGCGGGTGGTATACTTGGGAGGAAAATGGCCGGAAGGAAGTATTTCCTTAGCCTAAAATAATCCAATGTATAGACTAGAGAAGTGGGAAAACATAAGGATAGAAGAGGAGCAGATAGAAATGGTGGTATAGTTTAAGTATAGGCTTTAGCCTAGGAAAAAACGGGGCGAGTGAAACAGAAGGAAACAGACAAGAATGTAGTTAACAAGAATACGAAGGAGGGAGAGAGGCTACAGGATAAGGGAAAGCTTATGATGATGTCAGGAGAAGCCGTAACGGTAAGGACGAGCGCTCAATTTAACGTGGCAAGGGATTTGTCAAGGAGTATAGCCCAAGCTTCAGGCTGTGTTGACGTCACACACCGAGAGCTTTAGCTATTGCTTTGAAACGTTTCCTATACATCACACTCACACACTTGTCCTGCAACAGTCTCCAAAAGTTTATTGAATATGACAGGTAAAGTTTTACATTATTTATCTAAAGGCTACTTAAATATCACCATCACTTATGTGAAGAGAAATTCACTATTAAGTAAATAGAGTCAATAAAAAACTGTCCAGGACCTTCTTCCTTGAACACTTGAAGAATATTTTTCCAATATGGCAAATTGTTTACACTTGACTAGTCACAATAGAAGGACTGGATCACATAATTTCTTGAGGCCGAGCGGTTAGAGGCGAGGCCTATGAAGCTAAGATGTACAGGGTTTGATTCCCGAGCTAGGTCTTGAATTTTATTTACAGTTAACACAAAAATTTAATAGTAAAAGACGTTTGTTAGTCGCTTCCGTCTAGTTCACCTTAATTGGTAGTTGGACATAAAAGAGTGCCTGAAAAGGCAATAGGCATTCCTTTACAAATAATGTTTGAGATTAGAACTAAACAGACGCTATCGAAAACTTAAAAGACTCTTAGACGATAGATCAAAACTCTCTCTGGACAACAAAAGACTAATTTATACTTCTACTTTAAAAATACCCATTTAGGCGTATGAATAGAGCTGTGAAGTCCAGCCAAACGCAAAAATTTCCAAAGGATTCAGTCCCTACAATCTTAAATACTTCAAACTATTGTACACGCTCCATTTTATGTCTCCAACACATGACTATACACACTGACCTTAACATGTCCTTTTGTCACACAAGTCGCTGAAAACACGATACAGAAAACTTCATTTTAACCTGCAATCTCATATAAATCCTCTAGCTCAAAATCTTTTTTCTAGAACTCTTCCTGATAACCCGGACAAGACGCCTTAAGAGACAGTGTGGCCTCGTGATCTCCTCTCAAGTGAAGAGAGTGGACTAATAGTCTAATGTTTTGGAGTGTAACTTCTGCGGTAACTTCTCCACTCGTTTGTATCTACCATTCACTTCTATCATTGCTAATTATAGCGCCAACGCGCTGATTGTAGCACAAATAAAAGAAAAAAAAAATACTATTATAATTGTAAAGGAGGGTATTAGTTCAGTGTTTAGCTTACTGGATTCCCACGTGGGAGATCCCGGGTTCGAATCCTAGCTCTTAGATTTTCTTTTTCAAGGAACTTCTAATAGTGATAAACAGTGTTGTCCAGAGGTAGGCTGTGCACTGATAAAAGTTCCGGGCGCCAATGAACTAAGATTTTGACGCTTCCTAACTTTAAAAATAGTAATGGCAAAATAGTTATGTATGCTTTCTTCGAGAGTTCGATTATCAATTTTTTTGGTATTCTGCAATCGGTTCAATAATTCTGAACATAAACTTTAAACTTTATTTAGAACAAAAGGATCTGAGGATGATTTAAGGATGGGTTTAGCCACGTGGTGGGCACGTGGAATCATTAAAGAAAAGTGAACATCACAAAGGCGCGTACCATAACCCCGGAACAAAGCGGATAACATTTATATTCAATATTTCATTAGAATAACAGCGAAGAATGAGTTAGAACAATCACCAACAAATAAATAAATGCAAAGCACCAACATCTCTCTATTTCTCTACAGCCACGTACATTTTTGGAAACTTAAAACAGTAACAAAACTAATTGCCCAACATCTTAACATGCCCACCATCTTTAAGCATGAGCGACAGTGTGTGTAATGTTAGAATAATTTTGTAAAAATAAAGTTACGCACAGTCTGGCACAACGAGAACAATAACCTTCTTTTTTATTTTTTTATACTGACGCAGCTGCTAGTAATTATATTAAAAGGAAGAAAAAACCAAGCGAACAAAGATAAAATAGAAACATTTCTGGAGTTGCATTTTAGCTGAAATATCCAGGAAGAAAAAATAAGAAATATGATCCTAAATTTAAATGGATGCAAAGGAAATCTCAACAGTATTTTAAAGAAAAAGATTGCCTTGCTTTAGACAAGTAAGGAAAATGATAAAGGACTGCCTATTGAATTTTGGAGAATAAGAAGCGGAAAGAAGAAGAAATAAACAGAAACTGAGAAGGAGATGGATGAAGGCGTCCGTATAATGTGGGGCTGTAATTGGACTGACCGAAGAACAAGATCTACAGCGAAGAATGGAGGTTATCACTTGAAGATCTGTACATTGAAGTGGCCATCTTCTTGAGAAACAACCTTCTTTTATAAAGTCCTTACAAAGGAGCTGTTACTCCATTAAAATATTTTAGATAGTACAGAGTCGAGTGTTTTGGAGAGAAGTTTCTTTTTTAGATAAATCCACTAAATTAAATGAGTCCGACAAGATAGGGCCATGAAATATATATATATAAAAAAAAAAAAAGTTTTTGGAAGCCAAAAAGAGAGTTTTCATCTGTCATCTAAAAGTCCATTCAAGTTTCCGAAAGGGGCTGATCAAGTTAGCAATGTTACAGGGAGTTCAGCCGCCCGAAATAAGATCAAATTTAAGTATTATGAAATAGTAATGCTTCTAAGTGAGTAAAATGCTGCAGTACAAGTGAAATGTCACTCTTCAGACTGACAAAGAGTCCAAACTTTAGCTACTAAACTATTTAAGTGTTTTTACATTCAAATAAGTTCTCCCTTAAAATTTATTCAAGAATCAAAAACAGTGATATTTCACATTATTTTATTATTGTAAATAATAAGTGCATTGGAGATGAGACGAACGAGTTGGGTAAGAAGAGGATGGCACCACTGGGTACCCGCACTCCCTCTGGACCAATAACCTATGAAGAGAAGTGTGGACCTAGGTCGGATCACCCGGGGCTCCGCCATGCCTCACTGGCTGAGATACTGGTTGGACGCTAATCGGGTGGAGAGACATGTGCTATCCTAGTACGAGAAAAGAACTTAGCTCTAGGGGCGCTAATGACCATTGTCGTCGATGCGCAAAAAAAAAAATAAGTGCATTGTTTTTTTAAATGAAATGTAACACAGAACTCCAAGAGACCACTTTGGTGAAGTCTCCAGTAATGCTGCAGTATTATTGGTTTAGAAAATTGGTTATTTTTAATGGTACATAAACAACCAGAACGTCCAAAATATCAGCATCAATAAGATAGAACAGCCTAACATCTCTACACGGACTTTCTGACAGCATTAGATGTCCTGAGAACAGGATAAGACCATGGGAAATGTAGTTCTGTGTTATTCTGGTTTAATGTTCTTGAGTTTGTCATTTTTATAAATAAAATTACAATTTTTTACTTAAATCACCTTTTATTGCTGAAAAAAAAAAAAAAATACATTTAACTGACCTAATTTTGTTCCAAGTAGAATGGCGGAAAAGATGCTGCCATCTACTTGTTATCAACCTAACTGATGTAGCTATAAAACCACAATGACGCCTAACTTAAACATAATATTTCCTTAATCATTTTGATAAAAATTTCTTTAAATTTTTAACTTAAAAAAAAAATTCTTATCACCTTCTCTAATGACTTTTTTAACTTATTATTTAATGTAATTTTAATTTGTACTATTAACTTAATATTGAATGGAGAAAAGAAGAAGAAATAATAGTCCCGTGAAGTGGAATATGGGTAGCAAAACTGTGTCTGTAGTTGTAAATTTGCAAGCAGTAATGAATGAATCCCTTTTAGTGTTAAGACAGAGGTTATCTGTGGCTCAACCCTGAGTAATTGCACTTATCAACAACAGTTCAGGCGCTTGGAGCTGTTCAAAATGGTGAGGCTAATCCATTATGTCAAAAATACCCTCACAAGAAATGAAGTACCATTAGTTTTCTAAACAGTGGTCTTCCCTATTTAGGTTGAATGTGCCAGAATGTACGCTCAGATGAAAAATGAATCTATATAAATTAAAGAAACATCTCTTTAGTAGAATGCCAGGTATTGTAGGATCTGAGGAATGGACAGGATAGGTTTTTGGAGGAGATGTTATATCATTAGACAATCCTGGATAGAGTTCCCAATACAGTCATAAGAGAGACCGCTGACGCGATGTGCGTCCATAGCAGGCCGAATAAATGAACGGAAATTATTGTGGTATGGACCATGTCCTACCGCATGAATGACGAACGACTCCCCAAAGAAAGCTCTTAACTGGCAGCCCCTCCTGGAATGGCAGCGAAGAGGCAGACCTCGAATTAGTTGGATCGCGCAGGTTTCATTAATTATGGCTGCGCAAGGTTTATGGACGAATGAGGCCTGTAATATAAGAACGAATGGTCACTTCGTGCTAAGAACCCTGATTAGCGAAATACCTTAAAGAAGAAATTAAAGAAAATTCAATATACAGGTACGAGTATATTGTCAAATAGAAACAAATTCAGGTTATGGAACCTTGCAATTTCATGGACTGAATAACGCTATAAATAGGACAAGAAGAAGAAGAAGAAGTGGGCCTCAGTCATCAGGGTACTGGGGTTGAAAGTGGAGGTGGCTGTCTCATGAAAGAGAAAGATGTTAAGATGTGATGGCTGTGGCCTTCAAAGGCTACCGTTCAAACAAGAACAAGAAGAAGAGGAAAACATCGAGTTATTACTGTACTCACAATAAACTTTGAAATGGGCAAATCACAGCTTCCCTTACCTGAAACAGAAGAACTGAATGTTATCTATTGCTCCAAAACTTATTTAATAAATGCATCAATTTGGTTCTAAGTTCAGCTTGAATATTTCTAAACTTCTGGCTGGCCCATGTCCGATGAATTATTACCCCTCAAAAACTAAACATAGGTTTAGTTGGAATTATTTTTTAATACTTATTTCACGAATAATATAACATGCTAAACGAACCATGTTAATTACTTTTAGTAATGACAGTTAGCTTCAATAATCTTAATATCCGATGGTAAAGAAAAAAATATTAAAATTAACAAGTGGCGTCAAAAGGAAGTAAGGAGAAGTTATGATCTAAAGTAGATTAAGAAGGATTTAGGGATTGCAGCTAAGTGGATTCACTGATAGATTAATATCCGTTCGCTAAATTTTTGATAAAGTTAGACAAAATATTTTAGTAGATATTTTAGATTAATTTTGGGGCTTACATGCTGAAGATATTTCTGTGCATTCGTTTTAAAAGCATTTTCCGGAAAGTTAAAAGAACTATTTTTGATTTGCTCGTTAATTCAGTGGTGTTCCTTATAAGTTTTTATGCTGCTACAGAAGAACTATGCATGCGCCAAATCCTAACGACCGACAGCTGTGCAGCTTAAAGCCTTCTCTTTCGATTGCAGCGTCTCAGGTGTTTGTAGAGAAATCTGCCTGACAGGAACCGTCGTTTTTAGAAGAGGTGTTAGTTTCGTTTTACCAAAAACATGTTACTACACATGTAGTAGAAGCAACGAATTGTCGTGAAATTTCACTTGATACTGGGTAAAACCGCTACTGAAACTTATCTTTTATTAAAAGAAGTTTATGGCGATGAATGTTAATCAGGTGCGCGAGTTTTTGAGCGTTTCAAGCGTTCCCAAGATGGCCGAGAAGACGTCGGAGATAATGACCGCCCGGGTCGCCCTTCCACGTCCAAAACGGATGAAAATATCGATTATAATTAATCAACATTACTACCGTGAGATGCTTCCTCAACTCCGTGAAAGAGTAAAGAAAAAACAACCCGATTTGTGGAAGAACAAGTCACTGCATTGTCTGTCAAGACGTTTCTAGCCAAGTACAACATCCCAGTTTTAGGTCATCCGCCTTATTCACCTGACCTCCTGAGCCCCCATGTGACTTTTAACTGTTCCCCAAAAACAAATCTGCATTAAAAGGAACACGATTTCAGTCTGTTGAAGCTGTGCAAGAAAAAGCGACACGCATCATGCAGGAGCTCACAGAAAAAGACTTCCAGCACTGTTTCGAACAATGGTAAATTCGCTTGGAGCGTTGTAGGGATTGGGGAGGGGTGTATATTGAAGGTGATAATAACTAGATATGTATAAATTTAAAATACAATGTTTTACAGCAATAGTCTCGTTATTTAATAGCCACACCTCGTACTATTAAAAAGTTGGAGGCTATCTCAATAAAAGTACCTGCTACGGTCCTAATTTGGTAGTTGGGAGATAAGCCCACCTGTTAAAAATGAAAAATCTGAATTGAGAAATATAATTTAAAAAAAAAATGGTGAACACAACATGTTGCCAACCACACTTAGGACTAACCAAATTTTCACGTAATCAATAATAAAGTTTATCAAATTTCAATTATAGGTAACTATTTCAGTTGAAATTATCGTAAATATTGGCTCACTTATTAAAGGTTATGAAATTGTGCAACTGGTAAATTTCCAATTACCCTGCGACTAATGGATGTTATAATATTAAATTAGCAAGGGAAGATTGTTAATTTAGAAATAGAATACTCCTATATAAGCGGGGAATGAGAAACGTTTGGGGGATGGAAAATTGAAGTAGAGTGTACGAGACGACAGTATCTTGAAGGGGTTGTTAGGGTTGAAGGGGAGTGGGGAATTTACTAATAATATGGGTAATGGGTTTAAATTTGACACCAGCATCAGTGCGCTCTGGCAATCACTTCCACAACTAAACCACCACTTCTTGCTTGGAATCTGGGAAGGACATGCCCACACGTAAAGTTACTTTAAAGGAAAATGATTCCCTACAAAGATACTATCATTAAGAGGGGCGCTTCTATCACCAACAAATTAGCTCTATAGCATTTCGTAGAATTCCGTTCTAATTATCTGAGCTGTTCAATTTAGTTATCATAATTTGAATGAATTTATAACCTACTCCCTCTTTCGATTACCTCCATACGAGGTGTGTTCAAAAAGTAACGGGAATTTTCGTTTTTTGAAAAAAATATTTATTTATTCATCTACATTAATATTGTCGCCTTCAAAGTAGTCCCCTTCGCATACAATACACTTGTGCCAGCGCTTTTTCCAATCCTCGAAACACTTCTGAAACTCGATCTTTGTGATAGCTTTCAGCTCTTTCAGCGATTCGCTTTTAATGTCATCTATGCTTGTAAAACGACGGCCTTTTAATGTTCTCTTTATGTTTGGAAATAGAAAAAAGTCACATGGAGCCATGTCTGGCGAATATGGAGGCTGGGGCATCGTTAAAGTTTTGTTTTTGGCCAAAAATTCACGAACAAGCAATGAAGTGTGAGCAGGTGCATTATCGTGGTGCAAAATCCATGAATTGTTTTGCCACAAATCCGGGCGTTTTTTTCGGATTGCTTCACGCAAACGGCGTTGAACTTGTAGGTAGTACTCCTTATTGATTGTTTGACCTTGTGGCAAGAATTCATGATGCACTATGCCATTAAAATCGAAGAACACAGTGAGCATAACCTTCACATTCGACCGCACTTGTCGAGCCTTTTTCGGTCTTGGCGATCCAGAATGCCTCCACTGGGACGATTGAGCCTTGGTTTCGACATCATATCCGTAAACCCATGTTTCGTCACCTGTTATAACACGTTTCAGTAGATCCGCATCGTTGTCGACTTCATTGAGTGACTCTTGAGCAACTTCCATTCTCCGCTGTTTTTGTTCGAAATTCAACAATTTTGGAACAAATTTTGCTGCCACACGTTTCATACCCAAAACATCCGAAAAAATTTCATGGCATGAGCCAATTGATATGGCAACATCATCAGCGACTTCTCTGATTGTGATTCGGCGATCGTTCATAACCATTTCTTTCACTTTTTTCACGTTTTCATCGGTTGTTGATGTGCTTGGACGTCCAGGTCGTTCGTCATCTTCAACCTTTTCGCGGCCATCTTGGAAACGCTTATACCACTCGTAAATCCTTGTTTTACTCATAGCAGACTCACCATATGCCTTTATTAACATTTCACACACTTTATTTCATTTTTTACGCAAAATTTAATACAAATTCTTTGATCCATTTTTTTTAACAAACAAAAATCGCCAAGCTCGAAAAACACGTCTAACCTTAACGGCTGCCACTTAAGAAGTAAACAATGAATATTACTGAAAATTTTATCGTACTTCAGGGGCATGTGTACCAACATAATAAAAAAAAAAAATTTACAATCAGACTCTCCAAACCCGCGAAATTTAAAAATTCCTGTTACTTTTTGAACACACCTCGTATATAAGGGGAAGTCAGGAAAATTATGAAAGAGCTCGTAAGCCAACTTTGCCAGCGGTTTCCAGCAAATCAGTTGTGCTTTATGAGGTCGAGCGTAGTCTTAAAGAAGGAGCAGGCCTTTCCTCCGACGCCATCCCGGTAATTTTCTAATCAGAACAGGCTGGACTACAAGATGTTGATGGTGCATGGGTCATCCAAAAAAAAAAAAAACCACAGAAAATCGAATATGGGTACGCCCGCTAACGCCTTTTCGGCCACATTTAAACCTTACCACCATCGCTTAAAAAAAAAACTAGCCCGGTTCATGTAACGTTTTGGTTCAACCAAGAGAATATATTTCTAAAGGTTGTTCACTATCCGAAAGTAAAAAACATTGGATCACAGAAAACGTTATTTTTTAAAGGTTCTTTCTTTTAGTAATCACACGCCATCGTAACTGAGACCTTAAAGGTTACGTTTACGTAAATATTAATCGAACAGCTGACACTCTTCGCAAGATGATTTTTGGGGAATATCGAGATGCGGTCATCAATAAATACAACTATTGACGTGAATACGTCTTTAAATTTGCTAACATATGGAGGCAATCCAAAAAACCTAATGATAACAAAATCGGGGGATACAGTTTGGCATTATAGTTTCGAATCTATCGTCTACATCTAAAATTAAATTAGACCACTGGATAGCTAAAGGATCAAAGAATTCATTACAATAAGCGAGGACTGTGACGCATCGCGCGCGGTGGAAAGGGAAGCGCCCCCATTTTGAGATCATTTTGCCGCGTATCAAGATTTGCAATTAGTATACCTTTTGACTCGGAGAAGCTACGATGTTCGTTTAAGTTTTAATCGTCAGCTGTCGTCACAATCTATCGATTGTATATAAAACATTAGTGTAAAATAGTGACAGTGAATATAATAAGGTGTTAGAATAAAAAAATATTATCAAAAATATATAATGTCGGCCTATACGCGTCGAAAAGCAAAAACCAAATACAGAGATCGTATACGGTTGGAAAGGGCTTCTCAAGAACAATCGAATGGTAATAATAAAACACCATATGACCGAGTCAAGCTGATGTGACATCAGTTTATCTAATTATTTGTTTCCTTGATTTCATCCTAAATACATAAATAAAAATATTTTATATAAAAAATATAACCCGTTACGTAAACGTATTCACGTACAACACACGGCCGTGTCCATGACACAGCCACAGTATTTGTTTTTGCTTTATACAACGTTTCGGTAATTTTTACTACCTTCTTCAGGGTATTATTAAAAACATTTGTGAAGTTTAATGTAGAGCTATACCATCATAACTGTTGTTTAATGTGGAGCTATATCAACAGTTATGATGATATAGCTCTACATTAAACTTCACAAACTTTTTTATAATACCCTGAAGAAGGTAGTAAAAATTACCGGAAACGTTGGTATAAAGCAAAAAATTGTTTTATTTATTGATGACCAAGTCGATATTCCCCAAAAATCATCTATCAACAACGGTCGAAAAAAACAAAAACCAAGGTTGCCAACTAACACTTATAAAAGCTTAAATTCCCTGCATTAAGCCTTCACAAAATATTTTTGCCTTTTCTATTGAATGACCCTCGTATAATATTCAATTATTTAATATTGATGATAAGTAAGCAATATAGTGGCTAAGAAAGATGAGAATAAATAAATAAATATAAATGAGAAAATAAAGGGTAGATAAGCAAAAAAAAGGACTAACCAAATTGAAATAGCGGAGTATTTATTTGATACTGTAAGTAACTCAATTGGATAAGTAGAAACATATGGGACCTTTTATTGATAGTGTTTATGTAGATGTTCGTTTGTCGTATGTGTCTGTGAGCCTATGTTTGCGTTGGTATGTTTGTGCGTGAGTTGGAAGAAGATCCAAGTGAGTAAACACTTAGGATCTATTGGAATGAGTAAACTGAATACACACGCAGGTAGGCTGCTGCTAAAGTGAGAGGGTTAGAACCCGGTCGAAGCAACCAACTAATAGTGTGGCGCAGACGGAGGAGTTCGCATGTATCCCCCAAACCCTGTGTCAATATAATAAAGATAGGTTAGGTGTACGCGTGCTAGATGGGAGGATAGAGGAAGATTTGGAATGAGTCCGCCTTCCACCCCCTTCCAAAACATGCGGGTCACCTCCCTCTGGAGGTGGTAGAGAGACGTCGACACGGCGGCACCCATTTGTCTTGTTTACGTGTTCTCATACTAGACTGTCTCCATAGAAACTAGGAGGCCGATGTCCCCGGCGGTGTTGTCCACCGTTACGCGACTGGAACCCATTGTTTAATTATTAATACCTCGTTTAAATCATTTTTTTTTTGGAATTCCCACAGATTTTTAATTAGTTCTTCTTTGTCTTTTAATTAAACAGTCATAATTATTAAAAAATCATATTAATCATAATTATCATGAATTTAGAAACTTCCATTTCATTTACAGTAGTCCAGGGTAAAAGAAATCTTTTAGAACATAATTAACGTCCTTATTAGTTCTTGAGATCATACTGGTATGAATACCATACAATAAAAACAGTTTAAAAAGTAAGTATAAAGGGTATAGAAGGGATTAGCTATGAGGTTAGCATACTGGACTCCCACGCGGAGGTCCCGGGTTCGAATCCAGCAGCTGACCCTTAGATTTTCTCTTCCTAGGAGCTTCTTACAGCTCACTGTCCGGTGATGGACAGTGTTGTCTGTAACGATAGAACACGGTCCGGAGGCCGGCAGTGCACTGGAAAAAGCTCCGGGCGCTAATGACCTCAGCTGTTGATGTGCAAAAAAAAAAAAAAAAAGTATAAAGGGGTTGATTCAACGATAAAAGGTACACAAATCAGCAAGTACCCATTACATATTTCATTCTTCAGCTCGTAATTTCAGCCATTTAGAAAACAATTGATATCATTTAAGTAATTTTACTGCATTAAATTTTCATTCATATTTTTTTAGAATTTATTAGATGTCACAAACTCTTATGCTGGCCATTTTCATGCACAAAATATTTGTCCAGTACATAGTAGCATACTATTTAACTATTCCTATAGGTACCAAACTATATATCTTTAAAAATCATTAAATAACAGCCGAATAAATATACTAAATTGGGGGGGAAAAATAGGCAAACACGAAACATGACCCACAATTTTCCTTTACCTATTTCCAAAGAAAATAACCATTATTCCCAATTTACTGGTTACCCTTACATTATTAGTATAGAAAACAAGATATAAAGCAAGAAAAATCTTTTATTTTTAATGTTTTTACTGAGAAAAAGGTTTTATTGCATAATTTGATACTTCATCAAATACCTATAGAGGAAAAATTAGTAAAAAGAATTAAACTCTTATTTTTCATAGAAATTATTAGCAATAAAGATTTGGTCAATCACAGTGAAAAAATGGAGGTGTGAAAAGTAGGTTGGTTAAAGAGCCAATCAGAAGCGAGAACTGTTTACTAAACCACGCCTACCCCGCCTCTATGACACACCACGCCTTCTTTGGCAAGTAATAAAATGGAAGATCTGTATTTTTTCAATTTTTTTTTTACTTTCTAATACTTTTGATACTCGAAATTATTAGCCAATTTTATTTAAATTAGGATTTTTTGTTTGCCACCAGAAGAAAGCGAGAGCTTTACAAATTACACAACGGTTGTTAATAACAAATAAATTATTTCCCAATAATTATTCACTTCTCAATTATGATTTATTGTAGTCCCTTTAGTTGAGTTATTGTAGTAAAATACTTCAATAAATAACTGTTCTAAAAAATACGCAATATTAGGTGTACATTATACATTTGTAACATTATATATAATTGTAGCCGTATATAAAATTATGGGGAGAATACCTAGATTTATAATGTAATAATAATTCAATCAAAGTTAAGTTAGAGCTATACTACGATGTACCTCGGATTGCGCTTCGAAGATTCGAGGACCGCGCTTTCCCTCGTTTACTCTAACAAAGTTATTGATTA
Organism: Rhodnius prolixus; assembly: GCF_049639745.1. Classification (NCBI taxonomy): domain Eukaryota; kingdom Metazoa; phylum Arthropoda; class Insecta; order Hemiptera; family Reduviidae; genus Rhodnius; species Rhodnius prolixus. The sequence goes on along the minus strand of NW_027411634.1, from coordinate 10,062,979 downwards.
TCCAAAATAATATTTCAATTCCATAAAAATGATTCGAAGAAACTTTTCCACCAACAAACCTCCATTTGTTAGCATTCATCTTGATGAAATAATTAAAACAATCAATCAAAGAATGAACTGGTATAGATCGAGCTGAAGCTTTACGATTTCAATTAGAACCATCATTTATCTCTTTTTTGTATTTGTAAATGTCGATACTGGATGTGGTCGGCAGTTATGGTGGAAAAAGTTTGATTTCTGACCCTCCTTTTACTAAAAATCAATAGGTGGGGAGAGTAAAATATAAGGGGAAATGGGAAAAGGAGAGGGGGGAAAAATCAAAAAATTACTCTCTTTTAATTCAATAAATGGTTATTGACTTTCAGTAAAATCGTTTGACTAATGGAGGTTAATATGAGCTGGTGGTGCTGGAAATCTAACAATTCCATGACAATGCTTTCCCAGATAATGGATAACGATCCAGGCTCTCTGTAGATTGGGGTGGGTGGGCAATTATACGAGCCATTGGGCTTCTATAATTACTATTTGCCATGTGTAATTAGAAAGCCTTAATTAGCGCACAGGAAAACTGCCGAGATAGTAGGAGATTTTCCAAAATAAAAGTCACCGTATGTATTTGAAGAAAAGAACAGCCTTTAAAGAAGTTTTCGCATACCAAGGATATGATCGGAAAATAAGTTTTAAGTATTAGTATTTATTGTATTAGTTATTACACCGACTGTACACAGAGAGAATGTAGATTTTCTAATCGGGAAATTTATAAATCCTAAAAGAAAATGAAAATAGATTTATTGTATGAATACAAATAAACATATGAGTCCATTTGGTCACAGTTTCGTTCTGAAAATAATATTATTTGTTTTTTCAGTCTTATCAAAGATAATATTACACATTTTTTAAAAGTAGATACTTACGGCTCGCCTAACGTAAAATTCAGAATTTAAATTTTGTAGGTTCTATTCTGATAAGTGAGGTTATACAGGATGTTCTGCGGCATTTTCGCGAGATTCGGCTAGTTTGGATACGAACGGAACATGTAGATAGAAGAGGATGTATGACCATAGAAGTATAATTGAACATTTAATATTGTTTTTAGGATTCTAAATAGTTCGGAGTTCGTTTGTTCAATTTAGATGTGCGTTATATAGTTTGCCTTTATTCGTTCAAGTTATTTTACTATTAAAATTTGTTCTAATAAATAAAAACCAGGGATTTGAACTGGGGATTTTATTTAAAATTTAGGCCTTGGGCACACAGAAAGCGGTCTGTCGCGGCGGGCAACCATCTCCGACCGAGGCGGTCAGGTGGTCTATTGTATTACACAATGCTACATCATCTCTATCAAACAGAACGCGGTCTACCGCCGCGGATAGTCTTTGTCGTGACGTCAAGCGATCTGGTAGTACTACAAAATTACAGATTTCAACGTAACCGCCTTGCCACCTAGTAATACGAAATAGAGAATGCAATGTTAAGAAATCTTTATAACTCATTTTGTTATTTCATTCTCGCGACATACGAGAATACTAGAAGAACCTTTCTTCAAGAGACTCCAGTTCGAAACATAAGCGGTGGTATTCCCCTAATTGTTCTCTCTTCTTATCAATTTCATGCACCCAACTTCGTCTTTTATTCTTTATGCTTTGCAAAGCTAATAGCAGAAGGAGTTGCTCTTCGTCTGAGCTCATACACAATATATAAAAATTAAAACAAAGAACAAGAAAACGCACTACTACTTCTCAAGAAGAAAGCTACCAAACTGGACCGCTCTAAAAAAAGAATCGCGTTCTGTGTGACATCGCAGACCGCCGCGACAGACCGCTTTCTGTGTGCCTAAGGCCTTGCAGTATTCTGTTAACGTCAGATGGAAACCTTCAAACAGGAACTCTTTTATTACTGCTGCATTATCGTTCTGCAGTCAAAGAGAGAATGAATACATGTTGTCTCTATTACTCGAACCATATTTTCGAAGCAGAACAGGATTAGGAGTTCCATTCTCTCTAATTCTCTACACTCCTTACAAAGTTGTAGAATCGATAACTCCGTTTCTTTAGCAGCAAAACAAGATTTGCACTCAACAAGCACATATTTCCAGACGGGACTTAACGTACAACTCTTTCCTGGGGATCATCAAGGGTGCAGTTCGTGCGGCTCTCAGAGACTGGATCTGGAGAGAGCATGAAAAGAACTGGGTGATATGTCCTGGGGACAAACACAATCAGAGTATGATGCTTTGGCTGTGTAAACAAAGAACCGAATAGACTCCGCGCTTGGGTAGAAATTAGATTACTGTGATCAGAGGCCTATTCTCAGGGTATAGGTTCAGGAAGCACCTGCACTAGGTGGGGCTTATTAGCTCGGAACTGTTGCGTAAATGGTGTCAGGAAGAGAAGGAAACGGCCTCTCACTAGCTGTTCGATTGCGTTGCAATCGGGTGATTGCTCTATGCAACCTTTGGCTCTTTGGGACCAAAGGAGATAATAGCGCAAAAAGAACTGGTAGGGAAAGTCCTCAAACTCTTTAGCAGGGGAGGTTTCGTCTATTAGATCCTCTTTTGGCAGCGGTAAGGCATAGACCCCGTCTCTTTTCTAAATCTAACGTCCAACTACTTGGTATAGTGGTTGTGGACAGAAGCACAAACTTTACTTTATTAATATTTGTTGCAATAAATATAAAGTAGCTACAAGCGGGATTCAAAATGGGGATCTCCCACCAAAAATCCTCGATTCAAATCCACTACACATCGATCGATTATAATTTATAATTGGGAAAAAAAACAGCAAAAAACTGTAGCAGATAAAGAGGGTAGCAATTACAAAATAAACAACCAACTTTGCACTTAACAATAGCTACATGATATTAACAAATATTAGTTCATTAAGTGGACTTTTGTTTTCTAGGTTATTCACTTTATCTAGACAACCACTCCGAGCGAGGGATGCTAGGGCTGGACCAAGAGAGAGAAGAGAAAGTAAACAGTACCTACTACAGAACCTCCACATACTGCAACACACAGACAGAACTACTCGACAAACAAAGACGACTCTCTTTAATTCTCTGTTATTTTATCGTTACAGGAACTACTACTGCAGCACTTTCTCTTCAAAGCCTCTACTTCTGCACAAAAAAGGACCAACCAAAAGTTAAAGTTTGAATTTAAAAAAAAAAATACCAAATTGCTGGAATTAGAAATAAATGTTCTAAGTAACAGAAACATTAGCAAGGAAAAAGGTAACTGAGGGAAGTTAAGATCAAATAGTTAGTTCTACAAGAAGTAGTTTCCAATTTCAAATATTTGGAGAAGTGAATGCGTAGGAAGAAGATGGATTTCATAAAGAAGTAAGTGGCAGGACAGTTTCAGCAGGAAGATTGTTCAATGCTTTAAAGAAAGGATTTGTTTTGATTGAATTGCATAACATTGAAATATTTTAAGTTTTATATTGAGCTTTGAACTTGATTACTCTGAGGCTAAACGACTCAGAAACGCTTGGACATATTGTAACTCTTTTTCTCCTAATTCAGTTGTTCATTTCCTTTTTGAGTGTACCTCACTTTTACCCATTATAACTCATTTTCTTAACTCGTATCAGTCTTCAAATGATTCTTTAAATGATAAGTTTCTCAAGTTGTTAGATATAAATAGTGTGAATCAGATTAATGAAATTTACAGTTTTATGTACCAATCTCTGAAGCTTAGAAGTTCTCTGCTCTTAGAGTGATAACTGTTGAGTAATTTATGTCTAACTAATTAAGTTATTTTTCACTTAATTATGTCAATGAGTTATGTTTTAGTTCTCCACTTTTTTACCTCATAAAGAATAGTTTCATTTCCTTTATTTTACTACTGTATTAATATAATGTTATTCTACTTTTTTGTGTTATGTTGTTACAACTCCCAGCTAAAGGTATTTACCAGCAAGCTTTAAAATAAGTAATAATAATAACAAAGAAATAAATGGCAAGACAGTTTCAGCAGGAAGATTGTTCAATGCTTAAAAGAAAGGATTTGTTTTGATTGAATTGCTTAACACTGAAATGTTTTAAGTTTTATATTGAGCTTTGAACTAGATTACACGCTGAGGCTAATCGACTCAGAAACGCTTGAACATATCGGAACCTTAAAGAAAAAAAGTTATAAACAAAAAAGAGATTAATGAAAAGACCAAAGCAATCTCTAACATTATCTTTCACTCATAGATAAGGCGGTGAGTCTTGGGCTCCCATATGAAAACATCTAAGCAGCAGAAATAAGCTTTTTCAGAAGAAATGAGGGCTAAGAGCGTAGAAATAGAGTATACAGACAAATCTAGTTCAAAAACATTTGAAGGGCGTACAGATGGTTTACGCATCTGATGGAGATGGCAGAAGGGAAGAGTAACTGGAACTTTATTAAGCTAGTGGTAATGCAGCAAATGTTACCGGAGAGTTGAAAATGGACAGTTGAAAAGGCACCAGCACGATAAATGTGGCTCTGATAAAGACCACAGCATAAGAGTTTTGGATTGACAATCACTTTCATGCCTAAATTTATAAAAGTCAACGTCAGTCTACCTGACGCTAAGAGGAGAAGTGTATTAACAGGTTATAAAACAAAAGGATTCCAACTCTTTGAAGTCTAAAACACCAGCTTGCAATACTAAAAAGCCCAAACAATTTGCATCGTTAATTAAAACATATGATGTAGCTGAACATTCAGGCGACACAAATCAATACACGTGGCCTACATGATAAAAGAGTCGTAATTTATAAATAAAATTAATCTGCAGTGTAATAATGGAAAAGTCAATTTACAGAGAGCTCTGAATTGAATTTAAAAACGTTTTCATCTTTTCTGGAGATACGATATTTAAACTGCAAGGTCTTAAAATCTATTCATGTGCGACAATAATTAGAAGACGAGGCGTTTGGCTATATTTATATACGTATATATTTGTGACAAGAGGTAATCGAAGCTATCAACCACCCTCAGTAAGTATACCCGCGAGGTATTCCTATAACCGATATCATCTGATTGGAAAGCTCCTAGTCCTTCTAAGAGTCCTGCAACTGTCCACCATTCCACCATTTAGGATCCCCAAAGAAATCCCCCCTTCCCCAAGAAAAAAGAAATCAGTTCCGCGAAAGACCATAGAGACACCATTGTAACGTAAACATCCAGCGAAAAGATGAGGCTATCAAATCCGAATTGTCAGCGTAGTCTACATGAGATATCTTCAAGAATCTAGCCAGCTGACAAACTGAGCATCCACTATCCAGTACATCATTGTCTTTTTCGATTATTATAGGCTTTACGAAGACCAGCCAGTATTTGAGACTCATGCTCGTATTGAGCACATTTGATTGCCACTAGTTCCGTACTTGATTGCCAAGGTGTCAACAGAATTACGGAGCGGAATAGCGGAAGCAGCCGAAGACAGTGGAATCATTTGGTGACGAGTTCGAAGTGGAGTCAATGGGACGTCGTCTTGATTAGAAATAGCCGTGTTATGTCCCCTTCTAGTTGAAATGTAAAGCATACGTTTGACCCACATAAATTAATCTAAGTATTATGCGAGTTCTGTCTCAGTTAATAGTTCTGAACTTTCAAATAATAATCAGAATATTTATAATTTCCTCTAGGTGGAAAACAGGAAATACAGTTTTCACCAAAAATAAACGTTTTGTGGCCCCCATGAATTTTCAGAAATAGTTTTTGGAAAATGGTATACGTAATATCGCAGCAAGCCCAGGATGTATATTTTCTATAAGTACATGCAATTGGGTACTCACGGCAGTAAATAGCGGGGAAAATTCTTCAACCTGAATATTCCGGAATTACCACATTACAGAATGGTTTCTTTACATTTTTGGAAGATTTTCTTCAAAACCTGGGACATATTGAAACACTTTTACCGGAAAATTCGATCATAGCACTCATAAGAGAGAGGAAATACGCTATGTCACTCTAAATTAAAATTAAAGCCTAATTCTTTACTTTGAATTAAATAATTGTTACATTTTTTATACAGCAACAGAAGTTTCGGTTGCTTGGTCCCCTGGTCATTCTGGGATTTCGGGTAACGAACTTGCTGATGAAACAGCAAAGAAAGGAGCTGCGTTGATAACAATGACTCCTCAGCCCATTATCCCTGTATCCTATCGACGTTGTAGAACAGAGGTGGAGCAGTGGCATTTTGAAAGAAAATCGGAAACGGTGGAGATCCCAAACTGACTGCCGCCAGTCTAAGGAAATCCTTGGCCAGCCAGAAAATGGATATGGTTAGTTTTAGCAGGTCCCGGATCTGCCAGTTGGTTCAGGTGTTGAGTGTGGGCATGCGAATTTAGCATATCATCTTTTCAAATGCGGCCTTATCCAGTCGCCAAATTGGTGAGTCCGATGAAACTGTGCGGCACTTTGTTGAGGTGTGTCCAGTTTATTCTAAAACTAGATTCCTCGTCTTCGGTAGAGTAAATGTTTCCCTCCTGGAAACTGTGGCATCTGGTAATCTTTACCAGAACTTTCTAGGTTTATTCAGTGCACTGGGCGATTGAGTCGTCATGCTCCCTAGTGTCCTGTTTAGCCGGATTTGTTGTTCTAAAGCCCCGGTATCCCCCATCTGATAAGATGATGGGTGGGCGGGGAACAATGGGCATTTTGGATTGCCTGCGTTCCTACCCCTTTCTGGTGGAACCGCCCGTCTAAAGCAATCTTAATCTTAATACAGCAACAGAACAAAACTCACTCAGCACAAAAAGAAAGACTTGATTTATATAAGTATATTAAAGTCCGTCTGGGCTTATGGCCTCGAACTGTGGAGGTTCAACCAAACGCTTAAACCTCCAAAGGATCCAGTCCTGGAAGTCTAAAAATTCTTCGCTCTATAGATGACGCTCCTTTCTACGTCACCAATCAAACCATTCACAAACAGAACTAAACATTCCTTTCATCACACAAGTTGCTCAAAATACCATCTTACAATCTCACCACAATCCATTGGTAAAACATCTATCTTCCAGAACATTTCCAGACAACACTTCTAGACGACTTAAAAGACAGTGGGTCTCACGATCTCCTCTCTCTGATGAGGAGAGTCAATAGAAAGTAAAACGTTATTGGAGTGTTACCGCTGGGTAACTTCTCCATTCTGAGTGTTATACGCTGTATACTGTTATCCTTGAGATGATTGTATCTAAATAAATGATTACATTTATATTTTTTTCATGCAGCAGCAAGGAAAATAGTATATTTAACTGGAAAAATTATCCATTACATTGTTTTTACAGTCAGAACCATGGCTTGCTGTTGAGGAAAATTTTATCGCATCTTGGGTTACTGCTTTAACGTAGCAAAATTCTCTAGCGAATAATATGTTCTACTCCCTTTGTGCTTTGTGTACGTGATTTCGTGTTCGTGTGTTTGTATATGCCAAAAGACCTTTTGATGAAAGCCTTTAAAGCAAAAAGGTCGTGTCCTGGAGACCGCTCCACTCCCCCCCCTAAAAACCTGCAGTATACTTGTTAACACTAAACACACAAACGGAACACTGTAAAATGGTGTTCAACCCACTTGCTCTCGGAGAGTTACTACCAAGGTAGTAACACTCTGCACAGCTCCTGAAAAGGGCAACATCAACTAAATACAGTATACGAGGCACCCAATCTCAGAACTACCCCCTAGTCCGTGACTAACCGCCAGTTCTTCTAGGGCCTGGGATGTTGATACCAGTCCTAACCCAAGCCTAAATCATTCTATTTAAAGGCGGAAGAAAATTTCTTCAAGCAGGAACGTTTTTTTTTTGTCCACTCCTCATCCTCCAACTTCTACCGACAGGAATGGCTCTAACAAGACCATTCTATTTGGCATAATTTCAAAAAATAAAAAATAGAAGGAGAATAACGCGAAGTTACACCGGGTAGTGAAGGGAGAAAGGCCAGCAAAAAAATGAAAGAAAGAAACACAGGTAGGGCAGAGCCTTGCTGTTTGGTTGGCTGACTAGCTAGAGGAACATTAAAATTAATAACCTGCACGCTGGTGCTGGACTCGTTCAGTCAACTACAGGATGAATGAACAGTTGTAAAGGCAGGCCTAAAGACGGGTGGTGGACTATACCAAACATTTGCACAGCGCCGTTGAAGCCAATCATGAAACGTTCGTATTTAATTCAAATTTCATCCAACCAAGCACGCAGAATATGAACCCAAGGCATACGGGTTTTCTATTCCAGAGTTGTATTCATTGTGGGTTCCATTGTTTTATTCGTGATACATTTTTTGCTTTTCAATAAAGAACGGAAGCTGCAAAACTCTCTAAATGTTGAAGAATATTTCACTTCTGTATGGAACAAAACGGATTGGCTTCTAACTTTAAGCATCGCCCCCAAAAGTTTACCTTTTAAATGCAAGGTAATATTATAGGTACTTAGTTATTGGATTGGGACTCGGCTCTTCTATATCCCAATTCCCTGTTGGCCATCCTGGATACTACGATATTGACAATTCAAATTAAATGAGTCTCATAACTAGTTAGCCCATGGATTTGCTAAACCCAAAGTTTTACTCATCATCTAAAGCCTCAATTTATATTGGGGATCAACTCTGTCAGTGTTACATGTTTGTAACAGGTTCTAGTTTATTTTAAACTCCATTTTTATATTTTGAACTCAGTTTCATTGAAGCTCGAACAGATTAAAAAAATAAACTTTTTATATATATTTGGCGCCCGGAGCTTTTTTCAGTGCACTGCCGGCCTCCGGACAGTGTTCTCTCGTTATAGAAAACACTGTCCATCACCAGACAGTAAGCAGTAAGGAGCTCCTAGGAAGAGAAAATCTAAGGGTCAGCAGCTGGATTCAAACCCGGGACCTCCCGCGTGGGAATCAAATACGCTAACCGCATAGCTAACCTCTTCCCTGACTTTTTATAAGATTGCCAAAAGTTTTGGTACGAACTGTGAAGTCTTCAGTGGGTATGACGACATAGTATGAAATGGTTCTTCTTGTGGAAGTTAATCAGGAAAATCAAGATCTGTTTTTCATCTAAAGCTGGGAGATTTTACGAATTGAATTGTCCTTGAATTAAAAGATATTCGTGAAATGGTGGTCCCTACATATGCTTCTTAAGATGTCGCCTTCTAGACGGGGAGGTTTACAATGGAGAACCCCTGAACTCTGCTACTTGGCAACAGATTTCAGCCTCATCTCACATCTCAGGCAGTCCTACAAGAAAATCAGAGAGTCCTACAACTACAAGAAAATGTCTGAAATTAGCCCCAAAACGCGAAATGATAATGTCTATCAAGTATTTACACCAAGAACTGAGAGATTTACGTGGAAGGCAGCAATTTTATGTCTATCAAAGCACCATTAAGACTAACTAACGAATTCAATTCACCGGAAAGAATCGCTTAGCCGAATTTAGTCTTAATTTCTGGTAAACTGGAAACGAACATAATTCTTGCTCAAACTAGAAAGCTAAATAAATGTTTTACATATCTTTTGATTGAAATTCCATTTATTCTTCCGTTTAAAATATCGGGCCCAGGAAATGTAGCGGAAGAACGCAGATTGGGTTGCGTATTTCCGGGAAACCTTATTAAATAAATATTGATCAACATATTATATGCAATGAGCAAAGAAGTTTAGGTAAGATTCAGTGAACTGGCACGTTCATTTTTGCTGATTTTACTCAAAATGTTTATTACTGGTAATAAATTGGCGCGATTACAGTGCCTACTCAAAATAGGTGTAAGAGAATGTGAAGATATTACAAACTATTGTACTTGAACGTCTACCCACGTCAAACTTAGTAAGGCTCCATTTGTTCATGATATAAGGCTCTGATACATTATGAAGAAAATTACTCAGTCTAACAATTGGTCTAACAATATTCACTACACAGTAACTGCAGAGAATTAGAACTATTAGCTTTCTAAAGCCGGAACTAGGTTCAAGAAGAGCGAACAGTACGGGAACTGTAACAACTACGAGCGTATTAATTAATACGAGAGCTATGCTAGCTTTAAACAGTAAAGCTGCTTCGCTCAGCAGTGGCTAACAACCCGTATCACTGGTTGCTACATTTGCAACTGGAGATTGTTGAACTAAATAAAGTTTGTCTGTTACACTTCAATATTCAATGTTGTTGGCAGAAATATAACTAATTTATTCATACATAAGTAGCGTTGGAGAATTTTGTCTCAAGTATAATTTTTATAAAATATCTTGTATTCCTAGTAGATGTCATACTTATTTATTAAGGTGCTTGGCAGTGTTGTTAGTTGCCCATATTTAAAAGGCACAAAAAATTAATTAAAATTTCTCGGATCTTTTTATTTGATACATTTCTTTTTTCCATACAAGTAAGTATTATTATTATACTTATACTTATTCCATATAAGTAAGTGTCCATACATATTTCCCCCTCTTTAACATTTATATTGCAAAAAATTATCAAATATAAGAAGAGAATTGATTTGTATGCACTCTTGGAAGAAGGGTGCGTGTTGGTCTAGTGGTCAAGAGCGTGGCTTTATAATTAAGAGATCACCAGTTCGAATTCCGCGTGTGGCTACTTTTTATTCGGTAGTAAAAATTATGAATAGTAAAGTATTAGCTTCTGCCCACGCCCACGACACCTATTGGTAGTTAGACGTTAAGCCCCGCCTCAAAAAAAAAATATGCCATTACTCAACATTCTTTGATTGGTTGTTTTAAATTTTCAGAAGTAATGATGCATAGCTCGCACAATTTAAAAGTAGGGTTACCATATATTTTTTACGCCAAACCGGGACAGTCAGAAATAGTATAATTTGTTAGATTTTTTCATTGTTAATAAAGTATAACTTACACTTTTATGAATATTTTACTATTACAAATTATTAATATTATTGAGTGTCACAAAACTAAACGTATATCGTAAAAAATCACAAAAAATGTAGCTATTAAATATAAAAATATAATAAAATGCACTTACATATTAATAGTAGTAATATATGTGTATTATTTACTTGTACTAGAGTATTTCTCAGAAGATTGTACTTTTTTTAGAAAGTTTTCGTCATTTATAATTAAATCATAAAATTTACTAAATTTCAAATTTAGATTAGTTTTACAACATAATAAGGCACCAACGTTACACTCAAGCAAACGATTTCTTTATATTTAACAAATATTAAATCTTTTTTTTTAACCTTTAAAAACCGGGACACATTTAACAACCTGCTGGGACGCTGGGACAAGTGCTTAAAATCGGGACTGTCCCGGCCAAACCGGGACTTATGGTAACCCTATTTAAAAAGAAATAAAAGACAACAGAATTGTACAAAGAGATTATCGATGGCCGAACGGTGATTTAAGTCTGCATAAACGATAAAATTTTAAATAATTCAAATCATATAATAAAATGGACGCAAATATATATTTAGAGTGAATCATAATAATATTATGGTCCATTGAGTTGAATAATTGTTTGAAACCAGACGGGTTAAGTTAGTCTAGGCTCAGTGCCAAACAGTAAAAGCTTGTGTAGGCATATTTAGTTCCTGAAATAATGATTAACAACTACATTTAACATATGGTAATTATTGTAGGCTAAATTTTGATTAATTATTAATCCTTATTTATTATTATCTAATTAACCAAATTATGAAAACTAACATGCCTGGAGGCAAATTAAGAAATATCAAACCGATGTTAAGCTTTAATGAAACCTCTTCCACTTTGTTTTTCGATAAAAGGAGAAAGTATGCTAACAACGGTCTTCTCAGAGAAGTGAACATTTTGTTTCATCTATCTTGTTTCACTTCTAAAAGTACAATTTATTACACTCACACGATTTCATTACTTCCTGTGGTGTGCAAGTGCCATCCTTTAAGATACGTAGTTTCCGTTTTACTAATATTAAATGAGGCAGGAATTTTCCCCATTTAATTTCGATTTAAATGGCAATTTTGCTTGCTTTTTAGTAAAATTCATTAGATTTTTTGATTTATTTAAAGAGATAATGAAAATAGAGCTCCTATTTTTAAAGAGGACATAAGCGGGCGAACCCATTAATTAATTTAATCTAACTCCTCTCCTGATTTTGGGGGCTAAATCTGATTTCTACCTATTCAGGGGGGAGGGGCCGTCGGCATCCATTTCTAGAAACTGGGCAATAGAGCTCCTATTTTTAAAGAGGACATAAGCGGGCGAACCCATTAATTAATTTAATCTAACTCCTCTCCTGATTTTGGGGGCTAAATCTGATTTCTACCGGATGCGGGTTTATCCCATCATACATCACTCACAGACTCTCTATCCTGCTAGGAGGTAGACAGTGATAATGATTCTCATCTTGAAGAGATTTTAGAGGGAGAAATGGGAGGCTCTAGAGAACTACATGGCCCATACTTTCTAGCCAAAACCAAATCGTCATGTGTTCTGAATAGCAAAAAGGTATTTGTACCGGAATTGGACTGGTAGCTCACTCGGCATAAGAAGTCTTTCCCAGTTGAGACCAAAATGCCCTCCTCAGAAAGCCTTCGTAAATGTAAATCGGAGCCTTATATCTATAATTTTTTAGGAGGGCATTTAATACTTTTTTAGAAAGTGGTCATCTCAATATATGGCTCCCCAAACATGCTGGAAGGTTCCCTAGTTAGTCCGGGCGATTCCCACGTATTGGGGCAGGATATGTCACCGCTAGGTAATTGGGGGTAGGTTTTGGAGTAGGGATTTCAAATGTACCCTGCGGGTTTTCCTAGAGAGCCTATGCAATTGCCACTGTTGGAAGGATCTATAATCCAAATTTAATTTTGGAAAATTTGGGACCTGTTTTGCAGATCCAGGCAGATTATACCTGACCACTGACTTCCCCCTTGTCTTTACCGAAGGAGCAGACAAGGAAATATCACCCTTAAAACATCTAAAGAGCGTTAGAAAACTGTTATGGGTGGAGTGGCTGTAGCTTCAACGTGAAAAAAAAGTAATAGAAAACGAGATTTCTAGGATTGTGTTTAGGTCATCTGGTTAGAATGGAGAAGGATAGAGTCTCGAAGGGGCTGCTTTTACTAGCCATCCCGAAGGAAGAAGTACGAGATAAAGTCCTCAATTTATGGCCCCAGCCTACCACTGGACAAGCCATCAGGATATTAAAAGTTAAAAGATGGAGGCGTCTGACTCAGGATAAAAGAGATATTAAGACATCAGTTGAGCAGACAAGGGTCTTCAAGGACTGGCACCCAAAAAACAGGATAAAATACTACTCTACTTACAGTAAACTGGATATCAAATTCAGCTTAACTCACCTGAAACAGAAGAATTAAAACTGTTCAATAAGTATTTCAAAAAAACAAGCAAATTTAAACCTAACATTTTTTTGCGTAAAGTCTAGCTGAACATATATTTACTTTTATATCCAAAGGGAAGAGTGATAATCGCCAATTTCGGTCAACAATTTTATAGATTAACAATAATCTAGAATAAGTTTTGTACTCCGAGAATAGTATACTTAAAATATTCAATCTTCTTGTTCTAAAATCCTCTCAGCAGTTTGCTCTAAATGAATGGTATTTGAATTTTATTTTTCTTCATTCAGGATCAGGATACCCTACCGATATCCTGTATCGAGATTAGTTATTCCTTACTGTTGGCTCGAGATTCCCTAAGCCTACCACGCTACATAAGTGATGTGAACAGCTTGAACTTCATAAGAGTGATCTTTAAATTACGTGGGCAATTAATCACTCTTAATAATAATGTAATTAGATCAGAGCAACAAAGACTATGTGCCCTGTGTAATAGAGAAGAACAGGAGGATTTATATCACTATGTAGGTGTCTGTCCAGTCCTGACGGAATACAGAATAAAGTGGCTGGGGAAAAAGTATTTGACACTTTCCGAAATATTCCTGTTGAATGGTGGAGGATGGAGTTATTCTATTACCATATTACCGCTTACAAGTATCGGGCTTTTCTCATAGCTGAATACAACAGCTAATAAATCAGAAGAAATATTATTTTTTAGTTGAATTTTGCCTATTTTTTATTATTATTTTTTTTATTTTATTTTCTAAGTTATGTAAATATAGCAGCCACTCTAGGCTGACGGTAATTTACCAAGCCGAAAATGTTTTTGGTTTTTCTGTAGCCTTTTATTTAATATAAGATTGTATAAATATTCGTCCAATAAAGCTATTCTTCTTCTTCTTCTTCTTCTTCTTCTTCTTCTAAGCCTACCTGGGTGGGTCTATTGATAATAATTAAAATTTTATAAATTAAATCACATCGAAGATTTAAGGAATTATAGCATTTTAGTTTGTGAAAAACAATTCTTTAAAGATTTTTTTGTATTCCATGGGAATTGGAAAGCTCGTATTATTTAATCAGAAAAATGTTCTTAATTAGTTATTACTAATTATTTATTTTCTTTTTCCTTCGCTTTATGAACTTACAATGCCTTTTACGGCTTTTATATTCAAATAACAAGCTTGATTGTTGGTTTTATTAACATCTATTTGTACTTAGTCACTGGAAATGGTAATTTTTAGTTTATTTACTTTGTTTTGTGTTGATTTTGCATGCAAAGGGTAAAAATAGAGAGCTCTTAAGCGAGCTTTTCCTATCGCAAAGCAAAATAATTTCTTTTTGATTTTCAAGTAAATTTAGTTCACTTTAATTTTCCGTTTAATGTAATAGATTTTTTTAAATTAAGAATTTAAACAACTGTAGGCGCGCGTGGCCGCCTACACCCAAATGCTAAGGTGCCCAAGTGGGCGCTGTACGAAATAATAGTAGACAAAGAAGAATAGAAAAATAAAGAGAAATAAAAGAAAAAGGGGAAGGTACTTACCCTTTGCAAGGAGCGATGTGCGTGAGGTATGTTGATAAGCTGCCTGAGAAGCGATGAGAGGAAAGGAAGCTGTGGAGCGGAAGCGTGTATATATGTTTATGTAAATGTGTGTGTGTGTGTGTTGAGCTTTGAGAAAGGGAGGCAATATTTGGGCTCAGGCTCAGAGAAGCGTAGCGGAAGTGGAAATGAGGTAAGCGGAAGAGTAAAGGGGGAATAGTGCAATAAGTGCACTATAAGCGGTGGAATATGCGTGAAGCGATATTCTGGAGAGGCGTTCAGATGCGGATGATGCGTACTGTTAGGTGTCAGCGGAAGTGAAGCGGGTTGAGATGCGTTAAGAGTTGCTAAAGCGTGAGCAGAGAAGCGTCTTAAACAAGGACTAGCGGGGAACTGCACAGACTGGAAAGGTGACACATGGTTCAAAGGAAGTAGTGGGGCAAAGGGTTTAGAATATAGAAACAAATAAAGGAAATAGAAGCGGAAACAACAAGTTTATATATAAAGTTTGAGAGGATAAAAAAGGTGTAAAATAATAACATAGTAATTGGCGATAAGTGATACGTAGAAAAAGGAAATTAAGGCGGATGCGTACATTAGTACGCGCGCGGGCGCGAGGCTGACTCGCGAGAGACGGACGCTAGCCAAACTAGCCGAATGGTCTCGGTCACGACCGAACATCCCGCCCGCCCTGAAGGCTTGGCTTCAGTGAATTTGACATGAGCGAGAAGCGGAGTCTGGCCTAGATGCGGCGGGTGACCCCTGAAGCGGTTGGCGGTAGTACGTGGCTGTTTGAACCACTGCGGAAGCGGGGGAAGGTTCCCGAAGGCCTGCGGGATAAGGTTACGGAGATTCTCCTGGCGGATGCGATCGGGATGGACCGTAGAGGGGGCTCGTCCTTGAGATGCAGTTAGAGAAGGCAACCAGTGTGGTCCTGGAGTCTTGGGTTTAGAAGCGGCTCGATCCGAGGATGGAGCGCTTAGCGGTGGGGAGTTACGGATGGTCTCGACCCTGAACACCATGTTTAACAATCTCTCACATGAGAAGCGGAGATCACTGATAGCGTGCGTGAGGTGTTGCTTCGTGGACTGAGATGGAGCCTCTTTCATGTCGCCCACACTGCAGACTTGCGAGGGATATACCCGCCCGCCATTCACTGTGGCAGGGGGAGTGTACCTCATGGTTAAAGTAAGTTGCGGATGATGGAGGTGATTTCCCAGCTCGCGCAGTGAGTTTTGTGTGTACACGAAATTAGTTTTGATATCGGAACACATCGTGAAGGGTAAGCTACGTGGGGCAACAAAGCGTTGAGAGGCAGTGGTGACAGGGGAGGTGAACAGCGCGGAGGCCTTCTTGCTCAGCGAACCTGCGAAGGTGGTGAAGCTGTGAAAAGATCCTGGATGCCCCTTGGGTAATGTGTCACTGCGCAATTGCGCGATAGACCTGGCGAAGGGGCCGGTGAGGTTGACACCGGCCACCCTGCAGGCCATAACAGCAAGGATGTGCTTAGGCGAGAGGGCACCCATAGGGGGAGTGATGGAGTGAAGCGTGGCGGGGCAGCACTGGCTGCAGTTGTTAAGGCAGCGCCAGCTACCTCTGCGCCCATCCGGTATGGCGCAGTGGCAGTGGACGAAAGCATTGGGGGCTAAGGCACCAGTGGGAAGCAGACGGTGCAGCGTAGCATCAAGAATGAGCCGGGGGCGATACTGATTCCCGGGCATTCGCTTAGAATAGAGAAACGCGCAGGGTAGTGGTGCATCAGTAAGAGGTCCACGTACACGCAGCGGATCCTTGGAGTTCGAGGAGCGGTTTAATTGCAGATCTAAGCAAGGCGGAGAGGAAAGAGTATGAACCTCTAGTAATTTCTTAGCAGGATACTCTTCATGTATGACCCGGATGATATGACTTAAGGCGTTTTGTAGCTCCAAGGATGATAGCTCACCATGGCGAGGCGTGGTGGGGTTCCTGCAGTTGAACCCGAAGCGTAAACAATACGCAGTAATGCGTTGGCGGTGGAGCAATGAAGAGAACTGGAAAATAATATTGTCCTCAGGAGCAGTGGTCACTAGAGCCACCTTGACTGGTGGCTTAGCTTCCTGATACATACACATTGCGGTTGAATTAGGTGATGCGGGGCGTCTAGGCCCATTGTCTAGAGGCTCAGAAAGCCTAGCAGGTCCGCTCGACCCCTGGGTGCATTCCTGAAGATGAGGCGGGGTAAGACTGTGCAAGGCGCTATCAATTGGATCATCTGCGGTGGATGTACACACGGAACCTGAGACAGGTTCTGCGTTTACCGTGCAGCATGGCGGAGGGCATTCTGCCCGGATGACATGGAGTGGAGGAGGTGGGCGCACAGCCTCACTGTGTGGAGAGGCACACTCAGCTCCGCTAATGCGAGATGGAGGAGGTGCGGGGCGTGACTCCTTAGAGGCAGTGAGTAAAGTTGATTGCGGAGGAAAGGCGTCCTCTGCCTGAGCGGTAAGAGGCGCAAGAGATGCAGGAGACGTAATAGGCGGCTCCTCCGAAGTGGGAAGTAAAGGTGATTGCGGGGGAGAAGCGCCCTCAGCCTCAGTGTGATGAGGCGGAGGAGATAAGCATTCAACTTCACTGTTGTACAGTGAAGGAGAAGTGCACTCAACTCCGCTACTATAAGACGGAGGAGATGCGGGGGGCAGCTCCTCAAATAAGGGGAGCGAAGGAGAGACATCCTCAGCCTCAGGAATATGAGGCATAGAAGAGCACTCAGCCCTACTGATAGGAGGCGAAGGAGAAGCGTTCTCAGTTCCAGTGATGTGAAGCGGAGGAGAAGCGCACTTAACTCTGGTAATATAAGGCGGAGGAGACGGGTACTCAACCTCACTAATGTGAGGTGAAGGAGATGAGGAGTGTGACTTCTCGGCAGCGGGGCGAACAGGTGAGCGCGGAGAACCGGGACTAGCAGCAGGGATGCCTACGGCCTCATCAGAGACCTTGAGAAGACCTGAAGGCGGCAGGTGCGCTGGAAGCGCAGGAGGGAGTGATGCAGCAAGGCGAGGCGTGGGAGAGGCTGTTGAAGCAGGGGTTGCCGACGGTGGAGAGCTGGCAGGCGTGGATGGCCGCGTAGTGACCAAGGAAGCAGAATTAGCCTTCGCAAAGATATCGATAATTTCGAGGTATAAATTTTGCACCTGCTGGAACCCGTCTATCAAATGCCATTCCGAGAGGCCCTCAGGAGGCCGGTTCGCATCCAGATACGGCTCAACTCGCTCTCGGAAGCTGGCGAAGTCGGTCTCGACTAATCTCGTCATCGAAGCTATGAGCGTTGAGGACAGAGGAGCGACTCTGAGTCGTTGGACAAAGTACTCGAGATGGCGATCCAGGGCCAATTTAGTTGCTCTGATTAAGCGAGTGAAGGCAACCAACGATAATGCACCTGCAGTGCCTTTCCCTTTTTTAGGCGCCATGGTGGGTTTTATTAAGCGATGCGGAAGAAGTGGACTGTATAACTGTATATGTGCGTAGATCCGGCCCGGAGGACCAAAATGTAGGCGCGCGTGGCCGCCTACACCCAAATGCTAAGGTGCCCAAGTGGGCGCTGTACGAAATAATAGTAGACAAAGAAGAATAGAAAAATAAAGAGAAATAAAAGAAAAAGGGGAAGGTACTTACCCTTTGCAAGGAGCGATGTGCGTGAGGTATGTTGATAAGCTGCCTGAGAAGCGATGAGAGGAAAGGAAGCTGTGGAGCGGAAGCGTGTATATATGTTTATGTAAATGTGTGTGTGTGTGTGTTGAGCTTTGAGAAAGGGAGGCAATATTTGGGCTCAGGCTCAGAGAAGCGTAGCGGAAGTGGAAATGAGGTAAGCGGAAGAGTAAAGGGGGAATAGTGCAATAAGTGCACTATAAGCGGTGGAATATGCGTGAAGCAATATTCTGGAGAGGCGTTCAGATGCGGATGATGCGTACTGTTAGGTGTCAGCGGAAGTGAAGCGGGTTGAGATGCGTTAAGAGTTGCTAAAGCGTGAGCAGAGAAGCGTCTTAAACAAGGACTAGCGGGGAACTGCACAGACTGGAAAGGTGACACATGGTTCAAAGGAAGTAGTGGGGCAAAGGGTTTAGAATATAGAAACAAATAAAGGAAATAGAAGCGGAAACAACAAGTTTATATATAAAGTTTGAGAGGATAAAAAAGGTGTAAAATAATAACATAGTAATTGGCGATAAGTGATACGTAGAAAAAGGAAATTAAGGCGGATGCGTACATTAGTACGCGCGCGGGCGCGAGGCTGACTCGCGAGAGACGGACGCTAGCCAAACTAGCCGAATGGTCTCGGTCACGACCGAACAACAACCTTTAAAATTCTTATCACAGATAATGCCAAAATTAATATACGAGGTGTGTTCAAAAAGTAACGGGAATTTTCGTTTTTTGAAAAAAATATTTATTTATTCATCTACATTAATATTGTCGCCTTCAAAGTAGTCCCCTTCGCATACAATACACTTGTGCCAGCGCTTTTTCCAATCCTCGAAACACTTCTGAAACTCGATCTTTGTGATAGCTTTCAGCTCTTTCAGCGATTCGCTTTTAATGTCATCTATGCTTGTAAAACGACGGCCTTTTAATGTTCTCTTTATGTTTGGAAATAGAAAAAAGTCACATGGAGCCATGTCTGGCGAATATGGAGGCTGGGGCATCGTTAAAGTTTTGTTTTTGGCCAAAAATTCACGAACAAGCAATGAAGTGTGAGCAGGTGCATTATCGTGGTGCAAAATCCATGAATTGTTTTGCCACAAATCCGGGCGTTTTATTCGGATTGCTTCACGCAAACGGCGTTGAACTTGTAGGTAGTACTCCTTATTGATTGTTTGACCTTGTGGCAAGAATTCATGATGCACTATGCCATTAAAATCGAAGAACACAGTGAGCATAACCTTCACATTCGACCGCACTTGTCGAGCCTTTTTCGGTCTTGGCGATCCAGAATGCCTCCACTGGGACGATTGAGCCTTAGTTTCGACATCATATCCGTAAACCCATGTTTCGTCACCTGTTATAACACGTTTCAGTAGATCCGCATCGTTGTCGACTTCATTGAGTGACTCTTGAGCAACTTCCATTCTCCGCTGTTTTTGTTCGAAATTCAACAATTTTGGAACAAATTTTGCTGCCACACGTTTCATACCCAAAACATCCGAAAAAATTTCATGGCATGAGCCAATTGATATGGCAACATCATCAGCGACTTCTCTGATTGTGATTCGGCGATCGTTCATAACCATTTCTTTCACTTTTTTCACGTTTTCATCGGTTGTTGATGTGCTTGGACGTCCAGGTCGTTCGTCATCTTCAACGTTTTCGCGGCCATCTTGGAAACGCTTATACCACTCGTAAATCCTTGTTTTACTCATAGCAGACTCACCATATGCCTTTATTAACATTTCACACACTTTATTTCATTTTTTACGCAAAATTTAATACAAATTCTTTGATCCATTTTTTTTAACAAACAAAAATCGCCAAGCTCGAAAAACACGTCTAACCTTAACGGCTGCCACTTAAGAAGTAAACAATGAATATTACTGAAAATTTTATCGTACTTCAGGGGCATGTGTACCAACATAATAATAAAACAAAATTTACAATCAGACTCTCCAAACCCGCGAAATTTAAAAATTCCCGTTACTTTTTGAACACACCTCGTATGTTTACTTTTATATTGAAAAAATATATTATATATGATAATTGGAAGTTATTATAAGCACAAACATCGTTAGAATAGCAATTGGAAAGTCAACAAGTGCCTAAAGCGAATGTTACCCCCCTACAGAGAGAATGCTGAACTAGCAAGATATATATATATTTGTTTAAAGTGTGGGTGAGTGAATGAACAGTAAATGTTATTAAGTCAATACGACCCAGTTCACAGTATGCATTAAAATAATAAGCTAGTTATGAAGTTTTGCTTAGACTGGTGAATTTCTGTTTTTATCACACAAAAAAATGATAATAATTAGGTGAAGTTTTATCCCGCCCAAGTGCTGTGCAAGAGAAGACTAGAGGAAGTGGTATCTTCTTTTAGGAGAACGGGAGTTGATATCTTTTTTCTGTGGAGGTTCCCTCAGTTAGCCTGAAAAATCTTCATTTGTTGGCACAGGATCTCTGGTTAATAGAGGGAAGTCGTAAGGATTTCAAATCTACCACCTCTCCGATCCCTGGGTTTTCGCAAAAAAAGCCTTGGAGGTTATCAGCGTTAATAAGAGAAGTAATTACCGTCAAATAGAAAGGCAGAAAAATCAGGTGGAAAGCTTAAAATTCAAAATATTAATTCAGGAATTATCTAAAATTTATATACAGGGTGTTCATTTTAAGACGGCTCAAATGCATTTCATGCTTAAACGGTTGATCTGAGCAAAAAATGGTAGAGGAAAAATTTGTTGCCCGTCACCTCTAAGTTTTAGAATATGTGACTTGATTTTAGATTCCTGCCCGCATACGCGGCTGACGTGCGACCGAAAGTGAGGGTTTGCAGTTGACCCCCCAATTTCATATATGCAGTTTCTAAGAGTATAAAAAGTTATGAAAGAAACCGGAAACTGCAATTCGATATCTTTAAAATTAAAGGTGCTAGGCTATTTCAAAATCTGGTATTTACCAATCATATTTCAATTTTTTAACTTGTTATCGAAGAGAAAGAAGAGCACGCGATAGGTCATTTTTATGTATTTTTTCATCCCCTTTCTTCTGAAAATATTGCCAAGGCAGTAAAGCTAATATGTTTCCTAATATCGGGAAATAAGTAGTTTTCCGAGTGATTTTCTAAGAAAAATCAAAAGCTTTAGATGTTCTCAAGCATACACAAAATGGCTAAAAAATAATTTTACATCTGTTACAAACAAGAAGGTTTAATAATTATTTGGTAATTTTGGGAGAATTACCAAAAAACATTGGAGACCTCCTGCCACATATTTAAGTGATCAATATTTTTCATTTAAAGGATCAAACTTATTCCTTAATTTATCAAATAAGGCACTACGCAGCTTGTGCAGCATGTACTTGCCTTCAAAGGTGCCTATTCTGGCTCGCAAGCCAAATTAGCCAGGAGGTTATCAATCAACTGCTCTCTATATTTGAGGAGGCACCTTTGAAGACGCAGTATTACCGACAGATCAATCTGGGCAGTGGAAGCTTTCTTGAGGAGGTAGCCAATATGGACAGACAAGTCTCAAGTGGACAGAAGTTGTCGGTAAATGACAGCCTCAACCCCGTTATAAATTGTATGAGCCGTTCTTTTGCTGCCAAAACAGTGCTTTCATAAGAAAGGTCGATGGAGACATTGTTATGAGCTACTTAAATAGCCACTAAATCTTTCGTAGATATTTCTTTATACTGCAGGACAAAAAAAAGTAGGATAGTGATATCTCTGGAGGAACTTACAGAACCGTCTAAAGAGAGCAATCAACGGGATAATAATTGTAGACTTACCCCAGGTTGGTAAGCATATTGACTGGGGTGCAGCGGATTTGCCACTAAGATGTCGTCAGCAATAGATCAAACCCGCAGAATGTTAATCATTTTTATCACAAAGACAATTAGGTGATGGGTCTCTAAGAACCCACGGAGTTCGCGTAACTTCTTTCTGCCGTTTTCCTCAAGTAAGACGACCTTAGAGGTCAAAAAAGCATCGTTTTTTTCTTTTCTTTTTTAAATTTGTTTATTTATTTTGCAACTGCATCCAGTACAATAAGCAAAAGAGATGAGAGATAAGGATAGCGCAAATGCACATGCACGTATACATATATACATATATATACGGGCACATGTTTGTGCGCCAAGAGAAGTGAGTAGAGTGAATGACGACAATCCAGTGATGGAAGCCAGATTGACAAGTTTACGCAGCAACCATCCTAGGAGATCGGCGTTATATGTTGAGATAGTCGCGTGGCCACCGCCGCTTTAGTCTGCGAAGTGGATTTGAAGGAAGTGTTGTAGTAGACATGTTGAGGATCAGAGGGTTGTACTGATTGTGTAGATCTGAGAGGAGTTTTGTGTATCGAGATTGTGCTATTTAAGAGACGAGAGGAATATAGATGAGAATAGATCAGAGTGTATTGTATAATTGGAGACGTAGACGTAACTATTGTTCTTAGGATTTTAGACTGTAAGGTTTGAAGTCGGTTGATGTTCGATTCTTTGGCGCTTCCATAGAGTTGTATTCCGTACGTCCATATAAGGCGGTGTATAGTTTTCTTTTGTTTGTCAGGGTCAGTAAAAAAGCATCTAAAAGAGAAATCTAACTTTAAAGAGAAAGGATTGTACATATCTAGGCTCTTTTGCCGGAGAACTGGATTAATATTTTTTTGTCCCATCAAATTTTCTCTAACTCTCTCTGGGTCAACATCCGTCGATGTCGCAAGTACCACGGTGCTTACTCCAAGGAAGAATCTTAGACCCTGATGTAATGTACCCAGGAAGTTAGCAGACAAAAAGAGTATAGCTGTAAACTCTCCTGTGAGTAGAGATCAATGTGGTAGCATCGATGGCCATAATCCTCAGAATTCTAGCACGTGCAAGGACATCATTTATAATCCTTTAAAAAAATCTCCATCAGGAGTCCCTTTTAGCTATAAACATGAGGTAATCACAAGATTAAGATTAGAAAACGGGACGGGACCAACGCCCCATTGTGCCTTCCCCTTTAGAATTAGTAGACGAAACCTCCCCTTCTAAAGAGGTTGAGGACTTTTCCTACTAATTCTTTTTGCGCTACTATCTCCTTTGGTCTCGAAAGATCCAAAGGTTTCATAGCGCAACCACTCGATTGCAACACAATCGAACAACAGGTGAGAGGCCGTTTCCTCCTCTTCCTGACACAATCTGCACAACGGTTCTTCCGTGATAATAAGCCCCTCACAATGTCTGAGGGTGTTCCTATATGTAGACCAGTCCTGTGTACGTTACGCTTTACTGTAAAGCTTCCTCACAAGTATCCTCAGGAGTCTCAGGAGCCAGAACAAAGCTTTTCTATATTACAAACATTCAGAAACTTTTCAGAAGCTACAGATTAAAGCTGAACACACTCTTTCACCTTAAAGCAAACATCTTTTTTTAGGAATTATCCAAGTTTTCCCAACTGTTAAGTTCTACTAGTACCGTATTTGGATACTTACTTGCAGAAACTTTAACGTCACTTGTAACAACAATGAATGTTTACTATAAAGACTCTTGTACTTCTGTAGAGAATTTAAAGAAAAGTATTTCGTAGAAAGGGAGAGCTTTTACAAAGTAACAACTGTGGAAATTATATTTGATGTAGAAAAAAAACACTTTGCCAAAAGCAAAAGTAAAACTTGTTTCGACCTTAACAAAACTTTTATTAGGGAAGGGATTAGCTATGAGGTTAGCATACTGGACTCCCACGCGGAGGTCCCGGGTTCGAATCCAGCAGCTGACCCTTAGATTTTCTCTTCCTAGGAGCTTCTTACAGCTCACTGTCCGGTGATGGACAGTGTTGTCTGTAACGAGAGAACACTGTCCGGAGGCCGGCAGTGCACTGGAAAAAGCTCCGGGCGCTAATGACCTCAGCTGTTGATGCGCCAAAAAAAAAAAAAAAAAAAAAAAAAAAAAAAAAAAAAAAAAAAAAAAAAAACTTTTATCAACTCCCAATTAAATAGAAATAAACTTTTCCGTTTTGAAACTAGTATCTTCATGTAGCGTGTTGCTGCTACAGAAAATTATGTAATCTGATTTCCTCTTTTACTGGACGCCTTCCATTAATGGACAGAAATTAGCAAACTATTCAGTAATATTCAACAACCAAATGGACTTCATCTTCACAAAACTTAGCCATAATGTCAGTTTCTTTTAGCTCCCAAGATGAGATGAGAATCGATGAAAATTTTAGAATGAATATTATGAAGTAATATCATCGTAAACAGATCGCAAAAAAAAAAAAACATATGATTTGGGTGAATTTTAGTGTTAGGAAATACGGCATTAATTAGAGATCTTGGTTTAAACATTTCAAAAATAGATTCAGTAAATTTTTTTTTACTCTAAAATCGTTGCTTATGATTGATGAATCATTTCAATTTCTATGTAATATGTAGATTTTTTTAAATTTTATTTTAGATTTTTAAGGGCGGGACGGGACGGGACGGGACGCAGACAAAGAGGCTTACTGTGCCTTCCCTCTACGTCTAGTAGATGAAACCTCCCCTTTTAAGAAGGTTGAGTGCTTTCCCTACCAGTTCCTTTTGCGCTATAATCTCAATTGGTCTTAAATTACCAAAGATGTCGTAGCGCAGTCTTTCGATTGCAACGCAATCGAATAACAGGTGAGAGGCCGTTTCTTCCTCTTCCTGACACAAGTGTGAACAGCGGTACCGAGCTAATAAGCCATATCTTGTGCAGGTGCTTCCTGTACCTACCGTGCCCTGTGAGTAGGCCTGTAACCAGAGTAATCTGATTTCTGCCCAAGCCCAAAGCCTCTTTGGTTCATTATTTACACAGCCAAGGGCATGACACTCTTGCTGTGTTTGACCCCAGGAAGCATCACCCAGTTCTTTTCATGTTCTCTCCAGATCCAATCTCTGAGAGCTTGTGTAATATGTAAGTTCAATTCATAATTTGAAGATTGAACTGAAGTCCTGAATAAAATTATGGTTAGCGGAAGTCATGAGGGTGTTTCAAATTTAGTCTTCTATTTTTACTTTATAAATTTGTAAATTTAAGCATAATTGATAATTTCCGTACGAATAGAAATACCAGTTATTACACGTCATCATGATGAAGTTCACAACTACCTCCCCAAAGGAAAGACGCAAACGTGGCAGCCCTAGAAAATGCTGGACAAGAAAAAGTTGTAGTAGAGTGAAAGTATGGGTGCCAGAGGACTCAGAGAAGAAGATGGCCCGGAAATAATGGCTTTTGGGTATCGGGGATATGACCTATGGGAGTTGTAACAACCCCTAAAATGGTTTATGGATACAGAACACTTTAAAAAAACACTTTTCCGTTTTCAACTTATTTTATTGTAAAGTAGTAAAGTAATTGCCTATTTTTTCAGGCAGGCTTTACGTCCAACTACCAAATTAGGTGTCTCTAGACGGAGGCGACTAGCAAACATACTTTACTGTAAAGTTCTTCTATTAACCATTAAATAAAATCCAAGGCCTAAGACCGGGAATCGAACCCAGTACCACAATACATATTAGCTTTACAGGTCTCGCCTCTAACCGCTCGGCTACTGTGGCGCCTTAGGGTACGTTTACAACGGAGCTGTGAGTATAGATGATAGCAGAGATGATAACTGATAGAGTAAAATATAATCGCTGATTAGTGTGCACAACAGAGCTGTGATACATGCAACATGCCCGAGTAATGAAGAAGAGTTTTTATGTTCACCAGCAACCAAATGGTATATTTTAAAGAAAAAACGCTTTAGAAAATATCATGTACATCCCATAAATAAAAAACGAAGTACTTTGGGTGAATTTCACCATTTATATAAGGAACTTAGAAATTATCCGGATCGTTTTTTTGAATATGTGAGGATGGGTCCACCCACATTCGACTATATGTTAGAAAAAATAAGGTCAAAATTAAGAAAACTTTGGAAAAATTGTCATGGAAATCCTATAACCTTAGAAGAAAAACTAGTGATTACTCTTAGGTAAGTAATGATTTGATTGAAAAAAACAACAAATAAATACACATGAAAATAAATGTAAGCACGATTTAAAAAACAAAATATCGTTTAAAAGTAAATAATAAAATAATAACCAAAAATAATGAGTAAAGACAGCACTAAATAATTTTTCTACGTCCATTTTGAAGCTCCGATACTGGAGTTCAGCTAGCAGAAAAATGAAAAATTCAATTCTATCATCTACGCTCGTTTATACCAGCGAGTATGAGTCACTAGTCGAAGCATCGTTGTGCACGCTCACATAAGAATGTACTAGGTTATTCTATAAGCGCTGATGCATCAATCATCTCCGCTATCATCTATGCTCACAGCTCCGTTGTAAACGTACCCTTAATCATCTAAATAGCTGATACATCTGATAATGGAAGCAAATAAATATATATAAAACCTGTTCAATAATAAGGAAAACATGTTCACCATGACAATGTCAGGTAAAATACAGTTTCCTTTCATGTTTCATACAACTCGGTACCATTATTAGCATACCAGTATTATTAACTTAGCCGACAAAGTAAGTTGATTAGCTAATTTAATATTAGATTTGTGTTTGGTTATTCAAGGAATAAGTAATGTTTATCATATAAACTGGTAGTAATTTTACAATATCATTAAGTTAAATTTGATTTCCGATCAAGTTTGAAGTTGTTAATGACGCAATCAACTAGAAAAAAAGGGGTATCGGCTTTTTATTCTGTATTTACAAACTGATAGGCTAAAGAGGGGTTGCAGTATAAAGCGGTGGGGACAGTGTTAGTGTGAGGAGATATATATATACATTTAGTATTTGAGAGTGTGTAGGTCTCGGAAAAGGATTTAACGTTAATCAATTAGTATTGCGCTACATCCCCCAGTGATATTGTGGTTGGAGGGGTGGAGGCTAATACTGGGTAAACATTAGTCATTTGTTATTGTCTATGTGTATATGTGGGTGAGGTGACGGAGGCTCGTCCGTACGCGAGAGTATCTGTAACAGAGTTGCCTGTGGGATTAGCTGGCGCTGACTCTAGGCTATTTATCTCGTATACATATCCGCTTAACTGGGCGCGACGGAGGAGGAGTCATCACATATACACTAACAGAATGACATGTAAAAGGGCAACAAAGCAATACTACTATATTGTTACAGTGTTAACTGTGTTTGTTACAGGCAAAACCGAATATTGCACTATTTCTCATTGTGTTAACTGCAATTAATACTGTTGCCCACTTAATGCAGCTTAACCGTCAGAATAATGCAACAAAATGTTCAAAATTGATTAATTACTATGAATAATAATAATAATAATATAACGACTGTTAATATCTCTAATGGTAATATATTAATAATTAATTCAATTTAATAATTAATTTGACTTAACTTATTGATTGAAGTTAAGTTAAAGATCGCAAATTTGTGATTGCTTGAACATAACATCACAAATATCTAGTGAACCCACACAGGTCTAACAACAATTTAATCAAATTTCTTTAAAGTTAGCTTAAAATTTTCTACTACAAAAATAGTTGACAGCAATATTTGACAGATATTCGACAATCAGGCAATTGTGCAATTAAAGCTAGAAGTAGTTTCTTTAATACACACAAAATTACTGGATAAGTGATCAGCACTAGTGGTATTAGCATTAGATAATCGCATGATAATAGGAATTAAAAGTAAAGTAATCTCTTTTACTTTTAGTAGGGGGCTTAACGTCCAACTACTGATTAGATATTGTGGACGGAGACGAAACGTGTACTTTACCAAGAATGTTCTTTTTCTAACAAATAAAAATTAGCTACACGCGGGACGCGAACCGGGGGCGGTCCCTCGGCTTACGAATTCTTAACTTCGTAACTACAAGACCAGGGGTGTCAAACTCGCGGCCTCCTGAGGTAATTTTTTTGTGGCCCATTTTGTTTTGAAATAAAATAAAAATAGAAAAAAACTGAAGACGAGAATACACGTGGCCCAGTGCCTTTTACCTGGAGGCCTGCGGACGTGTATAAAACACGCTGACTCAGTTCCGGCGACTATTGTTTGGAAGCGATATGTCTAACACTCTACATGGAATTCCAGAATGATTCGGTTTTAAAAGATAAAAATAAGTCAGAATTTCCAAAATATATTCTTACGTTCTCAGTCTTTGAATCCAGATATAGCAAAACTTGTATGAGGAAAACGTAATTTGTAGTAGTATAATTTAGTCTTCGTGCTTCTAAAATGGTCCCAATAAAAATCATATTAAAATAAAAGAAGTCGATGCCTACATCCGGTTTTACCAGGTCTTAGAGAAATGTGATGCCTAAATTACTGAATAGATTTGATAGGTGAATCTCTGCCCTCTAAAAATGTCGTTTCAGTAATTTGAATGATTCTAAGAGCGGTACTATTTATGTATGTAAAAAGAACATTCAAAATTCTGTGCTGGAAGAATGATTGGTCTACCAGAACAACGGATTTTGAGATTTCCTAATTTTCCAGGCTCTCAAAAAAAGAATTTAATTTCAACTTGGCCAGTCACTTAGTACTTAGACCAATCACTTGGAAGATTATCACTTTTTGACCGGCCAGGGGGCGATATCTTTTTGGGCGCCAGATAGCCAGCCGGAGCTAGCAGAGAAGGACAGCCCTAACCAGCCCCAAACAAAATATATCCTTAAGGGCACCTCTGAAGGGATCGCTCAATCCGGAGAGGAGGGAGGGTTCGTTAGTCAATTACCCTAGGCGACTGAAATCAAAATAAGATCCTCTCATGGGCTATACTCGTACAAAAGAATAACTTTATTTAATAGAATAAAACCACCTTAAAATAATAGAAAACTTTGGTATAAACCAAAATGATGTAAAATGAAAAGGTATACAACAAATTATTTAAATAATAGATAAGAGAGAAAACTCTACACAAAATCGTGATAATAATAAGATACACGTTCGTAACTTCCGGTATCGATACGTTAATCAAAGCACTGACCGAGAGTACCACACGGAATGTATCTCTTATTTTTTATAAAAAGTTATTAGCGGTAAACAACGCGCCTGTCTGGCAGTCCAAGGGTCACCTCCTACCATTTTTCGGTTACAACTTCCTTGTTTGTTTGCAAAACCTCCGTTCACAGTTACCTAGATCTTGTTTTCTTCTTCTTTCAGGTGGTAACCATCCCACAAAACCTCCTCGGCAATCTGTCTTTTGTCATTAACTGGACAAAAATTCGAGGAGGTTTCTGAAAAAATGGCAATGCCTCAAACCTATTTTAACCAATATCTTTTACCTTCAAGATGAATTCAAGAAAAACAAGATCTTTATTTTAGCAAAGGAATTAATAACAAGAGGAATGTCTGCTTAAGAGATTAGAAGGGTCCAGGACACCATACATTCCCTTCTTGGGCACGCGATCTTTTCCTAAGAAACGACAGATGGCCACCAAACAAAAAAAAGATGAAGAAGTAGGAAAAAGCACGGCACGCTATCACAGACGAGAACTCTTGCCGTAAGTATGCTAAAGGAAATGAGGGGAGTCTCGCCCAGCTCTTACTTCCCTCATGGGTTTGCCCAACCCATGTTGATCGATTGGGTTGTTGTGGGTGTGTTACCATGGACACAACCTTGGTTGCCGGTTGTTCGCCCACCTGGCACCGTTTTACTTCAAACATTTTACTAATACACGATAATCGCTTTTAACTCAAATAATTATAACAACATTCTACGATTAGAACAAACTATCCTCTACTAAATGAACCCATTTATCCCTGTTCCATGCTTCCTCCGAGTAAGCTCTTCGGCGCTAACCAGTCTTAAAGGGAACGCATAAATCTACATATCCAATCGTCCACTCCACTATTTATTTATTTTGAAATTCTTATACAAATTTTGGTCACTTGTACGTAGATTATGCGCACGAAGACGGATTTATTAAATGGTCTCCAGAGATTTACCGTGAGATCGGCTGCCACTTTTTGGAAAAGAGATTTCATGAGGTGATACTTTATCGGGACAACTTGTTACTCTATGTGCGGGGGCAGTCAATTGAGTTGTTTAGATGGACATACGGTAAAACCAATGCAACTCCTTCATTTGAAAGAACTATTATGGCAACCTTCATTGCACTGTTTGTACATGAAGTGAATGTATTTGCTGTGGAAGATCGTCTTCATTTGCAGCAAATTTAGAATGAATATTGCCTGAAGATTGATTTAGACACTTCTATTTTTACTTAAGAGCATGAGTTCATTAGAGGCTATTCGCCGAGCCTGACTGCAGAATTAATCCGTCAAGGCTGAAGGGCTATAAGGATAATTGTAAGCCCATTAACTGGGCACTGCAGGCTTAGAAAACACATGCATCGCATGGGCCTGGCAGATGATAGCCTTCTGTAGGTTCTGTGTCAGGAAGAGGAGGAAACGGCACTGCACCTGTTGTGTCAGTGTGAGGGGCTTGTATGATGGCTAAGGATGTTACTTCTCGGGGAGGAAAAACCAAGGTCTGCGAGCTTTACTCAGGAGTCGCTCTCCACAATTAAGAGTCTGATTAAACGTGCCGGGTCTGGAGGGCGAGCTCTAAAGTTGGGGATCCACAATAGATCCAAAAGGGTCGCAGTGGCGTACGCCTTGAGGTCGCCCTAATCTAATCTACCTAAGAGCATTTCCTATGATGCAGTTTTGAAGTAAGCTCCTCAGAATAAGAGATACGGAATTACTTCGCAAAGTTTATATTGTTGTCCCGTCTAAGAGGAAGGGCAATAACTAATAACTAATCAGTACCTTATCATCCAGCCGGTCTAAAACGATTAGTTAATCTATCTTAAAAGATTAAAACCCATCTTAATCCAAAAGATAAAAGGATATTTCCACCTCTAATGAACATCCCAAATTAGAAAGGGGTGCATGTTAAACTTCAGTGAGGGACTCTATCAACGCAGTTTACAAGAGGATTATGCAAGAAAATATGTTCAGGAGAATCGCTCACTCCGAACATGAAAATGAAAAAGGGTTTACCTGTCAAAAGAAAGCTCAGGAAGAAGTTTTCGAAAACAGACACCCAATCGAAGTTCTTTTAATGATTAGGGATGTCCCCTTAAATCACGTTTCCAGTAAGTACTACCTCTATAGGTCCACCGACCTCTGTTCAGATCGCTAATAATCCATGGAATTCATCCATCCATCTGATAGATTAAATGTGCCCAGACAAAGATGAGAAACTAGATCAGGAATAATGAGGAGCAGGAGCTGACGGAGCCTAATTTGGAGGAAGTCTCTAATTTGTTATTTAAAAAAGAAACCTCTTTGTTTCAATTCATGATTCAATTTTTCAATTTTAGATGTTCAATCTTGAATGTTCCAAATAAGAACTAGAGACAGAAAACTAGATGAGAAGCTGTGCAACTCTAGATGCTATCTTAATTTAAAGCTGTATTCTTTCCAGAAATTGGCTGTAGCCAAATCAGATGCACAGAAGTTTGGCATAATAAATCAATTATGGGGAAAAAAGAGAGATGAAATGATAACCGTGTGATTACACATGTAATTGTGGGACTGTAGGTCTTATTACATAACCAATTACAGTGAACCAAAGCGCATAATAACGTATAAAGCTAACCAAAACTCATTTATCTCAGCCAATATATCCAGGATAACAACCTTGCTATTAGGCTATCCCACATTGTGCCTGCAATAGACGATAGAAGTGTACGAGCAGTGGGGCAGAAATCAATCAATCAACTTAAATATCATCAATCCCATTTGTTGTGCGGGCATGTGTGCGGGTGTGTAAATACATAGTTGTGCATTAACCTGTGAGCATTATCCACCAATGTTCCTAACCATGCTCCTAAAATATCCCAAAATTCAAAGAGAATATAACACAGGCACCGTTATATATAAATAAACCAGGCCTGTTTGCATCCTTTATGATATTTATCCCATTAAATCAGTTGGTAACACTGGTGGGTTTGGTAGTGGTTATATTTTGTTCGGGTGAAATTAAGTGGAAATTTATTGGATGAAGAATACATGAGGGGATGTTTAAAATAGAACGTGGATGGGGGCTTGTCCAAACATTTTATCATGGAGTAAAGTTACCGCGTTTAAACATCAAGTTATTAAATTTCTGTATTATGATTACAAATCGTAAATGGAGTTTTTGAAAAATAAACACATGTTCATTAAAATAATATTAATTAGGAAGGTACCTAATTGTTTTCTTTCTAAAAGTATTAATAAACTCGACCAAAAGTGCTCGATGAGTTACCAAGGGTGGGATTGCTGAGGGCTCAGTTCTCAGTCCCTACCCACAAGTAAAGTAAAGTAATCGCCTACTTTTTCAGGCGGGGCTTAACGTCCAACTACAGTCGCGACGTAAAGCCTGCCTGAAAAAATAGGTGTCGTGGACGGAGGCGACTAGCAAACATACTTTACTGTAAATTTCTTTTATTAACCATTAAATAAAATCCAAGGCCTAAGACCGGGAATCGAACCCAGTACCACAATACATATTAGCTTCGCAGGTCTCGCCTCTAACCGCTCGGCTACCGTGGCGCCTACCTTCCCACAATCAACACCCTTTAGTCTTGCAACTTAGGCAGACCCTACCTATATCACGATATAACCAACTTTCTGAATCTACACGCTAAGTCAAAGAAAAAAAAAAGTTATGAACTGGTTCTGGGAATCGTAATTGGACCTAAATTTTATATAAATGGTACAGACCGAAAACTTTGGTCCTCTGTATGGAATCGTAACTTTGTAAATCGAAATTGGGCCTAGAATTCGACGGAAGACTAATCTTAACTCTGTACATCCCACTTTAAAATTAAGCCTGATCTACCAAACTCTCAGACGGATCTGTTCATTTTTTATTTAAACGACGGTCAAATCAAGAAATCTGACTGCTCTAGACCAGGGGTCGGCAACCTATTTCAAGTAGAGAGCCATTTTTCCTTAAATAATTTTAATAAATCTTACCAAGAGCAGCTAGGATGATAGTGTAAATAACTCTGTAGGTCATTTGTACCCACAAATTATTATTTTATGATATCCAATAACATTTAAATGTTTTATATATTTATTTTCACATATTGCAAGGTAAATAAACAAATAAATAATAACTAAACCTATGTTTGAATGAAAATGGCGGCAGTCCTATATAATTACGTACTTTATTTTAATATAATTCTATTCAATTTCAAACCAAATCTCATTTAAAATTCTTTTTGGAAAAATATCTTTAATTTAATAAATGAAATTTTCATTTGTTTCAATAAAATTGAAATATACAATTTATTTTGGACAGGCTGAAGAGCCACAAAATTTGGATAAAAGAGCCGCATGCGGCTCGCGAGCCGCGGGTTGCCGACCCCTGCTCTAGACTCATGTATATGTATATCTGTATTCAAGGCGCCACGATAGCCAAGGGGCTATAGGCTAGACCCGCAAAGCTAAGATGTATTGTTGGTTTAGTGGGTTTCGATTCCCCCGGTCTAGGTCTTGGATTTTATTTAATGGTTAATATGAGAAATTTACAGTAAAGTATGTTAGGCGGTTATAGGCTAGACCCTCAAAGCTAAGATGTATTGTTGGTTTAGTGGGTTTCGATTCCCCCAGTCTAGTTCTTGGATTTTATTTAATTCTAAACGTTAATATGAGAACTTTGTAGTAAAGTATGATGGCTAGTCGCCTCCGTCCACGACACCTAATTTGGCAGTTGCGACGTAAAGCCTGCCTGAAAAAATAGGCGATTACTTTTATAACTGTATTCTGACCATTATTGAATATGACGCTTGATGAATATGTTAGAACGCTGGCTAGTAAGGCTGCAATGAATTATCTAATTATCTGCAATTTTTGCAAAATACGAGTGTTGCACATCATCTTGAAGGCAAAGTAAACAAGTCAACAAACTTGTGGAAGTAATAAAATAAAATATTAATAAAACTAAACAATAAAAAATACTTTCTGGACAAATAACAAAGTATAACAGATAATCTATTTCAAAACTTCACCCCCAGTATCTTAACGTAAATTTTGTCCGAAATTCCCGATTTTCATGTACCTAAAATTCCATTTAAATTTTATTTTTCTGTTTTTCGTTTTAACTTTCTTAAATTATTGTAATAATGAATCGAAAAATAATTAATTATTTGATAATACATTTTTTAATTTAAATTTTATCAAATTCGTAAAAAAAAATCATAATATTTAAAAATTATAAATATTAAACCCCCCCCCCAAAAAAAAATTCAGTTAAGTGGGAGTGATAAGTAAAGAAACGCAAGTTTCTAAAATTACTTGTATCTAAATTGCGGAAATATCGATCAGCAAAAGTGGTGTTGGCGCCCAGTATCCGGCTATGGACTGAGAAGTAGGTAGAAAGAGAGTAATAGCGCTTTAACGAGTTGATCGAATTAGATGAAACTAGCACAAGCCAAGAGTAACACTCACCTATATCTATAGAAGAGAGTGTGATGAGGTAAACAGACGCTGTTATGGTGATGCCGGCGGTAAAGAAGAAGTGGGAGAAGAGGAAATGAGAGAGAAAGAGATGCAGGTCTTTAAGGAGGAAGTTAATAGTACAAGCGCCGAGTGGTGAGTTCCTTCAGAAGAAGAAGATAATTCGAGATTAACCTGGTACCCAGGTAAACTCCGTCCATCCACCACTCTGCCGCCTCCAACGCAGTAATACCAACAAGCTTAATTACCAACTCGAAAAACCACATCATACTTGCACAGATATACACATATTGCCATAATATAATTATATTTTAATACACAGCCGGATTCACTAATAAATATTAAACGCCAACCAAAAATCTAATTTCATTCTGCATGAGATTGGTACGCAACTCAAGTAAAGTACGATAATAGTATTTACAAACACAGTAAAAATTGTTATCCACAATATTTTAAGAAAATTATAAAATATTTCGTTAATAATTATTAATTATGTTTCAACAAAACGTTACGATGTAGCTGAAGATATTAATCTGATTCAAAGCATTTATCGTAGTGAAAAGTAAAAAATAATGAGGCGTTTTTAAAAAACGAACCAGACAAAGTTCGTAGTCTTTTTAACCTGTAATAAAATTAGTTTTGATAATATTAATTATGCAGTATTATAGATGTGTCCTAGGTGTCGTCTGATACACACCCACTTACTGAACACAAGACAACGGAAGATGAAAACACCCTTGGAACACAAACAAGTTGTGTAACCGCTAAGAAAAAAAAAAAAAATAAAAATCAAAGATAGCTTAACACTTAGCAAGTTTAGATGTGGCGGAAGCAATTAAAACTTATCTTAAATCCCAACTTCCTCCCCATTGAGGATTTGACTTTGGTGGAAAAGGCTTTGGCAGAAAGATATTGGAAAAGCACTATTGGCTATCATGAAAAAGAAAGTGCATCTGAGGATTCCCACTCTGAAAAGCTCTGGGTACGGAATTTGGCTATGAAGAAACTTACCCATGAGGTTCAGTAACATTTTAGTGAAGAATCTGGTCAGCAAAGAATATTACTTGAGAGAGTATGTGGTTAGTTGCGGTCGTCTGAGGATACTAGACTGGAGGTTATAAAGAAAAAAGTTGTCACAGACCTTTTATTGGCCATAGTTATTGTGTTCTTTACTGTTAACTCGCCATTAAAAATGAAAGATTCAATTCGAAAGTAATAAAGAAATGCTTCAATATCTTCAACTTGGGGAGGAATAAATATTAAGGTTACATTTCTAACATTGTTCTCGAAAACTAAGAGAATTTGAGAATAAGTTTTGAAGAGAGCAACTATTTGCCTAGGTCAGTGATGGCGAACGTATGACCCCGCGGGTCAGACACTGACCCGCGCAAGCTTTTTCACTGACCCACAATTGCTAGGCAACCATTTGTTGGTTTACGAGGGTTGATTTAGATTTTCTAATTGTGTGCGATAATTTATATTCTATCTGTATTTTTTTCAATGACGCATTGACACAAAAGCAATTTATATGCAATCTATACCATTTAGTTAGATCATTACAGTTCTAAAACGCAAATGACGACAAATGCTTTTGTAGTATTTGAAATAAAGCAAAAGTGTTTACAAAATATCAAATAAAATGTATAATTTTACTCATATTTTGTTTGTTATAAAAATCGATAACCCAAAGCAAATAACCATATTTAGATTTTTCTTCAGATAAAACACACTTTTGTAAGGTTTTGTTCAGTTATGTTTGTAAAAAGAGACTTCCATAGCACTTGTTTCGTCCCGTTTTACCCGTTAAGCCAACTGAATTTTAAAGATGTTTAGTTTTTAAAATATTCAGTTTAAAATTTTTAAACTTAAACTCTCGTGCAAATGGTCATCCATTAGTGACCCAAGAGGTTCAAGAAAAAAATGAACAAAATTTGACCCACATCTCAAAAAGGTTCGCCATCCTGGCCTAGGCAAACATAGCTCCAAAAAAAAAAAAAAACACATTTAAGAAGACATCTTCATGAGACTTAAAACCCTTTTAAGAGATTAGCGGTTAAGAGGCGAGACCTGTAAAGTAAATATATATTTGTGGTACTGGGTTCGATTCCCCGGTCTTAGGCCTTGGATTTTATTTAATGGTTAATAAAAGAAATTTACAGTAAAGTATGTTTGCTAGTCGCCTCCGTCCGCAGAACCTAATTCGATAGTTGGACGTATAGTCGGCCTGAAAAAATAGGCATTACTTTACTTTTACTCGTAAGGCGGAGGTAGCGAAAACCCCGCGTTAGTTTTTTTTATTTTAAAGTTGCCCCATTGCAATTTTCTCGATAATTGACTTTAACGAACATAATAATAATTTTTCTTAACGAGCTATAAAATAAATTGTAAGAATTTATAGACTGAATCCACTCCCCAAAGATCTAAGTAGAGTAATTTACGGAGTGCACATGGGTAATTTAAGTTTTGGACTTTTTCAGAACTTTTAATTGCTTCAGATTTCTGGAGAACTGATTTATATCGCTTTTAGTTTCATATATTGATTATTAATAATACAATCGATTTTACAACTATACAGTATTCTCATAAAAATTGCTTAATTTCTAAATTTTTGGAAATGTTTTTATTTTTATTATAATAAACTTTTATGTTCACCCATATTCCGGAAGTACAACTTTTCCTATTACGTCATCAAAAAAAAAAAGAAGAGTACTATCCTATTTTCAACTTTTTTTCTCAACTTTTTTTCAGAATGTTTTTATCACTCTCGCTACCACTGCCTAATGAAAATGGAAATTGGCAACCCTGGTCATTCCCAGTGGATTGATACAACCACTAAAAATTATTTATTCCCTTTCGGGAGTTAGCTTGGAATATTTCAACTTCAAATGTGACCAGAATGCCAGTTAGAAAATTAAAGTCGCTCTAAAAGTGTTACAAGTCAGAAAATTAGTTATTTATTTTTTTTCTGTTTTATTAGTTAATAAAAAAATGGAAAATGTTTAAATATAACTGTCCCTGTTTCTCAAAATCATAAATGTTTTACATTTTGAATTTTCCTAATTTCCAAATTTTCTGGCATACAGCTGTTACTATTTCATTTAAATTTTCTATTTGGATACAAACAAACGAACAAATATTTTTCTCGTAATTTCCATTAAAGGGTCTATTAGAAGTGGTGATAAGAATTAAATGGACCGTTAATTTTGAAACTGATGCGTCTATTTCTTTTTGTTTCGAGATATTTTTTAAAGGTTTAGCTGTCAATTAAAATACATTCGCTTCACACATTCATCATTCTACTATATACTGCTATTTACATAAACTACTGTTAATGGATGGAGCAGCACTCTGTGCTCCTGCCATCCTTATAGCTTAACCGAAATTAAAATCACGTAATCCTTCTCTAAGCATTTTCTTCCATTCATTCTAATTCGGCTATAGCTTTTAAATACATTCATATTTCATTGCTAGCTCTGCTATCGACTTAAGCACATAAATGTTGGTGGAGAATATAATGTCTTCGTAGCGAAATGGTGCATCTAAATACCTGTATATATCGTCAAACATTCGTTTCCTTTCTACCACATAACGTGGACATATCATTATTACATGTTTGAAATCCTCCTCCTCATTGCAATCTACGCAAAGAGGAGAGGACCTCTTTTGTTGATCCTGTGTAGATACGATCCGCACACCGCGTGGTTCGCTCTCAGCCTGCTTATTGTCGTAACAACCCATTTATTAGTGCCAGTTCTCTTAAACCATGGTTGTCTAGGTAACTGATCTGCCATAGTTTTATAGAATCTACCTTTATCACCATTATTGTAATCTATCTGCCATTTTTGTAGTGCTGCTTTTGCAATTATACCCTTGATATCGGTGTGTGGTAATTTATAATTAGCCATTTCCCCAATATTGGTGGCTTCCTTTGCAAGTGTATCAACAATTTCATTCTCTTTTATACCACAATGAACCCTTACCCACAAAAAATTAATGCAGACTCCCTTCTCTTTAAAAATGGCAATAGTTTCTACAATCTCTGCGATAATGTGATTCATTCCTGTAGACTGGTTGTGTATATGTGATAATTTACACAACGCACTCTGGCTGTCACTAATAATGGTATATTTTTTCTCCGACAACGAATAAATATATTTTAAAGCCGTTAAAATAGCAATTAGCTCCGCTGTATAGATGGACGCCTCATCTTCTAATTTAATTATCGTAAAATAGTTCCGAACCGGATCACACACAACACTTCCGACTTTATTATTGATTTTGGACCCATCTGTAAATAAACGATATGAGCCCGGATAATGGGAAGAAATGTAATCTTCGAAGGCCGCGGTCTCATCTTTTCCGGTACCTTTATCATGTCGAAGGAAGTGTTAACACTTAATTCGCTCAATAAATGTTCGTATTTTAAGTTGTACACATCTAACTTATTATTAGAATATACCTTATCTCTAAAGGTAGAGATTCTAATAAAACTTTCTGTGTAAATGGGGCCTTTCTTTTTTGTCCAATATTTGTGAGTGAGGACTTCGGTATTTAATTGGCTTATTTTATTATAAATTATTCGGTTCGTGGCTAATTTTTTTAAGACATATCGATCGGACAGTACTTCTATTCTATAAGCAAGCGGTAATTCGCCAGCCTCTGCGTACATTACGTCCACATCCTATTTTGTTTATAAATATTAATTAGAAATAATAGAAAAAGGAAATTGAACGTTTAATAATTATCAATAACTTCTATTTGCTGAACTTGAAATGTCAGCATGCCACGTTTACTCTCCGACGAGGCTCCTGTCCACCTCTCCTCTTCAACAGCAATCCTCTTCCTTTTACAGAGACCTATAGCGCTACCTACCTTGGGCTCTACATAGACTAAAGACGTGGAAACCACACACTAGACTTAAAAGACAAGCTATGACAAAACGTGCGAACTCAGCTTTACACACTACTTGGACGGCGCTCCAAATTGCCCATTGAACACGAAACGCTACAGTACTATCCTCAAACCTATGTGGACATAAGGACTAGAGCTGTGGGGTTCAGCCAAACCTACAAAACATACGGACAGTACAAAAATATTTCTGTCAAAACTTCTCCGACTCAGATAGCTGACGCTCCTTTCTACGGTGACTAACCTCACTCTTCAAAACGACCTCAACATTCCCTTCATAGGCCAACCGGCCAAGACTAAATACCAAAAATTCCACACTACTCTCTCGACTAGCTCTAATCCTCTAGTACAGTCTCTCGCCTCCTCTGACATCCCTAACAATACGCACCGACTGAATCGCCAGTGGCCCCGCGACTTCCTCGCAATCTGAAGGACTAAAAACCATATCCTGTAGAAAGTGCTCCCGCTGGGCAGTTTCTTTCCTCCTGCCTTTCACGCAACCATTTATCCTTCTATCTCCCTATTTACGTATTGTATATTATATTGTACAGATTGTAAATAACAAAATAAATTTAAAAAAAAAAGATGTTGCAGTAGTTTCATTTTTTTGCAAAATCGACTTTTAAATATACGTATTGCTCGCTAATTCAGCATTTTTTCAAGTGAGACTTTGTAACATACAAGAGTCGTTTTTGGTTCTTCATCAGTTGGTGTCACTGCATTTTCATCTCCAAGAAATCGTGCATCTTACACAGGTATCTTTTAAGTGCCAAATGGAAATTCGAGTAGAAACTTGAAATCTATTTTAAAGATTTTTCCTGTATGTCCGTCCCATTCATTAACTGAACTTAAGATATTTTCCTTACGTTTTTTTAAGTACTAATTAAACATTTTTCTTATGTTTAACGCACCAGAGATTTTAGGAATAATTTAGCATAGAATTCCCGTCACAAAGAAGTTTTATTTTATTTATTTACTTGGTGACTACGAGATCAAAAAAGGTCCAGAAACTCTTATTAGAACTGATTAGATAAAAATTAATAATAATTATGAAATTAATGGACTGAAAAATTCGATGTTTTTTAATAACCCAGTATTTCCAGAGTAACCTCCACAAAATCGAATGTTCCAAGCACTATAATTTCATTCATTTTCCTCTGCAAATTTAACATTACTTGAAAAAATTTCCCTAACTTTTAAACAATAAACAATTTTGGGCAAGAAAATTAAATTTTCAAGTCAACGAACTCATATAATAAGCCAAAAAAAAAGAAAAAGAGATAACATAAGATGAATAGGGGACGCCGTTGTCCTGTATTTTAATGAACTACCACTCTCTGTTGGTCAAAGGCCAGCCAGTTCTTCTCTGCTACTTATTTGAATAAACAAAGTTTGTTTTTTACCAACTTCAAACATTACAATTTAAAAAAAAAAAAATTTTTGGCCAACATTACCTTTGGCTTCCAAAATCTAATAAATGTATATGAAAGTTAATTTAAATAAAAATAAGATCTAAACTTTTTTTCTGTTTACATTTTTTTTTAAAATATGAATGATATTAAATCGGCTTTTGGAGCACTCGTCGTCCATTTTCTTTCTTTTTCTTCTCCTATTTATAACTTTTCCGACCTGTTTTCTTTCATCATTTTTCTTTAAACACATATATATATATATATATATATACTTCGTCTTCATTTCATACCATCTTCTTTTTGCACCCACTTTAGAAAATTAATCGCCTTAAAAGAAACGGTGAAAAAAATTGAGTGGGACAAGAGAAATGAAAACTTTTTCGTCATAACTTTTTTGATTTAAAGATAGCGCTTAACGTCTCTCTTAGAAAATAAAGAGGAAAAAAAAGTTTCATGAAGTGAGATCATATATTTGTGAGGAAATCATTTATGCGACTTACTTCTTCTTTTTTTGGGGGGCAGGAGAACTTTATATCAGTTTTTAAGATGGCCTCAAGCAAAGTCCAAGCCTTATTTATGCTTATCCTTTAATCTTATTTAATGAAGATAGTAATAATAATAATAATAATAAAGTTTTATTGAAAAACTCAAAATACATAATACATTTTAATTTATAAAAATAAAAAAACAAAAACTTATTACGGCATGGAAATCCGTCTGCCGGGGTTTGGTTTTGAATATAAATAAAATTATATTCGTAAGTACAAATAAACTAAAATTATACATTTTTAATAATTGTAATTGTAAACAATTTTGTGTTGTTGTGAATATGAAATAAACAGACCTCTTTCTTTTCTTTTCTTTTTTCTTTAAACTAGAGAGAATAA
The DNA here is from genome assembly GCF_049639745.1 of Rhodnius prolixus. Taxonomy (NCBI): domain Eukaryota; kingdom Metazoa; phylum Arthropoda; class Insecta; order Hemiptera; family Reduviidae; genus Rhodnius; species Rhodnius prolixus. The sequence continues at coordinate 10,020,854 of NW_027411634.1, read as the reverse complement.
AAAATAATAATTTTAAAAATTAATGAATAGCCAAAGAATACCTAATAATAATAATAATAAATAATCAACAAATCAGCAGGTCATTCAGAATTCAATATCCTAACTTATAAATAAATAGTTTAGAAAGCAATACACAATACTCTCTAAAATAATGCTGACTTTACTGGGAAATTGGAAAAAATTAAATTGAACATCAAAAATAAAATCAGAAATTATAAATAATTAGAAATTATGAAACTGAGGTTTTCAAAGATCAGACCATAATTTTATATCAACAGCAGCTGTATTCACTATTGAGCATCCTCCTGTACTTCCATGCACCAACCACATATTTAATCAGATTATTCCAGTCTGGGCCATTTAAGAGAGTTATAAAAAAGTCAAATGAGAGAAATCTTTCGCCAAAAACCTCTAGACGATAAGAGGCGAGGATAGGACAGACCGCTACAAAGTGGAAAGTATCCTCCTGAACCCTATAATTACAGAGGGAACATTCTCCCTGACCATCAGGGTTATAAGGTTTATAGTTGAGATTCAGCAGTTCTCCCCTCAGCCTGATCACCCATCGCACCACTTCAATACTACTGCACACCTCACCACTATCGCTCAAATCCGCGCACCTAACTTCATGATTTAACAGCTTGTAAGTAGTGTACCGATGTGAAGCCTGCGCCCTTTCAATTTGCTTAAGATTAAAATTCTCTTTTAGGCGAGCCACGATAGATTGGAGTTTTAAATTAAGAACTTCTCTTTCAGACCTATCAAAACTAAGGGCAACTCCAGTCTGTGCAGCTAAAGTGATCCAGTCCCCAGCCCAAGATACTCCCAGCCTTAGAACTTCTTCCGCGATTACTCGGGGAAATCTTGAATGGTCCATATTTAATACCTTCACTAAATAGCGACTATTTAACGTTAAGGTATAATGGAAAATAGGCTCTAGACCAGTCTCTAAGTGAAGAATGTAAGTTGGGGTGAAATTTGGCAGGGCGAATAACTTTCTAATGAAAAACCAAAGAACTTTTTCTACTGCATAAAAATACTCTGACCCCCACACTTGCGCTGCATAGCAGAGAATGGCTCGCGACACGGCATTAAATATATGAAGTTTCGACTTAAGTGGAACATGTGGTTGCATTATCGCTCTTCTCCAGACAAAGTTTATCGCAAATTTAGCTGCCGAAGACTTCTCTAAAAAGTGCGGTCTCAAGGACAACCGAGAGGTGAGTAAAACGCCTAGATACATGTATCGATCTACCACTTCAATTTCCCGAGCCTTATATGTCCAACGCTCCCTAACCCCAAGTCTACCACCACGACGAAAAACGACCACCTTAGATTTTTCAAGGTTCACCTCGAGATTCCACCTCTCGCAATATCCCTCCAGCCTCAAAATATTTTTTTTTAGAATATACGGCTGATCAGTAATTAATACTATATCGTCCGCGTATAGCAAAGTTTTAATTGCGTGACTTCCCACCTTAACTCCTCTTTCAAATTCATCCTCTAAATCGTTTATAAATAATGCGAAAAGAAGAGGACTAAGTAGACAGCCTTGCCGTACTCCACTAAACACGGGGAATGTTTCAGTTTTACCCGACGGAGTCCAGATCGAAGAAACTGATCCATTGTACATATTCTTTAGAACATTTATGAAACGTGAGGAGATCCCAGCATTAAATAATTTCAAGTAAAGTGCATCCCTGTCAACGGTGTCAAATGCTGCCTTGAGATCCACAAAGAAGGCATATAGTTTATTTCCTTTTCTCTGCAACCGCATCTTAATAATGTTGACCAAAACAAATATGCAATCGACCGTGGAGTAACCCTTCCTGAAACCAGCCTGGCACTCTCTAAGTATATTATTTGTGCGGACAAATACCTCCAACCTGTTCAAAAGGAGTCCACAAAACAATTTACCAATACAATTCAAAAATGATAATCCACGATAGTTTTTAACATCAGATACAGACCCCCTCTTAAACAATGGAAATATTATGGATTCCTTAAAATTGAGAGGGACATTGCCCACAAAATAAATTTCATTAAAAACAAGGAGGAGCTGTTCAAGATAACCTGTGGGTGCGTTTTTAAAGAACTCATAACTCACTCTATCAACTCCAGGCGCTTTGTTGTTTTTGGCTTTATCCAAAACCACATATAACTCCTCCAAAGTAAAACCAACGTCTAACTCTGGAGAAACGTTTAGTGGGGGAGCATAATAATGGAGAGTACACAAGGAGCGAGATGGACACAGTAACGTCTTAAAATGATTAACCCACTCAACTGGGGAAATGCCATTATCAACCCTATGCTCAGATATTCTAAAAGATTTCGCCAGAGCCCAAAAATCTTTACTTAGCTTAACGTTTTTAAATTTTTCCAGTAAATTCTGATAGTACACCGACTTTCTTGCCGCCATTAAACATTTATAGTTTCTGTCCGCTTCGAAGTAGGCTTTTTTAACAATTTGAGAGGAACTTTTACGACATAGATTAAGTAACTTGCGCGATTTTTTCCTAGCCTTGTAACAACTCCAATCAAACCAGGGTTGCCTGAATAGCTTTTTTTGGTTATAACTAGGCCGATGCCAATAGGCAGCTTTCTGAATACATTCAACCAGCTGAGTCAATGCATATTCTGGATCACATTTTCCAAGATCACTAAACTGCTGAATCTCCCTAACTAACAGCTCCTGGTATAAACATTTATTATCATTAACCCACCTTATTTGAGGAAGTAAGGGAAAAACTGGTTCATCTAAGCTGCATGATTTTACAGAAAATGTAATTGGGAGATGATCAGAGAACGATTGGCATTCCACTGAGAAATCGCTTATAAACGGTAGGACATTAAGCGAAGCACAACACAGGTCTATGACGGAACTACCACGAGCTCCTATATATGTGAAGTGGCCTTCAGCATCACTTTTAGAACGTCCATTCAATATAACTAGGCCGTACTCATCACATAAATTTAAAAATTTATTCCCTCTTACATTCACCACATTATCTCTAGAACATCTGAAATAGTCCCATCTCTCTAAATCAAAAGGCAGCTCAACACTGATTTCCTGAAGTGATCCAATCCTGGAGTTCATGTCACCCACCAGAATGAAATCAACATCAACACATTCTGAGATAAAATCTACAATGCCGTTAAAGTGTTCCTCCCAGTGAGAACAATTTAAATAAGTGGGTATAACATAGAATTGAGAACTGTCATTGGCAATACATGAAATTATTTCTAAATCTCTAACTTTAAAAAATCTAATTTTCTGATTTAACTTGTTTTTAATTCCGTATAAAGCACCACCACTGGGTCTACCGTATTTGTGTTGTTTACTAGCTGGTATCCATTTAAGATTAAATTCAGATAAATGTTTAGCAAAATAAGGAGAACAACTGCTATTATCTACAATATGGGTTTCAAAAAGGAAAAAAACATCATAAGATTTTAAAAAAGAAATGAAAAACAAATCTCCAACTTTTCTGTTAAGGCCTGCAATATTGTAAGACAAAAAATTAATAAAATTTGAAAAAGAATTATCACCATTCGTTAAAAAACTGATATTTTTCCGGCAGACGGGCGATTCTCAAGCTTTATTTGCAATAGATGTTGACTGTTGGTGTCCAACTGTTACTGGAAGCTTCGGTGTCCCAAAAGTGCTGCGAGGGTTCTGCTGTTCCGCGAGAAGTCCATTGATAAATGCAGAGAAGTCCTGACCAGCTAGCTCCTTCAACTTAGATATTCCTGATTGCTCATTATAATTGAGACCAGTAGTATCGTCCCAAGAGAACGTAGTCCCATTGACAATAAGTTTATCTGTCTTAATTACAGATTTAACGCTCTTGTTCATTCGATGAATCTCCCATCGCAAACGAAACAAATTATGCCTGCGTCGGCGTACTTCCAAGGAATAATCTTGTAAAATTTTCCAATCAGTCCCCTTTAAACGAGATGACTGTTTTAAAACAATCCATTTCTCATGATTCCTTAAGAATGAAACTAATATGTGCCTGTACTTCATAGTTTTATTTCCCAGTGGGTGCACATCAACGATTTCCGGTCTTTCTCTAATTTGCATTACATTGAAGAGAAATTCATGCACAATATCCATAAGATTATCTTGATTATTGTATGCAAGCCCTTTTATAATAATGTTATTTTTACGAGATTTATTCTCAAGTATTTCCAATCGCCTAAATAACTGACGCTCATTTTCCTTAACCGCATAAATTTCCATTTTCAAAGTCTCTTTTTCAGTTTTTAAACTTCTGATTTCCTCTCTGAGCAAATTAAAATCTTCCTTTGTTGGAAGAAGCGCCATTTTGTCATCCATCATTTTGCCAAAAGCTTGCAACAGTTCATCTTTCATAGAACTTCCCATTTCGTCAGAATTCTTTTCTGAATTCAGCTTTTTATCAGGATGTGACGAAAGGGATTCAGGAGAGCTCCTAGTTCTCTTTAAAGGTATTCTTCCCTTAGGTGTAGAATTGGCCGTAGATGGAGTACCAATACGTGCCAAAAATTTATCAATTTTCTCTTGGGACATTAATTAATCTAACTGTTCGAAAAATAATATTTTTAAAGAAAAATTTGCTATTTTGAAAAGTTTAATTTCTGTAAAAAATTTCTGTTCATAAAATAATCGACGATATTGAAAAATAAAATAAAAAAAATAAGTCTTTTAATGCGAAATATTTATACTAACTGAGAATAGAATATAAAATAAATTAAATGCTCGTATTGTTACTATTTACTATTGATCTAACGAGACGTCTTGAATAAATCTTAAAAGTTTATAACAAAATAAATAACACTCCCCACCTGAGTGTAGCTCGCAGCTATCCCCTCCAAGTCCACCTATTCGTTGCACACTATAAGTTTATTAACGAAAAATTCAAATATTCATTCACTAATATCTAGGAAACTGTTCGATGAATTTTGTTTAAAATTTAACACACTAAATACCACTCTTGTTATTATATTTAAGCAAAAAATCAAGTTTGAGAACCGAAATAAACCATAAAAATTACGAAAAAAACAGAGAGCCGATGTGACACATACAACGCTTAGAACCAAACCTAATGAAGATAGTTTATTGTTCTTAATTAATTGGCCAGCAAGATAATTTAGTATTTTTCTGTTGGTTTTATTGGCTGACTTCAACATTTCTTCTTTTTTCCCGTCCATTATTTGGTAGTGAGTCCATTAATTAATTAACGAACATAAGTACATAAGCAGACAAAGCAGAAGCTACTTACATAGAACACTAATCTTGCATAGAACAAGGCAAACAAAATACTATAATTCTCTATATTAAGAATTAAATTTAGCGAAGAATCGGTCCATAACAAACAAAACTCCCCAACTTTTTTGCCAACGTTTCGGCAAGTTTATCGCCTTCATCAGGGTGTGGCTCTGCGGGTTGGTTGACTTACAGCAAACTGTAGTTTTTTCCGCAGTATAGCCGCATAGCCAAGCACTGAAGAAGGCAATTAATTTGACGAAACGTTGGCCAAACAAGAAAACGGAATTGTTGCTATTTGTTCTGTGGACCGATTCCTCAAATTGAATCCTTAATACTAATATTTTACGCTCACTAAAAGTTAATACTAATTCATACTATAATTGTCAATAAGCCCTGAAGATGATCTAGTCTAATTGTTACTGAAATTGGGAATCTTTTTTGGGAATCATTGTCTATCAAAAAACTTAATTTTTGTAAGTCGTAATTTTTTTTTTTTTTTGCGTTTATTATGCTACAATCAGCGCGTTGGCGCTATAAGTAACAATGATACAATAGAGTAATAAATGATTAGGTAACGAGTGGAGAAGTTACCCAGTGGTAACACTCCCAAATATTGGATGGTTAGTCACTCTCTTCACTGGAGAGGAGATCACGAGGTCACTGTCTTTTAAGGCGTCTTGTCGGGTTGTCAGGAAGAGTTCTAGAAGAAAGATTTTGAGCTAGAGGATTTATATGAGATTGCAGGCTGAAGTGGAGTTTTCTGTATCGTGTTTTAGCAACTTCGGTGATAAAAGGAATGTTAAGGTCAGTATGTATAGTCCAGGTTGGAGACATAAAAAGGAGCGTGCACAATAGTTCGAGATTGAATCCTTTGGAAATTGGAGCGTTTGGTTGAACCCCACAGCTCTATTCCATACGCCCAGATGGGTTTCAAAATAGAAGTATAAATCGGTCTTTTCTTGTCCAGAAAGAGTTGCGATCTGTCGTCTAAGAGTCTTTTAAGTGGTCGATAGCGTCTGTTCAGTTCTAAGGTAGCGGGCAACGCTCACAACTGGTAGAGGTATTAGGTTATAGATGACTGGAGGAAGAGTAATGCGCCGAAGAGTGAAGGTGATATTTTGAGACTTGCTTTCATTAAGTTTAGTAATTAATCAATATAAATTTTAAAATAAGGCACCACGACTATACACTGTATACACTATACAGTGTATAGTGTATAGTATACACACGTAAAATAAATAAATAAAAAATCTTAAAAACTAAAGCCATTTTGTGACATACTTTGTAATTAATATTAAATATTTCTTAACAAAGTTACGTAAATAATAATCTATTCTGTAGGCCAGTCACTTGAAAACTAAGGGTATGTTTACAACGGAGCTGTGAGTATAGATGATAGCAGACATGATAACTGATAGAGTAAAATATAATCGCTGATTAGTGTGCACAACAGAGCTGTGATACATGCAACATGTCGAGTAGTGAAGAAGAGTTTTTATGTTCACCAGCAACAAAATGGAATATTTTAAAGAAAAAACGCTTTAGAACATATCATGTACATCCCATAAATAAAAAACGAAGTACTTTGGGTGAATTTCACTATTTATATAAGGAACTTAGAAATTATCCGGATCGTTTTTTTGAATATGTGAGGATGGGTCCACCCACATTCGACTATATTTTAGAAAAAATAAGGTCAAAATTAAGAAAACTTTGGAAAAATTGTCATGGAAATCCTATAACCATAGAAGAAAAACTAGTGATTACTCTTAGGTAAGTAATGATTTTATTGGGAAAAAAACAAATAAATACACATGAAAATAAATGTAAGCACGATTTAAAAAGCAAAATATTGTTTAAAAGTAAATAATAAAATAATGAGTAAAGACAGCACTAAATAATTTTTCTACGTCCATTTTGAAGCTCCGATACTGGAGTTCAGCTAGCAGAAAAATGAAAAATTCAATTCTATCATCTATGCTCGTTTATACCAGCGAGTATGAGTCACTAGTCGAAGCTTCGTTGTGCACGCTCACATAAGAATGTACTAGGTTAATCTATAAGCGCTGATGCATCACTGCTATTATCTCCGCTATCATCTATGCTCACAGTTCCGTTGTGAACGTACCCTAATGCGGCACTAATAGCTGAACGGTTAGAGGCGTGGCTCGCCTAACTAAGATTTATCGGAGTTAAGGGTTCGATTCCTGGACTAGGACTTGGATTTTATTTAATGGTTAATATAAGAAATATATAGTAAGTACTTCAGCTAATTGCATCCGCCCAATAAACAGATTGGTTAGTTGTACTTTAAAATAAAGGCATTCCATTACTTTTATTTGACAAACCTTAAAGATCAGCTGATTTAGTGGGGCAATTAGGAGTATTGGAAAAAAGCAAAAAGTGGGTGGAAGCAGAAGCAAAAGTTCGTTTTGTTGGTTTACTCAAGGGTCTAGTTTCATTCAACCAACAACTTAGGCTTTTCTTAGTTTGTTTCATCTTCAATTAATGTTTCAAAATTGAGTTTTTCTTGAGCTAGGGATCTAGGAAAAGATGTATTTGAGGTTCCCTGGACAATGTATGTGTTAAAACTGAATGTCTCAAAAGACTAAAAAAATACGCAGGGAAACTTGTTTTGGATACCGTTTTCAGTTGGGAATGGGAATTAAAGTTTAGAATTCAATTATGGCTCAAATAGCGGCGGCGCCTTTGACAATAAAATAAATTATGGTTTCACTAAAATCCTTTTTTTACCTGGACGTAACCAGGATGTCAAAGAGTAGTTAATTCTTTTCAGGAAACCAACTCCTTGAAGTGAGAGAGATAAAAAAACCAGGTAGGTTTGAGGAAAATACCTTGCAGAATACATAGAATCCACAGCTGGGCCAATGATAACATACAGCATGGAGAAATGGGAGGTTTATAGTTGGTTATATCAAGCATATAAATGTCAGCAGGTGGAGAAGAGAGATGTACAAACTGTTCCAATTTGTTTCATAACATGTACGCTCCTATTCTAGCGCAGCATCTTTTCACGGGCGAGATTCTAGTAAAAAGTCATTCCGTTTCCTGAAGTAATTAAGATGAAAGAAAACGCAGGAGAGATGGTCGCTCTTGGAAAAAAAAAACCATTCAAAATAAAACCATTTACCACGTGCTACCAGCTTTTCTTCCAACTCTTTTGTATAAAAAATCATCGTAGGAAGATGCAGCATCACTTTTGTATGTAAAGTGGGGGAAAAGATAACTTTCAAGTTAGAAATACGAGGGTCGTTTGAAAAGTCCGTGCAAAAATAAAAACTACTTAATTTTTTGAGGTAAACCTTTTTTATTTTTCAACATAGTCTCCTTTTAGGCTTATACACTCCGTCCAACGCTGCTCTAGTTTGTTGATCCCTTCCGAATAATAGGATTTGTCCAAGTTTGAAAAATAGCCATTCGTTTCTGCAATCACCTCCTCGTTTGAATAAAATCTTTTTCCCGCCAGCCATTTCTTCATATTGGGGAACAAATAGTAGTCCGAGGGAGCCAAGTCTGGAGAATAGGGGGGGATGTGAAACGAGTTGGAACCCTATTTCCATTAATTTTGCGACCACAACTGCTGAGGTGTGAGCTGGTGCGTTGTCGTGATGGAAAAGGACTTTTTTGTGGGCCAATCGTGGGCGTTTTTCTAGCAGCTCGGTTTTCAAACGGTCCAATAACGATGAATAATATGCACCTGTAATAGTTTTACCCTTTTCCAGATAGTTGATGAGGATTATTCCTTGCGAATCCCAAAAGACAGTCGCCATAATCTTTTCGGCCGAAGGAACGGTCTTCACCTTTTTTGGCGCAGATTCCCCCTTGGTAACCCATTGTTTAGATTGTTCTTTGGTCTCAGGAGTGTAGTGATGTATCCATGTTTCATCCACAGTGACGAAACGACGCTTAAAGTCCTGCGGATTCTTCTGGAACAGCTGCAAACCGTCCTTGCAACACTTCACACGATTTGAAAATCACTCGACTTCCTCGATTCAAACGAATGCCAAACACAAAGAAATAGACCGATCTGTCTGAAACTTGGTGTGTGTTCTTCCAAGAGATGCTACTAACTAAACATAACCTCGATACGCGCCAGTAGTGCTATCTCTCTGACTTTGCACGGACTTTTCAAACGACCCTCGTATCTTTCTGCTGAAGTTGTAATTGAAAATTTAATTTAAAGAAGAATACAGTTCTCGGTTTTTCAACAAATTTAGATTTGCTAATGAGATAATTATAAAGTAATAAAAGAAAGTTCGCCATGAAGCTTAAAATTGACGAACTGAGGTGACTTTACATCAAAAATTAAAGTAACAGGAAATTCAAATTTATAATTCGTTTGCAAACTTCCGGAAATACTTCGACAGAATGTTAACGATGAAAAAAAAAAAAAATCTCCCAATAAAAAGTACCACCAATTCATTGAATCAATTCCCTCAGTTTTTTAAAAAAAATTCCGGAAAACGGCTCCAAGAATTTTCTTTGTACTTGGTAATTTTATTGCGTAGAACATTTAGATCTAAACATTTTTATTTGAAACTTTCTTTCATGAGAAATCCGATAATAGATATCTTTTAGGAAGAGAAGCTGAGATTGGTTCTTGAAAAACCATTCCAGCTCTATCACCTATAATAATATTAACAAGAATTATATTGAAAAAATAAAATTCCGATAATTAGAGGAAAATCAGTTGGGAAATTTTAAATTTGTATTACAAAGAACAGATTTTTCTCAGGTTTTACGTTGTTTCTCTTGTTTTTTAAAGAAAATTTTTCTCAATATATTCTTTACCTTTTGTAAAAACACACGTAGGACTATCACTTCTAATTGGTGACATTTTTTAATGGAGTCAAATTTAAGCAGGAAACCTCTGATTGGATCAAGTAAAGTTTTCTTCTCATGCTATAACTGAATACTATATATTCCTGTTCTACCAATATATATTTATGTGTATCAAGTCATGAGGGGAGCCAAAGGAATGAAACAGCCGACCAACTAACACTCCATTCATTGGCCCGAAAGCTGTCCTGGGGATCACCAAGTTCGTGCCGCTCTCAGAAAAGATTGAATCTGGAGAGAGCATGAAAAGAACTGGATGAACTGTCCAGGAGACAAACGCAGTAAGTGTATGATGCTTTGGCTGTGTAAACAAGAGAGCCAAAGAGACTCTGTGTTTGAGTAGAAATCAGATTACTCTGATCACAGGCCTTTTCATGGGACTTGGTAGGTTCAGGAAGCAGCCGTACAAGGTGGGATGGTGTGTCAGAAAGAGGAAGAAACGGCATTGTAATCAAATGGTTACGCTATGAAACAAAGGTTTGGCTGTTTAAGACCAAAGGAGATAGAAGCGCAAAAAGAACTATTCGGGAAAGTCCTCAACCTCTTTAGTAGGAGAGGTTTCCTCTACTAGATCCAAAGGGGAGGGCACAATAATCATCAGCGTTTCAGGGACAATAACTCCTGTGACGTCCATAATGTTTTTCCTTTCTACCTTCCACCGCACGCAGTCAAAGAGTGTGTGCTCAGCGTCGTCTCTGGGTGAGTCTCCGTATATACAGGCACCATCAGGGCGTTTTCCCAAGCGGGCTAAGTATGCCATGAAACAACCATGCCTTGTAAGGATTTGGGCCATGCAAAAGTCGACCTGACCGAACTTCCTTGTGGCCCATAGTATTGGATCTGCTATCAATCTGGCCGTCCATCTTCCCCGGCTCTCGTTGGCCCATCGGGCAGTCCACTCCTGTTCTACATGGGCTTTGGCTAATTCTTTAGCAGTCCCTGCATCCACGCCTTCTTCCTTTCTCAATAGATAAGCTTTCTTCCTTGCGGAGGCCATTAGATCTATTGGGGTCATACCTGCCAGAACTAAGTCAGCTGGCTCCGATAATGTCCGATATGCACTGATTACTCTAAGGGCGCCTTTTCTTTGCACTGCAGCTAACATCCTTCTATATTTATCTTTCCTGAGTGCATCTGCCCAGATCTCTCATCTATACAGTACCACAGCTTCTGTTACCGAGATCAGCATACGGCGCTACATGGAGCCGGGCCTCCAATATTCGACATCAGTCGACTTAAATTAGCAGTTATCTTGGCTGCTTTAATCGCTGAGTGCTTCAAGTGCTCACCGAACTTTACTTTACCATCTACAATAATTCCCAGGTACTTCACCTTTCTTTTGGCCCTAATTACATCATCACTAAAAGGCATTGGTCTGCATATACTATTTTTTTTTTTTGTAATGGTCAGTACTTCAGTTTTTTCTACTGCTAGTCTCAGTCCATGTTCTTCCAACCATAGACATGCCTCATCACTAGCCAAAATCGGATCTGTGCGTCTTCCAAGTCTCTAGCCCGTATAACAGCCGCAACATCATCAGCGTATCCCACCAAATAGGTATCTGGCGGCGTACTCATACGAAGGAAACCATCATAGGCTATGTTCCACAAGTCAGGACCCAAAATGGAGCCTTGCGCCGCTCCTCCAAAAATCTTTTTGTTTTTGTTACCTTCTATTGTGTCATAGGTAAGCACTCTGTCTTGCAGATAATTATCAATAATCCGTAAGAGATAATCTGGCAGTTCAAACTCTTGTTCCAGGGACTTCATGATGTCCTTCCATCTCACGGAATTGAAGGCATTTCTCACATCCAGCGAGACCAGTATTGCCAGCTGTAAAAATTGATTATAGTGAGCTTCTAGAGGAGCAGTTGGTATCATCATTCCTTCATTCTCCCGTAAAATATTAACATAACTTTTATGATGCTAAAAGTAATAACACTTTTAGAACCAATTCTAAATTTTAATTGTTAATTTAACTTCTGGCAATAGAAAGTGATGTGCGACTTCCATAACAGAAATGTTTTGATTACATTAACAATAACTGTAATTTCTCACCCCTAAAACAATATTTTAAATTCAAAAAAATCTAACAAGGGGATGAGTAGAAGGAAAATAAAATCTACAAATATAATATTTACCCTAAAAATTGAAAGTACCTCTAGATCATATTTACGCTAAATGAGCAAACTTATTCCTATTGGTTGACTGAGCTAACCGACTAAAATAGTATTTTCATATTATAATAAAAAAAACCTCTTTCAATATTTGCATTTATTGAAAGCACTTCTGACAAACGCTCCTAACAGCGTCGACTCATGACACCTCCTTCTTTTTTATTAAGTTTTTCTCAAGAACATGAATTATTGTCTCGAATTATTCTATTCAAAAAGTAAATTTGTACATTAAATTTAATTGAAACAAATAATTATAAAATGTGAGATTTTGTATTTTTTAAAAGAACGTTCAAGTTTTACGTTTTGCTTTTTATGTTCATTCTTTATTTTACTTTTGAATTCAAATAAAAACAGTGCGATAAATAATAATTGCGTTTAAGTAATAAAAAATCATAATTCAACTACTGCGCCGTCAATTGATCAATAAACCTACAGCTTCTTTGTTGGGATTCTTCGTCAACATTTCTACAAAATTCCTGTTCAAGTATACTAACGATTTTTTTGTTTTTTAAACTTAAACACACACTGAAAACGAATATCCTAGATTAAAATTTATTATTTAAAAACATCCAGCTCAATAAAATATTTAAACTGCAGCCAGTTTACTAAATCTTCTTTACTTAGAAAGGTAAACCAAAAATACAAATACAAAAAATTATCACTGTTCAAACAGTCTAAGGTGAATAAATAATAAAAAAGTTAAGTAGATGCCTATTTTTTAAGACAAGCTTTGCGCGTCCAACTACCAAATTAGGTGCCATGGAGGGAGGCGGAAGCTCATACTTTACTGTAAACAATTCTCATATTAACCATTAAATAAAATCGAAGGCCTAGACCAGGGGAAATCGAATCTACTAAACCAACAATACATCTCAGCGTTGCGGGTCTAGCCTATAACCGCTCGGCTACCGTTGTGCCTCTGATTAAATAACAATAATTATAATTAATAAAATAATTATTAATAATAAATAAAGTGACTCTAAAGATCGATAAGCAATTAACTTAAATCAACAATTTTGCAAACAATAATTAATAATTATTTATAAATGTAATAAACACGTACCTAATAAGAAAAGAAAATAAATATTTTTTATTGATTAAATATTATATTTAATTAACTTTAATCATACTTAATTTAAAAAGCTTTCTATTCAAATATTTATATGATCTTCGATTATTATTTATCAAAAGTATGTTTAAAATTCTGCTAATTAATTGTCAAAAATTACTAATAATTGATTTTTTTTTAATTGAAGTAAAATTCATTACAATATTAAACGCAACTAATCAAACAAATTTACAAATGTTAATCTAATTGCTTTGCCTATTAAAAAAACCCATCTTTTAAACTCAATAAGTATTGCGTGCTATTACGCACAGTACTGACATATTGCGTGTCCTGCATAAGTAAGCTTATATTAAAATGAGACCTGCAAAATCATATCCTTATTTTAAATAAGACGGTATTCTCGACTAAAGCACGACGTGAAATTAAGCTTATGATAGCGAATGATGTAGAAGACTACTCGGCGAACGATCCGAATTGATTCTAATGAATAAAAAGTGACTCTATACAGCCCTACTATCCCAAATCTGGACATATGGTGCAGTTAAGCGCTGCAATCTTAACCGCATCCAATCCACCCACCAATCGAAAATCCTCGGCATCATCATTAACGCAACCTTTCAGGGTTAGCAATCAAACAATCCAGAATGACCTAAAAATTCCTTTTCTTCTTAAACTAGCCAAATCCCGTCACCCTAAATTTCACTCCAAACTATCCCAACATTCAAACCCGCTCAAACCCAGCCTGTCCCAAACTACCCTTCCCTGGAATCCTCTCCAAAGACTAAAACGACGAATTTTAACCCAAACCTTATTGCTCTTTGTTGCTATAAAGTTGAATTTTATGTGAGTTATATTTTTAAGTTACAGTAGGGTTACATACTCAAAAACTAATTTGTAAAAAAACAAAAAAATTTTTGGGCTCAAAGAACCTCAAAAAAAGGATATTTATGGTGATCACACAAAACCGAAAACCTGCAGAATTGTACCTTCTCCTAGTAGAGTAAGAGAAAATACGAGAAAATGTTTTGGAAAAAGGATATTGTTTGAATGTTGAGAAAATTGAAAAAAATAAATAAATAAATAGAATACTTAAAGAAAAACTTAAAGTGCAATTTTGTGATCGTTATCTGTGATGGGAAAACCGGAAACTAAGAGAAAGGTTTTTCTCTATCTTTTCTCTAAAATGAAAAATTAAGAAAAATTGGAAAATACGTGCGAAGTTCAATGAAAGAAACTATTTCCTACAAATAGTTTAATTAGTATAATAACCAAGGAATTTGCATGGCATTTGACTTGGTAATAACCAACTTTTAGAAGAGTTAGGGATACTACCATTCTTTACAAATATATGCACTTTCTCATTCATCACTGGCGCATAGTAAGCCGCCTTGTAATGCCTAAACCTGGACACAGCCATTGATAGAGAGACTGACCTAGGAAGGTAAAGGAAACGGTGGAGTCGCTGGTAAACTAACAAACACCTTCACTAATTAACACATACCAACTCACACACAAAACCACTCTGAAACCACACCTACCCTTAGCTCTATTGTCTCCTCTAGTAAATTCGAAGGAAACTGAGCCTTCTATATAATGCTCTACGAAACCTATAGTGTTATAACCCTCTACTTCGTACTTCAACCCTTAAGAAGCCCCTATCTAATGGCCTCTACCACTTTCCATAAAGGAAATTGAGAGAACTTTCAAGACAATAAATGAAACTTTACTACGTAAAAGATCAAAACTTGATAAAGTTTATTATTATTTGAGTAAAATACTGGGAGAAAGTTTATTTAGTGAAGTTAATTAGACATTAAATAAGCGAGTCTACTTTTGTCTATTAAATACGATTAACAATCCACGGAAAATATAGAAAAAGATATTTAATTTATACCTCAAACGGTAAATTCAATTTTTTCAGGAGCGCTTTACGTCCAACTACCAATTAGGTGTCGTGGACGGAGGCGATTAGCAAACATACTTTACTGTAAATTTCTTTTATTAACCATTAGATAAAAGGTCCAAGGCCTAAGACCGGGAATCGAACCCAGCACCACAATACATACTAGCTTTACAGGTCTTGCCTCTAACCGCTCGGCTACCGTTTGAAAATTACAAAAGATTTGAAAATTTGTCCTTCACAATTGTTTTGGTAAGGATGTATGTCCTCATTAGTGGTTGTTATGATACGGAGGTATGCTCTGTGAGTGGTACATAACACTGTGTGGAGGTTGTACTCTATGGTTAGCTGAGCAAAGCTAAGAAGTTTTTTTTTTTGTGATAGTAAAGAGGGAGACACATTTGAACAGGGGGCACCTTTGAATAGTTTTAATTGTCTACATATGTTGTGGTAGACCTGTTGTATAATTGGCAGAGTTTCCCTTCGTTTTCATTGTTTGTCAAGTCAGAATTGAGGAATGTTATATTTTGCAAGGTGGAAGTAAAATGTTTTGTTGCAGCTTTGGAAGTGTATTGTGAAGATCGTAGTGGACAAGGTGTAAGTATTGTTAGTCCATATTAACATTAGGAATACGTATTTTTAAACATACTATTTACAAAAGTCTATTTGGTTGCAAAAAGTGTTGGATATTATATTTTCTTTTATGGAAGGAGAGAGGCACCACATTTCAACATCACCAGTTAAAATGTGCCCTACCGACCTGAAAGTTTGTGACTTTTTTCTTTGTTTAATCGCAGAGAAGAGGAAAGTGGTCCGAACCTACATTAAGAAGCGCAACAAACCGAATATTTTGTTCAAACTTCCTAAACCCATCACACTTCGGGAGTACAACATCCCGAACTGAGTCATTCTTGATTTTTTGGACTAGATTTCAGTAGTTTAAAAGAGAAAGTAATGTAGTAGTGAGAGAAATAACTGATAGAAGGTAGATTCAGAGTAAAGTAATATCATTTCTTTCTATTTCAAATTGTGTTTAAAGCTACCCCACCATTGGGACAGATATTAACATTTGACACAACATTTTTAAATTAATATGTATGTAAAGTTCCAACTGTTTATTGATATAGATCTGTTAAGAAGACTTGAAAGTTGTAGAAAACAAAATAAAAAGGTTCAATAATACGATTCTGTCACTCTGTAACAGAAAATGTAAATTCTGTTCAAATATGCCCCCCCTCTCCGCTACTGGATTCGATTCCCAGTCTAGGCCTTGGGATATTATTTACTGGTAAATATGAGAAACAAAAAAAAAATACTTTATAATAAAGTATGTTGACTAAACGCCTCCGTTCATGGCACCCTAATTTGGTAGTTGGTCATAAAACCCTGAACTGAAAAAAATAGCCATTAGTCAACTTTAAATAAGCAAAGAGGGAAGCAATAAAGTTTTATTATAAATAGAATGATTCTCAAATAGCCTCCAGGGAATAATCATATTTTATTTGTGCCCCTAACCTAAGCTTCTTTTTTGTATTTTTGTGTGCTTTAAAGTGAGCTTATTTCAAAACTTTTCATTAAACTTTTCAACAGAGTACAGTTTCTCTTCCCAAACATATCTTTCTATTTGTTTTTGTAATATTTCCCTTTACCCTTAACTACGACAATTTGATTTAAATGAACATTATCCACAGAAAAAAAAACAGGCTCCAGAGAGTACTAAATCCTTGTGAAAAGAAAAGGGATTAACAGAAGAATAAATTTACCACCTAGAATATTATAGCACAGCGAGCTAAAGATCGTGGAAAAACAAAGGAAGATCATTAAGGACAAGATGGATGGACGAAAAAGAATAAACAAATATATGATTCACCAATATCAAGGGAAATGATCTGTATGGACTTTGGTATATTTTGTAATTTTTTGTATCTGAAATCACCTGGAGCCCGATGATTGGCAAAATAAGTAGACTTAGCACGTCGCGCATCAACTTTCAAAGGAGGCGGCACCAGGACAGCACATCTAACATGATTATGAAGTGATAAGACGAGATCGTAGCCCCGAACAAAGTGCTGTGGGCTCCAAGGGTAAGTAACAAAGTGCACTATTTTTCGTAGTTAAGTGGAAAAGAGTTACAGGTAAAAGTGAAAAATCAACCTTCCAAAGACTGCCATCAACTCCTCTCAGTCTTGTCATTAATTCATCCAAGTTTCCTAACCTTTCAGCTAGTCAGGCTGAAACATGCATGAAACCATAAAAGTGCAAGTCCCCGCTGAAAGAAAGACACTATGTACAAATAACCCTAAGTACACAATTTTATGGATCCCCATAATTTAAGAATTAGAAAAGTTATTTATGAAGGTGGATTTTCTAATGACAAAACAATTATTTCACAAGCCTTGTAACACATCTTTTACTTATTAGTTTAGGATAATGAAATAATATTTATATTTTGATTCGGCGTCACCAGAGAAACTGACTGTGGCGAACGAATCTGTCAAACTGGGTACTACCCCCAAATTATTAGAGACGATTAATTTTTCACTCTTTTTCTCCTGCTGTTATCAAAAACTGCTTCAATCATATTCTTATAACTTCGTAGGTAAGCAAATACGAATTATCCTTAACAACATTTCTCCATCGGAATCCTTGTTTACTGGGAGGGCAAATTAAGAACGAACGGGAGGCAAGGTTCCCCCTTTAGTTCGGTCTAATGAGCAGTATAATCTTGTTGGTGGTAGTTTCAGACATTCAGAATTTTTGAAAAAGAACAAAAACTAGAATTTCGAGAATGGTAAGTCTTGTAATATTTTTTACTTTAATATTAACCAATCCTCTTTCTTGTACAGATCTGGTGCGCTACCTTGGGCTCTTTATAGTCAAAAGACTCACGTGGAACCCACATACTATACTTAAAAGAAAAGCAATGACGAAACGTGCGAAACTACTTTACAGACTAGGGGCCGTACTTAAATTACGTAACGAACGCAAGGGGGGAGGGGGGTAAGGCTCGATTGTTACCATTCGTTATGGTTCGGGGGAGGGGGTTTTTTAATGCTTGTACGTAATTTTTCCAATTGAATCTATAATTTTTTGGTCATTAATGGAAAAATACTAACGATATTTTTCGCGCCAAATTCTACTATAGCCAACCTTCATACATCTTGAAACTAGCGCTATACGGTAGTTATTGGTATTATATCATTTAACTTATGGTACAAGTTTATAAGGTCGGTAAAAAAGTGAGGAGGTAAAAAGGATTGCATACCAGTAGTTAAAAATATTGGAGACTGGCTTAACACTCCATGGACTGATGATATTATGTAGCTAAAATCAACTACTCAAGTTGAAAACGATATTATCAAGTTGTAAACGTATTTATATTTTGCAAAATTTTAACAAATTAATACGTCAAGAAAAAATAATATATATGAATAGTTATAAGAGAAAAATATTTTGAGTTACTTTATTAAAAAAATTTATGTAATAACTTATATTCCTTTTAAGATATTGAAAAAATACATTGCTAAGTGATAATGTAATTAAATAAGTAATAAATAAAAAATATATGTTTGATTTTAATTAAATACTATGCAATGACGATATTCCATAACAAAAAATTACGTACATTTGGCTAGGGGGGGAGGGGAGGTTGACATTTTGTTACGATCTGTTACATCGGGGGGGGGGGGAGGGATTAAAAAGCTCTTTAAATTGCGTTACGTAATTTAAGTACGGCCCCCTACTTGGACGACGCTCCAATATACAGTACTATTTTCAAAACTATGTGAACCTTGGACTACAGCTGTGGAGTTCAGCCAAACCTACAAACATACGGACAGGACATTTCAGTCTAAACTACTCCGACAGATAGCTGACGCTCCTTTCTACGGTGACTAACTTCAATCTTCACACCGACCTCAACATTCCCTTCAAAGACCAACTAGCTAAGACTAAATATAAAAAATTCCATACTGCTCTCTCGACTAGCTCTAATCCTCTTGTACTGTCTCTCGCTTCCTCTGACATCCCTAATACTTCTCGCCAGTGGCCCCGCGACTTCCTTGTAGGCTGAAGGTCTAAAAACCATATCCTGTAGAAAGTGCTACCACTGGGTGGTTTCTTTCCTCCTGCCTTTCACGCATCCATTTATCCTTCATTCTCCCTATTTACTCATTGTATACTATATTATACAGATTGTAAATAACAAAATAAATTAATAAAAAAAAAAAAAAAAATACAAAAAATAAACCATTTTACAAAAAAAAAAACTATAATCTAAAGTCATAAATTACTTTTTGGTATCTTCGTTTGCTTTTAAAATATTTTTGTTTAATTATTATTAGAGCACCTTCCTCATCACGTGATTAGCTTTGGCAACACGTGGAGAATACTTTAAAGAAAAAGTTTGTCAGTAAAGAGCCAATTTCGTGATAAACAGAAAAGTTTTCTAAATGTAACGCCCATTTTTAAATGTAACGTCTAACTACTAATTAGGTGTCATTGACGAAGGCGGAAGCTAATACTGAAGTATTAACAGTTTGAATAACAGATAAACAAAAATAGTTTCGAACCGCGGAACTCCTATTCATAATTCCACGCTTTATAACCACTGTTCCATCTAAAACCTACCAGTAAAACCCGCCTCAATTTCATGATAAATAAGGTTTCCAAAAAGAGGGAGATTTAATGATGAATAAACTGAATCTTTTAGAAAGAGTATAAATATTCTATGCCAACTGTAACTGATGGGTGATATGTGTATATGCAGCTGATTTATTTATTAAAATAAGTCAGAAGGAAGTGGTGTCCTGGTCTACAGAGAAGGCTGCTGGGTCAGTGTTAACTTAATGTTGAGCCAAGTTTCGTTAATTTCTAAATAATATTACCCGGCGGGATTTCGCATGTTCCGGCTACACCTACATACATGCACTAAAGGTTTAGTACCAAGGAGGTGTGGGGGAGAAGGAATCTAGTACCCCATTATCTGGGCTCCCCCATAAAACCGGACTAATGTGAATATGTAGGGCAATGTAGGTGACTTAACTCAGTAAAGGGAGGAGAGTTCTGAATACAAGAGGATGGTGAACAAGGCTAGTGGCAGAGAGCTAGGTTCTCATTTCGCCGCAGTCCAGATGGTGAAAACAGAGCTGCACTCTCTTGGCGGCTGGTTACACGGGCTATGCTGACCGTGATTAATATGCATCGGTCCCTGGTGGGATATCCCCAGACCCTATTTTCCAAGACCTAGCGATCCTCCAGTAATCCTCAAAGTACAATATCATGACCCTCCAAAATGCAATACTATTCTCCTCAGAGCACTATTATGCTACCATGGGCCAAGTACTGTATTAAACTTTCATATCCTCTTACAGCCGGAGTGTTACTTCGTACTATCCAGGAGTTGCGAGTTGGTGTTGCCCATCTTCAACCACACAGAAGCATAGTTTTTCCCAGAAGGTACTAACTTTGCATAGAAAGATATGAACATTTTATTAATCCATGAATAATTCTAGCATCTATCAAATTGTTCGCACTAGCTAAATTTCCGATTGGAGACCTTTCTGAATGATTCCCCTTCTTGAAATTCTTTAAGGACGGAAGATTGGGTTAAACAATTCCGTACTGCAAACAAATGAATTGATACTGTTCATTGTAGAGGCAAAAATGAGGCGCCACGGTAGCCGAGCGGTTAGAGGCGAGACCTGCTAAGCTAATATGTACTGTGTGTGGTACTGGGTTCGATACCCGGTCTTAGGCCTTGGTTTTTATTTAATGGTTAATATGAGTAATTTACAGTAAAGTTAATTAGCTAGTTGCCTCCGTCCACGTCACCTAATTCGGTAGTTGGACGTAAAGCCCGCCTGAAAAAATAGGCGATTACTTTACTTTACTTAGAGGCAAAAATTAATAAGGATCACTTAATTTCAGAAATGATGCAGACCTCTAAGGAAATGAGGGGAGAAAGTACTCTATTAGGCAACACCACGGCAGTCTTAATTAAGAGCGGCAATCTTCAAATTCAGCTTCCAAATATTTGGGGACTATAAGAGTCTTAATGAACACCTGACCATACACAGCAGGCTCTGCCTATTGGGTCTATGGTGGTTTCGTGTAACTAAGGGGTCCCATCCACGTTCTTTGGCTACTGCAAGGTTATGACGAACTGGACGTTGAAACGGGCCTTCAGCTAGATGGATGAGTGAAGGTGTTCCTCTAAAAATTCATTTCAGTATAATGTACGGTTTTGCGTCAAACATATAATAAAAGTGATTTAAATATGTAATCCTTTTGACCACAAATCAAAATCTAAATGAACCCACCTTATTCAATGAAATATTTACTTCTATATAATTGTTATACTATTTTCGATAACACTCTCTTTCTCATAGCGTTGGTGTTGGTTTACAACTATTTTGTTTTTGCCAATTTGTTCAGTACAATTCGATTAAAGGTACTTTTAGGATACGACATGGCAATTCTTTCCACTAAAGTAAAATTTCAGAATAATCTTCAACTTTGTAAGTTTCAGATAATTATAAAGAACCGTTAAATGTCTTGATTAAATTCTAAGTCTAAAGAAAATTTCCAAAATTTTGTTATATACCACATTACTTAATGGACTTCTCAATTTTCTGATAAATACATCACGTTTTCTTTTTGTTCGAAAATTTATTTTAAATTTTCTCTTCATCCTTCCAGCCACCTATTTCCTCATTTTGAAATCTTACTTGACTGACAGACATTTTAGAGTGAAGGTAGGAACTATTCTTTCTCCATTCAGCCATGCTGACGCTGGAGTTCCGCAAGGCAGCATACTAGGCCCCATTCTGTACACAATCTACTCCTCAGACATACCTACTCATCCTCAAACTACTCTTCTCACCTATGCTGACGATACTGCCATCTTATCTACTGACAAAGACCCAATAATAGCTCATAGAAACCTTCAGACTCACCTCACCTCCTTAGAAAATTGGTTCAAAAAATGGGCTGTCAAACTGAACGAAACTAAATCTCAAAATATCACCTTCACTCTTCGACGCATCACTCTTCCTCCTGTCTTTTACAATCTTATTCCTTTACCTGCTGTCAACGTAGTCCGCTACCTTGGGCTTTACCTTGACAGAAGACTCACATGGAACCCTCATACTCGACTTAAGAGAACAGAACTTAACAGACGCTTCCGACAACTGAAAAGACTACTCAACAACAGATCAAAACTCACTCTGGACAACAAAAGACTAATATATGTAAGTATACTAAAGCCAGTCTGGGCTTACGGCATCGAACTGTGGGGTTCAACCAAACGCTCAAATCTGCAAAGAATCCAGTCCTTGCAATCTAAAATTCTTCGCTCTATAGTAAACGCTCCTTTCTACGTCACCAATCAAACCATTCACACAGACTTCAACATTCCTTTCGTCACACAAGTTGCAAAAACACGATACAGAAAATTCCATCTTAACATTCAAACACATCACAATCCACTGGTACAACATCTATCTTCAAGAACATTTCCAGACAACACTTCCAGACGTCTTAAAAGACAGTGGCCTCGCGATCTCCTCTCTGATGAAGAGAGTCAGTAGAAAGTAAATTGTTTTTTGGAGTGTTACCGCTGGGTAACTTCTCCACTCTTTTATTCTGTTATTTATAGTTATCATTGTTGCTTATAACGCAAAATGCGTTGATTGTAACTAAATAAATGATTAAAAAAAAAAAAAAAAAAATTTTCTCTTAACTTTGTATTTTTTTTTTTTTTTTTTAAATCTTTTATTGCAATTTACCACTGCAACAGTTGTTGCAACAAGCAAATACGGTGAAAGAGAAAAGAAATAACGGGAAATCATGATTGGAGAAGGCACCCAGTGGTGTCACTCCAGTAACGTGCTTAAGATAAGAGAAGATCACGAGGCCATCTTCTCTTCAATCTCCTTAGAGGATTACCTGGTAATGTGGAGGAAGATAGATGTTCTATGAGAGGGTTAGGATGAGCTGCTGTAGAGGAATGAAGTTTGAAGAAACGAGTGTTAGCAAGATCTGTAATGAAAGGAATTTTGAGGTCATTATGGATAGTGAGGTTAGATACATAGAACGGAGCGTTAAGAAGTTTTCGAAGTATTTTTGACTGTAATGTCTGGAGGCGTAGTGAGTTGGAACGCTTAGTCGATCCCCATACTTCGATGCCGTATGACCAAATGGGTCGCAGTAACATTAGATATAAGAGTCTTTTGTTATGTAGGTTAAGTTTCGAACGTTTGTCAAGTAGTCTGGCGAGAAGTTTGTAGCGTTGGTTAGTTTCTTGTCTTTTCAGTCTAGTATGGGGATTCCATGTCAGCCGTTTGTCTAGGTGCAGTCCAAGGTAACGTACTTTGTCCACAGCTGGTATAGGAGTTTGGTTCAAGATGACAGGAGGTAGGATTTTCCGTCTGAGAGAACTTTGTATTAATATAAAAATTCTGGTTTTGGTTATTTTGAGTGAGGGGTTAAAATTTTTCTCTGAGTCAACAACTCGAGAATTTGAGTAAGGCAAAAAAAACCTAGTGATTTTTTTAGTTTTTACAAAAAAATTAACCAAACTATTTAAAGGTAATCATTCTAAAAATGTGAACGACTTCAAACTAAAAGCATTAACATAAATAACTAGGCCATACACCTGATAGCTGGTAATTTATTATTACACTGTCAGGAAAGGAAAGTGTTAAAGTTGTTCGGGTGTAACTTGATAAGAAATGATAACCATGGACAGAACTAGGATTTTGACAGCAGACCGAGGGCAACAAACTCAGATATAAAGGTAAAGATAAAAGGGGTATACAAACGTCAAAGGTAGCGATCTAGAATCTTAAACGTGATATTTTTCATTTCATTGTATTTTTTTATTGGTCCTAGTTTCTCCTCACAAACGATAATTTTGCCATTGATTAAGAAAAATTATCATCTTTTTGATCTGTTAAGTGAATTTTTTTACAGATTATTTATTATAAATTACAAAAACCAATATTGGGCAACACAACATGTAAAAACTAAAATAAAAATTGCGAACGCATATTACAAATTATAATTCCGCAAAGAAATTATCAACACTTCCGTTAATATGATTTGGGAAACCGAAATTATAATTTAATCCATTTTTACTTTTATTTAACGGTTAGTGATGGCGTTTTTGTCGAATTTTAGGTATCGAGAAAGTCACCAGAAAAGAGTAATATGATCATTTCCTTCTTACAATCACAATAAACAGAACACAGAAATTCCGAGTTAATTGCAATTTTAAATACAGCATTGCAGTAAGATTTAGGTGAGAAGATTTACATAGAAATAAACACACTAACAGATCAATTGATGAGAAAAACTAATTTATCCCTTACAAAGAGAACATCAATAACGGAAATTACAGGTGAGCCACAAAATAGTTAAGACTAAAAAAAGGCGCCACGGTAGCCGAGCGGGTTAAGAGGCGAGACCTGTAAAGCTAATATGCATTGTGGTACTGGGTTCGATTCCCGGTCTTTAGTCCTTAGATTTTATTTAATGTTTAAATGAGAAATAGTAAAGTACGTTTACTAGTCGCCTCCGTCCACGACACCTAGTAAATGGTAGTTGGACGTTAAGCCCCGCCTGAAAAAATAGGCGATTACTTTACTTTTTTTACTTTTAGTAGACTAAAAAGGAAGTAAAAAAATGTACGAATAAAATACCTAAGTGGTCTTAGTCTATTTGTGTTTTTTAGTATTAACCAAAATAATTACAGTAGCTGCACTTATTTACAATTTCTCTTAAGACTAAAAAAATGTTTATACAAACATACTTTTATCATTTAGTAGCACGAAATATTAAATGTATTCCGATGGAGAGTTCGGGGGATGTGGTCCCTTTTTTAGTTTCGTGTTTAAAATGTATTTCCCAAAGATTTATATATTATATTCAAATATATAACATAGAATATTTACCTTTCACTGTTTTTTTTGCCAGCATTTTTATAAAACAAATTATATGCATGACTGCATAATAAATAAAATTCATATCTTTATTATATGCAAATTTATTTGTTAGTTTATTTAAAAAACACGAACATATCAGCAAATGAAAATCAAGAGTAACGGAATTTTTTCCCTCTAGTATTTGAGGCCAAGAATTCTACTTTAAAACAGTCGAATTGTTTAATTTCCTAATTTTTAACATACTTATACGCAAAAATTAAAAAATTAAGCATCGATTTCTATTATTATTTCTTTTTTTTAATCTTTTATTGCAATTTACCACTGCAACAGTTGTTGCAACAAGCAAATACGGTGAAAGAGAAAAGAAATAAAAGGAAATCATGAGTGGAGAAGGCACCCAGTGGTGCCACTCCAGTAACGTGCTTAAGATAAGAGAAGATCACGAGGCCATCTTCTCTTCAATCTCCTTAGAGGATTACCTGGTAATGTGGAAGGAAGATAGGTGTTCTATGAGAGGGTTAGGATGAGCTGCTGTAGAGGAATGAAATTTGAAGAAACGAGTGTTAGCAAGATCTGTAATGAAAGCAATTTTGAGGTCATTATGGATAGTGAGGTTAGATACATAGAATTAAGAAGTTTTCGAAGTATTTTTGACTGTAATGCCTGGAGGCGTAGTGAGTTGGACCGCTTAGTCGATCCCCATACTTCGATGCCGTATGACCAAATGGGTCGCAGTAACATTAGATATAAGAGTCTTTTGTTATGTAGGTTAAGTTTCGAACGTTTGTCAAGTAGTCTGGCGAGAAGTTTTGTAGCGTTGGTTAGTTTCTTGTCTTTTCAGTCTAGTATGGGGATTCCATGTCAACCGTTTGTCTAGGTGCAGTCCAAGGTAGCGTACTTTGTCCACAGCTGGTATAGGAGTTTGGTTCATGATGACAGGAGGTAGGATTTTCCGTCTGAGAGTAAATACTATAAACTTAGACTTCGTAACGTTGGTTTTGATTCTCCATTTGTAAAGCCAGTCCTGTAAGTGGTTGATGTGTGTTTGTAGAGTTCGTGTAGCGATAAGGGGATCGGAATGTGAAGATAAGATGGCAGTATCGTCAGCAAAGGTGGAGAGGATAGTATTTGGATGTTGA
The DNA here is from genome assembly GCF_049639745.1 of Rhodnius prolixus. Lineage (NCBI taxonomy): Eukaryota > Metazoa > Arthropoda > Insecta > Hemiptera > Reduviidae > Rhodnius > Rhodnius prolixus. The sequence goes on along the minus strand of NW_027411634.1, from coordinate 9,994,515 downwards.
GGTACGTCTGCTGCATACAAGGAGTAAAGAATAGGACCTAGGACACTACCCTGAGGAACACCAGCTCGAGCTAGACGGATATCAGAGTCTGCTGCTCCACAGTTTTTAAATTAATAAATTTTATTATCAAATAATTTTCTTTATAAATTATTATTTTTTCTTTAGAAATATGTATGCGACGAAACGAGTACATTATTCTGAAGTTTTAATTTAAGTGAGTTTTATAAATTTTTTAGTTAACTTAGGGGGGGATCAAAATTTCGAAGAGAAATGCTTCGCGGAAAAGATTCAAAAAGGAAATTGTACGGGAAAAATTGCGCTAGAAACCACTTTGTTTGGACTCCGAGGACCACAAAACGGAGATATTTACGAAGAAATTCGAGAAAAATCAGCACGGAATACGATATATTCTCATACCATAGTTGGAGAAAAAGAAAAAGTAAAAAATAAAAAGTAATTTTAAAGCACCAAATATAAATTTATATTTGAAATAGTGAAATTTAAACTGTATGTCAACATTTGCATATCGCACAGATTGTACAGCTTCACAATATTATTGTTTCTTCGTCACTGAACATAATCAAAACAGTTTACTTACAAAAACAATTGAAGCCATTTGATCAAAACTGCAACTTCACTTACCTGAGAACAGAATTAACACAATTAATCTAAAAAAAACATATTATGCTATACATTATAAATTAGATAAATAGAAAACAAAATACAGTCGACTCTCGATAAATCGAAATCCAAGGGACTACAAGAAAAATTCGAATTATCGAGACTTCGAATTATCAAGAAGGGGAAAAAAAAATCGAATTATTAAGAGTTTTTATTATGTATATATGTATGTACATACGTATATTGAAAATACCTATGAGCTTACCTAAGTTTTAGACATATATAGCCTCAAGTAAAAAAGTAAAAATAATGAAAACGACAAAAAAGAACAAAAAAATTACATATGTATTAACATTTCAATAAATAATAATATACATATGTACCTAATTAAAAAAATGAAGAACAGTTTTTTGCTACAATGTGGCTTGACTTAGTCAGTGACTTAGAATTGTAGAAAGCGTTGATGGTGGAATATTGAAAGTTTTGGCGATTTCTTTTTTTTTTCGAACCACTTTCCACGGCCACGATACTGTTTTCTTTGTCGGACACAGAAGGGAGAACTGGAAAGTTAAACTGGGCTGAAAGGAGGGAAACATTACGCAGGAAATGAACAATAAACGGAAAATGAGAAGTAAACATTACTAGGGAAAATTCGAATTATAAAGAGGGGCATGCGGCCTCGTTCGAATTACAGAGCCTTCTCCTCCCCCTGTTGTTAAGAAAAGGATTTCGAATAATCGAGCATATCTAAATACACTGAATTTTTTCGATTTACCGAAGTTAGCAGCTGTAGAGTTCGAATTATCGAAAAATTCGAATTATAGAGTCGACTGTACTAAATAAAAGATTCATGCCTCATATAAGATCAGCGATAAATATATCTGAAAATCCAATTCTCTATGGGATCAGCTTTGATAATTCACCCAAAAAACCACACCACAAATGAAAGTACTAAACCCAATAAACATTGAAATAATGCGAACTTTATATTATTCTATCCAGGGAGTCAGTAAATTTACTGTAGGTTAACTGTAAGAGCTTATAATACATATAAGCAAACCGCATTTTCCCCTGGAGCGCATTAGTCAGCTAAACAGTCATCAGATGACTTCCGTTATTGGCCACATCGTTTCCGCTGATATCTCAAAATGAAAGATTACCCAGTTGTTTAGCTCGGATATTTTAAATATCTAATAATATGCTACTCATAATAATAATATGCTACACTTTTGATTAATGCTAAATGGCTTTGTAAGAAAAGTTTTGTTATGAATGAATCTTCATCAATCTGCAGAGTTACATTTCTGCTGAAAGATACCCTTTAAAAGAAACAAAGTGAAAGACGATTTTCAGTAAAAATCTGTGACGTTAAAGAGCAAAAACAAAGTATGACGCAGATGGAAAATAGAAAAGTCTTGACGAATTTTTACTAGAAAATAATCTTTTAAATGCATCGTAGAGCTGTAAAGTAAAAGTAAAGTAATCGCCTATTTTTTCAGGCGGGGCTTAACATCCAACTACCAATTAGGTGTCGTGGTCGGAGGCGACTAGCAAACACACTTTACTGTAAATTTCTTTTATTAACCATTAAATAAAATCCAAGGCCTAAGACCGGGGAATCGAACCCAATACCACAAATACATATTAGCTTTGGAGGTCTCGCCCCTAACCGCTCGGCTACCGTGGCGCCCAAGTATGTAGGCAATAAATGTAAATAGAAAAAAGAAATTAGGAGCTGTTTTTTCGAGAAAAACCTGGAAAAATGAAACATTGTTTCAGTTAAGTGGTATTTGATTGGTCAAAATCTTAATTGTGTCTCTCTAAGGCTTAGGTGGTACCTGATTTCAACTTTTGACGCTTAATTTAAACTGCAAGTCTATTTCCTTCAACTGCAACTTTTTGTGCAACAATCCAGATCTAATAGATTTTGGAGAAGAAAGCTGCTGTAAATTGAATAGAACAGGTCATTTTTCAGAAATTGTTCTTGTTACTGTTGTTACTTAGTTTTTGTAAACAACGTAGCGCCTAAAAACTCGAGGGCCAATTTTCATTCGATTCGCAATATCATGTAGATGGGCCTTTTGGGGGTCTCGACGTTGTACATCTAATGGGCGAGGAGTTAGCCCCATGTATCTGAGGTCCCCCCTTTAAAACTGTTACAGCTAATAACTGTAAATCTTAGTTTTTAGTTTAAACTAAGTAAAGAATATATTTTTAATTTCATATTTGTATTTTTTTTTTTAGATAAAAGACTTTCTTCTTCTTCGTCTTAAGTTAAAGCGTAGTAAGAGAGCTAGAAACCAATTTGTATAAACCAATTTGTATGACTCAGGGACGACCAAACGGAAAATCTGCGCGATTATCAATACCTTCTTTCAATTAGTAAAGTAAGAAAAAGTAAAAAATAAAAAAAAAGAAATGTATAATCAGTTTTATTCGTTTTTTAGATTCTAATTATTAATAGGTACATTACAGGATCACTTTTACTGAGAAATGGCTCTAAATAATGTAGCCTAATTGGAAAAAAGCTGTAAAAAAAGTAGCAATTAAAAAGCAATAAAGAATTCTGTGAAAGATCTTTGTCAAATGGAATGCCTGAATATAAGATGAATAGGGTTTGCAAAGTGTGTGAAAAAAGTATTGTACTTGGACACGAGGATCATGGTTCAAGACACGTGTATTGTTAGAGGGCACCAGAGAAACATCGAAGCTTCAATGCACGTGTCTTCTGTCTGTCTCTCACTCACTCTCTCTCTCTCTCTCTCTCTATATATATATATATATATACATACAAAGAAGAGGGTATTCAAGCATACAAATAAAGCTCCACTTGTCTGTCTTTAGTACCAACCCCTTTGAGGAGTGTCTGGTATTTGGTAGTTGGCAGTACTGCTTTCGATAGACTGTCCACAGTTTATTTTATCTCACACTACCACAGGAACACACATCTTAAACACAAAGGCTCTTGCACACATGTACTTTGACACACAAACTCCTCAAGGCGTCATCTGTACACTGCAAACTATTGTTAGCCTATTCAGGGCCAATAGTCCTTCATAAATTAGAGATATTTACATTTATTTAAACGGTATTGCTTGCGTATTTCCTTCTATTTACTAATTTTTCCACCTTTTTTTTGTTTTTCAATTTAAGGCGCGTCAATATCTGAGGTTGTGGTGCGCCCGGAGGTCTTTTTATCAGTGCCCTGCCGGCTGCTAGACAGTTTTATTTCGTTACAACACTGTAAAACTGTAGCTCTTAAGAAGAGAAAATCTAAGGGCCTTCAGCTGGATTCGAACCCAGGATCTCCGCGTCAGTATCCAGGATACGCTAACCACTCAGTCAATCCTTTCCCTTAATTTCTTTTGGGGCAGGAAAACCATTAAGATTATTTCCAATTTTCGACTTCCACGTTTTTACAGGTGATATCCGTTTTGATTTAACCTGGGCCTGAAGAAAGTGGTTATTAGTATAGGCTCGCAGGCCGATCTTGTATCGACATGTCCACTTCTGGGGACGGATTGTGCCGTGGGCTACCACTATTAGGTATCTCGGAGTATAGTAGATCGTGGGCTGACCTTTAGCCCCACATAAAGGACAAAGGTAAGGCAGCCATTCGAGTACTATTCCCGCTGTTCTGCAGGGACTCTAAACTGTCCCCAGAGAATAAACATCGCCTCGCTGCAAATAATCCAAAATAAATTCCACAGGCTTGTGACCACTTCTGCCCGCTACACACGTATTATAGACTTACACTCCAACACCAACATGGACTATGTAGAACACTACATCAAGTACCTACCTCGTTACTGGTTTTTTCAGCAAATGCGAATCCAGTCACAACCACCTCTGCAGACGAATAGGTGACTATAATGTGGACACGGTGGTTTATTCTTAATATATCCACCATTATAAATGCATAAAAAAGTGAACCATTTGATAGAGTTCAATCTGATTCCTATTTAGCTATGCAGTGCTAATTGCATGACGCTTTGAAGTGAAGATTGCAAACAGTCCTACGAGGTTTTCCTTAATCTAACCTGTAAGCATAAATAGACACATGCGTAAATTCCCGTTGTATCTATGCTTTATGTAGGAAATCAGAGGTGAAATTAGCTTTTGTGTATGCTTAGCAAGTTTTGGGTGTATGTATGTATGTAAGAGTGTAGCAGCACCACTAGTCCTATAGTTTATTGGAGGAACAAAGCACCGGAAGTGGGCGGATACACACAGGATGAGGAAGGTATGTCTGTGACAAAGCCAAAAGGATACAATCTAAACCACAAACACTAAAACACATAACTGCATAAACACAAATACACAAAAAAAACTTACAACATGTGCACGCACTTGCCCAGCCCACTTATAAAATATCCCATAAAAGGTAAGAAAAAGTACCAAAGTACTTTCGTCTCCTGGGATGTTTACAATTTCTACACACGTTCACAGTCAAATATAGGAGGCATGGTACAATCGACGCTTTGCAATACCCACAGAAGATTGCTTACATCAAATCTACTTAATCTACGCCATAACAATGCTTAACTTTTAAGGTACCAACTAAAAACTAAAGTACCACTTCTGGGATAACAATAGAAAAAATGGGAGTAAATATTTAATGCGTGCAAAGAAAATTAGGTTAGCTGACAGCCAGAGTGTCTGCAATAAAGGTAACTCAATATTTCTATAATTAACGCTTCCAAGCTATTAATTATTACCTGATATTTTAAATTATCTGTGTAAAAGAAAACTATACTAAAAAATGCCCTAACTTATAAAGTGGTTCCCTCTTTATTTTTAACCATAATTGTGCCTTTTATAAAAAAACAAAAAAAAATGTGATAAAAATTACACTGCCGGAAGTAAAGTGAACAATAATATAACAATAGAGTAAAAATGAAGAAAACAAAATGATAAAAATATAACGATAGACGCGATTCAGTAAGCATTGTATAGAAATGAGGACAATGAACTTAAAAAGTACCTTACCTAAAACCGGAAGTTCTACGCGGTCTACATACATTCAAGATTAGACAGTTAAAGAAACAAAATGAAAGGTAAAAATATACATAAAAAAGTTAAACAAGAATAATAATTAATAATTCGTTGCTGAATGTATGAAGGAAAATAATTATAAGGTTTAAATAATAACGGTGTTTTTTTTTTTAAAGTAATTACGTTTAAGTAAAATAAAGGCTCAAATATACACTCAGGAAAATTGCATTAACGTTAAATAGAATAAAATAACTTGGCGAGAAAAGTATTCGGTGTGAACTAGAGCACAATTTATCTTCATTGCGAATACTGAAGCACTGAAACTCTGAGCCAGCAGCGACATACTGAAAAATTAGTTTTATTTACAGTAGCAAAATGTTTTCACTTCCATGATTATGGGCAGCTTTTACAAATTTTATTTATAAACGACAGCCAATGTCTACAAAGTGACTTACTACAAGGCGTTTCATGAATGTAAAGTAGAAATAATAAGATCTTATTGCTTATGAGTAGATTGTTCTTACAACAGATTTATTAAGACATCGTCTATGGATAGAACAAAGGCAGAGAATTAAGGATTGAGACTAGAAAATGAGGTTCAGTTCATTGTAGACAAACAGGGTGAATGCGGAGGAGAGGTCGAAACTTCAGGAGGTGATTCAGCAGCTCAAATGCAACAGAAACTATGGCCCGATTCTCAATAGTGTTCAAGATATATACTTGTATATATATTTTTTTAAAATTTATTTTGTAATTTACAATCTGTATAAATATATACAATAAGTAAATAGGAGGTGAATGAGATGAACTGGAGCGGGAAGAGCAGGAGAAGAGAAGCTACCCAGCGGTAGCACTCTCTATAGGAGAGAGAAGAATGTGAGGAGGAGAATATGAGTAGGAGCTGTAGAGGCTGAGGCTCCGGTACTTCATGGACCGTTATAGCCCTTGAGTGAGTGAGTGAGAGGAGAGATTTAGTTCTTCAGACTGTAAGGAAGTCGCGGGACCACTGGCGATTCAGTCTGCGAGGAGTATTAGGTGAGCCTGATATAGTAGCCACTATAAAGCCTGGTAGACTATGATGGCTGGGACATTTGCACCGAATGGAGGAGACGAGAGGTCCCAGGAAAGCTTTATATGGACACCCTGGTGGAAAAAGGCCGAGGGGTAGGCCTCGACTAGAATGGATTTGGAAGCCCTTGGTCATCAGAGATGGAGGACGTCGGCAAGGAATAGAGAGAGGTTGAAGCTGTAGTGGCTGAGGCTCGGGTCCTTCATGGACCGTTATAGCCCTTGAGTGAGTGAGTGAGAGGAGAGATTTAGTTCTTCAGACTGTAAGGAAGTCGCGGGACCACTGGCGATTCAGTCTGCGATGTGTTTTAGGGATGTCAGAGGTGGCGAGACTCTGTACAAGAGGATTTAAGCAAGTAGAGGGAGCAGTATGGAATTTTTGATATTTAGTATTTTTGATATTTATTTTTGGTATTTGTCCTAACATATATTATACAGAAAATTTGGGATTTTTATCTTTTTTAGAAAAAGAGGAAAAAAAATTGTCAAAGTTTGGGTGCTTTTCAACGTTACTCTTTGTCGTGCCCTTTTTAACGATCAACCCCAATACAACTGTCCTACAGGACCGTTATATATTTCAACGCCAATCGGTTTGTCATCAATAGCCCTTTTCTTGACAGGTAATTTCTGGTATTCAGGACGTTTACGAAAACAGTATTGTCTTCGGTATATGATTTTTAACCAATACTAAATAGATATTTTAAAATTAACGAATATGATTCTCTGCAATCTAGCATTTCTTGTCGTTTTCATACCCGAATCTTTTGTAGCTACCGATTATTTGTATCTATGAAGTTATTTGGTAGTCACTATTTTCTGTTTAGGTACAAAACAATGAAATATAATATAAGAGAAGGAACCACGACTGTCGTTTACGTTCAAAAAACTCTTAAGAAGATTAAATGTAATTATGAATATGATATTGATAAGTTTAATTAAACCGAGCAATGAAACCTTTAAATATCTTACACTAGAGCTGATACAGCACAGCTTCCAAAGGACTGAGAATACCTATGCAGGATAATAATTACCAGGAGGGTGAGTGAGAAGCTCTAGTAAGCCAACACCTAACAGTACTCAGGAGACAGTGGGTATATTTGGGACACAGTCAGTGTAAGTCCTGGTTAAACATTGAGACGCCAGTACCTTTAAAGTGGCTGATTCCATCTTCAAACAGGAATTATTAAGCATTATATACATAATTAGCTTTCTATTTAGGAAGAGTGGAATTACGTGAAATGTAACCTGAATTTGTCAACAGAACAATTTGAGAGCTGAACGCTAAAAGAATAAATTATTTTTAAATTGCGTTTGATTTGAAGGGTGAATCAACCAGCACTTCCAAATTCCGCGTTAAACCAAATACCAAACAAGCCGATGGTATTCAGGGAATTAACATGTACTAATTAGGAAACAAACGTACCTGAAATTGTGCCGGAAATAGACGTAAATACTTGAACAGATTCCTGACAGATCTCGGTAAAATTCTAATGATTTCAGTTAATTAAAAAAATAATCTATTAACGTACTAAATTTTATTTCAGTCTTTTTTAATGAGTATCAATTATTATTACGTTATCAAAGAAACAAAAATTAAATAACGATTAAACACATCGGTCTGTTGTATTTCTTTCTAAATCGGGGCTGCTGATTTGTGGCAACCCACAAAGTAAACCTCTCTATAGCCTCCTCGGTAAATCTAAAAACTTTTACAGCCACCAAAGAATTCCAAAGATCTTACTTTTGTTATATTTCATACACAATCTATCGCCACCAGACTCGGAAAAGTTGATCATTTCTTTTCGGCCAAAAGTGCTGCCCAACGAATATAGAAATTGGTTCTCTTAACTTGGATAAGACAAACAATATACCAGCATAGTTCACTAGAATATTTCTTTAGGTTACAAATGATCGATATTTTATCAACTTTTTATTGAAAATTCTCTGACGTGGAATACTCACTCTCTTCCAGCCCCATAATCCACCATTTTAAGCCTCCTTTGCCAGTAAACAAGGGGTTGAACCGTACATCACACAAAGATGGCACATTAGAGAGAATCAATTCACCTCCTCTCTCTAGGAATACTCTTAATTGAATTCCTCTAGACTTGAACGCTTTATTGATATATATCTGTATTTGTATTTATATGTTTTTTAAAATAATGACATTTATTCATATATTCATTCAATTTCCTTAGAACAATGTTTCATATTTGTAGATTAATATATTTGTAATCACTCTGAAAGTTTAATAAATTTTTCATGAATCTTAACAACCCTGTGGATATCCTCCTCCCAACAGCAAGAACGATTCATGGTTTAAACACAATTCGTGAATGAGCCTTCCAGAATTAGTTGAGATGCGAATCTCTAGGTACTTCATAGCACATCCTAGAAAATCATCCCCAAATTACTCATTGGACACTCTAAAATCTAAGAAACTAATACTAGCGCCTAAGGAAGAGGGACCCATACACAATTAGATGTTTTAGGTTGCTGTAGATACAGTTTTATCGTCAATCTTTATACAAATCTTCAAATTAAGAGGTTCAGTTGTTAAATCTGAATTTCAATGTTGCCAGAGATGAAACTGTACATTTGTGTCCAATGGGTAACCAGTCGGTTATTGAAGATACCTTTCATTATGTAAGAGTCTGTCCTGTACTCTCTGAATTCAGAGTAAGATGGCTACGAAAGAAAGCGTTATCTGAATCAGAGTGTATAGAATATTTAAATGGTCGCGACTGGGATAAACTATGTAATTATCATATTAGAGCATGGAAATACATAAGTTTTCTCATACACTTAAGTTATTTATTAGAATATATGTATATAACTGAAATTATGCGATAATTTCTGGCTGTTATAGTAAATTGTAAATTTTTAAATAGAATTCGAATTGTTCAAGCAGATGGACTGCTGTCCATGCTTGGTGTAAATATGATTTACTGGTTATAATATTATGTGTAGGTATATTAATTAAAAATAAAACACATTATTATTATACAAATCTAACCTACAAGTTTCAAAGAAAATACAACCACGATCTTCCTAATAGCTCCATTGACTCAGTGTTTGAGTACAATCTCAGTAAAATGTACAATGAGATAAGTACGATACATGAGGTAGTACTTGGCTTTTAATTTCCTAAAATCCAAATAACGACACAAATCTACAACCTCAGCAGGCCCACGTGCAGAGTAAAACTGTTCGAAATTGTTCTGTTACTTTTTAGCAAGGTGAACTTAAAGTGAAATTAAAATACAGTTAGGCAATATTTATTTAATTTTTAAACGGACTAAATAAAGTTTCGTATAGAAAACAATTTCCTTCCTTTTTCGAGAGAAATATAATTTTTGTATCCTGTATGAAAAAAAGAGTGACGTTCTCAGCTAAAGCGATAATCAAAAAAGCTATGTTATTGAACTACAAACAGATTGTCAATATGACATGTAGAAGAGGGACGAGCGAGAGATTACGGGTTTTTTTGACAGATGTCCTGATGGACAATGTCCTATACCGGAAAGGCGAACAGTAGGAGAGTGAGAATGTTGCCGTCCAACACCTAACCAACTATGATGGGGACAACCATGACGGAGGTAGGAGGCGGATGGACCGCGAGAAGAGTAACAAACAGGAACTGATTGGCCTTTGCACATCTCACTTCCGGCATGCCCCATTTCTGGCCATTGAGTTACAGGTATTCCTTTTTTTTTCTCTCTTTCCATTAGCATAATTTGTATTCTTTCGACAATCGCTTCAATAATTCCATCAATAAACTAACAGCTCTTATTGTAGATAATTCTAATATAATATATTCTCTCATAAAATCTACGGCCAATCAATTTGCGGCGCTTCAATGATTTCAAACCAATTGATTATTACAAGGACAATACAGGTCATGGTGTTCTATCGCGACAATACAGCTTCGTCCAGCGATTGTAATGGCTGTTATAATAAAGTCGCGACTTAAAATGAACTTACCGAAATGTCAGCATGCCATTGTTTACTCTTCAGCGAGACTCCTGGCCTCCTTCTGTCTTCTTCAACAAGAATCCTTGGTGAGACCTAGTTTGCTACCTTCGGCTCTTCTGAGAGCGGAACAGATCTCTGGGAACCCACACACTAGACTTGATAGACAAGCAATGACAAAACGTGCGAAACTGTTTTACAGACTACCTTGGACGACGCTCCAAATTACCCATTGAACTCAAACGTTTAATTTACAGTACTATCCTCAAACCTATGTGGACTTACGGACTAGAGTTGTGAGGTTCAACCAAACCTACAAAACATACGGACTGTACAGACATTTCAATCAAAACTGCTCCGACAGATTACGATTACCAAAGCGGGACGGGACCTAACATATGCCCCATGGCAACACTGCCAAAAGAGGCTTATTGTGGAAACTTCCCCTACTAAAGAGGTTGAGAACTTTCCCTACTAGTTCTCTTTGTCGCTACTATCTCCTTTGGTCTCAAAGAGCCAAAGGTTTCATAGCGCAACCACTCGATTCGAACAGCAGGTGAGAGGCCGTTTCATCCTCTTCCTGACACAATCTGCACAACGGTTCCGAGCTAATCCCCCACCTTGTACAGATGCTTCCTGAACCTACCATGCCCTAGGGGAATAGACCTGTAATCAGAGTAATCTGATTTCTATCCAAACACAGAGTCTCTTTGGCCAGTTTAGTTTACACAGCCAAGGCATCATGGTCTTGTGCTGTGTCTGACCCCAGCACAAATGAACTCCGGACAGATAGTTGTCGCTTCCTTTCTAAGTGATTAATCCTTACTCTTCACAACGACCTCAACATCCCATTCGTACAACAACCTGCAATGATTTCTTTGAACTTTCAACAATATTTTGTCTTTTTGAGTTTCGATGGATACACAGACAGAAACAACCGACATTTCTGGACAAAACTCCCAATCCAAAATTAGCTCGATTACAATACCCATTCTAAAGAGTAAGAGAAAGTAAATAAAAGAGAAAATATACAAATATATATATATATATATATATATATATATATTGTATAATACAAATTATGATGTTGTGCATTATACAGGAAGTGTATTATGATTGTAAAACAGAAGTTATAGAACATCTCCCCCCACTTACAGCTTGTGGAGAAGCCTAGATGAAGTTAGCTGTACCGTAAGCGGGGAGTTCAACGCTAACAAAGCATCCCAAACTTAATTAGAATAAATATTAAGACTGTGGTGTTGTACAGCACAACTGAGAGAGATAGAGAGATTTGTGGTTGTTGGAGGGTGGTGGTGGTGGGGGGCCAGTGGGCGTGGAAATTGGTTGACTTGTAGTTACCAACACCGGCTCGCACTGCTCCCTGGGACTGCGGTGTTCCACAAAGAGCCGCTGCGGCCAAGCAATAAGGGCATTACTGAAATACCGCAGGCTTCCTCTGACTTTTTAGTTGCAGAAAAAATAAAAAATAAAAATAAAACGAAAAAAGGAAAACCAAAAAAAAAAAATATTAAATACAGTCTCTTTTTCTTGCGCTAAACTTATTTTTTTTGTAAATAACTTTTAACAAGCATTAAAATGAGAAAAATTAAAATTATGACTTGCTTCCATGTTTTTCTACTTTAAAAACCGTTTAAAGCTGATTTTATTTTATTTTATTTTAAGGCGCGTTAGCATCTGACCTTTTTTCCAGTACAACCAGCCTCCGGACAGTGTTCTCTCATTACAGAAAACACTATCTTTCACCGGACAGTGAGCTGTAAGAAGCTCCTAGAAAGGGAAAAAAATCTAAGTGTCCAGCAGCTGGGATTTGAACTCGGGATCTCCGCGTGGGGATCCAATACGCTAACCGCATAGCTCAACCCTTCCCTCACTGATTTTATTAAAAACAAAAAACAAACTTTTTTTTTCACTTTATTAGCCACATTTACAACTGCAACAACATCAAGTAAATTTGATGAAACTGGTTTAAGTTCTCATGAATGTCATGTGAGAGCAACCACCCATTGATGGAACTCTTTCTCACTGGATATTACACTCACATCAGTAGGTCCCTAGGCGACTTCCGCTTCAAGCGACGAGGAGGATTGTCCAGAACAGCGGTTCTCAACCTGTGGGTCGCGACCCCGGCGGGGGTCGAACGACCAAAACACATGGATCGCCTAAAGCCATCGGAAAATAAACTATTTCCTCAGGGCTTTAGCCGCTGAGAAGCCGCGCTACCGTCTGCAGCAGCGCTATTCAGGTGGAACGCGCGCCGTTATGGCCGTTAATGTTATTTAATGGAATTAGTAATAAATATTTCTCAATATATAATTAAATATTGTTTTTGTGATTAATCACTATGCTTAAATTATGTTTGATTTGTAGCAATGAGAATACATAATACATATCAGGTATTTATAGCCTGAATCATAACTGTAGCAAAATTACAGTTATGAAGTAGCCACCAAAATTATTTTTTGGTTTGGGGTCACCGCAACATGAGGAACTGAATTGTGGGGTCACGGCATTAGAAAAGTTGAGAACCACTGGTCTAGAAGGTGAGAAAAGGAGAGTTGTTGGACAAGAGGATTAGGATGGAGAGCAAGGAGGCTGTGAAAATTGCGGTAGCGAGACTTTATTAGGTCAGAGACAAAAGGGATATGAAGATCAATGTGAATGGTAAGATTAGAAATGTAGAATGGAGTATTCAGGATTTTCCGTAAGATTTTAGACTGTAGTGTCTGCAGGCGTTCGGAGTTAGAGGGTTTGGTTGAGCCCCACACTTCTGCTCCGTATGTCCATATACTTAACAGTGTCTTGTAAATTGTCAGTTTGTGATTCAAGTTGAGTTTGGATCTGCGGTCAAGTAGTCTAGTAAGTAGCTTGTAGCGTCTGTTCACGTCTTGTCGTTTCAGTCAAGTATGTGGGTTCCACGTGAGTCTCTTTAAACAAACTTTTAAACTTGATTGTTAACAGCATTAAAAGTTTTAATATAATAAAAACCGATTCAGTAAAAAAAGAAAAAATATAGTTCCAATAGACTGATTTTGGCCAAATTCATGACGAAGTTCTCCTAGTTGGAAGGTATAAAAAACAGAAAATTCACATAGACTAGGAGGAAATTTTAATACAAAATATAAATATTCAACAGCGCAATATATTTTTATAAATTTAGCTCCTGTATAGCTCCCCTTTCAATAATATATAAGTAGATAAATCTACTTTCTCATGGCAACAGTTTTACGACTATACTGTAATATATACAAGTATTGCGGGCCTAAAGAAGTAACTTCTCTAGTATATACTATCTAAAGATATTACAGTTGGACTTAGGCGCCACATCATTCCAAGTTAGAACCATGGTTTGTTACCAACTTCGGTAACAAATAACCAACCTTCGTAATAAAATATTATTGATAACTCTTATGAAAGGACTTATTTATGCTTTAGGAAGTATTAAAATATTCTGTTACTTCGAAAAAAAAAAGAAAACGTACAACTTTCAATGCAAGAAAGTTAACTTGAAACTCCAGCTTTCTTTTAGTGAAGGAAAAAAATGGAGTAATCAAGAAAGCGAGCTCAACTAATTGATTGATTATCGTGATCCATCTTTCTCTTTAGTTAATCAAGTTGAAAAAGTTCACTCCATGATTTCTTGATGAAAAAAAGGTGGTGAAAAATAGAAACTAATTTCATTTTGCCGGAAATATATAGTGCATTTTTTTTTGTATCCTAGGCTAACTAATTAGAGATTCTGCAATCTGCACTTTGGGCGGCAAATTAGTTGTTACGTGCAAAATACAGATGCACTATTAGCGCATTATTATTACTTGGCGCATCGACTGCCTTGGTCATTAGCGCCTATTACCAATTCTCTTTTCCCTTTCCTAATGCCGCTCGAGCTGGGATGACACGAGTAGCTCTATAGCTTCCAATCACAACACCTCGCTCAACAAGGTAAGGCGGAATTAGAGCCTTATTAATTAGAGATTTTACGACTTCCAAGTACAAAGCGGTTATCTTCCTGGTCAAGCTTGTAAAACAAGGAATCCGAAAATTCCAACAAAATGTATGTAGCTCTATAAATCATCATGTCCGGTTTTCATTTTGAAGATGACCATCATATCTTAAGAGGTAGGCTGAAGGGGAGGATCTATTTTTGATTGCTGTAAAAGTGTGGCCCAAGATTTGCTCTCTAGGTCTACGTTACCACGAGCTTTAGTAAATATTTCTTGCGCAGTTGTGCCGACTCTTCTTTCCAACTCCTGCGTCAGCCTAGCTTGGCTGTCTTAACTCTTTGTCCTGCAACCTGAGGTGGGTCCAACAAGCTCCAATGGATTACCACCTTGGAGAATTAAGTTTTTCAAGAAGTTTAAGCTAGATCAGGGATTGTTTCAATCAGGCTATACTGTCCTTATTTTACTATCTTTTTCATAAAGCCCTTTTAGGGACTACAGTCTGAACTGTTTCCCTCCTTATTATCTGATTCAGATGGAGTCACAAAGAGGTTGAAAAGCTCCTATGATTGTCGTCAGCCGTCATCCTGCATTCAAGAACATGCACTCGACCCAGTGGCCATGAACTTACAAGACTGATCCAAAGAACAACTTTTACTGGCTAAAGCTTTTTAGCCGAAGAGATAAGTTACTTAGGGCCAGCAAGAGTCATGCAAGTTCCACCTGCCAGTTCATGCTCTGCTGTTCATGGAAAAACTGGAAACCACCAAACCTTACTGGTTGCGGGCCATAACCCATGTCGGCAGAACTGGCCTTAATATAAAGGCAAGACAGGTTTAAAAAAAAAACCACCTTCACACGTTAAAGTATAAAGTTTAAAGAAAATAAATAACTTACAATGAAATAAGTTTAGAAGTTCGAGCTAAATATGTATCAATAGGACGGAAATCAAATTTGAGTTGAAAGAAAAAAAACGCAGGAAATCGTTATGCGAATATCACGTTTTGCACGACATATTCAGACCATATTATGTCCTCCCTGAGATTGGATTTTATTGTAAGTAATATAGATTTAAAGAGGCATTAGTAGCGTTACAGGACATAAAAGCATACATTACTTTATTACAGCTTACGGATTACTGACAAATATGGTCCACTCAAAAGATATTTAAAATAATACGATATCTAGTGATATTAATAAAATTTATTATCCTTTCATATTCTGGATTATTTACAGACTATTGTTTACAATAATGATTTTAATGACAGAAGGAGTTGGAATAAAAGAGAGAAAACGGGTTCGCTAAAGCGCCAGAAAAACAAAGCAAAAAACAAAAAAAAAAAGAGGCCCCACGTTAAAACAAACCCCAGGTCGGCCCCCCCCCCCAATCCCAGAGAGAAGAACAGCAATCCTCTGCGTCACTGGCACTTGTATACATTGAGCTCGTTAATTGCCGCCCCTAGGCGGTCTCTTTAGAAATGTCCGAGGCTACTGAACAACGTCTATTGTTACCGACAAGGATGGTGATGATGATGACGACATACGTAAACAAATTGGGTAGCTCACCCTCTGGTATTCCTGGCAATTTCATATTCTTTACTCGACGCTATTCTTCGTTGCTATTCCTAAATTATTCATTAATTTCTTTGTTTCAGCTTATCTTTAATTAGCTTCGTTTTTCTTTTTATCAATTTAATACAAACTGCAATTAATATAGGAGCATCCAAATTGGAAGCATTAACGTTATTAATGTTACTTTTTTTTTTCTTTTTTTTTAATCTGAAATTCAACATCTGAGATGATACTGCCTCAATGAACTGCAGGCCTTCAGATTATGATCTCTTCATGCATTTTCCACAACAGTTAAGGTTCAGCAGCTGGATAAAACCTAGGGTATCTTAATAAAAAATGTACACGCAATTTAAGTGCAGAGCCCTCAGTATAGGCCTGTTGAACAGCTATGATGATGTAGCTTAACATTAAACTCCACAAATTTTACAATAACCTGAAGAAGGTAATATATATTAACCGAAACGTTGGTTTGAAGTAACAAAATTTGTGTCTAAATTTATTGACCGCACCTCAATATTCCCCAAAATATTAAACTAAAATATTCTCATATTAAATATTAAATTAAATACAAGACCAAGACCGGCGTCATCGAACCTACTAAACCAACAATACATCTTAGCTATGCGGGTCTAGCCTAACACCGCTCGGCTACAGGGGCGCCTCGGTTAGAAATAAAAAATAAGCGAACTGAATGAATCACTGACTCCAAAATTTGCAGGAAATATAATAGAAAAACGAAGCCAAAAAATATTGATTTTATTATTATTAATCTATTCTTTACTGCAAATTTAGGCTATAATTAAAATTGAAAATACAAACTGAAATGAATATTGGGTACTTGTTGTGAAAAACAATTGAAAATATATTCATTTATTTCCGGCTTGAAATTTTCAGATGATTGAATTAATTTTTAAAACAACCATTACAATGGTAGAATAGATTTGAAAATATTGAATTCAATGAAATATTTATATTTAACCCATTGTTTTTTTGCCTCCCCAAAATGTCCAAAATAAATTGAATAACAATCCCCGTTGTTGAAAATGAATCCGTAATCTACAGTGTACCCACAATAAACATATCTACAACCTAAAATAAACAATTCCTGGGCAAACTTCTAACTTTGTAAACATTTATTAGTAATTCACTTTAAATAATTACTCCGTTAATTAATTGAGTAATTATTTAAACTGTACGTCACAGATAATGAATTTACTTACAACAAACGTTGGAAGCAATTAATTCTCTCTTAACTTCACTTACCTGTAACAGAAGAATTAATATTGTCATTATTACTTAAAAGAACAAGTCTTTAAAAAATTATTACAAGATAGAAAACTTATTTTTAACAATTTAAGGAAAGGTAATAAAATTTAAAGGAAGGTCAAATCATATTTGACGACACCATTTTGAGTTGCAATTAATCAAAGACTTCGTCTTAAGCTAGATTCTCTTACTGCATCAAGTAATTTTAAATTCAACTAATTATTTTATGAAAAGTTCAAGTATGAATCAAATTGGAAATATTTAAATAATAAACTGCAAAATAAATAAATGATTTTAAAGATGACAGCATTTAAAAAACTTAAACATTTAAAAAAGTTTTTCAAATTCATTTTATGAATCATTTTAATGATTTAAGGCGCGTCAACATCTGAGATTATTGGCGCCCTGAGCTTTTTTCAATGCACTACAGCCTCCAGACAGTGTTCTTTTGTCACAAACAACACTGTCCATCTATGAGCTGTAAGAAGCTCCAAAAAAAAAATAAATAATAATCTAAGGGCCAGCAGCTAGATTCGAACCGCGCGTGGGAATCCAATACACTAACCGCATAGCTCATTTCCCTGTTTAACTACATAATGTTCCTTCAAAATTAATTTTTATAAAAAAAATTTCAAATAAAATTAACAGTTTTAGAGAGAGAAGGATCAGTTAAAATCAGGTAGTGGTTTCCGAGGCACTAGGTTGAATTCTACGAGCTTTAATTCTAAGGAAACTTTCAGGCTAGAAGCCTGATGGTCAGGTTCTCTGAAATGAGAGATCCCACCGGAGGCTACGATAGAAGTGCACAGTAAGACTTAGGGTCTTCTTTTAGCTAGAGCTTCATGTTACCGAACTCTGAAATGAGAGACCCTTTAGCGTTCTGATGGACAGGTTCTCTGAAATGAGAGGCAACATTGGTGGAGCCGGTGCACTAAGAGGGTCCCTGCGCATAGTTGGTTGATGCTTTAACAGTCATAAATTGCTTTGAAAACACCTGGAAATTTAGCTAATGATTCTGAAAATCAATTTGGACACAGAAAGGTTGAAATCGGATCCTCTTTTCGTGTACGAAAAGTTAAATAGTTGGTTTCCTTGGGAATTTCGTTTCAAGATAAGTTTGTTAATTCATTTCCATTTTCGTAAAAGATGAATGAAGAGAACAACCTTCCATTTTGCCTACATCCACAAACCAGTTCCTGGAGATAGAAAACAGAGATAACGAAACGTCGAACAATAAAGTAAATTTATTCTTTTTGGCCTCAGCTATAACCTCAGTATATTGTTACAATGGCCGAACATCAAGCTTTTTCATCAGTTAGAGAAAACATCAATAAATGAAAAGGAAACTTTCTCACGAGATACTGATAACAATGAAGAAAAAAAAAGCTTTTTTAAAGTTTAAAAAATAAACAAATTTCCCAATAAAAAAAAGCAGCCATTATCATTAAAAGTGTAGCATTAATTATTTTTGAATTAATTAACCTTTGCTCTCTTCCTCCGAAAATGGTTAAAATAAATATCATTAAAAAAGAATCGATTCTCTACAATGGACTGATTCAGAGAATTCAAACGTTGTTATTTGAAATTTAGCAGGTAATTATCAGCCATTGAAAATAACTACATACAAAAAAAGTTATTACCTCAGTGAGTTGGAATTTAAATGTTTGGGTGTATTTTTTTAGTTTAAAAAAATACATTTAACCACATTACGGCTCGAGGGGAAAAGTTAATTGAATTCTTTGTAATAAAATGGTACCGTATGGAGACAAAATGGAAGAATATATTACGTATTCTTCAGTGATGCTACTCTATAAGGGATGGCATCGTCGATCATCAGGAAAAAACACAGAAAAAAAAGTTGGCTCCGAAATTGGACCTTCTGGATAGAGTAGAAGAGAAAGATAAGCCGACCGAAGAAATGATGGTTAGAAGATGCGGTAGACAGAACAATGGAGAACCAGGGTCTGAAAGATGGCGACTGGGGAAAAATCTAGCCTAATTGGTGGTGAAATTTCTCGGGTATTTTATAAATTATTATTTTCTTCTACCTCTATTTTCAATATACAGCAATTTAAGATCAGTTTTTCAGGTCAATTTTTGAATAATAATAATAATAATAAAAAAGAATTTTTGATTAGCATTAATTTAGCATTTCTGTAAGTGTTCCTCATTTCTAATTGATTCATGATGAAGGTAAATATCTGAAACGGTGAGAAAAAAAAACTGGTATTTGAAAAAAGCTTGGAAAAAGTTTTTTCCCCCCTTTGTTAACCAATTCGTAACTGCGTAACACATTGACGCATCAAGCAAATGTGACGAACGTAAAATACAACATACGAGGGTCGTTTGAAAAGTCCGTGCAAAAATAAAAACTACTTAATTTTTTGGGGTAAACCTTTTTTATTTTTCAACATAGTCTCCTTTTAGGCTTATACTTATATACTTAGGCTCTAGTTTGTTGATCCCTTCCGAATCATAGGATTTGTCCAAGTCTGAAAAATAGCCATTCGTTTCTGCAATCACCTCCTCGTTTGAATAAAATCTTTTTCCCGCCAGCCATTTCTACATATTGGGGAACAAATAGTAGTCCGAGGGAGACAAGTTTGGAGAATAGGGGGGATGTGAAACGAGTTGGAACCCTATTTCCATTAATTTTGCGATCACAACTGCTGAGGTGTGAGCTGGTGCGTTGTCGTGATGGAAAAGGACTTTTTTGTGGGCCAATCGTGGGCGTTTTTCTTGCAGCTCGGTTTTCAAACGGTCCAATAACGATGAATAATATGCACCTGTAATAGTTTTACCCTTTTCCAGATAGTCGATGAGGATTATTCCTTGCGAATCCCAAAAAACAGTCGCCATAATCTTTCCGGCCGAAGGAACGGTCTTCGCCTTTTTTGGCGCAGATTCCCCCATGGTAACCCATTGTTTAGATTGTTCTTTGCCCACAGCACTAGCAATCTCACGCACCTTCACTCTTCTGTCATCCATCACCATATCATGGATTTTATCAATGATTTCTGGAGTAGTAACCTCAACAGGGCGTCCAGAACGTTCAGCGTCACTTGTGCCCATATGGCCACTCCGAAAATTTTGAAACCACTTATAAACTGTTCTAATCGAAGGTGCAGAGTCACCATAATGTTTATCAAGCTTCTCTTTAGTCTCCTGAGGCGTTTTGCCTTTCATAAAGTAGTGTTTAATCTACACACGAAATTCTTTTTCGTCCATTTTTTGAAAATCACTCGACTTCCTCGATTCAAACGAATGCCATACACAAAGAAATAGACCGATCTGGCTGAAACTTGGTGTGTGTTCTTCCAAGAGATGCTACTAACTAAACATCACCTCGATACGCGCCAGTAGTGCTATCTCTCTGACTTTGCACGGACTTTTCAAACGACCCTCGTAAATGTGAAATAGCAACAGAAATAAAGTGAAGTAAAAAGTAATGTAAAAATAAAACAAAATAAAATAATAAATAAGTAAATGAAATAAATCACAGGAAGGGCTTGAATGAGGGCCATCCAACGATGACCATCATAAGTCGGTTAAAGTAAAATAACGAACGGATTGAATACGAAGGATGGCCTTGTTTATCTCACGACCAGGTGATCGCGGGGCAATCGGCGCCTCGAGGAGGATTTGACAGGAGGTTAGTGCAGGACAAGTTGCTGATTAAGGTATTATGTTGTAGGTAAATTTTGGGTGTGGAATTGAGAAAAATTAATTCTGAAATTAGCGCTAATTAGAAATTTAGAGACATCAATTAATTTATGCCATACATATTAAAAGATATGCGATCGCGGTAATGGGGAGAATGAAGAAATTAAGACATCAGTCATTTCATCTTTAGATGCAGCAGACATAGCCGGAATAGAGACAAGTTTCTAAAAGAATCTACTCAGCTCATCTATAATTTCCCTTTAGCACTAAAAGTATTTTAGCTCTAATGAATCCAGATGCGCTTCGAAGCATTAGTACTTCATTAGAAGGAAATATAATAAAAATATAGAAATTTCGAAGCAGAGAGACTTCATAGTTTCAACTGTACATTAAGTTCTCTTATACTCACAGTGTAACCTGTAAAGCTATGTATCGTGGTACTGAGTTCGATTCCCGGTCTTAGGCCTTGAATTTAATTTAAAGGTTAATAAAAGAAATTTACAGTAAAGTACGTTTGTAATTGGTAGTTGGACCTATAGCCTGCCTGAAAAAATTGGCGATTACTTACAGTGTACATTATCTCTCATATACTATCACTTGATAAAATCACATTCTGTAACCATTGCGTTATTTTCAGGAAGGAATAAACCGTAATTCACTGCTCAACGAAGAAGCAAGTAGCGGAAAAGAGCCAATGTACCTCGAAGAAATCATGGAGAAGAAAGTCGCAGGGCAACCATTCTTCAGAAATGAATGAAAGTTAGTTTTTTCAACCAATAAGTTGGTAATTTGAGGCATTAGGCAGCCAATAGTAGCTGTGATTACCAATATCGCTCTCGTAAACAATAGATGGTTATTGTGCAAAACAAGGCCAAAAATATAATAAATAAATATTTAAAAAACTAGAGCTTTTAATGTCTCAGTAAATTTTCTGTAAGTACGAGGTGTGGCTATTAAATAACGAGACTGATGCTGCTACAGAAGAACTATGTATGCGCCAAATCCTAACCACCGACAGCTGTGCAGCGTAAAGCCTTCTCTTTCGATTGCAGCGTCTCACGTGTTAGTAAAAAAATCTGTCTGACCGGAACCATCGTTTGTGTTTCGTTTTGCCGAAAACATGATACTACACATGTAGTAGAGCAACGAATTGTCGTGAAATTTCACATAATACTTGGTAAAACCGCTACTAAAGCTTATCTTTTTTTAAAAGAAGTTTATGGCGATGAATGTTAATCACGTGCGCGAGTTTTTGAGTGGTGCAAGCGTTTCAATGTTGGCGGAGAAGACGTCGGAGATGATGACCACCCGGGTCACCCTTCCACATCAAAAACGGATGAAAATATCGATTATAATTAATCAACATTACTACCGTGAGGTGCTTGCTCAACTCCGTGAAAGAGTAAGGAAAAAAATGACCTGATTTGTGAAAGAACAAGTCACGGGTTCTCCATCAAGACAACGCACCGGCTCATACTGTATTGTCTGTCACAAGACGTTTCTAGCCAAGTACAACATCCCAGTTTTAGGGCATCCGCCTTATTCGCCTGACCTGGCCCCATGTGACTTTTATCTGTTCTCCAAAGTCAAATCTGCATTAAAAGGAACAAGATTTCAGTCCGTTGAAGCTGTAAAAGAAAAAGCGACACGCGTCATGCAGGAGCTCACAGATAAAGACTTCCAGCACTGTTTCGAACAGTAGTAAATTCGCATGGAGCGTTGTAGGGGTAGGGGAGTGGTGTATATTGAAGGTGATAATAACTAAATATGTTTAAATTAAAAATAAAATGTTTTATAACAGCAATAGTCTCGTTATTTAATGGCCACACCTCGTTCATGCAATCGATCGCTAATTACAGAAATGATCCAGTGGAGGTAATGAAGGATTCAATATGAGATCAAACTGTATTACTTTATTTTAAATAAAGAAAAAAAAAAGCATGATTTGTTTATTTGGAAGATGGAAGGTGTTGTACGGATACTTGAATAAATTGAAGTTAGTGGAGGGAAGGTTGGAAATGAGGGAAAAATTCTGGAAAATCTTCCAAGGAGCAAATAACTAACCACGAATCCTGGGAAAATAAACTCTCCAATTTCCACCTTGAGTTCTAGAACTCCACAATGAATATTATTGCAAAAAACAAAAATTAATTAATTAATTTTTAAAATATATCACGTAATGAAATGCAAAAGTTAAAAGAAAGAGACAGAGAATAAGTTTTCATTAGTGCGAGATAAATAAAGGTGGAAAGAAGTATGAATGAAGCGGAGACAGAAGGAGGCGAAGTTTCGAAGAGAAGGAGCGAACTAGGAGAAAGAGTCCTGGCCACTGTCTGCTGTCCGGGGAGCTCCCTTACTCTCTCCGGAGCTCTCTCTTGTATCCGCACCACCCACCAACCCCGTTTACTTCATCATCGTCGTTATGTCTAAGTTCAAGCGAGAGCAGCAATTAACTTAATTGGGCTGAACGTCATCTCGGCGCTACCCTTCTACCATTTCCACGTTGGCCCACTGATTCCTCCTCCACTACATCCTGTCTCTTGCTCACGCCAACTAACAACTATTCCCAACTCATATTTCTCTTTTACTTCCTTTTTTCTCCTGTGTTTTTTTTTTCTTTTTCGTTTTAATCCAGCAATAATAAACCAGCAATAAATTAAATGTTTCCATTAAGGAATGATACTAATGAAAATAGAGGGAAATAAATTTTTATCCCAGAAAACAGAAGCAAGGAAATTGCTGGAATAACGCCAAATTTTTAATTTTGAGCTTACTGAAAGTAAACATCAGTTTTTAAGGACCCCTTAGTCCCGGAAAAAAAGTGATGCCAAAGAAATGGTCTGTGTAAAAACTATCACAAATAATGAAATAAACCTCAGAAACCTCAGGTTTAGAATGATGGTTTCCATGAAGCCCAAAAAGTTATGATGATGTAGCCCAACATTAAACAGTTAAGTGTAGAATTTAGTTTTTAAAAAAACCCTACGGAATTAAAATCAGACAATGACGTGGTATACACGTCGAACGCAGAGCAAAACAACCAAAGTTTACAATAGTCGTAATAGACACTGCAAGCGACTTCTTCTGCAATCTCTGGGGCTTGAGATTACCAGAGCAAGAATGCTCAGAACGAGCACAGAAGTGCTCGTTCAAAATCTTGCACCGCTTCACGTATGCATTGCTCTAGTTAACTAGGGGACGTAACAGCTTTTACAAGGAAGAAAAGAGCTTTGAATTCTGGGCAAAATGAAATCATGTTCTTACTGAGATCTGAACCTCTAAGGTAAAAACGGCATTGCACAAAGGGGTTGAGAGCTTCTATTTGTGTGCCTAATTCCCAATCTCTAATGCGGAGACCAAACATGTACCAACCACTTATCATTTGGCTGGCTCCCACCGCAGTTCTATTGGTAAGATAAAGGAAACATCCCACCAAATAATATTCTTATTGTATTTTATTAAAATTTCGAGTTTTTATAGTTAATGACAATTTTATATATTTCACAACAAGTATACGCGTCGAACGCACCGTAACAGAGTGTATACACGTCTAACGCGCTCAAAATGGTTAAACTACACAAATTTTATAATATGTCATTTTCAAATATTATTTTTTTTAAGAAATTGCCATCCTACTAATATTATTTTTAGACATTTTAAATTTTCAATCTTTATTCTATCTAGGATAGAGAGTGAAGAAGGAAAATAAATTTACTATTAAGGACGTTGACTGTATAATAAATCGATAAATCTAGTTAATAGTTGATGATGGAATTTGGTTGAGGCAAGTGAAGTAGCGGTGACATCATCTTCATCATCGTCATCACAAGAGTCACCACACGCCCATCAAAGATCATCATGACCGTTTGAACGTTCCAATCAAATTAAGGCTACCAGGTTTCTCTGATGATGGTAACACAGTCAACGATCCGACCCCGCCCATCCTTTAACTTGTTAACCGTCAAAGACTCTCTGTATGTACCATGATCGGTTACCAGTCCATCAATATACTAGTTCCTCTAACTACACAGAATGTCCATCACTAACTTTCCTATCCCAATTTGGCAACCACATTTCAAGGCCATCAACTTTCCTGTTAACTAAACGTTAACTTACTAATCAATAATTTGAAAATATCTCACAAAAACCAAAACTAAAGAATAGAAATTTAATAATGGTCAAAAAAAAAAATAAGATGCCCGCCCTTCAAAGGAAGTTGTTCACAACAATTCAAGAATTACAAGAGATTCTGTTTTACGACAGATACCAATAAAAACTAGATCGTAAAATGAAAACATTCAAGCAGCACACTATTGGGGGAATCTAGAAGCAGGCTGTAGTGTAACTGAAGACGAAATGGTGGAAGGCTGAAAGTTAGAATTATGTTCTTACTTTCTACATTCCTGTCATGGGATTTCTTTGCATTGTTTAAAAGATAAAGTGTAAAGTGTATAGAAATCCATAAGACGAGTTACTGCAAATAAGGATCCAATTAGAAGATGGATTAGATCAGATAGTAGGGCGGTTTCTGGCCTTTAAGAAAATTTTAGTTACACCTGTTCTGCAACCTAAAGTACTTTCTTACATATTGGACTACCTTCTACTAGCTTAAAGATGCTATCAAGTAATTTCAAGGGCTAGTAACGAATACTTTGCTTAAGTACTCTTAAGTTAATTGAATAGCAGAAAACCAGTCGATAACTTGCTTAAAACTTACAAATATAATAAAACAACTAATTAACGACAAGATGTACCACTGCTGTTTAAGGAAACAATTAAGTTAACAATAAACATCAACACACAATAAAAATTGGGTAAAATATTAAACTAAGTTGCATATATCTTTCTAAGACGAACTATTCTTCCACCCTAGTTAACCTAAATCTCACTCCTCTTCCTGCAACAGATTGTGGTAAGTACCTAGGATTCCTCATGGACAAACGCCTGAACCTGGAATCCATAAATTAGACTCAAACGGGGAAGAACAAACGCTCGAGTGGGCAAATTTGGGACCTGGTGAGTAAAAACTAAATTTCTTACACTCTTACAATAAATATTAAAAATAAATATTTATTTAACAAGTGTGGAAAGTAGTACTTTTCCTCACGCGAGGCAGGGTTTGCACGCACGAGCGAGCGAAGCGATGCGAGTGCAAATTGCCGAGTGTGAGGAAAATACTTTACACTAGAGTTAAATATTATATTTTTTCTGCAACCATTTATTAACTAATAAAATTAAAAATTTCATTTTTACAGTCTACAAAAAGTAATTTATTTATTATAAACATTTATTGTTATATTACAATTATTTACATTACTTACGTATTTACATTACTTATTACATTTTCTGCTGTTTCTTTTATTGATGGAGGAGTGTTTTCTAAACAGGCATCACTAGAATCCATTTTAAATTTCTATAAGGTAACACTATAACCTTTTTAACTGTTATAATTAAAAATATCTAATTATTTATTAAAGTATTATTTTTATTTCTATATTCCTTTCAATTTTTATTTTATTTTTTAATATTCGTTTTTTAATTATTTAAATAAAATAAATTTAAATAAGCTTATTAGAGTTTTACAGAAAATATTTATGTTAATAACAAAACTTCTTATATCAAGGAAGCACAATAAAGTTTTTCCACTCACTTGTGCGGAAAGTGACACTAATAGGAATTTCCCCCCACTAGTGTGGGAAGTTGGACATTACACAGCTGATTTTAATTGAGTAATGAGAACTTCCCTACATGGTTGCAGAAAAAATAAATAAATACAAAATATAAAATATTATTTTTTTTTCTTTTTCTTTTAAATCCAAATGATATTTTGTAATAATAATTCTTTAATAAAAAGCAAGAATTAATTGGAGCAACAGTGGAAGTAAAAATTAAGTTGTTTTCTTTAACTAGGCAACTGAAAGAAAAGTAAAGATTTGTTAAGGAAGGGATTCGCTGAGAGTGATTAGTCGAATACTGGATTTCAACGCGAACAACATGGGTTCAAATGCAGCTGCTGTTCGTTAGATTTTCTTTTTTTAGGAGCTTCATTGTCCGGTGATGGGCACCGTCCGGAGGTTGGCAGTACATAAAAAAAAGGAAGCTTCAGGCGCCTATGAACTCAGATGATGGCGCATCTCAATTAAAAAAAAAATTGTGTAAGTGGTGACGGAAGTGATTGGGCTTCAGCCAACATTTACCACTAAGTACTTGTTGCAAATCAATTTAAAGCGGCACTTTTAATTAATTCTATTCAAGATTGAAGTTAAAGGCAAAAATAACAAATTTAAATATCATTTGCCAGAAATTAATATTGTAATGTAACATTATTAGTACCCCATGATAGAACTGAAAAGTTAATCAGTGAATAATGATTTTAAAAACAAATATTAGTTGATTCAATAAAACTGGCAAGCTTTTATCATCTTTGTATTATATCCATAATAAATCTGCTCACTAATACAAGAATCAGACCAGTGGAAAATTCGTAGCAATGAATGACTATGGGAATGGGAAGATGCCCAATATAAAAGGAAGGAAATGTTTGTGGGAAACATCGCCAATCGGGCATGAAACAAATAAAAGAGTGTTTCTACTTCAAAGAAGATTGTCTTCAATGGTGAATTATACGAGTTAAATCATTCGATAAGTGTGGAGACGAATAACTGGCAGTAGATTTTCCTAATATGGGCACTGAATAGATCGAATAATTTATCCATTTTTTCGACTTAATTTACAAATTTATCTCCTCTATTCTTTTTCTTTTGTACCACTTCCTCTTACAGTACTACTTCCCATTGTAATCGTGCAGATTTTCGCCCGAAATATCTGTTTGAGATCCTCCGAGTCCAATAAAGTGGTCTCTCCCTCATTCCGTGAGGTGTCCTGCCCATCTCAGTCCACTGTTCATTTTCCTTAACCAGACCATATATCTACCTAAAAATCTTTACAACAAAGACGGAGTCGCCTTTGCACCGTTGCTTTAGCTCCGAACTTCAGAATAGGGCCATAATAGCTCTTTGTATTAAGAACATTCAAGTGTTCCTGCTTAAATTGCATAAAAGAATATACAACACTACGGACTAGAGCTGTGGGGTTCAGCCAAACCAACAAATACGACCTCACTCTTCACGACGACCTCAACATTCCCCTTATAGACCAACTCGCCAAGACTAAATATCAAAAGTTCCATACTGCTATCTCGACTAGCTCTAATCCTCTTGTACTGTCTCTCGCCTCCTCTGACATCCCTAACAGTCCTCCTCGCCGACTGAATCGCCAGTACTATACTGCTTTCTCTACTTGCTCTAATCCTCTTGTACAGTCTCTCGCCTCCTCTGCATCCCTAACAATCCTCCTCGCCGACTGAATCGTTAGTAGTATACTGCTCTCTCTACTTGCTCAAATCCTCTTGTGCAGTCACTCGCCTCCCCTGACATCCCTAACAATCCTCCTCGCCGACTGAATTGTCAATGGCCACGCGACTTCCTTGCAGACTAAAGGCCTAAACGCCATTATTCTCCTATCTCTCCTCTCTCCTACTCATATTCTCCTCTTCACCGCTGGGTAGCTTCTCTCCTCCTGCTCTTCCCGCACCATCTCATCATAACTCACACTTACTCATTGTATACATGTATACAGATTGTAAATTACTAAATAAATTAAAGAAAAAAGAAATAGCCTTTCAAATAACCCATGAGTCCGTAATAGCATTTATTATATGTTCAACTTAGTTTACATCTTGTTTTGCAACAATTATAATACGGCGAACTCTTTTAAATATCGAATGTTAAATTCCTAAGATTTTCTGTTTGGTTTTACTGAGTTCTGATGGATGTACTTACAAACAAAAACCAATAATTTTCACACTGATGAATTTCAAAACTTGTATCCCCAATGGAAACTTAAAAATTTGAAAAATTGTCTCTGTATTAGGATTGCAGGAGGAAGTTGAAAAAATAAAAAGAATTATTCAAATAGTGCAGCAGAGGAAAACGAGAACACGCCTACAAGCAAGTTTGAGACCGCTTTTTGTGTTTGTTTCCTGTACTTTCCTCTACTAGGCAGTTCACACAGTGCTGTTGCCCTGAAGAGAAAGAGATAGTAATTAACGTAGCAATTAAGAAGTTGTATAATGGAATGGAGAGCGCTAGCGAAGTAAAGTGAGAAAGAAAATAGAAGTACAGACTGGAATTGGAAGGACGTCCACATCTATTAATTCAAACGCAGTGGGACCGTTGGAAAGAGAGAGTGAAGACACCTTGACTAGGACACTGGAGAGAGCTCTGGAGGCGGTGCGACGGAGTCCCTTGGGCTATTTCTAGAAATGGTGGAAGGGATAGCCGTGCTGGGGTATGGGCAGGACCGGCAAGAAATTGCAATTTTATTCATCCTCTAACTTTTCCATTACAACTACTAGAGTGCGCTGGTACAGAGGTTAGCATGTAAAGTGTGTTGGTTCCTGTTTTTTCTGGGGCCGGTTACAACCCTAACAGAAAGGAGACGCCCCTTTTGGGAAATTCTCTCTCTCACCCCCTCTATTCAGTAATTATCATGTTGTCCCGTACAAGAACTCGACCAAGAAGCAATTGTCATGTAAACAGCTTGGATTATACATACATATTACTTAGTTATCTACAGGTGTTTTAATATCTAATTCCTGAAACTATTAATTATAGTTAGGACATCCTAGAAAGTCGACTAAAGCAACAGTGGCCCCCAAAACCTTCTTAATTGACCGGGGGGAGAATCATCATTTCAATGCTCTCTTTCATGTGGTACTTGGCAATGATGCTGTATCTTTTCATTTACATATTTCACAGGTACAATTTTCAAAATAAAGAAAGGAATAATTTAATTTCTGAAAATGTGTATTGGTTCACATCGTTCGATAATATCGCAGACTTTTAATCGTGTCCCTGACCTGACGGCTTCGGAATTTCAACCATCTCGTCGGAATAAACAATTTGGTTCGCCTTACACAGATTTAGGGATAAGTGATTAGCATGCTGAATTCTAACTCTAAGATTCCGGGTTGGAATCCAGTTGCTAGCTTACTCTGAGAGCTCACACTGTCAGGTGATTTAACAATGTTATTAGCAAAGAGAAAACACTGCTTCAGAGGCCGGCAGTGCACTGAAAAAAATAAGCATAACTTGAAATGTCTTAGGGAAAAAAAAATAAAATAAAATAAAAGAAGTTAACAATATTATCCGCAAAGCAATAATATCCAATTTATTCTTATGGGTATTGGAATGTTTTTCTGCAAGTATATAATTCAAGGTCAAGTTGCTAAATTCCGGATGTGCTATAAACTTTAATTCCAGACAATTGCAGACAAGCACGCAAAGCTAAATGCTGAATTCAACGCCATTGGCCGTCAATCAATACTGTTAATGACGAAAAGATTATACTGTTATTTGGTAAGAAACTGTGATTTTTGAAAATTAAATAATGATAAAATTCAAATAAATTAATAAGCAAGAAAAAAAAAAAATGAAGTTGAATCTTGAATTATAAAGATAAACTGTAATTATCTGCACGCATGACGTAGGGTAGAGATGCATTACGGTTAAGAGAACAACAGAACATTTTGATGCCTAAGGAACTTTAAAGCCAGAATAAATACATGATATGAATAGCACATCCTAAATGCGCTGCTATGAGTTAACTGAAAGAAGAAGTGATTAGGTCCGTAGTCCTGGATAATACGAGGTGTGTCTATTAAATAACGAGACTGATGCTGCAACATAAGACCTATGCATGCGCCAAATCCTAACGACCGACAGCTGTGCAGCATAAAGCCTTCTCTTTCGATTGCAGCGTCTCACGTATTTTGTAGAGAAATCTGTCTGACCGGAACCGTCGTTTGTGTACTAGAGGTGTTAGTTTCGTTTTGCCGAGAACATGATACTACACATGTAGTAGAGCAACGAAATGTCGTGAAATTTCACATCAAAACTTGATAAAACCGCTACTGAAACTTATCTTTTATTAAAAGAAGTTTATGGCGATGAATGTTAATAACGTGCGCGAGTTTTTGAGTGGTGCAAGCGTTTCAATGTTGGCGGAGAAGACGTCGGAGATGATGACCACCCGGGTCACCCTTCCACATCAAAAACGGATGAAAATATCGATTATAATTAATCAACATTACTACCGTGAGGTGCTTGCTCAACTCCGTGAAAGAGTAAGGAAAAAGATTTGTGGAAGAACCTGTCATGGGTTCTCCATCAAGTCAACGCACCGGCTCACACTGCATTGTCTGTCAAGACATTTTTAGCCAAGTACAACATCCCAGTTTTAGGCCATATTCGCCTGACCTGGCCCCTCATATGACTTTTATCTGTTCCCCAAAGTCAAATCTGCATTAAAAGGAACACGATTACAGTCCATTGAAGCTGTGAAAGAAAAAGCAGCACGCGTCATGCAGGAGCTCACAGAAAAAGGCTTCCAGCACTGTTTCGATCAATGGTAAATTCGCATGGAGCGTTGTAGGGATAGGGGAGTGGTGTATATTGAAGGTGATAATAACTAGATATGTATAAATTTAAAATAAAATGTTTTACAGCAATAGTCTCGTTATTTAATGGCCACACCTCGTATTATCCGATCTAGCGCTCATACTTATCCCTGACATGGGAAGAAAGATCCCTGAAACCTGGTTTAGAAATGGACGAATGAAAGTCTGAAACCAGTTAGGGATACCGGAAAAGTGCTACGACTAGATAAAATCAGCGAACCGAAAGAGCTTTGCAGGCATAATAGCCGCGACCCCCCCCCAAAAAAAACAAAGAGAATTAATTAAGTTCACTTGAAGACGTCTAATATTTTGAAGCTGGATTACCAGAGAAGGTTCAACAATGGAAGTCCAATAAACAACTAGAAGAAGAATCCATTCTCGCATTAAGATAGTTGGATAATGTGGGAAGAAGTCCTTAAAAGTTAGGCCAACCTTAAAAATGTATGCACCAAAATGTCCGACAAATCTGCAGTAAATTTATTGAGCAGGCCTGCTTCTGTTTTAAGAGCTGCGCCGTTGTACAGAAAATTAAATATTCTTAAGTGAATTTCAAAATTTAAGTTGTCAATAACTAACTATTGTTACAATCAGTTTTCCATTAAAGCAGTAGTAAAAATTCTTCAAAAAATAATTTAATAATGTCGCTAAATAACAGCAGAAATTGAAAAAAAAATTAACAAAATTCCTCTCTTAAAAATTTAAAAGGTAGTAAATAAAGTAATGAAACGAGCATTGTAATTAAAAAAAAAATCAAAAATCAAAAAAGAATAAAAAAATCCTTTGACATTAAAAAGCACTGGTGCAATCAAGCCTTTTAATTATTGCACTTTGATGGATTCATCAGCTTTGCTGCAATTTTAAACACTTTTCTAATAAATCGATTTAAAACACGTCTGAATAATCATTGTATTGATTTTCTACGTGGTGATGATGGTGGTGTATTTCTGCCGGTTAGAATATCTAGGGAAATCTTTTTAAAAGGATTCACGTTGTCACATACAGGGTGTCCCAAGCTATATGGATAACGACTTTTTCTCGGAAACTAAGATAGCTAGAAAAAAACTAAAAAATACTGTTCCCTTAGTTTTTTGTTAGAAATCCAAATTTAATTTGTAAATTTTTTTCGGTGCTTCCAGAAGCGAGATGCAGGCCCAACTGCATTTTTTCAAATGGGAAGGTGCGGTTTTTATTTCAGAAATAGATTCCTCTATTTTTTTAAAGAAAAATTTACTTGGACGGTTTTTTTCTGTGAGCGATATTTTACAAGTTATGAATGAAAACATGATTCTTATAAGAAATGTCAAAATGATAATATTATAACGGTTTTTTGATAGAATAAGAAGAAAAGTACTATTTTATTATAAATTTTAATCCTCATTAATATTACAGATCATACTCAAAACCATTAGAGATGCATAGACACGCTCTTTCCTGCCAATTGCCCCTTACTGCCAAAGAAATAGATTCGGCTTTAACCGAGTTACAGGCATCTATTATTCTCTGCTTTAGTTCATCTACAGATGCCAACCCGGCTTGATTCTGATACACCTAGATTTAGAAATGCTTTTAGATAAGCAGAAATAAGAAAAGAAAGAAAAAAGTTATGAATAATCGCCTTGTTTTTCAGGTATCCCCAAAGGAAGTAGTCCATAGGTGTCAAATCCGGTGAACGAGATGGCCACTGAATTCTTCCCGTGTCGATATAACACTATCAGGCGTGTAAAGAGCTATCTCGATAGGCAATTTGATGGGCGTGTTATATCGACACGGGGGGCGATTCAGTGGCCACTTCGTTCACTGGATTTGACACCTATGGACTATATTTCCTTTGGGGATACCTGAAAAACAAGGTGATTATTCATAACTGCTTACCTAAAAGCATTTCTAAATCTAGGTGTATCAAAATCAAGCCGGGATTGCATCTGTAGATGAACTAAAGCAGAGGATAATTATTCATAACTTTTTTCTTTCTTTCCTTATTTCTGCTTACCTAAAAGCATTTCTAAATCTAGGTGTATCAGAATCAAGCCGGGATTGCATCTGTAGATGAACTAAAGCAGAGAATAATAGATGCCTGTAACTCGGTTAAAGCCGAATCTATTTCTTTGGCAGTAAGGGACAATTGGCAGGAAATAGCATGTCTATGCATCTCTAATGGTGGAGACCATTTCGAGCATGATCTGTGATATTAATGAGGAGTAAAATTTATAATAAAATAGTACTTTTCTTCTTATTCTATCAAAAAACCGTTATAATATTATCATTTTGACATTTCTTATAAGAATCATGTTTTCATTCATAACTTGTAAAATATCATTCACAGAAAAAAACCGTTCAAGTAAATTTTTCTTTAAAAAAATAGAGGAATCTATTTCTGAAATAAAAATCACACCTTCCCATTTGAAAAAATGTAGTTGGTGCCTGTATCTCGCTTCTGGAAGCACCGAAAAAAATTTACAAAGTAAATTTGGATTCCTAACAAAAAACTAAGGGAACACGTATTTTTTAGTTTTTTTTCTAGCTATCTTAGTTTCCGAGAAAAAGTCGTTATCCATATAGCTTGGGACACCCTGTATACAGACACACAAATACACAGTTATGGATATTATTACCACAAAAGAATTAGATGGACATCAGGAACGGAGTAAAGGAAGGGTAGACGTTGGGTAGAGGTAGAAATAAACAGAATTATAAATGTTTTTAATATGAATATTTTTCTTTTTTACAGTAATATGGGCAATATAATAGAGCCTAACCACGCTCACTATAGAGGAGGGCCGCCACGAAAGGCGGTGGGAGATGATTGCAGGCGTAACACTGAAAGACACGTCAGTTCGCGTGACGCTGCCCTGGCAAGCTACTGTTTTCCATTGGCGCACACTGCTCAAAAAAAAAAAAAAAAACAAACACACACATACACACAAACACAAACATACAAAGAACACTATCGACCATGCAGATCGATAAGTTCACCTGAAGGTGACCCCTTACACAAGTTATAAAAGTGGATCAATAGTCAACGCTATTTCAAAGAACTATTTACCATTATATCTACAATTATTATTAAAAAAATTTCCATTACTATACAAATAACGAAGATTATCGATTTTTTTTTAACCGGAAATGAACGAGTTTTAGGTTCCTCCTCACGGCTTTACAAATTAGGCTTTTTTGAGGGGCGCTTCTATTTCAGTAATCATCAAAAATGGAATATCGCAGAAAATCCAAAAGTGGAAGCCAAAAATCAACTTTTAATTAAATTTAGCAAAACCAAAATGGTTTTCTCCATCCATTTTCCAGTTTTGGGGATTCATCACCCCCCCCCCCCCTCGATAGAATAATGAAACACAGGTTCACCAGTAAACTGAAGGTTTTTAGTTCCTCTGTTGGAATCAATCGCCACACACATTCTTATGATGTTTATTTCTCGTGCAACAGATTCGCTGGAAATTTTTTTTTCTTAAATCTCTTTAACAAAAACTTAAGAGTTTTAAAAGTTAAGTATAAGGGTTGATTACTAGTTTCAGAATATGTGACTTGATTTTAGATTTCTGCTCGCATACGCGGTTGACGCGCGACCAAAAGTGAGAGTTCGCAGTTGAACCCCCCATTTTCATATACATACTTTCAAAGAATACAAAAAATAATGAAAGAAATCGGAAACCGCAATTCGATATCTTCAAAATTAAAGGTGCTAGGCCATTTTCTTAATATCGGGAAATAAGTCGTTTTCCGAGTGATTTTTCTAAGAAAAAGCAAATGTTAAGAGCTTTAGATGTTCTCAAGCATACACAAAATGGCTAAAAATTAATTTTACATGCGTTACAAACAAGAAAGTTTAATAATTATTTGGAGAGTTGCGTTTAATTACCAAAAAAACTGTAAACCTCCTGCAACATATTTAAGTGAAACGTGCGAAGCATGTACTCTGACTTCAAAGGTGCCTCCTCAGATACAGAGAGAGCAGTTGATAAACCACCTGGCTAACCTGGCTTGCGAGCCAGAGGAGGCATCTTTAAATGCACAGTACATGCTGCACAAGCTGCGTAAAGTGTATTATTTGATAAATTAAGGAATAAGTTTTATTCTTTATATGAAAGATATTGATCACTTAAAAAATTGAAATATGATTAATAAATACCAGATTTTGAAATGGCCTAGCATCTTTAATTTTGAAGATATCGAATTGCGGTTTCCGGTTTCTTTCATTATTTTTTTGTATTCTTTAAAACTGTGTATATGAAAATGGGGATCAACTGCGAACCCTCACTTTTGGTCGTGCGTCAGCCGCGTATGCGAGCAGGAATCTAAAATTAAGTCACATATTCTGAAACGGGGAACAAATTTTTCCTCTACCATTTTTTGCTCAGATCAACCGTTTAAGCATGAAATGCATTTGAGCCGTCTTAAAATGAACACCCTGTATACTCGTAGTTCTGATCAACACCCCATAAACCGTTTCACCACCAACCACAGGGGGTTTCATCACTCGCATTGAGAACCTACGACCAACAGAAATAGATAAATATGCTGAAGAAAATGCATCAAGAACGCCAAACCCAAATTATCTAAAATTAAAACTTGACGGAAATGTAATAATAAAATACAATAAGAATACTATTTGGTGGGATGTTTCCTTTATCTTACCAATAGAACTGCGGTGGGAGTCAGCCAAATGATAAGTGGTTGGTACATGTTTGGTCTCCGCATTAGAGATTGGGAATTACGGGCACAAATAGAAGCTTTCAACCCTTGTGCAATGCCGTTTTTACCTTAGAGGTACAGATCTCAGTAAGAACATGATTTCATTTTGCCCAGAATTCAAAGCTCTTTTCTTCCTTGTAAAAGCTGTTACGTCCCCTAGTTAACTAGAGCAATGCATACGTGAAGCGGTGCAAGATTTTGAACGAGCACTTCTGTGCTCGTTCTGAGCATTCTTGCTCTGTAATCTCAAGCCCCCCCCCCCCCAGAGATTGCAGAAATAGTCGCTTGTAGTGACTATTACGACTATTGTAAACTTTGGTTGTTTTGCCCTGCATTCCACGTGTATACACGTCATTGTCTGATTTTAATTCCGTAGGGTTTTTTTAAAAACTAAATTCTACGCTTAACTGTTTAATGTTGGGCTACATCATCATAACTTTTAGATAGAGATTCAGCCCTCTCAGTACGAGCATGATTTCATTTTGCACAGAATTTAAAGCTCTCTTTGCTTCCATTTTAAAAGCTCTTGCGTCCCTTAGTTAACTAGAGCAATGCATAACGTGAAGCGGTGTAAGATTTTTGAATGAGCGCAGAATGCTCTGGTAATCTCAAGCCCCCAGAGATTGCAGAAAAAGTCGCTTGCAGTGACTATTACGACTATTGTAAACTTTTGGTTGTTTTGCCCTGCGTTCGACGTGTATACCACGTCATTGTCTGATTTTAATTCCGCACACTGTGGGTTTTTTTTTTTAAAAAAAAAACTAAATTCCACGCTTAACTGGTTAACTGTTACAGGAAGTCATTGGAGTGTTTTTGTTTATTTGTTACTTTAATTATCGAAGCTTATGTTAGCAGCGAAATGTGTGTTACTTCCTTCCGTTCATAAATTATAAAAAAAGAATAAAAAGCTTTTGAAGATTCATAAAAAAGAAGGTAAACCTGAAAATTGGACCAAAAGTCGGGTTTTTCTCTCCTTCTTTTAACAACACTATTTGGAAAAGATCCAAGAGCGGAAATCCAATAAAAGAAAATGTTCAACAAAACTTCCGGAAGTGTATTTTTGGACACAATTATTTATTATTACTATTGTGGGATAAATTTTTATTTTTATCATTTTTTTTACACTTTTAGCTCCCATTACTAGAAGGATGTATTGCAATCGTGAGCCATTTTGCAATAATTACGTTTCCAAGAGAGAAAATGAAAATTCTCTTGTTTTGGGGTTCCCCAAAGATGGATAAAGAGTCTTTGGCTAACAGAATCTCTGTAAAATGAAAATTAGTGGGAAAGTTAAATTTTGAGCAGCTTAAGATGAAAACCTCATTTTCATATTTTGCAAGATTACGCTACCATTTAAGAGAAGGTAAAAATTTAGAAACCCGATTAGGGTTAAGCGAATGTCCTGCTGCGATTAAAGACTTACTTCTTTTAAATCAAGGGCAGAATGGAGGGTAAACTGGACAGAACAGTGCCGAAAGGGAGTCATGAGGTTTACGGATGACTCCAAGATGGACTGTGGCACCGGAGCTGGAGTGTATGGGGCTAAACCTAAGGTACTAATTGAGAGTGCTCTTGGGAGATATGCCACCGTCTTTCAGGTCGAGCTCTTTGCTATTAAAACCTGCGCTGAGTAAAACCTGCGAATGAATCTTAGAAGTAGGGAGGTTTGCATCATTTCGGTTAGCCAGGCTGCGCTGAAGGCCATTACTTCCTTCAGAATTACCTCTTCCCTGGTCTGGGAATGCAGAAAAGCCATAGAACTACTGGCTCGTCACAATAAAGTTCGCTTAGAATGGGTGCCGGGGCATGTGGGGATTAAGGGGAAATGAGACAGCTGATCTACTGGCCAGGAATGGAGCCAACACTCCTTTCATTGGCTGCGGACCCTGTCCTGGGAATCACCAAGGGTGCAGTTCGTGAGGCTCTCAGAGATTGGATCTGAAGAGAAAATGAAAAGAACTGGGTGATGTGTCCTGGGGTCAAACGCAGTAAGACTATGACGCCTTGGCTGTGTAAAAAAAGAACCAAAGAGAGATTCTGGGCTTGGGCAGAAATCAGATTACTCTGATCGCTGGCCTATTCACAGGGCGTGGCAGGTTCAGAAAGCAACTACACAAGATAGGGCTTATTAGCTCGGAACCGCTGTGCAGATTGTGCCGGGAAGAGGAGCGTTGCAATCGAGAGACTGCGCTACGACATCTTTGGTTCTTTAGGACCAAGGGAGATTATAGTGCAGAAGGAACTGGTATGGAAAGCTCTCAACCTTCTTAGAAGGTGAGGTTTCATCTACTAGACTTAGAGGGAAGGCACAATAAGCCGTGGGGCATGGGTCACGTCCCGCCCAGTAAAATCTAAAATCTAAATCTAGTTCTTTTAAAAGAAGTTAATCACCTGCATAGTTAAAAATATAAATCGAAAACACATCAAAGGAAATAAATGAATTAAAAACATGAGGAGTTTTAGAAAATTTTGTGAACAACTTTAATGTTTAAGACGTCATTAAAAAAAAAAAAAAAAAAATGTAATCGTATACAAAGAGCAGCAAAGGTAATACCTAGATATGACATACCAAACGAGTCACTAACCTAAACGAGATTCATAGCAGGGCGGCCCTCATAAAATAGATGCCAGGGTAGACAAGAAAGAGGGTGTGTACGCTGTTACAAGGAAGGAAGGTTATACCCACTTGAAACAAATTACTATGAGGACAGCGTTGAAATATGTTCGGGAGGAGAGAGAGGATGCGGAAGAAGGCAGGACGAGTGAAGATCGAGAAGGAAATTCGCAGCTTTTTGTACCCATCCTCCATTACTTTTTACTCCCGCAATTTTCATTCATAATACATAAAATGTAATGAGCATCTCGTCGGACTTAATATTATATCTAAATCATTTATTCCATTTTATAAACTTTATAATATTAAAGTATTTATTATTAAATATTTTAAGTCAATATTAGAGAAGTAAGAAGACTGGGGCAAAACGTTAGGATTAGGGATTAGAATTCCGTGGCCACTCGTTTTGCAGAAAAAATAGATGCTCAGTTCCTTAGGATATTCTTAGAGGATGTAGTGGTAATGTGGAACCCTGCGCTGGTATTATAGAATCCTACAATATTTTGGCAGCAAGTGATCTTGTGATAACAGTATCTGGTACAAACTGTAGCTAGATAACGGTAGTGCGCAAAAAGTAGCTCATTTTGAAATTTTCAATTTTGTTTTTATCGATTCTTGAAATTTTAAGAAGGCAAGTTCAAACTGTTATTTTTGTTTAGTTATCAAAATAGTGGTAGTTATCCGCTCTATACAGGGTGTTCATTTTAAGACGGCTCAAATGCATTTCATGCATAAACGGTTGATCTGAGCAAAAAATGGTAGAGGAAAAATTTGTTGTCCGTCACCTCTAGTTTCAGAATATGTGACTTGATTTTAGATTCCTGCCCGCATACGCGGCTGACGCGCGACCAAAAGTGAGGGTTCGCAGTTGACCACCATTTTCATGTACACAGTTTTAAAGAGTATAAAAAGTAATGAAAGAAATCGGAAACCGCAATTCGATATTTTCAAAATTAAAGGTGCTAGGCCATTTCAAAATCTGGTAATTATTAATCATATTTCAATTTTTTAACTTGTTATCAAAGAGAAAGAAGAGCACGCGATAGGTCATTTTTATGTATTTTTTCATCCCCTTTCTACTAAAAATATTGCCAAGGCAGTAAAGATAGTATTTTTCTTAATATAGGGAAATAAGTCGTTTTCTGAGAGATTTTTCTAAGATAAATCAAATGTTAAAAGCTTTAGATGTTCTCAAGCATACACAAAATGGCTAAAAATTAATTTTACATCTATTACAAACAAGAAGGTTTAATAATTATTTGGTAATTTTGGGAGAGTTGCGTTTAATTACCAAAAGAATTGGAAACCTCCTGCCACATATTTAAGTGATCAATATCTTTTATGAAAAGGATCAATTTTATTCCTTAATTTATCAAGTAATGCACCTTTGCAGCTTTTGCAGCATGAACTGTGTCTTGAAAGGTGCCTCCTCAGACTCGCAAGCCAGGTTAGCCAGGAGGTTATCAACTGCTCTCTGTATCTGAAGAGGCACCTTTGAAGGCGCAGTACATGCTTCACAAGTTGAGTAAAGTGCATTATTTGGTAAATTAAGGAATAAATTTGATCCTTTACATGAAAGATATTGATCACTTAAATATGTGGCAGGAGGTTTCCAATTCTTTTGGTAATTAAACGCAACTCTCCCAAAATTACCAAATAATTATTAAACCTTCTTGTTTGTAACAGATGTAAAATTATTTTTTAGCCACGACTTGCAATAAAAATACTAAGGTGTTCCATATTACCCGCACCTCAAGTCAGAGGCACCACTTTCCACTTTTTCCATAAAATTGGAGGTTGCTCATCTGGTGGTTGGAGGAGAGTAAATTTGAAGACAATAGTGCAAGACTAATATATAAAGCTAACAATTACCCGAGAAAGCACTATAATTTTTTGGAATGTCTAGCACAGGTAAGTCCAAAACAAAGAACGGTTCCATATTACCACCACTTCCTCTAAAGGATATCCTTCCTGTAATGTCTATTTACGAAATTTACGTACTAAGTTCACCCAAATCGTTTACAGAAAACATGGTTTAAGAAATCAGACTAGTCCCTTTTAAATCAAAACAATTCAATCCGTTCAATTGAAAATGAACGCATCTCATAGCTCATTTATCTGCATTTCTTCCCTTAATAACAACAAATAAAAAATAATTTATCTAAACAAGTAAACGTTTATTCAAAAAATAATACAATAATGTACTTCAATTAATTTGAAAGCTAAACTATACAAGCAAACTAATGAAAGGCAGAAGGAAATATATTCCCAGATCTCAGGTTACAAACCGAGATTAAGTATTAAAGATTAATCTTCGTTCTCCTGGAGCCGAAAGGGAGCTTTAAGTTCTGAAGAGAACTCCAGAACTCCATACAGAGCGCAAAACTGGTACTGGTAGAGATGGTTTAGGAAGAAGGAAGGATTTATAAAGCCCTGGAGGCCCTGAATTTCCCGCCCCCGCTTCAACGCGTGATCATCTGCTAACCCTTTCTCATGCGTTTCCCCAAAACTTACTGGGATAATCCCATAATCTGTAGGTATATTTAGAGTGATCACATAATTATACTAATTATGCGATTTTAATAAAATATGTAAACACTCATTCTGTGAAGATATAAATATATCTTTTGTCTACAATTTTGTAATTAACAAATGAGCTGTTCGCTGCACAAATCGATTAACCCTTACCAGTGTAGTCCTTACGCTTTTGAACGATATAAATGCCCTTGGTTGCTCCAACTATCATACGATCTTATTAGAGATTTCTGGAGAACATTTCCTAAAGGACACACTAAAGAAAAAAGGGCCTATTTCGGTAAGCGTCATCATTAAAGGACCCTAATCAAAATAACAGATCAAGTTTGTGGTAAGAGTAGCAAGTAGTAGTAGAAGAAAGCAACACAAGATGAAGGATAATCTGTGAAGCTGATGACTAAAGATGCCGTGGACATAAAATAGAGAAGAGAGAACAGAAATCCAGAGCACAATTTTGTTTTATAGTTTTTGTTTGTTACACCCACTTTTGTGTCCTTCTTTTTCTTCTCCTAGTTTCCAGTTAGCAATCCTAGTGAATTGAAGTCCAAGAACAGGGTCTTCAAGAAGGCCCTACTAGAAAAGGATTTGCTCGTTAGCAAAGAGGTGCTATACTCTTTGCCATGCAAGGCTACACTCCTATACTAGTCACTTATTCTAGTCCTATTTACGTATTCAGATGTCGTCGATACTCATACCACTTTGCAGCGTACAGCCTCCCTCCCTCAGCTAGCCAACTATCAACATTGCCTCCGGATGATAACATCCTCTACAACTCTACTTCCTCGAACCAAAATACTACCACTAATGTAGTGAATACTGCTACTAACTTTGTCCTTATTTCTTGTCATATTATTGCTATTCCATTTACAACCCATTCTTAGGGTAAAACAAG
The DNA here is from genome assembly GCF_049639745.1 of Rhodnius prolixus. Classification (NCBI taxonomy): domain Eukaryota; kingdom Metazoa; phylum Arthropoda; class Insecta; order Hemiptera; family Reduviidae; genus Rhodnius; species Rhodnius prolixus. The sequence continues at coordinate 9,952,135 of NW_027411634.1, read as the reverse complement.
AGTTACAACTAGCCCTTCCTACCGTTATATAAGGTCAATGATGCAGATACATACCCTAACAAATCTTCCAGCAGCTGGATTTGTCTGAAACCCAAAATAAGTCTTGAAAACTTTTTTTATTTACTTTCTTTTCATTCCAAGTGTTACAAAAATGAAGATTGACGAAACAGCAAATAGAAACTGCACAATCAATAAAAATATTGTTGGTTACAATTTAATGGCATCCTCCGTCAGTATTCTTTTCTTAAGACGGTTTTAAGAAGACAATTGTCAAGATTAGATTAGAAAGCAGGAAGAGAACCATTCCCCTCGGCACCGCAGCCCAAAGAAGCTTACTGTGTCATCCCTCTTTGAATCTAGTAGAACTTCCCCTACTAGTTCCCTCTGCGCTACTATCTCCTTTGGTCTCGAAAGATCCAAAGAAGATATCCTAGTGCAGCCGCTCGATTGCAACGCAATCGAACAACAAGTAAGAGACCGTTTCCTCCTCTTCCTGACACAATCTGCACAACGGTTCCGAGCTGATAAGCCCCCACCTTATACAGACAGATGCTTCCTGAACCTGTCGTGTCCCGTGTGAACAGGCCTGTAATCAGAGTAATCTGATTTCTACCCAAACCAAGAGTCTCTTAGGTTCTTTGTTTACACAGTAAGGGCATAATACTCTTGCCATGTTTAACCTCAGGAAGAGTCACCCAGTGCTTTTCATGTTCTCTCCAGATCCAATCTCTGAGAGCCGACGAATCTACACCCTTAGTGATCCCCAGTACTGGTTGCGGGCCAATGAAAGGAGTAGACAATTGTCAAACTCTTAATACGAAATCTTGTAATCAATTGATTGCAAATTTTGGCTAAAACTTTAAAAATCACAATGCAACTTCGATATTATTAACAAGTTGCAGAGTATTGTTCAGTATTGTTGGTGAATTATTTTTTGCCAACCCAAAAGAAATAATTAAAGCTTGGTTAAACTAAAAAAATAACGACTGAAGTTGGCAACACTGCCAATATTGTTTTATTATTTTAAAACCAAAAGTAGCAGTAAATAAGAGCACAGGAAATGAATATTAATGCTCTAAAATATTGCTGTTTGCTAAGATTGAAGTGAGGAGGAATGATCAATTTGATAACTCCAAGACGTTAGAACAGTGGCACGGAGGGATTTATCAAAGTGATAAGGGATAAAACCTTTCAAGCTGTCAATCATGTTCCACCCGCTTCTTGTCTTATATAATAATAAATATGGCGCTCGACGCTATACCCTGATACCAAAATATATATTATTCTGTTGGTATTGTTTCCATCTAATCTGTCCGTCCGTCAAAATCACTTTATAACGGTACACAGGTGAAGTCCCTGAACTTCTAAGGATCCATTTAGGTATAACGCTTTTTAATAAAATATCACTTTTAGAGGAAATATATCTAGAAATTATTGATTTGGTTTTAGGCTTAGAGATGTTATAGAAAATATTATTACTTCTTTTCTTTTCTTCAGTTCAAATTAATTTTCGTAATTTATTGTCTGGACTTTAAACATGTTGAAATAGAGCTCTCAAAACTAGTATTATTTCTTTCTAATTCAATAAGAAATGTTTAGTCAAAGATTATTTTTATTAAGGAAATAAACTAAGATTTCAATTGGTCTTTTAAAAATATAAGTTAAAGACCGAAATAATTTTATTAAGAAAAAAAAAAAACACATCTCCCACATCGGAAGAGATCAAAGAAACTGCCTTAAACGGAAAAGGAGCGATGCCTAAAAATGTACAGAATAGAATTGGCCCCGACATCTTTTTCAAATACTTCTGAACAATTCGCAAAATAAATAAGTGGAGAACTTCTTCAAATAATTTTTATTTTACAATGAATTTAATAGGAAAATAAAGTGACATTTTTTAACCTTTCATCATTTTAATTTTTATTTATTTTTTAACTAAGACGTTTCGGATCACCCTGTATCTATCTTCAATGTTGGTGTTACTTTTTGACAAAAGTAAGTAACGTATTTTGCCAAACTTATCGAAACTCGCTCTTAGGTTCTTTAGTATTTATTTTTTAAACTATTATCAATCTATTATCCAATTTTACGACGATATAGCTCAACCTCAACAGCAAAAATCTGTTATACCCCTGGTGAAGATTAGGGAACTAGCCCAGGATTGACTTTGGAACTCACCCAAATGGGCAGAGAACGATTTATTGGCACTATGAATGAAATTAGTAAACCGCAAATTTAAATATTGTGCGTTTAAAGTGATTTGGCCGTGGTTGTAGGTACAATCCAAGAGATCTTATTGATTTCGCACCAAAATGACGGGAAAAAAACGCCCAAAAAAGAATTTGGATGTAGGATGACCATGATAAAGGCGGAAGTGATTGGAGTAATGAAGATTATAAGCATACAGGAAACAACCTCGAATACGAAGACATAATATTCTCCACCAACATCTATATGCTTAAATCTGTAGCAGAGCTAGCAAAGAAATATGAATGTATTTAAAAGTTATAGCCGATTAGAATGAATGCAAGAAAATGATTAGAGAAGGATTACGTGATTTCGGTTAAGCTCGGCAGGAATATAGAGTACTGATCCATCCATTAGTTGTAGTTTATGTAAATAGTTGGATATAGTAGAGGGATGAATGAGTGAAGCGAATGTATTTATAAGTAAGAATGGAGAGTGAGTGATAGTCTAGTGATAAGCACCTAGACGATGCTGGCTGTATGGCGGAAGCCAATGCCAAAAAAAAAAAAAAAAAACTTAGTGTTTTATATAATTTAATTAAAAAAGGTGTTAAATGAAAATTATATAAAAAAACTTCATTAGAATAAAACGAAGCGTCTTACCCCAAAAATGGGTTGAAACTAAAAAATAACTAGAGATCTGCCTAATCAGAGAACTAAATTTTACCCAGCGAAAATTATGAACCTCAATCTTAGCCTCGAAAGTAAAGACCTGTTAGGAAAGCAAGTGATTTATACAGAAATCTATATACAATATAATGCTATATTTAAGCGAGCATATGCCCTGACTTCGATTTTTCGCAGCTATGATCTCAAAACGTCCAAACTTTCATATTTTAAGGGGGTGATTAACAGAAAATGAAGCAAGACATCGAGGAAATGGACATTACAAAAAATGCAGGCAATCAGTTTGTTTACATCTAAGATTAAACTGCATCATTTCCTTCCGGAGTTTTCATTTTATTTCCCACCTTAAGTTTTCCACCTTGTGTAAGAGTGGCGCGCGTGAATAATGCCAGTTCTATCTATTGCATCATGGTATTTTCCAACCCAAATCACCTACCAGTCTCCTTCTACACTTCGACCACAATTGTCCAGGAGCGCTCCTGATCAAAAAAAAAAAAAAAAGGAAGAAGCAAGCGAATACACAAACACCTAGAACGGAGGAAAGTCGCCCGGACGTTGTGGCAATATATCAAGTCCCCTGTCAATTTGCAGTATTGGCACGCAAGGGAACCCACACAGACCTACCCAAGAGTCCTGGCGATACTAGCCTCTACCTAGGTGCAGTTGAAAGACCCGGCGAAGTAGGTATTTGGAGGCTATTGGGGACCGAAGTGAGAGACCCACCAGGCGATTACAAACCGCAGTGATAAACGTCCCACTACAATTCTTCTCCTCCCCTTCTAGAAGATGTCTACCAATTTATCAGCACACATCATTCTTTCTGGGAGCGGTCTCTCTATCTCTTACAACTGGTACATCCACACCTAGAAAACAGAAGACGTAGGCGACAATCTCCACCAATCGCTCTCACTCACTCACTCCCCGTTTGCCATCGTCCTACCCTCTAGAACTTACGTTAAAGAAATCTCTTTAATATCTTTCATCAGCCGCCTTCGCAGCAACCCACGCTTTTCTGTTCCAGATTTCCTGTCTTAAAGTAATAGAAACGAGGTTTTTTTTTACCCCCAATGTGCATGACACCATGAAGAAGCGTGGAAAAGATAATCTTAAAGCAGTACGAAACGGACATCCACCCTCGAGCTCTTTGAATGATAGAAGCTCTCCGCTAATTGCTTTCGAGTAACCCCGCTTTGTAATGCTTGGTCTTCTTCCCTCACAGAACAGGAAATTAAATAGAAATCTCTAGGTTGTAATCAGCAATCTTAATTGATGTTACTTCACTTAAATTATAATTTTCACTCTTTCCTCTTATTTCACTACCAACTCAAGACACTGGCCTACTTCCGGGCAAAAAAGAGAGAATAATTGAAATCAGAAAAGAAAAAAGATTCCTAGTAATCTAACTAACTTCGTAACCCATGATCCAGCTACTAGAGTAAATGATGCTGTACTAGAAACTGGAATTATGCAGTTAACGAGGAAGCTGGGTCTTAATTGATAAGCACAGTTTATTGCGGAAAGATCCCACTCAAAAACCAAAAACAAAGAGTACCGTTTTACCAGAACTCCAACGACTTTATTTACTATTACGAGAATTCTCTTACGATTGAAGTTAAATAACAGATTATAAAGTTTAGAAAGAACTACTAGACAAACGTTCAAACCTGATACTACGTAGCAAAAGACGGCTGTACTACTCAGCCAGTATTGTGGACATACGGAATAGAACTACACACAGGACAGCCAACTATTTGGATCTTCATCGCATCCAATCCCTTCAACTCAAAATCTAAGACACCCTAGTCAAAGCTACTTTCTACGTTTCTAAACCACACTATTCACAATGACCTTAAAATTCCCTTGGTCTCTGCAGTCTCCAAAGCCCCTTATCATGAAATTCCATTCCCAGCTACCCTCTCATATGAATCCTTTAGTCTAATCTTCACCCTCCCAACTAATCCTCCACGACATTTAAATTGTCAGTGGCCTCGCGACCAGCTAGGTATATAGCGTCTACTGTTTGGTGTGACATTCGAGAACCTTCTGCCATCTTTAGAAGGCCGTCCGTCGTTCAGTCATGTCAATGTGTGCTTGTTGGCTCTTTCAGCCAATCAGCGCACTCGATCTTGTATCGACATGTCCACTTCTGGGGACGGATTGTGCTTTGGGCTGCCACTAATAGTAATACTGGATCGTGGGCTGACCTTTACCCCCCCACATAAAGGACAGAGTAAATAAAGGTAAGGCAGCCATTCGAGTGTTATTCCCGCTGTTCTACAGGGACTCTAAACTGTCTCCAGAGAACGAACTCCTCCTGTACAAGGTAGTGGTTAGGCCCATGTTACTTTATGCTTGTCTTCTCTCCTGGAATCTTTCGTGTCGATCCAATATCGCCTCGCTGCAGATCATACAAAATAAATTCCTCAGGCTTGTGACAACTTCCCCCCGCTACACGCGTATTATAGACTTGCACTCTAACACCAACATGGACTATGTAGAACACTACATCAAGTACCTCGCTACTGGTTTCTTCAGTAAGTGTGAATTAAGTCACAACCACCTCTGCAGACGAATAGGGAACTATACATAGTTTGGACCCGGTGCACAGGCACAGGAGAGTTAAGGACTCCTTGAGGTAGAACTTTCCTATCAGCTGAAGTTTTTTCGAGTTTTTTGCCTCATTACCTAATTTTATATTTTATATTGTACAATTTTTTGTAATTATTATGCTGGAGGTTTACAGTATTCGTACTCCATTGTACTTAACTATTTATTTTCATCTAATAAATAAAAAAAAAATAGATACCCTGGATATAACTAACTAACTAATCAGCGAACTCACTTTTGTACTACTACAATTCAAACTATTTTACTTGATGCATTTATTTCTGCAAAATTGTAAAAATCTTAATATAGAGGTATTAAAAATATTATGAATGAACTTTGTCGCCACATTTTCGACAAAATTATCTTCAATCAATCCATTACTGCAATTCCCTGCACCAACTACAATGTCACTCACTATTTATACACTCATAATGGCCAAGATTAATAAACATTTTGTGAAAACAAAACAAAAAAAAATGGAAATCTTAAACTACGAGGGTCGTTTGAAAAGTCCGTGCAAAGTCAGAGAGATAGCACCACTGGCGCGTATCGAGGTTATGTTTAGTTAGTAGCATCTCTTGGAAGAACACACACCAAGTTTCAGCCAGATCGGTCTATTTCTTTGTGTTTGGCATTCGTTTGAATCGAGGAAGTCGAGTGATTTTCAAAAAATGGACGAATAAGAATTTCGTGTGTTGATTAAACACTACTTTATGAAAGGCAAAACGCCTCAGGAGACTAAAGAGAAGCTTGTTAAACATTATGGTGACTCTGCACCTTCGATTAGAACAGTTTATAAGTGGTTTCAAAATTTTCGGAGTGGCCATATGGGCACAAGTGACGCTGAACGTTCTGGACGCCCTGTTGAGGTTACTACTCCAGAAATCATTGATAAAATCCATGATATGGTGATGGATGACAGAAGAGTGAAGGTGCATGAAATTGCTAGTGCTGTGGGCATCTCGAATGAACGGGTACATAATATTTTGCATCAACATTTGGACATGACAAAGCTATCTGCAAGATGGGTGCCGCGATTGCTCACGCTTGACCAAAAACGAAATGGTGTGAAGTGTTGCAAGGACGGTTTGCAGCTGTTCCAGAAGAATCCGCTGGACTTTAAGCGTCGTTTCGTCACTGTGGATGAAACATGGATACATCACTACACTCCTGAGACCAAAGAACAATCTAAACAATGGGTTGCCAAGGGGGAATCTGCGCCAAAACAGGCGAAGACCGTTCCTTCGGCCGGAAAGATTATGGCGACTGTCTTTTGGGATTCGCAAGGAATAATCCTCATCGACTATCTGGAAAAGGGTAAAACTAATACAGGTGCATATTATTCATTGTTATTGGACCGTTTGAAAACCGAGCTGCAAGAAAAACGCCAACGATTGGCCCACAAAAAAGTCCTTTTCCATCACGACAACGCACCAGCTCACACCTCAGCAGTTGTGGTCGCAAAATTAATGGAAATAGGGTTCCAACTCGTTTCACATCCCCCCTATTCTCCAGACTTGGCTCCCTCGGACTACTATTTGTTCCCCAATATGAAGAAATGGCTGGCGGGAAAAAGATTTTATTCAAACGAGGAGGTGATTGCAGAAACGAATGGCTATTTTTCAGACTTGGACAAATCCTATTATTCGGAAGGGATCAACAAACTAGAGCCTAAGTATATAAGTACAAGCCTAAAAGGAGACTATGTTGAAAAATAAAAAAGGTTTACCCCAAAAAATTAAGTAGTTTTTATTTTTGCACAGACTTTTCAAACGACCCTCGTATTCTCAGCCTCCTAGATACGAGTACAGAAAATTGCAGTTACGAAAAAAGTCTATATTTTATTATTCTGTCATAAATCCTGTAGGGGAAAGTGGATTAGCCACTTCTTCAGGGTACTTGGCATCCCTGCGGGTATCCCAGCCTAATAACATGAACATAAGGAACATATACTGTTACACCCCAATACATTTACACAGTACAGACAGTCATCTGTACAAGGAGGGGCTTATTAGCTCGGAACCGTTGTGCAGATTGTGTCAGGATGTGGAGGAAACGGCCTCTCACTGGGTGTTCGATTGCTTTGCGCTATGAAACCTTTGGATCTTTGAGCCCAAAGGAGATAGTAGCGCAAAGAGAACTAGTAGGGAAAGTCCTCCACCTCTTTAGTAGGGGAGGTTTCGTCTACTAGATCCAAAGGAGATGGCACAATAAGCCTCTTTTGGCTGCGGTGCCGTGGGGCATAGGTCCCACCCCAATAATATAATCTAAACTATTCTGTCATAAAACATGGATTACTTTCATTAACATGATATTAACACCATGTTATTTATAAAGAAGTTGAACTAAGAAAATTTTGATATGCACTTGAATGGCATAAAAAGGAAAAAAAACGCAGTTGCATAAAATTTTGTCTAATTACAAGAATTTTCTTCACTTGAAGTGCTGAAGCGCTAAAAATTCCATTATACAACTGACTCCTAAATTAAAATGGTAAAAAGAGAAAGAAAATTCTGGATATTTTCTTTATTAAACAAGCCGGGCTCTCATTAACGTCTTCAACACTTAAACATAAATATAAAAGCAACAATGCTGCATTAATATACATGCATATATATTGTGCATAAAAGGAAGCTTTTTATTTTGTAGGAATGAGCTTAACAATGCCGTCATGACAGACATTACGCCGCATCCATTAATGTATTTTTTATGTTCGCATTTCTTTTAAGTAATAGTTTTACCTGAGGATATGAACCTCGTGGAATAAAATGAGCCATTTCCTGTACAGGAAAATACATTCTATTTTTGGGAGGAAAACAAAAAAGACAGAAAATAAATTTAACAAATGTAATTTTCTGTTACATTTAAGGACTGTCGAGTTTTGTATTTTTTTTTTGTTTAATTCTTATATAGTTCTTATATAGTTATCAGAGATCAACGTGGCCTTGGCATAGAGAAGGACCATTTGACAACTTTTCTATCTAAAAAGCATCTATTTCCACGTGGGAAATGGATTAGCCACTTAAACATGGTTCTTAGCATTTCGGTGAGTATCTAAGAAAAAAGCCTGTATATTAATCTAAATTTTAGAAAATGATCTTTTATTATCGAAGTTTTCTTTTGGTAATCAGTTACTTAGTAACAATCAACGCATTTATTGCTTTATAATCAATAAGAATAACAATACACAATACCCCTGAGAGAGGAGTTCGCGAGGCCACTGTCTTTTAAGAAGTGTAGAAGTGTTATTTCAAAAGAGTTCTGGAAGATAGATGTTGTACCAGTGGAGATTCTAAGTTAAAATGATATTTTGAGCAAATTGTGTGAATGTTTAAGTCTGTGTGAATGGTTTGATTGGTGACGTAGAAAGGAGCGTCATATACAGAGCGAAGAATTTAACACTGCAAGGCCTGGATCCTTTGGAGGTTTAAGCGTTTGGTTGAACCTCCCACAGTTCGACGCCAAGACGGGCTTTAATACACTTACATAAATAAGTTTTTGGTTGTCCAGAGTGTGTATTGATCAATTGTCTACTAGTCTTTTCAGTTTTAGGAAGCGTCTGTTGAGTTCTGTTCTCTAAAGTCGTGTATGAAGATTCCATGTAAGGAGTCCAAGATAGAGGACTATGTTGCTGGTGAAGAAATTAAATGAAGGGTGAAGGTAATGTTTTGAGATTTTTGTCCAGTTCAGTTTTATAGCCCATTTACTGAACCTGAGGAAGTGAGGTAAGACTGGAGGTTTAACGGAAATAGAACGGAAGAATGATAAATTTAGCAAACGATTACCGGGAACTGATTCGTAGAAGGCAGAAAGATTTGCCAACAAATGACAACAAATATCATGAATACAGCCGACTTATCGCGTGATTCTCACTTCATGAAACATGGAAGTTTGCGTAGATTATTTTTCGTGGGGATTTATAAACAAATAGGAGAAGTTTTTTTGCAGCTTAAGGGTGACGACATGGGAAGACTTCCGGTCAGATAGCATTGGACCTAGAGGAAGTGTCTACTGATTCGAAAAACAAAATTATTTTGTTATATATCACCAATTTACACAGATGCATTAGAAATTATTTAAAGTAACAAAAAAAATAATTCATTAAAAGGGTTTAAAAGGGAATTCTAATTAAATTCAACTTAATATGTTAAAAGTTATTTTCTATACTTTAATGTTTTTCGTAAACATGACAGAAACCTATTAGAGCAATGTTACCGCTAGTCCTATGTCCACAGAGATATACAGAATTGGTTCAACATAATACACATCCAAATATTAATACACGATGACGTAATTACAATTGTGCAAACATGATCTACAGTTTACTCCCTCCAGGGTAAACTACTTTGCGGTAGCGTGCTATAATAATAACCAACGATTTGTTTGACGAACATTGTGTACATAATTATTGAATGAATTTTGTAAATTATTGTGAAGTGTTAAAATTTTTGAAATAATAATTCAATGAATTAGTGATTATAAATTTTGTTTAAGAAAAATAAATCTTGAATGACATTTTCTTGACATAATTAGGCTTTTGTAAGCTGAAGTATCAAATTTTAATATTTAACTATTGAATAAAGTATTTTTTTCGTAACTTCTGTAATTAATCGTTAATTAATTGAGAATAAGAATATAGAAAGAAATTCTTTATTTAGGTACTTGTCAAATAAATATTTAGAATTACCACATGACTGCCACATCAGCAATACGTACCTGAAACAAATCAATAAATACCTCTATTAATTATAAATTTAATTTTATTACAATGATAATAATAATCAATATTATATATTTAGAATTCCAAGGGAGTAATAGTGAAATACCGATTTGAATAATATAACAATTGTTGACTCATAATATTATGAATCATCATTTGTTGCATAATAGGATCCAGGACTAATATTATTTCAAATTAAAGGTGTTCCAAGATGTCTGAGAAGCAGTAGGAGTATTTACTACAGAGTGAATCCATTTATTCTCTTTAGAAAACTATAAGGACAAATAATGTGCAATAGTGGACTTGAATAAGCCAAGAATTTAGGATATGTGACGGGGAAGAGAGCGAAAGGTTCTCGGGAGACATTTAACGCTGAGTCAATACCTCCAACTGTAAGGCTATGGAAGAGGGGATAATGTTGGATAGGGTATGAGGACATTTAACGCTGAGCCAATACCTCCAACTGTAAGGCTGTGGAAGAAGGGATAATGTTGGATATTGCTTGAAGGGCCTGAGCCTATACCTCAGGCTATAAAGAAGGAATAATGTTGGAAAATCGCTGGACTCAGTCACATCGATATCATATTTCGATTGGCTCTAATCAGGGTATCTAACTGTAACATGATAAAAATCGCATCAACTGTAAGTATACTTTTTTTAAGGATTTGAGGTGACCATTGGCGCCCGAAGCTCTGTTTTATTGCATTGCTGGCCTCCGGATAGTGAACACTCGTTTCTGCCCACAAAGTCCAACGCAGGGCAGTGAGATGTAAGAAGCTCTGAGGAATTGAGCCAGGAGTATACACGCTAGGGAATCAAACTCCTAAGCACTGAGCCAACTACTTCCTTAACATTATCTTAATATTTTTGCGAGGTTTAATTGTGTATACTTGTGGGCATTCAACGCTGAGCCCAATACCTCCAACTGTAAGGCTATGGAAGAAGGGATAATGTTGGATATGGCTTGATGGCATTCAACGCTGAGCCAATACCTATTAAAGCCTAGATATTAAAGTTAAGTAATTACAAATAAATTTGTATACATGCACTGTTAACTGAAGAAAGCAAAACCAAAGTTAACTTCCGTAATTTCTTACATTTAACACGAATTGTGATGAAGTATTGCAACAATATTAAGTTTCAATACCAAACTATCAGAGATTCCAATAACTTTAATAGACATTACACCATTGATTGTAAACCACTTTATTGTTGTTAAGTGTTTCATTCTAGCCAAAAAGCAAAATACCAAGAAAATGTATACCATAATGAAGCAAGAAGTTTTTTGAGGAAAGCTCTAATTAATAAATTCTCTTTTTATAATTAACCACTTTGATCAGGCTATTAAGTTTAAAATTTTTTTCTTTATTTGGGGGTCTAATTTTATCAAAGTAATTTGATCAAATTAATAACAATTTTGTGCTTAATACACTTTATAAATAGCCTTTGACGTTGTTCTCCGGCTCTATTGAGTTGTACAGTTTCTTCATAATATCGAAATAATTACCAAGTAATTAATAAGGAGGTTTTATTCTAAATAAAAAGATTTAAAATATAATTATTTTTAGGTAAAAAAAAAATTGATTTCCTATCTCCGAAAATAGCTCACAATTTCCTAAATTTGTCTCTACTGCTGTGGTAATTATTTAGATGGCAGGAATTTTCTGTTTTAATGTCGCCCCCTCAACAAAAAATGACATAAATCTCTTATTTTACTTAAGGGTTTCAAAGAGAAGAAAATAATACTTCCACGCGGAAAGCCCAGGTTCGAATTCAACTGCCAACCCCTTACGGGGTACGTTTACAACGGAGCTGTGAACATAGATGATAGCGGAGATGATAGCAGTGATGCATCAGCGCTTATAGAATAACCTAGTACATTCTTATGTGAGCGTGCACAACGAAGCTTCGACTAGTGACTCATACGCGCTGCTATAAACGAGCATAGATGATAGAATTGAATTTTTCATTTTTCTGCTAGCTGAACTCCAGTATCGGAGCTTCAAAATGGACGTCGAAAAATTATTTAGTGCTGTCTTTACTCATTATTTTTGGTTATTATTTTATTATTTACTTTTAAACAATATTTTGCTTTTTAAATCGTGCTTACATTTATTTTCATGTGTATTTATTTGTTGTTTTTTTTTCCAATAAAATCATTACTAACCTAAGAGTAATCACTAGTTTTTCTTCTATGGTTATAGGATTTCCATGACATTTTTTCCAAAGTTTTCTTAATTTTGACCTTATTTTTTCTAAAATATGGTCGAATGTGGGTGGACCCATCCTCACATATTCAAAAAAAACGATCCGGATAATTTCTAAGTTCCTTATATAAATGGTGAAATTCACCCAAAGTACTTTGTTTTTTATTTATGGGATGTACATGATATTTTCTAAAGCGTTTTCTCTTTAAAATATACCTTTTTGTTGCTGGTGAACATAAAAACTCTTCTTCACTACTCGGACATGTTGCATGTATCACAGCTCCGTTGAGCACACACTAATCAGCGATTATATTTTACTCTATCAGTTATCATCTCTGCTATCATCTATACTCACAGCTCCGTTGTAAACGTACCCTTAGATTCTCTTTTCCAAAGAGATTTTTACAGCTCACTGTACCGGTGATGAGACAGTGTTCTCTCTTACGGGAGAAAAGACAAAAAAAGAAGAAAATAATTGCAGTTGCAGCCACAAGGAAATGAATGCAATTTCTTGACCAGTAGGACGAGATGACTAACCAGCAATATGACTTTGACTCGCCAATTAAATTGAATACTGTTTTTATATTGTTTAATAAATTAGAATTACAACTTTTATTAAAAAACTACACCAAACACAGCTACTCTTATAAATTAATATAAAAGTAAAATAAATATTTAAAAAAGTTACAACTAAGAGGGAATATTTCAGTTTATTAAATAAGCATACATATATTACAAAAGTGGAAGAATTCATGAAAATATCATTTATATTCATTTACAAGAGATAATTGAAATTAATTGTAGTTCCACAGAATTAAAAAAGAAAAAAAGCCGTTAATTTAATTTAAGAGAAAATGGAAAAAAGCAAACAGAAAAGTTATTTAGGCAAACGAAAGTATTTAATAAAAGTGAAGGATAATAATTGAAAATATTTTGCTTTTTTGTTTTAATCTATCTTGAATTAATTCTATTTATACAATAGAAAAGCGGAGAAAGAGAAGGAGAAATTGTGGAGGAGGGAGAAAGTAAGAGAAAACTTGTGAAGAAATAAAAATGTGATTAGGCTAAAGCTTTATTCTCCATCTCCCTTGAGAAAAGCGAATAGCTTTCTCACGAACGCCATTTTAAGTGATACTAAATTGGTTTAAATATTATAATTGGTTATTCTTTTTTTTGAAAAAGCATTTTGCTAATTTATTCTGCCCTAGTGGGCCTGGAGTTTTCCCAAAAGTAGCTTTCCATAATTTTTCTAGAATAACTTTTATAGCGTACAAAGACATCTTTCTTGTATTACTTGCATAACTCAAGCTTTCTTTTGTCTTTTTTTTGGGTTATTGTTGAAGGAGGAATTTTGGGAGAAGGGAATGATGACATCACTTTTATAAGGGTCTTCGGCTTGGGTTATAATTTAATATTTGAATTAATGGGCGGCTATTTTGGGTGAGGAAGGGATAGCGTGAGCCTTCAACAACTCCTGGTCCAGGAGAAGAGAATCGCTCAAAGAGTTGAGTTGATGGAGAAGGCTGGAGGAAGCAAAAGGGGGGAAGTTTTGAGTTTTTAATACAAAAATTATATTTTGAGAAGAGTTTTAATAACAAGAGAATAAGAAAGCAGGCCAACTTACGCACACACACACCCACGAACCCACAGACTGCCGGCGCAAGGCGGATATGCGCAAGAAGTGAATCATATTCAGGCCCGCCCCTCCAAGGAGCCCCTCCATATCTGCCATCACTTACATAATCTGGCTCTTTTTAAGAACTATTTCTAACACGCCTTCAGCTACACACCACCCTAAATGTAGCAGCAACCATCCCTTCCCAAAAGAGAAAATTTGAGTTTACCTGGGTGCTAATAAGGGTAGCCCAAACGCTAAAACCAAGGCCCTTCCAAAAAAAAAGAAAGACAACAACTACCCGTTCTTCATTTCTAACCCCCCCCCCCCCAAAAAAAAACCATTAAAAACCCTTCTATCCAATTAAAAGACATTAACCCTATCTAATACTCCTTTTTTTCCCCCAACAACCCATACCTCATTCCTAATTCGCCGATAATTTCCCGTCTTGGACAAAGAGGGCTTTTCTTCTTGGATTTTTCTTTTGTTTTAGATTTCCCCTTGTTTATTTTTCACCATAATCCCTGCTACAATTCTTTCTTCCCAACAGCTTCCTTCCCAACCAACTAATCTTCCCCTAAAATTATCAAAATAATCTCACAGTTTAGCCAATATAATAAAAATAACTCCGCCACAATTTGGATGCACTATTCTTGTTTTCCATTTACTTAAAACATCAAAAAGTAAACTTTTAATTTTGCCCCTTAATACTGTAAATTGTGAGAGAAGATTTACTTTGATGACAGCTTTAAAAAAAACGTGAAAGCTTATTTTCAAGATTTTTTTGGATTGGTATTAGTTGTGAAGAGAAATATACAATACTTGTTTAGAACAACAGTTCAAGGCGCCACGATAGCCGAGCGGTTAAGATACTAGACCCGCAACGCTGAGCTGTATTGTTGGTTTAGTAGATTCGATTTCCCCTGGTCTAGGCCGTTTGGTTTTATTTAATGTTTAATATGAGAATTGTTTACAGTAAAGTATGAGCTTCCGCCTCCATCCATGGCACCTAATTTGGTAGTTGGACGCGTAAAGCTTGCCTTAAAAAATAGGCATCTACTTTACTTTTTTATTATTTATTCCTCTTAGACTGTTTGAACAGTGATAAGTTTTGTATTAATATTTTAAGGTTTGTTTAAATATTTTATTAAGCTGGATGTTTTTAGTGTGTGTGTAAGTTTGAAAAACAAAAAAATCGTTAGTATACTTGAACAGGAATTTTGTAGAAATGTTGACGAAGTATCCCAACAAAGAAGCTGTAGGTTTATTGATCAATTGACGGCGCAGTTGTTGAATTATGATTTTTTATTACTTAAACGCAATTATTATTTATCGCACTGTTTTTATTTTAATTCAAAAGTAAAATAAAGAATGAACATAAAAGCAAAACGTAAAACTTGAACGTTCGTTTAAAAAATACAAAATCTCACATTTTATCTTTATTTGGTTCAATTAAATTTAATGTACAAATTTACTTTTTGAATAGAATAATTCGAGACAATAATTCACGTTCTTGAAGAACTTAATAAAAAATATGTGAAATTAATAGTAAAGTAAGTTAATAATCGCCTTCGTAAGCGACACCGTATTTGGGTAAATGGACGTAAAGCCACCCTGAAAAAATGGGGCACTATTACTTCACTTATTACTTACTTCTTTAAATAAGAGGTTGATTTCATCGAAACATCTAACTACTCAGTAAACAAAAGTAGTAAAGTAATGCCTATTTTTATAGGCGGGCTTTACGTCCAACTACCAAATTAGGTGTCGTGGACGGAGGCAACTAGCAAAAATACATAATATTTTGCATCAACATTTGGACATGACAAAGCTATCCGCAAGATGGGTGCCGCGATTGCTCGCGCTTGACCAAAAATGAAATCGTGTGAAGTGTTGCAAGGACGGTTTGCAGCTGTTCCAGAAGAATCCGCAGGACTTTAAGCGTCGTTTCGTCACTGTGGATGAAACATGGATACATCACTACACTCCTGAGACCAAGGAACAATCTAAACAATGGGTTACCAAGGGGGAATCTGCGCCAAAAAAAAGGCGAAGACCGTTCCTTCGGCCGGAAAGATTATGGCGACTATCTTTTGGGATTCGCAAAGAATAATCCTCATCGACTATCTGGAAAAGGGTAAAACTATTACAGGTGCATATTATTCATCGTTATTGGACCGTTTGAAAACCGAGCTGCAAGAAAAACGCCCACGATTGGCCCACAAAAAGTCGCTTTTCCATCACGACAACGCACCAGCTCACACCTCAGCAGTTGTGGTCGCAAAATTAATGGAAATAGAACTCCAACTCGTTTCACACCCCCCCCCCCTATTCTCCAGACTTGGCTCCCTCGGGACTACTATTTGTTCCCCAATATGAAGAAATGGCTGGCGGGAAAAAGATTTTATTCAAACGAGGAGGTGATTGCAGAAACGAATGGCTATTTTTCAGACTTGGACAAATCCTATTATTCGGAAGGGATCAACAAACTAGAGCAGCGTTGGACGAAGTGTATAAGCCTAAAAGGAGACTATGTTGAAAAATAAAAAAGGTTTACCCCAAAAAATTAAGTAGTTTTTATTTTTGCACGGACTTTTCAAACGACCCTCGTACTTAACAGTAAATTTCTTTTATTAACCATTAAATAAAATCTAAGGCCTAAGACCAGGGAATCGAACCCAGTACCACAATACATATTAGCTTTACAGGACTTGCCTCAAATCGCTCAGCTACCTTTTGGAGCCAATAAAGACACTTCTCCTTCCCCATAACAAAAACTGCAAAGCGAATCCTTCATTTGTGATGCACCCGAGAAGAAAGACACCAAAGGTTTGATCGGTCTGATAGCATCTTTTTTATCATCTGCAGCGTATTCTGGCTAGAAATAAAGTAACTTTTCCCCTGAATCCATAAGGACATGGATTATTTAGCAACTATTAAAAAAAAATACATTGTTTTAAAACTAGCCAGTAGTAAAGTTTTACTCTAATTTCCTTATAAATTATGCTTTCATTCAATGTATAATTATACATTTATACTAAAAAACAAAGTTTGTGCACTGCTGAACTTAACGCTACAATAAACCACATAGAACCATCAACAAAGTTTATTAATTACGCAGTTTCAGAATATAATTATGAATGAACCAATAATTCTGAAAAAGAAGATACATACTAAACCTTGCTTGCTAGCGTGCGTTCGTGCATATTCTAGCTGCGAATTTTATTAGTAACAACAGAATATATTCTGAAAAGTTTTTAACTTCATTAAAAATTTAATTATTTTTATGGCGAAAAGGATTGCGGTAGGCAACTAACTGGCATGAAGTTGAAGAAAACAATTGTAAGAACCGTGATAATTATCTAGCTCACTCCATTTTTGAAAAAGACATTGCTATAGTGTTGCCGTACAATTTTTATTCCTGAATTTTCATTCAGAGTAATTCGATTAAAGGGGCACTCATGGGTAAGAGGAGAATGATTTTTCCTCTGAAGCACCATTTCAGTATAATGTACGCCTCTGCATGTGTTAAATCACAAAGAGGGTTTAAATGTATTAATAGAATTCCCAGTTTGTAGAAAATTCTAAAAGTACCGGAAGTACCGGTGTATTACTGAATAAATTTTTCACTTATCTGAAGTTTTTTTCGAAAAACTCTTCCCAATTTTGTCCTACACTCCGTATTTAGATAAAAGTTATTATTATTTGTACAATTTTTGAGGGAAAAGGTCTATTCAAATAATCGTAGCGATCGCAATAGAGTTGTTTTTCGTTTTTAATTGCTGACTCTAAATATTAGAAAAATAAAAGACTCGAGTTCCGGGCGTTTCGTTCAATGAGCCAGCTACATCCGTAAAATGTATTTCCGCTGTACAATAATTTTTTAAAAAAAAAGAAATTTACTTGATTACTATAACTGAGATTTTATCTCAAGTAATGCAACTGTTCGTAATAATAAATAACTTAATGAGGGTTATCAATCCGCATAAGAGATTTGATAGCATTGATTCCCATATATTTATTCGAGCAAAATCACGAGGCCATTGGTGTTTAAGAGCGTTTCCCAAACCTTTTTTGGCTCGCCTACCACTTGGTAGTACATCATGCTGAATTGTACCACTTTGTAAAAATGATTGTATTTCGTGAAATTTGTTATTCCAAGTGTGTTATTTTATTATCTTTGTTAGTTTAGAGATACAATGTATCTGTTACAAAGGAGTTCCAAGTTCATGTTTACTTTATAAACTTTGTGAAGTGTAAGATCTTAGCTTTAAAATTTTTAAAATTGCGTACGTATTTTTCTTTTCAAAATTATTAATTAATTTACAAAGTTCTTCTTTAGGATTATTATATTTGAGCTTCAATCTTCTAAATTAATATCTTTTAAGCATTCAACTACCTGTAAGTACCAATTAAATTTAATGTTGCTTGGATAGAGCTTACTCATTACAATCCAGTCTCTTTAAGCAAATCTTTACATAGTTATAATTTAAATTCTGTCACATGATAATTCTATTAAATTTTCTTTATCTTTTATCGATAATGATGCAGCTTTTCCTAAATTTTCTTTATAGAAGGCGGATTGAAATCCAATTATCATTTGTATTTTCAGGTTTTGTAAAATAGTTACTCCACGAAAGACAATTTTAATCCTGTTTAATGTGCTATTATATTTTCTCGTGTATCTTGAGGAAGACTAACCTTATTACTGTACATATTAACAACTTTACTGTATAATATTATTAATTAAAATAATTTTTATGAATTATAGGAAAAAACGTTTCAATGATATTTTTATACTTAATTTTTTTTTTTTTAATTTTTATGTTTGCCATTATTGATTATTTTTCGCGCACCACCAACCAGCAACTCGCGTACCACAGGTTGGGAGACGCTGAATTAAGGGAATCGGATATGCAGCCAAGGTGTTGTGAATATTTTTTAAATAGCGGATTGGAGGAGATTACTGTTGGCCAGAAGAGGAGGTCATTGAAGTCCTTAAGAATGGTTGGATACTACAGAAGAGATGATTAGAAAATTGGGCGGATGATTTTTTTTTTTTTATTGCAAGGTTTGTAATTCTCAGGAGGTTAAACCTCTTGGCAGAATCAAAAGAGAATCTAGAATCAAAGAGATATTTGTTTACTGGTGTTAGTCTTAATCCAGCTGTCTGTATCATGGGTTCATTTCTTGTCGCTAAAGCCGTATGTGAATGATCCAATGTTAGAGGATGAACAGCCCCAAGGTAACAGATGCCATCAGAGGTTGTAATATAGAGGAGGCAGTGTTATTTTTCCAAATTTCAAAGTAAAATACCGACATTTACTTCTATTTACATATTTTTATTCAATTTCTTTGTAATAAGCTGTAATTATTTTCCGTGCAGAAAATAGATCATGGTATCACGAGTTTAGAAGAGTACTCCTTTGCGTCAAGAACTAAATTTCCGCACTCAGATCAATATGCATACGTAGTCACTTATAAAAACGTCACATCCCAAGAAAGAAATTAACCCCATACTGTCACAGTCAGTCTAAAGTTATTATTTCATTTAATTTAATGTACAACACTACTTATTTTATAAAGTCCGCAGACATTTCTATTCACGTATTTCAACATCATTATCATCTGAACCTTGCGTTCTGTATCTAATATTCATTCAGAAATCATAATTAATATTTAACTAGCGTTACGCCATAAAAAAAGGAGCACTAATTATGGTAGAAAGGAGAGCAGGTGATGAAGGTGGATGAAACGGTTGGCTAGCAGGTGATGTAGAGCTCGGAATTGCAGCTGATACCAGCATATGTCCTCAACGGTTATTAGTTACAACAGAACCAGTGTTTAACTAATATTTTGTATTTATATCTATTATTATTTATTTTCTCACAATCAACTTTCTAATATTAAGCTCATATTAATATTTTTGTAAATAATTAATTAATACTGTAAATTTTCAATATATTAGTACAATAAAATGCAAAAGAATATTTCATATGACGAAAATGTGGTATGATTACTGTATCCCTTACTGATTTTAGACTTACATCCATAATCAGAGGTAGAATAATCAGTTTAAAATTATATCATTAATCAGTAGAATCATGATCCCTTCTCGCACTGACTCAGCTGGTGTAAAGCGAGACGATATAACGTAAGTGAAGTCGAAATTTCTATACGAAACTTATAAATCAATTTTTGTTGGTAGATAAAAGACAGAAAATTGGCCAGGGATACATCCGCCATGATCTTTATTCATGATCAGCATTCTGGAATTAAGAGTATGTGAGGATCCTCTGCATCGTTCAGCGACTCCAGCATCAAACAGCTCACAAGGCTTTTGCAATTTTTACTTCTGTTTCAAGCAGAATACATCTAATATCCAAAAGCGTGTATGATGACTTTACCATCATACGAGGGTCGTTTGAAAAGTCCGTGCAAAAATAAAAACTACTTAATTTTTGGGGGTAAACCTTTTTTATTTTTCAACATAGTCTCCTTTTAGGCTTATACACTTCGTCCAACGCTGCTCTAGTTTGTTGATCCCTTCCGAATAATAGAATTTGTCCAAGTCTGAAAAATAGCCATTCGTTTCTGCAATCACCTCTTCGTTTGAATAAAATCTTTTTCCCGCCAGCCATTTCTTCATATTGGGGAACAAATAGTAGTCCGAGGGAGCCAAGTCTGGAAAATAGAGGGGGATGTGAAACGAGTTGGAACCCTATTTCCATTAATTTTGCGACCACAACTGCTGAGGTGTGAGCTGGTGCGTTGTCGTGATGGAAAAGGACTTTTTTGAGGGGCCAATCGTTGGCGTTTTTCTTGCAGCTCGGTTTTCAAACGGTCCAATAACGATGAATAATATGCACCTGTAATAGTTTTACCCTTTTCCAGATAGTCGATGAGGATTATTCCTTGCGAATCCCAAAAGACAGTCGCCATAATCTTTCCGGCCGAAACGGTGTTCGCCTTTTTTGGCGCAGATTCCCCCTTGGTAACCCATTGTTTAGATTGTTCTTTGGTCTCAGGAGTGTAGTGATGTATCCATGTTTCATCCACAGTGACGAAACGACGCTTAAAGTCCTGTGGATTCTTCTGGAACAGCTGCAAACCGTCCTTGTAACACTTCACACGATTTCGTGTTTTTGGTCAAGCGTGAGCAATCGCGGCACCCATCTTGCGGATAGCTTTGTCATGTCCAAATGTTGATGCAAAATATAATGTACCCGTTCATTCGAGATGCCCATAGCACTAGCAATCTCACGCACTTTCACTCTTCTGTCATCCATCACCATATCATGGATTTTATCAATGATTTCTGGAGTAGTAACCTCAACAGGGGCGTCCAGAACGTTCAGCGTCACTTGTGCCCATATGGCCACTCCGAAAATTTTGAAACCACTTATAAACTGTTCTAATCGAAGGTGCAGAGTCACCATAATGTTTATCAAGCTTCTCTTTAGTCTCCTCTGGCGTTTTGCCTTTCATAAAGTAGTGTTTAATCAACACACGAAATTCTTTTTCGTCCATTTTTTTGAAAATCACTCGACTTCCTCGATTCAAACGAATGCCAAACACAAAGAGAAATAGACCGATCTGGCTGAAACTTGGTGTGTGTCCTTCCAAGAGATGCTACTAACTAAACATAACCTCGATACGCGCCAGTGGTGCTATCTCTCTGACTTTGCACGGACTTTTCAAACGACCCTCGTACTTGGGGCCCCCATCTCTACGGATCCCATTGGCCCTAAAGTGACAAATTTCCTAAACCAGACAGAACTAAATTTACCAATAGATCACTTTACGGGCAAACCCAACCAAGAACCTACAAGGAGTTGATGCTACTAGCATTTATTGTCGGTATTTCTAGATATCTAGATACAGAATAAGAAATACCATTGCACTTGTTCTCTGAAATCGCAAAGACTTTAAAAACACTATTGATGTTGACAAATGGGTAGCAGCTTTTTAAGCATTATTAAGGGCCTGGCTATTGAGCAATTGATAACCTAGAGACAAAACTATAGACCCTTGTAGAGATCGTTGACTGTCTGCCGCAGGCTTATTCGACCTAGTAAATTCAATACATTCACATTACAAAAAACAATAATTAAAAAAAAAAAATTAATTTGTGCCTCTAAACTCAAAGACCACAGATTAGAAACCCAAATTGGTCTTAATCATAAGACCTCTTTTGAAAGAAGAGAGAATAATTTTGTGTTTAATTACGAACTTTGTTTCCATAATTAAGGAAATTAAAAAAAAAAAAAATTGAAAAAGTTGTCCCCCCCAAAAAAATTCAGATAATATGTTTAAAAAAAAAATATTTTTCAAAGAGGAAAATGGAAATTTAAAGTGAAGCTAAAACCCATAAAACTCAATTGTGGATGAAATAAAAATTATACACAATTACAGCTCGTAACAGGATTTATGTTGAACGAATTAAACAGCTTTTTAAAGAATAATCTGACAATAATAATAATGGCGGGGAATTTTAGGGAGCAAAGAATGGAATAAAGAGGGAAATTCACCAAAAAAGTAAAAAGAAAAGGCGGGTCTTATAAAAAATTAATTAAGAGTAAAATGGTTAGAAGATTAAAACAGAAAATGGAATAATAAAATAAGAACTAAGAGCATTTTTTTACTGACAAGCGAACGCTCTTTATAAATTAAATTCATTCTTTAGAAATTCGTACACAGAGAGAACACTGTGAACACTGAGGCAACATCTGCATTAAAATTCAGACCAAAGAAGAGAATTCTAGTAGAAATGGCGAACAACACTGC
Source organism: Rhodnius prolixus (assembly GCF_049639745.1). NCBI lineage: Eukaryota > Metazoa > Arthropoda > Insecta > Hemiptera > Reduviidae > Rhodnius > Rhodnius prolixus. Next base: position 9,929,326 of record NW_027411634.1, on the reverse strand, counting down.
CTTGTAGTAATTACCATAGTAAAGAGTAATGAAAAATAGTTTATTGCAAAAAGTTCGTCCAAGTTTCTATTTCATTGACTATTCACTTCTTCAAGGCTCTCAACAGCTTGCCCGATTCCCAGTCTGAGTCTGTATACTGTCAACACCTCATGCTATCCCATTGTCCACTTTTCAAAAGCCAATAATGTTACGTACAAACACTGAGAAGTTAAATGGTGCTTCAATAATTTTTTTTTTTTTAGGCCACAGTGGATTTTAGCTTTTTAAGTCACTTAGGCTTTCCCACTGTATGGTGCAGTAGGAGTTAACCATCTAGCAGGAGAACTAGCAGACGTAAGATTCGTTGGAGATATGATATAGATCATTTTATCTTCCTCACAGCAAGGTTCTCACTGTAAAAAGTGCGAAAAGAATTCTCCCTTTGTCTGAAAAAAGATGAGACGACAATTGTTTTATCGGTATTATAGCATCGTTTTCTGTAAAGAACGAATCTAACGTTTCGCTAAAAACCACAAGGACACTGGTTGCCAATTTTTTTGGCAACCAGTAAAAAACATGGTTTTACAATGCCCAGTCTAAATTTATTTTTATACTTTTGTGGTGCTGATGTATATTTTGATTCTGGAGAACACTAAGAAGATGCTTCTTTGAGAATAAGCTAGTGTTATTTAGGCTGATTTTGCACTATTTTTTTTTTTTTGCAGGATTTAGACTAACATATTGCCTAAATGAAGGGTTTATATTCCTTAAGACAAGGAACAGTCCATCTCCTGTTGGTGGTGATTTGAAAGAGATATCTTCTACTAAGATAAGAATTTATTTGTTTGAGTATCAGCAAATAGGGTGCGAAATCAAAACCTCTTACAATAAACTGATGAACAAATCAGATGGTCCAATACGAAGATAACAAAAAATAGAAAAAGATCAAGCATAAAAAAACAAAAGTTATGACGAATAAAATTCAACTGAGTATCCAGCCTATCTGATCCCAAGATGAATGCAACAAATTCATAGCAACTGGGCAAAAACGTAACAATAAAAAAAGCGTAACAAAGGGCACACAACTTTAGTACGAATAACTTGCAACAAAAATGGAGAATATTGAAGCAAATATAAGTTTTGTGAAATAGTGAACTTCAAGTGAAGCCAGTGGTGAAAGATAAAGCAAGTTGATCGAGCAAACTAAGTTCCTCAAGAACGAGAAACACTAAAGAAATCCTGATAGATGAAAGGGTATCGCAGGAAGCTTTTATACAGGCCTTCTACCATCGAAGTATCGTAAGGATAAAAGAGAAAGAAGATAAATATATATAAAATGATTTTATTGGGCTAAAATAAATCCTGTAAGAAAGATGATGGGCACTTTTTTAGATCCAGGAAATAGAGACTAATTTTTCTAAGTAGGTAATAAAAGAATCGATATCAAGTCAAATTTTTCGATTCCTAGTTGACGAAATATTTTTTGCAAAAAAAATAAGTCATAAAGAGACGACAAACCAAAAAGTAATGGCGACAAAAGCTGGATAACAGCTTAGCTCTGCCAAGCAGAGTCATTACTAGAGTACAACACAGTCTAGATCTTAGATAATCGATTTAAACCTTCGATTATCTCTTACGCCTAGCTAATCAGTTAATAATTCTAATCATTAAGTTGTAAAGTAAATCGATGTTTCAGTAGAACGAGTACACTGGATTTATAGATTAATAGTGGCTATAAACTAAATGTACTTTATAATATATTCTCTAATCTTCTTATAATCTTAATGCAGTCAGAGAAAGATCTCAAATTCGAAACCGTTACCAACTTAATCCTCATTTAATATTTAATAAGAGCTAAGTCCATACATTAAGCTGTAACAGGTCTTTAAAGGGTAGCCCAATCGATTTCTCGCCTAAATGTGCCCTAAATCGATATTGTTCGATTTATTGTCGATGTTGTTATTGTTATTGGGTAATAAGTGAACCGTGGGAGCTGTTTTTGAGGAAATATTTAATTAAAACTAAAAAAAGTTGATTTAAAAAAACAACATATCCGGTTCGCTGATTTTGTTTGGGGGGGGATCCCTAAAACGGATATTTCCAGAGAAAAAAAAAACTCGATATCGATCACAGTACATCCTCTTATCGAGTACAAGAGAGGGAGAGAAGAATCAATACAGAGATTAGAACAAACTAATCCACGAAGAACAAAAAAGTACTCTAAATAATGATCAATTTAACAATAAAAACTGATTTGTCAATTTTACTTCAATTACACTTTAATAATTCAACAAAATATTTGGTCTAACTAGAGCCGTCTATTGCAGAGAAGTGGGACTCACGTGAAACGTGACTTAAATGCGTATAGAGTCATTCAGCTCTTAACTGAAAACAGAATCATTTCTACGATATCTTTTTTATTTTTCTCTTTTTTATTTTTTTAAAATCATTATTTACACTAAAAGCTCTTCATGATAACCGTATTTTTTAATTGGTCAAATATTTACTCCATTTTTTTTTTTTTTTAATTTATTTCTAAAGTTACACCAGCGCTAGACACGCTATAAATAACAATGACAATAACTGACATCAAACTAACTACTTGTGGGGAGAAGTTACCTAGAGATAACACTCCCTAAGTCGTATCTAGGATTAGCTACTCTCTTCAGAAGAGAGAAAATCGCGAGGACACTGGCGTTTTTATTCGTCTGGGAGAATGATCTGGATGGTGATGAGACGTGATAAATGGCGGACAAGAGGATTGGAATGAGAGTGCAAGTACTGATGAAAACTTTTATAACGAGTTCGTGCCAATCTGGACCTACAAACGGAATTTCCAGATCTGTGTGTATAGTTAGATTTGAAACGTAAAATGGAGCTGTTTAACGATAGTGCGGAGAATTTTAGACTGAAGAGATTGAATTCGTTGAAGATTGGAGCGTTTCGTTGAACCCTACAGTTCAATACCAGTACGTCCAGGCGGGTTTTAATATGGAATTGTAAATCAGCCGTTTGTTATTAAGTGAAAGATTTGATCGTTGGTCTAGCAGTCTTTTAAGTAGTCCATAACGTCTGTTAATTTCAGTTCGTTGAAGTCGTGCGTGTGGGTTCCAAGTCAGTCTTTTGTCTAAATAAAGCCTAAGATAACGGACACAACATTGGCAGGAGGAATTGGAATTGAGTCATAGATGATCGGAGGAATAGTGATGCGGCGGAGAGTAAAAGTAATATTTTGAGATTTTGTTTTCATTTAACTTGATTTCTCCATTTTTTAAACCATTCCTCAAGAGAAAAGAGATGAGTTTGAAGGTTTCTGTGTGAAGTTACCGGATCAATGTGAGGAGAAAGTATAGCGGTATCATCTGCATAAGTTAGAAGGACAGTTTCAGGATGGATTGGTATGTCTGCTGTGTATATAACATACGAGGGTCGTTTGAAAAGTCCGTGCAAAAATAAAAACTACTTAATTTTTTGGGGTAAACCTTTTTTATTTTTCAACATAGTCTCCTTTTAGGCTTATACACTTCGTCCAACGCTGCTCTAGTTTGTTGATCCCTTCCGAATAATAGGATTTGTCCAAGTCTGAAAAATAGCTATTCGTTTCTGCAATCACCTCCTCGTTTGAATAAAATCTTTTTCCCGCCAGCCATTTCTTCATATTGGGGTAACAAATAGTAGTCCGAGGGAGCCAAGTCTGGAGAATAGGGGGGATGTGAAACGAGTTGGAACCCTATTTCCATTAATTTTGCGACCACAACTGCTGAGGTGTAAGCTGGTGCGTTGTCGTGATGGAAAAGGCCAATCGTGGGCGTTTTTCTTGCAGCTCGGTTTTCTAACGGTCCAATAACGATGAATAATATGCACCTGTAATAGTTTTACCCTTTTCCAGATAGTCGATGAGGATTATTCCTTGCGAATCCCAAAAGACAGTCGCCATAATCTTTCCGGCCGAAGGAACGGTCTTCGCCTTTTTTGGCGCAGATTCCCCCTTGGTAACCCATTGTTTACTCGTAGATTGTTCTTTGGTCTCAGGAGTGTAGTGATGTATCCATGTTTCATCCACAGTGACGAAACGACGCTTAAAGTCCTGCGGATTCTTCTGGAACAGCTGCAAACCGTCCTTGCAACACTTCACACGATTTCGTTTTTGGTCAAGCGTGAGCAATCGCGGCACCCATCTTGCGGATTACTTTGTCATGTCCAAATGTTGATGCAAAATATTATGTACCCGTTCATTCGAGATGCCCACAGCACTAGCAATCTCACGCACCTTCACTCTTCTGTCATCCATCACCATATCATGGATTTTATCAATGATTTCTGGAGTAGTAACCTCAACAGGGCGTCCAGAACGTTCAGCGTCACTTGTGCCCTTATGGGCACTCCGAAAATTTTGAAACCACTTATTAACTGTTCTAATCGAAGGTGCAGAGTCACCATAATGTTTATCAAGCTTCTCTTTAGTCTCCTCAGGCGTTTTGCCTTTCATAAAGTAGTGTTTAATCAACACACGAAATTCTTTTTCGTCCATTTTTTGAAAATCACTCGACTTCTTCGATTGAAACACAAAGAAATAGACCGATCTGGCTGAAACTTGGTGTGTGTTCTTCCAAGAGATGCTACTAATTAGACATAACCTCGATACGCGCCAGTGGTGCTATCTCTCTGACTTTGCACGGACTTTTCAAACGACCCTCGTATAGAATAGCTCCTAAGATGCTTGCTTGAGGAACACCCGCTTCAATATGATGTTTAGCTTTACTCCATTTAGTAAATAAAAAACAAAAAAGAATGTGTTTAAAAAAAATGTATTAATAGAAACAATATTCACGTAAATCAATCATTATTTACTAGAAGTATCAATCACTGTAAACTGGAAGACCCACATTTATTTAAGGTCACAAGTTCAACATCCGGCAGAAGGCAAACAAAATTAAGACTGGTGGCAAAAAAAAATTTCAAACCAATCAGAGAGAGCGGAGATTCATCATATTGTTTTTTATCTCGCACAATACAAGGATGCTGACAATATTATTTTATACAGTTTTTAAGAGCAATTATTATTGTAAAGAGGAAAATAAATGTATGTTTGGTGAAGCGTAATTTTAATTTAAATTTAATTTGTTAGGGTTAAACATAATTTTGGTAAATTAGGTACATAATATGAATGTCTAATGAGGAATCTAGAAGAATCAATGCACCAATATTCGGTGCATAAATTACCACTGGGATAAAAGCTTATAAAGCCAGTTTTTGTGTTCTATAATACTAACGTAAATGTTCGATAATCAATTAACTGATGGGATAATGTGGGCCTTGCAGGGATTAACTAATTTTGTTTCTATCTGCGACCAATCACCTAATGGCAGAAAAAGTAAAAAATGATTTAATAAATATAATCAGGAATGAATTTAAGGAATGATGACGTTATATGATGTCAAAATTTGAGCACACAAAGGGACTTTATCTTGTCAAAAATTTAAGCAGTGTGAATTTTTGGAAATAAAATTTGCAGGGAAAAATTGCCGGAAACTACAAAATTTACGCGCTAGAATGGTATTTCAGTTCCACAATTATTTTTTGTTTATAAGGCACCACGGTAGCCGAGCGTTTAAGAGGCGAGTCCTGCAAAGCTAAGATGTATTGTTGGTTTAGTTGGTTCGATTCCCAGTCTTAGGCCTTGGATTTTGTTTAATGTTTTGATTCCCAGTCTTAGGCCTTGGATTTTATTTAATGTTTTGATTCCCAGTCTTAGGCCTTGGATTTTATTTAATGTTTTGATTCCCAGTCTTAGGCCTTGGATTTTATTTAATGTTTTGATTCCCAGTCTTAGGCCTTGGATTTTATTTAATGTTTTGATTCCCAGTCTTAGGCCTTGGATTTTATTTAATGTTTTGATTCCCAGTCTTAGGCCTTGGATTTTATTTAATGTTTTGATTCCCAGTCTTAGGCCTTGGATTTTATTTAATGTTTTGATTCCCAGTCTTAGGCCTTGGATTTTATTTAATGTTTTGATTCCCAGTCTTAGGCCTTGGATTTTATTTAATGTTTAATAAAAAGAAGTTTACAGTAAAGTATGTTTGCTAGTCGCCTCCGCCAACGTCACCTAATTGGTAGTTGGACGAAAAGCCCGCCTAAAAAAATAGGCAATTTACTTTACTTTACTATTCTTTTTTATATTTCGAATTTTACTTAAATATTTTAAACCCTAATATGTATAAAGTAGAAGGCCCAAAATAGGGCAAAGTTTGTCCAGTTCCTTCATTCTATGACATTTTATTCCCCCTTGAGATTATATTATTAAGGCTGATTTCTGTTCAGCGAAAGAGTCTTTTTGTTGTATAACCAGCTTCCATCCAGTTACCCTCGTTACAGATAACACTGTCCTCAAACAGAACTGTGATCTTGGCAGCCAAGATCTAAAAAAATCAGCCTTAATAAAATAATCTCAAGGGGGAATAAAATGTCATAGAATGAAGGAACTGGACAAACTTTGCCCTATTTTGGGCCTTCTACTTTATATTAGGGTTTAAAATATTTAAGTAAAATTCGAAATATAAAAAAGAATAGTAAAGTAAATTGCCTATTTTTTTCAGGCAGGCTTTACGTCCAACTACCCCAATTAGGTGTCGTGGACGGACGGAGGCGACTATCAAGCATACTTTACTGTAAATTTCTTTTTATTAAACATTAAATAAGAGAACATTTAAGAACAGCAAAATTAATGGAATCGAATCCAGAAATAAATTTGTAACTCCCACGTACAAAGTGTCGTTAAAAACTATAAACCTTTGAGATTGTAACCACCAACTCGTAAAGAATTGAAACAAAAAATTAGTCTAAGATGTACCAGAACAGATAACCGTTGAAAATGCACCATTTTAAGTGGAATTAAAGTAAAATAATTAATAAACCTACAGGAAATGGTGTTGGTCAGTGATGAACATGAAATTTACAAAGAATTTGCGTAAAAGAATCTATTAACTTTTAGCATATTAGAGGACCGCCATTGCTGTGACATGCCGTTAACCCCTATGAACATATTGGTTAAATTGGTAATAAAAACAATTTAATATTTATCTACTCCATATTTTGAACATTCTAAATACAAAACTTAGGACGCCAAAGATCCAGGAAGGCTTTTTAGAAATAGTCCTTTTTCTACCACAATTAAATGCTATCAGATAGATAAATAATCAAAAAAAATCTTGAAACAAATTCAAAACAAAAAACAAAAAAAAATAGAAACAAGACTTTCTACTATACACAGGAAATGAATCACACAGTAATTTTCCATTCTATAGATTCAGAAAAAAAAAGTTCAGGACACTTCCGTTCAGGAAATAAGATCTCATCAGTTTTTCTATTTTTTTATATCACAATATCCTGACAGGAAAAATAAAATAATTATGTTGATTTAATTTTCTTAATATTGTTACCGCAATAATAATTACAAATGAAGTGATAGTTAATTAAAAGTGATTTTCAATTGAAATAATGTTTCAATTAATTGTTAATAACTTGAAATCCATTCATTTAGAAGAAAAACGCACAAGTCGCCACCAATAATTATTAGGTTTATTTTGGTATAATCTGAACTTGGCTAAATAATCTAGCGAAGCAAATAAATCTCTGAATTCGATTTTTATCTAGCTAACTCTTTTTTGCACCAAAATCATAATTTTCAGTAAAACTTGAGTACATATTAGGTACTTTAGTCAACAGATTTCTTGTTTTTGAGCTTTTAATAAGCATTTTGTGTCTTGTCGAAGCGAATGTTAGATATATTATTATGACTGTCAAAAAGAAAAATAATAATATCTACCAGGGAAGGGATTAGCTATGAGGTTAGCATACTGGACTCCCACGCGGAGGTCCCGGGTTCGAATCCAGCAGCTGACCCTTAGATTTTCTCTTCCTAGGAGCTTCTTACAGCTCACTGTCCGGTGATGGACAGTGTTGTCTGTAACGAGAGAACACTGTCCGGAGGCCGGCAGTGCACTGGAAAAAGCTCCGGGCGCTAATAACCTTGGATGTTGACGCGCCTTAAATCATTAAAAAAAAAAAAATAATAATATCTACCTAATATAAACATTAAATCATATTTGATTGATTGGTAATCTTTTCTGTTTAGAGCAAAAGAAAGTTATCTGCAGTAGAAAACTCATTTTTGCTCCAAATCTAACCTAGGTTTAGAGAATAAGTAATAATAAACGAGTCTACATAAAGACTCGTCTATGCACCAAAAGATGTAGAATTGAACATACAATAGGGGGGCGCCACTGAACACATTTTCTGAAAAAAATGTAGATATGTACTCCTTTTTGCACCAAGCTCTTCAATTATAATAAATAAAAATTTAAGAAATGAGTAAAATGTTAAATTGATCCTATTCGTTTGAGTATTTGAATTTTAGACTGTGGAAGGACAAATAGTAGACTAAAAAGTTTTGACAGATATAATTTTAGGGGCCATAAAAACATACAAATATTTTCCTTTTTATGTGATAACAATCAATCGTAAAAACAAAAAATTAATATTTTAAAAAATGTCCCCATTTCTTCCGGTAGGTTATATTCCAGCATATGGTACCAATATAATTCAATGAATAATCAAAACGGAAATGAAAATCGGCACAACCTACTGAATAGCCTATATTAATAATAAAAAGGTAATAAAGGAACAACAACAAAAAATGGTTGTCCAATACCAAAATTCACATTAAAGAGCAGATGGTTACGTAAAATGAAGTGAAAAAAAAAAAAAATGGCGATGGCATATTGTGTGGAAAACTGAAAATTGTTTTGTTTTTCTTTTAAATTTAATTGAAACAATTCAATCCAATGTTCTCCCCAGTCAATTCAATGGGCAGATGGTTCAATAACAATTGAATATAATAGCTACTATGGGAGTTAATTTAAACGTAAAAATATAAAATAAATATGTGAGAGAAAATTAAAGGTCCTAAATTCATCCAACTTCAATGCAAAACAATATCTATATTTGGTTTCCACCAAAAGCTCGGAAAATTAATTTAATTTCCTTAATTGAAGAAGATTTGCGAACCAAATCGTGGAAACAGTAAAGTCTCTTGAGATCAATAAAAGATTAACTTGTTCACAGATTGCTCTGAGAGTTTATCTTACATTAAAAATATTGCAGGAAGTTCAAAGTCCTATTTAGGTGGCACTGTCGGATCTGAAAGCCATAAGCTTGAAGACCAAATCAGCCTACCGGAAATACCGAAATCCATTTAAGTTTTTGTGATCATTGTTTGCGTCATGTTACTGAGAATTTCTTTGAACTTAATAAAAATTAGGAAAAAATACTACCGCTGGGTAGTTTAGTTTCTCACCTTCTGCTCTTCAAATTAAAATTCAAAAAAAAACTTATAAAATAAGCTAAACAAGAAATAATATCAAAAAATTGGTATCAATCAGTGAAAGGTCGGTGTGAGTGTCTGTCCTGATCGTTCAGGTACTTTTAAACTCTTTTTAGCATCTAGACCAGGGGTCCCCAAACTTTTTACCCAAGGGGCCAGTTCACTGTTCCTCAGACAGTTGGAAGGCCGGACTATAAAACAAACTATTTTAAAGTAAAAAACAAAAAACAAAACGGGAACAAATAGAATATTTCAAATAAAGAACAATTTAAATTTAAATCACCAAACTGCCTAGTATTTCAGTGGGAACTATGGGCCTGTTTTTGGCTAATGAGATGGTCAATGTCCGGTTTAGTTATAGTGCTTTGCCTTTCTTCCTACTTCTGGCTGTTATTTTACATTGTTTTCGGAACCGTGACGCGTCCGTCCCGCGTCATCGGAAGTAGTACTGTACATGAGCGACGCAGCGCTTTGGGGCACCGCCACATATCGTGCTCCTCTCACTGACCACCAATGAAAGAGATGCCCCTTTCGGAAGGGGTGCGGCGGGGGCCGGATAAATGTCCTCAGTAGGTCGCATGTGGCCCGCGGGCCATAGTTTGGGGACCCCTGATCTAAACAGTACAGGGCAGAAGACACACCAAACTTAAGATGTTACCAATGTAAAACCTATTTATATTAATAAGCATAAGCCCAGAAGATGACCTAACCCATAAGTCGATAGCTTGGCCAAAAATAAATAAAAAAATCACAAAAATCACAACTGAAATAGGTCACTGAACATCCCCCAAAAACGATGAACAATACAATTAAATGTAAACGTTTCCTTTTTGAATTACAATGGATATATTCAAAGGGACAATCAGACTATTTTGAAAATCAGTTTAATCAAAACTAAAAATCTGCACGATTACTATACTTCCTCTTAGTGAGGAAAAGAAAGAGAAAATTTAGATTGAAATTTCTGACCTAGGTTACTAACTTTAGGTTAATAATACACTATAATAAGTATATTCATATTAATATTAATAATTTTTATTAACAAGAAAGGTGCTCCTTACTTTAATAAGGACACAGCCACTGGGAAATCGTTTATCAGCCATCCATTTTCTTTAAGTCAATAAAAGACAGTTTTCCTATTAAGAACTAAGGAGATTTGGGATTTCCCGGACGGCGAAAGAAAAATCTATATTTATTAACCATGTTAGAACAAACAGATCAACGACACAATGTCCATGAACTATTTTTCTCAATCTTAGGTAAGCAACTTCCTTCTGCGTCATTTTCTGTTTTGTTAGTGGTCCTTTTCCTTTTTAACGATTTCAACGTCCAAAAGGAGGAGAAGTTAAATGAAAGGAAAGAGGGTCTAGTTATATCTTGGAAAAACTGTTTCTAGTCCAACTCGTTAGCTCTAATTGGTAAGAAAACCCAGGAGTTCTTGAATAACAAATCTAATAATTAGTTTGACCATCAAGTTTTCGTTTGACGTCGTTGAATTTTCATCTACATTGAAGAGAATTCACTTTTATACCACGACTCGTCCATCTATTCGATCAAATTGCGTGTTACATTCATTATAACTTAACCCAAATAGTAGAGAATACCAAAATTTCAGATTAGTAAGTACAACTCTGAAGAATATATACAAATATATTAATTAAATGTATTTTAATTTAATTCCAGGTTAAATTAAAATTAATATAATATCCCACTAATATTCTAAAAGTTTTCATTTGAATTTAATTGACATAAAATTCGTCCTTATTAAATTCTTCTTCTTCTGGTAGGCATGGTAGCCCTAGAAGAGTTTTGGCAACCACTTTACTCCAAATTGCGATGTTCTGGGTCTCACCCAATACCTTCAGTCTTCTTCGACCAGTCAACCAGCCAATGTAAAATAGGATCCCTCCTGGATGGCAGGTGAAAATCATATGAACTACCCAAAAAAGTTAAATGACAAAAAAAGAAAATATCCTTAAATGAAAAGATCCAGTATTGTCCCAAATAATTTCTTGCTGTACTAAACGATCTGGTATAAACCCTTTTTAAATTTTTTTTTTAAATCAAAGCCGCGTAAAAGAGCTAAATGAGAACCAAAGTATACTTAGAGCTACAGCCAACCGAAATTGAATTCATCAATACTGATGGTATGCATGTCTCTTGGAAGATAAACGATCAGTGGATACGACTTATCTAGCATTGTGCAGCGTCTAATTTAATGAAACAATCTTCTGTTTTCATCTCACCCACTCGCTCAAGATTCAAGTGGTAGATATGGCTTTCACCGTTGAAATAGATCCTTGCGAATAGCGATAAAATTCTGGTCTCTAGTGACTTCAACGCAGCCGACTGATTTAGAGCAGTCAAAAATTCAGTAAGCTGCACCAGCAAATCTATTTGTCGCCCAGAAACCAGTGACATTGTTTGTATTCTTAAACGACTTCCTCAGCTACTAATCAATTTTCCACGCGGAATTTGATTGCATTGATCAATTGCAACAAAAAAACAAAAATAAAAATGAACAAATAAGGAAGCAAAAAAATAAAAGATTCCAATATATCGATAGAATTGTCACAAATTCAGCATAATTCTATTTGTTGTATCATGTCTGCAAAGTTGTGCGCATGCATTTGCTGGAACATGTATGTGTATCAAAACGTTATCCACGTTATCTTGTTTAAACAATGCTTTACGCTTCTTCCACCACTCACTCTCTCTCTCTCTCTCTCTCTTTGCTACCATTGTTCCTCTTCACTAAATTGAATAAGACGAAATGTAGGCGTCGTTTCTGTTCTGCATAACACAACTGTTTGCATAAAAATTTGCCCATGTAGAAATTACATTCGTTGCTGAATTGAATTCAGATTTTCTTTGTTACTTTTTTTAATCTTTTATATTTTTTCTTTTTTGTAGTTTCATTTTGTTATAAAATGTAATTTCCTTACATAATATTATGAATTTAAACATTTCGTTATTATTATTATTATTATTAATAAAAACGACTACTTAAAAAGTTGTAATAGAGGTTTTTAGCTCCATCCGATTCCTACCACCAAATTCTTTTCAGAACTCTTATATTTGTATCTATGGGCTAAACTAGGAAAGTGCGCGTTAAAGGTGACGGAGCTGCGGTGGCTAGGGTTCACTAGACTCGATTAGATGAGCACAATCAAACCGATATTGTGGGTGGAAGGGAGAACTCGTACTGAACTGTCTATGACTTGGAAGTCCCAAATAAAACGATTGGTTAAAATATGAAACTGTTCTTGGAAGAAATATCTTGGATGCAAGAAATTTTAGAAAGATTAGTCCCAAAAATAAAGGAGGTTGTCAGGAAACCCTAGTTCGATGCTTAACTCTCCATCTCGTGAGCAGAATAACTAAAATCAAAGAATGTGTTCAGAAAGACTGGCCCTGCGGCAATTACACTAAAAAATTTGGTTAAGTCCACCCTGCTGGGTAATATCTTATATCAAAGAGTGAGCAACTGTAGTCTAATTAATTTTCTGATGATGGATGAAGGCCTGAAGCTGGTCAGGAATACAATTAAACATAATGCACTACGAAGATTTAAAAACCAATTTTATTTGCCTCAAAAACTGCTGTCTTCTACACTAAATTTGTCCAGAGTTTTTTATTCACTATTTTGCATGTATTTCTTTAGTCTAGTAAGCTTTAACTATTTCACAATGAACATAACTTTTTACTTAGGTTAAGTTCTGACATGTTAGCGTACAAAAAAGAACATTGTCTATTGTTAAAGTGACTCTTGATTTAATGCAAAAATAATGTGATTTCTTTACTATATTTGGAAAAAGTTTTTAGAGTTGGATTAAGTTTGGTTCTTAAAAAGAAGTCTTCAATGGTTATCATTATAGCTATCTAAAGCCCTTCTGGGCACAAATAGCTATCCAAAAGTGAAATGATAACAGCGGTGGTTCGCGTCTAGGATGAAAATCCAGTTAACAAACTAAACCTAGTCGAAGATCTTAAACCAATCCGTCAAAAATGGATGAATACGACTTCCTCCCCCACAGGCAAAACCCTTCAGAAGGGATCTTGCATCTCTTGGATCAAAAATCTCACAAAGAGAATCGATATAAAGTGAATTATTATTTTGAGGGGGAAAAAAAATGCAGCGATGTCAAACTCAAAACACGGGCCAATTGGTGCTTCAGGCAAGATTCACGCGAGCCACATCACTTTCACAAATCTTGTTAAATCTATATTCTGAAGTGAGGATTCAAGAATATGGATAGAATAATTAAAATATTGTATAATTGTATTTATAAAACGAAAATTATTCTTTTTTACCCGAAACTTGGCCAGCGATTTCCCTCGCGTAAGTTTTGCTATATCTGGATTCAAAGACTGAGAACGTAAGAATAGATTTAGGGAATTCCTACTTCTTTTTGTCTTTTAAAACCGATCATTCTGGCATTCCACTTAAAGTGGCAGATATATCGCTTCCAAACATCGCTGGAACTGAGTCAGCATTTTTATACACCTCCAGGTACGGCACTGGGCCGCGTGTACACTCGGTCTTCAGTAGCTAAATGGTTAACGAGAGAGGGAATTGTGTGTACGAGGTATTGACTGGATCTCTCCTAAGCGCTATTTTCTTGGGCCACAAAAAAAATTACCTCGTGGCCAGTTTGACACCCTTGGGTAATATGGAAAATGAAGAAAAGGACGTCCTGTACAACAGTGCAACCATTCTAGAGAGTTCCCGAGGGAATTCCACTCAGATCACTGTCCAAGAAATAATAACCTTCTCCTCATTTGTTAAGGTAGCAACAATTTAGAAACAAGTTTGGAAAAAAATTAATTTAAATGCGAGCCGGAAGCAAGGCAATAAATTCACATAAACAAACTTTAGTATTTACCTAAAAGAGAAATGATCTGTTCTATTTCACTAAACATAATTATTTAACGAAATTAACCAAAACATATACATCCGCTATAAGAAGTAACAAGAAGTGGAAGATGCATATCTTTGATAAAATGACAAAATCATCGCGCTATCATCGTGGGCATCACAAGCCAGCTACCACCAGCATCATTCCCTCCTAGGGGAGGCGATGTTCTGAAGGAAATGAAACAGCTCTACCACTCAGGCTGGCACCATTCCAAACAACAAGAACTCCGAGCCAAAACATCCCTCCTTAAACCTCCAATAACAACCCTTATTCCCTTCACTGTGTTAGATACAGGGAGTAAGACCTTCGCTAGATATAAATAGACACGCACCAATACATATAAATTTCGTATAAAAGCGTGGGGCCCACATAGTCGGCCCCTATAAATACAAAATGATATTTATCACGCTCCGCTATTATCTATATCATTTCTATAAAAAAAAAAAATATTTTTACTTCATTTTGTATTATTTCTTGTCATATTTCATTTCATTCAAATAATAATTTTTCTTTGCCTCTCATTACGTCAATTAATTGATTGGGCTGCTCGCAATGAAACGGAACTCTGCTAAAGAGGGTTTCCTGTTAGAAAAAGAGGTATTTTGGGATGTATCCACGGTGGGAACTTGAGCTGCACTGTCCTTCTCAAAGTTTCTCCCTTCATTTCTGTGACAAGTGGTCCCATGAAGGGGTAGTTAGAACTAGTATCAGGAATATGGTATGTAAAATTGGATAGATAGATAGATTCTACCAGGGCAGCCTTGAAGGCCTACGCCACGGCGACTCCATGGGTCTATTGTGGCTCCTACTACTCTTAGAGCTCACTCTCCAGACTCGTCTGTTTAATCAGACTCTTAATTCTGGAGAACATCTCCTGGGTAAAGCTCTCAGGCCTTGGTACTTCCTCCCTGAGGAGTTCAAGCCCTTTGCACAGACACAACATATGCAGCGCCGTTGCATCACATGCAATGCATGTTGTTCCTGAGCCTGCAGTGGCCAGTTAATAGGCCTACAATCCTAATAACCACACGGCCTTGACGGATTAAATCTGCAGTCAGCATTGCAGCCCCTAATGAACTTCTTCGCCTGTCTCTGCCCAGTGATGGATATAAACTCGGATGCTTGCTATCTAAATTTGGGCTGACGTGAAAGAGCTTCAGACTTCCTGTATTGGGCCAGGCAAGGAAACCCTAGTAGCGAAGACCTGGGCGATCGTTCTGAGAGACACTCTTGCACTAACGATTCTTGGAGTTTTGGGGGGCAGAATCATTTATACAAATTCATCCCAGTACCCTTTGCTAGTCAAGGCAAAAGATACACCTAGTAATCACGCCGATAACTGGTTTCAGGTCTTGACTTGAGCCTAAGCCGACCGCGTGCCAATAAAAATCTAACCTTATGGCTCCTAATATGGCAGGAATGGTTCAGAAAAATCTCTAGAGTGTGTTTTACCACCATTGGTGGGTCCAATAACTGTGAAGACTATAACTCGCGGCTCTTTTATCCAAATTTTGTGGCTCTTCAGCCTGTCCAAAATATATCTTATATTTTAATTTTATTGAAACAAATGAAAATTTCATTTATTAAAGATATTAAAAAAAAATAATTACAAATTGAATAGAATTATATTAAAATAAAGTACGTAATTATATAGGACTGCCGCCTTTTCATTTAAACACTGGTTTAGTTATTATTTATTAAAAATAATAATTTGTGAATACAAATGATCTTCAGTGTTTTTCACTATTATCCTTGCGGCTCTTGGTAAGACTTATTAAAATTATTTAAGGAGAAATGGCTCTTTACTTAAAATAAGTTGCCGACCCCTGACCAAGGTTATCATTTGAAGAACAAAGGACACAAAAAGTGTAAGATGGGAATCCCTAGACCATATTAAAAAAGGGTGAAGTTTGTGGGATTGAAAAATAACAGAGTACCTCACAAATAGTCTTTTTCTCATAACAGAATAAGGTGATTAAACCTAAAGCGGCTAATGTCAATATCCCTGTTTGCATGTGTAGCAATCGCTAGGCTACGGCCCTGTCTCAGATAATTTCTAAATTGTTGTAAAATCGATTAAAAGTAAAATGCCACTATCGATTGGCTGATATTGTCAACAAGCCTATTAACCGGTTTCATGTTAACACAAATACGAAAATAAAGTTTGAACTTTAGTTTTTTTTTTGGAAGTTCGAATTTATTCGATACACTGCCAAGAAAGAGACTATTTTATAAAGGCCACGTTCTTTTTAACGCAAAACACACTAAAAACGGTTATTTCAGCTTAAATCTCAGCATCAAATAAGATCTACACAATCACAATATCTCCCCTCACTCCGTACAAACTAAATTGAAAACAATTAAAACTCCAATAAAAATGAATACAGACGTAAAATATACTTTAAGGCTACAATTAAAGTTGTACAATGTTCTTAGCCCTAACTAGCCAGGTGTTAGCAATGAAACAGTCCTCCATTAATCAGATACCTACTTCTTAATTGCGCACGTGTAAGACAGCCCTTTGTATATTGGGTGTTCCACACCAGAAAACAACCACAAAGTGTGACCAAAAAGTATAAAATATAATAGCAATTATTAACATTTTATTGCTAATTTAAACCAATTTATTACGTTCATTTAATTACAACTAAAAATTTTTAGGCCAAACATAGGCTACAAAACTTTCATGAATAACAAACAACACGATCAGTTTACCGTATCAATGTATGCAATATTTTCATACATTTTATACTAGAATGCTTGAGATAATTTTTTTTACTTATTCAAAACAAAAGAACTATAATTAGCCTAATTTAAATAGGTGGATGATCTTAACTGTGGAGGGAACCAGTACCTACTTTTCACTCAATTGTAACACCTTAAAGAAATCTATACTTTCAGGACTACTTGTTTAAAAATAAAGATTCAACATTCACAAGGAATTTTAGCCTTGAACGCCAATTAAATGATTCATGAAAGAAAAATTGTTCAATTATTAAGGTTTGTTTGCAAAGAAATTGTAGCTCAGAACGATGGATAGGGGTTTCCAACATCGCGACTGGGAAAACAGACATTATTGGCATATGGAACGGATATTGTCAAGCTGACGTAATAAAAAAAAAAATCAGAAAACAAAAATCTGTAATTTTGGAATATATCCAAGATCAATATTTTTACGATTCCTAAACCAAGCAAGCACTGCTAGTTAGCATAGTTTGAAATAAATGCTAAAATTCATTGCTCTAGAACTCTTCTAAAAAACAATTTAACCCGAAATATTTTTGCCGAAGTTCCCAAGTACAGAAAAACAAAGTAATGCCTACTTTTTTCAAGCAGACTTTTTAGACCAACTACCCGATCCGAGGTGTCGTGATTGGAGGAGGCAACTAGCAAACGTATTTAACTGCAAATTTTTGTCATTGACCATTAAATAACAATGCAAGACCAAGTACAGGATTGCCACCACTGGGCAGAGACAGGCGAAGGAGGAGAAATTAAAGGCTAATCGCCGAGGCTGACTGCAGAATTAATCCGTCAAGGCCGTGGGGCTGGCTATAAGGATGATTGTAGGCCATTTGAAAAACAGATGCATCGCATGGGTCTGGCAGATGATAGCCTCTGTAGGTTCTGTCAGGAAGAAGAGGAGGAAACGGCACTGCACTTGTTGTGTCAGTGTGAGGGGGCTTGTCTGCGCTAAGGATGTTTTACTTCTCGGGGGAGGAAAAACCAAGGCCTGTGAGAGCTTTACCCAGTCGCTCTCCAGTATCAAGAGTCTGATTAAAAGGACAGCTCTGGAGGGTGGGCTTTAGAGTGAGGGGAACCACAATAGATCCAAAGGGGTCGCAGTGGCGTAGGCCTTGAGACCGCCCTAGTTTAATCTAACTATCTAAGTACGGGATTCGAACCAGTTACCACAAATACATCTTAGCTTTGCGAGCATCGCATCAAACATGGCGCCACCCAAATACTGTAGTTTCTTAAGTTCAAAAATAATAGTTACAAAAAAAGGAATCGAAATAAACTGGGGAGGGCCTCAGCACCAAGAATATCACGAGTCTTTTGAACCGGATCAATTTAATTAGATCCGCAATTAGTGTAATGTAAATTAACATTTATCATATAAATGGTAAAAACTGTTCATTTTTTCCGGAAGTGGCACACTAGAGTAAGCCCACTACTGCAAGAACACAGCTGGGAAAGTTTTTTAAATAACAAAGATAAACAATAAATGTCCCAATGTCTTCTCAAAACGATTAAAAAAAAGCAATTATGCAAAGTTAGTAAGTAAAACTTTTATCATTCCAAAACACAAGAAAGATAAATGAAGAGATAAAACACCTGACTGCAATAGATAAAGCAATAGAACCACAGCAGTAAGCAGTGTGAAATATTAAATATATAATATATTCTGTATTAAAAGAAAGAAATAAGAAAAAACCGACTCAAGGAGCTAAAATAAATCCAGAATATTAATCTGAATTTAAATTCTGTAGGTGCGTGTGTAATGAACTACAAGTATAATATAAATGCTAGCTAATTTACGTCATTTATATTCAAGTTAGAAAACTTCCGGTTAAAGTCTGATATCCGGGACAGTGTTCTGTGAATAGCATACGCTAACTAGATTGCAAGTATAATGCGTCCATTAAAACTGTAGGCAATATTTTACACCTGACTCTTAAATATACTTAGAAAATTTAGTAACGGAAGTAAAACCAATTTTACAAAAATAATAAAGGAGCTAATAAACTTCGTGGGAGGTAACAATGAATAATAATAATAATAAATAATTATTGGAAAATACCTGTTTATTAAGTATTTTAATAGATGTAAACTAGTTGGCTAAATCAAGACTAAAGACTAACTCTGTGTTGAGGAAGTGGCTGGTGGTACATTTTCCGGATGGACTACTTCGAACAATAGACTAACAACCATGGAAGACACTGTTGGCAGCAGCCGTACTGAGAAACATCTGCCTTGGAATTGTGTACGGTAATTAACCACTAAATTTTGACAGTTTAGTTGAACAAAGAAAAAGTTTACCATCTTAAAAAGTTATTGTTTTATAAAAGTATTTTCAGTGAACACGTTTCAATTAGAGGCATTTTAATTTTTTTTAAAAAAAAAGAGAAGAAAATATTTAGTATTGGACACCATGGTGACTCGCTAGGTGTCCTAAATCTTCCTTGGGTAATGGCTTCGGAGCTAGCCCAGATAACATATTACTGGAGTATTCTGCACTTCCTCTACGAAATCTGCTATCACTCACTACATAACCAACGTTTCCAGGAATTCTCTGGGTCTTCAGTGTTCCGAGACGACGTCAGTTATCATTTAGCTTGTTCACTACTCAGATCTTTTCCAGTTATAGCTGCCCAAAACAGTTTTTCGTCTGCCTTAGACAAGGAAAGCTTATCTTCTTGCAAATCTCCTCCTATATCATCAACTATTACTAGTGCTGCACGAGAAACGAAACAAGAGATCGAGACATGATATATATCTCGTCGAGAAATCTCGGTCTCGTCTCGGTTTTTCAAATATTAATTTTTAGCTACAAAATTATAAAATTGTGTTCTTTATTAATAAATAATCTTTACGGGTATTGAATTAATTATTAAAAGTTAAGATTTTATTATATATGTTCAATATTACTACATCTATTTGACTTCGAATTACATAAGTAAAGTAAGCAAAGTAAAGTAATCGCCTATTTTTTCAGGCGGGGCTTTACGTCCAACTACCAATTACGTAGGTGTCGCGGACGGAGGCGACTAGCAAACATACTTTACTGTAAATTTCTCATATTAACCATTAAATAAAATCCAAAGCCTAAGACCGGGAATCGAACCCAGTACCACAATACACATTAGCTTCGCAGGTCTCGCACCGCTCGGCTACCGTGGCGGCCCCCTTCGAATTACATAATTTTTACATAAATTCACTAAATTTCACTATTCATATCATTCATTCATTCAATTTCATAAATTTCACTATTAATAATCTAATACTTTGAACTTTGATATCATTTGAATTATATTTTAGAATTTTGGAATTAGTGAATTTGAAAAAAAAAAGACTACCTATGCACCTAAAAAATATTGCCACAAATTTTCGTTTTTAAGATACACTTTGCCCAAGCATTGATACATAAAAGAGCTTTTACTGAGTCAGAAGTTAGAGAAGATCTTCTATTGGTCATTATCATCGCAGCTTGCGAAAATAATCTTTCCGATGGCACTGAAGTTGCACAAATACTAAAAATATCTTTTGCAATTCTAGACAAATTTTTGAAGGAATTCTCAAGTGTTTTCCTCCATTCTAAAATGTCAACGTCTACTGGTGCTTGGTCTAATTTGGAGTAATTAATTATTTCTGTCTTCCATGCTTCGGTGATATTTGCTGATTTTTGAGCAAACGGTGCAAAAATATTGATGCAGTCGTCGTCGTCGTCAAAAGGTGAATCATCAGATTCTTTATCTTCACCAACAGACATAACTAATGGAGGGGGAAGTTTGTTGGGAGGTGTATTTTTTATTTCACGAATCGACTTGTTACAGCTGGCAGATATGTTATTTGGGTCTTTCATTTGGCGCGTTTTTAACATCTTTTTGAAATTATATAAAGATATATAACAGTAATAGTAATATATGATGCATTGAAGTGTAAGTAGTTGTCTTCTTTTACTCACATTTTCATTGCCAATATATAAATTAAAATAATTATTAGAAAATAATAACATTTTTTGAAAAGATTATTAACAGCAAACCGCTTTTAATACTTAAACAAAAATTCAAAAAACCGAGACCGAGATATCTCGACGAGACCGAGATCGAGACCGAGATCGAGACTGCATAAAGTCTCGCCTCGTCTCGGTCTCGTGCAGCACTAACTATTACTCAGAGGTAAACATCGCCTACACCACCAAGATCTTGTAAAAAAAAAAAAATTGCAACGTCTTGCCAAGGGCGTCAAGTCATCTTATTTCACGCCAATATAACACGGCACCATAAGCTTCTTCTTAAAATAATCTTGTGGAATTATGATTAAAGATACCATCAATTTTCTATGTATCACTTCTTTCAGGCGAGTCTGAAATACTGACAAAGTGAAAGACGCCCTATAGAAATGGAAGACTAATTTCTCAGCTTAATTCAGATTAAACCAATTTCTGAAGATGGGCGAGAAATATAAACAAGTCGGAATGAAAGAAAACCAAACGGGTTAAATAATTAAACAATTCCAATCAATTTGGAAAAATAATTCCTGAATTTGATGAACAAAGAAGACATCATAAACTGAAGTGACGAAAATTTATTATTTCTTCCCCCCAATTTAAAATAATAGAAATTAAATTGTACACGAACGGTTTTGAAATACACTTGCAAATTATTATTATTCCATTTAAACACAAACAATAGCAACAAGTATATCCTTTAATGTACGAGATTTTGCTACAGTTTTGTTATAATTTAGACAGCAATCTAGCACAATAATTATCCTTTATGATAACGTAAGTATGATAGCGTTGCAAATAGAGCTAATTGCACACACTGTTGAGTGAATTGTTGACATAGAATATAGGTCGAACATGTCATCAGATGTTTATTCTACTATAATTTAGATTCAATTTACTGATTCTATAAATGTACAGTTAATCTACAGAAAAGGATATGTCTCTAATCGCTGGCAACTAGGGTTATGATTTAGATTTATTAATTTCTCTTACAAGGTCAGGGATTTATAGCATTAGGATCGTTTCAAAAATTTTGGACGATTTGTTTTCACCTCAAAATACCAAAAATACAAAATAAATGGTTTTTAAAAATAAAACATTTTAAAAAGGTAAAAAATCACTTATGGTACCTGAAACTTTATTAGATGTTATCCCCGGTATTTACCAATCATAATCCCTCATCCATAATTACCAATTGGTTAAACGGATTTAATAACCAGAATTTTCGATTTTCTCTTTCTGAAAGAAAGAGAAAAGGCGAAACGTATTTCTATCAAACTTTGCATATTTATTGTACCCAAATTCATAAACAACTGAAACAGGAGAAAATGTAGACAGAACAAAAAATCAATTAAGAGCACGCTTTAAACAATGGCCGGGATCTTAAAATAATAAGAGATGATTGAAGTTCAAAATTTTACATAAATTCCAAAATCGAATGTAAGGACGAATACTTTATTGTAAGCGTTTCTCATCTATCAGAGATTAAAGTGAATTAATACCTATTTCTTTTTCATGCAGGCTTTAACGTCTAACTACTGATCTGTCCGTCTTTAGGAGACTAGCATACATACTTAACTAAATTAATTAACTATAACAAGAAGAAGATCAAGAAGAACAAGTTCTGAAAATGACGTTTTTACCCATTTTTAGCAACATTTTACTCCAAATGTTGTTGCAAAGAAAAATGCACTTTATAAACGTGGATATGATCAACATTTTAAATAAAATTTACTAATTACTACGCATTTTAGGTGCAGTTTTTGACGATCAACCCTTCTACAACTTGACCTATCGGATAGTTTTAATATACTTCATAAATGATGATTTATGGAAATTTTGAGGTGCGGTCATTCAATAAATTCAAACACAAATTTGGTTTTATCTCACCAAAGTTTCGGAAAATCTATTACCTTCTTCAGAGTAGTGTAAAATTTGTGGAGTTTAACGTTAAGCTACATCATCATAACTGTAAATAAGTTACTGAAACGTTGGTGAGATGAAACAAAATTTGTGTTGGACTTTATTGATTGACCGCACCTCAATATCCCTAAAATCATCAATTTAACAACGGTCAAAAACCAAAACTATCATACTTCATAACATTAAACAAAAATAAAATCCAAGACCTACGACCAGGAATAGAACCAAAGATTACAACAAATCTTCAACTTTGCGGGCCTCGCTGCTAAATGCTCGGCTATCATGGTGCCTGACAATCTGAGATTATGTACAATACATTTTAGAGCTAGAAATGAGAATGACCGATCGTTTTTTTTTCAACAAATATTCGTAATAAAAAGCTAAAATCCGCTCGATTACAATGCTTACTCAGAATTAGCAGTGTAAGAGAAGATGATAAGCGATTTTGGAGCGGGAGTCTTCAAACCTATTTAGTGAACTAGTTTTGAAACTATTTTTAGAACAAAGGAGACCTTAAAATGGCACCTAGGTGTGATACTCAAGGAAGAAGTAAAAGCAGAAATATAGAATCGGTAATTAAGCTTGAAAAAAATTTCATCTCTGAAAGCAGTGTCAATTTAAATGAAATAAAACCTCTTAATATTAAAAGAAGAAGATACAGCTTCAAAAAAAAAACTATTTCAACGAAACTTATACATCGTTCACAAAAGTGAGTAAAAAATAATATCTCGAACTTAACCTAAAAAAAATTTTGGAAACAAAAAAGACAATCACTTTCATAGTTACAATCCTTGTACTACCCTTTTCCCTTTGGAGGGTTATAAAGGAAAGGGGTAGCAGCAATTTCCTAACCGGGAAACATAAGTTTAGGCGGGAGTAGTAGAATAATTTCCTGGTTGTGACAGATTATTGCGCCGCACAGTTAGGCGAGTTTACGAGAGTTTGGGTTAGTGAATGATTATATATATATACACAAAAGGTTTATCAGTGACTCTTCCAAGGATATCAATCAGTTACCACCCTACCGTTAAGCTGTTGTATATTCCAGTCAATCAGTCAATCAAGTAAGTTGTGTGCAATCAGTCTACTCAGTTTAGAATGATAAAGGTGGTATTCAGAATCAGGTGAACACAATCTATTAATTGTTCCGCTTCTATTATAAATAGACAAATATTTAAATTGGACAAATTTCTGTAATAATAGTTTAAAATTAATTTGACTAAATTTAAATTGATCTAGAACTTCCTAAGAAACTCGCTTCTAATCAACAGTTAAATTAGGACGATCTTTTCCCTAACTGTTCAACTGGAACAACCCATATTCACTTCCGGAAACTTTCAATTCATACCATTCTCACAAAAAAAAAAAAAAATAAAAATAAAAATAAAAAGATAAACCACAGAAACTGAGCAACATAACCTGATTATTTGACTCTTCCTCTATACAGACAGAAACCTACAAACTCTAAGCAAACTTCTACACTTTCGAATCATCCATTACAAAATAAAGTAAAGTGTAGCACCCATTTGAATTAGATTAACTGTAGTTAAAGATGTCAAAATTCTGCTTTAATCAATGTAAGAACTACCTCATATAATTTTTAAACATTTAATACACAACACATTATCCACTTATTGAAAGACACAGAACTAATATTCTCATCTCGCCTCTTATCCCTTGACATTACAAACCTTTACACTTCTTCCCTGTCAGAGAGTCTTTAAATACTATAAAACAGAAACTAAAAGACGAAAGCACACTACAGAACACTGACCAACCAATAGCTCTAACTTATACAGGAACTACCTTCAAACAATATTACTTTAGATTTAACAATAACTTGTTCCTTGCTAGTGACAAATTAGGACGTAGCACTAATACTAATTTGTAAGTTATAATCTGTAAGTTTTATAATTGTAAGTTTTACTCTGCCGGCCTCCACAATCTTGCTGAGTCAATTATTTTGGACTCCTTGGGAATTCTGCATCACCATATCTACGGTGCTTAAATCCTAAGGTGACTGTGTAATTATGGATTAGTGACGAGGTCAATATGTATGTCTTTTATTTATTATTATTATTATTATTATTATTATCTGTATTTAAGTTTGTACAAACCGTTACAGAGGAGTTCACAGAATACATGATTAAATTTTAAATCAAAAATACATTTCTTAAAATATAGTAAAAGAAAGGAAATAACAAAAATTTATACTAAAAATACATAGTATAAAATAATTAATTTAAACTTAAAGTAAACAATGAAACTAAAAAACAAACTCTACTCGAGGCATTCTAGAAAAAGAAATGAGGTAGAAAACAATTCTAGAAGTAGGGTAAATAGAGAGCTAGAGTTCTGTCAATTGGATTTTAAAAAAGAAACTCATAACTTATTTAATTTAAGATCCTAATTAATAATGTTATTAAATTTATTTTCTGTACTCGAATTTAGATATAAGAAAAATCGAAATTCAAAAAATAAATAAATAAATATCTTATCACTTTATGAAAAGAATTAGTTTATGTTTTTAATTACTTTACCGGTGAATCCGTCCTGTGCCTAATTATTTTATTTTATTCTGTATATAAGTTACAATCATTATAGAGGAGTTCAATATATACCAAATAGAAATGTAGGGAAAGCTGACAGAGTGAGAAAGAGAGAGAAAATAGTGAATAAATAAATGTAAATAAATAAGTAAATAAATGAAAGTTTGATAAAATGTACAATTTGAAGTATGGAGCTGACTTAAATTTATAAAACATACCTAAGGGTATCTGCTATTAACAATTTTCTTTTTAAGGCTTTAATTGTAAAGTAATAAATATTGTAAAGTTTATTAACAGAATCTATTTTAAGGAGGCCAATCAGGCCATTACCATCCAACAAGTACTGATTTATATGTAATAACCTTAATGATTCAAATAAAGGGCAGGTCAAGAAAAAATGAAAAAGGTCGTCCGGTAAATTCAGGTTGCAGCAAGTACAGATATCCTCAGCGTTCCATTTACAATGAATATCGTCAATAGAAAAAGTTATATGTTTAAAGTTCATCAGCCGAATTCTGCTGATGAGGCGTGTTACCTTAATTGGAACTAGAAAATAAAAATATTCTTCTATACCCGGCACTGTTTTCAAGTGAAAATATAAATGGTTATAAGTCGAATTTTTGGTTCTCTCCCAGTCGTCAAAACTTAATTTATTTTCAAACTTTTTTAACATATTACTCATATTGTTCTTAATGCTACTGGGATCCCGGTTCGACCATAACCACTCATGATCTGCAAATACAAACAGTTTTTTTAATTGAGATGCCCAATTGTAAGTTTCATTAGAGCTAGGCCCATTTTCTAATTCCAATTGTCTGTCAAAACAAAGTCTAGGCAATCTATTAGCAGGCATATTTAAAATTTTTATGTACCAGCGTAAAGTTAACTTGAATATAATATTACTAATTTTATTTTTACCTAGTTCACACCTTATAAAATAATTAGGGGTACTAGCTGGCCAGTGAAACACATATTTAAAGTACCTAGTGAGCACAATTTCTATCTGTTCTAGATACCGTAGTGACCACACTTCCGCTCCGTAAACGAGCACAGATCGTATTAAACTTTCGAAGAATTTATCTTTCGTAGCCCAACTGGATGATTTAGATTTAGTTAATATACCAATAACATTACTAATGGCTGCAGTTGATTTGTTTATCATTTCAGTACATGTTTTGGAAAATATTCCCGTGCTTGAAAATAGAATTCCGAGGTAATTAAAACTATCAACTACGTTCAATTTGTTGTTATTATAATAAAATTGTGATTTTTGGCTTCGCTTACCACCTTTGTTGAAGATCATAATTTTTGTTTTATTTACATTAACTTCCAAACCATTATTTATTGTATACTTATGGAGTGCATTCAATTTCTTTTGTAGTTCCCTTGGCGTGTCAGCCAGAAGTATTAAATCATCCGCGTAAAGTAGGCAACGAATGCCCTGTTTACTGTTTATTGACACATCTTGGCAGTCATTTATTCCAAGGAAGTTGTCTAAATCATCAATGAAAATAGAAAATAGTATCGGCGATAAAACGTCTCCCTGGAGAACCCCCTGAGTTACTTTTATGGGCTCCGAGAGTTGGTCATTTATTTTAACTGAAACTGAAGCTTTACAATATAAATTTTCCAAAATTTTTATAATTTTCCTACTAATGCCAAACTGATATAATTTATTCCACAACAAATTATGATTAATGGTGTCAAATGCTTTCTTGAAATCAACAAAACCACAGTATAACTTTCCCCTCTTTTTCTGGAGATACAAATTGGAGATGGAATGTAATACAAATAAGTTGTCCAGACATCCTCTACCGCTCCTAAAACCATTCTGAACTTCCGAGAGAGGGTTGCAGTATTCTGCCCAATTTGTGATACGGTTATGTAATAATTGTGTAAAAACTTTAGTGATAGAATTCAGAAGTGAAATTCCGCGATAATTTTCAGGTAAAAGTGGATCGCCTTTCTTAAAAATGAAAAATGTATAAGTTTTACTCCATGACGTGGGTGTTTCCTCTCTACGTAAAATTACATTAAACAACCTTAAAATATAATTTAAGCCCTCCTCAGGTAAATATCTTAAACATTCATTGGGTATAGAATCTGGTCCCGGAGCTTTATTCAATTTCAATTTATTGACGGCTCTTAATAATTCAGTTTTACTGAACTCAACATCAAAAAATGGATGTGAAACATCTAAAATATGAAAATTAGTTGTTAATTTATTAGAATATGTTATGTTTAAGTATGAAGTCCAGGTCGCCAAGTCTATAGGGTTTATATTGCTGGTTTTTGTTTTGAACTTTCTAACTATCGTCCAAAATTGTTTGGAATCTTTCGCTTTAGATAATTCAGCATTAATAAGTTCAAAATAGATTCTTTTTTCTTTTACTAAAGATTGTTTATAATGTTTTCTAGCCTCAACAAAATTCACTCTGTGTAAAATATTGAAATTAGATTTTTTATATGTTTTAAAAGCTTTATTCATTAATTTTTTCTTAATTTTGCAGTTATAATTAAACCACGGTTTATTTTTTGATGGCGGACTATTTAAAAAATATTTCTTTTCTTGTATCATGCCACTTAATTTTGCGGAGGAGAGAATCACGCTTTTTAATAAGTTATCCATAAAATCTGGTACATTGTTTGTTCCTTCAAATGAAGATAAATTTTTCAAGTATAAGGTTTTATTAGCATTATTCCAAACAAGTCTGGTTGTAGATAGGGGTTGTGCGGGAGTATTTATCGGGCTGAGCAAACCAGTTTGTGAACTAGAGATGTGAAGAGTACATGGCAAATGATCAGAAATAGTAATGTTGTCGGATACAACCATATTAGTGATTAATGGTAAACCTAATATATTACTCCAAATCAAATCTATGACACTATTACCTGAATTACCCAAATATGTGAATCCCCCTTCCTTATCACCATTACTTCTTCCGTTTATTAAAAATAGATTATACTTTTCCATTAAAGAGACCAATTTTGTGCCCTTATTGCTCACCATACTATCCATTGATGATCTATGCGGATGAAGAAAAGTGTTTTCAAATATTTCCGAAAAGCCGTTATTCATGTTAGCAACTCGACAATTGAAGTCACCTCCGATATATAAACTACAATCTATATAGTTGAGCCAAATAGTGTATAATAGTGAGTCTAATTTTGAAAGTACCTGATCAATATCGATATTAGGCTGAAAGTAAACATTTCCTACAATTACTTTAGTGTTTTTAAAATGAATTAAAATAAATACCCAGTTGTTTGTGACACTAATACAATCATATTTATAGCCCTTTTTAATTAGCACAACCAAACCACCACTCGGCCGGCCTACCCTATGTTCCCTTACTGCAAAACTAAACAAGTGATCGTAGTGAGATTGTAAAAAGCAGCCTAGGTATTTTGAATCGTCTGAGAGCCAGGTCTCAGTTAAACAAACAATATCAAAGCTCCTAATATACTTTATTTGAAATTTTTCTAAGCTAAATAGATTAGAGAACCCATTAATATTCCAGAAAAACATTTTGAAATTGCTATTAAAGTTATAATTAATAATATCATTAACTTTATTATTAACAATACGTTTTGAAACTTTAATTGACTTCGTACCTTGCTTCATAAGATTACCCTGACCTTGCGGTAAATAATTGTTAACATTTTGATTACTATCCGGGACCGCTACTGAAGATGTACCACATTCTAACAAATCCTTAGGTGATGTTATACCGCAGCTATGGGGTGGCCGAAGAGTTGACGGGGTGTTTACTTCTTTAAAAAAGAGCGCAGAGACGATTGCAGAGTTGAGGAAGTAGTTTTGACTTTTCTTTTCTTCACAATAGAACCACTTTTTTTACTAGCCTCAGAGGTGTCCGTTTCTATTCCACGGTCATCTCCTGAATAATCTATCTCGGACAAAACTTCCGAATGTTTAGACAAAAACCTATGAATATCATCAACTGAGCGTATAAACATCACTGGGGACTGGTCATTTTCTCTAGCCATAATTAAATTGTTCTTTGTCCAAATGTAATTTAATTTACATTTGTGTTGAATACTTTTCAGCTGTTTAAAAAGCCATGCATTGTGCGGCGACAAAAACTCAGAAATATATATTGGCTGAGAGGGAGCCAAATGCAGCAAATCAGTATTGAGAATATCTTTCTTGACACGTTTCAATCTAAGAAATTCCAATTTATCTAAATTCCTTATAAATTTTACTATAATTGGACCATTTGGTAGTTTAGATTTGATGCGGTAGCAAGAATCTATTTTAAATTCATCAAAATTAAAATCTATTGCCTCACTTATTTGTTTAACGATAGCCATAACTTGCTCGTTTTCTTGATGTGGAACATTATTGATTTTTATTCCATTGTATCGCACAAATTGTTCGGTTGTATTAAGCTGTTGTTTCAGAGAAACAATTTCCCCTCTTAATTTTTTATTTTCCTTTTTCATGCCAATAATGTCATCGTTAACTTTCTTGAAATTATCATTTATTTTTTTATCGATAACATTAAAATCTTTGCGTAAAAGAATTATTTCGTTAGTTAAACATTCCAATTGTTTAATCAAAACAGTCAGATTAGGAGAGTCTACGTTACCATTGGCTGTCCCCACTCCAGTAGCTCCGTTATCCATCCCTACCTCTTTCACCTGGCTTTGCACTAATAAAAGATTTAATAAATCTAATCTTTTTTTATTTTATTTAAACTGTTAATTATGACGTTAGTAATTATGCAGATTATAAGATTCTTACGTCAAAAGAAAGAGCACTGAAAACTGTATAAATCAGTCTAAAAAAAACTATTTAATTTACTATTTAACCGCACTTAAAACCCCAACAAATACAGAGCACAAATGCCACGACCACTCAGCACGGCGACTAGATGTGAACTCGTATGTCTTTTATATTGACTGGGCATTCCCCTCATTGTTGTTTTTATATATATTTATTTATATTTTAGTTGTATATTTAGTAAATTTTATCTACATGTAAATAGTGATTTTATTGTTATTTATTTAATGCACTACAAGTTGACTCTTTTAAATTAAAAGTTACCCGCAAAACGAGATGCAAGATTATCTGGTGGATTGATATGTAAGCTGTGTTTTAGCAACCTCACGGAGTTAGGCAGCACCGTTTGTTGTTCTTGCAACGAATTGTTTCTCTGAATGATAACATGCTATTATCAAGCAAGAATAAATAACATTTAAACTGAAATTCAAAATAAGTAATTGATAATAAAGACTTACCTTATTTAAGGAATATCCATCAGCATCTCAACAGATCACCAGTCCAATAGCACTTGACACTTGACACTATTTAAAATAATTCACAACACTATTCGCACAAAAACTTATATAACGTACTAAGTATAACTTGAACACAATTTATAAAACCAAAATTCACTTTAACACGCACTAATATTCACTTAAAAAATCACGTTAATAAAGAGATATCAGGAACGAGTTAAAGATGGCCGCCGGTAACTGGCCAGGCAGATCAGATGGTAAATTAAGGTTATCCATACAGTGTGACCAACCTTTTTTTTCTTTACTTTATTAGTTATTAGACTTTTTATTATAAAATTTTAAACTCAAAGAAATTTTAAGTTATAAAATTAAACTATTTACATTAATTTACTTAAATCTCTTTAATATTTTAAAGTCGACTTTAAAATAAATCAATGAAATAAAATACTTAGTTCGCTAATTACACATTAATAAGTTACATTCCATTTTGGTCGAATGTGAATCGCAAATAAAGAAAAAACCAAAACCAAAAGTACTATTGGACTGGTGATCTGTTGAGATGCTGATGGTTATTCCTTAAACAAGATAAGATTTTATTATCAATTACTTATTTTTAATTTCAATTATATTTTTAACGTTCTTGCATGAAAATAAAATTAAATAATCCTAGTAGGTACTTAAGGGCATGTTTTGTGCGTAGGTAATGTTTTTGAATTGTAAAACAAAAGTTGCGAAAACGTAAGCAGGAAATACTGAATCATACCTAATTTTTAATTTTCATTCTATATTACAAAATAATCGAATAGTGATGCCAACAACTTGAGAACAAGAACAATTTCTGAAAATGCCGTTTTTTCTCATTTTTGGCAACTATTTTCTCAAAATCTATTTAATCTTCATTGTTGCAAAAAAATTACTGATATAAAGGAGGATTTACCCTATATTATACAAAAAATTTGGGAATTTTATCTTTTATAGAAAAAGAGAAAAAAATTGTCAAAGTTAGGTGTTTTTCAGCTTTACGCTTTTTCTGTGCACTTTTTGACGATCAACCCTTATACAACTGCCCTACCGTTTAATAGTTTTATTAGTACTTCACGCTACCTAACCAAAAAATTTTTATTTTTATTTTGTAAGTACAATTTCGTTACACCATTGTCTGTCCGTTCATAACGTGATTCAATTATCTTCTGTAAAGACCATAAACCTCTTCTCCAACTACGGTACATCTGTTTTAAGTTATTGCTAGATTACTGCCACTCTTCTTTCGACATAATACGACACAATTCCTATTCTTCCTGCCAATGTTGTCCGTAAATACCACTTCTTACGATTTTAAGAAACCGTAAAATGGATATCCAGTGTAAGGCATAATTCAAAATTTAATTTTTAGAAAATGGGACAGTAAACATGATTGAAATAAACGGTTTCGTTGTAAGCAGTCTTCTAGCAACATAAATTTTAAAAAGTATTAGGAAATGTTTTATAATTACCTCAGTTCTTTTAATATGGTATCTTACCTGCAACAGAGAAAATAAAAAAATTACTTTAAACGATAAAAACTAAGAAAAGAATTTAGATTATGAAATTTCAAAAAATGCAACTGTACGAGGGTCGTTTGAAAAGTCCGTGCAAAAATAAAAACTACTTAATTTTTTGGGGTAAACCTTTTTTATTTTTCAACATAGTCTCCTTTTAGGCTTATACACTTCGTCCAACGCTCTCTAGTTTGTTGATCCCTTCCGAATAATAGGATTTGTCCAAGTCTGAAAAATAGCCATTCGTTTCTGCAATCACCTCCTCGTTTGAATAAAATCTTTTTCCCGCCAGCCATTTCTTCATATTGGGGAACAAATAGTAGTCCGAGGGAGCCAAGTCTGGAGAATAGGGGGGATGTGAAACGAGTTGGAACCCTATTTCCATTAATTTTGTGACCACAACTGCTGAGGTGTGAGCTGGTGCGTTGTCGTGATGGAAAAGGACTTTTTTATGGGCCAATCGTGGGCGTTTTTCTTGCAGCTCGGTTTTCAAACGGTCCAATAACGATGAATAATATGCACCTTTAATAGTTTTACCCTTTTCCAGATAGTCGATGAGGATTATTCCTTGCGAATCCCAAAAGACAGTCGCCATAATCTTTCCGGCCGAAGGAACGGCGCAGATTCCCCCTTGGTAACCCATTGTTTAGATTGTTCTTTGGTCTCAGGAGTGTAGTGATGTATCCATGTTTCATGCAAAGTGACGAAACGACGCTTAAAGTCCTGCGGATTCTTCTGGAACATCTGCAAACCGTCCTTGCAACACTTAACACGATTTCGTTTTTGGTCAAGCGTGAGCAATCGCGGCAACCATCTTGCGGATAGCTTTGTCATGTCCAAATGTTGATGCAAAATATTATGTACCCGTTCATTCGAGATGCCCACAGCACTAGCAATCTCACGCACCTTCACTCTTCTGTCATCCACCACCATATCATAGATTTTATCAATGATTTCTGGAGTAGTAACCTCAACAGGGCGTCCAGAACGTTCAGCGTCACTTGTGCCCATATGGCCACTCCGAAAATTTTGAAACCACTTATAAACTGTTCTAATGGAAGGTGCAGAGTCACCATAATGTTTATCAAGCTTCTATTTAGTCTCCTGAGGCATTTTGTCTTTCATAAAGTAGTGTTTAATCAACACACGAAATTCTTTTTCGTCCACTTTTTTGAAAATCACTCGACTTCCTCGATTCAAACGAATGCCAAACACAAAGAAATAGACCGATCTGGCTGAAACTTGGTGTGTGTTCTTCCAAGAGATGCTACTAACTAAACATAACCTCGATACGCGCCAGTGGTACTATCTCTCTGACTTTGCACGGACTTTTCAAACGACCCTCGTAGTACAAATTAATGTCAATTGTGACAAAATATACATATTACAAAATATATACATCAACCCTTGTAAAAAGCCTAAAGAATGGGGCATGTTGGGTTAAATCTAACATAAATACCTACACGGTTTAACACTTTAACTAACAATAATTAGATAATAAAGGATTATCCGATGTAAAACTGGTTAAGCTATACTATTAACCCTGAATAATGTTTTATTATAATAAAATATCCTCGGTGATGTCCTGACAGTTGATCAAGTGCAAAACGAAATTCCCTAAGGATTTCAAGAGTATTACAGCTCCCTAAGGGGAGTAACTGTATTCACAAGAGAATGAGGGGATAGCCCTAATACTGACATTGATTGATATGTACCGCAATCTTGCTGTATATATGGTACAGTATACATCTATTTATATGAGCATTAGCATTTCATTCAGTTTATCTATTCTAGCAACATTATTTATGTATTTGTATAACAATAATAATACTAATGCAAATTACATTTTAAAATTAGAAGAGTCTAACCGTAGACAAGAGTAAAAGAGAATTTAAACAAAATAATGAATAAACAATATTTTAAAAGGAACAAAACAAAAAATTCAAAACAGAAATACAAACCAACATGAAAGAATTCAGAACCAAGATTTGTGAGATATCGTATTATCCTAAAAAAAATTTCTATTCATTTTTAGAGATTATCTCTCAGTACACAGACTGTATTTTCTTATTTCAGAATATAAATTTGACTAAATTTGTAAATATGTTGTGGCCCGCGTGAATCTTGCCTGTAGCATCCAATTGGCCCGTGTTTTAATTGACACCCCTGGTTTAAAGAATAAAAACCTCTCTAATATAAAGCTCTTAAATCCATTCGACAAACGCAGTACAACTTCTTGCTTAATGTCAGAATGTGAAAAAAAGATGGTTAAACCCTGAAGAATCGTGAATAATCTAAAAACATTGGGAACTCTATTTTTTTCTCAATTCTGTTGAAGTAACTCAAAGAGATTTGTGTGAAAAGATATGTGAGGAAAACACATATCACATGAACTATATATTTGTGTTGAAGCTTTTTCCAAAGTTCTGTCCTTACAAATCGCAAAAAGGGAGATTATAAATGTACAGGATTAACAGTTTCTTTGGGAGTATATACCAACAGTCCTAGTAAAATAGAAACTCTTATCTCTCTGGAGGAAATAACGTGAGAACAACAGTGATTTCCACGAGTATATGTGACCGAGGGAACGCAATTAATCATTTAAAACACTTAAGGTGAATTTGCTGCTTCTCGAAATACTCCAAGCCATCATTCCAAGTTACTGGGAACTTGTTTGACAACAATGGTCGAATCAGAAAGGGTGGAACAAGTCTTTGTTATCCATTTTGAGTACACTTTATATGAATAGTAGTAGTATGGCGGCGAGAGAAAGGTTAAAGTGTAGCAAATACCATCGTTGACGTCGCCTAAGCATGAGAATGTTGAGCAAACATGGTGAAGAAGACACAAGAGTGACAACCGCATACACGTAAAGGTAGACAATGTCTGATAATATAACCTTCCATTCTCAACTCTCTAGTTGTTTATTATTCTCATTATCTATTATTCTTCATTTTGTTTACAGAACCAAAATGGAATAATTAATTATAACCTGTACAAACATGATTGTTTTTTCAAAGCTTTGCATGTAATAAAAGAAATCTAAAGTAATATTATTATTAATGAAAACATACTTTGAAATCTATGGTTATTTAATTATTGTCACTTTTTATTTGTAAATTTGTGTTATGTTTTTAAGGTGCGACAAAATCTAGTGCCCGAAGTCTTCTTTATGAACTGCTGGGCTTCCGACAATGTTCTCTAATGGGCATCTACGAGAAGTGAGCTTTAAAAAAAAACTCCTTTGCGAACAACCGGACGACTTTCATTGTTAGGAATGGCAGAAGAGGCAAAGATTAGAGTAATTAGAAAGAGTAGGTTGGAACTGGTGATATTCAGTCTTTAGCAAGTTGTTGAACGAATGGGATGTTGAGGTCGTTGTGAAGAGTAAGGTTTGGTCACACAGAAAGGAGCGTCGACTAGGTATCTGTCGGAGTAGTTTTTTGACTAAAATGTTTGTACTGTCCGAATGTTTATAGGTTTGGCTGAACTCCACAGCTCTAGTCCGTAAGTCCACTGAGGTTTGAGGATAGTTTTATATATATATATATATATATATCAACCGTTTGAGTTCTATGGACAATTTGGTGCGTCTTTTGCTTAGACCAGGGGTGTCAAACTCAAAACACAGGCCTCTTGATGCAACAGGCAAGATTCACGCGGGCCACAACATGTTTACAAATTTTGCCTAGTTTTCCAATATGTGGATTCAGAGGCTGAGAACAGATAATCTTCTTTAAAGCAGATAGATGTTTATCCAGTCAATCTTGATCTGTAGGTCGTTTTATTTAAGTTCATAGACGGAAATAGTTGCTCACACAAAGACATACTCCAAAAATAACATAAAATTTGTACAGCAAACATTTTTGGATATTTCTAACCTAAATAAGAATATATTTTAGGAATTCCTACTTCGTCTTTTAAAACCGAATCATTCTGGAATTCCACTGAGAGTAGACATATCGCTTCTAAACGTCGCCGGAAGTAGCCACCATCGCGTTTATACAATCCCACAGGCCCCCAGGAAAGTTTCTGGGCCACGGGTATGCTCGACTTCAGTAGTTAAAGGAAACTGGGAATTGTGTGTACGATATTGCCTCGATCTCCTCTAAGCGCTATTTCCATAAGAAATTACCTCGGACGCCACCAGTTTGACACCTCTGCTCAAATAGATTAAGTAATAAAAATATCTCTGTATGCTACAGAATAAGGAAAGAAGGAAGGAAAATATTACCTATTCTTCCTCCGTCTACCCCCATACTTGAAACAGGAAAAGGGGAGCCTAAGTTAAGAGTCCATACAATTAGCGGAAACCGGTTACAGGGTACTGCGGATAAACTAGAAGATTTGGCGATTTATCTCCTTGTGCTTTAAATAAACTTGAGTTCTTATAATTCTTCCAGATGCAATAATCTCACAAAGAGAAATCTTTACCTCCACCGAAGATTCCTATCCTGAGGAGTAAAAGTAAGCTGTAAAACGACAGCCAATTTTAACCTATTGTTCGGAAATAAAAATGTATTAACCAGAGAAAACGAACAAGTAAAACGAAAATAACTTCTGCCTTGAAAAAAATAGTTCTTACAGAAGAAATTAGATACTCTAAAGTAAAAATATAAGTAATAGTTATCCTCACTTAAATTGAGGAAGTTATACTACAGAGACGTACAATGATATCGATACGCTGTACTTCCGTTCTTCGTTTATTTGATTCTAACTTCCCTCATTCTATTGCCTATTCTACTCTGGATACTACACCCTACAAGCCTGACCTATATCCTGCAAGAAAATCTGTCAGATGCAGGACGAAATGATGATGGTTCCTGTAGAATACTACTTAGAACCACTTTAGAAGGTTCTACCGTACATCTAATTCAAGTTTCTTCAACTAAACCCACTTATCAAACACATACGCTGAAAATTCTGCTTCGGTTAGTTCTATTCTATGTAGTTGTGTAAGCTTCCATTACTAAACCTAACAGCCAATAGAAATATGGCGAACGAGAGAAATATCTCTCTACCTTGTTCATTCTTCGACATTTCTATTGATTCTAAGCCTGTTCCTTAGAAGGAAGGAAGGAATAAGTTCTTTCCTTTCAGCTAGAATTCTGAAGCTGGAAGGAGGAAAAAAGATAGGAGAAACATCCGGAAAGAGAAAATCTGGGGTAAATAACAATATTTTTCTAACGTCAAGTGAACTAAGAATATAATCTACTTTTCTGAGATACCATGTTTTCATAAATTGTTCAGTATTTGTAAAATGTTTTTCCTTTTTCTTATCGTTTCTGAGTACCAACAATATCAACCATCATCAAAAAAGATCCTGTTTAACTTGGGAATTTTCTCAGAGAAAATATAAGTGTTTCAGCTCGGTTTTTCAATTGAAAAATTTTGGAGCTTGGACTCTCATTGCCAAGAATGTGTTTAGCGAGGATATTACGAGAAGAATCTAGACAGGGGGAAAAGTATGTTAGAAATAAGCTTGTTCCCAGACTCGTATAAGTTCACAATATACGATAATATTACAGGGCTTCGAAATTTAGCCGCTGAGCTTTTAAAGCTCAACAGAACTCTGCAAGGTCAACCAGTAAGTATTGTCCATAGACCTACATCTAAAGTGGAGTTCAATGACGTATTCATATTTTCCACTGTTCTTGAGTGTCGTCACTTAAATTTTTTTTTCTAAAATCATTACTTTTTTCCAATAAAAATGTTATAACTCAGAAAGTTTTAGTCCAAATTCGATTCTGATGGCACGGTTAGAAATACAGATAAATTTTCTAAAAATTGATATCATTTCGAAGTGCAATTTGTAACCTTTGACTTCCTTATTTTAAGACAGCCTACTTTAAAAATTGACTACTGGTCCATCTAAAAGAGTTTTCAATGAATTAAACAACTTGATAAACTAACACTCTTGAGTTCTCGTGAACACGTTTTCTTGCAAAACAAACGTAATTTCTCGTACGAAGATAAAAGGAATCCTGGAAAATGATATACCGTTTGAAAGCCCATTAAACAAGGAAAATTTTATAAAAAGTGCCAGCACCTAGGGTCTGATAATGAACACATAAGGGTCTAATGAGTTTTCTTCAAAAATTTCGATTACTTTTATTTTTCCCAGTATCCAGGAGGAAGATTGAGGCTGTTTGGAGAATAACTTATGCTTCGAAATGGTGTCGATTTTTAGAAAATTTATCTGTCTTTTTAACCGTGTCATCAGAATCGAATTTGGACTAAAACTTTCTGAATAATAACATTTTTTATTGGACAAAAGTAATGATTTTTAAAAAAAAAAATTAAAGTGACGTCACTCAAGAACAGTGGAAAATATGAAGTTGGCCAACACGTCATTGAACTCCACTTTAGATGTATTAGCATTTTAAGGGGAACAAAAACCTCACGACTGCCATAAAACTGGGAAAACTGCCCAGTATCAAAGAAGAAAGAGCCGCTCGAAAAGTCTATGAATGACTTTCAGGCAGAGAGAAACCTAAAACTCGCGATCAAGATTGCAATGACTATTGGATGATGAAGCAAATTTGCTGAACATGGACACAAGTTAGTGAAGCAGGGAAAAACCATGGACGGGAGATGCTTCGGCTAAAGAAGATCGAGGCGCAAGACGCCAAAGAAGAAAGAACAGTATTCAGTTTTCAATTTTAGAGCAAAATCCTTTGAGTCCTCGTTCTTTTTTGGTTTCAAAGACCCGTCCAAATAAAATAAATAAACGAAGCAGTATTTCAATATAGCAGTATAGAGTGATATTCGTATATATATTCCCAAACGCTTCCATTTCTGCATCCCATATATACCGTATCCCATATCCCATATGAAATCTCATATAAAATAAATATTTAACTTAATAAAGATGTCTGCCTTTCGCTCTTTATATTCTTTTATTTATTTAACGCGTTTCAATTATTTTTTTAAAATTTGACTTTATTTATATTTTATTTATGAAAATTGTTCTTATTTATTTATGCTTAAATATTCAACTGAATATTAATTATTTATTGTACAGGAGTGAACTGAGTTCAGTTTTCATTCATGTTCAACATTTTAATAATTTACTGCAATCGCTTCAATAATTCAGAATAATAACTCTAAACTTGACCGAAAAGGCTTACCGCTGATGTTTAGGTAGCTTGTTGAATTTACAATATTAAACTAACTTGAATTTCGAAAATTGTATATTTAAGATAACTTAAAATTTTGTTACGAATTATTTATTTATACTGATGTTTATTGGATATAACAATTATTTTATTTATTTATTAAACTTCGAGTGAATTTTATTTCAGTAATCCCTGAAAATAATGAGCCAAA
Organism: Rhodnius prolixus; assembly: GCF_049639745.1. NCBI lineage: Eukaryota > Metazoa > Arthropoda > Insecta > Hemiptera > Reduviidae > Rhodnius > Rhodnius prolixus. The sequence continues at coordinate 9,889,712 of NW_027411634.1, read as the reverse complement.
ATTTTAAATTTAGTGAAATAGTTCAAATTTAAATTTAAAGTATAGTTTTTTTGGTAGATGGACATAAAAACCAGCCTGAAAAAATAAGCATTACTTATTCGAGGCCGGCAAAGCTAAGAGGATTGTGGTAATGGGTTCGAATTCGGTCTAAGCCTTGGATATTTTGGTTAATATGAGAAATTTACAGTAAAATATGCTTGCTATCCGCCTCTATCCACGACACCTAATTTGGTAGTTGGACATAAAGCCTAACTGAAAAAATAGGATAGGCAATTATACTTACTTTGTTTAGCGATTGATTGCAGACAAAAAGAAATCACCGGTATATGGATAAATGAATGATTTTTTTCGGTAATCATTAATTAGAACAAATAAATATTTCAATTGATATAAATATGGATGCTAAATTAAAATGTATATAAAAAAAACGGTTTGAAAAGGGGACGAACTAAGAATACAATAAATCAAATTAAAATAGAGACATATTGCGTTCCAAACGATTAGTTTTGCCACCAGCTAACCGGGGTAGAAAGGCGCCATCGTGTGCCATAGTGGTGGTACCTACCACCAGGAGAGTATCCTCACCATCCTGGGGAATATAGGTGGCGGAGTTGAAGGTAGTATTGGGCGGAGGTTATAGTATCGAAGTATGGGTGTGAGTTTTAGAGGTACCAGAGTCCTTTCGGTACATTAAACATTATATATATATATAATATCCACGGATACTAACAAAATATTGGTACCCACAATGCTCACATAGTACACAAGTGACGTCATACTCCGCCTGTTTGTCGACATAAATAATACAATCTGTGTTATAAACAAAGTTGTTTTAAAATCAGTCATCTACATATAATTAGATTTAAAAAAAATGTTTTTTTGACTTGAATACGTCTTTAAATTTACTATCATATGGAGGCAATCCAAAAAGCCTAATGATAACAAAATCGGGGGATACAGTTTGGCAGTATTATAGTTTCGAATCTATCGTCTACATCCAAAATTAAATTAGACCACTAGATAGCTAAAGGATCAAAGAATTCCTTACGATAAGCGAGGACTGTGACGCATCGCGCGCTGTGGAGAGGGAAGCGCCGCCATTTTGAGATCATTTTGCTGCGTATCGAGATTTGCAATTTGTATAACTTTTGACTCGGAGAAGCTACGATGTTCGTTTAAGTTTTAATCGTCAGCTGTTGTCACAATCTATTGATTGTATATAAAACATTAGTGTAAAATAGTGACAGTGAATATTATAAGATGTTAGAATAAAAAAATATCAAAAATATATAATGTCGGCCTATACGCGTCGAAAAGCCAAAACCAAATACAGAGATAGTATACGGTTCTCAAGAACAATCGAATGGTAATAATAAAACACCATATGACCGAGTCAAGCTGTGCCGGGAACGAAAATGAATGAATGCGGCCGAGCGGATCAACGACGGTGTCAGTACATCTGCAACTGGGGCGGTTGAAATTATGCAAGTGGTTGATGAAATCGTTTCTACATCGACAACGGACTGTATAGGCATAGATTGTGTTCGATCGTCGATTTGTTTCCTTGATTTCATCCTAAATACATAAATAAAAATATTTTATATAAAAAATATAACCCGTTACGTAAACGTATTCACGTACAACACACGGCCGTGACCATGACACAGTCACAGTTTTTTTTTTTTTTTAATTTGATTTGAATTTTACACCAGCGCTAGCTGCAGTAAAACTACCGTCGGCAGTAACTTATAGAATAGTCACTATTCTAGGAGAGCAGTTAGCCCCCCCTAAGTAATGTCAGATATAATTATGTACCTCTCTTCAATCGGAGGTGAGAAATAAGGCGAAATTAGCAACGTTTAATACACATGTAGTATCATCTGGAATGTGGCAACATGATAAATGGGGGACAAGAAGGTTGCAAAGAGAATGTAACTGTAATGCACTTTTTTTTAAAAATTTATTTGATAATTACTACGGCTGGAGTTTACAACATGATAATTACCGAGGTGAGAAATTCTCCAGTGGGTAGCACTCTACATGAGATTAATCAACAACGCACCTAGAGGTCACTAATGCTTAAGAAGTCTAGAAAGATTGCCCATGTCAAGAATTGCATGGAAAGAGAGTAGACGAACTAAGGAGATTATGATATGCTGATAAGATGCTGTGGAATTTCTTGTAGAGGATTGAGATTACGTTGGCCATGAGGTTATTATTAATGGTTCGGCTAGTAGAAGACGGCATTGAAGGTAATACGGAAGATTTTTGCTTCCAGATTTCTGCTTGGAAGAACCCCCATGGTTCAACTTTGTCGTAGGTCTATATATGGGTATAAGTGAAGAGCATAAAAGACGCTAACTTTACAGAAATAGTCTTTATCTGTCGCCTCATAGGGTCTTATGAGCTTCCTGTGTTGTGAGTTCATTTCTTGTCGCTTAAGTTCATCGATGAACAGCCCAAGGTAGCGGGACGACATCAGAGGTTGGGAGAGAAGTTTAGTTATAATATTGAGGAGGCAGTGTTAATTTTCGAAGATTGAAAGTAATAAGGTGATGCTTACTTCATTTATTTTTATTTTCCATTTTCAGAAACATTTTTCTCAACTTTTAAGGTTATTCTACATTTATTTCTGTTGAGAGATTACTGGGTCATGATCAAAGAAGAGAACCGCAATGTCATCAATGTGCTTGGATAAAATAGCCTTAGCATCGATAGGGATATATGCAGTGTTTACTATTAATCAACAGATGGCCTAGAACGGTACCTTCCGTTGACACCTGCTACCGATCGACAAAAAGAAGATTCAGAGGGCTCCACCCATTACTAGAAATGTAACGATTTCAAAAAGGTATGACTTAAGGATGAGGTAACGCTTAAAGATGTGTACAGTCATCGTTTGCTATTTTTAAGACGGTTTGTGTTACTTCTACAGGAAGTTCATTTCATCAATAAGGCTTCAACGTCAAATAGGGCTGCTATTTGCCCTATAGGCAAATAGCCGTATCCTGCGCCAGGTCATACCCGATGGCAGACCATTGCTTCTTTACAACTACGAAGCGGAAGGCGATGATTTCGTTTAGTAAGGTTTCTCATTGTTAACACTCGTCCAACTAGCGCTGCACTTCTTTAACTATTACGTTAAAAATGGATTTAGTAAAGTGGCAGAATTCAGTAAAAAATACATGTTAATTCCCAAGTTTTCGTTGGTTAATATACAGGTTGTTCATTTTAAGACGGCTCAAATGCATTTTATGCTTAAACGGTTAATTTGAGCTAAAAATGGTAGAGGAAAAATTTGAATTAGTTGCCCGTCACCTCTAGTTTCAGAATATGTGACTTGATTTTAGATTCCTGCCCGCATACGCGACTGACTTGCGACCAAAAGTGAGGGTTCGCAGTTGGTCCCCCATTTTTATATACACAGTTTTAAAGAGTATAAAATGTTATGAAAGAAACCGGAAACCGCAATTCGATATCTTCAAAATTAAAGGTGCTAAGCCATTTAAAAATCTGGTATTTATTAATCATATTTCAATATTTTAACTTGCTATCAAAGAGAAAGAAGAGCACGCGATAGGTCATTTTTATGTATTTTTTCATCCCCTTTCTACTAAAATATTACCAAGGCAGAAACGCTAGTATTTTTCTTAATATCGGGAAATAAGTTGTTTTCCGAGTGATTTTTCTAAGAAAAATCAAATGTTAAGAGCTTTAGATGTTCTCAAGCATACACAAAATGGCTAAAAATTAATTTTACATCTGTTACAAACAAGAAGGTTTAATAATTATTTGGTAATTTTGGGAGAGCTGCGTTTAATTACCAAAAAAATTGGAAACCTCCTGCCACATATTTAAGTGGTCAATATCTTTCATATAAAGGATCAAACTTATTCCTTAATTTAACAAATAATGCACTTTACTGAACTTGTGAAGCATGTACTGTGCCTTCAAAGGTGCCTCCTCAGATACAGAGAGCAGTTGATAACCTCCTGGCTAATCTGGCTTGAGAGCCAGAGGAGAATAGGTACTATTTAAAGCCAAGTATATGGAGTAGTGGCTATGAGTATGGACCAGTAAATGGAAGATCCTCAGTACGAATACTAGTAACAAACTTTAATATTAAGATCTTGCCTAATAACAAAGAAGACTTGGTTTTAAATGACCAGTGTAAACAGCATCTCGAGGCACTTAGATGGAATAGGGGAAATAGTGACCCCATTATCTTCAAAAGTATGGTTAGTGTGACTAAGAGCATGAGCAGACTTCTGTAAATGTTGCCTCAAAAGTGATTTGGGTTAACGTTTGGTCGGTTTTATATTCCATATTAATACGTGGAGTAGCGATTGCTGGTAGGACACATATATGTTGAGAAAAATGAGTGATAATTTGACTGGACCAGCAAATGTCAGTTATATCAAAAGTTTTATCAAACTGCCATTTTTTTTTTTAGAAATAAAAACCTTTAACCTGACTGGTTCAACCATGAAATGAATGCTGAAGGGCCCAAATTTTGCTGAACATCACCATTGTTTAAGTTCAGACAAAATTTAGAATTTTTGAGAAAGTAAAAAATGTATTCTATTTTTTTGCAGTAAACCAAAGAAACAAAAAAAAATTGATACGAGAACTTGGTCCAAAATCATGGGACACCTGCGGGCCACTGTTGAAGGCGCATAGCCGTTCAAAAAACGTTCGGCTTGTAAAGAAAGACAAGTTTTTAAGGTTAACTTGAAAGCTCCTAGAAGCTTTCTGGCAACCATTTCCACCATCAGATAGTGAGCTGAAAAGAGGCTGCTTGGAAAAGAAAATCTCAGAGGAGCGTGCCTGGATTTAAAAACAGGGCTTCCAGCCTATAAGTCTATAGGCGACTCCTGTAGAACCCATTTAACAGCCTTCAATCGCCCGAAATTGGCAGCTAGGATTCCTCCAAATTGCACAGTAGGACGTAGAGAGTATAAATAACTCTTTATACGTTCCACTCTGCCTTATTTTCATCCTGAGCATTGTGCTGTTTGGGGGGGGGGGGAAACCTAGGTAAACCTAGGAAACCGATCAATACGATGTCCTGTCACTAACATATCAAATTCTGACATTATTTATTACAATAGCAATATCACACCAGCAAAAAGATGACAATGACTGAGCATGTCAGTAACAATGAAATTATTGTTTATAGTTCTCCCCTGTTTGGATAAAAGTTGTGTTGTGTCATACTATGTAGCAGGATTATGGTACCAGGCACCACTTGCTAGTGTGATATGGTTCGCGTGTTATCACATCCTTCTACTACTAGGCAGGATACCAGCCGTTCATCGGATGGTACCTTACCTCACTACTAGACACGCTATTTTCTAATCACCTATTACTGTCGCTTAAGAGTTTTTATTTCTTTCTACTCCACCACCAAACCCAATACTATTTCGTTTTATTTATGATGGGAAGTGTTTCCCCCAAGTTCGTGCACTTGTTTCAAGTTAGCATTTCTTTGATTCCATCGTATCTAACACTCTAGCTGGATAAGAAAATTGGGGAAACATGCACCAATTTTTAGCATTCAATAATTTTATCTAAACCTGTTATGTTTCGATATCTGGTTCAGTTTTGTAATTTCTTAACATTCAAAGATGGGAAGACATTAATATTTTAAAATAAGGATCTATTAAAAGTTAATAGATGAGACAATTAATACGACCTTCTCGTAAATTAAATGTAAAGTTAAAACTTAGGAACAATTAGTTTCTTAATTTTTACACTTCTAAAGCTCAACTTAATCCAGCGCTGAAAATTCAATCACCCTATTAACTTTCAGAGAGTTGGCTTAACGATTGGTAGCAAAAAAATGAGAATAATGATAATATTGAACATTTAGAGAAGTATTTTCCACCTTCGTTCAAGTAGCCATTGCTTGAACTTGGTGAAAAGAATAATAAATAACCTTCAACATTTATACAATAAAATTATTAATTTTTTATTGTGCAAAAAGGCTCACCAATATTTAGCAGATAATTATTTAATTAAACAGTAATAAAAAATGTGAGGACAAAACCAAATCTATCTGCGATATTTGGGCAAAGAAGTGGAGGATTAAAATGAACCCACAGAAATGCCACGTTTACTCTCCGGCGGGGCTCCTGTCCACCTGTCCCTTTTCAACAGCAATCCTCTTCCTTCTACAGATCTGGTGCGCTACCTTGGGCTCTGCATAGACAAAAGACTCACGTGGAACCCACACACTAGACTTAAAAGGACAAGCAATGACAAAACGTGCGAAACTACTTTACAGACTACCTTGGACGACGCTCCAAATTACCCATTGAACTCAAACGCTTAATACTATCCTGAAACCTATGTGGGACTTACAGGACTAGAGCTGTGGGGTTCAGCCAAACCTACAAATATACGGACAGTACAAAACATTTCAGTCAAAACTCTTTCGACAGATAGCTGACGCTCCTCTCTACGTGGCTAACCTCATTCTTCACAACGACCTCAACATCCTCTTCGTACACCAACTCGCCAAGACTAAATATCAAAAATTGCAAACTGCTCTCTCTACTTGCTCCAATCCTCTAGTACAGTCTCTCGCTTCCTCTGACATTCCTAATAATCCTCCTCGCCGACTGAATCGCCAATCGCCCCGCGACTTCCTCGCAGTATGATGGCCTAAAAACCATTTCCTGTAGAAAGTGCTACCGCTGGGCAGTTTCTTTCCTCCTGCCTTTCACGCCTCTACACTTCAATCTCCCTATTTACTTATTGTAAAGTATATTATACAGATTGTAAATAACGAAATAAAAAATAAATAATCTGCGATATTTGAGACGATATTTGTGAATCTGTTTTGAAAAGGCGACATTTTGTACAGTTTTCACTAAAAAAATTCATTTGATTTTATAAATATTAAAGCAGTTAGATGATTAAGAGTATAAAACATCCTTTATATACGCTTTTCTGCATGTACAGCACTATAATATGCATATAATTCTGTAAAGTATAACAGCAAGAGATGATGCAGCATGTTTTCGAGCAGTGGTCGCACACAACAACACAGTTTGGACTACTGGTATTGTTTGCTGCCAACGTGTGGATTGGATACCAAAGCTAACTTTAATTATCACGGAAATTGGATAACTTTTCTGTAGGCTGGAGCCGCCAAGCTTTTTTTAGAATCATCGCCTACAATTCGAACGATATAGAGTTTAGTCTGGATGTTAGTATCCGCTTTGACATTTTAACATTTCCCATCACTTCCGCTGTGTCACTGATCCACGCCCACATCAACGCCAGGAACTCTTTTACCCTGTACTATACAGGAGGATTATACGATTCTGTGCCATGTTATGATGGTTAATGCTTTCATTTTTTTTAACGATTTGTCGCTGAAAGCTAGTACAGCTTTTTTTTTGCATCACCAATTACTCTCTCTTTCTTGCTTTTCAGGCATCAACACCCGCAATATTTACTGGATATGTTCACCAGTAGGGCCCAACTAGATCTTAAAAACACCAGAAAAGTTTTTTTCCATTCAGAACAGTCTCTTGCAAAAATTCATCTCTAATTTAATAGTTTTTATTCTGCAACTCTTTACCTCCATCTTTAATCAATAAACCAACAATAGAATCATATAAAACTGAATTCAATAATTATTTAATGCAACTATTCAAAGATGGCGCCAAGTTATATTTAATATTTAATTTAATAGTTGAATTAATAACCCAAAAATTATTATTGTTACATAATTAGTAAACATTTGCAAAGTTCTTTTATTTATTTTAGCACACTCCTATTCGCACACCTAATTTCTCCTTATATATTTATAATCAAAACGAGCATAGACTACCATATATTACGTATATGGCGTACATGTAAGTAGATAACACTAATATTTACCTTTTACATCTATGAAACATGGAAATTCTTAGTTAAGTACTTAGAAGCTCCTGAGGTTTGGAAGATAGGGAGGCCTCGGCAGCAAACAGCAGGTAGATGGGAACTTAAACAGACTATGGAGGCGGAGGAAGTGAGAAGGAGAGTGCGAAGGAGATTATAATCAAGGTTAGATCCACTAAGTAGAGGCATTAGAGCCAGTCAGGAGGAGAGAGATTACCTAAGTGGTTATGTTCACGAACAACATGGAGGGTGGAGTTGTAGGAGAAAACGTTGCAAACTAAAAGAAACTTTTATCCAATACTTAATTCTCTCCACCCTTTAACTAAATGCAAATCTCAAGGGTCTATACCAGAGGTGTCAAAAGTGGTGAAAATAGAAAAAATTGCTTAGAGGGAGATCCAGGCAATACCGTACATCCAATTCCCAGTATACACGTGGCCCAGAGCCTTTTCTGGAGTCCTGCGGGTATGTATAAACAGGCTGACTCAGTTCCGGCGACGTTTGGAAGCAATATGTCCTGCCACACTCAGAGGTATTCCAGAATGATTCGGTTTTAAAAGACGAAGTAGGAATTCCCAAAATATATTCTTACTTAGGAGAGAAATATCCAAAAATGTTTGCTGTAAAAATTTTGTGTTATTTTTAGAGTACTCGTAAGTCCTAGTGTGAGCAACTATTTCCGCCTGTGAAATTAAATAAAACGGCCTACAGATCAAGATTGACTGGATAAACATCTATCTGCGCCTTATAAAAGACTGTCTCTTCTCGGTCTCTGAATCCAGATATAGGAAAGCAAAGGAAAAATTTGTAAATATGTTGTGGGCCGCGTGAATCTTGCCAGTTGCAACAAGTGGCCCGTGGTTTAATTGAGTTTGACAACCCTGCACTACACCATAGCCATGAAGAATGTCTCCTGTTTTCAAAAATAGGCTCAGAAAACTTATCTTAGACAGGCTTTACCAAATTATATACCGTGGACGGAGCCAACTAGCAAACATACTTTACTATAAATTTCTTATATTAACTTATAAATAATATAGAAGGCCTAGAGACCGGAAATTGAATTCAGTATCACGATTCATGAAGACGTCACGCACTTAACTTACAGACGGACACTTCAAATCGTCCATAGAACTCAAACGTTTAATATGCAACACTATTCTCAAAACTATGTGCACTTAGGGACTAGTGCTGTGGGATTCAGCCAAACCTACAAACATACGGACTGTACAGACTTTTCAGTCAAAACTACTCCGACAGATAGTTGATGCTCCTTTCTGTGTGACCAAACCTTAGTCTTCACAACGACCTCAACATCCCATTCGTTCAACAATTTGCTAAAGACTGAATATCACCAGTTCCATACTACTCTTTCTAATTACTCTAATCTTTGCCTCTTCTGCCATTCCTAACAATCCTCCTCGCCGATTGAATCACTTAATGGGCCTCGAGACTTCCTTGAGGTCTTAAGGTCATCAAACTGAACAGAGTGCTAGCATTGGGCTGTTTCTCTCCTCATACTTTTCACAGATAAATGAACTTTTTTTTTTCACAGACGTTTCGGTAAATTTTTAACTTCTTTAAAATGAAATAGGTTTCTTCAGTGTTTTTTGTCCGTTTATTTACTCCATCACGAACTGTTGAATAGTTATTAAGGTAAAAAAGCTGACCCTTCAAAAAAAGATAGGTTTAGGCAAATATTAGTCAATCATTTAAATCATTTAAATCTACCAAGCACATACTATCTTATACTCAAATCATATCTCTCCGACCGATTCTTCCTAGTAACTCAAGGCTCTTCTCGATCATCTATTCTTCCTGTCCTTGCTGGTGTACCACAAGGTAGCGTCTTAGCTCCTCTTCTCTACACAATCTTTACAGCCGACTTACCTTCAAATCCCAACACCTCCATATACACCTTCGCTGACGACACTGCCATTCTCTCCACACATACTGATCCTGTCTTCGCTATCCGCTCTCTACAATCTCACCTTCACTCACTAGAACCCTGGCTACAAAAATGGCGAATAAAAATCAACCCAAAAGAATCCAAATACATAGTCTTCACACTCAAACGAACAACTCTTGGACCTGTCTTCTTATATAACACTCCTATCCCACCAGCCGACCATGTGCGGTACCTTGGACTGTACCTAGACAAAAGACTAACTTGGAACCCTCATACGAGACTTAAACGGGCTGAATTACACAAACGATACAAACTCCTTGCTAGACTACTGGACAAACGCTCAAAACTAACATTACAGAACAAGCGTCGACTGTACACTTCCCTTCTTGCTCCAATATGGACTTACGGACTTGAACTTTACGGGACAGCTAAACGATCTAACATCAACAGATTACAAACACTCCAATCTAAAATACTCCGCCGCATTGTAAACGCTCCCTTTTATGTCAGTAACCACTCCATACACACAGACCTCAACATTCCATTTATACCAGAACTTGCCAAAACCCGCTACAACACATTCCACCAAAAACTATCATTTCACCCTAATCCTTTAGCTGCAAACCTATTCTCAACCACACTTCCCTCCAACCCACGAAGACGGCTGAGGCGCCGTTGGCCCCGTGACCAACTGGTAGACTAATGATGGTCATCACTGGATGATCATCATTCATGATTGCCACGCCATTTTTATTGTACGCACAGCATATTTACTTATTGTACTGTACGAGTGCAGGTGTAAATTTCAAATAAAAAGTTAAAAAAAAAAAAAGTGTTAAATCTGCTCATGCGTAGATTTCTAAGCATGGTGTACTAAATTAACGAGAGAACTACATTTTTTTTTACAATTTATTAAGATCACGGATATTGAAAGCAATTGGAGGCCGAGTCCAAAGAAGATTAAAAAATGATCAAAAAAACCGTCTTCACCCTTGAACTGGAAGTTCCACGAGGAGCATCGTTCTATTTCTTCGCTTAACCAAACAGAAACATTTAGCTATAAAACGAACGCAAGATAGCATCCACGATGTGCGTGTGGATGTCAGACAGTTGGTGGTAGCCAGGATTGGAAAGGGAATTGTAGAGAAGAAAACGTTAGAAAATAGAATCGTGCCAAGAGGCAGGTTTTATCTAAGGTTGCTACGTACTTATGTTTTGACACAACTGTCAAGTTATTCTTGCTTCAGGTTCTTTTAAAAGTGGCAAAAAATATTTCTTCCGGTAAATAGAAAGTGTAAATATTGTTTGTTTAAATTGTACTTAGAATTTTTTTTTTTTATTTATCCTTTTAATTTAATTTACACCTGTACCTACAGGGTGGTACAATAAGTAAATGTGATAAGTGTATATAAACAAATAACGTGGCAGTCGTGAATGACGGTCATCCAGTGATGGCCGCCATTAGACACCCAGTTGGTCACGGGGCCAACGGCGCCTCAGCCGACTTCGAGGATTGGAAGGTAGCGTAGTTGTAGACAAGTTTGCAGCTAAAGGGTTCGGATGAAGTGAGAGTTTTTGATGAAAATTTTTATATCGAATTTTGGCAAGTTCGGAGATGGGTGGAATTATGAGATCTGTATGGATTGTTTGGTTGCTAACATACGAGGGTCGTTTGAAAAGTGCGTGCAAAAATAAAAACTACTTAACTTTTTGGGGTAAACCTTTTTTATTTTTCAACATAGTCTCCTTTTAGGCTTATACACTTCGTCCAACGCTGCTCTAGTTTGTTGATCCCTTCCGAATAATAGGATTTGTCCAAGTCTGAAAAATAGCCATTCGTTTCTGCAATCACCTCCTCGTTTGTATAAAATCTTTTTCCCGCCAGCCATTTCTTCATATTGGGGAACAAATAGTAGTCCGAGGGAGCCAAGTCTGGAGAATAGGGGGGATGTGAAACGAGTTGGAACCCTATTTCCATTAATTTTGCGACCACAACTGCTGAGGTGTGAGCTGGTGCGTTGTCGTGATGGAAAAGGACTTTTTTGTGGGCCAATCGTGGGCGTTTTTCTTGCAGCTCGGTTTTCAAACGGTCCAATAGCGATGAATAATATGCACCTGTAATAGTTTTACCCTTTTCCAGATAGTCGATGAGGATTATTCCTTGCGAATCCCAAAAGACAGTCGCCATAATCATTCCGGCCGAAGGAACGGTCTTCGCCTTTTTTGGCGCAGATTCCCCCTTGGTAACCCATTGTTTAGATTGTTCTTTGGTCTCAGGAGTGTAGTGATGTATCCATGTTTCATCCACATTGACGAAACAACGCTTAAAGTCCTGCGGATTCTTCTGGAACAGCTGCAAACCGTCCTTGCAACACTTCACACGATTTCGTTTTTGGTCAAGCGTGAGCAATCGCGGCACCCATCTTGTGGATAGCTTTGTCATGTCCAAATGTTGATGCAAAATATTATGTACCCGTTCATTCGAGATGCCCACAGCACTAGCAATCTCACGCACCTTCACTCTTCTGTCATCCATCACCATATCATGGATTTTATCAATGATTTCTGGAGGAGTAACCTCAACAGGGCGTCCAGAACGTTCAGCGTCACTTGTGCCCATATGGCCACTCCGAAAATTTTGAAACCACTTATAAACTGTTCTAATCGAAGGTGCAGAGTCACCATAATGTTTATCAAGCTTCTCTTTAGTCTCCTGAGGCGTTTTACCTTTCATAAAGTAGTGTTTAATCAACACACGAAATTCTTTTTTGAAAATCACTCGACTTCCTCGATTCAAACGAATGCCAAACACAAAGAAATAGACCGATCTAGCTGAAACTTGGTGTGTGTTCTTCCAAGAGAAGCTACCAACTAAACATAACCTCGATACGCGCCAGTAGTGCTATCTCTCTGACTTTGCACGGACTTTTCAAACGACCCTCGTAAGTCTCCTATGGGGGTTCCAGGTAAGTCTCTTGTCTAGGTACATTCCAAGGTACCGCACATGGTCGGCTGGTGGGATAGGTGGTATGATGTAAGAAAACAGGTGGTGGAGTTTGTCGTTTGAGTGGGAAGACTATGTATTTAGACTTAGTTGGGTTAATTTTTATACGCCAGTTTTCTAACCAAGGTTCTATTGAGTGAAGGTGGGACTGTAGTGAGCGTACTGCGAGGATAGGGTCAGAGTGTGTGGAGAGAATGGCAGTGCCGTCAGCGAAGGTGTAAATAGAGGTATTAAGGTTAGAAGGTATGTCGGCAGTGTAGATTGTGTAAAGAAGAGGAGCTAAGACACTTCCCTGTGGTACACCAGCAAGGACAGGATAGATGGAAGAGTGAGTAGTGCCTTGAAGAACTTGAAAGAATCTGTCAGAGAGATAAGAGCTGAGTATGAGGTAATAAGAATAATAGGAATTAGAAAGTAGGAAGCAAATATGTTAACATTATGAGTAATAATTTTTATTAATACTTAATTTTAAAAACACAAAAAAAGTAGACGTCTGTCTGCAGGTTGAAAGAAATCACCCTTCAGCCGGAAGTAGATGTTTTAAAGCAGAATTATGGTAATAATAATCAAATACAATAATTTAAGCTCTCTTTTTGTTCCTTAACTTTTTTAAGCAAAAAAACCAATTTAAGCGGAAAAATTACTACTTTCTAGATCCAGATAAATAAAACTAAACTACTTCAAAGATTTGACAAGAAAAACAACTGCTCATTCGATCGCAATTCCTACCGGAAAGAAAGGCAGCTAGTTTATTACTGGAGAAAGTATATTTAACGTTTATTAATATCACCAACTATAAACTTGGCGTAGTCCAAATCTTATGACTTGAAACCTTGTCTTTGGGAGAAAAAAAAAGGAATAAAAAAATAAAAATATAGCTGTAATAAAGGGTTGGTAGTAATAAAAGAGCACAAAATATTTAAGGGCCAAAATAATGGGTACAATAAAAAAGACAATTTTCTCACGATTTAGTGTTCAAGTTTTTTCTACCTTCGTCTCTCTACGAACTTGAAGAAAAAGACGCCAAATAATCTACTCAGACATTAATAGCATCTTTTTTTTTGTCTTTTTAGGAAAAAAGATAAGAAAATATTCAAAAAGAAGTTTAACATAGAATTCCTATCTAAGATGGCAGCAATTACTCACTACAAATACTTTGACAAGATATTTCTATTGTGCGTACTATGAACCCCAAAAATAAGAATGGAAATGAGTCCTTCATTGCCTAAAAAAAAGATGAAAGAATGTAGGAAACTAATTAGGGCCATATGAAATATAGCAGCCTCTTTGTATTAGTTCAGAAGCGGAATACGAAAGGTTAAAATTTAAAGCGCTACGTAAATTATTGTATTCTGGGTGGGGAAGTTTGACGTTTGGCGATAGCTTAATGAATTAAAATGGCGAAAACCATAGACAGGAAATAACAGAATAAAATCTGGTTGTGAAGAGTCACACCAAAGTTGTAACTCACCAAATTTTGCTTCGAACTCCCGAGTGTTTGAGCCATAATTACTTCTTATCATCCCCTCTCTTTGAGATGTGGCTACTTAGTACGCATCTTGAGGAGCTCTTGGATAGACAAGATATCTAACTGCTGACTTCTAGCAAAAGCAAATACCGAACGGAAACTGATAGCTATCAAAAGCAAGCAGCAGGAAGGTCGTATACCTTGGCCATAACTTGAGGATTGAAAAGTATAGTCTTCTTCAGTTGATTATAAAAGGAGAGAATTGTAGGACGTCGCAGTGTGGAGAGGAAGCATCTTTTCTGGGCTGAGGAATAGTCAGAGATTGGACGAGCATACGGAGCGCGGTAGAGCTCTTTCACGCTCAACTTTCGGGAAACCGGATATGCTACATGGAGAAGAAGAAGAATCACTGTACAAAATTCAAAAAGTAGTTTTGCAGCAAATCATCAAATACGGTAAAATCAATTTATTAAGGTGGTACTCCTGGTCAGCCTTTTTATTTTAATTTTTTTAATATAGAAATTCAGTACCATATTTGATTCTTACTAATAATATACAGGTGGAAAGCAGGTACAATAAACAGTAATCGTACTTTGGAAGCCTTAGAACCAACCAATAGTAACCTTATTCGAAATATGTTCGTAACTTCGTAATATGAAATAAATTCGAAGAAGACCGCTGGAGCCATTTTTTATTAATTTATTTATTTATTTTGGAAAAATCTCATATAACTGAAAAAGTGGATTCAGTCAAGTAAAAAACTCTTGCTTTATTTTCCTGGTTAAGTAGAAACTTACTGGCAAGTATAAATTGCCGACAAAATAACGTAGAAGATAAAACAAAATAATGTCGTTGTAATGTAAAAAACAAAAGAAGGTAATTTAAGAAAAGCGTAGGAGGTAAGGTTATAATTAGAGAGTTGTATAGATCCATTTTCTAATAGATTAAGATCGATATCCAGGGTAAAATTTAAATTAAATCACACAAGCATTTATCTTAAAAATCTAATTTTAGCTTCAATAAAACAAAAAACAGATAATAAAACATTTACTGTTCATTTTCTGACTGCTAAATATCAACAAGAATAATGAGCGAGCAGCGTTTTTCAGCTACGCTCTACTACACACTGGTTCACTACACCTTGACATTGATAATGGATGCTGTAAAGGAAAATTACGAACAAAAGAAAGGGGATGTATTGTAGTAAGGTAGCGATCAATAAAGTAACACTATAGCTACTACAGATTCTGTCAGTGTTTAATACAGAAGAAGCTAGATCCTCGACAATGTCTTTTTACAAACTAATTCTCTAATTAATAATATAAGGATCTTAAGATTTTTTATGGGAACATACAGAAATGTAATGAAGTAAAAACTATGTCCTAACTGCCGTGCAGGAAACGGGAAGTTACCACATGGTTACGAGAGTGGAAAGTCTTTTTTTTAAGTCGTTAGCTTACTTATCTCAAATTTTCCGCCTGTTTTCAATTTTGAAGCTTGCCTTGATGACCTAGAGTTAATAGCAGATAGCAAAGAGAAGCAGCAAGAAAATATTAAACATATGGAAAAAGAGGAGTTCGCGCAAAAGAAAATGGCTGGGAATATCGTTGAGACTAATTGCATGGTGGTCACCAGAACCGAGAAGAATGCAAGAATCTTCATTGAGAGATGAAGAATGAAGCAAGTTCCTTGTTTCAAGTCACTGGGAGTGCAGATAAGTGAAAAACTAAAAGATGAGATTAATGCCAGGGTGGCCGCTGCAAAGAAAAATATTCTCTACAGTAAGAAATTTTGTAAAGCAAATGAGAGGTAGCCAAAGATACGAAAATGGACACTAGACTTATATCCATAACCTAGACCAGGCGTCGGCAACCTATTTTAAAGGAGAGAGTCATTTCTCCTTAAATAATTTTAATAAATCTTACCAAGAGCCGCAAGGATGATAGTGTGAACAACTCTGTAGATCATTTTGTATTCACAAATTATTATTTTATGATATCCAATAACATTTAAATGTTTTATATATTTATTTTCACATATTGCAAAGTAAATAAACAAATAACTTATAATATAAATCAAGTACTTTATTTTGATATTGTATAATTCTATTCAATTTCGAACCTATCACATTTAAAATTATTTTTGAAAAAATACCTTTAATAAATGGAATTTTCATTCGTTTCAATAAAATTGAAATATACAATATATTTTGGGCAGGCTGAAGAGCCACAAAATTGGGATAAAAGAGCCGCAGGTTTCCGACCCCTGCCCTAGGCATTTGAAGTAATCTATTTGGAATATTCTACAGGCTATGGAAATAAGGTTCCTTGGGATAAATAGAAAGAAAAACAAGATCCTTAACCAAACCGTAAGAGACAGCGAACGCCTTATTCAAATAATTTCGAAAAGGGAGTTAAGATGATATGGACACCAAAAAGGGGCCATAGAGACAGGGAGAGGCAACCCACCTGAGAGGAGGAAGAAGAGTTACCTGAAAAGAAGACCTCCAAAGGACTCCGCAAAATAAGGGAGTTGAATTATCAGAGAACAAGAGAATGGCTAAGAATAGAGATATCTGGCGCTACTTGGGTCAAAAAAGAACTCCACAGCTGACGGTAAATGTGATCCCGAATCAGTAATAAGTAAGACACGTCTAAGTGCTCATTTCTCTTAAGTTTTAGATATAAATCGGAATGCCAACCTTAGCGCTATTAATTGCTTTCATTATTTAATTAAACAGCTCTCTGAATGCTCACAGACAACAATGGCGTATAGATTTAATTTAATAAAATTAAAATGCAGTAATAGAATTCCATTAAAATACAAACAAATAAAAATGAAATAGTCGGCATCATTCGAATCAAAAGAAAGACTGTGGATGTAGTAAATTAAGAAAAAGATCATATCCGCGTACTGCGCAGATGGTTTAAATTTGGTGACATCATCCAGCGAAACTAATAACCACATCTTGTCAAGGTTTTAGCTACTGTAGAACTTAAGATATATTTCATTTGATTATTTGAAAATAATATTACTTCTAGATAGTTTTTCTTTGTTTATTTGTTTGTTCTCGGATGAACTGAATTTTGAGATTTCTTAAGCATGGAAAAGTAGTTTTAGTGCCTTAAAAATAGGCAGTGCCTTGATGAAAACCCGTTAAACTTACATCTAGGGATGAAACGACACTCCTTTGAGAACAACTTCTTTTTTGTTTTATCAAACTTCGTAATTTGTTCGGGAAAGACAATTACTATTCGGAGGAAACAGTGCAAAAAAAACATTTTGGCCTCTTTGTATTGTTTTCAATCCAACTAATATTAAAATGAGTAGTCTTTTAGAAAAAGACTACACTCCAATTATCCTCGCAAAGGCGAGAGAGCAAAACAACATTTTGGCCTCTTTGTATTGTTTTCAATCCAACTAATATTAAAATGAGTAGTCTTTTAGAAAAAGACTACACTCCAATTATCCTCGCAAAGGCGAGAGAGCAAAACAACATTTTGGCCTCTTTGTATTGTTTTCAATCCAACTAATATTAAAATGAGTAGTCTTTTAGAAAAAGACTACACTCCAATTATCCTCGCAAAGGCGAGAGAGCAAAACAACATTTTGGCCTCTTTGTATTGTTTTCAATCCAACTAATATTAAAATGAGTAGTCTTTTAGAAAAAGACTACACTCCAATTATCCTCGCAAAGGCGAGAGAGCAAAACAACATTTTGGCCTCTTTGTATTGTTTTCAATCCAACTAATATTAAAATGAGTAGTCTTTTAGAAAAAGACTACACTCCAATTATCCTCGCAAAGGCGAGAGAGCAAAACAACATTTTGGCCTCTTTGTATTGTTTTCAATCCAACTAATATTAAAATGAGTAGTCTTTTAGAAAAAGACTACACTCCAATTATCCTCGCAAAGGCGAGAGAGCAAAACAACATTTTGGCCTCTTTGTATTGTTTTCAATCCAACTAATATTAAAATGAGTAGTCTTTTAGAAAAAGACTACACTCCAATTATCCTCGCAAAGGCGAGAGAGCAAAACAACATTTTTACATTTTTTTAATAACCTTTTAAAAAAAGAAGAAAAAAAGAGGTAACCATTCTCTAAAAAGCAGATTGTTTTCATAACACCGTTTTGGTCTTCCCACTTAGCGAATAGAAAACAGGGAATACCCACCACCATCCGGACCCACAAACCCACTACCCACGGGTATGGCGGGGTGGAGACTTGAACTCTCCAATGCCACACCCCCACAGTCCGCATTTTCATCTCCGCCTCCACCAACTGGCAACACCACCTGGTTTCTCCTGCCTCTTTTGAATATATTGCTGTAGGTTTTTTTATTTTTTTGCAACAGGTATTTTATAATCATTTGCATAATCGTTATTGATTAGAAAAACGCTTAACCAACACCAAACATAAACCAGGTTTGTACCTTCTATCCACCATAAACTTTAGATAATCTTCTTTTTTTACAATGATTATTTTAAAAAAAGTTTGTTTCACTAATTATTATTGTTTCATTTATTTTGTTCATTAATTTACCAATCAACATAAAATATAATCAATGAAATCCCAATTTAACCTCAATTAAATTGGGTTAGACAAAAAATGCCTGAATACGACTTGAAAAAAGTCTGATTGAAAAAAACGTACACTCGGATTTCTCTAAAACTATACTTAACATTCTAACCCACAAATTCTCTTTTGAACTCCGTATATTTTAGCAATATTTAATTCTTAGCAACGTTTGGCAGTTGGTAAAACTGTCCACTACATAGAAGTGTAACCTGGCAGGAAAAGCCTACCCGTTTTTCCAGAACTGTCCTAGAAGGGATTTTTTTTTTCGCTATAACAGTGATAAAATTAAAGGTATGTAATATATGTGCAAAGTTTGCAGAAAAATCTAGAAACCATTTCCAAAAAGTGAATCACAAAAAAGTGAACAATCCACTTAGAAAGGAGCTACTTCCTTCCGGAAGCGCCACGATAGCCGAGCGGTTAGAGACGAGACCTGCAAAGCTAATATGTATTGTGGTACTGGTACGACTCACGGTCTAGAGGCCTTAGATTTTATTTAATGTTTAATAAAAGAAATTTACAGTGAAGTATGTTTGCTAATCGCCTCCGTCCACGACACCCAATTTGGTAGTTGGCCTGAAAAAAATAGGCGCATTACTTTACTTTACTTCCGGATGAAGAATTTCCCAAATATAATTTTAGAAAATACATTTAATAGTCCTTAAAAATACAAAAGACATAAAACCATACTTTACAACAAAACAGCACTTTAGAAATAAGCTATTTCTCCATGATATAAATAAATAAAAATAAGGTACCGCGAGGACGATGAATTAAACCATTAAAAAAATAGCCATTAATTTTCACTTTCACAGCCTTTTCTTCAATTCAAGGAAAACTATACAAGAAAATAAAAGAATCGAGCTGAAGAAAGAAAAGACTCGCTTTGGCCCCAAAATTAGACTCCTGTCATGGGTTAAAGATAGGTAGAATCTTGAATTAAGGCGCGTATATTCCAAGCTTGAATCGTTGGCTATGAAGATTTCTCCCTGCCTACGAATTAAATAGTTCACACTTGGAGAGACAAAAAAAAAAAACTGAAAATGTGTTTATGTCCGCAGTACTGGATAATATCGTCGTTAGAGAAGAGATAAGTTATGCGGTTAGCGTACAGTATTCCCACGCAGAGATCCCAGTTTCGAATCCAGCTGCTGGTGCCTTAGCTTCTTACAGCTCACTGTCCGGAGGCCGGCATTGCACTTAAAAAAAAAAAAACCTTCGGGCGCGCTAAAAACTACAAATGACTTAAATCACAAAAAAATATTGTTGATTTTATTCGACGTATCCTCGTATGTTTGTTTGACTATACAGTTGGAGTCGAATTCTCGATACCAAAGTGATTAATGGATGATGAATGGATCCGAAACCATGGTCAGGGATACGATAACAAAAAAACATCCGCGCTAAAACGGAAATCAGCGAAGGAATACATCAAAGTTATTTGTGACCAAGAATAGAGTAACCTGCAGGACAGTAGTGTATGGCTGGTATAGCTGGGCTAGCGCCTTAAACCGTATTACATAGTTACACAGATAGTTCGGCCTTAAATTAAGTGTATTTTAGTTCTGAATGTTACAAACTAATTAGCTGGTGTTTAATCCACTGTGAAATGATTAATAAATAAGGCGAATTTTACCTGTACCAAGATTCGGGAAAGGATGAATGCTAATAATAATAAAAAAATTAATATACTTCATAAAAAATATTAAGTTCACAAACATTTCATTATGGTAAAGAATTTGTAATTGTTAAATTATATAATGATTTGGAATAAAAACTGATCAAAAGGTTATTAAGTAATATAGAGAAGAGTTTCATCCAGTTCAGCAGGATTTAGCCTAGATAAAGAGTCCCTAACTACTGCTTGCTAAGATTTGTGACAGGGGGAGCACTTAAACGAATGCCAACTTCAGATGGTTGTTGACCCAATCGTGATAATAAAAGGTACAAGTAGGGTACTTTAACAGACTATACAGCCACAAGTGCGTCTTCACAATCACCCTGATGAAGTTCATTGTGACAAAAGGGGCCGAAACTTGAGATACCATTGTCGAATTTGCAATTGCTTTGTACATTGTAAGGTAAGTCTTGTCGCAAAAACAGTTAAAATATGATAGGTTTATGCATTGGTTTAATGATTAGAATCATTTGTTAATCAATATCTTATTTAACAATAATTATTTCACAAAACAAATGAAATAAGTCTAATTCGAAGTTTTCTGCTTAAAATGGCGTGCTCTCCGCTTAAAATACAGCTCCAATTTTACATTTATTTATCCATATAAGAGTTTTTTTTTAGTCTTTATTAAAAATATGTACAGTAAATACATACATGAAGTGCCAATGTACAAAACATTGTAACCTTCATAACAAGTGAGGATAACAAGAAAGGTTAAGGCGTAGGATAAGAATGCAGGGATAAAAAGAAGGAAAAACCTGCAGCTGGTATGGGTTTAATTCTTAAGGTGTCTGTAGGGTATAGAAGGATCTGTAGTAAGCTAGAGTGGATTAGGATGACAGTCTAGGATGAAAAGGAGTTTCAGCGGACTGATTTGGGATATAGGAGTGTACCGGGAGATAATGGGTGCAGTCTCCGTGGAGTGAGTCAATTCTAGTGCGTCCTGGAGAGTCTGAGAAATTTATTCTGCGTTGTCCTGGAGTTTCTTGATGTTACTACTACAAGTCCAGGCTCCAGGCAGAGCAGGCAATTGAGTAACATCGGTCTGATGACCACTTTGTAGAGAAAGAGTTTGTTGGTCACAGTCATTTTGGAGTTACGTGGGAGTAGAGGAAATAATAGTCGCATAGACCAGTTTGTCTGAGTTTACTTTGTCATGAACGCGTGTAGTGAAAGTCAGTTTGTTGTCCAAAGTTAGGCCTAGATATTTAACGTGGGTAGACCACGGGATCAGAGAATTATTGAGTCTAATTTGTCGATTAAAGGAGTACAGCGTTAGTCTTATCGTGGATTATTTTAATTTTCCACTTAGAGCAGAATTTAGTTAGTTTGACGGTAGCGAGAGTAAGACTGTTGGGCTTCAATTTTAAAATTCTAAAACTATAGGTACAGAAGTAAGTTAAACAAGTAATAGGTTTAATCATTTCTTATTTCTTCCTTTTTATAAAGTTATTTAAGATTCAATAACCTTTTGAATAACACACAAAAAACACTGTGTAACCTTCCTCACTCAGTCAGCAAATTGTAATGCAAACCGGAAACATAAAGTCGTAATCATCCCACCAAACTGATTAATGTAGTACTAATGATGGCTGTAAGTTCGACACCGCTCAGGGTTACAAATCAACATTAGTGCTACTGCGAAAAAATAAAGGTATTGTGAACCTAACCACACATTCTGTACTTGCATAAATGTAAAGAATGCAACTAATTTAAAAAATAAAAAATAAATGATAATTTGTAGCAGATATCTTGCTTTATTTTGATGGGTTTTGGGATTACACGAAAGTACAAAGGGGGTCCTAAATTCACAGCAAATCTTTCCCCTTAATATGGTGAATTCAATAAAATACGCATAAAAAAAAATTTATTTTAAAAAATTAAAAAAAGAAGCGCAACTTTTTTAGAGACATATATAGAATATGTAATACATGGAAAGAAAACAAACTTTTTAAAAAAATGAAATAAATATTTCACATCCAAACTGCTGCGGGGAATGTTGTGGAAATGAAATGAAAATGCCTAGAAAGGGAACAAATACCACACGAGAGTAGGATGTGCGTAATATATACAAAGTAAATTTGCTGAAACACACGTGTAGGAAATTCTGTGCTGGAGACATACCTGAGCTACGTGGAAGGGCGAGGAAGAATGTGAGGGAGCCCCTTAAGTTGCGGCCTTACATTATTATAAAGTCATAACAAGACAAACTTCGCCCTTTATCCAATTTCTTTGGTTAAAAAAAAAAAGAAGGAGAAAACAGAGAGCACGCTGGAGAAATATGTTGGGGGGGGATACAATTCTGTATGCTGTAGGGGTAACATGGGGTAACAAGGAATATCAAAATGAAGAAATAAATGGGAAGCTGGTGATGTGGCGAGCGCTGGTGGCAGAATAACGAACTACTAGCAAACAAAATTAATATTGGAACGAGCTTCATCGCTCCTATTCTCTTATTCATATAAAGTCTGTTTTTGTACATTTAAGTAGATTTCTCTATATCCAAGCCGCTCATTTTGGAGAGTCTGAGCTCTGAAGACGAACATGGGTAAAGGGAAAAGAGAAACCTCCAGCGACATTTGTTATCCTCGTACGTCTTATCTTATCTTACCATCCCCATATGTAGGTCCCTCGTTCTCTTCAGAATCACCTGCAGAGTGTAGCGCAGGATAAAAGGTCCTTTCCATCTACTATAGCTAATACTCATCAAGAAGAACCTCCTTATTTCCTTTACCATAAAAAAAACACGAATTTTCCAAATCTCCATTTTATCGGTACCATTTTCTTTATTGATCATTAGTCATTAAATAAAAATTAAAAAAAAAAAATAAAAAAATGAAGAAGCTTTTTATTTTGCAAGTCTTAAATCATAATTTACATTTTTTAAGGCAATAATCATTGCATTATACATCTACTTAGCCACTATAGCAGCCGAGAAGCGAGTCCCGCAAATCTGCGAAATTATCGTGAGATTGATTGGGTTCGATTCCTGAACTAGGACTTAGATTTTATTTTTAATGAATATTATGAGAAGAAAGAATATTGCCGATTTGAGTCCATTATTTGTGCCAATCTTTCGACCTAGGGAATAGGTCATCATCAGGGTTCATGCTATTGACAATTATATTTTTTACATTGTTATACTAAAAGTTGGTGTATATTCTGTCCTGTCTATTTATGTACTAAAACAGTTTACACCAACTTTACGTATAACAATGTAAAAAATGTATTAAAGTTGTTAATAGCATAAGCCCAGAAAGATGACCTAGTCCCTAGGTCGAAAGATTGGCACAAATAAAAATATATCATGACAGAAACTGGCATTCATTCTTTATTTTTGGATTAATGAATCAGTCACCAAAAACGACGAACAACACTCGACAGTAAAATAGAATAGATTAAATTAGGGCGGCCTCAAGGCCTACGCCACTGCGATTCCTTTGGATCTATTGTGGCTCCCCGACTTTAGAGCTAGCCCTCCAGACCTGTCCGTTTAATCAGACTCTTAATTCTGGAGAGTGACTCCTGGGTAAAGCTCTGAGGCCTTAGTTTTTCCTTCCCGAGAAGTAACATCCTTAGCCATACAAGCCCCTCACACTGACAGAACATGTGCAGTGCAGTTTCCTCTTCTTCCTGGCAGAACCTACAAAGGCTATCATCTGCCAGGCCCATGCGATGCATGTGTTTTCTGAGCCTGCAGTGGCCAGTTAATAAGCCTACAATTATCCTTATAGCCCCACGGTCTTGACGGATTAATTCAGCGGTCAGCCTCGGCGAATAGCAGCCCTCTAATGAACTCCTTTGCCTGTCTCTGTCCAGTGGTGGCGAGCCACCACTCCTGAGACCCACTCTGCACCAACAAATTAATGGCCGCAGTCTTAACAAGATACTCGACAATAACAGACTATGTTTTCTTTAATAACATAGTTGAAGAGGCAAAATTCTCCACACCAAACTTGTTAATCAACCTCTGATTATGGATTTAAGTCAGATACTGGTTCGGGACAAAAATGCGTGCTACAAAAAGATCAAATCAGCGATACTATAAGTATCGTTAATAAACGATAACATATTGCAATGAATGTTATGTAAACAGTTAATATATTGGCTAGGTCTACTAATTACTTTGTAGCATATCATTATCATTTTCGAAGTTAAAAATGAATAATTGGCAAAGAAAATGTATTCATTTGCAGCCTATTTGTACATAGTTAGGTGATAATACCTGTAGATAGTGCTGATGTGTACGTAAATAAGCCATCGTAAATTATATCTACCAAATCAGAAAGTACAAGTTAAAACAGCAGAATTCGCAAGTTCAGTACTAAGAAATTAGGTCTTAATCACAACGTGTTCGTAAACTAATGAGCGTAGCATAGTCTAGAGATGGTTAGCCGTACACACCAATCCATTACTTTTCATTAGAAAAGTTATTAAATTAAGCTGTGTTATGTCTTAATGTGTTGTGAGCTTTCTTTAGAGTTCAGAAACCTCGAAGGGAAGTGAGGTGGATAAAAAGTAACAAATAAATTTAAAAAAAGCACATACCAATTGGTCAACAAAGCTGTTATTTCCAACTTACCTGAAACAGAAAGAAAACAAGTTAGGTATGATTTTCACGAGGGTTAGTAAAAATCGTTTTTTTAAATAATTAGCCACTCAATAATAGAAATGGCTACTATCTTCCTTAACTTCCAAGAACTCGAGGTGTCTTGAAGCACAAAGTATTTAGTGCTAGATAGATTAACCTCGGCTGCTTGCTTCCTAATTTTGAGTCACTAGGGCGTCCGACATTAGGCAAGGAGGTACATTTGGTCTAATGTCGAGGATCTGGCTCTAATCCAAGGAATGGATCTCTTTCAGCTTACAGTTTGTCGAGGTATTTAAGGCGAACATGTGTCATACTAGTTTATTCCACTATTCAAGGATCTTGACCATAGGAATCGTCCGAGTGCTAATGCTGTCTTAATCTGGTCTTATTATAACGCACCTATATTCCAGTCTTCTTCAACAGCAATCCTGCTTTCTTGTACAGATCTGGTGCGCAACTTTGGGCTCTTTTTGGTCAAACACTCACACTGTGGAACCCACACATTAGATTTAAAAGTACAAACAGTGACAAAACATGCGAAACTTTTTATGGACGACGTTACAAATTGTCATAGGTCTCAAACGTTTGATATAAACACTATTCTCAAAGCTCAGTGGACTTAAGGACTAAGCTGTGGGGTTCAACCAAACCTACAAACATACGGACTGTACAGAGACATTCCAATCAAAACTATTCTAACAGATTGTTGACGCTTCCTTTCTAGTGACTAATCTTACACTCTTCATAAGAATCCCAACACCCCATTCGTACAACAATTTGCCAAGATGAAATATCACAAGTTCCATACTGTCAATCCTCCACGCCGCCTGGATCGCTGCAAAAAAAGAAGGCGAGATTTTTCCTACTAGAACTATAAGGGGTCGTTACTAAAAAAAAAAAATACCAAGAGCCCCTGGGCAGACTATGTCAAATGGAAATAGACTTCTTGTTTACCTGTGATGCTCTCGATTAGATTATGGTATGATATCTCCGTCTTTTTGGGACAAGAGGAGAACGAATATTGAGCAGAACCTTGGAGTTCGTGAAGAGAGAAGACTATAAGACTTTTCAAGATTATGCAATAATCTGGGTGAAATTTTGGAGGGGATAATTTTAATAACAAATATGGTAGAACTGCCTACTAATTTATTCTTTCACCTGACGGTTGTGTTCCTAGGAAGTAGATGCAAGTGAGTGACAGAAATTGGCAGCAAAATGATAGGCTTTAGACTCTTGAAAAGAAAGTATAAGAAGACATTAACCCGGAAAGATGTAGCGAATAATAGGTCTACCATTCTTGCCATAATCAGAACGAGTACGGTATCCATCCTAAGAAGAAGAGATTGCGTGGAAGCGGAGAAAAATTCCATCATTTTTTTTTAAGTTGCTGCTCACTCACTTCAATAAGTGGATGATACCCGTTCTTTGTCGTTTGAAAAAGAAAGAAAGTAAGAAAAAATATGGTTGAAGAACTCGAGTGAAATGTAGGGCTACTCTTTAGTTCAGGAGGATAGATCTATATTGGCTGTCTGCTAACCAAGAATTAGCGAATGGAAGAGAAAGTGGAAGAGAGAGAGAGAGAGAGAGGAAAAACAAGAGAAAGCGGATCATCAGGAGAAAAACAGCAGGAGAAAAGATGATTCGCTCCTGTAATTTTCTTTTCCTTCTATTTTTTCTTTTAAACTCCCTACTTAGAAGCGTTCTATCCTTACAACCTTCTGCCCGCATTCTCTGTTTCTTCCAACAATCAGTCCTGGTATTCCTTCTTTATTCACCATCTTCCACTTCAATTTCTTTGCCACCCTTGTGGCTGGCCACTCCCCCCACAGCGCTAACAACTGCAATAACTCACTCTGGTTGCACAAAAAAAAAAAAAAAAAAAGGAGCAGTTCGGAGGATCAGCAACTCAAGGAGTGTACCCAGAAGTCACAATCTTACTCAATTTCTTCCAATACTTTTTCTTCATCTTGACGGTTTCTCCTTTTTATTCTTCTCCTGTTTTCCCGGCCCATCCAACTTCAACGAATAGTAAGGAAAATATCTCATTCAATTTTACTTTTAGTATGTTTTTCTTTTATTCTTTTTCAAGAGAAACCCTCCATTCTCCAAGAGTGTTCAGATCACTTAAATTAATTGGATTCACCGAAGCATTTTCCGATATGAATTTTTCAATCTTATCGAAATTCAAACAGCTAAGACGTTCCATCTGCTTCTCAAACCCATCTTGACTTTTAGTAAGAAGAGAAATGTAACTGAGAGGTCCTCTTAAAAAAAAATAACTGACTTTAAAAGAGTGTAACAAGATCCAGCTTGTCAATTATTTATGGCAAATATTAAAGAATCATCTTTAAATAAAATTAAATAATAACCAAAAACTAGGGCAACTTTGTGACAATATTCTTTTAAAGTTTAATAACTTTTCTTTTTTTTTTTTGAAAAGTGATGCTGAGAAAGCTGAGGACAATCATCGTCCATCATCATAAAATCTCCTGCTGAATGGGCGGAAAAAAGACGCATAGTAAGTTCAACTACTATTTCACCTAGTTCCTTTACACAGCTCTCGTATCTTTGCAGAATCATATGTATGGGTTGGCAGCAATTGATGTTGCCTACTACACTTCTTTGTTCGTTTTTTTTTTTTTTTTTTTGTGGCCATCTAGGAGATTTAAGAAAGATATCGGCAGAATAATTCCCCAAAATGATTGCTAGAAGTAGAAAAGCCCACATCTTTGTCAAGATGGGCATTTGATGTTGAAATGACAAAAGACTTCTAAAACAAACGTGGATCAAGAAAGGTTTAGGAGCCTGGAAATGGTGTAATACGAGGCACCATTCAGATTTAATGCGATAAGCGGATACACGGTGGCTTTTTCTCGCCTGTAGAAGAGTAGAGGGTGAATGAATCACCCGGGGGCAAAAGCCAGTACCTCCAAAAAAACCCTTCGCAATATAAGTAAAGAATAAAAAAGTAAATGTAATAAAATATAATAAAAAGCTATAAAGAGAAATAAACATTGATTTAAAGTAGTATAAACCTAGTAAAAGGAAACGACGAAATAACTTATAAGAAAATATATTAGGATATAACGATCATTATATATGAACACTTAAAACATAACTAGGATTAAAGTGAAAGGCTGCACTTAATGACCCTATATAGTGACATCAAAGATAGTACAGGCACAAATCCAAGGGTGATAAAATGTAATAAAATAAAATAAAAAAATCTGGTGTAATAGTAATAAATATTTAGGGTTATTTATTGATTTTTATGGATCTAGCAATAATATATAAATAAATACATAAAATGTATTTTGAGACTGTATTTGTTGCACATTTTCTAGAAAATTGATTTATTTCTAGTTCGAGGACTGAATTTTTATTTATAGAGTGTACGAGTTTATCGTTGTATCGATTTTTATGTGCAGCCATCTTCTAATTGTAGCGAAGATAAATTTGCTGCTAGAAAACAATTTAATGGATAAATACTAATTTCAACTAACATTTTTGAAAATCGGTTCGCGCGTTTAGGAGCTATGTAGTTTATAAAAAAGGTAACAAGAACAAGAAACTTTTTTGAAAATATCGTTTTTGCACATTTTTGGCATAGTTTTACGCGAAAACTAATTAATCTATGTTATTACGAAAAAAATTACAGTTATAAAGGAGGATTTGCCCTATATTATAAAGAAAATTTGGGAATTTTATCTTTTATAGAAAAAGAGAAAAAAATTGTCAAAGTTGGGTGTTTTTCAACGTTACGCTTTTTCGTGCACTTTTTGACGATCAACCCTTATACAACTGTCCTACCGGACAGTTTTAATTATTTAAAAAGATACAGAATTTGCACATCATTTGAACTGTTCACTACACAAATCGATTAACTCCACTTTTTGAAATATTTTAAAGTTTCAAAGCACCTGGTTCAGTCATAGCTTTTTATATTTCTAATAAATTTCCCCAAATAATAAAGATTACCATCATTAGGCAGCAAAAAATTTGTGGGCCATTGTATGATATTGTAAATATTTTATTTCAAGAAGCCATTTTGATTAACCCCGTTTTGTAATGTAAATCGTTGCAATAATTCAACTCAAGTACATTAGCAGGCACCTGAATGATAACGGCCAATTTATTTGAATTTATATTATAAATGGAATTTCAAAAGATCAACGTACATTACGAGGGTCGTTTGAAAAGTCCGTGCAAAAATAAAAACTACTTAATTTTTTAGGGTAAACCTTTTTTATTTTTCAACATAGTCTCCTTTTAGGCTTATACACTTCGTCCAACGCTGCTATAGTTTGTTGATCCCTTCCGAATAATAGGATTTGTCCAAGTCTGAAAAATAGCCATTCGTTTCTACAATCACCTCCTCGTTTGAATAAAATCTTTTTCCCGCCAGCCATTTCTTCATATTGGGGAACAAATAGTAGTCCGAGGGAGCCAAGTCTGGAGAATAGGGGGGATGTGAAACGAGTTGGATCCCTATTTCCATTAATTTTGCGACCACAACTGCTGAGGTGTGAGCTGGTGCGTTGTCGTGATGGAAAAGGACTTTTTTGTGGGCCAATCGTGGGCGTTTTTCTTGCAGCTCTGTTTTCAAACGGTCCAATAACGATGAATAATATGCACCTGTAATAGTTTTGCCCTTTTCCAGATAGTCGATGAGGATTATTCCTTGCGAATCCCAAAAGACAGTCGCCATAATCTTTCCGGCCGAAGGAACGGTCTTCGCCTTTTTTGGCGCAGATTCCCCCTTGGTAACCCATTGTTTAGATTGTTCTTTGGTCTCAGGAGTGTAGTGATGTATCCATGTTTCATCCACAGTGACGAAACAACGCTTAAAGTCCTGCGGATTCTTCTGGAACAGCTGCAAACCGTCCTTGCAACACTTCACACGATTTCGTTTTTGGTCAAGCGTGAGCAATCGCGGCACCCATCTTGTGGATAGCTTTGTCATGTCCAAATGTTGATGCAAAATATTATGTACCCGTTCATTCGAGATGCCCACAGCACTAGCAATCTCACGCACCTTCACTCTTCTGTCATCCATCACCATATCATGGATTTTATCAATGATTTCTGGAGTAGTAACCTCAACAGGGCGTCCAGAACGTTCAGCGTCACTTGTGCCCATATGGCCACTCCGAAAATTTTGAAACCACTTATAAACTGTTCTAATCGAAGGTGCAGAGTCACCATAATGTTTATCAAGCTTCTCTTTAGTCTCCTGAGGCGTTTTGCCTTTCATAAAGTAGTGTTTAATCAACACACGAAATTCTTTTTCGTCCATTTTTTGAAAATCACTCGACTTCCTCGATTCAAACGAATGCCAAACACAAAGAAATAGACCGATCTGGCTGAAACTTGGTGTGTGTTCTTCCAAGAGATGCTACTAACTAAACATAACCTCGATAAGCGCCAGTGGTGCTATCTCTCTGACTTTGCACGGACTTTTCAAACGACCCTCGTATTTCATTGCATTTCTCCATTTTTGTTTTGTTTTTTGTTTTATGGAGTTAAATCAAATTTTCTGCAGCGAACGGCTCATTTATGACTCTACAGTTGATGTATAAAAGAATTAACAGGAAATACAAGCAATTCAGTATGCCTTCCGTTGAAAATATCCAATAATATAACAAAACATACACAAACGTATTGTGACTACTTTTTCAAATTACAATGGTCCTATTTCCGCTAGATGACTTACATCACTTTACAGTGATAAAAATTAATTGCCTTTTTGAACTTATTATCATGTCCGTTCAGTTTTGAAACGTAAATTGTAAAATAACTGTTCTCAATGGTAGCGTGAAAAACAGAAGAGTTTTGTGCAAATATATGTAATTTTTTACATTTAATTAGAAATGAATTGCTAATTATCAAGGTTCTTAATTAAACATTAATGGGGGGAAATAAAATTAATTGTTTAGAGTGTCTCGGCCCATTAATAACTCTTAGAAGGCAGTGGAAAGTATGTAGGTCGCGGGGTATTTTGCATGTTATTGGGAGGTGGTATAATTAATTTTTATTATTTTTGGAAGGGACATTTTGTCATCGTGAAGATTTCTGATTTTGAGTTGCACCGGAAGTGTGTTTGTTTCAAGTTCTTCGAGTTCGAGAAAATTGTTTTTACGAAATGGTCTCTCACGACTGTATGATGGAGAATAAATCTTTAAATTGGTAATAAAATTTAGTAGACTTCAATATTTTGCGGTTTCAGGTGATGAATTTGAAACCAATTGATGTTACTTATAAATGGCCTCGATATACACTGAATTGACTGTAACAGAGATACAGGTTTGGTAGGATATATATTTCTGTAGTTCGGCAGAGTGTGGTAGACTCCGTTCCAGGCTGGTGAACTGGAAACCTACTGTTTGGGCTTTCTAGTACGTACAACCTGGTGCGTGGAAGTAGTAAAGGTGGGGAGAGATTTAGTGTAACACCGTGTAAAGTGGTGGGAAGAACTTCTGGACTAGTTGCGAATAATTACTGGGGGAGAGAGGGCTTCAGAGATGGATACAGCAAGAGCAAGGCCCTACAATAGAACATGCGCTCTCCAAAAGGTGGATATCCCGCCAGTAGTTCGCCCAACAAGGGTGCCCATATACTGCGGGGCTGTTGCCCCGCAGAAATGGCGTAGCACAAACACAATAACGCTCCTTTCACTCGCACACAGGATACACATAGGTACAAACAAAACTGCTGTGTGCTTGAATTCACAAATATATATATAACACCCAAAGCATGTGCGTGCTGACTAACACAGTTACAAACGCATCATATATAACATCAAAATCATCCAACAAATGAATTATATTAACGGCCTTGTTAACGCAAGCGGAAAATCCGGCACCGATTTGAGCGGGTTACCTGGGACATACTATGGACATCGTCCCCATACTTCAGATAAAATTTAAATACATCACATCAAGCTGTGGATTTTATTTTATTTATTTTTGTATTCGTTGAATGATTGATTTTTTTATAAAACAATGAAATTCTATTACATTTAATAAATAAAATTTTAACCAATCAGAAAGTATTTTAATTACATGTTATATTCCGTTTGATCACAATAATCTAATTATTTATTCCATGGCATTTATTTAGTTATCTAGATGGAGCCCTTATAGGAATAAAGAAATATAAAAGGAAATAACCCTAGAAAAGTAAAAGTAAAGTAATTGCCTTATTTTTTCAGGCGGGGCTTTACGTCCAACGACCAATTAGGTGTAGTGGACGGAGGTGACTAACAAACATCCTTTACTGTAAATTTCTCGTATTAACCATTAAATAAAATCCAAGGCCTAAGACTGGAAATCGAACCCAGTACCACAATACATATTAGCTTCCCAGGTCTCGTCTCTAACCGTTCGGCTACCGTGGCATCTAAATAACCCTAGCATTAGATCTTTTAAATTTTTGCTGCAATAGTTTAATTATTCATCCCATTTTGTCCTAATCAAAAATTTAAACAGTAATTGCATAACCACAAACCAGAAGGTGATAGAATCAAAACTTGGTAGAATAACGAGCATTTTCCAAAATTAAAACGGTTAATTTATATCTGAAATCATTAATCTAATTTCCAATCAATATCTTCTTTATTATTATTATTATTATTATTTATTTATTTAGTAATATACAATCTGTATACATGTATACAATGAGTAAATATGAGATATGATGAACTGGTGCGGGAAGAGCAGGAGGAGAGAAGCTACCCAGCGGTAGCACTCTATAGGAGAGAGGAGAATATGAGGAGGAGAGAGGAGAGATTTAGTCCTTCAGACTGTAAGGAAGTCGTGGGGCCATTGAAGATTCAGTCGGCGAGGAGTATTAGGGATGTCAGAGGAGGCGAGAGACCGTACAAGAGGATTAGAGCTAGTCGAGAGAGCAGTATGGAACTTTTGATATTTCGACTTCGCGAGTTGGTCTATGAAGGGAATGTTGAGGTCGTTGAGAAGAGTGAGGTTAGTCCACCGTAGAAAGGAGCATCAACCATCTGTAGGGAGTAGTTTTGACTGAAATGTCCTGTACTGTCCGTATGTTTGTAGATTTGATTGATCCCTACAGTTCTAGTCCGTAAGTCTACTTAGGTTTCAAGGATAGTGTTGTATATTAAGCGTTTGAGTCCAATGGGTAATTTGGAGCGTCGTCCAAGGTAGTCTGTAAAGCAGTTTTGCACGTTTCGTCATTGCTGGGTTCCACGTGAGCCGTCAGTACAAGGAAGGGGATTGCTGTTGAAGAGGACAGGTGGACAGGAGCTCCGCCGGAGAGTAAACGTGGTATGCTGGCATTTCTGTGGGTTCATTTTAATCCGCCATTTCTTTGCCCGGGATTCTATTTTATGTGAGTGTGTCTGTAATTTGTATGAAGCTGATGTAGGATGTGTACTTGAAGCTAATATAGCAGTGTCGCCTGTACAGGTATGTCTGATGTGTATACTGTGCAGAGAACGGCTACTTACTAAAATGCTACTTACTTCAATATTTAAAAAATGATACAACTCAGTAACAACAAGCAAAAAAAGAGAACGTTCAAGGCCAATTATTTAAGTTAATATTGAAAGTTTATCCTGCATTTTAAAAGCGCATTACAATCAAGAGATGAATCGAGCTAAATACGATATACGGTATAAGAGCAACATGAAATATTACAAGGGCAAAGCCCTTCAAAAACTTGCAACAGACTGAAGACAAGATGAAAACAGAGAAGTATAAAAATAAAAAAAAAATTACCAAGAGAATATCGTATCAAGGAAGCTCCTCACTTCCTGTCGAATGAAATGAAATGGAAACCAAAACGGTTGTGTGGAGGGGGCGAAAAAGAAAGAGGGGATTGAAACTTCCGGTCTCACTAGAGCGCACAGGATATCTTTCTCCTCTTTTTTATTATTATTGCAAACGCCTCTCACCCCCAGTCCTCTTCTTAAGGGAAGCGAGAAAACACTCGAGAGAAAATAATATTAAATTAAATTTACGTCAATTTTCTAGCGATAGCGATAAATATTCTCGAAGGAGGGAATATTTTTACATAAATGATTACTCAAATATTATTTTAACTCAGGGCTCCTTTTTTCCAGACTAGGAAGTTTTCCTGAGGCAGTTTTTAAAAAATAGGATTTCTCTTAGGATTTGAGACAAACGACTTTTCTCTTCGTGCAGTGTAGGTAATTAAATTTTGTATTAAAAGTAGTAATTTTAAATATATGCATACATAATATTTTTTTTTTTTATTTAAGGCGCGTCAACATTTAAAAGGCATTGGCGACCGGAGTTTTCTTCAGTATTCTTTCGTTACAGACAACACTGTCCATAATAACAGGGCAATGACCTGTTAGAATGTCCACGTGGATATCCAGTACGCTAATCAATGAGCCATTTCCCTCCCTAACTTTCAAATATTGTATAAATCCAATTTTATATTACGACAAAAAAAAAAATGGCTGAAAACTAAAAAAAAAAAAAAATATGATATACAGGGTGCTCCATTTAAAACGCACCAATCGCTAATAACTTTTTAGGAAAGCGGAATTTCGAAAAAATTCACGAAGTAAACTATGTTTTCTTACCGTAATCATTCGTCAAGAAGTCTTGCATACTAGGTGCATTAAAATGATGTGATGATTGCTTTTATTTGATGATAAAACAAATTTATCCTGATTCACCCACAACCATTACATGACACTTCATGTTTTAAAATCTTCAATTATTATTATTATTTTACTTTGCGTCACAAATAACATTTTTTGCAGTCAGAGAACCTCCCAAAACGTGTATTTCTGGTGGAAAATTAATATTGAAAACCGATCACGAATAGAAAAAATTGTAACTTTGATCTTAAATATCTCGACAAATACTACGGATATCGAAACGGGGTCAACGTCATTTTTCACAGTTTTTTATGTAGTTTTCATAATCATTGTCAAAACCAGTGGTCTTTATGTAACCCCAATCGGGTTTTTGGCCGTCACTCCGCATCGGGGGTGGAAAATTTGAAAACTAGACCAAAAAAAACATATAGTTTACTTCGAGGGTTTTTTCAAAATTCCGCTTTCCTAAAAAGTTATTAGCGATTGGTGCGTTTTAAATGGATCACCCTGTATATGTATAATACAGGGTGTTCATTTTAAGACGGCTCAAATGCATTTCATGTTTAAACGGTTGATCTGAGCGAAAAATAGTAGAGGAAAAATTTGTTGCCCGTCACCTCTAGTTTCAGAATATGTGACTTGATTTTAGATTCCTGATCGCGTACGCGGCAGACGCGTGTCCAAATGTAAGGGTTCGCGGTTGAGACCCCGCATTTTCATGAACAACTAAAGCTCTTAACATTGATTATATTGCTTAGAAAAGCACTCGAAAACTACTTATTTCCTCATATTAAGAAAAATACTAGCTTTACTGCCTTGGCAATATTTTCAGTAGAAAGGGGATGAAAAAATACATAAAAATGACCAATCACGTGCTCTTCTTTCTCTTTGATAACAAGTTAAAAAATTGAAATATGATTAATAAATACCAGATTTAGAAATGGCCTAGCACCTTTAATTTTGAAGATATCGAATTACGGTTTCCGGTTTCTTTCATAACTTTTTATACTCTTTAAAACTGGGTATATAAAAATGGGAGTTAACAGCGAACCCTTACTTTTGGACGCGCGTCAGCCGCGTATGCGGGCAGGAATCTAAAATCAAGTCACATATTCTGAAACTAGAGGTGACGGGCAAACAAATTTTTCCCTCTACCATTTTTTCCACAGATCAATCGTTTAAGCATGAAATGCATTTGAGCCGTCTTAAAATGTACTGTATATATTTTGTAAAGTGACATTATCTTCAACCAATTATCTTCAAATTTGGGATTTATACTTAAATATTTAATTCATTTTATTAATTGGATAATATGGGTGATAAAAAATGAAATGAAAAGCAGGGCGAAAAGAGGGCGAAAATGAATTGAAACTTCCAACCCCCAATTTTTGAACAATTGGTGGTGAGCCTACATTGAAATGGCACTTCGCTGAAAAGTCTACGCCATGTTTTTCTCCAAAGTCTCTTGAAAATATCTTTTTAAAAACTGTTAATTCTATTTAGAAACGACAGGAAAAAAATATATTTAACTTAAAGAAAACGAGAAAAATTCAAGCATTTGATTTGAACAGAAACTTCCTTTTAATAAGGAATTAACTTTGTCAATAATTTACCCGCTAAGAGATTATCAGATGCTGGACAGAAGTTATAAAGCTGGAACTGAATTAGAAATCGTGGTATCTTGCCCAATATAAGACTGATTGACAGCAGTAGGGTCCAAGTCTTGATTAACTTTGTCAATAATTTACCCGCTAAGAGATTATCAGATGCTGGACAGAAGTTATAAAGCTGGAACTGAATTAGAAATCGTGGTATCTTGCCCAATATAAGACTGATTGACAGCAGTAGGGTCCAAGTCTTGATTAACAGTCCAAGCCCTTTAATGAAATATTAGGGTCAAGGAATGACTAGATTCTTAACGTTAATTCTAGCCCTTTGTAGCATTAAGGAAATTATTAACATCAAATATATGTATTTCATTGACTTTCGTATATAATAACTCTGTTACATTAAATTGAGGTAACTTATATACATCTACTTCCCAACGTATTGAAGATTAATCGGGGATTCAAATATTTAATTAAGAGTTTTATCTATAAAATTAACACATTAATTCTCAAGTATAAATCTTATTTAATAGAAATTTTGAAGGCACCAAATTACGTACACTTAGCAGTATATTAGGATAAAAGTTTATTGAAAAACGCCTCGAAAATTAACAAAAGCTTGATTTAAAAATAATATTTCTTCAGAAAAGTCTTTAGAAGATATGTCTTCAGAAAACAAATAGTTATGGAAGAAATAAGGATCCAACAAGTCCTGCTAAGGTGACTGCTTTGAAATTTCCTTTTCATAGCGAGATCTCTTCACAACCCCTTGAAAGTAAGTGTTGCCTGATAAACTTTAAAAAAAGATCTTAGAGACTTTGAAAATCAGTTCAATCAAACGTTTGAAATCGTTTAAAAACTTAGTTCGTAAGTTTTTGTTCTCCTGG
Source organism: Rhodnius prolixus (assembly GCF_049639745.1). Classification (NCBI taxonomy): domain Eukaryota; kingdom Metazoa; phylum Arthropoda; class Insecta; order Hemiptera; family Reduviidae; genus Rhodnius; species Rhodnius prolixus. The sequence continues at coordinate 9,852,492 of NW_027411634.1, read as the reverse complement.
CCAATTTTCCTAACAAATGATTCCACAACTATGTTGTCTTACTATTCTAAACAGATCCTTATTAAAGCAATGCCCTGTTCCTAGGGCGTTAATCTTCTTTAGCTCGACTTTTGTGGAAAGTTGAACGAGTCTAGTCAGAGACCTAGGAAGATCATAAATTGATTCACATTCTCTTCAATTCTTCTTCAGAAGAGAGTACGCCCTTCGTTGTGAGCCATTTAAAAAAAGGCTCCACTAAATACCGAGAAATGACTCCAAAACACTCCTTAATAAAAAAAAAAAAAGAATCCTTAAAGTACCGTTTAATTTCTAGTAACAACTGAACGCTTAAAATTTGTCACAATTGCAATGTAAAAGCGATTAAAGACTTGAAACATCCAATACAAAATAGATGATAACAGCCCATGTATCCTGTGGATACGATGATTAAGCCAGTTAGAACTTCGTACGGTTTAAATGTGGCTAAACAATGCATTTTGGTCGAGAATGAGAGAGATCAATTAGACAGCTTTATATAGAGGCTGGATACTGGAGCTGTATTTGGATTGTATAAACAGGAGGCAGTGGATATTGGTAGACATGGTTTTTGGAATAATATTATTCAATTTTTAAGAGATAAAATTGTGTTTTTAGGCCTGATAAAAGCCAAATAAATACACATTAATTGTGTTCACAATAACAAACGAAAATTTATTGTGTTTAGAAGATTACACACAGATTCGTCTTTATGCTCCTCAGAATCGTTTTCGGAATAGTAAATGTTTACATACTCTTACCACTCTGAGCAGGAAGCACTTCTGTACATATTCAGAATTTAGAATCTTATTTGTCACTGGCAATACACGTTTACAACAACCGTGGACACTAAGAAGAGAAATACGGAATACGGAAAAATGCAAATTTAAAATTTAGAGATACCCTTTGAGAAGCTGTAACAAATTGTAACCTATCTGGATGTATGGAATTGAATAATAGAGTTCAGCCACTTCGTTTCAATCCCTAGAGATTACAATCCCTACAACACCAAGACCGTTAATTCACTCCCTCAAACATTCCTGATTAAACCATCTACAGAGAACTTGAAATTTCTTTCGTCAATCTATTATCCCGGTTTTCGGAATAAAAAAATTCCATCAGTTCCAGTAAACCCACTTCTGATATTAAGTCCGCAAAATTATTCATCTCTGTACTAACCTACACAACGATTAAAACGTGGCCTCGGGATTTCCGTTCATCATGTGACGAGGATAATTATAACTCAGTAACTGGAACTTCTTCCTCCGGAGTGATCATGTGAATGCGTCCATTTTTAAATAAGTTCAACGATACTTATTCATAGTGCAACAAACGCTGTACTAACTGAACAAAAATTAAAAAATAACAACGAGAGAACATATCAGGAGGCTGGCAGTGACTTCAAATGCAGTTGTACAATTTTCGCCTTTTACTAGCACTTTCATCATTTATGCTTCGATAGGAGCACTTGAAACTGCAAGCAATATCATTTTCTTGGGTTAAACGTTACGATGGAGTTTGAGAGAACCTCTTGTCTAATATCAAAGACTAATCGGCCGACGGCGAAAAAGTCCATGAAAAAATTCACATTTTAAATGTCCGTCTTTATGGTTTAGGCCAGGGATCCCCAAACTTTTTACACAGGAGGCCAGGTTCACTGTCCCTCAGACCGTTGGAGGGCCGAACTATAAAACAAACTATTTTAAAGTAAAAAAAAAAACAAAACGGGAACAAATAGAATATTTCAAATAAAGAACAAGTAAATTTAAATCACCAAACTGCCCAGTATTTCAGTGGGAACTATGGGCCTGCTTTTGGCCAATGAGATGGTCAATGGTGCTTTGCCTTTCTTCCTACTTCTGGCTGTTATTTTACACTGTTTTCGGAGCCGTGACACAGCGCTTTGCAGCACCGCCACATATAGTGCTCCTCCTCTCACTGACCACCAATGAAAGAAGTCCGGAAGGGCGGCGGGGGCCGGATAAATGTCCTCAGCGGGACCGTAGTTTGGGGACCCCTGGTTTAGGCAAACCAATATCTGCAGCCATCTATCTACCACCTTTATCCAATCATTTCAAGAGCCACCATTCTCAGAAAAGTTATTGATTATGATTACACTTTGATTAGTCTAGCACAATTTCTAAAGAATACAGGGATCCCAAGGAAGAGATTAGCAGAGTGGTTAGCGTATATTGGATTCCAACACGTAGATCACGAGTTCGAATCCATCTGCTGGCCCTTAGATTTTCTCTACCTGAAGAGTTTCTTACTGTCCGATTATGGAAAATGTTGTCTTTAACGAGAGAAAACACTCCAGAAGCTGGCAGGGCGCTAACCTCAGACATTAACTCTCGCCTGAGTTCCTAGGACCAAAACAGGGCTTCTGAGAATAGAGAAACTTCTGAGAGACAAGTCGATTTCACTAGTAACTAACACTATGAATCAATTTAACTGGCCGAGAAGTCAATTTATTAATTTACTGGTGGTCGATCAATTTAATAGGTATAATATAACGGCGAGCGGAAGTTATTGCATGCATTACTGACTCAAGTGACGTCACATTAGCATTAAATATAAATCTTTTATATCGCTAAAAATTGTGTGTTGCGAAAAACGGCTTTTCAAACATTTAATTATGAATTAATGTTCACAAAGAACAAGGAAAACTCGCCATTTCTTTATACGCAGGGCATTCATTAGAAAAATTTTATTTTAACTGCTATATTTTAATAAAAGTAATTAACTGTCCTTAAATATATATCCACTCTATTCATTACAGGCAGATTAATTAGGGTGATGTAGAGATTCTGACTTCATTTACGTTTCCTTCTCGCATTAAACCTCCTTGGTAGTACATGAAAGTCTGAAACGAGTCAGTATGCGTGCTTTGAACGGATAAAATCAAAGACTGCGGACGTAACCAACAGTCAAATTGATACTAATCTTTACCATCGTAATAAAATATAAACGTCATCGACTAAGCAGCTTTCAGATGGGATAATATCGAAATCAGTAAGTTTTAAATCAAAGTGAGAAATGTGAAATGAAACCAAAACATAATTAGTATTAAAATAGAGGAGTAACTTGAAATGCTCAAATCTGGTATAAGACATGAGAGGAATTTGATTTAAAAAAAAGTTAATAACAGAGTTTATGATATAACTAACATCATGTAAGGAATACATTATGCTAGAAATGAAAGACAAAGATGTAGGAGGTGAAGAATGTTGAAAAGTTACTGACGATGCATTCGAAACATCTCTCACATAATAATCTAGAAAGCGCTGAAAGGAATTCAACAATCGGTTTTGGTCTGGGTTGGTTGTACTAGTACGCAAGTTTTGGGTGAACGCTTGGAATTCGGAATACGCTAGGCAGCCAGCCTCCTGCTGCTCCTCCTCCTCCTAAACTCACCCTCATACCTCCTAAACTCACCCACGCACAATTAACATACGTACATATATACTCTCCAACTTTACCATACTCTCCTCATGTAGGCCGCCATAACTATGGTTCTTTTACTTTTCACTCTACATAATTAGCTCCTAAAAGTTCTCTGTTAGTGTCAGTAGTCTCTACGCGTATTTCTCCAATCTTCGCTGATTTATTATAACCAATAATTTGCTTCATTAGGAAATCTTAAAATAAGTAGGAAGGTTGACGAATATCTTGGCCATATCTTAAGGGGTAATCAGTTCCAGCTGATTATGAAGAGAGAGAATTGAGGAACGTCGCTGTGTGGGGAGCAAGCAACTTTCCTGGGCTGAGGAACGCTCAGAGATTGCACTGGAGCTCTCTGGAGCGGAGAATAAGGAGGCGTTCGCGAAAGTAATTGGAAATGTTCGGAAAACCGGATATGCCAATGAAGAAGGAGAGGTAATCTTTGCCTTCAATTTCTCATTAAAGATAAATTTCTTAAGTATACAATATTTGATAAGAATACGACCCAAAATAGATTCAACAAAATCTCTTAAAACGATTATAATCACTAGGCGTTACTTGTAAAGAGATTATTATCTACTTAGATGTTCAGGGTACTTGGAAGACCGAAAAGGATTTAAGAAGCAAAATATTAAGAAGATGGATAATAAGGGACGATGAGAAGTATACTGAAGAAGCCAAGATCCTAAAGGAGAGCCGAAAAAAAAAAGAATTTGACGTCCTTAATCTTGAAGGAGATTTAATTTTGTTCACATCCTCGAAGGGAACATTGTAACAGAAAATTAGTCAAGAGTTTATCTAGCGAAGATATGAAGTAGAAAAATTAAAATCACTTCGCACTCAGCATTTTGGAAGGAATTAGCAACCTGATAAATCTGCAAACCAAAATACGATTTTAAGTGCGATTATCCTGAATTTAATTATTCATATCTAAATAACGCCACTACTTAAAAGACTTCTAGACCAACGTTCAAAACTTTCACTTAATAACAAACGACTGATTTACAATTCCATACTAAAACCCGCCTGGACGTACAGTATTGAACTGTGGGGTTCAACGAAACGCTCCAATCTTCAACGAATTCAATCTCTTCAGTCTAAAATTCTCCGCACTATCGTTAACGCTCCATTTTATGTTTCTAATCTAACCATCCACACAGACCTGGAAATTCCGTTTGTTGGTCAGGTTGCACGAACTCGCTATAAAAAGTTTTCATCAGAACATGCACTCTCATTCCAATCCTCTTATCCGCCACTTATCATCTCATCACCATCCAGATCATCCTCCCAGACGATTAAAACGCCAGTGGCCTCGCGATTTTCTCTCTTCTGAGGAGAGTAGCTAATCCTAGAGATGACTTAGGGAGTGTTATCACTGGGTAACTTCTCCCCTCAATTAGTGGAGTTTGTAGTGGTATCAGCTATTGACATTGTTACTAATAGTGCATCTAGCGCTGGTGTAACTTAACAAATAAATAAAAATAAAAAAAAATAAAAAAAAAACGCCAAATTCTATCCTTAATCTTAATTATATCATTTGAACCAGGAATATACATAAACTAAGATAGTTTCTAAAAAGCTACCTTAAGATACATTTAAGGTTAACATTTAAATCAACAAGCCGGGAAATTATTAGCGAATGTATATGAATGCATAATATGGTCTAGCTAACCACAAATACAGTAAACTGGTTATTTTAAACATATCTACATAGTTAAACTCAATATATGGGTTTGTATTCACTAGACTGTATTATATAGATTCTTCTTTATGACATTATAATTTAGAGCATTACTCGTGATGTGGAAATAACGAATACGATTAGGATGTTGGTTTATTATACTGTATAAAATAGTTGGAACAGATTTATGGCTTTTAATGTGTTAATTAAATCTTTCAATTATTTTATTTCATTAATTTTATTTTTGTGAACGGAGTGTTGGGCAACAGCATCTTTTTTTTCTCTAGCTTTTTAATCAGTTTTCTTTATTTTTTGTAAATGGGAGATCCCCAGTTCGAATCCCACGTGGGACTATTTTTTTATTTGTTCAAAAAAATTGTTTACAGAAAGTATGAGCTTCCGCCCCCCGTCCACGACACCTAATTGGTAGTTGGACGTTAAGCCCCGTCTAGAAAAATTAGTGATTATTTTACTTAATTTTTTTGTAAACTATTTTGATAAAATACCTTTTTACACCGACCTCAACATTCCCTTCATAGACCAACTCGCTAAGACTAAATACCAAAAATTCCACACTACTCTCTCGACTAGCTATAATCCTCTTGTGCAGTCTCTCGCTTCCTCTGACATCCCTAATACTCCTCGTCGACTGAATCGCCAGTACTATACTGCTCTCTCTACTTGCTCTAATCCTCTTGTACAATCTCTCGCTTCCTCTGACATTCCTAACAATCATCCTCGCGAACTGAATCGCCAGTGGCCCCGCGACTTCCTCGCAGTATGAAGGCCTAAACGCCATTATTCTCCTATCTCTCCTCACTCCATACATTCTCCTCTCTCTACTTGCTCTAATCCTCTTGTACAATCTCTCGCTTCCTCTGACATTCCTAACAATCATCCTCGCGAACTGAATCGCCAGTGGCCCCGCGACTTCCTCGCAGTATGAAGGCCTAAACGCCATTATTCTCCTATCTCTCCTCACTCCATACATTCTCCTCTCTCCTATAGAGAGTGCGACCGCTGGGTAGTTTCTCTCCTCCTGCTCTCCTCCCGCACCAGTTCATCGCTCTCTCTCTCTATATTTACTTATTTTCTTACAATGTATACAGATTGTAAATTACAAAATTAATTTAAAAAAAAATAGATAAAATACTCCTTTTTAATTTTTTTTTTTAAATCTTATCAATTTAATAAGTGATTTCCTTACAACATGTTCGTGAAATTATCCTATTAAATAGCATCCGTGCAATGATTTTTCTTCAGCAATTTTGTATAGATTCGCGTCTTCGTGCCAAAATCTGACTAACGATTAATCTGCACAAAATTAACTAGAAAAATTATCTGCACTCGCGGCTGGTGCAACTTGCAACTATGTTTTTTTTTTTTTTATGATAAACAAGTAACTTTTTATCACATTGGAAGAAAAATAAAAATAAATTAATTATGCAAAAAGTTGTTAAAAGTGATAACTTATTAAAGGGGAAATTGTGCAATTTACTTCACTTGATTGGACAAATGTTATTCCGTAATAACATTAAAATGAATGCTAAAAACTTGGGCAAAATATTGATGAACTTAATAACACCAGACTAAAAGTACTCGTAATAAAGGAGAATCAAGACAGGGTAGCAAGCAACCTATTCTCCAGTTAATTGTACAAATTATCTATGGGCACGTCGTCACTAATTGGTTCGTCACAATTGTGTAGGTGTCGTCAGAACGTTTTTTATATTTTATCATCAAAAGCAAAACAAGAATTTCTAGAAATATTTTTCAATAGCTTTTCCTTTAAAAATTATAAAAGAAAACTTTGGGGAAAAAAGAAAAAAGTAAAAAGATTCTCATTACTAGGGAGATTATATTTTATTTGGTATTATACCAATTAAAAGCATCTTAACAAGTTATTATGAAAAATGAAGTGAATTTATAGCCGAACTGAGAAATAAAAAAAAATGGTCGCCCAATAAAAAAGGTAAAAGTTGAGGAGGAAATTATTGTACCAAGAAAATGCTTTCAAGATAATTATGAAAATATGAGAGAACTGTAGAATTTTTGTGTCAAGACCACTTCAGTGCCAAGCGGCACAATTTCAAGCCACCAACACTTGACCAGTTTTGGTTCATTGTCTTGGAATTTGAGTACAGGTGTAAGAGGTAGACGTGTGAAGCTGTCGTCGAAACTTCAACTCGGCTAAGTGTTTCTAAAGTAGAACGAAACAAGAACTAGAAGTGAAACACAGATAATTTTCTCTCAATGTGCTTCTCACAGTTGTAAAATAGCTAATTAGAAGTTTTTAGCAGGTTCTCTTGTTTCGGGAATTGTTACCCTTTTTTTTTTGAAAGAAAAAATTACGCGTGAACCGATTTTCATGAATGAGGAAGTATCATTCGATTCATTTTTTTTTTTTTGCGTTTATTTATGCTACAATCAGCGCGTTGGCGCTATATATAATAATGATAACAGTTACAATGAATAACAGAAGTATACGAGTGGAGAAGTTACACCCAGTGGTAACACTCCAAAATATTAGACTGTTAGTCACTCTCTTCACTTGAGAGGAGATCACGAGACCACATTGTCTCTTAAGGCGTCTTGTTGGGGTTATCAGGAAGAGTTCTTGAAGAAAGATTTTGTGAACTAGAGGATTTATGTGAGATTGCCTTCTGAAGTGGAGTTTTCTGTATCGTGTTTTCAGCGACTTGTGCGACAAAAGGGAATGTTTAAGGTCAGTGTGTATAGTCAGATTGGAGATATAAAAAGGAGCGTGTACAATAGTTCGAAGTATTTTAGATAGAAGAGATTGAATCCTTTGGAGATTGGAGCGTTTGGTTGAACCCCACAGCTCTATTCCATACGTCCAGATGGGTTTCAAAATAGAAGTATAAATCAGTCTTTTGTTGTCCAGAGAGAGTTTTGATCTAACGTCTAAGAGTCTTTTAAGTAGTTGATAGTGTCTGTTTAGTTCTGTTCTTTTAAGTCTAGTGTGGAGGTGATTCAAATATTAAATTTAAACTATTGTATAATTTACTATAAAGAGGCAAATTTTCTTTTTCTATCTTCTAAATATTAATTTTTTTTTTAATCGTAATATTTTTGTCAAACACTGATCGTCAGAAACTGCATGAAAAAGCGACCCGTTGAAAAACACCCCAACTTTGACAATTTTTTTTTCCTCTTTTTCTATAAAAGATAAAATTTCCAAATTTTCTTTAAAATATAGGGCAAATCCTCCATTTATAACTGTAATTTTTTTTGCAACAACACAGATTAAATAGATTTCGAGGAAAATGATTCCAAAAATGGGCAAAAACAGCATTTACAAAAATTGGTCTTCTTCTTGTTACCGTTTTTTGTAAACAACGTAGCTCCTAAACGCGTGAACCGATTTTCATGAATGAGGTGTCATTCGATTCGGAATTTCATGTAGATGTGCCTTTTGGTGGTCTCGACGCTGTACATAGAATGGGAGAGCAGTTTGCCCCCTTTATGTAAGGCCCCTTCTATAATTATTATTACTAATAACTCAGTAAATCTTAGCCTTGAAACTACTAAATTTTAATTCTAAATTTTTATTAACCACTAAATGATGTTTTGTTCAAATGATATAAAAGTGCAATAATTAAATAATAATTATTTAACTGTAATAACCAATATTACAGGAGCCTATTCGCGTGTTAATGATTACTTTTGTTCTTCGATCATTGCATAAATTTTGTGGCAATAAAAACAATAATAACGTAAATAACGAATAAACAAAAGAGAAATAATTGAAAATTACAATTTTTTTACTCTACTCCTCTCTTCAATAAAAATTATTTTTGTTCTTCAATTAACTGTAAATAATTTTCCCATATCAAGGTTTTTTTCGATTAGGTAAGCAAATGGAAAGAGAGCGAACATGCGCATTAACATATTATTGGAAACAATAACTTGGAGTGGGGGAAAAACAGGTGGCTCCAAGTTCAGCCTTGATTTAATATGCAGAACTGATGAATTTTAAAACAATTGATATAGGGTGAAGGGACCAGTAATTGACTGCTTAAGAAAAAAATCGAGTTTAAGATAGAATAACTTCCGTTATTTTGGCTCCAGGTGTAGGTTGTAAAATTGTACCGCTCCAGTAGGATGTATTTTATTTTATTAATATTTTAAAAGCAGTAAATTCGATCTTTATGTCAACCAAAAATGATTTTTTTTGTAAGTATGTCAATGACCCAGTAATTGACATACCGAATTTTCGGTGGAACCAGTGTTTGACATGGAGTGGGACCAGTAATTGACATACAAATATATTCATGAAACGACATAAGGTATGCATTCAAAATCACTTTTAAATCTAAATAAATCACTTAAATCACCTAAATCACTTTTTCAATTGGATTTATAACAAAAATCGGTCTTATTCATAATTAATTACAATCAGTTCTTAAATAGGCAAACCTAAATAATCTAATATTTTTTCATCGTTACTCTTTTTTATGCAGTTTTTGACGATCAACCCTTACACAACTGTCCTACCGGACAGTTTTAATTAAATCTAAACCAAGACAGGTAATTTGAAGAACAGCCCTTTCTTTCAATAGTACCAAGGAGATATTAGCTAACATGCTTGTTAGATCGTACACAATGTCTGTCGGCTCGCTTTTATCTCTTTCTCTCAACCCTTCCGCTCTCTTATCCTTTCAAGTTTCCGCTAAATATTTTGTTACTTAAACCTTTTTTTTTGGGAACGTTTTTGGTTCTCACTTTACCAAACTCTACTTCCGATTAGACTATGTGGTCACATCCTTGTTTTATTCATTCCGCCTATAACGCTGCTACCGATCGCAACTACGCGACTTTGTGTTCGAGTTGTTGGTGCTTTCTAGTGAACCAAATTTCTCCTACGCTTCCCTTCTTTTGGAGCGCTTCGCTAATATTTTCCACAATCTGTGCTGCCGTGTCATTTGCTTCGAAACCAAACTATCTGAATGTAATTCATTCTTACTTTCTGCATCTATTCAGTATTTTATTGTTTATTATTACTGAGTTACCTCTTGGGCACATGTATATTATACATTGTGTGCACGTTCATCGCGTCCCGTCACAGGTTGTAAGCATTCGCACTTATAACAGTAATAAATAAATGAAGCTGTTCGGCGATCACGATTATTCCAGTTTGTTGTTCATACATTGTTGTTCTGTACAGAATAATCATTCTGCATGCCCTCTTGAAATAAGGCGTACATTTGCTAATTCATTAATTTAAACATATTTTGTTGGAAGTTTTACTATTTATTTTGCCGATTTTTATCAATGATTTTATTTTACAATGATTGAATTTTTAATTATAATAAAATTTATCAACCTATCTTACCATTTTCCCAGGAAGTCAATCACTGGTCTCAAACAAAAAAGCTGTAGGACTAGTAATTGACATACATGTCAATTACTGGGCAGATTGCCGTTTCAAGGACCAGTGATTGACAGCCCCATTTTAATCCTCAATGCTTCTTATAATTAAAAAAAAAACTACATAAATGAAATCTACAAGTAATACTAATTATAATAGAACATTGATAACCACACGAATATACGAACAAATAAACGAAAAATAAGAAAAAAGGAAAATTATTTTCTTATCAATCCTCCTTAGCAACGGCTTGTTTTTTCCTTGATTTTGAACTTTTAACACAAATAACCTTCCACTGATACCAAGGAACCTTCCAATAATTAATATTTTTCTGGAACTGCTGCCCAAAGGCTTCTCAATAACGAAATTGAAAGAATCACCACTAAAAACGGCTCATATCCCTTATAATACCAGTTTATTTCTGGTATGTCAATTACTGGTGCCCAGTCAATTACTGGTCCCTTCACCCTAGTTGAAATTGGAGCAGAAAATTTACAAAAATTAGTATGTAGATAATGTCAACTTATTAATTTATTATCAACGTTGGAAGGATTCATTATCATGTTCTTCTACTTAGAATTGGTTGTACCAAATATTAATCAATATCAAAAAGTTACTACAGAAAAAATGTTGACAACTAATCCTGCTAGAAACCACACCAAATCTCTAAGAATGTTTCAAAACCAAAGTGGACAGATGAACCAAACAAACGTACCAATGAATATCTTTAGAATTTTAAGATCATTGTGAATGGCTCGAGACATAGAACGGAAATTGGTTTTAGAATAAATTTTAGAAAGCGCCAAAAAAAATCTTTTTTAAAGTGCAATTTTACTTCAGGTGAACTAATATTTTAGAATAGAATAGAAAAGAAATTTATTATTCTGGGACAATTGTCCCCTAAGAATAAATACAGGTACAGATAGAGGCCTTAATAGTTTGGCCTGTGATTATAGAGAAATTAAATAAATAAGTATTTACAAAAAGTGAAAATAAAAATAACAGCAGAAATTAAGGAAATAAATTAAAACAATTAGAATTTCGGTGGAAGCTGAATAGAAAGGAGATAACTGAATAGACGGGATTTAAAGATGGATAGGGTAGGAGCATGGCGGACAGATGATGGCAAGGAGTTCCAGAGAGAGGTAGCACGTATTAGGAAGGATTTGTCGAAGGATGAGGTACGGTGAGAGGGAATATAGAGATCGGATGAGCGAGATCTGGTATTACGGGAATGTATCGAGGATTTAACCTTAAGGAGTTGAAAAATATAGGAAGGCCTTTGAGAGATTGGATGACTTGAAAAAGGAAAGAAGCCACAAAAATACTGGCGGCGATAGGCAGGAAAAAGCCACTTCAACCCATCGTATCAGTGCGAAATGCGGGAGTCTCTGGAAATGCTGAAAATTAATCTTATGAAGCAGTTCATGAGGCGCTTGCATACTTTCATAATCTAATATAATTCAGGTCTTAGAACCGTACAATATCTAAAATTTGCACTTTAGATATTAGTAACTCAAGTATACCATATAGAACAACTTTGAAGCCTTTTCTTTGAGGAAAAGCGTAAAAAAGTGTAGAATTTAGCTGATTTTATTAAATTTAGAATTTCGCTTAAATATTTAATCCTTATTAATGTTTAGAAATGATAAATCCATACACTGAATTGAAAGTACTCTGTAAGGTAACCAGTTCCTTTCTGCCTTTAATACAAATTTTCGGGTAAAACGTTTAGATTAATAGTTGTAGAATAAGATCAAAGTCCTAATGAATCCCTATGGATTTTTAAGATCGCTAAGAGTAGCGTTAGAGACATAAAACAGAGAATCTGTAATCTGATGAAGTGTAAGCGCAATAAGTACGCGATGTTTAAAGAACATTGTAGGAGTGGTTTTCTAGAACCCCCAAAAATTCTCTTACTGCCATTCTTTCATGTGTAAGAGACAATTTTTCTCATTCTTTTTATTTTATCGATTCTTTTTAAATGGCGGAACGGTCCTGTACCGATTCTTTGCAGCGTACTTAGACAGGTACAAATAAAGGTTTAATGAAGGTTGACGCGTCCAGTGTAACAATTGGTCTTAATTTTTTTAATTAAAAATAAATAAATAAGTAAATTAGGTTTATAATATGCACTATTAGAAATAATAAAGAAATTTAGAATAATAGAACCAAGAAATAAAGTAAGCACAATGTTGAGCGACTGGAACTACTGGCCGGGACAAGAAACTGAGGAATAGTTAGTGTTCAAATGGCCGTGGTTCCTGTTGTTTCCGCCGCGTAGAGTTCCCGCACTAACTAACACTAGCGCACATCAACACAAGCGTACCTCACACCGCGACCAAGCGTCATTTCTCTCCCACATCTGAGAGAAGCGTCAGTTTAAAATACAACAGGATATTCTCAATTCAATCTCCACTCTACCATGTTCATGCAACAGGGAAGAGATGAGTTAGCGAGCTAAAGAGAGATAGAGAGAAATTGGAGCCACACAATACCCACACTTCTGTCGCTATATACACTCACACACCCACACCGCCAACCTTGCCAAAGACAATTGCTAGCATCTCCCTGCCGACTATATACAATACATATATACGAACACGCAACTCATCACTAGGTTTCCCTTCTTGCAATTCTCCCAATATCTCCTCAGACATCAGTACGGAGGGGAAGGGTCAGGCGCCTAGGAAACACAATATCAACCCCAGGGTCAGTCTTATCGTAGCAAATATCTGCCAGTTCGCCTTCATCTAACCCCTTCCTAAATGGACAAAATTATGTAGAAGTAGAAAGTAAAGATCTTTCCAAACTTATTTTTCTCTCACACTTCGTCTTAGGATTCAATCGATAAAATGTTTTAACTGAATCTGTTATTTACAAGGAAATCGAATAAATAATAAGTCGAGAACCACAATTCTTTAAATAATTTTTTATTACAACCGATTTCAGGTTTTTTATTAAACCATCATCAGGTAAAAAACTTGATTATTAATTAGATTGGATGGATTTACATGAAGTAATGTTGCTATACTGATATTGATGTTTATGTTAGGCTTACTCAGCCTTAATAAGGTTATATGGCAGTTTATTAACGGTTTAAACTTTTAATTTCTCTCTCCTTATTAATGGGTGGGAGACGATAAATTAACGTTAATTAGTACAAATCCCTTTCTTTCTAACAAAGAACTTGACGCGCCACAGTATCTGATCGATTGGAGGTGCAAACCGCAAAGGTAAAAAAGTGTGTTCTTGGCACTGGATTCGATTGCCGTACTTAAAAATTTTACTTGTAGGAAACTTCGTTTCAAAGAATGCAGATAACACATCAACCAGTTAAGCGTGTTCGACGTGTTATACTCATTGTGAAAAATATAAATTTGCCATTAACTATAAAAATTCGAAATTTTAATAAAATACAATAAGAATATTATTTGGTGGGATGTTTCCTTTATCTTACCAATAGAACTGCGGTGGGAGCCAGCCAAATGATAAGTGGTTGGTACATGTTTGGTCTCCGCATTAGAGATTGGGAATTACGCACACAAATAAATGCTCTCAACCCTTGTGCAATGCCCGTTTTTCCCTCTAAGATAGAGGTTTAGACCTCAGTATGAGCATGATTTCATTTTGCACAGAATTCAAAGCTCTTTTCTTCCTTGTAAAAGCTATAAAAGTTGCGTCCCTAGTTAACTAGAGCAATGCATACGTGAAGCGGTACAAGATTTTGAAAGAGCACAGAATTGCTCTGTAATCTCAAGCCCGAAGAGTTTGCAGAAAAAGTCGTTTGCAGTGCGACTATTGTAAACTTTTGGTTGTTTTTGCCCTGCGTTCGACGTGTATACATGTCTATTGTTTGATTTTAATTCCGCACACTGTGGGGGATTTTTTAAAAAACTAAATTCCACGCTTAACTGGTTAATATAGTAGCTCTAATTTAACTCTACTTTTCAAATTATATATAAATTATATAAGAGACGAATAAAAGAGTTGGCAACGTTTAAAGTGCTTGCCTCCAATGTAAAAATGTAACATGTAAAAATAAAGCTATCTCGAAGCTAATTTTTTACAAAAATAAAAAAAAAAAGCGATTAGCTAAGAGGTTAGCGTATACTAGATTCCAACACGACGGAAGGCACTCTGTAGAATCTATGGTCCTACACGCTATGAGCCGAATTGGAGAAGTAGGAAAAATCAGGAATTGTACACTCTCTTCACGGATCCTGATATAGTAAATGTAAAAAGCTTGGTAGACTGCGATGGGCAGGACACGTAGCCAGGATGAGTGAAGATGAGATTCCTAAGAAAGTGCTGGAAGGAAACATGCAAGGATCAAGGAGAGTAGGAAGACCCAAGCTGTGCTTAGGGAGGATAGTGTGGCAAAGGATGCTGCATCTATGTTAGGTTTCCGAAATTGGAGGGCGGCTGCGCAGGAAAAGAGACTTGTGGCGGCCAAGACTCTACATGAGTTGTAGAGCCAGTTAAGAAGAAGAAGAAGAAGAAGAAGATTCCAAAACGAAGATCGCAGGCTCAAATCCGGCTGAAAACTGTTAGATTTTCTCTTCCTAGGAGCTTCTTACAGCTCGTTACAGAGAGAACACTGTCCGAAAGCCGGTAGTGCAGTGAAAATAAGCTACGGACGCCAATAACCTCAGATGTTGACTTGCCTTAAATCATAAATCGAAATCGCTCGCAATTATACAAAAAATTTTACTCTCTATAAAGAAAACGAAATTTCTGTTAGGTCGTTACCCTAAAATAGTAGACTAAAAAATGCGAACAAAGTAAAAAATAATTATTTATAAAATGATAGTGCAAAAAATAAATAAAAGAGAAAGCTATATATATTTAGATTGGCCAAGTTAATACCCCCACCACACCTTCAAGATCAGCATTGATGATTGATTAAGTGTCGTTACAAAACAAAAGAATAATGGAGTCATTTAAAGAATGCGGAAAACAAGTTTTACTCTATAGGCCAAACCTGCTGCTGTACAACCTTCTTTTTTTTCTTGTTGGTACATGCAACTGCAAGATATTGGGGTCAAGGCCGGTGGCAAAGTGGTTGTTTTTTTCTTTTCAACTCTTCTACCTGTTTAGCAAGTGTGTATTACCTGAGGGAACGTTCCAATCACGTGCACTTTATTGATCTTTATTTATTAGTTAGCCATTACTGCATTTCATTCTAACTTAATCATTACTGTTCCATTATTGCTGGTGGCTGATTCATAGTTTCAATGGGATGGAAAAAATAACTGCCACTTTCAGTTATAATAGATTTTTATTATGCTGAACTTACATTATGTCTGACCTTTTCACACTCAGTCCATGAACAGACAAGATAGAAGACACACCAACCCTCTAATGATGCAAAATAGTACATTGTAGGGCGCCACGGTAGCCGAGCGGTTAGAGGCGAGACCAGCAAAGCTAATATGTATTGTGGTACTGGGTTCAATTCCTGGGCTTAGGCCTTGGATTTTATTTAATGGTTAATAAAAGAAATTTACAGTAAAGTATGTTTGCTAGTCGCCTCCGTCCACGACATCTAATTGGTAGTACTTTTGCTAGTACATTGTAAATTGAAGATGACCTAGTCCCTAGGTCGAAAGCTCGGCATAATAAAGTTTATAATGACTGAAACTGGCAGTTATTTTTTCATCCTATTGAAACTAGTGGTTTATTATTATTATTATTATTATTATTATTATTATTATTATTATTATTATTATTATTATTATTATTATTATTATTATTATTACACCGCATTTAAAAAAAAAAAGACGTCAAAATTTCAAGCAATCAAGTTTGATTCTTCAAGTATAAATAAAGTGAATCATGGGATGTGATTCATTTTTCATTTCTCTCTAATTGTCTTAAGACTATATAACAAATTGAAAATGTATTTTGGTAGTGTGAGAATAGAAAATTTTAATAAATTTATAAGGTGAAAGGATTATTTCAGTCGGACTGGATTTACACGCTATTCCAGGTTCGAATACAGCTGCCTTGCCTGCTCTTAATTTTTTATCCAGAAGCCTCTTAAAACTTACAGCCTGGTAACAGTAATGTTTGTTACGTCAGAACACTGCCTGGGCACCGACAATGCAGTGAAAAAGGCTACAGGCGCTAATGACTTCTTATGTGGATATCTTAATTTTTTTTTTTTTTTTAATTTATTAGTTAGGTTACACCAGCGCTAGATACACTATAAGTAACAATGACAATAACTGACACCACTACAAACTCACTAATTGAGAGGAGAAGTTACCCAGTAATAACACTACCTAAGTGGTCTCCAGGATTAGCTACTCTCCTCAGTAGAGTGAAAATCGCGAGGCCACTGGCATTTTTAATCGCCTGGGAGGATGATCTGGATGGTGATGAGATGGTAAATGGCGGACAAGAGGATTGTAATGAGGGTGTAAGTTTTGATGAAAACTTTTATAGCGAGTTCCAACAACCTGGACCTACAAACGGAATTTCCAGGTCTGTGTGGATAGTTAGATTTGAAACGTAAAATGGAGCCGTTAACGATAGTGCGGAGAATTTTAGACTGAAGAGATTGAATTCGTTGAAGATTGGAGCGTTTCGTTGAACCCCACAGTTCAATACCGTACGTCCAGGCGGGTATGTCTTAAATTAAAATGAATAATTTGATTAATCAATATTGATTTAAAATCCTGTTCTCTTAGCTACAGAATCCCATTCCTTATTCTCACTAAATATGTCTCTGTAACGTGTACTACCTACGAAGACTCAATTTTTGTAAGCCTTCCAAGTTCTTCAGAAAAGCAGTATATAAAGAATAATTTCTACAAGTTAAGAATAAGTAATCTGCTCTTGAGGTTGTCCAGTTCAAAAAAAGAAAGAAAAAAAGTTAGAATCAATAAGAAAAGATACTCCAAAGAAATAGCTAGAAATGTAATAAGAGAACAGAATGAAACCTTATCTCTTTGCAGCTTTATTCAAGTTAACTATCCAGCAGGCACTTGCACAATGAAGTTGGGAATATTATTTATTCTATAAGAGAGGGAACGTTAAGAATAATGGCCGAAGATAATCATTCTACAATGTCCTGGAATAATACTGCTGAACGTAAACAACGCCGGATTGCCAACCGAACAACCAACAGCGCCCGGATATAAACAGCTACACCCCCCTCCTGAAAGTTCAACAAAGCGGATAATATTCACATTTTAATTTTCCTCTCGTCTGGAGAATTTTGTTTAACATTAAAAAGCATCATTTAAACCTATCTACTTCATTTTTTTTTTAAACTGGATTAATTTTACTGGAACTTTTCACCGCTGATTATTATTGATGGTTTTATTAGGAAATCTATTAGAAACTGCAAGCTCAAGTTTTCTCGTAAATATGAAAAATACAGATCTACCATTTTAATATAGGCTAAAGAGGGCGTGGTGTGACGTACATGGAAGATAGGCGTGGTTCAATAAACTGTTCTCGCTTCTGGTTGGCTCTTCAAACCTACCTTACTTTTCACTGTTCTATTTTTCACTGGGATTGGGCCAATTCTTTATTGTTAATTACTTCTATGAAAAATAAGTTTTTTTTTTTTTTTACTAATTTTTCCACCGTAGGCATTTGTTGAACTATCAAACTATGCAATAAAACATTTTCTTAATAAAAACATAAAAAATGAAAGGTTTTTCTTGCTTAATGTCTTTTTTTGTAAACTAATGTAAGAGAAAACAGAAAATTGGGAATAATGGTTATTTTCTTGGGAAGTAGATAACAGAAAATTGTGGATCTTGTTTCGTGTTCACCTATTGGTTCCCACCATTTTGTATGTTTATTCGCAAAGGCCTGTTATTTAACGATTTTTAAAGATTCAATGATAATTAGTTTGACACCTCCTATTACAATCGATCTAAGTTAAATTGTGAGCTACTCTTATGAATGAAATGTTGGGCACTAGCTGATTTGTGTACCTTTTGTCGTTTAATCAAACGTTATACTCATCTTTTTAAACTATAACTTTGTGTTAAGGAGATTTTTAAAAGTAAAGTAATGCCTATTTTTACAGACAGGCCAATGGGACGGTCCCAGTACCAAATTAGGGACCGTGGAAGGAAGCGACTAGCAAACATACTTTACTACAAAGTTCTCATATTAACCATTAAATAAAATCCAAGGCGTATACAGGGGAATTGATCCTACTAACCAGCAATACATCTTAGTTGTGCGGGTCTAGCTCGGCTCGGTTATGTACAGTTTTTTTTAAGAGGAAAAATTTGCGCTTAAATATGAAATAATACGACTTAATTTCAAGTATACTACTAATTCATTAATGTATGCATTCATCTCAATAAGTAATAGAATTTGAAAATCAAATTTTGCTTTTCTTGTAAATAAAAACATTGATGATTGGCTCTAATAATTCACTTAATTCTTTTTTTTAACTGCTGCCGAGAACACTAACTCAATTTTAAAATTTTTAGTTACTTTTCTCCAAGAAGTAACCTATCTCAAAATGAAGATTGAAATTCTGGGTAGAAAAGTACATATATAAAAACTTGTATACATGTCCAATCTTATTATAGCAAGTTCTTTACTTATAAAGAATTCTGTACCCATTAAGTATTATTTAAGTATTTATCTCCATCGGTACTATTTTTCAGAGAAACAGGGTTAAATGAATTTTCAAAAAACTTAGTCTTTCTTAAATTTAGAACAGCAGAAAACCATTCCAGCAATGACAAGTTCGTGAGAAAGAATACGAAAAACGGTTTGAGCAGAAATAGTGAACGGGTGATATTGGGTGACCCAAAAAGACATAGTTGTAAGTTGAGCTGCCATTATCGTTAAAGGAAAATTAACAAGTATTTTTTTCTGTATGCTTCCTTTTTATTTAAACTTAAGTAAAAATATATTTCTGGGCTAAAATATCAATTTATTCGTCTAACATAATTATGTGAAATATTATAATAAGATCAATTTTTATAATAGTGCAAAGATATTTTCTAGAATATATTTTCATGAGAAAAAGGCTTTAAAGATGCCCTAGAGGAATGAGAAAACCCTTGGTTACAAGGTAACGAACGACAAGGAAGAGGCTGGAGGCTGGTGTAGCACCCAGATTGGGCCTACAAGATCCATCAATCAAGCCAACAGTCTCTAGAGGAATGGGTAATGGTGCAAAGGAAAATCTTGTTCTAGAATGGATTTTTTTCCCCCCCCTTTCTGTTTTTCCATAACAAATATTCTAATGTCAAGACCATTCAAGTTAAAGTAGCCAGAATTTCAAATTGAGCGGAAATCCTGTAATTTTATCAATGAAATATATATTTTTGCTTTTGTTTTAATTTAATTGGTTGATACAAAAGATACTTCTGTAAAGAAGAAAATTGGACACAATCTTATTTTCATGCAGACAGCACTACAAATGCATTTACATGATTTTTGGAGTCTTCACATTATTCTAAAGTACTTTAAATTGCATTTAATTATAATTAAAGAAAGTTTTAATAAATATAAATTAAATGAAAACTAAGAAGATCACTTTTATTGGAATGAAATTGCCAGAGGTGCGTTCGAATGGCGAGAGTACAATGCCAGAGCTTTGCCTCCCACCCATTCAATTCTATTCACCGTGCTCCGTATACCGTATCTCCGCTTCGTAACGAACAAGCCCTCCTGTCCAACCGAACTAGTCATTATATCTCTTTTTTTCTTTTTAACAAGAAATGAAACACTGACAGTTGGCTGCCCTGTCTTGGTTTTGCTCAATACGCCAATGTTTCTTCTTTTTGTTTCAAAATATAAAAATTAGTATTTTTTTTTTTTGTTATTTGGTTTTCTATCATCGTAAATTAAGAGATAAGAAAAACGAATGCTTTTTATTAATCCAGAAGGCGGTCGCGCTGTTGAACTTTATTAAACCTCGTCGACAAAGTCTCTGTAATTCTTTGGCGCAAGAATATCAAATGCTATCCCAGCTGTTCCTACCTTTTGACATACTCGGAAAACAAAAAGCACACCTGGTAGAATAGACACTACTTCACCTTTTTTTGTACGATATACGAGGGTCGTTTGAAAAGTCCGTGCAAAAATAAAAACTACTTAATTCTTTGGGGGAAACCTTTTTTATTTTTCAACATAGTCTCCTTTTAGGCTTATACACTTCGTCCAACGCTGCTCTAGTTTGTTGATCCCTTCCGAATAATAGGATTTGTCCAAGTCTGAAAAATAGCCATTCGTTTCTGCAATCACCTCCTCGTTTGAATAAAATCTTTTTCCCGCCAGCCATTTCTTCATATTGGGGAACAAATAGTAGTCCGAGGGAGCCAAGTCTGGAGAATAGGGGGGATGTGAAACGAGTTGGAACCCTATTTCCATTAATTTTACGACCACAACTGCTGAGGTGTGACCTGGTGCGTTGTCGTGATGGAAAAGGACTTTTTTGTGGGCCAATCGTGGGCGTTTTTCTTGCAGCTCGGTTTTCAAACGGTCCAATTACGATGAATAATATGCACCTGTAATAGTTTTACCCTTTTCCAGATAGTCGATGAGGATTATTCCTGGCGAATCCCAAAAGACAGTCGCCATAAACTTTCCGGCCGAAGGAACGGTCTTCGCCTTTTTTGGCGCAGATTCCCCCTGGGTAACCCATTGTTTAGATTGTTCTTTGGTCTCAGGAGTGTAGTAATGTATCCATGTTTCATCCACAGTGACGAAACGACGCTTAAAGTCCTGTGGATTCTTCTGGAACAGCTGCAAACCGTCCTTGCAACACTTCACACGATTTCGTTTTTGGTCAAGCGTGAGCAATCGCGGCACCCATCTTGCGGATAGCTTTGTCATGTCCAAATGTTGATGCAAAATATTATGTACCCGTTCATTCGAGATGCCCACAGCACTAGCAATCTCACGCACCTTCACTCTTCTGTCATCCATCACCATATCATGGATTTTATCAATGATTTCTGGAGTAGTAACCTCAACAGGGCGTCTAGAACGTTCAGCGTCACTTGTGCCCATATGGCACTCCGAAAATTTTGAAACCACTTATAAACTGTTCTAATCGAAGGTGCAGAGTCACCATAATGTTTATCAAGCTTCTCTTTAGTCTCCTGAGGCGTTTTGCCTTTCATAAAGTAGTGTTTAATCAACACACGAAATTCTTTTTCGTCCATTTTTTGAAAATCACTCGACTTCCTCGATTCAAACGAATGCCAAACACAAAGAAATAGACCGATCTGGCTGAAACTTGGTGTGTGTTCTTCCAAGAGATGCTACTAACTAAACATAACCTCGATACGCGCCAGTGGTGCTATCTCTCTGACTTTGCACGGACTTTTCAAACGACCCTCGTATAACGAAAACATTTCGAGTTATTTTTACCAGAAATAGTCTTAAAAATAGTTTAAATAATCTGCTTGGAGGATTTTGATGGTTGTGTTCCAAATAAAATATGAGGTTTGAGCTTCCTAGAGTGTCGTCACACATCTATATATATCCCTTAAACGCTTATAACCCAAAGATACCAATTACTGAAGCACGCTTGAGCTCGCTTGAAATACAATAACACTCCAAAAACAACCTGGCAAACGAGAAGCATTTGAATATCAAGTAGATACTTACAGGGTTCAACTGTCAGAACTTTTGAAACAGTAAGAGCAAAAGTTTCGAAAAACAAAGTGTTTACACTTACAATAATTTCTAAGAACTATATACTTGGTTGTATAATTATAAGTAAGTGTATATAGAAATGTGTTTAAAGTATGTATGTGGATATGCTGAGTAAATGGCTGTATTTTTCATTTTATTTTATTCTTTGCTTTTTAAGCTCGTTACATCTGAGGTCACTAGTGTCCAGAGCTTATTTTTCAGTGCACTGCCGTTCTTCGGGCACTGTTCTCTGTAAAGAGACCGTTTGCTTTATTATAAGAAGTTTCTAGGAATAAGAAGTCCCTCTTAATTATGACTATGACTAGGTACATTCTCGGTTAAAATAAATCTAGAGCGCAACACGCTAAACGGCTTTACCTTTTTCCGGTTTAGAAAAATTAAGATCGCTAGTTACTTCCAGGGTTCCTGGTCGATACATCCCTAATCGATACATAAAGTTTTGCATACCAAACATAAAAAGAGAGAAAGAGGGATTATTTTCTCAAAAAAATGAACTTCAAAGACCTCAAAAATGAATATTTCTGGCACAAAAAAAAACAAAGAAAATGGACATGACCGCAAAACATCCCTTACCTAATAAGAGAAAATAAAAAATGGGTATACATAATTTGATAATTTCTCGTACATACTTATCCAATAGAAAGAAAAATTAAAATGTATTATATAATATTCCTTGTTATTAAATTTATGAAATAATTGGGTTCTTTCTTTCTCAATAATTATGAGTTTTGTTTTGTTCTATTCCAAATCTATTGTCATTTTTTGTTTCATTTCTACTTAATTTAACAAAAGGCTCTCCCGGCTGACGGATTACCAAGCCAATTAATTTTAATAATGTGTATTATTATTATTATATTCAAGTGTGGCCGAGCGGTTATAACGTCACGACTAAATAGATTATTTCTAAAAGAATCCAACAGGTTATATCGATTCTCTTTAAGTGCCTCAAGATCCTGAGATTGCCAAATATGATGATCTGCACCGATGGAAATCAGTGCGAAAAGCCCTTCTCAATTCTGTCACATGGCATACTAAAACTACTCAATTCCACCAATCTGGAACAGCACAACTTAGGTAGTCGGTATTCAGGCATCTCTAACAAAGATTCCCACCAGTTTAACATCCGCTTAACGTGACGTCTGTCAGCTTCAAGTCTGACATACTCGTATACGAGTCAAGCGTTCATTTAGGCAGGTGTAACAAAACCTTTATAAATCTTAATTGCCCTCTTTCTAGAATATGAGTATAGCTCGTACCCCAAATTCCAGACAAATAAAGAAGCACACTCTCAGAGATAGAATCGTAGAGGATGGGCTTTAATTTTCCAATCATCACTCTTATATGACTTTAGTAGGGACAAAACAGCAGATGTGGCAGAGGCGTTCTTAGCTAGAAAATATTCGCTGGTCTTCAGAAATTCAGCAGAAGAAAAGAACGGAACGCCCAAATAAGTGAACTGGCCACAGTAATCAATATATTGTGATTTATACATCAGTCGCTTGACATTTGAGAAATTTCCGCTTGAATGTTTAATATGAGAATTTTGTACAGTAAAGTACCGTTTGCTAGTCGCCTCCGTCCATGGCACCTAATTTGGTAGTTGGACGCGTAAAGCTCGCCTTAAAAAACAATAGCCTTTATTTATTTTATTCCTTGCGAGTTGTATGATAAAGTGTGAACAAACGAGTGGACAAAGAGTTTTAACTGTAAAACTAGACAAAACTCTAGGAGTGGTCTATTTTACAAAGTAGGAACACCTGTGGGATGGGTAAAAGCAGTGATATAACCTCTCAACGTGTAGAGAGGGAAAACTAGAAGTGAGTTATATTTTACAAAATTAGTAGCAGCATATATATATTCAGCTAGTCTCTACCCCCAGTTGGTTAATAAACTTGCAACTGTACTAGACGACACAGTGACGGCTAGAGAGTGACTAAATGTTGCTGGAAGCGAATGGGTTTTTGAGAATGAGGGAGGTGGGATTGCTAAAAGCATGCGAATTATTATATACAGGATGGACGGGAGAAACTGTGTACAACAACTATTGTAAGGATGAAGACGATGCGCTCTAGCGTTGTTGGGAGAGAAAATTAGGATGAAGGTATGTGACAGAGTTGGTAACAGCCGTTCCTCTAAGGATGAGTTAAAATTTGTGTGTATATATGTGTATATATATATAAACGTAAATACACGTGCGTTGTGCGCATGCCCATTATTTAGTATAATACATAAACACACACAGGCATATACTGTCCATTAAACAGAATGGAGCACACTAATACAACAACCAGCGTATACTATACTTATTATAAACTAGACACATTTAGGTGAACTAAAGACATAATGTCCGCGTGAAGGCGCGTACATGTGTCATGTGTACACTTTTTGTGCACGTGTGTCTGTTGTATGTATCTAGAAACTGTAACAAGTGGGACGACAACAACAAATCATATTAGTTTTTGCCCTAACATTTATTATGTTAGGGAGAAAAAAAATTACCAACGCTCTACTTATCCTAGTAATTTGTTTTTTTAATGATTTAAGGCGCGTCAACATCTAAGGCTATTGGCGCCCGGAGCTTTTTTCAGTGCACTGTCGGCCAACAGTGTTCTGTCATTACAGACAACACTATCCATCACCGGACAGTGAGCTGTAAGAAGCTCCTAGGAAGAGAAAATATAAGGGTTAGCAGCTGGATTCGAATCCGGGACCTCCGCGTGGGAATCCAATAAGCTAACCGCGTAGCTAATCACATCCTTGCTCCATTATTATTACTATTATTTATTTGTTCATATGTTGATTCTTTATGAATTCTTTGGCGAGTTCCTGCTGTTTGTTAAGTTCGAATAATACCGAATCTATAAGTTCACTGTCTGGTGATCGACAGTGTAGTCTATAACGAGAAGCTGGCAATGCATTGAAAAATATCTCCGGGCACCAATAACCTCAGATGTTGAAGCGCCTTAAAAGAAACAAAGGAAGTTTACTTTATTTTATCGATTAAATAGTTTCGATTTCTACTTTTTCTTTTTAGTGGGTTGGTGAAGCAATATTAGAAATTATCACATCGATTTTTGAAAATCATTTCTGACGTAAATAAAGTATTTTGCAAGAAATTTGCGCAGTCTACCTTAGAACTATGAAATTTCATGAATTTAAGATCGAAATTTCGGAATAAATTGAAAAAAATAAAATAAATTGAAAATTGATCAGAATTAATGGAAAATTAAAAGTGGTAGAAAACAAAATACTGAAAGTACAATTCGTGAAATCAGAAACGATAAGTTAAGCTGAAAGGCTCTCAGTCTATTTACAAACGTTCGAGTGGGCAAGAACAGTGTTAGAACGGCGGCATGGTGGAGACTCATCATCAGATGATGCTGTCATCTACCCTCTCCTATCATCTGTTCCATTTAACGGGCACTAGTTAGTCACCTATTGTCCTTGTTAACGTTCATTATTGGAGCGACAAGCTAAATCGCCATGTCAAATAGAAAACTCTGTACCCGAACTAACTAACTAC
Organism: Rhodnius prolixus; assembly: GCF_049639745.1. NCBI lineage: Eukaryota > Metazoa > Arthropoda > Insecta > Hemiptera > Reduviidae > Rhodnius > Rhodnius prolixus. The sequence goes on along the minus strand of NW_027411634.1, from coordinate 9,826,785 downwards.
TACGCACTCTATATATAATATATGTATCAACGGGGAATGTTCAATTACAAATAATAAATTTGATGTACCGTTTATGTAAAATGCTTTCGCTCTGTTTCACTCATTTACAGTCTCTTTCATTGATTTACAGCTGTTAGAATATGATTATTTTATTAATTACACAACAGGACCCAATACTGTCACCGCGTTGTAGTCGAAATAGCATCAGGATATTGCACGGGAACATTTCGGGAAGTTACCCCAACCTTTTGGTCGTATTTGGGATCCCTTTTCAAGTCCATTTTTTTGTTTTATTGTAAGCTCCCCCTTATCTCTTAAACGGATATTCTCATCTTAGTACATGACAGCTACGGGGAGCGGAAGAAGTACACTTGGTTCCGTTGTCTACACAATATACACATCGGCTATATACCTACACATCCAAACATACGAATCTGTTTATATGCAGCGCTATTAACGACAAAAACAGACCTAAAAGACAGTTCCTCTCAAATTACAAACACACTTCGACCTAATAGAACCTTTTTTTTTTTTTTTTTAATCATTTATTTAGTTACAATCAACGCATTTTGCGTTATAAGCAACAAGGGTAACAATAAACAATATTCAGACATATCAGAGTGGAGAAGTTACCCAGCGGTAACACTCCAATAACATTCTACATTCTACTGGCTCTCTTCATCAAAGATGAGATCGTGAGGCCACAAGCTTTTAAGACGTCTGGAAGTATTGTCTAGAAATGTTCTTGAAGATAGATGTTCTATCGTACAAGGGGATTGTGATGTATTTGAATGTTAAGATGGAATTTTCTGTATCGTATTTTCAGCAACTTGTGTGACGAAAGGAATGTTCAAGTCTGTGTGAAGGGTTTGATTGGTGACGTAGAAAGGAGCGTTTACTATAGAGCGAAGAATTTTAAACTGCAAAGACTGGATCCTTTGCAGATTTGAGCGTTTGGTTGAACCTCTACAGTTCGAGGCCATAAGCCCAGACTGGCTTAAATATACTTACATACTTATACGAGGGTCGTTTGAAAAGTCCGTGCAAAGTCAGAGAGATAGCACCACTGGCGCGTATCGAGGTTATGTTTAGTTAGTAGCATCTCTTGGAAGAACACACACCAAGTTTCAGCCAGATCGGTCTATTTCTTTGTGTTTGGCATTCGTTTGAATCGAGGAAGTCGAGTGATTTTCAAAAAATGGACGAAAAAGAATTTCGTGTGTTGATTAAACACTACTTTATGAAAGGCAAAACGCCTCAGGAGACTAAAGAGAAGCTTGATAAACATTATGGTGACTCTGCACCTTCGATTAGAACAGTTTATAAGTGGTTTCAAAATTTTCGGAGTGGCCATATGGGCACAAGTGACGCTGAACGTTCTGGACGCCCTGTTGAGGTTACTACTCCAGAAATCATTGATAAAATCCATGATATGGTGATGGATGACAGAAGAGTGAAGGTGCGTGAGATTGCTAGTGCTGTGGGCATCTCGAATGAACGGGTACATAATATTTTGCATCAACATTTGGACATGACAAAGCTATCCGCAAGATGGGTGCCGCGATTGCTCACGCTTGACCAAAAACGAAATCGTGTGAAGTGTTGCAAGGACGGTTTGCAGCTGTTCCAGAAGAATCCGCAGGACTTTAAGCGTCGTTTCGTCACTGTGGATGAAACATGGATACATCACTACACTCCTGGGACCAAAGAACAATCTAAACAATGGGTTACCAAGGGGGAATCTGCGCCAAAAAAGGCGAAGACCGTATCTTCGGCCGGAAAGATTATGGCGACTGTCTTTTGGGATTCGCAAGGAATAATCCTCATCGACTATCTGGAAAAGGGTAAAACTATTACAGGTGCATATTATTCATCGTTAATGGACCGTTTAAAAACCGAGCTGCAAGAAAAACGCCCACGATTGGCCCACAAAAAAGTCCTTTTCCATCACGACAACGCACCAGCTCACAGCTCAGCAGTTGTGGTCGCAAAATTAATGGAAATAGGGTTCCAACTCGTTTCGCATCCCCCCTATTCTCCAGACTTGGCTCCCTCGGACTACTATTTGTTCCCCAATATGAAGAAATGGCTGGCGGGAATAAGATTTTATTCAAACGAGGAGGTGATTGCATAAACGAATGGCTATTTTTCAGACTTGGACAAATCCTATTATTCGGAAGGGATCAACAAACTAGAGCAGCGTTGGACGAAGTGTATAAGCCTAAAAGGAGGCTATGTTGAAAAATAAAAAAGGTTTACCCCAAAAAATTAAGTAGTTTTTATTTTTGCACGGACTTTTCAAACGACCCTCGTATACTATAAGTATTTTGTTGTCCAGCGTGAGTTTTGATCTGTTGTCGAGTAGTCTTTTCAATTGTCGGAAGCGCAAGTTCTCTTAAGTCGAGTATGAGTGTTCCATGTTAGTCTTCTGTCAAGGTAAAGCCCAACAAGGTAGCGGACTACGTTGGATACTGGTAAAAGAATTATTGTAAAAGACAGGAGGAAGAGTGATGTGTCGAAGAGTGAAAGTAATGTTTCGAGATTTTGTTTAGTTTGAAAGCCCATTTTTTTGAACCATTTTTCTAAGGAGGTGAGTTGAGACTGAAGGACCTTAGATAGAAAAATAAGAAAATCCCAAAATTAGCTTAACCAGTCCATCTAAATTGAGTATTATAGTCGGTGGTTGGTAGCTAATACTTTTCTTTTAACCTAGAAAAGTTAAAATGATAATAAACTTGGCTGTAAATAGTGTTAACTTAATTCCTACTAAAATTAAGAGGGCTAATTTATGGTTGATTATAGTAAAATCATTCAAAGATTTTTAATCGTAATCATAATGACCGAGCAAGAGTTAGGTGTCTTGATCTATTAAAAATATAGCGCAATAATTATTAAATAAAATAAATTTGGATAACGAAATGAAACTTAGAGTGAAGCCTGGGTATTGAGAGTGAAGTCCGATAAGAACTTGGGATACTTGACGAAGTTTAATATGAATATTTTTCTTTTAAATTGGGAATGCACAAAATTTCTACTTTGGTTCCCTTAAATTTCAAAATTTGGGGGAAATGTTCACAACCTTGGAGGTCATATACCAGATACCAAATATCCAACGTTATCTTATGTGAGTGCAATATACTCAGTCTTTTCTAGCCGTCTTTTCTTGTAATGTACTCTATCTTCCGCTGAGCGCTACTTTAGTCTGTCTCAAATTTAGTAGCATTTGGCCCATAAAGAGAAGAGATTTTATGCTTTCTAAATCTCTTTCTAATCCGGAATTAAGTTTACTAGATAAACCACAAATTTTTCTCCAAAAAAATCAAACCCCTAAAGTAATCTCATTTCACGTACATCAAGTTCAAGTCTGTTTTTACAAGTAGCAAGGTCCATCCGCCTTTCTTTTGAGCAGTAAGAGGGCTCCTACGATGGGGAAATCTAAGATTAGACAGCTGACTGGTAACCGGAATTTCACAGCAGATATGCTGATAAGTTCTTGTTTGGCCTGTGTTTACGCTAAAACCAGAATAGACGTTGACTATCCAAAAGATCCCCGTTGTGTGGGAGTTAGTGTATTGGCGTCGCCAAGATCCTATAAAAAGTGGCTAGCCTATTTCCTCTCGGTGGGTTAGTAAAACTTTATCTTGATTTTTTTTATTTATTTATTTTACTTTGGCGCATCTATTGTTCTATTACAAAAAATAAGTGGTGACTCACGCATGAATCATGCACAAACATACCTTTGTAATTTACAGACAGATCGTTCAAATTCTAATAGTACAATCTTTAATTTAACTACACACAGCTAAAATTTAAGTGAATGAAATCATTATTATAGTCGAACAGTTTAGGATAGTACTTTGTAAGAGCTTTAGAACATTACAAGCAAAGGTCTTTTATATGCTTCAAATATTAGTAAAACTGACGCCCAGAAATAAATTCTGTTAAGTCTACTTATGAAAGTAATTAAACAAAGTTTATGATAAGGTACTATCTAAACATCAAAATATGTAGGTAGTTAGCCTTACTTAATACTTAGCCTATTTCCGTCGAAATGGCTAATTGTCCCTTACAGTAAAAAGTGGATTTTCTTCAAATTAATTTGATTTTAATTGGTCGTTAAATTTACCTTTCCCATACTAGACTTAAAAAACAGAACTAAACAGATGCTATCGACTATTGACTCTTAGATGATAGACCTAAACTCTCTCTGGACAATTAAAGACTAATTTATAATTCTATTTTGAAACCCATCTGGGCGTATGGAATAGTGCTGTGGGGTTCAACCTAACGCTCCAATCTCCAAGGGATTCAATCTCTTCAATGTAAAATACTTCGAACTAAACGCACCATTTTATGTCTCCAACCTGACTATACACACTGACCTCAACATTCCTTTTATCACACAAGTCGCTGAAAACACGATACAGAAAACTCCACTTCAGCCTGCAATCTCATATAAATCCTCTAGCTCACAAAATCTTTCTTCTAGAACTCTTCCTGACAACCCGACAAGATGCGTTAAGAGACAGTGGCCTCGTGATCTCCTCTCAAGTGAAGAGAGTGACTAATAGCCTAATGTTTTGGGAGTGTTACCACTGCGGTAACTTCTCCACTCGTTTGTATCTACCATTCACTTCTATCATTGTTACTTATAGCGCCATAGCGCTGATTGCAGCACAGATAAGCGCAAATTAATAAAAAATTCACCTTTATTAACTCATAAAAAAAGAATGCACTTTATTATTCTACAATCAGAATAGTTGGCAGAGTGACGACAATGAAATAGAATGCATGAGGAAGTGATAGTTGCATACGTTAATTAACCCAACTTATTGCTACATATCAAGACCCATTTCGTCATCCTTAACTCATATCTTAGAGACCGGAAAAGGTTTATAGTGCCAATAAGCTCAGGTGATGACGCTTTTTACCGCTCGGGCAGCTTCCGATGACCGTATTGCCGCAAGGAAAACGTATAGGAATGTTTAGAACTACTTAGACTATGCACTACGTAGAACTATTTAGACTTAGAAGCTCGCCACTAAGTATTAATTAGATGAGAATCATTGATGTAATGATCACTGAACCCAATGAGAGCTTTCTTTCTGGTAACCCCTAACCGAAAATATAAATTTTAACTTTACGTTATTTCTTTATTTTGTACTGCGGTGGTTGCATGTTCCCATACAAAATTTTTAAAACCCACTTTTTCGAACACAGAGGCTCCTCAATGCAGGCAATTTCCGCTGAAATTTCAAAATTGAAAATCTGCTCGATTACTAGGAGGAAGTAAAAACTGGAAAAAAAGTTCACTGATAATACTCGTAATAGAAAACAAGAATCGATTACCATAAATGTACTTGAATGTAGTATGTGCACATTTGTGCATTCCTGTTTCTTAAGGACCTCTCAACATCCGCACCCCCTGTCACCGGGCTATCCTTCTTGGACTCAGAAGAAGAGAGGTTCAGTTATGTAAATAGTCGGGAGAGTGCCCACATAGCCCCAAACTACGAGGGTAACACCTTGTGAATGATATTTGGATTTTAGATTTACCTCTTTACCATTCTTACAGAACTTTCACATGCTACCAAAATGACTCTCGACATTACCAAGGAGTGAGATGATGCTTGGATATGTTCACTTACCTGTAACAGAAAGAAAAAAACATTAGTTAAATCTACTTTTTTCTTTTAATTATAAAATCAAGTTTAACAACCAACAAATAAAATAGCTTTCATCTGTGTTTCATATTTACAATCCCCAAAAAAAGCAAATTTGTAGCCACACAATCAAGTGAAGACTACCTCTTTCTAAAATAGGTTATGTTCAAGTACAAATGAAATTTTTTGACGAAGCTAGGATAAACTTCTGGAGAACGGTGAAGTTTACTTACAACGTTGTAAATCAAAGCGAAATAAAGTTAAGACCAAACCTCTGTCATAATTTTTTTTGCATCTTCATTTTAATGCCCAGCTTCCGACCGAGTGACCTGACATCTTCATAGTTAACAACAATTAAAATAAAACATTTTCGATAAAATCTCAGAAAACTAAAAGAAAATCAATTCGGTAGATGGGAACATCAAATTGGAAGGTGTTAATTGCAATTTAAAGTTGCACCAATAAGTACCTTGGTAGCCCCTTAAATGAAAAATCAAATTTATTTTTCAATTCCCAGAGCAGATCTATTTCTACAAGTTAATAGCGTCATCAAGAGTGACGTAGAAGAGTTATAATTAACTTTCCCCAATTTCAAGTATTCATTTGCTGACCTACATCGTCGAGAGATGACGTAGCCAGAGTCAGCCACTTCATTGGGATTTCTGGAATGAATAAAAAGAAGAAAGAGGAGCTGAAGATTGTGCAATTGTGTTGTACGTGAACACTAATGGGAGGTCAAATAAATGGAGTTATAGTTGATATTTTATTTTATTTTTTAAAATATCCCTTTATTGAAATTCACACCTGTACCGACAGGGTACAATAAGTAAATGAGATATAAGCAAATAACGTGGCAGACGTGAATGACGGTCATCCAGTGATGGCCGCCATTATTCACCCAGTTGGTCCCGGGGCCAACGGCGCCTCAGCCGTTTTCGAGGTTTAGAGGGTAACGTAGTTGAAGACAAGTTTGCAGCTAAAGGGTGGGGATGAAATGAGAGTTCTTGGTGAAAATTGTAAATATCGGATTTTGGCAAGTTCGGAAATGAGTGGAATTCGGAGATCTGTATGTACGAGTATGTATGTTGTATTGAGTGGTTGCTGACATAGAATGGAGCGTCTAGGCGGCGGAGTATTTTGGATTGGAGTGTTTGCAGTCTACTGATGTTGGATTTTTTAGCTGTTCCGTAAATTTCGAGTCCGTAAGTCCATATTGGTGTGAGAAGAGCTGTATAGAGTCGTCGTTTGTTCTGAAGTGAGAGTTTTGAGCGTTTGTCGAGTAGTCTGGCTAGAAGTTTGTATCGTTTGTTTAGTTCGGTACGTTTAAGTCACGTATGGGGGTTCCAGGTAAGTCTCTTGTCTAGGTATATTCCAAGGTACCGCACATGGTCGGCTGGTGGGATAGGTGTATGATGTAAGAAGACAGGTGGTGGAGTTTGTCGTTTGAGTGTGAAGACTATGTATTTAGACTTAGTTGGGTTAATTTTTATACGCCAGTTTTCTAACCAAGGTTCTATTGAGTGAAGGTGGGACTGTAGTGAGCGTACTGCGAGGATAGGGTCAGAGTGTGTGGAGAGAATGGCAGTGTCGTCAGCGAAGGTGTAAATAGAGGTATTAAGGTTAGAAGGTAAGTCGGTAGTGTAGATTGTGTAAAGAAGAGGAGCTAAGACACTTCCCTGTGATACACCAGCAAGGACAGGATAGTTGGAAGAGTGAGTAATTTATTTAAAGTAATAATTTCATCGTAAAAATTATACGTTAAACTTATGCAAGGGTTTAAACCTCCACAATCAATCGAAAAATAGTTGAAGTCGAATTTTCTACACCAAACTGATTAAATCAAACCTCTGATACTGGATGAAAGTTTAAAGCCGGTCAAGGATCGTCTGAGCAAGGATAACATTTTTGAGTAAAAAATCTTTACTGTCCATTGCGAAGATCTACGTCAGTGGTTTGTCAATTACAGAGTTCCAAGATATCTACTGTATCTGCATCAGAGGAGTACAGTCTTCGATAGAGACTAATGGGTTGATGGTTATAAAAGTGAACGTTATGTTTTGAATTTGTTTTTTTTTTTAGTTATTGTGTTCAAAAACTCATAGAAACTCTTACAGGAGTAAGAGAAATTTAATACCACCTTACGCTTCCATTTTACAATAGATTAACTTCTATCTCTTTCAATAACATTTTCCGAGATAAAATTGTTCAGTTCAAGAGAAAGAGAGGGAGGAAACTCCGGATTTTCCAACAACAAAGAAAGCACAGATCGTTATGTTGAGTGCTCCACGTCATCCAAAAGAACTTCCAAAGAATTTTGTTAGAGCCTAATGCTCTCACTTGAAAAGGATTTACAATAAATATGCCTGTCAAACGTGAGCTCCTTTCGCACAAATCATAAATAGCTTACATGTAATCCTGATAGTTATGTACCAGAGAAACATTAGCTGGTAGACATGTGCATGATATCCCCCATATTAATGTCAAATCATCGTTAGAAGAATATTTTTATAAAAAAAATAAATAAATAAGAAAAATACAAATTGTGTAAAATATTTATGCATTGCTTTACAAATTTTCTTAGATAACTTTTCTTTCGCAACAACTCCATCTTGTCTGAATAAAGCACAGCCTCCTCAAATAATATATATATATATACAAGAAAAGAAGTACCATTGAAGGACAAGTTTATTTCTCGTTAGATTTCTCTTTTCCACCGATTCCTTTTTCCTCTATTTCTTTTGAGAAAAAAAAGTGCACCAACTTCGCTGAAAGTTTTCTAACAAGGGTATACTTTACTTAAATGGAATAAGACTTTTAAGTTGATATTATTTTGAGCAAAGAAAATCAAATAAAAACACTGAAAGCTTAATTCAATACATGAAAAAAAAGAAAAAGTTTTGAAAAATCGTACAATAATATGACAATTATTCAACGAAAATTAGTGACTAAAGTCGAACTTTTAATATCTAGGATGCAAGCTAAAGTTTCTTTATTCAGGTTATAAATGCAGTGATTTCATTTTAATGAAGGCGTTTCAAGATTAATGGCTATCAGAGTATTTTTTTTTTTATTGCTCTGCCGATATCCGGACACTGTTCCTTCATTATAAAGAACACAGTTCGACTATGAACTTTCTAAGATCCTTCTAAGAAGAGACACGAGCTCGAAGTATCCACGTTAGAGTCCAATGCACTAACTACTTACTTGGCGAGAAGTACCGCTATTCACTAAAGTGGTTATGAAGCATTAGTAAGTGGGAGATCCCCAATTCGAATACCACGTGTAGCTACTTTTTTATTCCTTAGAAAAAATATTAATTGTTAAATATGTGGGCTTCCGTCCACGACGACTAATAGACGTTAAGCTCCGTCTAAAAAAGTAGGCGATTACTTTACCTTTTTCGTACCGCTACTTCTCCATCAACTTAAGAAGTTTCTCCCTCCTGGCCTAAGTTTTGTCCCGAAGTGGATTAGAATTTAGAGCAGATAGATCACTAATCAGGGATCCTCTCTCAGTAATTTTGGGCTTATGTGTTTGGCAGGACGTTTGGCGCCTCAGAGGGATGGATACCACTCTCTTGGGTTCCTTCTAAGCTGGAGGAAGTCAAGATAAGTGCTTCGACTCGCTTCTCCTGATAAAGGTGCACGGCATAACCTTTTTTTTATTGTCCCTACTGGTAATTGGTAGAGTGTCTCTGGCTAAACCAAGTGCTAATGCCGAATTAATCTGGTATAGTCAGATTTTAGAGCATGATAGGTTAGTAAACAACTTTACAGGATCTTCAGATATTGGTGAGTGCAGGCCTTGTGTTACTAAAACCCTGTCAGGTTGCATTACTTCCGCTAAAATGAGGATAACACAAGGGATAATCGCAGACTGCACTGATGAGAGAGACCCTAGACATTATCTCTTCTTAGAACTGTAAGTGTCACTACTCAATAGGTTCTTTTCCATACAGGGTAGGATACATTTACCTGAACTCCCAACAGATTGTGCCAGGAAAAGGTGGAAATGGTCTCCATACTTTATAGCAATACAATCTTTTAGGCTGCGGATTACACCCAACATATTAATTGATCCCTGATAATGCATGAATATAAGAAACCAGTACAAAATATTTTTAAAAAGCTTGCAGGCAACGACGATAAACTCGAAAGATATTAACAAGCGGACCTAGTTATTATATCTTCATCAATCAAAGAATGGCATCCGCTTCTAATAAATTTAGAAAAAAACATCAAGGGGCGACCTGATTTAGCAAAATTGTAAAATCAAGGCTTTAATTGAAAATAAAATTAAAAATAACTGTCAGCTAGGCAATGATTAACCCGTTCACTATAGATTCTCCAAATAGTTTTAACTAAAGCATGAGCCAAAAGAAAAACAGCAAAAAAAACTTTGCCAGGATTAATCACTTCCACCCTGAATGGTCGCCTCTCCTAACCCAGCAGAACATCCTGCCGCCGACCATCAATGGAATAACATCCTTCACTCAGGTTATTTAAATATACGATAGACAGCACACCTGTACAACTTGTCTAAGGAGATCCAATCTCCTTTTTTTTTTTCATCTTATTTAAAAGTTCTATTTACTGTAACTTCTGTCGGTAGATTTTAAATTAAAAGAGGCAATCTGGAGTAACCGAAATAAAGTAAAGTGAATTGCCTATTTTTTCAGACGGGCTTTACGTCCAACTACCAATTAGGTGTCGTGGACGGAGGCGACTAGCAAACATACTTTACTGTAAATTTCTTTTATCAACTATTAAATAAATTCCAAGACCTAGACCGGGAATCGTACCCAGTACCACAATAAATATTAGCTTTGCAGGTTTCGCTTCTAACCGCTCGACTACCGTGGCGCCTTAAATCTGAAATAGTGACTATTATTAAAGACATATTTACAAACAGAGAAAGGGAAAAGATACACTTTTTGAGATATTTTTTTTGTAAAGATTCAACTTTCTAAAAACCCCTTTACCGGATTCAGGAATTCTTAAAAATGGATATTTCTGGTGAGTACTCAAATTTTGAAAAAAAAATTAAGATCTCTATATTCTCTTCAAATGGTAAGAGAAAATAAAACGAACACTTCCATATTACCACCAACATGAGTATACTCGTATATGAAGAAAACTGTTTCTCTCAGGCAGTTCATTCCTTCTCAGGAAGAAAATTAGAGAGAAAGAGGTTTTCCTTGGCAGATGGAAAACCCTTTGCTAGTGAGTGCCTCTAAGTACTCTTCTAAATCCAAACTGCTAATTAAATTACTCTTCCCAAGAAACAATTTATTCATTCCATTCAGCAGTCTTATTTATCCACTCTCCATTTTACCTTCTCACAATTTAAGCTTAAATTTTATTTATTTAGGGATAAGAAGTCAGTAAATTCTATGCTTTCAGCAGGACATTATATGAATTCAACAATTTTTTCTCGTCTCCAATTTCACAGGAGGCAAATTTGCCAAGCTCTTCCCAAAATTGTTAAAATTTAAGTAATCTAAACGAAGACAAAAATTCGCACAGACTTTTTTTTTGCCGAAACACCGACTAATTGGATAACTGTTCTATTATTAACAACCACGTGAATCTGGAAGGCACCATTCTTGCTCAGGAGCCGGGAGCAGAAAGCATAATGAAGCTAACTGCACGCTCTTCTTATTTAAAGCCTTCATCCTGGAGCTAGACTAAGCATTCCTTCATCAGATTCCTAAGACTAATTAGCCAGACAGGACTGGAAGAAGTGCTCTAATAGTGGGTGTCTTAACAAAACCCTCCAGTTCATGGGCTGAGAGGCCAAACCCCTACGAAATCAATCTATCTATCACTAATGAAGTGTGCCTTACACCTCACTAATCGTTAGTATTTGTACTCTTGGGGAGGCGAGAATCGCTCATGCGTAGAACAAGTCCAAACCACAATAGTCTTCTTTCGTCTATCCTATATCCAGGATGGTTCTATCTATATAGACGGCTTCCCTTATAACCGTATTTGGGACTCTATAGACGACTGTTTTCCTTAAGCATCTCATCCAGAATCCCATTTCTGTCAAATCAAGGATATTTCCCTCTATTGATGCCAATGTCCACACCTCGAATCCAAACTGTATTGAGACTTTCTACGAAGGAAGTGTAGATTTTGTGCTTTGTGGGAATGCTCAGAGCGCGGTTCCACGGAATGAAGCATCCGCGTAGCTGCTCTTCCCTTTATCATCCTTTATCCTTTATGTCCTCGGTACATCTACCATCTTTGCTCGGAAAGGATCCAAGGTACTAGGTCACTAGAGCTACCCTTAATGTTCTCGCTGCCGTCTAACACCGAACTAGTTAAGTAATTACCACAATTAGATTTGCAAAAATCAAAACTATTTTTTTTTCTTTTTAAATTAATATTTCCCGGTCAGCAGGCTGAGGATTAATTATAATACTATAGTTTGCGATAGGCAAGAGTGCAATGGTAAGCTAGCAACAACTAAATTATTCACAGCAAGAACATACGCCTGAGACAGCATTTTAATAAATAGTACCATAGCAACAAAAATTGCGAAAAAGCAGATGAAAACTATTTGAGAAATTTATCATCCCCCCTTATTTGCATGCAAACTGCAGAGCATGCAGTTAGCAGGGCAATACAGAGAGAGAGAATAACAGTTATATGGTAGATATCTAGCGAACGGCGAGGCTATTTCCAGTCTTACTAATTGCCTAGGCTTCGTTCTGCCTTTCTCCTCTCTTCCATCACTATCTCTCTCTTGTTATTCCTAATATTGCGCGCACCGTATTCCAAGGGAATCCCGCTATATATATACTGGGGTGAGGGAAGTGAAGAGAATGTTTGCACAAGGTAATTGGCCTAGGGCATACTAAGGTGATGAGACAAGGGCCTTTCTCCTTCTCTATTCTCTGGAGTACACGAAGAGCTATGCGCAGCGAAAGGAGAAGAAGAAGTCCGTAAAGGGCGGATTTAAGGGCATATTTAACTTCCTTCCGCCACTCTTAACCATTTCAACATCTACATTACTCTCTCAATCACCCCCGTTCGATCCCACCCTCTACACCAGCAGCAGCTAAAGTCTTCGGGCCTACGCTCTCTCTCTTCAACGTTTTACGCAGAATAAAACCGCACTACAAGCACCAACTTACTTTATATGCAGCCTAAATAAGGCGGCACGGAACATTCCCCCTTGCGTTTCCAAATAAAACCAACCTTCTGGAAATTTACAGTACTATCCTACTTAAGCCTATCTTGTCTTACAAGAACATCCGACAAGGTTTTATCACAAATTTAATCAAATAGGTAGATGTTTGCTGTAGCTAGGTTCTCGATCAAGGACTAGAATTAAAGCTACAAAGATGAATCCATTTCTTCCCTCCAGTTCTCTTAGGCATTTTAAGGAAATAACTTTTAAAAAAAATCTGCACGGCTGCCTCAATTAGACAGGTAACCATTTTATATCTAGAATTTAAGCTTTATTAAAGTTTTCGATCAACGTAAGTTTGTGAGATTTTTCATCTGAGATTCCAGACTCTCACCTTAATTGAGAACCTGACTTATCTCAAACTGTTCAGAGGATTTTGTACAACCATGTGGACATTAACCACCCTACTGTTGTGAATGTTTTAATGTGAATTGAAAAGCAAAAATCTAGAAAATTAGAGGCCTCAATGACTTAAATGTCAGGCAATAATTGTCCAGTTTAGAGGTTAGCTCTACACTGCGTTTGCGCCAAAAAAAAGAAACCCCTGTTTCAAATGTTAAAATTCAACTTTACTGCACTGAAAAAATTTGCTAAAAAGCTTTTTCAAACACAGAGGATGTCCTCATACTACGAGTAAAAAATTAAAAATTAAATGTATGAATTTAGTATTATTTGAGTACGAATTATCTGTGAATCCTTCAACACTCCTAGCGCAATATCGAGTCCAATGTAAATGTCAGTTTTTGTTCGCAAGAACTAATGCTAGCCTAACTAAGTTTTAATACAATTTCCTAAGGACTGAAAAACTGCTAGTTCAAACTAAAAAATTCTGGAAATCGCATAAAAATGTTGATGGTATTGTAAATATCTAGTGCTTGTTTTTCTGTTTTAATTTCTGTCAACATCTGAGGTCATTAGCGCCCGGAGTCACTGTCAGCCTTTGGTCAATGCTCGCTGTCCATGATGACCTGTGAGAATCGTGACGCCACACATCAACAGTCAAGCCGGCAGGACTCGCCGTGCTCATATATCTGGAGCGTATGTCCAGGATAGCGCTGGAACGCTCCGAGATGGTAATGTGGATGGTAGCGATGGAGGGTAATGTGGAGATTTAGTTGCCTAGCAACAAATACAGAGTTGCTACCTTTTTTTATTTAATTATTCTCAGTGGTACAAAAAAACTTTTGTGAGATAAAGATAAAAAAAATAATGATTTTTCGGTCAATCATCGACTTTTGACATCTTTAATACGAGGGTCGTTTGAAAAGTCTGTGCAAAAATAAAAACTACTTAATTTTTTGGGATAAACCTTTTTTATTTTTCAACATAGTCTCCTTTTAGGCTTATACACTTCGTCCAACGCTGCTCTAGTTTGTTGATCCCTTCCGAATAATAGGATTTGTCCAAGTCTGAAAAATAGCCATTCGTTTCTGCAATCACCTCCTCGTTTGAATAAAATCTTTTTCCCGCCAGCCATTTCTTCATATTAGGGAACAAATAGTAGTCCGAGGGAGCCAAGTCTGGAGAATAGGGAGGATGTGAAACGAGTTGGAACCCTATTTCCATTAATTTTCCAAACACAACTGCTGAGGTGTGACCTGGTGCGTTGTCGTGATGGAAAAGGACTTTTTTGTGGGCCAATCGTGGGCGTTTTTCTTGCAGCTCGGTTTTCAAACGGTCCAATAACGATGAATAATATGCACCTGTAATAGTTTTACCCTTTTCCAGATAGTCGATGAGGATTATTCCTTGCGAATCCCAAAAGACAGTCGCCATAATCTTTCCGGCCGAAGGAACGGTCTTCGCCTTTTTTGGCGCAGATTCCCCCTTGGTAACCCATTGTTTAGATTGTTCTTTGGTCTCAGGAGTGTAGTGATGTATCCATGTTTCATCCACAGTGACGAAACGACGCTTAAAGTCCTGCGGATTCTTCTGGAACATCTGCAAACCGTCCTTGCAACACTTCACACGATTTCGTTTTTGGTCAAGCGTGAGCAATCGCGGCACCCATCTTGCGGATAGCTTTGTCATGTCCAAATGTTGATGCAAAATATTATGTACCCGTTCATTCGAGATGCCCACAGCACTAGCAATCTCACGCACCTTCACTCTTCTGTCATCCATCACCATATCATGGATTTTATCAATGATTTCTGGAGTAGTAACCTCAACAGGGCGTCCAGAACGTTCAGCGTCACTTGTGCCCATATGGCCACTCCGAAAATTTTGAAACCACTTATAAACTGTTCTAATCGAAGGTGCAGAGTCACCATAATGTTTATCAAGCTTCTCTTTAGTCTCCTGAGGCGTTTTGCCTTTCATAAAGTAGTGTTTAATCAACACACGAAATTCTTTTTCGTCCATTTTTTGAAAATCACTCGACTTCCTCGATTCAAACGAATGCCAAACACAAAGAAATAGACCGATCTGGCTGAAACTTGGTGTGTGTTCTTCCAAGAGATGCTACTAACTAAACATAACCTCGATACGCGCCAGTGGTGCTATCTCTCTGACTTTGCACGGACTTTTCAAACGACCCTCGTAGTTCTAACCACCGACAACCAGTGGATGATACAAGTCCTAGGAACCTATCGTCTACGATTCGAATTCAGTACGCCAACAAACCTCGCTAATTTCTGCCCAATAGTGCTGCTTTTCTGCTACTATTTTGGGTAACCGCTTTACTTTCAACAAACGGGTGTCCTACGGAATGAGACAAATTGCACCCATCATTTGAGTAAGATGTGTAGAAGTGGAAGGCCGGAAATAAATTTGTCTCATAGATATCAGATTAAGGATTGGGCACAAAAGAAATCCGAATTTAAATTTAAACGATAAACCGAGTGCAGAAGATAAAAAAGAAGATTAAAAAAAATGATGCAGACATGCGTAAAGATAGCAGCAGAATGCAACAGGTATTAAATGCCCATCTACTTTTGATAACATAAATTCACAATTGAAATAAATAATGATTAAGCAAGGAGAATATATAGTTGGGCATGATGCCAGAATTGTTTAAAAAGGAAGTACTTTCTATCTCTTTAGTAGGAGATCCTTTCAGATAATGCAGAGGAGATGGATACGATTACATAGAGTGGAATCTCTCTCTCTCTGGCTCTCTGGTCTCTAGGAGATGAAGGGGTAGATGTCTGGACCAAGCGAGAAGAACAGTTTGGATACATTAATCAAAAAGTACAATTAGAAAAGATGTTTAATGGGGTGTGTGATGTTTTTAATGATGATAGAAGCGGATTGTGTTTTCTTTTTTGTGTATAATATGGACACCAAAGTGGCATGGACACAATTTAATATGGACACCAACCAACCACTCTGGCTAATAGAAATCATGGAACTGGAAATAAAGTCAATTTGTCAACATTATTTATTTGCACAAATAAAAGTAAACATTATCTGGCTGGAAATGGGACTATTTATCTAAAAGCGCTTTTCCAAAATGATTTTTATACTTTTTTTTTGCCAAGAGAGATATGTCAGTCAAACTATAGATTGAAAATGTTATTTATTTATTCAAGAAATACTCTTTATCACTTGAGATTAATTTGTGACTTCACACCATTTATTCCGACCGATTCTTAAACAGGCATCCCTCATTTCACCTCTTAAAGGACCTAGAAACTTATTTGCGAATTTAAAAAAGAATAATCCTTTTCAGACTGCTTCAGGGAGAAATTGGTTGTAGTAAAATGTGCAAAAGAGTACACAAGAAATGTCGAGGAACGTAGAAAGAATTTCCACAAGGCTAGGGACGAGATTCGCTGGACCATGAAGAAAGAACGTACAACTTAACTTAAGTAATCCAACAAGAGGCTTCATAGGCCTACTTAATGGTAAGGCCACGTTGAAAACGGTAAAGATTAAAGAAAGTGATGGGGATTATGGGGTTTTATTGGCGACCAAACTTTGGAAACCGGACAGAAATCTTAAGTAGTTAGATGATCATTAAGAATCAAAATCGGATTTCAAAATTCTCAAGTTATTCCCAAATAATTTTCTGCAATTTGAAATAATCAAGTAAAAGTCCAGCATTTAGAAATAACGCCTCAAGAGAGTGGCGTATCTTCATCGTTGCAACTAAACATCAGCTTGTCTAGTTATTTGTCCAAAATAGAGGCATTTATATCAGACACAATTTGCATCAATCCAAACCAAGTTCAGTTTGAGTTAGGTTCCCTTTCAAAACATGATCTTCATCTTATTCGGTAATCGCAACATCCGGATCAAGCGCCCTGCACATCAAGTTAACCTTTTCTTTCAAAATTGGTAGGAGCGCATGACTCTCAACTCTAGTAAGAACAAATTATTAAAATATTTCAGTAAAAGCAACACGTGATTTTAGGGGTTTCATTTAAAGGCATTTGAAAATTCCGTTGTAAATCTTAGAACAAATGACAAAACAAATTGAAGAAAAGCTCATCATTTCCTGAACCAGACAATTGGAAAATAGAATGCTTGGGAAAATATGAAAAAAATTCATAAAATACCCTTTTTTACTGCAAGGTCTACATATATGTGACAAAGCCTTAGATAAATATAATAAACTTGGTACTTTTATAACAAAAAACAACTACGTCATTATTTCATCATAGAGAAAGACTCAAGAAGATACAAAAACAGTAATCTAACAAGATGACCAATTAGATTGGTATCCCTTCAATTATCCTCTTCTTGTTCTGTTGTTTAATTCCTGCAGGAAGAGTGATATTTGTACTGCCATACTAGCTATCCATCTCGTCCTTCTAAATGGATAAAGCAATGAACTCGCCCAGTACTAAGTGTTAGTGTGGATTTATACTATGAACCAGGGATTATACACGACAAAACCACTATGGCTATCTCAGCCCATGTATCCCATTTCTAAAAACCTTTTCTATTCAGTTGCCCGTCTCCCTTTACTTGTCTTGGCTCTTTAAAAACAAAAATCATCCTGTTTCAAGCACATTACTATAGCACAAGGATTAGAAGACCTCTAGGAGCAGAGCAACACTTCAAATCAATATCTTTTACCTTGCAGAGAGATATACCAACTACTACAAATTATCCTTAATCTTGTCTTCACAGAATTTCATGTGCTTAGTATAAGTACGACTACTTTTGTTACTTGAACTTATTGCATCAATATAACTTTAACAATTAATGCTTTATGCATATAATTATTTTAACAAATTTAATTTGAACTATCATCTGAATAAATAATGATCAGATATGCAACATTCTCTTAAAAAAACGTAACTGGGTCCGCAGTGCTTGGACAATATCCTAGTGTTCATGTTCTCCATGTTTCTGTCATGTTATGGATTTTAATTAATCATCTAAAGGATCAACCTCTGATGTTGCTTGAAAATCCGAAAGAGGTCAAAAAAAACTTAACATAATCAGAAATATAGGTGCTAAGGATGGAAAAAATCATTTTCTGATGGCCTCAAACTCTGATACAAAAAAATGATTTTTACAAATTTATTTGTGCGTATGTTTGCCTGTTTAAGACGCACGCAAAACGGAAAAATCGCATTTGATGTTGTTTACTCGACTTTTTTTAAAAATAAAATGATCACCTTTATAATATTACTTATACGAAGTCTGTTCAAAAAGTATCGCGAATTTTGTGTTTTTTCAATAAATTAATTATTTATTAATGAATATCTATTTTTTCCCCTTCAAAGTAATCCCCATCAAATATTATACACTTGTGCCAACGTTTTTTCCAATCCTCGAAGCACTTCAAAAAATCATTTTTTGTGATCTTGTTCAGTTCCTCCTTCGATGGCGTCTTTTTGAGTACGAATTTCGCGGCGAACCGTCTCATGCCCAAATCATTGGAGTAAAAATCGATTGGCACGAGCCAATCTTTATGTTTAGGTCCTCAGCAACTTCTTTAACGATATTCGACGATTGGCCGATCCTATTTTCTTCACTTCATCTATGTTTTCGTCAGTTGTTGACGTGCTCGAGCGTCCGGCACGCTCGTCGTCGTTTACACATCTTCTCGGCCCTCTGAGAACATTTTGTACCACCGATAAACGTTTTTTCACACAAAAGATTCTTAGATGCATTTTTTAGAATAGGCAAAAATCGAAGACGAGCGAAAACACGCGCAAGCAAAGCAGCTGTCAAAAATTAATTGAACATTCAAAATGATCGAACTTGTCGGCATAAGTGAGAGACAAGAGTACCAACATAACGCCACAAAAAAATCGAAAATATACGTAATCCGCGGAAGTTCAAAATCCGCGATCCTTTTTGTATAGACCTCGTATATATTTATTTATATGATGCAGTTATTCACGAAAAATGTAAATAAGTGCCCTTTGAAGGTAAGATGGAGCTAGTCTTCCTTAGATAGTGCCATTTCCACGTAATGTACGGCTGTTTATTTGGCAAGATAGTGAAGTAGCTTGTCTAAAACTAAAAGCGGGTCTATAACGAAGACCATTATTCTATATAAGCTGTCCTTTTCGATCGTTTTAGCGTTCAATTCAGCAGAATAATATTTTAATCGAGCGAATTTATTAGAACTAAAATCACAATCTATGCAATTTAAAAATATTAAGATTGAAAAAAAATAAATAACAAATATCTACGTATATAGCGAAATGAGAAAGAAGAACTAAAGATAGAAGATTAAAGTAAAAAAGAAAAAGCACTAAACAAATGCTTGTCTATTTATTTGATGAACATAACAATAGTGGAGATAAACCATGAACTTGGTCCAGGAAGGAGGAGAGGATGCGAAAGTGACGACATAAAGATGCTGGGAGAAGAATTGAGAGAAAGAATAAACAAAGAAGGCAGTGATAAGAAAAAAAATGTTTTGTAGTGGTATGCGGAATGGATGCAATACACTCATACAGAGAAAAAGGACATTAAAAAAAAGGAAGGGAGATTGAAAGACAGAGAGAGGATGCTGTCTCATTCAGCAAGAAATACTATTTGCCTCCTTCCGCCGCCGTCAAGTCACAACACTTTAACTTCGTCATCGTGATGAGCATTACAGTGTGCATTTTGCCATATAACTGTTCTCTCGCATATAGTACACAATGGTATTTCCAATGTTAGAACAAAAATTATGTTCTATGCACTTAGTTTTATTGTTTTGTTTTTTGTGCGCCATATTTATGCAAGTAATTATTAAGATAACGGATAAGAAGCCATCAGTGCTCAATATTTTTCTTTCCTTAATGAATTGTTATTGAAAGAAGTACGAAGTTCTGTCGGACCTGACCATTTCACTATAACACGCTTCATGAGCAAATGAAAGCAGGCATTGCACTAAACAGGACGTGGATGACGGTGCCTATGATGAATAGAAGTGCAGCTGCGTCACAAGAAGCCAGTGGTACCATAATTGAAAAAAAAGAAAAGATATGGTAAGTATAAACAAAAAACAAACTAAGTACCTGAATCTGTTTCGTTCAGATACCAGAAAAATGGTAAGCGTTCAACAGGGTGTTCATTTTACGACGGCTCAAATGCATTTCATGCATAAACGGTTAATCTGAGCAAAAAATGGTAGAGGAAAAAAATTGTTGCCCGTCACCTCTAGTTTTAGAATATGTGACTTGATTTTAGATTCCTGTCCGCAAACGCGGCTGACGCGCGACCAAAAGTGAGGGTTCGCATTTAACCTCCATTTTCATAACACAGTTTTAAAGAGTATAAATCGTTATGAAAGAAACCGGAAACTGCAATTCGATATCTTCAAAATTAAAGGTACTAGGCCATTTCAAAATATGGTATTTATTAATCATATTTCAATTTTTTAACTTGTTATCAAAGAGAAAGAAGAGCACGCGATAGGTCATTTTTATGTATTTTTCATCACCTTTCTACTAAAAATATTGCCAAGGCAGTAAAGCTAGTATTTTTCTTAATATCAGGAAATAAGTCGTTTTCCGAGTGATTTTTTTTAAAAAAAATCAAATGTTAAGGCTTTAGATGTTCTCAAGCATACACAAAATGGCTAAAAATTAATTTTACATCTATTACAAACAAGAAGGTTTAATAATCATTTGGTAAGGTGCCCCCTCTGGCTCGCAAGCCAGGTTAGCCAGGAGGTTATCAACTGCTCTCTGTATCTGAGGTGGCACCTCTGCAGGCACAGTACATGCTGCACAAGTTGCGTAAAGTGCATTACTTGATAAATTAAGGAATAAGTTTGATCCTTTACATGAAAGTTATTGATCACTTAAATATGTGGCAGGAGGTTTCCAATTCTTTTTGGTAATTAAACGCAACTCTCCCATAATTACCAAATTAACTAGAGGTGACGAGCAACAAATTTTTCCTCTACCAATTTTTGCTCATATTAACCGCTTAAGCGAGAAATGCATTTGAGCCGTCTTAAAATGAACACCCTTTATAAAAATAAGGTACAAGTTTTAAATTTAACTGTGAAAGATTGTCCTATTTCTTGATCTTTAATTCATCAAGCTATCCTGATTCATCAATAAGTAATAACTTGCGAGATGAAATAAATAACACTGATATATATCATTTTAATTAATAACTTCAAGGAAAACTTATAAAATGATTTTTCCAGAAAGATATAAGTTTACTATTGGTGAGAAAACTCTTGTCTAAAAGTTTTTCTTTATCTGTAAGAACACAACCCTCCAAAAGTTACAACTTTTCCCACGTTTCAATAAAACAGACCAGTGCTTCTGTCCTATTGATTGGTCCGATAGTAAAGATATCTCGACCTAATCTTACACAAGGAAACACTGTATTCAGGCCCTTCCTTAACAGTAGAAGAAGCTGTAGAAGAATGAAGAGGAATAAGAAGAAATTACAACATCTTAACTAATCTCCCCCAAGAACTATCTTTTCTTGTTACCACTCTAGCTAAAAATGTGATGTGAGTTCGTCTACGAACATAATGACGATGAGGAGAAATGAAAAATCTTTTCAATCACATCCTTCTCATCAAACTTCCCCTCCAAAAAATGAATTTTATAACAACCGGAAACTGTTTTCTCCCACTCTTTCTCACAGTTACCAGCAAAGGAAGTAGTAAAAAACTGTGGCTGTGTCATGGACACGGACGTGTGTTGTACGTGAATACGTTAACGTAACGAGTTATATTTTTTATAATATAATAATAATAATATATTATTAAGCAGCGGTAAGTGTTTTTCTATTGTTAGCTTCAATTAGCGCAGAAACCATAGACGATCACACACATCACACTTATGTCCAAATGGATTGTTGACAAACGTCGTAGTGAAACGTGCACTAGCTGCTGCCCAATGTGTCTTCATAATCGACGATCGAACACAATCTATGCCTGTACAGTCCGTTGTCGATGTAGAAGCGATTTCATCATCCTCTTGCATAATTTCAACCGCCCCAGCTGCAGATGTACTGACACCTTCGTTGATCCGCTCGTTCTCGGCACAGCTTGACTCAGTCATATTATTACCATTCGATTGTTCTTGAGAAGCCCTTTCCAACCGTATACGATCTCTGTATTTGGGTTTGGCTTTTCGACGAGTATACGCCGACATTATATATTTTTGATACTATTTTTTTATTCTAACACCTTATTATATTCACTGCCACTATTTTACACTAATGTTTTATATACAATCGACAGATTGTGACGAAAGCTGACGATTAAAACTTAAACGAACATCGTAGCTTCTCTCCAAGTCAAAAGTTATACCATTTGCAAATCTCGATACGCAGCAAAATGATCTCAAAATGGCGGCGCCTCCCCCTCCACCGCGCGCGTTATGTCACAGTCCTCGCTTATTGTAATGAATTCTTTGATCCTTTAGCTATACAGTGGTCTAATTTAATTTTGGATGTAGACGATAGATTCGAAACTATAACACCAAACTGTATCCCCCGATTTTGTTATCATTAGGTTTTTTGGATTGCCTCCATATGATAGCAAATTTAAAGACGTTATTCACGTCAAAAAAGAGACTGTGTCATTTCCTCTCAGGCAAACAAGAAACAGAGTAACCCCAGGTCTTTAGGCACTTTTAGGCAGTGTAACTCTTCTAATCACAACAGATAATGTCGCTTTCCTTTTTTTAAACGGTTGGTCTTCACAGTTTCATTTAAATAGAGGTCACCCATAATCACTTCTCAGCTGTGGGATCCATTAGTATTTGAAGAATGAAGTGTGAACCAGATGTACTGCTCATGCTTCCATTTTCAAGGTTTAAATAATAGTTTTTTCCAAAAAATAACTCAATTATTGTGTCATATTTAATAGGAAGAAAGATTATTGCCAGTTTCAGTCATAATGTTGTTTTATTTTTGCCAAGTTTTCAACCTAGGGTCTTGGTCATTTTTTTGGGTTTATGCTTGTTGACAGGTATAAAATATTTAACCTTTTTAAACATCAAAGTTTACCGTGACTTCTGTCCTGATTGTTTAGGTACTGAGTGTGCTCGATTTCCAAATTTTCTGGTCTGTTTTTATGTGTTTTGTAAAAACGTTAAAAATAAGTATAGACGGTTACTCCAAAATATGTTCCACAGCCCTAGTTTCTAGGAGGAAAGCTTGGCAATAAATAATTCAAAAATTAGGAAGGAAATAATCTCCTACTTTTTTTTGGATGTATGTGGTTCAGACCACGTTTTGGCGAGGTCACCTTTCTCAGTATCCAACAAAAACTTTTCGATTAAGTAATACAGACTTGGACTTCACAAGCGTACGGTTCACTAAACCAAGATAAGTCCACTCTTACATTCACATTTAATCGTGTTGGTCTATTTAGACTAGACAGCCCATCTTATACTCTAGTTTTATGAGGGATTAAATAAGGTTTTCTAATATTTTATTTTAGATATTTTAAGATTTTACTACCTCTAAGTATTAAATTATTAAATTTCTAACCAAACTGCCGAGAAAAAAGAAAATTACTACACTGAAAGTGCAATTTTAATTGTAATTTGCTACGAATTTGCCAAACGGATTCATTTGAAGCTGATCTAACGGCGTACTAAAGCTTAAATATCAGTTTGGCTCGTAATTTTTTCTCAATTAATAGTTTGGTTCAGAGGGAATGTGTCTTATTCTATCAACATTAAATAGATTTTTTTTTTTTGCATTTTAAGTTACAATAAAATGCAATTATTTTCGTAAATTATGGTAAGAAAAAGTCATGTGAGTGTCCATACGAGATTCTTTTCATGAGAAAGTAAAGTGAAACTATCGAAAACTATTCGAAAACGATCTTATAACTTATAAAAAAATTCTTGAAAAATGAGAATGATTATTTTTCAAATAATTTGTTAGCATTTATCTTCAATATTTAAGTTAGATTAATATAATACCTAAAATAATAAAGAAAAGTTAATAAAATATGAGAAAATAATAAAAGATAAATATATAAGTGAAAGGTTCAGAAGCACCATTGTTAATACGCCCTGATCCAGCCATAACTTGTTTTCATTGGAAGAGGCGTGGCTATACTAGAAGGGGGCATGACGTACTAGAGGTGGGCATGACCCGCCCACAGTCTGCAACCGTACTGCATTCTGATTGGCCACTACTTTAACCTCAATAATTTTAAGGAAATAATTAATTTAAAAATTTTTTCCCAACATTTCTCCCATAGGTATTTGATAAACTTTCGATTTAAGCAAGAAAAAAAAATTCGCTTTAAAAATATGATGAATAATATTTCTTTTGGGATAATACTTCCTGTTTTACTCAATTATCGTTAACAGAATCATAAAAGTTGAGAATTTGTATTGTTTAATCGTGAAATAGATAATAGTGGAATAGGCTTGTTAGCCGCCATTACATAGGCTGTAAGCTTACTTTATACTCCAACCGGTGGAGAACTCTAGTGACAATTTCCGTAAACATAAATGCAGTTTCTACATTCAAATTTAACCATGTTGTCGACTCATTAGACTTATATAGGACTATCTTACACTCATATTTAACCATGTTGACGACTGGCTAGACTTACATAGGACCATTTTGCATTCATATTTAACCATGCTGGAGACTCACTAGACTTATATAAGACTATATTACACTCACATTTAACCATGTTGACGACTGACTAGTCTTAATTAGGGCTAGCTTAGACTCACATTTAACCATGTTAGTGACTCACTAGGTAGGTATATGTAGGGCCACCTTACATTCATATTTAACCATGTAGGTGACTAACTAGACTTATGTAGGTCCACCTAGCACTCATATTTGACCATGTTGCAGACTCACTAGAGTTATGTAGGACCACCTTACACTCATATTTAACCATGTTTGTGACTCACAAGACATATGTAGGACCATCTTGTGTCCACATTAATATGGTTATTTGTTTTACAGATTCCAATGACAAAAATCCTATTGATCACAGTGCCCCACCAAACAATTCTCAGAACTTATTCCAAAAACCGGATTGCGATAATCCTCAAGCACTCTCCTCAACAATATATTGAGATGTTGACGAGGGGGGGAGTCACCTTCACAATTTTTGGAGAGAGTCTTTGGGAATAGAAAGGGAACAATAGTAAGAGAGAAGATATTTCAAAAGCACTTTCTACAATTGATGGCCCTCGAATTGGTAGAATGAGTTTAAGAAAAGTGATATTATTGATGTAGATGAGGCACCAGCTAGGTAGAATGAAGGTGAATTGGCCCGATTCTGGTTTAACCATTGGCAAAGTTGTGGTTATAAAAATTTAATTACTTGAAATTTGATTAAATTAAAAAATTTAATCGTCAAAAGTGATTAAAACTAAATTTGGAATTGAAGACAATCAATTAAAATTCTGATTATTTAATGTTAATTTGTTTTTTATGATTAAAAATTTTAATTGATTAAATTTCAATTGAATTAAAAGTGAATTTAATTCAATCAACTAATTCTGACCGATTAATTTTTTTAATTTTAATCATGATTAAAATTAATTTTTTTAAAAATTCAATTGGAATTTAATTGATTTAATTTTTACCTATCTCTGCCTTGGAACAATCAAATAATTAATATTAAACAATTTACAAATCACAAATGAAATATTTAAATCACGTCATCTTTTTATTTACGTCAGGCGAGCTCTACCATCGTTAGTTGCATACTTATTATCAGAAATTAAATATTAATTTCATTACACTTTAAATTTTAAATAAACTTTTGTATGCTTTGGTCCCCCACTTTAAAAAAAAAAATGATCTAATAGTTATGAGATCAGAAGTTTGAACTTTGAAGTTATAAAATGTCGTCATCAGTTTTTGAAAATAGCACTTATAATTTTTAAAAAATCATGAACATTCCAGGTAGTGTTTTTAATCGTTTGCAAATCGGAAGTGTAACTTGACAAGCCTTGCACAATCGCAAAGCTCAGGAATGTGTGAGTTTCAGTTAGCACAGACCTTGAAGGCTGTGGATAGTACAAGATTTGGACCTTGCGCAATCAATGCAACATAATTAGCAAGTGACATAACTCTATTAAACCAATTAAAGTATAATTTATATTTAAACTTGACGAATTTCAAAATCTGTTTCCGGAAACTAACTGACAATAAAAATTAAAATTAAAGGAAAAAAAAGAAGAAAACAAGTGTGGGTTGAACAAAAAATAAAAAAAGTTTACAAAATCTTCTATTATTTATAACATTTTTTAGAGATTATGAGAAAAGAGTTAATTATTGAATATTATGTAATTAAATAAAAACTAAACAGAGATATGCATGCGTAGGCTGTACATCAATTTTAGTTTAGGCGAATTATGTAAATTTCATTCAGTTAGCCTACAGAGCATTAGTAATCGTATTACGACTCACTTATGTAACAACGTATGACTTTGATTGCAATATAATTAAATCGATCAATTCCTTGGTCACAGTAAAAAGTTCATTTTTCAGAATCACTTTCCTCATTTCCATCGGCTTTGCCGTGTAGCTTTTACATCATGTAATTGTACTGTCGTATTTTACTCTCAAATCCACACTCCTATCGTTTTAGACTAAACTAAAGCGTTCTTCTTGCTTCTTCTTGCTTGGCATTGCAGTCCATGAAGGACCTTGGCCGCCTCAATAATGTTGTGCCATTCATCTCTCTCTTGGGCCGCTCTTCTTAATCTAATCACGCCCAAATTCTTAGATCTTGCTCAACATTGTCGAGCCATCTCACCTGGGACCTCCTTCTCCTTCTAGTCCCTCCTGGATGTCCAAGAAAGAGTTTCTTGGCTATTCTATCCTCCACTCAGTCGTTCCAAGTGACTTAACCATCTAATCCTTCCTTGTTTGATAAGGCCAACTAAGTCCTGAACAGTCTTGCTCAACATTGTCGAGCCATCTCACCCGGGACCTCCCTCTCCTTCTAGTCCCTTCTAGAAAGAGTTTCTTGGCTATTCTATCCTCCACTCAGTCGTTCCAAGTGACTTAACCATCTAATCCTTCCTTGTTTGATAAGGCCAACTAAGTCCTGAACAGCATAAAGATCTCAGACTTCCCTGTTGGTCCTTATCCTCCATCTGTCCCATATTCTTCTCAAAATTTTCTTCTCCCAGACATTAAGAGAGCGTTCATCCCTCCTTAGTAAGAGCCCACGTAACGCTGCTCCCGTACATCGTAGTAGGTCTCAAAATTGTCGCCATATAAGCATGCAATTTGGCTTCTCTCGATATGGTTCTAAAGCGCAACACTCTCAGTAAGAACCAGAAGCTTCTATTACCTGCCATAATGCTCGCTTGTACTTTCTTGCTAATGCGTTAGTCATTAAAAACTTTAATAGCCCCTCGTATCATTAATCCTATTTCACTGTCTTAAAATATAATCAATAAAAATGTATTCTCTCGATTTATATTTAACAACTACTTAGTGGAACTGTTAACAAAATACCTGCAACAGTCTGCTATCATCGTATTGACTTTGAAATTGAAAGGAATCTAACTTTCACAAGAAATGAATCAAAATTAAGACTTGTTTTCAATTTTCTTTTTAAGTCAGCAAAACTTTATTGAAATTGATAGCCTATTTGAAAGTCAGTAACTAAACGCTTAGAACAGGCTTTCCTTCAAAGTAACAGCAGGATTACTGTTAGAGAAATTACTAATTTCCTGTATCCCTTCCCATTATATCAATCAATAAGGACATGTCAGTCAATAAAAACAAATTTACTGAACAATTCCCTCGCGAATAGAACCATTTAAAGCATTAATTCTGTAAGGCTACAAAATCAACAGCCACATACGAGTAATTTGTAAAGGCTTTGAAATTTCCTAATAATTCCACAGCTAATTTGTAAATATTTATAGTTTTCGTTAAACAGGATTCATAACTTAATCCTTGGTAAATATTATAGACACACTCAGGTGTACCAACAGCTTAGAGTTTGAACATAAACAGACACAATATTCACATACATATTAAACACACTAATGTATAATAGTAATTAAGCGATTACTTCACACATATTCTCTGCTCTCACCATCAACCAAATTTGCACACTATTACAAAATGCTGTATGTTCATTCGCTCTTAATAAATTAATATTCCAACAAGTTGTAATACATTGTAAAGTCTAGATGCAAGCATGAAATACGGATTAAATCCATAATAATGTTCACCATTAAACTTGCAATCAAAAAAGTTAAAAAATAAAAAGCCTGTTAAGGCCTATCTAGTTTCTATCAATCAAAGGCTAAAAAAATCATCATTTACTTTAGCAAATAGCAGACTGCAGCTCCTGCAAAAGACTGCAAGAAAGAATGTGCTTCTCAAAAATGTTCACCAAAAGAAATATTTAGCTGGGAATACATCAGCTGAAATGAGATAACGATTTGCTAGCTGATTCCCGATATTAGAAGATACCAAAGCCTCAAAAAACAAAATAAACCATAATGACTGTTAGTTAATAAAATCGTATAAACAGCAAGTGATGAACCATAATTAAAATACACGAAAACAATAAAAGCAAGCTCGGTAGCCGAGCGGTTAAAGACGAGACCTGCGAAGCTAATATGTATTGTGGTACTGGGTTCGATTCCCCGGTCTTAGGCCTTGGATTTTATTTAATGGTTAATAAAAGGAATTTTACAGGTAAAGTATGTTTGCTGGACGCCTCCGGCCACGACACGAGTAATTGGGTAGTTGGACGTAAGGCCTGCCTGAAAATTTGGCATTTACTCTACTTAGAAATAAAATAAGAGCACTAAAAATAACAGAACTTCCTTTCCAAATAAGAAAATAGAAAATAAATATAGTTATATTTCAAAATAAATAAGTAGAATAAAAATGTATAGTATGCAAACTGGGATAGATCAAGGTAAAAGAAAATGCATAAAGAGGTGGAAAGGAACTGAAAGTGTGAATAAAGGGTCACCGCGGTCACAATTATTCTACCATCCATTGTGGCAAGATGATTGTTTTTGTTCTTTTCTGTTGGCACCATTGTATAAGTCTAACAATTACTGCGCATATTGGTTAGTTGGTACGATTGTATCATTGCCGCCTTTGTTCATTAATAAAAAACAAAAATTTAAAAAAAAAAAAAAAGAAAATACTTGCCAACTTTTTTTTTTTTGGAGGACGCTCACTTAAGAACTGAATTTTTCACTCACCTGAAACAGAACGAAAATAGTTATTTTAGTAACATTTTTGGGGTATTTGTAATCACTGTTCGACTGACTACACGAGCGTAGCAAGTAGCCAATTGAACGAGCAAATGAAATCATCCTTTAAGTATTAACAATAGGTTATGAAGATAAATTCTAAATGTGATGGACTATCTGCAGTGCTGGGAAACATCTTTGATTTTACCTATCTTAGCACCATCCCAAACCGGTTTCAGACTTATTTTCTTTTATCAAAGATACATCAAAGGTCTAGGGAACATTGATGTACCGGTTCCTAAGATCCTAGAAATATAAAACTTGCATTTTTTTTTATGTTTATGTGTAAGTAAAAAGCCTATTTTTGAGTTGTTTTTTTTTCTGAGGCGATAGTGAGAAAAGTTATAGATTGCTCCATTTCATGCTTCAAGATAATCAAGGCTGTATGACGTCAATGCTAATGTAGTTATTCCAGAATTAATTAAAGTTTAACAATGGTAATTATATTCCATTGAAGCGAGGAAATAAAATATCCCAAATATTCCAAGCTTAAATGAGCCTTAATTTGTAGTAAAATCTTTATGGATAGGGCTACAATATGGGCCGCCTCAGAAAGGGTAAAGATACAGGTTTAAACCTGTATCAAGATGAACTTTCTTCTTCTTCGTTTTCTAAGTAACATTCGGGAATTTCTTCGATTCCTTGGCGAAGGTAGCGGTTTAATGGATCTCAACCACGAAATACCTCTTTTTATTTAGTGAATAGTACACGTTCTCGGAAAAAACTCCTAAGTAAAGTAATCGCCTACTTTTTCAGGCGGAGCGTAACGTCGAACTACCTAATTAGGTGCAGTTGACGAGGGGCGGAAGCTCATACTCTACTATAAACAATTTTTTTTCTAACAAATAAAAAGTAGCCATACACGGGATTCGAACTGGGGATCTCTAAGTTACAAAGCCATTCTCTTGACCACTATACCAACATTCGCCCCCCAAAAAATTTGCGCTGGGGCCCTGCTGATCTTCTCTGTATCGTCCCAAGAAAAAAAGGGGCTCCTAGGCTTATCTAAAAACTACTTATAGATTGAGATAAGGTATATTTCAGGGTAATTTACACTTTTTTCAACCAATAATGTTCAAGAGAATTAACATGGGGTCAATGATTCCGAGTTTGGAGAATATTAATGAGTTAGAAGCATGAATATTGTATAAGTCGTGCGGTTGTTCAAACTATTATTTTCTTTTGGATTTTTGAAAAAAATTATGAGGCTACGATGTTCGGCGTATCCTCCTTAGATAATAAGCTATCTCCTCTTACTTGCTGGAATTAGAGAAAGTAAAAGAAAACTAATTTAAATAAGAAAAAAAAACTTCCTCATAATTAGCTGCTTAGAGTGTATTCCCATATTGTTATCGCGGCCATAATGAATATGTCCTTGAATACCCATAATTGTCATTTTAAGTTTTAATGAGGTACTAAAGATTACAGTAACACCTATACTATGGAGTTTACTAAAATTATAGCAAAGATTCTGTTATCTCTTATTGTCCTCTATTTGGCATTCTAATGCTGTTTATTATAAAGCAAATAGGTGATTACGAATAAAAAATATTATAGTTCTAAATTCAAAAAAACAAAAATATCTAACAAATTAGCCAACACCGAGCCTTTTAAATCAAATTTTCCATATTAAATTTACATTTTACAGTTTCTGATCAATTTCGATTCATTTTCAGACTGAATAAATAAGTATAAAAAAAAAAAAAAAAAAAGAAATTGGACGCATTACATAAATCGAAAAATTTCATATTTCTGAATGTTCTGTTATTCGATATATTAATATGTTGTTCAGTTAGATCAGCTTCATTGAGCTCTTCCTGTGTCTTTAGGATGCTCACGAACTCGCTAGAATAGGCTGATCGAGCGAAGCAAACGTCACACGTCCACCGGAAACCGATCTGAGAGCTTAACCGATCAATTGCCGATTTAATATGACCATAAGTTTAAGATAAGATTAAATTAGGGCGGCCTAAAGGCCTACGCCACTGAGACCCCTTTGGATCTATTGTGGTCCCTCTACACTAGAGCTTGCCCTCCAGACCCGTCCATTTAATCAGACTCCTAATTCTGGAAAGCGACTCTTGGGTAAAGCTCACGGATTTTGGTTTTACCTCCTCCCCGAGAAGTAACATCCTTAGCCTAGACAAGCCCCTCACACTGACACAACACGTGCAGAGTGCCGTTTCCTCCTCTTCCTCCTGACAGAACCTACAAAGGCTACCATCTGCCAGGCCCAAGGTGATGCAGCCTGAGCCTGCAGTGGCCAGTTAATAGGCCTACAATTATCCTTATAGCCCCACGGTCTTGACGGATTAATTCTGCAGTCAGCCTTGGCGAATAGCCTGTTATGAACTCTTTCGCCTGTCTCTGCCCTGTGGTGGCGGCCATAACTTTACTTAACAGTGTTCAATAGGCTCTGAAAATATCTCTAAAGCGTGTATACCATGGTTTTAGAGCCGTACGAAGTCTGTGATAGGAGTACAGGAAACGCCTATAATTGATGTTCAGTTTTTGCATTTTGAGGCATTTAGTGAATTGAGAAGATATTTGCATTTGGGGATAATTAACCGAGACCAAAATAAGATGGAAAGGTTTTTTACTAACAAGACAGCGGAAGAGAAAAACGTGGCCACAATTGGCCAATTCCTTTCAAAGGATGGAGTTGATTAACCAACAGTCCCTATGGCGGTCTGTGCCAAAAGAAGAGGATGAAGTACGGCCGTTCTGTGGTTTTTGACACCTTGAGACCAGAAAAGATATCATATTGCAAAAACTATTGGCTAAGGAGTGGTGAGTTAGCCTCAAGACCAAAATAAGGAGGGAAGGCTTTACTTACAAGTCAGAGGATGGTTCAATAAGCCTCTTAGACTTCTACATTACACTGGAGAACAGGAACTGCCCTGTGTTCTAATCTAATCTCTAAGAAGATTTACAGATTCAAAGGAAAAGGAACAGAATGTATAACTAATGATGGAAAAGAGACTAAAAGATTTGTTTGTTTGTTCGTCGGAAACAAGAACAAAGTAAAAGAAGAACAAGAGATATCTGAGAAGTTGTTAAAAAAAAAAAAAACTTCACTTTATACTAATACGACCAAAATAACTCGAGTTGGGTGCTTGAAGTTACAACTACAGTACCATTTAAGCACTATTTATAGAATATGCATTATTAGAATGTTTCTGTAAGTATGCTGCACCCACACACGTGGCGTGTGTTGTTACCACTTGGCCCAGTGACCTGGTGAGCAACTCTCAGCAACATAAAACACATTTAGCTTCAGGTTAAAGGTCAGTTAACCTCTTTAAAAGAGCTAAAAAAAGATGAATATTCATATATATAATTTAAAATGATCTACCTATTTCTCATTTCACTGTATGTACTGTACTAGGAGAGCTCTCCCAGCATCAATAACATTAATCAGCGAGCACGGTGGGGAGACAAAAGAAACAAACGGCCTTGTGTTTCTTAATAAGATACGACGCCACAGCATCACACTAAGAATTAAAGTAAGTACAACTCTAGAATTCTTCTTACTATGTTATCACGTAGTTTTACAAAAAATAAAAAAAGTAACTTAAAATCAATTCTAAGATTGATTTCTGATTTTAAAATAACACAATATGGTTGGATCTGGTAAGGTCCGCTTATATTTGGTTAACTGCAACACGAATCAGTCTATTTTATATTCGCAACGGCTCGGTATTGACCGCTAATGGTGATTTTAAAATCTACATTTAATGTTGATTGTTCTAATTTTGGTCTACAAAGTTCTCATATTAAATATTAAATAAAATCTAAGCCCTAGACCGGCGGAATTGAACCCACTAACCAACAATACATCTTAGCATTGCAGGTCTCGCCTCTAACCGCTCGGCTACCCGTGCCACGCTTGTTTAGTCTACTTAGAAAGTAATCAATTGCTCCCATTTCTGTACAGTTTAAAGTTATACTTGAAATATACGAGTATATTCCATAATGTGATTAGGTCTCCCAGTGCTGGATATTTTACTTTATTAAGGCTCGCCAACAACTGAAGTGCACTTCTAGCCTCTGGACCAGTGTTCTCTTGTTACAGGCAACACTGTTCATCGCCGGACAGTGAGAGCTCTTCGGAAGAAGAGAAAATCTAATCGCTGATTTTATTCGTCATAGAAAACATTTTTTTTATCTCTGACCGCTTTCGGACCATTATTTATTGAAACAGGTTGATGAGTTTGGTATAGACCAGGGATGGCGAACCTTTTTGAGACGTGGGTCAAATTTTGTTCATTTTTTTTTTAGTACTAGCTCTTGGGTCACTAATGCCCATTTGCACAAGAGTTAAATTTAAAAATTTTAAACTGAATATTTTTAAAACTAAACATCTTTAAAATTTAGTTGGCTTAACGGGTAAAACGGGACGAAACAAGTGCTATGGAAGTCTCTTTTTACAAACATAACTGAACAAAACCTTACAAAAGTGTGTTTTATCTGAAGACAAATAATCAAAATATGGTTATTTGCTTTGGGTAGTCGATTATTTTTAAAAAACATAGTATGAGTAAAATTATACATTTTATTTGATATTTTGTAAACACTTTTGCTTTATTTCAAATACTACAAAAGCATTTGTCGTCATTTGCGTTTTAGAACTGTAATGATCAAACTAAAAGGTTATAGATAGCATTTTAAATTGCTTTTGTGTCAATGCGTCATTGAAAAAAATTCAGATAGAATATAAATTATCGCACACAATTAGAAAATCTAAATCAACCCTCGTAAACCAACAAATGGTAGCCTAGCAATTGTGGGTCAGTGAAAAAGCTTGCGCGGGCCAGTGTCTGACCCGCGGGGTCATAGGTTCGCCATCACTGGTATAGAGGGTATAGTTTGGAATAGTTTGAATGTGACTTCAACTATAGATCCGTCTCTAAGCTTACAGAAGCTGCTCTAAATCACGGATAAATGACTTTGTTGTTACAAAAACAAAAGTTTGTGACAAACAGAATATTGTACTCGTTTAGGATGCCTCGATTACAGTATTGTTAGAATGAGATATAGTAGAAGTATCATTACAGGATTAGGGCATTAATCTATTAAAACAGTTAGGACATATTAGCCCTAAATAACTTCAAAATAACATGTCCGACAAACGTGTTATTAAGCCCAAAACTTTTTTGGTACCACAGGTGCTTGCTAAGAACTATTTTTTTTTTTTTTTTTTTTTAAATTCTCAAAGAAAAACCCTCTAAATTTTCTATAGGATCGTCTCAAGGCCCGATGCTTGCAAACCTAAAAACATGAATGTTTCATAAATCGACGGACCAAAATCACGATAAAATGCACCAAAAAAAAAAAAAGAAAACTGCATAAAAATTATACGAGCAACCTAGTTTACAAATTGCTTCTGGTAACTTCTACTTCATTAAAAACTACAAATTTCAAAAGAGAAAAAAATTTTCAAGTTTTTTAGTTGCAATTACATTGTTTACAAACTTTTGAAGACCTTTATAAATTTCCGTTATGTTTACGCAATAACCTATTGACTCACAGTTTAAAATACAAAAAATGAACCTTGCAATTTGTTCACAGTGAAAGTGAATGTAAAAAAAAAAAAAATACAAAATAAAAATACCTACAACAGAAATAATCTTGAAACAACACTTTCTTAAGTCAATGAATAAAAAAAGCTACACAATCCTACAATAACCTTGGAATTCTTTTTATTTATTTGCCAACAATGAATCACCATAGGATGTATTATGTATCTGTATCTAGTAATTTTACTTGTTTGTAGAGAGAAATCTGTTTTGTAATTAGGAAATTACAGTGGAGCTAATCATCTGATTAAACTTTATTCTTACAGAAGGATTACGGTGATTTTAATTTCGGTTAAGCTATAAGGATGGCAAGAATATAGAGTACTGATCCATCCATTAGCTGTAAGGTTTATGTAAATAGTTGTATATAGTAGAGGGATGAGTGTGTGAAGCGAATGTATTTATAAGTAAGAATGGAGAGTGAGTGATATTCTAGTGATAAGCACCTAGACGATGCTGGCTGTATGGCGGAAGCCAATGCCAAAAAAAAACTTTATTCTTATAAACTTGGGAAGCATTCTACATTAGTTCTAAGAAACTGAGTCGAGTCTTTGAAATTATTTACAGAAACTCGGAGTTAATGAAAGAAATTCAGGAAGGAAAGGTTAAGGAAGGAAGAATGTTAGCCCAGGAATTTGGTATTAAATGTGTTCAGAGCTACGTATTACGAGGGTCGTTTGAAAAGTCCGTGCAAAGTCAGAGAGATAGCACTACTGGCGCGTATCGAGTTTATGTTTAGTTAGTAGCATCTCTTGGAAGAACACACACCAAGTTTCAGCCAGAACGGTCTATTTCTTTGTGTTTGGCATTCGTTTGAATCGAGGAAGTCGAGTGATTTTCAAAAAATGGACGAAAAAGAATTTCGTGTGTTGATTAAACACTACTTTATGAAAGGCAAAACGCCTCAGGAGACTAAAGAGAAGCTTGGTAAACATTATGGTGACTCTGCACCTTCGATTAGAACAGTTTATAAGTGGTTTCAAAATTTTCGGAGTGGCCATATGGACACAAGTGACGCTGAACGTTTTGGACGTTGTGGTTACTACTCCAGAAATCATTGATAAAATCCATGATATGGTGATGGATGACAGAAGAGTGAAGGTGCGTGAGATTGCTAGTGCTGTGGGCATCTCTAATGAACGGGTACATAATATTTTGCATCAACATTTGGACATGGCAAAGCTATCCGCAAGATGGGTGCCGCGATTGCTCACGCTTGACCAAAAACGAAATCGTGTGAAGTGTTGCAAGGACGGTTTACCCCAAAAAATTAAGTAGTTTTTATTTTTGCACGGACTTTTCAAACGACCCTCGTACACTGAGGCAACCAGCAAATGTGATGAATGAACAACTACAGCATAAAAATCAAATAAAAAAATAGTATAATAATAATAATAACCCGCCGACGCTGCTGCAGAATGCGCACACAAAAGTATATTGGGACACTCAGATAATAACGGATAGGAGTGTTGCTAACAACAAGCCGGACATACTTGTTTCGGCTCATTCTAACTCCTTTCTGTCCCTCAATGTATGCTAACCGCATCGCACGCATCGACCTCGGCATTTGTCGTGCTTACGACAACTTCCGACTGCTCATTGCTCTGTTCA
Source organism: Rhodnius prolixus (assembly GCF_049639745.1). Classification (NCBI taxonomy): domain Eukaryota; kingdom Metazoa; phylum Arthropoda; class Insecta; order Hemiptera; family Reduviidae; genus Rhodnius; species Rhodnius prolixus. The sequence continues at coordinate 9,790,128 of NW_027411634.1, read as the reverse complement.
GTCCCCTCTCGGAGTCTCTCTTCGTCGTTTACCGCAGTCTGTTCGTAACGTTTGTTCTCTGGCACTCGTACGGAACTGTTTTCCGTTTTCCGCTATTCTCGCTACACCGCACGTTCACCGCAACTGTACGAGTGTCCAGTTTTCTACTCTTTCTGTTATCCCGTGTTCACTTCTATTCGTTACACCGCATGTTCACGGGTACGCAGTTTTTCGCTATTCTCGTTACACCGCATGTTCACCGCTATAAAAGAATATTTACGCCTATTTGGCCTTCAATCAGCTCGCCTTTAGTCAAGAGGACATAATCTACGCTCATAAAGGTATCTGGGGCCAGGGGGTGGGGGAGTCGACTCTCTTTTCCCTTTGGGGTTTCCATTTCCTTAGAGCTTTGTCACGCCAGTGTCCACATCTTGTAAGGTAAGCTTTATTATTTCATTTTATTTGTATAATATCATTTGATTGCCCGCATTAAGAACTACACCCTATTCTATACAGTCCACTTACCGTGTTTGTTTGCAAAGATCAAACATACTAGTTATGGATAGGAAGGGTAGAGTGGCACATATCGTCGATATCGCCATACCCAATGATGATAACATGCAGAAAAGCAGGGGCGAAAAGATCCGGAAGTACCAGGACCTTAGTTTCCAACTAAGAGAAATGTACAACCTGGAGAAAACGACGATTGCGCCTATAATACTTTCCACGAGTGGCCTCGTGCTCAGAGCAACGGTGACTGCTGTCAATGATTTGGGCCTATCCACTGGTCTGGTTGTAGAGGCGTAGAAGGCAGTCCTCCTAGATACGGTCCGTATCGTCCGAAAGTTCCTGAGTGCTGCCCATTATGCAGATCAATACAGCCAATCGCCGCGTGCAGCCCACTATTATTTGGATCTAGTTTTTAACTCCGAGAGATAGATAGTAAATTTAGATAAGGGGTTGTGGCAAAGTCCACCCCCTGAGTGGTTTCCCTAATAAGGAGTCAGAAATGAAATAATGATAATAATAAATGACCATCCAACGATGGCCATCGTAAGACGGTTATTGCAAAATACCGAATGAATTGAATTCGAAGGATGCCCTTTTTATCATAAAACCAGTTGTTCGCGAGACCATCCTAAACTCATTCTACGAGGAGAATTTTAATGGGTGGGTAGTGCGTGACAAGTTACGGCTTAAGCGATTATGATGTAAGATGAGTTTAGAGTGGAATTTGATATAGCAGGAAACTGGGCAAAGCTTGGAACAAAACGGATTCGCAAGGTTGGTGAGAAAAACTGTCCGGTAGGACAGTTAAATAAGGATTGATCGTCAAAAAGTGCGTTGAAAAACACCCAACTTTGACAATTTTTTTCTCTTTTTCTATAAAATATATAAATTCCCAAATTTTCTTTAAAATATAGGGCAAATCCTCCTTTATAAGTGTAATTTTTTTATCTAATAGATTTCGGGAAAAAAGTTGCCTAAAAATTAGCAAAAACCTGTAATTTCAGAAAATGTTCTTGTTACCTTTTTTTTTGCGAACAACTTAGCGCCAAAACGCGTGAACCCATTTTCATGAAAGATTAAATCACATAAAAATGTTCTTTCTTTATCCTGTGTAAAGAATATAAATTTTCTTTTTAACCCCGTAGGCTGTGATGAAAATTCTCTTAATTACAATTTTCCCTTGTAAGTTTCGAAACAGATTTATAATTCTTGGTTTAAACTCGTTTTACAAACACATAATTACTCAATATTACCAACAATGAAGTAAGAAAGGAAATGCGTGTAAAGTTAAGTATTTACTTTAAAACGGAGAGAAAAAAAATAAATAAATAAGAAATAATCTTTCAAAAGCTAGTGTGTTAAAACAACTGATGTCACGTATGACGTAAAAACCACATGCTGCAACAACTCTCGCCAAACTGTATTCATTAAAAATACATATTATGCAAATTGTATGAAACTAAATTTATTATCTTACAGAAAAACTACCACCTTTCATTAATAAATAAACGTCAAAATTTGTTAATTATCCTAGATTAACAAACTTTGTTTTATACAATTTTGGAAAATAAACTTTTTAAATATGAAAGAAAATATATATATTTATATTATATAATATTTTAATAAATAAATAATATTTTTTCTCGAACGATATTTAGATTTTATATTTTATGAAAATTGGGTTCCAATTCTAGTGTTTTATACACAGTTTTATTTTCCTGTTATTATTACGACCGTTTTATTTACTAATTCTGGTATAATGCTGCCGAGATCGAGACGAGACGTGAGCAACCGAGATCGAGACATGATATATATCTCGTCGAGAAATCTCGGTCTCGTCTCGGTTTTTCAAATATTAATTTTTAGCTACAAAATTATAAAATTGCGTTCTTTAATAATAAATAATCATTACGGATATTGAATTAATTATTAAAAGATACGATTTTATTATATATGTTCAATAATATTACATCTATTTGACTTCGAATTACATAATTTTTACATAAATTCGCTAAATTTCACTATTCATATCATTCATTCATTCAATTTCATAAATTTCACTATTAATAATCTAATACTTTGAACTTTGATATTATTTGAATTATATTTTAGAATTTTAGAATTAGTGAATTTGAAAGAAAAGACTATCTATCTATGCGTCTAAAAAATATTGCTACAAATTTTCAGTTTTTTTGAGTTACTCTTTGCCCAAGCATTGATACATAAAAGAGCTTTTACTGAGTCAGAAGTTAGAGAAGATCTTCTGTTAGTCATTATCAACGCAGCTTGCGAAAATAATCTTTCCGATGGCACTGAAGTTGCACAGATACTAAAAATATCTTTCGCCATTCTAGACAAATTTTTGAAGGAATTCTCAAGTGTTTCCACCATTCTAAAATGTCATATTTTTTTTCATTTTTAATACTTAAACAAAAATTCACAAAAAAAAAACGAGATATCTCGACGAGACACTTGTCATATGAGACCTAGACGAGATCTGCATAAAGTCTCGCCTCGTCTCGGTCTCGTGCAGCACTATTAGTTTAGTGTATGGCGGTCTTTCTGGTGATATTGAAGCTAAGCTTAAGCGCCTCATGAACTGCTTCATAAGATTTATTTTCAGCATTTCCAGAGACTCTCGCATTTCGCACTGCTACGATGAGTTGAAGTGGCTTTTTCCTGTCTATCGCCGCCAATATTTTTTGGCTTCTTTCCTTTTTCAAGTCATCCAGTCTCAAAGGCCTTCCTATATTTTTCAACTCCTTAAGTTTAAATCCTCCATCCATTCCCGTAACACTAGATCTCGCTCATCTGATCTTTATATTCCCTCTCACCGTACCTCATCCTTTGACAAGTCCTTCCTCATACGTGCTACCTCTCTCTGGAACTCCTTGCCTTCATCTGTCCGCCATGCTCCTACCCTATCCATCTTTAAATCCCGTCTATTCAGTTATCTCCTTTCTATTCAGCTTCCTCCGAAATTCTAATTGTTTTAATTTATTTCCTTAATTTCTGCTGTTTTATTATTTTATTTTTACTTTCATTTTCACTTATTATATTTTCACTTTTGTAAATATTTATTTATTTATTTAATTTCTGTATAATCACAGGCCAAACTATTAAGGCCTCTAATTGTACCTGTGTTTATTCTTAGGGGACAATTGTCCCAGAATAATAAATTTCTTTTCTATTCTATTCTATTCTGGTATGAGACAAGGGGATACCCTGTCTACGGTACCATTTAATAAAGCCACCATAAAAAATACTGAACCAGAAGGAAGTTAAGCCAAGCCGGGAAGTTACTGGTGCTACCGCTATTTTGGGGAAGAAATTAAACAGCTCTAAAAGAAGTTGGTTTTTTAATGAACTTAATGAGAGAAATCAAGGTGATTGGACCCCGGCGATTAATGAGTCGAAAGCCAAGAACATGGTGGGGTATCAATATCAAAACCAGCGATACTATCCTGCACCGTCCGATCTAACCATATTTATCAATTAAATGTTACTCAAACGTTCGGATTTGATAGATAATTCGTGAGTTAAAACTTATAGAGGAGTAGTAGAAAGAGGTAGTCGTGTGACTGTTCACACTAGATTCTGTTTTAAATATCTTTTTAAAAAAATAAAATAAAAAAAAATAAATGGTTATACGTCCTTCATGGAGTATTTTTGCCTTTAATATTTTTGATTCGCCCATTATTCAGTTTTGTAGCGGTTTTATATTTGAAGACATTAAAGGCTTTTTCCTTTGCTGACCAATCTTTCATTCACCCGCAACATTATTCCTTACACAACCTTGAATGTTGTTAACTGCGCCTTTGTAGTAAAACCGCTAAGTTGCGAAATAAATGTTGATGAAATACTCACGAGGCTAATCAGGACTCCGGTGGCTTTTAAAAGTGATATTTCCGTTGGAGAATCAATTACGGAAATTTGCACGATTACAGTACACTCTCTTAGTAGGGCTAAGAGAGAGTAAAAATTCTTAGAATTAAATTTTTACTGAATTTTCTCACAAGTTTTTTAGCATTAAATTTAAATAGTTCAAAAAAATAAGTTATTTTGGTTTCTTTATATACTTAATACTTTTTATCGTATTTGTTTTTATTTTTTTCAGATAAGTCCGACTTCAGGCTTTATTTATTTCATGCTGAGCATACTGCTGACAACGTCTGTCACAACAGATGGTAGGTACCTTTCGTACAGGATACCAGACACCTTACAAATCCTGCATGAACTGAACCAAGGACTTCCGTTTACTTAAGTTAAGGGAATTGAATAAAATAGGTAGTACATGGGATTGACTGCTGATTTACGATAATTGCAGCCGAGATCTGTTTCCTGTTATTTGGCAAATATTAAAAACTAAATAGGAAACGCTTAGCTGGCTCATTAACTGGAATTCATTAATAGTTCTAAAATTTGCGTAAGTGTATTCGGAAAAGATCAGCTCAGTTATTCAGAGAAGCAATGAAGGAAAAGCAGCTCCCATCATTACCTTGGTCAAGCTGGCTAGAACTGCAGCAGTTCTAAGGCCAGGAATTGACGTACCAAAGGAAAACTGGAAGATGTACGGTTCGAAGAAGTAAAGGCTATAAGGTTCAACCTGAGTGAAAGAGCTTGAAGACACCATCCCCTAAAGCAGGGTTGAAATTGGAGAATTTGTAGTTGTTCTAACACTAAGCAAGATAGGCAGCACATTTAATTCTAAGTGCAAGAATTTATAATAAGAAGGTCGGCGAAATAAAGAAACAGCATTTAGGATAGCTTGCCCATTTCACCGACAACTAGGATTACTGTATTTATTGTAGTATAGGATTCACTACCAAGAGTATGGAAGATAATGGAATTCCAGGGTATCCTGCGTGCGATATAACAGACAAACCTCGGGATTAATCCTGAAGGAGGAGGTGGGCTTTGAGCTGTGGAGGGAAGGAAGAATAAGCCTCATTAGGCCCACGCTGTTAGGCACTCCTTCAACAATAATAATAATAATGATATCATTCCAGATTTTGCTTATACACAAGCAAAAACAGAACACCGTGTGCAAAAACGATGAAACCAGTTGCAAATTATATAAAATCAGAAGCGTAGCTTGATTATTTTATCTGAGTAGATTGAAGCGCAGTGAATCTTCAATTTCAGTTCAGTAAAACTCCGAATATCGAAATTATCTGTATTACGTCACAAAAAGGTGACATGATAATACGTCAAAGACATCTCAATGTAAAGGCACTCCAAAAGTAAAATTTTAATTTAGCAAAAAATAAATTAATTAATTAATTCAATTTTCAATTATCCTTTTTCAAAATCAATAAGAAATAGTTTTAATTTTCCCCGTAGCTGTGAATCTTCGAATCTCATTTACCCAGAAGAGCGGGAAAAAAATACATAATTCCACAAGAAAGCATTATTATGCTTGGCCAGAACTAAGGAATGAAATTACTGAATGGACGTATGCTAGTCATAGTAATTAATACAGTTTTTTAAGTGCTAAATGACAGTGTGCTTGTTAAAACACGATGGGCGCCTTTCCTAAGGTGAGGAACTGCGCAAGCGCAAGAGGCTGAAAAAAATAATTTGTTCTGTTTTCTGAGCAATACTTCGAGTAGATTCATTCTGGAAGAGTATAATTGTAAGAAGTTCTGCTTGTTACAATAAAATAATATTCATTTCAGAATGATGGCAATATTTCAGTTCAAACACTGAAAGAATGTCAGACTTTCGGTCCATTTACTTGAAGAAAAAAAAAGACAAAGACATCAAGTATTTTTTTATATAAAGAAGAAACAATATAAAAGGTAACCGTCTAACGGCGATACAGTCACCACTGTCTACAGTAATAATAATCACATTGATCGCCACCTGTTCCCGAACACATGTTGTGCGTAGCAGCTGTTTGTTCGCTCCCCAACCCGAATATCACTTACACATAAACTTTGACAAGACAGAAACTCTCCTAGACACCTTAAACATACGTACATATCTATTCATACAGATCATCTGACAGCTTCACCTGAGTTTGACACAAATTCGATATGTATTTCCCCTTTGAAGACTTATTTATATCCCAATGAATTTCTATTAATTTGTTCTCAAATTTCAATGAACAATTAGTGTTAAAATTAGTTTAACATCAAATTTATTATCCTTTTTTGGCAGTCAAATTAGCTTACTTTAAATTGGTTCGGCATCAACTTAATTTAGTGAAACCGCCAAGTTTTCTCAAATATATTTTTGAGAGAAGATTTGGTAAAAAATATTTAGTTAAATTTATTATCGATTTGCATCGCTGATTTTATTTGTCACAGCGCGCAAGTTTATTGTTTTTATTCGCGACCAGTTTCATAAATTCACCCACCATCAGAACTCACTCAATCAGACTGGTGTAGAGAATTTGATTTCCGTGTCACGCTAAAAATTGGTGATCGAATGAGGGAGGAAGAAGTAGAAGAAGAGGAAGTCCAAGAATAAGAATATTTTCTGAAACTCCTTTTTTTTTTCTAATTTTTGGCAACTTTTTTTCTCGAAACCTATTAGATCTGGGTTGTTGCAAAAAAATTACAGTCATAAAGGAGGATTTGCCCTATATTATAAAGAAAATTTGGGAATTTTATCTTATATAGAAAAAGAGAAAAAAATTGTCAAAGTTGGGTGTTTTTCAACGTTACGCTTTTTCATGCAGTTTTTGACGATCAACCCTTATACAACTGCCCTACCGGACAGATTTAATGTCTACTTTAAAATCTTAATGATCTCACAAATCCGCATCTGCATAAAATTAAGTTATTAGATAGTCCCAAATGTGATTGCAATAGCGGGGAGGATGGGGACATCGATCACCTCCTCTTTAGATGTAGCAAATATAACAGAAATAGAGACAAGTTCCTACAGGAATTGGCAACACATGTACGATTTCTATATGTAGTATTTTAGCTATAATGAATCCTGATGCGCTACGAATTATTTACAAATTCATTAGAAGGAATAAAATCAAAAATATAGGATACAGCGAGACTCCATAGTTTCGATTTTAGTTCTTAATTACTCACACAAATACTATCCTAACTCAACTACCAATTACACCACTCTAAAGCTCACATCAAATAACGAAGTCACATTCAGAGACCATTGTGTTGTTCTAGGAAGAAATGTCAGTACGCAGCGCTCAAGATATCCTTATCTCATGGAAGCCACGAAACAGAATGTAGTAGAAGAGTGACCAGTCATGACGAAGAAAGAAGTGAAAAAGGCTGCGCTATTCCTCAAATTGAATATTGGAAAAGATAGGGCTGGTTTTCCACCAATATATAGGTAAATTAAGGCATTAGGAGCCAACTCTAACTGTGCGGTACCAATATGTTGGTTTTAACCAGCCCTCATATAAAGTAATTGGTTAATGTGCAAACAAGACCTCAATAACAATAAATAAATAAAATCTTAATGAGCCGAATGAGTTTATAAAACATTTTTATAAAAAATAATGAAATAAAATTAATAAAACCTAGAAATTATTTAAAGGATCTGCATGTTTTTTGCACAGGTTTAGGTAAATGATAAATAAAATAAAGGGGAAAAAAAGATTATTATGACTGAAATTGGCAATAATCTTTCTTCCTTGGATTAAATAATCGGCCATTAAAAACGGTTATAGATTCTAGAATCAATCAACAACAATAGAAAATATCAAAATACCAAAATCGATAAAAATAAATTAATATCTAGAAGGTCCTGATGAAGTTTTTATAATAATAAAAAAAAACTAATAATTTGTAAACCTTAAACCTTGAACAAAATTAATGAAGAAAATAGTTATTTATTTAACAAGTGTGGAAAGTAGTACTTTTCCTCACGCGAGGCAGGGTTTGCACGAGCGAGCAAAGCGAGGCGAGTGCAAGTGCAAATTGCCGAGTGTGAGGAAAATACTTTACACTAGAGTTAAATATTATATTTTTTCTGCAACCATTTATTAACTAATAAAATTAAAAATTTCATTTTTACAGTCTACAAAAAGTAATTTATTTATTATAAACATTTATTGTTATATTACAATTATTTACATTACTTACGTATTTACATTACTTATTACATTTTCTGCTGTTTCTTTTATTGATGGAGGAGTGCTTTCTAAACAGGCATCACTAGAATCCATTTTAAATTTCTATAAGGTAACACTATAACCTTTTTAACTGTTATAATTAAAAATATCTAATTATTTATTAAAGTATTATTTTTATTTCTATATTCCTTTCAATTTTTATTTTATTTTTTAATATTCGTTTTTTAATTATTTAAATAAAATAAATTTAAATAAGCTTATTAGAGTTTTATAGAAAATATTTATGTTAATAACAAAACTTCTTATATCAAGGAAGCACAATAAAGTTTTTCCACTCACTAGTGAGGAAAGTGACACTAATGGGAATTTTTCCCCACTAGTGTGGGAAGTTGGCCATTACACAGCTGATTTTAATTGAGTAATGAGAACTTCCTTACATGGTTGCAGAAAAATGTTATTTTCTAAAATTTTACAAGATTTCCATTTTTAAGCCGTAAAGTTTAAGCCTGAAGTTCAGCCATTACACAGTCCGAAATGCCCCCCAAAAAATGTAACTAAGAACTTTTAAGAAATATTCAAAGTTAAATAAGCTGTGATGAAATTGTTTTTATATATAAAAATAACAAAGTATTGAAATTTATAAATGATATATATTTATTTTCCCCACAAGCACCATAAGAAAAAGTAATCCTTCAAAGTAAACTTAAGGGAAAATATTGCACAAAAAATATTCATTACACGTACTAGGAACACTTCATCAAAACAAGGAAAAATTATTACTAGCCATTCTCCAATGGAAAATACTAGAATTGTGACTAGCATTGTTAAGATAGAGCAAAGAAGTGGAATATATTCCTGCAGAGTATAAATATAAGGTGCCATTAAAATGGATTTAATTATTTTTCACGAATAGAATTTAAGTTAGACTTTGCAGTAAAGTAATGCCTAATTTATCCAAACAGACTTTACATCCAAACTATCCATTATGTGTCGCATGGGCAGAGCCGAGATTGTATGTGTAATTCAAACTTAACGATCCAACACTGCGGACATTTCCAAAAAGTATAGACTTAGGGACTCAATAAACAAGCCAGTAATTCCAAAAATTAAACATAGACTAAATTATATGACTAAGAAAAAACTGTAAAAATACCTAAATAGAAATATTAGTTAGTTAAGAACGCAGAAAATTGGTGAACCTATTAAAATATTCACCGAAGTATGACGTAATAAAAAAAAGGAAGTTATTACACACGTATAAGTGTAATGACCTCACCAGTTCTTTTTAAGGCTTGCATTATCATATGTGTGTGTCTGTTCGTATGCTATTAGGTCTAAATTCAGTAATATTAAATTTGGCTGGTGAGCATATAAGTTCAAGGTGTTTTTTAATCTTTTACATGAAAAAGGTGAACAGAAATGTCAGATTTTAGGCCTTAACAAAATTTATAACTTATCAATAATCATTCACTTTTTATTTATTTAATATTAATCAACACTAGCCTCAAATTATATTTAAATAATAATATTTTGTAGCACATTGTGCTGGTAAAATTGAGACTTGAGGAAATAAAATTTAAATTGAAAATATGCTTAAAATTAACTAAAATTCTGTTTATTTGGATTCTTCTTAATAAATAAAAAGACCTGTTCTTTAGAATACTTAATATCAATTGAATATCAAAGAAGTAAAAAATGCTGAAGTATTTATTTTGAAAGAAAATTCTATGTTCTGCTATTACTATTCTCGCAGATATACTAATAGGACAGGAGATACTGAAATATGAAAAGAAACTAATATGAAGGAAATGTAAAGGACAGAGAATTCATCACCTTATATCTCCTTCAAAAATTCAGCTAGAAACCGGGAATTGTGCACAAATTGTTAAGGCAAATGAGAACTATAATTGGCCACAGTTTCGAAGTTACAACAGAAGATACAGCAATTCAAAAAATGAAGGAAATGTAAAGCTTCCAAAAATTATCACCTAATATCTCCTACATAATTACAGCTATAAAGCTAGGATTGTGCACGGTTGTAGGAGGTAAACGTGCACTATAATTGCCTATTTTGTCGCAGAGATGACACTAATACAACAAAAGATACAGCAATTCGAAATGAAAAACTCTCAAACTTTATCACCTTATATCTTCTTCAAAAATTTAGCTAGAAAGCAGGAATTGTGCACAGTTGTAAAGGTAAATGAGTACTATAATTGACCACAGTTTCGAAGAATTTGCACCAATACAGCAGAAGATACAGCAATTCAAAATATGAAGGAAATGTCAAGCTCTCAAAATTAATCACCTAATATCTCCTTCAAAAATTTAGCTAGAAAGCAGGAATTGTGCACAGTTGTAAAGGTAAATGAGTACTGTAATTGACCTCAGTTTCGAAGAGTTTGCACCAATACAGGAGAAGATACAGCAATTCGAATGTGAAGGAAATGTAAAGCTCTCAAAATTAATCACCTAATATCTCCTTCAAAAATTTAGCTAGAAACCAGGAATTGTGCACAGTTGTAAAGGTAAATGAGTACTATAATTGACCTCAGTTTCGAAGAGTTTGCACCAATACAGGAGAAGATACAGCAATTCGAATATGAAGGAAATGTAAAGCTCTCAAAATTAATCACCTAATATCTCCTTCAAAAATTTAGCTAGAAAGCAGGAATTGTGCACAGTTGTAAAGGTAAATGAGTACTGTAATTGACCTCAGTTTCGAAGAGTTTGCACCAATACAACAGAAGATACAGCAATTCAAAATATGAAGGAAATGTAAAGCTCTCAAAATTAATCAAAATTCTCCTTCAAGAATTTAGCTAGAAATCGGACATCAGTGCACAGTTGTAAAGGTAAATGAGTACTATAATTGACCACAGTTTCGAAGAATTTGCACCAATACAGCAGAAGATACAGCAATTCGAATGTGAAGGAAATGTAAAGCTCTCAAAATTAATCACCTAATATCTCCTTCAAAAATTTAGCTAGAAAGCAGGAATTGTGCACAGTTGTAAAGGCAAATGAGTACTGTAATTGACCACAGTTTCGAAGAGTTTGCACCTATACAACCGAAGATACAGCAATTCGAAATATGAAGGAAATGTAAAGCTCTCAAAATTAATCACCTTATATCTCCTTCAAAAATATAGCTAGAAACCAGGAATTGTGCTCAGTTGTAAAGGTAAATGAGTACTATAATTGACCACAGTTTCGAAGAGTTTGCACCAATACAGGAGAAGATACAGCAATTCAATATATGAAGGAAATGTAAAGCTCTCAAAATTAATCACCTAATATCTCCTTCAAAAATTTAGCTAGAAACCAGGAATTGTGCACAGTTGTAAAGGCAAATGAGTACTATAATTGGCCACAGTTTCGAAGAGTTTGCACCAATCCAGGAGAAGATACAGCAATTCAATATATGAAGGAAATGTCAAGCTCTCAAAATTAATCACCTAATATCTCGTTCATAAATTCAGCTAGAAACCGGGAATTGTGCACACCTGTAAAGGTAAATTAGTACTATAATTGTTCATATTTTCGCCGAGATTACACCAATAGGACAGGAGATGCAGCACTTCGAAATATGAAGGAAATGCAAAACTCTAAAACTTTATCATCTTATATCTCTTACAAAAATACTGCTGGAAATCTACAATAATGCACAATCGTAGAGATAACCGAGCACTATAATCGTACATATTTTCAAAAGTATTACACTATTAGAACATGAGAAAAACTCGCCAACTTTGTTACCAAATATCTCGTTCATAAATTCAGCTAGAAAACGGGAATTGTGCACAGTTTTAAAGGCAAATGAGGCACTATAATTGTCCATATTTTCGGAAAGTTAACAGAGTCATTTTATGTTTAGTAAATTTCATTTTCGAAAAAAACGATTTGCTGGCATAAATAATTAGATCAAAATCGACTCACAACATTTTTTTGCTACATTTCTCAAATTCAATAATTTAATAATCTATTTTTGATTCTGATGTTTTTAATCAAAATCTAAGAGGAGATGGCAATGGTCCAATCAAAGTATAATCACCATATCATTTAAGATGAAATCTGATAATTAGATAATTATGTTCAGGTTCACTCCCAAAAACAAATCTCAGTTTAAACTAATAATGGAATCAAAAAAGCATAACTGACTTCTCATAATGAAGTGAACTCGCGTTTTATGAAATCACTCAGAGTTAATTAGTATTCCTAACTATGAACGAACATGTCTCTAACTCTGCATACAAAATGTAGCACACGTATAGAGAATCGTTCATTAATAAACATTGAGTACTTCGACTTTTGGAAAAAGAGAAGAAATAAATTTCATAACGGAAATCAATATGGTCTGTTTACGACGTTTACAGGAAAAAAAGTTCTGCATTTTCAGATTTTCATGCACGAAGATTTGTGAATGGCATTAAATCCGCTTTTCTTTAATAAATTCTAAAAATTATATATCTTTCGTTCTGACTAAGAAAAATTAAAACTGAAGAAATATCATTTGATTCATTAAGTTGGTAGTTCTTGGCCAATCAAAATTATTTTTAAGAAATAAATCTTGAATTTAGTTCTATTTATAAATAACAGATGTTTACGACGAAATTTCGAACTATACTTAGTTAATCATCAGGGCTACAGAATAAAACTGAGAGATCTGGATATTTTACAAATTATCAAGGAGAAACCAAGATATGCCAATTAAATACTATAGACAGTAATTAAAAATTTAACACTACAGTAATTAAGCTAATGGGTGAATTTATTGCGGGTACATATAATTCAAATTCTAACCTAAAAACTTGAAAACAGTATTAAATAATTAAACTGTCCGGTAGGACAGTTTTATAAAGGGTTGATCGTAAAAAACTGCCCGAAAAAGCGTAACGTTCAAAAACATCCAACTTTGACAATTTTTTTCTCTTTTTCTATAAAAGATAAAATTCCCAAATCCTCCTTTATAACTGTAATTTTTTTGCAGCAATCCAGATCTAATAGATTGTTAGTCCATATTAACATTTGGAATCCGTATATTTAAACCTAGTATTTACACTTAGACTTCTATTTGCTAGTAAAAAGTGTTGGATATTATATTTTCTTTTATGGAAGGAGAGAGGATACATTTCAACATCACAGTCAAAATGTGCCGCTCTACCGAGCTGCAAGTTTGTGACTTTTTTTTTGTTTAATCGCAGAGAAGGGGAAAGTGGGTCCGAAGCTACATTAAGAAGTGCAACAAACCGAATATTTTGTTCAAACTTCCTAAACCCATCATCACTTCGGGTACAACATCCCGAACTGAGTCATTTTTGATTTTTTTGGACTAGATTTCAGTGGTTCAAAAGAGAAAGTAATGTGGTAGTGAGAGAAATAACTGATAGAAGGTAGATTCAGAGTAAAGTAATATCATTTCTTTCTATTTTATATTGTGTTCAAAGCTACCCCACCAGTGGGGCAGATATTAACATTTGACACAACTTTTTTAAATTAAAAAAATGTCGATATGTATGAAAAGTAGTAACTGTTTATTGATATAGATCTGTTAAGAAGACTTGAAAGTTGTAGAAAACAAAATAAAAAGGTTCAATAATACGATTCTGTGCATTTTATTTAGACAGATTTAAAGGATTCTTCACCAAGAATTAAGTGTGAATGTTTAAAAATTGCGAGTTTTTAAAAAGATTAATTTAGAAACCCGTGTAAAGTACTGAAACAAAAGTCAAAAATTCAAAAATAAATAGAAAAAAACAAAAGAAACAAAGAGACTAATATTACAGAGCTATAATTAGAAAGTTCTATAAGAACAGGTTGGGCTCAATTAGCAGGAAGCGAAGTGGAGGGGGGTTATTGACGAGGGTCAGTGAGAAGACTATTTACAACTTGACACACAGCATCCCAGTAGCACTGTACCACCCACTGGTACAATGAATGGAAAGTCACTCACAATAGAGGAGGGAGATCGCCAGCGAACAGTATTAACGTGTGTATTTAAAAGGTTATGCCCTTCTCTGTTAACCTCTCCAGTTAACTTCATTTTAACGAGCCATGTATTAACTTTTTATTTTATTTGTTAAGGCCACATACGTATTACATTATACAGGCTGAGGGAGCAAGTCCAAGTTTTGATATTAAACTCTTGTACAATCCTGAACGGGAAAACATTAATAGTTTTTATTTCATATAGAGTTCTAACCAAATTGAAAGAAAATTTATGAGGTGATTCGCGAAGTTGGGAAACTCATTTAGAATTGTCCCAATTTATGAATGATTAAAATTTGTAAAATGAAGGACCAAAATTATAATATCGAATTTAACCAAAAAAATAAAAGTAAGTTTAAAAAGTCTTCTTCTTCTCTTCTTCTTAAATAGTGCTACAACTCATGAAGAGTCTTGGCCTCCTCAAGACGTGCCCACCAGGCCTCTCTTTCCTGCGCAGCCGCCCTCCAGTTACGAAATCCTAGCAATGCCAAAGCATCTCTTGCCACACATTCCTGCCATCGCGTTCTTGGTTCTACCTACCCTCCTGGGACCTTGTTCGCTACCATCTATAATTTTTTTGGGGGGTATTTCTTCATCCCCCATCCTTGCCACGTGCCCTGCCCATCGCAGTCTTCCGAGTTATATAATTTTGGCGATATTCGGTTCCTTGAACAAAGCATAGACCTCCCGGTTTTTCCTGATCCTCCAGTTCTGTCCATCACGTACAAGGCCATAGATTCTACGGAGAACCTTCCGCTCGAATACCGCCAAGGACCGCTCATCTACTTTTGACATCGTCCATGCTTCGGAGCCGTATATCGTATAAGCACAGGCCGGATGTACGTTTGAATTTTCGTGCTGCGGGAGATAAGCTTGCTTTTGATGTACTTCACTAGGCTAAAATAGCACCTATTTGCGGCCATAATTCTTCTTTTAATTTCCAGGCTCTCTAGATTTTCACTACTAACTAGGAGACCCTAGATAGCCAAACTCGTTAACCCTCTCGAATTTATAGTGCGTAATCGTCAGTTGCTGCTATATCCCGTGAGCATATACGAGGGTTGTTTGAAAAGTCCGTGCAAAGTCAGAGAGATAGCACTACTGGCGCGTATCGAGGTTATGTTTAGTTAGTAGCATCTCTTGGAAGAACACACACCAAGTTTCAGCCAGATCGGTCTATTTCTTTGTGTTTGGCATTCGTTTGAATCGAGGAAGTCGAGTGATTTTCAAAAAATGGACGAAAAAGAATTTCGTGTGTTGATTAAACACTACTTTATGAAAGCCAAAACGCCTCAGCAGACTAAAGAGAAGCTTGATAAACATTATGGTGACTCTGCACCTTCGATTAGAACAGTTTATAAGTGGTTTCAAAATTTTCGGAGTGGCCATATGGGCACAAGTGACGCTGAACGTTCTGGACGCCCTGTTGAGGTTACTACTCCAGAAATCATTGATAAAATCCATGATATGGTGATGGATGACAGAAGAGTGAAGGTGCGTGAGATTGCTAGTGCTGTGGGCATCTCGAATGAACGGGTACATAATATTTTGCATCAACATTTGGACATGACAAAGCTATCCGCAAGATGGGTGCCGCGATTGCTCACGCTTGACCAAAAACGAAATCGTGTGAAGTGTTGCAAGGACGGTTTGCAGCTGTTCCAGAAGAATCCGCAGAACTTTAAGCGTTGTTTCGTCACTGTGGATGAAACATGGATACATCACTACACTCCTGAGACCAAAGAACAATCTAAACAATGGGTTACCAAGGGGGAATCTGCGCCAAAAAAGGCGAAGACCGTTCCTTCGGACGGAAAGATTATGGCGACTGTCTTTTGGGATTCGCAAGGAATAATCCTCATCGACTATCTGGAAAAGGGTAAAACTATTACAGGTGCATATTATTCATCGTTATTGGACTGTTTGAAAACCGCCCACGATTGGCCCACAAAAAAGTCCTTTTCCATCACGACAACGCACCAGCTCACACCTCAGCAGTTGTGGTCGCAAAATTAATGGAAATAGGGTTCCAACTCGTTTCACATCCCCCCTATTCTCCAGACCTGGCTCCCTCGTACTACTATTTGTTCCCCAATATGAAGAAATGGCTGGCGGGAAAAAGATTTTATTCAAACGAGGAGGTGATTGCAGAAACGAATGGCTATTTTTCAGACTTGGACAAATCCTATTATTCGGAAGGGATCAACAAACTAGAGCAGCGTTGGACGAATTGTATAAGCCTAAAAGGAGACTATGTAGAAAAATAAAAAAGGTTTACCCAAAAAAATTAAGTAGTTTTTATTTTTGCACGGACTTTTCAAACGACCCTCGTATATATATTTGTATTTTACTTTTATTTTCAAAATTAGAAATTTCTCAATTCCTTTTTTACATCCGGCGAATTAACATTTAATTTGCCATTTCCTTCTGTAGATAGCAAAAGGTAAAAAATACCTCTATACCAAATGCGCTTTTTTAGATTGTATTACTCATTGTCACTTCTCAAGGCCAGTTTTTTAAAGCGTGAAATAATTTTCGGTTAACAAAAAATTGTGATTGAAGTAAGTTATTTTGGAATTCGAAGTAATTTTGTTTCAAAGAGTAATTTTGTTATTTAATTTAACAAAGTAGTTTAATTACTTTCTATTACTGGTTACCTAAATAACTATACTTTATTCGTGATAGGTCAGTTTGCTTTTCTTTTTAACGTGTTATTTTCTGTTGTAGTTTGCATTTTGGTTGGATAGAAATTATTTAACGGTTTTTGAATTTTATTTTTATTTTTCCAGTTTTGTGGCTTCTTTTCGTTTGAATTCAATTTTCTGTGCCCAACAATTAGATGGTTGATATTTCCATTTTCATCTTGAGAAACTTGCGTCAGTTTTTTGTCTTTTTCAGACGCTTGCAACATTCTAAAATGCATTTAAAAACTTATAATTCCTTCCAGCTAATTCTAAATCATTTCTTCTAGGTCCCGCATCTGGCTCATCTATTTTTTCCCCCCCAATATTTGCAGGCGTGCTTCAGGATAGCGACTTGTTTTACTCCTGTACATGTTTACCATCGCAAATGTTCTTATTTATCCTTCTTACTTTTATTTAACCTGGCGTTGGAGAAGGCTGTGAGGGACTCTGGTATTCAAGCTAGTGGTACGCTAGGGTCGTTTGAAAAGTCCGTGCAAAAATAAAAACTACTTAATTTTTTTGGGTAAACCTTTTTTATTTTTCAACATAGTCTCCTTTTAGGCTTATACAATTCGTCCAACGCTGCTCTAGTTTGTTGATCCCTTCCGAATAATAGGATTTGTCCAAGTCTGAAAAATAGCCATTCGTTTCTGCAATCACCTCTTCGTTTGAATAAAATCTTTTTCCCGCCAGCCATTTCTTCATATTGGGGAAGAAATAGTAGTCCGAGGGAGCCAGGTCTGGAGAATAGGGGGGATGTGAAACGAGTTGGAACCCTATTTCCATTAATTTTGCGACCACAACTGCTGAGGTGTGAGCTGGTGCGTTGTCGTGATGGAAAAGGACTTTTTTGTGGGCCAATCGTGGGCGTTTTTCTTGCAGCTCGGTTTTCAAACAGTCCAATAACGATGAATAATATGCACCTGTAATAGTTTTACCCTTTTCCAGATAGTCGATGAAGATTTTTCCTTGCGAATCCCAAAAGACAGTCGCCATAATCTTTCCGGCCGAAGGAACTGTCTTCGCCTTTTTTGGCGCAGATTCCCCCTTGGTAACCCATTGTTTAGATTGTTCTTTGGTCTCAGGAGTGTAGTGATGTATCCATGTTTCATCCACAGTGACGAAACAACGCTTAAAGTCCTGCGGATTCTTCTGGAACAGCTGCAAACCGTCCTTGCAACACTTCACACGATTTCGTTTTTGGTCAAGCGTGAGCAATCGCGGCACCCATCTTGCGGATAGCTTTGTCATGTCCAAATGTTGATGCAAAATATTATGTACCCGTTCATTCGAGATGCCCACAGCACTAGCAATCTTACGCACCTTCACTCTTCTGTCATCCATCACCATATCATGGATTTTTTCAATGATTTCTGGAGTAGTAACCTCAACAGGGGCGTCCAGAACGTTAAGCGTCACTTGTGCCCATATGGCCACTCCGAAAATTTTGAAACCACTTATAAACTGTTCTAATCGAAGGTGCAGAGTCACCCTAATGTTTATCAAGCTTCTCTTTAGTCTCCTGAGGCGTTTTGCTTTTGATAAAGTAGTGTTTAATCAACACACGAAATTCTTTTTCGTCCATTTTTTGAAAATCACTCGACTTCCTCGATTCAAACGAATGCCTAACACAAAGAAATAGACCGATCTGGCTGAAACTTGGTGTGTGTTCTTCCAAGAGATGCTACTAACTAAACATAACCTCGATACGCGCCAGTGCTGCTATCTCTCTGACTTTGCACGGACTTTTCTGTAGGGATTGAAATATAAAAATATATTGTCGTATTTAGTTTTAAAGGAAACATATGATTAAAAATTTGGAGGACCATATGTTTCCAGATTGTTGTATTATTCTAAAATATGAGTAATAAAAAGTTTCTAACAAATTCTTGATTACGTATTTACTATATTGGCGACGAGGATCAAAATGCCTAAATCAAGAAAAAGCCGAGACCTGATGGAGCAGGAGGAATTGGACGGGATGGGGGAGTTGCAGAAGAAAATGGAGAGATTTTCTTTTGACCCATTTGACCGGACAAAGGTGAGTCTAGAACAATATTTAGACCAGTTCGAAAGGAGATGCGAGGTGAAGGGCCTTGGAGGTACGTGTATGACCCGCAGAGAAATAAGAAAACAACTATTACTGGCCTATGTGGGTGCAGAGAGCCTAGGAGCAGTAAAAAATTAGTGACTGATAATGGACCTCAATTTAGGTCCGGAGAGTTCAAGAATTTTTGTGATAGAAACGCGATAAAACACATCAGAACCACTCCATATCACCCAAAATCTAATGGATTAGTGGAGCGATTCATTAGAACCTTTAAACAACGATATCTGGCGGGGAAGGACGAAGGAGGCAGCCCTCAAGAAAAGGTAGCAAGGTTGTTGCTGAGCTATCGGAACACACCTCACAGAACTACTCATAAATCACCGGCTGAGTTATTTTTGAAAAGAAGACTCCCTACTGTGTTGGATAGGTTGAAGCCAGATCCTAAGGAAGAAATGGAAAAGGAGATCTGGAAACAAAAAAGATACCACGATCTAAGTATCCAAAAAAGGGAATTTATAGAGGGGCAAGAGGTTTGGATAAAGAATGAATTAGGGAAAGGATGGAAACCGGGTATGATTAACTGCAGGACTGGAGAGTTATCATATCTAGTCATGTCAGAAGGTGAACTTAAGAGAAAGCATGCGGACCAATTAAGGGCAAGGATAGGTGCTACTGCACCAGAAAAGGAAGAGAAGGAAGAGATGAGCTGAAGATGGAGAGGTAGATAGCTAAGTAAAGCGGGGAGAAATGTAGGGATTGAAATATAAAAATATATTGTCGTATTTAGTTTTAAAGGAAACATATGATTAAAAATTTGGAGGACCATATGTTTCCAGATTGTTGTATTATTCTAAAATATGAGTAATAAAAAGTTTCTAACAAATTCTTGATTACGTATTTACTATATTTTCAAACGACCCTCGTATGTATATTATAGGTACATCGTTTTTGGTGATTGATTCACTAATCCAAAAAGAAAAACAAAAAAGTAATGATAATAATTTTTTTCAAGCGGGCTTTACTTGTCCAAAGTACCTAATTAGGTGACGCGGTCCTAGGTACTACGCCAGGTACTAACAAACATACTTCACCAAATTCACGGTTAACGTAGCACCTAACTTTAAAAAAAAAAAAAAAAAACAGTGGTCAAAAAAAGTATTCATACACTAAGTTTTCTTGCTTTATCTACTGAACTTCTGTTTCTAGGATGACAACTTGTTCAGCACTGAAATCGAAGATAGTAACAATGAATTTAATGCTCAAATTTTCTTTTATAAACATAAAGAATTGATTAAAAAACAGAAAAATAAAACCCATATTGAAAATTTATGGTCTTGTTTGGAGCGGAAAATTCGAAAATTGAAATGTTCTTCCAGAAAAGAGTTCATAACCCATTTAAAGAAATCATGGGCAGAAATCACATCTCAAGAGACACTAAAACCTGGTGGAATCTATGCCAAGGAGGCTTCAGGTAATAACAAATGCAAAGGGATTGCTTACAAAATATTAGGTCTTTAGGTTTGCGCTAATTATAACATTCAGACTGAGTGTATGAATACTTATTTTGCATAGAATAAATTATTTTTCTGCTTTTTAATCAATTCTTTATGTTTATAAAAGAAAATGAGAGCATTAAATTCATTGTTACTATCTTCGATTTCAGTGCTGAAGAAATAGTCATCCTAGAAACAGAAGTTCAGTAGATAAAGCAAGAAAACTTGGTGTATGAGTACTTTTTTTGACCACTGTATTCATCGACCACTTATATTTGAAATCGAATTTTACTTCAAGATTTGCAACAATTTAGAAATTAAATTTAAAAAACTGTTAACGATTAAGAATACATTTAATTAACTTCTGTCTGTATATTTTTTTTATTACATCTGTACCAATCATTAATTTAGAATGGCATTAAAAAGCAGAATTATATTCAATTTTATTATGGCATACACAATAAAATTTGGTTAAATTCCATGCTGTAATTGGCTGAAGATTTTTACTTCAAACGATTTCAGTTTCATGCAATAACAGAATGCAATGTACTTTACAACTTCAGTTTAAACTTCTCGTTACATACAGTATTGTACAGTACTGTTCATCACCAGTCAATTATCTGTAAGTAGCTTCTTGCAAGAGAAAATCTAATGGAAGACAGACTGGACTCCAAGATCTAGATCTGGATCTGCAATGCACTAACCACAGAACTAATCTCTTCCCGGTACCAGTTATAGAATTAAAAGAATAGAACTATGTTAATTATGTCTATTCAACGCCAAGTGTCAATATCCGCTATCAAGCTTTAAATATATGTTTCTATTTTTTATTCAGTATTCCGCAACATAAAACGTAACTGCAGCTGAACTAAAAGTCAATCTTTAATAGAAGAAACAATTTTCAGCCCCCTGGAACAGTTGTACACCAATTTCGACATGCATTCACAATAACTGAACACCTTCAACGCAGCTAGTTTAGCCAATCATTTCAAATTTGAATTCTGTATCCGTTTAACCGAAATACAACAAAGAATCCATCAGTTTTCCAGTTCTAACTTAGAATGTTGCTCCAGACCTTCCAGTAAATAATATCTTACACATAAATTATTGCATCTATCATCAAAACCCAACTGGCTTAAAGTTATAATGTAACCATAATTAATAATTTCTAATACAATAGAGCATAAGGTCTCTCACTGTCACAAGAACAGTTCAAGGCCAGCTAAAGTCAGGTTATTATTTAACAATAAACATCTAATTATGTAAATTAAGTGTCATTTTGTGTCTGTATGAATAAATACCTTGTTTTATCTCTCTTTGTTGGTAGTTTTGTAACATGTTCATTCATTCTAAGGTACACATTGAAACCAAACTTGTAGAAGAGAAAGACACTTACCTGTAACAAAAGTAGAAATAGAAAATTAATGTTAAATTCGAATAAAATTGCATAATTAGTAGTAACATTATATCTATTAAAGATTTAAAATATATGTAAGCTCCTTTTGTTTTTCCTTAAAATAATTCAATTTGAAGAAAATAGATCATTCAAAATTGATGAATAATACAACATTCCGAGTAAGTGATACTTTTTTATTTTTGAGTGATTTCATTACCTTAACGTTTATTATAACTTATATCACATCTAAATTTCCTTGTTTTAAAAAATAATCTGCATTTTATGCATTTTTTATTATTAGCAAAATTCTCATATAAAATGTACATTTTAAGAATAGAATTTTTAATCTACCTTTTTGGTCTTTACCATAACTATTGTACTTCATATTTGAGAAACACTGAAAAAGGAAACTTGAAAGAAAAAACTAATTTTAGAACTGAGGGAAAATTATTATTTTAAAAGGAAAGTTTTTCTGAATATTTGGAAAGATTTAAATACATCTATAAGACCACCATTATGAATATTTTTAAAGAGTTGCCCACTAGCACACCGAACGGTGTTGAAAAGAAACTTGACTTCTCAGCAACATTCGGAATATTGTTAATTATTAAAGTATTAATCATTATCAACATGGGACAAGATTAAAGAATAAATTAGAACTTGCTTAATTAACTAAAGAAATTAAACAATGATTCCCAATTATCTATTGCTGTACAAAACCAACCCAGTATAACCATAACCATTCGATTGCAACTTAGTTTAAACTCTATTAATAAAAGTAATAAAGATACAATAATTGACTATTAATTTAATAATATTGACGTGTAAATGTATGTTTGTTAAAGTAGTACCTTATTTAAGTAGTAATTATTGCTTTAAATGAAGACATCCTATTCCAAAGGTGATCACCAATAAACACTTCGTAAACTTTCACTAATTTAACACAGAAATTGAACTTAACACGCAACTAAACCGAACATCACACTCTAAGAATAACTTAAACACAAATAATTTAAACAATTTACACCATAAAAACTATTTAACACTATAATAAATTAATAAAATTAGAGGAGATAATAAGTTCTAGAAAACATGGCCGCACAAACTGAACTTAAGGGGAGACCACAGCCAGCTATAGAGTTTATAGTTACCGCCAAAATGATATATGGAAATATAACCTAAAATTACCAACAAAATAATTTATTTCCAGCGAAGAATGCCACGGCTACTAATATCAAGGTACCACTGTTCTGATAGTATAACTCAGTGCAGTGACCAGACACAGTATTTGGAAGTAGTGTGATTTGTTTTACTTAAAAAGGTGTAACATGTAGTTCTTTAATAGTGTCTGCACTTGTTCTAATGGAATTACAGCTTCTTATATCAACATGCGGGGTAAGTCTTTATGATTTTATTTTTGTTCATGAATTGCAATTTTACATTCTCCTATATCTGGTAAAATATTTAATGTGTGTACTTGAACTGACTATCTTGAAAACCAAAAATGGCATGTTGCCTCATCTTGATAATCCGTTTTAATGAGATTATCACTTTCCATACTAAGATTTCAAGTTAATATCAGTTTTTCGTAATAAGAATTGTGAAAGTTTACACGTTGAACGATACGTGATGTCACATCTCTCCTACAACCTCATTAAATTCAATGTTTTATGGAAAATTTTCAAGCTTAATTGATGAGGGTTTGATATAAGTTAAATCGAAGGTCATGTTTCAGTTGTTCATTTGACAGCATTCTTTAGGAAATTAAAGAAAATCCAGAAAAGCTATTATTGAATTTTGGTAACCCATTTGATACTCACAAAAATTACACAGTTGCTTGAACCGTGCAGTATACTGAAACGCCTTTTCAAATTCGACCCCCTGGTAGAACCTAAATTAAATCACTATTACAACACGAGATGGGCACACACAGTCTAATTTTCTCACTCTAATTCTCAAGCCTAAACTTGTAATTACGATCCATTCCATTTTTATATTTTGTTAATTTCTTTATTACCATACTTAGGTTAAACTTTACTGTGGGACCCATCACCTACCGCATTCTATAGTCCGTTTTTGTAAGTTCTTCGGTTTCAAAGGTTAAATTATAGAGAGATTTACATTTTACTTTCTGTTTTAGAACAATTTTTTTGTATAATGCTAAAACATTACATAAATTTAATAAACCATTTAAAAGTATTAAAAGTAATAATACATATTGTGTATTCTTAATATAATTTTCTTTCACTGTCATATTTTGGTTAAATATTGAAGCTAAAACATTTAATTTAGTTTATTAGCTAGCTGATAATAAGATTACTTAAACAAACTTTACTTAGAAGTTTGAAAATGTGTAAAAATCTTTCAAGTTTTAGAATTCGGGATTAGTGTGTAACATGCCCAATTTGTTACTTTCTACCCTGATCTATTTTACTATTAGGTGAAAAAACATAGGCCTAATTAAGTTAAACTTAGCAACTCTTTTAAGAATTTAATTAAAAAACTTTTTTTTATTTGATAATTCAATTAAGGGGTACTTCTTTAGAGAAAACTTCTTTCTGGAGTGCTACTATGTGTGATGTCGGCTCTATAGTTGGTAAGGGTTTAATCTTTAAATGTATTTTTTTTAAAATAACTATTTACTGAAGATGATTCCCCTTTTCTTTTTAGACTTCCTCCAAAATGGCGGCTCCCAAGATTGTCTACAAACTTCTTGTGTATATTGCCTACTCATAGAACTAGGAACTTTCACTTTCATCATTTTTCTTGGTGCATGCATTGGAGAGCAGTTCTCGAAGAGGGGTTAGGTTGTTGCAGGATAATTTCATTGTAGAGTGCAGTAATAAAAACTGAATTTATTTTCCCAGAATTATGATTTATATGTCCAGAATTCTGGGTAGATTCCTTGTCGCTTCCGTAATTAAATTTTATTTCAAAAGACTATTTATATTTAGACCTTCTCACCGCCCATGGTTTTACGAGTAGCAGTTATCTTTTACCATCATATTCCATTTAGTGTTTTAAATGCTTTTTACTTTTAGTTGAAATAATTACCAGGTAATGTTCATTTTTAAAGGGTTCTGTCGAAGTGATAACGTTCTCCTGTGTTGTACCACTTTACTATAATCCATTGTTCTTCCACTTATATAATATTAAGGGTCATCAAGTGAAATGTTAGAATCTCAAATGTGAGAGAATGTTATTAATTAAATCTTTATTGCGGAATAGGTTTAAAGTTCAATGAAATTCTCACATCAACTTTTATTTGGTTTAGTTTAAACTTGAAAATGCTAACGGTACACCACCCTCAATCTAATTACCTTTATTAGGAGCATTTGGGGGGGGGGTGGTGGAAGGAGGGGAATAAATTGATTTTTGTGTCATACTTGTTGTTTAACGATAAAATTTTAGGTTTTAATGATCAATCGTAATTCAAAAACGAAATATGGCTTAAAGTTCGAATTAGATTTTTTAATTTAGGTGCCAACAGAAAACCATACAATAAGTTTTTAGTCCAAATTATTGATACTCCAATTCAACCTGCAATCATCACAAGCAAATCCTCTAGCTCAAAAATCTTTCTTCTAGAACTCGTTCCTGACAACACAGCAAGACGCCTTAATCGACTGTGACCCCATAATCTTCTCTCTAACTAACAGTTTAATGTTTTAGAGTGTTACCACTGAGTAACTTCTCCCCTTCGTTTGCATCTACTACTTACTGATTGCAGCCCAAATAAACGCGGGGAGAAAAAAAGTTACTAAGTTAGTAAAGCCACAAATAACTGAAGTCCTTGAATGAATTTTTTTTAAGATTAAGCGAAATTCAGCAAACTCAGGAATAATTATCATTTTCAACTATTTCAAGCTTAAAATTACAGTACAGTCGAACCTCTCAATTACGGACCCTGGCGGGGGAAAGCAAAGTGGCCGCTATTGGAGGTGGTCGTTAGAAGGAGGTAGCCAAGTTACATAACGAAAAAATATGTTGTTTTTTTTCCAAACATCTATTTAAAAATTGTTTATTATTAATAGATTTAAAAACGTACCTAATTGCATAATTATTTAGCTATATGATATGCATCAAATTCTTCTTAATTATCCAAAAAATTTATCAAAAAACTACATATTATTGACTTATTCAATAATTTTTATAATAATCATCACATTTATTCATAACAATAATAATTTATGGTGAAGTTATCATCATACTATCATCTATTATTAGAAAAATAGAACAAACCTTTCGGCAAGTTGACGATGGCTCGATTTGGTGTTTGCAAAATCTTCCAACATATTTATTTTCTCTTCTAGAGTTAACCCACTTTCG
This sequence comes from Rhodnius prolixus, assembly GCF_049639745.1. Classification (NCBI taxonomy): domain Eukaryota; kingdom Metazoa; phylum Arthropoda; class Insecta; order Hemiptera; family Reduviidae; genus Rhodnius; species Rhodnius prolixus. The sequence goes on along the minus strand of NW_027411634.1, from coordinate 9,763,640 downwards.
TTTGAGAGACATATCGGAAAAAATAATATTGTTCGTCCAAAGTAATATTGAAAAATGATTAAAATGGTACAAGATGTATGGAGCTTATATAGGAAACTTTAGGAAAAACCAGAAAAAAACAAAAACTTGAGAGGGGATAATTCTTTTGATCACCGCGTCAAACGAACTTTTAAGAATAAGGTGGTCGTTGGTGGGAGGTGAAACATTTAATCCGTTCCCCAAAATCAATGTCCGCGGTCGCTATGTAGAGTGTCCGTTAGACGGAGGTTCTTTTATATAGAAAGTGTATAGGGGTAAAACGGAGAAATCCAAAAACTGTCCGCAAATAGAGGTGGTCGCTAGTGAGAGTGTCCTTTATGGGAGGCTCGTCTGTACTTGAGTACTTATCGGCCATTAGTATAAAATAGTTGCGCAATTCCGATTGTGCAAAATTAATTAACGCTCATAATTAGTTCTTGAAGTGTTTAATTGGAAGATGATTTCATGCGTTGGAATGAGTGTTTGATGTTTAGTTAAAAAATAAAATGAAAAAGAGGAAATGTCTCCAAGCTCTGGGTAACAAGCAATGTGAGCTGTGGAAGAAAGACGAAGTCTGTTGGCAAGGAAGATAGAGATGAAGCTAGTTGAGATGATACCGAGTGATGCTGTAATAGTGGGAGGTACTAAGAGCCAAGACTCTGAATGAGCCAAGCGAACTGTACAGACTTCCACAAACACACAGACAATCTTCCCCTCTACTGATGGATAGTTCCAAGCCTTCCTTTGATCTAACCAACTTGGAGCGTCTTAAATAAAAAAAAAATTTAAAAAAAAGCAAGAAATTAGCTCTAGCTATAAACACTACGTCATCCACTTGTCCTACATTTAAGTGCACACAGTTATTTATAGTTTGAAGTTTTATAGCCATAAATATGGACGATTTTCGCTGATTTAAATTAAAGCCGATAATCTTTTAACTTGCTCTACGGATCTACTAAGATCATCAAGTCTTACCTGGATTCCCCGACAAGTGGAGACGTAGAAGTCATTTATTCCTTGTCCCGTTGGGTATTCCAGTCCAACAAGAAAACCAACACTGATTCTGGCAAAGCCTGATGCTCAGGAGATAGGCTTAGCATACCCAGTAGCAAATACTAACAAGCTTATGCTTACATTAATGCCCGACTTTATAGACTTTTAAATAATAATGTATTATTTATTCATACCTTTAACCGCATCTTCAAACGAAATTTCTCTAAATAAAAATTGCCTTAATTTTTACTGCAGTTATAGAACATAGTATGATATAAGCAAAACGGAAGTACACGATTTCCTTCTAAGAGGTCATTGTCAACTTCCTCGTTTCCAAGTGCTTAAAACCGTGGCTATTTTCCTACTTAGATGGCAAATGCAAGAAGCAGAAAAAAAAAACATCCATCAAAGTAGATATTGTTCGTCCACATCTTGCATAATTACTTCTGTAGCTGGTACGGTCTTACTAAGAAGCGGTAGACTACCATTTTGTAAGTGGCAAGTAAAAAAATGGCTTTGTTGCGCTAAAAAAAAAAAAAAATGAGACAATTAAAAATTGTATTGTACTATTGTAGCAAAGAAAGGCATTAGGGGGAATGGTGCGGTGCTTTAGCCTTTTGCCGACATATTGTACGACATAAAGAGGTTTGGTTGGTCACAACAAGATGCAGAAGAAGAAGCAAAAGTTACATGCTGCTCTCGCACATTTTAACATCATTTTCTAAGCAATCCAAACCACTTGAAATGTTTTAAAAGACTTTTATAGCTGTCTTTGTTAAGCTAGCTTTGATTTCCTTTAAATGAAGTTATCTTTAGATAAGCAATATCCTGACTTCAAAAAGTATTCAAGTAATGTCAACTTATTTGACGCATTTTTTCCATTTCTCTTCACATTAAAAGTTAGTACCCAATATTTCATTCATACTTCAGCTCGTAATTTCAACCATTTAGAAACGTACAATAAAGCGTGTGTTTAATTGAAATTTTGTAATAATTGGACTGACCAACCACCACCCCGTCCCCCAAAAGTGCCCTTAATCGAATGATTTACAAAAAATGTTTCCTATAAAAGTTGTAGAATTATTTGTGAGCTATAATTGTACCAAGTCTGGAGAAAATCGGAGAAGTGGTTTTTGAAAAAAAGTTAAAAAAGTGAAAAATCTATTCAGTAAAGTGGTACTTCCGGTGCACCTATTTTGACCAAAAATTAATTGTCGCTTCCCCTGGTGATACCTGAGTGAAATATCAAATTTGAAGTTTCTGCGATTATCCGTTCCTGAGATATAGCGAATAAACTCATTACAGAGTAGTAAAGTCAGTCCAAACCTATGCCATTAAAGACCGATGGGTTAGAGAACAGCAAATACCAGGAATTACTAGATCTGTAACCCATCCAGTCTTAGCCGTGCTTTTTAACATCTCATTTCTCTTTTACTAGCCGAATGCGATCGGTTTTTGTTGGTAATTTTCGGCTTAGTTGACCATGATTTCCATTCTACTTTTAATATTTAACTTCTAATGAGCACACTCACACGACTTTTGTTTTTTCACTAATACGTACTTAGGTTTTCTTGTAAACTAGAATGTTTACCATATAATGGTTGTCTTATTTTACATAATACATTCTAAAAGAACTATTTTTGAAAATATTTAATGGACACACTCACACGCCTTTATTATTTGCGTGATAAAAATTTAGAATATTATTTACTTCCTTTAGTTTTTTTTTCAATTTTTTTGAATTAACTAGAGAATGTTAGGTGAATGTAACCTAACAATTACGACAATAACTCCACCTGTTTCAATAAATACAACTACTAGGTGTTTTTTGCATGTGTATTTGTAAAAAAAAAAAAGCCGATCTAGATTAAACACGTGTTTTGTTTGCAAATACGAATAAATTCATTATAATTCTATTTGTTCAAACACATGAACAGAAAGTGAAATAGCGGATGGGAAGGTAATAGTTATACACACTAGTGAGCACTGTGACCTTGTTACTTAGATAGCTAACTTGGACACGGCTTCCTGAATTAAAATGCATACTTTACAGTAGATAATGCAGTTCTGCTTCTACATTTTTAATTTATTTATTTACTTAGTTCAATTGCCTAAATTATTGTAAGTTTTTTTTTTTTCTATAACTTAAATAACTGTTATATTATTGAAGAAAATAATTAAAAAATAAAACAATAAACTAAAGAAAGAGAGACAAATTTATAAATTTTGTTAAAGAATAACTAAAAAATTATTTTCCAGTATTTGTTAAAAATAGATTATTACAACAGTAAATAGAATTCAAGCGATGGAATGTGGCAATCTCCTCTGACTCGTAATTTTACTTTGTTTCGTTAATTAATTTCTAATAATTTATAAAGTTATTGCTTCACTCACTTAAAAATAAAAAAGAAAATGGTTTTAAGAGTGTATATTCTCTCAGATACAGAGAGCAGTTGATAACCTCCTGGCTAACCTGGCCAGGAGGAGGCACCTTTGGAGGCACAGTACATGCTGCCCAAGCTGCGTAAAAAGCATTATTTGATAAATTAAGGAATAAGTTTGATCCTTTACATGAAAGATATTGATCACTTAAATATATAGCAGGAGGTTTCCAATTTTTTTGGTAATTAAGCGCAACTCTCCCAAAATTACCAATTAATTATTAGATCTTCTTGTTTGTAACAGATGTAAAATTAATTTTTAGCCATTTTGTGTATGCTTGTGAACATCTAAAGCTCTTAACATTTGATTATTGCTTAGAAAATCACTCGGAAAACTACTTATTTCCCGATATTATGAAAAATACTAGCTTTATTGTCTTGGCAATATTTTTAGTAGAAAGGGGATGAAAAAATACATAAAAATGACCTATCACGTGCTCTTCTTTCTCTTTGATAACAAGTTAAAAAATTGAAATATGATTAATAAATACCAGATTTTGAAAATATCGAATTGCAGTTTCAGGTTTCTTTCATAACTTTTTATACTCCTTAAAACTGTATTTGAAAATGGGGGTCAACTGCGAACCCTCACTTTTGGTCGTGCGTCAGCCGCGTATGCGGGCAGGAATATAAAATCAAGTCATATATTCTGAAACTAGAGGTGACGGGCAACAAATTTTTCCTCTACCATTTTTCGCTCTGATCAACCATTTAAGCGTGAAATGCATTTGAGCCGTCTTAAAATGGACACCCTGTATATTTCATTGATTATGATGTGATAAGAGGTAGTTCCTCCACAATTTGATAAGGTTTGGCTGATAGGGTCGTCGTCTTCCTTTCTTCATTAGACTCTTGCTGCATTTTAGGTCGCCATTCTGCAGGTTAATTACGACCAACTCCATCTTAAGTCTTCCGATTAGAGGAACTCGAGTTCTTCCTCCCTTTTTCTACGTCCCCACTGGGTTTAACATTAACTTTCATCATCGGTCCCATAGTGTAAAGTAAAGTAAAAGTAAAGCAATCTCCTATTTTTCCAGGCGGGGCTTAACGTCCAACTACCAAATAGATGTCGTGGACGGAAGCGACTAGCAAACATACTTGACTGTAAATTTCTTTTATTAACCATTAAATAAAATTCAAGGCCTAAGACCGGGAATCGAACCCAGTACCACAAATACATATTAGCTTTACAGGTTTCGCCTCCAACCGCTCGGCTATCGTGGCGCCTCCCATAGTGTACCATTTCTTAGAGCTGAAATTAACATTCTCACGGCTCTTATTGCAGTCCATCCATGGATTATACTTCTTTCAGTACCACTTATGATTATCCAAATTAATTCAAGGTAAGATAAGATAAGATTAAATAAGGGCGGCCACAAGGCCTACGCCACTGCGACCCCTTTGGATCTATTGTGGCTCCCCGACTTTTAGAGCTCACCCTCCAGACCCGTCCGTTTAATTAGACTCTTAATTCTGGAGAGTGACTCCTGGGTAAAGCTCTCAGGCCTTGGTTTTTCCTCCCCGAGAAGTAACATCCTTAGCCATACAAGCCCCTCACACTGGCACAACACGTGCAGTGCAGTTTCCTCTTCTTCCTGGCAGAACCTACAAAGGCTGTCATCTGCCAGGCCCATGCGATGCATGTGTTTTCTGAGTCTGCAGTGGCCAGTTAATAGGCCTACAATCATCCTGATAGCCCCACGGCCTTGACGGATTAATTCTGCAGTCAGCCTCGGCGAATAGCCTTTAATAAACTCCTTCGCCTGTCTCTGTCCAGTGGTGGCGAGCCACCACTCCTGAGACCTACTCTGCACCCACAAATTAATGGCCGCAGTCTTGACACACTTCGAAACCCCAAAACAGGGCTCCGGGCCAACGAAGTGTCCCGCAGAGCCTTCCCGGGCCAATAAATCTGCCACTTCGTTTCCTTTATATCCTGAATGACCAGGTACCCAAACCAGAAAGACCTTATTTTGGTCACTAATTTCCTTCAGGGCACCCAGACAGTCCCAGACCAGCCTTGAGTTGACCTGGTGGGAACTAATTGCCCGTAGAGCAGCCTGACTATCCGAGAAAATTACGACCTTGGAATTAATAATTCCTCGCCCTTTAATCTCGGTAGTGCAGAACCTAATTGCAGCTAGCTCAGCTTGAAAAACTGTAGCTAGCTTTCCTAGGCTAACCGAAAAGCTACATTTCGGCTTCACCCCGTACACTCCTGCCCCTACACCCTCTCCCATCTTGGAGCCATCCGTGTACCACATCGAGTCTCCCATAACTGGGGGTCCACGTCTCCAAGCCTCCCGGTCTCCGATACAGACTTTGAAAGGCTTGTTAATTCAAGGTACCATTTTGTTTTTGTAAGGGAAAAAAGATCCATTCAGTGTATGGTTTTGGTTGATATTTTCCCCTCATTTCTCTCCTCTTCATATTTCTTGGCTTCACAGCCCATTAAGAGCCCTAACCTCTTCAACTACCATACCTCCATTCCTCTCTCTCTCTTCTCTAAAGCCACCCATTTCCACCATCTCATCCCCTAATACCTTGTAGGAGGTTCACGTCATGTACCCATCGCATTCTTAGTCTTTCTCAGCTTCTTCCTTCCTACCCGCGATCACCAATGAACAACCTCTTCGGTACCCTATCCTGTTCCATTCTTTCCAATTTCCCGACCATCTCAACCATTTACCACTTCCAAAATTTACACTCTCTTATCTCTCCTGACAAACTACCTCATGGAACGTGGTTTAGTTTTATATCTCCATGTGAATGCTAAATTATCCCGATTAGCAAAGCGTGCTAGAGCTAAACTCTTTTTATTTCTAAAACAGAATTCAAAATTCGTTCCTACTTTACGAGAATGCCACTCAATTTTGAATGTCACTTTCGCAATGTTCAGAAAGCAAGTAAAAGTGAAAGTTGCTTTCTAAAAGCGGATGGTTAATCAATCATAATTTTAATTTTAACCACATTCCAGTCGCCTTCCAAATAACAGATATAAATAACATTAAATAATTATTAATCAAAATGGAGGACAAGAAGTTGCCCAAAAAATAAAAAATAAATAAATGGAATGTAAAGAAAATAATTCGGTCTATGTGAATGTATCTGGAATTAACAAAAGAAGAAAAAAAAAAACAGCATCCGTCGTGTCTTCGGCATAGTTGTCGCGCGCTGATCTCCTACACCGGCCTTTTACTGTAATGAACTCTTCTGGAATCATTTGACGTGCTGGAATGCAGTAACCCAAGAGGACAACTACGACTAAAAGAAGCTTTTTTTTCTCTTCTTTGTTGTTGTTGCTGATGTATTTTTAGGAAACTATATTTCTTGAATGGAAGAAAATACTTCTACTGTTTTTCTTATTATTATTCTCTGCATATTTCGAACATAAAACATGTTTCTTTACTAAAACTGTGAATGAAGAATTTAAATACTCATTTAATAATTTCAATAAAAAAAAATTTTATAGCATATAATTTATGATATTAGAAGCGCCGCGCAAGTATAATACAGTAGGAATATTATACTGCTCTAACATGAGTCGGTTATGTGAGAACCACCTACAACATGAGCCTGTATGTGTGTAGATAGATGGTCATACTGACGGGAATATTCCCACCTACTACTGCTGTACGAAGGTGCACACATCTGATGGTACCTATCTCTCACACACTCTTGTATAGATTCACAGTTTACATAATATCATCTCCCATCATATACTTCATTCGCAAACTCCTCCCACTGAGTCGCTTTAACCTTTTTATACTGTAGTTTTTTTTTTTTTTTTTTTTTTTAATAACTTTAATACGCGCTTTAAACAAGTTACATTTATCTAGGAATGAATATAAGACAAAACTTTAATAAAAATTATACAATGACCTCACTAAATTATGCAGGTCACACGGCCCGTTCATTAGGTATTTTTAAACAGAAGAACGGAATTACCAAAGCTTTTTTATTTCAAATCAAATTCATCACTAATAAATTTTTTAGAGAATTAAAATGGTTAAAAACAATTTTTGATCGATTCATAAACACCCTTTCAACATACCAAAAAAAAAAATCGATTTTTTATAGATTACAGTTATGATTTTTCTTATAAAACTGGGTAATCAATTTTACGGACAGAGTATACGCAGCAAAAACATAAACCAATTCTCTCTAATCTTATTACATTTATTAAAACTAGAAAATGTCAATCTCATTGGTCGGGGCGTGGCTAATTCGAAGGAGGTGTGGCTAGTTAATTATTCTAAGTTTTCTATTCGTTCTAAACAAACCGCCTAACTTTTCTCACTTCCAACAAGCCACTGTAATTGGTCAATGCTTTATTAATTAATTTTCTCTCATTGGTATTTAATGAATTATCGATTTATGCCGCAAACACCAAAAATAAAAATATTTCTCTGATTAAAATTTTTTTTTTATTCAAACTTTTATTTTAAACTAAAAGCAGAAAACTTGAAAATATTGTTATTTTATGCAAAAATGAGTAAAAATAACTGGGCACGTTTTTTAATACGAGTATTATACATATCCGCCATTTTCCAATTTTATTTGCATATATGGCTGCTAATTCATAATTCTTGTATTATATCACGTACTTAAAATAAAGAAATATATTTTATACGTGTTCCGGTGTCCTTGATTTTATTTAAATGTGGAATTTCCAGAAATAACGTTCTTCGTCAAAATTTGTGTTTTGATTCCAGTCCAAACGATGCGCGATTTCTAGAAAAAAAAAAAAAAAATCCCAGCTTCACGCAAACCGTCAATTATTCCCGTTTCGATGTGGTTAATACAGTGAAAAGTTTTGGTAATTCCTGACATAGTAGAAGCTGAATGCTCCACTTTGTCATAAAATTATACACTAAATACAGATAGATTATTTGATTAAAATTTTTTTCAAAAATTTAATTTTTACACCAATTTGACCTTTATCATCTTTCAATTGTTACACTTTTCTCAAAAAGTGAAATAATTTATGATTATTGAAAAATAAGAAGTTTGATGCTTATGAATAATATTATGATTTTTAATTTTTACATTCTCATTCAGATGAACTAAAAGCGCAGTGAATTCCTAAAAAATAATTATTTATTTAAGCGTTTTTTTGTTCTGAATTCGTTTTTGATTTTCGGCGTTCGAAAAAAATATGTATTGCAATTAGAAAAACATTGCTTTCGAAAAAGTTTGTAGGTAGCTCTAATTTCTTTTTTAGAATTTGGTTAAATTTTCATAATTTCTAGACAGCGGAAGTGGTGCTACCCTCATAAATCAGATATTTTTAATGGTGAACATTCTTATATCAATAGAAAATAAGTAAAAATAATGTTATATAACGAAGTACAAATAGAGGATCTAGAACTGTTGCTATATTTAAAAGAAATATTACGCCACAGATTTTTTTCAAATATTTCACACAAAATCGAGCAAACAAAAGAAGATGGCGCCTAAACAGTAATGGGTTTAAAAGAGTCAGCGATATTTTTAAATCTTAAAAAGTCACTATGGCAAGGCTATTGCAATTTCGTTCATTCTAATTTTAAATGGACTTCTAGTTGTAGTATTGCGAACAATACAGTTTTGAAATACAGTTATGACTAGAAATGGAGTCCTTCAAGTACGAATAAATTTATTTTTTTGATGTAAATTTTGAGGGGAAATTCATTTTTGAGTTTTTTTGAGGAGGAATTAGAGTCGTTCAGCGAGTGCCTCTAAAGTTACACTTTGGTCCCTTTATGCCAATCTAACATTAGTATTATGATAATTGTGAATTAAATAAGTTTTTACCTAATTTTTCGAAAACAACATCAACAACCATTCAAAAAGAACTATCATTAAACACTATTTTGAAACTACTACCTTACGCGGTAATTGTGACGGTGCTTCAGGGCAACATTAATAGTTTCAATTCCAATGCACATTTCAGTTCTCTGTCACGATACAAATCGATTGTGCAAATTATGAGTAATTCAACAATCACATTCCTATTTCGTTGGTAGAAATCAACTGGTTTCGACTGGAAAAATTCATCTAACCAAGCTCTCAATTCTGCATCAGTATTGAATAAATGTGCGCGCATAGCATTTGAAAGAGGTTTGGAAATCCGTTGGTGCCAAATCCGGGAGAGTACGACGGATGTGGCAGCCATACGACTGAATGGTTTCCTTGGTCATATTGACGATATGAAGGGTGGAGGGTTGTTGTGCAGCAAAAGAACTCCATGCTGCCGATCAGGTCTTTACTCTTGAATAGCCGTGTTAAGTCGTTCCATCGTTGAACACAGAGTTCCGCGTTGACCGTTTGGTTCTGTCCAAGCAAATCGTAATGGATAATCCCTTCCCAGTCCCGCCATACGCACAACATCGTTTTACGCGGATGAAGAGCGCTAAGCCATTTCTTGCGTTGCTTCATATTAAAGTAACGATTCGATAAAGAAATCGTCGCTTGCGTCCATGAGGAGCAAGCAAAAAGAAGGTATCGAAAATGCTCATTTTACTCAAATCGACATTCCATTTTAATGAGCTGAAAATCAACATAAATTAACTCGAAAAAAAGAAAATAGATTCTGGTAGACTCTCCGGCGGGGCTCCTGTCCACCTGTCCTCTTTAACAGCAATCCTCTTCCTTACACAGATCTGGTGCGCTACCTTGGGCTCTACATAGACAAACGACTCACGTGGAACCCACACACTAGACTTAAAAGACAAGCAATGACAAAACGGAACGTTAAACTGCTCTACAGACTTCTTGGATGACATTTCAGTCAAAACTACTCCGACAGATAGCTGACGCACCTTTCTACGGTGACTAACCTCACACTTCACACCGACCTCCACATACCCTTCATAGACCAACTCGCCAAGACTAAATAACCAAAACTTCCATACTGCTCTCTCTACTAGCTCCAATCCTCTTGTATTGTCTCTCGCCTCCTCTGGCATTCCTAATACTCCTCGCCGACTGAATCGCCAGTGGCCCCGCGACTTCCTTACAGTCTGAAGAACTAAATCACTCCTCTCTCCTCCACATATTCTCCTCCTCTCTCCTATAGAGAGTGCTACCGCTGGGTAGCTTCTCTCCTCCTGCTCTTCCTGCTCCAGTTCATCCCATTCACTTCCTATTTACTTATTGTATATATTTATACAGCTTGTAAATTACAAAATAAATTAAATAAATAAAAAAATTCTGGTAGAACAAAACTTTTATTTTTTTTCGAATTATTTACAACATTATGCCAAAAACAATTAATGACATACAGAATTTTAAAATTTAGAAAAAAACAGCCGGAACTTAGTTGCCAACAAATTATAATTTAAACCAATTCTTCAAAAAACAAAACAAATTTTTGTTAATCATATTTATTACATCATCAATATAACACTTCATTAAAAAATAAAGTCATTAATCAAAATAAAGTAAAGCAAAACAGTTAAGAGGCTAAAAATAAAGTAAGCCTTGTAAAAATAAAAACTAGACATTCTACAAACAAACAAAAAATTTTTGTCATCTGTCAAAACAGGGTGTTTTCACTTCTTGTCAGGTTTTTAAAAAAAAGAAAATTCATGACTAAATAACATATTAGTGATCTACAAAGATGAATTAGTTTAGTTAAGTTGTGATTGATTATTTTAAAAAAAACTATTTGATTCTGTTTTCTGCAGCATTTTAAAGTCATTAAATTTGTTCCTTGCATTAATTAATCACGTGTTTTAATAATTACGATCGCTGTAATTAATCTCATTTTAATTGCTTTGGCTTTTTTTTTTATGGTTTATACACTGCTCCAACAGGTGGCCAAATATTCCTGTTTGAATTAGGAAGCGACCAGAAAAGATAATTTTTTACTCCTCCCAAAAAGCAAGATATTTTCGTCTTGGGATTTAGTGAAGATAAAAAGGCTATGCTACAAAGACTTGCACCATTTTCAAATTAAACATATTTACAATATTGTTAAGAGCTAAAAACTTCCATCTCCCAAATATTAGGATTTTGAATTTTTTTGACTCTAAATTGTTTACAGATAAAAAGATCATACTAAGTTTTATCTATAATTACCATTATCTTCATTTATTTAAAAATGGACTTGCCCCACTTTCAAAATAAACGGCTCATATCGTGAAGATAACCTAGAATATCATTTTTCAAGAATTTATTTCTATTTCTGTTTTTACTTGTACAGAACAGCTCATAAAACGGAAATGCACGTAAAACTCTGACAGAACTACAATACTCGTACTTCCATAACACAGTTGTAAAAGACAACTTATTAATTAAGACCAGAGCTCACTAAAATAGAGATTCAAGTTAAAAAGTTTTTCTGGTAGGTCCTTTTCCTACCAAAAAATGAAAATATGATTGACAACTTAATATAGGTTCTCTGAGCTCTCAGTGTTCGTCACTTTTTTTTTTTTTTGACGCTGTCCGAAATTGATGACATTCATTTTCTAATTTTAATAATGGAAAATGGAAATTTGATAAATTTTCACTGAATTCCTCAAGATGGCGATAAATTGATCAAGTCCTATTTAGGATTAAAGTTCGAAGACTTACCAAAAAAAAAAAATAGAAAAAGATGAAAATGGAAAAATAATGTATAATATCCTTTTAATTTTGTATTTTATAATTCTATAACAGTAGGTGTCTTTCTTTGCTAAATATGGACTGACAAAGGTCTTGAAATGCGAGCGTCAACAGAAAACTTCCAGGTACGGTGCTGACAATGCAAAAATTTATTGCATTGTCAGCGTAATAAAACTGTATGACTTCTTTTTTGGTTAATTTTATTACGAAAAAAATAAAAAATTCAACTACAGATGCCTTGATTAAGGTCACAGATTATTTATTCTTTTTACTATAAGAGAAAATGTTATAATCGTGTTCTATTTTGAATATTTCGGTCAATTTTCTTCAGAAGTTGGTTTGACCGTCAAGTACAATAAAAAAGTAAAATTTTAACAAACTGAGGTACAGAGAGATTAAGAAAAGCATTATGGAGTCAGCTGATGAGATAATAATATACCTAGATCAATTTCTTTTGACGACTGGCTAAGCTAAGAGATTACAAGGCATATCGCTCTCTGTTGGAAGGAGTTTTGGACAGTGGAGAAAAATTTTATATAAAGAAGTTTAGATATAGGGCAGAAATCTCTGATATTTGATAGCTGACTTCTTCCTGTCCTAAAACCTACGGCTGCCAAACTTGGTCCCCTAAGAAAAGACAAGGAAATACAGGTGTGGCAAAGAAGTTGGCATAAAATGAACCGATAAAGGATTGAGATTATTAGAAGGCAACCTCTTCGGTATCAGGTGTGGGGTGCGCTTTATTAAAAGGCTGAAGTTCAGCCGGGCACCTTATGAGAGATGAGATAGCGGGCTAGGTGTAGCCAATATTGCCCCGAATTGGACATCTCTGAACAAGAATTGAAATAAAGGCAGCCAAGGGAAGAAATAGCTGGAGAAAATAAGAAAGAGACTAGTCCTACTAAAAGGATCACCACCAGATCCCTTATTGGTTAGAAGAAGTGAACAGAAAATAGAAGGAAACTTCACTTTAAGGTACAGCTGGTTCCTGAACTAAACCAAAACTTACTGCAGGGGACTTATTGCATTACAAAAAAAAATTTACAGGGTGTTCATTTTAAGACGGCTCAAATGCATTTCATGCTTAAACGGTTAATCTGAGCAAAAAATGGTGGAGGAAAAATTTGTTGTCTGTCACCTCTAGTTTCAGAATATGTGACTTGATTTTTAGATTTCTGCTCGCATACGCGGCTGGCGCGGCGACCAAAAGTGAGGGTTCACAGTTGACCCCCATTTTCATATACAAAGTTTTAAAGAGTATAAAAAGTTATGAAAGAAACCGGAAACCCCAATTCGATATCTAGGCCATTTCCAAAATCTGGTATTTATTAATCATATTTCAATTTTTTAACTTGTTATCAAAGAGAAAGAAGAGCACGGGATAGGTCATTTTTATGTATTTTTTCATCCCCTTTCTACTGAAAATATTGCCAAGGCAGTAAAGCTAGTATTTTTCTTAATATCGGGAAATAAGACGTTTTCCGAGTGATTTTTCTTCTTTTTTTTGGTAATTAAACGCATCTCTCCCAAAATTACCAAATAATTATTAAACCTTCTTGTTTGTAACAGAGGTAAAAATTAATTTTTAGCCATTTTGTGTATGCTTGTGAACATCTAAAGCTCTTAACATTTCTTTTTCTTAGTGAAAAATCACTCGGAAAACGACTTATTTCCCGATATTAAGAAAAAGACTAGCTTTACTGCCTTGGCAATATTTTTAATAGAAAGGGGATGAAAAAATACATAAAAATGACCTATCGCGTGCTCTTCTTTCTCTTTGATAACATGTTAAAAAATTGAAATATGATTAATAAATAGCAGACTTTTACTACAATTAACTTAACTTAAAACTTAAAATCCCAAATAAACGAATTTTCACTGAGACTTCAACCAAATTTCAAAAATAAATAAAATAAAATAAGAAACCTCAGAAATGTGATAAATCCATTGAGAGTATTTCCGGCGGTTTTGAAATCATTTTTCAAAATGTACGAGGGTCGTTTGAAAAGTCCGTGCAAAAATAAAAACTACTTAATTTTTTGGGGTAAACCTTTTTTATTTTTCAACATAGTCTCCTTTTAGGCTTATACACTTCGACCAACGCTGCTCTAGTTTGTTGATCCCTTCCGAATATTAGGATTTGTCCAAGTCTGAAAAATAGCCATTCGTTTCTGCAATCACCTCCTCGTTTGAATAAAATCTTTTTTCCCGCCAACCATTTCTCCATATTGGGGAACAAATAGTAGTCCGAGGGAGCCAAGTCTGGAGAATAGGGGGATGTGAAACGAGTTGGAACCCTATTTTCATTAATTTTGCGACCACAACTGCTGAGATGTGAGCTGGTGCGTTGTCGTGATGGAAAAGGACTTTTTTGTGGGCCAATCGTGGGCGTTTTTCTTGCAGCTCGGTTTTCAAACGGTCCAATAAGGATGAATAATATGCACCTGTAATAGTTTTACCTTTTTCCAGATAGTCGATGAGGATTATTCCTTGCGAATCCCAAAAGACAGTCGCCATAATCTTCCCGGCCGAAGGAACGGTCTTCGCCTTTTTTGGCGCAGATTCCCCCTTGGTAACCCATTGTTTAGATTGTTCTTTGGTCTCAGGAGTGTAGTGATGTATCCATGTTTCATTCACAGTGACGAAACGACGCTTAAAGTCCTGCGGATTCTTCTGGAACAGCTGCAAACCGTCCTTGCAACACTTCACACGATTTGGTTTTTGGTCAAGCGTGAGCAATCGCGGCACCCATCTTGCGGATAGCTTTGCCATGTCCAAATGTTGATGCAAAATATTATATACCCGTTCATTCGAGATGCCCACAGCACTAGCAATCTCACGCACCTTCACTCTTCTGTCATCCATCACCATATCATGGATTTTATCAATGATTTCTGGAGTAGTAACCTCAACAGGGCGTCCAGAACGTTCAGCGTCACTTGTGCCCATATGGCCACTCCGAAAATTTTGAAACCACTTATAAACTGTTCTAATCGAAGGTGCAGAGTCACCATAATGTTTATCAAGCTTCTCTTTAGTCTCCTCAGGCGTTTGCCTTTCATAAAGTAGTGTTTAATCAACACACGAAATTCTTTTTCGTCCATTTTTTGAAAATCACTCGACTTCCTCGATTCAAACGAATGCCAAACACAAAGAAATAGACCGATCTGGCTGAAACTTGGTGTGTGTTCTTCCAAGAGATGCTACTAACTAAACATAACCTCGATACGCGCCAGTAGTGCTATCTCTTTGACTTTGCACGGACTTTTCAAACGACCCTCGTAGGCTTAATTATTATTATTATTTATTTGTTTTGTTTTTTTTTGTTTTTTTTTTAAAGAGAAAATGTTTCTCAGCCAAAGCTTCCAATATCTACAAAATTCCAATCCTTCCAGTCAAAAACACTCTGTCGAATCGCTAATGCTCCTTACTTTGTATCAAACTCTACCTTGCACCGAGATTTCCCTCGTTCCTTATGTTTCAAAAGCTATAAGATCCCGTTATATTAAATTCCACACATCAATCACCACACATCCATAATCCACTGGTATCCCAACTTACAGCATTGCCTGGAAATCCTACCAATGGGTGAATTCTCTTCTCATGTATTCATGTATTTATTCTGTTTATCATATTGTATCAGCTTCACTTGTTGCAGAATTATACTCCAGTTGGGAAAATAAATTAAGTGAAAAACAAAAAAATTGAATACCAGGTTCTTTGATTTCGAACTCTGACTTCAAGAATGTTTCCGGCTCACACTATACTTCCTGATTTTGAAATTTATAGTTTAGGTTCCTAACTATAGTGTTTACACGGAACCATAGTTGAAACCAAATTCTGATACAATAAACTGTAATCAGCCAGTGATGTTGGATTTAAGTCCAAAAAATGGAACGGATTTAGTCAGCGGTATTTCATCGTAATTAACAGGAATTCTCTTCCAATAACTAATTGTGATATCAATGAGCACTGTAATTATATTTAAATCCACAGAACTGCTATCATTTAGTTGCTCAATCATACCTCTTCTTTTTGCCAAACAGTGTCAACTCAACCAAAAATCCCAAACAATTAACTCACAAAAATTATCAGGCACTAAGAGCCAAGGGTGATCAGTTACTCTCCACTTTTTATCGATAATGTAAAAGCAACAATCAAAGTCCCGGACATAGATTATACTAAAGCAGTAACCTTAAAGAAAAAAATGCTTACTTAAAAAGCGAAAATTGGTGCACAAAAAAAAATATAAGAAATATTACGTCATAAACATTAAATTCCATGAAAATAAGCTTTCATTTATGAATTAAACATGAAATAGTCTTTAAAAAATAAAAAATAATACTTGTTCTACGTCCTAGACATATTTTTAACCGTGAGAAAATTTCTCACATACTTATTAAAAGAATTTATTGAATGAATTGTGAGAAACTCCCACTATTCATTCAATTTTTTTCAAAACTTACCTTTCTACAAAAGGGATTGTATTTGTAGTCAGTTTTGGAATTGCTTTAAAAGAAAACATGAAGAAATAATTCATATGAACAGTTAAAGTAATGTTAAAGTCTAAATACGAATAATGATTCAAAAAACAAGTATTAGAACTTAACTTTTAACTTAATAAGTGCTATTAATTTGTTCAATTAATTCTGCAATGGCTACCTTAATATTAATTAAATTGAAACCTCTTTTAAGTGAATATCTTTGAATAAAATACACTTAAAATGGAAAAGAAGAACACAGAAGCCAAAGCTGGCAATTAATTCTGTCACATATAAACGTATTAGAGAAATCATAATGGTAGTACCATAATCAAACAGGTGAAATCAAAAATGGCCAGAAAATTATCGTAGACCAGCTGACAGCAGAGAAAAATGGCGGATAGTTTTATGTAACATTATAGATGAGGTATAATGGACGAGGAGGACCTCAATTTTGTACTCTTATTTTCATTGAGGGACATTCGAAGGAATTTAAAAATTTAGAAGTTACTGAGATTTTTCGTTTCATTTTACTGTTCACATATTTACTTGAAAGATCATAAAAAAAAACAATTTTTACTGAGATGTTTGCAAGGAAAACTAGAAAATTTAACATGATCGATACTTAAAGGAAAAGTCCCAAAAAAAAAGGTATAAAAAGGAAATTGAGGATTACCAAAAGAACATGGAAAGCAGCTCTAAGGAAATGCTGTACACGGAAATGGTTTCAACGCGGTTTCCAAGACTAACTGTATCTCATTACGGCGAGACATTATTTCTTTTTTTTGGTCTAAGTATTTGCTTTATTTTGCTTTTTTCCTATTTCTGCTTTTTTGTTGTGATATTTTTTTGATCAAAATATAGAATATTTAGGCTAATTTCATGTCTTCTTCAAAAAGTTGTGTTTCATTTGATCTGGGTGCTCCTGTTGGTGAATATTTTGTTAATTAACAGGTGAGAATCTGGTAACCCTGATTAACTGGTACGATTTTTATTGGCTGAAAAGTAGTTGGGGTTTAAACGATACCAAAATCATGCTGTAAATGTGGTTTGCACGCTCGCATGACTATTTCTTACGATAATTAATGAAATTATGCAAGATAAATTATCTTCAAAAGTTTAATTAGGCCTCATATGAATATGATCGTGGAAGGGATGAGGAATGGGTCTTTCCGAGGACAATGTTTCTTGCTCTCCTACACACAGCATCCAACTAAGGTGGATCTATAAAAATGCTTACTACAGATCAGGGGCCGCCAGAAATTTTTGATCATTGACCCCCAGGTTGTAAAAATAATATTTCTGAAATTGGCAATAACTTCTCTTTTCTTTTGCAATACTGCAAAAAATGACCCTTTAACATCATGTTAAGCGTGGAATTTAGTTTAAAATAAAAAACCACAGTGTGCGGAATCAAAATCACGACAATGACGTGTATACACGTCGAACGCAGGGCAAAACAACCAAAAGTTTACAATAGTCGTAATAGTCACTGCAAGCGACTTTTTCTGCAAACTCTAGGGGCTTACATATTACAGAGCAATTCTGTGCTCATTCAAAAATCTTGCACAGCTTTACGTATGCATTGCTCCCAGTTAACTAGGGGCGCAAGAGCTTTTACAAGGAAGAAATGAGCTTTGAATTCTGTGCAAAATGAAATCATGCTTGTACTGAGGTCGGAATCTCTATCTAAGAGGTAAAAACGGGCATTGCACAAGGGTTGAGAGCTTCTATTTGTGTGCGTAATTCCCCAATCTCTAATGAGGAGACCAAACATGTACCAAACCACTTATCATTTGGCTGGCTCCCACCGCAGTTTTATTGGTAAGATAAAAGGAAACATCCCGCCAAATGATATTCTTATTCTATTTTATTAAAATTTCGAGTTTTTATCGTTAATGGTAATTTTATATTTTTCACAACGAGTATACACGTCGAACGCACCGTAATAGAGATTTGGTTTGACGTGTATACACGTCAAACACGCTTAATTGGTTAAAATAGATAAGTAACAAGTCTTCTTCATTTGAAGGGCCTCAAAATGAACTTTCCAATAAAAGTTGTTGGTAACAAGTGGTTTTTACCAACTTTATGGAAAATCAATAGTGCAGAGTTTTGAGAAATATTGGTAAAAAAAAACTATAAAATGGCCTTAATGAAGGAAACAATATCAAAAGAGCAGGTTAGGGACCTTGGAGAGGAGAGAACTGTCTGTTTGGAGAGTACTTAAGAAAGATTCAAAAAGAATTCAGAAAAATAAAGCTGCTCTTACTAATCAATAAGCAGAAGAAAAAAGGAGAACTATATACAAGATGGAAAGCGGATAGTTCACGAACAGCACCTATCAGACAAGAAGAAGTTATAGTGTTGATGATCCTGATAAGATAATAGGGATGAATCGGTTCTGGTTAAGTGGGGATAGAAAAGGAGAATAAACAGTAGCACCAAGAATAGATGGGAAGTGTTAGCAGTGGAGGAATGACTAGCACGTTGGTTGTGTGCAGGGAGAAATTGGTAGTAGGAGTAATTTGGCCACGGCCAGCAGGATAAGGCAGTTTAGTCCGGTGTGGGGTGATAAGTGGAGGCGGGAGAAAAGGGCAGACAAAGGGCTGAAGGCGGCTGTGGCTATGAGATACAAAGGGCAAGGCACTAGGAGCCAGACAGTACTGCTGCTGCTGCCACCCCCTTTTGTACTGTTGTCGTCTGGCCTCCAATTTATGCGGCCAGAAGCCTTTTGCAAGCTCTGCAATGGCTACCACACAGGGTTGGTGGCGGCTGTGCGGGGTTCTTAGGCCCGCCAAAAGCAGGGACACTTTGCCTTCCTTTTTGACCAAACAGTTTAGTGCCTTTGTGGCTGCTATTCCACACTCCACATGCAACTCCACCTCAGAGGTTTTGCTCTCTCTACCTTTTTCACTTCCTGGTTGTGCCGGAAACTAAGCTCAGCATTATTCTGCCTCTTAAAGACGAACTCATCTTTAACTGAAGCACGACATGAAATCTGCCCAATTCCTTTAAGTGACAATTTGTTACCATTTCTAGTCACTATTTACTTGTTTAATTTGTAAAGAAATGACCGCGTAGGGTGCGATATCTTGGAAATCAACATTTACATTTTCAGAATAATTCGCCTTTCCCCGTTTAATATTTGATATTTCGTAGCTGATTTTAAAAATTTTATTTGAGTGATTCACGCAGTGATTATTTTCACATTTCCATTATTATTCACTATTTACACTCAACGAATTTCTTCTGACAAAAAATGTAAAATAATAATCTTCATTATCTTAGGAAATTTTGAGCTGTGGTCATCACAAAAATATCCTGAAGAAGGTAAATAAATTTACCGAAAAGTCGGTAGGAAAAAAGAAATTTGTCTATAAATCTGTGATGACCGCAACTCAAAATTCCTTAAGAAAAATCTATTATCAACGGTCTAAAACCAAAACCATCATTCGAATAAATTTGATTTTAAAAAAACGGACCGCAAAACTATTCCTACGTCCTTTCTGACATGGACTAAATCTGTGTATTTTGCTTTATGTTTGTACCAATTAATTTAT
Source organism: Rhodnius prolixus (assembly GCF_049639745.1). NCBI lineage: Eukaryota > Metazoa > Arthropoda > Insecta > Hemiptera > Reduviidae > Rhodnius > Rhodnius prolixus. Next base: position 9,743,555 of record NW_027411634.1, on the reverse strand, counting down.
TCATTTGTTATTCTACAATTACCTAACATTTCTATTATTTTATTGTCGGTGTGTGTATATTGAATATACAGGGTGAACCAGTAAGTATTGTCCATAGGCCTACTGAGTGTAGTACATCTAAAGTGGAGTTCAATGACGTATTGGCCAACTTCATAGTTTCCACTGTTCTTGAGTGACGTCACTTTTAATTTTTTTGCAATAAAAATGTTATTACTCTGAAAGTTTTAGTCCGAATTCGATTCTGATGACACGGTAAGAAAGACAGATAAATTTTCTAAAAATCAATACCATTTCGAAGCATAAGTTATTCTCCAAACAGCCTCAATCTTCCTCCTGGATACTGGAAAAATAAAAGTAACTGAAATTTTTGTAGGAAACTCATTAGGTCCTTATGTGATCATTATCACGTTACAAATTGCACTAAAAAAAAGAAAAAAAAGTGCAATTTGTAACCATTGACTTCCTTATTTTATGACAGCCCACATTAAAATTGACTATTGGTCCATCCAAAAGAGTTTTCAACTACTTGATAAACTAACACTGTTGAGTGCTTGTGAACACGTTTTCTTGTAAAACAAACGTAATTTCTCATACAAAGATAAAAGGAATCCTGGAAAATGATATACCGTTTGAAAGCCCATTAAACAAGGAAACTTTTATAAAAAGTGCCAGCACCTAGGTCTGATAATGATCACATAAGGGCCTAATGAGTTTTCTTCAAAAATTTCGATTACTCTTTTATTTTTCCAGCATTCGGAGGAAGATTGAGGCTGTTTGGAGAATAACTTATGCTTCGAAATGGTATCAATTTTTAGAAAATTTATCTGTCTTTCTAACCGTGACATCAGAATCGAATTCGGACTAAAACTTTCTGAGTAATAACATTTTTATTGCAAAAAAAATTAAAAGTGACGTCACTTAAGAACAGTGGAAAATATGAAGTTGGCCAATACGTCATTGAACTCCACTTTAGATGTACTACACACAGTAGGCCTATGGACAATACTTACTGGTTCACCCTGTATATTTGACAAAAAAATGAAGTAAATTTTTTTGTTTTTAGCTTTTTGAGAAACTGTTATTAGAGGTTTGAACGGGACGCTTGCGGTGTTTTAGCATCTTCAGTAAATTTAATATAACTTTGCTAAATTTATTAAAATCTTATTTCTGTCTAATTTCTGGTTAAAAAACAAATAATCCTAATTAGAGTAGGTAGATTACTTAAATTTTGGCTGGTCCATTGTATTCCAATCTGTTTGGACTTCCGATAGCTGATGTTTCAGTGTTGCGGAAGTGATGTTCTTCTTGTTGCTGAGTGATAGAAAAAGAGACATATGGGGACAACGATGGTTAAAAATATTTCTGTGTCCAAAAAAAGATCTTTGTTCGTAAAAGTTGGATAGGACAGCTTTCTGTACTTGCCATCATCCTTCGAGCTCATGGTTTTCTTGAAGGAACCTCATGTTTAAGTAGCAGATAAAATAGTTTATCAAAGCATTTTCTACACAAATTCGCAAAATTATTCTTTTATCTGTATTTAATCTTAATACAATCATTTTAATCAGTCACTCGAATGGTGAGGTAGCGAATTAGGTTTTATCTTATAGAACACGTTTTATGAATAATTAACAAAAGGAACAATATTTTAAATGATGAAAAACTTAATAAAACTGAAATCCTTCAATTGTTTTCCATCGCAAGGCATTTTGACATCGGGATTAATAGTTGCAATCAATTTACCAAGCATTGCCTTGGCTTCATCGGTACCTGCTTGGCGACACAAAGCCCAAGATACATCTTGCTTTTTGAAATATGTATCTATCAAATTAGCATTTCTTCTTGAGCAGCCGTACCATGGATATATCTCACAATAATGAGCAAGATCGCTAATCCACAGCTGAATCTGTTGTTCCGTCAAGTTGAATATTAAATCCATGTTCCATATTTTTTTTACAATCAATTAATTGCCTTTTTATATCCAATTTATATTAATATTGTAATTTTTATTGAAATATTATGTTAATCTAATACTAAGATAGTCCTCTACCCCGTTTCTACATGAAAAATTCCATGAAAAGATGATTTCGCTGAACAAGTAGTGATCACTTGCGGAACCCCTGTCCCCTGGGGAACCCAAGTTGAAGAACCCCCGTTCTAGAGTAATATCATCTACAGCAATTGGTAAAGCAACAGCAAAGTAAAATCTTTCTAATCCTTTTCCAAATTAATTATATGCTGGTGCTAAAGGTGGAAGAACATTTAAACCTTAAAAAGAAATTCTCTTAACGCTGTAGCGTTTTTTCTTAAGCAACACTAAGTTCTCTTTTCACATTAAGTGCTTGCCATTAAGGCGTTAGTGACCCATGAAGCTCTGTCTCTCTTAGACACTCGCATTCACTCAATCTTCCATCTCTATCTCCAGCACTAACTAATGCAGTTGCAAGATTTTTCTGTAAGTGCCACGAAAATTGTTTACACTTAAAAAAGAAAAAAAAAGAATTCTAAAGTATTCTTTGAGAATTAACACTCTCTAGTTGGTAATTATTAAATAAAATGAAAAAGTTTTCACCAAATAATAATATAAGGGAAGGGATTAGCTATGAGGTTAGCATACTGGACTCCCACGCGGAGGTCCCGGGTTCGAATCCAGCTGCTGACCATTAGATTTTCTCTTTCTAGGAGCTTCTTACAGCTCACTGTCCGGTGATGAACAGTGTTGTCTGTAACGAGAGAACACTGTCCGGAGGCCTGCAATGCACTGAAAAAAGCTCCGGGCGCCAATAACCTTAGATGTTGACGCGCCTTAAATCATTTTTTTTTAAAAAAATAATAATATCTCGAGTACAACAAAAAAGTTATTTTTTAAATTTTTTCTCTAAGCATCGCTTGGACAAAAATATGAATAATAATTTTTGTTTTTATCTATTAATTCAAAATACTACATTATCAGCGTAAGTTAGGGCTGTACAGTGACAAGAGACTAACCTAGAACCCACATGCTGGACTAAAATAACAAGATGTGAACAGACGTCTCTAACTACTTTCCAGACAACTTGACCGCAGATCAAATCCTGACTTGAATCACCAACTATCCCCATCTACTAGACACTGTTAGGACCGATATACGGACATACGGAACAGAGAAGTGTGGTCGGCTCAACCAAACATTCGAATTTCAAACGCATGTAAGATACTGCGATCAAAAATCTAAACACAAAATCCTGTATCCACCTTACTGCATATCAAACCTCACCATTCACACTGACCTTCACATCCCTTTTGTCTTTTGACATAATTAAGTCTGGTTACCGCAAATTTCGCCGCGTACTAACTCTCTCCATCCTAATCTTCTTGTGCGACAGATCTCCTCTCCTCAACTTCCACACAATTCTCCTCGTCGCTTGAGATCTATTGTTGTAAGTAAAATTCACCTGGAAAGATTGCTCTAACAAGTCATAACAATCGAACTGAAGCAATAACCCCAAATTTACTTACTACAACTTTGGTTTTAGTTGTAAATATTAGCAATAAAGTAGATAAAAACATCACTATCCGATTGTTATTTCCTAACTGTAACCTTTCTTTCAGGAGTTGGAGTGGCTACGACCTACCAGGCTAGAAATCATTGGAATCATTTATTGCTGCTGCATTTAGGAAGACCGGATATTCCCGAAATGAAGATTCATAAAAGGTAAGATACCTTAAAGAGTTCTTTACACTAATTAGCATGCAGCTAAAAGTGGGTTTATACTGGGTATTCCAGCCTAATCTAGGCACTGATTTACGTGAGGTCCACTCTAAATGGAACGCTTCAACAATTTTCAGCTCAACGATATCTTATAGACATTATAGGACTGCTTCTAGGGGAACTGAGTTGTTTTTTTCTCTCTTTCTACATTAAGCTCATCAGCCTCTCAATGATAAGACAATAAAAGTCAATCAAGAAATTAGCATTTTGTTTGTTACTTCAAAACTTGTTATTCCGGTGTAATTGGAATTTCGAAATCTTGGCAAGAAAGTGAACTTAACAGAAACAGTAAATCAAGAATTATAAAAATTAGTATATAAAAAAAAAATCTATTTCGATATAAATAAGGAAATAGAGTGTATAGCATACAGGGAGAGAAATGGGTTCATCCCTCTTCTTATCTTGGGTTCACTTAAGCCTGCACAAGGCAGAGCAGCCAGGGAGGGCTCTAGTACTAGCCCTGCAGGGAAAAGTGAATCAATGGTTAAACGGAAGGGACAGAAGGGAAGAAATGTTCTTGCCTTGCAGGTCTACCAACCTACACACACATATTCACTAACATGCACTCAATTGCACACACTGGCTAAAGCAAAAACTGTCATTCGCTCGGCAAACAAAAAAAGCAAAAAAGAAAGAGTGAATTCACTTTACCGCCTTGTGTTTGAGTTAAAGGAGAAAATTCTAAAAGGAGACTGCAGAGTACACGGTCGTTGTACATTGCACAATTTTCTCAACTCAGCTCCCCTCTCCGCGCCACCAAACACTTGCGCTGCAAACTACCGGAGAATATACACATTGTGATTTGATCAGAAAAGAATAAAATAACTTTTCGCGACTCCTCCACATTTGACCTACAAGCCCTTTTTTCTGATTGCATCATTGTATTTTTAACTTCCTGTCGCTACGTCATCTTTGATGTAAGTATTCCTTTATTTTGTACCTATTGTTTGAATGCTGTCGCTGAATCTCTTAGACTTTTTTTTTGTAGCAATGCGTTTAATGTAGGGCGTTAAAAAAAGATTTTATTTTATTTTTATAACATTTAGTCTATTCTGAAATGGAGTTAACCCTTTGGTTTTTAATATCTCTAAATTCTAGTAAATTAGCGAAATTAGGTGCAGATACCTTAGGGCGTCCCATAGAGATCTAGAGGCTGCCATTCATAACCTTCCAGCTCTTCAAAGATGTAATTGCAAGAGATAAATCAGACTCTCATTCAAAATTTCGTTGCGGTGCAATAGCTAGTTTGTATTATGTGACCAGATATGATCTTTGGTACTTAGTGAACCCCGGGCTTTGTAAAAAAGTGTATTTTTTTTTTTTTGTGCAGTATATTTCTGCAATGTAAGGGAAGCTGATACAACATGATACATAGTATAAACATGAGTAACATGAGGGGAGAATTCACCCAATGGTAACTCCCAAAGAAAGAACAGTTCACTATTGTGCACTGGCACTAACTTTATTGAGAAGAACGCGTGGCCACCAAGACGCTTTAGCCGTCTTGGAGTATTTCCTGGTAATTTAGTTAGTTCGGGATACTAGAGGATTAGGATGTGAGTTATTGAAGGGTGAAATTTCACGTAACTGGACTCTTACAGCTTCTGAAACATAAGGAACAAGGGAAATCTCGGTGCAAAGTAAAAGATTAATACAATGTAAGGAGCATTAGCGATTCGAAGGGGTGTTTTAGATTGGAAGGTTTGGATTTGGTCGATATTAGAAGCTTTGGCTCAGTGCTGGAGTTCAAGCCCATAAGTTCAGGCAGATTTCAGTATCTTTAGTATAGATAAGTCGCTTATTTTTTAGTGAAAGATTAGATCGTTCGTCAATAAGTCTAGAGAGAAGTTTGAATCGTCTGTTTAGTTCTTTGCGTTTGAGTCTATAACATACTGAGCAGATAAGAATTTCTAACCGAGACATCTCAGTCGAAATTCAGATAGAATTGTGCATTCACAGAGGAGATGGTGCAAGTCTTCTCTACTATTTAAATTGCACAATGCACATTTCTCTTTATGACTAGCTTTGTCAGTCCAGGGTAATAATAATAATAATAATAATAATAATAGCCTTTATTACCAATAAAAATTACACACAAGCATATAATTCAACATTTTAAATTAATTTATATATATATACAAACAGTAAATTAAATTCAAAAAGAAATGTTATATAAAACGAAAGAATTTTGCCTGAAATAAACTTAAAATAAAAATAACTAAAATAACTTTTGAACTGAAATTTTACACTGAATATATGATTGAAATTAAAAATAATTGAAAAGAATAAGCACAAAATAATATTGGTAACTAGGCCCATCTTAGGGCAAAGGCCTCTCCTTGTTTCTTCCATCCAGATTTGTTTTGAGCCGCTCTGCTCCACAGTACCCCACAGAATTTCTCCAGATCATCCTTCCATCTCAAGAACTGCCTCCCTCTTTTCCTTGGTCTGTCTAACGGTATCCATTCAGTGACTCTCCTTGCCCAGTTCATCTCGCTCATCCTGGCCACGTGTCCAGCCCAATTCCATTTCAGCAATAAAGCTGCTTCTACTACATCCGTCATCCCAGTTTGCCTTCTAATTTCGGAGTTCCTAATTTTCTGAGCTCTTTGAATACCCAACATGCTTCTTTCCATCGCACTCTGGGTAGCTCTAAGACGACTCTTAGCTCTCCTGGTCAACGTCCAAACTTGCGCTCCATAAAGAAGGGAGGGGAGGATGCACGCCTCAAATACACGGCTTTTTAACTGGTTGCTCATCTTACTTTTAAACACAAACTTGAGGCTCCAGAATCTTTTCCAGGCTATAGCGATGCGTCTGTTTATTTCTTTCAGGGTGCTATCACTGAATGATATGAGCTGACCCAGGTAGATAGTGCTCTCAACCCATTTCAATTTTAAACCTTCAAGAAATACGTCCCCAGCACCATCATCGTTAGTCATTAAATAAGTCTTCTCCTCACTTATTTGGAGTCCAGCTTCTTTTCCTCTTTCACTTAGCTCCAAGATCATGCCTGAAAGCTCTTGCAGTGATTCCGAAAAAAGCACCACATCATCTGCAAATCGAAGGTTTGAAAGAAAGGTACCGTTAATCTTTATTCCTTTTCCATCCCATTCCAAGCCTTTGAAAACCTCTTAAAGAACACAATTAAAGAGGATGGGTGATAAAGGATCTCCTTGTTTTACTCCTCTCTTAACAGGAAAATCCGGTCCAGTTTTGTCCAAAACTATCCTTGCTACACTACTCTTATACCAACTCTTGATCACCTGAACAATATTCCCATCAACCCCCTGTCTTATCAGGCTTTTAATTAAAAACGAGTGATTGACCATATCAAAAGCTTTTTTATAGTCAATGAAGGCCATATAAATTTTCATCTGGTATTCTCTGGTTTTACCTATAATCATATTTAATGCATGAAGGTGGTCAATAGTGGAGAATCCACTTCTGAACCCTGCTTGCTCAGGTGGTTGTTGGTCATCTAGGCTTCTTTTTATCCTAATTTCAATAGCCTTCGCAAACACTTTTCCTATGCCAGCAGTTAAACTAATAGGTCTAAAGTTATTTATATCAGAGTAGCTTCCTTTCTTATGGATTAGAATTATATCTGACGCCTTCCATTGCCTTGGTATTTCTTTCGTTAGTATTACCTTATTGAACAGTTCTGTTAAGGATGAAATTAATGATTCTGAGGAGAATTTTATTAGTTCGTTTGAGATTTTATCTCGATTAGTGGCTTTTCCCATTTTTAATTCCTTTATTATAGAACTAATTTCAATTCTCAAAAAATCAGGAAAGTTAGATGTGGCATGCTCAATATCTGTATCCGGACTATATTCTGATTTATCTTCATACAGATTTTTATAGAATGCTGTTGCTGTCTGTATTATATCTTTCCTATTAACCCTTATCTTTCCACTTGTTTCTTGAAGAGCTGGTATTAAAGTTTTACCTGTGGATAAACAGGATCTGGCTTTTCTAATTGCTACTTCATTCATTACAAGGCTTTCAACTACTGAATTATCATTTTGAATCGTCTGTTTAGTTCTTTGCGTTTGAGTCTATAACATACTGAGCAGATAAGAATTTCTAACCGAGACATCTCAATTGTGCATTCACAGAGGAGATGGTGCAAGTCTTCTCTACTATTTAAATTGCACAATGCACATTTCTCTTTATGACTAGCTTTGTCAGTCCAGGGTACATAATTTAAATACTCTCTTCGTCTCTTAGTTTAAATAACCACCTACGACTTGATAGCCCCAACTGAGTGCTAGAATCAACTTAAAAGACTACAAAGCCTACCTCGAATGATCTCGAGAGATGTGGATTCCAGGTTCAGGCGTTTGTCCATGAAGAGTCCTAGGTACTTACCACAATCTTTTGTAGGAAGAGAAGCGAGGTTTAGGCAAGAATGGTACTGCTTCTAAATTTACTTTCCCGTTTTCAATCTTTCTCAGAAAAGGGACATGTTCAACCTCTACTTCTACAAAATTCAAAAACGAAATCGATGACTCTTTAAAGTATCCAAACTTGGTTATTAAAGAAAGAAAGAAAAAGAAAGAAAACTTATTTGTTTCTTAAACTTTAAAAGATATCTTTTATATTAAAGCTACTCCTTTATCCCTGAATTTCGTTCAAGCTAAAATAATGAGCGCGCCAAATGTCACAGATTTTCCACTAAAGCAAACACAATAAGGCGTTACTTAATATCGTGATGACAAAAAGAATCATTCTATCACCACTTCTTCTGGTGGTCTTTTAAAAGAATTACTGAAAAATTAATAAGAAAAGCGAGTTACAGAGAGGAAAGAGGCTGGAAAGTGTAGGAAGAAAAGAAAGGCTCTCCTGCGGAAAGGTCCCCCCCCCAAAAAAAAAAGAAATAAGAAGAAAATTCGCCTACTATTCATACTGAACTGAGTCTGCCCTTAGGGCCAGCAGCATTATCAATATTTTAATTAAAATCCATTTATTATAAAGGGCTGGCAAGTGTTGTAGGTCCCTTCTCCTCTCGGTGCCCCTTTTTTTGCACCATTTATTATTAATTTTATTTATTTATTTAATTTAAGAGGGGGTTGCTTCAGTTCTTTGCTGGATTTTTCTTTCGTAATTTTCCCCCCTCAAGCTTTTAAAGTTTTTTTTTTGCATTTCTTTTTGAAGGAGTTATCGCCAATAAGGGGGTAATTAACTACCGTCACCTAAATTACATTAAGATAATTCAAAGAGGAAAAAATATTTTAAAGCACAAAGTATAAGAATGGTTAAACTGGTTGATGATTTTTATCGAAATCGACCCCTCAAAGATTTACATTTATCTTCATATCTTTAAAATTAACTTAATTTTTCAAAATGTCGCCATTTTTTTTGTACAATTTCTTCTAAAAAAGGGTTTAAGTTCAATTGATGGCTCGTAAATTGAACACGGTATCGAAGGACACTAGTATTATACGATTAATTTTTTACTGAACACATTGAGCAAGGATTTTTAACTGAAGGTAGAAATAGAAATAGAAAAGAAATTTATTATTCTGGGACAATTGTCCTCTAAGAATAAATACAGATACAAATAGAGGCCTTAATAGTTTGGCCTGTGATTAAACAGAAAATTAATAAACAAATAAGTATTTACAAAAAGTGAAAATAAAAATAACAGCAGAAATTAAGGAAATAAATTAAAACAATTAGACTTTCGGAGGAAGCTGAATAGAAAGGAGATAACTGAATAGACGGGATTTAAAGATGGATAGGGTAGGAGCATGGCGGACAGATGAAGGCAAGGAGTTCCAAAGAGAGGTAGCACGTATTAGGAAGGATTTGTCAAAGGATGAGGTACGGTGAGAGGGAATGTAGAGATCGGATGAGCGAGATCTGGTATTACGGGAATGTATCGAGGATTTAAACTTAAGGAGTTGAAAAATATAGGAAGGCCTTTGAGACTGGACAACTTGAAAAAGGAAAGAAGCCAAAAAATATTGGCGGCGATAGACAGGAAAAAGCCACTTCAACTCATCGTAGCAGTGCGAAATGCGAGAGTCTCTGGAAATGCTGAAAATAAATCTTATGAAGCAGTTCACGAGGCGCTTGAGCTTAGCTTCAATATCACCAGAAAGACTGGCCACACACTAAACAACCATAGTCGAAATGGGGGAATATAAGAGAGGAAACTAGGAGCTGCCGGGTCTTAATTGGAAAAAGGTGATGGGAACTATTAAACTGCTTAAGGATATGGATAGAACGACGAGAGATTTGGGAAACATGGTTTTTCCAAGATAGGTTTTGATCAAAAGTGATACCAAGGTTTTTCACAGAGGAACAATATTTTATTGGGGTATTGTAAAGGCAAAGATTAGGAAGAGGAGCCAATGATTTAAGGAGTGGGTTAGAGCCAATAACTATAGCTTTGGTCTTTAGCAGTAAGATACAGTTACACCTAATGATTCTTGAATTATCACTGGTAACTATTAGTACTCTTGAACTGGATCTTTGAAGCGGCTAAAGGGTCATTCAATAAATAATAGAAACATATTTAGGGAAGGCGATCTTTTGTGCAGGAAATTGAATCTTTTGTAAGCTGTCAGTTGGCAGCCTTGCAAAGAATGTCATTCAGCTGTTCGATTAATATTTACGTAACCATAAACTTGTAAGAACTGGGCGAGTTTTTACGTGTGGTTGTAAAAGTTTAGAAGGTTCCACAATAGCGTAAAGTCAGTGCTCCGGGCGTCCGGTAGCAGTGTCGATCTTGGCGTTGCTGTTTTAGAGAAAAACGCTACTATCAATAGCTTATCAGACATGATAGTGAACAAATTCAAGCGAGTACTGATGAGTAAATATCAGGGACGGCAGATGAAAGGCAAGTATCTTCTTCAAGACAACGCTCAACCTCATAAAGCACATCCTTCTTATCTTCCATCACAGCCCTGACCTTACCTCTTCGGAGTTTTATCTGTTTGGTCCAATAAAAGAAGCTTTGCTAGGCATCAGGATCGACGGCAATGAAATGGTGAAGAAAAAAAGAACAAAACTGGCCTCGAGATCAAGGTTAAGAATTCTTCACAGAGGGGATAAGAAGAACTCGTTAGAAGATGGATCAAGATGGGCAAAGAAATAACCAAAAAATTGAATTCATTTGGTTACCACTTATTTGATTCTCAGCTTCTTGTTTGTTTACTTATTAAATATACCCTCATACCCACGGCCGCCTCCGACTTGCAGAGGTTCCTGGCCAGTTCTATCACCTACTAGCTGGGGAAAACCTGCCCTTTTAATAACCTTCTTTTACTGGTAACCTAAAACTGTTGGACCAAAGCGGCCATCTGAATATCAGTGTTTCAATAATGTAAGAACTGTTTCTTTATAGACTGCCCAATAATTCTTGTACGCTAGTAGAGAAGTGTGTAGCATAAGAACCGTTATCTTATTGGCTAGCTATAATCTTGAACTCTACTATCTGTTTACCTTATTGGCTGGTTATATTCTTATAACTTGAACGACAATCTGCTTACACAAGAAAACTCCATGTGATTTTCTGTAGGTACAGCGCTAAATCTTCCGCCGAATAGGACAAACTACCACGGCTGCCTCCGTCTTGCAGAGGTTCCTGGCCAGCTCTATCATCTACTAGCTGGGGAAAACCTGCCCTTTTAATAACCTTCTTTTACTGGCAACCTGGCAACTGTTGGACCAAAGCGGTCATCTGAATATCAGTGTTTCAATAATGTAAGAACTGTTTCTTTATAGACTGCCCAATATTCTTGTACGCTAGTAGAGAAGTGTGTAGCATAAGAACCGTTATCTTATTGGCTAGCTATAATCTTGAACTCTACTATCTGTTTTCAATATATTACCTTATTGGCTGGTTATATTCTTATACTTGAACGACAATCTGCTTACACTTTGAGAACTCCATGTGATTTTCTGTAGGTACAGCGCTAAATCTACCGCCGAGTAGGTCAAAACTAATTAATTGCCCACTTTGCAAGCCTACAGGGAGATCAAATAGAAAAAGAAAAACCACTGGAAAATGACTAATTGTACAAGTTTTGCGCAATAAACTGTTATCAGTTAGTTTTAACGGAAGTGTTGAAGCCATTGTTTTGCTCCCCTCCATTAGCCACCACTGCAATATGGCTTCAACACAATATGAGCTTCTTCAACTGTAAGAAAAAAAAGAAAATTGTCTAAATTATAAAAGCCCTTAATATTTTATTTTGGTACTAATAAGAGAGCAATAAAAAGCTAACTGTTACAGCTATTAATTTAAAATAATTATTACTGTAATAAACTCTTTATTGCTGTTTGTAAGGAACGTCTACTTTATCTGTAGATTTTTTTTAATTTTTATTTTTTAGAGTATTTCCACAGTTGGAAAAACATATTCTAGTTCCACTATTGTTATTATGTTTAAATAATTATTCAGGAACTTCCGATGAGTTTGAACTCCAAATACTACTTTCTCTTAGTTCTCGTAAGAAAATAAATAAATCACGCAGATCAACGATATTGAGTTTATCTCCGATAATCTCCATTTTGAGATTCATACTGGGTGCGAAAAAGAAGTTTCAACTAAAATAAAAACAAAAATCTAGAATTAATAACAGGAAAGAAGAAATTAGCTCCAGAGAACCTTGATAAAGAGAGAGGTGAATCAGGGAGGGTAAAGAAAGTAATAGGACTATTGAGGGTTCTAATTGGGTAGTGCTATGGAGTGGAAATCTGCTACCTAGAAGCAAGAGACTGATCATAACATTGCTTCTCCAAGGTATCCTATTGTATGGCGCAGAAACATGTTTTTTTTTGTACAGAAGACAGCTTGAGAGACTGCTGGCAGTGGATATTTGGTGGAGATCTGTAAAATGTTCGAGACGGGACTGGGTTAGAAATAATGATATCAGGAAGACAATGGAAGTGGAGAGTCTAATGTCTTGGAAATTAGAGAGAAACTAAAAGGCACTCACGTTGTTTGGACCTTGTAAAGGAGGATGGGTCTAGAAAGATTGCCCTAAGGTGGTAATGGACAGCGAGGTGGATGGCTGAAGGGGGAGAGGAAGACCTAGAAGTAGATGGAGGAGATGATGGCGGGTTATGGTCTGACAGAGGAACAGGCAGAGGATCGTGTCACTTAGAAAAAATCATTAACACTCGATGACTGAACGGAACCACAAATTGTAGAAAACCCTTGTAAAAAAGATCCTGGGTCCAGGATTCCTAAGTGATGGACAACGTTTTCTTTAACAAAGAGAACACTACCCGGAGGCTGGCAGTACACTAGAAAAAAAAGCTCTGAGCGCCAATAACCTCATATTTTTTATGCCCCTTAAATTAAAATTAATTAAAACTGTCCGGTAGGTCAGTTGTATAAGGGTTGATCGTCAAAAACTGCACGAAAAAGCGTAACGTTGAAAAACATCCAACTTTGACAATTCTTTTCTTTTTCATTTTGACTCAAATTTTCTTTATAATATAGGGCAAATCCTGCTTTTTAACTGTAATTTTTTGCAACAACCCAGATCTTATAAGGATTTAATATATATCCAAAATTCTAAATTTAAAGGAAATCAGTTGACTAAAAGTGATAACTTAATACGAGGTATGTTTCTTAAGTGAGTACCGTTTTGAAATGATACCCTTTAATTCTAATACCGCTTTCCAACAATTTACCGTTAAAATAAATTTCCAAAAAGGATACTTGACAGTCATCTAGCATTGACAAGTAAAAGGCTCCTAATAGGAAAAATCTACAAAGAAAAGTGAACATAAGGCCGCTCTATTAAAGGACTTTTTTACATTTACATAAATATCTCTCTGATCTACACTCAATGGCGTCAGCATCTGAAAAAAAAACATCTTAATTATTCTTGATTAACTACGTCATCACTTCAATGCAGTTTGCCCATTTCAATTTATGTCAAAGTTGATTTTGAATAATTAGATACTAATACGGATTGTGTCATTTGCAAATGGAGAACTTTGAATAAACTAGAAACAGTGGTTTGGTTTTGCTTTAGGATGACACTTGTTATACTAGCAAATTTTCTTGCAAATCAAGAACAGTACGAAGGAAGTACTGAAGCTGGAGTTATATCTTTGGAGTTGGTAGAGAGGTGTAGGTGAAGTTTTAGTTGTGAAAGTGTGTGCTAGGAAGAAAACCGCACAAACATTACCACAAGAACATCATCATCAACAACCTCTAGTTCGGCCTGATGATGTTTTCTCTGCTATATGCAGTACATAGGGTGTACACGAATTAGCTGAAGCAGCAAGGCTAGCGAAGGAACTTTGGTAACAAACATGTCCTTCCTATACTGCCACCACCTTTCGCTCCTTTAAACTCCTATAAACGGAGAACAACAATACTAACTTTAATACTAACAAATAAACCGACATGTAATAACATGTAGAGAACACACTTGCATACGGATTACTGTTTGTATTACATATAATATCTACATTACCATGTCCAAACTATAACCTAACCATTTTAAGAAAACGTAATAAAAACAAGACGGTAGTAATACAAAGTAACCAGTAACTCTGCAATACTGTATCTTTATTACAGGTTTTAAGACGTAAATTTTATATTTTCCATATTTTTCTTTGTGTTTTTTTTTTTTTATTATTATTATGATAACATCAAAATATAAATTTTAGATGAAAAACATAAACCCTGGAAAGAGTATTAAATTGCGAATAGCTAGCCCAAAATGGCGTATTACCTGCATTAAGAACTAGCTAGCTATTTTTAGCTTAATTAAAGTAATTCTAACGTAACAAGAGCACAATAGTTGCATAATAATTGCGTATAATTAATACAAACTGCAGTAAAAACGTCAGTCTTTTACTTTATCACGCAAGGTGAAGAAAGGGAATCGTGTGAGTGTATCCATTAAATATTTAATGAAAAAATAGTTCCAGTAGAATGTGATTGTGTAAATTGAAAGTACTCATACTATTATTTGGTGGAGCGGGTGTTGGTCTAGTGGTCATGAGCTTGGCTTGGTAAGTAGAAGGTCCCCAGTTCGAATCTCGCGTTTGGCTACTTTTTATTTGTTAGAAAAAATTGTTTGTAGTAAAGTTATGAGCTTCCACCTCCGTACATGACACCTAATTTGGTAGTTGCACGTTAAGCCACGCCTGAAAAAGTGGGCAATTAATTTACTACAGTTGAACAGTACAAGCTCGATTAACCGGGCTGACCTCCGGCTATACCCGACCCCGGAAAACTGAAATCCCGGTTAAACCGAATACACAGTATTACATTTGTACCTAGGAATCCTATGAAGATCCTTCCAAGATCGAAGTTTTCATCGACTTCTTTTTCTTGAAAGCTTTCGGAGAACTGGACGCGAAAACAAAGTCGAGAATTTTCTCTTCACTTTATAAAATGTCTCGAACCTTTTTTGGGAAATTTCGATGATGTGGATTTTATCTTCGATAGATAAACAAATACGTTTACCTTTAGCACCAGTTTTCTTAACGGATTCCATTGCTTAAGTAAAATAAAAATTCGACCCAAAGGGCAAACGAAAGATGTTTTCTTGTAGGACGAACTGATTAACACTGAAGACTAGCTTGAGATTAGGTTGCTCTCTGGGAAGATTAAAATAATGCCGGTAATTATCCATAAAAATATAACCGTGAAGTTGAAAATCAACCATTTACGACACGTGAATCCCATGGTCTTTTGTAAGACCGTGGTAAATCCCTAGAAATTCAGTACTAATTGCACCATATTTAGGGTTTTTACATATCGTACATACATAATGACGCTTCCAGAAAATCAGGTATAAATGAGTTGCTGCCACGCCTACAATTATGTTATATCGGAAGACAAAAAAATTTTCCTGTCGCCACCGAAAATTAACTTTTGTTTCGGCGCCGATCTGAGGTGTTCTAATGATGACTCAACATGATCCCAGTTAATCCGAATCCCGGTTAACCGAGGGCCGGTTAATCGAGATTGTACTTGTTTATTTAGAAACAACATGCATACAAAAACAAAATATTCCTCAAAGAACCTAGATTTCAAGTTTGTCCTTAAAATAGAATTTTTGGAAAATTTGGGTGTGGAAATTATTTCAAAAATTAAAGTAAAAAAAAAAAAAAATCGCATCAAATCTGTTTGTAAATTAGCGGCCGGAAGTACTTCCGGTAAATTTCGTGGAAAAATATTTTTCATATATTTAAAATTTTCTCAAAATTTGGCTAAAAATATTTCCTTTAATACAATTGTACTGATGCTGGTCTTTAGATTTTTGGGGGGGGGGGGAAATCTACACCCAATTCTCTTTTACTATTATTTTCAAAGTTTTATCATCCAAATTTCTATCAAACTCCGAAGAAAATTTGAGTTATAGTTAATTCTTGTCACTTTTCAAGGAGTCTAAACCCAACTCTATTCTCAAAAAAAAAAAAAAAAGGTACGATATGCACAATTAGCAGTGTTAAGGTTCAAAGAGAATAAGAATAAAAATTGGAAAATTTACGCAGTAAAAATGATATTTCCGGATTTTGACCCAAAAAATCTTATCATGGTGGTACTCTGGTGGACGTTTTGTCCTTAGCAAACATTTTTCTTTAGCTAACATTAATTTAAAGAAAACAATTGAAGCTGCCCCGGGAAATATGATAGAAAAAACCTAGGCGGCTAAACCGCTAAAACAAAACAGGCGCGTAAAAAGGCAATGCGAAGCTGTTAAAACTGGGAAACAAAAGTGAAGAAACAGAGGGTTTTTTTAAAAAAAATAAAAAAGGAAAAAAATAAAGACAAGCCCAAGTACTAGGGCGTAAAATTCAAGTGCCTCAGCATAAGATGTGATACACAAGTCTGTGAAAGAGGACAAGGTTATAAATGAAGATAGAAAAAGGATTGTCTTTTTGTAGCGTATTAGTGGGCAATAGAAGTGTAATTGACAGAACCGTTCCATTTCCTCCTTTAATTCTTACTTCCTTTCCTTCGGAGTCTCTTCCAAACCGCCCGAGAAAAAAAGACAATGTTAAAAAAAAAAACCGGAAACTACAATCAGATCTAGTCTTTAAAGTAAACTTTTTTTTGGTAGGGATTGTCTTTTAAATTTAATAATGAGAACAAAGGAGAAAGAAAGAAAAGATTAAGGAAAGGGATTAGCTATGCGGTTAGCGTATTGGATTTCCACGCGGAGGTCCCGGGTTCGAATCCAGCTGCTGACCCTTAGATTTTCTCGAACTAGGAGCTTCTTACAGCACACTGTCCGGTGATGGACAGTGTTGACTGTAACGAGAGAACACTGTCCGGAGGCCGGCAGTGCACTGTAAAAAGCTTTGGGCGCCAATAACCTTAGATGTTGACGCGCCTTTAATAATTAAAAATAAAAGAACACGTTCATTGCACTAAAAACACCTAGAAGTTTCTGTTCATTATAAATTTGGGACCTAGAAGATCCAAGATTTGTGGAAGAATAAAGATTAGGAACAAAATTAACCATTTCTTTACAATTTGATTTAATATATCTTCAAAATTCTACCGCTAAAAAACCACAAAATAGTTTTATCTAATCACAAAAATATTCTGCGATAGTTTAAATTTTTTTTTTTTTTTTTTCTAAAAATAAACCATTTAAATTGATAGAGTAATAAACCTGTTTTAAGTACCAATTAAAACAGTTAATTTTAAAGCGGACATTTCAGTCCAAACTCTAAATGATAACCCAATTTTTATGCTAAATTTAGTCAATTAAATTCAAATTTCAAACAATCCATTTATTTGTGAGGCATTGCTTTGTGTTCCTTTAAAATTTTCGGCTTCCTAGCACTGTCTACCAAAAAAGGTTGCCGTAAGAAGCAGTTATGAACGGAAAATTAAAGGATCTGCAGCTCGATTATTGGGTGGAAAAAAAAGAGGAAAAAACAATTTTTTAAAATCTTTTCCTGTGCAAAAGACAAAATGGCTGCATTACTTCCCTTGGCAATCCTGGAAGATAAAAATCATACCAAGAAACCAAAGGACCAACACACACACACACAAAAATTATTAATTCAATTAAAACATCCAATAGCTTTCAAAACATCTCCTTAATGATGTACGTAATAATGAACCAGCCAATAACACAAAAACAGAAGAATCAATATTACAACCGCCCAAGATCTAGTGCCAAAACATAGTTATAGGATCAGGTTACATTTAAGTGATAACTGCTATCGTGTAAACAAGAGTGCTAGCATGGCAGTCGTCTAGTAGTAGATCCCAAAGTAGTTTACAAAGGGTAAATAAGGAAATTCGATACCACCAAGGCAACGGTGGTGACCAAATGATGACAAAGTTAATTAATATTGAAGATATGCCAACAAAATATGGTTTCAGGTTTTTGGGATCCATTGTTTACTCTTCAATAATTAAAAACAATCACCATTAGTTATAGCCCACTTACGAAGAAATGAAGTGAATGTGAACACAACTGTCGCATTGATTTAATTAATAAACTTTTCGATAGATATTTCCATTGTGATTTTATTTTTAAAAACTGTTTATTTGTCCACTTGACTCTTTAAGATTTGATTTTTTATCCAAAATTAAATTTTTCAACGCAAATTATTCTTCATAGTAATGGTTCTCCAGGAATTCAAATGCTGGCACCAGCTCCCTTGCGGTAATTCAAATTAGTTTTCGTGGAGGAAGGCAACTAATAAACGTACTTTGCTATAAATCTCTCATATTAAACAATAAATAAAATCCAACGCCTGGAATCGAACCCAGTACCCACAATACAATTAGCTGTACAGGCTTCACCTCTAATCCGCTCGGCTAACGTGACTCAAAACAGTATTCTTCCTGCATCGTGAGCGAAAAAATGAGAAGTTGCAAAGCAATGGGAACCGTAAAGCGTTAAAAATATCCTTGGTCCTTCAATTTCTGAGGCTTCAACCAACTCGCAGATATTTGTTGTAAATGCACTAAAAACCTTCGGAGCGATAAATACAGTCTCAGTTTCCCGGTTACCTGGACACTACCGGCATTCTTGATGAATTAGCCTGGTGATGAGGCGGTTCGAGTTTTGTTTTGGGTAACTTCAACTCCTCCAACCCGTTATCGTTGTATACTACCGGCTTTGCAGGAATTGAGGTTTTTTTTTGGCCTTGTCTAGTGTGGACACTGCTTTCTTTCAGTAGGTTCTGCTAGTTCAGGTTTAGAGATGCTTTGGTTTACCACTCATTTATTGGCGACCAATAAATCCAAACACCAATTGATGCTGCATCTGGAGAGCCTAATAAAAACTACTCACCATTTTGAAAAAGATAGTTGTGCTTACGCTAGAACCAAACATTGTCTTCGGGGAGTTAAAGGTTTCGTTTCGCGAGTTCTTCTCTGTAGTGAAAGTAAGTCCTCTAGTTTCCTGCTTAAACTCGGGATTATCCAGCATCTTTTTCTAGATTGTTTCTATCTGAAGCTCTGGAACTCCTTTTAGAATTGTTGGAAAGTTGGCAAAACCCCAAGACAGTGTTTTTTCCCCCTAACTGGAGCCATCTTTTTGCACAATCAATCAGTCAACCAAATATTTAAAGATCTGAAACTTTTATTTGGATTGTACTCTTTTTAAATGGAAATTCATCTGGTTGCCTGAAAAAGGACTATTTTACTTGAGTTTTAAGCCACCCTTTTGTCTATTTATAACAATATTATTTTTCCTAAGCATTGCGCTAGATATTTGACTAATTTTCTGTAGAAAGAGAAAGTGATTTCCAGTCTATTTTGCCAAATAGATGTAACAATTACTCGTAATGTCAGGGAAAATAAACAAGATGACAAAACTAGCGACGGTAGTGAGTTATTGTGGCTAGAAGTGTAACACACTGAAGCTGCAAGAAGAACATATTTCTCAGTTAAGAAGTCCTCTCTTCTAGTCTATTGTGGCTACTTCTACACACACACACACACACACACACACACACACAGTCTCCAGTAAGTTTCTTCTTCCACTTTTTCTCCTTCTTCTGGTCGCTGCCAGAGAGAAGAGTCACGGCGGTTGGTAATGGCTAGAACGTCACGCGGTAACAATCATCATGTACGACCTCTGTCGGTTTCACTCTCCTCCCACTCGACAACAACAACAACAACAACAACATCATCATCATCAACACTGCCGCTACAGATATCTATACATAGTGTGGGAAAAAAGTACGTCACACAAAAAAAGAGCATCTTTTCGCTTTTTTTTTTCTATCCCAATCTTTTTACTTTCATCAATATCCACTGCCTTCCTTTTTAGCGGACATTAAGAATTTTCAAATTCTAGTTCGTATAACCAAAAAAGTAAAAATAAAATTCGAGAACCAATCCGAATTTTAGCCCATAACTTCCGCTGTTTAAACATTCATTCATACGGTTACGGTAATATGTTGCAAAATACAGTGGAACCTCGCATAACGAACACCTCTCTTAACGAGTAATTCGCATAACGGGTAAAACAAATTGATTCTTATAGCGTGCGATGTTTCGCATAACGATAGTTTTCTAATGACATTTCGCTGACTGCGCAGTTTTCGCTGACTCGTCGAAAACTGCGCATTCTTCGATTAGTCATTCCTGTTTACGCATATGCGTTTCATATTCTCCACATATCTAATGCATTGATACAGTCGAAACCGAACTTCACCGAATGAGTGGTGTATAGGGGAAGTCCATATAATGATATTTGTGTTTAAGTATTATTGTGTTTATTTTGTTATCCCTCTAAACAAAATGGCTTCGAAAAGAATTAAAATAACGTTAGAATTGAAACGTAAAATCATTGGGAAACGAGAAAATGGTGTAAGTGTGGCTGATCTAGCAATTATCCCCTTTTATTTTAATTTATATAAAAAAATTGTTTCGCTTAACGAGTATTTCGCGTAACGAGTAAGGTTCTGGAACGAATTATGCTCGTTAAGCGAGGTTCGACTGTACTTACTAAAGAAAATTTATTCACTTTAGAATTTTAAACTCTTTTATCATTCATCTCTGTTACTTTTACAGAATTTTTTGTCCACAAAAGTAGAAAGAATTTTGCCAGTTTCAGTCATTATTATTAAAACTGTCCGGTAGGACAGTTGTATAAGGGTTGATCGTCAAAAACTGCATGAAAAAGTGCATTGAAAATATTGAAAAACACCCAACTTTAACAATTTTTTTCTCTTTTTCTATAAAAGATAAAATTCCCAAATTTTCATTAAAATATAGGGCAAACCCTCCTTTATAACTGTAATTTTTTTTTTTGCAACAACCTAGATCTAATAGATTTCGAGAAAAAAGTTGCCGAAAATGAGCAAAAACGGCTTTTTCAAAAAATGTTCTTGTTCTTGTTCTTGTTCTTGTTGTTGTTGTTACCTTTTTAGTAAACTTGTTTATTAGTGCTACAAACTTTCTGACTTAGAGACTCAGCCATCTACAAGGCTGTGGAACAAATTTAATAATAAAGTTATAATGTACATTAACTTGTATAGAAATTAATCTTTATTCTGATTTTTATGAATCAGTCGCCCCCCTCAAAAAAAAAAAACACAATTTTTGGTAATAATATCTCTCCAAAAACCTCAATCAGAATTTAGGTTTAACGAAATGAGACTACATTAAAACATCTATTAATAATTAACAAAATAAGGCGCCACGATAGCCGAGCGGCTGTAGACTAGACCCGCAAAGCTAAGATGTATTGTTGGTTTAGTGGGTTCGATTCCCCTAGTCTAGACGTTGGATTTTATTTAATAGTTAATATGAGAACTTTGTTGTAAAGTACGAGGGTCGTTTGAAAAGTCCGTGCAAAAATAAAAACTACTTAATTTTTTGGGGTAAACCTTTTTTTATTTTTCAACATAGTCTCCTTTTAGGCTTATACACTTCGTCCAACGCTGCTCTAGTTTGTTGATCCCTTCCGAATAATAGGATTTGTCCAAGTCTGAAAAATAGCCATTCGTTTCTGCAATCACCTCCTCGTTTGAATAAAATCTTTTTCCCGCCAGCCATTTCTTCATATTGGGGAACAAATAGTAGTCCGAGGGAGCCAAGTCTGGAGAATAGGGGGGATGTGAAACGAGTTGGAACCCTATTTCCATTAATTTTGCGACCACAACTGCTGAGGTGTGAGCTGGTGCGTTGTCGTGATGGAAAAGGACTTTTTTGTGGGCCAATCGTGGGCGTTTTTCTTGCAGCTCGGTTTTCAAACGGTCCAATAACGATGAATAATATGCAGCTGTAATAGTTTTACCCTTTTCCAGATAGTCGATGAGGATTATTCCTTGCGAATCCCAAAAGACAGTCGCCATAATCTTTCCGGCCGAAGGAACGGTCTTCGCCTTTTTTGGCGCAGATTCTCCCTTGGTAACCCATTGTTTAGATTGTTCTTTGGTCTCAGAAGTGTAGTGATGTATCCATGTTTTATCCACAGTGACGAAACGACGCTTAAAGTCCTGCGGATTCTTCTGGAACAGCTGCAAACCGTCCTTGCAACACTTCACACGATTTCGTTTTTGGTCAAGCGTGAGCAATCGCGGCACCCATCTTGCGGATAGCTTTGTCATGTCCAAATGTTGATGCAAAATATTATGTACCCGTTCATTTGAGATGCCCACAGCACTTGCAATCTCACGCACCTTCACTCTTCTGTCATCCATCACCATATCATGGATTTTATCAATGATTTCTGGATTAGTAACCTCAACAGGGCGTCCAGAACGTTCAGCGTCACTTGTGCCCATATAGCAACTCCGAAAATTTTGAAACCACTTATAAACTGTTCTAATCGAAGGTGCAGAGTCACCATAATGTTTATCAAGCTTCTCTTTAGTCTGCTGAGGCGTTTTGCCTTTCATAAAGTTGTGTTTTAATCAACACACGAAATTCTTTTTCGTCCATTTTTTTGAAAATCACTCGACTTCCTCGATTCAAACGAATGCCAAACACAAAGAAATAGACCGATCAGGCTGAAACTTGGTGTGTGTTCTTCCAAGAGATGCTACTAACTAAACATAACCTCGATAAGCGCCAGTGGTGCTATCTCTCTGACTTTGCACGGACTTTTCAAACGACCCTCGTATGTTTGCTAATCGAATCTTTCTTCGACTCCCCAAATTGGGTAAATTGGACGTAAAGTCTGCCTGGAAAAAATACACATTACTTTGCTTTGTTTTACTCACTTTTACTTCACAAAATTACTTGCAATTTTTTTAAGTTATGGCGGGATAGGAAATTACTACCAAAGAATTCAATTTAAATAAAACGCTAACACGGAGTCAGTACTTTCTCAAATCATTTTCGAATCACCATTCGTTTACTAAATTCAATTATTTTTACTTTTCTTTGAATTTGAAATAGTAAGTGTTGGAAGTAAACGAAAAATACAGACAAATTTTCAACGAGTATCTATCAATTTTTTCATTACACTTAGATTCTGTAGCTTTTAATTCAAAATTTTCTTTTATATATAATTTTTGGGGGTTTCTTGGGGGTAAAGGCTTAAGTAAATATCTTTGATTTTATCGATAGTAGCACGCGTGTTTATTGTATCGTTTCATCCATCAGTGTTAGATTAGATCAGTTTGGTGTTGTAGAGATTTCCTGTTTTGAATAAAATTCTTTAGCATTAAATATAAACTCAAGTTTTCCAAAATTTTAAATGAAAATTTTTTAATTAGAACTTTTAAGAACTGTTATTACTAAGGAACGGATTTTTATTTATTTAAAAATGCCAAATATTTAATTAAAGTATGCATTTATTTTCGTCAATTATGTGGAAAATATGTGATTTTCTTAAAATATTTTCTGAAGTAAGTCAGATTTCTTTATTTCAAAACATTGTTAAGGAGATAGTTGTTTGCAGACTATTTAATTGAACAATAAAATGCAAACAATATAAAGTTTATTACTTTTTTTAAGCTGTTATTTCTTTGAGAACTGCTCTCTTTGATTGTTCAATGGTTTCTATCTCTCTCCCATCCATTCATCTCTCTCTTTTGTTCTCTCTCTGGCTGAGCTGTTAGTAGTTGCTGGTAATTTAATATTGCAACACTGTATTAACTAATATTGAATTGTGGCCAAATGAATTGTAATCAACTTTTTCCCAAATTGAAGCTTTCAACTATCACTAGAGTATCTATCTCAGTTTCATTTAATGTATCTCGTCTAATTCTATTTCTTCCATTTTGTATTTTTTTTTTTTTTTTTACACGCGTTTACTAAATCTACATTTTTTCTATTCTAGCTGCTGCGAGAAATTTAATAAAAATACTACAGATATTTTTGTATTATCCTTTTGTGCGACATTAGTCCTCACTTTCTGGAAAAACATTGTTAAAGAAAAGCGTAGTAACCATTTCCAGAAAATTTCAAAAACTAAAGAAAAAAAAAAACTCAAAATCTTTTACAAATAATCACGAATTAAGTAATGGTCCCTGGAACAACTGGCTGGGCACAATAAAGTTCGGCGGGAATGGGTGCCAGGTCATGTAGAGATCAAGGGGAATGAAGCTGCTGACTAACTAGCCTAGGAATTGAGCTGACACACCATTCATTGGCCTGGAACTTGTCCTGGGGATCACCAAGGGTGCAGTTCGTGCGGCTCTCAGAGACTGGATCTGGTGAGAGCATGAAAAGAACTGGGTGATGTGTCCTGGGGTTAAACACAGAAAGACTAAGATTGGCTGTGTAAAGAAAGAGCTTAAAGAGACTCTGTGTTTGGGTAGAAATCAGATTACTCTGCTTATAGGCCTATTCACGAGGCACGGTAGGTTCAGGAAGCATTTGTACAAGATGGAGGCAAGGAAGAGGAGAAAACAGCCTCTCATTTGCTGTTCGATTGCGTTACAATCGAGCGGTTGCGCTATGAAACCTTTGGAACTATGAAACCAAAAGAGATTGTAGCGCAAAAAGAACTAGTAGGGAATGTCCTCAACCTCTTTAGTAGGGGAGGTTTCGTCTTCTAGATCCTCTTTTGGCTGCGGTGCCGTGGGGCATAGGTCTCGTCCCACTTAGTCAATCTTAATTTTAAGTTATATAAATTAACAAATACAATAATTTAAATTATTTTTTATTATTATTACTATTTTTTTTAATTTTTTTATTTAAGGCGCGTCAACATCTAAGGTTATTGGCACCCGGAGCTTTTTCCAGTGCACTGCCGGTCTCCGGACAGTGTTCTCTCGTTACAGACAACCATCACCGGACAGTGAGCTGTAAGAAGCTCCTAGGAAGAAAACATCTAAGGGTCTGCAGCTGGATATTATTACTATTGTTATTATTACTATTATTTTTTTTTTTTTTTTTTTTTTTTTTTTATGATTTAAGGCGCGTCAACATCTATGGTTATTGGCGCCCGGAGCTTTTTTCAGTGCACTGCCGGCCTCCGGACAGTGTTCTCTCGTTACAGACAACACTGTCCATCACCGGACAGTGAGCTGTAAGAAGCTCCTAGAAAGAGAAAATCTAAGGGTTAGCAGCTGGATTCGAACCCGGGACCTCCGCGTGGGAATCGAGTACGCTAACCACATAGCTAATCCCTCCCCTTACTATTATTATTATTATATTACTAATTGCTTCGATTAGAAAAAGAAAAGAGAATGCCTAAAATTTTCCGGAAGCTCCAAATAAAATCAAATTTAAAAAAAAAAAAAATCAAAATTAGTAGGTACGGTAAAGATTTATTTACATTTGGAATTTACAAAATAACAGCGTCTTTCAAATATTGTTAAGATATATATCAATTCTAGAAGAAATAATCCTGCAAAAACCTATATTTCTAAAGAAAACTGAAACTACCAAGAAGGGATTTCCTAAATAGTAACCTACAATCTACAACTCCATCCCGATGATGGGGAGTTATTTACCAGCAGTGAGAGAACTCTGTCCAGAAAACGGCACTGCACTGCAAAAAGGGCTACGGGCAAAGACGATGACGTGCCTTAATTTAAAAAAAAACTTGATACAACAGCATAGAATCTTCTGTTAGAGCACTTGAAACATAAATAAATTTATAGATAAAAGTACATCAATTAAGTGTCAAGTAGAGACCGACATGTGGCCTAAGACATATAATAGTCACATAAAAAATAGTCTAAACTAAATGAACTTAAAAGAAAGACTTAAGATACCACTTAAAAATAGATACGTCACACCGAATTGACACGTTTACAGATTTACAACTATCAAATGAAAATTTTTAACTGCTCATTGTTCGTGTTCTTTTTTATTACATAGCCATTAAATGGCACACTTAAAAAAGTGTTTATTGTGCCTCATGTTAAATACAGAAAGTTTTATATTTTTTTATTTCATTATGGCAAGTGTGCAGTAATGCCAAATCACTATTTACAACACATTTAAAAATTGAAAAATCAAAATAAGGCCTTCAATTTAAGACATGTGAAATCAAGACATTGGCAATAATTGCCTAAGAAAAACAGAAATAGTGGAAACAGAAGATAATATTCTCTATAATTATAGACTCAGTTTCTAGGAAAAAAAAACAAAAATGGCCTAATTACCCCATGCAAGAAAATGAAATAGTTAAAACTCGTGAAGTGGAAAACTACAGGTAGTTTTGCAATAATTTGCTAGCAAAATAGACAAAACTATGAAATTGTCTAAGTACTATGATTGTTCTACTTAATTTTTGACTCCCTAAACCGGACCCAAGGTAGCCGTCCACAGCTGCAGAATAAGAACTATACTTCCTTTAACCATTAAAACCTTGTTAGATCATGTTACCAACGAGATTAAGGTTAACTAGATTCAGTTATAATTATTAAAGTGGCAAAATTACTGAAATTGATGCACTTTGTTTTAAATAAAGTTTGTAAACTAAGCGAAATAAGTAAAAAAGGAATAATTAACAAATCTTCTATCATTTGCTATTTGAAATATTAAATTATGATGACTGAACACTCGATGGCCGAAAGACTTAAGAGGCCATGTGTTGGTGGGACGAATTCGGTGGCTTAAAGAAGCCGAGAAAAGTGGACTAAGTGGCTAATCTAAGTCTTATCCCCTCATAGTGGTTTCTCTGGAGAGGAAGGAATACAAAATGGTATCTTGTGACTGGCTGTTTTTTACTGTACCGGAGTAAGGTTAGTCACCGTAGAAAGGAGCGTCAACTATCTGTCGGAAGAGTTTTGACTGAAATGTTTTGTACAGTCCGTATGTTTGTAGGTTTGGCTGAACCCCACAGCTCTAGTCCGTTAGTCCACATTGGTTTGAGGATAGTACTGTATATTAAGCGTTTGAGTTCAATGGGTAATTTGGAGCGTCGTCCAAGAAGTCTGTAAAGCAGTTTCGCTCGTTTCGTCATTGCTTATCTTTTAAGTCTAGTGTGTGGGTTCCACCTGAGTCTGGAAATGGAAATAATTCCAGGGCCTGATAGATTTTCATTGGGGTGTTTTCCCATAATAACAATGGGATTACTTGCATCATTTAGCTCCTTGATAGAGCACCAGTATTTTGGCTAGGAACTCTTCTGGGATGAGGAATATTGAAGACAATCTATGCGATTTCTTCAACATACTTTTTTCTGCTCTTTGTGCGATATTTGGAAAGTAGAAATGACGAAACTCGAATATGAGATTGGATGTGGGACTTCTGTGCGAAAAAGCAAGAGCTATAAGTTCTAGGAAGTGCTCCTGATAGAATGATAAGAATAAGCTCCTGAAAATGAGCCTGATAAATGCATCAGCAGGATGGGTTTTCTTGTCTTAAACGTGGAGGATATTCTGTAGACAAGAACTCAACCAAACTCTTGGTAGCCAACTCGTCGTACCATATAATTCCCATAATAACAATGGGATTACTGCATCACTTACCTCCTTGATAGAGCACCAGTATTTTGCCTAGTAGCTCTTCTGGGATGAAGAATATTTAAGACAATCTATGCGATTTTTTCAACATACTTCCCCCCCCCCGTTGTGCGATATTTGTAAAGTAAAAATGATAAAGCTCGAATATAAGATTGGATGTGGGACTTCCTGCGAATATCATATGAAGTACGCTTTCCTTCAGAGATTGCTGTCCTCCTTTAAGAAAAAGCAAGAGCTAAGTTCTAAGAAGTGCTCCTGATAGAATGATAAGAATAAGCTCCTGAAAACGAGATATACTCCAACCTGATAAATGCATCAGCAGGATGGGTTTTCTTGCCTTAAACGTAGATGATTTTCTGTAGACGAGAACCCAACCAAACTGAGCATAAGCAATTTTTAGCTACAAATAAGTAAAAACATATAAATTAATAAACTAACTTCTCAAACATTTGTGTCTATCGGCCATATTTTTGGCTGAAAAACACATACAAAAAGACTACAGTCTTTTATCCAAAAGTCTAATTTTCCTGAAGTTTCGACAGTCATTTCCTCTGTCATCTTCAGAGGATAAAAAAAATAATAAAATATTTTTAAAAAAGTGCTCGACTTAAGAAAATATGCAAACTCAACTTTTTTTTTAACACAATACTTTTTCACTGGTTTTATTGTAACCTGAAGGTGACAGGCATTGATTGATTGTCAACAATTTTGTGTGAAGAATTCTAAAGGCTAACATCAACTTGAATCTCATATAAATAATAAATAAATAAATCCAGTTACTATAGATACAAACTGTATCATTATTACGTAGTGCAAAAAAAATGAGGTTAGTGAAACTGAAGTGGAATAGATATGTCACAACTGTGTTAGAAAAAATGTATAATAATAATTATGACAAAATATTTTAGACAGATATTGCTAATAAATATATCAACTAGCATTTATTTATTTAAATTAATTTAATATAATTACAAAAAGTCGAAATTAGGTTTACATCTCTTCAAAATTTCTTCCGCTTCGCTTTTAAAAGCCACCAATAATTTTCAACTTTACTTGCTCTTTTTTAAATTCATTTTTATTTGAAACTTTTACGGAAAAATATTATTAGAATGTTTTTTTATGACCATTAAATAAATTTGAGGCGAGACTTTTAAAAAGTCCAAAAACTTTTAATAAGATTCGTTACCTAAAAAAAAAGAAGTTTTACAGTAACATTATGATATTGACATTAACAGAAAATTGTATGAGTTGTTCACAACACAATTTCCAAACTTAGAAGGACCAAATTCTTTTAAAAATATTCAAATATTAATGTAGCAAAAAAAAAGAATTCAGAACTAGCTGAAAGAATCTTCTATAACAAAACTTTTTTACTACAAATGTTTAGTTAGAACATCTAATTTCAATGTAACACAGGTGGAACTCGTCTTTTTTTACAAGAAAATAAAAATAAGGACGAACACAATGTAAATAAGGACGAGGAGGACAATGGTAACGGTTAGATAAACATTTAGATCTTTGTCATGGTAAAAGTAACATCTAGTGAACCTAATTTGTTCAAGAGTAGTGGGGATAACACGAGTGTACATTTATTTTTTTTAAAAGGACTGACAAAAATATAAGTTCCATTCGTTGTAATAAGTGTTATATATGTATA
The DNA here is from genome assembly GCF_049639745.1 of Rhodnius prolixus. Taxonomy (NCBI): domain Eukaryota; kingdom Metazoa; phylum Arthropoda; class Insecta; order Hemiptera; family Reduviidae; genus Rhodnius; species Rhodnius prolixus. The sequence goes on along the minus strand of NW_027411634.1, from coordinate 9,714,363 downwards.
TACATATATTTTTTGATTACAGACAAGGTCGACCCTTTGCCGGTCATAGACATGGTTGGGGACAGCGTCTGTCCTAGATACAGTTTCGTGACTCCATTTCAGGTGATCCTCAGATCGAGGACTGAATGGAGGGTAAACTGGACAGAACAGTGCCAGAAGGGAGAGCCATGTGGTTTACGGATGGCTCCAAGATGGCCTGCGGGACCGGAGCTGGAGTGTATGGGGCTAAACCTAAGGTACTCTTGGGAGCCACCGTCTTTCAGGCCGAGTTTTTTGCCATTAAAACTTGCGCTGGGTGAAAATCTGCGAATGAATCTTAGAAATAGGGAGATTTGCATTTTTTTGCGGATAGTCAAGCGGCACTGAAGGCCCTCTCTTCCTTTAGAACTACCTCCTCCCTGGTCTGGGAATGTAAAAAAGGCCCTAGTTCAACTGGCTCGGCACAATAAAGTTCGACTTGAGTGGGTGCCGGGCCATGTGGGGATTAAGGGGAATGAAATAGCTGATCAGTTGGCCAGGAATGGAGCTAGTACTCCCCCTTCATTGGCCCGGAACCAGTCCTGGGGATCACCAAGGGTGCAGTTCGTGAGGCTCTCAGAGATTGGGATCTGGAGAGAACATGAAAAGCACTGGGTGATGCTTCCTGGGGTCAAACACAGCAAGAGGGTTATGCCCTTGGCTGTGTAAACAAAGAACCAAAGTGACTCTAGGTTTGGGCAGGAATCAGATCACTCTGATTACAGGCCTATTCACAGGGCACGGCAGGTTCAGGAAGCACCTGCACAAGTTAGAGCCTATTAGCTCCCTTTGTGCAGGTTGTGGTCAGGAAGAGGAAGAAACGGTCTCTCACCTGTTATTCGATTGCTTTGCAATCGGATAGACTGCGCTACGAAATCTTTGGTACCTTGAGACCAGAGGAGATTGTAGCGCAGAAGGAACTGGTAGGGAAAGCCCCCAACCTTCTTAGAAGGGGAGGTTTCATCTACTAGACTTAAGGGAGGGCACAATAAGCCTCTTGGTGGCTGCGGTGCAGTGGGGCATGGGTCCCGTCCCGCCGTGTAATCTATATTTTTTGAAATAATTTAAGGCGCGGTCAACATCTGAGAGTATTGTCAACACCCGAAGCCTTTTTTCAGTGCACTCGTTACAGACGACACTGCCCATCACCGGAGACAGTGAGCTGTAAGAAGCTCCTGAAAAGAAAAAAATCTAAGGGTCCAACAACTGGATTCGAACCCGGATCACTCTGCGTGGGAATCCAAAATTGTGGACAGCTTACTTTATTTTAAGAATTCTTTGCTATTCTGAAACAATTTAGGGCTTGAAATGGTTTATTAAGTTCAGCTTGATCAGTGATATTGTGTACGCAATCCCTAAATTAATAGGCCATTATTATATTAAATGGTCTTCATTAACTTTGACATTTGTTATCGTTGAGAAAGAGAAAGTGATAAATATATGGATCTAATGGACGAAAATGCCTATTTAATTTATTCACCTCTGGCATTTTAAGTTTAAAAAAAAAAATAAAATAAAACGCATCGATAATAATAAAAGCGGATAGCAGGACCGCCACTTCCTGTAAATATTACCATTTCCTCTCACCTGTCCTGTAAAGATTGGACTCTTTACAAGCGTGATACTTAAACGAGGCTTCTCTGGCCAACCTCTTTCTAATTCTCCGTCCCTGTCTGGAACACAGCCGCTTTGTCAAGGCTTCTCTTAGTGGTTTAAACTTTTTGTCTCCACTAGTTTGCCCACAAAGGATGTAGCAGGCTATCCGCATCAAGCAGGGTATCGGAACACCGCTTTTCTCTCTCTCAGTGGCTACAAGAACAGTAAAGTTACTGACTAGCCTTGTATTTTTTCTCAGCAAAATGGGCTCATTCCTCTAAAATCTTGGAACTTTTAACCACAAACCATGTAGCCAATCCATACCACTTTTAACCCCTTTCTTTCTATTTTAACATCAATTATGTAAGGCTTCTAAACTCCCTTTTTTAGCCTACCGCCCTAGCCATTTCCTATCCTCTTTTCTCATGGCTTCATCCACTCACAAAGACAACTATTGTAATACTGTGTTTACAGGCACACACCAACTTTAACAAGTAGATTTCGTTTCCATTCTAAAACTGTTCTTTCATCATCTCCTTCTAAATATAATTAATCTTTTCTTTTTTTCACTTTATTTGTCATATTTACACCTACAACAAATGTTGCATCAAGTAAATTTGATGAAACTGATTAAATTTTCACATGAAAGACATGTAAGATCAACCACCCATTGATGGAACTCTTTCTCAGTGGATTGCATTCACAACAGTAGGTCCCTAGGCCACTTCCGCTTCAAGCAACGAGGAGGATTGTCTGGAAGGTGAGGAGAGGAGAGTTGTTGGACGAGAGGATTAGGATGGGAGAGCTAGGAGGCTGTGACATTTGCGGTAGCGAGACTTTATTAGATCGGTTACAAAAGGTCAGTGTGAATGGTAAGGTTAGAAATGTAGTATGGAGCATTCAGGATTTTAGACTGTAGTGTCTGCAGGCGTTTGGAGTTAGAAGGTTTGGTTGAGCCCCACACTTCTGCTCCGTATATCCATATGGGTCTTAACAGTGTCTTGTAAATTGTCAGTTTGTAATTCAAGTCGATTTTGGATCTGCGGTCAAGTAGCTTGTAGCGTCTATTCACGTCTTGTCGTTTCAGTCGAGTATGTGGGTTCCACCAGGTGAGTCTCTTGTCAACGTACAGACCCTAAGTATCGTACTACGTCAGCTGGAGGAATCGTTACACCTTTCAGTTGAACTGGTGGACTCGCAGATTTTCGTAAAGTAAAAAGTAATTTGCACTGATTTTTGTTCATTAATTTTTATTTTCCATTTTCGGAACCAGGTTTCGAGAAGCTTTAAGTGAGATAATTAATCTTAACTTGTATATAAGCTGTTCTTTTCTCAGACTTTTGGCATTTATAAATGAGCTCTTTATCCGCAAAGGTGACGTTTAGCTCTGCTAGACTTAAAGTTAGTTGATAGGCAAGAAATCCTGAGGTTCATTCGTAACGGAAATAAGACGTATCTCATCTGGGTGGTCCAGACATTTACGAGTTACAGAGAGTCAATAAGGATATACAGTTTTCATTGGGTTAAAAAACCCTTTTACGGTATTGCAAAAATCTACTTTTTAGCCAGCCATTTTCAGAATCTTCTTTGATTATAAGCCTTTTGCTCAGAACATTGCATTTCTAGGACACGCATGAGAGTGTCAACGAATAGCCTGACCAGAAAATAGCCTGTCAGGTAATGCTTAACAGATTTTCACCCAAAATCATTTACAGATCTTGCAAACAATTTGATTGAATTACCACACTTTAGGCAATCTCTCAAGTTCATTTCTAATAACCTATATAAACAACAGCCTCGGAGTAGTTTTTCCACGCAAATTTTCTAATTACATACAAAAGAAACTCTGTCTACGAACTAAAAAGGGAAAACACAAATAAATTTCCAGTCGTTTTGCTCTAAAACCAGTCAACAACCTCAAAATCAATGAAAATCGTCATAGTGGCAATTAATATTGCAAACAACATCAATGCAGTACACTCTACAGTGAGAAAAACTGTATTACCTAAAAATAAAAAAGTTGTCTTCAAACCAACAGAAATGCATTGTCTAAAAATTCAATTTTTATCTTTGCAATTTAAACAATATTTCCCATTGTCCATTGTTTGTTAAAATAATTTTATTAAAAAACTAAAACAATTGTTGCACTCGTTTTTGTCCTTTGTATTCATTCCAAACTTTTTGTGCTGTGTAGGGGATAAGAATTAGTAATAACTATTCCAAACACAATAAATGGTGCTAGAGTTAGATTGAATAAACTATAACTTCTAATTGATGGCTGCCAGTTTATACGACTCTTTTTAATGCATTCTGAAGAGGAATGGGAACTGGTTCCTCTGAAAAAGATATTTTTGGGGAAGTAAGCCGTAATGTAATACTTTAGGGCGTAGAGTTCCTGACAATTTGAGAATAATTACAGTTCTATACTTAATTATTCTATAAACGGGTCTCCTAAGATCTGGGTTCCACTTCATTCGTGAGAGGTGATATAATTAAATAAGAATATAATTTAAAGCAATAATAAATAAAAAATATTTTACATAAATACGAGATGTGGCTATTAAATAACGAGACTGATGCTGCTACAGAAGAACTATGCATGCGCCAAATCCTAACGACCGACAGCTGTGCAGCGTAAAGCCTTACTCTTTCGATTGCAGTGTCTCACGTGTTTGTAGAGAAATCTGTCTGACCGAAACCGTCGTTTGTAGAAGAGGTGTTAGTTTCGTTTTGCCGAAAACATGATACTACACAAGTAGTAGATATTTCACATGATACTTGGTAAAACCGCTTATGAAGAAGTTTTTGAGTGGTTCAAGCGTTTCCAAGATGGCCGAGAAGATCTCGGAGATGATAACCGCCCGGGTCGCCCTTCCACGTCCAAAACGGATAAAAATATCGATTATAATCTAATCAACATTACTACCATGTTCTGCTTGCTCAATTCCGTGAAAGAGTAAGGAAAAAAACGCCCCGATTTGTGAAAGAACAAGTCACGGGGTTCTCCATCAAGACAAAGCGCCGGCTCACACTGCATTGTCTGTTGCAAGACAGTTTCTAGCCAATTACAACATCCCAGTTTTAGGCCATGCGCCTTATTCGCCTGACCTGGCCCCCCCCATGTGACTTTTATCCGTTCCTCAAAGTCAAATCTGCATTAAAAGAAACACGATTTCAGTCCATTGAAGTTGTGAAAGAAAAAGCGGCACGCGTCATGCAGGAGCTCACAGAAGAAGACTTCCAGCACGGTTTCGAACAATGGTATATTCGCATGGAGCGTTGTAGGGTTAGGGGAGGGGTGTATATTGAAGGTGATAATAACTAAATATGTATAAATTTAAAATAAAATGTTTTATAGCAATAGTCTCATTATTTAATAGTCACACCTCGTATAATCAAACATAAGGAACTTTTATCTCTACATTGAAGTTTTCGTATATTGACTCTTATCTTTTCGTATGTTGTAGTCGTGTGAGTTGGCCCATTAAATATTTTCTAAAATAGTTCCACTACATTGTAAGCCTACCACCATTTGGTAAAATGAAATTTTAGGTACTAGCTGATTTGTGTACCCTTTGTCGTTTAATCAACCCTTATACTTGACTGTAAGTTTTTGTTAAGGAGATTTTTGTACCTTTTGGATAGATTTTTCCTTTTTGTTCGCATGATTTGAACAACTTTAAATATTTCTAATGATAATTAAATATTAGGATATTTAAAAAAAATCAGGCTTTTTTACGCGTGATAATTTCTGTCGAATGTACTCTTCGAGAGATAATTCGAGTACCTAAAATAAAGAAGAAATCTAGGTCGACAAATGGTTTTTGAAAGATATTAATTAAAATCGTCTGGAGCTTATATTTCATGTAATAAGACCTGTCCATATTTGATTGTTTTACAGTTTGAAATTAATTTGTTCCCAATTTTTAATTAATAAAGTTACAGATTCCAGTTTAACCTTACACTTCTAGGGAGAAATAGCAAACTTCTTGATGGCCCAAAATTAAAAATTATTGAAGAAACTGTGGTATCAATACTGACATTCTTCCTCTCCAAGTTCTAATTAACAAATTTTCTTCAGAATTTTGGAAATACACTGAAATATCTATTCGGTAATTTGGCGTTTTCAGGCTTTGAATTTGGAAATTTGTCCCAGTTTTTTTTGTTAACATTATATGAGTGGTACGATGGTACAATATACAGATATGGCACATTAGAGGGAAGCTTAACTAGCCCCCTTTCTAGAAGTGCTCTTATCCGAATTCTCCTTCTAAGAATGTAACAAATAGAAGTTTTAGATCTAAATATGTACATTTTGGTTGACCGATTTTGACCGAATTCTTATTGGGGCGTTCCTCTGTAGGCAATATCAAATTTGAACTTTCCGCATTTTTGATTTGTTGGATTTAAATTCATATATTACGTACCCAACGAACACAAACAATTTTTGAAACCCAATTTTTTGGACTCAAAACGAAAGTAATAATAATAATGATAATCTTAAACCTGAATAATTAGTCTCATCATACAGAAGAAGAGAATAGAGAGAGAACTCTAAAACTTCATTCAGTAAAGTGAAAATTACTATAAGAAACCGTGGGTTAAACAAAAATGGGTTTAACAAGCAGCACCCTATTCAACAATGTTATAAAAATGAACCCATGCGTAAGCAATGGGTTGTTGGCTAGGGCATTTGACCCACACCCGATGGAAGTTAGTAGAGTGTAATGGCGGTTTGTTGAAGACAGCAGACGATTTGTAAAAAGCATTTGAATTAGGCGTTTTGCTAACAGGGTCAGCGACCATGTGTTGGCAACATATCGACAAAGTGAGAGAAGATATCACTCCTTTTTCTGTCTCATTTTCTCCTTGTTGTTGCCCCAGGCAACCCCGTATAGTGAAGTGTGTTTTTTTTTCAAATAAAACATTGGCTGCTCTGGATTGGACGTCCATCATCTGGGTGTCCATTTTGTTCGTAAAGTGGGTTTAGAAGGTTATTAGCACAGGTATTTTTCATTTAATGAGAACAATTAAAGGTTGTTCTGCTTGGAATATTCACTTAGTTTAGCAAATAAAATTCAGCTTTAGAATTCACCTACAGCGAAAAAAAATAACTGCTCTGATTAATGAAGTATTGTTGTAGAATTAACTAACAGTAGCAATATGCACAAACAGAAAAATTTACCACGAGTGATTAAATGTTGCGTTTCATTCTATAAATGTAATTACTCATGGTGAAATTCGTGGTTCTTTCTTAGCTTTTGCATTTGTACCTAAAAAGCGAATCGCTCGTGTATTGATTACCTGTTTCAAAATAGAAAACCATACCAAGGTAACTAATATGAATTTGTATCAGCTTTTAGTGCCCTTAAAACATTTATATTAAGGATTCGATTTAACCAGGAATCGGTCCACAGAACTAAAAAAAAACAACTCCGTCTTTTTTGGCCAACGTTTCGGCAAATTTATTGCCCTTCTTCAAGGCGTGGCTATGGCGGGTTGGTTGAGTAACAGAAAATTTACAGTTAACTTATCTTCTGGACATCATGAACTTGGGAAAACGTGGTTGGTATTTCTGTAATTTTATGAAATTGATTCCAGTAAATATTGCGGGTCTATGTTAAGGAGAATTAAGGCTCCTCAGAGTCTATGCTATCGCTACTCCGGAAGCAAGAACAAGAATTGTTTATGGCGAAGCCAATCAAATCTTTTAGCGGAAGCTCGTCTCTTTCTAGCAACAAATTATTACTCTCTTCCTATAGTAAGAGAAGTTATAATAGTGCTGATTTTAAACATTGATTTTTCATCAGAAATATTAGTTCCCTAAGTTCAAAAAAAAAAAAAAAAACGAAACGCTCCAATCTTCAAATAATTCAATCTCTTCTGTCGAACATTCTCCGCATGCTCCATGTTTCAAAACTAACCGTCCACACAGACTCCATTTGTAAGTCAAGTTGCTCGAACTCGCTATAAAAGCTTTCATCAGAACTTGAACTCTCATTCTAATCCTCTTGTCCGCCCTTTATCATCTCATCACCATCCAGATCATCCTCCCAGGCAATTAAAAACGCTAGTAGCCTCGCGATTTTCTCTCTTCTGAGGAGAGTAGCTAATCCTGGAGACGAATTAGGGAGTGTTATCACTGGGTAACTTCTCCCCTCAATTAGTGAGTTTGTAGTGGTGTCAGTTATTGTCATTGTTACTAATAGTAAAAAATTGTATAAAGATTACAAAATACTTAAGTGAAATATTTGTTAAACTGCGGGTGATTAGAATCTTTAGGAACAGTGATGAGAATTGAATACATCTTCAAACGTTCGTAGTTAAAAGGGAATTAATTAAAGGAGTCAGAAATTGCAGAATAGTCTTTCAGAGAAAAATATTTTCATTTTTATTTCCAATGAACTGGCTAAATAACTGTAATAACTTTTTTCTCAATTCCAGTCATTGAGAAATTGCATTTTCTCACCAACTAGGCGCTACAGTTCTAATATTTTTATTATTCTAAATTTATATCTGGTCTAAATCTTCAATTAAAAAAATAAAATTAGCTGACCTGTGAGTCCTCATTATTTCGAAAAAGTGCAATTTACAGCTGAGTCCGTGTAGTTTAAAACTGTTACCTAATGGCACACTTATTTCTTCTACATTTTGTTGAACTAAACGTTCAATTGTTCTCGTTCTGTTCAGCATTTATGCAAGTATTTGCAGAGAAAATAACTGCGTACTGTTCTAATTATTCTTAGGCCCAAAGTTTAAGTGGTTTTATTAATTTTATTAGTAGTTAAATAATAATAATAATAAAATCTTCTTTTTTTTTATCCAATCAGTAGCTGTTCTTTCTGTATAATATAATAATATACTTTGAAGGATAAATAAGTAGTTATGTATTATATATATACATAACTATGTGGTAACTTGATCTTGCAATGTCTGGCATTGAAAGTTAACATGAAAGATGTTTATATAACACTGCAACATTGTAAATTTATTGCAGCTCCTTTTTTGCAGAATTACATTTACTATGGTACAATTAAACTATCAATTTTCGATACTTTAAAAGTACGGGAAGATCATGATTTTTTTTTAAATACCTTTAGCAAAAATCATCAGCAATTTTTTAGACTTCTGACAATCGTTTCATGCTTTTGGCACTCTTAATATCAAACCAATTAGCGAATTTTTACCTGCGTTCACTTTTAATTACTTTAATTAAAAATTATAATCAGATGTGCCCATAAATTACTCACTAATTAGACTAGTTTTTCCTCTGAAAAAGGAAACTCCCCCCTCTCCAGCCAAAAAAAAAAGAAGGAAACTTTGCACTTTCTTTACGTAACGCATAAGTCTAGGAAAACTACCGAAGTGGATGAGAAAAAAGAAAACGTCAAAAGAAAAACAACTTTCTCAAGTAATATTTCATTTTAGCACTTTTCCTTGGCTGGCCCTTTTTTCTTCCTTTAGTTTTCTTTTGAGTATTAAAGTGAAAGTTCTTACTGCAACATTTATTAAAAGGTCTCCTTGTACATTTGGTACCTTAAATTAGGGCAAATTGAAGAGTTATTCCTGTATCAAATGTTGATGGAAAGAAATATTGTAGTATACCTGTTTCATGAATTAAAAAAAAATATATATAGGTACCATTAGGTTGGGGAGGAAAAACCAAGGCCTGTGAGCTTTACCCAAGAGCCGCTCTCCAGCATTAAGAGTCTGCGGGTCTGGAGGGTGAGCTTTAGAGTGAGGGGAGCCACAATAGATTCAAAGGGGTCGCAGTGGCGTAGGCCGTCCCTAGTCTAATCTAATTAGGTAGAGACTGATTATCTATTTTGTTTTTGAGGAGGCTACTTAAAAGTGCATTTAAATCAATCTATTAACTGCACAATAGCTGTTAGCTAGGACCAAAAAAGAATAAATTTTAGAAAATACTTTTAGATAATAAATTTCACTCCTTTGCAGACATCCCATTCCTGACATGGACCATATTATTGGTGTCCATCAATGAGAATCTTTCCGAAATTTTAAAAGCATCAATAAATAGTTCATTAAAATGTAGATTTTTCTCTGGCCAGCCATTGCAAAGAACTTTCTTCCTCTAAATATAGATAATACTTTAAGATTCAGATGCATTTTCATATTTTGAACTCTAAGTTTGGATGTAGGGTCTTGAAAACTCGTTCTTCTTTCATATTTTGCCAAAAATTTTCGGCAAGGATGTGTATCCTGAGCAATGGTAATGATCTTATAAGATGGTGTTCTACGTGAGAGGAGCTGTTGATTATTTTGAAGGTTACTCTCTTGTTAGGCCTACAAGGTTATTGAGGTTTGCTTGTACTTATGGTTTGGTTTAAGTTATTTACGCTGATCTATGGTTAATTGAGGTTATGATTTAGTCTACTACGAGTATTTAAGATTTTGTTTTTTTTAATTTCATGCAACAACAAAAATTATTTATCTCCATCGTCGAGTAAATCCCAAGCGCCAGGCGTCATTTCATTTGAGATAGGAATAGTCCAAGATGAAAGCTGGTCATTGACAGGATTGAGTTGTGTGGAATGGCGAGAAATTTCTTGGTTACGGGCGGTGATTTAGTCTTCAAGTAAAGGCACTTTAAGATTTGACTTATTTCTGTTAGAACCGAAGTATGAAGCACTTGCAGCGTTGAACTTTTAGTATTCCTTAAAAGACAATAAGACCGGAGCAAGTCAGCAAGGGTAACTTGGATCGGACAAGACCCATGTATTAACTAGCTGGCTAATGTGATAGCCTGGCTTGGCCCCGAAGTAACCACAGCTCTAAATGCCGTAAACTTAGATAACTGGGGATATCTCCCATAACAACTAACGGATCTCGACACAACAAGGGAAGCATAACTCTTCCGCAGGGTCCCTGACAAGTTGTATGTATCGTGCAGATTGTTTTTTGAACGTAAACTCTCAACTTGTCAAATTTTGAAATTTTCTGTTAACCAAATTTTGATATTTGTTCCATAGTTTACGCCTAAATTTATTTATACCGAAACATGGACATCTTCAAAGAGTGTTAAGGTCTCTTTTAAGCGATACTATTTGCTACCTAAGCCTTAACTTATTTCTCTTGTAAATCAAAATGTATTTAACATTTCAAATAACTTAACCAAACTCTCTCCAATGATATCATTACATTAAACAATCCACTTTAAAGTTACTTTAATGTTTTTGCAGCTACAAACGTTTCGGAAATATGTTAAAATGTATATATGGCTAATTGTTAAGCATTCCAACTTATAAGACAAAGCCTGATTCTAATTTCCGGTACAGTAAAGAAGTACAGATGGCATTAAAGAATTTTGAAGGACTATTATTGACTAATAATATACTATGATTTTTCTCTCCTTTTTTACGGAACTAAAATAGTTTAGTTACCAATCAAATCTTTTGTTAATAAGTGATGGACAAAGCCCGTATTAGTTTACCAAAACTATTTCAAGCTTCAAGCGGCAAACTTTCAGCACAAAGCTGTGGATTGATTAAACAGGAAACAAAAAACAACTTTTGATCGTAATGTTACGTGGATGAAAGCATCAGGAATTAAGCGAGTAGTAAACGTAAAGAGCGGGCTAGTTGGAAGTCAGAGTGCTTATTATTCAAGTGATGTCACACTGTCGTGAGCTGCAGTCGAGAAAAGTATCAAAACTTATCCCGACATCCGAACTGTCTGGACTCCGTGTTAGGCAGGTAGTGAGTCGCGACTTATTGCTCATTCAATGTCTAAAATATTTACTGATAAATTTATATTCGATATTATACATTTTATACGTAAATTTTTGTAGCAAACTACGCAAAAATGAATAATATTTTGCTATAACATTTTAGAGCACCTAATTAACAAATTCAACCAATAAAAAAATATAATTAGATCTTTTTTTGCATTATTTAATTTGAATAACAATAAATAATAGTCTTACTCCGTCATTTCCATAAAATAAACTAATAAAAAGTCATTAAATTAATTAATAATAAATGAATTATTACATCAAACAACTTTAAAGAACTACTTTATACATTTTGTTGGTTAGCCACAACAAAAATCACCATGGTAACACGGCGAGTTTCATGACGAAACAGCTGGGCAAAAAATCACCATGGCAACACGACGAGTTTCATGACGAAACAGCTGGGCAAAAAGTCACCATGGGAACAGGGCAAGTTTCATGACGAAACTGTTGGGCAAAAAAAAAAATCAAATTTTAAATGGTGCTTTAACAAAATGCTTTGTCTAATTAAATACAAGGTTTTTTGATTTTCTTTAAGAAATAATTAGTTTAAAATTAGTTGTCATAAAATTATTTAAGTTAGAAAAATAAATTAGTTTACACTAAAATATTTTAGATTTACTTTTGTATTATTGCAGTTTAATCGATCGGCAAAAAAGTAGTCTAACACTGGGACTTAATCAAAGTGAACTGTAAATAATTCTTCCCAATTTATATTTTAAACTTACGAAAATTTTAAAAAATAAATGTAGTTATTTAAAGTACAATATTTTTTTCTACTTTTTTTCAATTAAGCAGCTATTTCAACATTATTTCGCCTGGAATTTTCTCATTTCTTTAGCTGATTTTAATATAATTTATTCATCTTATCATTTAAAATAATTTAATTAATTTAAAATAAAATAGGAATTCTGATAATAATAGCATTTCTCTCTCCACTGTACGTCTTTTTTACGCAATGCATTCCTTATTTTCAGTGAAATATGCATTTTTATAAAATTATTTTGTTTTAGAATAGTCAAAAATTCAGCGTAGATCATCAGTTTTTTTCTCATATAATTTCGTAAAAATTGAATTAAATTAGTTTTCGAATGCTTCATTTCTTGATGTTTTGATGAAACATTAGATGCCTTCCACTACTAAATGAAATATTTAAATATTGAAACAAATATGATTTTATTTTCTCGTTTTAGAGCAATATCAGTTTTGATTGGGTTTTGGCCTTTAAAATAGGTAGATATTTGATAAACGTGACATTTTTTCTTGGATGCACTTTCTAGGCGATTGGTGGGCATTTATCGGTAATATATATATGCATATTTGATTATTATTTTATAGTGAAATAGGTTTAATATTGATTCTAAATTAAAGAATAAAATTATAATGCATCTGCAGTGGAAATAGAGGGATATATGGTCAGAGTTCGTGTAAGAACGAAGCCCCTAGTTGTGCTCCTGTCAACTTGGTTTGTACGTTGATCCTATTAAGTTAAATTCAATTATGAACGCACAAAACCAACAAAATGTACGTTAAAAAAATGATAATAATAATAAATTACTATAACTACAAACCTCTTCTTCTGGAGTAGCATTGTTCACAGAGTCCATGCTTTGACAGATAGCCAACGGTTGTTCTTGTCCCTGGTTATTCATTGTCTCTATCCTAGACCTTTTGAGCAGTGAAGGAGATTCAGACGTCAGACCACCTCCCAGAGACGCCCGGATTCTCTTCTGACCCGCCGAACTGAAAGGATCCACGGTTATTTTTATTTCAAAGGAAGCCACCAATATTTTAGGGTATAACTTCCCCGGGGGTTGTCCTTTGTTTTGTTTTTTAGATTTTTGGTTCACTTTATTTTTTTGGAGGAGGGTTTTTCTCTCTGTTTATGATAAGTGTATTTTTTTTTTTTTTTTAACTTTATTGTTTTTACTCGAAGAACTTTTTGCTTTTCTTAATATAGTTATCGAACAAGAGAACTTTTAACTGTCACTAAAATTTAACAAGTCTGATCACTTTGATTGGAAATTAAAGAAAAGAGGCTAAGTTTAATAGATATACGCTTTTAACGTGAGGAAAAGCTCGTGCAGTTAGGGAAAAATAAGAGAAAACTTATTATAGTAAGCACTAGTAAGATTTGGGTGGAAAAGCACTGAGGAATTTTGAAGGGTTTAAAGGACAAAAAATAAAAAGGAAAAATAATTTTCCTTTTCGACTAAATTTTTCTCAATTTTTTTTTTTAAATTTTGTTTAAAAAAAAAATGAAAAACAAAAAAGGGTAAATACTAAACAGGGAAATGAGGGGAAAGTCGAACCCTTGCTGGCGTTGTTAACCGAAGGTCGACTGTCCGATTGATGTGCACACGAAATAAAAGATGTTCATAATCACTTTTAAATGTTTAATTTATTCTTGGGTTTTTTCGATTTCTTCCTCTGGTCGAATTACAGATCTATAAATATTTTCAAACAAAAAAATTTTCCTTTTTTAAAAAAAAATCACTATACAATTTACTGAACTGCACACCTCGACTGTACGGGCGGGACTGAGGCACTATTGCCGTCACATGGTTTTGTTTGGTGGGGATATTCACTGTGTTAGTGTGTAAAAGTCTAGTGCGCTACTAGTGCATATGTATATGTGTGTATGTGTTAGTGCGCCTGGCGTAACAACACTGCTGTTTTCTATGTGTATGTGTGAGTATGAGACAGAGCGAGAGAGTTGTGCGCGCGCGCGCGCGCCCGTAAGTACGTGTGTGAATTGTGCGCGCGTAGTGAATGTGTTGTGTGAGTGTGTGAGTGACGGTGGTGGTTGGTGGAAGGGGAAAGAAGAGCCAAACGTTCCTCACACTGCCAGCTGGAGCACTACTACCCCGCCACAAGGCTCCTAGTAACTCCCACCACCTCTACTATCCTACTTCGCCTGTGTCTGTCCGTCTGTTTGGTAACTAGCGCAAGCGCTCTACTTGCAATCCATAATGTACTAAACTGCTATAGCCGGCCGCTTGGAAGTGCCACCTCCTGGGTTCATAGCGGCTCCAGGATAATGCTAGAGAAAGAGGGCAAAGAGAGGAGAGAGAGCCGAGTCACTCCTACTCGCATGCATCGCGTAGATACAATGATAAACAACTTTGCCACCGCTTTAAACTTGCATTATACGCGCCCTCATTGCGGTTTACGCTCCTAAAAACAATTAATTTATAGCTAGAAAGTTTAACACTCCCACTCCACCCCAACTATTTGCCTATGAGGTGTTACTAACTCTGAATAGACCTAGGTGAGTCGCTGAAAGTCCTTCATACCTCTCTACTGCACCCATAATCTAGACATGCTTCAATCAATTTAAAATTGATGCAGGACTTAAATTTGTAAAAGTTTTGGTGCTTAGTGGTGACAGTGTCAATCTAGGATTCCAGACTTCTTGCGCCAACGGTGGGCTGCTGCGTCCAAACCACATAACAGTAGGTGCATAGCAGAGTGGATGGCCGCAGTCGTCAATAATTAGATAAAACCGTTCATACCAATTTTAAGATCGAAAACAATGCCAATAATAAAATCCCAGAAATAAGAAATGCCCTCAGGAAGGAAGTGTAAAACCAAAACATTTAAGGAAGATTATTAACCTTCAAAAAACAAATACCTAGATAAAAGATTAGGGAGGACAAACTGGATTCCTGGAAGAGTTACTCCAGCCAAACTGGTCCAAGGGATCATGGCGCTTACAAAATGATATCTGGAAAATTACTCGCCGCATAACCGTAAGCATGATAAAGAAAAGTGATGGCTCATTTACTGCTGATTGAAAGGATACTTTAACTTGGAAAACATGCTTCACCAGAACGAAGAAGTCCACAGAAAGAGGAAGTGAAAACTGTTTACCTCAAACAGAGAAAGGTTATGAGATTTAACCAAGAAATGCGACGTACTTTTAGTAAGCTTCAATCACAAACAGGTTCTAGGCAAAAATGGGTTCGCTCTAACAGAGAAGGTTATGAAATGCAGGCAAGAAGAGCAGCACACTTCAAGGAAGCTTCAATCACAAGGGGATTACAGGCAAAGATAGGTTTGCTCAAACCGAGAAACGTTATGAGATTCAAACAAGAAGAGCAACACACTATATCATGACCCTTGTGTCCATAACTCTGAGGTAAGCTGTATTAGCAAGTGTAGTATGAAACGGTAAAGTAAGTCGAAATCTTTACACCAAGCTCATTGATCTATCTCTGGTGATGGATTAAAGTGCGAAATCAGACAGAGATGCAACAAACATGCTTAATACGTCGGATAAAATCAACGATACTATCGTAACGCTGCGAAACTAACCATAATTTCAAAGGCCTACAATTATTTATCGAAGCGTGTTTTACCTTCTTTTTTTTTACCTTAAGGGCAATTAATAAAAGAAAATGCATATTTTCAGCGTTACACTTTCAAGCATCTACTTCTTAACACTAAAAGCAGAGCTTGCTCATGTGGTCAAATAGCTGTCACTGGTAGAGTCGCTAAAGTTCGCTTAGTGAGCTTTCAGGATTGTTTTTTGATTTATTTTTACATCGTCATATTTTTAAAAATTTACCACGAATTTCAGGACAGAAACTAGTTGTAAAGTAGCTTACTGTGCTCCAAATTATACGAACATACCGCAAGTCATGCTTGAGGAGTATTATAGTAAGCTTAAAGGGCATTTCAAAGTCAACAAGGTCGTCTTTTTTTTAATAAAGGTTAAAGAAATCTGGTGTGATAATCCACTCGAGTTGCAATTACGATAATTTATGTACCAATCTTGGAAAATTTTATTCAATAAACTTGGAATATATTCTCTGGGTAGCGAACCCAGTACCACAATACAATATTAGTCAGCCAGTCTCGTCTCTTAACCGCTCGGCTATTGTGTCGTCTATTATCTTTCAACAACTAAGTACCTATACTTGTACTCCACTTTCAACACTCCACGTTTTATAAATGCAGTCAGGTACAATTCTTTTAACTATAAACTTCTGTTCAAAATATATAAACTTTTCTACCTAAAAATCAGAAACAACATTTTCATCCAATTTACTTTTAAAAAAATAGCGTAATACAAAATTAATTATTTCACCACAAAGTAAACTGACTTCAACCGAGTTTCAAAGATGCTGCCTCATGAAAGGCAAGTAGAAACTTTCTTACTTCAAAGAAAAATGAAAGTCCTATACAATCTAAGTCCCCTAGCTGAAGAATACTTCGTAGAGTTAAAAAAAAATTAAATAATAATACTTTAAAGCATAACTTTCTAACAAGATACGATAGAAAGTAATGAATCAGCTGTAAATTGCAAACTTATTTTCAGCAGAATAAATAACAAAATTTCATATACTTTCGCTGAAAACTTTCCACACGATAAGGTAGTTTTACTTTAAAGGCTTAGGTGTGATTGTTTGGAATCATTCCTTGAAACTAGAAGCGAAATCATCTCCCAAGCCGTTTCTTACATATTATTGCAAGTTTTTTTGGGTATTAACCGCATGCCAAATGTCAATTTATTTAAGTATTATACCAGTCTGTTTGCAAGCTTCATCCTTGCAGGCTTCACTAGCCATATCCGGGTAATCCGTTACTGTTAGGAAAGGCTCTGCACCCGAGCCTCACAGGGCTTAGTTCCTGAACAAAACTCCTCAACCAAACCAAACTAGAACTTGTAAATGCTCGGAGTATTATCTCCTGTTCAGATTCTAGCCTTTTACTGCGCTCATTTATTTGTCACAACTTTGTAACAGGGCAACTATGTAAGCACATTGAACTGTTGTTCTAAAAGAAAAGAAATAAACTTTTACAAAAGAATGATGAAGCATTCCTATTGGACAATATAATTGTAAGATCGATTGGTTTGCGGTTAATACGATATTATTGTTTCATTCAACTTGGCTTCCAAATTTTCCATTTCCGGGATAGTAACTTTTTCGACAAGTTACCCACCAATTGCTTTGCGTTTTTTAAAAAAAAATATACAAGGTGAAGCAGTAAGTATTGTCCATAGGCCTACTGTGTGTAGTAGATTTTCTTAAAAGAAGGAAGTCCAAGGTTACAAATTCACATTTTTTCTTTTTCAACAGTGTAGTTGTGTGTGAAATTGTAATTTGGAGTAAATGCATTTGAATTTTCGTTTACAAAAATAGTACTTGTTTAAAATATTTCCTAACATTTTCACAAATATTTCAGAGAGATCAGAATTTTTTTTTTAAATGCAATTTGTAACCTTTGACTTCCTTATTTTAAGACAATCTACTTTAAAAATTGACTACTGGTCCATCCAAAAAGAGTTTTCAATGAATTAAACAACTTGATAAACTAACACTGTTGAGTGCTCGTGAACACGTTTTCATGCAAAAACAAACGTAATTTCTCATACGAAGATAAAAGGAATCCTGGAAAATGATATACCGTTTGAAAGCCCACATGTTTTCTTCAAAAATTTCCAGCATCCAGGAGGAAGATTGAGGCTGTTTGGAGAATAACTTATACTTCGAAATGGTATCAATTTTTTAGAAAATTTATCTGTCTTTCTAACCATGTCATCAGAATCGAATTCGGACTAAAACTTTCTGAGTAATAACATTTTTATTGGAAAAAAGTAATGATTTTAGAAAAAAAAAAATTTAAAGTGACGTCACTCAAGAACAGTGGAAAATATGAAGTTGGCCAATACGTCATTGAACTCCACTTTAGATGTACTACACACAGTAGGCCTATGGACAATACTTACTGGTTCACCCTGTATATCTCACAGGTTATGTTTCAGCGTGTAGAACTAGCTGAAAGTATATAAAATACAATGTTATCCAATATTGAAGTAGCCAGTCATTTTTGAGATATTCTTCGTATTAACAATATTTTTATTAAGAATATTTACATATTTCTAGCTAAATATTGTAAAAAAAATTTATTTACCGACTAAAATGCCATTATTCGCTTCACATGGCGCTACAGCAGTTGAATTCAAATGTTATTTAACAATAACTTATTCAATAACATTTCCCATGTCGATAAAATTACATATGTCAGTGAAAACTCAGTAAGTGAATATTTTATATAGTTGGCTGTGGCATTACAATGGAAACAGAAACACTCTTAACACACACAAGAACACATCAAAGTCCTAATTGGGGGACATCGAATGCCAGCAATAGAAAGAGTAAAATAGCTTAAAGGTGGGGGTTAGTTTTCTCCTTCGACTTTCTTGTTTTTCTTTATCCGTCCAGTTATCGACCACCACCGCCTCCTCCATTTCCTGGGTGCTCGAGGGGCGGCCAACGCCATGTGTTTCTCATAATTCTTTCAGCGGGTCCAGTTTCGCGCGCCCCGTTTGGCCAACATGAAAGATTCAGGTGGATCGACCCTATTTACATGAGACAAGGGCGCCATCTTGGCTCACACAATAAACCATTTTTATTGCCACACGTTCGTGTAGTACCTTACAAAGTCAAGGAGCGGGTTCACAAAAAGGAAACAAAAAAGTAGGACGAAATAACGCATTTCCCAAGTTAGAAGTGACAATATCACATTTGGAAAATTGAAATTACTTGAGGAAGTTCTTGGTTCAGAAAACCAAATTATTTATTTTATAGAGATTGACGAATCAAAAGTGATTGGAAAACGACGGTATTCTGGTTGAATCGATTAATTAAAAATAAAAGAATCAATCACGTTACTCCCAAACGTTTACTGATTTTTTTATATCATAAAAACTATTGAATTTTACTACACCCTCCCAAAATACTTCATTCTTGCAGAATCTGTAATAATAACCAAAAGTTATTCTAGCAAAATAAAGTAAAATTAGCAGAAAAGTTGGCTTTATGAGAGAGTCATCCAAATAAATAATTAAAACAAAGTGATAAAGCATTCGAAAAATCAAAGTATATCTTTAAAAATAAGGATTATAAAAATAAGTTTTATTCGGTAATTGCGATGAGGAGAAGATAGAAATGATCGTATCTAAGAAATGGACAGCATTCCGGGAGTCACGAGTTAGTTTTAAGTTTGAAGGGAAACCATACATCCTCCAGTTAGAAGCGCTAAACTTCAGTTGGTAAGATTGTCACGTAATCACCTCTTCATCCTATAAAGAACCTTCCGTTGATGGTTTCCTCAGTAATCGACAAAGAACAATAATAATAATAATAAATCTACAAAAAGAACATTCTGCTTAAACTATTCAGATTCTGCCAATGGTACCTCGGTTTTCGAACGACTTGAGTTTCGAGCGAATCGGTATTCGACCAAGAAATTCGAGAAAATATTGTCCTGAAATCCGAACAAACATTTGGAACTCGAACACCACCGAGATGAGCCGAGTTGTTCTTATATTTACACTTTTAGATCTTATTTCTTGTTTAGATACATGTTTTTACATAAAATATAAAAATTAGGCCAGCAAAAACGGCCCAATATTTCTGGGGCTTAGAAACGAAATAAACTAAATAGTTTACATTATTTCTTATGGGATAAATTGTTTCGGTTCTCCACCGCACTTCCAGAACGAATTGTGGTCGAGAACCGAGGTACCACTGTACAATGAAGATAAGGATCTTCTCTGTTGGTCAAGCAGGCCGAAAAGCACAACCAAAAACCCCATGAGTTTCTTAGCAAACTGGCTGGTTCAGAGAAGGATGGTTGGAATTATCTGAATCTCTGGTATTTTGGAAATACTTAGAGTTCAATGAACAGCTGGTAATCTAGACATAGAAAGTTCTAGCGAATTACTTTATGTTATTTCTATTAGACTAAATGAAGATTCAAATTTAAACAGTAACCAACTATCGTTATTATAATAAAAACTTATTATATAATAACTGGCCAGCATAAGGGTTTATGACATCTAATAAATTCTAAAAAAAAAAATTTTAAAAAAGTTAATGCAGTAAAATTATTCAAATGATATCAATAAAGTATTAATGAAATGATGGGTACTTGCTGATTTGTGTACCTTTAGCGTTTAGTCCACCATTATACCTGTACCTAACTTTTTAGACAGCAAGTTTTTGTTAAAGGCATTATTGTACCTTTCGGACAGATGATCCATTTTCTCTATCCTGCATATCTACTTTACAGATATTCCTAACATATGGAATAAGCAATATTTTCATTATATCCTGATATGGTATTCAAATTGAAACCGTAACTACCACTAGAGAGATCTTTTACAAGAATGCTTAGAGTGGAGGTTTAACTTATAATACCTCAATAACTATTGTCGCTAGAACATTGCTATTTATACCAGTTATAGAGAAGACTTTTCTTTACAATTCAGTAAAGGATTCATTAAAATCGGAACAATACGAAGAGAGATATAGAGGTTTGAAATTTGAACCATTTGCAAAACATCCAAAACTTAACCTTGAATATCTCAATAACTATTATCACTAAAACATTGCTATTTATACCAGTTGTAGAGAAGACTTTTCTCTACAATTCAGTAAAGGATTCATTAAAATCGGAACAATACGAAGAGAGATATAGAGGTTTGAAGTTTGAATGATTCACAAAACATCCAAAATTTAACCTTCCATATCTCAATAACTATTATCACTAAAACATTGCTATTTATACCAGTTGTAGAGAAGACTTTTCTCTACAATTCAGTAAAGGATTCATTAAAATCGGAACAATACGAAGAGAGATATAGAGGTTTGAAGTTTGAATGATTCACAAAACATCCAAAATTTAACCTTCCATATCTCAATAACTATTGTCGCTAGAACATTGCTATTTATACCAGTTATAGAGAAGACTTTTCTTTACAATTCAGTAAAGGATTCATTAAAATCGGAACAATACGAAGAGAGATATAGAGGTTTGAAGTTTGAATGATTCACAAAACATCCAAAATTTAACCTTCCATATCTCAATAACTATTATCACTAAAACATTGCTATTTATACCAGTTGTAGAGAAGACTTTTCTCTACAATTCAGTAAAGGATTCATTAAAATCGGAACAATACGAAGAGAGATATAGAGGTTTGAAGTTTGAATGATTCACAAAACATCCAAAATTTAACCTTCCATATCTCAATAACTATTGTCGCTAGAACATTGCTATTTATACCAGTTATAGAGAAGACTTTTCTTTACAATTCAGTAAAGGATTCATTAAAATCGGAACAATACGAAGAAAGATATAGAGGTTTGAAATTTGAACCATTTGCAAAACATCCAAAACTTAACCTTGGATATCTCAATAACTATTATGACTAAAACATTGCTATTTATACCAGTTGTAGAGAAGACTTTTCTCTACAATTCAGTAAAGGATTCATTAAAATTGGAACAATACGAAGAGAGATATTGAGGTTTGAAATTTGAACCATTTGCAAAACCTCCAAAATTTACCCTACAATATCTCAATAACTATTATCGCTAGAACATTGCTAATTATAAGATTTAAAGAAGGAATAATCTGGATTAGTCCGGACACTTCAACATATTGGATCTAAGAATAAAACATTAAATACTTTTAATGCCGTACACGATTGCTGTACACATAAAGACACTTAAATACCATCGGAAGAAAGAGTAATGTCATCTTTTATTGCGGAAGACACTTTCACCTTGTTTCCCATTGCCTGGTATACGGATATTTAGTATTAGTCAGATTTTAACGGAGAATCGAGGTCAGATTATAGTGTTATTCTATAGTGTTAGAATCTGCTGTCTGTACTTCAAGGTAACCTGAGGATTGGGATAAGAGCCTCAGGAGCTTCAGTTCTTTTGCGTTTTGAGGCCCTAATTAATACCATCAATGATATACCAATAATATCAATGCATGAAGGCACTAATGGCATCAGCTTTAAAACCGCTATACCCGGTTGATATACATAATAACTCTAGTCTCTGTCATTCATTTGAAATTTGCATTTTTTAAGAGCAGCGAATCACTCAATACGTTTCGATATGCATGAGTACTTCCGTTACGTCAGCAAGAATTTAGTATTTAGATTTTTCTAGTCCAATTTCTTCGACAAACAAAAATAAGAAATAAACAAACTCTGAATAGTTCTCCAATTATTTGCTTAGCAGTAGTTTCTTACATGTTTCTACGGTAAAATTACCTGCTCAGAAATGATCAGTTTGCGGTCAAATAAGAAGGTTCGCCTTTAACGGATTTTGTAAGAGAGTAAGTGAAACAGTAGGTATAGTAGAGTGTACTAGCGAAATAAGAAGTACAGAAAGGTAACAAGAAGAAGGACAACATAATAAAATGGAACACCCCTATTGCGAATGAAAAAGGCATCAGAAGATGCTGGGAGCATAACACCGGCTAGTTCGGATTCTCCAATAAAAACTAAAACTTCAGTCATTCTGCCAAGTACCACGTGGGAAGGACACGAGGGCAAGAGGGTGGCTTTTGTATGAAAAGTTTTTACACATTGTTGTTTTACTTAGTTTTCAAGCATCATTTTGCTTTAACTGCTAGACCACCCGCAACCACTTTAGCCAACTCTCTCCAACTAAAATTAAGACCAAAAAAAAAAAAAAATTAAGTTCTTCAGCGAAAACTTGGTAGGTAACAAAGTAACACCTGAATATCCTCCCAAACAATATCAGTTTCAACACCTCTTCAGTTTGAGGTAGTACATAATTGTGTAATTATAAAACCAACAAATGGAATAAGTGTTTTCTGTTAGTGTGGCGAGAATTGTTACAATGTCAATATCCAGAGTATTTTTAAACGTTACGAAGGACGAATGTAATTTCAATTGAATAGTGTAGTAATTACACACATTCATCGAGAAATGGTGTAGAATTCAACTATACTTACGGTGACCATTCGTACTGTTTTTGGCAGGACAGTACTGTTTTTTAAGACGCTGTCCTTCTTTTTTTTTTAAGCCTAAATCTCCTGTTTTTTATTTATTTGTACTGTTTTTCAATGAAATTTAAATTATACTCAAATTTAATTTTTGAATGTAAAAATATAGTATAAATGTATAATAATTAAGTTCGCAAATAATCGTTTAGAAAAAAAAATTTCTGCGTACAATAACTTTGGACGAACCTTTAGCGTAAAACACAACTTGTTTTACCGATAGAGTAGACTAGTCGACTAGTGTAAACATCGATCGCTAAACGTCATGTAAAAACTAATAACTAAACTAACCTATACTATTATATGGCCTTTGTTTTGTAATAACCGATCTCGTGTTAATAAACGTATTAATATTTTTTATAGGTTTTTTTTGCTCCTTGTCCTATTTTTTGATACAAAAATAATGGTCACCGTAACTATACTGGCAAATCACTGATCGGAAAGAGAGAAGTAATTTGTACATCATTTACATATGCACACCGAAATGTTTTGCTATTTCTATTTCTAATAAAATTTGGTATTTCGATATCAAAGGCTTTCCATTTTGAGTTTTAAGCTGGAATAATCGATTAGCGGTACTTCTAAAACAAATAAAACGGACTAAATAAGTATATTATTTTTACGAGGGTCGTTTGAAAAGTCCGTGCAAAGTCAGAGAGATAGCACTACTGGCGCGTATCGAGCTTATGTTTAGTTAGTAGCATCTCTTGGAAGAAAACACACCAAGTTTCAGCCAGATCGGTCTATTTCTTTGTGTTTAGCATTCGTTTGAATCGAGGAAGTCGAGTGATTTTCAAATCGTGTGAAGTGTTGCAAGGACGGTTTGCAGCTGTTCCAGAAGAATCCGCAGGACTTTAAGCGTCGTTTCGTCACTGTGGATGAAACATGGATACAACACCACACTCCTGAGACCAAAGAACAATCTAAACAATGGGTTACCAAGGGGAGAATCTGCGCCAAAAAAGGCGAAGACCGTTCCTTCAGCCGGAAAGATTATGGCGACTGTCTTTTGGGATTCGCAAGGAATAATCCTCATCGACTATCTGGAAAAGGGTAAAACTATTACAGGTGCATATTATTCATCGTTATTGGACCGTTTGAAAACCGAGCTGCAAGAAAAACGCCCACGATTGGCCCACAAAAAAGTCCTTTTCCATCACGACAACGCACCAGCTCACACCTCAGCAGTTGTGGTCGCAAAATTAATGGAAATAGGGTTCCAACTCGTTTCACATCCCCCCTATTCACCAGACTTGGCTCCCTCGGACTACTATTTGTTCCCCAATATGAAGAAACGGCTGGCGGGAAAAAGATTTTATTCAAACGAGAAGGTGATTGCAGAAACGAATGGCTATTTTTTAAACTTGGACAAATCCTATTATTCGGAAGGGATCAACAAACTAGAGCAGCGTTGGGCGAAGTGTATAAACCTAAAAGGAGACTATGTTGAAAAATAAAAAAGGTTTACCCCCAAAAATTAAGTAGTTTTTATTTTTGCACGGACTTTTCAAACTACCCTCGTAAAAGGTTTCGAGAATTTAACTAGTTCATTTATATTGAAAGATATTAAATCGCGATTTCAAATTTAGCCCATTATTATTTTCAAACTATAGCAGCGATAATGAAAGGCACGTGTTATATACGTACATAGACAACTGATACCATTTCAAGGTCTTCGGCTAATATTCAAATATTTAAACTTAACATTAAAAAAAATTTTTTTTTTCCCCACAGATAAATTGGAATTTACTATTGGCTGATAATATGAAGCTTATTTTTCACAAAACTGGTTAGTACTGAAAATATTTTATTAATAATTTATGCTTTTTTTAAAAAACTAAATACTTCTATTTAATGCTTCCTCCAAAGATAACCTTCTTATATTTAGTATGATAAAAAAAGGTTACCTTCCTTACGGTAGATAATTGTAATATTTCTTTTCTTATTTCTTTAAAGTCATTTAACTTTGCCAAAAACATTTTCTTACTTTTAATGTTTTTATTTTTAATACCTAAACGCTTAAGATGAACAGATGTTGATTTAAAAATGAGTTCAACGCACTTTTTATTTTTACCAATAATTGGTCTTGGAACATCTGCCAAGAATGTGGGTTTTTCTCCTTAATAAAAATATGTTGAATAAGGTTCTAATAAGTTCCGGAACAATGTTAACTAACTTGAGACTGGCGACCGTTACAATCTTATTTATATACAAAACTAAAGTGTTCCTCAGCTGTTAAAACAGTAAAAAAAAAAAATTGTAATAACCAAAGTTTAACAATGGAGGACCTGTTTCTTAAAGGAGTTTTGGTAAATAACATTTTATAGATAAATTTATCTTTAGAAAATACAAAAAAATCTGGTTTAAACACTTTCTTACTCAAATTCTCGAGTTGTTGATTTTTAGAAACATCACAAAATGCTCGAAACTAGTTTAGTCCTAGAAAAATTATTCAAATAAAGTTTAGAGAAAATTTAAGAGATATTTTCGAAAAAATAAATATCTCAAAGAAGTGAATAATCCATTCATTAAAAACTGTTCTTCAACATT
Source organism: Rhodnius prolixus (assembly GCF_049639745.1). NCBI lineage: Eukaryota > Metazoa > Arthropoda > Insecta > Hemiptera > Reduviidae > Rhodnius > Rhodnius prolixus. The sequence continues at coordinate 9,688,607 of NW_027411634.1, read as the reverse complement.
TGGACTTTTCATTAAACGTTATACGATATTTCTAGCAACTTATTTAACCCTTCTTTAATGATTTGTTAGGAACACAAAACCGGGTCCTTTAAAGGAAAACGTGTGAAAAGCTTTCAAAAAGTCCAAAATCCGTATAGAAAAGTGGTAGTTTCAGGATTAAAGGATTTTGGTTGCTCAGTTCATGTTCGACAAAATGGGATCAAATCTAGTTGTTACTTCTAAACACGGTCTTAAAACTAGTTGTAATCGCCCCAAATAAACCCTGCTATGGCTTAAACTGGTTTAAAGTTTCTAATTTTGGTTTCGTTTTTTTGTAATCTTCGACAAAATGGGATCAAATCTAGTTGTTACTTCTAAACACAGTCTTAAAACTAGTTGTAATCGCCCCAAATAAACCCTGCTATGGCTTAAACTGGTTTAAAGTTTCCAATTTTGGTTTCGTTTTTTTGTAATGTTCGACAAAATGGGATCAAATCTAGTTGTTACTTCTAAACACAGTCTTAAAACTAGTTGTAATCGCCCCAAATAAACCCTGCTATGGCTTAAACTGGTTTAAAGTTTCCAATTTTGTTTTCGTTTTTTTGTAATGTTCGACAAAATGGGATCAAATCTAGTTGTTACTTCTAAACACGGTCTTAAAACTAGTTGCAATCGCCCCAAATAAACCCTGCTGTGGCTTAAACTGGTTTAAAGTTTCCAATTTTGGTTTCGTTTTTTTTGTAATGTTCGACAAAATAAGATCAAATCTAGTTGTTACTTCTAAGCAAAAAATTAGACGTACTTTTAAACGAAATTACTTTTCAGTTACAGGAGAGTTATTATTAATCGACGAACAGCTCACGTGAAGCGTCTACCAAATATATGACCAAATACGATGTGGTTAATCAGCCAATCTTATAATCCAGGAATGGTCATTAACCAGATCGATCCTAAAATCGGAACTGTCTAATTCACAGGTTATCTACGTAATGAAACACTAAAAATAATTCTTGATGAATGGGACAAAATTAAATCAAAATAGGAAGCCATGATTCCGTGCTCCAATTCACCAATCTAGCTGGCAGTTACTGCTTTTCACTTGAATTTCAGATTGTAAGATAATACAAGTCATTATCTTAAATATATATCGTCCATTACTAGCAAGTACCAGATACGATTTTGTCTGTAATTGAAACTGATATTGGAAAAATTAGGTGTTCGCAAACGTTACGCTATATTTTGTGTGCAGTTTTTGGCAATCAAACGTTATTGAATTGGTAAATAGTTTCTTGTAACTGAATTGAAACAATTTTATTGTCCTAATTCTAGGTAGTAATATTACGAAAGTAATTGAAATAATAATACAAATACAAATTAATATTTCTCGTTAATTAATACAAAAAAAGGAATGAAAGTAAAATAAATGTAGAAAAGAAGTAAAACACAATATCTAGCAAAAAAAAGAGAGAGAAGTAAAATAAAGGTATTTATTATTCATAAAGACAGGTTGCTTGGTGATATCGATCCGAGACAGTCCAAGCACGCGACATTAATTTTTCAAAACCATTTTCTAGGTTAGTCACACTGTAGGAGTTTGGTTCAAAACATTAACGCCCTCTACATATCCAGGCTTTTTTTACCTAAAAACAAGCGCTTGTTTTTTCGTAGATTGGGTGTAGTATAATGAGGGGTGTGTTTCTATGTAAAAGTAAAATATACATATTTTAGATTTAATAATAAGATATTTTATAATATTGGTATAATTTTTGCTTTATTTTTTATTAAAAAAAAAAAAAAAGTGGCACGAAAAGTCACGCGAATTTGTTTGACCGCAATTACGTAAAGAATTGTTTTCAACTTTTTTGTGCGTTCAAAATTGCGGAAAATAAAATTTATTTATTAAGTTGGCACTTCCGCATAACAGATTTCCTTTAAAATTGGAATTTACGATATACGAGGGTCGTTTGAAAAGTCCGTGCAAAGTCAGAGAGATAGCACCACTGGCGCGTATCGAGGTTATGTTTAGTTAGTAGCATCTCTTGGAAGAAAACACACCGAGTTTCAGCCAGATCGGTCTATTTCTTTGTGTTTGGCATTCGTTTGAATCGAGGAAGTCGAGTGATTTTCAAAAAATGGACGAAAAAGAATTTCGTGTGTTGATTAAACACTACTTTATGAAAGGCAAAACGCCTCAGGAGACTAAAGAGAAGCTTGATAAACATTATGGTGACTCTGCACCTTCGATTAGAACAGTTTATAAGTGGTTTCAAAATTTTCGGAGTGGCCATATGGGCACAAGTGACGCTGAACGTTCTGGACGCCCTGTTGAGGTTACTACTCCAGAAATCATTGATAAAATCCGTGATATGGTGATGGATGACAGAAGAGTGAAGGTGCGTGAGATTGCTAGTGCTGTGGGCATCTCGAATGAACGGGTACATAATATTTTGCATCAACATTTGGACATGAGAAAGCTATCCGCAAGATGGGTGCCGCGATTGCTCACGCTTGACCAAAAACGAAATCGTGTGAAGTGTTGCAAGGACGGTTTGTAGCTGTTCCAGAAGAATCCGCAGGACTTTAAGCGTCGTTTCGTCACTGTGGATGAAACATGGATACATCACTACACTCCTGAGACCAAAGAACAATCTAAACAATGGGTTACCAAGGGGGAATCTGCGCCAAAAAAAGCGAAGACCGTTCCTTCGGCCGGAAAGATGGTGACTGTCTTTTGGGATTCGCAAGGAATAATCCTCATCGACTATCTGGAAAAGGGTAAAACTATTACAGGTGCATATTATTCATCGTTATTGGACCGTTTGAAAACCGAGTTGCAAGAAAAACGCCCACGATTGGCCCACAAAAAAGTCCTTTTCCATCACGACAACGCACCAGCTCACACCTCAGCAGTTGTGGTCGCAAAATTAATGGAAATAGGGTTCCAACTCGTTTCACATCCCCCCTATTCACCAGAATTGGCTCCCTCGGACTACTATTTGTTCCCCAATATGAAGAAACGGCTGGCGGGAAAAAGATTTTATTTAAACGAGGAGGTGATTGCAGAAACGAATGGCTATTTTTCAGACTTGGACAAATCCTATTATTCGGAAGGGATCAACAAACTAGAGTAGCGTTGGACGAAGTGTATAAGCCTAAAAGGAGACTATGTTGAAAAATAAAAAAGGTTTACCCCAAAAAATTAAGTAGTTTTTATTTTTGCACGGACTTTTCAAACGACCCTCGTATATAAAAGAACCTCCGTCTAACGGACATTCTAAATAGCGACCGCGGACATTGATTTTAAGGGAACGGATTAAATGTTTCACCTCCCACCAACGACCACCTTATTATTAAAAGTTCGTTTGACGCGGTGATCAAAATAATTATCTCCTCTCGTTTTTTTTTTTTTTTTCTGGTTTTTCCTAAAGTTTCCTATATAAGCTCCATACATCTTGTACCATTCTAATCATTTTTCAATATTACTTTGGACGAATATGTCCGATATGTCTCTCAAACGAAAGTGGGTTAACTCTAGAAGAGAAAATAAAGGTGTTAGAAGATTTTGCAAAAACCAAATCGTGCCATCGTCAACTTGCCGAAAGGTTTGATCTATTTTTCTAATAATAGATGATAGTATGATGATAATTTTAACATAAATTATTATTGTTACGAATAAATGTGATGATTATTATAAAAATTATTAAATTAGTCAACAATATGTAGTTTTTTGATAAATTTTTTGGATAATTAAGAAAAATTTGATGTACTTTATCATGTAGCTAAATAATTATGCAATTATGTACGTTTTTAAATCTATTAATAATAAACAATTTTTAAATAGATGTTTGGGAAAAAAATACCCATATTTTTTCATTATGAAACTTGCCTACCTCCTTCTAACGGCCATCTCCAAACAGCGGCCACTCTGCTTTCCTCCGCCAATGTCCGTTATTGAGAGGTTCGACTGTATCTATCTACCATAAATACCCTCTCGCAAACCATTGAACAAATTATATTTTGTCCGAATGAATTTAAAAGTACGCGTGATTAAAGTAGGAACAAATAGTAGTTGACAGTGATGTAATGTGTTAAAAAAAAAAAAAAAAGAAGAAGTGTAACGGCATTTAGAATTGAGACACCCCTGAAGGTTGCCTTTCTGGTTTCTTAGACGAAGAAAGAAGGAAACCGTGGCACGTGGCATGTTCAGGAGGAACAGAAGGCACAGGTGTCCGATCTGAAGTGGAGCACCTGCCTGCCTGTGGCACCTGAGTGGGGTACTCCAGCCCATTGCTGAGTATCTGTCCAAACCAGATATGCACACACAGACAAAATACTTGTGTGTAGTGAAATTATAGAAATTTATAATTAGCATTTCTGCACATCGTAAAAATATGTATGCCCCAATTAACTGTACTAGCCTTCGCTTATTATTACTTTTATTACATTTCTAATTTTTTTTTTTTTTATCTTTAATATTCAAAGATTCAACCACTGGAACTAACAAATGTTTCGCCTTAAAAATTTTTCCGTTCTATTACGCTCATTCTGCACAGATATAATTGCGTACAATCACTAATAAAAACATTATTAAAGATTTCTATTGGTTCTTAGGAGTTCAAAAAGGAAGTAATGTACTCGTTTCGGGTTCTAAAAACCGGGTTTTTTTTTAAACAAAATTTTGGAATTCGAAAACCGGGTTTTTCTGTAAAAGAAGATCGGTTTTAAATGTATAAAGAACACTTATATATTAATCTGCTAAAAAAATTAAAATATAAGCAAAAGTACTGGTAAGGACACGACTAAGGAGTAAATCTGTTGAGGTTCTTTGCTGTTTGAAGTCATATTTTATTAAACAGAATTAGCAATAAATTAATAATCTACATATTACACAGTTGAATGTTAAACATTTTTTGACTTCTGTAATTTTTAAGAGTATTATTGTATAATTACTTAAATATGGTGAAGTTTTATTTTAATAATTTTATGCATGTACATATACGTACTTTATCTATCCTTTTTTGTATTTTTGAATTATAATTAACAAAAAAAAAATTGATATTTCTATTTTAAGTTGTAAGTCTGCAAAGGATCCAGTCCTTGCAATCTAAAATTCTTCGCTCTATAGTAAACGCTCCTTTCTACCGTCACCAATCAAACCATTCACACAGACTTGAACATTCCTTTCGTGCAACACAAGTTGCTGAAAACACGATACAGAAAATTCCATCTTAACATTCAATCTCATCACAATCCACTGGTACAACATCTATCTTCCAGGACATTTCCAGACAACACTTCTAGGACAGTCTTAAAAGACAGTGGCCTCGTGATCTCCTCTCTGATGAAGAGAGTCAGTAGAATGTAGAATGTTTTTGGAGTGTTACCGCTGGGTAGTTTCTCCACTCTGATATGTGTGAATGTTATTTATTGTTATCATTGTTGCTTATAACGCAAAATGCGTTGATTGTAACTAAATAAATGATTAAAAAAAAGAAAAGTTGTAAGTATTTCTTGTTTATTATCCTGAAAAATTCGAAACCTGTTTTCTGAAAAGTCGGTTTTGATATAAAACCTACTCGTGATGAATTTTCTATTTAGACGTTCGTATCGGAAATAAATGTTTCAATTTTTCCTGAATCTCAAAAAAAACATCTTAAGAATCTATAAAAGTAAAGTGCCTTTTTTTTTTTTTGCAGCCGATAATGCCTAAACCCTTCGGTCAAGTACGAGATAAAGTCCATCTACTAACGAAATCTTTTCGAAATTTTGATTTCAGATGACCCAGTCTCAAGATATCATGTCCACGAGAGGGTTGCATTTTTTTGACGTGTTGCATTAAAATATTCGCCATTAGTACAATTATTATTAATTTGTAACGAAAAAATTACAATAAGTTCTTTAAACATAGACTGATATGACGCAAAAGTTCCCGAATAAAAAAGTAAACATGTTTTTCCCCCAAAAAATTTGAAAAAATGACTTTTTTGGCGCCTCTGACTGCTTATAACCCCTTAATAGTGTTAATCTTTATTATTTGGGAAATTTATTATAAAATAATATGACTGAACCAAGTGCTTTGAGGTTTAAATTTACGATATTTCATAAAGTGGAGGTAATCGATTTGTGCAGTGAGCGGCTTATTTGTATTTTAGACAGATAGACAAAGTAATTGGCGTATGTATCAAAAAATGAAATTTATTTGGGAGCATCCATTATAATAAATATACAAGAACATATATTTAAAATAATGATCTTCTATATTGAAATAGTAGGAAATAAAATCTAGAATATTCGGTGAAACTAATGGAAAGAAATTTGGTAGGTTGGGGATGAAAAATAACGATCGGGCAGAAGGTAATTCACATAGGTAATGTCTGGGCATCTCGAAACGAGAGCTTTTACAATCCAGTTAGGGCATAGGCTTCACTGTAAAATGACGTAGTTGTTAGCTGTAAGCGAGCTTGGGGAAATTGTAAATTTGTATTACTCTGGACATATTGGACTGCTTATTGGGGACGTTTTGATTGTTGAAATACACATTAGGCGGTCCTCATAGCGAACTACATTGAAAGCAGTGACACTATAAATTGACACTATAACAAAACTGTCAGAACGATCGCCCGGGCTTAAATGGTGTTTGATGTTACCGGTCAATCCATTTTGAAATTCATCGATCGTGTGTCCGGTGCTATCGATTCAGCGTCAGCGATGTTGGGGAACTATTTTGTTTGCACATTAACGTATTTAAACGTTGCATTTATGCTACATTTCATTCCAGAATTGTTTTCTTTCTTTTGAGTCCTTCATTGAATTTATGTTTTGAGACACCACCAATTAAGGTAGTTATAAAAAATAAATGATCAAATTGAAAACTACAGGGTGATCCATTTAAAACGCACCAATCCCTAATAACTTTTTAGGAAAGCGGAATTTCGAAAAAACCCATGAAGTAAACTATATGTTTTTTTTGGTTTAGTTTTTAAATTTTCCACCCCCGATGCTGTAACTTCATTTTTGGCAGAGTTACGGCCAAAAACCCGATTGGAGTTTCATAAGGACCACTGGTTTTGACAATGATTATGAAAACAACATAAAAAACTGTGGAAAATGACGTTAATTCCGTTTTGATATCCCTAATATTAGTCGAGATATTTAAGATCAAAGTTACAATTTTTATCTATTCGTGAACAGTTTTAAATATTAATTTTCCACCAGAAATACACGTTTTTAGAGGTCCTCTGACTGCGAAAAATGTTATTTTTGACGCAAAGAACAAAAATAATAATTGAAGATTTTAAAGAATGTAGAGAATGTAATGGTTGTGAGTGAATCAGGATAAATTTGTTTTATCATCAAATAAAAGCAATCATCAGATCATTTTAATGTACCCCCTATGCAAGACTTCTTGACCTATGATTACGGTAAGAATATCTTGCCAGGGTGTTGGTCTAGTGATGTCTAGTGATCAAGAGCGTGGCTTTGTAAGTGGGAGGTCCCCAGTTCTAATCCCGCGTTTGACTACATTTTATTTAAAAAAGTGTTATGATGTATTAAGTATTGTGAATGACTGCACCCGCGGGATTCGAACTGGGGATCTCCCACTTACAAAACCGCGCTCATGACCACCAGACCAACACCCGCCCCTCACGGGCAAGATAATGCTAGGAACAATAAAACATAAATTACTGGATAGTTACTTGAGAAAAGAAGTACCTTAAAAGAACCAGGTGACCATCTGACTAACGAACATAGTATTCTGATTTTGTGCGCCAATTAAATAAAATCAAATAAGTGGTACCAACCTTTTTTACAAAGGAAGTGTTTTATTTGGAACAAGGCTGTGGTGATGGAGGTAAATGGTGTTTGTGTTCAACTAATTTCCTCTTTGGTCTGATTGATTCTGTGTCTCAATAAGACACTGAGACAATGGTCATTTTGCTTCTATTATCCAGGAATTGCCATTAACCAGGTCGATTCTAAAACCGGAACTATCTAATTCACAGATTATCTACGTAATGAAACAATAAAAATAATTATTGATGAATGGGACCCAATTAAATCAAAATGGGAAGCCATGAATTCGATGTATTGCCGATATTCCGTGCTCCAATTCTCCAATCTAGCTGGCAGTTACTTCTTTTCACGTGAATTTCAGATTGTAAGATAATACCAAGTCATTATCCTGAATATATATCGTCCATTACTAGCAAATACTAGATACGATTGTCTGCAATTGAAACTAACATTGGAAAAATATGAAAAATAGGGTGTTGGGTCAACATTCGATTTTTGTTTTTCGATTTAAAATTAATATAGTTTATCTCCTTAACAAAAACTTACAGTTTAAAATGTTAAGTATAAGGGTTGATTAAACGCCAAAAGGTACACAAATCAGCAAGCACCCAACATTTCATTAATACTTCATTAATATTTAAGTAATTTTACTGCATTAATGAAATGTTGGGTACTAGCTGATTTGTGTACCTTTTGGCGTTTAATCAACCCTTATACTTAACATTTTAAACTGTAAGTTTTTGTTAAGGAGATTTTTGTACCTTTTGGATAGATTTTCCATTTTGCAAACTTACATATCTGCTTTACAGATTTTTTAAATTTGGAATAAGCTATTCTATCATTATAACCTGATAAGTCGGAACCGTAACTACCACTGGAGAGATCTTTTTAAAGAATGATTATAGTTGCGGTCCCCCAAACCATCCTTATTAGCAATTTTTTTGAAAAAGCGTTTTGAATAACATAGGAAGATATTTGTACGTAAATAGTAAAATTAAACTGCGATTTCAGTACTTCCTTTTAAGAGGAGTAAGAAAAATAAACTGCGATTGCAGTACTTTTAGGCAAAGAGGCAAAGATTTTTTAATCGAACGACAATTCATTGGTATAAATCGGTTCACTCATTGATAATTTAAACGATTGCAGTACTTCCTCTTAGTAGGTGCAAGAGCTTATTGACACTTCACAGCCACGTAGAGGAGCTTTAACCACTTATTCGAGCTGAATTTTATCAAAATCGGACTAAGCGTTATGGAAATATTGGAAATAATAGTTTTAGAAAGGGCCTTACTTGGGTGGGGCGAACTCCCCTCCTTATGAAGCACAGCGTCGAGACTTTTAAAGTGCAAATCTGTACAAAATTTCGATTCGAATGACACTTCAATCATGAAAATCGGTTCACGTGTCGATAATTCGAAACGATTTTATACTTCCCCATAACTAGTGTAAGAGCAGATCGTCGCTTTAATGTTACGTAGGAGAGCCCTAACCCTTTCATCCTACCAAATTTTATTAAAATTGGGCCGAGATTTATAGAGTAATTAGTAATAATAATTTTGGAGGGGGCCTTACATAAAGGGGGCTAACTCCTCTCCCATTCGATGTACAGCGTCGAGACCCCCAAAAGGCACATCTACATAAAATTCCGAATCGAATGACACCTCATTCATGAAAATCGGTTCACGCGTTTAGGCGCTACGTAGTTTACAAAAAAGGTAACAACAACAACAACAACAACAAGAACAAGAACAACAACAATTTTTGAAAATGCCGTTTTTGCTCATTTTCGGCAACTTTTTTCTCGAAACCTATAAGATCTGGGTTGTTGCAAAAAAATTACAGTCATAAAGGAGGATTTGCCCTTTATTTTAAAGAAAATTTGGGAATTTTATCTTTTATAGAAAAAGAGAAAAAAATTGCCAAAGTTGGGTGTTTTTCAACGTTACGCTTTTTTGTACAGTTTTTGACGATCAACCCTTATACAACTGTCCTACCGGACAGTTTTAATCAGAAAAATATAGCTGTTTAACTAAAGTACAAGATCTTTAAAAAACTTTGTAACTTTGTGATCTGGTTTATTCAAATTGCAAAGCACAATGGAATACGCAATGTGTAATTTGGATACCAAATTGCAAAGAAGAATTCCATTAGACTTGGCGCTGTCCAGTTTCGTCTCATTGCATAATACAGTTTTGGCTGATTTATTGACAATATTCAAGGTAAGCGGATTTGCAGATTTAAAAAATATTATTAAATGGTGAAATGGTAAGCACGAAACATCTAGCTGCCTTTATAACTTATCTGATTCCTTCCTAGTTGCGTAATGAACCAATCAACGAAATGGAAGGTTAATTTTTATAACCAGCTGTACGTTTGCTGTTTGTATCAAAAATAGATGGTTTTACTGAGATTATTGTTGTCACAGCTGTATTAACTTCTACCATTATTGGTACCTGCCTTAGTTGATGTAATTGTTTTTAAATAAATGAATACCCAGCTTTGTGTAATGAAATGATTGACTAGCCGGGATTGAGGGTAACATGCTACATGTTTCTGAAAGGTAAGCAAAGAGAAATTGATCCTCTGAGGGAACATATTCCTTGGCAGGAAAGGGGAGCCTAGATATCTCCCTTTCTACCCTGCCTAATTGCCTAGCCTAATTTAAGGCACCATATCTTGGATTGGAGGAGGTAGTGTTGGGTTTCACCTAGCGGATCACAACAGATCGTTGAAAGTCTCAGTACAACAGTGTTGGGAACAATATTAATAATTACAGGTTTTTCTTGAGGCAAAATTTTAAAATAACTGCATGAAATGCACTTATTTCCTTTTGCCTACAACAATCCTAGAGTCATTTTTACAAACGTCTACACTAATCACTTATTTAAGAAGGAACTACTTCTTTAAAAAATAACATCAAAAAGTGAAGAACAAATTTTTGATTTTTTAAAATGATATATTAAAATCTTCAATTGAGATGCAAATTTTTGGAATCTAATTGATTTTTACAAATATACGTTTTTTTCTATTTTTTGCGAATTAAATTGAATCATATTTTGGTGAATCTTAATTATAATCAATGAACTTTATAAAAGCAAATATCAGATCTCAGATTAAGTATTATAACTTTGTTGATTGGGTCGATTGGAATCAAACAACCTCAAAATTCCCAACTGTGATAATGAAGGAAGTGATATATAGTGTCAGAGGAGAATAGCATTGAATTAGCTCATACTTTTTTTTTAATCAAGTATTCAACGTATCTTTAACGGATTTACTATTTGTTCCTCTAAAATATGAAGGTGTAAAATATTCTTTTTTTTATTTTTTAGAAAGCGAATTCGTAAAACAATTTTCCTTTTGATGTCCCTTGCAGCAGGGCCTAAAAAAGAAAACATGATATAGACTGGGTTTAACTGGACAGCAATTTCCCTTCAACCTGTCTGCATGATAGTCATTATCGAATCCTACAATCTCTTTATTTTAATTTGAAGCAGTAGTAGATGGTTGACTGACAACTAATTATTTTCTCGTCAGCATACAAGACTGCTATTATAGTCATTGCATATTTGTCAATAAATAAATTCCTAATTTTATCCAATAAAATTTGAGTTTTATCAATAACTTTAAATTAAAATTTTAATTTCCAAAGTTTGATACGCAATATTCATTGTAAAACACTGGACAATATTTAATTAAAGTTTATGTAGAACGTCAGCAACAGAAAGAAATTATGCAGCAGGCTGCAAACAATCGAAACTTTAATTTAACGTTAATGATATCTGGGAAAATATATTAATTAAAATGAATGGAAAACAATTAATTTTGTTATTAAATAAAATGTAACCATTTCAAATTATGGGCAATGCTGAAAGTAACGTGGATTAATTCACCCTAACTCTACTTTTTCTTACCCACAATTCTCAGGATATATATAATAAACTTAAAAGCACTGTGACAATAATGAAAGAAAATAGAACCCACGTTAAAGGTAATTTTTCAGAAAATGTAAGGAACCAAACTTCGAGATAACCTCAAGAAGATAATGTATTGATTAAAGTTGTCCTTGGCTACTTTTGACGCTAATTCTAAGTCATACAGCCGATCCTTTTAGACGTTCATTTGCACTCACTGTCGGATAAAATTTGAAAACATTCAAAGTAGACAAAGTACGACCACAACTGCTGAGGTGTGAGCTGGTGCGTTGTCGTGATGGAAAAGGACTTTTTTTGTGGGCCAATCGTGGGCGTTTTTCTTGCAGCTCCGTTTTCAAACGGTCCAATAACGATGAATAATATGCACCTGTAATAGTTTTACCCTTTTCCAGATAGTCGATGAGGATTATTCCTTGCGAATCCCAAAAGACAGTCGCCATAATCTTTCCGGCCGAAGGAACGGTCTACAGCCTTTTTTGGCGCAGATTCCCCCTTGGTAACCCATTGTTTAGATTGTTCTTTGGTCTTAGGAGTGTAGTGATGTATCCATGTTTCATCCACAGTGACGAAACGACGCTTAAAGTCATGCGGATTCTTCTGGAACAGCTGCAAACCGTCCTTGCAACACTTCACACGATTTCGTTTTTTGGTCAAGCGTGAGTAATCGCGGCACCCATCTTGCGGATAGCTTTGTCATGTCCAAATGTTGATGCAAAATATTATGTACCCGTTCATTCGAAATGCCCACAGCACTAGCAATCTCACGCACCTTCACTCTTCTGTCATTCATCACCTTCACCTTCTGTACATCATTGATAATGGATTTTATCAATTATTTCTGGAGTAGTAACCTCAACAGGGCGTCCAGAACGTGCCCACTTGTGCCCATATGGCCACTCCGAAAATTTTGAAACCACTTATAAACTGTTCTAAACGAAGGTGCAGAGTCACCATAATGTTTATCAAGCTTCTCTTTAGTCTCCTGAGGCGTTTTGCCTTTCATAAAGTAGTGTTTAATCAACACACGAAATTCTTTTTCGTCCATTTTTTGAAAATCACTCGACTTCCTCGATTCAAACGAATGCCAAACACAAAGAAATAGACCGATCTGGCTGAAACTTGGTGTGTGTTCTTCCAAGAGATGCTACTAACTAAACATAACCTCGATACGCGCCAGTGGTGCTATCTCTCTGACTTTGCACGGACTTTTCAAACGACCCTCGTAGCAAATGCTTGATTTAGCCAAATTTTCAATAATTAATTAATGCTTCGTTGTTGTAGATTTCAGCTTTGAAATTCACGTTCATATTTGAATTTTCCTTGCGTATTCGACGGAAAATATCTTCAGCCGCGTGTGATTTATAATTCTCGTATAACTCTGTTTGAGATGAAGGAGAGCAGGCGGTCAAAATGATTCCAATGCTCGAATTTGATTTAGGTGGGGATTTTTCTCTATTTTCTGAACTGCTACGTCCAAAACCAGTCGATCTAATGTGTATAATATACGCTTGGCATTAAAGTACAATGTTAGAAACAGAAATTATGAAAATGCTAGCAAAACTAATGAAGATTTGGTATTTTTCCCTATTTTCTGAACTACTAAGTCCAAAACCAGTCGATCTAATGTGTATAATATACGCTTGGCATTAAAGTACAATGTTAGAAACAGAAATTATGGAAATGCTAGCAAAACTAATGAAGATATGGTATTGTAATATTGCACTGATTTCCGGTGACGCGTACACGAGACTCTAAGAGAGTTTCGAGCCAACTTATATAATGTCAAAACAAAGATTTATACAAGTTTATAGCTAATTATCTTCCGTTTCGAGATTTTCCCTTTTTTTTGCCTAATTTGACTCTGCTAATTGCCTTTTGTAAAAAACAAAGAAGAAATCCTAAAGAAGTATTAAATTACTAATTTGTAATCAACTTACAAGGTACCTATTAATGTCTAAACACTTAAGAAGATTGGATCAGTTCTCTTTGTAATTTTCTCCATCAAAACATGTTGCATATTGTATGCAATTTGTTACAGATTAGTTTCCATTGGTTAGTTTTATTAATTGGAAAACATCGTATTACCAATCACAAAATGACTTTTCATATTAAATGAAAATAAAAGTATTAAACTGATATAACTTGTACAGTGTATGGCTGATTAAAACCCCAAAATGGCCGTGTAAAACTGACGATCAATTGTAAACTGGCTATAAATTTTACCAGAACTTCTCTATTGATAGGGAAGTTCAATTTATGAAGTTTACTATAGAGCAGGTAGGTTTGCTGGTGACATATTGCGGACCCATGACGACACTTATGGATTTATAATGCTGTCACAAATGTATTTTCCAATCTATTGTACCAATCAAATATAGTATATATTCAAAGCTATATTGAACAGCATTTTCTACAACTACAACTTGTTAAATATGTACATATTTCGGTCAGAAATATTATTTTAAATTTTCTGTTTTTAATAAAGAGTTTTTATCATTCAACCAATAATTATTATCATTAAAAATAGTTTTTAGGCGAAATTGAAATGCATGGCTTTCAGATCTTTGAGGCTTTAGCTGCAGAAGTGGAGAATCAAATCTAAAAACCTAGTATTCACTCTAAACAAGAAAACTCTCCCTCCTCTCTCCTTCCAAACTTCTATACCAATTACTAACCAAGTACAGATATCTCGGACTACATCTTGACAAAAGACTAACTGGGAACCTCCACACGAGACTCATACGAATTGACCTCAATCTGAGGTATAAAATGTTAAAAAGACTACTCGACAAACGTTCAAAGCTGACCCTGACGAACAAAAGAAAACTATACATCGCCCTAATTGCCCCCAAAATGGACGGAACTCTACGGAATTGCCAAAAAAAATCGAACATTAATCGACTTCAAACCATACAGACTAAAATTCTGTGAACAATAGTTGACGCTCCCTTCTACGTCTCCACTCACACAATCACACTCTGATCTAAATATGCCTCTCGTCTCTGAAATAGCCCTAATCTCGTTACACAAAACTCCACTCAAATCTAGACAGTCAGCACAACCCTCTGAACCACAACATGTCTACTACAAGCACTTCCTTCAATTGCAGATTAAAGTGGAGGTGGCCACGCAAAACGCCGATCTCCTAGGGAGAGATTGCCGTACAGGCTTGCCAACATGGCGAACTAACAGCTTCCGTCACTGGATGGTCGTAGTTCATTCCACTTGTGTCCCTTTAATCGATTTTTCATTAAAATTTTAAGCTTTTACTTACATATTTAATCGCTTAATATTATAAACTTCATGTAGGCCTTAAATGACACGTTAATCCCCTCCATCTCTGACCCAGAACTTCATTAACAAGAATTTCTGACGAAATGTATCAAAATTAATGTATAGATCCACTTGTATGCAAGCTGCTTGAACAATTTCAAGCAAAATCGATGAAGCCATTGTCGAGAAAATGCCTAAAAGACTCAGATATAGGGCTAAGATTTTCCTATTCTTTAATTCTGTGACATTTCATTTTGATTCAATCATTTCATTGCCAATTTTTGAAACTTTCTCCTGAGCTCGAATTGTTTCTCTTTTAGTTCACGCGCAGAATTATTGAAAATTTTAGAAAATGATAAAACCTATTTGAAAGTTTCAGCTTTTTTTTATTCCTCTTTCCTTTTCTACAAAAAAAAAATGTA
The DNA here is from genome assembly GCF_049639745.1 of Rhodnius prolixus. Lineage (NCBI taxonomy): Eukaryota > Metazoa > Arthropoda > Insecta > Hemiptera > Reduviidae > Rhodnius > Rhodnius prolixus. Next base: position 9,673,204 of record NW_027411634.1, on the reverse strand, counting down.
ATCCAGGAAGTCCATTAATTAAGCAAACGGAAGTAGACGTACGTTTTATAACCCCATCGGCTGTAATTTAACCTTATATCCTCTGATCAGCTGTAAAATAATTTTGTTACTCTATCACACATCCTGCGATTTAAAACGCCAAACAAACAAACAAAAAACCTGTGTCAGGTGTATCATCAATACTGTTCAGCAACCCTTGGCATCCATTTTTGTTTGATCAATAGAGAGCATTGCTTTTAGAAACACTACGTGCCTAGAACGGATTAATATCAAAGCAAATCTGCTTGTTTACTGTATGATGACTATCAGTTTTTTGTGTTTTTAAATTTTGACAATCTTTTCTCTCTTTATTTTCATTTTATTTTAAATTTAAAAGTTGTTTAATTTTTACCATATTTACATGATTACCTCCTTTATTGTAAGTTATACACTGAAACCGTATAATACAGGGTGTATATTTTTCTAATTAACTAAAGAATAACACACAGATCTAAACTCGTTAAACGAAAATCCTCTCTTTCGAAATTGGTACCTAACGCTCATTTAAACTCATACACCATTTTCTTCTTTTTATTTTATTTTATTATTTATAATGTAAATTTAATATTTTTGAATATAGTTCTTAAATAAATTAATTATTAAATTACACGTTTGCAAAAAATCGCACTGGATTTGATGATTCTGATCAATTATATTCTTATGGTAGGTGAATTCCTTTCATAATGCCGACGCTGTTTTGAGGCCTACTTTTTTGCAATTAATCACAGATTTCTGCATCAATTTTTAACATAACCGTAATGTATTGTATACCGTTCGAAAGGTGATCGTATGTAGATGTTTTTCCTGAATAGTGCTCGGTTTTTTCATATAAAATGTTTTTGAGAAAAATGAAGTCAAAAGTTTTTGGAAAAAATTAAAAACTTGCTATTTCTTATGTTTGGGCCACAAAGTAAAATAGTTAATATTATTATTTTGGAATACAAATTAGCTTATTTAAAAGGAAATTTAACCTTCTTTCTAATGAGCTAATTGAAATTGCTGCAGCTATAATATGTTTGAGAGATATAGACAACTTTTTGCTAAAAAGTAGTAACACCTTGAAAAAACATAAAATTAAAAATATCTATAAAACGGAGCAGAAACGGGCTATAGTTTATATACAATTTTTTGTCGCAAATGATGCCCAGAATCACCTCCCGAAGTTTCGACCACTCCTTCGTATACACCCTGTATATTCTTTGTTATTGGTTCGTCTGGTTGTTTAATTTACATATAATTTTAACAAGATTTGTACTTTAAAATTAGGTTAATTTCGTTATTCTGTTAATTTTCTCATTGTTTGTTCCGGTTCTGCGCTAGAATTGTGTAAAATCAAAAATATATTCGTGAATTGACCTTGTAATTCATTTTGAACAGGGATTTAGGATACATAATTTTTATTGCTGGTTCCATTACGTCAATGTGATGTAGCTAGATGGTCAGGTGAACATATTATTCTGGTATGGTAAACCGAACATAAGTACAATGTGCGTCTATACAGAATTATTTCCCCTCAACAAGGTATCGATTCCCCGCCATTCACTATATCGCTACCAATAATAGCGTTGTGTATACACCACAGCAGGAGACGGAACGAGGAGGAGGTGGGACGACATTGTACCCCAGCTGGGAACAGGCGGTATTCGAATAAATAATTCCAAAGGCGTACCTACATGGAACGGCAGTCTGTACAATCGGGAATAGGTAACTACTACCAGCACGAGAGGTGAAGCGATAGGTTGCAAGGTGTACAACGAGAAAGTGAGGTTAGAGGTTTCAGGGACCAACATCCTGTTCAAGGGTGTACGTTTACTATCTGAACTTCAACCGTGCCTAGCCGAGTGAGACCCTTTTTGCCGTCTCTCCTTCTTGCTCAGGATGTCTTTTCATACTTTACCCTAACCGCTCCTCATATCTTAGAAATAAACCTATTGTAAGTGGGGTAATTCACTTATTTCATTGTGTGTGATAAGATAGATTTTTTTGGTTCTTTTCTTCCACTTACATCTCTTGACGTAAGTTTTCATTTTTAGTTGATAGTATTTACTATAATTGGTACCCAGTTTGCTGCACAGGGAAAAATCTATTCTGAAATAGATTTAGAGCAATGCCTTTTTCTGTCCCTGTAACTTTGCTGGAGAAAAAGGTTAAAAATTGTTATAAAAAGTGAATCTTGACTAATCTACAATAATTCTTTTTTCTGTGAACATTGTTTTAAATTTTATTTTCATCTTTGAATTCATATTTTGCAACGTGTAACATTTATCTTTAAAGATAATTGTATTTGGTCGATAGAAATCGATTAAAAAAGTTTTGTAGAGAGCGCTAGTATACAGTTGTTGTAGGCAGCCAAGTTGGCGTGTTGCAGTTAGGGGAGCCATGCTTCCAGATCTAGTAGGATATGTCCGAGAATGGGGAACAATTGGCTAGAGTTAGTAGTATGGTTAAGCAGGTGGACAACATACACGGGCCAAACTTTGCAAGCTCATGGCTAAGCATTCCAGTTGGTCACGCAGTTTAGCTATTTAACTGGATTATTACTATTATTTTTTTATCCTGGTTGTAATGATTGGGTAGAAAAGTTCACGTGCTAAAATCACCTTTATCAGCATGCAAAAAGGAAATTTTATATATTATTTAGCTGACACGCTTTTTAGTTTGTCAGTTTTTAAATTTGTTTTTGGAATATGTATTTTAAAATATGGTTTCTTTAAAAGCGGCATGTTTTACTTTGTCCTTGTGAATAATGTAAAATTGTTTATAATAAATTTTCAATACAGTAACTGCGTTGGCTTAAAACTAGCGCCACACTATGTCTTGGACACGTGAATGGCGACCATTCAGCGTAATAGGCCATTATATGGCTTTATGAAGTGCTACTACCATTCTGTACAGCCGTCTTCATGCTTTCAGACGCCTCAGATATCTTGGCGGTTTACTTGGGATGGTGAGAGTTTAGAGAGCTTGGATGAGCGGATTAGAAGGTGGAGGCTATTTTGGAATAGAATTGCTGGTAACGGGATTTGGCTAAGTCGGATTGGAAGCGGATTCTCTGGTTGGTATGAATGATTAGGTTAAATACGTAAAAGGGAGCTTAGACTATGGTGCGTAGGATTTTGGTTTGTAGGGATTGAATGTGATCTAAGATTGTCTGTTTGCCAGTACCGTGTTGTTCTGGACCCTTATAGGGGCTATTATATTATACAAAGTAACTTTCTTAAGTTTGTGTTTTTTTAGCATTCTGTGATAGCAGTTTACTTCAGTTTGTTTAAGTCGACATTAAAATAATTATTTCATTAGTTCATTAATGAATTGTAAGGATAATAATATCATTTCTTGCAATAACAGTAGAAGATAGAAGGCCAAAGAAATAACACTTATCAAATAACTATCTTCAAAGTCATTCTATCAAAAAAAAAGTGCAGTAGAATGTCTAATTGCCACAAAGTTCTCTCATTTGTGTCCAATACAACAGTGCATTAGTCCATCAATTTTACAGGTCTTTGTCTTATTTGTGAAAGAAACGTAAAGCAACAAATAGGTTGCATTAATATCATTAAGAAACTTCCTTAAAAATTAACAAATTGTCTTCAAAACCCATCAATTTATTGATTTGCACTAAAGACGGAACAGATTCCTAAATTCAGACAGCTGAATTGTTCCGCTATTTTTACGACAAATTATTGTTTAGAAAGATTATTTTTCTGTTTGCAGTTTTGAAATTGGGTGCGTACAGCCTGATTTCCTCGCCGTTAACTTCAGTTTAGTGGATAAAAAGTTAGCAGTTTGACGCCACTGCAGCTGTGGGATATACTGTTACCTAAAATCTGACATTTTCGTTGAAAAACCAATTTTAGAAATTAAGGAAAAAACTTGCCCTTATCTATTAAGAGAATGTAATTAAAACTGCCTGGTTGGACACGTGCTTAAGGGGGTGAACGTCAAAAGATCTTATAAAAGATAAAATTATCAAAATCTCTATAAAATAAATAGAATATCATGGTTTATAAGTGCAGTTATTTTCAACAACGCAGATAGAATAGATTTTTTGAAAACAACGTTGTCAAACTGTTGTTCTTCTTTTGATGTCACCTTTTTGACAACGTAGCGCCTAAACAACGCGTGAACCCGATTTTCATGAATAATAAGTGTCATTCAAGACAAAATCTTATGTTGATTATCCGATGTCTTGATGATGAGCATCTTTATAGGACAAGATAATATCTAAGGCGTGCATTCAAGAAGAACAGAATAGTGAGCACTTTGCATCCTGTTGATTTGATGGAAACTTGAGGCTTTGTTAAAGTTTTGAGTTTTTAAAAAACTTAACACAGAGTGAACTTCTCTTTTACTTTAAACCGAGCTTTTTTTATTCCCTTTTAATATTAACAAATAATTTAGTATAATTAGGCCATAACGGCGGAAGCATATTCAAATTAACACAACTTCCTAATTAACAGGCTATCTCCTGAACACATCAATACAAATTCAAATGATGAACCAAAAAACTTGTTGAATTGCTTTAAAATATTACTAATTAATGCAAAATTCTTCCCTCAGAAGATAAATCGCTAAAGAAAAGAAAATGTTGAAACTAAATAAAGTCAAAGAAAATTAATCTAATTATTTTTGACAAAGTAAACAAAGAAGTTCAAAGGGATCTGTGCAGATTTAAACAAATTAACAGGTTGAAAATAATTATAGCGACGTTTCCAAAATTGAAATAGTGACCACTTTCATCGTGAAACTGGTGCTTCTATGCGCAAAAAATCTTTCCAAAAAGTTCTCAAGTTTACTTGCAAATCGCAAAATACCAAAAAGAAAGAAGGTTCACCCCCTTGACATATTGTATTTTAAGGACTTGAAAAAAAAATGAAGGTATTCCTCTGTTATTAATTACAAACCCTTCTAATTAGTTTGGCTCTGCATCATGCACATTTACACTTGGTTTGACTTATAAACCGTTCTCTCACCAGTTTAACCAATCGTTAAACTCTACGTGCTTTGGATAGTAAAATCTCTTTTCTTATTCACGCTTCTAAAAAAGATGAACTTCATCATTACTTATACGTTCGTGTGGTTGTTGCTGAAATATACATACTTGCTTAATAGCAATTCTGGCCATCTTCTGCAATTAAGAACTTTGTTAGATTGAATAGTTGGGGAAGATGACATGAAAACTAAAAAATAAACATTGATCAGTGTTGCTTAAACCAAGATAGAAAGGATGGGATTCAAGGGAATTTAGAATTTGTCAAAGTATAGAAAGTAAGGGTTATTTACTTATTTAGAATAACTTGAAACTATTTTATTGCAAAACCAACTTTAATAAGGTTGATAAAAAGATCAATACAGCATTGAAGCTCCTCAAAGAAAATTGAGGAGATTTCTCAAAAATTGAACTAAACAATTTCCAATGAAACTAAGAAGCTGAATTTAGGGAAGAAGTTGATAAAGCTAGGATGAAAATAACAAGATTAGTTTTTTACGTATCAAAACTCTCTCGTCAATGGATTTGATCATTAAATTTGCTGATTTTTCAGCATTTACTGATACAAATAATGAAATTGAAGTAGGTAATAATCTCGACTTAAGAAAGCTGGAGGAAATATCTGGAAAACTTAAAATGAAAGCAACAAGAAGCTTTAGGAACTTATCTACGTTAAAAATTGACTGACGTTGCATTTAAAAATGGAAGAGAAAGCTAGTTTTCTCTTACTTTGAAATTGAAAGCCATCCTTAATAAAATTATATTATTAATATTAAAATGCAGGATTATGCTTGGAAATAGGTAGCCCTTCAAAGATCTACATTTATTTACTATCATTACCCAACTTCTTTGAACATTTACACACTAATCTGTAATTATATCTGTAGTTATACATGTTAACATTGTAATTGATTTAAAAATTATTTGTAGGTGCAAGAGTAAAGAGATAATCTTACAATTATAGATCCATTATGGGGATACAAAAGAGAAAACAGTGGCTGCTCTATTTCGCGATATGTTCTGCGGATGTAGTCAAAGCTGACAGTGAGGATGGTACCTAGACAAGAGTAAAGTTGAAGGAAAAAGTGAAAGAGGAATTTAGAGCCTTTGCAGAAGATAGGATTAGAAGAAGATGTGTATGACGAACTTCACGCTGTTGATGCGATAGAGGAGGCATACTATCAGTATGTAGCAATGAGTTTTGGAAGCCATGATTTCACTTAACTGTAGCAGCATTTGCAAAATAACATTTTAACCCATAGACGCTAAGAAAAACAATACTGATAAGTCGGTATAAAAGATTTAGCTAAAATAGATAACATTTACCAGTTGTAAATACGAGGTGTGGCTATTAAATAACGAGAAGAACTATGCATACGCCAAATCCTAACCACCGACAGCTGTGCAGCGTAAAGCCTTCTCTTTCGATTGCAGTGTCTCACGTGTTTGTAGAGAAATCTGTCTGACCGGAACCGTCGTTTGTGTAAGAGGTGTTAGTTTCGTTTTGCCGAGAACATGATACTACACATGTAGTAGAGCAACGAATTGTCGTGAAATTTCACATCAAAACTTGATAAAACCGCTACTGAAACTTATCTTTTATTAAAAGAAGTTTATGGCGATGAATGTTTATCACTTGTGCAAGTTTTTGTGTGGATCAAGCGTTTCCAAGATGGCCGAGAAGACGTCGGAGATGATGACCACCCGGGTCGCCCTTCCACGTCCAAACCGGATGAAAATATCGATTATAATTAATCAACATTACTACCATGAGCTGTTTGCTCAACTCCGTGAAAGAGTAAGGGAAAAAACGACCCGATTTGTGGAAGAATAAGTCACAGGGTCCTCCCATCAAGACAACGCGCCAGCTCACACTGCATTGTCTGTTACAAGACGTTTCTAGCCAAGTACAACATCCCAGTTTCTAGGCCATCCGCCTTATTCGCCTTACCTGGCCCCATGTGACTTTTATCTGTTCCCCAAAGTCAAATCTGCATTAAAAGGAACACGATTTCAGTCCGTTGAAGCTGTTAAAAGAAAAAGCGGCACGCGTCATGCAGGAGCTGACAGAAAAAGACTTCCAGCACTGTTTCGAACAATGGTAAATTCGCATGGAGCGTTGTAGGGATAGGGGAGAGGTGTATATTGAAGGTGATAATAACTAAATATGTATAAATTTAAAATAAAATGTTTTATAGCAATTGTCTCGTTATTTAATAGCCACATCTCGTAGTAGAAATTCAAGGAGACAAAGTCTTACTTTGTAGGATCATAAGTATTGAGTAAGCAGCGACGATCAAAAAGGCGCTCAGGTCTACCATATGGTAGCCAGACCATATGATTCACCATCTGGTGCAAGAGTAGTAGGTAATCCACGTTTGAGATGGTAACTTCTCAAGATATCTATTTAAACGGAGGTGAAATGAAGTTTAATAAATGGTAACAGTTTTGTGTTTAAGGCAGAAATTCATAGAAATTCTTCGAGTCCTTTAAAAATGTTCCTGCCAGCTACAATCGTGACCAGATCATTCTGAAGGGAAAAGCAAAACTGTTTAATGACAGTTTTTTTTTTTTTTATAAATTCGCAATTAAGTTTTACACAAAGGAAACAATTAACTATTGTTTAATAGACTCATGCAAACACCTCTATTTGTTAAACAGATTTTTCTGAAATGCACGCAGAAAAAAAAAAGGAAATACAAGATGTGTAAATAATTGAGGTGGCAGGGAAACGATAATAAAGTGGGATATACGAAGGTGGATAATGTTAAATAGGAGTGGCTCTCCCCCACCCCTCCAAGCCAAACACAATTGGTGATTAGAAGTGGCCGGTCACGGCACAAGAGTTTCGTCTTCACGGCCTGATGGTCACCGGCCGGATGTATTGCGCGCTCCCTAACTAGTTCAGTACAATACAGCCATGTCACATATATAATTATAACTTCCCATAGTTGTACCATTATAAGAGAATTGTAGAATTGGTAGAGGGGGAAGCCCCAGGAGGAAGTGAACAGCCATGTTTCCGTATATGTTGGGTAAACGTGTAAAGGAAGCGATGTAAATACATGTAAACATAGCGATTTCATTTGTAATATCTAACGACAAGCTGTAATTCTAACTTCGAACAACACAATATTGGCAAATAATCCATCTGTAATAAATAATTAATATCAAGAAAGGTGACTTCTTTTTCTCAATTATATTTTGAATATTTAATTACCTAATGATGGTGAAATGATGTTGATTTAAGAATAGGTCAATCGCTACCTTTTACGATACTTTAAGCTGGGAAATTACACGTTTTGAGAAGATTATATTCAGTATTTCAGCTGTAAAATTGGAAGTTGTAGGTGATTAAGGCTTTCAGTTAAAAGCTCACTAATTATTCATTATCAATTTTTTTTAAAAAAGCTGTTCCTTCATTAAAACAAGTGCAGCAACCATACTTATCGCTTAATACTTCAACGGAGTACGGCAATAACCTGCCTCTTAGTAAACATTGTGTACTATTTTTGCAGCCTTTGGTACCCATTAATATTATTTTAAAAATAACCTTAATATTTTAAATGCTTAGAATTCCCCTAACTTCCATTGAATGCTGTTGTGTATTGTTTAAGAGAATCCCAAGTTTTGCATAAAGTTCTTGCATACCTTCTCTAAGTTTTTTTGGGAATGGGACAGGGATGTTATAAACTGTTCTCGAGGGCACAATAAGGCATGTAGATTATCTTTACTAAACATGCATGCCTCAGACTCTGGATTAGATTACCTCCTGGACTGTTTTACTAATCCAAAAACAGTGTCTTCCATCTTTATTTTTTTTTTTTTGAATAAAACAAACGCAGTTGCAAACCCAACTTTTCTATTTTCATTCACAATATTTCCGATGCTTCTAACAAGTCCTTTACCTCAGTCTTTCGTAGTAAGATGTGGTCCTTTGTTGGTGGCTGAAAGAGCGTGCTCTGCTAGTCAAACAACAGAGTTTTCAGCAGAGTCTTTTCGTTGCCGGAAAGAAAGCTTCAGTCTCCTTTAAGACTTGAGCAGGGCTGGATTTTCTTATAGGCTAACTATGCTTCAGCCTAGGGCCTCCAAATCAAGAGGGGCCTACATTCCAATTGTTAGCAAAATTACACTATTCTAAAAACAGTGAACACTAAAACACTGAACCGAAAATAAGAAGAAATTCTACGTATTTGACTAATAAACAAACATAAAAATGTATTGGTTAAGATAAACGCGTTCGGCTCATTGGGTCTGTTCGTTTGTATATTCTAAATTGCACCAAAGTATAGTTCACACGTTCATTGACATTTTTTATAAAGGTTACTACCAGTAACAACATGTTTCGTTGATATACAGTGGTCAAAAAAAGTGTTCATACACTAAGTTTTTTTACTTTATCTACTGAACTTTTGTTTCTAGGATGACTATTTCTTCAGCACTGAAATCGAAGATAGTAACAATGAATTTAATGCTCTCATTTTCTTTTATAAACATAAAGTATTAATTAAAAAGAAGAAAAATAATTTATTGTATGCAAAATAAGTATTCATACACTCAGTCTGAATGTTATAATTAACGCAAAACTAAAGACCTAATATTTTGTAAGCAATCCCTTAGCATTTGTTATTGCCTGAAGCCTCCTTGGCATAGATTCCACCTGGTTTAGTGTCTCTTGAGATGTGATTACTGTCCATGATTTCTATTGTTATATATGATTTCTATGTCTATAAATTCATTGTTACTATCTTCGATTTCAGTGCTGAAGAAATAGTCATCCTAGAAACAAAAGTTCAGTAGATAAAGCAAGAAAACTTGGTGTATGAATACTTTTTTTGACCACTGTATATCACAGTAGTGTTGAATTTTATCATCTCTCATGTAATTTATAAACTTAAAAATGGGAGGTGAAAGGTCCCCTTTATAAGTGGAATAGCCTAGGGCCTCTTTTCATCTAAATCCAGCCCTTGACTTGAGAGATAACCAAGCTTGGCCCTAGTTATCCACAATGTAATAATTTCTACCTGTTCTTCTTTCAGAAAGATGTGACAAATTCTTGCAACAATGTCAAACACTGTCAGCATGACTGTTTAAACATGAGGGTGAAAAAAGCTGGTCTCAATATCACCATACCTGATGAACATTTGACAAAGAACAAAAATGGTAAGCTATAAACCCACTGTCTAATTGCATTTTTATTCTATAACACCTGCTGTAAAGCAGCTGTGACCTCGAGTAACAAACGAAAATGCAACCCAGTTCCTTCTCGCCAGGTTAATGCAAAATGCGGGTATATTCGCAGAAATGAATTTGATTAGATTAGATTGTTTAAGACGGGCGGTTCCACCAAAAGGTGGAAGGAACGCAGGCAATCCTAATGCCCATTGTTCCCCGCCCACCCCTCATCTCATAAGAGATACCGGGGTTTAAAAAAAAAAAAAATAACAAATCCGGCTAAAAATTGCCAGACGCTAATATAATAAACTAATAAATTAGTAACAGGGCACTAGGGAGCATAACGACTCAATCGCCCAGTGCACTGAATAAACCTAGAAAGTTCGTTTAGATTACCCGATGCCACAATCTCCGGCAGGGAAACATTTACCCTACCGAAGACGAGGAATCTAGTTTTAGAATAAACTGGACACACCTCAACAAAGTGCCTCACAGTTTCATCGGACTCACCACAGCCAGCACAATTTGGCGACCGGATAAGGCCGCGTTTAAAAAGATGATACGCTAAATTCGCATGTCCACTCAACACCTGAACCAACTGGCGGATCCGGGACCTGCTAAGACCAATCATATCCGTTCTCGACAGGCCAAGGATTTCCTTAGCCTGGCGGCAGTCAGTTCGGGATCTCCACCGTTTCCGATGTTCTTTCAAAATCCACTAATCTACCTCTGTTCTACAACGTCGATAGGATACAGGGATAATAGGCTGAGGAGTCTTTGTTATTAACGCAGCTCCTTCCTTTGCCGTTTCATCAGCAAGTTCGTTACCCGGGATCCCAGAATGACCAGGGGACCAAGCAACCGAAACAATATTCAGAGCTCCTAACAAATTAAGAGCAACGTGACAAGAATTAACCGAGATTTGATTCTTACTAGGAGAGACCAGAGCTTTAATTGCAGCCTGGCTATCCGTGAAGAACCTAATTTCAGTATCAGCAAATCCCTTCCAGCGGAGTAAAGTAGCAGCCAACTCCGCCTGAAAAACAGATGCATAATTACCAAGGTCAAGGCAGATGCGTTCCCATCGGAGCCCAAACTGGGGTCCCCAGATGCAGAGACCAGCACCTGCCCTATCCATCAATGACCCATCCGTAAAAACAGAAATGGCGTTTGTTGATAACTCGACGGCCGAAGCACAGGCCTCCTCCCTCGCGAGTATCTGAACCCCATAATTCCTATTGAAGTCCAGAGTCGCAGGGATGAAGTCCCCCGGCATGGAGAGCACTGCATGAATTTGATAGTAGCCTATTCCTATTTACTTATTTCTATATGCAGCAATGACACTTATAAAGTTTTGTAAGTACTTCATTTAGTTTGTATTTTTATTGATATTAATTTCAATAGAAGAGGGGGCTGCCTCAATTTGCCCCCGTGAAAATACCCCTAAATATGACTAATAACTAACTATAACTAATGAAAATGACATTGCCAATAATAACTCTATTAACTGGAATAAAAGAATGGCGTACATTGACGTCAGAATGTTAGCAAAACTTACTCGAACTTTTATAATTTCTTTAAGTAGCATATTCCACAAAGTTTTATTATATTACATTTCGTAGGACCAGCTGTTTATACTAGTGAAGGGTCCTAAAAATAGTAGATAACGGAACTTTATCCACTGATGACATTTCATCATTTGCAAAGTTATAAGTTTTTCCATTATATTAATATTACAAATATGGTGGCTTTGGTGTTTGGGTTGGGTGAAGAAATAGTGTTTTCTACCAAATGACAATCAATATTGTTGACCAAATGACCAAAGTAAAAGTGCTATACTTTATGGCTGTGGATGGATGACTGCAGTGAGGGTGAACAAATTGATAAAGTTGTTGATAGGTAAAGAAAGAAAGTACAAGAAGCGAAGTATGATTGGAAAGGCTGGGGCGTTATAAGCCGTCGCTCATCAGCTTTTAGTACAGCTGTAAAAGTAATTTAGAACTAACAACTAAACTTGTTTTTCAAAATAGCTCGTTTAGTGGTTTGCCTTATACCATGAGTAACTTTTAATTTTTCATTTTATTAAACATAGTTATGTGTTTGTTTCACCTTTGTGTTGTTTTTCCATCTTGCGAAAGAAATGATGGAAGTTTACCTCAAGGGGCTGTTTGAAAGACTATTGTTTAAAAAATCACCTTCTCTGTATGAGAGATTTCAATTATTACTTCCTACAGTTTTCAGAATCAGTAAATTAATTAATTGTTTTATGTACTGAACGTTCTGGTTTAAAACAAAAATAATAGTTTAAAAACAAAAAGTAGTAAGCAAAATTCTGACCTTAGCAACCGAAGAACTTACAAAAACATACAACAGAATGCGCTAGGTGATTGACTCCCATAATGTAAACAGCAACGTCTAATCAGACTGTGTCCACTACTGGCCCCCCCTATGCGATGTAATATGTTTCCGAAGTCTGCAATGGCCCTACGCTTATCCCCACAATGCCTTGTGGGACTAATTAATTATTTAGTAGCCCAGGCGAATAGTTAAAAATGCAATTTTGTTTTGCCCATTTCTGGCTTGTGAAAATTCCTGTCAATAATTGTTTGATAACTACATTTGTTAGGCATGTTGCAATGTTAAAAAGGTTTCTGGTCCCATGAAGTCTCCTTTAGACTCCTTCCAGGCCACATTACCTATTGCTAACGATCTCTTAAATATAGATCAAAGTTATAGACAAAAAAGAAAAAAAAAAACAATTTCTCTTACAGTAAAAAGAGAAAGGTATTGTGACCGTGAGAAATTTTTCTCATTGAGTTTACCAACGGAAATATATATTTGGAGGAGATACCCTTCTAACAATCAATGAGTGCTCACAATCTATTTAAAGGACAACAACAGAAACTTAAGCGGACATCGCCAGCACTATAATCTTATTGTGCTTCAACTCTTTGATTCAATCAAGTTAGTTGATGTTTTTTTTATGCCTTATAAATTTATTATATTATTTAATTATTACATGTTTTACTGATAGAATAAGAAAACAAAATCGTTATTCATTGCATTTAATATTGCATTGTGCAGTACGATTTTCTTTGAACAATTGATTTCGAGCTGTAAAATGGCTTTGCCAGTTTCCTAGTGGAAAGAGTCAACCAAAAATGTTATAGAGTTCATATAAAAGAAAGCAGATCAGGATATGAAAGTTTGTTAATAAGGAAATAATTATTTTTCTTCAGCACATTGATTGGCTGTTCATTAGCATTAAAGAAGTTATATTATCTCTATTTTTTTTTTCTAATCTTTTATTGTAATTTACCACTGCAACAGTTGTTGCAACAAGCAAATATGGTATAAGAAAAAAGAAATAGAAGAGATCATGAGTGGAGGAAGGCACCCAGTGGTGCCACTCCAGTAACGTGCTTTGCTCTCACGATAAGAGAAGATCACGAGGGCCATCTTCTCTTCAATCTCCTTAGAGGATTACCTGGTAATGTGGAAGGAAGATAGGTGTTCTATGAGAGGGTTAGGATGAGCTGCTGTAGAGGAATGAAATTTGAGGGAAACGAGTGTTAGCAAGAACCTGTAATGAAAGGGATTTTGAGGTCATTATGGATGGGTGAGGTTAGACACATAGAACGGAGCGTTAAGAAGTTTTCGAAGTATTTTTGGACTGTAAAGTCTGGAGGCGTAGTGAGTTGGAACGCTTAGTCGATCCCCATACTTCGGTGCCTTATTCTAAATAGAGTCGATCTCTATTTAATTTTAAAAAATGCCTATTCGAATTTTGTCGTTTAAAAGATACATGTGGATTCTAAAAAAATCTACCGTTTGTTCATGTACAGTTCTAGGTATCGAATTGTATCAGTGCAAGGAACTATAATCTGTTTTTTTTAGGAAATTAAAAAAAAACAGATGGCTTCGAGTAAAGGTTATGTTTTGTCTTAGAGTAAAGGTTATGTTCTGATATCTCATTCTTCTGGGCAATTTAAATGATGTTGTAAGATGGAAGCTGATTTGACTGGGTATGAATGATTGCTATTGGTCTTCTGCAAATGTAAAGATTGTGGTCTGAGAGTGAATGGAAGAAGAATATTTTATGAACAAAAGAAGACTTCTCTAAGGTACGCCATTCTCCATAGTTTCCTACTCTTTTGTATAAATTTGATTATATTGATTTTATTTTAAACTGTACAACTCCTCGCCAACTGCTTTACCCACACAGTTAATTCTCATGATGTGACGTTGCTGTTTATTGGTTGCTTTAATAGGTAAACAAATCTTCTACGGTTATGGTAGCCACTTATGGATTTGCACCTTAGCCAGTCAATGAACTACAGTCACTCCCACTTCTAATCTCAAAGCTTGGGGGTCAACATAATGGACTAATAATTTCCCCAGGGTAATTGAACCCCCCGATTAGACGAAAGCGCTGACCTATAGGTTATGCTGAGACTATAAGTGGACATGCAACATTTATATTTAAGTTTGTTGGCCTTAGATGTGTCTCCAATTTTAATATTGCCATTTTAAATAATAAAGTTAAGTATGATTTTACATTCATGGAGAGGTAGATTCTGCAGAAACTTTTGATTTAGTAAATGAAAATAAGATTAACCTGATTATAAAATATATTAGAGTGAAACTATTTGACTACAGAAATGCACTTGAATTGTTTAAGACGGTGATACTTTTCTGAACAGAAATATTAAGAAATTCTCATTGCAGTTTTTTAAGAATATCAAAACAATTGAAGAGTGTACAGACACAATATTGAAGATTCAAATTGATCCATGACTCTAACCTCTTTACACTGTGCACATTCCTCATTACTCAAACCTCCAACATTGTTTCACGAAGAATTGTTTCCTAGAATATAATTTTAATGATGCCTTCATTATGAGTTATTATAGAATAACCCTTGAAAGGGTTTAAACATATTCATCATCCCTTTTGTCAATTACTGTTTTTTTCATAGTCGACAGTACTTTTGTTCGTATTAGTTAGATAACTAAATTAAAAAATGATGATGAATTTTTCAGGTCATATTTCACGTTAAGTTGAAAAAAAATAAGTAAATTATTTAAATTAATTTGTATTAACATTTTCTACTTTTTTACTTATTTGGTTTTGAACGAATAAAAACATTTAAAACCTATTTAAATAATGAATAAATATCAAGCTGTAGACTAATAACGTGAATTTTTCAAATTAAATGCCTGAGGAAGATACTCAGAAAAAAGAAAAATGCTAAATTGCAAATTAAACTTCACTAGTTGTTGAGAATTCCGGTAGGTTGCAGCACTATCCAAGCTCTCCAGCCCCTCGACCCCATTACTTGCTAAATTACAAATTAAACTTCACTAGTTAGTTGTTGAAAATTCCTATAGGTTGCAGCACCAATCAAGCTCTCCAGTCCCTCTGCAACATATTAACTGATTTAATACTCGAATGTTTTTTTTTTTCAACTGAATCCAATACTTTGACAAAAATAGAATAAATTTTCTTTGAGCTTTCCTAGGAAGCATTTACAAGCCCCTGGTATGGATCTTATTCTAGAACATATGTATTATGTATTACATATTCTGTAAACATTTATATTGTCCTCATAAAACACGACTTTAAAAATTATTTTTTTGTTCTTTTTCTTATTATTATTATTATTTTATATGCAGTATCAGCATTTTTCAAGCTTTGTTAATTTCGATTTTAATTGACACTAACTTCTAACTATTGTAAATAATTTGATTCTATACAAATTTTATTTCGTCCCAAAGGGAACCGTAAGAAAAGACTGGATAGTTGGTTCAAGCTTAGTCAGAGGAAAGGTCCACTTCTTCCTTCAGCGCCTTTAATTTCCAATCACGCTCAAAGTTTGATGGGAAAGCGGTATTCCCTTTCACCCTAATGATCAGGTAGTATCCATTTCATTGAAACTAACTTAATTTACCTATACAGGAATTGCATCTTAAGAATACTGCATAGGGTAATCATATTCATTAATCTTTAGCAGACATTAAATTATATCAACTCTTGTTTCCTGCCATTACTTTCGTTCCCAGTTAATGTGCAGAAGAGTATGTAAACCATGAGCTAGTTATGTATTTGCTGGTTTATATTAGTTTTACACTGATTGGGTGAAAGACGCCAGCAAAACGTTTAATATTTCAGTTTAAACAAATCCTAAATCAAGCGAGGTAGTTATTCTAAAAAATTTAAGTGTAAAAAATGATCACATGTTATCTTTCATGTGTTAAATTTAAAAACTATGTGAAACCTACAAGCTCCCTTATTATTATATTCTTAGATAATGTTCAAAAATAATGTTCTCAATTTAAGTGTAGTACGTTTTTATTATGTTTTAATTTTATTAATACTATTCTGTCAATTTCATTGTAATTTTGGCGAAAAATTAATTAAGTAAGTAAGCCAAAACTTTATTTAAAAATTATATAAAAGTTATTCATTTTTCTCTTCTAAAGGGGTTTGAAAATATTCTTACTGCTGCAACAATTTTAAGATGATGTTATTTTTAAAATGGATCAGTTGAACCCAAGCTGCCAAACTAATATTTCTTCCTAGAAAGTTAAAGAAAGATATCTTGTTATTTGTCTAGTGTATTTGAGAAAGTCAAGTTCAATCAACAAGTGGCAGTTGATGAAAAATAATTTTATAGCTTTGACTTGATCAACACGTTGAAATCATAAACATAAAGTTGCAAAAATAATTAGTCTATGCAAGTATTTAAAATTAATGCAACAATACAAAAAAGAAAAAGAAAGTGTAGTTTCTATTCTTATCAGCTTAAACTCTGTCGCGAGAATTTATTTTAAGATTCCACGGTGGCAATTCGCAAAGCTAGCAAGTATTGTGACACTGCCGTCAATCGCCAATCTAGGTCTCGGATTCAATTTAATATTTTGGTCGAACCTATTAATGTTAACTGCACGCTTCTGTAAAATATTCTACTGTACAATTTGCTGTAAGCTGTCAATAATACCAAAAAAAAAAAAGCTGTGCGTCTAAACTGTGATTGTAAAATGAAACGTGTGGAATTTGAATAATAATAGTTTTTAGACAGTATTTACCTAAATTCAAATTGGATCTCTTTAGTTTCTTTATTAAAAAATTTAGTAAAATTAGATCTCTTTATCTAACTAATTGTTTAGCAAATTGCTATTTGCTTTGATTAAAGCTTTGATTCTATAAGTAACCATTAAAATGTTATCTCCTTCTTAGAAGAGTAATATGTTATTCAGGTTTCAATTGCTGGAAGGTTTCAATCCCAACTGTTTCATGAATATTGTTTGTCGAATGTTAGCAGTATAATGTAATGTCTCGCATTCACTATTAGCCAAACTAATTTATCTATTTATTTACTTTCTGGAAACTGACCGAATTCAAACAGTTGGCTGTTTAGGTTTCTGCATAGAAAAGGAGACGCGAGCAATGTTTAAGATACAATTAGGTTATAATATTTTCTAGTGATTGTTGCCGATTTTAGACATAAATTTGGATTCTTGCTTATACTACATTACTAATGTGTGGTTACCACTGATTGTTGTAGTGATCTTCAGTACCCAGAAATTGCCAATTTGGTTTCATGGAAAGGGGATATCATGTAAGTAAATGTTTTATTATAAATTTATTTTTTGGTAAGTGTTCAGCTAATAATTAACATATTTGTGTATTTTTGCAGGAGTAATGCTTCTGATAGTGTTTTGTTAGAAAATGAATTGCCAGAAATTAATGAAGATAACGAGTAAGTTTGATTTATTCAGTTAAGTTTTTTGCTTTTAGGTAAATTCTTGTGAAATATCATAAATAAAACGAGTGATGTGTTATTAGAATGAAATTATTTTTTTAAAAATGAAACTAAACACTTCGTCAAAACGGTTAACCTTTACAATAGCCCACGGAGGTGTGGCCTATTTATTTTAAGTACATGCGAGGTAGAGTAATAATTTTATAAAATTATTTATTATTAAAATAATAAACTAATATAGATGTTCTTTTGATGACTGAGCAAACTGAGTGTTTGCTTAAGAAATTATGTTCTTGTTCTTTTATTTGCCTTTGGGTAATGCTCAGTATTATTAACATTAATATTATTTTGTAGGCAGCTTGTTGAAAGTGAAACAGCTTGGCTGAAGCAATCTCATTGATTTTTTTGTATAATCCATTCCGTTTTGTTTTTTGTTTTCCAGAGGGCCAAGAGTAAACGAATTTTCTCAAAATGGATTCAATCAAGATATAGTATCTGGCCAGCTACTTGATGATTATGAAGCAACAAATGATGGTGAAAAAGTAAAGGAAGAGGAAAACGTAAAAACTAAATTATTGTGGCCTACAACAGATAGTTCTCAAACGCTTACTAATAAGGCAATACAAGGTGTTGGCCCATTGAAATTCGCTCTTGAAGAAAATGATAATGGAGCTAATAATAATCAACCCTATGAGAGCGCTCAAATTTCTTCTGCACCAGTAACACCCAAACATGGTAAATTATCATCTTGGAGAAATAATTATTACAGTAATAAAATGTCGGCACTTGAAAATGAGTACAAAGAAAGCGAAGAGAAAAGAATAAATGATAAACATCATTTTTCTAATTTTGGTACTAGTAGGAATCAAGAGTCCAACATTAACAGCGGCCACGAACAAAATTCATGGATAAGTAGAGAGAGCGAATACTTCGATATTAATAATAATAATAATGCGAATTGGTTGGGAAAAAAACAGTCTCCACAAAGAAGTCTACTGGTGAAGCAACGAAAACCAGATGCTGCTACTTCTACTTTTGCTAGATATCGAACAAAAATAAATCCAAAGGAAATCAGCATTGGTAGCATAAAAAATAAACAGTATTTGAAATATTTTAATTACGATTTAAACAATTCACCTGTGATGAAATCAGATAACGATATGAAATTACAAAGACAACAGAATGAAGAAATAAGGAACGCTCAAAGATATTTTAATGGGAATAGTATACAAAATTATCATCTAAGAAATCATTTAGTCAACTGGCCACCAAATACCAACATCAAACAACCATCTTTAGAACGAAAAGATAATGCAAATACTGACATCAGAAGTAATACTGATAATAAGGATATTTCTGACTCAAGCGTTATAGATGAATCTCAAAGAGCAAGAGCAAACAGCAGGGCATTAGATATACAAGAAGCTAACAATGAAGATATTGTAAAAGAGGCGTTAGAATTGACGCATGAAGATAAAATTGAAGATCCCCCAACACAGAGAGCACCGTCAAATTTAGAAAAATATAATACTATGCAAAAATTAATAACTTTAGACACTTCTCGTAAACAAAGCCCTGAAAATCAATTTGACATTGAAAGTCAAACTAAATTTTTACACCCCAGAGAAAAATATTATGGTAATAAATTTAATAGATACCCATCAACATACCAAGCACCTTATGAAATCCAAAATAGAATAAATGCACCTAATTATGAAAGACAGCTGAATAATGTAGAAGTTAATACAAACAATAATCCTCATCCGCCAAATTTAGATGGAAGACCTCCAGATTATCAGTGGACAGATTTTGGTAATAATGAAAATCACAGAAAATTAGAAACAAATAGGTTTTCTTATGAAAATTACGATCAACGAAACAAGAAGTTTCAGGAACAGGATGTGAATTCAGAAAATCTTGAACAAGGTATTTCCCAACAGGAAAATTATGATTTATCGCAACAGTATGGACAAGAGCAGCCAAATGATTTTCCTGTAGCAAATGTAGACAAGTGTAATGGAAATGCAGTGAAGAGTTGCCAGAGGAAGCAATGGCAAGCTAAAAATGCAACTAAGGAAGAGTCTATATTCGATATATCAAACATATATGTGGATAAGCATGTTATTCCTCACAAAAAACCCAGACAAGGAAGAAGTCATCCTGTTAGGAGTAATCAAGGAAGAAGCAATAATTTTTTGAATGATCAAGGAAAAAGTAATGTTGCTGCGAATAAAGAAGGACGAAGTAATATCTTGGCGAGTAATCTGGGAAGAAGTATTGTTCCTGTAAGTAATAAAAAAAAAAGTAATGTCCTTTTAAATTGTCAAAGAAGAAACAATGTTGCTGCGAATAGTAAAGAAAAAAGTAACGTCGCCGCGAAAAATATTCCAGGAAGAAAGAGAGTAATGGTGCAAGAAAATCGGGTGCTAGTTCCGTCGATAGTAAAAACTAAAGAAAATTTTAAGTCAGCTAGCGGAGGATTGAAATTAGCGGCTACTGGCAGAATCCCGACTGTGCAATGCTATGCAGCGACAGTATTC
Source organism: Rhodnius prolixus (assembly GCF_049639745.1). Classification (NCBI taxonomy): domain Eukaryota; kingdom Metazoa; phylum Arthropoda; class Insecta; order Hemiptera; family Reduviidae; genus Rhodnius; species Rhodnius prolixus. The sequence goes on along the minus strand of NW_027411634.1, from coordinate 9,652,695 downwards.
TCAGTGCCAACACCTATGGCCATGCTACCTGCAAATGCGGTACAATCGAACCAAGAGCATTATTCAAGGCCGGCCAATGTTACAACACCTCCTCCCTTGAACCCACAATGTTTAGTTAGTGTTGGCACAATAAACAGTAATTTAAAAGTAAACGATGTTGATAAATTCCATAAAGCTGTACCATCTTACATAAACAATTCAAATAAATTGAATGTAATTGCTGACGAAAAAGCAGAATTGCTACCCACTACAATTAATACACTAGAAGCAACAACCACTGAATTTAAGAACATGTTAATGGCTGAAGCGATTTCCGTTATAAATAGTAATGTAGATGGTAAAGACTCAACAGCAAATGATGGTCAATCAATTAGGGCAGATCCAACAAAACATTTGTATAATTCAAACTCAATGAATAATGTTTTAGACACATCAAATCAGTACGATTACAATTCATCTGCCTTGCATAATACAAACAGTACTAGTTATAATCAAAACATTGATAATTTTGAAAGCAATGACACGCTAAATGCTCAAGAAGAAAAAGTATCTGAACAGCAAATTTCTCCCATGGATTCACAGCTTGAAACTAAATCTTTGGTATTAAAAAATGGACCAAGTTATAATGCCCCAGATCAGAACGCTACAGTTTCTGGAACTCTTTCGCAAATGATCGTTTCTTCTAATCAAAGTGCCGGTGAAACACCCAGTAAATCCGATCAGAAAATCCAATCGGATTCAAAAAGTGTCGATAAAAAGAAATTAGAAGTTAGTAAAGCAAAATCTAATAACAATAATCTATCTGCTAACATCAGCAGTGCAGACATCAGTGCGACAACAGGAGTTAGTATTTCCAATGAGAACAACGACGAACGAATACAAGATCTGATACCATCCAGCCAATGGACTGATATGTATTATGATGACAGAAATCGAAGGGGAATTGAATGTGGCTGTTTTCCGGCAAACGAAGAATGTGATAAAACTGTTTATAGTGATGAATCTGATCAGAGTAATTTTTACTCATTGATGAACAAACATAATCCTAAAGCCATGATGATTAGAGCGTATAACAACTGGGTTGCGGAACGTGAAAATAGGGCACTTAGTAAAACAAATAAAACGAGAATCCAAGATAAAGTTGTTAAACAAATACATGAGGAAGATCAAGAAGAAGAAGAGGAAAATGCAAACATCGGTGAAGATATGCATTCTTATGGTGAAGGAGAGCTAAGGCCAATGAGATTTGACGATCCAGAATTAGCGTTCATCAGGCATCATGACTCGTCTCCTTCAAGAAATGCACAGGTTGTTGACGTTGAATCAGGATATGATGAAGATGAACAGTCCGAAGGAGTTCCTCTCATCACTCATGCTCCCGTAAGCATTTCTAATTTATCTCAATTTTTTAGAGCAAATTTAGAACAAAGATTCGAGAAACAGAAATAATAGTGTGTATTAATTTCATGGCAGTGACGATTCATGCAATTTGTGAAGCCAAAATTAATACTTACTTTTTATTTACAAACAAAGATGTATCGTTTCTATTTATAAGGATAACAATATTGCATAATATCGAATGTCAGCTTCAATTTATCATAGTATTTGCCTGATTACCTACATTCTTTTTAACCATAAAAACCCACCATTAACTATGTGCGAATATTTTACTGTAAAGTAAAGTAATCGCCTATTTTACCTTTTTTTATATATAAAAAAAAAATACTTTATTTTAACCTACTTCAATTAGCTGTACTAACTGATCTAAATTTGATTCCTCTAAACGAGGAAAAAAAATATATTGTAGACATGAAAACGACCAGCTTAATGGGTCTTCGGCACTTAATAAATACAACCAAAAAACTAATGTAGCGTATAAAATTATTTCAATGAGATCTGTTGCTAAAATTTCAAAAAGGACAATATATTTTACGCTTTTAATATCTTTTTCATAAATATTACATCATGGCAATATTCTTCAAAGACGAATGTTGAAGTACTTAGAAAATCTCAGTAATAGTAAAAGAAATCAGTTTATGAAGACGGAGAAGAAAATTAAGAACAAATTTAAATAAAGTACATAAGCTTTTTCGAATGTTTCTATCTACAATTTAGAGCTAAAAAAATATGAATGAAAAGTGGATACTTGCTATTTTTTTGTCTTAGAATCAACCCTTACTCTCAACTTTTTGATCAGAAAATATAGAACTGACTGAAATTACTCTATATTCTTATATTACGACTTCTTCTTTTTTCAAAATGTAAACATATATTTTTTCTTTTTTTTTTCTTTTTGTTGGCAGGTGAAATACGGTAAATTGCGTAACCTAACAAATGGAGCTTTTGGAGGATTAGCTAAGCAAAAATCCTGGTTAAATAGAGTTAATAAGGATAATTCTAAGTAATTCAAATAATCTTCTGAAGTACATTGGCATTAAATTGCCCAAATCATAAGAGGTTATCTGGTCCAGGTAATATGAAAACAAAAAAGTCACTTGACCTTTTTATTCCTTGCACTTTGAAATAAATACAGGAAACAAAGAATAATTCTGGATGTAAAGCAATTCTTTCATCAAATGAAAGAAATAAGTTCAAATATTTCTGGAAAATTAAAAGAAAGGAAAGAAATATGAAAAAGAAACCTTAAACACTATCCCAGAATTAAGAGCAATTTTATTATAAAATAAATGAATAGTACGCATTGTTTTAAATATTTTTTTTCCAAGTAGAAAAAGTAGAGTTTTCAGTAACATTTGCTCTGAATGAAATGGATGTTGACCTTGGATTTCTCTAACCAGGTTCGTTGGGTTTAGATCTTAAAAACTTAACTTTCTCTTTGTCCAAAACGTTTTGGCAATGCTTTCATTAGTGGGAAGCATGAAACCTTCTGTTTTGTTTCATCCTCCAATTGCTGATAATTCTGTACCCTATAATTAATGGATAGGTGGTAGGTCGTTGTAGTTAATTTTTTATATTAAGTTAGTCTTTCTTTTCGGTTCTGGTCTTCGGTTTTTGGGTATATTGATACTTTGTTATTGTTCTTTTTTCTTTTATTGTGAATTTAATGATGTGTCACTAAATGATTTGTTTATGATTTCCAAAAGCCCTTTTTTTTAAGTGTAAGGATTAAGTATGTATATATTTTCTATTTGATTGGGCCTAGTGTGATGAGTTGCGTTGCTTTGTGTAACACTGTCACTTTTCATGCAGGACTTATCATTAATTTAATATACAAGATTAACTGCACTGGGTAAGCATTTTTATAGGTCATAGTCCACAGGATTTAAAGAAAAAGAATGAAACTAATCAAGTGAGACATAAATGTCAGGAAGGTGAATACAGGCTAAGCATTCCTCGCCATTCCTCGGTCGTTGTACAGTTGAACATTCAACTGTATGTTCAAAGAATAATTACAAAAAATAAAATAAATTATTAGAGATAAAATAGAAAGAGAAGGGACTAGCCCAGTGGTTAGCGCCCTGGATTCCCAAGCGGAAATTTAGGGTACGCAGTCAACTGCCGGAGATTTTCTTTTAATAGAATCTCCTTACAGTTCACAGACTTGTGATGTACAGGATTGTCTTTAACGAGAGAACACTGCCTGTAGGGCAGCAGAAGTGGGCTGCAAAATGTTCCGGGCGTCATTGTTATCGTGCTTTAAATTAAAAAAAAAAAAAAAAATGAAATTCACATTCAAATTATTGCTGTCACTAATTTGCTAAAAAGTAAATGTATAACCACATATATGATCATATGTCAATCAAGAAGGCAACTTGTAAGCCGCAATTTCTCTCAATCATTGTAGCCTGAACAAGGTATAACCTCCCTCTCAAGTAGCACATCTGTTCAGACACCTCTCTTATCATCGAACAACTCATATATCAAATAACTATAATTTACACTAATAGGAGAATTGGCGGGTATCTAGAGAACAATATAAAGATTTTAGGGCAATATTGTTTGAAAATCTTTAGTATTTCACGTTATACGAGAACAACCCTGAAGTTGGCCTAGTAGTTGAGTCATAAGCCTAGGCAAAAATAGATAAAAAAAGATTGAAGTTAGGAATAATTTCTCTTTCTTTTAGCTTAAATCTTTTAGTTTTCATAAAATAAAATCAAAAGCAAGTTAAAATTATTCATTAAACTCATTATTCTTGTGGTTGATGTTACACCTTTTAATGCCTAAACGAGTTGACCAATTTTAACGAACGATGCGATATTCGATCCTAAATTTTAATTTAAATGCATCTTTAGTGGAGCCTCGACGCCGGTACATGCATTAGGAAAGGAGTTAACTCCACATTGTGAAGCCCCTCTAAAATTATAATATTATTAATAATAACTGAAAGAAAGGGATGAGAAAACCATCAATAATTAGAAATAATTATAAATGTTGACCTGGTTGATGAAATTTGGCAGAATAAAGAGGATAGATACAGTTTCTTTTGTAACGTTCGATACTTATACTTGTTTTTTAAAATGAAAGTTTTAAAAAGTAGATATTTGAGATGTGCATTTAAATTAAAGGAATTAATTAATTTTTTATATTGATTTTTTTATTAGCTTCTATACTTTTGACACTCGTCCATGTTCACTGTGCTTTTCTAAGATCATCTTCAAGACGGATTTTGAGTTATTCTCCAAACGTTCTGCTTGCTGAAAACTTTGCAGTGTGCTATGTTCTATTGCAAGGCCTCATTCTTTTTCATTGTCCTTCTAGCTCTATAAATCATCAAGCATTTTTTTATTGTCACAGTTCAAAACTTTAAATTATGAAAGCATCTTACTTTAGTGACTTGTTCTATTCACATTATTGCACTATAACACATAGTTTTATTGCCATTTCAACCACGAAGCTCATACAGGTGTTACAAACAGGATATTACACGGTTTACAGAGAACTATTTTTTTGTTTGCGAATGAGGATTAAGAAAGAACCGGAACCCACTTCCTGTATGTAACACAATTAGTGCTGCATCTCATTACCCTTTGTTCGAAATATTATTAGTTGATAGGCAGATCCGGTCCAGATTTAGTCAGCGGAAATGAGTCACTGCGTAGTACATAAAGTTTCAATGGTATTGAATAAATCATTCTAATAACATCGGATATTTAATCACAAGAATAATATTTTTTTAAAATTAAATAGTTTTTCAGAGAAACGTGTTTTTAAGATTTGGCTCATTACAGAGTCTCAGAGAGATCAATTCTACGTTATATTAACTGGTTCTTTTTTCCCCCTCTCAGGTAAGTTAGGATGTGAGAAGTATTTTTCATTGTTCAGCTGGCCGACACTTTGGTTACAAACAAAACTATTCACAGCCGGACAGTTTTAATCGCTACTGTAGCATAGGTTTTTTAAAATACAATGTATCACTGGAAACTGGAGTCGAATCCACTCACACTGAGCTAATTTACAGTTTTTATAATTTTATGTCCAGTGCTGATCCACACTGTCTCACTCATTATCTTAGTTTCTGTTTCGTTTTTGGCATGTAGGGGAGTGAAATATTACCAAATAATTAATTTTATTATTAATAATATATTCTCATAGTATTTTATTACTTTCAAAGTAGTATTTTTCTTCAGCCTTCAGGTTAGTCATTTTTATGATTGTAAAAAAATAATATTTCCAAAGTTTCCTGCTTGCAGGGTAAGGATTTCGGTGTTCTTTTAATAATTTAATTAAGTTAATTTATTTTTGCTTTCCCAAAGAAGAACCAGAGAAATGTCTAGCATTTTTGGTTTCGTACTTTTCAACCTATGGAAATTAAAAGGTAGAGAGTTCTGAAACAGTTTTATATCCAGTTTTTTTATAAATGTTATTTATAAAATCTATGAAAAATAATATAAGATTTCTTCAATGAAGTAAACCCTTATCAAAACACATTTACATATTGGCTAATTTGTGTTTGTGTTTTAAAAATCAATTGAGAAAAAGCCATTAGTAGTAGATTTAACTTAAAATGGAAAAAATAATGCTTTAATCGGACTTCAATGGGCCACAGTACCACTGCTTGCCAACAGATAGCAGGTAGATTCTGTTATTTAACATCTGAGAAAGATTAAAAGGCTTTAATATAAAAATAAGTGCTGAAATTTCATTAGGAATATAATCTGTATTATAATTACATTTTTAGATTGGAAAACTTTAAGTTTTTCATTTATTTTCTGACGAGATGGAGAGTTCAACCTCCCTGAGTCCGCTCATGATAATTTATAACATGAAAGTTGGTCAAGTACAAAAAAACTATCCGCTGTTTCCATTTTTAGAATTCGCTTTCAATCCATTTCTAGAAAGGCCGTATCGTCCTAAGACTTCCACGACCGTAATGGAAGGAAAGAATGGTTGTTTTAGGCCTGGAACGTACCGTGGCCAAAATTTTAAATTCATTCACACATACGTTTAGGGTTTATGAAGAATTCAGAATTTTAAATGTATCCTACCTACTTCATTTTATAGATCCTGAAAATTATTTGTGAAACAAATATGACTCTTAAGTAATTGTGCAACCTACTTGAAAGGTTCGCAATGTCAACATTTTATTTGTTAATACTAGATAAGCCACACAATTCTAGTTCATTAATGAATAGCCATAATGGGGATTAAACAAACAATATTTTGTTGAAAAATAAAGTAACATAATCTTTAAAGGTGTTCGCAGCAGAATATAAAATTCAGTTTATTATTTGATAATTAATAGAAGAGAGTAGGTAATGTTACGCAATTTGCTTCCCTATCGGAAAGCTCCATTATAATTTGTTTAATATAGAAACAATTATTGATCGAAATAACTTTTATATTTCCTGGGATGATCGGAACCCCCCCACAAATGTAAAATAAAGCGCTTGACCCACTATTGTTTCCATGACAACCATTTAGTACAACAATAAAAAGTTCACAGTTAAGTGGTGGAGAGTTCTTTTTTCTTGTAAATAAAGTGCATTTTCTCTTAATAAGTATCAATAAAAACAATTTTTTGGTGTGCTCTGTGTGATTAAAGTAATCATAACTTAGATAAGAGATTAAAGTTAATTCTATTTTTGAGCATATAAGAATTTTTTAATTATGTGAGAAAGTTGATATGGCAAAACGTAGTAGCGGTGCTACTGAAGTTAATGGTTTCATTGCGGTAAGTGATTATAATTATTTATTTGCCTCAAGTGATTGTAACAGTATTTAAAATAATAATACATTTTTAGGTAGGGAACGATAAATCAGGAAATGTTAGAAAAACCAATGTCAGACAAGTGAATCAAACAAAATCTACCCTTAACAATAAGGAAGATTTAAAAAACAAAAAGCCTGCAAACAATGTTGAAAAGAATGGAAACATTAAAATTATTTCTGGTGAGGGACAAGTAAGAAAACTTTTAGCTGCACAAAATGATTTGGAGAAGAAAAAAGCAATGGCCAATAAAAAGACAACAGAAAGCAAACCCCCGAATAAACGTGAAGTTCAAACGTTATCCAATAAAGTTCCTGTTAGAAAAGATGTCCAATCGAAAACTAATTCCATTGCAAATAAGAATGCTGTACAAAATCCTGCCAAAAATGTTACATCTTCACAAGTTGAACAGCGTAAGATAACGAATACAAAAGCGACGACATCCAAGCCTCCTGCAACAAAATTTGAATCCAAGAAGGGTGTCGATGTTAAACAGATTCCCAAAAATAGATTACAAGTTAGAAAGAATCCTGAAACGAAGAAAACTAATAAAGTACCAACTACTTCATCGCAACGTGTTAAACCAAACAATGCTGGTAGGTAAATACTCTCACAGATTTAATGATTTTTTATGTTATTCTCAAGTTTCCTATTGTTTTTATTGTTGATAGATAAAAATAGAGGTCCGATACAAAAGGTAAAGGCAAGTCAACCTAAAACAACCAAGGATTCGCCAAGAGAAAAAGATAATACTCAGTTACCTGAAATATCAAGACAAGGAACATGGGTGAAAGAAACTTCTAAGGAAGTGCAAGATGATAACAAAGTATCTAAAGAAAGAAATGCAGATAATGTTGAGGAGGTTAATTTCATTACAGTTTACTAAAGACATTAAGTTCTAAAATTTTATTGGTATAAAATAATAATTAAATTTTTTATAAATCAATTCTATTACAGAATTATGAATCTGATTTTGAAGCAGAAACATCAGTTTCTGAAAGAACTGAACCCTTAGTGAAAACTTACAATTCAGTCAAGACAAAAACACAAAATGGTTTAATACCAATCAATAATTCTCGTACATTATCAATGAGAAAGCAAGAAATGGAGAATGACACAAGCACAAAACCTTCTGCAGATATTCGTTCCAATACAACTTTAGAATTAAAACGACAAAAAACTGACTTACCAAATTTTATTCAAAGTTCTGAACCATCAGTTTCAACTGAGAACTCTGTGTCTACAGGTAAACCTCATAAAATTCACTTTTAGCATGTTACGCGTTGTCACATTTGCAACCAAAAAATTATAAATAAAAATAATTTATTACTTAAACAAAAAGTACTTTATTTTATATTTATTTAGTGTTGAATGTAAGGCATTACAATGCCAGGAACATTATGTAGTGAAATATTGTTTAAATAATTTGATATTTTAAGGTTTGAGCTTGCACTTATGAAATCTAAACTGTTCTCTCTTCAAGAAAATGCTGCGCTTTAAAAAAAAAAAGATGAAAAACTTGATAGCCATAGTTGATTAATATTCGATGATGCATAACAGTGGCATATTTTGGGCATTCCATGGAGAGCTCTTTCGTTTTTCTTCCGATGTTCTTTTTCATAACCATAAAAAAACCTTCTAGATGGGAAGGATCATAAAAATTTCGAGTATCTTTCCAGAGAGTAGGTTATAAAGAATGTTAGTTGTCTAGTTATATTGGGCATTATGTTTTGCAGACCCCAGCCCAAAGTACAGATACTACGCAAATTTTCCAGTGTCTCTTTATAACGTTCGAACAATGATTCATTAGAGGACTAATGCCATACTCCTTTCGTCGGAGATTTCATTGTTCGATTCTCGAACTCTTCATTTGGGTTTCATTGAACTTCGAGAAATATGTGAATGGTTGAAGTTCACAGATCGTTGTGAACCCTTTGACAAAGTTAAGAATTAGCGGCGGTGGGAAATTTTTACCACACGCTTTCCTATGTTTTAAAAGCTTACTCTACAAGACTTCTGCACCAGGTGAAGATTTTTAAATCAACAAAGGTATAAAATTTAATGTAAAACAAAAACAAAAAAATTCAATCAATTTTTATGATGAAAATGTCGGTAGATCCGCAATGCTAGATAATATCGCTGATTCTATCTGTCATAGCACGCATGCTTTTGTATATCTGACTGGTTTCATACCTTCATCCACCAACAGAGCTTGATTAATAAAGTTGGTAGAAAGAACTTCAACTAAGTTTCCGTCAAACAACTCACTTGATGACTCTGACTATTGGTAATCTTTTATGAGCCTGATAATAGTGCAATTTAGTTTAAAGATTCGATATTTCTGAGCTAAGTTTGGTCTGGCGGATGAAGAGTAAAAGAACTTCAATGGATCAATTACTTTTTTTTCAGTAATTTGATGGGCTTAACATGTAAGGCTGAGTTTACCTTCGCTGGAATAAACTTTTACCTAACCTGATTGACATCAGTACATTTTAAAGACATTCATAGTTGTCGGCAATAGAAGTTGCGATTGTCTTTCAAGTTCAAGTCCATCGGGAACTAGTTCGTTATTAATTATACCTTTACACTTCTAGAAAAAATACACATCGATTTTTCCTGTAATAAAAATTGGTAATACCATTTGAACATCAGGTCCAGCTTTTTTTAGTAAGTACACATCTTATGATCTAGAAGTTCATGTCTTATGGATTTATCTAGAAAAGATAATAAGTATCCATCTTTATAACGATCTTTTGTGGTGTAAGTTTTCGTGACACATCTCTACATTTTTCGCTTGTCCTAGGAAGTAGAACCTTGAATTCCTTTAGGTGTATTTCGTTGAAGGAGAACAGTGTTTGGATATTTTGTACGTTAATTAAGATTTTACCGCACTATTCGGAGCAACAGATCAAATTTCTTGTATAATCAAAAATCAGGTACAATCATAAAAGATAAATTAATTTATTTTGGAATTTTAAGAATTTAAATAAACTATTCTTTAAAGGAAAAAGTGAACTATTCTTTACAATTATTGTATTGAAGTTTATGTTAGTATAGAAGCCTATAAAAATTGTTTATTCTTTTTTAAATCTAACATTGTATAAATTTAAGCATCAATTAATTCGATTATTAAATCAAAAATATACACATGTTTAAGGAAAGAGTAGTTTTAATTTTTTCTTTTTTTCTCTCCATTTGCTCCTCATCTTTATTCCAAAAGCTTACACTTTGCATGAAATATCGGCGGAAAGTAAAAAATAAAACTTTTAAAAAACCTTACACATTCTTCTGTTGTATTTTTAGAAAATAAAGAATGCAATGCCGAGCCAGATAAAAATACTGATGTGAAATATTCATCATTTTCAAAACAAGGGGAAAGTTTAAAGCAAAATGATGATCAGTCTTTAGAGTCAAATGAACAATTGTGCGATAATGATAATTATGATTATGAAGATGATTTTGAGGTAAGAGTCCCGTTTTGTTTAAATTTAATTTTTTAAAGTCAGAAGTAAACAGAAAACAAATCATTCAGAGTTTCTTAACTTCTCATTTTGTAAATAAAGAATCAGCTTGAGCCCTTAATATGGCAAGAGTCAATAAATTTGTCAGAAACCTCCCTGAAATGTTTGATGTGTAAAAAAACTCTCTCTTCTTTTGCCCTTCCACATAACTATGATATTTTTACTTTCCCTGTTGAAAATGGCCAACAGTAATTTTTGGCTGCAATAATCTTACAATAAAGTAAAATTGTTAGTTCAAATGGTTTGTCAAAACATCTTCCAATATCTTTGATATTGGCAGTGCAAACCCTACATTTCGCTCAACATTTCCTAATATGTTTGGCATACCCTTCATAGACTGTGTATTTATGTTAATTCTGACTGGTTTCTGATTTAGATCCACGTTCAGGTATTGTTGTGTATGATCATTACACATTCTAACCTAGCTCAGAGTATGAAGTAAGGTGATGGAAATCTCATTCCACCCAAGACAAACTATGATCATATATCTTTGTTTCAAAAATATTTTCTTATTTTAGAAACTTTGTTTGAAACAGTTCAAACTAAATTGTTCTTTTTTTTTTCTTGATCTATTCAAGGAATATGAATCAGATTTTGAAGAAGACACTGAATCAGGTTTAAGTGTTACATCTAATGAAGAATCTGGTACATTTTCTGAAAATGCTAGCTCTGAATCAACTATTGAAAATGGTAATGCGTCGTCTTCAAGAAGATGTGGTACAAAAATTACTGTAGAAGAGGAACGCAAACTTGATTCTGGAAATTATGATCTTACCACAAGAATGGTATTATCGGAAGCTGTAAAACAAAGGCAATTGGACGAAATTAGGGAAGCGATTTCAAGAGAAAATACAATCTATCAAGAAAGGTAAAATTTAAAGATATTTAATAAACAAAGTGTATTATTACGCAGTTCAAATAGTACCAATCCGTGGCTAAGTTCAGGTAAATAACCTTTTCTACAACGATACACTAATAGATCTGTGCGAAAAATTGATTTTATCTAATTACTTTTGATTTTGTTGCAACTACTACTATGCAACAAGTTAATTTACTATAATAGTAAAGTAATCAGTAACTTGTTAAAATGTGAACGGTAGTTATTCATTGCTATCTTGGAATTCGCTGATTCAATTTCACTTCAACCCGAATAATATTAGTAAGAATAATCTTTGACGATTATCCAGATGGGAATATTACTGGAAGGATAGACGAACGTAGATTCTATGATGTGAAATCTTTGATAAATGGAAAGTCAGTGTGAATGATGTGGTTAAAGCCGTTCCTGGATTAAAGGTATTTTTGATTGAATGGTGTCGATTCTTTTAAGATTAGAACGCTCTGCAGTTTCGACCTGTTCTGGTGCAATACACAGAGGTTGCTAACTACTACCTTTCCTCTAATGTCTGCAGAAAGGTTTGGAAAGATATTCGCTCTGTCAATTATCTACTGTTACCAACCTTCCAAAACTCTAGATGAGAATATCTTAGTCCGACACCCAAGTAGCATGTAAAAATGATACCTAACTAAATGAATTTAGCTTATACGAGGGTCGTTTGAAAAGTCCATGCAAAAATAAAAACTACTTAATTTTTTGGGGTAAACCTTTTTTATTTTTCAACATAGTCTCCTTTTAGGCTTATACACTTCGTCCAACGCTGCTCTAGTTTGTTGATCCCTTCCGAATAATAGGATTTGTCCAAGTCTGAAAAATAGCCATTCGTTTCTGCAATCACCTCCTCGTTTGAATAAAATCTTTTTCCCGCCAGCCATTTCTTCATATTAGGGAACAAATAGTAGTCCGAGGGAACCAAGTCTGGAGAATAGGGGGGATGTGAAACGAGTTGGAACCCTATTTCCATTAATTTTGCGACCACAACTGCTGAGGTGTGAGCTGGTGCGTTGTCGTGATGGAAAAGGACTTTTTTGTGGGCCAATCGTGGGCGTTTTTCTTGCAGCTCGGTTTTCAAACGGTCCAATAACGATGAATAATATGCACCTGTAATAGTTTTACCCTTTTCCAGATAGTCGATGAGGATTATTCCTTGCGAATCCCAAAAGAGAGTCGCCATAATCTTTCCGGCCGAAGGAACGGTCTTCGCCTTTTTCGGCGCAGATTCCCCCTTGGTAACCCATTGTTTAGATTGTTCTTTGGTCTCAGGAATGTAGTGATGTATCCATGTTTCATCCACAGTGACGAAACGACGCTTAAAGTCCTGCGGATTCTTCTGGAACAGCTGCAAACCGTCCTTGCAACACTTCACACGATTTCGTTTTTGGTCAAGCGTGAGCAATCGCGGCACCCATCTTGCGGATAGCTTTGTCATGTCCAAATGTTGATGCAAAATATTATGTACCCGTTCATTCGAGATGCCCACAGCACTAGCAATCTTACGCACCTTCACTCTTCTGTCATCCATCACCATATCATGGATTTTATCAATGATATCTGGAGTAGTAACCTCAACAGGACGTCCAGAAAGTTCAGCGTCACTTGTGCCTATACGGCCACTCCGAAAATTTTGAAACCACTTATAAACTGTTCTAATCGAAGGTGCAGAGTCACCATAATGTTTATCAAGCTTCTCTTTAGTCTCCTGAGGCGTTTTGCCTTTCATAAAGTAGTGTTTAATCAACACACGAAATTCTTTTTCGTCCATTTTTTGAAAATCACTCGACTTCCTCGATTCAAACGAATGCCAAACACAAAGAAATAGACCGATCTGGCTGAAACTTGGTGTGTGTTCTTCCAAGAGATGCTACTAACTAAACATAACCTCGATACGCGCCAGTGGTGCTATCTCTCTGACCTATCTCTCTGACTCTGCACGGACTTTTCAAACGACCCTCGTATTATCTCCACCATTTGTAAAGAATCTATTTTATTAAATTATCTGATTTGCATTTTTATTTATTTATTTTATTTTTTTTAAGGTGGTCCTCCAAATTGTGTTAATAACCGAGAATATTTTTAGTAAGGTGTAATTTTAAAATCTTTTCAAATATAAAAAGTGTAATAAAAAACAATAAATAATTTTAAATAAATTTCCTTGTTCATTTCTTTTAATATTTGATCAAGTAATAGTAAAATCGTATAAACTAATTCTCTTTACAAGAATATTTCTGGTAACTTTATTTATAATTGATATTCGTTCTAATATTGATTTGCCTCTATATAATATTTATAAAAGCTCGAACGTTTACTTTTCTCAATATTTATTTATCGCGAAATAGATTTATTAAAGGAAATGTAAATCTCTTTAAAAGAAAAAAACAAGATTCCGAATTTATTTTAATTTTTTAGTGTATTCAAAAGTTTGTTTTAGACATTAAGTTTCGTGTTCCCGTTTTGAAATGGTTCTCTACATAAAATGGTTTATACAAAACTTATTATAAAAGCTATTTTGAGTGAAATATTTTATAATGACCTTATGTTAAATGATTACAGAAATCAGAGGATCTATGTTTTATTAAAAAAAAAAAAATACAGATATTTTAATTACAAAATAATTAGGTTTTGTTATTCATTTTATTTTAAAATTGTGCCTTAGAAATTCGCAGGTCACCCACATTCAGCTAAGTACATATAGTTTTTGCTAATTTGAATGGCAAAGTTCATTCTTAGAGTATATAGTTACAATAGATTATTCCAACATAGAAATATGAAAAGCCTTTTCAAAATGACCCAATACTAAAAATCTAGTTGAAGAAAAAGATTCCTTAAATTGGATTGGAGACCAGCTGATTGCGTTATGTCCTTCCATCTGTCACATTATTCCCATAATTATTTAATGGGGCTGTGTTTTACCGCATTATTGTTCTGGTGTCCGAAGTAGAGTGTCCAATTTTATGGAGCCTGTAATATGGCTATTTCTTTAAGTTTTCTTCTGATAAACAAACATAGTCTTCAGAATTGTTCTAACTCATGAGAATACTATTAAGTAAGTGAAAACTGTAGATTTCCCATCTGCAATTCACAATTTAGTAAACAGTTGCTGTTTTTTTTTTCAGTAATGCGAACAAGGCAGGACCAGAAAGTCTGAATGATGACTCTTCTAAACTAAAAATTATGAACTTCAAAGAGGCCTACAATAGAAGTGAGATTAAAAAGGTACATTTAAATAAAGCATTCCAAGCATTAGATATTTTTTGTTAAATGTAAATGTAATGATTTGAATTCCTCAGAGTAAACTTCTATTAGCTATTTGGTAAATTAGTTTTCCTAATTTATAATTAGTACCCAATTCAGTGCCTAATTCTTTAGAGGTATTTTTGAAACCATCCTTCTAATTGGTTTTACTTTCAGTCATCCTAAGGGACTCTAGCCACACAGAAATTTTCTTTGATGAATTAATTTTGATTATAATATTTTATTTATTATTTAGAACCGAGTTAAAGCAAAACTAAGGGCTAGTCAGTTGTTGGGCATGGTTACTTTGCATGTAGTTCAGCATACCCTGTTTGAAATGACACCAATTCCGTATTCAGTCTTTATCAAATGTTATGGGAAGTTAAATTCAGTTCAGGTAAATTGATTACTTTAACACTTTTTTTATCAATAATATTTTTAATATACCACTTTATTGTACAGAAAAGTATATATACATTAAATTTCACTTAGGCCAGTACTCAAACGAATGAAGATATTTTACATGAAGAAGTACAAACTGAAGAAATCATATCAGAAAATAAATGGACTCAGCATCCGATAGAATTCCATCGTTGGGAAAACAATGGCAGTGATTTAGATACATATTTAGAGGTAACACTGCAAATGAGTTTTCATTATTATTTCAGCTATTAATTTTAGTAATTAAAATACTTTAATTCTGATCTAGGACCGTGCTGGCGTTGGTAGCGATACACACAAAAATAAAACCAAATATACGTCATCTAGGAAATATAATGCAAATAATTTGAGTAACTTTATGCAATATGCTGGACAAGTAAGTTATAATTATATGAAATTAATGTGTTGAAAAGAATGGTTTACTAATAATTCAACCAAACTAAAACTTAAGCTTGAATAAGTATGATTTATTTCAGATAATGTTGATATTATTAGAAGAAGAAGAGCAAATATCGAACTTAACTTTACAAGAAACTAACAAGAAAAAGTACAAATTTAGCGATGGTTTTGTCCAAATATCTGTGGAAAACATCAACTTCTTAAAAGATAGAACAATATCAGATGTTGTTTTCTCACCACACAATCCAAATACCATACTTACAGTGCATCGTACAGCTAAAGATGTTAGTTATTGTAATGCTTCTATTTCGTATATTACTAATTTAGTTCGGTTTTCCATTGTGGTCGGTAGATAGTTGTTTTCCAAAATTGTATTCGCCCACAGATCTTTGCCGATCTTCTGAATTTGAATGTTATCCATATTCTAATGGACTCAGAATATGTTTTAACGGCTCTAGCACCCTCTTCTTAGTGATCAGTTTAGTAATTTACTATTTTTCGCTTGATTAACTACATTTGTTTCTTTCCATTTTATGATATTAAAATCATAAATTAAATTCTTCCATATAAAAAAAACTTTACCTACTTTTATTTTCATTCAGAGTGGTAATACCTTCATAGATCAATACTATGCAAGAAGTACTATTTGTGTATGGAACGTGTTAGAACCTTCTCAGCCGCTGAAGATGTTGGTGGCACCTTGTCAGATATCTGCAGCATGTTTTGATGATACATTTCTAGATCTTATATATGCTGGACTTACAGATGGGTAAGCATTAATTGTGCTATCACATTTTAGTTTATATAATGAATTGACTGCGAACGTTCTTGATAGACTTGCGAAAATAAATGTCCTTTTTTTTCCAGGACTATTTGTGTTTGGGATCTCAGCGAATCAATAGATATTCATAAACAGAATATGATAGTAGATATGCCTACCTTAAGATCGCCTTCTTATTGTACATGTAAGTAAATATTCCTTTCAAATATTGTTCATTTTAAAAATAACATTAAGTGTTTTAAACGTTGTTTAATAAATTGATTTTTTCGAAGTACCTTATAAGCGTAATATTTCCTTTGTTTGCTGTTCTTATCTTTTCCTCGACTGCTCTCGTTAGCAAGAATAAAGGCTACCTTTTTCCGTTGTTGAATTTACCAGAGCAAATCATTATATTGTTGCTGACTTCTTATGCAAAGATATGGTTTTTAGCCTTACTTCAGATGTTAATACCAACCGCAGGGATTAAAAATATTGTAGTACACTTTGCCAGTACCGTTTCTTAGTGTTTTATTTTTTGCTGGATCTGCGGTTTGGAGGAGCAACTATGTCGTTATCTATAGTCGATCAAAAACAATTATTTTCCAGACTCTTGAGGAAGACCTTTTTCGGATGACTAGTTATCTGTAATTCTTTGTCCGCTAGATACATACAAATAGCTAAAAATGTCAATAAAAACAGTTGGTATTTCAACCAAAATGAATGTAAATTATTTTGTGCATTATTTAATAATCAAACAATTTATTTATTTCAGATGATATAAAAGAAGAAATACACTTGAGTACTGTTATTGCTCTAACGTCCATAGGTTCTGGCAAGACTGCTATAAAAGGAAAAAGAGCTACCCTAATGCCTGGAAAAGTAATGTTTTATCAAAAAGCATTTTCAAATAAGTAAATAATGCTTATTACTTTTCTATTGATTTTATATAAAATTTACAGTTGATTTCTTTAAGTGAAGACGGAAAAATTATTGTATGGATAGTTATACAATTATATGAGCAACCAATTTTGTCTGAAAAACAGGCATTAGCTGAGTTAGGTGTCGCTTATTGGGGAAAAGTGAAACTACAATTCACTGCCTTACTTGATCCCATTAGCTATTTACATATGTAAGTATATTGAAATGTTCTTATTTGTTGTTGTAGAAATATATGTAAAAATATATATTTTGGTATAACAAAGAAAATTCTTCAATAATGCGGTACTTTAATTAAGTTAAAGCTAAAAAGATTGGAACTTAATTTTGAAATATTCAATATATTGAAACTTAAGAATGCAACCCTTTAAGCACGAGTCAGAAGTTAGGATTCTTTTAGCTTTTATTATAAGACGATCTTAGTTATTTTTTTTTTTGCTCTATAACTGCTTTATCTCCAGTTTATTATCTTCCTTTTATTTCATCTAGAAAGCCAGCCGAACTTTAGTTTTTTGTTTCTTATATAAACTGCTTTTAATTTTTTCATTGCTGTGTTTCTTGTTACTATTTTTAAATTAGACCTTGCACTCCCAAGTTTTAATGAAGATGAACCTTTCTTTTCGACGATGAAATTAGGTTTTGCTAGTCTAGTCATGCACCAAAGTAAAATAGAACGCTCATTCTATATTCTGTCTAAGATCACGACTAAGGATAGTACTAGGAAGTGGTAGACTGGTTAATCAGAGTGGCTACTATGAATATACTTAGAAAAGTTGTGTTTAACAACCACCTACTGCTACAGTGGTCAAATATTTCTAGTAAATTAAAAATCTTTTTATCAATTATTTCCTTATCAGTAAAAATGTTTCTTCTTCTTTATTTCGCCTGTTTCCTTTCTCATTAATCTCTATAAAAGTTCAAGCATGGACGCTGGCAGCAGTGATACTATTATTTATTTTTTACAGCTCTTTGATTTTTAATTAGTTGTTTGCTTTTAGAACCAATGATAAATGTTGGGCTGTACAATTTATCTGCATGGTGAGAAGTCCTGTTGAATCTCCGTGCGTTCTGCTTGGCTCTAATCTGGGCAAAATTGTACACATCAAAACTTCAGGGGATGCTGGAGATCCTGAAACGATATACGCGAGTACACCTCGTAAGTAGAAGAATTCTATTTTATTGGGCCCTTGGTTAAATTAAAATGTATGCTAATCTTATTGATGTTCATGTTTCAAAACATAGAGGAACGGACAGCTGTCACTTGTATAGAAATTTGTCCACATGATGGACAATTATTTTTAGTAAGTAAACGCCTCTTTGAGTAATATAAATAAAAGAATCAATGACGCAATTTCACATCGTATAACAAAATATTGATTTATGGTAAATATAATGTAGATTATTGTAAAGAAACAGACTGCCCAAAATGTTATTATTAGGAGCATCCTACTTTCAAATAACCTTCTAAAAGACGTTCTTCCTAAAAAAGCAAATATTTTCATAATCTTCTTAAAACGATTTTTTAGATTAATTCTCAATGTAAAGCTGGCATTTAACCTCGTTATGCGCAGCTTAAGACTTCTGTCAAAAAATTGTGAACTACGGTTTTCGAACTTAGATGATTAATAAATTAAAATAACTTGACTAAGTTATATACTTCTTTGTAAAAATAGGACTAACACCATGTTTAATTGAAGATGGAAACCGGATGATCCAAATCGTAAATGATAATAATAATTGTTTGACGATATTTTGTTATGTAAGTTAACATACCTCTCTTTCTTCTTACAGTACACTGTCCGGTGATACATAACTTTATGTTAAGACATTACATACTTCAAACTATACTAACAACTTAGGTACTGTGAGTTAACATCTATCGGATGGCATTTTAAAATTATATGTACTTCATTACATAAAAAAAGGCAAATAATAATATTATTTATTCTCTTCACTTTTTGATTAGCAGCAACTTTGCTATTCTAATTATTGCTACATATTGTTATACAGTGTGGATGGCTTACTTTTACGCTTTCAATTTTGTAATAAAGTAGCGGAATTATGGGCATCTTTTAATTTAATTTAATTTTTTCTAAATTTTAATAAATTGCTTGAATGTATATCTCTACGAAAGTTAATCTAAAAAGCTATTGCAGGCTGGATACGATGATGGAACAATAAAAATGTTCAGCATTAAGAAGAGGACCCCTTTAAGAGTGTACGCATGCCATCAGGAACGGAATGAGTCGTTGTCAAAGATCAAATGGTCCCCAGTAAAGCCGGCATTATTTATGGCGTTGGATAAAGAATCTAAGTATGCTTATTAAGTTTTCAATATTATTCTTGGAAGCTAGTAACGATTTTAAAATGTTTGACTGAGAGTCCAACCTCCTCTATAGATATATGAGCCTCCAATATATACCTCGATGGTTCTCAATTTTTTTTTAGTGTTGAGGAATCCATTTCACTTAATAATTTTCTTGCGGAATCCTAAACCAGAATTTGAAGTATTCATTGAAAACATTTATTAATTTGTTTTTCCTTTAAGGTCATCTGAAACTGATTTCAGTCTTGCTAGAAAGGATATTTGTTCAAATTGATCTTAAACATGAAGTCAGTCTGTTCTCTGTAGTTTTTGCTTTTCTAAACAGAACACCTACTCAAACCTATTTGTGTTTACAGGTAAACCTAAAACCTATTGATTACACAGATATTCCAATTGAAAATACTTCCTTTTTTGCAACAAATCTTATTCTACACAATGCTTGTAACATCTGCACCACATATAGCAATTCCTACGGTAAAGTATCCGAAATTCTAGATGGCTTTTCTAGTCATTTTGTTCAGTCTCTTTTATCATTCCTCACAATCCAACCTATCGACCTATTGTATGATAGCTACCACCTTGGTGTCTGAACTTTCCTGAAGGGAAGTGTTTGGTCGAAAATACTCTTGAGTGCTCAGAATATGGCTCTCTCTGAGACCAGGTTGAACAATTTGCTAAATTTAGTAAAAATGGATTTCCGGGTCACAAAGTTACCCCTAATCTATAGAATACTGCTCACACGTACCAGTAACGCCTTTACGCATATTCATTTACTTAATATTATTTATTTTCATTTACAAATCGTAATGGACAAAAAGTAAAAAAAATATTAATGTATATATTTTTTCTTAAAATAATTGGGTGCATTATATAATCCAAATTTATTGTTTCAGCTTATTTACTTATGATTTGTGCTATGGAGACCTAAAGCCAATGATTTCTATAGATTTAAAAAAGTACAAAGCTTGCCATCTGGATATGTCAAAAGATAAGATATTTTCTTACGTAGTAAGTATGAATCTATTTCAGAGCTCTAATTAATAAAGAATATGAATGTACTCATTAAAAGTTGACAATTGAAAAGTTGGTATTTTTATGAAGATTACTTTAAGATAAGCAAAATTTCCTCGTATGTTTGGGGATCTTCTATTTTAAATTTTAGTCTACTAAATTAGTAGATTAAATTATTTTTAATTAATTCACTAAATTAGTGCGATAATGTAGCTAGTTCTGGTTTAGGTGCATCCTTTTTGAAGTCTCCTCTTTAAAATAAAATAAAAAATGTTTTTTTTTAATGAAATTTACCACAAAGGCGAGGTGCAGTTTTGTAAAGTTAACCTAAGCAACCACCTAAATTTAAATGGTATGTCCTGCAAATTTTTCGCGAGCAATTGTTGAATGTTGGCAACTTTTTAATAGAATGCCGTTGGAAAGAGTCCTATCCACTTTCACTGCGGACGATTTTAACTGCTTGTCTTTTCGGAACACCTTCGGAAGAATATTGCTTCACCAAAGTAACAATGGAGTTCATTTATGTTAAAAGTCTTTCAAAGTTCATCTTTTACTTCTTATTGAAATAAAACAATGCCTTTGCTAGTTATTCTGCTTGCTAGAGCTTTGACAGTCCCTTGCGTGCGCTTGCCTCTGCTTCAGAAACTCTATTCAAGACATCCCAGCATAATATCGTGGCAAATCCTGAATCATCTTCCCTCATTTCTCCGCATACTACGAACACAAGAGACCAAGCTCAAAAACATCTAGAAAAACACAATAGATCTTAAAGTTACAATAAGATTGGTCTTTGCCAAATTCCAGCTTCTTTTACATCGAACATTTAAATGTGATCTATGTAATTATTTCGAGTAATTTTTGTTTTGCCTTATGAATAGAAAATTCTGTAGCGTATGAAACTTGTGATGAGGTAAACATTATTGTCGATTATTCTACTTAAAATGTTATCTAATTTGTTTTTATTTCCGCAGGCTTTTGTAAAGAAGAAATGTTTCTTAGAAGTTCATAAATTAAAATCAAAATTCAACTATGTAGATGAGTTAACTTTAAAAGAAGAGTTTAAACTTTTTGAACTCTACATAAAAAATATGAGATAATTGCAATATTATGGATTGCAATGGACAATTCAGTTGTTATTATTGGATAATTGTTTTTATAGTGGAATACTTCTGATAATTATATAGTATATATTATACATTAATTATTGAACAATAAGGCCTTGAAGGCAATTTTCATACAGTTTTTAAAAATGTTATTGAAGAGTGATGTACATAAATAACAGGTATATTGATATTTTTTTTTATAAAACATGTAAATATATGCTCATGTTAAATAATTTGCTGAATTGATTCTTTTTTTTCCAACCAGAAAAGTTGTTCAAGTCTTATTTTTAATATTAGAAACTAGACAATATTTCTAAAGCATAAAAGCCGTGTTTTGCCATTTTTCTTCAGGTTTTCAAACGATTTTATTTATTTGTCTTCAATTGTACTCCATTTTTCAACGGTCAGGTACCCATGAACATATCTTATTGCTTACACTATTGTAAAATAGATGTAACTTTAATTGGTACGATGATGTGAACACATTATTTTTTTTATTCAATAATTAGCTACATAAAACAGAACTTAAATAGTGGCTCATTTTATAAATAAAATCAAAATATTCTTTTAAGAAGTGATCACTCTGTACAAGCAGTATGGAAAGATTCGAATAATTAGGCAATTGACGCATTATCTCTAAACTATAATCCTGGTTGAGTGTTCGTATCAGTTCCTTTGTTTTCAAAGCCATTGGTAGGTGCAGGCTGTGGCTGGTTGGCCGAAGGCGATTTTGAATTCCGGTATTCCTCATTTGCCGCCGCTGGTTCCGGCTCTTCACTTGTTAATTTTTTCACTTCTTCTTTCTTTTTCATTATTTCGCTGGATTTTCTTCTGGCCGAAGCTCTTGGACATAGTGTACAAGTTGGTGGGCAATTACAAGCTTTGTTTTTCTTACATCCTTCACATAATTTCTTCTTTCTAACTGCACTTCTTCCTCTATTCCTTTTGCGTGATGGAGTTTTTTTACGACGAATTGACCTTCTTGCTCGATGACGGCTAATGGCTCTTAAATTTCTTCTAGCTTTTTCCAGATTATTCGATAATGAATCATACAATGCTTTAGTTAATCTATAACAGTTATTTGTTTTTTTAATGAATAAACCAAGTGTCTTACCATCGTCTAGGCAACCACGTAATTGCCTTCGGTCTATAGCGAATCCTTCATTTCTCAATAATTTCGCTAGATCGTTCTCGGTAATGCCACCAAGTCGATCACTGCCGGAAAATATTGCATAAACAATTTTAAAAAATGAATCAGTAAAATTATGGTCCATTTAAAAAGACAATAAATTTAGGAAAAAAAAAATGTTCAAAATGTATGTAACAAGAAGCAATAAAACATTACCCAAAAACCATATGTTCTGATCAATCATCTGGCCATATTTCTTGCAAACATGTAGCTTAAGATATCTGTTCTTATAATTCGAGATCTATACATTTTTAAAGAATCTTATTTTTCAGATTTAATTAGAACTCTAGAGTGAGTTCTGAAAACAAAAACAAAAATTGGGTTAAAAAGTATTTTCAAGTTTTTTTTTTTTTGTTTAGTTGTTGTTTTTTAAATTCGGCAATTGTACTGAATGTTTAGTTGCGCTACCATATTTTAATGGAGTTTCCAAGGAATTTAAATCCATTTAAATCCACACTTTAGGCTCTCTACTGCAAAGGTGGGTAAAATGTGGCTTATCCGCTTTCTTAGCTGGAATACATTTTTTGATTCAAGCCCGAAATTGCAAACATTTGGTGGTAGAAAAAAACCCTTGCTCATGGGAACAATTTAAAGCTTTTCTAGGTAACCTGGACATGTTAGGAATGTGGACAAGATGGCTAGGATGTATCATCGTTACAGTTCTGTGGTCCCGAACATGCGACTGCCATTCCCAAAACAATTTTGAAACAAGGGTGATTTTAAGTTAAATGGTTTGAAGAAGCATTAGCAAGATATTCAATGTTACTTCTAGGCTATAATGTCTAGTCTCTATGATATGCATTTGAGATGCTCGTTCTGTCCCTAAATAGGATGCAACTGAGAGTTTTGGTTGTTATGCAAACTGGGCAGGACCTGGATGGCAGTCATGTTCACAAGTTAGGCAAGGATGATTAGTTCTGAGTGCAAGAATTATGAAGAAAAAACGGTGTACCACTATTTAGTCAGCAGTATTCTTCTGTGAGAGGCGAAAAGAGGAAATGACAATCGAACAAAGAACAAAGAATGGTTTAAACGAACATCCACCGCTGATGAAAGAAAACATACTTATCTCAAATACTTGAAATGCCTCCATTGATGAAATCGCTGACCTCAATTGTTGACGTGCCTTAAATTAAAATAAAAACAAAGTAAGGATTGATCTTTAGTCCTAAGGTGAGAGGAGTTAGATCCAGTTTTAAATATGACTAACCAACGGGGGTTCGGTTGACAGCTTAAGTGTGAGTTCTGAAAGGAATAACTTTGCGTGTTCTTATCGTTACTATAAATTCAAATATTGAAACAAAACGAAACGAAATACTAGGCACCCTTAAATACCAGACACGAAAGAAATCTTAACAATGGTGCCACCATCTAATTCAATTTTATAACAGTACGTCACTTTACAACGAATTGTTTTTTATTTATTTATTTATTTTTAAAATAACGTCTGTTAAAGTAATGATTACTTCCAGTTCTGTCCATATTACTGACAGACAGAGAACATTTTCGTAACGTCTATCGGAATAATTTTACTTGTTTAAAAATATTATTTACTCCCTTATTCTAAAATCTTGTTTGATCTAATTTTTAAGAACTAGAATTGATATCTGCCTTATGTATGGCAGCACTGGTGTGGCGATCTTGTGGAAAGCACTCGAAAAAGAAGCTTTGAAGTTCGAAACGTAAACGATGTTTCTTTAAAAATAAATCATTATCACAATATCTGATAAATGAATACAGAGTTAGCTTCAATAAATAAATTATAATAGGG
The DNA here is from genome assembly GCF_049639745.1 of Rhodnius prolixus. Taxonomy (NCBI): domain Eukaryota; kingdom Metazoa; phylum Arthropoda; class Insecta; order Hemiptera; family Reduviidae; genus Rhodnius; species Rhodnius prolixus. The sequence goes on along the minus strand of NW_027411634.1, from coordinate 9,627,938 downwards.
CTCATGGTTTTACTTGAGTGAATTGCAGTCTGACTTCTAATGAAACGTAAACTTAAACTTATTTCTCAGATTGAAATTTCCCTGTAATAATTCGTATAATTCAATTTTCAGGGGGAAAAAAATGTTCAAATTAAGGTAATTATCGTATGAAATAAGCTGAGAATTTCCACATTGATGGAAGTCTATGGTGCCATTTCAAACCAACTACCCTAAAACAGAACTAACTACTTTAAGAAGCAGTTCCCATGGCAAAGTGTAAATCTGCATGTATACAATGAGCTTTGGTGGTTTTTGAGTACACCTATAGACAAATATTGAACGGACTCGACTTACAACTAACTAAAGAATTAGGAAGTACAATGAACTACATATAATTAAAGCTCTTGCAGTCTAAAATCGAACTGGCCAATAATGATTTCTCACATTAATATATAATTTGTTTAAAGAATATAATTAGAACCATTTTAGATAATATATTTTAAAAAGTAAATAATACAATTAATAAAATGATTCGTCCTATTTGATTGCTAGGATCGAATAACATCTTCTTTCAACTTTTCTGGTAATGCTTTTTTGAAGTAATAAAAAAAAAGCAAAACAAAATTATTTTCGATTTAATTGGTTTGCCTTGTAATGCCTAATTTTTTATTCTTTTGCAATGGATCGCACAACCCTAACTAAAAGATGACTAAAATGATATATACAGACTTAAGATACATTGCATTTTATTGTTGCTTAAAACAGAGACGACACCTAATGTAACAATCTTCAGCCGATTATAATGCGGTATCAAACCCAATTTTATCGAATATATTACAACATGAATAATTACAAGTGTCGTTTTATTTTATTTAGTACCATTCTAATAGGCTCAATAGCTCAATGGTTTAGCATTTACTGGATTCCAACGCAGAGATCCAGCTGATGACCATTAGATTTTCTCTTTCTAGGAGCTTCTTACAGCTCATTATCCAGTGATGGACAGTCTTTTTTGTAACGAGAGAACACTGTCTGGAGGCCAGCATTACACTCGTTAAAGCGCCAGTCTCCTTAATTTCAGAAGTTAACGCTTCTTAAATTATTTGTTTAAATAATTCTAATTTAATTGTAGACACAAGCAAATTTTTAAATAATAGTAGTATATTTATTAATTATTTTTTAAATAAATAAATAATTTCATGAAGAGAGGATGTTTAATTATAATAGTTTAAACTGAACAAAATTTGGGCGTATGCGGGCTGCTGGTAACATGAATTAGTTACTAAAAAATTAAGCTTGACATATGTTTCGTTAAAATAGCATGTGATTTCTGCAATTATAATTAAAAATATATTCAAAAAATTGTTCAAGTAAAACAAATTTTTAAGTGAAATAAAAGAGATGACATTTTTACAACCATTAATAAACATTAAGAGTATTTTAAGTTTCTATGACAGAGATGGCCATGGTTTAAATTTAAATGAAATAGCAACCCGCATGCGCTCATTTCGACTGCACAGCAATAAACAACAAGTAAAGTCTATTTTGAGATATGGTGAAGCAATTGGCATATTGATAAAAACAGATTGCATTGATGAAAACAACGTAACACCGTATTATACTTTGGCGAAGAATAAAAGAGAGAAGAAGGCCAAAAGTATAGTGGATTCTTTAAAATTGAATAAAACTAGAATTATAAAAAGACGTCTAAAGAAGCAAAAGAAGGCAACTGTGAAGGAGATCAGAGATCAAGAAACGACAACCACTGATGTGCCAAAAGAATCAACCTCATTTCAATAATAAAAAGTGCAATAAATTGTGCCAAGTGTTAATTTTGTTATTACCTGACGAATGTAATATTAAGCATGATTCTTAAACAAGATGGACAAATCTGTTACTACATTTATTTGAATTAATTATTGTAGAGTAGCGCTGACATTTTACTAGGGTAAGTTATTTTAAGGGCAGAAATTTTAGTTTTATACTAAATAACCAACTATCTGATTCCTCCTAATATCGGACATTCCAGGATCTTAATCATAAACATAACGTTATGTTAGAATTCGTCGCTGTAAAGAGACTCCCTGCACAATTTAGCCGAGAAATAAGAATAACATGCTTCAGTTATTTGTCAGGAATAAGAGAAATCTTTCGTAAAAGAAAGATTTCAAGTAGTTCTTTTAATAAGATTTGTGGTGAGTATGGAAATGTAAAGAAAAGTAAATATTCTATTTAAAGTATCATATGATAGACTAATTCAGTAAAAACTAGTTTATTTTCAGCTAGACAATATCAAAAACGTAAAAAATAAAATAAAACATGAACTCACTGATTTCGCTCACAAAATAATAAAAATATAATTAATACGCTTATTTTTAGTGAATATTATAAAAAAGAAGTATTTTTTTTTAAATAAAACGCTACTTCAATATTTATTAGACCATATTAAAAGTAGAAATATCATTAGAGAGCATAAATTAATAATAGAAAGCTAAAAAATTATGAAAATAAAGTAAAATTGCAAAAATCCCTTTTTTAAAGTCACGAAAAATATAGCATTTGTAACAGGGGGACATAATGTGGTAGGAGCTTAGTGTAGAAACATGGTAAAGAGGTGTGGCTAACTTGTAAAAAGTATCAGCCAATCAGAAACGATAATGGCAAGACCAACTAGATACTTATTTGCATTGGTCGTACTTGAGAAGGGCAAAATGGAGACGATTAGCTACTTTGAATTTTGATTGGCTGACGTTTACACCAATCCTCGCATGCTGTTCACACATTAATTTTGCTACGAGCTCCTACACTATCATGTTCTACTGATACTAACTGCATTTTTAACACTTTTTCCTGTCGGTATTTCAACAAGTTAAGTAATTTTTTTGCGTTTTATGGTCTTTAGCCTTTATTTTCTTTTACTATATTACATTTTTAACTTAAATAATAATTATATATGTTTTATCAAATTAAAAATTATGAATTAACTGTGTATTATTATATTTTTGAAACGATTATTCAATTTATTGCATAAAAAGGTTCACTTTGGTGTGAATAACGTTAATAGAGTTTGTTAATTAAATTCTTTATGTCGTTTTCTTATTAAAATTTATTTCTATAAACCAGATTTAGGTTTTATAGCCGCTCTTCTTTTTTGCAACCCTTAGGGTTTATTAAAATCCATATTAATCACTTATTCCTCTTACAAAATAATACAAATAAAATAAAACAAGTACTTGTGATAGTGTTAAACTTATTGATAGATGTTTACTATGCTTATTAGTAATGAACATTTGATTAATTAGTTGGACTTACTCGTATTTTGTAGTTGTATTTTGAGTCGCGTGGTAAAAAGGCTTAGGTATTACGTTACACAATATTGGTACTTTAAAGAGAATTTGTTCACCTCTTTATTCTAGAAGTGCTCTTAATCAAAAAGTTTCAATCAAAACCGTAAGAACTATTTTCTAGAAAATTTAAAGAAAATAAAAATTGATATAATAAAATTGTACTTCCGTCAACTGATTTTGTTTGAAACCACATTAACACATTCTCTGATGGCAGCTATAGGAAATATTAACATTAAATTTAATGCACTTTTTCGTCTTGAACTTACGGTTTCTTACAAACGCAGTGAGGGAGAATGGCAACTGTAAAAACTACTTTTTGGGGCTTAAGTGGCCGCAATATGGATATTTCTCTAGAATGTTTTATGTCAAAGCAAGATTCAGCGAATCTTATGTAGGTTCTGTAACGAAAGTAAAGTAATCGCCTATTTTTTCAGGCGGGGCTTAACGTCCAACTACCAATTAGGTGTCGTGGACGGAGGCGACTAGCAAACATACTTTACTGTAAATTTCTTTTATTAACCATTAAATAAAATCCAAGGCCTAAGCTAAGACCGGGAATCGAACCCAGTACAAGAATACATATTAGCTTCGCAGGTCTTATGTAGGTTCTGTAACGAAGAATTAGGTTCTTAATAAATTGCAGTTGAGGAGCCTAGTCTCCAAATATTGGATTCTATAATCCACAACAACTAAACAACAAACTGTTGTAGTATTATTTGTGACATTCCGTTTTTTGTTTTTGCGTTTCCATTTCGTGCTCTATAATCTCATCTTTCTTAAATTTATTATCATAATAAAAAAGAAGTAGGCAGCTGGAAAGGAAATAAAAATAAATTTAACCTTATTAGAAGAATCTCTCTTCGGGGTTAGTACCCATCAAAAAATAAATTGGTCTACTATTGGATTACAGGGAGGTTTAATGTCGCTACCTGGATAAGGTTACGACCGTCAGCCCGACCGACACGCAGCACTCATTAGGCGTATTATATGCATGATTACGATGGCCCAGGTAAGCCACACCTGCATAAGTTCGATAAATTCTCATAGGAGTGTTTTGGGCACAATAGTCTTTTTTAATAGTTAGTCAGGGGTTACAAAGTTTTCTCTTTATTCTTAAAGAAATTTATTGTCATTTTTAAAGGCAATGATATTGACGCTGAAGAATTTTCTTAAGTTCTGTTTTGTTGGTTATAAGATGGTAATCAACTGATGTGTGTCTTCTTCAATGAATGCGTTGGGATTTGCTCCCGAAGAGGCACCAAAGCTTCAGGTGGATATACATCTAATCAGGGAGCGCTGGAGAATATTTTAATACTTATACAAGTGGAACATGTGGCTGGTGAACGGGAGAGATAGAGGTGCAGTATCCTGGAGCTTTGAAAGAGTCAGTATAGTTAACCAGTAGCGATAAACTAAGGAAGCGAAAGTTTTATCTCTGCAAAGACAAGGAATCTGGTTGTGCCATAAGTGTAACAATCCTCTACAAAGTGGCCTGTAAATTTCCATTAGAGTCTCCACAAGCAACACAGGTTGATTACTGGGTAAAACCACAATTGAATAGGTGGTTAAAGCAGCACCTGTACGAATCAAGAACCTGCTAAAATTAAGCATAACCAACTTAGTCTGTACCAAGAGTCTTGATGTTATATTATACAAATGATGTAATTTATTTGGCCTATATGTTATAATTAAAGTTGTCTATTGTATATCTAATTATCTATTTAGCGCTACAACTCGCAGTGAGTTCTGTCTCTGATGAGAATTAGCACTTATTAACCTCGTATGTTCAGGGTTAAAAGCATAAAAAATGAGACGGTTGGTTGCCAGGCAGTGGAATTCTCTTTATGGTACCCTCTAAGATCTGAGACATTTCTTAGGGGAAAAAAAATCTTTCATTATGCCTGAATTGTAAATGGCTGAGAGTTCGGAACAAAAAATCTTATCTTCATGCATTTTCCCATAGGTTTCTTTCCAGAATCTTAAACTAAATCAGACAACCAGGACTGGATTGGTTCTCTCCAACTTGAAAAAGTCACTAAAAAACCCTGGGTCGCGTGTTATAGGCTGACTGGGACATACTAGGCCATCTTCCTAAGGAATCTAATAAAACTCATCCAATTTTTTAGATTAGAGAATTATTATTATTCATGATTCTATGCAGATTAGAAGAGTTCAAGCAGCTCTTAGAGCTGGATTCCGTAAATAATGTTTATTGCAAGTAACAATTAAGTTTTTTCACACCACAATATCAGAAAAGTTTTATATTTCACCATAATTTCGGGTGGTTTCAACCCCCTAAACATTTCTCTGGGTGCCCTATATGGTTGGTAGAAAAAAAAAAAAAAAATTATAAAAATCAGCAGTAAAAAAATTAGCCACAATTTCGAACACATGACACGATTTAAAAAAATAAATTAATTTTTAACGCAAAAATTGCGTATTTGTTCTCGTGAAGAATTCTCTTTTTTGTGAATCTTACCTCTATACTTTTAATAATTCGCGTTCCAAAAGGTGTACTAATTTTATACATGCAAAAAAAAAATGTCGTTCCCATCATCAACGTATTGGCAATCAGATTCCAAGGAGTACAAAGCTGATAATTACAATGAATGGTTCACACTCTGCGCTGAAGCAATTAAATGTCTGGATAGGTTAGAAGGAGTTTCAGTTGATGAAATTAAATCTTACTTAAAGAAAAGAAGGATTTACTTAAACGATACTCAAATCAGTGTAGCTTTGATTAGGGGTTTGAGTGCTAATTTAATTCCAACGTAATTACTTATGCAACTATTTTTTTGTTTTTCTTACCTTTGTTAAATGTCAAACTATTTTTTACCAGTAAAACAATTTTTTGAGTAAAAATTAAGTTTATTTACTAAAATTTAGGAAATTTCTAAAATAGATGTAATCGGAACGTAAAAAGTTAAAGTTAAGTCTAGCTTGCAAGCTCAAGAACTGATTCCTGAAATTAGTTGTTTTTTTTGTTGCAGTAAGAGTGGAAAATTTCTCTTAAGTAACCACTTGAAGAGAAATTCATTTGTACAAAATAAAGAGAAAATAAAAGCGGAAAAAGTTAAAAGCAAAAAGAAGAAACTTAATAAAAAGAAGATTGACAGAGCATGGCGTCATCAGTTCAGTATTGACGTAATAAGAAGTCACTCAGAATGTACTGATGAAATTCAAAAGCAAAAAAATCTAAAATCATCTGGTGCATGTGAAACTTTGACGACACACGTCACAATCCCTCCTGATATAATCACATCTAGGGAGGTTGCAAAAGGAGGAGAACTTCAAACAGATTCTGAGGACGTGGAGTACACTAGGATATCATATCCTGCCTACTATAATCAGTGAGAGAAACTCAAGATTTAATTTTTTTACGGGTAGAGAAAGGCAATCAATCCCATAAATTATCTAATCTTTTCTTTGCCTTTTTTTCGTTTGTTTCAGCATAGACGAAACAAAACAGATCAATCTGGCACTTTTAAAAAAAAGAAAATGGTTAAAAAGTGATAGAAATAAACAACGCGTTAAGAAAATGAGAATTGATAAGCATCAATCATCTGGATTCAACAAATTGAATGGGAATTATAGCGAAGTAAATATGGCTACTACAATCAATGATTCGTGGTAACTATCAAGATTGTATATTCACTTAAAAAATCGTCACAAGTGCATTGAAAACGTTTATTTGTAAAGATCAGTTAGATGCTTTATTAAAATCCAATTTTTCATCTTCGCAATCTGTTCAAATCTTCTGCTCTTGGCTAACTCCAGCATCCTGATGATTTCTATCACCTTTATATTCCCTCTTGTGTTCTTAAATTAGTCACTGATTGCGTTTCTCTTCATTGCTCTTCAGAGTAACCTGAATCCTCCTTTAATTATATAGATTATTAACCATTTGTCCCTTCAATGGAACCCCTCTTTTCTTCTATTCAAAAAAATATCATGCGACACTTACTTGTTTATTTATGCCAAAAATATCCGAATATGAATTTCTACAGCTTCTCCAAATTCTGTTGCTAGTAAGTGGCAAAAGTCCAATTATATCTATTATAAAATGATTATAATCTGATAATGTCTTTAAAAAAATAATTAAAACAGAAAAATGTATAGCGAAAGATGGCGAGGAGAGCAGCAAAAAGATTGGTACCAAGATGATCTGGATGAATACAAACCACCAAGAAGAAAAGTGGAAATATTGGAGAAAAAATTGAATGACTATTGCTCAAATGTAACTTCATCTTGTGGAAGGTTAGTTGAATAGTTAAACTCAAATTAAACACCTTCTCTAAAGCGTTTATTATTCTATTCAATAAAACCAAGTTAATTTTCCAGTGACTCTGGAATTAAATATCCAAAAGCTATTCTACAGAAATATTCACCATCAAACGATATTGAAAGTTGGGAGATTGATGAGAGAGAATTATATGATGAAAAAATTAATGAACATTTAATTAAAAATGTAAATTTCAATGTAAATAACGATTGTTTGGAATGTTTAAAGCGTAAAATAAAATATGAAAAGAAGAAAAATAAAAAACAAAAGAAAAATAAAGAAGACATCGTAGAATTAGAAATATTAGCGGCAATGCTAAAGAGTACACTGAGATAAATTAATTGAAGTAATATAGACAACACTTCAGGTGAAAAACTGGGAAATAGTTATTAAAAAGAGAACATATCTAATGGCATTTTGTGGCGATTTTTGGATCCAGATCAACTTTAATTTTAAAGAGCTTGTAAAAGAATAAACAATTGTATTTAAATGATTCTTATGTAGATTAGACTTTGCGCATTCAAGAACCAATCTGTTCAAATCCTGCTTTCAAATAAAATACTAAAGTAAAAGTGTTGTTTATGGTTTTAATTTAATGGTCAAAATAAATATTATGCACTTTTTATACCAGTGATAGAATGAAGCCCATTTCAGTCTTCATTGCAATTATTTATAAGATGTTTTGCATTTTCGGATCCATCTTAAACTGCTGGATCTATCATTATAAGCATTTTCATATTGCTAAAATCAAAGAATGGGAATAATAATAACAATGAACATGTAAATTAAATATTATATTACGTATATTTGTGGAAGATTATACAATTTACCTCTAGATGAAATTTACTATAACAGTAATATTAATTAACGTTAACTACAAAAAACTTCTTTAACATTGTTGCTCTTAAATTTTCCTGGCATCAACAGTTTGTGTATTTGCCAGTCGCTCTCAATATGGGATAGTTTTCTGATAGGATCACAGCCCACATATGAGAAGGGTATATGTATTCTGTAAATTTCAAAACTTTATTTAGAATACCCTCTATTCGGAGGTTTCCATAGGGGACCGATACTAACCTTTAAAACAAAAAAATCCAATGCCAAGACCGGGAATCAAACCCTGCACTTCAAAATCTCATCTTTGTGGTCTTGTAACGAGGCATCCTTGTTTTTGTCATATCATTGGTAGTTTTTGCTTCATAGAAGGCAGACAGAAAATTAAGGACCTAATGCTCAGAAATTTAATGACAGCTCTGAAGTTCATAATTAGGTGTTTGAAGTTTATTATGTTACTGTATAAAAATGAAAATAAAACCTTTTTAACAAACTATCATTGTTACTGCGGACAAAAGGTAATAGAACAGTGAAATAGAGAAGAGGCGAACACATGGTAATCTATTAGTGACTCTAAAAAAAGAAAGAAAAGGTTATCAATCAGGTTCACTTTGAATATGGTGTACTTAATATTAAAAGAAATAATCTATTATCACACTTTACACGCTACAACAATAATATTATTGTGTGATTTTCCACAAGAAAGATAAGCAATCAAATAATAATAGATATATTGACATTCATTGAAGCGGTGAATGATGGACAACTTGTATTCTTATAACCTCTTACATTTCTTGTTCCTCCAGAGTTATAAATTTAAACAATATTGACAATACACGATTATCGCTAGTTCAAAGATATAGATTTCATTATAGACGATTTTCTATTTTTATTACATTTATAGAAACATTTTACGCAGATTTCACGAAGAAAGATAAATAATTGGAAGCTTTAAACGCGGTCAGATAACTTACTGGCTTCAAGAAGTACTTTCTCAAGTCATTATGTTCTTGAGGAGTGTCATAGCTGTTGCTAAAGAGAATATTGATTCCATTTTTGAACGTTAAGTGGCTGGCATTCAAAAAGAATTTATTATATTCCTCTTTCTATTAGTTTTAATTACGGAGTATAATTTTTGTGAAAATATTTACCTTAAAGTCGAAAGTTCATTCGATTTAGTGGCGATATTGGTCTCGTTAGTACTTTGATAGCTTTATTTCATTCGTCTAACTTTGATACTGGTCGCATTCATTTCCTAGTTGACGTAGCTAATTCCGCAGACTTAAATAAATGTTTTTCACGTTTACTACCAGACCGTAGCAAGTTTCTAGAAAGTCTATTCACTTGCGACGAAGCTTTATCGTAGAAGCAACAATGACTTCGGCGCGAAAGAACCTATTAATGGCAGCTGGAAATTCAACAGTCGTAGGTCATCATTCTTTCGGGAAAGCCTAGAAAGCAGAATCTTTTCGAAAATTCGCCATGATACCTGTCATGGAGGACAAGAAAAAAAGAAGAAAAAAAGGAGTTAGGAAAGTGCGTCAGAGGAAAGTCGATTGACAAAACTAAGCAAGTTTTTGAAAATGTTCCACGAAAGGCATGTTGGAGTGATAGATACCTGCAATGAGGCTTGAGATATAGAAGTTACACTTTGATGTCGAAAAGCATAGATCACATAGTTTCTTTGCTTCTTTAATTTACAGCAAAGTAAACAGTGAAAGATCCTTAAAAATTGCATAGTATCTTTTTTGATTGGATGTAATAAGCTTTCCATTATTAAAGGAAACAAAATCTTTTTGGAATATTTTAAAGTCACGTAGAAAGAAGATTTTTGTTCCAATCCTTCATTCATTTCCGAATGCAAGAACTACACGATCTTTCATTCTACTAAATTGCTTGGCAACCTTCTTTGATGCTTTTTAGCCCAGCCTAGATGATAATGTTCCTATAATTGAATAAAATGAAGCCATATTGAATCGTAAATCGAAAAGATCCTGCGCTCAAGACGGTAATTAAAGTGAATTTTCATTACCCTTCACTACTTCATATAACACTACACATTTCGCAGTGTTCAGTACAAGCGTAGTTGGACACCAACAAGTTCCAGAGATTACACGCTAAACTCCACAACTTTTGGCCGTTTCTGGTTACACCAACGATTACGGAAACTTCCAATTATGCCGAGCTTCCTGCAAACAAAGACAAAAATTTTAAAATTCTCTAACTTCGAGATTGAACATTGCGATAAAACGGCAATCAAAAATGTAGTTTTCTTTTTAAATTAATAACCTAAAAATAAGTTTAAATGCCACTAGCCAGTTATTTCCCACTACATAACATAACTCTTCAATATAGCCATAATGCTTATAATTTAAATTGAATAACATCAGCAAATTGAAAAGTAAATGAGTTGGGACTGTAGCTCTGAGCATCATATTTTTATTTATTCATTCATTTTCATTGATCTCAAAATTCCTTTCGCTAAAGATCTTGCTAAAACTTGTTTCTCAAAATTTCATTCCTCTACAGCAGCTCATCTTAACCCTCTAATTGAACACCTACCTTCTTCCACAATACTAGGTAATCCTCCAAGGAGATTGAAGAGAAGGTGGCCTCGCGATCTACTCTCATCACAGGAGCAGTATAGAAAGAACACGTTACTGGAATGACACCACTAGGTGCCTTCTCCGATCCATATTCATGTTATTGTTTTATCTTATGCCACGTTTGCTTGTTGCAGAAGTTGTAAATTTCAATTAAAGATTAAAAATAAAAGCCACAGAAAACCAGTTTTCTCTTTCTTTAAACTAATATTATGCCCAATGTTCAATGTTTGTGTACGGCTAAGTTCTGAAACAAATAAAAGATTATTTGTAACTGTAGGTTTATACTCGGAGTTAATAATAAAGTTAATACATTTACTTGATACAACATTTGTTGTAGTTGTAAATACGTCTAATAAAGTGAAAAAAAGAGTTAAAACTAGTAATTTATTTAAAGTGATTCTTTTATTTTAAATGATCTATCAATAAATTTTAAATTATGCTTTTAAAATTAAAGTTAGTGAACCTGAGAACCTATCTAACCTACCGGAACCCCCAGTAAAGCCAAGAAAAGGAAAAACGCACACACCACATTTTCCGATTTCCGCAGCTGTGTCCACTCCTCTACTCATTCTTCAAAGCGGATGTTCTAAAGATTACACCATTGTCATCGCTAAATTCGCTGAAGAAACAGCATCCCCTATCCTCGAACATAAATCCTCCAACAGTCAGCTGTCACATACAACAGCTGTAAAAGTGTACATGTGTACTCAACGTAACAATTTATTTTAAGAAATTATTTTTAATTTCTGTACTAAAAATGTGAGAAATTATGTTAGTTAAATTATGGATTTGCCGCAAATTGGGCATAATAATGAAATCGTTAGATGGTTGTCAAATTCTTTGGCTCCCCTCACGTTAGGTTCGGTACTATAGATCTGAGGGTATATAAATAAGGGTAACACTATCTGAAGAGAGGATTAGAAGTGTAAAGATGGTAGAGTGTTACGCTGTCCAAGAATGGTGAAAGTTAGCCGTCATAGTAAAGCACAGTGAGGTAGCAATGCCTCTAAGTGAGCTTTACTCTTCAGACTGACCAAGAGCCAAAACATTCAGATTCAAATTGATGTGTTTTTACCTGAAATAAGTCCTCTTACAATATTTCTTGAAATTATTCATTCGCAAAATAAGTACAATATGTATTAATTATTATTTTAAATTATATTCTTATTTGTTTTTAAATAAGTTTTTTTTAATCATTTCACCCTTCTCCAACAAACTTTGAAGAAGTCTCGTGCAATGTAGTGATTAATAATTGTTAATTAAATTCTTAATTAGCAACCAATGCTACTCCCAAATATTACATTGCGTAATTATATAGTCGTATTATGTAGTCGTAATAGTGTATTTAATTGAAAAATTCGAGATTAATGTCGGAAAAAAGATTTAGTGAAACATTCACATCATTTAGCATCACCCACAATGTACCGCGCAGTACAGGTCCTCATTGTTGCCCGCATCATTCTACCATTAATGGAGTAAAGAACTACTTCTTCAAAGTACACTTTCGGCTTCAAAGAAGGCCATGGGCAAATTAAGAGATAAGAGATTAAGAGAGTAGCTAACGGCTTTAGAGCAGGGTTCATTGTATACTTGATAAAAATACTTGCTTCAGATATTTGTTTAATATGTTTAGCTACTTTTAATCTTCATCTAAATGTATCCAGAAGTAACTGTGAGTAGGAGATGGAGGATGGCCAGCTACTCTGGTGGTTTTCTGTTCTCAAGGAAATCTGTGGCCACCACAGTCGATGAATAGCAATGGTGTTAAAGGCAAGCGACAGCAAAAATTAGATTTGAGCAAGTAGAAAGATATGTAATAATTTGGAGTCTGAAAACATATTGATGTTTAAATTTAAAGCTAACATTAGTCTAAGTACATAATTCTTCGCTAGCCGTCAATACAATATAGGCCACCATATTATAGACCATTGCATTACGACGGAGACCATATAACAATGATTAGGGGCATGTATTCAATGAAAGCGTACACACAATGTGAACATATTATTAAATGTGTGGGAATTATACAAGATGTTTTCAGAGGAATAGTTTAGTATAAAACTGAGTCATACAAGTGTTTCTAGAATATATCAACACATGCACACTTACAATCACATGGGTAATAATGTATCTATCAATACGTCACTACTTCTATTACTTCTTTTTTTTTTTTTTTTTTTCTTTTTTTAAACTACAGGATCACAGAAATGAATTAAACATAATTATAACTCCAATTGTCTGAAATATAGGGGGAAGCCGAACGATCAAGTAGGTGTTCACATTCACTTTTACACACACAAAACGAAAAGTGATAATAGATTTATAAGGAACGTAGGTAAATTATTATCAGTAGATGGTTACAATTACTGGACTGTATTAAAATAGCAGAGGGATTATTATCTTTTTTTTAAAAAAAGAGGGTAGACGTTGAGGAGGTTAAACGCTTTAATTTCCATCATTAAATTTCCAAACGATTATCTCTAAACGACTGAAAAGAAGCTATCTGTAAAACTTTACTTCAATTTGCTGAACAGAGACACGATTTCATTTGGTGTTTGTGTAGTCAGACGATTAGCCAATATTTGTTATTCCTCTAATTGGTGGAAGGTTTCTGCCAAACAAATTGGCATATTATTAAAGTTTTTAAAATTATCTTCGTTAATTCAATTTTGATTAGAATCAGGTTTTTAAATGATAAGAGCGACTCGTTTTTCTGCTCGCCGCTAGTTTTGTTTTTTTTTTGGTTATTTAATTTTTTTAAAAAAAATCTTTTATTGTAATTTACTACTGCAACAAGCAATTATGGTAAAAGAAAAGAAAATCATGAGTGGAAAAGGCACCCAGTGGTGCCACTCCAGTAACGTGTTTTGCTCTCACGATAAGAGTAGATCACGAGACCATCTTCTCTTCAATCTCCTTAGAGAATTACCTGGTAATGTGGAGGAAGATAGGTGTTCTATGAGAGGGTTAGGATGAGCTGCTGTAGAGGAATGAAATTTGAAGAAACGAGTGTTAGCAAGAACCTGTAATGAAAGGGATTTTGAGGTCATTATGGATAGTGAGGTTAGATACATAGAACGGAGCGTTTTCGAAGTATTTTTGACTGTAATGTCTGAAGGCGTAGTGAGTTGGAACGCTTAGTCGATCCCCATACTTCGATGCCATATGACCAAATAGGTCGCAGTAACATTAGATATAAGAATCTTTTGTTATGTAGGTTAAGTTTCGAACGTTTGTCAAGTAGTCTGGCGAGAAGTTTGAAGCGTTGGTTAGTTTCTTCATCTTTTCAGTCTAGTATGGGGATTCCATGTCAACCGTTTGCTTCTAGGTACAGTCCGAGGTAGCGTACTTTGTCCACAGTTGGTAAAGAGTTTGGTTCAAGATGATAGGAGGTAGGATTTTCCGTCTGAGAGTAAATACTATAAACTTTGACTTCGAAACGTTGGTTTTGATTCTCCCTTTGAAAGTTATTTAATTTAAATATTATTTTATTTAGATTATTCATCGAATCCAAGAATGGATGCGATTCCATAAAGTGTTGTAGTCGTACATTTTCGGGAATTGCTTGCTATATATGGATGGATTAACAATCAACTGTTTTACTTAAAACTCATAACAAATAATTATGAATGATTACCCCATTTATTCAGCTGGAGGCCGACCCAATTCTGGGCCTGCCTTCGGACTTTATGACTCCCAAATATAACTTCAACAAGCCGTTCAAAGTCTGTATTGGGGACCGGGAGGCTTGGAAAAGTGGACCCCCAGTTGTGGGAGATTCGATGTGGTACACAGATGGCTCCAAGATAGAGGAGGGCGTAGGAGCGGGAGTGTACGGGGCGAAACCGAAATGTAGGTTTTCGGTTAGCCTAGGAAAACTAGCTACAGTTTTTCAGGCTGAGCTAGCTGCAATTAGGTACTGTGCCACCGAGATTAAAGGGCGAGGAATTATTAACTCTAAGGTCGTAATTTTCTCGGATAGTCAGGCTGCTCTACGGGCAATTAGTTCCTACCAGGTCAACTCAAGGCTGGTTTGGGACTGTCTGTGTGCCCTGAAGGAAATTAGTGACCTGAATAAGGTCTTTCTAGTTTGGGTACCTGGTCATTCAGGACACAAGGGGAACGAAGTGGCAGATTTATTGGCCCGGGAAGGCTCTGCGGGACACTTCGTTGGCCCGGAGCCCTGCTTTGGGGTTTCGAAATGTGTTAAGTCGGCGGCCATCAATGTATGGGTGCAGAGTAGGGCTCAGGAGTGGTGGCTTGCCACCACTGGGCTGAGACAGGCGAAGGAATTCATCAGAGGCTATTCGCCGAGGCTGACCGCAGAATTAATCCGTCAAGGCCGTGGGGCTATAAGGATAATTGTAGGCCTATTAACGGGCCACTGCAGGCTCAGAAAACACATGTATCGCATGGGCTTGGCACAAGATAGCCTTTGTAGGTTCTGTCAGGAACAGGAGGAAACGGCATTGCACGTGTTGTGTCAGTGTGAGGGGCTCGTATGGCTAAGGATGTTACTTCTCGGGGAGAAAAAACCAAGGCCTGAGAACTTTACCCAGGAGCCACTCTCCAGAATTAAGAGTCTGATTAAACGGACGGGTCTGGAGGGTGAGCTCTAAAGCCGGGGAGCCACAATAGATCCATTTTTGAAAGAAATGAATACTGAGAGAAATCTAATAGAAACAGAGACTGCTACAGCCAATAGCATTGCTAAATGGAGCCTGCGTTTTGTGGCAAATGTACTGCATGAAAATTGTTCCAGCAAATCTCTGACCGCTAACGGGTTCCAGAGATAGGTTCATTCGCAAGGTGAAGTGGACAAGATCGTATGCACAGTACAAAACCCGATTTTACTAGTATACAACTCTCCAAAATTAGGCTGACTAAGTCAGGAACCTCGCTACTACAGCGTTGAATTGACTGTATTCTTGAGGATGAAGAATTTAAATGAACCTAAATTGCGATTCATATTACATTAAATAATTAAAACTCTTTTTTTAGGTTAAACTAACTCATACTTACCAAGTTTTCCTTCGATGTTTGCAATAAGTGATAAGAATAAGTTCAACCCTAGTTGTAAGATTGGGAACTGGCCTAAAATATTCGTTGTGACGAATCTGAAACACATTTTACTGGCCAAAAAAAGCTTGTAGTTCCAAAGATTTCCAATGGTTTTACGAAAAACAACGGTTTTCCCAACGGGTTATTTTAACCCAGTTGCCAACGGCAATGAGAGAAAAGTAGATCTACTCTAGTTATAACATTTAGTAACGGCCTAAGGAGTAATGGCCTAAGTTAATATCCTCAAAAACCCTTTTTTTCTGGTAATAAACTAAAACAATCTACTTTATTTCTATTTTAACCTTAAATACATCTTATATTGGTTTTTCTAGCAAAAACACGAAAGAAATAGATTTTACTAGGAGAAGTTCTAACTTTTGTTGGAATATTCACATATAGTTTATGATGATTTTTGTTTTTTTTCGACCGTTGTTGATAGATGATTTTTAACTATATCAAGAGTTGATTCAATGGAATCCCTTGAACAATTTTGACGTTCTTTTAACCCAGAAAGACTCATTACTAATGCATCATAATTTAATAAAATTATGTCATTTTGCCAGTTATAATATTGTGAGAGTACGCTATCAGACTGGCTGATAGATAATAATCAAAAACTATGCAACATTTCGTGATACCAAACTGTAAAGATAGCCATCTGTACATGTGTATCTATATTCTAAAATTACTTAAGGTTACATCTAATACATATTGATATTTTTTAATGTTAAAATTTGATTTAAAAGAAAACATGCGACAATGAAATTATCTATGGTTTAATATGATTATTGTAACGCCAAAATATGCAATTTGATTATTTATACTTCTGTTTCATAACTTACTCTAAAGAAGGGAATAATTTTGCCTAAATGTAGGTGAAAAATAAGTTTATTTGAAACAACAAGGCTGATATCTAACAAGAAATCGTGTTCGACCACATTATGTATTCAATCTACACTCATGACTTACCAAACTCAAAAAACTCTTAAAATCGGGATATTTTCAGGATACCTACTCTGACGACAGTCAGCAATGGTGCAAAATAATGTCTATAAAAATAGTTTTGTTTTACAGACAGTGAACATTCACCTCATGCAAAATTGCAGTCGACTTCAACCAAAAACCTCTCTTAAAGTAAACTATTGAATACTAATTCGGATTTCATTTTGATTGTCAAATAACTTGAGAATGTCACAGTTTATGACAATACTGGATGGAAAACTCTACAATAAGACAAGTCCTACAATAAGACTGAGGATACATTAGAGAATACTTCGACCAAAGTACGGCAGCAAAGTATGGGGTTCTAACAAACCTTCAAACCTCAGCAGAATATTAAGGTTTCAAACAAAATTCAATGTTGCGAATCTCCAGTATTCGTGACAAACATAATCAAAACCAAATAAAAATGAATAGAACTTTTTTGCCAAAATATATTTTCAATATTTACAGTTTTACAATAGAAGCCTCAATAATTAAGTATTAACTATCTTCTGCAACTTTATCAATTATCAGGGTAACTGTAAAAGGTTACTGTAACCATTAAGGAACAAAAATTGGACAAAAAAACTCTAATGAATCTAAAGATTTACTTTAGCGGTAAGCATTTTTCTGACCTTCCGATGTGCTCAGAGAACAGGCTAAGTTTTGTCATTAGTTATCGGAGCTAATAGACCCCTGTGTTTGTGCACAACGGGTAAATACTTTGGCACGTAGACGTGAACAACTTTTCTATTAAGAGGAACGTAACTTTCAAGTTCATCTGGCCAGAGTAATGTAGCACTTCTATGCGCGTAAAAGGTGTCGAAATGCTAGACGTAGAAAGAAACATATCTTGCATATGTTGAAGACTAGCAATGTTAGTGCCTTCTAAAAGGACAAGCATATAGAAGCATCGATTTCAAGACCATATTATTAATCAACAGTTTGTTAATTGGCAACCATTTGGAATTCCTACAAAATGCAGAAAGTTCTATGATATACTGGCACAAAAATATTGTCTCAAAACTTTGGTACACCTTGACTGCTATGGAACTCTATACGAAGACTGAAAAGGAAGTAGTCAAGGGGACATTGGGGGACTGAGCGTAACTTTGGGGGTCTGAATTATACCAGATTATACAAGTGTGGCTTCGCTTTAGTTACGCTGATCAAGCGATCAGGATTCATTAGGGCTGAATGCAAATTATTGTAACTGAATAGATATAGATATTCAATAAGAACCAATTAAATTCGGCGTTATAAGAAAGTAAATAAGTTAGATCTTGGTGAGATAAAGTTGAAGATTTCAGTCTTCATTTATCTTAAATATTGTTGCAGAAAAATGGCCGCGATTTCATTAATTTGAAAATAATTAAAAGTAGAATTTTCGACAGAGTGGTGACCTGAACTATCTGTTATCAGAATGATACAGCGCTCATAGGAGTGGGAATGCCAAAGTAAAACACAATGGGTTGGTTAGGTGGCAATCTAGTGGGCGAGGCATCTATTCTTTAGACGATTTCTGGTTGGCTAAAGCCGGCACTAGGTTTTTTTTCTTTTTTTTATTATTATTATTAAAGAAGCCAAAAGAATCCGAGTAGTAGGGATAGAAGTAGATCAAGATTAGAGTTTTTTATTTTTTTTTGTCTTTTTTTTTTTTATTTTATTTCATTCTCCACGTTCTCCCTCTTCTTAGTTCAGTTCTTTAACTCCCAAAGTGTTCAATCGCATTTCTTATTATCGGTTTATATTTAGGAAGATTTGCTCATCAGATGCGTTTACTTTACTTAGAAAACACGAGAAAAAAACAAAAAAAACTAGCTAATTCAGGGGGAGATTTTAACGGCTGAACAGGTCACTTTATTCTATCGTAAGATGTGCGTAAATACAGATATGTTTTCAGCGTTGAATCTTTTACGAAGTTATAATCAATATATTGGTCCATTCCAAGGTGATTATTAAGAAAACTTAATATTGCACACAGAGGTTTTATTAAAAGCACGAAGCACGCTCAAAAGTTATATTTGCAATAGCTTGTGCACAGATTAAAAAGCTATCAAAAGATCCTTTTTATACACTTTGATTATTTATCTTATAATTTTTTTTTTTTTATTGACAAATTGTAAATATTAACATCAGCGATAATATCCTGTACTGCGGACATTATAACATTTTCCAAACTTATAATTACCAATTATCATCTCAAAACTACCAAAAATGCATAACAAAAATGTTTAAAAATGCTGATCATGCAATAAAACATATTAAGAAAGTATTGTTGACTCGAAAACAATGATTATTGTATACACTTATCTTGATGGTTTGATTACCAGTGTAACTTTTTAGTCAAATACTATCTTGATCGTTTGGCAATCAAAAGTATTTTTCGAGCAAGAATTTTTTTTTCAAACCAGAGAATGGATGTTATTGGACCAAAATGTTTCTCTTTTGTTAAAGGACAAATAAAGAAATATAATATCGGGCTAGTAAAACCGTAATAGTAAATCGTATTCTAGTAAAACTGTCCAAGATTTCCCATTTTTTCAGTTTTTCTGAACATCTACATCCAAAAATAGCCGACCTAATATGTATGATCTACCCTTGGCATGAAAATCGAATTCTGGAAGTAAATAATAAGAAATTTCTAGTAAAACTGGCCAAGATTTCCCATTTTTTCTGAACATCTAGATCCAAAAATAGCCGTCCTAATATGTATGATCTACCCTTGGCATGAAAATCGAATTCTGGAAGTAAATAATAAGAAATTTCTAGTGAAACTGGCCCAGATTTCCCATTTTTTCAGTTTTTCTGAACATCTACATCCAAAAATAGCCGACCTAATATGTATAATCTACCCTTGGCATGAAAATCGAATTCTGGAAGTAAATAATAAGAAATTTCTAGTGAAACTGGTCCAGATTTCCCATTTTTTCAGTTTTTCTGAACATCTACATTCAAAAATAGCCGACCTAATATGTATGATCTACCCTTGGCATGAAAATCGAATTCTGGAAGTAAATAATAAGAAATTTCTAGTGAAACTGGTCCAGATTTCCCATTTTTTCAGTTTTTCTGAACATCTACATTCAAAAATAGCCGACCTAATATGTATGATCTACCCTTGGCATGAAAATCGAATTCTGGAAGTAAATAATAAGAAATTTCTAGTGAAACTGGTCCAGATTTCCCATTTTTTCAGTTTTTCTGAACATCTACATCCAAAAATAGCCGACCTAATTTGTATGATCTACCCTTGGCATGAAAATCGAATTCTGGAAGTAAATAATAAGAAATTTCTAGTGAAACTGGCCAGGATTTCCCATTTTTTCAGTTTTTCTGAACATCTACATCCAAAAATAGCCGACCCGATGAAAATCTAACTCAAGAAGTTAAAAAATAAGGAATTTCTAGTAAAACTGGCCAGGATTTCTCATTTTTTCTGTTTTTTCTAAGTTCTGACGCTCATTTGATCATGTTGTATCTCTAATCAGCCAGAACCGAATATTCTCTATTTTGATTGAAAAATTGACCCTTATTAGCTAATCAAGGAAAAGAACACATCGTCAAGTGTAACGCAAGACGGAAACACAAGTGAAGTCAAAATCTCTACTCCAAACTGATGCAAGTCCGAAAGCGGCCACGAAAACAATTAAACATTAAAGATAACAAGAATTTTCTTTTAAGGGCGGAAAAAAGAAAGGCACGAAAGTAATCTTTAAAGAAAATTATACCAACGGAAAATATATCGAATATTGGGAATAACTTAAAATAAAACTAATCTGAATTTGGGACCAAACGTTTTTTCAACTTATGACTCAATGTTAATAATTTTTGATGCTTTTTAACTGGAAATTAAAATGAATATATTATTTATTCATAGCCATGGGTCAATCCCTTGTTACAATTGTAAATTATAAGCAAGTAAAATAAATAAATAAATAAATAATAATATATGAATACAAATATTTTTATTGGCAACAAGAATGAACGAAATACCCGTAATTCCCTTCCCGTTAAATTTAATAAACTTTTTAAACCAGAAAAAAGTTTAAATAGCAGCGAAATATTATAATGAAGTAGGGTCCGAACTTGTCCATGTGCAAATAAAATCATACTTGTAACTTAGATTAAAAATTAAAAAAAACGTAAAAAAAAATAAAATAAAATTTAAGTTACAAAGTATGCTCCTAAAAAAGAAATGGAGACCTGGTCAATTTAAGACATTGCCAGGGATCCATTTGAATAAAAAATTCTTTCCCCTCTAAATTTCTGATTTGGTTTAACTAATCGATAACTTTAAAGAAATTTCCTTTCAAAACTAATCGATCTCTCTCTTTCTTTCTTCTATTTCTTGTTGAAAAAAACTAGCACATCGGGCTTTAATTAAAATATTAATAAATTTGACCCAAAAATTTTGAATTTTTTAAATTTAATTATCTTGAATTATTTATTAATTTTTTTATTAATTTCTTTTTCTTGGCATTTATCTATTCATTAAGGAGATCTTACGCAAATATTCTTAGCAAACTGTTTGTGCAGATATGGGCGAGAATTCTGAGATAATAGACCACTTGGATAGAATTTCTATCAGAGGTATTTTGAGTTTAGTTCAATTTCATTCGCCAGTTCTGTTTGGGTAGCCTCCTGCAAATGAATCTTTTGGGAACAAGAAAAACTAAGATACTACACTTTAGTTAGGGAACATTATAATCAGATGGGTTTTGTAGCAAGAAGAAGACAATCTGGAACATGAAATAAAATGATTTATTTAATAAAATCGATAATTGCAAGTTTTAGTAATTTTCTTTAAAGGTAACAATTATGAAAATTAGTTTAGTGGAACATTAATATCATTTTCATTTGATATGCCTATTTGCAAGCTGCTTCTGTTTGGCATTTAATAAAATTCAATACCCTGGAGGTACACAACACTAAGTCCATCTTTTCAAAATTTATTATTTTAATCATTCTAATACATTATTTCTTTTTTTATTACCCAACCATCACTTATGGTGCATCTATGTTACTTATTATCCACCAAGATTTTATGCAAAATAACTCCCGTGGGCTTATAAGAAAAAACTCTTTCATTTGCTCTCTTGTAAAAAATTTAAAATTGAACATAGTGTTGAGGTACCTCCAAGGTACTGTTTTGTAAATGCACTAAAATCTACGCTCCACTAAATAAGTTGAACGAAAATCTTTTGTACTACTTTTGTAAAACAGTTTGTAAAACTTTTGTACTAAAGTCATTCTGATCCGGAAGCTGGCAGTGTACTAGAAAAAGCTGCTAGCGCCAATATCCACACAGATGTTGATGCGCCTTAAATAATAAATAAATAAAAGTGACTATAATCAAAACGCCGTGACTGGGAATCGAAACCCGTACCGCAATACATACTAGCTTTGAGCGCCAGTTAGGGTTTGACTCTAGTTCCTACATTATTTTATTGTGTAATTTTTTATTATTACACAATAAAATACATTAAAATAAAACAAAATTCTAATTAAATAAACAATAAAATAATTGTTTGTATTGCTTGTGCAAGAATATTTGCAACTGCTTCACTTTGTTGAAGTTAATAATAAAAATCTGATAATAATCTTTTGTTTAAGTTGAGTCCGAAATAGCGGACTCGCGAAATAAGTTGGAAAATTTAGTCCGGGAAAGATTTTTCTCTTTTAAGGCGAAAATTATCTATTTGAATTTCTTTTGGTTGATCTTAAATCTCCGGCGTTAGTGTTGGAGTTGTCGAGAAACCAAGATCAAATTATCGAACTCTGTGAATTGATACATTTTTAAGAAATGAATGGTAACTTACACTTTCTTAAATTATGGAAAATGCAGGAGCAAAATGGTTCTTTGAAGTCGTTCTGGCTGGTTCCATTCCAAACCTCTTCCTCACATAGTATTTAACTAATAATATGTTAAAATCAACATCAGTTACCTTCTTCTTCTTCTTCTTCTTCTCGGATCAACTCGATTAGCCCTAACAACATTTTCGAGAACTACATTGAAGAGTAAAGGGTACATTGGGTACCTTTGCCTCCTTTGTTAAGGGAAAGTTTTCGATACATTGTTGGCCCTACGCCAAACCCTATAACATAGGACTCAAGATTTAAAAGGTTTTCTCCCTTGCCAACCAAGCAGTCTCCAAGAGATGGTAGCCCTTGTGTGGGTGTTATGGGTGTCTTTGAGTTTGTGACCGTCATGAGTGCTAGTATACGTATGAGTTTTTGTAAGCCCGTTGTGTCAACGCATGGTGCTTTGTGCTAAGAACCCGTGAGATTACTACACCCGGGAAGCTGCATGCATCAGTAATGCAATCTTCTTGCTGTGTTCTTTGGTGACAATAAGATCGTACTTATTAGTGGTTTTAGGACAAGTTAACAATAAAATCTTATTAATTTTGTAAAAAAAAAGGTTCAGCCAGATTGACATCAGATGCTATTAATGAGGAGATCTGTTTTTTTAACAGTTTAAGATTGATCTAAAAATAGGAAAATAAATTAAATTATTCTTTTAGCATTCCCGCAAACTTCTGCAAATGGTTCTTGACAACTAATCTTCAAGCTAATGAAGCACTCTCGGTACAACATAGTCTTCAACTTCTGAAGTTCAGTAGGAGCTTAAAGTAACTGGACGTATCACATTTGAGATTGGAACAGAAATATACTTTCTTTAGAAAGCCTTAAGACTCACTTCTACCAGAGTTGATGAAGGAAGTCAGGCTGCGACAATGAAACGACTTCTGACCTTATCCTCTTGATCATGTATTTAGTTAGCTAACATGTTTTTTTTTTTTAATTTCCGCTTTTACAGAAGGAGAAATGGTAAGACCGAATGATCTTAATGGAGGAGAAAGTCTGGTACCACCTCTGATGGCCCCACCTTTGTTTCTGCCGCCTCCACCATATCCATATTCTGCCCCAATGCTGCCGTTACCACAAAATGAGCTCAAAACAGGTAAAAATTATATTAATGATGTTGTAAGCTCAATAAATTAGTCTGAAGTCTTATATAAATAATTTTGGTAATCTCTGCCTTATTTCGTTCTTTGTTTTTGTTTTTAATCCTCAACTTTTGGACAGTGCTCGTTTTCTAAATAACCCAAAAAGTTTTGGCTACAAAAAAAAAAAGCTTCTATGAAGCAGTCTACTTTTGTTAAAATGTGGACTTAACAGAATATTAGCTTTCGTGGAACGTTCAGAAAAACTTTTCTTATAATTAGTTTGGCAAATCCTTGTACCATTGTACCACACTTTATCAAGATAATCTTCCCTAAACGGATTCAGCAATTTTGTAGAAAAATTTGGAATTTCGAGTGAAAAAAAAAACAAACCTAAGCAGAAAAGTTGAGTTTTTCTCATGTTAGATGTAACCTCAGATTTAGTATTTCAAAGGTGATCTCTGAGTTTGGATCTGTGAGTTATCTACAAGAGCTGTAAAAGTTTAGGTATTGCAAAGAACTAGCCAAAAATAAGAAAACGCAATGAGCAAAATATTTTTGTACTTTCTGTTTATTCGATTAATTATAGTTAACTCATCAAGGATTGGGGCTATTCCGAACTAGGGGACTAATTGCATTTCTCTATGGAGAATGAAGAAAATTTCCTCATCTGAATTAGTGTAGGCCTCTAAGCCTTTGATAAGAGAATTTCAGCGTTCAATTCCCGTGAGGGCCCAAACTTGCTGCACCCCAAAAAGCGCATTCACCAGTTGGTGAAGTTGCAAGCCCTGTATCTGAGTTTTTATGGATGATAGTATTTGTTTAGTTCTAGCAGTTAGGCTGGGCCACCCAAAGAGACGTTCTAGATCTCAGTCATTTACTATTTCAATAGATAGTGCAAGTTAAATTTCCAATAATCGATAAAATTTGTTGGAAATACTAAATGAAAAAGTTGTTCACAGCATTTTTTATTCATAACATTAATGCATTAATGTTGGTAGAAGTTTTAATGATAATGTTCTGCGCCATTATATTGCTTAAGGTTATAATAATTTATATGACGTGAATAGTTATAGCTAAATGGTGAGCATGGGCCGCAGGAGTGGTGGTTAGGAAGGCTAATTTCAGAGCCTTTAACTGGAAAAGATGATGCCACTCCCTGGGGTGATGATAAAGAGGAGAAGTGTGGGAAAAACTTAGTATGGTGCTCACGAAATTATAGTTAATTGTGGCCAATTGGTAACATTCAGTGGTTTACAAGCGAGGGTCGCGCGAACATATACCACACGGTTATACAGTATCACAGGTAATACTATATTCGTGGTAGTGCTAGAGCTCAAAAGATAATTCTAGATAATTTGCTCATTGTAAATAACTCAATTCCACATTTCTAATTTATAATACCAATTAAAACTTTCCTAAATATACCGCCGTCAGCTAAGGCATGCGAATAGGCAGAGTTTAATGATTTAACTATGAATAAAACAGTCTCTAAAACGGAATTAATGACAATTAAAACGTGGACAAAAGATATTAAAAGTCTTTCTTTTTTCTTTGTTATTTTACAAAAAAAAAAAAAAAATTGATTCTAATTAATCCAGAATTATAAAAATTTATGTAAAAGCATTGTTTGTTAACGTTCAATTCAATTAAAGAATTTTTAAAATGTTTTCAACCTGACTAAAATCATTAAATGCCGCGTTGTCAGTCGTAATAACAACTTTTTATTGCGGCCTAATTTAAATTAATTTTGTAATTAAACTGCGCTATATATATATTAAAAATATAATTGCTCCTTTTGGGACTTTTAATCGAGCAACAAGTTTTTTTCTTAATATTGGTTTTACGAAAAACATTGTATTTCTTTCAGTTATTTTTCTTTTCTCTGTAATGGTTAGAATAAATTTGTTCCTTTCATTTGTAAATCATTATCGCCTTGAGCCTTTTTTAAAGCACAGCTGGTTACCGGAGAGTTCTATCCTTACAGACTACTCTATTTATACCCATGTTTGGCAGCAGGGTTTAAACCTGGAAACCTTGCTAAAACCCCAGGGTCTAAAAGTGAACAGCTACTCTGAGTTGTTCCTATTATTTTATTTATTTCTTCTCTAATTGTTCATTAAAGACACACCTTTGTTTTATTTCCTTTATTGCATTATTTGAAGAATTTGTTTGAGATCTAAATCTTAAATTTTTCAAAATCAAAAAATGTAATCATTATTCACAAGTGCCACAATCCACAAACGCTAACTTACACCTTTCTTGCAGCTTTAAGAACTGTTGGCTCCTCTAGGAGACCTAGAAGTGAAAAGAAACCGATACCAGATGAACAGAAAGATGAAAGATACTATGAAAGAAGAAAAAGGAACAATCAAGCTGCAAAAAAGTCTAGAGATGCTAGACGAATGAGGGAAGATCAGGTAAAGATATTCCCACCATTTTTTTCTCCAAAGCTTTGTGCATTTATTTGAATTTCTTTTGTTATTGCTAAAAATTATTATCATTATTTTTCCCCCAGATAGCACTAAGAGCAAGCGTATTAGAACATGAAAACGCCGTATTAAGAGCACAAGTATTAACTTTACGAGAAGAAGCACAATCATTAAGGCAATTATTATTACATCAGAAGAAATCACCAGATACAAATCTAGAGATGTGCTCCTTATAGCAATCAGTATACCCTGCTGGACAGTGCCCAGTTCCACAGTGTCCAGTTCCGCAGTGCCTTGTCTGTACTAGCAGAATAACATCAGTCGGTGGTGATAATTTAGAGCCATAATTTTGGTGGACAAATATATACTTTTGTTTCCCAGTTATACTTTGATCTGAAATCATTGATAAATTAGACATTGCGTAATCTAAGCATTATGTTTTCTGCTTAGAAAGTGAGCGAAACTGTAAATTTGGACATTGGAATGATTAGAATTGTTTTATTATATATAAAATCTCACTGAATGAACTAGTTATTTATGTAAAGAATTAAAGAATCTTTAATGCTCTTAAAATTTTGCATCAAAATTTGTAGATACTAGTAAACTTACAGCATTCGTAAGCATGCTTACATAATTTTGATAACAATGCAGTTATTAGTAGTTTAACTGTGAATGGAAATCGCTCACAAAACGCTGTAAGCTCCGTTATGGATGAGTTTTATTTTTAATTGCTTAGAAAATCTTGCCAAAATTTCCTAAGTGTTACAACCAGATACTACGGAATATATGGCTCAGATCCATTCGCAGGAGCTGGCAAAAAGTTTGTAAAAATATTTTTGTTTTTAGTGATAATAAAATTGAATTATTAACATAAGATAGAATAATGCCTTGTAGATAAGATTAAATTCCTTTTTTTTGGGGCTAGACTTAGTCTCTAGCGTATCCTTGAAGTGGGTAAAGGCGTGTTTTAGCGACCTAGACGGTAAATATGTTAAAATAATGGAACCGACAAAAGAGCTAAAATGAACAAAGCGCAAGGCGATCTAAAATTATTTCACGTGTAGAGCAGAGTACAACTATTATTTCGGACAATAACCTGCGTTAATTACACTTTTACAAACTATTTTTGTTTTTGTGGTTCCAACAAATTACTATTATGAACTATTGGGAATCTCTCTTAACTTCATTAATCCAAAAAGGATATTGTTTGCAAAGATGTTAGTACCTTTTTCTGATATTGTATTAGATGTTAGTACCTTTTCTTAAATTCGGGATAGTACCCAGTCCTCCCATCATGCTACCTCCAATCTAAAATGTAATCAGTTTCCAAAACAAAACAAAAAATAATAATAATTAGAAATAGATAACCAAACTTACGCTGCTATAAACATAATAATTGCTTGCGATATATCAAGTGAGATGATACAGAATCGCGTTGGCTACCGTATAAAATAATCTACATTTTAATTTTTGCAAATTTATTTTCTAAAAGGCACATGAAGTACGATTGTGGGTCATTTTTCTTGTGTTAAAACTTCAAACAAAAAAAGTTTTTTATTTTATAAGAATCCTATAAAATAGTTGAACTATTTCGATGTGAAAAGAATCTCACAACTTTTATAGATCCTGGTACAAATTTATTTTAAAGGTGAAACTGACGAGGTCACCAGATGATTTCTTTCAGCAGAGGTTTTTACTGAAATTAAAATTAAATCTAATTAAAAACCAAATTGATCAATTAACTCTAAAGTAAATTATTGATCAAGCTTAAGCATTGTGGACCGATGACGACTTAATAATATTGTGGGTACTTACTTTTTAAAACTAAAAGTCTAAGTTGTATCAATTCATCTACAAAATTAGTTTTAATTATTAAAGGATCACTTATATTTAATCCACTCAATTGATAAAGAGTTTCTTTAATCTCGTAACAGGTCAGAAAATAAATAATCAAAATTTGTGATAATTTGTGACAGTATATTAAAGTATCTTTCATTTTTACATTATTATTGCAATTATTTATCAATTAATACACAAACAAAACAGAACAAAACAGTATAAGTATATACGTTTCCTGTTCTAGTTCTTTTATTTTTTGTTCCGGTGCTGCAAGTATTTTATAAAAGAATTAAAATAAAAAATTGTACATTCACGATCAATTTCTAAGCATTTACAACACATTTTATCTTAAATTCTGTACAGAAATGTTTGTAAATATAAATTTATAAAAGTTCCTTTATAATAAAAGAGTAAATTTTAATAAACTGTATTTATAGTTGATCTTAAATAAAAAAAGATATAAAAATTAATATGCTTATCAGTTTAATATCATGCTTTCTTCCAAAAGCAAAGTGACTTCAATGATTTTGTAGTTACAATTTTAGGAAACTTTTTGCATAAATTATGAAATATTTAAAGAAAACGTATCCAAGGGACTTTTCTGGCTGTCGTAGAAAACTAAATTCTACGCTACAGAAAACCACTAAATTCCTACAGCGCTAAGGGCATGACTAGCAGCAATCCGTTACTCATTCCTTTGGATAAATTGAATTAGAGTTCTTCAAGGATAAAGTGCCCATTTTTCTCTATAAGAAAACCAATACCCTAAAAAAAATCTCACTATATTAAACCCCTCCCACCCCAAACAAGAACTCATCAAAGAGACGATTTCTGGCATCTTAGAAGTCCTAGAAAAAAGAAAAACTAGACCCCCTAACATAGGGCCACTTCCTGAAACCCTAATTCATGCAGACTAAGCCCAAACATGAGATCACCTTATTATAAACACTATTTGCAGCTTCCTCAAAAGGTCTTTTAGGCCTATTCGTAAGTAAAGATACCGTAAAACTGCCAACGCTTGGACATTTATCCTCTTAGGAAGTAGAAGTTACGTGAATTTTCTATCTCGACTCCTTCTGGCCAAACATGCGTAAACATTTATCTCAAATGAACCATAAGATTCAAAGAATCACCAATAAAACAACTATGGTTAGATTTTTTTTTAACTTTGCTTATTTCCACACTTTTTGACAAGAAGGGAAATGTTCTATCTGGGGAACGAATGGTACAACTTCATCACTAGATATGGTCGCCTTAATATTGTTTAAACACATTGTGAAACAGCTATTCGCAGGAAACATTTAATTTAATTTCAAATTATTAACAAATTTATCAAAATTCTTAACCTGACAATTAGTTGCATTGAAGAAATAATTAAAACTAAATTGTTTCAAATTGCAAACAAGTACAAATTTTATTAGTGCCGTACACATAATTTATTCTGCGTAAAAGAATCCAATATTCTCTCTATTTGGATGTATTATTTATTTACTTCACATAGATAACACATTTAATTTTTTTTTTTTCTTGCAGTATGCGCTTAATATAAAATTGGACATTTTTTAAATTTTAATTTCTCATTTTACAATTACAAAGATTGCAATTGAAAAACAAATTTCACTTTGCTAATCTATAAATATAACTTATACAATTTTATTTATATATAGTTGCAATAAAAATAGATATTGTATTCAATTTCAGTCTATTTAATAAAATCTAATGCAATTTACTCAAATAGCGTATAGTTGCGGATATTTAATGCATGTGTATTATTTTACTTCTTTAACATTTTTACAGAAAATTGTGCCCCAAAATTTTTAAATTTTTGTAAAGTTATAAAGTAGAGAAAATATAAAAGACAAATTTACAGAAGCAGACCTGCTGTGATGGTTTCAAATTTTCTTTTTGTTTTCTGAAAAAAACATTGAAAATACCATTTCCTTCTTTGGTAAAACAAAGAAGGAAAACCTCGGCACTAAGACAGGGAATAAAAGAAAGAATAATTACAAAGCACACTCACCGGGCCAAACTTTATAATCTGGGTCGCAGAAAAAGGTTTATTTTTTCCCCTCCGAACACGATTGTGCACCAGGCTAATTGGATTAATGGCATAGCATTGGGTCTACGGAAATGTAAACAAAGAAGTAAAAGACTTACCTCGAAGCCATATATCTAGGCCCTGGTACTTAAGAGACTAGATGTTGGTACTAGAAAACACATTGAGTCTTGTGTTTGAATTTACAATATTCCTTTAGGGCTTTATGTGTGGGAGGGCACGGGATACCAAGGAGATTACACCCAACCGCCGATTCACTCTCTTCCTGGAACTTCTCTGGTGAGAGCTTGGTACTTTTAGAAAACTATGCTTTAAAAAAAATGATTTCTTCATCAGACATAGTCGTCTCAGAGGGCACCTGGTCTAAGACGCTTAGTCTAAAACGTGACGGCACTTACGTATTTTGAACAGAGATTGGAGAGAATGATGTAGGGCTTTGCCTAGAACTATTAAGTGGGCACAATAGTCAAGGACACAGTTCATTATTATATCCTGGAGGAACCTATTTTAGCTCAGACTTACGGATTTTTAGATTTTTTTTCCTGAAATATAGCTGTACATAAAGTACTGAAGAAGGGCTTCTAATAAGGATAATAATCTCTCTCACTTTTAACTTCCATTGGGGGAACTGGATGCGGGTACCTCAAAAGGAACCTGGTCTCAAAAAAGGAATGGTTGTAACCAAAGACCATATATGTCTTGATAACTATAAGAAGATGATACAAAAGAGTTTGAGTTACCAAATGGATGATATAGATACAACATGATTAGAAAAACTTCTCGAATGCGTAAGTTATGGTGAAGAAGCAATGATTGGAAATTCTGCAAACTGTGAGATGAACTGAGGTTATTCGCGCCAGGAATTAGTG
This sequence comes from Rhodnius prolixus, assembly GCF_049639745.1. Taxonomy (NCBI): domain Eukaryota; kingdom Metazoa; phylum Arthropoda; class Insecta; order Hemiptera; family Reduviidae; genus Rhodnius; species Rhodnius prolixus. Next base: position 9,596,702 of record NW_027411634.1, on the reverse strand, counting down.
CACTTGCCAACCTTCAGACAGTGTTCTTCCTTTACAGACAAAGTTGCTTCAAGGAATAGAGCAAATCTATGGTCTAGCAGCAGCTGGATTCAAACCTGGAATCTCCTTGCTGGAATCCAGTACGGATTAATCACAGAGCCTAAGTCGCTTAATATTTTCCAAATAATTTCACTAGCAGAGGTTTTCTTCCTTTATTGCAATTATTTATTATAATAAATGAAAACCCCTTTTAAGCTAAAAAAAAAAGTTTCAATCGCGCAAGTCTCTACCGCTGTAAATGTTTACTTTTAAAATAACTTTTCTTTCTTACAACAAAGAGAAAACAATGCAATAAATTACATTAAAAAAAAATGACCGTTTTCTATTAATGTTATTATAAAATTGTGATTATTATATAGGTCTTTATTTTCAGTGACAATTTAAGTTCCACACAAATGGACGGATCATATTGAAAACAAATTAATTTTTATTGAAGACTACTACCTAATAAATTTTGTCTTTTATCAAAAAACCATTTCTTAAAAAAAAATTGTCTAGTTAAATTAGTTTATCCAGCTATGTACAAGAAACAACCTGTTGGTAATTGCATATTTCTACCAATTTACTTAATATTCCATTCGTTCATAAGTCAAATAATTTCGCTTTATACACTTTTTTTTATTTATTACAAATATCAGACTTCATTTCTTAAATTCTAAACAGCTGGATAATATTAATCAATATTCCACTTCTTCATATAAATATTTCATTTTAAATACTACGTTATTTATTAATAAATTGTATTCATATAATTTTACTTAAGGTAATACAAAATATTAAATAAAATGACTAGCTCAAATCTGAATAGAAAGAAAAATGTGATACATTTGTGTTTTGCTCACCGTCCAAGTACCGAGATATTATGGACGGAGACAATTATAACGCTGGAAATCATTAATTTATATGTACAGACAAATCCAAGGCTTAGACTGGGGCATCAGAGCCCCGGCTTCACAAAATAGTAACTCAATAGTGTTTCTCTAACACTATCTTAAGTTTTTTTAAATTTAGAGAACAAAAATAATCTGTTCTTAACATTTTTTTAATAGTGTTTTAATACTTTTTAATTAAAGAATAATAACTTTCATTATATCGATAATAATTTTTGCTTAAAAATTAGAAGAAATTTTTGAAAAATAGATGCGATATTAAATGGGAATTTATGCTTCATTCTTATCACTATTTATGTTGGAATAATATCGGCCAGCTGTTCTTTCGTCATTTGTGCTAATAATGCCCAATGTTTCATATTTTCTATTGCACCATCAGTCATTGTACTCAGCTTTGGATTCATCTGGCCCAACGACTGGAAAAAAGAAACGTGAAAAAAATAAGAATAAATATTACAAATGCGAACTTCATGATAATAAATTTAGGCAAAGAATTTGATAATTATAATCCACAGCCAATAGATGACAATTATTCAAAACAGTGAAATATCTTTCACTTGTGTCCTACTTTGAATTGAAAACAGAACTGAACATTGTGAACTATACACTTTGGGCATCATACCCTAAAAACACTAATTTGAGCAATGTTATTCCCGCAATAGACTTAAAAGAACAGCACTTAAAAACGCTACCGACCACTAAATAGAATCTTAGACGATAGATCTAAAAACTGTCTCTAGACAACAAAAGACTTTCTATTTTGAAACCCATCTGGCCGTGGTGAAGTAGAGCTATGGGGTTCAACCAAACGCTCCAATCTCCAAAGGATTCAATCTCTTCAATCTAAAATACTTCGAACTATAGTGAACATTTAATGTCTCCCGAATTTTATTCCATCACATCAAGCCGCAACCATTATTCATTGCCTTCACTTCATGCTACATGGGATCTCTTATGTAGTGCATTTAAAAGTGCTCTCAAACAAGTGGTACCTTAATGATAGGATGTTGCCAAGTATTTTAGAATGAAAATTCGATACAAATTACTCAAAAGAAATTAATTTCTTCTCCAAATTCACTTAATATTCAGATGTATTGGCTGATTTATAAATGTTTGCATTAACAATTATTAATTACTCTAGTAGACAGGCTCATTAGTCATGATAGATGTAGTTTAATGCAAATAAGAAGTGATCTATTTATTTCAACAATTGTTTTGTAAATTGGACTTTGTCTACTGTTTTAGTTTTTAAAAACAGAACACCCACAATGCCTCAAAATGTAATTTCTCCCTGAACATTCATATTATTCAACAATTAATAGTGATTTGCGAATATAAACAAACCTGATATAAAGGTAAACAAATTTCAGAAATCCATTTTAGCTGCAATTGTGGCAATTCATGGGCTCTTTCACGATCCATCAATGGAGTTGGCTGTAATTTCAATTCACGTTCTTTATCACCCTGTGATAGAAATTCAGCGGCAATCAACGAAGCTACCGACTGTTGTACAGGCCAAGGTTTACAAGAAGCTGCTAAATCTGATGCTGTCATCAACATTGATCTTAACAGTTCTCGGTGTTCTTCTAAACCCCATGAGTATTCACGACTGTCCACTAGGGCGAAAAACTTCATGCGGTTTCTGGAAAAGAATCAATAGAGTTCATTTTATACAAATTTAAAAGTGTGTTGACAAATTTTGAGTAACAGAATAATTCATACTTTAAAAAACAATTATCAAACACAACAAATCAGAAAAAGAAAATGACCAGTTCCTGAAAAGAATGAATCATTTTCAAGAATTTAATGAGCAAATGAGAACTGAGAGCCCTTATTAAACTACTAGCTACTTTATTAGTTTAATTTTAAAAAAGGTCCAAGAGTAGCGCGCTGTTTTTTTTAGAAATTTTAAATCAAGAACATCTTCTCTATATCCTAAAACAAAACAAATTTACGAACTTCAATAATGTTATTGGCAAGAACTTCAATTGATCATAAGTATACTTCAATCTGAGTTGAAAAGTTCTTAATTTCAACATTTACACTCTTCACAAGTAAAATAAAGAATGTGCTCTCAGAGCAATGTATTATACCCAATTAATTCTTTTGGAGGGCTCAAGAAGGCCAATTAATTATCCTTAAAATTGAGTCTGGTCTCAAGATCCTTTTTGTTTTTATGATTTCATATGAACTGATTTCCCAGCAATGTGGGAGTTGCTACTTCCTTGTTGAAGCTTAACTTTAGTGCTTTGAAATCTGGTTTGTTGGAATTTGGCCTTTCTGAAAACTCCGTTCCTTCTCCAAACGCTAAACGTTTCGGCACGGCTAGAATCCTTCGTCAATGACTCGTATCATACAGAGATGTGATAAGTGTGAAACGTATATTCATGAAGAGGTTATACTCAGTCATCAGCTGACTGAAATGGAGGCTGATGCTACAGCCTTTTTGATTGAGTGTATGTGGTTATAAATATGGTTTATTTGATTTGAAAATGAGCATCATCTCAAATTAATTTGCTAATTTTCTATGCGCATAATCCAAGGTTTGTTGGCGTTGAACTAGCGGTGACATAGAAAAACCAAAACAGGATTTTCCTATCGGTGATTCATATCTTTCCCGTATTCTTTCATTCTTTTCTCCGAAAGCTGCAATGTTTGTCGATTGAACACGACTGAATCGTCGTTGCAGTTTATCTGTGTAAGTTAGAATGATAACACTTCCTTTTCCGTGTAATTGATTTGCACTTTGGGTACTAAGCGCCTTGAATGTAAAATGTTCTGCACCCAACAAAGCATTAAAATATACTTCGTACTTCTGAGCAAATTGGATTTTATTTCTATATGGATTACTGTTAAAAGATGGACTTATTTTAAGTAAAGTAATTCTCAGTTGCAATGAGAGAGAACTAGGGTTCTCTTTACTTACTGGAAATAAGTAGACAAATCTGTAGCGAGAATGCTGTGTTTAAGCACTTTCATCACTTGTGAATAACTTTCCGCTGACAAATTGGAAAATATATTCAAATTCTGAAAATAAAAAGTAAAAGTATATTAAAAATAGAAAACTCTCAATTATGCAAACTACAATAATAATTGTGTACTAATTACCTCGCTACTCAATATCATGACAGCGTGGTTGAAATGGTGATGTTCCATTGTATTTGTAGTTCCATAAAGCAGAACCAGGGCGGAACCAGCTCTATAAGTTCGTTGCATAAATTCAAATTATTCTGTATTAATGGAAGAATTTTCATTTTTATGGAGCATAAAATTAATATTTTATTAGACTTACTTTTGTTGGTAAGCATTATTGGTGCCTCTATGATCCAGATCGTGGCACAAACAGCCAACAAACATTCCCAACACTTCGATGTCGCTGAAAGTACCTTTCATCTCACATCCCTGGAAACGATACAGAACGTTAATTGTCTGTGGCAAACTTTACCGTAGAAATAATCATCCAGAAACTTATTAAAATGAGATGCGGATCTAGAACAACCATTTGAGGGTTGAGGGAGGAATTTACAAAGGTAGCAGCGTGTCCAGGGGATGGAAAGAGGACTGTAAGATCGATATTAAGATTAATGACCGTGTTTGATGTCAGTAATATAGAAATGATGTTATTATTGATGATTTGACGGCAACTTAATCAGTTCTATAGGGTGAAATCTTGAATTATCAATATTATCAAGTAGAAGTTGATGTTGCAAGTATTACTGATCAATGATGAAGTTTGATAGTTTGTGCTAATCTCCTTATTCGCATGACCGCCATAACAAAGGCGGTCATGCGAATAAATGGATATAATATTTACTTGAACAATTTAAGATACTTACCATCAAAATTGCAAACATCACTTGTGCCACGTTGAACGCATGCTTCCAATTGTGATAAGGAACATCGCGGTAATTTTTCTTTACTGTTATCAGAAATCTGTACAATGTCTGAAAATAAATAAATAAAACATGTTAAAACTGGTAGAGTAAACTCTCAAAACATTAATTGTGAATAAATAACAAATGCGGGTATGCATAGCATTAACTTTAGAGGGTAGACCAGGAACTTTTGTAAGCATTTACTGAAGGAACCCACCTAATTCATGTTTCTATCGTTCTAAAATTAATGTCCCAATGTTTGAGACAATGCTATTCCCATTTATTTGTCTTCTTTTAATCTGGAGGATTTCAGTATCCCAACAAATAAGAATTAATAGCTTTTAAAAGGAATTAAGGCATTCTATCAGCAACGCAAATTCTTCTTCCAATCCTTTTTCATGGGGATTGAGACAAAGTGATGTTTTGAGTCCTCTTGTTTTTATATTATCATAATGGACAGAGAGTTGAAACAAAAACAAATGCAACGAAAGATGCAGAAACACTTGGGGAATTGGAGGCTGGAGGTTTTGCTGACCCCCAACGCTGACTTTTGCTGATGTCTTAGATCTAGTGACTGACTCACTTGATAAAGTCCAGCACAGTCTCAATATTTAGAAAGAAGAGCTTAAAAAGCAAAGCATGAAGTTCGACATCGCTTAAACGAAAAAAATCTGGTTGTTGTAAGAGAAAAGAGGAGTTTTAGTGGTGAAAGTGGGTGATAAAAATGTAACCAGTTTTAAGGTAGATTGATAAAGCCGTGGAACGGCGCCACTCTTTCAAGAAAGATGTTAACAAAGACAGTTTTGCCATACTTCTGGAGCAAAGGTTAGACAAGGGTTTGACTATATAAGAAAAGTATCTGAGACAACTGTTCGTTACTATTTTTGCTCAACTCCCGCATGCGAAAATTCTTTTCTTTGTCACGAATACGTCCATCAAGATTGAGCTTGAGAGACTCATCAAGCTAATTTTCTGTCAATTCAGAAACTTTTGGGTAGAATGGTAAAGAATCAACGGAAGTATCAGCTCAAGAGAATATACTGGATGAGAGACAATTTCCTATTTAAATTTGTTCTGAGACTTGATCATCTGCTGGGGAGTATCACGATGAAGAAAGATTATTCCCTTTTGTTCTTTTTAATCTAGGAGGAATCCGTGGACTTCTTTTTCAGGAAATCCTTCCAGCTTTATGGTGAACTGTTGTTTAAGTATTCGGTAAAGGTTTCAACTTCAACTATAAGGCCCGCAAAGCTAATATGTGGTACTGGGGTTCGATTTCATGTCATGAAAACTTTAATTACCTCCAACTCAATGTTGAATTTCTTGACTAGACCCAGCTCAATGAACATACTAACGGAGGCTAAAATCATTTCTTCATCAGTCAAAGAAAAATCATCAAAAGATAATGAATATAGATTTAGCTCATCTGCGGCTGGCATTGGCGTATCCTGTAACACAGAAATTTGTAACACATGTAAACGATTTTTTTTGTTGTTGTTTTTTATGTTGATGTGATGCTGCATTCTGGTGGACAGATGGATAGTCTAAAAGTTTGGTTGCTAACGACGCCGTAGTTAACGTAACTAAGGGGGTGGTGAAGGTATGAAAGGCTTTGCTGACGTCATTCCATACGCGGGTCGCGTGGGAGGAAGTGAGAGGACGTTGATATAGAGGTCAGGCGCACGGTTACTGGTTCAGTGGCAACACTGTTGAGGACAATGCTACCTGTAACCTGGGTAGATCTACACATCTGCACATCAATGCTTCTACTTCTAAAATTCTTCATTAATTAAACTCCCATATTTCCGCCATATTAATCATTTAATCAAGTGGAAATTCCCATTTTAATAAAAGTTAGATCAAATAAATTTTGTTTTTAATAATTTCATACAAAAACGAAATTAATTTTCAATCATTTAACTAGAGACGGATATTGCTGTCAAGTTTCCTGCACTTGAAGACGGGCTGTTCTCTAAATCAATTTTATTTCAACATTTATTCCTATCACTATATTACTTATTACAGGAAGTGATGGAAGTGGCAGCCAGAATAGGATGCGGAGAAAATGTTATGTACTGTCCAAAGTATTCCACGTGGCTGACCTACTTAGGATTTTAGGTTTTATAAGTTTTTTTTAGGATAGAAAACTCAGAGTATCTCCTATAAACAGTGCAAACTGTCACGTGCTAAAGTTCTAATTAAAATAAAATATGACCTGATTTTACTAATTAGTGTAGCTTCGCAATATCTTCTGGGTAAATTATTATTTTTTTTAAATATCGCAAGAAAAAATAGTCACCAAGTTTTGAGAAGAGTATTTAAGGCATTTAATATTTCTGCCCTTTTTGACTATTAACCATCTAAGCGGATGTACGAGGGTCGTTTGAAAAGTCCGTGCAAAGTCAGAGAGATAGCACCACTGGCGCGTATCGAGGTTATGTTTAGTTAGTAGCATCTCTTGGAAGAACACACACCAAGTTTCAGCCAGATCGGTCTATTTCTTTGTGTTTGGCATTCGTTTGAATCGAGGAAGTCGAGTGATTTTCCAAAAATGGACGAAAAAGAATTTCGTGTGTTGATTAAACACTACTTTATGAAAGGCAAAACGCCTCAGGAGACTAAAGAGAAGCTTGATAAACATTATGGTGACTCTGCACCTTCGATTAGAACAGTTTATAAGTAGTTTCAAAATTTTCGGAGTGGCCATATGGGCACAAGTGACGCTGAACGTTCTGGACGCCCTGTTGAGGTTACTACTCCAGAAATCATTGATAAAATCCATGATATGGTGATGGATGACAGAAGAGTGAAGGTGCGTGAGATTGCTAGAGCTGTGGGCATCTCGAATGAACGGATACATAATATTTTTCATCAACATTTGGACATGTCAAAGCTATCCGCAAGATGGGTGCCGCGATTGCTCACGCTTGACCAAAAACGAAATCGTGTGAGGTGTTGCAAGGACGGTTTGCAGCTGTTCCAGAAGAATCCGCAGGACTTTAAGCGTCGTTTCGTCACTGTGGATGAAACATGGATACATCACTACACTCCTGAGACCAAAGAACAATCTAAACAATGGGTTACCAAGGGGGAATCTGCACCAAAAAAGGCTGTAGACCGTTCCTTCGGCCGGAAAGATTATGGCGACTGTCTTTTGGGATTCGCAAGGAATAATCCTCATCGACTATCTGGAAAAGGGTAAAACTATTACAGGTGCATATTATTCATCGTTATTGGACCGTTTGAAAACCGAGCTGCAAGAAAAACGCCCACGATTGGCCCACAAAAAAGTCCTTTTCCATCACGACAACGCACCAGCTCACACCTCAGCAGTTGTGGTCGCAAAATTAATGGAAATAGGGTTCCAACTCGTCTCACATCCCCCCTATTCTCCAGACTTGGCTCCCTCGGACTACTATTTGTTCCCCAATATGAAGAAATGGCTGGCGGGAAAAAGATTTTATTCAAACGAGGAGGTGATTGCAGAAACGAATGGCTATTTTTCAGACTTGGACAAATCCTATTATTCGGAAGGGATCAACAAACTAGAGCAGCGTTGGACGAAGTGTATAAGCCTAAAAGGAGACTATGTTGAAAAATAAAAAAGGTTTACCCCCAAAAATTAAGTAGTTTTTATTTTTGCACGGACTTTTCAAACGACCCTCGTATTACCTAGATTCTTTAATTGAAGCGGAAATTTGGACGCCTTTATTACGAAGAACTGCAGTATTTTTTCCTTGCTCGCACTTAATTGAGCTTGTAGATTAATTATAGATTGAAATTAGTGTTTTATTGGGCCAGAATTAGGGAGCGCAAGCACCCTGAAATATAAACTTGAAGATTCAATTTAATAAAATTGGGAAAAAAAATTATTTTTACTAGAACAACGCTAAAAAAAAAAGGACGTTTTTATGGACTTCAAGAAGGAAGCTTCTAATCAACGAATTGGACAGGTATTTTCAAATAATGAACGATGTTACGATAAATGATTACAATAGTGATTCCATCCAAAATCAATGAAGTATGTAGAGGATACAAGGCTACCCGAAACATGCCTTGCATTCAAACAGTATACACCATTGAGTTATTTTAAATTCAATCGACTTTCAGAATTTATTTCCTGTATGTAAATGATTAAATAATATCAGCTGATAGTAGTAGCTGAAATAAATTGGAAATACCGACTAGCTGTTGAAAGATTTATTGCTTCTTCATTGATATGCGGTACTGTTTTATACCAAAGTCTAGACTAATCTAGGTACCGTCCTTGGAGAGTAATAACTTGCCTCATACTTACCAATAATGATTCTACTTCTTTCATTGACGCCGTAGAATGGTAAGATAGTACCTGGAAATTCAAATAAAAACAATATTAATTATAATAGTGCCAAAAACTAACTTCCACCACACTAAAAATAATAGCAATCTTACTTATCTAACACTAAGCCAACGGTATCAATTTATTGCTTCACATATACCTACACAGAACGGACAGGAAAATGGTATCCGATTAACTTTAATGATCACCCCTAGAGCTGCTGACCTAGATACCAACATTTCTGGCCATCACAAATTTCTAAAACCGCATTTTAATTCTAACCTCAACAATTGTGCATCTGCATTTAATGAGTGATTACAATTTGCAATTAGAATCAATAAAATAGAAATGTCTTTCTGCATTTGAAAGAAATTTAAATTTTAGTGTTTTTCTCAGACAATACAGTTCTATCTTTCCTTTAACTCAATAGTTTTAAAACGTAAAACTTTACTTTAGTCTGAAATGATAATGGGATTGAGTATCCCATCCTAGCTGTACTAAAATCAATTTTTCTAAGACTTATTTTTTTTTTAAATTTTCCGCAAATAGTTTTTCTTGCTAAATATCCTTTAATATGCGATCGTTTAAATGATAAGTATGATCTTTTATTGTCAAGTATTACATTCAAAGCAGCCTACGATTCGAGCCTCGTCTCCCCGCCGCTAGATGGCATGTGCATTCAGTTTTGAGTAGTGGCCAACACCTTTAAGATATAACCGAGCAGTAGGTTACTTGCTATGCGTTCATGTTTTACAGTCTAGAAGTAGAGTCCTGCGTATGTTTTATATTGTACTTTATTCTTGTGTAATTAAATGTGTTTAATAAATCTGTGTTACTTTAATGTTTCGTGTTTACTCTTCACACTGTGTATCTGCTCCTGGCCTACTTATCATTTATCATTTATAGCTTTTCTCCATTGGTTCATTCCATAACAACTTGGCCAGCCAATCCTCGAACTGCCTTGTCCTCTTTAACAGTATCTGCCCAACAAAGGCTAGGCCTTACTCTTCTTTTTTTTTTTTAAAAAAAAAAGATTTGTACAAAAATTTGTTCATTGCAAAGAATAGAATAGAATAAATGACCCAAATCAGATCTATTGTAACGTTCTCGCGTTTGACCAACGGTATATATTCAAATAAGCGATTCCCAAAGCACCAGTGAGGCAGCTCCCTGTAGCTTAATGCTTTGAGCGACATAGAACGGCGTCTCTTCTCGTCAAGCTTGCAGTGGTGAGTCCACCGATCAGATGAGCAGAATCATATGTCTTCCGATATGTCTAATATCTAATGCAGATTCACCACATAATTTTCAGAAAGTCACCTTGCCCGGAGTTAGTGGATCTGCTGTAAAATTTACCGAAGTTACTTGAATGAATTCCTTCGCTTGTGTTTTTTTTTTGGCCAGTGAATTCCTTCAAATTGCTGCGAATCCAGAACCTAAAGATCTTTAAGATTGTGACAGCCTTAGATACGCAGCAGAAGAGTACCCAGGCAAGTAAACATCAATAGAACCTAGCCAGGATTGATTCTCGATGAAGATTCGAGTCCCTTTTCCATCCTTTTACAGACGGACAAATGTCACCCAATTTGAGATAACCCGAATAAAATACTGACCCACATAATGTAAAATACTGATCCGGGGAACCATGGCACAAAAAAAAATTATTCGCAATTTGATGCGAATTGACTTCACTATTTCAGAATAGATACTTCTCACAATAAACACTTTCAAATCTGTTGTTGTGAAACAAGTTAACATACAGACAAAAGTCGATGAATACATGACTGTATTCGATTCACGAAAAACAATATGTATGTATATACATGTGTACATGTACACGTCCAGCCTGAGAAAATGTAATAAAGCAAAGTTTTGGCGGAGACAAGATACAATGTTTGTTTTCTTGCAATCGTTGATGTATTTTCAGCGGGCAAATAAACAGAGTCTCATTTTCCACGTGTTGTTTGTAGTTTTTCTCTTTTATGTTCAGTCAACATTAGTGAAGTAGAAAAGAATTCTGCAGAAAATGAAAAGTCTTTCCCTTTTTAACTTTGCGTAACAATGATTTTCTTTTTTTAATAATTTTTTTTTTTAAATAGGAATTTTTTATTAGTGCAAAAATATATTCTAGCAAATAAAATAATAATAAATAAAACAAAATATTATAAAGGGAAGGGATTAGCTATGAGGTTAGCATACTGGACTCCCACGCGGAGGTCCCGGGTTCGAATCCAGCAGCTGACCCTTAGATTTTCTCTTCCTAGGAGCTTCTTACAGCTCACTGCCCGGTGATGGACAGTGTTGTCTGTAACGAGAGAACACTGTCCGGAGGCCGGCAGTGCACTGGAAAAAGCTCCGGGCGCTAATGACCTCAGCTGTTGATGCGCCAAAAAAAAAAAAAAAAAAAAAAAAAATATATATAAATTTTGGTTCAGTAATAACGTCATTAATATTTCAGAGAGCAGGTTCTCTGACAAAAAAAGAGCTTTATTCATTACGCCATTCTAGTTGCTTTGAAGGAGTGTACAGGTACTTCATTTCTTGATGGAAGGTATGCCGTAACTTTTTTAAACAATTCACTGAAAGGATAAAATTTCTTCACCAAGATACAGCAATAACAGAATTTGAAATGACTTTCATTTCTTCAATCATTTTAAAAGCTGACAACCTTGACAGTCTTGGTGAATGCATGAGGATAGCTTCCGGGTAAGAAAGGTTGGTACCAGTTATCCCTAACTTGTTGACGGCTCTTCAACTTTCCCGGGGACATGCTTGAATAGCCACAGTAGTTGTTAGATGCTGAAAGAAATTGAACCTTATGTAGAAACGTGATGTTGACCAAAAAAATCAACAGACGGAAGTCCCAAAGATAAGCACACAGAGGGAGAATTTTTTAAAAAACATTTCCTTTATTTTTTTGCACCCTGGAGACCTCAAAATGTACTTGAAATGGAATTTGAGCCACGATTGGATACATAAAGAAATATAATTTGTAGCAAAAATCAGGTTAAAACACCTAAACTCCTTTTTACGCTGCAGTACAGTTCTTACTACAATTCTCCAAGATTTCTTCGATTCCCAAAATTTACTAAATATTTCTTGGCCTCACCATAATAAAAGGATTTCTGGGCGAAGAGAATGTTCTAGCATTCCTCTTTAAAAGCAATTTTCTGAAAAGAATATCAAACAAACGCGTTAGATCTTCAACTGAATAGACGGTGTGCTTTTACTTAAGAGAAATAGCAACAAGAGATTATTCACAATGCATTGCTCAATTGATAGTACCGTTTACTGGCCATTACAGTGAAATAGACACTTCAGAGAGAAGCCACTTCCACCTTACAGCAAAATTAACAGTTTTCCTTGGTAACATTTTCAAATTTATGTTACTGATGCACGAGGAAATGGAAAAGTTAGGGGATATTGATTTTTGTTCATTAGAATATAGAAAACTAAGCTGTTCGCTTAAAAATCCGCCATTTTTTAAAAATTTAATTGCACAAGGCGACCAATTAACAAAATAGAACTCTTTGTAAGGCACTCATTCGTTATAATCTTAACTTTAAACAATATTCACCCATTTCAATCTGCGAACTTCACTTTTTTCCAGAACATACCAGATCAAAATACTACCTCTTTTTTTTTTGTAACGATGGGTAATAGATAATAATCGAAATTAAACCTAATTACCCTTGAAATGACCCATTAGTAAAGCCAGTTAGCGGAACCGGAACAACAAGACAAAAAACTTCGCATGAATAATTTTTGTAGCTCTGTTTTTGAAGTATATGATTGATAGATGGCTATATTTTGGTATATTAACGGACGAGGGTAGTAGAAAATGATGGATATGTTCTCTGACCATATTAGTGGTAACGTAACGGAAGCAGTTTTACCAGGGCGGAAGCAAGGTTTGTGTGAGATGTATTTCACTGTCGCCCTTCCATTCAAATACATTATATATATACATATATGTATATGTATATGTATCCACACAGATGTATTCATCCCCACGGAGGACATGACCTCTGTTATATAAATAACTTGATAATACCGCCTCCAGCCTTGAGAGTATAATATCGGTTTCATTTTAAATTACGTTTTATATAGAGAAGTTTAAATGTTTGGTTTAAATTTTCATTTTTAATTGAACGCATTATTAAAAAATTTCTATTTTTGATATTATGCGTGCGACTCTGAATTAGATTAAATTTATTACAGTGTTGAGCTTCTAATAATAGTCACTGTTAAATACATAAATACATTGCGATCATGGATTTTGCAATCGATTTGAAGGTTAACATTGATACCAGCATCTCAGGACATTCTAAAATCATGTAAATTAGCTGTTATCTCCTGTAATATGGAAAGGTAAAAAGGGGCTATGTGTAAAATTACGTGATTAGAACAGGGAGTTAACTGGCTCAATTTTGTTTAAAACATCTGGTCAATGGTTGGATTTTGTTAAAACACAGTATTAAAGGTCTACACTGAAATTTGAGTAAAGCTTCTACGCAATGCATTACACTGAAGACTTAGTAATACGAATATTACGTAATTACGAAGACTTCAGGATACGAATATTGGCAGGAATACGTTTCAATGAAAGCCTTTGTACAGGTTTTCTTCAATTATTTTCCCACTACAAGAAACAACGTATCTCAATCGAACCAGACTTTCTGAAAAACTAACTATTGTAAATTCAAAATTGACCGCAACGTAATATTCAAAGTGCGCCTTATTTTTTCCGAAAACTCTTGAAATCCTTACCCTTAATAAAAATGATCAGTAATCTTTACACAATCAGCGAATTGCGCATGTGCAAATGGCTGGGACAACTAATGGCATTCGGTGAATGATCTAACTTCATTTATTCGAAGGTAGCTTAATTAAAATTTGCTGCTGAAAACAATGGTTTATTTTGGGTAGCTGCAGCCTTGCGTCGTAACAGGAACCTAAGCCACAAAAGGAGAACAATTTTAAAGAAAAGAGAGATAATATTGGATCCTGTTTAGAAATATCCACATGAATGTTCCAATATTGAGAACTAGTAACAGATGCAAAGCTACGGTTCAAAGATTTTACCACTGTATTATACAATAAAATCCAATATACTCGTATCCAGAGTAGCCGTGGCTTGCCCACTAACGGGCCCTTTCCCTCGGTCTGTGAAGTTTTTCTAAAGAATGAAGCTGCTCCGACTGAGAGAAAGTGAAGCGTTTAAAAGAAATCCAATAAATCCAATTTAAACAAAACGCTAAGAGTACGATAAAAAGAGTAATAATGAATAAAGTAATAGACTTTGCAACATACAAGTTCGACAGACAAAAGAATTTTACAATACACCATAAAACAGAAGTGCGTCATTAAAAGGATAAGATTCACCCGTATTGTTTTTTGCATATGGCTCCAATTTTACCATTGGCGGACAGACCTAGTCAGTAGCTATCAAAAGTTAAAGACACAGGAGTATAGGCTGTACAATTATTTAATCCGCAAGCATCAGTAATATTTTATTGAGATTTGTTAGATGTAAATAAAAACTGCACCAGGCAAACTAAGCGTTTAATTTTCAGAATAAGCTGCTGATAACTTGATAAGATAAATCTATTAAGGCTGAACTAATATTTGAGTCTCATTATCACAGAAAATCAGCGTAATTCAAATCATAGGGGGAAAAAAATTATGGCTGCGTCATGGACACGGCCGCGTGTTGTACGTGAATACGTTTACGTAACGGGTTATATTTTTTATATAAAATATTTTTATTTATGTATTTAGGATGAAACAATGTGTCTTCATAATCGACGATCGAACACAATCTATGGCTATACAGTCCGTTGTCAATGTAAAAGCGATTTCATCATCCACTTGCATAATTTCAACCGCCCCAGCTGCAGATGTACTGGATACCGTCGTTGATCCGCTCGGCCGCATTCATTCTTTTACGTTCCCGGCACAGCTTGACTCGGTCACATGGTGTTTTATTATTACCATTCGATTGTTCTTGAGCTTTCCAACCGTATACGATCTCTGTATTTGGTTTTGGCTTTTCGACACGTATAGGCCGACATTATATATTTTTGATAATATTTTTTTATTCTAACATCTTATTATATTCACTGTCACTATTTTACACTAATGTTTTATATACAATCGATAGATTGTGATCACAGCTGACGATTAAAACTTACAACGAACATCGTAGCTTCTCCGAGTCAAAAGTTATACTAATTGCAAATCTCGAAACGCAGCAAAATGATCTCAAAACGGCGGCGCTTCCCCCTCCACCGCGCTCGATGCGTCACTGTCCTCGCTTATCGTAATGAATTCTTTAAACCTTTAGCTATCCAGTGGTCTAATTTAATTTTGGATGTAGACGATAGATTCGAAACTATAATGCCAAACTATATCCCCCGATTTTGTTATCATTAGTTTTTTTTGGATTGCCTTCAAATTTTATGAAGAACCAAAAAAGTGGATGTGAAAACAATTTTTAGAGAAATTATTGAAAAACTTGGGGATTCAACTTTGATGGCCGCTCAAATTCAAGAAACAAAGTAAAGGAAATAATGAGCCGTTCATAAATCTTAGCCAGGACCTTTATCATTTCTTCTGTAAAAAGGAAAATCGCTTGATGAAAAAGGTACAACCATTATTATTATTTTTCAAAGATTCTGTTGTTTTAAAAAAATAATTACAGTAATCTGATTGTAAAATTAATTAAGAAAACAAGTTTATAATTTTCTTCTCTTTTTTCCAGGAGAACTTTTACAAAATGAGTTAGGCAACTGATCCGAGATTTTTCCTTTTTGTTTTGCTTTTATATCGTTCACCTTCACAAAGTGAATGACCCCTGGTGTAAAGATGTCTAGCCTTGGCTAACAGTTAGTTAATATTCTAAAACTTACCACCTTTAGCCGTAGTCCTTTCCCTAGTTATTCATCCCCTCGAAACAAGGTAAAATTATGACCCAAGGTTACACTAGCCTGCTATACTGATGCTGAAGAAAGCTTGGTAAAACTGCATTTACATATAGATTAGCAAGTTTTTACAATGTGAAGCTTTAATCTTGATCAAGGGCCCGAGGGTGAGTTTGGGCTAGGGCAATGAACTTTGCTCTTGGTAACTCTGACTACTATTAGAGTAAGTTTTATTTTTTTATTATTATCTAATTCACGTTTTTAAACTTGTTACTGATAAGGTTTTTTAAAAGCATTATTTCGTCGTTTAGTTATAAACCGTTTCTCTATAATCATTTTGTATTATTCAAAATCAATTATTTGTAGAGGCTGTGATTTCTTAGGGATTCCTCAATTTATTATAAATATCAGATCTTTCATCTCAACCTAACAAGCAACATTTTTAGAGATAATGTAGCTAATCTTTCTCACCTCATTCTGACGAACTTGCATCAATTCTTACATTCTGTAGAAGACTAGGTTTAGATGGAAATCAAATGTGTGTACACAAAAATTGCCAGAATATAACCTTCATTGTAATACTTACAATTTGCACTTTAAAAATCGGACAGTAGTTTCTGGAAATTTTCAATTTAGGTTTTATATTGACAAAATACTGGTGCTGGTGATTCGCACGCCAAGACTCAAACGACAAGAACTTGGCATGACTTGTTATTTATTCTGCCTTATTAATCCATAAGATCGTAGTCACATCAATAATTACTGGGAAGTTATGGATTCCAATTTAGAATTAAACCGTGTCACACCCAAAACTAGCATTGTGCTAACTTTTATTGTAACGTTATTTCAAATAAAAATAACTTTAATGTTGGCCATTAAAAAACATATCGACATTAACACTAAGATAATGTGAGAATTACGAAAAATTCATTACACAAAATGTGAATTTAGATTATATTCGTCAAGAAATAAATAAAATTATATTATAGTTTACCTCGATGGTCACTTTTTGACGAGCCATGGCACGCTCTACTTCGCCGTACATGATGGTATTATGAATTCCAAGACCACAAAATATGGTAAACGCCTGCAATGAACCATAATAATATAAATTAGAACAACAAAAAAAAAGATTTGAAAGATCAGAAAACAATTGCGTTTCACTGCATTATTGAATTTAAAAAAGTTTTTATAGAGAGATCCATAAATTGCAAACTTTTGTTAGCAAATAAAACGCTTCTACAATAATTAAACATTTTTATGTACGAGACATTAAAAAAAAAGTTCCCTTGCAGTCTGCTTAACAGTTATATCGACTCCTATACACGGTAATCCAGAGATTAATTAAGTCCCGCTAAGATTTAATTAACTAAAGAAGAAAAAGAGGCTGAAGTTTTTTTTTTACTTTAAGCATAACTTTGGATGATAAAAACGGTGATGCAGTTGTTTTATCACTTACACCCATTTTTAGCCACGTATTTACGGCAAAGTTAATGGAATTTCCACAGTTTATCCTTTTATGAGGGTATCACACTCATGACGCGTCAGTTCCTTGCCAGCATTTTTACTTTTTTATATTCCAAAATTCTATTTAGTTGCTATGGAGCTTGGATTATTTCTAAGATTAGTTTTCTATTCTCCAGCAAATAGAGAGTTGCAATCTCTACTGAATAATAATAATAATAATAATAATAATCAAGAATGCTGCAGTTTCTGTATTTGATAATTAATAATAAGGTCAATGCAAGATTATAGATGTTAGGTCGATCTATTATGAAAATTAAGAAGTAAAAACCATTGGAAAAAGTAGAAACTGTCTCTTAATTTCAAGGGAACGCAGCTGTTTCTGTATCTGATAGTTAATATTAAGACCAATGCAAGATTATAGATGTTAGGTCCATCTATTTTGAAAAGTAAGAAGTAAAAGCACTGGAAAAAGTAGAAATCTTCTCATAATTCATCTGGAACGCTGCTGTTTCTGTATCTGATAGTTAATATTAAGACCAATGCAAGATTATAGATGTTAGGTCCATCTATTTTGAAAAGTAAGAAGTAAAAGCACTGGAAAAAGTAGAAATCTTCTCATAATTCATCTGGAACGCTGCTGTTTCTGTATTTGATAATTAATAATAAGGTCAATGCAAGATTATAGATGTTAGGTCCATCTATTTTGAAAAGTAAGAAGTAAAAGCACTGGAAAAAGTAGAAATCTTCTCATAATTCATCTGGAACGCTGCTGTTTCTGTATCTGATAGTTAATATTAAGACCAATGCAAGATTATAGATGTTAGGTCCATCTATTTTGAAAAGTAAGAAGTAAAAGCACTGGAAAAAGTAGAAATCTTCTCATAATTCATCTGGAACGCTGCTGTTTCTGTATCTGATAGTTAATATTAAGACCAATGCAAGATTATAGATGTTAGGTCCATCTATTTTGAAAAGTAAGAAGTAAAAGCACTGGAAAAAGTAGAAATCTTCTCATAATTCATCTGGAACGCTGCTGTTTCTGTATTTGATAATTAATAATAAGGTCAATGCAAGATTATAGATGTTAGGTCCATCTATTTTGAAAAGTAAGAAGTAAAAGCACTGGAAAAAGTAGAAATCTTCTCATAATTCATCTGGAACGCTGCTGTTTCTGTATTTGATAATTAATAATAAGGTCAATGCAAGATTATAGATGTTAGGTCGATCTATTATGAAAATTAAGAAGTAAAAACCATTGGAAAAAGTAGAAACTGTCTCTTAATTTCAAGGGAACGCAGCTGTTTCTGTATCTGATAGTTAATATTAAGACCAATGCAAGATTATAGATGTTAGGTCCATCTATTTTGAAAAGTAACGAAGAATAACTACTGGAAAATGAAAAAAATTGAGTCTTAATTTAACAGGTTTCATGCCGTTTATGCCATAGCTAGATTTTTTTTGAACTGGTTTTGAAGATCAACTTTTTGAGTACAAGATATTGCTCATAAGGAACATTCACATTATAAGAAGTAGAAGAAGAAGAAAAACGTAATAGGGAAAATCTGTAGGCTAGCTTTTCTCCTGAAGGACAAGAGATAATAATAAAATCATAAAGGAATAAGGTGAATGTGTGTATAAAACATAAATGTGATGATAGCTAAAAGGAAATATACGTAATTTTCACAAGCAAAAGACAATACGTTTCCGCTCGGTCTGTACAAATAAAAGATACATGATTTTAGAAAGTCAGAAGGGACTTGATCAAGTTCAAGGGCAAAGTCTGTATTGTTCTTTGCTAGCCAGAAGTTACGCTTGATATTTATTATTTTATTTCTAAGTTTCTTATTGTTTCATTTATTTTGAATTTAATATTAATTGGAGAAATTAAAACAAAACTTCCATTTTGTGGTTACTTTAACCACAAAGTAAAATACAATAAACAACATAAAAGATAATAAATGGTTTTTCCTAAAGTTTGGAGTTTTCCACAAGTCAAAATGCGTCAATAAAGTTTTATTATATTGAGGCACCCGCTTTTATATCAACAATGCCCCTTAAATAATACATTTTATCTGGAATAACAATCACTGGCTAACGAATGATTCAATAAGAGATCAACTAGAAATTTATTGAACTCTAACACAATTTACTGAGAAACACTATTTCAAATAATAAGAAGAACAAAATAGAAATTCTTTCGAAGCCTAATTGAATAATAGCGTTTTTTTATTGAGTTTTCCTTACTTGGATAAAAGGAAGTATTGCTGACGTACTTTGTTCTACAGGAAATCCACATTTCCTGGTCGATTAACAATCGAACTTTACCATTAATTTCTCATATTAACCATTAAAGAAAGAAGAAGGCCTAGTTCGGGAATCGAATCCACTAAACCAACAATGCATCTTAGCTTTATGGGTCTTGCCTTTAACCTTTCGGCTATCCCTTTACTTTATACGTTTTCTTGAATTCAAAACAGTAATTGGGTCGGAGCTAATTTTCTCGACTTTCTCATGTTAACAAATTAAATAAAATTAAAGGTTACAAGTCTGGGAATCGAACCCAACCCCTCGATATATCTCATCATTGCGGGCAACGCTTTAAAACCACTCGGCTACTATGTATTCTATCATTAATTTAGTATTAACCAGAGTTCAATGAGTTTCTAAGAAACTTGTTCCAATCTTTTTGCCAAATATTATTTTTTAAGAAAAAAGTTCTTTATTGGAGCCACTACAATTTATTAAAAATTGTAAATTTAAATACCACCAGAGCTTTGCAAGAAAATGTAGTCTAGCCAGTCTGTGTTTTCACTAAGAGTTTTACTTAAAATGATGCCAAGAAATTTTAGTTATTTACATTATTTTCAAATTACTATGCTAATATGTAAAAATTTAAATTCTACAGCTTATTTTATTTACGATTATGCAAATAGTTTTTCTTCCCATGCAAAAAATAAAACTATTTAAATAGGAATTCGATGTCGTTTTGTAAAAAGAGATTATGTTGTTTTAACTTGGAAGATGTAAATAGGATCAAACATTAATTACCAACAAGCCCTAAGAAGGACAAATATGTGTGGGTTTTACAAGGTTTTTTCCTTTAGAAAACAGCACACAACTTAAAATTTTGAACAGTGTGATATAAAGAAAAGAAGTCCTTGACCTAATTTTAGAAGAGTTAATGAAGAAAAGGGAGAAATAGAGCCTAAAAAGAAAAACTGTAAGTAAATGAACGGAAGAAGTGGAAACAGTGTTAAATGAGGTGTAGAAAGTGACGTCTAAAGTTAGGCTAGTTTTTTTCAAAGAGTTATGCACAGTATTATAAAATCCTGTGAATGAATTTGATGAGGAAAAATCCAGGACGAACAAGTCCTGCTACCATTTCCGTTCCTTTTTTTTGTACTTCTAATTACCAGACAAAGGGATGACCCGGTTAGGAATGACAAGATATTCGCCGAACTTCTTTTTAATGTTTCCATTAAAAATACTAAATAAAGCATCATCTCCTAGTTCCAACCGCTTAATTACTCTGCAGCTTCATAATTAAGTACAAATAATAATAATTTATTAAACAGAATTGTTATATTTATTTAGAGAATTAATAAAGAGAGTTCAGGGAGTAATTTAACTGTTGTTGTGAAAAATACATGAATTGCATTTATTCTAAAACAGTACTACAAAATAGGGGCCTATTTATACATTTCGTCATGAATTTTAATACGCATGATATCGCATAATGAGGTCTGAGCGTCATAACTATAAATAACTAGTTGGAAACAAGATAGAATCATGGGAAGGTAGAATCAATCTGATTACAATGTATTGATTATTCTACAAAGAAAATGTCGATTGAATGAAATTGCTGTTAACTTGCCGACTAACATTTGGTTAATTGAAAAATACTTTTAATAAAAATTCAACGGTAGGAAAAGGGTGAAATCGAAGGATACAGTAAGATAGTAAAGGAAAATAGAAGTAAGCTATTTTTTAGGGGGAAAAAAAACATAAATAAACAAGCACTTTGTGTATGTTATCTGGCAAGGTGGGTAAGTTCGGATGTCGACATAGTATAGCACAGGAGTAGAGTGTGAGACTGATTCAATCGAGGGGAGAATGTCCGCCCCTCCAGTAGAGTATTTGCGACGCTCCATATAAAAATAAGATGGAAATATAGATAAAAAGGAAATATACTGAACGTAGGAGGAATGTAAACAACGGAAGTAAAATATCCAACACCATCTAGCGAGAAGCACTACCACTACTAAAACTGGTGATCAGCCAGACTAGAAAGGTTGTTCACCTTAGCCTAGCGTGAATATAAATTCTTAATAAATATTTTTGACAAATGATCTCTTCCGTTTTTAACTCAAAACTCATTTACTCCAACTTTTCAACCTCCTAACATCCTGACTGGGTGTCCGTTTTTAACTCTAGAAATGAACGACTACCGCGCGCCCCACAAACATACACACGCGTACTCAGGAATGGAGTATAAACATATAGGTTCAGTTCATTAATTTTCATTACGTCAGCGGAGCTGAGAATGATAACGTCATACGAGCTACTGGCTAAATGATATAAAGGACGGGAAAATCGTTTTTACATAAATTTTCTCTCTATTGTCACAGCCTTTTAAATAAAAACAAAATTATCTTTAAATTTGGGTGAAAAGAGTGAAAATCCGAGGTCATTGACACACAGAACTTTATTCACTCAGTACACTGCCGGTCTCTAGACAGTTTTCTCTCGTTACAAAACAACACCATCCAAAAGCCTGAACAGTGAGCTTTTAAGAAGCTCCTAGGAAGAGAAAATCTCTGGGCCAGCAGCTGGATTCGAACCTGGGATCTCCGTGTTGTAACCTAGTATACGCTTATCCACTTACCAGTATTGTTCATAAAAACGTTCCCAGAATAAATAATAACATATAATTAGCACGTAGGGCAGAATAAAAGCCCTTCACATTTCGAAAAGTGAGTTTCTGTTGCAATTCTGGAAACTGAAACGTTTAGTTGAAATATTTTAAAAAAATGTATTAACGGAGCAAGCTTGATTATTTACTTCAAGGTTTTACACAGCGTTACAGTTCGGTTCATAAATGTTTAAAATGGATTTTTTTTAGTGGCCAGCGTTGTAAAGAATGGTTTATGAAATGGATAAAAATGAGTTTAACAACATAATTGAGAATAAAGACCATCTCTAAAAACGTTTCTTCGCTGATTACCAAAACTTGAATCACCGATATCTTACGAATGAAGATGAGAAAAAATTAGTAACCTCCTACACTTCGTAGGGTTTCTTTACTGTAAAATAATACCGGGTATGTGCGCGAGTAAAGAGGATTTGGTCACAAATTGGAAGTATTATAAGAAGACAAAGATCGTGAAGTACCCGGATTACAGTAGAGGTTGGAGAGTGTAAAACAAAGTCGCAGGCAAGGAAGATATTTCTAGATTAGGATGGCTTTGGGGTACCAATATTACGTTGGTACCTCTTTTCCATGCTTTTTTAGTTAAGTTCGCCCAGTAAGGGGAGAGCAAACAGGCAATGGCGGGGTTTCAAATTATTTTTACTAAAATTTACACATTTCTTCAATATATATTTTTTCTTACACATAATAATTGTACCGTATTAAAGTTTATTTAAAGTTCCTTACGTTTGGGCTAGCCTAGGCCATCCTAAGAGGCTAAAAAGTGGTGAGACCGGAAATCGTAATACAAAGTTTCCGCTTTCTGAAATTGTTCCTTTATGAGATATTTTATTCCCTAAGCAAATACACATAACCCGAACTACTTTGTGATATCCACTTTTTTTTTTTTTTACAAACTGAAGAGGCCACAAAATGGATATTCCAGCTGTAAACAGGAAGTTGAAAGGCTGGCATGATCGTAATACATAGTAAGAGAATGTTAGACACTAACGAAGAAATGAAGATGGCTTGAACGCTTCCATTTCCTGGAGAAATAGAAAAGGAGAGCAACGCTATCTATGGATGAAAATGGAGTAGAGCTTGAACTAGAAGGTCGCCGGAAACTTTGCAGAGAATCTTTGACTTGAATAGTAATTCAATGCCATAAATCCCTGGATTAACAAGTAACTTTATCTGCGTCAGTTTCTAAAAATATTCATTCAAGTTGCTGTTTTAGAAGAATTTTCCCTTTAGTTCCGGGAAAACACAGAAAAGAGGCAAAATTACAGCAGCAAAAAAGAGAGATCTACTTCGGCACAAAATCAACATTGCCCAGACAAAGCCTGGCTTTCTATTCAATTAGTAAATTTAAATAAATAACTTTCAACAGTGTTTGTTTTAAAATCTCAACTTGAATATAATCTGAAGGATGATGTTTGCTTTCTAATTGTTACAGAACTTAATAAATTGTTCTCATCTTAAATTTACCAATAATTTGATCCCTGTCAGTAGTCTAAGGATAAACTTCCTGAAAAGTAACTGATCCATTATCAGAACTCCTTCGAGTGTTTAATTTTCTCAGAAAATCAAACAATCAAATTTTCATCTCTCCATTATAAGCTCGCAAACAATGGATTAATTTAGCTAATTGTTTTTGCCTTTCAATTTTTATCTTTATTTGGATTATTGATGTTCGAGTTGATTTTTTTAAATTAATTAACGCATATAAAGGTTGTAATATGGACTGTATAACTCAGGTTATTTACACTAACTCGAAACCACACAGTTAGAAACCAATTGGTTTATTTCAGCCTTCTATTCACAGGAAGTGATGTCGGAATATGATATTATGTAGTCTAAAAAGTCAATTTTCTGGTATTTAGTCGGTAAATACAAAGTTTTAATCATTTTGTTACATAGAATAATTTAAGGCAGACATTTCCAATGTTTTCAATTTCTGAAAGGGCCAAAAATTCGAAACTACGCCATTGTTTTATTGGAAGCTTTTCAGAATTTTGGCTACACTCATCTAAAATATGAATCTAATTCAAAATATCTATAAGAAAAAGCAAGCAAATACTTTCTATCTCTACTCCCAACAAAGAAGTTGCTGCTGTGTACAACAATTATTACAAATATTGCCTCATCTTTTGAAAATGTTAAAAGTTTGAACAAATTCAGATTCATTACTGGTTAAAGATAACTTGAGACCTCTACTTCCGCCAGAAACTAAATCAATTCCTTGACTACAAAATACACTGAATGGAAAGCCGATACTACATAGTCCAGGTGGATCGTATCTTAGATCAAATCAAAGAAAGAAAAAAAGAACATTGTTTGCTGTCATTCCACGGCCAATTACACGAAGGTACAGCTAGTGACGTAGAAATAAGTCATATGAACAAAAGAATAGAACTCTAATGGGGTAGTTTGGATTCAATTGAGCGGATCTGATTGGTTCCTCTCTTTTTTGTCTTTGTGTGTAGCAGTAACAATGGTTTTCAAAAAAAAAAAAACTGGCGTGAACAAACACACTTGACTTTCTAAAGGTTTTTCTAATTTAGGAATTTTTCTTTAAAGCAAAAATTAGGGCTTCAATGAAGGGCTCTTTTTGCCCCTTCTGGTCTTAAAAGTTTTGTAAACAAAACAATCTTAGAATCTGTAGGGTTATGTGGCAAGAGCCTTGAATGCTTCCCTTGCTAGACAAGAAGGAGATTAAGTAGCTTGTTCGATCCTCGAAGGGATGTGCGGCCCCCCGGCCTAGAATTTATCTGTTGGTGCTAATAGCGTATCATTGCCCAGTTGGCAGAACTGGAGAAGAGGAAGGATAGGGGGTCCAGCGTGTGCCTGGGAGCTCTAGTCAGTTGCCCTTTGGGCTTCTCAACTGGTCACTAAGAAGGAAGTGTACGTCTTTGTTCTTTTCTGCTCGCCAAGATGGCGCTCTAAGCGTGGGTCGGCCTGACCTGTGTTGTGTGAATCAACTGTCTATATGTCATTTTATACAGAATCAAGTTGTGCACATACCAAGTGTTAATGTCATGTCAATTAATTGTTAACGTTATGCCTATTAAATATGATTAATCTAAGTAAGTCGAAACATTGTCAATTTATTTTAAGTAAGTCATTATGTCCTGGATCATGATCCTCCCAATCTGTCATGCAAGTTCAAAATAAAAGTTTATTGTGTCTGTTTAATTTGTCAAGGTATTCTGAGTGTCGGTGGCGTCCCCATCCTTCTCTTTCCTTTGGTTTTATTTTATCTGACCTCTTCCAAAGAGTTTTCATAGCTCTCCGAACAATGCCTGGACGTTACAGACAGAAAGGAACAATTTGAGTGAGACGTAATCCAAAACGAAGAAGAATGAAGGAGCCCAAAATGTTACTCACAACAAGAAAACCTCCCGAAAGAAAAATATCCTCGAGGAAATGTCCACAAGAAGATAACTATTGGAACTATAAGCCTCCTGAAACAAAACTAGGTCAAGAATTACTTAGGAATTTACGCGGTGAACGCAGTTAACTTAAATTTAAATTTGAAGGACAGTAAACCAACCACACGTTAAATTTTAAAAGCAAAATTTAGAAAAAAAATCGTAGGTCCCATTTCCAAAAAAATCGCCAAAACATACCCCTTAAAAAAAGCCGCCTCAGTAAAGCCATATCATTTATCTAAAAACCTTAGCGAGAGTATTTGGAACAATTCCAGAACAAAAAGAAGAAATTTCGAAATAAGAAAAACAGAGAGGAATAAAGCGTTAAGATATTTATCACTTGACTTGAAAGTCTACGTACAATGGAGCAGTCCAAATAAGAAACTAAATCTTTGCTAAGAATCAAAAGCAATCCAGCAGTAATATTTATTTACTGCTCAAAATCACAGAATAAACATAGATTAAGAAAAGCTTCTTTTCAGTCTCTTTTTTTTGTGGTCCAGCAGCTGGACAAAAAGATTTATCTATTCTCCTCCCTCATTGTAAGAAATGAAGAAGGAAAAATATTAGGTGAATGACCTCCATTTTGGGAGAAATTTCTTTAGTAAAAATCAGCTGGTTTTCACTATTTGCTATTTAATCTAAGAATAAATCTTTTTTTTTTTTCACTTTATTTTTATATTTACAACTGCAACAATTGTTGCACCAAGTAAATCTGATCTTACTGGTTCAGTTCTCTTGAAAAGTAATGGTTGGAGCAATCACCCACTGGCGAAACTCCTTCACAATGATTTAATCACAACAGATCTCTAGGGCATTTTCGCTTCAGTCGACGAGGAGGATTGTCTGGGAGGTTTAGAGAGGAGAGTTGTTGGACAAGAGGATTAGGATGGAGAGCTAGGAGGCTGTGAAATTTACGGTAGCGAGACTTTATTAGGTCAGTGACGAAAGGGATGTGAAGGTCGGTGTGTATTGTAAGGTTAGAAATGTAATAAGGAGCATTCAGGATCTTCCGTAGGATTTTTGACTGTAGTGTCTGCAGGCGTTTGGAGTTAGAAGGTTTGGTTGAGCCCCACACTTCAGCTCCGTATGTCCATATGGGTCTTAACAGTGTTTTGTAAATTGTCAGTTTGTGGTTCAAGTCGAGTTTGGATCTGCGGTCAAGTAGTCTAGTAAGTAGCTTGTAGCGTCTGTTCACGTCTTGTCGTTTCAGTCGAGTATGTGGGTTCCAGGTGAGTCTCTTGTCAATGTACAGTCCTAAGTATCGTACTACGTCAGCTGGAGGAATCGTTACACCGTTCAGTAGAACTGGTGGACTTGCAGATTTTCGTAATGTAAAAGTAATGTGCACTGATTTTTGTTCATTAATTTTTATTTTCCATTTTCGGAACCAGGTTTCGAGAAGCTTTAAATGGATTTGACTGTTCTGACTGGCAAATAAATCTTAACTCTCATTCTTGTCTGCGAGTTAATACCAGAAATATCCGTTTTGAAATTCCCAGTGTTCAAAAAATAATAGTTTTTTAGAAAACGGTCTACTGATTGAATAAAATGTATCAAATGTAAAATATAGCAGGAAGAAAGATTAATGCCAAGTTAGGACATCGAGGATCGTAGTTAGAAAAGACCAGGTAAGGTTATTTAGTTTACATTAAGTTAATATTCGTGAAAAAAAACCTCAGCAAGAACTCTTATCATCACCAAAAATACGAAAATCAACTTCGAAAAAAAACATTCGAAAATTTAAAGTTGGATGAATTCAGTAACATGATCCAAACACGTGGGCGGTGAATTTCCGCTTTAGATTATTTAAACCACCATGTACAACAGTTCCGTTTATGTGGGCGTTCTGGAAAATTCAGTAAATTTTTTACACCGAAATGTGCAGGTATTTCTACTTTTAAACTACAGTTAAATACTTTTTTTTTGTCAGCAATTGTAACAAAAAACATTGATTGAGGAATATACGATAAAATTTAAATTGGTAAAATTATTACAAAATGAAAAATAACAGTAACCACAAAAAGTTATTTCCGTTTCTACTAATAACCGACAACTTTAAGTTACTTATTAATCATTTTGATCTTTGCATGAATCAGTCTATTTGTGATACCAATTTTAGTACATATTTCCAATAACTGCTATAAAATTAAATTGTAATAGGTACCAATTAAGGCAAACTAAGTTACTATTGTTTGTTACACTTATTTTGAAGCTGTTGAAATGGCAGAAAATATGCCAGAACTTGGGACAGTAAGAGGAGATACCGTTTGCTTCAGAAATCATTCATCCCTTTCTAGATCTCTTGCGCCAAACAATGGCAACATACAAAAAGCACATAGATTACTGTGTCCAGATTAATGGCAATACAGAAGGATAAAAAGTACAATTCGTGTAAAGACATTGCATTCTGCTAACACTACATGCCGGAAATTGGTAATCAAACAAAAAAAAAAAATTATTTATTCCGCTCAGAAAGCTGGAAGGCGCTGAGGAGGATCCAGGACAGTACCAGGGAAATAAGGATCTTCTTTGATAGTCAGATTCTACGGTAGTAGGGGATTAGGGGTAGGATCTTGCTCAGCGATGGATGTTCAGACGATACTGAATTTCAGCACATTAGGGGATTGTAAGCAATGGAAAAGGTAATGAGTTGGAAATGGAAGGAGCTGCTTATCATTCTGAGGACTGGATTATCAAGAAGTGGAGGCTTAAGGAGCTAGAGATGAGATGAGGCAGGCTGAGAAGAGAGAGATAAAAAATCTGAACAATACTAGAAAGTTGGTGAATCTGGGAAGGTGTGGTACACTGATGGCTCCAAGATGGAGGAGGGTGTGGGAGCGGGAGTGTACGGGGCGAAACCGAAATGTAGGTTTTCGGTTAGTCTAGGAAACTAGCTACAGTTTTTCAGGCTGAGCTAGCTGCAATTAGGTTCTGTGCTACCGAGATTAACGGGCGAGGAATTATTGGTTCTAAGGTCGTAATTTTCTCGGATAGTCAGGCTGCTCTACGAGCTATTAGTTCCTACCAGGTCAACTCAAGGCTGGTTTGGGACTGTCTGGGTGCCCTGAAGGAAATTAGTGTCCAAAATAAGGTCTTTCTGGTTTGAGTACCTGGTCATTCAGGACATAAGGGAAACGAAGCGGCAGATTTATTGGCCGGGACACTTGGTTGGCCCGGAGCCCTGTTTTGGGGTTCCGAAATGTATTAAGATTGCAACCATTAACTTAGGGGTGCAGAGTAGGTCTCAGGACTGGTGGCTTGCCACCACTGGGCAGAGACAGGCGAAGGAGTTTATTAAAGGCTATTCGCCAAGGCTCTGCAGAATTAATCCGTGAAGGCCGTGGGGCTATAAGGATGATTGTAGGCCTACTAACTGGCCACTGCAGGCTCAGAAAACACATGCATCGCATGGGCCTGGCAGATGATAGCCTTTGTAGGTTCTGCCAGGAAGAAGAGGAAACGGCACTGCACGTGTTGTGTCAGTGAGAGGGGCTCGTGTGGCTAAGGATGTTACTTCTCGGGGAGGAAAAACCAAGGCCTGTGAGCTTTACCCAAGAGTCGCTCTCCAGCATTAAGAGTCTGATTAAAGGGACAGGTCAGGACGGGTGAGCTTTAAAGTGAGGGGAGCCACAATAGATCCAAAGGGGTAGCAGTGGCGTAGGCCTTGAGGCCGCCCTAATCTAGTCTAATCTAATTTAATCTGAGAAGGAAGAATTTAAGGGTTCTAGTTTCGGTCATAAAATGGGTATGCAAAAGATTAAGAGAGCGGTTTATCCGGTAGTTTTCAGGATTAGAAGTTTGAGAACTAATTTATGGCTTAACAAGAATTAGTTAGTTATTTGGAAGATACACGTCGCCGTGAATTCTTTTCATTAACTATTATTCCAATTGCTTTGTCGAAGGCCTGTGTCGCACATGTATTAAAAAAATCATAATTATTTTCAGCCGTAGATGCAGCGACTTGAATCAAAGGAGCAGCGCAAATCAACCAATTAGAAAATCAGTGTAAGGTTTATTTTTCTGCTAGATTCCTATTGGAGATAGAGCAAACTTCTGTTTTCTTTCTTCTAATTTTCCAGGGAAGAAAAACGCATAAGTTTTACAATGAGTGATTATTATAGGGGGAAAACAATAAAAATCATAATTAAACTTACCTCGAACAGCTGTTCATCATTCTCGTCAAATGGATGCCCAGTTAATTTGTTTATTATTGTAGCCACACCTGCACAGAATACATTTCTTGTTTGAATTCATCAAAAAATAAATCAATAATATTTAGAAAGAAAACAATTTACATTTCAAGACCAATAAAATTAGAATTAAAAGAATTTTAAATACAGAAATTTTCAATCAAGAGAAAAGAGAAAATAAAGAACTGGTCGCTGAGAGGAAGAACTAAAAAATATTGTTTTTCTTCAAAGTTTTTAATGCAGTTAAGAGTTTGAAAAATTTATCACTTTTATAGTTAAAGATGGTTTGGAAATGAGCCAGTTTTTAAACTCTATGGAAATAGCGGAGTTGTTAGTAAAATAAATACTTTTTCCAGACTGCAGCCGTAAAATTCTGATCTTCTAGCCGATGTTTTGTTGTTCTGAAATCTAAGAGGTGACCTAAATTCCCTACTTTCGTTTTGCGGCTTTAGAAGGCAGATCAAACGGTAGATTAAGATTAGTTAATAATCTTTTGTTTGCCTTTCCAAATTTTTCAAAGCAAGCCGTGTAATGATTTCTCGGGCAACCAAATTTAGTTTTTGGCGAAGATATCCACATATTATTGGAGGGAAACCTGCCGTAAGCTATTATAAAACAGCCTAAATTACAAGGCAGATCATTTTTCCCTGCATAAGGCTGATTAATTTTAGGGTTTGGTATGGTTTATGGCTTGGTACGAAGTCAGGGCCTATAAACCCATGTCTACTATATTGTTAATGTAAAAAACCTCAGTAAAATTTTAGTTACTTCTTTAAATATTTATAAAAATAATTTCCTACCTAAATCGATTTCAAAAATCTCGCAATACAAAAAATTAAAATCAGTTTTTTAGCGAAGAAAATTCAAATAAATGATACTCCCTGATTGGTGAGAGCGAATAAGAGATGCCATCAGATAGAAGCGTTAATTTTGTACCAGTTAATTTTACTAACATTTGTAAGTAAAATAGAATTTAGAATGATAAAGGTTGAAAGTGCGCTTTAATTAGCAAATAGAAAAGCGATTTAAAAGCAATTTCTCCTTTGATGTTTGTAATGAACTAAAATCACTGAGAGGATAGCGCGCGGTAAGTGTAAATTCTGTAAACTTCAAAGTTACGTTAAATTTATTACAGTTTTCTTTGTAGGGTAAATTGTAAATTGCAAGATTTTTTATTTTATTTTCCATTTTTAAATTTTGTAAAAAAAATATTTTCATTTAATATTTCCTGTCGAATAACGTATAATGTTTTCAAGTGATGTAAAATTTCAAATCTAAATGTAATTAATATTTAACTATTAATTACATTAATTTCCAATTTATAATTAAATTCATACCCATCTATTAAATTTCAATGTTTCCGTTTAATCTTCCTCATTACCTCTAACATCCCGGATATTCTATCACAACATTTATACGAAAATATATAAATATGTGTATACAACCCTCTGAAAGTCGATGTTTATTTTGTATAAAAGAATTCACTTCCGGCCAATATTTTACAGTACAATGGTACCTCGGTTCTCGACCACGATTCGTTCCGGAAGTGCGGTCGAGAACCGAAAAAATTTATCCCATAAGAAATAATGTAAACTATGTAGTTTATTTCGTTTCTAAGCCCCAGAAATATTAGGCCGTTTTACTGGCCTAATTTTTAGTATTTTATGTAAAAACATTTATCTAAACAAGAAATAAGATCTAAAAGTGTAAATATAAAAAAAAAACTCGGCTCATCTCGGGTGTTCGAGTTCCAAATGTTTGTTCGGATTTCAGGACAATATTTTGCTCGAATTTCTTGGTCGAATACCGATTTGTTCGAAAGTCAAGTCGTTCGAAAACCTAGGTACCACTGTATACGTATTTTAATTGCATAGTTCATTTCCATGAACGCATTTAATTGCTTCTTCTCCATAATTTGTTTCTTATCTCTTTGGAAGTAATCTTCGGAATATTAAAGCAGAAAGTAGCATGATTATTCTAGAAAATCTTAGTTAGATATATCTAAACATTAAGGAACACATATTTTTACTATTTCTCTCTGACAATTCGGTGTTTGATGGATTACTATTTGGCGAACAATCTATCAATATTTATTGTTAATTACTTTAATTTTCAGTTTTATTAGCCCTTCTAGGCGTAACTCTACAATGAAGCCTTTAGAAGGCAGTGCTGTCTGCCCTAAATAAGTTTCCAAAGAAATACATTACAAAATATAATTAATAAATACACAACATGCACGTAATGAGGTTCGAACTCAAGGAATAAAAAAAAAGAAGTATTTTTGGGGAAATTGAAACTGCACGATTCGCAGCAAATAGAGAAACAATTCAGTATAAGAAAATTATATGACGTTTCACATTTCATCATTTTATTAATAATTTACCTTATTTTATGATAATTCTGTAAATCCTCCAATCAAAACGGAAAAACCTGCCTGCATTAGTTTTTGCTTCATAATCGATCTATTTCAGTTTAAGGTAATTCCAAAACACAATGGCTACCCAACAGTTACAAATATTCCTTTACAAAATGCAGCATAAATCCCAACGCAGGATTTATACTGCAAGACCCATTCTTCAAAAAGGGGAACACCCCCTCTAAACTAAAATTAGCACCACTAATCATTCATTCAAAAAGTAGAAGGATTAGCTGCCCCCCCCCCACTCAATCCTGTCTCACACGCTAAATCCTAATACCATAGACTGACTGCATAATCCTCGATCCTTTCAGAGTTTAGAGAACACAAACTGGAATTACAGTATGAATAATGTAGTCACAATTACATGTGTTTCCGCTGTAGACAGTTGCTTTGATATCCGCAATGAATATAAACAAACTTATAACACCCTATTGTTTTCTCAATTTATTTTTTTTCGCTCTCTTTCTATTACTTTTGAAAGGGAATGTACTACGTTGGAATCAATTTTTAGATTTCTAGTTTCAAATAAACGTTGAAGAATTGAAGAGCTTGGTGCAAAAAGGAGTTATCTACAGTTTTTTAAAATTTTTAGTAGGGACAAAAAACTAAAATATACTTTAAGATGTATTCCTTATGTTGTGTCTGCTGTAAGGATTAGTTAATATATTGTGATGGGGGTCATTTGGGGCTCAATTTGAATCTTTCTAGGGCATTTTTTAAGCTTGCTATAAGCAAAAGTTATTTTGCAGCTAAAACTTTTTTTGCACCAAAATCATAATTTTCAGTAAAACTTGAGTACATATTAAGTACTTTAGTCTATAGATTTCTTGTTTTTCAGATTTTAAGGTGCATTTTGTGTCTTGTCGAAGCGAATGTTAGGATATATTATTATGCCTGTCAAAAAGAAAAATAATAATATCTACCTAATATAAACATTAAATAAACCTAATAAAAAAATGATTGCGTCATCTTTTCTGTTTGGAGCAAAAGAAAGTTATCTGCAGTAGAAGACTCATTTTTGCTCCAAATCTAACCTAGGTCAGAGAATAAGTAATATAAGTAATAATAAACTAGTCTGCATAGGCTCGCTTACGCACCAAAAGATGTAGAATTGAACATACGAACATCGTACAATAGGTGGCGCCACTAAACACATTTTTTGAAAAAAAATGTAGATAACTCCTTTTTGCACCAAGCTCTTCAATTGCAATAAGTATGCCAAGGTTGCGGAAAATCGTAGGAAGCATTTTCCGATAAAAACCGATCAACAAAATTTTCAACCGATCGCATATCATTCTATTATCTTCTACAGTGAAATAAGTAAATTTCTGTGGCATTCTCTTTCAAATACCGTCAGTCATTATTGAAGGAAAGGCAGCAGCTTCATCTTCAAGCCTTGATTAAAAGCTTCTTCCACGATCTGTACCCTAAAACAATGGCCAAGAATCAAGTCAGGGATTATTTGGCAAAATGGAAGCAACCATAACTGATAACAGAGGAAAACAAACACCTTTAAGCAGAATAGATTTAATATTCCTCCTATTCATGGTTAATAATAAATCTATTCTTAGAATTTACTTACATTCGAGAGAATATATTTTAGTAAACCCACAATATGGCCCAAACCATCCCTTAATACATAATTTCAGGCTATTAATTTTATTCTCAGTCTTCATTAAACAAAACAGCCAATTAGCTGCAAACTAAACAAGCTCACCACTTGAGGTAATTAGATTATTATGCCAAATTATATTTTAAGTCTATTTCAGTGCATAAACCTGCTTAAATTTGTTATCAATTTAGAATTTACAGCACTTGAAAATGTTATTGAAAAAAAACGGATACATATTTTGAGGGTACTCAAATTAATTGGAATTATTAAAGAATAACAGTTTATTTTGATATTAACTGTTGAAGTACCTATAATTTTTATTAATTATCATTATGTATGTTTAATTATTTGTATTTGTATAAGACTGCATGAATTATCTTGTAAAAAAAATTCCGTAGCCTTCCACTGCAGCTGTAAAATATTTACAACAAAATAAAGTGATGAAGAAATACTGGCTCGTTACGTAGGAACCTCATCGGATAATGTACGGTGACGGAATACTGTCACGTTTTAAGAGTATCACTGGGAGTTTGTAGCGAGAAGATAGGACATGGATTTGGGAATGTAATTGGTGGCTTATTGTGGAAGCTGTAATCAATGGATTTCTAGCCAGAGTGTTGACGAGGGGTACATTGATAGGTAAAATTGGAAATACCGTTCGGGTAATTTAACGATGGATTTTGGATTAAATTATTCGATTATTCAGAGCTGTCACTTTAGAATAAAATTTGAATCTAGTTTTAACTACGAGGGTCGTTTGAAAAGTCCGTGCAAAAATAAAAACTACTTAATTTTTTGGGGTAAACCTTTTTTATTTTTCAACATAGTTTCCTTTTAGGCTTATACACTTCGTCCAACGCTGCTCTAGTTTGTTGATCCCTTCCGAATAATAGGATTTGTCCAAGTCTGAAAAATAGCCATTCGTTTCTGCAATCACCTCCTCGTTTGAATAAAATCTTTTTCCCGCCAGCCATTTCTTCATATTGGGGAACAAATAGTAGTCCGAGGGAGCCAAGTCTGGAGAATAGGGGGGATGTGAAACGAATTGGAACCCTATTTCCATTAATTTTGCGACCACAACTGCTGAGGTGTGAGCTGGTGCGTTGTCGTGATGGAAAAGGACTTTTTTGTGGGCCAATCGTGGGCGTTTTTCTTGCAGCTCGGTTTTCAAACGGTCCAATAACGATGAATAATATGCACCTGTAATAGTTTTACCCTTTTCCAGATAGTCGGTGAGGATTATTCCTTGCGAATCCCAAAAGCCAGTCGCCATAATCTTTCCGGCCGAAGGAACGGTCTTCGCCTTTTTTGGCGCAGATTCCCCCTTGGTAACCCATTGTTTAGATTGTTCTTTGGTCTCAGGAGTGTAGTGATGTATCCATGTTTCATCCACAGTGACGAAACGACGCTTAAAGTCCTGCGAATTTTTCTGGAACAGCTGCAAACCGTCCTTGCAACACTTCACACGATTTCGTTTTTGGTCAAGCGTGAGCAATCGCGGCACCCATCTTGCGGATAGCTTTGTCATGTCCAAATGTTGATGCAAAATATTATGTATCCGTTCATTCGAGATGTCCACAGCACTAGCAATCTCACGCACCTTCACTCTTCTGTCATCCATCACCATATCATGGATTTTATCAATTATTTCTGGAGTAGTAACCTCAACAGGGCGTCCAGAACGTTCAGCGCCACTTGTGCCCATATGGCCACTCCGAAAATTTTGAAACCACTTATAAACTGTTCTAATCGAAGGTGCAGAGTCACCATAATGTTTATCAAGCTTCTCTTTAGTCTCCTGAGGCGTTTTGCCTTTCATAAAGTAGTGTTTAATCAACACACGAAATTCTTTTTCGTCCATTTTTTGAAAATCACTCGACTTCCTCGATTCAAACGAATGCCAAACACAAAGAAATAGACCGATCTAGCTGAAACTTGGTGTGTGTTCTTCCAAGAGATGCTACTAACTAAACATAACCTCGATACGCGCCAGTAGTGCTATCTCTCTGACTTTGCACGGACTTTTCAAACGACCCTCGTACAGTATGTTTGACACTCTGGTTTCATATGAACCTTTCCCAGTTATACCCATCATAAACTTGAGGAATGGGTGATCCACTGGGATGAAGGGAAAGAAGAGTTTTGCTACTAAGAAGTAAACGCTACAAATTTTCATTTACTTAAATGTTTACTTCGATTTTTCCAATTTAGAAGCCAAGTTTCTAGTTGTATGAGATGTGTTCTTAGAAAACGGGATGATGTGATAAAATCAATGGAAGGAGCATTGTATCGTCAGCGAATGTGCAAATTTAGATTATTTGGGTGATTAGAAAGTCAGGTGTGCATAATAGAGATACAGAAGAGGATCTGCAGTTATCACGATATTACTGATATAATTTTTTAATGGAGATTTTATTTTATTTACTTCTATAAAAATGGCTAAATGTCCAAAAGAAATGAGAAATATATATTATTTTGATAAATGGGATACAAAATGAAATAAAATCAATATGAACAGCCAATTGGAATGTTTTCACTGGCTAAATATCCGTCAGTAGTCTGTGATGTTTATTAGTTCTCTATATTTATCTACGTAGGCCTCCCCCAAAATGGATTGGAGTTATTGGAAGTTGGCTACAGTTAAGTGGGTCATGAAGTGAGAGGATTCAGGACACAAAAAGGATCAATGACCTCAGACTCCCGGTGTGGGTTAAACTAGGAGAGATTTTTGTTAGGCTAGAGTGTTATCACACCAAGCCAAGGTACTCGTATTTGAGCTTGTGTACAGTTTGCTCACAGTCCCAGTCTGTTAGGGGCCGCAGAT
This sequence comes from Rhodnius prolixus, assembly GCF_049639745.1. Taxonomy (NCBI): domain Eukaryota; kingdom Metazoa; phylum Arthropoda; class Insecta; order Hemiptera; family Reduviidae; genus Rhodnius; species Rhodnius prolixus. The sequence goes on along the minus strand of NW_027411634.1, from coordinate 9,559,802 downwards.
CTTGGAAGTTTGTTTGTAGGACAGATGTTGTTAAATTCAGCGAGTTAGTGAGGGTGCCCACGTTTTATGCCGAGTAAAATCCCGCCCATGGTGGTGCCTTAGCTAGGTAATGTGTAAATTACTCGGTCAACGTGACCGGTGAAACTTATTGCCAAGCAAAGCCTCGTTGACTTGCTGTGGCCATGTTTGTTTGCTTTGTTGATTGCTTCGGTCAAGTGTGCGCAACAGTTAAGCAAGCTTTCCGTTCTGTCTTGTGTACATACAAATTTTGGAATATTTGATAAAAAAATTTATTCTGTAAATAACCTCAGCGTATAACCTAGCCTTAAGTAAAGAAAAGTATATATTTATCATAGAAAATTACATTCATTTGTCAACGTCAAAACAAGAAAGGACAAGAAAATTTATTGAATTTTTTTATAGAAAAACAAACACAATTTCACTAACAATTTCTTACAAATTATTCTATTTATCTGGAATTACAGATCAGGAAAATTGTTTTTATATAATTTTTATCTCTAAAAAGACAGCGTTGTATAAAAACAGAATTATCTTTAAATCTGATCTTTAAATGTACAGTGGAGTCTCGGTTATCCGTCATGACCGGGACCGGACACGTGACGGATAGTCGAATAGACGGATAATGGAAAAAAACAGGAAAATTTCCAGATTCTTTTGTTTAACGTGTATAAAACTTTGTATTAACTGGTATACATATTTTATACGCTTATACGAGGGTCGTTTGAAAAGTCCGTGCAAAGTCAGAGAGATAGCACCACTGGCGCGTATCGAGGTTATGTTTAGTTAGTAGCATCTCTTGGAAGAACACACACCAAGTTTCAGCTAGATCGGTCTATTTCTTGTGTTTGGCATTCGTTTGAATCGAGGAAGTCGAGTGATTTTCAAAAAATGGACGAAAAAGAATTTCGTGTGTTGATTAAACACTATTTTATGAAAGGCAAAACGCCTCAGGAGACTAAAGAGAAGCTTGATATACATTATGGTGACTCTGCACCTTCGATTAGAACAGTTTATAAGTGGTTTCAAAATTTTCGGAGTGGCCATATGGGCACAAGTGACGCTGAACGTTCTGGACGCCCTGTTGAGGTTACTACTCCAGAAATAATTGATAAAATCCATGATATGGTGATGGATGACAGAAGAGTGAAGGTGCGTGAGATTGCTAGTGCTGTGGACATCTCGAATGAACGGATACATAATATTTTGCATCAACATTTGGACATGACAAAGCTATCCGCAAGATGGGTGCCGCGATTGCTCACGCTTGACCAAAAACGAAATCGTGTGAAGTGTTGCAAGGACGGTTTGCAGCTGTTCCAGAAAAATTCGCAGGACTTTAAGCGTCGTTTCGTCACTGTGGATGAAACATGGATACATCACTACACTCCTGAGACCAAAGAACAATCTAAACAATGGGTTACCAAGGGGGAATCTGCGCCAAAAAAGGCGAAGACCGTTCCTTCGGCCGGAAAGATTATGGCGACTGTCTTTTGGGATTCGCAAGGAATAATCCTCATCGACTATCTGGAAAAGGGTAAAACTATTACAGGTGCATATTATTCATCGTTATTGGACCGTTTGAAAACCGAGCTGCAAGAAAAACGCCCACGATTGGCCCACAAAAAAGTCCTTTTCCATCACGACAACGCACCAGCTCACACTTCAGCAGTTGTGGTCGCAAAATTAATGGAAATAGGGTTCCAACTCGTTTCACATCCCCCCTATTCTCCAGACTTGGCTCCCTCGGACTACTATTTGTTCCCCAATATGAAGAAATGGCTGGCGGGAAAAAGATTTTATTCAAACGAGGAGGTGATTGCAGAAACGAATGGCTATTTTTCAGACTTGGACAAATCCTATTATTCGGAAGGGATCAACAAACTAGAGCAGCGTTGGACGAAGTGTATAAGCCTAAAAGGAGACTATGTTGAAAAATAAAAAAGGTTTACCCCAAAAAATTAAGTAGTTTTTACTTTTGCACGGACTTTTCAAACGACCCTCGTACGCTTAAGCCTTACAGTTCAGGTATCTTTCATTATTCAATTCATTCTATTGTGTATTAAAATTAATGAATTCAATGTCTGCGACATCTAATCGGTTTTGTTTGTGGTTGATCTTTTTAGGAAAAGACCGACAAACTGTCGAATGATGGACACGGGTATGGACCTAAAAGACAAAGGAAAAAATCTCAAAAGAAAATATTCATACTCTGCGTTGAACGGGGCTGTGACCGGCATTAATCTTAAATTAGAGGCCCGTTTTTTTAATTTTTAAATACTGAGGACAGTGACGGTTAATTGGAATAGACGGATAAAAGGGTGACGGATAACCGAGACTCCACTGTATTTTTATTTTCAATTTAAAACGCGTCAAAATTAGAGGTCTTAGGCGTCTGCAGCTTTTCTTTTCAGTGCACTGCCGGTGTCCAGTCAGTATTCTCTCGTTACAGACAACATTGTCCATCAACCAGTCAGTGAGCTGTAAGAAGCTTCTAAGAAGAGAATATCTAAGGGGCCAGCAGCTGGGATTCGAACCTGCCGATATCTCCGCGTTGGAATAAGTATACGCTAATCTCTGAGATAATACCATTTTCTCTGCGACTTTAAGGATTTAAGAATAGATTTTGCTCATTTTAGGGAGATTTTCGAATAACTAATTTTGTAAATTATCTCAAGGAGTTTTCTTTTTCTTTTGATTATATTTTTATAAATCATGCAACAATCAACTTCTTTGTTATGAGAGAGGACTTGTTTTTAAAAGTAATAAATAACTTTCTAACAAATAATTGCTTCTAGAACATCATTTATGAGAAAGATTTCCTCTTGAAGGCGCTGTTATTGCTGTAACTTCAAAGTAAATAAGTATAATAATACTTCTGATATTTTTTATACATGAGAAAAGCTAAGATTAACACGGCCCCCTCAATTTTCAAAACTTTCCACTTCCAAGCTTTATGTTTTTGAAGTTAGGGAAAATATGTATGCCGAAAGATAATTTTCATGAGCCAGCATATATGTGAAAATTCAATTTAAAGTCGTACTACTTCTAACTATGATGGTAATTGAAGCGAACTTTCTATTTGTAACGTTGAAGTTATTCTCTTTGAAGTTTTCAAAGACTCTTCGCAAAAACCAGCTGGTGTGCGAGTGGGTTCCAATTATTTATTCAAAAAGAAGGGAAATCAAAAATCATAACAACATACTGTTAAACCAGTTTCTAAAAATAAACAAATAAAGAGCAATATATAAAAACAAACTTACCAATTATCTGATAATTGCTGTTTCTGATTGGCATAGCTAATAATGATTTGATGGAACCACTGGATTTCGGTTCCACTTCCAAAGACTCAGCAACGTTGATCACTTCACCAGATTCAGCTACTCGTTCAGCAAGTCCCAGTAGATACTGTGACACACCACCTCCGTCCACTTGTATGCGTTTGCTGAAACAAAATAAAAAAAAAACAAACATCAACTTTAACTCAAATAATTTCAGTCAGAAATAAAATGATTTATAACATGATGTTCAGCGAGCTGGATTCCCACGCGGAACACCGGGTTTGAATACCTGGCTTTCAGATTCTCTCTTTCTGGTGGGTCATCTTACAGCACACTCTCCGATGATAAACAGAGGAGTCTGTAATGAAAGAACATTTTCCGGAAGCCCTGAAAGAGTGCATTGAAAAAAAACCTCCGGGTTCCAATGATTTTAGAAGTTATATTAATAATAATAAAGAAAGATATCTGGAAAAATAAACGTCGAGAACAGACATGAAACCCTACATACATAAAACTGGTAATAAAGTTTTATTAAGCAGAATAAAATATAGGTTCTTAGCTTTTATGTTATATTGAACTTGCCCATCGGTAATAAAATATTTAAACTTGGCGAACAAAACATTTAGAAAAGTCTAACAAACATTCAGAATTTGGTGGCGTTTCTTAAATAATTATGTAAAATACTTCTTTTTGTACAGAATAAGTAATAAGTTATATAAAATGACAATTTTTTTTTATTTAATAAACTTTTCATGCCATTATTGCATCTATTCGTACAATTATTATTTATTAAACGTTTAGAATTATTATGAATGGCTTCAAAACCAACCCAGAAGGTACCCCAAATCATAGAAACAGGGAATATCAACGATCTTGACTGGATTGATAGTGCGATTACGACACAAACCAGGATACCTGCAATTAAAAATTATTTTACAAAGAATTAGAAAACCAACAGTATTGGAATGCAAGAATCAAGATACTGTTAACAAACAGATCCCACGATATTACCCAAAATATAAAGATTATCCGCATCACGATGATTTGCAATGATTAAGATCGCTAACTTATCAGCAATCACTATTCACACGAATAGAAGCCCGATTTAAAGCCACAGATTATACCTTTTAGCTTTCTGTTTATTACACGACTTAAAGCATAACTTCGGACCATAGGGCGAGGTCTCAGTCGTTGAATTTTTTAATCATTAGGAAGTTGCCTTTCAAGCTCTATTGAGTTTACAAAACCTTAGAAATGTGTCCCTGAATACCCAATAGTTTGTTTTTTTCTGAAAAATATCCTCAGCTTACTTGAATGATTGCCTCATTTTTTTCTTTCAGGCAGAGCTTAACTTCCTGCTACCAAATTAGATGTTGTGTACGTGAGTTTTGAATCGCACAATTTACTATTTGTTAATTTTTTAACAAATAAAAAGTAACTCTACACGGAATTCAAACCTGGATCTCCCACTTACAAATCCACCTTCCATGACTAACACTGCCTCAGTAATACGTCACTAATATTTCCATACCATTCCTACCAATAAGTAACATTTTCAAAGAACCTGTTGGAGGCAACATGAGTAAAATTAAATTAAGGAATAAGACAGTAATCTTAATATGGCGAAACCCACGCTTTACTGTAATAAGAAAAATTCTAATTAAAATTACCATATAGATGTAGGAGAAAAGAGAAAATATAATGTTTTTAGAGAACTTAATGTAACTGACAAGATGTTTCTGCTTTTAATAGAACAATTAACAATTGCCTAATTAGGAGAATATTCGCTAATTATCAAAGAAAAAGAAGGTAATTATCTTGGTATAGAACATCACAAATTTCTAGATTACGTAAATGTTATAAATAAACCTCATTTTCAGCGGCAATGTTACTGTTTTTAGCGAAATATTACGAAGAATATAAGTATTCTCGTTTTACGTTTATTATAAACCCAGACATGGTGATTAGGTGTTTTTATTTTAATAGTAAACATTAAGTACCTGGTGAGATTAAATATTTAAATTAAACTTGAAATGATTGGTGCCATTATCTAAAAATAAAACTATTGTCTACGAATTTAAAAAACAAAACAAAAAATTAACTATCATTGAATCGAAATTGTACGTTAACTTTGTCCTAACAGTTCTAAGTATACTAAGATAAAGTTAAACGCTAGGAAATAATTGTAGTACTCCAAACAAAACTCCCTTAAGGCTGTTCTCCCTTATTCTATGGAAGTTTATGAAAGTAAATATTTGGTTTTGGTAGCCAAGGTTCTATAGGGTATTTGCTTGGGTTCCTCTATAACCAAAAGGTCTGGTCGTTCTAGTTTTACTATTTCTAGATTACTTTATTGTGCTCCAATTGTATCAACGAAGTTGCCGATTATTTATTTAAACAACACATATAATAATAAAATAAACTGTGACACATTCTTTCTTCTGTTATTTCCGGAAAGAGGTAACAGAGAGAATCCCTTGCTGGGTGAGACTATCGACGCACTGAATTTAGATTAGGCCTGTATGTTGCAGGGCATTCCAAATTCAATCGATCAAGATCACTGCTCTTTTTACTAGCTTCAGAGAAAAAGTGAGTGAAGTCACTGTAACTAACGAAGTCCCACCTCATCAGCAATCTCGTTCCCTAGAGTGCCCAGGGAATCAGGCAATGAGAATCAATACTCATAGATGGTCGATGATGTCAGGAATCTTAACTTCTATAAGGTACCAAGTATTGGGATGCAGAATATTATTAAGGTGGCTAGATAATCAACGATTTCAGCAAAGCTAGAATATGTTGCATGATCAATTCCCGATCTTGGAGCAGCATATTATTTAATTAATGATAACAAGAGAAGTGTACACTACTTAGAATATTATGTTTCCACAATCGCATCTCCATTTGTACAAAACTACTTGTTACTGTATTTAATATCATTTATTTGCAAATGATATTCATAATTTTTTGCTACGAGCTTCGTAACATTAGAATTAAATCTCTTTTTGAGCAAAACTTGTCCTACATTTGCCTCTGTTTTATTGCGTACACAATTTTTTGTTTGCCAAGAATGGTTGAAGACATGAGCTTTTTATAAAGGAAGGAAAATATTTATTTTAACATTCACGTAGAAGAACAAGAATTTTGCCGGGGAAAAAAAATAGTACTACACTAATCTTGTACATGGACCATCCACATCTTTATCAAAGGGTTATTGTATAAAAGGGCAAAGGGATATTTCACCTCAAACCAGTTTCTAGTTTTGTCACTACTATCTCCGGCTCTGACCTATATTTTTCTCTATATTATATTATATAGTATATATTTCGTATATATTTCTGTACCCTGTTCTTTATATAATTTTTGAGATGAGAGGAGATTTTTTATCTCTACATTTGCTGTATCAGAGGCTTACTTATAAATTATATTAACCACTTTCAGCACATTTAGAAAAGCAAGAGTCTATTTATAGTTGTCTGAAAGGTGATGGTCATTCTATGTAAGAAAGGAAGTGAAAAAGTTAAGGACAGAGGAAGCCACCGAAAGGTTTGATTCTGGGAAGATCCTCTTTAGGTGAACGGCTGAAAGATGTCCAATTATTACTAGAGTTTAAAGCAATAAATTAATAAGAATTAAAAAATGAAATGTTGGCAACAATTAAGCCAATGAAGCAAGAAGTAGAGTGGCAAAAGTCAATCTTTACTCCTAAGAGCAGAGCAACAGGAGCCCGTATCTGGAATAGACGTGATCCTCTATTCTAGACCTTTTCATCTTGCCAATAGGCGGGCTAAAGAAAGCCGTTCTCTGATCGAACGGAAAAGATGTGAAATGAAAAGAAGCGTAAGGGGCTTTTTCCAGCATCTGTTGCACCTCAATCCAAGATGTGTTCCATGCTGTAGAACGGGTGAAAAAGGAAACAGAGCGTCCGAGGTACCTAGAGCTCCCTTTGGAGTTAGTAGCCTTTTCTGACTAACGCGGCCTTCAGTTCTGTACATATCTGCAGAGCATGTTGTCCTTGGTCATGTGGAGAGAGGTGCTGGAAGGCGTTTTTGGGACAAAGGAGAGTTAAGTGTCCACTCCATACATTACCAGGACATCTAGAGGAGCCTGGATGGTTACAGCGAGTCAATTTGCGTCCTGGGAATGGTTCTCCCTAACTGCTACTTCTACTTCTACAACTTCGCGGAGATAAGCTGTTTAACCAGTGATCAGGGGGTGTTCCAAATGATCTAATAAAGGTCGCAGAGCAGAATCTTTCTTTAACAAGAAACTATATTTAAATACAAAAACAGATGAAAACATTATAAAAATCTATCTTGAGAGTTATTCGCCAAAATGGACTAGCTAACACATCTTCCTTGCACGAAGCACATTACAGTTTCTCTGTAGTAATTGTGGAGGTCTCCTCAACCAGAATTGCAATTCTATAGCTTATGCTTTCTTATCTAAAACAGGATCACCTATTTTCCCAATTTAGTCAGAAATATATTGAAAAAGTGATACTGCAGTAAAATAAAATAAGTTCACTAATAAATCCAGAATCTCGCCAAATATTAAGTTACACAATGTTGTCACTATGGTGATTCAACAACAAAATTAATTTTAGTAACTATATCTCTATAAATAGCCCAAGTTCATAATGTCATGTAGGTTAATTTCTAGTCACTAACGTATTTCTCTATTTAATTTTTGTTCTTCAGCAACTAGTTGTTTGGTTACCACACGGTGCCACCTCTACCTACAACATCTTTATCTTTTTAATTTCCACAAGAACTGACGGTATTTATTGGACCAGAATAATCCTCAACTTCTACCTATGGATCCAAAATTATTTCCAACATTTAACTCACAATGTGGATCTTAAGATTTCCTTCAAATTGGAAGTAAAAAAAGGTTCATAGGGTCAAGAAACTGTTGAGAAAAAGGTGTTGAATTAAATTTCTCTACAGTCTAAATTCATAATTAAATATCAGATACAAATTTCAATTAGAGTTTGTTTTTTTTTTGCTGCTGGTTAATTAAATGATTAAATATTCAAAATGGTAGCTGTTTAACGTCCCACAGAACTTTTTTGATCAATAGCTCTGAAAGCTGTAAATAGCTCCCTAACACAATCTGATGAATATTAATTAATGAATGGAACTGTTGTGTGGCATCATCATGTACGTCTAGTGTGACGTAATTAATTTTATTGAATAAAAGATGGAAATAGTCTAGTCAATAAAGGGGTAAGGAATACAAAATTGAGTTAGTACCAAAATCGCAATGCGAGATAGATGATGTACGCTTGGCTATTGTCATCTTTAAATGACACCGTCTGTCAATGAGCTCGCGAAAGCATTGCCAACAATAATAATTGTTAAGGACTTCATTTTCAGAATTTTTTTTTTTTTTTGTAACATTTCTGTTTACGCCGATCATACGAACATTCAAATACATTTTCACGTAGGCGCCACGGTAGCCGAGCGGTTAAGAGGCAAGACCTACAAAGCTAATATGCATATTGTGGATACTGATATTGTGGGTACTGGGTTCGATTCCCGGTCTTAGGCCTTGGATTTTATTTAATGGTTAATAAAAGAAATTTACAGTAAAGTACGAGGGTCGTTTGAAAAGTCCGTGCAAAAATAAAAACTACTTAATTTTTTGGGGTAAACCTTTTTTATTTTTCAACATAGTCTCCTTTTAGGCTTATACACTTCGTCCAACGCTGCTCTAGTTTGTTGATCCCTTCCGAATAATAGGATTTGTCCAAGTCTGAAAAATAGCCATTCGTTTCTGCAATCACCTCCTCGTTTGAATAAAATCTTTTTCCCGCCAGCCATTTCTTCATATTGGGGAACAAATAGTAGTCCGAGGGAGCCAAGTCTGGAGAATAGGGAGGATGTGAAACGAGTTGGAACCCTATTTCCATTAATTTTGCGACCACAACTGCTGAGATGTGAGCTGGTGCGTTGTCGTGATGGAAAAGGACTTTTTTGTGGGCCAATCGTGGGCGTTTTTCTAGCAGCTCGGTTTTCAAACGGCCCAATAACGATGAATAATATGCACCTGTAATAGTTTTACCCTTTTCCAGATAGTCGATGAGGATTATTCCTTGCGAATCCCAAAAAGACAGTCGCCATAAGCTTTCCGGCCGAAGGAACGGTCTTCGCCTTTTTTTGCGCAGATTCCCCCTTGGTAACCCATTGTTTAGATTGTTCTTTGGTCTCAGGAGTGTAGTGATGTATCCATGTTTCATCTACAGTGACGAAACGACGCTTGAAGTCATGCGGATTCTTCTGGAACAGCTGCAAACCGTCCTTGCAACACTTCACACGATTTCGTTTTTGGTCAAGCGTGAGAAAATCACTCGACTTCCTCGATTCAAACGAATGCCAAACACAAAGAAATAGACCGATCTGGCTGAAACTTGGTGTGTGTTCTTCCAAGAGATGCTACTAACTAAACATAACCTCGATACGCGCCAATAGTGCTATCTCTCTGACTTTGCATGGACTTTTCAAACGACCCTCGTATGTTTGCTAGTTGCCTCCGTCCACGACACCTAATTGGTAGTTGGACGTAAAGTTTGCCTGAAAAAATAGGCGATTACTTTACTTTACTTTTACAATTTCTCGATCACTCTGAGTAGAAGGTAGAACTGGGTAGCTTTGGCTTTAAATTTTGTTTAAAAACATAAGTTTGCTCGCTTGCTATAAAAACGCAGCCTTGACACACATTTTGATCTTTCTAACACCAAAAAGTATGTATTGAATTACACTTTTTGTAGCAAATAACCACCAAAATACGCTACTAATATGTTAACATGTAATGTGAATGCTACAACTGATCAGCGCTGTTAAAAGCAGCCAAACTGATAAGCAGAGAGGCTTAACACTAGGCAATCCTAACATCTTACAAAGCCATGCACAAATGTGCAGTAACAATAATAGCGTACATTACTCACTTATTGTTATTATGTCCATTTTTACTGCTACTTGGTGATGCCAGTTCAAATAACTTGGAAAATTTGACCTTCTGCAAACAAAAATAAACTAATAAAAAAGTAAAAAAACAAATCACATTTAAAAAAATAAAATAAAATAGAAATAATGAACCTCTTGAGAAGTTTCATCAGCCAATAGAACTGCAGCTCTTTCACACTTCAATAATCTTTGTGCTCGTTGCATAATTTTTAAAATTACTTTCTCCAATGATGTTTGCTCTTCAAAAAGATCGTGTACCACTTCCAAAAGATTCTATAAGATTCAAGAAAACTTATTTGTAAAAAAATCAATAAACTACTAAGTGATAAACATCTGGATTATTGTATTTTAATTCTCACTGTACTAAGTACAGTCACACGACATACACATACATTCATACACCGCACTAAAAGAAAGAAACTCAAGGTACTACTCGTACAAAACAATATCTCCAGTGAGAATAGAATCTCTAAAAGGCGGACACTAACGTAATATTTTCTTTTATTACGTATAACAGAAAATGACAAAAATGATTCAATATTAAATATTACAATATAAGGAATTTGTAATGAAGCACAATACTGGACAGACTCAAATTTGAATAGACAGAAATGGAATATACAAATTGTAATAATGCTTTGCATAAAACGTTCAACGACCTTTCATATAGCACATCATAAATGGCAATATCATTTATTCCATTGTTTTAGCCTCGCACAAACTTTTACTTTAGGATTGTTAACGTTTATTGAATTATATATAATAAATTTAAATTCTATTTAATTTAAATTAAACTTTGTCGTTTAGAAATTTATTTCTAATTAACATAGAGTGCAATTATTAATTGCCAATTAGGAAATTAATTATATTGTTACTAAAAGGAAAATACGCTTAATAATTTTGTATAAATAATTATTATCTTCGTAAACTTTAAAAGCTTTACTAAAATGCTTTTTCTAAATATTCTAGCCAATCCTGTTTTCATGATGAAATTCACTTTTCTATTCCAGCTGTTTCCTCATTTTTCTTCGTTTTTTTTTTCTTTTAAATCCACCTTTTTTTTTTTAAGAAAAGAAAAATTCAATGTCACTCAATTGGGAACTGTTTAATATTCATCACACCGAAGTCTTATTTTAACTTTTTTGTCCGCTCTTATTTGACAATGGTACGTGAAAGGCCAATTAGGAGAATAGGAAGTTAGAAAATTTGAGATAATTATGTTAAGGATTGAACAAAAAAATTCTAGGAACACTCCTGCGATTCTTGAGCTATTTTCAGGATTGTAATGGATTGGCAGCTTAAAATTTGATATTTTATTTATTTATTTTGCAACTGTATGCAGTACAATAAGCAAAAGAGATGAATGATAAGGATAGCGCAAATACATATCGTATGCACCTGTAATAGTTTTACCCTTTTCCAGATAGTCGATGAGGATTACTCCTTGCGAATCCCAAAAGACAGTCGCCATAATCTTTCCGGCCGAAGGAACGGTCTTCGCCTTTTTTTGGCGCAGATTCCCCCTTGGTAACCCATTGTTTAGATTGTTCTTTGGTCTCAGGAGTGTAGTGATGTATCCATGTTTCATCCACAGTGACGAAACGACGCTTAAAGTCCTGCGGATTCTTCTGGAACAGCTGCAAACCGTCCTTACACGATTTCGTTTTTGGTCAAGCGTGAGCAATCGCGGCACCCATCTTGCGGATAGCTTTGTCATGTCCAAATGTTGATGCAAAATATTATGTACCCGTTCATTCGAGATGCCCACAGCACTAGCAATCTCACGCACTTTCACTCTTCTGTCATCCGTCACCATATCATGGATTTTATCAATGATTTCTGGAGTAGTAACCTCAACAGGGCGTCCAGAACGTTCAGCGTCACTTGTGCCCATATGGCCACTCCGAAATTTTGAAACCACTTATAAACTGTTCTAATCGAAGGCGCAGAGTCACCATAATGTTTATCAAGCTTCTCTTTAGTCTCCTGAGGCGTTTTGCCTTTCATAAAGTAGTGCTTAATCAACACACGAAATTCTTTTTCGTCCATTTTTTGAAAATCACTCGACTTCCTCGATTCAAACGAATGCCAAACACAAAGAAATAGACCGATCTGGCTGAAACTTGATGTTATATATATATATATATATATATATACATACATACATATACGCGCACATGCATTTGCGCCAAGGGCGTGATTGAAGTGAACGACGACCAGATTGGCAAGCTTACACAGCAACCATCCTAGTAGATCAGCGTTATAGAGTGGAGTTTTTGTGTAGCGAGATTGTGCTATTTCAGAAACGGGAGGAATTTTGAGATCAGAGTGTATAGTATGATTGGAGACGTAGAAGGGAGCGTTAACTATTATTCTTAAAATTTTAGACTGTAAGGTTTGTTCGATTTTTTAGCGCTTCCATAGAGTTGTATTCCGTACGTCCATATTGGGGCAGGTAGAGCGGTATATAGTGTTCGTTTGTTCGTCAGGGTCAGTTTTGATCGTTTGTCGAGTAGTCTTTTCAGCATTTTGTACCTCAGATGGAGGTCAGTTCGTTTGAGTCTCGTGTAGGGATTCCATGTTAGTCGTTTGTCAAGATGTAGTCCGAGATATCGTACTTGGTTAGTAATTGGTATAGAAGTATTGTGTAAGGAGAGAGGAGGGAGAGTTTTCTTGTTTAGAGTGAATACTATGTATTTAGATTTCAATTCATTCACTTTGATTCTCCATTTTTGCAGCCAAGGCTCGAGAAGATTTAGGTGTGATTGGAGTGCACGGCATGCTGTTACAGGATCCAAATGAGGTGATAGAATTGCAGTGTCGTCGGCGAAAGTGAAAGTAATTGTAGTCGGGTGATTTGGTAAGTCGGCAGTATAGAGAATATAAAGTAAGGGGACAAGAATGCTTCCTTGAGGAACTCCAGCAAGTATTGGAAGGATAAGAGAAGAAGAAGAATCTTGTTTGACTTAGAAGAAATGGTCGGTGAGATAAGAGATTCTTAAAATTTAATATTTACTTATATTTTTCAAGACGTAATAATTTAAGGGAAAAGTAAAATAAATACCAATTAAATTGCCAAATAATTTGTTGAAATATTCCCCAACGATGTCCTCTTAGTGCAATTATTGCACGATTATAACTGATATACTTTATTTGGGCTTGGAATTTTTACTAAAACCTCATTTTTATAATAATCTAAAGAAATTGCTAGCTTTTTATTACACAAAAATTCTTTACCAATCTTCCTGCAAGAAAGGACTTATGTACTGTTTAAGTTTAAGCCTAAATAACACCCATAAGCTCTTAGAAAACAATTGTTTTAAGTAATAAACGAGATATTAAAACCGAAGTAACATTCCTTAAGAAACAGATTTAACAATATAAAGGCAATTACTTGGATGAAAAATTCGGAAAGGATATCTCCAACGTTCAGCTGGTTAACTCTAAGCTGCTTGGAAGATAATTGTGCCGCAAGCCCGATGAAAAATAGAATTATCAGCTTTCATTATAAATAAAGTGATAAACTGAACGTAATCTTTAAGAACTTAAAAAAAGTCAAAGCTCTTTGCAACAATTTCATCAAAAAAGCTTTTCAATTAAAGAAATCTTTAAAGCTCCCTCTACATCATCCGAACTTACCTATTGCAATCTGAGGCAAACCCTTGAACTGTTGTTTGAAACATACAAACTCAAAGAAGTTTTTTTATTTATTTTATTATTTTTTTTAAGTTTGACAATAGTATAATTCAAATTCTGTTTGTTAAATATCGCTATAACAAGGTTGTTGCTGTAAATGGACTTTAATTATTAACTGCAGTCAAAAATCACATCCAATTGGTGATGTTCAAACTTTTACGAGTGCAAATGCCCTCGTTGAGCACGTCATCCACATTCCAACTTGGCTATACTCAAGTGCAATCTGTTTGCCAACATATTGAATAGTACTCAAGCACATATTGGACATTCGACTGCAATAACCTCTTGCCAGATGGTACAGTGATTTCTAGTTTTATTAAAGTATCAATATTCTTTAATATCCAAACACTATTTCCTTTTTTAATGTTTGATATCTCATAAAGATTTAATTGCATACTTATTATTGATATTTTAATGAATAATTATTAGTCACAGTATACTGTTAATTGGAAAATTCAAATATTAATTGATGTCTAACTTGATTAGTATCAATAGTTTAATCAAGATTAGAAGGACTGTTCTCTGAGTGACCTTACATTCTTGTCCTTATTTATATCATAAAAGAGCCAGAGCATGCAATATACAAAAAAAAATGGCAGACTAAAGGGACGCCTAAACTTCACTGACCATCAAATGGTTAAGTTCCCTTAAATTGGGGAACAATGGGCATTTTGGATTGTCTGCGTTCCTTCCTCTTTTTGGTGGAACCGCCCTTTTAATACAATCTAAAATCAGTTACCTTTATTTAATTTTTAAGGAAAAAATATTATCTGTATTATGCAAACAAATGTTTAATAGTTAATAGATCTGATTGCATCCAACCAAAACACAAAGTTAAATCATGGTGGACAACCAAAGAAGAGATTGATTTGATTAATAATTAATAGAATTACTATTAGTGAGTCATCTAGTCGAGAATTCGTCAAAAAACTGTTCTTTGTACGATCGGCTAGTTGGGCAGGTCATCATTTAACGACGTCCAAAAATACAAATCCCTCTTTGGAGCGAAAAAAAAAAAAAACGGACAAAATAAAATGATGTCTACAAATCTTGGGACTTTAAGAGATTTACTATGTCCTCCAAAGGTCTACTACTATTCGCATGGCAAAATTTCAGGATGTCCTATATAGTCAATTTAGTAAAGCATCCTGTGAGAAGTGGACTGGCGCTAGTACAGGAATATTGATATCCCAGACTACCTGCACACGCTGTCAGTTATGGACAACTAAGCAATCAATTTTGGTTCGAGGAGTAGCAGATGTAACTTTTAAGTTAAGGGCGCCCTATGCCAAAATCTCGTATAATCTCCTCACGTTGCTTATTCCACACAAGACCACACGCTAGGAAGGAAGATACAAGAAAGTTTTTATGTCATAATCATTGAGCTTTATGAACCAATTCCTTTATAAAAGCGCCACAAGGGTGTCAAGATCAGAGCATAAGCAGCTTGACCAAAATTGGATAAGCTTGTAGACAACTACACAAAGAGCTTTCCATAAATTATCTTGGTAAAAAAGAAAAAAAAAAAGGCAGACCGGAATGTTGCCACTTTACCTTGAAAAGTAAATTATTATTATTTTTAGATTCTGTTTTTGAGAGATTTTTCCCCCACACACTGCCAGTCCCAGAGTACTGTTTAAGCCCCTTTTAAAGTTGGAGCACAGCAGTTGCAACCTTATTTCATATTTATCTTGGCGTTTAATTAATGTTCTATTTTAAGCCTTATTAATATTTTAAAATTCGCATTTATAATTTAATGGTAAATGAGTTCATTTTATTTAATCTCTTCAACAATTATATTTTGTGGGTAGATTTGTATATTGTCCTAAAAACGGTTTTATGATTAATATTATTCTATTTTCAGAATATTCAAATTTATGGAACATCGTACAGTTATTGTAGCAGGAAACTAGTCCATAATCTGGAATTATGGAGTAATTATTCTGGGCTAATTCCCAACACTCAGTTGTGTTTCATAGTTTCCGATTGTTATTAAGCATCTCAGGATGCTTTCCTCCCACAAGGCACTGCAGCCAAAAAAGGATTAAAGTACTTCCCCTAAATGTTCTAGTAAGTAAATCCTTCTCTTTCTTACTAGTTCTAGGATTTGTTCTCTTTATGATCTTCTACAGCTGCTGTAGAGAGCCATATATTACTTTATTGCAATCTTGTCTTAGCAATGCAATCAAAGGGAATATAAGAATTTGTTTCATTAACCTGCCATGCCCCGTAATCTCACTGGAGGAGTCTATTTCTTAAGTTCAGGATATTCTCAATTCTGCCTAAGCCTTTTAATGTGTTTTGATTTTTTATTTTATTTATTACTTGTTACAACTTAGCAGTTTTACAAGAGAGTTGGGACTTGACAAAATATGGAAAAATATAATATACATTACAAAAAGTAGAAAAATTACACCTATATAATAAAAAGAAACAACCATCAGTGCAGCACAAGTATAAGAAAGATATCTTCTGGACATTTGAAAAATTTAACAAACTCAAAAACATTTATACTGACTAACTATTCATTCATAATAAAGGATCTCAGCTTCAATGAACCCAACACGTAATACACAATGTCGTTGATCTTGTCTGTACTGTCAAATACAAACAAACTCACAATATCAAGGTTCATTGAAGGGAAATACTTTAGTATATATTGATCGCGTAGAGGTCCGTATATAGGGCAGTAGAAAAAGAAATGTTCCAAATTTTCTATTTCATTTCTTTTGCACAAACTGCACAACACGCCGCCATCCAAACAATACTTATTGCCTTTATAGAATATCCTTATTACATTTTTATGAGAGAGACGAAGTTGAGCTATGATTCTAATTTTTGAAATAGATAAATTTGCTTTTAAATAAGTCTCTCCATCGCCCCAACAGGCTATACTTCTATAAATGTTTCTGTAGCGGGAATTCAATACATTTTCAACCGCTAGACTGTACCAGTGGTTCGACCATTTCTCAGTTAAATCTTTAATAACATTTTTCACCAACTGAGGGTTAGTGGCATTCCACAACTCTTCAGAACCAATAGGACACAGAAGGTTTTTAATTTGTAAAGCCCAATTGTACTTATTGTATTTGTTGAGGCCACACTCACGAAGTTTATCATAACAAATGCGGGGATACCTACTTGGACTCATATGTAACAACTTGAGCCACCAAGATATTGTTCTTTTAAAAATAGCAACTTTAAGTGGTTTGCAGCCTGTTTCCACTAGCACATAATGATAAGGCGTATTACGCGGCAATAACAGTAATGTTTTGAAAAAGTGCTGCAGTACCTTTTCCACCATTTCCAGATATTGAGTGGCCCATATTTCGGAGCAGTTAAGTTATGGCAGACACTACGCTCTCAAAAAGTTTGAGTTTACATTCCCATGAACTATTCTTGCCTTTAATGAGAATTTGCTTTATTCTGCCTACAGCTTTGATTCCTTTATTAATAAATTCTTGGGCTGCTAATCTAAAACAACCAGAGGAGCTGAAAAGTACTCCTAAATATAAATAACTTTTAACGAATTCTATTTCAAGTCCGAGATAGTGCAGAGCCCTGAATTTTTTCAGTCTCCCCCCAGCATGGAAAACGACTACCTTGCTCTTGTCTGTATTGACCTCAAGATCATTCAGAGCAAAATATTCAGCCAACACATTCAATTTAGCCTGCGCATCAGGTCGAGAGTCGGCAAAAATAACCAAGTCGTCTGCCCACATCAGACATAAAATATCGCAATTTTCATTTCTAGTTATTCCAGATAGATTGCGCTCTCTAAAAAATGATTCAAAATCTGATAAAAACAAGTTAAAAAGTAAGGGTGAAAGGGACTCCCCTTGCAAAACCCCACGTGAAATACCAATCTGTGACAGTACCATTTAACTTTAGTCTGAACACTGAAGCTTCATAGAGTTTTTTTAAGATTCGCAACATTTTGCCACTTACCCCGATAATATGCAGCTTTTGCCATAGTTTAGAATGGTTAATGCTATCAAACGCCTTCCGAAAGTCTATAAAAATGGCGACTAAATTTTTACGTTTCATTAGGGTATAAATACTAATAACTGAATAAAGGGTGAATACATTGTCAGCACATACAATGCAATCAAAGGGAATATAAGAATTTGTTTCATTAACCTGCCATGCCCCGTAATCTCACTGGAGGAGTCTATTTCTTAAGTTCAGGATATTCTCAATTCTGCCTAAGCCTTTTAATGTGTTTTGATTTAAGGAACAGCCTTCTAGGCACTGACAGGCTTACTCCAAAGCATCATCATTCATTCATACCATTCAGACAAATATAATTACAAATTGGGCCAAATGCTGGAGCTTCATCCGCAATATTCCCGATAGTGAAAGAGTTCGGTGTGACCAAAGGTTAACCAAGGGAGATGATATTCTCAAATAACGGCAAGCTTCTGCAAGCTCTACATGGGAAATACTTATTGTTACTCAATTTTAAATTTACTTAGCTAAACTCTAGCTTCCTCTAAACCTTCCAGACAATCCTCCTCGTCGACTGAAGCGGAAGTGGCCTAGAGATCTGCTGTGATTAAATCATTGTGAAAGAGTTTCACCTGTGGGTGATTGCTCCAACCATGACTTTTCAAGAGAACTGAACCAGTAAGATCAAATTTACTTGATGCAACAATTGTTGCAGTTGTAAATATACAAATAAAGTGAAAAAAAAAACTTAGCTAAATTCATTACGATCTTTTACTTTGCTTACACCTAATATTAAAAATAAACATAAAAATATCAATATAACGGGCAACCTTGAAATTTGATAGGCTATTTACAAACTTAGCTTATTCTTCAATAAATTGACAATCATTTTCAATGACGAATTGCTGCCTTAATACAAAGTAAAAGTTATTCACAGAAAAAATAGAGGCTAGTTACGCGACATGGTTATTAGATTGGCTCGAAGGGGGATGATTTGAATATAAGTTCCAAATGCTGGCGTTTCAATGTCACATTAAAGTTAATGCCAGACGACAACAAGGTCAGGTGATGCTGGGAGGTGTGTAGATCCTATATATCTGTGGGTTTGCACACCCTTGTCAGACTCCCTCTATCTTTAAAGAAGAACCAGAGCCACAGAACACTTGTTATGTAGATTACATACTTCTATTCGAATTCAGAAGGATGTTCTTAGAGTAATCATCATGATGCTGCAAGGTCTCGACTATTCTCCCCCACCATTTTCTCTTTATTACAAACAATATTCATCATACATTTCATTGAAACTGCTTGGCGATGAAAATTTATATAGTTTTCTGCATTAAATTGTAATAAATTTCAACAATATTAAGGCCAATGTTAGATTGCACATGTAAGATCGATCTATTTTGAAAAGTAAGAAGTAAAAACCATCGGGAAAAGAGGGAATTGTCTTCTAATTCGATTAGACTACTGCTAATTCTGTATTTGATAGTTAATATTAAGGCCAATGATAGATTGCACATGTAGGATCGATCTATTTTGAAAAGTAAGAAGTAAAAACCATCGGGAAAAGAGGGAATTGTCTTCTAATTCGATTAGACTACTGCTAATTCTGTATTTGATAGTTAATATTAAGGCCAATGATAGATTGCACATGTAGGATCGATCTATTTTGAAAAGTAAGAAGTAAAAACCATCGGGAAAAGAGGGAATTGTCTTCTAATTCGATTAGACTACTGCTAATTCTGTATTTGATAGTTAATATTAAGGCCAATGATAGATTGCACATGTAGGATCGATCTATTTTGAAAAGTAAGAAGTAAAAACCATCGGGAAAAGAGGGAATTGTCTTCTAATTCGATTAGACTACTGCTAATTCTGTATTTGATAGTTAATATTAAGGCCAATGATAGATTGCACATGTAGGATCGATCTATTTTGAAAAGTAAGAAGTAAAAACCATCGGGAAAAGAGGGAATTGTCTTCTAATTCGATTAGACTACTGCTAATTCTGTATTTGATAGTTAATATTAAGGCCAATGATAGATTGCACATGTAGGATCGATCTATTTTGAAAAGTAAGAAGTAAAAACCATCGGGAAAAGAGAGAATTGTCTTCTAATGCGATTAGACTACTGCTAATTCTGTATTTGATAGTTAATATTAAGGCCAATGATAGATTGCACATGTAGGATCGATCTATTTTGAAAAGTAAGAAGTAAAAACTACTGGAAAAAGTAGAAATCTTCTTCTAGTTTCACAGGAATGCTGCTAATTCTGTATTTGATAGTAAGATTTGATATTGAAGAAGTGCGGGATGCTTAATCCATCACTGACGTTCGAAAGCCTTTCGTGAGAGACTGGTTTCATCCTTCCTGCAGAACTGGCCGAACCATTGCAGCTATTAGTGTTTTAATTTGCCACGTGATGGTCGTATTTCGAATGCGGTCTCGCCTTGTTATACGTTCTAGTTTTCTTAGATACCGCATTTCTCTAGCTTGTAGCGCTAGCTGTTCTTGATCAGTGAGTATAAATTTAGAACGATACATACACTTTCAGTTGAGAGATCTCCCTTTTTGCAAGCAGTTCTCTTTATTCATTGCCTTTAATCATTTTCCAGCACAATTTATTGTTTTATTTATTTCTTCAGTAATTATGGAGGGGATAAAATATTTCTAGATTCTCCCAGAAGCATTAAACCGCAAAGTATTTGAACTGTTTGTAAAGTAGATGAACAATAATATAAAGACATTTTGAATTTGGGTTTTTTTGTACTTCCGTTTTTCAATTCTTTCTGCTACTTGGAAAATCGCAAAAAAGAAGTTTTTCAGTAAAGCATTGGCCAGAGCTTGGATTTTATTACTCATTTTAAATAAGATTCTAGGTATTTGTGATCAGAAACTAAACTTTACTGTAAAGTATTAATTTCCGTTCTATTAAAAGGAAAAAATAAATTATTTTACGTCTTCCACCTTCATGAGGGTTTCCATAACAACTTGTGGAGCTTCTTTTACCCCCATTTAATAATAACATTTCTAATTAACGTTGTAATGGCGCCCAAAGAAAATCTAATCCGAATTTCTATCCTCATCAGAGGTATAAAAAGTGAGCTTTTTGTTTAGTTTTGTGACAGCACTCGTTTGTGAAAACTGCCAAACTGTCACTCCGACATGTCAACTGGAAAATCTTGTCATCAATGGATTTTTCCTTCGGGGGGGGGGGCTTTCAAATATATCTCGTTTGTAGTATTGCCAACATTTTCTCGGTTTTCATTACAAAAAAAAATTGCAAATCCTTTTTTTCTTTAATAAAATTTGTATTTTCTCAATGGGATTTCTTATTTTAATTCTTTGTCAACATCCAAATACTATCCTCTCCACCTTTGCTGACGATACTGCTATCTTATCTTCACATTCCGATCCCCTTATCGCTACACGAACTCTACAAACACACATCAACCACTTACAGGACTGGCTTTTCAAATGGAGAATCAAAACCAACGTTACGAAGTCTAAGTTTATAGTATTTACTCTCAGACGGAAAATCCTACCTCCTTGTCATCTTGAACCAAACTCCTATACCAGCTGTGGACAAAGTACGCTACCTTGGACTGCACCTAGACAAACGGTTGACATGGAATCCCCATACTAGTCTGAAAAGACAAGAAACTAACCAACGCTACAAACTTCTCGCTAGACTAGATGACAAACGTTCAAAACTTAACCTACATAACAAAAGACTCTTATATCTAATGTTACTGCGACCCATTTGGTCATACGGCATCGAAGTATGGGGATCGACTAAGCGTTCCAACTCACTACGCCTCCAGGCATTACAGTCAAAAATACTTCGAAAACTACTTAACGCTCCGTTCTATGTATCCAACCTCACTATCCATAATGACCTCAAAATCCCTTTCATTACAGGTTCTTGCTAACACTCGTTTCTTCAAATTTCATTCCTCTACAGCAGCTCATCCTAACCCTCTCATAGAACACCTATCTTCCTCCACATTACCAGGTAATCCTCTAAGGAGATTGAAGAGAAGATGGCCTCGTGATCTTCTCTTATCTTAAGCACGTTACTGGAGTGGCACCACTGGGTGCCTTCTCCACTCATGATTTCCTTTTATTTCTTTTCTCTTTCACCATATTTGCTTGTTGCAACAACTGTTGCAGTGGTAAATTGCAATAAAAGATTTAAAAAAAAAAAATTCTTTGCCCTGACCGGCGACATCCCTTAATATTTCTCAAGAGTTTGACTGGGATACAGCATCTGGGCTTACTGTGGAAACTGAAGGGTACCCTTCCCTACACTAACTACCTTTATATCCTATGATCATAACTTAATGATCACTAATTCCTAATCATCCAAGGCACTTCCCTTTTCTCTTTATAGTTCCTATCTTTGCCGAAAATTTGGCATCATTCTAAATCCATTGCTTTTATCCTAATTTCCATCTAAATCCTCCAGAACATTTAAACAGCTAAAATAATTACTTTCATGGGGGGAAAACAAATGTTTAAAAGGAAATAACATGCTCCTGCAAATGTCATTCTTCCTTCTCTGAAAACACGTACTTCCCCATTTTTTATGGATTTTAACAAATTTTCATGATGACAACTCGTAATAAATCCCCATATAGAATAACTTTGCCACAGTAGAGATGGCTGTTCTTGAATTAAGTTTAAAAGCCAAGAAACATTACTTTCATTGTTACGCACTTTTACGAAATTTATTTCGGATTAAAGATCAATTATTAGTAACATATAATGTTGTACAACATTCATACTTAAATAACTTTGAATGTAGAGAAAATAAATATAATTAACGAAGTTACAATTACAGTTTATTAACTAATTAGTTTTTTATTCAGCTGTAATACTGCGAAGATTAAAAACTATTTTATTACCCTATCAACTGAAGTGGGAGATAAACAAATAAATAAAATAATTCAAGAATCCAATTAGATATTTTCAACAAATAATTATAAAAACTGATAATTACGGGTTATAAATGAATAATTATTACGACTGATTATCTTCTGTTAATGATACTGTCAGATCTGAGGTTTGTCATCTGAACTGATAAGCCCTGGAAACGAAGGTTATCGCCAGAGCATGGATCTTAATGGAAGTAATAATTATGTTTGTTTTAAACAAAACTTGGTTATTTTTGTCCTTTTTCCTGTTCTTAAAACGCCAGTGACAAGAAATAACTAAGTTAAGTCTCAGAATTTCTTGTCGATGTTTGCTACTTCCGTATCTACTTGGTAACTGATATTTTTGTTTTCTATTTAATAATTACCTCATTGAAAAGAAAATTGCATCAACATTTACATCAATAAACGGCATACTGGAGTGCCATGGATGAACCTAAAGTTGCTGAACTAAGGACAGGATACAGTGCTCTTTCTCACTTGCTATCAGTCTAAGGGTAATGATTTAAGTAGAGTCGTTCGCATCTCAGCTTCAGCAACCAGCAAAGATCTAGCTATTTTAGTTCTTCGTATAGAGAGCTGCGTTTAAAGTGTCAGCACTTTACCAGGGTCGTTTGAAAAGTCCGTGCAAAAATAAAAACTACTTAATTTTTGGGGATAAACCTTTTTCATTTTTCAACATAGTCTCCTTTTAGGCTTATACACTTCGTCCAACGCTGCTCTAGTTTGTTGATCCCTTCCGAATAATAGGATTTGTCCAAGTCTGAAAAATAGCCATTCGTTTCTGCAATCACCTGCTCGTTTGAATAAAATCTTTTTCCCGCCAGCCATTTCTTCATATTGGGGTCCAATAACGATGAATAATATGCATCTGTAATAGTTTTACCCTTTTCCAGATAGTCGATGAGGATTATTCCTTGCGAATTCCAAAAGACAGTCGCCATAATCTTTCCGGCCGAAGGAACGGTCTTCGCCTTTTTTGGCGCAGATTCCCCCTTGGTAACCCCATTGTTTAGATTGTTCTTTGGTCTCAGGAGTATAGTGATGTATCCATGTTTCATCCACAGTGACGAAACGACGCTTAAAGTTCTGCGGATTCTTCTGGAACAGCTGCAAACCGTCCTTGCAACACTTCACACGATTTCGTTTTTGGTCAAACGTGAGCAATCGCGGCACCCATCTTGCGGATAGCTTTGTCATGTCCAAATGTTGATGCAAAATATTATGTACCCGTTCATTCGAGATGCCCACAGCACTAGCAATCTCACGCACCTTCACTCTTCTGTCATCCATCACCATATCATGGATTTTATCAATGATTTCTGGTGTAGTAACCTCAACAGGGCGTCCAGATCGTTCAGCGTCACTTGTTCCCATATGGCCACTCCGAAAATTTTGAAACCACTTATAAACTGTTCTAATCGAAGGTGCAGAGTCACCATAATGTTTATCAAGCTTCTCTTTAGTCTCCTGAGGCGTTTGCCTTTCATAAAGTAGCGTTTAATCAACACACGAAATTCTTTTTCGTCCATTTTTTGAAAATCACTCGACTTCCTCGATTCAAACGAATGCCAAACACAAAGAAATAGACCGATCTGGCTGAAACTTGGTGTGTGTTCTTCCAAGAGATGCTACTAACTAAACATAACCTTGATACGCGCCAGTGGTGCTATCTCTCTGACTTTGCACGGACTTTTCAAACGACCCTCGTATATAAAAGATAATTTCGCCCACTTTTAAGGACTATGCAGGTTAAGAAGCCTCATTTTGAGTTGTTTTTTTATTCACTCCACTTCATTTGATATTTTATTGGACTGCTTCTATTCGAAACAGTAATCAGCCATGCTCGATAGGTGTTTCGAGGAATGTAAACATTGTCAATTCTTATTTTTATACTTCCAAAACAGTAACTTGTTTGCAAAGGGCTTTCTTTCCTTAATCTGCCTTCTGTCCTTTATATTACTTCCTACAGGACCACAGGATACATCAAATACTTCCTCAATCTTTGACACTTTTCTTCGGGATCCCTTTACTGGTATTTACTGGACATGTTCCTTCAATTTTTGCCGCAACATTTTATACTAAATTTTACTCTAGGACGTAATTATGTGTATTTGATAAACATGTTTCTTCTTTGATTATTCTTAGAGAATTTATGACTTAGAATAAAGTTATTTATTTATTTATTTGAAGTCTCGTGAGAAATCATTTATTCCGTCTTTATTCCGATACCGGGCGGCACCGTGAATCACCCATTAAAACCTCGTCCAAACAGGACCACAAGTTTTGTGTTGGAAATTTGAAAAAAATATTTAAACTGTTTCACGAAATTTTAGACATAAATTGGAGCAAACTCTACAGATTAACTGTAAAGAGTAATCATCAACTATTTTGAAATTAGAGAGCAAAACAAACAGCAGATCATTATTCGTTTAATTTCCCACGTCATACTTCCTTAAAACATCTGTGTACCTAATAACTTAGAAGTTCAGTGAGCAATTATTATGATGAAGACAATGAAATATCTTACCCTATTACGTTCGTACTCCTGTCTAGAAGTTTCAACTATTTGTGCATTTGTCAGGGCAATGCCGACAAACTGAAGATACGTCTCAAACAGCTGTACAAAGAAATCATTAACGTAATCAAGAAGTCCGCAATAAATATCTGTTAAAATTATATAAAATAATGGTAATTTACCTTTTCATCTTTATTTGTAAACTTCCCATCATCACGATCTGGATTTTTATTGATAACTTGAGCAACAGCGATGATCTCATCATGTGCATTTCTCACTGCCATGCATAGCAATGATTCTGTATGGTAGCCCATGATTCTATCCACTTCATCATCAAATCTGGGATCCTGTAAAAGTAAGAAATGTCCTTTTTGATGACTGAATATTTAAATAAAATTTTAAGGAAAAAAAAAAACAAAGTTTGCAAGAATTCTGGTGCAGCCTTTTAAAAGAGTAAATCTGTAGTCTACGGCAGCATTCGCAGCGATCCCTGGCATTAACACAAGTTATAAGGCTATCTGAAGGGATAGAAAGTGTTTGCAGCTACTTAGGGCACATGAAGCTGACCCTAAGTTCATTTCAGTTATGTTATTGTTGGAGAAGACTAGTTAAATGAACCCAAGACTCTACATAGATTAGTTTAAAATGCTAACCGAATTGAAAATAGCAATCAGTCATCAGATAAGACGCAAATGCATTACAAAGAATTGCAACCCAAAAATAAATGCAAGAAGAGAAAAACAATCGATTCTTTCTTCCTCCAATAATTAAATTTATGGT
Organism: Rhodnius prolixus; assembly: GCF_049639745.1. Classification (NCBI taxonomy): domain Eukaryota; kingdom Metazoa; phylum Arthropoda; class Insecta; order Hemiptera; family Reduviidae; genus Rhodnius; species Rhodnius prolixus. Next base: position 9,533,657 of record NW_027411634.1, on the reverse strand, counting down.
TTTTTAATTCAATGCATACATTATATGCAAAAAATGCATACAAAGAATACAGAAAACAAAAAGCTCACTAACTTGCACATTATTTATATTAAATAGTGCAAAATGGATTTATCATGACAAAATTTATACGATCCTAATTATAGGCCAAGCTTGATTATATGAAAACTTCATTAACCCCTTGAGAATGATTTGGTAACAACCTAATGGATTTAATGATGATTTCCCATGAGTATTAAACTCATTAAACATGGGTTTAATTCACGTTGATGATTCTAGATTTACACGTAATGTAAGAAGATAATCTCTAAAACACGTACAGCTTAAGCTATAAGAAAACTTCTTTTTTATGAGTTTTTTCATTTAATTTTTCTTACGTTACAACAATAAGAGAAAGTACTGCAATAGTTTTTCCAGATCTTCTTAAAAAAAAACGGCTTCAAAAATTTTACCCGAGTACAAGGCTCCATCGTTTCTTTATTGACAGCTTGTACGTCAACATTTGAGGTTAAGTTTTTAAGATATAGGAACCATCTGCGCACAATCTGCGAAAAAAGTGGTAAGGTAATCCCCGATGTTGTTCGGTCAACCACAGGGCCGTAGTAGAAGCAATCGACCACGAGTTTAATGTTACTAATTTTGAGAGAAATCATCTATTACATAAATTTAAGTTACTTTGAATTATTTCATTAAAAGTTGTCAAAGTTAATGAGTTCTAGTATGTTTCACTTCTATTTTTTGTCTAACTTTGTTAAATAAGATTTTGTTATTTTTTTTTAAAAAAAAAAAGAACTTGTTTGTTTTTACCTCAATTTGCTTTCATTCCTTCTAATAATATCTTTCCAATTTAATTTCCCAACAAGTCAACGTTTTCTTTCAAGGATTTCTATTCATTTTCAGTTTTCTTTGTTTCTTTTCTTTTACTTTTTTTTTTAGAAAAGTTTTTCTTTCATTCTAAGGAAAACTTTCCCCAAAAATAAGCGGGGAAATAAAGAGTGTTCTTTATAAAGAAGATAAGACGGAGAATGAAATATTTTACTCTTTTTTTTTGTTTTCTACAATTTATCCAAGAATTTTTTCAGGTGGTAACTTTCTTTCTTTACGAATGAATTTCTTGTTAAAAGTTCCAAATTTTTAAATAAATGGCCTTCATTGTTTAAAAATTAATAATTTCATACAGCCAGAACTTAAATACAAGTGTATATTTATAAAACGTACATCTTGTTTCCTTAAGAATACTATATAATTTACACTTTTATTTCTTGAAAAATGTTATGTTAGTAGAGGGAAAATGGCGGTTCTGGCTCACCTAAATTGTGCCAGATCCAAACACCACCAAATCTGACCGGGAAATCATCGAGTTCAACGAAGCTGTAAGCCATACCCATCAGCACCAATCTACCCCCACCTATCATCGAATTTGACGAGGCTGAAATCCGCACCATCACAAAAAAAAGAAAAGAGGAATCGTTTTAAAAGATAATAACGGCCTTATTTCTAAATTTGGATTTAGAAGTGAACAAGATACCGAAAATCACAGTAAATTTGATGTAGAAAGTTAAATTATCGAAGTTTTCGATCTTAGTTTTGAAACTCATCCAAAATTAAAAACGTTTATATCTCTCTTCCTTCTTTTCGGATTTTATTGAAATCATTACCAAAACATTGAAAATTTAAACTTCTATATCTCTCATTTACTATTACAGGTAGAAAAATGCGATTTATACCAGCTGTACAGAAAACTTTTCACTACATTACGGTGAAGAATTCATGAAAACCTGATATATACGAAGAGAAATATACGGAAACCTTCAAAATATAACCTTCCATATCACAATAACTGCGACTTGAGCAATGCTATTGATACCGTTTATAGAGTTATCATATTCTCTACGATTCCGTAAAGATTTCATTTAAATCCAAAAAGAAGGGAAAGAAATATAAACGTTTGAATTTGGTACAAATTTAAAAACAGAGATCCCTTATAATTACCACAGTAAAACACTGATTATTCGTATGACATTTTGTGCTCTTACACACTTTGTTTTACTGAGTAGTATGCTATAGTTTCCTTGAGTACAGATCCATTAGTTGAGAAGATATTGAGAGTTGAAATTTTTTTGGGTCATGGTTTTGCTGTGAAATGGGGCCCTTATAATTCCCACAGTAAACAACAGATTATTCGTACGACATTTTGTGCTCTTACACACTTTGTTTTACTGAGTAGTATGCTATAGTTTTCTTGAGTACAGATCCATTAGTTGAGAAGATATTGAGGGTTGAAATTTTTTTGGGTCATGGTTTTGCAGTGAAATGGGGCCCTTATAATTCCCACAGTAAACAACAGATTATTCGTATGACATTTTGTGCTCTTACACACTTTGTTTTACTGAGTAGTATGCTATAGTTTTCTTGAGTACAGATCCATTAGTTGAGAAGATATTGAGAGTTGAAATTTTTTTGGGTCATGGTTTTGCTGTGAAATGGGGCCCTTATAATTCCCACAGTAAACAACAGATTATTCGTACGACATTTTGTGCTCTTACACACTTTGTTTTACTGAGTAGTATGCTATAGTTTTCTTGAGTACAGATCCATTAGTTGAGAAGATATTGAGGGTTGAAATTTTTTTGGGTCATGGTTTTGCTGTGAAATGGGGCCCTTATAATTCCCACAGTAAACAACAGATTATTCGTATGACATTTTGTGCTCTTACACACTTTGTTTTACTGAGTAGTATGCTATAGTTTTCTTGAGTACAGATCCATTAGTTGAGAAGATATTGAGAGTTGAAATTTTTTTGGGTCATGGTTTTGCTGTGAAATGGGGCCCTTATAATTCCCACAGTAAACAACAGATTATTCGTATGACATTTTGTGCTCTTACACACTTTGTTTTACTGAGTAGTATGCTATAGTTTCCTTGAGTACAGATCCATTAGTTGAGAAGATATTGAGAGTTGAAATTTTTTTGGGTCATGGTTTTGCTGTGAAATGGGGCCCTTATAATTCCCACAGTAAACAACAGATTATTCGTACGACATTTTGTGCTCTTACAAACTTTGTTTTACTGAGTAGTATGCTATAGTTTTCTTGAGTACAGATCCATTAGTTGAGAAGATATTGAGGGTTGAAATTTTTTTGGGTCATGGTTTTGCTGTGAAATGGGGCCCTTATAATTCCCACAGTAAACAACAGATTATACGTATGACATTTTGTGCTCTTACACACTTTGTTTTACTGAGTAGTATGCTATAGTTTTCTTGAGTACAGATCCATTAGTTGAGAAGATATAGAGGGTTGAAATTTTTTTGGGTCATGGTTTTGCTGTGAAATGGGGCCCTTATAATTCACACAGTAAACAACTGATTATTCGTATGACATTTTGTGCTCTTACACACTTTGTTTTACTGAGTAGTATGCTATAGTTTTCTTGAGTACAGATCCATTACTTGAGAAGATATTGAGAGTTGAAATTTTTTTGGGTCATGGTTTTGCTGTGAAATGGGGCCCTTATAATTCACACAGTAAACAACTGATTATTCGTATGACATTTTGTGCTCTTACACACTTTGTTTTACTGAGTAGTATGCTATAGTTTTCTTGAGTACAGATCCATTAGTTGAGAAAATATTGAGAGTTGAAATTTTTTCGGGTCATGTTTTTGCTGTGAAATGGGGCCCTTATAATTCCCACAGTAAACAACAGATTATTCGTGTGAAATTTTGTGCTCTTACACACCTTGTTTTACTGAATAGTATGCTATAGTTTTCTTGAGTACAGATCCATTAGTTGAGAAGATATTGAGAGTTGAAATTTTTTGGGTCATGGTTTCGCTGTGCAATGGTGCCCTTATAATTCCCACAGTAAACAACAGATTATTCGTATGACATTTTCTGCTCTTACACACTTTGTTTTACTGAGTAGTATGCTATACTTTTCTTGAGTACAGATCCATTAGTTGAGAAGATACTGAGAGTTGAAATTTTTTTGGGTCATGGTTTTGCTGTGAAATGGGGCCCTCATAATTCGCACAGTAAACAATTGAATATTCGTCAGAAAGTTAGTGCCCTTACTCACTCTGTTTTACTGAGTAGTATGCTATAGTTTTCTTGAGTACAGATCCATCAGTTGAGAAGATATTGAGGGTTGAAATTTTTTTGGGTCATGGTTTTGCTGTGAAATGGGGCCCTTATAATTCACACAGTAAACAACTGATTATTCGTATGACATTTTGTGCTCTTACACACATTGTTTTACTGAGTAGTATGCTATAGTTTTCTTGAGTACAGATCCATTAGTTGAGAAGATATTGAGAGTTGAAATTTTTTTGGGTCATGGTTTTGCTGTGAAATGGGGCCCTTATAATTCACACAGTAAACAACAGATTATTCGTATTACATTTTGTGCTCATACACACTTTGTTTTACTGAGTAGTATGCTATAGTTTCCTTGAGTACAGATCCATTAGTTGAGAAGATATTGAGGGTTGAAATTTTTTTGGGTCATGGTTTTGCTGTGAAATGGGGCCCTTATAATTCACACAGTAAACAACTGATTATTCGTATGACATTTTGTGCTCTTACACACTTTGTTTTACTGAGTAGTATGCTATAGTTTTCTTGAGTACAGATCCATTACTTGAGAAGATATTGAGAGTTGAAATTTTTTTGGGTCATGGTTTTGCTGTGAAATGGGGCCCTTATAATTCACACAGTAAACAACTGATTATTCGTATGACATTTTGTGCTCTTACACACTTTGTTTTACTGAGTAGTATGCTATAGTTTTCTTGAGTACAGATCCATTAGTTGAGAAGATATTGAGAGTTGAAATTTTTTCGGGTCATGGTTTTGCTGTGAAATAGGGCCCTTATAATTCCCACAGTAAACAACAGATTATTCGTGTGAAATTTTGTGCTCTTACACACCTTGTTTTACTGAATAGTATGCTATAGTTTTCTTGAGTACAGATCCATTAGTTGAGAAGATATTGAGAGTTGAAATTATTTTGGGTCATGGTTTTGCTGTGAATTGGGGCCCTTTTAATTCCCGCAGTAAACAACAGATTATTCGTATGACATTTTGTGCTCCTACACACTTTGTTTTACTGAGTAGTATGCTATAGTTTTCTTGAGTACAGATCCATTACTTGAGAAGATATTGAGAGTTGAAATTTTTTTGGGTCATGGTTTTGCTGTGAAATGGGGCCCTTATAATTCACACAGTAAACAACTGATTATTCGTATGACATTTTGTGCTCTTACACACTTTGTTTTACTGAGTAGTATGCTATAGTTTTCTTGAGTACAGATCCATTAGTTGAGAAGATATTGAGAGTTGAAATTTTTTCGGGTCATGGTTTTACTGTGAAATAGGGCCCTTATAATTCCCACAGTAAACAACAGATTATTCGTGTGAAATTTTGTGCTCTTACACACCTTGTTTTACTGAATAGTATGCTATAGTTTTCTTGAGTACAGATCCATTAGTTGAGAAGATATTGAGAGTTGAAATTTTTTTGGGTCATGGTTTTGCTGTGAATTGGGGCCCTTTTAATTCCCGCAGTAAACAACAGATTATTCGTATGACATTTTGTGCTCCTACACACTTTGTTTTACTGAGTAGTATGCTATAGTTTTCTTGAGTACAGATCCATTAGTTGAGAAGATATTGGGAGTTGAAATTTTTTGGGTCATGGTTTTGCTGTGCAATGGTGCCCTTATAATTCCCACAGTAAACAACAGATTATTCGTATGACATTTTGTGCTCTTACACACTTTGTTTTACTGAGTAGTATGCTATAGTTTTCTTGAGTACAGATCCATTAGTTGAGAAGATACTGAGAGTTGAAATTTTTTTGGGTCACGGTTTTGCTGTGAAATGGGGCCCTCATAATTCCCACAGTAAACAACAGATTATTCGTGTGAAATTTTGTGCTCTTACACACCTTGTTTTACTGAATAGTATGCTAAAGTTTTCTTGAGTACAGATCCATTAGTTGAGAAGATATTGAGAGTTGAAATTTTTTTGGGTCATGGTTTTGCTGTGAAATGGGGCCCTTATAATTCACACAGTAAACAACAGATTATTCGTATGACATTTTGTGCTCTTACACACTTTGTTTTACTGAGTAGTATGCTATAGTTTTCTTGAGTACAGATCCATTAGTTGAGAAGATATTGAGGGATGAAATTTTTTTGGGTCATGGTTTTGCTGTGAAATAGAGCCCTTATAATTCCCACAGTAAACAACAGATTATTCGTGTGAAATTTTGTGCTCTTACACACCTTGTTTTACTGAGTAGTATGCTATAGTTTTCTTGAGTACAGATCCATTAGTTGAGAAGATATTGAGGGTTGAAATTTTTTTGGGTCATGGTTTTGCTGTGAAATAGAGCCCTTATAATTCCCACAGTAAACAACAGATTATTCGTGTGAAATTTTGTGCTCTTACACACCTTGTTTTACTGAGTAGTATGCTATAGTTTTCTTGAGTACAGATCCATTAGTTGAGAAGATATTGAGGGTTGAAATTTTTTTGGGTCATGGTTTTGCTGTGAAATGGGGCCGTTATAATTCCCACAGTAAACAACAGATTATTCGTACGACATTTTGTGCTCTTACACACTTTGTTTTACTGAGTAGTATGCTATATTTTTCTTGAGTACAGATCCATTAGTTTAGATGATATTGAGGGTTGAAATTTATTTGGGTCATGGTTTTGCTGTGAAATGGGGCCCTTATAATTCCCTCAGTAAACAACTGAATATTCGTATGACATTTTGTGCTCTTACACAATTTGTTTTACTGAGTAGTATGCTATAGTTTCCTTGAGTACAGATCCATTAGTTGAGAGGATATTGAGAGTTGAAATTTTTTTGGGTCATGGTTTTGCGGTGAAATGGGGCCCTTATAATTCCCACAGTAAACAACAGATTATTCGTGTGAAATTTTGTGCTCTTACACACCTTGTTTTACTGAGTAGTATGCTATAGTTTTCTTGAGTACAGATCCATTAGTTGAGAAGATATTGAGGGTTGAAATTTTTTTGGGTCATGGTTTTGCTGTGAAATGGGGCCGTTATAATTCCCACAGTAAACAACAGATTATTCGTACGACATTTTGTGCTCTTACACACTTTGTTTTACTGAGTAGTATGCTATATTTTTCTTGAGTACAGATCCATTAGTTTAGATGATATTGAGGGTTGAAATTTATTTGGGTCATGGTTTTGCTGTGAAATGGGGCCCTTATAATTCCCTCAGTAAACAACTGAATATTCGTATGACATTTTGTGCTCTTACACAATTTGTTTTACTGAGTAGTATGCTATAGTTTCCTTGAGTACAGATCCATTAGTTGAGAGGATATTGAGAGTTGAAATTTTTTTGGGTCATGGTTTTGCGGTGAAATGGGGCCCTTATAATTCCCACAGTAAACAACAGATTATTCGTACGACATTTTGTGCTCTTGCACACTTTGTTTTACTGAGTAGTATGCTATAGTTTTCTTGAGTACAGATCCATTAGTTGAGAAGATATTGAGGGTTGAAATTTTTTTGGGTCATGGTTTTGCTGTGAAATGGGGTTCTTATAATTCCCACAGTAAACAACTGATTATTCGTATGACATTTTGTGCTCTTACAAACTTTGTTTTTCTGAGTAGTATGCTATAGGTTTCTTGAGTACAGATCCATTAGTTGAGAAGATATTGAGGGTTGAAATTTTTTTGGGTCATGGTTTTGCTGTGAAATGGGGCCCTTATAATTCACACAGTAAACAACTGATTATTCGTATGACATTTTGTGCTCTTACAAACTTTGTTTTTCTGAGTAGTATGCTATAGGTTTCTTGAGTACAGATCCATTAGTTGAGAAGATATTGAGGGTTGAAATTTTTTTGGGTCATGGTTTTGCTGTGAAATGGGGCCGTTATAATTCCCACAGTAAACAACAGATTATTCGTACGACATTTTGTGCTCTTACACACTTTGTTTTACTCAGTAGTATGCTATAGTTTTCTTGAGTACAGATCCATTAGTTTAGATGATATTGAGGGTTGAAATTTTTTTGGGTCATGGTTTTGCTGAGAAATGGGGCCCTTATAATTCCCTTAGTAAACAACTGATTATTCGTATGACATTTTGTGCTCTTACACACTTTGTTTTACTGAGTAGTATGCTATAGTTTTCTTGAGTACAGATCCATTAGTTGAGTAGATACTGAGAGTTGAAATTTTTTTGGGTCATGGTTTTGCTGTGAAATGGGGCCCTCATAATTCCCACAGTAAACAACTGAATATTCGTATGAAATTTAGTGCCCTTACTCACTCTGTTTTACTGAGTAGTATGCTATAGTTTTCTTGAGTACAGATCCATTATTTGAGAAGATATTGAGGGTTGTAATTTTTTTGGGTCATGGTTTTGCTGAGAAATGGGGCCCTTATAATGCACACAGTAAACAACTGATTATTCGTATGACATTTTGTGCTCTTACACACATTGTTTTACTGAGTAGTATGCTATAGTTTTCTTGAGTACAGATCCATTAGTTGAGAAGATATTGAGAGTTGAAATTTTTTTGGGTCATGGTTTTGCTGTGAAATGGGGCCGTTATAATTCCCACAGTAAACAACAGATTATTCGTGTGAAATTTTGTGCTCTTACACACCTTGTTTTACTGAATAGTATGCTAAAGTTTTCTTGAGTACAGATCCATTAGTTGAGAAAATATTGAGAGTTGAAATTTTTTTGGGTCATGGTTTTGCTGTGAAATGGGGCCCTTATAATTCACACAGTAAACAACAGATTATTCGTATGACATTTTCTGCTCTTACACACTTTGTTTTACTGAGTAGTATGCTATAGTTTTCTTGAGTACAGATCCTTTAGTTGAGAAGATATTGAGGGATGAAATTTTTTTGGGTCATGGTTTTGCTGTGAAATAGAGCCCTTATAATTCCCACAGTAAACAACAGATTATTCGTGTGAAATTTTGTGCTCTTACACACCTTGTTTTACTGAGTAGTATGCTATAGTTTTCTTGAGTACAGATCCATTAGTTGAGAAGATATTGAGGGTTGAAATTTTTTTGGGTCATGGTTTTGCTGTGAAATGGGGCCGTTATAATTCCCACAGTAAACAACAGATTATTCGTACGACATTTTGTGCTCTTACACACTTTGTTTTACTGAGTAGTATGCTATATTTTTCTTGAGTACAGATCCATTAGTTTAGATGATATTGAGGGTTGAAATTTATTTTTGTCATGGTTTTGCTGTGAAATGGGGCCCTTATAATTCCCTCAGTAAACAACTGAATATTCGTATGACATTTTGTGCTCTTACACAATTTGTTTTACTGAGTAGTATGCTATAGTTTCCTTGAGTACAGATCCATTAGTTGAGAGGATATTGAGAGTTGAAATTTTTTTGGGTCATGGTTTTGCTGTGAAATGGGGCCCTTATAATTCCCACAGTAAACAACAGATTATTCGTACGACATTTTGTGCTCTTGCACACTTTGTTTTACTGAGTAGTATGCTATAGTTTTCTTGAGTACAGATCCATTAGTTGAGAAGATATTGAGGGTTGAAATTTTTTTGGGTCATGGTTTTGCTGTGAAATGGGGTTCTTATAATTCCCACAGTAAACAACTGATTATTCGTATGACATTTTGTGCTCTTACACACTTTGTTTTACTGAGTAGTATGCTATACTTTTCTTGAGTACAGATCCATTAGTTGAGAAGATATTGAGAGTTGAAATTTTTTTGGGTCATGGTTTTGCTGTGAAATGGGGCCCTTATAATTCCCACAGTAAACAATAGATTATTCGTATGACATTTTGTGCTCTCACACACTTTGTTTTACTGAGTAGTATGCTATAGTTTTCTTGAGTACAGATCCATTAGTTGAGAAGATATTGAGAGTTGAAATTTTTTTGGGTCATGGTTTTGCTGTGAAATGGGGCCCTTATAATTCCCACAGTAAACAACTGATTATTCGTATGACATTTTGTGCTCTTACAAACTTTGTTTTTCTGAGTAGTATGCTATAGGTTTCTTGAGTACAGATCCATTAGTTGAGAAGATATTGAGGGTTGAAATTTTTTGGGTCATGGTTTTGCTGTGAAATGGGGCCGTTATAATTCCCACAGTAAACAACAGATTATTCGTACGACATTTTGTGCTCTTACACACTTTGTTTTACTGAGTAGTATGCTATAGTTTTCTTGAGTACAGATCCATTAGTTTAGATGATATTGAGGGTCGAAATTTTTTTGGGTCATGGTTTTGCTGAGAAATGGGGCCCTTATAATTCCCTTAGTAAACAACTGATTATTCGTATGACATTTTGTGCTCTTACACACTTTGTTTTACTGATTAGTATGCTATAGTTTTCTTGAGTACAGATCCATTAGTTCAGATGATATTGAGGGTTGAAATTTTTTTGGGTCATGGTTTTGCTGTGAAATGGGGCCCTTATAATTCCCACAGTAAACAACTGATTATTCGTATGACATTTTGTGCTCTTACAAACTTTGTTTTTCTGAGTAGTATGCTATAGGTTTCTTGAGTACAGATCCATTAGTTGAGAAGATATTGAGGGTTGAAATTTTTTTGGGTCATGGTTTTGCTGTGAAATGGGGCCGTTATAATTCCCACAGTAAACAACAGATTATTCGTACGACATTTTGTGCTCTTACACACTTTGTTTTACTGAGTAGTATGCTATAGTTTTCTTGAGTACAGATCCATTAGTTTAGATGATATTGAGGGTCGAAATTTTTTTGGGTCATGGTTTTGCTGAGAAATGGGGCCCTTATAATTCCCTTAGTAAACAACTGATTATTCGTATGACATTTTGTGCTCTTACACACTTTGTTTTACTGATTAGTATGCTATAGATTCCTTGAGTACAGATCCATTAGTTCAGATGATATTGAGGGTTGAAATTTTTTTGGGTCATGGTTTTGCTGTGAAATTGGGCGCTTATAATTCCCTTAGTAAGCAACTGATTATTCGTATGACATTTTGTGCTCTTACACACTTTGTTTTACTGAGTAGTATGCTATAGTTTCCTTGAGTACAGATCCATTAGTTGAGAAGATATTGAGAGTTGAAATTTTTTTGGGTCATGGTTTTGCTGTGAAATGGGGCCCTTATAATTCCCACAGTAAACAACAGATTATTCGTATGACATTTTGTGCTCTTACACACTTTGTTTTACTGAGTAGAATGCTATAGTTTTCTTGAGTACAGATCCATTAGTTGAGAAGATATTGAGGGATGAAATTTTTTTGGGTCATGGTTTTACTGTGAAATGGGGCCCTTATAATTCCCACAGTAAACAACAGATTATTCGTGTGAAATTTTGTGCTCTTACACACCTTGTTCTACTGGGTAGTATGCTATAGTTTTCTAGAGTACAGATCCATTAGTTGAGAAGATATTGAGAGTTGAAATTTTTTTGGGTCATGGTTTTGCTGCGAAATAAGGGCCCTTATAATTCCCACAGTAAACCACAGATTATTCGTATGACATTTTGTGCTCTTACACACTTTGCTTTACTGAGTAGTATGCTATAGTTTTCTTGAGTACAGATCCATTAGTTGAGAAGATATTGAGAGTTGAAATTTTTTTGGGTAATGGTTTTGCTGTGAAATGGGGCCGTTATAATTCCCACAGTAAACAACTGATTATTCGTATGACATTTTGTGCTCTTACAAACTTTGTTTTACTGAGTAGTATGCTATAGGTTTCTTGAGAACAGATCCATTAGTTAAGAAGATATTGAGGGTTGAAATTTTTTTGGGTCATGGTTTTGCTGTGAAATGGGGCCGTTATAATTCCCACAGTAAACAACAGATTATTCGTACGACATTTTGTGCTCTTACACACTTTGTTTTACTTAGTAGTATGCTATATCTTTCTTGAGTACAGATCCATTAGTTGAGAAGATATTGAGGGTTGAAATTTTTTTGGGTCATGGTTTTGCTGTGAAATGGGGCCCTTATAATTCCCACAGTAAACAACAGATTATTCGTATGACATTTTGTGCCCTTACACACTTTGTTTTACTGAGTAGTATGCTATAGTTTTCTTGAGTACAGATCCATTAGTTGAGAAGATATTGAGAGTTGAAATTTTTTTGGGTCATGGTTTTGCTGTGAAATGGGGCCCTTATAATTCCCACAGTAAACAACAGATTATTCGTACGACATTTTGTGCTGTTACACACTTTGTTTTACTAAGTAGTATGCTATACCTTTCTTGAGTACAGATCCATTAGTTGAGAAGATATTGAGGGTTGAAATTTTTTTGGGTCATGGTTTTGCTGTGAAATGGGGCCCTTATAATTCCCACAGTAAACAACAGATTATTCGTATGACATTTTGTGCTCTTACACACTTTGTTTTACTGAGTAGTATGCTATAGTTTTCTTGAGTATAGATCCATTAGTAGAGAAGATATTGAGAGTTGTAAGTTTTTTGAGTCTTGGATTTGCTGTGAAATGTGAGTGCTTTTTTAAACTCATTTTTCGAAAAAATAAGCATACGCTTAAAAAAATCTTTTAGTCTGTTGTTTATTTTAAACTTCTCTGTCGTAAACCTATTTATTTGAAACGTTATTCTGAACAAAATTATTATTTAACAGTTCTGAGATCTGAGTATATCTATACCGATTTAGTATACAGACAATATTGTCCATCACCGGACAGTGAGCTGTAAGAAGCTCCTAGGAAGAGAAAATCTAAGGGTCAGCAGCAGGATTCGAACCCGGGACCTCCGCGTGGGAGTTTTTTTTTCTTTTCTTTTCTTGGCATCAGTTTGCACTATTAGCCAGAACATTACGTGGGAGTTCAGTACGAACAATCGATACAAACTTCTAGCCAGACTATTCGACAAGCGCTCAAAACTCTCACTACAGAACAAACGACGACTCTATACAGCTTTTCTCACACCAATATGGACTTACGGACTCGAGCAAAATACTCCGCCGCATAGTAGACGCTCCATTCTATGTTAACAACCACACAATACATACAGATCTCCAAATTCCACTCATCTCCGAAGTTGGCAAAATTTGATATAAAAATTTTCATTAAAAACTCTCATTTCATCCGGACCCTTTAGCTGCAAACTTGTCTACTACTAGGCTACCCTCCAATCCTCGAAGACGACTGAGGCGTCGTTGGCCCCGTGACCAACTGGGTGACTAATGGCGGCCATCACTGGATGACCGTCATTCACGTCTGCCACGTTAATATACATTTATCTCATTTACTTATTGTACCCTGGAGGTACAGGTGAAATTTCAATAAAAGGATAAATTATATATATATATATATACATATATATATATATATATATATTTTTTGACGGAAGTCACCGGGGGTTCTTGAGTTCAATATAAGGTAAGTTTAGCTAGTTACATTACAGTTACCAACTTGTAGTCAGAGGCTTTCGTCTAGGTAACGTTCCAGCCCATTACGAAGTATGAATTATTTATGAAGGGCAAAAGGTTATTTATAAATGTAAAGAGCCAAAGGAGGTTTTAGGTAGCTATCTGAAATTATCGGAAAATCACTGAAATTTAAATTAATCCTTCCGGGGGGCATTTTCAAATTTCTAAAACTATTTCTTCTTTAGCTAAAGAAAATAAATTATCAAAATAAATAAATAAAAGTTGAATAAGGTCCAGATTTGAGATTAATTCGATCCACATTCGAACCTAACGCAATGAATTCGTGTGTTAAATTCAAAACTTATGAGACTGATGAAAGTCTTTTTTAATAATACTTTTCTTTCTTTCCAACTAGTTTTCCATCAGAGCGCCGAAGGAGACAAAGATGTAGGTATTCTAGGGTTATATTATGTGTTCCTTTTTAGTGATTTAGAATTGTGGAAAAAAGGCATTGTGAAAAGAAAATACAGAAATGTATTTCCACTCTTCTCTTAATCAAGGACCCTGGAATCAATTATCTCGAAAATGAATGAGAAATAATGATAACATTGTAATATTAATGAACTGCTAAATATTTATAACTTCTTTAGCAGAATAATTACAAATATGAAAATGAAGAAGATAAAACCTTACAATTATTATTTCTTCTGATTAACTTTCCTTCCAAGTAAATAAAATAAATAGAGATCTATTTATTAATAAATATTTAAATAGAGAACTTGCCAAATTTTGGAAAGCAAGTTTTTACCGAATAAATAGAATCGAAAAAATATGGTTCTTAAAAAATGGAGAAACAGAATAGCTTAAGAACGAAAACTCGCTGAAATGTAAAAGTTAATAATTCGATATAGTCTCACTAGACGAGTCATCTTGAACTGCAAGTACCGTGGATTACTTTAAAATATTAGATTTCTTGGATTATGGCTGCTAACTCCCACAGCCAACCTGGACAACTGAGGGTTTTGATTTCGGAGTAACCTTGCTCCTATAAGAGTTGTCCTAAGTGGTCTAATGTACCGCTTCTTTCAAATCGCAGTGGGTATCCAAACTCTCGACCTCGAGGGGCGCCCTCGTTGGTTTTTATAGAGCTTTTCTGCCGCCGGACATGTCTGCAGTTGATTCGTTGATCCATGCTACCAAAGAGAATGGTTACCATCACCTTAACAGGGTTGTTCAGAGTGGAGTTGAGGAGAAAAGGCTAGAAGGCCGACGACCCCCCCTGATAGGCAGGCGTCAGGTGACAACACTCCCAAAACCGGAAATACTATTTCAAAGAGTTTGAAATTTTCACTCCTGTTTTCAAAGTGGTTGTCTCTTTTTTGAGGAAAAGAATTCATAACAGTCAGACAATACTAAAGAGGATTCTGGAACTCTAACTAATGGTGCAACAGTTAACACTGGGATGATAGCGTAGGCGAACTCGTCAACATCCTTTTGAAAACTATCTAGAACGGGCAGCGATAAAAACGATAAAAAACAAACTTGTTACTGAAAGAGGGTTATGCAGATTTTTTAGGGTCGTACCATCACCTACAGGAACCATGAGGAAGTTGGTACCATTTCTCTCACTTTGTTGACTTAACCTGACCAACATATTCGTATTATACTAGGTTTATGTAAATATATGTAAGTTACTGTTCAATCTTGAATACAAGAGCGTGGGAAGCCAATATTTTTACTTTAAATTCATCTTTAATAAAATGCAGTTCGCTACACGGATTCTCTGTTCACTCAGAAGGTTAATTAATTTTGGATCTGGGGCTTGGTTTAATCGAATTGTTTCAGAAGGCTACCTAAATCGATGTGCTTAATTTTGTCTACATCTTCTAAATTTTCTAATTTAAATGGGTTTTCTTTTTTTAAAAATCCGTGGCAGCCAAGTACCCCTTACTATGTACGTCGTACCTCTTATCAAGTAGCACCATGGAGCACCCAAAGCAATTCTGATCACTTTGTTTTGGAACGCTCGAATTATCTGGATTTTAGACTTCAAAGCTACTGCGCAGGCAACTATCTCTGCTCTCTATACTTAGAATTGAAATCCAGATTTGATAACCCCGAAGCAATACTATTGTTTCCTCTGTTATCGTAAAGTAAGTTCTTAGTTAACGAGGAGCAATTTTAGATTAGCAAACGATCCACTTGTTATCATCTTCCAACCTGAATCAATAATATAATTAGATGAATAATTACGAGTAAAAAGATAAATTTATCAATAATAAAATTATAAAGTGAAAATAAATATTAAGAAAATTTGTACGAAATTTGAAGTTATCTGGAAGCATAACTAAGTATCAAATTCGAAATTTTTCCGATTTAAAGTTATGCTGTACACATAATAAACAAAAAGCCCCTTTTTTTGGAAGGGACAAAGGGGGACTTCAAATGAGATATTTCAGGTGAGAACTCAATGTCAAACATTTGACACGACTGCAGTAATTCCGTTTCACCTAGTGGTCGATCTGGACAACAAATATCGATAAAAGTAAAGTAAAGTGATCGCCTCTTTTTCGAGGCGGGGCTTAACGTCCAACTATCAATTAGGTGTCGTGGACGGGGGGGGGGAGCTCATACTTTACTATAAACAATTTTTTATAACAAATAAAAAGTAGCCATTCACGGGATTCGAACTAGGGATCACCCACTTACAAAGCCACACTCTTGACCACTAGACCAACACCCGTCCCCCCAAATATCGATAAGTTTTGTACAAAGTTACAATACCTGTGTGTGCATGTATTGGTGAGAATGTGAAAATGTTTGTAAAGTGACGTCACCACCGAGGGTCAATGTCCTAATGGCCGCCACTGGTGACCGTATAAACTCCCTTGGGTGGGTTCACCGTTGAATTTTCACCTCCCCTTCTTCTCACCAATATCTCAGACCTTTGCTGTCACTTCTTTCGAAAGAGATGGGTCTTTTCAGTTTTCTACCCGATGGACTAACTCTGCAGATACTGTCATGTTTTTGAGGGGAGGAATTATCCGGTCCTTATTTTACTTTATTTTGTAAATTTTTCTACTTCATCAATCGAGCAATTCCAAATTGTTTCATTATTGCCGAAATATATTATCCAAAGTGTAGACATTGGGGCTCAAGACTAATTGTTTTTCCCACTCGAAAAATGGGAGGACGCAGAGTCTTGGACTGTTCTTGTAATAGCTTCCCGTCTATTTGCTGAGATGCAACTAAACTGTGGGCATGAATGCAGTGCAGCACGGTGTATTAACATCCCCAAAGATTTGATCTATAGCTGCTCACACATTTATGGGTGATATTGGCTAGATAATGGTTTACTTTAATCGTTGTCCGAATCAGTAAAAATTAGCTAAATAGCCCCTTTTAGCACATCGAAGACACAACTTCAATTCCACATGTTCTTTTTGGGCAGCACTTTACGACGAAATTACCTATCCGTTTGACTAAACCATTAATAATACGTTTTAATTATAACAAAATCACAAATCGCGATCACAGACAATTCTACAGGTTGAAAAACTTAGCATTCTTTGTAAAAAAATTTCCCGACCAAAATGTACGGTAATATGTAATTAGAGAGCAAAAGGAAATTTGTTATTAAGTGAGTTATAACCTTAATGCGTATAGATGGCATTGGCTAGATTTCAAGTAAATGACTTAATTTAGGGTATTTAGCGGAAATTGCATACATTTTTTTTTTTTTTTTTTTTGGCGCATCAACAGCTGAGGTCATCCATGTCTAGGGCATTGATGCTGACACCATTTAAAATTGCATACATACTTGCATAAATCCAGAACTTAGTAGGGCAAAAATCACTTGAGAAATTGAAATATTCTCTCAGTTTAGCCAGAAATACTTCGTTGTACCATCTGAAGATCTATTACAGAGCCATCATCAGATGATACAGACAGATATGTCAAAATCTGGAAATACTAGAGCTAAAACCAAAGTAGTAATGAAAGAATTCTCCAAGTTGGCGGCGAAAAATTGGGTATTTCTCTTAAACTTTTAATTTGAAACTTAATTTCAGAAGATACAGGCAAGGTCGTCCTTATATCTGGAAACAGTAGTGCTAAAAACCAAACTAAATGTGATAATATTCTCTTTGTTTGGCCAAAGAAATTGTATTTACCCTTCAATCAACCTCTTTTAAAGCCAGTTCTAGATAGTTGAGATCTAATGTGGAAGTAGTAGAGCAAGAACTGCACTAATCGTGGAAATATTCTATCAGATTAGCCAGAGAAACTGCATTTTTTACTGCAATACTCTACTTTAAATCCATTATGAGATGGTACAGTAATGGAAGCCCTAATCTAACATTAGTAGCGCTTAAACCATATTAAATATGATGTACTTCTAATTTAGCCTGCATTTCCCTCTATCGCCAGCTCTTGATGGTACAGACAGTGTCGCCTTAAACTGCAAACTAGAATCGCAAAACAACAACATAGAATTGTAAAATTATTCCACTACATTCGTCAGAAATACTGCATTTGAAATCCCAGTTACTAGAAAACACGGAAAGAAACATTTTAGAAGTGCAAAAATAAACTAGATGTGACAACATTCTAAATAAGAATGTTGCATTTTTCACTTGAAAACAAATGTCAAAGCACTAGGTTGTACTGTCGCAATTGTCCTTGTCTGGGAAATAGTAGTGCTAAATCCAATCTAAATGTGATAATATTGACTCAGTTTTTGTCAGAAATAATGCACTCTCCGAAAATTTAAATTTTTCCCTCTAAAGCCAGCGATAGGTATCTATTTCAAAACAAGTTTTTAGACGGTAAAGAAACGAGTGGTCCTTATCTGGAAAAAATAAGGGCGAAAAACCACATTAAATCTGCAAATACTTTTCCAGTTTCGCAGAGAAGTACTGCATTCTTGTACTCAGACAATGTGTTTTAAAGGAAGAATAAGACGTTGAAGAAATGAACGTTTTAATGTGGGAATAATAGTGATAACCACAATAATCGCGGAAACATTCTCCCGGTTTAGCCAGAGAAACTGCAATTTTGCCCTGGAACGTTCTATTTTAACTCCAATACAAAGTGGACGACCTAATCTATAAAGATTAATGCTAAAAACATTCTAAATATGATAATATTCTTTTAGTTAAGACCAGATATAGTGCATTTTTCACCCGGGATATCCGAATTTCCTATTTGCATTCATTTAAAGCCAGATTAGATTAGATAGTGTAGACAATTCGACCGTCCTAAACTGGGAACAGCAATGCTATAACTGGACATGCTATTTCTGAGACCACTACCAGGTAATACAGATATGAACGATCTAATCAGGAAAAAGCAGGGCGAAAAACTGCCCTAATCGTGGAAATATTCTCCTAGTTTGGCTAGAAATATTGTATTTTACCCTCCGACATTCTGTTTCTGCAAATTTTCCAGATAACATGAATGCATGAAAATTAGATACAATGTTAATATTGATTGTAAGCATGAAAATAAATACCAATAAAATTTGCGGGAAATAGAAGAAGTTTCCGCCAATGATGATATTGATATGCTTTTCCTGTTATTAAAACTTGTTTAGCTCATAGTTTTCTCCATTTTCCTTATTATATAATTTATATTTCTCTATCACGTCGTCAACTATAATAAACTAATTTTATATTCCAAAAGAATATTCTGTATGCACTAAAAAACGTTTCTTTCAATATTTCAAACTTTGAAATAGCTACTTGAATCTATTTCTATGGTAAGAAAAATCTATAAACCTATGTGAGAAAAGATATTTTTTATTCGTTAAGTTGAAGAAAATATAATTGGATTCTACTTAAATGCAATAAAAGTAATAAAAGTTTAAATGAAAACCAATAAAACAGACAAATAAAATAAAGTAGGTACGAAAAGAGTTGCGAAATGATATGAAATTATTCGCAGACAAAAAATAATATTACAGGTTGCATAGGAATAAGGACAGATTGCAGTCAAAGTCCTAAAAGAGCCAAATGATATTTGGGAACATTAAATTATCTATTTATTTATGGTGCATCAAATTTCTCAGGGCACAGCGAGTCTCTGAACAGAGTTCATTCTTTACAGACAACGATGTCAAATGGATTTGAAGCCGGAGACCCTGGCAATAAGACAGTACTCATTTCGTAACTATTAATTTATAAATATAATTTAATAAAAACATTTAAAGGGAGTGACTACAATCCAGACATTTGCAATCTAAAAGAACAATTGTCGCTCCATTAAGGGTATATTTGTGCATAAAAGATAGACGTTCGCAAAGTACATGTATAGTGAATAACTCAATGAGATGTTATGCCTACAGAGTTCGCAGATCCCACAAAGCTGCAGCCTGCAGGAACTAGGTAAGTTATATTATGCAATTTACTTCTTCTTTTTCCTTTTTTATGTTGTGTAAGAAGTGCAACGTAATGTGGAGTCCGGGATAACCCCAGTAGGGATGTCAAGTTCCCTGTAGAAGTGGCCAATTCTCTCAACAGGAATTAGAGAAATAATGGACGCCTTGTATTAAAAGAATACAGAAACTTTAGTTAAAGATCACAAATTATTAAGCAAGTATATCATCTTAATATCTTTGTAATAACCGATAAGTTACGTAAACTTGAATATTTTGTAAAATTTTCTCCAACAATATGAGATTCATATTTCTTTTATTTTGGTCAAATATATGTTCCAGACGTTCCTATAGTCTATGGATTATCTGGAAAACAAGTTATGCAACTCAATAAATCCATATCAATATAAGAAAATTTGATTATATTAAAGACAAAGTAAAGTTATTATCGTTACGAAAAAATATATATTCTGCTTGAAGGAGGAAAAATGGACATTTTTTCCATTTTTTGCTTAATAATAAATAATAAATAAGTGTAATGCGTAAACAGGATTGTAGTAGACAAATGCTAACCTCATTCAATGCACACAAATGGAGATGTCCTTAAAAGTTATAAATGCAAAAGCTTATAACGTCAGGACTTGAAAAACTCCCTTCACTTACTGCCCCTAAAGTGCCCGTTCTGGACAGATCAGGATTTCAGTTAGAAAAAATGACTTCTCTATCTGTATGAAGGTCCAGCTCAACTTCTCCATCATTCCCTTCTATTATGGGATGGATAAGATGAAAAACTGGGATCTGCCCAGAATGATAAACGCTGTAGAACAGCAGGCAAGTAAATGCAAAATATTACGTCATGACTTTTCATATTTATTACGTACATACATATTTCTCTCTTCATATTACATTATTCTTTTTTTTTGCCTTCTAATATAATTTTTTTTGTTACAAATATAACAATTTGGGCAAATCTCTTAGATTTTCAGTACCATAAACAGGTTTTGGATTTTGTGAGGAAATAATTTTACAGCTAACTGTGGTTTTTTGTTGCGTGATTTAAGATAACTCTTTGATAAAATCTCAACATTTTTGGCGCAATAACGTTTTAAATGAAAAAGTTTGATGCTAAATATAAATAACGTGTTTTTACATTGTGTGTGGCGCAATTTAAATGCGAAAGATCTGATTAAAAGAAAAAATACAATTACTGAGTGAGTAACGATCCTACAAAGTTTACCAAAGCTTTTGTTTGTAACAAAAAACAAAAAAAACAAGCGAACATTTAAAATCAAATTAGCTGTGAGCCTAGTTTGCATCGTCAGATAAAGAACTTGAGATTAATTTTTTAATATTTACAAGGGGTAATTAGGAGAGGAATGCCCAATTAAAGATAGTCTATTAAATATAATTCCGCATTAACTTCAAACATTCATAATGAATAATTTATTAGGATTTCATTAATCTATGGAATTTATAATTGGATTATGCAACGCGCACAGTTTCTTTCTTTAATATTGTTCATGTAAAATAAAAAAAATCGATGACCCAGTAGCAGAGAAAACATCATCGAAAATGACCTCGATTATCCAACCAAGCATCTAATTAATAACAAGATCAAGCCTCTACTACCCGCTATCCCCTGAAGAAACCCTTCATGTATTTACTACTACTTACTCCATCTTCTTGTAGCGGCTACATTTCCGCTAGCTCCCCATCTCACCAAAATGTTTCATCTCGGTCCTAGGGAAAGAATCTGAGCTGCTATATTTACACATAAATCTGATACTTTTATCAATATTAATTAATTTTATGCAGGGAATTAATTATTTTCTAAAAATATTATTATATATAGGCTAATTAAGATACTGTAACCATTTCTGAAAAACCCCTTGCTTCGACCAGGCCTTCTTCAATGCTTTGGTGAAGTAATTAATCGTATTGTCAATTTTCTATCTCATGGCGACCTAATTGATGATGTTATTAAAATTTTAATAAATACATATTTTGGACCAGTTACTTGATATCACTTAATTTATTAGATTTTTTTTAAAAAAATGCACCTAATTAAATAGCACAGATTACATATTTTTATTAATTACATCTCTTTTATTCCAGAACAATGAATTAATTCAGTTCCGCTCGCTTGGATCAATGTATGAAATACTATTGCAGTTATTCGATCGAACTTTCGAAATCCAGGAGCCTTTTGTTTGGAATTGAGTTTTGATGTAAAGCCTCCCCAGCTTCATTTGACTGATTCCTAACTTCTGCTGACGTCCTTTTTATTCACTTATCCGAGGGTCGTTTGAAAAGTCCGTGCAAAAATAAAAACTACTTAATTTTTTGGGGTAAACCTTTTTTATTTTTCAACATAGTCTCCTTTTAGGCTTATACACTTCGTCCAACGCTGCTCTAGTTTGTTGATCCCTTCCGAATAATAGGATTTGTCCAAGTCTGAAAAATAGCCATTCGTTTCTGCAATCACCTCCTCGTTTGAATAAAATCTTTTTCCCGCCAGCCATTTCTTCATATTGGGGAACAAATAGTAGTCCGAGGGAGCCAAGTCTGGAGAATAGGGGGGATGTGAAACGAGTTGGAACCCTATTTCCATTAATTTTGCGACCACAACTGCTGAGGTGTGAGCTGGTGCGTTGTCGTGATGGAAAAGGACTTTTTTGTGGGCCTATCGTGGGCGTTTTTCTTGCAGCTCGGTTTTCAAACGGTCCAATAACGATGAATAATATGCACCTGTAATAGTTTTACCCTTTTCCAGATAGTCGATGAGGATTATTCCTTGCGAATCCCAAAAGACAGTCGCCATAATCTTTCCGGCCGAAGGAACGGTCTTCGCCTTTTTTGGCGCAGATTCTTCCTTGGTAACCCATTGTTTAGATTGTTCTTTGGTCTCAGGAGTGTAGTGATGTATCCATGTTTCATCCACAGTGACGAAACGACGCTTAAAGTCCTGCGGATTTTTCTGGAACACTTCACACGATTTCGATTTTGGTCAAGCGTGAGCAATCGCGGCACCTATCTTGCGGATAGCTTTGTCATGTCCAAATGTTGATGCAAAATATTATGTACCCGTTCATTCGAGATGCCCACAGCACTAGCAATCTCACGCACCTTCACTCTTCTGTCATCCATCACCATATCATGGATTTTATCAATGATTTCTGGAGTAGTAACCTCAACAGGGCGTCCAGAACGTTCAGCGTCACTTGTGCCCATATGGCCACTCCGAAAATTTTGAAACCACTTATAAACTGTTCTAATCGAAGGTGGAGAGTCACCATAATGTTTATCAAGCTTCTCTTTAGTCTCCTGAGGCGTTTTGCCTTTCATAAAGTAGTGTTTAATCAACACACGAAATTCTTTTTCGTCCATTTTTTGAAAATCACTCGACTTCCTCGATTCAAACGAATGCCAAACACAAAGAAATAGCCCGATCTGGCTGAAACTTGGTGTGTGTTCTTCCAAGAGATGCTACTAACTAAACATAACCTCGATACGCACCAGTGGTGCTATCTCTCTGACTTTGCACGGACTTTTCAAACGACCCTCGTACATGTGTAGTATCATGTTTTCGGCAAAACGAAACTAACAAACATGTGAGACACTGTAATCGAAAGAGAAGGCTTTACGCAGCACAGCTGTCGGTCGTTAGGATTTGGCGCATGCATAGTTTTTCTGTAGCAGCATCAATCTCGTTATTTAATAGCCACCACTGGTGCATTGCTTTTAAAAATTCTGTTTATTATAAATTCAAATAAATTTACTATTATCATTCAGCGCCAGCTACTGAATTTGAGTTAAATTATTGCAGATTTACATCAGAGCACTGAGTTAATCGAAATGGCTTCAGAAATTAATTATTTATTATTCAGTGGCCAAAAACTTTTTTTGTCCTTTTAATGGTGGTAATCTTTTATGATTTGGAAAACAAATTATTTTAATAAAAAGCTACATGAATGAAGCAATTTGACATTTAAATTTGAGATAATTCAAAAAAGTGGAGTTAATCGATTTGTGCTGTGAATGGCTCATTTATGTGATGAATGCGACAATTTTAGAAGAAAATTGAAGCTGGTATTTTGGAGTATGACGCCCACACTAACCGTATGATTTTATTATGCTGAACACAATGCGATCAACTAGTTTTTTGTAAGAATTCTAAGTCCCAAAAAACCTTCAATTGCGTGAATTGTGATTAGAAAAGTCTTAGGAGTGGTTTAGACCACAGTTCATTTTTTTTTTTTTTTTTTAATTCCTAAAACCAAAATTTTATGAGTTTAATCATTGAATCGATTTTTAAATTATCCAGAGCATAAATTACGCGGACAATGATACGATATAATTGTCGTCGGTTTGCTAAACCCACGTGACCACAAACTAACGTGAACCTGACAGATTTCCCATCTGTGAGGGAGGGAAGAGCGGATTGCATGTTAATTACAGGTGACCAAAATTATATATAGTTATAATGGGCGCCCCACAGAACATGTGACGGACAAAATGGAGCACGTGATGTTGAACCATTATCAGATCATTTTTCATCCATTTTTCACAGACAACCTTGAAACCATGATTAAACTAATGGAGGAGGTAGTTTATTTGATAGCAAATCGGTGCTTTAATTTTTTATTTTTATTTTTTAAATAAATAAATTGTGTTACTTTCCGGAAATACTAGTTTGAATATGTACTCTGGAAAATTAAAATAATGTGAGAAATATCGCCGTTAACTCTATCGCAATTAGTTGTCTTAAGAATTCCCAAGATTTCTGTCATTAAACGTTGAAAAATTAATTTTTTGATGGGTAACCAGGATAATAGTTCGTCATTCTGTTGGCTCGACCCAATCTTGTTACTGTAATCCTGGTAATAATTTTTTTTTTATTTGGCTATTTATTATCAGGCTTGTAATAAATAGCAAGAGTTAGAAATTATGTACAAAACAAAAAAAAATCATAGATTGAAAACTCGGTAAGTTTAATGCTGAAATTGAGTCGAGTTTTTTAAGAAACAGTGAACGTAGTAATTTGTTAGTTTTAATTATGGTTAAACAACTGTTCGCTAAAACCAAAGTTTTTCTCCCAATGAGCAATAATTTAGGAACATTATGAATGAAATTCCATAATAATTTATTAAATGGGTTTGTGCTTATAAGTATTCATTCATCTTTTCGCCTACATATTAACCAAAATTAACCTTAGTAATTATGTTAGTAAACACAAGTTTTACATCTCTTTCATTTTATATAAACACTAGCGATAATCTTCTACCATAATCAGCAGCTTATCTAGAGAAAAATAAGACAAAAAAAAGAGACCTGAGCTGAATAGGGGTCATCAGAGTGTAGTCTGGACAGTTTTTGTTCGGCCCCAGATAACCGTCTGTTTCTTTTCTATTCTCTTATATCTTTTATCTCATCCAAGAGAAGGGTGTATCCTTTTATCACCAATAAAAAGAAGTTATTGATACACAATCCCGGTAGGTCTTCAGTATTCACTCAGTTCACTACAGTTACTGTGTTAATAAGTGTCCAAAAAGAAGAAAAACGGGCCAAAAAATGATTCAAATTGGTATGATGTACTTTTAATTTAGATTTAGACTAAATATTGTAAATAACACTGATTTTAGATTGTTTTTGATCACTGCCATTTTGAACATTACGGTCTAAACACTTTCAAATCGAACTTAATCAAGTTTGTTTTTCTAAACTTTCTAAAGTTTATTCAAGAAGTGGTCCATAATTTATAGCTCATTCGATATGTAATTCGATTTAAATAATAATACACTCAAAATTTTACGAAAATATCGTTGATTTTGACGCATGTTTTATCGTATCCCTGACCGACTTCGTACTTTTAACAATCAGAAAAAGATAATTCAGTTTGGCGTAAAGATTTTCGATTTCACTTAGGTTACCGCCTTGCTCTTCACTAATACCATAAACATGCGTGCTACGATGAATTTTTATTCTTCTTTGAGTAGTAAGGAATTTTTGGTGTTTCGACTTGGCGAGTTGATCTATGAAGGGAATCCTGAGGTCGTTGTGAAGAGTGAGTTTAGCCACCGTAGAAAGGAGCGTCAGCTATCTGTTGGAGGAGTTTTGACTGAAATGCCTTATATAGTCCGTATGTTTGTAGGTTTGGCTGAACCCCCACAGCTCTAGTCCATAAGTCCACATAGGTTTGAGAATAGTGATGTATATTAAGCGTTTAAGTTCAATGGGTAATTTGGAGCGTCGTCCAAGTAGTCTGTAAAGCAGTTTAGCACGTTTCGTCATTGCATTTCTTTTTAAGTCTAGTGTGTGGGTTCCACGTGAGTCGTTTGTCTATAAAGAGCCCAAGGTAGCTAGCACCAGATCTGTACAAGGAAGAGGATTGCTGATGAAAAGGGACAGGTGGACAGGAGCCTCGCCGGAGAGTAAACGTCGCATGCTGGCATTTCTGTGGGTTCATCGCCATAACAAATAAAAGAAAATCTGCTAATCGATAGTTTAGATACGACTTTGGTAACGTACTGTTTCTTTGATGCACAACTTAAAATTAGTTACCCTTTAAAAATTACTAAGAAAACTACGCACAAAAGATGTAAAGAAAACTTCGTCTTCAGCTTTTCCGTAGCCAGACACTAATTTAGATTAATTTTAACTTTTTAGGTTCTACAAAATTCCATTATGGGACATATCTTAATAGATTTTTGCATCTAGGAGTTGTTTTAATGTATTGTGTATTAATAATAAATATAATAATCTTACCGCAAAAATTTCCTAATATGATGTCGCACAGAATTATGCGCCATGGATATGAATACAGGAATTATCTATTTAGCATTTGGGGAACTGTAAGTGAATTACATTTGATTAATTTTTGCAAGCACATTTTTGGTATTTACTTATTTATTTATTTATTTTTTTTAGATTGCCCAATTTGTTTACTTTTGCATGTACGTTGCCATGGATATTTTAGAGATCCAGGGAGGAGCTTTAGCTTTGAAAATTAAGGAAAAAATGCAAAATATCGCAAGTTATTTACTGTTCACGTTTGTCTTTCCGTTATCAGTGGTAAGTTGCTGAATTTTTTCTATTTTAATAAATAGTTTTAAGAATAGGTCATTGTGTAAGTGTAAGGTTTGTCACGTAGAAAGGAGCCAATTAACTATAATATAATAGTTAATTACTAGTTATTACAAATTATAGCTGATAATATAACGTAACATTATTATCAGCTGACTGATGAGAAAACCAAAGGAAGCCGTATTATCACGATGATAAATCGTAGAGGTTGTATTATCCTCAGTAATTCGCACCTAATTGGCTGTAATAATTGAAATGGTGCAAATTGATTGGTTGTTCAGTTTGTGAGCGAAATTATCACGAACATTAAACAGGTGATAAAGTCTTACGATCCATTAAGCTCTTGACATATTACAGGAAATCAAATAACACTTCCTACCAACTGCAATAATTTTGGGAAAAAACTAGACGAAATCTTAGAGCAAATTTTGTAATACTTGTTCCTCTATTTTCTACAAATAACCCATTTCAGCAACTTATTTAGCAATTAATTCTTGTTAAAATATAGCACGCACTCTTGCACTTTTCGCGCTTATGCAGCTATTCCGGAAACAAGATAGCCTTTATCCTACTCTAATCTATCCGTTCTCGTGGTATGTCCGTCGAGAAATAAATAGGTCTCAAAAACTCCGTAGTTCAGATGAAAAACACTCGGCTGGAAGGAACTATTTGTGTTTCGTAAATCAACCGTTATGATCAAGAAACCGTTTTTTGTTTTGAAATTCTTTAAATTAAAATAATTTTCAGGGAAGGATTCTGAGCAATCAAGATTTTTCTTAACAATTGCTACATTTAATTAATCTAAATAACATTTAAGAAAAATAAATAAATAAACAGATCAATTGTTATTTCTTCAATTCCAGCACATATTCATACTATTCTGGTGCTTTTACGTTTGGGACCGAGAATACATATATCCAAGAATGTTGGATGAAATGGCTCCATTCTGGTTGAACCATATATTGCATACATACCCGCCAGTATTATCCGTTATCTATATGTTAACGTGCAATGAAAATGAACCATCAATTAAATCAACCTTTTCTGGATTGTCTACCTTATTAGTCGCCTACAGTGCCTTGTAAGTTAATATTAAAGGTTCTTGGAGTTGAAAAAGTACACTGAATTAATGCATTATTGCTATTATTATTTCTAGGTTTCTCTACGTTAAAGCCGTACACGGAGTTTGGATATACCAAGCGTTTGATGCGATCGAAGAAACGTTCGCTAAATTTCTTTTATTCTATTGTGGCTTCGGATCTCTACCATTCTTATTCTTGGGTCACAAACTTAATAAAGTTTTAACAGGTGATTTTATAACTTTATATAACAGATGATATGATTTATTTTCTCATGCTCAATTTTTCATTTCATTTTCTCTATTATTTAAACAGGTCTAAAAGAGAAATTCCTCGGAAATATGTCAATCAGAGAAAGTTCACTTCATGAAAAAACAATGTGAAAAAATTGAAAGTTAAAGACCAAAAAGTAATGAAAACTTATTGAAGCTAAACAAATTGTAAAATCTAACATGAATCTCATTCAGTAATTTGGAAAAATTCATGATTCTTCTTATACAACTGATTAACTTTTTCTAATAATTAGTAGTGACATGATAGTAATTAATAAGTAATTCAATTTTAATTAATACTTAAGTATTATTAGTGAAGAGTGTAATAAAGAAGTGGAGAGAAATTTTAAGTACACGTAAAAATTATTTATTTAAATAGGATTTTATTAATTATTAATTCTAATCTGAAGATTGGTTTTAAATTAATTTAAGAGAGCCTGTTTTTAAGGCAATCCTCCATTGGATACAAAATGTTTTGTATTAAATTAATTATTTATATTTTATTTCCTTGTAAAATCTCATTTCACTTCCTTTTAGAGGTATTACCTCTAGTCTAAAGGTATAGTGAATCTTTACTCTTCCGGTCTCAGCCGAGAACTCGTTTATAAGGCGCCCAAGAGTTCATCTTTCCATTTTAAACTCTTCTGCTGTCTTCTAGCAATGTGTATGGTAGTGTGGATGGCAGAAGGCCATGGAATTTTACTTAATACTTTTAAAAATTAAGGACCCTAACCCAAAATTCGAAAATCTAATGACCCCAGGCATTAGAGAACAGCTTAATTGGAGAAAAAAAAAAATGATGGCAAAACAAGATGAGAGTTCAAGATCGTTCAATAATGATGATTAGGTGTGGTTCAACGATAAGGTGCCTTTTAATAGATCTGAAAGAGTGCACATGGAGCTTGATGTGGATGGCGGAAGGCCATGGAAGCGAGGAAGAAGAGTTTAAAAATGGTAGAATGAACTCTGGACGTCTAATAGACGAGTTCACGACTGGAACAGCAATCATTCCCTGTACCTGAGAGCTGGAAGAAAGCTATTTTATCCGAAAGTAGCATAGACTCTGGAATCAGCAAGTGTATTGTGAAACAGTAGCGTAGTTGAAGTCGAATTCTCTACACAAAATTGAATAAACAACTTCTGACGATGTACCAAAAACCTGAAACCGTCTGGAATGCGAAAAAAACATGTGCGAAATGTCGAATAAAATCAGCAATATCCAAGCGCTTGGGACTTAACCTCATTTTCACGATATTTGTTAGCTTCGTGGATCTAATTCCTGTTCAATATAACCTAGATGATGCAAAACAAAACAAACGACCAAAAAAAGTGAAGACAAGGCTGGGTATTCGGTTTTACTGTAAAACGTTATGTTTTAAGGCTGGGTATTCGGTTTTACTGTAAAACGTTATGTTTTAAGGCTGGGTATTCGGTTTTACTGTAAAACGTTATGTTTTAAGGCTGGGTATTCGGTTTTACTGTAAAACGTTATGTTTTAAGGCTGGGTATTCGGTTTTACTGTAAAACGTTATGTTTTAAGGCTGGGTATTCGGTTTTACTGTAAAACGTTATGTTTTAAGGCTGGGTATTCGGTTTTACTGTAAAACGTTATGTTTTAAGGCTGGGTATTCGGTTTTACTGTAAAACGTTATGTTTTAAGGCTGGGTATTCGGTTTTACTGTAAAACGTTATGTTTTAAGGCTGGGTATTCGGTTTTACTGTAAAACGTTATGTTTTATCACTTTTCCCAAACATTAAATCAAACTGCGCAACAAGAAATAACGCTGCACATCAGTAAACTTAGGCTGCGAAGTTGAGAGCAACTTTCAACGTCCGTTGTTTGCGTTGTTCGTATTACAGAATTATGGATAACTTTACAGCAAACTATCCAAGCAGTGAACGAGCACTAGTTCCACGTACTTTACAATGGTTGTTGATAACTGAGAATCGCATTTACTTCTAAATAAGCACGGCAAGAATGTTAACGTATTCTCAACTTTTGTGATATTTGAATAGAACATTGCAATTAGACGGGCTTCAGTTTACGTTCATCACTTACAGTTTTCTTTTATTTGTGAAAATACTTCTTAAACTCACTTTAGATACTCGTACTTAGCAGCCATGAACTGTAAAGAGATATTAACTTCTTGAATGTTTCATAAACAGTTTATCATTTTCAATTATCAACATGACGTTCTCAGTTCATTTTTCTGTTGGAAATTAAATTATATCTGTACGAGTTTGCAGTTTAAAAATGAATGAATGGATTTACAAGTCCACTGGTGTGATACCGCCCCTTATGACCGAACTAAAGTGCGTATATTGATGGACTACCGCCCCAAGCAACAGCCAGCCGATCCAAAAGAGAGGAGCTAACCCGTACTCCCGAATTTGATAAAACAAGTTTTTCCAATTACATTCAATTCTAAAATTGGCTGAAGTGCTTGCAGGGAGAGGGAAATAATGGTGCCAAATATGGTACATTTTATATACCACGTAACCACAATCCCTGATATTTAAATTTATGGTTAGTTACAGGGGAAAAAGTTTAAATTTTAAACGAAAATAATGAAATTATTGCAAAAAAGGAGGTCATGTGAGCTTTACTTCCGGCATTATTTTTCGCTTAAGAAGAATTCCAGACAAATCGAGAGTTATCAAATTATTATTATTATTATTATTTATTTACAAGCTTACAGGTAAATACCTTTTGCTGGGAGTTGTAAACAACAATGCACAAACAGTAATAATACAGTATTAAAATCAAGGAAAGGAAACTATTCTTTATGAGGTACAAAATTGGTAAACTAAAACATAACTCATTGACATAATTAAGTGAAAAATAACTTAATTAGTTAGACATAAATTACTCAACAGTTATCACTCTAAGAGCAAAGAACTTCTGAGCTTCAGAGATTGGTACATAAAACTGTAAATTTCATTAATTTGATTCACACTATTTATATCTAACAACTCGAGAAACTTTTCATTTAAAGAATCTGATACGAGTTAAGAAAATGACTTCTAATAGGTTAAAAGTGAGGTACATTCAAAGAGGAAATGAACAACCAAATCAGAAGAAAAAGAATTACAAATGAGGCAAATTTTCGTCAAATTCATAACAGGTGTATTAATATAGAACCTTGCCTTGGACAAATTGCACAGCCTTAATTGCACTACCACTCTCACTTTTTTAATATTAACTTTCCAATCCAGATATGGCTCTAGTAATCCGAGTGTAGCTAAATACCTGTTCAAACTGTTGTATCTGGAGTTGAGTATACAATCAATATCCTCACTGACACATTTATTTTTATATTTGTTAATAAGGTTGTGAAATTCTTTTCTCAGTACAGCAGCACTTTGACAGTGAAAGAGATCCAACGAACCCACAGAGATAAATATATTTTTCAAAATTGAGACCCAGTTGTTATCCTTACTAGAAGAAAGAATTATCGTAAGTTAAAGAGAGCGATATAAGAGATTCTGAGCAAACGAAAGTCAGGCATATCTAAAATTTTAATAAGTAATGAAAGCATAGACTGAAATACTACAATTACTTTAACTGGGAGAAGATTGAATTCTGAACGTACATTACGTGTTAGGAGTGCTTCTATTAAGTAAATAAATTTGTTTAAACAACTGAAGTTGAACAGTTTCTAGCTGGTTAGTTATACGAGGGTCGTTTGAAAAGTCCGTGCAAAGTCAGAGAGATAGCACTACTGGCGCGTATCGAGGTTATGTTTAGTTGGTAGCATCTCTTGGAAGAACACACACCAAGTTTCAGCCAGATCGGTCTATTTCTTTGTGTTTGGCATTCGTTTGAATCGAGGAAGTCGAGTGATTTTCAAATCGTGTGAAGTGTTGCAAGGACGGTTTGCAGCTGTTCCAGAAGAATCCGCAGGACTTTAAGCGTCGTTTCGTCACTGTGGATGAAACATGGATACATCACTACACGCCTGAGACCAAAGAACAATCTAAACAATGGGTTACCAAGGGGGAATCTACGCCAAAAAAGGCGAAGAGAGTTCCTTCGGCCGGAAAGATTATGGCGACTGTCTTTTGGGATTCGCAAGGAATAATCCTCATCGACTATCTGGAAAAGGGTAAAACTATTACAGGTGCATATTATTCATCGTTATTGGACCGTTTGAAAACCGAGCTGCAAGAAAAACGCCCACGATTGGCCCACAAAAAAGTCCTTTTCCATCACGACAACGCACCAGCTCACACCTCAGCAGTTGTGGTCGCAAAATTAATGGAAATAGGGTTCCAACTCGTTTCACATCCCCCCTATTCTCCAGACTTGGCTCCCTCGGACTACTATTTGTTCCCCAATATGAAGAAATGGCTGGTGGGAAAAAGATTTTGTTCAAACGAGGAGGTGATTGCAGAAACGAATGGCTATTTTTCAGACTTGGACAAATCCTATTATTCGGAAGGGATCAACAAACTAGAGCAGCGTTGGACGAAGTGTATAAGCCTAAAAGGAGACTATGTTGAAAAATAAAAAAGGTTTACCCCAAAAAATTAAGTAGTTTTTATTTTTGCACGGACTTTTCAAACGACCCTCGTAGGCCCAGATCCCACCGGCAACAAATCGAAAGTCAGGAACAATAACTAATTGTTATTTATGTACTGAATATTATACTATAATTAATATAAGTAAACACGGCAATATCTAATTTATACTGTAAATATTATGCGATTACAACAATTGTTATTATCTATAATAACAATATTACCTCAGAGAAGCGATTACCTCAGGGGGCACTGAACTCTCATGAGGTCCAGCTGTCGACCCATTTACTTCCTAGGAGCCACTTACAGCTTACGGTGAAGGACAGTATCAGGAGAACATGATCCGAAGGCTGGTAATAATAATGAGAAAAGATTCGGGGGCCAATTATTTTAAATATTGCCCCATCTTAGGTAGGTTAATAACAATAAATAATACTGTATAATGGTTTCTTTTTTCCTGTTATACAACATGGAACGGCTGGTAATGGAATGTAAGTTTTCATCCAGTGTATTCAATATTCCCTATATTCTGTTCAGTGGGCGTGAAACTCAGATGAAGACCAGTGAATCAGAAAAGGTAAGGCATAGATATGAAGTCCTGTACTGAAGGGAAGCACAATGCTTCTAACATACACAGTTCTCTGTATTATATAGCAAAATTATTCAAACTGTATGAGGAAGATACAGTTACAGTTCGAAGCTTTACCACGGAGGAAATAACAAAAAAATTACTGTTACTATAATTTTTGGAATTCTAAAGCAAATAATTTTTCTAACTGCGAATCATATTGATTAAAATTGTCCGATTGGACAGTTGTTTAAGGGGCTGATTGTCAATGTGAAGGTAAAAAGAATAAGATGTTCAAAGAGTTATTTACAATGGATTATTCTATTTTTGAAAGAGTTTACATTAAAAAGAATCTATTATACACACTCAACTAAAA
This sequence comes from Rhodnius prolixus, assembly GCF_049639745.1. Classification (NCBI taxonomy): domain Eukaryota; kingdom Metazoa; phylum Arthropoda; class Insecta; order Hemiptera; family Reduviidae; genus Rhodnius; species Rhodnius prolixus. Next base: position 9,499,984 of record NW_027411634.1, on the reverse strand, counting down.
ATAGCGCTTTATAGTTACGCATTTCTAACATTATGGATATGCAAAGAATTAATCTTTCTTTTTAACCATTTTCCTAGTGTTTCGTGCATTTTCTTTTAGTTTTTCATGTTAGAGATTCAACATTTGATTATCGTAAGTTTATGATCAAACGTTTTGTAAAAGATTTGTTTATAGTGAACTAATGAAATACGAGGTCTGTAAATAAGGAAATGAGGCTGATTTTTTTATTCAAAAAGAATTACTATTCTATATTGTCACCTTCAATAGAACTTCCTTCTGAAGCCACACAGCGCTGGAGACGTTTCTTCCACTCCTCACAGCAATGCTCGAACTCCGATACTGGAATAGCCTTCAGCTGGTCGGTTAAAGGTCGGACTTTTTGCATTTTCTGGTGACGAGTCTTGGGTGTTTGAGTACGACCCAGAAACTAAGCGCCAGAGCATGGAGTGAAGCACACTTCAACCTCTCCAAGGCCCAAAAAAGCAAGGATGGCAAAGTCGAAGATCAAATGCATGCTGATTTGTTTTTGTTTTTTCGATATCCACGGAATCGTCCACAAAGAGTTTCTACCTCAAGGTCAAATGGTCAATCAACACTTTTACCGACAGGTTCTTCGAAATACTTCGAAAAAGGGTCATTCTCGTGTGAGACCAAACATCAAGAACAAGTGGGTGTTGCATCACGATAATGCTCCTTGTCAAACAGCAATTTCAATAAACCAGAGTTTTTGGCCAGTAAAAAAAATTCCTGTGGCTCCTCAGCCTCCTTATTCGCCTGACTTGAGTCCTTGTGACTTTTTTCTCTTCCCCAAGTTGAAAAATCACCTCAAGGGAACTCATTTTGGGGACAGTCGAAAACATTCAAACGGCTGTAACCGACCAGCTGAAGGCTATTCCAGTATCTGAGTTCGAGCACTGCTAAAAGGAGTGGAAGAAACGTCTCCAGCGCTGTGTGGCTTCAGAAGGAAGTTATTTTGAAGGTGACAATATAGAATTGTAATTCTTTTTGAATAAAAAATCAGTCTCATTACTTAATTTACAGACCTCGTGAGTAAATGAGTTTGCTTTTAATCGAGATGAATAATTTATTTTATAGGTTGCTGTTAGGCTAGCTTATATCTGAATTTATTTTTATATTTATTCTTACTTTCCTTATTATGTCTAGCTAAATCAAATGGCCCTACAGACAGGCGCAATACTAATAATAAAAAATAAAAATGGCGAGATGTGTGGACTGGCTGAAAGACGAAATGTTATCTCTTAAATAAAAAGACTTCGGAGACTATTTTGATTCACCTGCAAAAATGGACCTTTTCAATTCATTAGTTTATAAAAAACAGACTCAAATAACTCACCTCACAGGCCACCTGTAGATTGACTGTCTCACCAGTTTCCGCCACATGTCCCAAGATACCAACGCCCCACGGTAGCTGTACTTCATTATCACCAGTAGCACCACCGTTGGCTGGCAATAGAAAACGACTGGCACCAGAATGTACATCGAACACTTTACTAACCAGTACGCGTTTACCACGCGGTCCTTCAATTAAAAACAATGATCCACCATCCGAATCTAATAATACGGTTAAATTGTCCACAATTTTATACGATAACGATTTAGGATCTAAATCCGTGGCAATATCACGTACGGCTGATAAGAAAAATTGCCGATCTCCTTGTGTGCGTAGCAGTTCACGTTTTGCTGAACGTGATCTCGTTGGTCCACTTTCTGGTAGGCGAACTTTGGATTCAATTAGTAATGATAGCATGTGGATGGAATTTGGTGGCAACGAACAGTACCTGAAACAGATGAAAATTAAATTCAGTAATGAAGAAAGAGGAAAGGTTGTTGTATTAAAGTTTGGGACTGGTATTTTGTTTTGCTAGTCAGGGATATCCTTTACAAAATGGCTAGCCCAACCTCTACCGGAAGACTGCAGTTCCTACTTCCTTTGATTCACAGTTTGTGAGATAATCTGTTCACCCCAAACATAGAAACACACAATATGTGTACACACTATTCTGCGTATGTTGTGCTTGTACTGTTAAGCACAAATAATTGAAAGCAATATAAAAGGCCATTCAGTACAAATGAGAGAATCTGCAGCAGAACTTTAAGGCTTACACTTTAAGCTGCTTTTTCAAGTGTTAAATGCAGTAGTTTCAAGAGTTCAGTACAACAGCCATTTTAAATTAATTCCGGATGTAAAAGTAAATATGTTTACCAAAGCACTTCCCAAACATAATAGTGCAAAGATTAAGCTGTAATACAAGGGCACAAAAATACGGTTAAAAAGAATTTTCACTGGTTGTATTAAATAATTATTTTTTTTTCTATGCGTGAGTTACGGTATAATTTAAGACAGCGGTTCTCAACTTGTGGGTCGCGACCCCGGCGGGGGTCGAACGACCAAACACAGGGGTCGCCTAAAGCCATCGGAAAATACATATTTCCGATGGCTTTAGCCGCTGAGAAGCCGCGCTACCGTCTGCAGCAGCGCTATTCAGCTGGAACGCACGCTGTTATAGCCGTTAATGTTATTTATTGGAATTAATAATAAATATTTCTCAATATATAATTAAATATTGTTTTTGTGATTAATCACTACGTTTAAATTATGTTTGATTTGTAGCAATGAGAATAGATAATGCATATCAGGTATTTATAGCCTGAATCATAACTGTAGCAAAATTACAGTTATGAAGAAGCCACCAAAATTATTTTTTGGTTTGGAGTCACCGCAACATGAGGAACCGTATTGCGAGGTCACGGCATTAGAAAGGTTGAGAACCACTGGTTTAAGAGGATTCTACGTATTAAAGAGGATATCTTGAACTAAGGTTTGTAAACACTTTCTGTTCAATATAAGGTAAGTGGGGGGAAGATGCCACACCTAACACTTATTTCCGTTTTGTAGGAAACTGGGTTATCGAAAAAAAAACACAAAATGTATCAACGTCCAGGTTGTTTTTTACTCTTTAATTAAATATATTTATTAGTATATTTAATTAAATGCAAAACCATTAAAAATGCATTTGAATGAAATTTGTCAAAACTGGCATCTTCCCCACATCATGTGGGGAAGATGCCAGTTGATGCGGGGGAAGATGCAACAATATCTTAAGATATAAATTGAGAAAGAAAAAATTACAAATTTAATGTTAGGTAAACAGCAAAATATTCTCATTAAACACTGAGGGGAAGGAACACCGAACAAAAGACATTTTTTGTTTAATTTTTAACATATTTAGCAATGCAAATTGTCTTTGCTGCAAATTTCATGTAGCCATCTCTTGCATGTTATGCATTGAAGCCAATCGCATTTTGGGCCCTTCCTATCATAAAAATATCCTTTACACTCAATACAAAAATCAACGTCCTCCTCTTCAACGTCACTCTCACCACTGGTCATTACCAAATTATGGGGAGCGGAGGATGCTGAAGATGGACTGTCCTTCCTTTCCTTTTTCTGCTGCACTTTTCCCCCTTTTTTTGTCGGCAGAGTAGCATTTCTTCTCAATGCCTCCCGTTTCTCCACCGTCGTAAGGACTTCAGCAGTTTGTTTCTTTCTTCGAGTTTGTTTGGGTTTCTGAAATCTGGGGATAGGACTAATTTCTTCAAAAGAAGTGATGGCACCGCTGCTGCTTGTTGAAGCTATTGCCAGAGGTGCGTTAACTTCTTGTGTGGCATTCAAATATATTTTGTTTCTGCCATCACTTCAATATTTCAGAAAACACACTCTAAACTGAAGACAAAAAGGGAAGTTGTTGAATTTAGAATGGGGATTACCTTGAGTTTTAAAAGTACAAAATTCTTTATTGATTTTTGTTGTGGATTATGCTTATAGCTTGCCCTTGGCATTCTAAAATACCGAACAGGGTCCCCTAGATAATCTCCAAAATCTGGTAATGGGAAGATTATTCTTTGTTTTTTTACCAGTGACATCTTTCACACTCCTTACTTTGACTGACAATGACTTAGGGTTAGTTATCAACCGGGTTTTTACAAAATTATTCAAGAGGTATTGGAATAGAACAAAAGACGGCAATTTCTATCTAGAGTACGTACCACCAGATTGGAAAGCGTCAAGTTGACAAAAAGCTGGCGCTTCAACGATATTAAACAGGTAAAATATCAGCTGCAGAAATGCATTTTCATTAAAGAGAAAGATATTAAGAGAGAAATGCAATTAGATGCTGGGATCGTTTAGCTGTATTGTGAGAACGGTCAAACAGTTCCTAGAAGCTGGACCCACTGACAAAGAAGCAAGTATTGTGTACGAGATTTACACAGAAAAAGTTAGGACAGGCTCTAAGGAAGGAATTCCTTAAAGGAATAAGAAAGATGGCACGTGGCATTGATCGATAGAAGAAATGGATTTGTGCTGCTTGTCCATGTCTCGGACCACACAAAGGGTATAGAAGAGAAGAAGTACTAATCCGAATGGAAGTTCCCATGTGTGACAAAACTGGCAAACCTTTTCTTAAAATAGATTGATTTTAATAAGAAATTTTTGTATTCAGATTGTACCTTTCCAGGAATATGATGTATGCAATATTTTGTAAGGATCAATAATATCCTTATGTAGATGAATGGCCATACAACAAAACCGTGCAAAAAGTTATCTTTCGACCCTTTATGATAGATGACTTGTGGCAAAAAAGCTGATCCTGTAAACAGTGGAAACAGGGCAAAAACAGTGGTCCTGTCTTAAATCCATCTTAAATCTGTCACCTCTATTTACCTCTTCTATTTACACCTCTATTTACACCTTCGCTGATGACACTGCCATTCTCTCCACACACTCTGGCCCTATCCTCGCAGTACGCTCACTACAGTCCCACCTTCACTCAATAGAACCTTGGTTAGGAAACTGGCGTATAAAAATTAACCCAACTAAGTCTAAATACATAGTCTTCACACTCAAACGTCAAACTCCATCACCTGTCTTCTTACATCATACCACCTATCCCACCAGCCGACCATGTGCGGTACCTTGGAATGTACCTAGACAAGAGACTTACCTGGAACCCCCATAAGAGACTTAAACCTACCGAACTAAACAAACGATACAAACTTCTAGCCAGACTACATTGACCAACGCTCAAAACTCTCACTGTAAAACGCTGTAGGTACAGGTGTAAATTTCAATAAAAGGATAAATACAAATAAAATCTGCCAGGACCACAACCAGGAAAGAGTTATTAAAGGAGTCGTGAGAAGAGGCCAAGTTTGACGTTATCTAGGTCTCAGGAGTGGTGGCATAACGGGCTATTCACCAAGGCTGACTGCAGAATTAATCCGTCAAGGCCGTGCGGCTATAAGGACAATTGTAGGCCTATTAACCGGCCACTGCAGGCTCAGAAAACACTTGCATCGCATGGGCCTGGCGGATGATAGCCTTTGTAGGTTCTTTGTCAGGAAGAGGAGGAAAAGGTACACTGCACTTGTATGGGGAGGAAAAACCAAGGCCTTTGAACTTTACCCAGGAGTCGCTCTCCACAATTAAGAGTCTGGTTAAAATGGACAGGTCTGGAATGCGAGTTCTAGAGAGGTGGGAGCCATAATAGATTCAAAGAGGTCGCAGTGGCGTAGGCCTTAAGGGCCGCCCTATTAGAATCTTAATCTTATCTTGGTGTTATCTAAAGTCCTTTAAAGATCATAATGAAAATCAGCAAGAGAAAGAACCCAAAGACATAAACGAAGATCATCAATTCTAAGACTTGGTTTACAATTCCAACTGTACTGGAATTTGAGTGCTTAGGATGTAATGTTCAGCGTTATTCATTGGTGCCAATATTGGCACTTTGCTACCCATTTTCTATCCTGAGAAACCCAAACTACTGTTTTTACAAATGATAAAGATTGGCTGCCGTCAATGGCCATCTATTATCACTGTTTCTATTCCTTCACAAATAAAAGAGTTTTTTCTAGAAATACATTATTTGAAGTTTCTTGAATAAAAAAGAAATTAGGAACACTCATATGTGTTTTATTTACTGCAATTTAAATAAATTGGATAACAAAAAGACATTCCAGTACTGTGCGCTTTGCCTGTGCTTCAATCCTATGTTTCCATAATTTATTTGTTCATCGTTTACTGTATTTGTTTTTCTACATTTTAACCTAACCTAGCATAGTTTTCTATCTGTTTATCCACAGCCTCCTTCTTAACCATTTCTATAGCAATCTCACTTTATACTATCAAGATAAATTAATGATCAATTTTTTATTTTGTAAATTCAGCGAGAGGGGCAATTTAAACATAATTATAATTCATTCCTCTTCACTACGACCAGCATCATCAATAAAGCGCTTTTGCACTATGCAAAGTTTGTCATTGTCAAAATAAACTCATCAAAAAACCATTAATTTGGTTGGTTTACCAATAACCTGTCGTATGGACACACACATAGTACTTCTATTTGGGGAAGTGCCCATTTATTGTATCCCCCACAGTTGCCTATTAAGGCTTCTACTTCGCCCATTTTTGCCCATTACATCAACACACAACTGCGCTCTACTATTTGGTTGACACAATATCTCTTTTCTCAATGTTCAGAAGGAGGTACTTTACACATAGAACTGGCAGCCTTATTGTTAACTACACCTGCCTCTACACATTGGACAGGTGACAAAATTAATGGTCTCTTACCTAGGCAAGAAAATAGAAGAAAAATATACTTTACACTGTAAATAAATCTAGTTAATGTTTAGCTGAATTTAGAAACGTAAAAAAAGAAGATACATATCTAAAGGTACAAATTTCAGAAAAAAATTACAATTTATGTATTCAGCACCATTTATCTTTTTTTTCGTATGGCTCTAAAAAGAAATAAATCGTTTTAGTAAGTATAATCGATTATTAATCATATTGGATGATAATTGGAAGTAGGCAATCAAAGATCATCGCAAAGTTTCTGTAAACCCTCTCCTGAAGTCAGGAAGTGAAGTAGATGACAGAAATTGATGTGGAAGTCAAATTTTCTACGCTAAACTGATTAACAACCTCTGATGAAAACGTAGAAATCCCAAATCTGGTAGAAATACGAAATACACCTAGTATATGTACAAAAATTTAGAAAAATATACAAAACACAATATGATTTGAATATACCGTGGAGAATACGAGGGTCGTTTGAAAAGTCCGTGCAAAAATAAAAACTACTTAATTTTTTGGGGTAAACCTTTTTTATTTTTCAACATAGTCTCCTTTTAGGCTTATACACTTCGTCGAACGCTGCTCTAGTTTGTTGATTCCTTCCGAATAATAGGATTTGTCCAAGTCTGAAAAATAGCCATTCGTTTCTGCAATCACCTCCTCGTTTGAATAAAATCTTTTTCCCGCCAGCCATTTCTTCATATTGGGGAACCAAGGGAGCCAAGTCTAGAGAATAGGGGGGATGTGAAACGAGTTGGAACCCTATTTCCATTAATTTTGCGACCACAACTGCTGAGGTGTGAGCTGGTGCGTTGTCGTGATGGAAAAGGACTTTTTTGTGGGCCAATCGTGGGCGTTTTTCTTGCAGCTCGGTTTTCAAACGGTCCAATAACGATGAATAATATGCACCTGTAATAGTTTTACCCTTTTCCAGATAGTCGATGAGGATTATTCCTTGCGAATCCCAAAAGACAGTCACCATAATCTTTCCGGCCGAAGGAACGGTCTTCGCCTTTTTTGGCGCAGATTCCCCCTTGGTAACTAACCCATTGTTTAGATTGTTCTTTGGTCTCAGGAGTGTAGTGATGTATCCATGTTTCATCCACAGTGACGAAACGACGCTTAAAGTCCTGCGGATTCTTCTGGAACAGCTGCAAACCGTCCTTGCAACACTTCACACGATTTCCTTTTTGGTCAAGCGTGAGCAATCGCGGCACCCATCTTGCGGATAGCTTTGTCATGTCCAAATGTTGATGCAAAATATTATGTACCCGTTCATTCGAGATGCCCACAGCACTAGCAATCTCACGCACCTTCACTCTTCTGTCATCCATCACCATATCATGGATTTTATCAATGATTTCTGGAGTAGTAACCTCAACAGGGCGTCCAGAACGTTCAGCGTCACTTGTGCCCATATGGCCACTCCGAAAATTTTGAAACCACTTATAAACTGTTCTAATCGAAGGTGCAGAGTCACCATAATGTTTATCAAGCTTCTCTTTAGCCTCCTGAGGCGTTTTGCCTTTCATAAAGTGGTGTTTAATCAACACACGAAATTCTTTTTCGTCCATTTTTTGAAAATCACTCGACTTCCTCGATTCAAACGAATGCCAAACACAAAGAAATAGACCGATCTGGCTGAAACTTGGTGTGTGTTCTTCCAAGAGATGCTACTAACTAAACATAACCTCGATACGCGCCAGTGGTGCTATCTCTCTGACTTGGCACGGACTTTTCAAACGACCCTCGTATGGCGCTGAAAATCACTTAATTATGATTCCATAGTTAGGACTACATTTTCGGCCAACTGAGAATCAACCTTCAAAACTTATTTTACGAGTATTCTCGACAAACAAGGCAAGCATTGATACATCGTATTGATGTGGACTTTGCAAACAAGCCATTACAATCTATTTACAAAATTATTAGTAATTCGAAGTTATGACTAACATTAACTTTATTTAAAAAACTCTTATAATTAATTACTAAGCCCTAAATACAAGTTACCTTTAAATAAGGAAAACTTCAAAGTTGTATTTTTTCTACTTAAAATCACTGTACACTTTGATAAAATGGAAGCACTAATTATCTTAATTATATTAACGGTAATTACTCTAATAATTATTAACAAGACTACGTCACAGACTATATTTACCCCATTACATCTAAAATTCTATATAACGTAGGAAAGACATAATTAAATTGTAATTTAGTCACGAATTGTTGTCAATTTGCTGTCTGACTAAATTCAAATAAAAGGTTTAATAATTTATTCCCTAAAATGGACCTTTTTTTAAAACATTGATTTTCCTTTCTCAGAAACTCACATAAACTTTTAACTGAAAACATTCTGACAGAAATTCTGCATTTGAAGGAGAGTTGGTGATGATGAGGGTGAAAATTGGGAGCTATTCACTCTTGTTCGGGTCCTTGATAATTTTAGAAACTTGTTATCATTAATCAAGATAGCCACTGCAGAAATGGTGAACCCAAGCAAATGAAAATCAAGCAGGAGGCGAAAAATATGCGCTGTTTATATTGCTTTGACTATCGGGAGATTTCATTATCAGACTACATCACTCTTATCAGCGATTTAGAGTGATGTGAACACTAAAGAATTTGTTTGTTTTGTTTGTAAATATATATGCAATTAGATGGATTATTGAAAAAATAAAATATGCACTAAAAATGCTTTTGGTTTTTTCTTAGAACCGTAGATTGTTTTGTAAAATTAGGCACGTAATGTTATAAACGTTGTAGCTAAAAAATATCAACTAATTTGAGCAATACTCCAAAAAACAAATATTCTCTTGATAAAATCTGAGACACAAAATAAAGAATTTCTTCTATAAAAACATAAATATTAGCCACTCACTTTCTCATATCTTTTAAAGACGAACGCCTACTGTTCGGCGCTTCTCTCGGCAGGCCAGTAATAACTTCATGGGTACGAAACACTGATCGACTTTTCGATCGTGCAAATTCATGGCGAAGACATCGTTTTGAATTACTTCGGCGATGATTTGATTGCTCTTCGCCAGGTTGTGGTGATACTGGTCCAGAACCAGATCCACGTCTTGCGTAATCTTGTATTGTGAGAAATCCATGAGCCACTAGCCAAGAATTTATAGAGCCTAGATCCACTTTACGCAGGAAATAATCCTGAAACAAAATGGAATTTACTATTAAATCTTGGGCAGAAACTTGTCGCGATTGATTGTAAGAAATGAAAAAACACCTGTACTTAAAAACAATATAACTAACTGTATGGAAGAGAGAGTTGAATTGTAGGAAACAATCACTCGTCCTTAGTAGCGCCAAGTCAGAAAAAGAACTTCTTGGTCAAAAAAATTGCGAATAAAACATCTTTACCCTCGATCTGCTTCTTATCCACCGTGCATTTTTGGCTGCATTCCTTGCGACCGTGATACGATTGCTAATTAGGGAAAAACGAAGAGATAACTTTGAATCCACGAACTGAACTGAAACGATAGGAACTGAAAAACCTTAGCAAAGTAAAACTGCAATCTGCGGTTGACTGACCAAAACATTGGTGTACTTTCATTACGATGAAAAGAATTAAGAATTCTAAGGGCTTATTGACAATATAAAATTTTACATTCTATAAGGTTGGCGTATCTAAGATATCTTATAGAATGTAGTAGTAATAAAGTTTATTTAAATGAAAAAACAAAATGCAAGGTACAACATTTTTGAAACAGACAAAAAAAACTTTAAACGGCATGGTTTCTACCGTCTGCCGGAGTTTGAAACATATACGAGGGTCGTTTGAAAAGTCCGTGCAAAGTCAGAGAGATAGCACCACTGGCGCGTATCGAGGTTATGTTTAGTTAGTAGCATCTCTTGGAAGAACACACACCAAGTTTCAGCCAGATCGGTCTATTTCTTTGTGTTTGGCATTCGTTTGAATCGAGGAAGTCGAGTGATTTTCAAAAAATGGACGAAAAAGAATTTCGTGTGTTGATTAAACACTACTTTATGAAAGGCAAAACGCCTCAGGAGACTAAAGAGAAGCTTGATAAACATTATGGTGACTCTGCACCTTCGATTAGAACAGTTTATAAGTGGTTTCAAAATTTTCGGAGTGGCCATATGGGCACAAGAGACGCTGAACGTTCTGGACGCCCTGTTGAGGTTACTACTCCAGAAATCATTGATAAAATCCATGATATGGTGATGGATGACAGAAGAGTGAAGGTGCGTGAGATTGCTAGTGCATAATATTTTGCATCAACATTTGGACATGACAAAGCTATCCGCAAGATGGGTGCCGCGATTGCTCACGCTTGACCAAAAAGGAAATCGTGTGAAGTGTTACAAGGACGGTTTGCAGCTGTTCCAGAAGAATCCGCAGGACTTTAAGCGTCGTTTCGTCACTGTGGATGAAACATGGATACATCACTACACTCCTGAGACCAAAGAACAATCTAAACAATGGGTTACCAAGGGGGAATCTGCGCCAAAAAAGGCGAAGACCGTTCCTTCGGCCGGAAAGATTATAGCGACTGTCTTTTGGGATTCGCAAGGAATAATCCTCATCGACTATCTGGAAAAGGGTAAAACTATTACAGGTGCATATTATTCATCGTTATTGGACCGTTTGAAAACCGAGCTGCAAGAAAAACGCCCACGATTGGCCTACAAAAAAGTCCTTTTCCATCACGACAACGCACCAGCTCACACCTCAGCAGTTGTGGTCGCAAAATTAATGGAAATAGGGTTCCAACTCGTTTCACATCCCCCCTATTCTCCAGACTTGGCTCCCTCGGACTACTATTTGTTCCCCAATATGAAGAAATGGCTGGCGGGAAAAAGATTTTATTCAAACGAGGAGGTGATTGCAGAAACGAATGGCTATTTTTCAGACTTGGACAAATCCTATTATTCGGAAGGGATCAACAAACTAGAGCAGCGTTGGACGAAGTGTATAAGCCTAAAAGGAGACTATGTTGAAAAATAAAAAAGGTTTACCCCAAAAAATTAAGTAGTTTTTATTTTTGCACGGACTTTTCAAACGACCCTCGTATTATTTACACAATTAGGGGGAAAAAAGTTGAAATTAATAATTTTACGTAAATAAATAAAATAGAAACATTTTAAATCCAGATTTGACTAAGAAAATGAGGAAAAGAGAGAAAATACGTGAATTTTCAAAAGTTCATTCACTTTCATGAATATACAAAAGCTCCTTTCAGATGATTACAAAATCAAGGAACAGGTTCATTGAGGAATTTTCCTCTAAACTTCCAAGAATGAGTCGCGTAATGGACGAGATGAGGCCAATCTATACCATTCATCAGGTTTAAAAATCTTTCTAGAGAAAGAAATCTTTCTCCAAAAACAGCCAAACGAATAGGCGACAGGGCAGGGCAGGTAGCAACAAAGTGGACAGTACCCTCCTTCTCTACCAAGATCACATAGAGGACATTCTACACCCAGATTGTAGAGGGTCATAGGGCTTATAATTAGGATTCACCAGTTCTCCTCTTAGCTTCAGAGCCCAACGTACAGAAGATAAACTATTGAGAGTGTCTACCACCTCACTGAGTAAATTAGCACATTTCACGTTCTTATAGAATGTAAAATATTACATTGTCAATCAGTCCTGAAGATGACCTAGGACGAATGATCGGTATAACACAAAATCATGACTGAAATTGGCATTTTCCTTTCTTCTTTATAGATTAATAATAATAATAATAATAAAGTGCCTTTATTCAAAATTTTACAGAATTACATATTTGTTTATTTAATTCGTAACAGACAAATACTCATGGTTGAAGAACCGTCTGAGGGTTGTCCCTACTTATTTTTACCCTTCTACATGATGAAAGCACAATGAATGAACTGTTAAATAAATACAACAAAACAAAGAAAAACAGAAACAATAAAAGAAAAAAAAACAAAAGAAAAAATACTCTCACCACAGACAGAAGTAAAAAATAGAATACAGGAAACAATATATTCTTAAATTCAGTACACGACGTTATATAATAAATAATAATCAAAATTAAGGCCACTTAATATTTCATTTATTTACGGAATAGGGATACAGACACATTTAGGTGATACAGGTACACATTAATAATAGATAAAACAGTTTAATAATTGAATTCCTTCACCAGTTCGTATCTATATGCCCATGCCGCTTTACAATAGCTTACCAAGCTTTTCCAACATTTGCCATTTAAATAGTCCATAAACTCCAGCTCATTTAAACAATCTTTCTTAAAATATATGGACCTAAACTCTCTTAATATTGGGCATACCGCTATAAAGTGAAACACGTTTTCTTCTCTGTTTTGTAAATTACACAGAGAACATAACTTGATTTCCTTGTTGAATACGTATTTATTGAGGTATAGCGACTCTCCCCTAACTTTAATTATCCACCCAATGGAGCGAGCATCCAAGTTATTGCAATGTACTAAATTGGGTTGTGGGTCCAACGTTTTATAAAGTATGTGATGCTGACTTTTTATGGCTAAAAGCTTGTATTTATTAAGTAGGCCATTCTTAATATTTTCCATTACTGAATTGACACTTATGTTAAATTTGATGAACTCTGTGAACGAGATGTTATAGGTATCACAGAGTTTTACCCAATCCTTATACAAAAACAATTTTCTCGCAATGATCTCGTTCATCAGAATATTTGGGTATCGATGCGCCGGTAGGGTAATCTTCCTTATAGATTAACGAATCAATCACCAAAAAACCAATCAACAATCAGTACTTCATTATATTTGTTTTAAAGACTGAAAAGATGATGATGATACATGTTCCTTTGGATGAATTACTTTAACCTTATCTTCCCAGATCTTAAATGAAAATGTGTCCATCAATCCGAAGATTTCTCTAAATCAATCATTCGCAAGAAAACTAATATTTTTTCTTTATTTTCTTGGAATGAATTATCTAGAAGCTTTTCATTTCCGGTTCCTTCTCTGCATTTTCACTAGATACGGAAGATACAAAAATATTCTTTTACGAAATCTTATTTACATTTTAGACTTAACTAAAAGCTTTTGTAGTGTGTGTGGGAAGGAATCCGACAAAATTTTTTTTTTACTTTTTAAGTAATTAATCCCAAAACATCTTTACAAAAAGCAAAAAAGTAAATAAAGTTAATAAAAAATAAAAGACGTTGCGTTGGAGAATGTTGACATTTCACTAAGCTATTTCCAGCATTCTTATCCCGAAATACTTGAAGCATTTCACTACTTAAGTATAAATGCCTTTTCCCACTTTGTGTAAAGAAACTTAAGTGATGTGTACAAATATTTTTTTGCTATCTCGTTCGTACTCTAAAAGAAAGCTTCTTATTCTTTCCTATTCTTCAATAAACTCAAGTTTTAACAGCAAATGTTGTGAAAATATTTACTTTTCAGATTAATGAGTTTTTCTTTTTTAACAATATAGTTTTTTCCAATGGGAATTGATGGTAAGATTTGATTTCAAAAGCTCACGCTTTGATTGCATTATTTTATCTTTCCGAGTGAATTATTTTCAATACTTTGAAAGCATCGTTTATCACGGCCACCACTTAACCAAACTTTCCTTCTACTTAATAACAGAAATTTAAGTTTTTTAAGAATAATGTGCTTAACAAAATGAACTTCTCAACAGAATCCACTTTTTACTTAAAAAGCAAAGAAAAAACAAAATATTCTCTCTCTATCTTACATAAAGTTATCATGCCATTTAAACATTAGATAAATCCAGATACCTGAAACAAATCCGGATGAGCATCAAGCCATTCTTCCACTTCACTCCACCGCAACTGCGTCATCGTCAGTATGATTATTACATTATTATAAAAATTCTTTTAGATGCCTCTTCCGGGATTGAAGTGATCTTCTCTCTGGTCAATCTTTTCTCTCTGTAACAGAATGAAAAAGTAATCTGAATATGGATAAGACTTATTTATTATATAATGATACAGAACTGAAGATAAATATTATACTTATATATATTATAAAGATGGAATTGAAGATCACTGAACGAAATAAATCAGAGTAACTATCGATCGGATGACGTAATAGAGGGGAATACAAATGTAACTTTCATAAGATAGAGCTACTTTATTTATTCCTAGAATGAGGCTTTAGCGAAATCCATGTAGAACATGGCTTTAACAAGAATAACAATGAACTAAGTGGCCCCCACAAAGAATATTTTGGTAAAATGTAATATGTCAGATCATATAATAGGTGATTAATTGTTGTATACTATTTTTATAACACCACATTAATGTTAATTATATTCTGTTTTAGTAAATATGTTTCATAGCCCTGAAGAGACCATCTTCTACTGAAGAAATCTGTATTTTTTTATTTTTGGCGCATCAACAGGTGAGGTTATTAGCGCTCGGAGCTTTTTTCAGTACACTGCCGGCCTCCGGACAGTGTTCTCTCTTTACAGACAACACTGTCCATCACCGGACAGTGAGCTGTAAGAAGCTCCTAGGAAGAGAAAATCTAAGGGTTAGCAGCTGGATTCGAACCCGGGACCTCCGCGTGGGAATCGAGTACGCTAACCACATAGCTAATCCCTCCCCACAGAAATCTGTATTAATACTGTAGGGGACGGAATTGTGGTTTTGGTGAATTGTAATTATATTTTCTTTTAGAATTAAATTGCTATACATAGAGAATGTAACACGAGGCCGATAAGGTAGTCTTAGAATGCATAGTCAGGAAGTTGATAGGAGCATTGTGCGCGCTGCCGACGGAATGGTAGGGGCCTAGAGAGTGGTGTGTGTGTGTGTGTGTGTGTGTGTGTGTAGGGTGTGTCAATGTGAGTCTGTGTGAGTGATAGTATGAGAGAAAGGAAGGAAAGAAAAACAGAACAGTGAGTGTGACCGAACTGAGTGGCTGGTGCTGAGTGCGAAAAACCCTGACAATATCAGAGAAGATTTTTGGCGAGGAATGGTCAAGCTGCATGTGCTGGCGGCGGGTAAGCCAAATCTTTGGGGTGCCGCTCTCTGGTCCCGGTTGGCAGGGCGACGGGCGGTAAGGGGGAACTCCTGTTTTAGTAGTTGTTTTTATCCTTTTTAGTTAATTTACATATTTACAATTTACGTGTATTATTAGTTAAGTTACATATTTACAATTTACGTTAATTAGTTAATTATTAGTCAAGGGTTTTTATGTAAGATAATAAAGTTTTAAAGTGTCGACCAGGTGTTCTAATTTTCTAATTGAAACCCCTAAAGTCTGGGAGGAGGTTTGAAGCATTACAATACAAATTTTAAACAAAATATGACTGAAACTGGCTACAATCTTTCTTCCTTTTGAATTAATGAATCAATCTCTAAAAAAAAACTGTTTTATTACAGCATTTAATCAACTATTCCATATTATAATTACTTCTATTTAAATTAAACTCGGTCAAACTGGTTAAAAACGTTTATATGTTACAATTTTTTTTATAACAAAAACCTCAATAATCTCCAGAGGCTCGTACCACTTGGTTTATTAAACATCACAATTAATAACAATTGAACAAAGTTCCCCTCAAAAAAACAAAGGTTCATTTGATATTTATTCAAACAATAAGCGAACAATACAGCTTCTAGAAATTACACAAAAATTTATTGATGAACAGAAAAAGTAGAACAATAACAAAAGTTTTAAACGATTTTACTGCATCTGGTAAAACAAAACTACGATAATTGTTAATACATCGCAGTTTTTCCTGGTGTAACTCGCCGGACACATTCTAGCATCTCCCAAGTATAGAAGCAATCAAAACTTTTCCGCGACTTCTTCACTTACGTAGAGGAGAAAAACTATCTCTTAGTCTCTAGTGACTAACTTTGATGAGCGTCAAAGAGAAAAACAGCTATAATTTAATTAGTTGTAGCCTAATTTTAATGAATTTAATCTTGCAACATAAGATTCAATAAAAGATTCCATGTTTATTGTTGTGTTTGCTGCTGTTCTGTTGAAAGCAACAGAAGTGTTTGCAATCGTCAACAAATTTGTGGAAGTTAAGTTATCTTCGGAAAGCCTAAATTCACAATTTGAGATAACTTCGAAAGAAAGAAATTTTTAGGAACAGCTTGCTGAGAACAGTACATTTCAAACTACGTGTAAAGTAATCGCCTATTT
Organism: Rhodnius prolixus; assembly: GCF_049639745.1. NCBI lineage: Eukaryota > Metazoa > Arthropoda > Insecta > Hemiptera > Reduviidae > Rhodnius > Rhodnius prolixus. Next base: position 9,483,184 of record NW_027411634.1, on the reverse strand, counting down.
TTTCAGGCGTGGTTTAACGTCCACCTACCAATTAGGTGTCGTGGACGGAGACGACTAGCAAACATACTTTACTGTGAATTTCTTTTATTAACTATTAAATAAAATCCAAGGGTTTAAGACACAGTACCATAATATCAGCTTCACAGGTCTCGCCTCTAACCGCTCGGCTACCGTGGCGCCCCTAAACTACGTGTATGAAACTACATTTAAAATAAAAGAAGTGTAAACTAGTAATTAGTGAAACTAATAATTAAATTTTTACAGAAATAAAAAAGAATTACTTCTTTTATAATAATTATTTAATATTTTATAATAATTTTATTTATTATTATTTTATTACTTAATAATTTTCCCGTTTTTTGCTACAAACAAGGGCAACCATCGAAAAACCTTCTAAGTTTTCTGCCCTGTGCAATTTCATTAAGTCTTACAAGCTTTGATGACCCTTTTAACCAGTGCTTTTAGAGCAGCCTTGCTATCGGTGAAGATTGTGACCACCTTTAGCTGATGATTTCTATTTATCCAATGGCTTCACTGGCCGTGGATTTCTGGTTGAAATATCAACATCTACTGTACGACTTACTTCAATAAACTCAGCTCCTATCAAAACATCAGCTTTGTTTACGGTCAGTTTGTGACAAACTTCGTCTTTGGATCCTTAGTCATTTCAGAGATCTCAGCTCTTTAGAAAATTAAACTATCCGTTATTATCAGATCATTTCTTACGACGTCACTCAGCTTGCTTCTTTCATCAGTCCAAGATAGGACATAATTTAACAGCAGATAAGTATGAGATAGTTATTTTTCGTGTAGCGTCGCTTTCCTGGTCACTTTATTTTTCAAGTTAGTCAATGGAATTAGAGCTTGACTGATTTTATTTTCTTTATACTTTACATTAAATCTACAAAGCTTTATATAGAATAAAAAAAATTACTTTAGATTTATAAAAATTCATGCCGCTAATTGGTGACAAATTTGAAAGAATTTTCTGATTTTGGCTTCTTATATTATATATTACGAAAACAGAGGTATTTCTTAGGAAACTTAGAGGTTAATTGTTATTTGAGCTAAAGTTATTGGAACATATTATTAACAAGAACAACCTTCAAGATAAGTTAATAAAATTCTTGTTTTAATTATAACTTATTATTGAAAACTTTGCGAAGTTATTACTTATTAAATAAACACGCTAAATATATTTTCAAAACTCAATATTATATTAAATACATAAAAATTAAATTAAATATGTGAATATATGCAAGAAAGGGTATAAATATACTTTGTACGTAACCTTTACCTTTGCTTCAAATTCAAACAAAGGCCCACATATTCTTAGCACTAAATTACTAAAACGGAGGCAAAAACCAAAAACCTATACCACCAAAGGATAGGTTATACTAATAATTACCAACTCACTACACCTACGTTGTGCGGGTTAGTCTAATCTATAAAATATTCTTGCTTAATAGGATTTCATTTAAATGTGTAAAAGGCACATATCTATCAAGAAAAGACTGATTATTATTTAGAGATTTGTATAAACGTCAATTATATTGGGATGTCAACCAAATAGCGCGACCACAATTTTGAGATTTCTTTACTCGAATAATTGTAATGCAAAAATTATTGTTTTTTCATAATAAAATGTGTTTCTTTTCATTTCGAAATTTGGAAATAGTAAAAAAATGGCAAATTTTTGCCATCTTTCGCTAACAGAGTAATTTGATGGCGTCATTTATTAATAAACGATTTCATTACTGGCGTGTTTTAATAAAAATAATGGACGATATTAGCGCAATTAATGATAGAATTAGTCGTATATTAAAAACTCTGGTTTTGAATCACTTTTGTAAAGCATTTGATTGGCCTTTTGCTGATAAGACAGCAAGATCTTAGTTACTCTGTAAGTGAATTAATGTGGAAATTAGATAGTAGTAAATGGTGATTGAGGATTCGGTCTCCAGTTGGCGAGCTGGAGCTGGCGCTGGAAGTCCTCAAGGGATATTGGCTAGCTCATTGCTGATTTATGAAAGGAACATCCGCTCTAGTGATCAGATTTATGCAGATAAATTGCAGATCTTTAAAATTATTAAGAACCTGCTTCATTATTTTAAGGCATTTTTAAAGTTCAGCAGGATGTTACTTTCTACGTCTTCTTGGACCAGAAATAATGATTGAACACTAATTTTTTCCGAAACTTTAGTAATCATTAAATTGATTAAAATTTATAATTAATCCTACTTAGTGCAAAAAAAAATGAACATTATTTCTCATCTTTTATTTATCTTTTCGATGACTAAATTGGCAAAAAGTAGGAGACAGTATTTTTTACGAATTATTTGTTTACCTCTTAATCTCAGCATAAATATCCCGACTCATTTTGCCAAGTCACTTGTTTACAAGACTAAAGTTAAAACGTGACTAGCGTGAATGACTTGTACCAATATTCAAGATAAAAGTCAACAATAAAAGTGATTGAAAGATGCTTCATAGTAGTCCCATTCTTAACAATACAAAGATAAGAAATCGGTCAGAAACAAGGATAAAATCGATAATATTTATATGTAACTACGTCTAAAAGAGAAACTGGCCATCGAGATAGAAAGAAAGACACTAATCCTTCAATAAAAAGCAATCAACAAATAACAAAAAGAACAATCATCTAATAGTAGTAAAGCCTTGATGATAAACCCAATCTACCAAATAATGATCACTTCAATTAAAAGTTCTTTCTTTAATTAAAGCAATTATTATTTTTATAGACAAATACAAAATCTTAAGAGACAGTTGTCGAACATTTAATTCTAATTCCAAATTCTGTTTGGACAAATGAATCTTTACAAAAACAAATCAATCTACTTCAAATAATGTTTAATGAACTGTTTTAAAATAAGCAATTTATTGCTGGAGAGTTTAAAGTGGAGTGTTTTCTTAATTAACGAGGGCATTCATTAGTAAATAATAAATTAAGGAATTTCAGGTGAATAAAACAAGAGAAGTCTTTAAGGTAATTCAAAAATTAAATTGAGTTAAACATATTTCAAAATGAATAATAGATCTTGTTCTATTAACTAGCATCAGTGTCTCTGTTGTCTAATAAATTCTAAAAAAACAATATGAAGGAAATTTAAGAGATATAAAATTTGAATAAAACGCATAAGATTTTTAGAACGTTTCCATTTGGATGAAATTACGAACTGATGTTGGGTTCTTGCTGATTTGTGTACCTTTTGGCGTTTAATCAACCCTTATACTTAACTGTAAGTTATTGCTAAGAAGTCTTTGGTGCCATTTTGTTACGATTTTTTTTTACCAAGCTAGGTAGTTATACTAAATCTTGTGCGAAGTCAAGTGTGAATCAAGTGTACAATTGCAAAAAAAGAGCACTACAAAAATGGCAGACAGATTACAGTAATGGTAATAAAGGGAGATTCTACAAAAACTATGGTAGATCAGTTACCTAGTCATGGTTTAAGGGAACTGTCACTAATTAATGGGTTGTTACGACAATAAGCAGGCTGAGAGCGAACCACGCGGTGTGCGGATCGTATCTGCTTCACAGGATCAACAAAAAGGTCCTCTCTCTCCTCTTTGCGTAGATTGCAATGAGGAGGAGGATTTCAAACATATAGTAATGGATATGTCCACGTTATGTGGTAGAAAGGAAACGAATGTTTGACGACATAATACAGGTATTTAGATGCACCATTTCGCTACGAAGACATTATATTCTCCACCAATATTTATGTGCTTAAGTCGATAGCAGAGCTAGCAATGAAATATGAATGTACGAGGTGTGTTCAAAAAGTAACGGGAATTTTTAAATTTCGCGGGTTTGGAGAGTCTGATTGTAAATTTTTTGTTTTTATTATGTTGGTACACATGCCCCTGAAGTACAATAAAATTTTCAGTAATATTCATTGTTTACTTCTTAAGTGGCAGCCGTTAAGGTTAGACGTGTTTTTCGAGCTTGGCGATTTTTGTTTGTTAAAAAAAATGGATCAAAGAATTTGTATTAAATTTTGCGTAAAAAATGAAATAAAGTGTGTGAAATGTTAATAAAGGCATATGGTGAGTCTGCTATGAGTAAAACAAGGATTTACGAGTGGTATAAGCGTTTCCAAGATGGCCGCGAAAACGTTGAAGATGACGAACGACCTGGACGTCAAGCACATCAACAACCGATGAAAACGTGAAAAAAGTGAAAGAAATGGTTATGAACGATCGCCGAATCACAATCAGAGAAGTCGCTGATGATGTTGCCATATCAATTGGCTCATGCCATGAAATTTTTTCGGATGTTTTGGGTATGAAACGTGTGGCAGCAAAATTTGTTCCAAAATTGTTGAATTTCGAACAAAAACAGCGGAGAATGGAAGTTGCTCAAGAGTCACTCAATGAAGTCGACAACGATGCGGATCTACTGAAACGTGTTATAACAGGTGACGAAACATGGGTTTACGGATATGATGTCGAAACTAAGGCTCAATCGTCCCAGTGGAGGCATTCTGGATCGCCAAGACCGAAAAAGGCTCGACAAGTGCGGTCGAATGTCAAGGTTATGCTCACTGTGTTCTTCGATTTTAATGGCATAGTGCATCATGAATTCTTGCCACAAGGTTAAACAATCAATAAGGAGTACTACCTACAAGTTCAACGCCGTTTGCGTGAAGCAATCCGAAAAAAACGCCCGGATTTGTGGCAAAACAATTCATGGATTTTGCACCACGATAATGTACCTGCTCACACTTCATTGCTTGTTCGTGAATTTTTGGCCAAAAACAAAACTTTAACGATGCCCCAGCCTCCATATTCGCCAGACATGGCTCCATGTGACTTTTTTCTATTTCCAAACATAAAGAGAACATTAAAAGGCCATCGTTTTACAAGCATAGATGACATTAAAAGCGAAGAGCTGAAAGCTATCACAAAGATCGAGTTTCAGAAGTGTTTCGAGGATTGGAAAAAGCGCTGGCACAAGTGTATTGTATGCGAAGGGGACTACTTTGAAGGCGACAATATTAATGTAGATGAATAAATAAATATTTTTTTCAAAAAACGAAAATTCCCGTTACTTTTTGAATACACCTCGTATTTAAAAGTTATAGCCGATTAGAATGAATGCAAGAAAATGATTAGAGAAGGATTACGTGATTTTAATTTCGGTTAAGCTATAAGGATGGCAGGAATATAGAGTACTGATCCATCCATTAGTTGTAAGTTTGTATGTAAATAGTTGTATATAGTAGAGGGATGAATGTGCGAAGCGAATGTATTTATAAGTAAGAATGGAGAGTGAGTGATATTCTAGTGATAAGCACCTAGACGATGCTGGCTGTATGCCGGAAGCCAATGCCAAAAAAAAAGGCAAAAAATCTGGCGAAGCTTGTAAGCCAAGATAGGAGCAATCAGCTCTGGGACTTAATATTTATTTCCAAATTTCTTTTTAACTTAAAGAATTCACTCCCAGATTAGAGATTCTTTGGAAAGAGAAAGAAATAGAATGAGTTGATCATTTGTGAAATCCACTTTTTTGGACTTAAGGGGCGCAATATTTTCATTGAATACTTCAAATCGGAAATCGGGACGACTAAATTAGGTTCCTTTACTGGATAGAAAACTAAGATAAACTACAAAACAGTTCTAGAACTCAATATAAAATTTGTAATTATTGAAAGACATAAATAATAACAATAAAATAAAGCGTTTAATGATAATATTGAATTCACTGTTTTACATCATTACATTACATTACAACGTGTTGTAACATGTACAGAATTAAAGCATCAAATATCACGCAGCATTTACATGGATACTATTGAAATAAGCTTCCTAAATTGTGCTTCATATTTGCTCTATATCAATAGCTTGTAATTAGGAATCCTTGTAAATATTTGATGCCACGTGTTCGACATAAAAAGCTTTTATGGTAGAATGAGGACAGAACATGTAAAGATGGCATAAATAGATAAAAAAGATATGAAAAAGGTGTAGCTTCTATATGCGTGCTTATTCATTAAAACATTTGTATGAGACTAATTAATTGCAGATTCCGGGAATGCCACGTGTCAGATTTTTAAGGAGGAAAAATTTGAATCTCTGTTATACGTAACAGATATACAAATTATTATCGATAAAACATTGTAATCATGCAGATTTTCGATTGTTTTTTCACCGAGGGATAAATGGTGATAAGCTTCGGCAATTTATAGTTTGACGTTGCTCTTGGATGACAATTGCCACTTAATTATATTATTTTTGTTTAATTGTCATCATTGTAATCGCCAAATCCTGTTACTTAAATTTTTTTTTGGTGCTTAATTTACATTCTGTACGAAAAAATAGTTCATCGCAAGAAGTAACTTAATCAGTATGATCAGTACTTCAATTTTCTTCCAACTAAATGAACAATCTTCATTAAGCCTTCGTGATTTAACTTAGAAAAGAAAGCGAAGTAAACTCATCTATATTCCTTTGTAATAAATAGGTTTTAACTTTACATTCACCTGGGCCAAGAAGTGGCGGATTAAAATGAACCCACAGAAATGCCAGCATGCCACGTTTACTCTCCGGCGGGGCTCCTTTCCACCTGTCCCTTATCAACAGCAATCCTCTTCCTTGTACAGATCTGGGTGCGCTACCTTGGGCTCTACATAGACAAACGACTCACGTGGAACCCACATACTAAACTTAAAAGAGAAGCAATGGCAAAACGTGCGAAACTGCTTTACAGACTTCTTGGACGACGCTCCAAATTATCCATTGATCTGAAACGCTTAATATACAGTACTAGTCTCAAACCTATGTGGACTTAATGACCAGAGCTGTGGGGTTCAGCCAAACCTACAAACATACGGACAGTACAGTCATTTCAATCAAAACTCCTCTGACAGTGACGCTCCTTTCTACGGTGACTAACCTCACTCTTCACAACGACCTCAACATCTCATTCGTACACCAACTCGTCAAGACTAAATATCAAAAATTCCATAAAGCTCTCTATACTTGCTCAAATCCTCTTGTACTGTCTCTCGCCTCCTCTAACAATACATCCCTAACAATACTCGCCGACTGAATCGCCAGTGGCCCCGCGACTTCCTTACAGTCTGATGAACTAAATCTCTCCTCTCTCCTCATCATATTCTCTTTCTCAAATAGAGAGTGCTACCGCTGGGTAGCTTCTCTCCTCCTGCTCTTCCCGCACCAGTTCATCTCATTCACCTCCTATTTACTTGTTGTATACAATGTATACAGATTGTAAATTACAAAATAAATAATAATAATAAAAAAAAAATTACATTCAGACAATACTCCTTGTTTTATGAAAGGTGAATTTTAATTTGCATTTGATAAAAATAATGACATATTTAATAATGTTAATTTACGAAGGTCGTTTGAAAAGTCCGTGCAAAGTCAGAGAGATAGCACCACTGGCGCGTATCGAGGTTATGTTTAGTTAGTAGCATCTCTTGGAAAAACACACACCAAGTTTCAGCCAGATCGGTCAATTTCTTTGTGTTTGGCATTCGTTTGAATCGAGGAAGTCGAGTGATTTTCAAAAAATGGACGAAAAAGAATTTCGTGTGTTGATTAAACACTACTTTATGAAAGGCAAAACGCCTCTGGAGACTAAAGAGAAGCTTGATAAACATTATGGTGACTCTGCACCTTCGATTAGAACAGTTTATAAGTGGTTTCAAAATTTTCGGAGTGGCCATATGGGCACAAGTGACGCTGAACGTTCTGGACGCCCTGTTGAGGTTACTACTCCAGAAATCATTGATAAAATCCATGATATGGTGATGGATGACGGAAGAGTGAAAGTGCGTGAGATTGCTAGTGCTGTGGGCATCTCGAATGAACGGGTACATAATATTTTGCATCAACATTTGGACATGACAAAGCTATCCGCAAGATGGGTGCCGCGATTGCTCACGCTTAACCAAAAACGAAATCGTGTGAAGTGTTGCAAGGACGGTTTGCAGCTGTTCCAGAAGAATCCGCAGGACTTTAAGCGTCGTTTCGTCACTGTGGATGAAACATGGATACATCACTACACTCCTGAGACCAAAGAACAATCTAAACAATGGGTTACCAAGGGGGAATCTGCGCCAAAAAAGGCGAAGACCGTTCCTTCGGCCGGAAAGATTATGGCGACTGTCTTTTGGGATTCGCAAGGAATAATCCTCATCGACTATCTGGAAAAGGGTAAAACTATTACAGGTGCATATTATTCATCGTTATTGGACCGTTTGAAAACCGAGCTGCAAGAAAAACGCCCACGATTGGCCCACAAAAAAGTCCTTTTCCATCACGACAACGCACCAGCTCACACCTCAGCAGTTGTGGTCGCAAAATTAATGGAAATAGGGTTCCAACTCGTTTCACATCCCCCCTATTCTCCAGACTTGGCTCCCTCGGACTACTATTTGTTCCCCAATTTGAAGAAATGGCTGGCGGGAAAAAGATTTTATTCAAACGAGGAGGTGATTGCAGAAACGAATGGCTATTTTTCAGACTTGGACAAATCCTATTATTCGGAAGGGATCAACAAACTAGAGCAGCGTTGGACGAAGTGTATAAGCCTAAAAGGAGACAATGTTGAAAAATAAAAAAGGTTTACCCCAAAAAATTAAGTAGTTTTTATTTTTGCACGGACTTTTCAAACGACCCTCGTATATTTGGGGTTTAAAACGAAAAAAACTAAAGGCATGAAATCTGACTTTAACTTTTGGTTAAAGTCTGTGAAGTTACGACAGTACTTAGATTAGACTTCCTCTGCCATTTTCCCATTAACATTAATTAATCTCTGAATCTTTAATAAAGTATCATGTCAATAATAAATGGCTCCAGGAATTTCATAAATTAGAACTCCTAAAATTTTAGACAAATTTGAAAGTATTAATTAATTAATAGAGCGCCCATTAAAAGGGGAAATAATTTCGCTCTGTGTCAGGAAATAATAAAGAAATGAGTCAACTGTAATGAATTTTTTAAAGAATGAAATTTTCAGTTTGTAGTAAATATGTAAGCTATTCTTCCTTATTCAAGGTTTTTTGCTTTAACAATATGGTGTTTGTTTCCTTTTAGATGGTGGAAGGGAGCCAATTGAATAGAATTGCCATAAATCATAGCAGTTTTCTATTTTTATACTTCAATATAAGATTAATGTGATTTCAGTCACGTATGGTCCGCATATAAAGGACCGTTTTAGAGTTATTGAGAATATAAGAGGCTTTCGTTTTTTCTTAAGGTATGCTAATACGCGTATTATAAGTTTTCGTGAGAATATTTCCTTGGTACAGCAAGAATATGAGAGAGGTTTTTTTTATATAACTATACGTGATTCAAGAATTTGCTAACATCAAATATTTTTACGGAGATAAATTCGCGAAAATAACTGTAATTGTAATTGAATTTATTGCTTATAAAGACTTGGTCCTTACAGCAAGAGTTTCATTTATACATAGTTAAGTCTAAACATGAAACCAGTACACAATTTTTGAACCCAAAAGTAGCTAAATAAATAAAATTTACAAAAAACATAAGTTATAACAAAAATAAGAACAATAATTGCCATTTCAGTCGAGTAAAATTTATTATGCCGAGCTTTCGACCTAGGGACTAGGTCATCTTCAGGGCTGTGGAACATATTTACAGTTTGTTAACAATGATTCTGTTGAAATGAATATGTATAATAAAACGAAATTTACAAAAATTATTTACCTAGTTTAGAAAGTAATAGTTTTACATTTCAGGGTTGGTGTGTCTTCTGTCTTGTCTGTTCATGGACTGAGTGTGATCGGTCTATGTGTAATAAAGTGTTAGGTTGTGTGGAAGTCAGTGTTGCCAATTGTCAAGTATTTTGTAGTAGGTTTGCGTATATGTTGTTTAAATTGTTCGAGTCTGTTTTGAAATTTAAACTGTTTTCTGTCTTAGATATGTATATCATTTCTAGCACTTTCCTAGACCTAGTCCCTAGGTCGAAAGCTCGGCAAAATAAATTTTACTCGACTGAAATGGCAATTATTTTTTCATCCTATTGAAACTATGAATCAGTCACCAAAAAGAATGTACAAAAAATAAGAACACTATTTTTCAAAACTGAGAAAACTATAAACAGAAAATTCGCAAAAATAGTATTAAATACATGATTGGATTCGAATTGGGGGACTCTAAATAGTGGAAGTGATATCAGAAATTTTATCAGTGATTGTCAAAAAAACAGCAGAATTCAGGCAGAAGAAATGAGATGTTATCTTTAGATAAATCCATGGAAAAATAGTTTGGATTGTCGCCAATAACGTCAACAATAACAATAACGTGTTAAAAATAACCTAAGTCTCGAAGAGAAAGAATGACGCAGGAATACTGGAAATGCATGGAACCTCATCAATGCAAGATTAAGATCAGATTATTTTGTAGAAAAATTTAACACATCGCATTAGTTTTCATTATTACTGTTAGGGAGAAGTTGAAGAGACAAAATATTCTTTATAAATCTAAAAGCTTAAGTCTAACAGTTACTTTAGGATAAAGAACAATGTAATTTACATGAATGTAGAATTAGCGCAAGAATGGCTAAAGAAGGCGGTCTCATTTGAATAACTAGCAATGTGTGGGCGACATAACCACGAGTCCCTGCTGAGTCCCATGACCTCCAACCAGCTCTGGGATTCTCTGCGATCAATTCTTTGCGTAATTTACATGTTAAAAGATGTCTCGAGTAAATTTTCTTTTTCAAAACCTATTCCTTCATACAAGGAATTGAAATCTGTAAATTTTATTACTGTATTAGATTTAAGGGGTTATAGGCTGTCAGAGGCGTCAAAAAAGTCATTTTTTCAAATTTTTTTGGGGGGGAAAAACGTGTTTACTTTTTTATTCGGGAACTTTTGCGTCATATCAGTCCATGTTTAAAGAACTTATTGTAATTTTTTCGTTACAAATTAATAATAATTGTACTAATGGCGAATATTTTAATGCAACACGTCAAAAAAATGCAACCCTCTCGTGGACATGATATCTTGAGACTGGGTCATCTGAAATCAAAATTTCGAAAAGATTTCGTTAGTAGATGGACTTTATCTCGTACTTGACCGAAGGATTTAGAAAAAAAATGAATTTTTAATTTTTGGGACAACTTTAAAGTTTGATTCACGATTTTCACTAAACAAAATTGACCATTTTATGTTTGTAAAACAAGTTCTATTCATTGGAAAAAAAAAAATCCTTCGTCCAAGTACGATTTTAATATGTGCAAAAGAAATATGTAAAAGATCGGTGCAGTAGATTTTGAGATATCGTGTCCACCGACTTTGAAAACGTAGTTTTGGAGAAAAACGCGTTTAAAGTTTTCAGCGGTTAAAGGTTTGCGAATAAAACCTGGATAATCTTTTTTTCAACTTACACAGTGTCATCGATTCCAGGCCCATAAAATAAGTCCTCCATGTCTTCCAAAATGTCCAAGTTTTCCGATTTCTGCTGTCTGCGCCTAGCAAGTTGAGCTCTGTGCTCAGCGATGGTAATTCGAACGGTCGGGGCTTGTAAACACTTTCACTCTTACAATTTTGCTCGGATCGACTTGAAATTTTAGGACAACATTCCTGAGATACTATACTTTAATATTAAAAAAAAAAAAATCGATTTTTTCAAATTTCTGACTGCCTATAATAACCCCTTAAACCAAGCATCTCTTATTATGTTATATTAATCTTCCAGACTGCCTTTGATAGAAACTGCAGATATTGCATTCTCCGGTAAATTTTGTATTAGTTTCCGCAAGCCTTTGCAACTGAGTAAGATACTGTTATTATCTACCATAATTTGCCATAATTCATGCGAACCCCTCACTTGTCATGGCCACCTTGTCGACTCTTTACATTGGTCCTGAAAATTCTTTGCATCGTAAGACTCTTTTTTTTGTACTAGCTGATGCACTTTACTCGAACATAATGGATATTTGCTGCCTTCTAAATAAATCCCAATTTAATCCCAATTAAATCCCATTACTACTTCGCTTTTAGGTGCATGATCTTTTTTGAATCTTCTGTTGCTGCCCCTTGTAGGAAATCTATAGCCTTTCAGCGGACAGGTATGTGTCTACATCCATAACGACCCACCTGTTTAAGAGCAAATGGTCAGCTTTGAATCCTTTCTTATTTTAGGGAATCTGACCTCACTAGTTTTTGACATTTACCGCGACGTTACATTCAACTCTAATTCTTCACTAACATTTTGACCGCAACCACGTTTTGTGCTGCATCGGGATGGCTAGTTTTCCGAGGGACATGGTTGTACCTGCGTAAAGTCACTTTTAATCCTTATTAAAGCTTTCCACCGGTATCTGTAAAGGTCCTGTGTCCTCATTTCTACTATACATTAAAAAAGTCTCAAACTCACGATACCCTGCTATGTATCTAATTCTTCCTCTAGATCAGTGTTTCCCAAACTTTTTTGACCCATGGATCCATCTTTTTATAGTCAAAACTTGCCTATGGACCCCTAAGTGAAAAAGCTACATAAATGCATAGTATAAAAATTACAAATTTAAAAAAGCATTTTGTTGAAGAAGTATTTATTGAAATTATAACTTTTGTTTAAAATAAAATTTAAAAAAATTCATAATTTGGATGAACGTGATGAGATGTTATGAGTGTATTTATATCCGGCTCAATGTTTGTGAGTAGCAAACCGCAAATCCCCAAGAGTAATCTTTGGTTCAGGTCTGCATGGAGAGACGTTAAGTGTTCCGACAGTGAGCAAGCAAATCTTCATCTCTATTTTAGCAATTTCGAAAGATTTGGAAACTGAGAACGTTCTCCTCCTCCCAAGTTTTGTTTTTACAGAAAACGTTTTGCAACAAACGCAGATATTACGCTTTTAGTTTTGATTAAATTTAATTGGTCACCTTGTTAGTCTCTAATTTCCATAATAACAAAAATGGATCACAGTTTTATTATTTTATATTGAACCGTGCGCGGACCCTCTGACGTTGTTCAGGGACCCCCAAATCAATTTTAATTTTCCACGGACCCCTGATAGATACCGGGGGACCCCTGGGGGTCCGTAGAGACCACTTTGGGAACCACTGCTCTAGATATGCCCCCCAAAAATTAAATAACTATTAATTAAGTATTGAACAAAGAACAAAGTAAAAAATTATTTTTGATATTATTCATATTTTGGTTGCAGTGAAAAATACATTGTTTTAAATTAGTTTTAATATTAAATAGTTAAGTTTCAATTAGTTGAAAGAAATTATTACTGAGTACAGCAAGATTTCTGGATAAGTTTGTGGTGAACTCTGGTGACAGCAGCAAAGCAATACGATAGTGAAAAAGCTATCGTACATAAATGCATAGTATAAAAATTACAAATTTAAAAAAGCATTTTGTTGAAGAAGTATTTATTGAAATTATAACTTTTGTTTAAAATAAAATTTAAAAAAATTCATAATTTGGATGAACGTGATGAGATGTTATGAGTGTATTTATATCCGGCTCAATGTTTGTGAGTAGCAAACCGCAAATCCCCAAGAGTAATCTTTGGTTCAGGTCTGCATGGAGAGACGTTAAGTGTTCCGACAGTGAGCAAGCAAATCTTCATCTCTATTTTAGCAATTTCGAAAGATTTGGAAACTGAGAACGTTCTCCTCCTCCCAAGTTTTGTTTTTACAGAAAATGTTTTGCAACAAACGCAGAAATAACGCTTTTAGTTTTGATTAAATTTAATTGGTCACCTTGTTAGTCTCTAATTTCCATAATAACAAAAATGGATCACAGTTTTATTATTTTATATTGAACCGTGCGCGGACCCTCTGACGTTGTTCAGGGACCCCCAAATCAATTTTAATTTTCCACGGACCCCTGATAGATACCGGGGGACCCCTGGGGGTCCGTAGAGACCACTTTGGGAACCACTGCTCTAGATATGCCCCCCAAAAATTAAATAACTATTAATTAAGTATTGAACAAAGAACAAAGTAAAAAATTATTTTTGATATTATTCATATTTTGGTTGCAGTGAAAAATACATTGTTTTAAATTAGTTTTAATATTAAATAGTTAAGTTTCAATTAGTTGAAAGAAATTATTACTGAGTACAGCAAGATTTCTGGATAAGTTTGTGGTGAACTCTGGTGACAGCAGCAAAGCAATAACATCATGAATTAATAAACTGCCCCGTTGGTACATAGCCCAGTTGGAGTTCTCAGCTACTAGTTGGAGAGAGGTATATATACATGCAGAAACTACATTACTAATTGTGCGGATATAGCTGTCATTGTGAAGTTACAAACTCTGAGTTGCCGGAAACAGTGTATAGTATATAATATACTGTAGTAATAAATTCTAGGATTTAACATCCATAGTTAGCTGCCCTGTAACAGCGTGAAATGCGAAAGGGTCAATGTCCTTTGTCTGCTAGTTCTCTCTCTAAGAGCAGGGGCTAACTTTTTTTCCACTTTTCTGTTTGTTCAAGCTGATGGATTAGAAATAGAATTTTTTTCATTCAAACCGTTGTTATTCAAAAATAAATTATTTTTTTTTGGGGGGGAACAAGAGAAAGAAAAGCTGTCTTAATTTTTTTGAAGATTTTATTTTTTTAAAGCTAAAATTAATCGATAATCTGTGGACCAATTCTAAAAAATCAACCACCCTTGGAACCAGCGTTTTATTTGCCAAACAGTTATTTCTAATATTATTTTCAAAGAAAAGGAACACCCCGTTTTGGATTAGGGTTCAAAAACTCCTCCGAAAATTTTTACAACTTCTCTCCCGATTTCAGCGATATCACTCCAAAAATACTTTTACTTTTTTATACATATCCAGGGTGTTCATTTTAAGAAGGCTCAAATGTATTTCATGCTTAAACGATTAATCTGAGCAAAAAATGGTAGAGGCAAAATTTGTGTTACCAGTCACCTCTAGTTTCAGAATATGTAACTTGATTTTAGATTCCTGCCCGCCTTCGCGGCAGACGCGCGTCCTAAAGTGAGGGTTCGCAGTTGACCCCCATTTTCATATACACCGTTTTAAAGAGTATAAAAAGTTATGAAAGAAACCGGAAACCGTAATACTCCTCAGATACAGAAAACAGTTGATAACCTCCTGGCTAACCTGGCTTACGAGCCAGAGGAGGCACCTTTGAAGGCACAGTACATGCTTCACAAGTTAAGTAAAGTGCATTATTTGATAAATTAAGGAATAAGTTTGATCCTTTACATGAAAGATATTGATCACTTAAATACGTGGCAGGAGGTTTCCAATTTTTTTGGTAATTAAACGCAACTCTCCCAAAATTATCAAATAATTATTAAACCTTCTTGTTTGTAACAGATGTAAAATTAATTTTTAGCCATTTTGTGTATGTTTGAGAACATCTAAAGCTCTTAACATTTGAATAAGAAAAATCACTTAGAAAACGACTTAAATCCCGATATTAAGAGAAATACTAGCTTTACTGCCTTGGCAATATTTTTAGTAGAAAGGGGATGAAAAAATACATAAAAATGACCAATCGCGTGCTCTTCTTTCTCTTTGATAACAAGTTAAAAAATTGAAATATGATTAATAAATACTAGATTTTGAAATGGTCTAGCACCTTTAATTTTGAAGATATCGAATTGCGGTTTCCGGTTTCTTTCATAACTTTTTCGTACTCTTTAAAACTGTGTATATGAAAATGGGGGGTCAACTGCAAACCCTCACTTTTGGTCGCGCGTCAGCCGCGTATGCGGGCAGGAATCTAAAATCAAGTCACATATTCTGAAACTAGAGGGGGCGGGCAACAAATTTTTCCTCTACCATTTTTTTTGCTCAGATCAACCGTTTAAGCATGAAATGCATTTGAGCCGTCTTAAAATGAACACCCTGTATAAAAGCTACATTAGGCCTAATTCGGTACCAAAGTATTTATCTTTAATGATTCCCTTTTTACTTATCCTCACGTATAAAGTGAAATACAGACTTCAAAGTATCTATCGCAATGGAGAAGAATTAAGTAATGTAATTATGACTTAAGTAAGTTAAGTAATAGTAATATAGGAGGCCAAATAGTTGCAGGAGTTAGAACTGTGGGAGTTAAAACTAAAGCATCAAAGAGAAAGATTCATGCCGGAAACGGAGTTAGCGGAGGTTAAAGCCAGGAACAAAGGTCCCCGAATTATAATTGAAAATGAATTATTTTAATATTATAAGGAATTATTACCTCTAAAATATTACATAATAATGTATAATAATATAATAAACTCCTTTTTAGATTTTAGATTGTTTAATAGCACTCAATTGATTCAATGAGTACAATTATAAACACTAGCATGTTAGCACTAGAGCATGTAAACCATTTCAACTCTCACATAAATTCTTTAGCTATACTCCTCTCTTCTTTCAGGAGCAATCTAAGAGGTTATTGGTCTATAAGTCGTTTTAAAGAATTGCTCAGGTAGCGTTCAATTAGGTAGAGTATGTACACCAAAGGATTTACCTACGAATGTAGGTTAAATGAAATTTAACTACCAGGGATTGGATGGGTTACTAGCTGATGAATGGTATATTAATGTATCTCCTTGAGCACGTTGGCGATTTAAGGATTTTATTCTTTGGGGATTTGAGTTATGGTTGAATCTGATTATTTAATCAATAACCAGATTCGCTTTAAATTTCAAATGAAGCTTTCAAGTTGGAGGTGAAAATGAGGGATTGTGATGTAAAATGTTACCTTTTTTTTAAAACAAGGAAACTCCTTTGAACAACTTTCTTTATTGGAATAAGTTTTTTAATTTAACGCTTTGAAATGTTAAAGAATTGAATATAAAATATTCTCTTTAAAAGAACAAAATTTAATATACTAAAATTAAAAATAATTTATCATACTATTAATACCAAACTACAAGCATTATGGTGTTATCGCTGTCACCTGCACTTGATTGGTTTTGAATCTGATTCGCTATTTGAGTGTGAGAGTGAATTTATCTGATAAATTTCGCTTCAACACTCCTCAATAAAGGTGTCGAACTAAGAAATCAGTAATTCTGCTCAAAAGCTTTTTGTACGGCGATGTGTATTATAAAGTTTATACGATAATGATGTACTTTATCTTCTGTCTTTGCCTAGGACGTCCATCTGACATTACTACGATTTCTCCTGGATCTTTTAAGACAATTTAAGAATCAAGCAAGAGGGTTTAAGTTCTCTAAGGGTTCTGAAGAGTCTCAGGACAGGCAGACGGCTTTTTTTTTTTTAATTGTCACTATGTCTACATTGTCCGGGCAATCGAATACAAATTTACACTCACACTATCCTTGAAGAATGAGGTATTAAAATAGGTGAAGTTCCCTAATGCAAATCATCTGGCCAGGAATGGATCTAACACTCCTTTCATCGGTCCGGAGCCTGTCCTGGGAATCACCAGCGGTTCGGTTCATGCGGCTCTCAGAGATTGGATCTGGAGAAAGCTTGAAAAGAACTGGGTGATGTGTCTTGGGGTTAATCACAGCAAGACTATGATGCCTTGGCTGTGTAAGCAAAGAACCAAAGAGACACTGCGCTTGGGTAGAAATCAGATTACTCTGATTACAGGCCTATTCACAGGGCACGGCAGGTTCAGAAAGCATCTGCGCAAGGTGGTGCTTATTAGCTCGGAAAGTTGTGCAGATTGTGTCAGGTAGAGGAGGAAACGGCCTCTCATCTGTTGTACGATTGCGTTGCAATCAAAGCATTTGCGCTATGAAACCTTTGGAACTTTGAGACCAAAGGAGATAGCAGCGCAAAAAGAACTAGCAGGAAAGTCCTTAACTTCTTTAGAACGGGAGGTTTTGTCTACTAGATTCAAAAAGGGGAAGGCATAAAAAGTCTCTTGTTACTGCTGTGCCGTGGGGCGTAGGTCCCGTCCCATCTAATATTCTATTCTATTCTATTCCCTAATGCGAAGTATTGACTATAGGAGTTACAAAGACAAAACAAGGTCTCAAACTATAGTAATACAAAGTGCGTGGACTAAAAAAATTTGGCACAAAGTATCGTGAACAGATGTTTGGCACAGTTTATAAAGATTTCTTCCGGAACAGAGAAACCAAGACAGACCAAGAAAGTGCTGTAGGCTACTGAAGATACTGCAGTAGGCGGACATTTCTCCCTCGAACTCAATTATTCAACGCGGAATTCAACCATCTCTAAAATTGAATTGAAACATCTCTAAAATCTAAGATCCAGTCGAGGAATACAACTCAGAAGAGTGAATAGAGCAAAAGCTGCTGTGCTTCTTCGGGCTAAATTTAATTGGCAGTTTGAATCCTGTGGAAAGGACATAAGGATGTGTACTTTACAGACAAGTTGAAGATAAAGGAGGAAGTGAAAGAACGCGGGAAAGATCGAGGTGGTGAAAGAAAGAATAGGTATTGCCAGATGGTTACGAGCACCTTGGCTGATCTAAACGGAAATAAGTTTCGAAACGCTAGATTTAAATGAACTAGACTTGAATTTTCTGCCCAAAAACCACAATTCCCCCTAGATTGGCACAGCCTCTTGGCTGTCTCAGAAGATTTGAAGATAAAAATGATTGCCCTTCGTGTTTTTGAACTCAACTGCACAAGTTATCTAGAAAATATACACTAGCAATCTTTGTACAAGTAATGCATAAAGGCAAGAGTAAATCTTCTCTGAAAATCACGTTTGTTAAAGTAAAGAAAATTGTGTTTAAGATAACAACTATATATAGACTCTTCTTGTGAAAGACATTTCTCTTAGATAGATGGATTAAATGAAAAATTCTTGGCAGACAGCGAACAATAAAAGCTAATCCAGAACAAGTTAAAGCTGTAACGTGTTATGTTCTGAGTTGGAACGCAGAACTTGGCAACGAATGCTCTACTCACTCAACAAAACTCATTTAGCCTTAACAGTTCTCTCAACTTTATCACCACAATTATTAGATATTACTCAAAATAAAATAGTTTTAAACCGGAAACCGGACATTATATAATAAGTTGATGTGAACACTCGCACGACAATTTTAAAGTTTTTTTTTAAAGTCATAAATTTTCTTCAAAACCATAATTTCATTGTTCTTATTAACATTATCTAATTTGTAAGAGCAAATATTACACCAGTAGTGGGGTTTAGAGGGAAGACTTTAACCACTCTGCTCATGAAAGGCCCTAGCACCACGAATTCTCTTTAAGAATTCACATTTTTGAATTGATTTATTTTTGATTCATTAACTAGAGCAAAAGACCAATGTTAAGGTCCACTAGTGCCTTTAAAGTTAAGGCATCAAACATCAGTTTATTATTAATCAAGCTGATTTGGAATACATCTCTACACTCATCTTAGCAATTACACAGAATCATGCACAAGTACCAACTATAATTATCACTCATTCAAATTTATACTTTCATGCCAATAGAAGTTGGCATCACTCTAATTAAAATGGAATGTAATATAATATTTACATTTGATATTCTTCGTAAATAAATTATTCAAAATGCAAGTGTTAGATATACGTTCATATCAAGAATATATATACACAGAAAAATTCGTAATTTAATTTTTGAAAAACAAAAAATTTAGAATTGTAAAAACTGTAAAGTGATGCTTCTTTATAAAGAGATTTTATTCACACGTAAGCACCATTAACCCTTATTATAAGTATATAAGTGGTAGAACCGTACTTAAGGCTGAAAATGGCACATTAAATGGAAATTTTCTGAAATTTGGAGGACCACCTTGATCAGTTGAATGATACTCCTCCTCCTCTTTGGCGCTACAGTCCTGTAAGGAGCCAGGGTCTCCTCAATCAAGGCTCTCCACTGAGCTCTATCCAGAGCCTTCAGTCTCCATCTTCGCACATCCATTTTCCTCAAATCCCCCTTCGACGTCATCAAGGCCATCTCATTAACCTTTAATTCTGACGCCTCCGGGGGCCTGCCACATAAAAGGCATTTAGGGATTCTATTCACCACCATCCTCTCCACATGTCCTAACCAACTTAATCTTCCTTTTTTTAATGTATGCATCCATGTCTGCTTCTCCATAAAGAGTAAGCAGTTCTAAGTTGGTGCGAATGATACTACCGTTTGCTAATCAAATTGAAAGTGATACACAAAGATCAGAAACCTATACGAGGTACTGATTAACATTTCAGGACCAATATCCAATCAATTCTGCTAGCTAGGATTTTTACCTGAATATTAAAAAATGACTTGTCTTTATAGACCGAACTACACAGAGAACATAAATACAAAACACTTTTTCGAACTTTATAGACATTCGAAACTGAACTATGGAATAATACTCCCACACAATCCGAATTTCTTGGACGAATCATCAACAATGAAACCCCTCCATAAACTACCTCAGATTTCCAAACTACGTTTCCACACTAATCTATCCAATCATTCTTATCCTGAAGCGCCATCCCTCTCATACTTCTCATCTAACAACGCTCTATCCTGCAAAGACTGCGTGGTCTACTTGTTTTGATCTCATACATAATTCCTGGAGAGTTTCAACAATAATAGTTAGCCCCTTTTCGACATGACTTCACAATGGCCGTTATTCTACATACCAACAGATATCAAGAGAGTTAAAAACACCAATTGACTTTTGAATCTTTTTAAAGCAACAACGAGAGAAAATAACTTGAATAAAAACAAAACAAAAAATTGGGAAAATCAAAAATTTTTCTGGTTAAATAAATAAAATGATAAAGGTAATATTTTCTTTTCAGGTTTGTTGTTAAAGTTATGCATCGTTTTATGTAAATTAGTACAGAAGACAGTAAACCAACAAAGCCATCAAGATTTTGAAGCAAGATCGTTATGAGAGGAGTATTTAATGGAGTGTGGGGGGAAGTAATGGTTGTTGCGGCAAGGTAAAGTATTTTCTTTGTATATATATATATATATATATATAACGAAGTGCCAACCAGTGTGACGTAGTTAGCGAGGAGGGTAAAAGGAAAATGACGATAAAACGTGAGGCGAAAGAGAGAGAGAATGAAGCTAGGAGTGCCATGTTGCCGTGACCTTCGGACTGCCACCAAGGTCTAGGCAACACTGGTGTAACAGCACCCCAGTCGTCGCTCTTCAGGGGCAAGGTGTTGTGCGTCTCTCCCAGCTCTGCTATCAAGTAGCTGTTGCTGCTGGCCCTAACTATATACATACACACATATATATATATATATATATATATATATATAACACTCTTCCTAGAGAACATACTAAGGATCACTAAAAGTCCACAGCCGTCAGGATAGTGTGTAATTCTTCATGTGCAATTAAACAGCTGGACTCCCGTGTAAAGGGAAAAAGCTTTCCCCCACATCTCTAACTACATTTCCACTTTAACACAACTTCATCACTTTTCTTCTCGTAGCTCATATATGAAGATAAGAATAGATCTTTATTTGATAAAGGAATAAAAAGTATTTTAGTTTAATAATCAAGTTTAGTTTGTCAATTGAACGAGAGTGTAAAAAACATATCACTCACAATAATATTAAATACACCCAACTCTTTTTTTTTAAACGGTAGATACGTTCCACGACATATAGTAATTTTGGGGATATGTTCCACAACTTTAAAAAAATCGTGTAAGGTGATAGAATTGTTGGTAAATATTTTCTCAAAAAAAATCGTGCAGAAAAGTAATAATGAAATCCATATTACATATTTATCAAACAAAAATCAATTCATTTCTATTACAATAATAAAATTAGTGTGCAGTGAAATTCAGTCCATAAATTTAAATTTAAATTAATTATAAAAATCAATTTGGCAACTATTCATCGCTACTTGATCACAAGCGTGCGCGTTTCACGTTTATTATGAAACTGGATCAAAAATGCTATCATCAGCAGGTACGTCAGTAAATGTGATATACTGAACACTTTAACACTGAATAACGAAATGCTGTGTTCCAAGTTGTTGTACAACGAGATAAAGAAAAAAGTGATAATAAAATTTGGGTATTCCGCCGTAACTTCCGGAATATAAAGTAAACCAAGCCAAGAAGTCACGTGTTGTCAAGAAGACCAAGTTACTGACACATGTGTGGGTATAAACCGACCGACTTCTGGATCACACTGTGACACTGAGTTTTGGGGGGATTTGTGGTAGAACAAAAAAAATTGTGTAGGTGTATCTTATTCTTTACATGATCTCATTGAATTGATCCTTATATTATAATAAAAATAAAACGTAATAAAGATGTTGAAGCTGATGGAAGCGTGTAATAATAGTAAGCTGGAGTTGGAATAGCAAGTGGTGAATATAGTGGCGAGTTTTGAAGACTGATAGAGAAGAGGAGATACAAAGATAAACAGGTAGAGAGTTCCAAAAAGGAAGGATTTGTCACTGGCTAAACGTCCTGTGAAAAGGATTGTAAAGGCAAGAATCGCATGAGCAGATATGAGAGGATTTTAATTGAAGAAACTGAAGAATATAGAAAGGACTTTACGATTTAAAAGCTTGGTACCAAGGAACTGTCGGCGGCAGAATGTTGGCAAGAGATGAACCCCCAAAGATATGTTGTAGAAAACAATTCATCAAAAAAGCTTTCGAGAACCTCCCCTAGAAGATTGAGAGAGTTGGTGGATATTTTGTGGAAGAAGATGGACAGAGAACTGGTATAAAATTGGAAATTGGATGTAATAACCAAAGAAATAGGAAATAGGAAATAATGGTTTCAACCATAAAATAGAATGCGGGAGTTAATCTGATCTCGTGGGTAATAAGGAACTGAACTTTTATAGGTAGAAGTCAAAGTTCTCTGTAGAAACTGGATATTTTTTTTTTTTTTTTAGCGCATCAACAGCTGAGGTTATTAGCGCTTGGAGCTTTTTTCAGTGCACTGCCGGCCTCCGGACAGTGTTCTCTCGTTACAGACAACACTGTCCATCACCGGACAGTGAGCTGTAAGAAGCTCCTAGGAAGAGAAAATCTAAGGGTCAGCTGCTGGATTCGAACCCGGGACCTCCGCGTGGGAATCGAGTACGCTAACCACATAGCTAATCCATTCCCTCGGATGTTATTATTATTATTATTATTATTTATTGTAACTTGCTTATAATGTACAATTGTAGCAACCCGCGCCTTTACACGGATAAAATACATGAAAAAAGAAAAATAAAGAGAACAAACCCAAAAATAAATTCACTTTTGCAAATAAAATAATAATAAAATGCTATTAAATTAATGAAAACAAATTTCTAAATTTTACTGAGTTAATTATAAAAAAGTACATATATTTTACTTTGTCTACCGAGTCGAAACATAAGAGATTCTACAACACAATTTCAGGCTGAATACAGGGAGAAAAGTTAATGTTTTGCAAAGCGTAGATACTTGGATCTTAAGACATCCAATATCCGGGCAGATAATTAAGAAATGAATTAGGTCATCTTTATTGTTCCCACATAACGGGCAGAGGGAATCAGTATTAAATTTATTAACCCTACTGAGGATATAGAGTTGAGGCTTCTTCTCACTATATTAATCTTAGTTGACTGGCAACTCTGATCATTATCAATGTGACATTTAAAGTGAACGTAATTGTTCACCTAAACCAAAACTGCTAATATTCCTAAGGAAAGTGTTAAAACTGGTGTTTAACAGGGATTCAACAACCTTACTAATAAGATTGTTGTTGAGGAACTCTCATGCGTAGCAAAAACTTTTGAAAGGCTAATTAAAACCAGGCTAGAATGGTGGATAGAATCGGAGGACAAACTTCCGGCATTCCAAAACGGGTTTAGGAAAAAACGCAGCACTTTAGACGCTTTGGCCAATTTTGTAATGGACGCATATGAAGCTTTTACAGACGGTAAGTTCAAGATCGCTGCAAACCTTGATCTAGTAAATGCGTACAACAACGTCCATATCCCCAGTCTTATTCGCAGGATGGATTCTATAGGGGTCCCCTCAAGAATTGTACATCATGTCTGTAATTTCCTTGCATCTCGCACTATAAAAGTCAGATGTTGTGGAAGGTTATTTGTTCCACGACAAACTCATATGGGCTTGCCGCAAGGGGCAGTACTAAGCCCGATATTATTTAACATATTCACAGCAGACGTCGGTGAGAATTTGGGTCCGGAAGTCTGTATCTCTCAATTTGCGGACGACATAATATTGTATTGCAGTAACAGAATATTAAAGGAAGCTATAAACACAATGGATCGTGCTATGACTATCTTCGGTAAATGGTGCTACAACAAGGGACTAACACCCTCTGAAGCGAAGAGTAGTATTACGGTGTTTACTCGAAAAAGAAAGTATACTCTACAATCACCAGTAAAACTGGGAGCACTCCAATTACGGGTAGAGCCGGTCATGAAAACACTGGGAATGTACCTTGATAGTAAATTACTCTGGAGACAGCACATTAGTTATATAGTTAAAAAGTGCGAACAAAGTATGAATATTTTGAGATACCTTAACCACCTTAACTATGGGGCAGATGTTGCAACATCGTTAATGTTATACAACCAACTAATTCTATCTAGATTGGATTATGGATGCTTCCTCTATGGAGATGCGGCATCCACTCACCTTAACCACGTAGACAAACTGCAATACAAAGCCTTGAGAGCAAGTCTGGGTGCCCTGACTTCTACGCCGACTAATGCGCTCCTAGCAGAGGCCAAGCAACAACCCTTGGCAATCAGAAGGAAGTTGTTAGCTTCACGGTTTATCATTGAAAGGTTCTGTATCAAAAGACAACCCAGCATTCAAAGGATAAGCAGAATATCAGCCCGAGTTTTTACCGACAAGTTCTGGCACAAGAAGAGGAGCCCGATATTAGTAAACCAGTTCAGCCAACTATCTCACTTCTCCTTAGAAATAAAACGCTATGATTGGCTCCCTGTTTTCAGTTTTGAGCTGTTGGTTTCTATGGAAAATACTAAGAACATTCATACAAACTTTTTCCAATACAACGAAAACCATTCAAATTCTTGCATCAACGCACTGCTTCTTAACAAATTACACCGCTTTTTTCCCAACGGATATCAGCTCTTCACAGATGGTTCTAAGAATCAAGACGGTGTGGGATGTGCAATGATTGACCTTTCGGCTGACGTCTCCTTACAATTCAAATTAAATAAGCTCGCTTCCATATTCACAGCCGAATTATTTGCTATATATCAATGTTTAAAGTATGTAGATTCAATAGACCAATCGCTGGTGTTAATTCTCACAGACAGCAAAAGTGTTCTCCAAAAACTACAAAATTCTGGAAATAATGCTCCCGCTTTAATCTTAAAAACTTCCGAATTATTAAATAATATTCTAAGAAAAGGCAAATCGGTACATTTAATCTGGATTAAGGGTCACACAGGTCTGAGAGGAAATGAAATCGTGGATCGTAAAGCCAAGGAAGCGATCTCCCTACAACATACATCGCCATACTCACTGTTGGTCTCCGATATTAAAAACTATGCAAAAGCGGAGAAAAGGCCAATTTTACACAGCCATCCAATGTAGTGTCCCCAAAAGACCATGGTTTTACAAATACAAAAACCACAATAGGAAGTTTGTTAGCACTGTCATTCGAATGAGGTTCAACCACAATTATTCGCCGCACCATCTAGCCAGGATTGGGGTGGAAACATCTCACCAGTGTTCCTGTACTTCAGGAGTAATAGCAGACGCCAACCATCTAATCCTGGAATGTACTAATAATACTAAAGGAAGAGAGCGTTTGTGGAGGGCAGTGATAGCGACGGGATGTCCGTTACCTGCCAATTTAAATACTATTCTGGCAGCTGATGATGGCAGAATTTACACAGAGCTCTTTGAGTTTATAACAAACAACAGGATAACTCTGTAAATGTTCAAGATGCTAAAGAAGAAATTAAATAATGGCTGATTTGCTTGCTCAAGAGGCCAATAACAAAGGAAAAAAAAAAAGATTGTTGTTAAATCTTGCCATGATATCCGTCAGTTTACCATTTGGTATGTGCTGTTTTTCCCAGACATCATCAGAACCAATAATCTCAAATTGATTTCTCAAATCAGCGGTCTCTATAGAAACCGGATGTTGTAATCTATGAAAATGGAAGAAAAGCTGATTCCTGTTTGAATTATGAAAAACACGCAGGGGATAACAGCTGGCATCACTTATTATTACATTAAACTTTTTTATTATTTATTTATTTAAAGTAAATGTTGGCTTAACGTCCAACTACCAATTAGGTGCCGTGGTTGAGGGCGGAAGCACATTTGCTAACAAATAAAAATTAGCAACACGCGGGATTCGAACTGGCAATCTACCACTTACAAATTCACGCTTCGTAACCAATTCACCAAAACCTCCATAGTTATTCATTATTTATAATTATTTTCAACAACTTTAAGCATCAAGATTATTCACGACAAGTGAATTGGCAAAATACAATTAATTAAAACCATTTTCTTGGCAATACAAATAATTAATATCCGGTTGGTAACAGAGGTAATATACTCTATTTCCTAATTAATATTACCATCAAGTTAATGGATTCCAAGAATTACTGGGATCCCAAAGGAAGATGATCGTTAGGAAATATTATTTCGGGAACATTTAATTTTCATTCAATTTAATGAAAAACATTTCCCTGTCTCTCTTTTTGTAGAGATAATGAAAGCTCTGTTGGACATCTGATGGAAATCACAATGACTGATTACTATTGGTGAATTGAATGGAAGTCATAACAATGGCACTGATATATCTTTACAGCTAAATTTAAAGCCATAAATAAATATTGAGTGTTATTAAGCGCTGAAACAATTGATTTTCCCGAAAGTCATGCAATTCTTAAAACCATATGGAAAATTTGCCAACATTAATTTCCTTAATGGGATTAAATTTTCTTTCTACGTAAAAATAAAAAATCATTTTTCTTAAAAAATTGAAATGTCTGGTTACTTAAAATAAACTCAACTTAACCTTCATTAAATTTAGTGCTTCTAAAAAAACCATCAGAATAAAAAATAATTACTTGGATCAATAGCATGATTAGAAACGTTATCTTTAGATTACTAGGTAAATGAGTGAAGTTAGGGCATTTATTACTGAATTTTTGTATCTTAAATGTTCACAAAAATTACTTTAATACGTTTTCAAATTAAGAATATTTATTACACTATTTAGTAGCTTTCGGGTCCCAGATAACGTTTGTTTTTTCGCTTCCTCAGCGGGCGAATTGTCTCTTATAATAAAGGTAAACTTCTGGGGTTGGCTGAAAATACGGGTTTTGAAGTTGTCAAAGAAAGTAGATGGGGTAGAAAGTGCACTGGATTTGAAACAACTGATCTTTAGAAGACTTTAGAATAAACAACAGGATTGGTTTTGAATTTAGTTATCCAGAGGAGGAGAAGGAGTTCAATGGCTGCGAAATTCCCCTGCCTTCTGTATGGGGGAGGTGGGCGCAGACTTTGTCCATGACTTGCAAAAATGTGCAGCAGCTGTGAAGCACATAGAAAGGCAAGAAACGAAAGATTCTGATTGTTTAAAGGAAAAGATAAAGGGATTCAGAATGGAAAGGGCTAACAAAGGGCGGTGCAAACTGTGCTAAAAGAACCCAAGTGTAGAGAGGAGAGACACGTGTCTCGAGCTAGAAACCCATGGACAGAAACAGTGTCCACTGAATGGTGTCCAATGGATAGAAGAAGGAATAAGAGTTCGGCATTATCTAAGATTGAGCGATGAGATTCATAAACTCGTTGGATCTAATTGAAATATGGATATAATTCTTTTGGAATTAAAAACTGGAATCATAATTCTTTTAAAAAGGCTTTATTTATTTACCTTTTGGTAACAAATAACAGGCCTGCAATGTGTATTTAAAATTTAAAGGAAATCGTTGAAGCCATTTTCAGAACAAAATAAAATAAATAAAAGGTGGAAATGCCAATCAGTTTTCTCCAGCAACCAGTGACTTTTAATTTTTGAAATAATTTGTTCACATCCACTTTCTTAAAACCTTCCAGCGGGCGCGAGTATCTCACAGATACAGACTAAGACTAAAATAATCGTAGTTTAATGATGGAGCGGCGGAGGGTGCTGCCCTTTAAGCAATGCTACACCCTCATGACTAGTTTCCTTCAGCGCTAATCTCATCTTGTTTGGGGGTAGTACGAGGGTCGTTTGAAAAGTGCGTGCAAAAATAAAAACTACTTAATTTTTTGGGGTAAACCTTTTTTATTTTTCAACATAGTCTCCTTTTAGGCTTATACACTTCGTCCAACGCTGCTCTAGTTTGTTGATCCCTTCCGAATAATAGGATTTGTCCAAGTCTGAAAAATAGCCATTCGTTTCTGCAATCACCTCCTCGTTTGAATAAAATCTTTTTCCCGCCAGCCATTTCTTCATATTGGGGAACAAATAGTAGTCCGAGGGAGCCAAGTCTGGAGAATAGGGGGGATGTGAAACGAGTTGGAACCCTATTTCCATTAATTTTGCGACCACAACTGCTGAGGTGTGAGCTGGTGCGTTGTCGTGATGGAAAAGGACTTTTTTGTGGGCCAATCGTGGGTGTTTTTCTTGCAGCTCGGTTTTCAAACGGTCCAATAACGATGAATAATATGCACCTGTAATAGTTTTACCCTTTTCCAGATAGTCGATGAGGATTATTCCTTGCGAATCCCAAAAGACAGTCGCCATAATCTTTCCGGCCGAAGGAACGGTCTTCGCCTTTTTTGGCGCAGATTCCCCCTTGGTAACCCATTGTTTAGATTGTTCTTTGGTCTCAGGAGTGTAGTGATGTATCCATGTTTCATCCACAGTGACGAAACGACGCTTAAATTCCTGCGGATTCTTCTGGAACAGCTGCAAACCGTCCTTGCAACACTTCACACGATTTCGTTTTTGGTCAAGCGTGAGCAATCGCGGCACCCATCTTGCGGATAGCTTTGTCATGTCCAAATGTTGATGCAAAATATTATGTACCCGTTTAATCGAGATGCCCACAGCACTAGCAATCTCACGCACCTTCACTCTTCTGTCATCCATCACCATATCATGGATTTTATCAATGATTTCTGGAGTAGTAACCTCAACAGGGCGTCCAGAACGTTCAGCGTCACTTGTGCCCATATGGCCACTCCGAAAATTTTGAAACCACTTATAAACTGTTCTAATCGAAGGTGCAGAGTCACCATAATGTTTATCAAGCTTCTCTTTAGTCTCCTCAGGCGTTTTGCCTTTTCATAGTGTTTAATCAACACACGAAATTCTTTTTCGTCCATTTTTTGAAAATCACTCGACTTCCTCGATTCAAACGAATGTCAAACACAAAGAAATAGACCGATCTGGCTGAAACTTGGTGTGTGTTCTTCCAAGAGATGCTACTAACTAAACATAACCTCGATACGCGCCAGTGGTGCTATCTCTCTGACTTTGCACGGACTTTTCAAACGACCCTCGTACATTTCTTTGCAATTGTCGATCCGTGCCTGACATATACTCGCGACCAATAGAGTAAGTTTCCAAACTTATCAATTATTTATATTTTTTCTTTTATACATGTCCATCAAATTGAACTATTTCCAACATTGTTTATAAGAATATTGTTTTCTACTGACAGAAAAAGACATTGTAAATCTCAGATACGAGGAGGAAATATCTGCGAAAGCTTTCAGACAGTCTAGTGGCTGAACACGCTGATTGTAATTATTACACTTATTGACTAAAAAAATAAAAAGTACTGTCGTTTTCAAAGCATCTTTTATTTGTTATTTCAATTATTAATAATTACAGATGTTATTTAATTAATTTTATTTCTTTTATTGATAGAAAAAATTAAAAATACCAAAATTTATATGTGAGATACGCGCGCCCTTTTTCGTAACTTTTTGGGCGCGCCCGCTGGAAGGTTAAAACCACTTTTATGGACTCAAAGATACCTTAAAAAGCGGATGTTTTCGAGAGTGAACTAGCGATCTAAAATTTGACTTGATCTCAAGAATTTCCTCAAGTAGTATCCAAGAGAGCTAAAAAAGGATATTAGAAAAAAACCTTCTTTCTTTAATTTTTCAATAATCATCCATTAGTCGTAATAAAATGTAAATTCTTTCTAAATCTTCATGTTAAGAGAGAGAGAAAAAATGCATTAAAATAAATGGACAAGAAAGCGCTCTAAAAAAGAAAGCAAGGAGGAGTCGATATACATATTGGAAGGACAAATGGAGAGAACGAAAAAGAACAAAAAATCCTCTTTTGTTTAAAGATTTCTTAGGATAGAACAGCTCTACCAAATCCAATATGGCCTTGGAGCTGTCCATACTCTGCTTCCGTCACAATCTCCTCCACACGACTCACCCACTCTGAAGCTGTATCTACAGAGTACGTGAGAATACAAGCACGCACATGTTTACAGAATATACTATATATACATGTATCTATAAATGTCAGTGTGTAAATGGGGTCTATATTTACAGCACTGAATGTTCCCACCATTCGCATGCTTATTTACTTTATTTATTTGGTTCTGCCTTTATATAAATACAAATTGTAGCGATCTTTTTTCTATAAGAAAACATTTTTACGAATAAGAAATTTTTTTTTTTATCTTTATTAGGCAGAAAATAAGTAATATGTAGTGTAGAAGGTCTATCTGTTTTTAGAATTTCGAACTATACAAGCGACAAATCTATATCATAGAATTAAACCTTCGTTACCTCACTTTAGAATTCTAATTAGAAAAATCACACTCTTCAGTTTGAGCTTCTTGCAGAAGTGTTGAGATACACGAACAACACATCTTTGATCGCTACTGTAAAGAGTCTGCTGCAGCAGTATTATGAACAAGCAGAATATGCGCTCTATCAAATAGTCCAAGATTAGCAGGAATTTTCGGGGAATGGTCAGCAGAGAATTGGAATCGATAGAGAGCTTAAGGATCACAATAATGAACCTTAAAACACGTTACAGACAAGCCCAAAAGACAATTAGACTACAGATCAAGACTATCTATCACTAGAGATTCAAAACACTCTAGGGCAATGATGGCGAACCTTTTGAGCTCGGCGTGTCAAAATTTTGGAAAACCCTACCTAACCTCTGGTGGCGTATCAATATAGAAATATTCATAATATTTTGATATTTACAATCCCAGTAAAAAAAAAAAAAATTAAATGTCCCACTTTATGGTAATTGATCCGAGGAAAGTTTGCCAGATACTTATTCTCAATTATTACCGTAACTTCTTCAAAGTACTCCACTAATTGCTATATCGAAATAGAAGGGTACAAATTTGAAAGTGTGTCATCATTCATATACCTGGGGGCTGAGCTGAACAATGAGAACAAAATTGAACAGGAGATAAACAGGAGAATCATGCTTGGAAACCGCGCCTATTTTGCCAATTTGAAGTTTTTCCGCTCCTCCTTGCTGTCTCGTGCAACAAAGGTAGCACTGTACAAGACATTAGTAAGGCCTGTAGTGATATACTCTGCAGAAACATGGACCCTAAGTGCTAGCGCAGTCAACACGCTGAAGGTGTTTGAGCGTAAAATATTAAGAAGAATATTTGGACCTGTGCTGGAGGAGGGTGCATGGCGAAGAAGAAGTAATAAAGAGCTGTATGAGTTATACGGGTCCTGTGATATTGTACAGTTCATCAAAGTGAGGAGGATAGATTGGCTAGGACATGTTGCGAGAATGGCGGAGGACAGAATGCCTCGGAAAATGTTACTTGCGGACGTTTTCGGTACGAGACGAAGAGGGCGACCGAGAAGACGTTGGCTCCAGGATGTTGAGAGGGACCTTGGAGTGCTAAAGGTGGAGAACTGGAAGAGAAGGGCCATGTGTAGAGAGGACTGGTGGAGCATTGTTGGGGAAGCCAAGGCTCACTATGGGCTGTAGAGCTGCTTAGTTAGTTAGTTAGTTAGTCTACCTAACCTCTGGTGCCGTATCAATATAGAAATATTCATAATATTTTGATATTTACAATCCCAGTAAAAAAAAAAAAAAATTAAATGTCCCACTTTATGGTAATTGATCTGAGGAAAGTTTACAAGATACTTATTCTCAATTATTACCGTAATTTCTTCAAAGTACTCCACTAATTGCTATATTATTTAAAATTATATAATAATTTTTTGTCTCTGTCAATGCGTGTCACCCAAAATGAGTTCGCGTGTCACCTTTGACACGCGTGTCATAGGTTCGCCATCACTGCTCTAGTACAACAGTCTACTTAAACCAATGTAGGCTATGGAATAGAATATGGGGTTTGGCCAAGCTATCTTTGCAATCCACAGTTGTAAATGTATAGATTTATATAGATTCCTTTGTAAGGAGGGGGTGAATACACGACTGAGATGATTAAAACTAAAGTTACAATCGCCTATTTTTTCAAGCGGGGCTCAACATCCAACTACCATTTACTAGGTGTCGTGGATGAGGGCCAAGGCCTAGAGACCGGGAATCGAACCCAGTACCACAATGCATATTAGCTTTGCAGGTCTCGCCTCTTAACACGTTCGGCTACCGAGGCGCCTACTGACTGAGATGATTAAGAGGTAAGCCAAGTAAATAAAGAGGATACACTCTTGGCTGCGTTGGATTTAAGATGTCGAGGTGTAAGCTTGGTGTAAGAAAGGGGTGCAGTAAGAGAGTCAAAGACGAAAATTTCCTTTGGAGGATTTTGATTTTGTCAAAATTGTCAGAACATAAGCTTAAAACACTTATTTTCAGATTCTACTGTTCTCGAAACTTCTTGTATTTCCGGAGCTTTCGGAAGAAAGAGGACAGAAAAGTGATCATTCATGCCCAAAGACCCAAAATGAAGTTACACCAGGTAAACAGCATTTTTGTTTTTTTAAAAAAAACAATTTAATAATAAAGAAAACAATCCACCAACAATGGAGGTAATTTTAATTAAAACTAAAAAGAAATAAGATATTATCAACTTTCTTAATTAAGTCACTTCTTTGAAGCATTAACTTTAACTTCAAAGCATTTGTTGAACTTATATAAAAATTAATTAATCATCAATTGAATTTGGTTTGCAAAAACAAAAGTAAATTTGAACAAAGAAGACTTAAATAAAACGGTTTTTACTCCCTATTATGGCGCCCTTCTGGAAGCTGTGGCTAACGTTTCCAAGAACATAAGGAAAATCTTTAGATTTCAACAGAACGCAGAATATTAAATTATGTACGCATCAATGTCGTATCTTGTTCCTTGATATTACTGTTCTGAAAGGTACGAATCAATAATTCTAGAGAACCAAAATTACCTGCTGCTATATTAATTACACCTAAATTTAATTTATTAATTATAAATTTATTTATAGTTCGGATTCAAGTGCTAAGATTGATCCTTTCCATTCTGAGAATAACTAAGAAGCTGTATGAAAGATTTATCTCCCAAGTGTTACGATTGGACTAATCAAACGATGAATATATAAATCTAATTTCTGACTACATAATAAACCATACTGTCAGTATTTCGAATATTTATAAACTTTATGTATAATGATTATGGGTAATTAACAATAATGACGATAATTAAAGTAATAATAGTAAGGAAAAAAACCCTCTTGTTGTTACCAAGGGAACATCAAGCGACAGACAATAGTTATTTATTTAACAAGTGAGGAAAGTAGTACTTTTCCTCACGCGAGGCAGGGTTTGCACGCACGAGCTAGCGAAGCGAGGCGAGTGCAAGTGCAAATTGCCGAGTGTGAGGAAAATACTTTACACTCGAGTTAAATATTATATTTTTTCTGCAACCATTAGATTTATTAACTAAAAAAATTAAAAATTTCATTTTTACAGTCTACAAAAAGTAATTTATTTATTATTAACATTTATTGTTATATTACAATTATTTACATTACTTATTACATTTTCTGCTGTTTCTTTTATTGATGGAGGAGTGTTTTCTAAACAGGAATCACTAGAATCCATTTTAAATTTCTATAAGGTAACACTATAACCTTTTTAACTGTTATAATTAAAAATATCTAATTATTTATTAAAGTATTATTTTTATTTCTATATTCCTTTCAATTTTTATTTTATTTTTTAATATTCGTTTTTTAATTATTTAGTTACGTTAAATAAGCTTATTAAAGTTTTACAGAAAATTTTTATGTTAATAACAAAACTTCTTATATCAAGGAAGCACAATAAAGTTTTTCCACACACTAGTGCGGAAAGTGACACTAATGGGAATTTTTCCCCACTAGTGTGGGAAATTGGGCATTACACAGCTGATTTTAATTGAGTAATGAGAACTTCCCTACATGGTTGCAGAAAAAAGGTATTTGCTTCTCCTTTATTGACAAAGAAAGAAGGAATTAACAACCTGTGAAAAAGCTCCCATTAGGGACTAAGAGATTGAAGGAGAACTCAAAGAGATACTCCTGTCTTCGAATTAAACAAACAAAAAATTAGAAAACGTTTTTCTTCTGTTTTCTAATTGGAAACATCGAACGATATTCGATTTTTTTTATTCCGTGTACTTGAAATCATTATTTTACTTTTTATTTTTTAAAGGGGTCCCATTGACTTCTGCAGTCATTAGCGCCAAAATCATAGAGGCATTTAAAGCCAGAAGT
Source organism: Rhodnius prolixus (assembly GCF_049639745.1). Lineage (NCBI taxonomy): Eukaryota > Metazoa > Arthropoda > Insecta > Hemiptera > Reduviidae > Rhodnius > Rhodnius prolixus. The sequence goes on along the minus strand of NW_027411634.1, from coordinate 9,448,636 downwards.
GGCATCATCAATTGGTTCAAGAACTCAGATCAACGTAAATAATGCATTTCACTGAAGGGCCCAATTTATTGTTATTTACTATAGTATATACATTACAATAAACAATAGGTACAAATCATGAGCTACTAATTTACATGTAGTATTGGTTGGGACAATGTTCACTAATACCGGCTATTAAAATATTAAAATTTGGTTGATTGACCGTCACGGGTCTTGCAGCCAGAGGCGCTTTAGGCGACAGAGAGGATTATGGTGGGCAGAAGCCCCGATACTACACAGATCACTGAGTAGAGATAGGTTGGATACTTAAGTAAAGGAATTGGGTGATTTAGTGGAAGATTTTTTTTTTTGGATTTTTCAGGATTGGATTCTTTGGAATTGTTCAATGATTGAACCTCAAACTTCATCACCGAATGCCGTAAATTGGGTGCTAATCTTTATTATAAATCACAGTCCCTAGTATTTGACCCTGGGGACTGGGAACTTTGTAATTTAATGGAAGGACAATTACTTCAATAAAGAAAGAATGCTTTTACATTCGTAAATCCTAAATTTAATAGCAAATTAAAATAATAAAACAAAACTTTTCAGCAAGGTTGATAACTTGAGCAGCTAAGTCAATGTAACCGCAAGAGATCTTCAAGAGTCAGTCATGCTAAAAGTTTAATAGCCAATTCCTGGCCCTAGATTGTGGAAAAAATCGAAAAATGAAGAAGGATTTGAAATAGTATGTCCTTTGTATAAGAGTATGCCCATCCTGGGATCAGTGTACGTCGAATTCTCAATCTATTGTCTCACTATCCAATCACCATCCTCCGCCGTTGCAGTTCTAATAAAGGTATCCATTATTTAACAACAAGACCAACAAGAACTGCGCAAACCAAATTCCAGCCCAGAAAACTATATTAAAATTAAATATCACACGAGAAAATTAAACTTTATTCGACAATCCCTAAAGAAAATGTTCGACGGTCTAAATTTAATGTTCACAATCCTTCAAGCGGGCCTGTATAAAAGAAGATAACGCCAAAACTTGGTATGTGGTTGGTCGGGCGAGAACCATAGAAGAACGATCTCTTCACAGTGAACCCTAAACTACTGGATCTATCATTCCCATGGAGACAGGCGCACATATTGCTTCAACATTCCTACAGCTTCATTTCTTTTTTTGCCACTTCTACACTCTCATCCTCACTCTAAAAACATGGAGTCCCTAATCCGGTAATAGTATATTAGAAAGTGCTTAGATTAATCTAAAAACCTCGCTCTTTAGATTAAATAATAAATCTGATAGAACCAATCACACGACATTTCTTATGAACTATTTGCAAGTTGTTAACTTATACTTTTATTTCAACTGTATATTTCAAGCACAATATACAATTATGACATGTTCAAGTAGGTTTGTTTAGTCCTACATACCATTATTAGAACTATAGTCTCATATGCCAGAGAAACATGGGTGTTCAGCTAAAAATTGTGAAATATCCTCAGCGTTTGGGCGAGACAAGAAGTGAAACGGGTGTTTGGATCGAAGTGCCGTGAATGGCGACTGGAAAATAAGAAGATACTGAATAATTGATGGTGATTAATGGGGAAGTCAGGTTTTTAGTCGATTAAGTAATGGAGATTGAGATGGTTGTGAGGCACGTGGAGAGAATGATTGCGGGGAGTTTCCCCCCGAAAATTACTAAATAGAAAACCAGGAGGCGCAAGAATTCGAGGGCGCCTTTGATTTAGGTGGTTGTGAATGATGCAGAGAAAATAGACCTTCGTCGGGTTGGTATTAAAAGATGATGGCTCCTTAAGGCTGCAGACCAGAACCAATGAGGGAAACTTATTGAGGAAGTCGAGGTCCACTACCCTAAGGACTGTTACATCGAGAAGTGGAGTAAGTAGCCTGCAGAACACAAAAGTTGGAACACTCCTACCCTAAAGTGAATTAATTGAGCAGGATACCACAAAAGCTGGTATAATCAAACAAAAAAAAGGGTGATCTCGTCATCAAAATGGACGTCAACTACAGAATGTTGGAAATTGAAATGTAAACTCTATTAAGAACGGAGTAATTACTCTGTTCGCAAACAAAATAAAAGAATCCCCTTTATTTAACAGATGGCAAAACTCTAATATTACAACAATTAACTTTTTTTGTCACTGCTATTCCCTCTCTCATTCATTTTTCATTCCTCTCTCTCACACTCTGCCACTAGTTGATGTTATATTTTAAAATTGGAAAACAAATTACTAAAAAAATTGTGCAACAATGAAAACTAATTAAGGGGGAAAAACATTTTTTCAATTTCTTTCATTGTGCGCAGGAAAATGGTCACGTCAAAAACGCCAAGGCTAAATAAAGTATTGTATATGCTATTTCGAAAGAATATGAAATATCTACATAAATGTTAATTTTCAAACATAAGGTTGGCGCCTTTAAAAAACAAATAACGATAATTTAAAAAAAAGACTACCTTTATAAAACAATAAAATGCAAAACAATAGTGAACAATAGCTTAGTTAGCACAGGATGCTATTGTTGAATAAGGGTAACGGGAATGAAATAATGGTACAACTCAAGAATCTCCTAGCACTAATTAAAAGCAAACCTACTAGAGAATTAAGGAGATAGTTCTTAACTGCGCCTAAATGCTTACCTTGAACGAGTAGGAGACATTCTGCAAAATGAAGTGTTAATTACAGAGCAGCAAAGCTGTGGATGATCCCCTCCAAAATGGAAAATGGTAGAATAAGCCATTTAAGGCTTATGTCTCTTGGCAAATGGACAACTGTTTACTGGCTGAACTCTATCCTATCCTATTGCTGTATTTAGGATATAGAAGTCTTAGGACCATTTCTATCTACCTCTCCAGATATTGGACAGTCTCAAAGCATTCTTAAAATCTGCATTCTTCTTCTTAATCTGCAAGTGAATATAAATAAGTAAGTATAAAATCACTTCTTTTTTTCCCCTCCAGAGGCCATCCTTCGAATCACAAGACTTTTCACAGTTCTACCGACTAACGGTCGAAGTTATAGCAAAAAGGAAACGGAATGTTAATGACAAGTTTGCTACCATACATTCAATAAATCAAAACGTACAATTTTTTCCTGTTTCGAATCCATTATGCGGAATGAAGAGCAATTATCAGTTAGGGTACGTTTACAACGGAGCTGTGAGTATAGATGATAGCAGAGAAGATAACTGATAGAGTAAAATATAATCGCTGATTAGTGTGCACAACGGAGCTGTGATACTTGCAACATGTCCCGAGAAGTGAAGAAGAGTTTTTATGTTCAGCAGCAACAAAAAGGTATATTTTAAAGAGAAAACGCTTTAGAAAATATCATGTACATCCCATAAATAAAAAACGAAGTACTTTGGGTGAATTTCACCATTTATATAAGGAACTTAGAAATTATCCGGGATCATTTTTTTGAATATGTGAGGATGGGTCCACCCACATTCGACTATATTTTAGAAAAAATAAGGTCAAAATTAAGAAAACTTTGGAAAAATTGTCATGGAAATCCTATAACCATAGAAGAAAAACTAGTGATTACTCTTAGGTTAGTAATGATTTTATTGAGAAAAAAAACAAATAAATACACATGAAAATAAATGTAAGCACGATTTAAAAAACAAAATATTGTTTAAAAGTAAATAATAAAATAATAACCAAAAATAATGAGTAAAGACAGCACTAAATAATTTTTCTACGTCCATTTTGAAGCTCCGATACTGGGAGTTCAGCTAGCAGAAAAATGAAAAATTCAATTCTATCATCTATGCTCGTTTATAGCAGCGAGTATGAGTCACTAGTCGAAGCTTCGTTGTGCACGCTCACATAAGAATGTACTAGGTTATTCTATAAGCGCTGATGCATCACTGCTACCATCTCCGCTATCATCTATGCTCACAGCTCCGTTGTGAACGTACCCTTAGTCTTCAGTACCTCCCCACTTGACCGGTTTCCTCGCTAACATTAGAATGTCATCAACTTGGTGGATACGCACTGAAAAGCTCTAGAGCGTTGACGAACTTTCAAGCTTAAAAAGAAACACAAAAAAGAAAGTTTCAATTAAATTTGACGGAAGTTTATTTGTCAGTTTAGTAAAACAGGATTTTAAAAAACCCTCAGGTAACATTGAATAACATCCGCAATTGATTTTCGTATATTATCCTACATTCCTAGAAATGAAAGGAAATCATATTTAACCTAAAAGTACATGCGCCCGGAAATAGGTATTGAAAGAAGTTTGACAAGTGACCAGTTCTATTGAGAAAAACAAAACTTAAAACACAAAATTAAAAATATTAAATTATCTTACGATTGAATTTACTTCCAACGACTTCCTGGACAATAAAAACAGTACTTACAGTGAACATGGTCGTTTGCTGGTTGTCTGTAATAAGGAAGTGTATTCCTATCGGCTCCATATACATTTGCAGGTCGTTTAAGAGTCCGTAGGAAGGATCGTTTCTAATGCTCACGTTTTGGATCTTTATTTGGTCCAATCTTACTACATCGTTCAATCGCCACGTTTACCTAACAGTTTATAAAAAAATAACAATATAATTTCATTTATTTATTGTTCATAAAAATATTTCTTAAGATAGACCTGGATGATAAAGGTGGTGTTCTAAAACTATCAGACATAATAAGAACAGTTTCTATTTTTTTCAGATAATAAAGAGCAAAATTCATCTCTTTTACTGAAAAACTTAAATTTTAGTAGGGCATTTTTGGAAGTAAATAATACTTCCTTCTGTAGAAAAAACCGAACAAGTTCCAGAAACATTTTTACTCCTATAACTATATCAAATGGTTTGGATGAACCCAGGAAAAAGATCAGTAATTAAAGGAGGAGGGCAAAAGAGAAATTATCCTTGGAGGGACTTGGTTTAGCCCCTTTTTTCTCTTCCCAAAGATCTTGGCGATCCAGCGGGGGGCATCGAAGTGGATTGCCTACAATTATTATTTGGAATACTAGTTCATTTAATTGTCTAGAACCAAAAGTGGAATTCATTGTACCATCATTTTCAAAACATCTCCACAATACTAATTTCTCATGATGAAAATGAGCTTGTATTCATAGGGTTTCTAAAGCAGTGGGTTCCTTTTGTGGTGATAGGCATAATGTTACTTAAACCTTGAAATTCTCATCTCCTTACCTGGGAGTTTCTCATTGTTTACTGATTCAATCACCTAAGCAAACCATACGGGATTTCAATTTGCTCATAATGCTTAATAACGATCCAAAATGAGACAATAAACTTTCAATATTTGAATATCAGCTGTACCATCACATTTTACTAAACAATTAAACTAGACATTTTTTTCAACTTCAGCCAAGTTTTAGACATTCAAAAATGCCCAATCAATTATTTATTTTTTTTAACTGACAACTATAATAATCATTCTACTGAGACTAAATTATTAGTACTTCATCAAAAACAAAGTAGCTGTTTGAAATGTTGGCTCTTAGTGACGAAAACCACAATCGCTTTAATGTTGTCATCGAGGCAAGATCGTCTATATCCTCCCCTAAGTTTGCCTATTCCACACGAAACCACAAGATTACACAGCCTTCATTACCAAACTTTAATCACTTTCAAAGGTATGGAAGGAAGTGGGGATGGGTGACGTCACAGAGAGAGAGAGAGAGAGTGGGTGAGGGAGTGAATCTGTGATAGAAGACATTGCCAGGAGAGGAATACATAATGACAAGTTTTAGGCTGAATACAAAAACACGTGCCCAGTACAGCTTGGGATTTTATCTCTTTAAGCCTAGAATGAAGAGATTGTACGCCTCCACAAACTCTAGCCAAGATGGAGCATATACCCTTTTAGACATCTAATCATCAATAAAATGGCAGAACGCCCAAGATGCAGTCAGGTGACATGGAAGAAGGTGGGTGGAATACATGCTTCACTATAAATTCCCTTTAACCATTGAATAAAATGCAAGGCATGGAATTAAACCCAGTACCACAAGCTATAAATATACATAAAATAAGGTACCACTGTAGCCGAGCGGTTAAATAAAGAGCCGCAAAGCTATTGTGGTACTGGTTTCGATTCCCGAGCTAGGCCTTGGTTTTTACTTAATGGTTAATGTGAGATCTTTATTTAATGAGTAGTTGGAAGTAAAAACCTGCCTGGAAAATGTTATTACTTTACTTACATGTACATATACACAGACATGATTTTCTTCTTTACTTATTTATTTTAAGGCACATCAATATCCAGAGTTTTTGGCAGTACACTCCTTCTTTCCAGACAGTGACCAGTAAGAAAATTCCTAGGAACAGTACATCTCCCCGTTCACGAAAAAACTACCAAGAAAAATGTCTGGACGCCACCAACATCATCAGGGATAACCCAGCATAACAATGTAACCAAAACCGTAAGGTTACTTTACCAGACTGAATTACATGCTGTCGATGTTATATCCACACCTAGTTCCACAAATACACTTCCGTAAAACAATGAAAACGGTAAGATATGGGTGTACCCACTTCGGTGGTACATAAAAAAAAAACATTAATATAATAATTATAATTAATAAAATTTAAAGCCCAAAACTGGGAATCGAACTCAATATCTGAAAACATCTATCCTGATTTCTTAAAGGTATTACTATCACAGAAAGTGATTTACATAAATTTTTGCACTGCACAAATTAACTAAGAAAACAATATTTCTTTTGTAAAAAGGAGGTTACCTTAGATAAAACAGGGCATAAATTCAAACTGGTCACAGGTGACCCCACACATTAGGATTGCCAGTAACAAAGTGAAGTATTCACTCAACCAGACAGCGGAGTGGGGATATCGTATGTTCTTTAATTTGTTTAGTTCAAAGGAAATACAAAGTTTCTCTGTTATTATTAAACTGTTTGATTTTTGGCATCTCTAATATTTATTTACTTATTTTTATCTGTTATGTCTACCTTCGCTTCCGTTCTAGGAAGCTTCAACTCTTTATGTATGAATTCTGTTTGTATAAAAATTATTATTATCACTTTTATTACAACTTCACATTATTTTAAGCAAAAGATGGTATTGGTATTCGTGCAATTCGATTTCTTGCTTCATAATTTGCTACATCTTTCTCATTTATGAATGCCAAGAAATAACTTGTTTCATCAAACTCAAATAACGGAAATAATTTATTTTAAAGTGGTTATGTTAAATAAAATATTTGGGTAAATGTTACCAGGAGGTGTGGCCTAATTCGAAGTGATTCTGATTCGCTGTTACCATATAACCCGCCCGATTTAAATGTAAATATAAAATAAAGAAATATTTTTATATTTACATTTGAATCGGGCGGGTTATATGGTAACACCGAATCAGAATCACTTCGAATTACTAATTCAAGACTGATAATTTTATTTAAAAAAATTTCGTGGGGGGGCTAAGACTTTTCCAGTTCCGAATTGGTATCAGACGAGAAAACAAAAGTGAATAAGAAAGGGCTAATTGGACGCTGATACACTGATATTAAAAAAATACCTCATGAAAATATTAAGTCTTTATTATGGAAAATACACCGACGTAAAAATTTAATCATAAAAAACAAAAAAAGGAACAGAAATAATGAGAGGAAAGTATGATTTACATGTTTGAAATCCCTCCAAAAACAGAATTCCCAGAAAACTCATCCAAACTGAGGCTTAAAATAAAAATTACATTGCAAAAAAAAATCTTGATTAAAAAAATAACCCAAGTAAACAACAAATATACAGGAAATGACAAAATGAAATGGATTTTTTTCCAAAGAATTCTGTTTTTAGGTATAAATAACTGTTTAATATTGTTAACAAATTTAATAAAAAAACACATCCCGTTTGTAACAAACAATCAAAAAAACTTGGATTCATTTTATATTATGGTTGCACAATCCATGGACTTTGGATTCATTTAATACGGGATCAACGCAAGATCATATGTACATTGTTTTACAAAAGAACCAAAGCACAAATAAATGGGGGAACGTAAATACCTATGTGAAGTTATTTAATTTTGATCAACAGGACGTTTTAATAAAAGCTGCTGTATGGGAAGCAGAGTTAAATAGATTCATTAATTAAAAAACTGGGTTTATGACTTAATTTTAGCGAAGTAATTAAATTTTATTGAAACAAATATTGTAATAAAAAAAGTAGATGATTTCAATAGATGCTCATTTTAAGGGAACTACTTCTTCATAAAATCGTTCAAAATCTACACAAATCTATTGTTGAGAAAACATGGTACTTTTCTCTTACCTTACTATAGAAAGAGAAATTAAGATCATTAATTACATAAGAGAAAGGATGGCCAGAGAAAATCTTTATTACAAAACGTTTTAGAGGCGCTCTACGTTTCTGGTACCACAGTTGCCCATCATTTCTTTCAGGAATTCATTAAAAATTATTTGATAAAGAGAAGAAAATTAACTAAAAGAAGACAAAGGAAAGAAAAGCGGAAAATGCAAAAAAAAGTATATTTATATTTAACTAATAAAGAAGCAATAATTGAAAATGATTTTGATAGCTTGGTGGTAAAATACGCTGTATACCTTTATTACGATCAAAACTAGAATCTCACTGGAACTATACTTTAATGTTTGGCTAAGAAAGGATGACTCAGCATCGCTGATACTTGTTAATTTAGTGGAAGTTGGCCATGTGAAAGCAGGAGGCAGCATTCACAACTGATTCTTAGTCTTCGCCGGATAACGTGACACTTATCTATAGCAGTAGAAAGCATATTTTCAAATTTTAGAAAAAAGAAATGGCCGCCAATACCTACTTCAAAATAACCACCGACAAAACCAAGCACACCTGAAGAGCAAAGACAGTTTTAGGGTGTCTACTAGCAGGACAACAATGTAGCGGGGAAGATTTAAATATTTTGGACCAAGAAAGAGGTCAACAAAGATACTCGTATCTGAAGCAAGGAAAACAGATGTCTTGGATGAAATAAAAGATATGCTTCGTAAAATGCATCATTACAGCGTGACCGGTAATAAACCTTACAGGAAATAAAGTTAGAAGGTCTGCCACACTTTGTTTGAGTAACAAAAACCATTAGTTGATTTGGACAGAAAATATTTTTTATAACAACTGATTCACAGCCTGCATAATATCTTCATTACAAAAACGGACCTCTACGAATTAATGCAATCTAATAAAATGTTAGTCCTTTTTACAATTGAAGAGCTTGGTGCAAAAAGGAGTTATCTACATTTGTTTCAGAAAATGTGTTTAGTGGCGCCCCCCTATTGTATGTTCAATTCTTTCAATCTTTTGGTGCATAAACGAGTCTTTATGCAGACTCGTTTATTATTACTTATTCTCTAACCTAGGTTAGATTTGGAGCAAAAACAGAGTTTTCTACTGCAGATAACTTTATTTTGCTCCAACCAGAAAAGATGACGCAATCAATCAAACAAATATTTTTTTATTAGGTCTATTTAATGTTTATTTTAGGTAGATATTATTATTTTTTTTTTTTTTTGGCGCATCAACAGCTGAGGTCATTAGCGCCCGGAGCTTTTTCCAGTGCACTGCCGGCCTCCGGACAGTGTTCTCTCGTTACAGACAACACTGTCCATCACCGGACAGTGAGCTGTAAGAAGCTCCTAGGAAGAGAAAATCTAAGGGTCAGCTGCTGGATTCGAACCCGGGACCTCCGCGTGGGAGTCCAGTATGCTAACCTCATAGCTAATCCCTTCCCTATGGTAGATATTATTATTATTATTATTTTTTTTTTTTTTTGGCGCATCAACAGCTGAGGTCATTAGCGCCCGGAGCTTTTTCCAGTGCACTGCCGGCCTCCGGACAGTGTTCTCTCGTTACAGACAACACTGTCCATCACCGGACAGTGAGCTGTAAGAAGCTCCTAGGAAGAGAAAATCTAAGGGTCAGCTGCTGGATTCGAACCCGGGACCTCCGCGTGGGAGTCCAGTATGCTAACCTCATAGCTAATCCCTTCCCTATGGTAGATATTATTATTTTTTTTTTTTTTTTTTTTTTGGCGCATCAACAGCTGAGGTCATTAGCGCCCGGAGCTTTTTCCAGTGCACTGCCGGCCTCCGGACAGTGTTCTCTCGTTACAGACAACACTGTCCATCACCGGACAGTGAGCTGTAAGAAGCTCCTAGGAAGAGAAAATCTAAGGGTCAGCTGCTGGATTCGAACCCGGGACCTCCGCGTGGGAGTCCAGTATGCTAACCTCATAGCTAATCCCTTCCCTATGGTAGATATTATTATTTTTTTTTTTTGACAGGCATAATAATATATCTAATATTCGCTTCGACAAGACACAAAATGCCACTTAAAAGCTCAAAAACAAGAAAAATGTTGGTGCAAAAAAAAAGTTTTAGCTGCAAAATAACTTTTGCTTATAGCAAGCTTAAAAAATGCGCTAGAAAAATTCAAATTGAGCCCCAAATGACCCTATCACAATATATTAACTAATCCTTACAGCAGACACAACATAATGAATACATCTTAAAGCATATTTAGTTTCTTGTCCCTACTAAAAATTTTAAAAAACTGTAGATAACTCCTTTTTGCACCAAGCTCTTCAATTGAACTTCAGAAATTCCATTATTATGAGGCTAAATATCGACTAGTCTTCTTTGTTCCATTCATTATAATTTGAGATTTCTAATCTACAAATTTCATATAAGTATGCCTCAAAGACCATTTGATTCTACCTCCATCTATCTAATAATAGTCATAACTATGTGCTTATTCAGCACACCTTTAAAACATGGTCTACGATCAAATGCTTCCTTAAAAAAATGATTTTCCATTCAGCTTGCCCAATTTTTTGAGTGTTTCACTTGTAGTACAGTTTTTAAATTTGGTGGGAGCTAGGTTTTCAGTTAACGCCACTTTTATTTTCGTTGTTTCATTGACTATCATGCCCAAAATTTCAGTCTCATACTAAAACAATAATTATTCTCCTTTTCCTAAAAAAAAAACATACGGATCAAGTTGGAAGATTTTTTAAAATTTGCCAGTCCATTTAGTCAATTTTGGCTATAGCTCAATATTATGAACTAATTATAATTATAAAGTTTGAGTAGAACCATGATAATAAATCTACCATGTAAATATAAGAGTTTCCTGCAGTTTATACACAGAGTAAGCCTGGGTTGGTTAAACTAATTTTCAAAATTTAAGATGGGGGATAATATAAAGCCTAGTTTATAACCAACTCGGAGCTATTAGTTAATATTCTGTAATGTTCTGGCTACTCCTGATCAATATAATCTTCAAACACAGAATCCCTCCAATCTTGAGAAATTACTTGTCAGTTAATTAACAACAAAATTACGTCTTTTCTCAAGAATTTATTATATAAATAATATAACTTTAAAAATGTGCTTATTTAAAAAAAAAAAAAATAGTTGATTCTAGAGAGATGATTATTGACACTATTTTATGTGAAAAGAAAAAATATGAGTTATTATAACTGTTAGAATAATGGCTGAAATAGAAGACGGCAAACATAGATCAATAACAGACATCTTTGTACACAGTGACACCTGAGTTAGAAGATACAGTAAGCTATACAGAAGAGTGTGGATAAGACCAATGAAGAAAAAAAATTGTTTGCTTAAAGCAATCTAATATTGTAATTTCCTGTACGAGATTTCTTTTGATATTACTACAGCGAGTCAGAATAAAAATTATATCATTTCATACTGGCAGCAATCAATAGTGTAATGGTTTTTGAGGAGATGTTGGTTGTAGATGTTGATGGATAAATAACACTTTTAGTATCGCTATAAGACTTTATATATTTATATGACTGACTGCCAAGGACTGTATACTTTACACTACTAGAACAGAACAGACTGACTGACGTGGCTAAACGATGTGTACAATTGAAGTGCAAGACTTTGAACCGAATCTTAGAACTGAATCCTCGAACTGAATAAATCTTTTTTGACTTTCCTCTCGTTCTTATATACATTCCCGAGCCTCCCCTCTCTGTGTGCCAAGGAGGCTCTGTGTGCCAAGGGGGCTGTCTCTCTCTCTCTCTGGCTAGAGTGGATGAGTGGTGGGGTTTCACTACCCCTACGCTAGAGTGGATGAGTTGTGGGGGGTTCACTACACAATAGTATTAAAACATAGAGTAGTAAATAGAAGATAAAGAAACTCAATGAAAATTGAAGATCAAACTGAACACCAATTTCTTATCTAAGTGTAAAATTCCCAAGATACAACAGTTTCAACATTCGCCGACGATACTGCTATACCTTCATCCCACTCCGATCCGGTCCAAGCCAGTCAGAATATTCAAACTCACTTAAAGCTTCTCTAAACCTGGTTCCGAAAAAGGGAAAATAAAAATTAATGAACAAAAAACAGTGCACATTACTTTTTACTTTACTAAAATCTGCCTTGTCCACCAGTTCAACTGAAAGGTGTAACGATTCCTCCAGCTGACGTAATACGAAACTTAGGGTCTGTACGTTGACAAGAGACTCACCTGGAACCCACATACTCGACTGAAACGACAAGACGTGAACAGACGCTACTTACCTAGACTACTTGACCGCAGATCCAAACTTGACTTGACAATTTACTAGACACTGTTAAGACCGACATGGACATACGAAGCAGAAGTGTGGGGCTCAACCAAACCCTTTAACTTCAAACGCCTGCAGACACTATAGTCTAAAATCCTATGGAAAATCCTTAATGCTCCATACTACATCTCTAACCTAACCAAAGTCACATGGGGTCATGTCAGACGAATAAGGCGGATGTGTACTTGGCTAGAAAAGTCTTGACAGACAATGCAGTGTGAGCCAGCGCGTTGTCTTGATGGGAGAACTCATGACTTGTTCTTCCACCAATCGGGTCGTTTTTTTCCTTACTCTTTCACGGAGTTGAGCAAGCATCTCACGGTAGTAATGTCTGATTAATTATAATCGATATTTTCATCCGTTTTGGACGTGGAAGGGGATCCGGGTGGTCATCATCTCCGACGTCTTCTCCAGCCATCTTGGAAACGCTTGAACCACTCAAAAACTCGCGCACATGATTAACATTCATCGCCATAAACTTCTTTTAGTAAAAGATAAGTCTCACTAGCGGTTTTACCAAGTATCATGTGAAATTTCACGACAATTCGTCGCTCTACTACATGTATATTATCATGTTTTTCGGCAAAACGAAACTAACAGCTCTTACACAAACGACGATTCCGGTCAGACAGATTTCTCTACAAACACTTGAGACGTTGCAATCGAAAGAGAAGGCTTTACGCTGTACAGCTGTCGGTCGTTAGGATTTGGCGCATGCATAGTTCTTCTGTAGCAGCATCAGTCTCGTTATTTAATAGCCACACCTCGTACCACTAGAACACTATTTGCATAAAATATGGTTCTAAAACACATTCTTATTATAACTATGCATTTCAAGTCCAGTAAAGTTTATAAATATAAGTAAAGTTTAATGGCGTTTAAGCCGTAAATACAGTTATATTTCTAGATTTATTACCTTTACTGCAAACATAAAATGATAACTAATAAAAGAAATAATACCCAGGCCCTCTGTTTATAACCCTTAGTAGATGAAGAGCGTCACTGTACAAAGAACATTTCCATTTATAGCTTGTTTTCCGCCTTGGATTTATTTTATGCAACAACCATTAAAACCAAAAACTTTATACTTTTAGCTTTGTAATTAGATTACGTTTGCACTTATTTAATGTAAAAAAATTCAAGGTAAATACAGGTAAATGTACAGTTCTAAAGTTTTTACTTGTTCACATGTTACATTAACGTCCATTTTATAAATGTCTAGTTCAGTAGGATGTTGGCTAAAATAATTAAACTCTTAACTGTTAGTTACTACAGTTGGGTAATGGATTTATAAATAACCTAGTTAAGTTCCATTACATTCATATTTCTTTTCTCTTTTTCCCCTTTTAATAACTTAGAGTTAGTTGGGAAACATTTTCTATTTTGGTTTTGTAGCGCAAACACACAAGTGAGATCTACGATTTCTCCGCACCATCCTGATGTCGGCTGAAATGCCATACTATTTTAGAAGATGATAGTGATTTGTCATACTATATTGCAGGAAGTACGAGGTGTGTTCAAAAAGTAACGGGAATTTTTAAATTTCGCGGGTTTGGAGAGTCTGATTGAAAATTTTTTTTTTTTATTATGTTGGTACACATGCCCCTGAAGTACGATAAAATTTTCAGTAATATTCATTGTTTACTTCTTAAGTGGCAGCCGTTAAGGTTAGACGTGTTTTTCGAGCTTGGCGATTTTTGTTTGTTAAAAAAAATGGATCAAAGAATTTGTATTAAATTTTGCGTAAAAAATGAAATAAAGTGTAATAAAGTGTGTGAAATGTTAATAAAGGCATATGGTGAGTCTGCTATGAGTAAAACAAGGATTTACGAGTGGTATAAGCGTTTCCAAGATGGCCGCGAAAACGTTGAAGATGACGAACGACCTGGACGTCCAAGCACATCAACAACCGATGAAAACGTGAAAAAAGTGAAAGAAATGGTTATGAACGATCGCCGAATCACAATCAGAGAAGTCGCTGATGATGTTGCCATATCAATTGGCTCATGCCATGAAATTTTTTCGGATGTTTTGGGTATGAAACGTGTGGCAGCAAAATTTGTTACAAAATTGTTGAATTTCGAACAAAAACAGCGGAGAATGGAAGTTGCTCAAGAGTCACTCAATGAAGTCGACAACGATGCGGATCTACTGAAACGTGTTATAACAGGTGGCGAAACATGGGTTTACGGATATGATGTCGAAACTAAGGCTCAATCGTCCCAGTGGAGGCATTCTGGATCGCCAAGACCGAAAAAGGCTCGACAAGTGCGGTCGAATGTGAAGGTTATGCTCACTGTGTTCTTCGATTTTAATGGCATAGTGCATCATGAATTCTTGCCACAAGGTCAAACAATCAATAAGGAGTACTACCTACAAGTTCAACGCCGTTTGCGTGAAGCAATCCGAAAAAAACGCCCGGATTTGTGGCAAAACAATTCATGGATTTTGCACCACGATAATGCACCTGCTCACACTTCATTGCTTGTTCGTGAATTTTTGGCCAAAAACAAAACTTTAACGATGCCCCAGCCTCCATATTCGCCAGACATGGCTCCATGTGACTTTTTTCTGTTTCCAAACATAAAGAGAACATTAAAAGGCCGTCGTTTTACAAGCATAGATGACATTAAAAGCGAATCGCTGAAAGAGCTGAAAGCTATCACAAAGATCGAGTTTCAGAAGTGTTTCGAGGATTGAATAAAGCGCTGGCACAAGTGTATTGTATGCGAAGGGGACTACTTTGAAGGCGACAATATTAATGTAGATGAATAAATAAATATTTTTTTCAAAAAACGAAAATTCCCGTTACTTTTTGAACACACCTCGTATTTGGAGTTATATCTCCCCAAAGAATTTGTAATGCTGCACAAAGTCGTTCTAAGCCCAGCTTTTTTCAAGTACTATCTAACATTTAATTAGGTCATATTTAAAGTGAACATGAACTAGGCTCTTCTAGAGGCTTTAAAACCCATCCTAACAACAAAAACAACACCTTATATCTTTTATCTTATATTTGCTCCACAATTCAAAGAAAGATCTGCAGATGTTTAGCGAACCACCACGCTAACCAAGCGAGCAAAACCAGCATGTTCTAACCCTACAATTAGCCCTAATTCTTTCCTTCCATTGAACATTTAAGAAAATGCATTGGAATGCTCCCGTACAACACAGTTCTTGCGGTTAAAACGAACCTAAAGAAAACAAAAAAATTCAACGCCTAAAAAATTCTTGAAAATTAATGTGCTTAAATAAACATTTTAGTAGAGGATTCGGCTTTTAGTCTACTTGAGAAAGAAGTAGTTAAAAAACACTCAACAGCAAAAAAAACCGGACACTCAGATTTGGTCTCATAATTTTGTTAAATACGCTAATCTTTTTAATTTATGGTAAGAATTGGTTTATTTATAAGTTATTTACACAAAATCTGCCACAAATGACTAATTTTTATTAATTATTAACACAAAATTATAAAATAAAGAAAAAATGAGAAATTAACACATTTTTTTTAAAACTTTATTCTTCATTTTTATCAGGTTTTCTGACAAGGAATGTTCTTCTAATAGCGGGTATTTCTCCCTCGTCTACGGCGAAGGGCCCTAATCCTGTCAGGCATAGAAATTAAATTTTGGACGTACTCCACCGGCAGAGCATCCCATTCTTCTCGAAGAGCAATTTGGAGCTGATTTAAGTCACTAGGAGAAGGATGACGATGTCTAACACGCCTTCCTAAATTATCCCATAAATGTTCTATGGGATTCATATCGGGAGTTCGTGCAGGCCAGTCCAGAACTGTGATTCCCACTTGCTCCAAGTATTCGGTTACAATTCTGGCGGTATGTGGGCGAGCATTATCCTGCATCAAAATGAATTGGTCACCAATAAATGGAGCCAACGGGATCACAGCCTCTAGGAGCATTTCCTCAAGGTACCTCCGAGCAGTCAGAGCCCCCATTAACAATGAAAATCAGTTCAGTACGGGCGTGGATATTGATTCCACCCCAAACCATAACTGATCTTCTTTCGAAAGGTCGTGACTCGCGAAGAGTACATTGAGCAAATCGCTCCCTTGATCGTCTCCACACTATGTCTCGATCGTCTGAGTGGTATAGATCAATGCGAGACTCATCTGTGAATAAAACTGTACCCCATTGCTCTACAGTTTAATGAAAATGCTGGTCAGCAAATAATCTCCTTTCTCTACCATGCCTTTTCAGGAGTTGGGGCCCTGTCGCGGGGCGCCTTGCTTCAAGTCCACGCTCCCTCAGTCTCCGCCGTACTGTGTCCAAGCTAACACGCGTATTTCGCGCCACTAACAGCCTGTCCCGAACCTCAGGAGCAGTTAAATGGCGGTCTCTCAATACTGAGAGCGTGATAAATCGATCGTCAACTTCAGTTGTGGCCCTTGGTCGGCCACTGCCAGCCCTCCGTTCATAACTGCCAGTCTCCCGGAAACGCCGGAGTGCATCATTAATGGCGGACTTCGCTACTCCAAGTGTTTCTGCGATAGATCGGACGCTCCGGCCTTCTCTTGCCAAGGCATCAGCTCAGGCTACGTCTACATTCGAAAGAACCATTATTCTGGACCAAAATAAAAAAAAATCACGTCTATTAATGACAGAAAGGCGCGGTTAATAAATTAAAGAACTTTAAAGGTGCGAAAACCTGCTTACAGTTTAGAAGAGTTCCGTCAGGTAAAGCAGCCCCAAGACAAATAAGCCACATCTGAGTCTTATCTCGTGCCCTACTGATCCTGAAGGGATTAGTTCACTGGACTTAGACCCTTCCTTCTCTGTAATAACCAGATTACCCACAAAAACAAACACATTACTGATAATCAGCTTTTAATATAAAAAATATTAAGTGTCCGGTTTTTTTTGCTGTTGAGTGTATATCTTCATATGTTCAGAAGTACTTTTATAATTGAGCACCAGTCACAGTTTAATTCAATTGCACCATGAATTAAAGTAATATTACTCTACAAAGAAAAGTGCATTAGTTTTCTCGACGATAGATTTTTAATTTAGAATATTGCGAAGAAAATGATGGAAGCCTCTAAAGAATTATTAAAGGGTAAACGACCTTCAGACAGAATTATGTCTCCCTTATCTGGTTATATATTAGATCAGGGGTCTTCAACCTTTTACACCTTTAGGGGACCCTTCGAGTTCATGGTTTTTCTTGAAGGAATCTCATGTTTTTTTTTTTGTTTTCTTTTTTTGGCATTGGCTTCCGCCATACAGCCAGCATCGTCTAGGTGCTTATCACTAGAATATCACTCACTCTCCATTCTTACTTATAAATACATTCGCTTCACACATTCATCCCTCTACTATATACCGCTATTTACATAAACTACTGCTAATGGATGGAGCAGCACTCTGTGCTCCTGCCATCCTTCTCGCTTAACCAAAATTAAAATCACGTAATCCTTCTCTAAGCATTTTGTTCCATTCATTCTGATTCGGCTATAGCTTCTAAATACATTCATATTTCATTGCTAGCTCTGCTATCGACTTAAGCACATAAATGTTGGTGGAGAATATAATGTCTTCGTAGCGAAATGGTGCATCTAAATACCTGTATATATCGTCAAACATTCGTTTCCTTTCTACCACATAACGTGGACATATCATTATTACATGTTTGAAATCTTCCTCCTCATTGCAATCTACGCAAAGAGGAGAGGATCTTCTGTTGATCCTGTGTAGATACGATCCGCACACCGCGTGGTTCGCTCTCAGCCTGCTTATTGTCGTAACAACCCATTTATTAGTGACAGTTCCCTTAAACCATGGTTGTCTAGGTAACTGATCTGCCATAGTTTTATAGAATCTACCTTTATCACCATTATTGTAATCTGTCTGCCATTTTTGTAGTGCTGCTTTTGCAATTATACCCTTGATATCGGTGTGTGGTAATTTATAATTAGCCATTTCCCCACTATTGGTGGCTTCCTTTGCAAGTGTATCAACAATTTCATTCTCTTTTATACTACAATGACCTCTTACCCACAAAAAATTAATGCAGACTCCCTTCTCTTTAAAGATGGCAATAGTTTCTACAATCTCTGCGATAATGTGATTCATTCCTGCAGACTGGTTGTGTATATGTGATAATTTACACAACGCACTCTGGCTGTCACTAATAATGGTATATTTTTTCTTCGACAACGAATAAGTATATTTTAAAGCCGTTAAAATAGCAATTAGCTCCGCTGTATAGATGGACGCCTCATCTTCTAATTTAATTAATCTCATGTTTAAGTAGCGGATAAAATAGTTTATCAAAGCTTTTTTTTCTACACAAAAATCGCAAAATTATTCTTATATCTTTACTTAATCTTAAATACAAAACATCTGTGTAGGTCAGTGTGCCAGCGGAAGATATTTTTTTTAACGATGCAACACTATGAGTGCATATTTCAGGTAGCCAAGTGTTGATTATTTCTGTACATGGTACAGGATTGATTGCATCGATTGTACGCACGTTCAGTTGAGGGTGGATTTAACATTAAATAAAAGTGTTGACAAGATAAAATGAGTATGATATTAAGTGAAAATAATTGTTATTATTTCATATTCTGGGCGATACATCAATGTTAATTACAAATAATTATTATTAGGCGCCACGGTAGCCGAGTGGTTAGAGGCGTGACTTGTAAAGCCAATATGTATTGTGGTACTGGGTTCGATTCCCTGTCTTAGGCCTTGGATTTTATTTAATGGTTAATAAAAGAAATTTACAGTAAAGTATGTTTGCTAGTCGCCTCCGTCCGCGACACCTAATTGGTAGTTGGATGTTAAGATCCGCCTGAAAAAATAGGCGATTACTTTACTTTTACTTTTTCAAAACATTTTAATAAGACAATAGTATAGATGATTTCCATTTTATGCGCCTTTTTAGCTGAGCAAGTAGTGATCACTTGCGGAACCCCTGAGAAGGTTTCGCAAAACCCAGGTTTAAGTCACCTGTATTAGACAAAGGATATTCAGTCATTAAAAAACGTTTCTTGTGTAATACTTTGATAACAATAATCATTTCACTGCAGTTTCTCATCTTGCAAGAAAAGAGAGTTACTTTCTATAATTTATTGCAAATTTTATTACATATTAAGATACTTCCAATATCTGAGGTCATTGAATCTTGAAGTCATCTTAATCAATGCCGGGGCTTTCGGCTGTGTTCCTCCAGAGATTTGAAGACAACAGAACTTATTAAAATAGATAGTAGTAGAACTGTATTGAATCGAAGGGAACAATAAATCATTATATGAAAGGTAAAAATATAATAATCTACTTTGAATATTCCACGACATTCTTGTAATAACTCTTCAAGTTTTTTCTTATCTATCAATTTTCATCTAACTTCTTGTAATTTAAAAACATGTTCCCATTGAACATTTTTTTAAGCCGCACATTACAATATAATGATTCTAGAAGGAATTCTATCCTAAATCCCTCTACAGGAACGACAGCGAAAATTATTCAAATTAAAGCTATAGTCTCAAGTAAAATGTAAATAGGATGAAAGGTGAAATCAAGGAAGTCATTTTTTGCAGAGAGAACAAAAAATTCAATCAATAAAGTGTTTTAGGATTTTTGGATTTGCAACAAATTTCGAATCTTATTTACATAATCATTTCCTATTAATATTTTATGAGTAATGGAGCCGTATCGTTACACTGAGGCATGCAAATTTAAACAAGTTTTGTTTAAAAGATTTCATCAGTTTTGTAAATAAAATAACTTATACGAGAAAAACAAATAACTTTGTAATTTATAATCGGTGAATAATAATTATATCTAAACTGTCATTCCCAAATGATATCTAGCCTAGGTAACCACCGCAAGATTACAAATTGTCTAGTAGCAGTGTTACGTCATAAATTAGCCAGAAGTTAATTAGACTGATAAGGTGTAACTTAAATGGGTGTACAACAACAACGAAAGGGAGGTTAGTGTAGTACGTCTCTCTTAAAATTAATCTGTGCAACCTCGTTTCGCATAATAACTAGACTCTTGTTTGACGTATTTGCCCAGTTAAATAGAGTGTTGAAGGGTCCTTGTCTAAGGAAACTAAGCCATTCTCAGCTTCCGCCTTAAGTTTCACTAGGGATCTATCGGTTATAGCAGAGTTACGCTACGGATGTGCCATTTCTGGTTTAAAAAAAGTTATACCGTGATTTTCTATTTTTATTGAAATAATTTACTGAAACAGACAAAAAATATATTCTGTTTTAAGATAGGAATATAGCATGCTATCGGCAGTAGTTTCATGACTTACATCTTCTTACGTTGACTACCTGACTTTTACGGGCATCGATGGAAAAAGGGTATACCCTCTCTAATTGCAGTGAGAGAAGAGAGCAGCCAGAGGAACGATTACCAACCGGGTATTAACCTCTCACAGCCTTTTCTTGGAGAGGATTTGAATAGTATAGAATAAATCTTTATTACGATATAAATATGCACAAAAAAGAAATAAATATACGAAGTATCAATGTACAAAACATTGTTACCTTCATAATAAGTGAGGATAACAAGGAAGGTTAAGGTGTAGGATACAGAATGCAGGGAAAAAGGAAGGAAAAACCTGCAGCTAGTGTAGAAAGGGAGAGAAGGATGTGTTTAATTCTTAAGGTGTTTCTAGGGTATAGAAGAATCTGTAGGAGGCTATGTCGTGGCAGATGGATTAGGATGACAGTCTAGGATGGACGATTTTGGATATAGGAGTATACCGCGGGATAATAGATGCAGTCTCGTGGAGTGAGTCAATTTTAGTACGTGGAGTCTCAGAGAAATTTGTTTTGTGTTGTCCTGGAGTTTCTTGATGTTGCTACTATAAAGTCAGGCTCCAGGCGGAGCAGACGTACAGCAACATCGGCCTAAAGACCACATTGTAAAGGAAGAGTTCGTTGATCACAGTCATTTTGGAATTACGTGAAATAATAGTCTTAACAGTCCAGTTTGCCTGAGTTTACTTTGTCCTGTACGTGCGTAGTGACTATCAGTTTGTTAGTCCAAAGTTAGGTCTAGGTACTTAACGTGGGTAGATCTCACGGGATAAGAGAAAAATTGTGTCTAATTTGTCGATTAAAAGAGTGTCTACGTTTGATGAAAAGTATGGCGTTAGTCTTATCGTGGTTTATTTTAATTCTCCACAGTGCAGTCATTTGGTTGGAGTGTATTTGATTTAGCGATCTATCCAGTTTCTTTTATTTCAGAAGTGTCTTCTTCAGCAAGACACTGACGCAAAAGTGATCTTCCTAGCTAGAGTACTCGAAGCTATAATATGAGTGTTCTAATGACTGTAAGCCTCCTCAGAACTCAATAATTTGATCCGTTGTAGGATGCAATTTTAGAATATCTCTGACCGGTTTCGTCCTTTCATCATATCTTCACAGCTTATTCAGTTTGTTGTAGAGACTTCCGTCTTCACTATCGATTCCTCTTTACAACTGCGCTTACTTATTCAGCTTTGTAGTTACAAAGTGTCAGAGAGGACACTTTTCATTTTGTTGCTGAATCAGTAATGTGAGACGGAAACATAAGCGAAGTTAAAGGCTCTACACCAAACATTATAATCCTCCGATGATAGATTAAAAACCAAAAACATATTCTCATTAGATCAATTTTCGTCGAAGTACCTATATTTTTAAATTTTCCAGTTCTGTATTAAATTGAAAACGTAAGCATTGAGTATTTTTCTTCGTTAATCACCAACTTCCATTGGCTTTCGTCTACGATTTTCTTAAAATATTTCATCATTTCCAAAAACTGCCAAAGAAAAATGAGCTGTATGTAACTGGTAAGCAGTTAAACTAATTTTTCAATCATGGCTGAACTGTGTTTTTTAAAACCATTTCCATTACCAAAAGAAAAATTAAAAAGTTTTCAGAAAAATAAAACTATTAATCAAAGAACTTAATAAGCAACATGTCAAAAGGCAACATCTTTTGTTAAAAGTTATGGTGGCTTTAATTAGTTGTTCTAAGTTACAGAACTTGACGTAATATTAATATCAGAACTTAGTTTGTAAAGAATATTAATTACGTAGTATTCGCTTACGTAATTAACAATTAAAAATAAAGGAAAGAAAACAATAATCTCAAGCAAACCGTTGTTCAAACTTTGAATACAATTCATCTAATTATTTGTCTTCCAATACTATAAATGTTGTCCAGTGATTGGAAATTCTAATTAATGGTCCCGCGCTCGCTTTATTTAGCGTAGAGTGGTTTAATTAACAGAACTATTACAACTATGTTATTGGTTAAATCAAAAGCCCTTCTAAGTCTAAATTCAAGCCTAACAAGATCTGAGAGTAGCTTATCAAATTGACTGTACTAAAAATTGATTATAGCTTTAGGTGAGATGGTAGTAAACACGCTGCATTCATTTAAAACCAACTGTTCGAATCACGCTCGGCTAGCATTTTAATTAAATTTTACGCACTTCGAACAGATGTTTGAGTAGAGTTAGCCAGCTTGTTATTTACCTATATCTCATTTACACGAGCTCACCTGAACCAACTCTCTGCTAAATTGGAAGTAATTTGGTTATTGTCAATCGTTATTTATCTATTTTTTTTCTTAAACAATGATTTGTAACTCAAAAATTTGGGGAGAAATTAATAAATTACAAAAATTAGAAACCAACATGAGTTATCGTTGAATAATTGTATTGAATAAATATTTATTACAATAAATATATACATAAAATAAATACAGAAGTGTAAATGTATTATTCGTACATTTTAACCTTCTTATCTAGTGAAGAAAGAGAAAAGTTAGGTGAGGAGGATTGGAATGCAGGGAAAAAAGGAGAGGAAAAACCTGCAGCTAGTGTAGAGAGTTAGAGTAGGATATGCTTTAGTCTTCTGTGTCTGTATGTTGTAGAAGGATCTGTAGGAGGCTATGTCGCGGCAGAGTGGATTGGGATGGTTGACTATGATGGAAAGGAGTTTGAGCAGACGATTTTGGATATAAGGAGTGTACCAGGGGATAATGGATGCAGTCTCGTGGAGTAAGTCAATTCTGGTGCGTCGTGGAGAGTCTGTCGCAAGTCTCAGAGAAATTTGTTCTGTGTTGTCCTGGAGTTTGTTGATGTGGCTACTACAAGTCCAGGCTCCAGGCGGAGCAGACGTAGAGCAACATCGGCCTAAAGTAAGTAAAGTAAAGTAATCGCCTATTTTTTCAGGCGGGGCTTAACGTCCAACTGGACGGAGGCGACTAGCAAACATACTTTACTGTAGAATTTCTTTAATTAACCATTAAATAAAATCCAAGACCTAAAGACCGGGAATCGAACCCAGTACCACAGTACATATTATCTTCGCAGGTCTCGCCTCTAACTGCTCGGCTACCGTGGCGCCTCACATCGGAGTCACGTGAGAGAAGAGGAAATAATAGTCGTATAGCCAGTTTGCCTGCATTTACTTTGTCCTGTACGTGCGTAGTGAAAGACAGTTTGTAGTCCAAAGTTAGGCCTAAGTACTTAACGTGGGTAGACCACAGGATGAGAGTATTATTATGCCTGATTTGTCGGTTAAAAGAGGGTCTCCGTTTGGTGAAGAGTATAGAGTTAGTCTTGTCGTGGTTAATTTTAATTCTCCACTTAGTGCAGAATTTTGTTAGTCTGTCTATTGCAAGAGTAAGTCTGTTGGTGATGGTGCCCATTCTCCAAGATGATGTGTAAAAGGCCACCATCATCAGCTTACAAGGCGAGGTTGACATGAGATGGTTTGGAGAGAGAATTTATACAAGAGTTATCAAGTTTTCTAAAATTTCTTATTTAAATAGTGGCTTAGTAATCGGCTTCTTGGACAGCCAAATGGCCTATTATGTTCTTTAAAGTAGCTAGCTATACCACATACGAAATCCTGACGAGAATGGTAGAATAAGGTCTTTATCACCTGGGTGCACGGTCACAGGAGACGATTGAGGAGGCAGATCGCTTGGCCGAGAAAGGATCTGCAGAATCATAATCATTTTTTTGTGGCATTTAAAAATTCCTGTGCTACTCATTAAAGAATGGGTATCCTAAGTCTCAGCAGTACATAGTAGAGGTTGCCAGAAAAGTTCTTCGATTATCAGCTGCTCGCTTAAACTTCTTACAGTAATGTTCTAGAAAGACTAGATCCGCGTGGAACATTGCCTGAGAAGGAAGAAGAGGAAACGGGTGCAGCATGAAGGGCAGGTACAACTCATGATTCTTTGGAAGAAGAAAAATTGAACATCCTAGTTCAGAAGTCCTTCACCATTCTTCCAAGTCCTTGATTCTCTCCGAATGTAAAGGAAATCTGGACCACGTAACAAAAGTTTGGATTGCTCCATTTGAAACTTAAAAGTTTGTTGAAAAAAAGTTATTATAACTTAATATGTAGACTTTCAAAATAAGTGTATTCACAGTAAAGTACGAGTAACTCACGACACTTAATTGGTAGTTGGACATTAAGCCCCGCCCGAAAAAACAGGCGATTACTTTTAGTAATGTAACCTTCAAAAAATATGGTAGACGAATCAATAATTATAAACATGCTTTAGCACGCAATTATATAGCGCAACTGGAAAATCTGTAGGTAGATTAGCTTTTTTCATAAAAGCTTTTTAAGCTCTTTTATAAGATGCGCATATTAAGGAAAAAGAAGAAGCAATACTTGAGCCCTAATTACAAAATATTTAATAGGCATTGATTAGTACCATGTTTTCATTTAAATCTACAAACATTCGCCATTTGCAAGGACAAATACGTAGCATAATCTTCATAACAAGTTGTCAGGATTTATCTTTTCATACGTGATGTACGTAACGAGTTAAAGCTCATGGTTTTTTTGCTCAACTAGCAGATGAGAAATGTTCACAGAGCAAGTTGGTACGTGAGTTAGACCAAGTGACGCACGATAAACATCTACAATCCTAGCGGAAATATGTTTTGAATATACGGCTTATGAACGTGATTAAGTTGAGGAAAATTACGGAAATTATGAAAATAGATTAATATTATTAATATAGGATAAGGCAGAGCAATAGAATTAACTAGAACTGTTTAAAATATATATGACGCTTTTCTGAAAATGGCGTTTACTCTACTGTATCTGCCTGAGTGATCAGTGGAGTCTGGATGAATCTATTAGTTTGCAGCAGCTGAACTTAGTAAATCTTTTATTTCTTTAAAATTAGTAGTAAAGTGCTTTTCAAAACTGCCTTCTTAAAAAAGAAGGGAGATGGCACCGCTTCAGTTAAATTACCAAATGAGAAAGTATTCCTGCTAGTAGTTGGTAGTAAAGAGTAGAATGTGGGAGGTTTGGCCGTGAAGGATCTGTAGGGTATTCAGCTGAAGAGGAATTCAAAGTGACGTCACTAGGAGAATTCAGACTAACTCATCTACAAACTTGTTACGTCACCGCCACTGTTAATGAGATAGGTTTTTTTTCCTTTTTGTTTTTTCTATTTTTACATTTTCATTGCATCCATTTTCCAAGTAGTTAATTTGTTGAACTAATTAACCTTGTGTTGGTGAACAAAAGAAAAAGATTAACCTTTGTCTACCATTAAATTAAATGCTACTTCGAGTTCATTAAAATTTTGCTTAATTAACTATAATCAATATTTAAACTTATTAAGTTAGTTATATTTATAGATAAACTAATTCAACATGACGCACAAGATGTTGATGATGTATTATTAAAGACATAGTTATGTGAAATCTACCCCTTGACCTTTGAAATACATCCTTTGTCAGCCTGTGTTCCATTTATTTCACTTTGCTAAATATGTAGACAAGCAACTGCATGCTATCTGTCGACGCAGATAGCAATCTTTCGACGATAAATGGTACTCTGTCCATGGAAAAACAAGGAAATTTCCAACTCGATTTGGCAGGAAAAATATAATTAAATTAAGTGGAAGGATGTTTAGCAATGGGAATAATAATATTTTTTTTTTTTTTTTTAATGGAGGGGGAAAATGCATAATGCATCGTCATGGGAGAAATGCCCACGGTATGTGGGACCCTCACCCACTAAAAAACCCACCTCCCCTAGAGGCATTGAAACCCACCTTGGAACCACTTGCGCATTACTTCAAGGTGGTGCCTCACAATAGCTCATACGAGCTCCCACCGGATTTAATTAGTCTTTATTACGCCAGGAGCAGACGGAAGTCCAGCTCCTGCTTCTTTCTTATCAAGACTGCCTTCACAAAGGTCGCCACCCGGTCCCAGCAGTCTGTGTGAGAAAGCATAATCCCCTCTACGTTCTCGGGAGTAATTCTTCCGATCTCCTCCTGTTCCAATCTCTCCCTCTCCGACACCCATCTATCACACAGAAAGAATGTGTGATGGGCGTCATCGAGGTCAGAGTCTCCGAAGACACATGACGGATCTCCAACTTTCACCATCCTATACAGGTACGAGGTGAAACACCCGTGCCCTGTAAGAAACTGGGTGAGGTAGTAGTCGACCTCGCCATGCTCTCTTCCGGCCCACACAGAAGGATCGCCAATGAGCCGTGCAGTCCATCTGCCTCGGCTGTCCGTCCGCCACCTCTCATGCCAGGACCGAATTGAGTGATCCCTGGCCACCACATTCGCCTCCAATCTTCCGAGGACTTCCTTTAAATCGTAAGCCATCTTACGTTCCTGGGCCAACAAATCGATGGGGATCACTCCAGCCACCACCAGTGCCGCAGGCTCCGAGACCGTTCTGTAGGATGAGGCGATCCTGAACGCTCCTCTCCTTTGTACCGAAGCCATCTGCTTTCGGTACTTTTCCTTCTTAAGAGCGTCAGCCCAAACTTCACTCCCATAAAGAAGTATGACGTTCGTTACCGACATCAGAAGTCGCCGTTTACTTGACGTCGGTCCCCTAACGTTTGACATAAGCCCACTCAGAGCTGATGTCACCCTCGCGGCTTTCTCCGAAAGTAATAATAATAATAATAATAATATTTTTTTTTTTCTTTTTTTCTTTTTTTTTTAGATGGGGTGAAATGCAGGTTACGCACACTTTGCCGGACTCCCTCGCGGCCTACACCCCCCTACTTCCGGACCTAGCCTGGATTCACTGTGATGTCAGCATTACATCAGGCTAGGCCTCAGTCCTACCCCTAATCAGGGGACCCTGCTCGAATGGTGTTCCATGTCCCTTTTTTTAGAGACGAGTACTTCTCTTGCAAAACCAGCCACTAGTGACCAATTAGTTCTGCAAGAGAGCATCGCCTCTAACAACACCTCAGGAGTCAACCGCCCGACCATCGACTCCAAATCTCTTCGTAGGCGACCCCACCTTTCACACACAAAAAAGGTATGGTAAGCGTCGTCTTTTACTGCTGGACAATATATGCAGTCTTCTTGAGCCTCCTTACCCATCCTCTTGAGGTATGCTCTGAATAGGCCATGCCCACTCAAGAGTTGGGTAAGGTAGAAGTCCACTTCTCCGAATGACCGCCTTATCCAGATGCTTACATCTTTGATGAGCCTGGCGGTCTATCGGCCACGCGGTTCCTCGTCCCAGGCAGCCTGCCATTCCAGCACGGTACGGGAACGCTCCTCCCTGGACACGGCTTCTTTATTCATTTCCTGCCTCCTCTCATAAAGCCTCTTACACTCTCCTGCTAAGAAGGCAATAGGGATAATCCCAGCAATCACCATTATTGCAGGCTCGGATACAGTGCGGTATGCCGAGGCAATCCGCAGTGCACCGAGCCTCTGGACCCTGGCTAGTCTTTTCTTATACGCCATTTTATTTAGAGCATCCGCCCACACCTCCGCCCCATAAAGGAGTGTAGAGTGGATGACGCTCATCAGGACTCGTCGGGTGCTGGCTCGCAGGCCTCCTACATTGGCCATCAGTCTCCCCAGCAGCGCGACATTCTTCGCAGCCAATAATAATAATAATAATAATAATAGTAATAATTTATTGGTACTGTACGTTTCAGGTACTATTGACGACCACCATCAGGAGCTTCTAGAAATTTATAACAAAATTTATTTAAGTACTGGAGTTGTCTGATAAAATAAACAAGAAATCGTAAGAGATAAAACAGAAAATTAAGTAAAAGAATCTTTCATTCTGCATAATTCAAAATATTTAACTTATAAAAACTAATAATAGAAAAAGATTCAACACGTCAAAGAGGAAAGGCATACTTTTCTTTCCGCCGGAATTAAACATCAAAATTATAACAACATCCATCTCACCTTAGGAGTAAAAAAGCTTTGTATCCGTTTAAACGAACAACACTAGAATGATGTTTAAATTTTAGAAATCGTGAACTGGTAAGAAATAATGGGAGAAGTGAATTGATAGCGGTAAAATTTCAAAACTGAAATTAAATTTTTAACTTCTATTCTTATTTAGAGTAATGGTGTAATTCGATTCGATGTTTTGTCTTCTTTGGAACTGGCAGTGTAAGGATGGTGGCAAAATCTTAAGTCTATCTAAAATGAGATCTAATGATAGATAAAATGGCATTAAAATCTACAGAAATCTACAAAAAAAAAAAAAAAAAAAAGGCTAATAAATATTGTATCAGAATACGATGACGACCTTATCTTTTTTAAAATTAATGACGGGAGAAAGATGTGAACCGATTCTGCAAGAAAATTTATCTAATTGTTGAGATAAGTAATTAGAACGGAAGGGTTCTAAGAATGTTCAAAATAGTTCCTAAAGAATTGAAACACAGCCAATGATTGTATCTTAAATTATAGTTATTATATTGCATTTACTATAAACAATAATCTAAATTGATACAAAAAAATGTCTCAAAAGAAAAGTTAAGCAATATTTCCGCTACTTGAAAGACTGTGAGTGCAAATGACACTCGGCTAAATAAAGAACTCAGCGATTATCACGTAGATAAGCGCGTGTTGTGATAAATCTGTTCCGTTTCTTTGGATGACAAAGTTTTCAATTCGTAAGAGTGTTAGAGATTCTCAGTTATTGGTTGGAACAGTATTTATTGCTTCCAGTGATATCTTAAAAAGAAGGAAATCACAGCCGTGACGTTAACCACACAATGTTTCCCTTTCAGACACGACTTTATTTATATAGATTCTAAAACGAAGAAAATATTGATCCCAAAATATCTACTAATACAATCTATTTATTCACACTTTTGTGGATTATTTTAGAAAAACAAAATTAGGCTTAGAAAATGGAATCTGTTGAAACGGAAACATCTCTAGCGCTAGATAACCTTCCTCAGTCTGTCTCGGCTAGATACATCTCACGACTTCTAAATCCAATTATTGGTTATTATTAGATAAACTTTTTTTGACGTGAATACGTCTTTAAATTTGAATCATATGGTGGCAATCCAAAAAACCTAATGATAACAAAATCGAGGGATACAGTTTGGCATTTAAATTTCGAATCTATCGTCTACATTCAAAATTGAATTAGACCACTGGATAGCTAAAGAATCAAAGAATTCATTACGATAAGCGAGGACTGTGACGCATCGCGCGCGGTAGAGGGGGAAGCGCCGCCATTTTGAGATCATTTTGCCGCGTATCGAGATTTGCAATGAGTATAACTTTTGACTCAGAGAAGCTACGATGTTCGTTTAAGTTTTAATCGTCAGCTGTCGTCACAATCTATCGACAGTGAATATTATTAGGTGTTAGAATAAAAAAATATTATCAAAAATATATAAAGTTGGCCTATACGCGTCGAAAAGTCAAAACCAAATACAGAGATCGTGTACGGTTGGAAAGGGCTTCTCAAGAACAATCGAATGGTAATAATAAAACACCATATGACCGAGTCAAGATGTGCCGGGAACGTAAAAGAATGAATGCGGCCGAGCGGTCCAACGACGGTGTCAGTACATCTGCAGCTGAGGCGGTTGAAATTATGCAAGTGGATGATGAAATCGCTTCTACATCGACAACGGATTGTATAGGCATAGATTGTGTTCGATAGTCGATTTGTTTCCTTGATTTCATCCTAAATACATAAATAAAAATATTTTATATAACCCGTTACATAAACGTATTCACGTACAACACACGGCCGTGTCCATGACACAGCCGCAGTTTTTAGCTTCTTTTTTTACATTGAATTTTATAGAATGTAGAATAAGTCGTCCTTTAAAATTTGTACATCTACAGAGAGAATACTTAATACTTTATTTTTAATCAATTTTTTAAATTATACAATAACAATTACCTAAATTTTATTCAATCGGATTTAAAAAGTAAACGCTGCTTTTTTTGCTGACTAATTAGTAAAAAACCACTTTTTGGTTTCAGGAGTACTCGAAATGGGTGATTAACCGAGAATTCCAGAAAGGAATTCTGCGCGATTGCAACTTGAAGAATTGTTACAAGAGTAGAGCTAACTAGTAGCAAAAGGAAGTTATAAATAATTCATACGAGCAGCCAGCTTCCTACTGGTTACCAGGTTACTTACTGCCAACTCTAGAAAGAAAGGCTACAACTTTCTAGCCAACTAGCCCAAGTCCCTTTCTACTGCATCATGGTAGCACAAAGTTATACAAGGTATAAAATATTCTTTTGACAGTCTCCCAGTTGGATGGAATATTGGTACAAGATTCGTCTATAGTCTGGAAATGACTCTTGTAACTAAGGTTCAAACTAGAACAGAGAGGAGAATAAAACATTTGCAGGATTATAATTCCTCTTTGTTTATACTGAACTCCGCCTTCGATATCACAAAAAAAATAAATTCAAAATCAGAATATATAGAATAGCATTTCTTTTTTCAATTGTACTTCTAACTGTACTCTAAGCTGCCAGATAATGTAGATTCATGTTGGTAAATCTCAGACCGAAATCCAACTATAAAAATATAACTTTTGACTCGGAAAAGCTACGATGTTCGTTTAAGTTTTAATCGTCAGCTGTCGTTACAATCTATCGACAGTGAATATTATTAGGTGTTAGAATAAAAAAATATTATCAAAAATATATAAAGTCGGCCTATAAGCGTCGAAAAGCCAAAACCAAATACAGAGATCGTATACGGTTGGAAAGGGCTTCTCTGTAATCGAGTTTAGATATTCTTAAACTACGAGGTGTGGCAAATAAATAACCAGACTATTGCTGTAAAACATTTTATTTTAAATTTATACATATTTAGTTATTATCACCTTCAATATACACCCCTCCCCTAACCCTACAACACTCCATGCGAATTTACCATTGTTCGAAAACAGTGCTGGAAGTCTTTTTCTGTGAGCTCCTGCATGACGCGTGCCGCTTTTTCTTTCACAGTTTCAACGGACTGAAATCGGTGTTCCTTTCAGATTTGACTTTCGGAAACAGATCTAAAGTCACGTGGGGCCAGGTCAGGCGAATTAAGGCGGATGGCCTAAAACTGGGATGTTGTACTTGGCTAAAAACGTCTTGACAGACAATGCAGTGTGAGCCGGCGCGTTGTTCTTGATGGAGAACCCCGTGACTTGTCCTTCCACAAATCGGGTCGTTTTTTTCCTTACACTTTCACGGAGTTGAGCAAGCACCTCACGGTAGTAATGTTGATTAATTATAATCGATATTTTCATCCGTTTTGGACGTGGAAGGGCGACCTGGGCGGACAACATCTCCGACGTCTTCTCGGCCATCTTGGAAACGCTTGAACCACTCAAAAACTTGTGCACGTGAATAACGTTCATTACTATAAACTTCTTTTAATAAAAGATAAGTTTCAGTAGCGGTTTTACCCAGTTTCGTGTGAAATTTCACGACAATTCGTTGCTCTACTACATGTGTAGTATCGTGTTTTCGGCAAAACGAAACTAACACCTCTTACACAAACGAAGGTTCCGGTCAGACAGATTTCTCTACAAACACGTGAGACGCTGCAATCGAAAGAGAAGGCTTTACGCTGCACAGCTGTCGCGGTCGTTAGGATTTGGCGCATGCATAGTTCTTCTGTAGCAGCATCAGTCTGGTTATTTAATAGCCACAACTCGTACATACTAAAATTCACCCTTTTAAAGACTTTTTGCTCCATCAGCACGATATTATAAGAGTAATGAAACGTAGTTCCGTTGGAATTCTAAACAAGATCTTTACCATCAACTTGGTGCATAACAGCCGCTCATTTATTTACTTTTTATTCCTCTAGTTCAGGCTGGTAACAGATGGATAAACACTTTAAAAGATTAAAAAAAAAGGTCTCCTGTAATGTGAAGTTAACAAGAGTTGAACATGTGTTCACAGAGCTTTATGTCACAGTGCCCCAGGGTGGCTAATCGCTTGGAATCGCTTTCAAGGCTGTATTGGGACAGGAAAGAAAAAAGAGAAAACTTATTTTTACGTGTTTTCCATACCCCTTAACTCTTATCACTTCGGAACAGCCTTACCGGGAAAATCTAAAATAGGTAATCAATTCCATTTTACTTTTTTGGGCTAAATAAATATAGTTTTGATTTTCTTTTGTCTTATAGAAAGAAAATTTTTGTTCAAGTTAATATCTTGGAAGAGAAATCTAATTTTCTGGTGACAAGTTTTTGATCTTCAGTTAGTTAGTTCAAACACAAATTATTTTCATAAAACTACTTTTATGGACCTGAAAGATATATAATACTATTGAGGCGCCACGGTAGCCGAGCGGTTAGAGGCGTGACCTGTAAAGCTAATATGTATTGTGGTACTGGGTTCGATTCCCGGTCTTAGGCCTTGGATTTTATTTAATGGTTAAATATGAGTAATTTACAGTAAAGTATGTTTGCTAGTCGCCTCCGTCCGCGAGACCTAATTGGTAGTTGGACGTTAAGCCCCTCCTGAAAAAATAGGCGATTACTTTACTTTTAATACTATCCTTAAACCTCAGTGGACTACTTTCGGACTAGAGCTGTGGGGTTCAGCCAAACCTACAAACATACGGACAGTACAAAATATTTCAGTCAAAACTCCTCCGACAGATAGTTGACGCTCCTTTCTACGGTGACTAACCTAACTCTTCACAATGATCTCAACATCCCATTAGAAACAACAACTCGCCAAGACAGAATATCACAAGTTCCATACTGCTCTCTCTGATCGCTCTAATCTTCGCCTCTCCTCTGTCATTCCTAACGATCAACCACATCGACTGAATCGCCAATAGGCCCCGAGACTTCCTTTAAGTGCTACCGCTGGATAGTTTCTCTCCTCTTCTGCTCTTCAAGCATCAAATATATCTTAGCCATAATATTTAATTATTGTATATATTTGACGTAAGATGGTGAATTACTAGATATATTTTAAAAAAAGGGCTCCACGGTAGCCGAGCGGTTACAGGCGAGACCTGCGAAGCTAATATGTATTGTGGTACTGGGTTCGATTCCCGGTCTTAGGCCTTGGATTTTATTTAATGGTTAATAAAAGAAATTTACAGTTAAGTATGTTTGCTAGTCGCCTCCGTCCACGACACCTCATTGGACGTTAAGCCCCGCCTGAAAAAATAGGCGATTACTTTACTTATATTTAAAAATACAAATTTTTTTGAAATCTGGAGACCTCAGAATGAACAGTTTCTGCCACTTTTAGGATTTCCCTTATCGAATTTTCATAGATACTTTTTCCAAATAAAACTTATACTTCTACATATATACAATTAGAACTCCAAGATTCCGGAAGCCATTAACGAGGAAATAAAAAATAAAGCAAAAAATGAAAAATTGTTTCAGTAAACTTGCATTTCCGTCTGACCTATTTGGACCAAAACCTAATTGCGGTTCTTTTGGCAACGAAACAAACTATGAAATTTGAACTTTCCTGAGACTCGTTTTTATGTTACGATGTGGATACACCATATTGTTAAATATATATAAAGACACAACATATCGTGGAAAAATCGATATAAAAATAATTTAAATAATCACCATTCTTGAAATTCCTCAACTTGAAAGTGAATGTTTAAAGAATTGGAAAAATCCAATTATATTCTTGTGCTACAATACAGTTTTAGTGTTATCAAAAATTGAAAATGGCCAACCAATTTCTGTATATTGTTACCAGTACCTTTGATGAAAATAAGGAAATGATAGGGTATTTTAGTTTAGGGAAAACTTTTTCCAATCTAATCGATAGTATTGGGGAGACCAGAAATAGTATCGGATGGATTCATGCACGGCCTTGATCGGGAAGTTACTTTTATCTTTTTTTTGTCTCAGCCATTTTAGTTATAATACTCCCAACAATAATGCGATTTTTTCGCAGAGAAAATTAGCCCAAGTTCGAACTATCTGCAAAGCATTGATGTTACTACTCTGTGGACTAACAGGGCTAATAGGGGAAATTTGAGACTTCGGCTGGTTCGAAAACCAAGAAGTTTAAACTTAAATTAAATTCAGACAGTATTTTTCTAAAAAATAAAACTAAAAACTTCAAGCCTTCTACCCATCCTGGGGAAAGTTCTTGAAAAACTCCTACTACTCCGCCTTCAAACTGAAATAGCACCTTTAAACATAATTCCTGACCATCAGTTCGGTTTTCGGAGTTGCCACTCGACTGTTCTCCAAGCACATCGAGTGGTGGATGTAATCGCTACTACCCTTGAATTAAAGCAGTACTGCCCGGGTGTCTTCCTTGACATATCTCAGGCATTCGACAGGGTATGGCACGCAGGGCTGCTTTATAATCTCAAACGCCTACTGTCTTCTACCTTTTACCTCATTCTTAAGTCTTATCTCTCCGACCGTTTCTTCCAAGTCAAACAAGGTTCTTCATCTTCTCTTATCCTTCCAATACTTGCTGGAGTTCCTCAAGGAAGCATTCTAGCCCCCTTACTTTATATTCTCTATACTGCCGACTTACCAAATCACCCGACTACAATTACTTTCACTTTCGCCGACGACACTGCAATTCTTTCTCCTCATCTAGATCCTGTTATAGCATGCCGTGCACTCCTAACTCACCTCAATCTTCTCGAACCTTGGCTGCAAAAGTGGAGAATCAAAGTGAACGAATTGAAATCTAAATACATAGTATTCACTCTAAACAAGAAAACTCTCCCTCCTCTCTCCTTCCACAATACTTCTACACCAATCACTAACCAAGTACGATATCTCGGACTACATCTTGACAAACGACTAACGTGGAACCCCCACACGAGACTCAAACGAACTGACCTCAATCTGAGGTATAAAATGTTGAAAAGACTACTTGACAAACGATCAAAACTGACCCTGACGAACAAACGAACACTATATACCGCTCTACTTGCCCCAATATGGACGTACGGAATACAGCTCTACGGAAGCGCCAAAAAATCTAACATCAACCGACTCCAAATCTTACAGTCTAAAATCTTGAGAACAATAGTTAACGCTCCCTTCTACGTCTCCAATCATACTATACACTCTGATCTCAACATTCCTCTCGTTTCTGAAATAGCCCAAACTCGATACACAAAACTCCATTCAAATCTACACGATCACTACAACCCTCTGATCCACAACATGTCTACCACAACACTTCCTTCTAATCCTAATCGCAGACTAAAGCGGCGGTGGCCACGCGACCATCTCAACACAACGTCGACCTCCTAGGATGGTTGCTGTGTAAGCTTGCCAATCTGGCGAACTAACGGCTTCCATCACTGGATGGTCGTCGTTCACTCCAATCACGCCCTTGGCGCACATGCATGTGCGCGTATGTGTATGGATATGCATATGCGTGCATGTGTATTTGCGCCATCCTTATCACTCATCTCTTTTGCTTATTGTACTGCATACAGTTGCAAAATAAATAAACAAATAAAAAAAAAAAAAAACTTCAAAAAATAAATGAATAAAAAGCTTACTAATCTTCTCTTATGCTGAAAATAATTTTCGTTTTTCTACAAATTAGAAAGAATAACACTTCCGGTCTAATTACCTTATTTCGTAATTAGCCTCTTAAAAAACTCTCCCACCAAAAAAATTTATAAGATCATTAACAGAAATAAAATTGCAACAAATTAAGATGATAAAAGAATACTGATTATATTTTAATTATTCATAAATTAACGCTTTCAACGATTGAATAGAAAAATGTTGCGCAAACAGATCTGGGAATGGAATGAATACAAGCTCTGCTCCTCTCAATATTATCTAATTAAAGTTATCAGCTGATTGCTTTTTTTTTTAATTTTTAAATTGTTTTCAGCTTGTTTTACAGGAAATTGTTAAAATGACGCTAATAGCTCAGAACTGGGGAGCTCCTAAGACTAAATAAATATTTATTCAAAACTGAAGGGCATTAAGATCCTCTTAAGATTGAATTGGTTTCCTATTAACTGCTAATAAAGAGCTTCATTAACTTTTTCTTGGAATAAGAAAGCAAATATCAAAATAGGAGGAAAAATTATTGTTACTGAGTATTTTCTGAACTATTATAAAATTTTAACATATTAAGACGAATTTCTACACCTTATGTTCAGAACACTGATTGCATTCAGCGCCCTGAAGGTGATTTTTAATGTTCCTCAAGGAAACCACAAGTCTGGTAGTGTTTTATGATTAGGATGAACAGGACATAATGTTCGTTTTGACAGCTCGTCTCTTAGATGTTCAATGGGGGTGCTATAAACATCGAATTGAAACAACTTTTCGAATAATTGCAAACAATTATTGCTAAATTTGGTCGTGCATTAACCAAAATTCATTCCTAAAAATTTGGCGCAATTTGGACAACAGTCTTTGATAGTATGTTCTGTAAGTAGAAAGAAGCTGTTTAAATATCCTTTTTAGTAGGATGGAAAAATAATTGCCATTTCAGTCGTGATACATTTATTCTGCCGAGCTTTCGACCTAGGGGACTAGGTCATCTTCAGGGCTGTGGAACATGTTTACAGATTCTTAACCATCATTCTATTAAAATGAATATGTATAATAAAAACGAAATTTACAAAAATTATTTACCTAGTTTACAAAGTAATAGTTTTACATTACAGGGTTGGCGTGTCTTCTGTCTTGTCTGTTCATGGACTGAGTGTGATCGGTCTATGTGTAATAGTGTTAGGTTGTGTGGAAGTCAGTGTTGCCAATTGTCAAGTATTTTGTAGTAAGTTTGCGTATATATGTTGTTTAAATTGTTGGTGTCAGTTTTGAAATTTAGACTGTTTTCTGTCTTAGATATGTATATCATTTCTAGCACTTTCCCTTTTTGTGTGCTGGTTTCTGGTTTAAGTATCTTTGTGTTTGGGAAATCGGAAGTGTGATGATTTTCTGTGCTGTGTAAGCATGTGCTCTGAAGATGACCTAATCCCTAGATCGAAAGCTCGGCAGAATAAACGTATCACGACTGAAATGGCAATTATTTTTCCATCCTATTGAAACTATGAATCAGTCACCAAAAAGAATGAACAACAATCCTTTTTAGGTAAATCGTCAACTCCTATTAACGCATGCAATCTCAACAAAATTTAATAGATCACAACTGATCTATTGAATTCCTACAAACCATATGTAGATTCGGAAATACAATGTACATAACAGAACCCTCTATACGTAAATGTTGATTCAAATTACAGATTTCAAATTAATCCCAGCCTAAACCATAACTCCCTTTCCCTTTAAGCAATTGTTGCTGCAGCTTATCACTTGCAACTTCTCCGAAAACCTGGTGATCACATGTCGGGATTACTTATCATCATTAAATTTCTATTTCATTTCACATAGGTAATTGTTAATAAAAAATAAGTAAAACTTTTTAAGGAGCAATCAATTTGGAAGCCAATATAAAATAATAAGGGATGACAATTTTTTTTGCTCCTTACAATTTATAAATTTACTGAAAACAAAGTCTCAGATTTTCAAAAATATACAAATTTATCAAAATAAATCATTTTCAATCTCAGGGCTGCAAAAAAAAAATTAAGTTTTCTGAGCGCCATTTCTAAGTTGACACGGCTGTTAGAATCGATTTAATAAAAAATTAATTGAAGTCGCATATTTTGCAGCTAAAAAAAAAATAGCTATTTAAAAACCCTAAGAAATGAAACAAATCTACATTAATTTTCATTATTTAGCACTTTTACAAATCAGCTGATAAGTGTTAAGTAAAAGTAAAGAAAATAAATGACTTTAGGCTACAGCTGTTGTGTTATTCTTGCTCTTATTTCAAAGAAAAATTAATTTCGTTGTCACTTGTCAAAAATGTTAGATATATACATATAAATATAGAGAGAGGATATTTCAATGTTTTCTGGACAAACAAAGCCCTTAACAAGTTAAATTTAGACCATTTCCTAAGACGACGATTTCAAAACGGAAACTCTATGAGCTTACCTACGATTAAATCAGTTTTTAATATTCTCGAATCTTTGTAAACAACCATTAATTGTCTCGTTTCACTTGAATTCATTTTTAATGAGTAAACTGTAGGATAAGAAGCACAAAACGTGCGATTACAACTTCTATTCCCAAAATCTAAGATGTATAACTGAGTAAAAAAAGGACTTAGAAGTTATTTTAGCAAATGATCAAACAATAATTATGTAGAAGAGTTAATCTTTTAAATCTTTCAGAGCCTGGATTAATAAAGGAACCAATGAAATCTCTAGAAAATAACATTAACCCTCGCAGTATCTGAAATTTGGCCATGCGAACATTAAAACACTTTTAAGTCTTACTTAAAGAATCGATTGAAAGTCAGTTTTTAATTTCTTTGTGTAAGCAGGCTGTTTGTTTTTATCAAAATTATCGTCGATTAATAAAATCAATCATTATTTCTAATGAATTAATTATTAATTAATACAAACTTCATTATTTTTTTTAATTTAATCAATAAAAAACGTTATTAGAGTTACGCATAAATTACATTTACATTTATATATATGTATTTACAAAATCGTGATGGACGTTAAAATTGAAAAAACTTTGTAAAAGACTAAAAAGTTCGTGACCTTGCATGAAATATAAGGCTGAATCGCCATTCTACTTTAGTATTCTTCTTTTTAATTACCATAAAAAAATAAAAAATGTAAAAATAAAAGATAAAAATGGAGTGAAAACGAACCCCCAAAAAAAGGGTCAGATTATACCCAAGGGGATGTTAATTGGACACGTGTTTTTAATGTATAAACTGGGATCGGTGGGAATCAAATACTCGTAAGATGTAAATTTAATAATGAATATGTTTTGCTTTTTAGTTTTCAGCATGTTTGGCAACATTTTAGTTCGTTGGTTGAATTTTTAATGTTCAATTTCGTTATCCACTGAGTGGTACGTAGATTACTGTGGAGTTACTTTTATTTAATTTACTTTGCTGTGATTTACTCGTTTCTTTATTTGGTCAAAGAAATGGAAAATAAATTCGGATGCTCATTCAATTTTCTCGTATTTCACTCTTAATTTAATTTGAACACAATTTGAACCGATACTGAGTACTTGTATTGTACATTCCATAGGTTGCATATGGCTGGCGTCCGGTAGGTTGACTTTTACATATCCTTCGAGACTTGTATCTTTTTTTACTATTTCTGGCTATCTGTGAACGAGTAGGCTAACTAAATCTGTATTTTACGACTTCTTCTAGAAGGGTTTCTCGGGCTGCCTAAATGGGACCCGGTAGCACAAGTACATTGTTACATTACTGACTGTTTAGGTATTTAAAGTTCAAAGTTATACTTTAATAACTCAATTTTTTAAAATGTTCCAAATTTAAATATAAAAAATTAGATTATCTTAAATTTTAAGTTAGATAAATAGTAAAGTAAAGTAATTGACTATTTTTTTCAGGCGGGAGACGGAGGCGATTAGCAAACATACTTTACTGTAAATTTCTTTTATTAACCATTAAATAAAATCCAAGGCCTCTAGACCGGGAATCGAACCTACTAAACCAACAATACATATTAGCTTTACAGGTCTCACCTCTAACCGCTCGGCTACCGTGGCGCCCAATAATAATTATTTGTAATTAACGTTGATGTTTCGCCCAGAATATGGAATGATATCAATTACTGATTTTCACTAAATATAGTAGTGGAAAGGGGGTCATATTTGAACAGGGGACACCCTTGAACAGTTTTAATTTCTCGCCAAATATTTAAAACATTTATGATTGGTAATTTTCTCCATATGTTGTGGTAGACCTGTTGTATAATTGACAGAGTTTCCCTTCGTTTTCATTGTCTGTAAAGTACAGAATTGAGGAATGTTATATTTTGTAAAGTGGAAGTAAAATTTTTGTTGCAGCTTCAGAAGTGTATTGTGAAGATTATAGTGGGACAAGGTGCAAGTATTGTTAGTCTGCTTGCTTGCAAAAAGTGTTGGATATAATATTTTCTTTTATGGAACATCACAGTTGAAATGTGCCGCCCTACCGACCTGCAAGTTTGTGACTTTTTTTTTGTTTAATCGCGGAGAAGGGGAAAGTGGTCCGAACCTACATTAAGAAGCGCAACAAACCGAATATTTTGTTTAAACTTCCTAAACCCATCACACTTCGGGAGTACAACATCCCGAACTGAGTCATTCTTGATTTTTTGAACTAGATTTCAGTGGTTCAAAAGAGAAAGTAATGTAGTAGTGAGAGAAATAACTGATAGAAGGTAGATTCAGAGTAAAGTAATATCATTTCTTTCTATTTTATATTGTGTTCAAAGGTACCCCACTAGTGGGGCAGATATTAACATTTGACACATTTTTAAATTGAAAAAATATAGATATGTATGTAAAGTACCAACTGTTTATTGATATAGATCTGTTAAGAAGACTTGAAAGTTGTAGAAAACAAAATAAAAAGGTTCAATAATACGATTCTGGGCACTCTGTAACAGAAAATGTAAATTCTGTTCAAATGTGCCCCCTCTCCTTTACTAACTTTCATTGCTGTATACCTTATTAACACTTTTATTTATATTAAATCCACCCACAACTGAACGAACAATCGATGCAATCAATCCTGTATCATGTACAGAAATAATCAACACTTGGCTACCTGAAATATGCAATCAATCACCACTCATAGTCTTGGATCGTGGAAAAAATACGTATCTTCCGTTGGCACGCTGACCTACACAGATTTTTGAAGAATCCAATAAGACGAGGAACCTTCCACGCCAAAAAGAAGTTCTAATCCCGGCCACAATGCTCTAAAAATACATCCAAACAAAGCAAGTTATTCTGGTCGCCGTGTTTAACTAGGAAGTAGGTTTAAGCTAGTAGTCCTTGAAGTAGGTTCCTGTAGGATAGAAGAGAAGTGGTAGCGACGAGGTATCTTTGAAGTGATAATCTAAAAGGAGAGAGATGGCTAGCGATATCGTGACCAAGAGAGAGAGAATGGTAGAGGCAGGCTTTGAATGGGAAACGCTTGAATTAGAGGGCAACCTTAGTAGTCAGACGTAGTGGCAGAGGATCCTAATTAGACTGATCAGTAATTCAACAGCAATCCTTTGGCTACTAATTATTAACGATCAGGAACGAACTAATATCAGGATAGAGCAAGGAATATTATTGTTTGTTGGATATTCAGCGTGGGAAACAGAAAAACTTAAAGAAAATTCCGTGTAAACTAAGTTTTAAAACGAAAAACTTTTACAAACTAGAATAA
Source organism: Rhodnius prolixus (assembly GCF_049639745.1). Taxonomy (NCBI): domain Eukaryota; kingdom Metazoa; phylum Arthropoda; class Insecta; order Hemiptera; family Reduviidae; genus Rhodnius; species Rhodnius prolixus. The sequence continues at coordinate 9,406,540 of NW_027411634.1, read as the reverse complement.
ATTCCCACAATAGCCCGAAGATAGCACTACATACAAGAATAGAAATTCAATTCAATACAATTCTCCCAGAACTACGAACAAAAAAAAAAAAAATAGTTCTAACTCCTTAAAAACAGTTTCGAAACAATTTAACTGGAGGAGAATTTTCTCCTTTTTCTTTAACACAAAATATAATAACTTAGGATCTTATGTAGCACTTCTAAATCTAGAAAGCGAGGCAGCAATTTGAAGACAGGAGTGAAAGCAACGCTCAATTCAAATAACACTTTGAATTGTACGAAAGGCAATCACTGATTATCAAGAAATCAATGTATATGTATTCATTATGATGATGTATCATGAAAAAATGATTCTACCAATAAAATAACTATACTTTATTCTCGCTAAATGCACTAGCTACAATATGGTAACGTTATTAAGACGTCCTGAAATTGAGAAATTATGTCAAAGATCCCTGAAATGTGACTATAACTTCTCGTCCACTTATCTTGCAGTTATGTGCATACTTTATTATTATTATCATTGCAAAAAAATTAAAAATAACACACTCCTAAATCAAACTTGAGTTCTTACCTTTTGGGAAGCGGTTTGTGATGAGAACGGAAAGAAGAAACGCTAGTTCAGATTCGACTGGCTGAAACAAGCAAATAATTAAACGTACCATTAATAATAACATAACGTCTTATTAGTTTTATGAAAAATATCAAATAAAATTTGTAATCAACTTTCTTAATTTCTTTCCAAAGAATATGTTCAAACTTTGGGTAAGAACTAATTTTCGATGCATATCAACCTACTGAAAGCTTGGGGCCACCATTTTGTTTATTGGCTAGCACTACGTTTTTAATTGGGCGCATTCAGCAGACAAGAGCGCTACCAGATCGCTCCCAAAGGGAGCGCTTTATTTCTCTGAACGCTCTGCTACTAATATAACCTAAACATAACCTTTTTTCGAATTAGTATTGGCGAGGAATCGGTCCAATAAAAAACAACTCGTCTTTTAAATTAAAAATTTCAAAATCTGGTATTTATTAATCATATTTCAATTTTTTAACTTGTTATCAAAGAGAAAGAAGAGCACGTGATAGGTCATTTTTATGTATTTTTTCATCCCCTTTCTACTAAAAATATTGCCAAGGCAGTAAAGCTAGTATTTTTCTTAATATCGGGAAATAAGTAGTTTTCCGAGTGATTTTTCTAAGAAAAATCAAATGTTAATAGCTTTAGATGTTCTCAAGCATACACGAAATGACTAAAAAGTAATTTTACATCTATTATAAACAAGAAGGTTTAATAATTATTTGGTAATTTTGGGAGAGTTGCGTTTAATTACCAAGAAAATTGGAAAAATTTCAAAATTGTTTTTATAAATACACGTACTTTGCTAGTAGCGATCACCGCCGCTCCGTCGAAGTAGCATAGAAAATTTCCGCTCCATAAGATGGCGACCGCTCCCACAACATGTTGTGAGAGTGATGCTAAAAGTGCGCCATTCAGCGGATAGTTCCGTAGCGCTCTTGTCTGCTGAATGCGCCCATTGGTTTAGGGCAGCGTTTTCCAAACTGTGGTAGGCGTACCACTGGTGGTACGCAAGTTGTTAGAAAAATAACCAATAATGGCGGACATAAAAATTTAAATCATAAAAATATCATAGATACGTTTTTTCCTATTTCATTAAAATTATTTTGATTAATCTTATACAGTAAAGTTGTTAATATGTACAGTAATAAGGTTAGTCTGTCTCAAGATATACGAGAAAATATAATAGCACATTGAACAGGATTAAAATTGTCTTTCATGGAGTATTTTCCCAAATCCTGAAAACACAAATTATAAATGGATTTCAAATTCCTTCTATAAAGAAAATTTAGGAAAAGCTACATCATTATCGATAAAAGAAAATTTTATAGAAATATCATGTGACAGAACTTGAATGATAACTATGTAAAAATCTGCTTAAAGAGACTGGATTGTAATGAGTAAGCTCTGTCCAAGCAACATTGAATTTAATTTAAAAAAAGTTTTAAAACTAAGATCTTACACTTTACAAAGTTTATAAAGAGAACATGAACTTGAACTCCTTTGTAACAGATACACTGTATCTCTATACAAATGAAGATAATAATAATAGTAAAATAACCCACTCAGAATAACAAATATCAGACATACAATCATTTTTACGAAGTGGTATAATTTAGCACGATGTACTACCAAGAGGTACGCGAGTCAAAAAAAGGTTGGGAAACGCTGGTTTAGGGTGTGATTTCTTTCAAAAATACCCAAAATAACTGTTTTCTAGATTATATTTTCAGTTTTAGGTGTTTAAAGTAAGCCGGAAACAAGCTAGTTACAATTATTGTTGGGTAAAAGTTGAGTAAAAGGAAATCATGTTTTCTTATAAATACGCCAAATTCTAAGTTTATTTGAATATGGCTGGCAATAGATTAATCTTGAACTTGAATTCTTAACGTGTATAGTAAGTTTCAAATTATTTCTTGTCGTGTCTTCGAAAAATTGGTCAAGGAACTGGCAAATACATCCCAGATTCAGATATTATGAGAAACTATTGGAATAGTTTTGATTTCTACACCAGATCCACCACAAATGGATATCATACGATACTATAGTTTGGTAATTGGAAAACCACTTTTCTTTAGGCTGAAGAGACTTTAAAAGGGAAAAACCCGATACAAGAAGTTTCTTACTTCTCGCAATTCTTCTTCCTCCTAATGGAGACTAAAAAGAAAAAAATCATTTAACGAAATGAAACATAAAGCGAAACACTAACTGACACTATAAACAGATGATAAGGAGAAAATAGCATTAAAACTACGGGAAAGTGGGCCAACTACTTATCACAACCAAACTGGGCAACAAGGAATAAGGGGAACACATAAAAAGTTACTATTTTGTAAAAGAGCATTGCACATCATCAAATCATACTTAAATCCATATCTAGAAAGTCGTTGTTATAACCAGTAACTGGTTAACCCACAAGTTAAAAAAAAATATTAACCATCTTCTGAATTGAATTTATATTTCAACCAGACTAAATGACTATTGTATATGTCTGCCATAACCATAAACCCACTTTTCCTTAATGGTTTATGAATCCTGGTAATAAAATTTCTTTAGTTTTGTCTGTCTGTTGATCTTATTGGAAAAATTTATTTCGTTTTATTTTTCTGAAAGCTTTTTTTTTCTATTAAAATGGTGCCTAAAAATGGTTTTCCATTTTGACTAATTTTGTACAATTTAATTTACAAAATAGACTACACTAGCTCAGGAATACACGTCGGAGAGACCAGATAATTGGTGAAAAACAGAATTTAATTGCACAGATATGATCTAAAAGGAAATGAAATATCAGTGCGGCCCTCAGTCCATAAAAAACCAATCACAAATTTGATTTTAATAAAACATTAAAAACATCATTAAAATCATCAAAATGCAACCCTTAGAACAGCATCTTTTATTGGAATTCACAACTGCAACAGCTGTTGCAACAAGTAAATGCGACATAAGATAAAAATATCATGAATATGGATTGGAGAAGGATCTTCTCTTCAATCTCCTTAGAGGATTACCTGGTAATCTGGAAGAAGATAGGTGTTTCATGAGAGAGGGTTAGGATGAGCTGCTATAGAGGTATGAAATTTGAGGGAAACGAGTTTTAGCAAGATCTTTAACGAGAGAGATTTTGAGGTCATTATGGGATGGTGAGGTTAGATACATAGAACGGAGCGTTAAGTAGTTTTCGTAGTTAATTTTGATTGTAAAGTCTGGATGTACGAGGGTCGTTTGAAAAGTCCGTGCAAAAATAAAAACTACTTAATTTTTTGGGGGTAAACCTTTTTTATTTTTCAACATAGTCTCCTTTTAGGCTTATACACTTCGTCCAACGCTGCTCTAGTTTGTTGATCCCTTCCGAATAATAGGATTTGTCCAAGTCTGAAAAATAGCCATTCGTTTCTGCAATCACCTCCTCGTTTGAATAAAATCTTTTTCCCGCCAGCCATTTCTTCAAATTGGGGAACAAATAGTAGTCCGAAGGAGCCAAGTCTGGAGAATAGGGGGGATGTGAAACGAGTTGGAACCCTATTTCCATTAATTTTGCGACCACAACTGCTGAGGTGTGAGCTGGTGCGTTGTCGTGATGGAAAAGGACTTTTTTGTGGGGCAATCGTGGGCGTTTTTCTTACAGCTCGGTTTTTCAAACGGCCCAATAACGATGAATAATATGCACCTGTAATAGTTTTACCCTTTTCCAGATAGTCAATGAGGATTATTCCTTGTGAATCCCAAAAGACAGTCGCCATAATCTTTCCGGCCGAAGGAACGGTCTTCGCCTTTTTTGGCACAGATTCCCCCATGGTAACCCATTGTTTAGATTGTTCTTTGGTCTCAGGAGTGTAGTGATGTATCCATGTTTCATCCACAGTGACGAAACGACGCTTAAAGTCCTGCGGATTCTTCTGGAACAGCTGCAAACCGTCCTTGCAACACTTCACACGATTTCATTTTTGGTCAAGCGTGAGCAATCGCGGCACCCAACTTGCGGATAGCTTTGTCATGTCCAAATGTTGATGCAAAATATTATGTACCCGTTCATTCGAGATGCCCACAGCACTAGCAATCTCACGCACCTTCACTCTTCTGTCATCCATCACCATATCGTGGATTTTATCAATGATTTCTGGAGTAGTAACCTCAACAGGGTGTCTAGAACGTTCAGCGTCACTTGTGCCCATATGGCCGCTCCGAAAATTTTGAAACCACTTATAAACAGTTCTAATCGAAGGTGCAGAGTCACCATAATGTTTATCAAGCTTCTCTTTAGTCTCCTCAGGCGTTTTGCCTTTCATAAAGTAGTGTTTAATCAACACACGAAATTCTTTTTCGTCCATTTTTTGAAAATCACTCGACTTCCTCGATTCAAACGAATGCCAAACACAAAGAAATAGACCGATCTGGCTGAAACTTGGTGTGTGTTCTTCCAAGAGATGCTACTAACTAAACATAACCTCGATACGCGCCAGTAGTGCTATCTCTCTGAATTTGCACGGACATTTCAAACGACCCTCGTATAGAAACGTTTAGTTGATCCCCCATACTTCGATGCAGTATGGCGCAAACAGGTCGCAGTTACAGAAGGTATGTGTCTTTTGTTATTGTTTTGATTGAGTGTCGATCGTTTGTCAAGTCTGGTCTGGCGAGAAATTTTGTAGCGTTGGTTAGTTTCTTGTCTTTTCAGTCTATTAAGGGGATACCATGTCAACCTTAAACCTTAAAGATCCTTAACAACCTTAAAACAGATATCTCATTTAAAATGAAAATTGTAGATCAATGCATACAAAGTTTAGAAAAATCGTCATTTTTGAGAAAATAAAACGAGAAAAAACAACCTTCCGGTAATGTGACAATTCCGGTGGACTGAATTTGATCTAGACATTTAGTCATATCTCCAATTTTGGTTTTAATCCACAAGATCAAATTTGAGTAATGGTGATCTTAGACACACAATCAGAGAGAGATAGAAACCGAGTGATAAAAGGAGACAGAGAACAAACAAGTTTTTGCTAAAAAGTAAAACAAAAAAAAAAGAGTAAACCAAAACCTAAAATGATTGATGTGCAAGCTTTGAATGTTTTGACTCAAAAGTTAAGGAAGTATCTGTTAAACTTTTGTAATATCTGGACTAAAATGAATCGAGCAATGCGCATGTCTGGTTCACGAGCAGTGAATAGCTTCACGCCAACGCTTTATGAAATTGTGTGAGTCATTAATCTTTCTTTTGTATGGTGTGGGAAAACCTCATCATCCAAATATGTACAAGAAACCTCTTTGTTACGTCATTAAAAAAAAACAAACAAGAGTATAGGCTTCAAAAATATTGGCAAGAGAATGGAAAATGTAAAAGTTTTCTCAGTATAAAACTACGTAGGAAAATGCTCACATCATTTAATCAAATTGTTTTGCAGAACAATGGGGCTGCACCTAATCGTTCTTATAAGTACACACGTAAAACGTTTAGCTAATAAAAGTAATAAAAAGCTCATGGCTGAGATTCTTCCTGTACAGTTCGCAAATCGGCGGAGAGAAAATACATTGATCTTAAGGTGCATTTTTTAATGGTGCAACCAGACAAAGGAGTAGAACATTTGGTCTGAGAGTAAAGATGACGGTGGAGGAGCAAAATCTGTATCGCTTTAAGGGTGACAATAAGTTTAGGAATTCGTCCTAGATTCAGAATCTTGCTAGGAGTCTTGGAAAAGCGAATTTACTTCTCTCGTAATAATTACTAGATTTCCACGCAGAGATACTGGATCCAAATCCAGCTTCACGGCTCTCAGATTTTTCACTTCCTAGGGACTTCTTACTGTTCATTGTCCAGTGATGGATAGTCTTGTCTACTTTCACGAGAAAACAGCAGTAAATTGAAAAAGACTCAAAAGACCTTTTGATGTTAACTTGCCCTAAAATAATTATAAAATAATTTAGCGTTAGATACTATTTTTTGATCAAAATTATATTTAATTCAGGACAAAGATTCCAAAATTTCAAATAAATAGCATAATGGAATGAAGAGATAGAAGTAAACAAATCAAATTTTGTCATTTTCTGAAAATCTAAATAAAATTTTAATATTAGACTTTAATTTTACTAATTCGCTTTATTTAAAAAATAGAATGTAAAGAAAAATATTCTTACGCTCTACTATAAATACCAAGTTTATAAAATTGTCACTCAAGCTTTTTCCCAGCCAAGCTTGAATTGAAAATTGATCACCAAAAGGGAAAACCTAATAGAAGGCTTCATTTATTTTCTAAGAAACCCTTTTAATATTGAAAGTACCTTTCAGAGATAACGATGTCAATCTAGAAGGGTCTTGATAGAAAAGAAGACTTGAGATGTATTAAAAAAATGAGAATAAACTTATTTAAGTAGGGCGTATAATGGTTTTTTTCCCGATCTTAATGTGATCTTAAAGTTCACTCTCCTATAAAAAGAAGTTTAATTCTAAGATAATTAAAGTTAAGTAGTATTCAAAAGAAATGGTTACAATCTCGCCATCTTTTCTTTGATTTCAATCATTTTACTTTTTTTCTTTCTAAACATTGGATCAATGGGGTCGCAGGGTCATTAAACTTGAATTACTTCATTAATGATTAGTATAATTAAGATTTATGAATGACCGTAGATGGAGAATCAAAATTAGAAAGAAAAGAATAGATAAACTTTATTTAACAATTGAAGGTACGAGTATATACACATGTGCATAAGGAGTGCCAGTATAAATACTATAACCTCCAGCTAATTACATAAATTGTTACTATAGTATAAAAGTAAGTAATGAGGGGAAAAACAACGAAAAACCCTCAGCCTCTAAGGAAGGTTTTACTTCAGGGAGTCCTTAACTCTTCTGTGCCTGTACACCGTGTCCAAACTATAGTACCCTATTAGTCTGTAGAGGTGGTTGTGACTTGATTCACACTTACTGAAGAAACTAGTAGCGAGGTACTTGATGTGGTGTTCTACATAGTCCATGTTGGTGTTTGAGTGTAAGTCTACAATACGGCCTATAGCGGGGGGAAGTTGTCACAAGCCTGAGGAATTTATTTTGGATGATCTGCAGCTAGGTGATATTGGATCGACACGACAGACTCCAGGAGGGACAAGCATAAAGTAACATGGGCCTAACCACTACCCTGTTCAGGAGGAGTTTATTCTCTGGGGATAGTTTTAGAGTCCCTGCAGAACAGCGGGAATAGCACTCGAATGGCTGCCTTTCCTTTATTTACTCTGTCCTTTATGTGGAGGGTAAAGGTCAGCCCAAGATCCAGTAATACTCCAAGATACTTGATAGTGGCAGCATACGGCACAATCTGTCCCCCGAAGTGGACATGTCGATACAAGATCGGCCTGCGCTTAGTGAAAAGGATAGCCTCTGTATTTAAGGGAAATTAGAAAGATCTCTACGCAATGAAGTGAGGGCATCTTTAGATTAGATAGAATTCCGTGAGGCCCCGGACTGTTTTTAAGGGAAATTAGAAAGATCTCTACGCAATGAAGAGGGGCACCTTTAGATTAGATTGAATTCCGTGAGGATAGCTTAAGGTCCCGGAAGGCCTAATGAACATTCTTTATTTTGAGTACATCTTCCTTTCCTGTAAATACAATAAAGTAAATAGTGTAAATATAGGCAATAGGTGGAGCTTTTTATAGGAATCCTTGACCCACATTCAGTGTAACAATTCTGTTAGTTGTATCTAAAGAGTGGTAAGATTAAAAAAAAAGAAGAAATAATGGAGTATTCAAGTGAGAGAGCATGAAGAGAGATATCTCTCAGGATGGTAGAAACCCCGGGCGAGGAACCTACATAGCGGACATTGGCTAGCGTGACCTACAACATTCCCACCCGGAGATCTCTGGTGAACATCCTTCTTTCTAAAAGCGATGCGATCTACAGCCCACCCTGCAGAGTATACTGTCGTCAAGGTCAAAGCCAATGGAGCCATGAAAGAGACATTTGGCTCTTTTAAAACCTGTTCCTCCATGTCCATCAATGGCCGCAATTAACTTGGCCTTTAATGTCCGCTATATAACCGCACACATACGTCCGCTGTCCATATTAACACTTAATTTTTATTAAGGTTATAAAAAGGGGAAACTATAAATAAAAAATACTAATTACAAAAGCTCGCTATAGCATTTTATTACAATTTTTATCTTTTCCTTTAATTTTGTACTTAATTATTTATAATTCAGTTAAATTAATTATTTAACAAAAAAAGACGTTCTGTTTATGGAACTCATAAACTTTTGGTATTTTAAAATAACTGCATAAACACTTATTAAGCTTCGAAAGTGCATTAATCCGTTCAGAAAAGGATTTTTATGGCGCTTAATTTGTAATAAATTAATAACCTTTTTTAAATTGAATTTGCGTTTTATTGATGTCTGTTTCGAAACATTCACGTGAATGTTGATAAAATTTTCTTCGCTAAAAACTAAGAAATAAGTGTACTTTCTCTTTTGCTCAATCCATTTTCTTCAAATTAGAATTTCCCCTTTAAAATTTTCCACTCTAAATACACTACCTCGAATTGTATTTAAACACCTGGCTTACATGGGACCCAACCAGAATACTGAAAAGACTGGAATTAAACCGACATTATGGATAACTACGACGACTGTTCGGGCGGAGATCAGCTGTGAATGGTAAAAACAAAATAACTCTTTCCAAAACTCTTTAGAGACTAAATTGGACTCAAGGGAGCCGAACTGAAAGAGCTGTAAGAAATGGTTTTCAAAATCATTCATTTCTAAAGCAACTTTGTCAATATTTTTGGGGGCAAAAAAGTCAATTGTTATTTACTTGAACTTGAGTACGCCATTAAAACTGTCCGGTAGGACAGTTGTATAAGGGTTGACCATCAAAAACTGCACGAAAAAGCGTAACGTTGAAAAACACCCAACTTTGACAATTTTTTTCTCTTTTTCTATAAAAGATAAAATTCCCAAATTTTCTTTAAATCTTACTCCAAACCCTCCTTTATAACTGTAATTTTTTTGCAACCACCCAGATCTAATAGGTTTCGAGAAAAAAGTTGCCGAAAATGAGCAAAAACGGCTTTTTCAAAAAATGTTCTTGTTCTTGTTGTTGTTCTTGTTGTTGTTCTTGTTGTTACCTTTTTTGTAAACAACGTAGCGCCTAAACGCGTGAACCGTTTTTCATGAATGAGATGTCATTCGATTCAATATTTTATGTAGATGTGCCTTTTGGGGGTCCCGACGCTGTACATCGAATGGGAGAGAAGTTAGCCCCCTTTATGTAAGGCCCCCTCCAAAATTATTATTACTAATCCTTAACAAAAACTTACAGTTTAAAATGTTAAGTATAAGGGTTGATTAAACGCCAAAAGGTACACAAATCAGCGAGTACCCAACATTTCATTAATATTTAAGTAATTCTACTGCATTAATTTTCATTAATAAGTTATTTTTTAGTATTTATTAGAAGTCACAGACCCTTATGCTGGCCACTTCATTTATAATATTTTTTTGTTATAATTATGATAAATCACATATATGTACATGTATGTTAAAGTAGAAAAAGACAAAGTTAGAGTAGGCTACTGTCTTGAATTCGTCTTACCGAAATATTCGTGAGCACAAATAACACACAGTTATAACACGTAGATTATCTCCTTAACAAAAACTTACAGTTTAAAATGTTAAGTATAAGGGTTGATTAAACGCCAAATGTACCTTTTGGCGTTTAATCAAAACTTAACATTTTAAACTGTAAGTTTTTGTTAATATTTATTACAGCTAACTACTGTTAGCCAACAATGAATGTTTATTTCTTTAATTATTTCACTATTTCTAAAACTAATTTCAAAGCTATTCGATAAAGTCTGCTCAGCAGCAACCAGAGCTGCATATCAATGCAATTGTTGTCCACAACATAACCCATTCCCCAACACAACATGCCTTTGCTGCTCGTCTATCTCAGCCTTCAAACTAAAATCAATTTAGAGGAGAGTTCAACTTACTTCCAGCAAATAGATGTAGTTTACCTGAAATTCTATTTTCAATTTACTCCATCTTCAATTGAAATCAATTATCGGATGCAATCAGGTAAAATTTTGTTTTATTCAACAGAGAATTTAATTAAAATATTCAAATTATTAAGAAATTTTGCAAATTAAAAAGCATGTAGACCGCAATTAAATGCCTTCGGTATGCCAAAAAAAAATGCCACTCTGACTATATTAATAGAAACGTTTAACTTGGACTCCAATACGGCAACAACTCAAAAAAACTCTGGCAAGACTACTTGATAGACGATCATTATTGACTCTAAACTGTAAACAACACGTATCCTGAAAAGCTATTTGGGAGTTGCAGATTCCGGGGGTTTAACCTAGCATTCCAACAACTACCGACTCCAAACACTCTGCGCCGTATTACAAGTGCTCCATACTACGTCTCAAACCAGAACCATTCACTCCGATCTAAAAGTACCTTTCATTCAAGGCCTAATTACCGCTCGATAGAAGAAGTGTCACCCTCGCCTTTCCTCAACCCTATCATTAGCCAGCTTTCATCTTTGAAACTACCAAACAATCACAACCATTGACTTTGCGATGGATGACCTTGTGATTAACTTTGGCCGTGAAGGCCAATAAAATTGATTAATTGAAGAGCCATCAATGGGTGAGGTGGTAACTCCTCACATGTTATTGCAGCAATTACTACGTGAAGGAGCAGTAGTAAATTTCTGTTAAGTTATTTCCAAAAACAAAGCCTTCAGTAAGAAGCTAGAACTTAAATGAGTACTTTAAAATATAACAGGTTACAAATGAAAGAAGTGAATTCAGAATGTACGCATTTTTACTATAAAAACCACGTTTAACTAATTTTAGACAGTTTCTTTTAATTAAACGGAAAAAATTACATAAACTATCTCTCTAACATTAAAGCGTAGTTACAAATGTACGCTATTTTAATAAAATGTATTATTACTGTCAGAAAAGAGTGGAAAAAAGATTTGCTATTATGTAGAGTGGTTTGTAAGATACATACTTTTAGTATGTTGGCAACATAATAAATGAAAAAGAAAGGTTATACCGATGGCGTAGGCAAAAAAAAAATCTGGGTTTCTAGGGAAAATGTTAAGGTCTGTACTGGATACCTGCCATGTTCTACAACAGGACTGTGGCAAAGAAGGACGAAGAAGTTGGGAACAAGGTAATACAGAAGATAGATACCTATTCTAAGTGGAAAAGAGAACTGGGAATTTTCTCCAGGGATTCTCCATCAGAGAGAGTCTCTGAATCATTTCAATATCTCGGACACACTTTGTATTCATATAGTTGGCAACTCTACCAACGAGGGGTTTTTGGTTCTTTCTTGCATTATACTAAGTATGCCATGTTTATCGATAATTCTTCCTAATGGCTGAATTCATTATTCTATTTTATGAGATAATATTGCATAATGGCTATTGTTATGTAACACCAAGATGCAATTATTGATGTCAAATTGTCCCCTTAGTAGAAAATTGAACCGCTCCATCAGCATCCGCTTAATATATCTCTCTCTCCATTTATCTATGCAGAACATTCTAGATTTGCTGAAAACAAAACCCTGAAAATTACCTATCAACTGGTTAGAGAATTCATCCATAAAAGAAAGTTGCATTTTACTGCTTCTGCTATAACTGTATGTAGCGCGGACAAGCTGACATTGAATATAATAATGTAATGAATAGCGAATAAAGAAGGCGATCAATTAAACAGGAGAAGATGTTCAGACGGCAGGACAGCACAAGGCTAAAAGAAAAATCTAAACAATGTAACTTGACCAAAATATAATAATGGATGAAAGAAAAACAAGAAGAAGTAATAGAAGAAAAACCAGATAACATTGAAGGAGATTCATCCTTGAAAATGACAATGTACTTCAGTAACACCACATCAAAATCGATCGAACTTTCAAAAGTTACTGAATGGAACCTAATCTTATTTATTTCCGGTATTTACACGAAAAGAAAAGAAATTATTTATAGAGCTTGTTATACCAGCAAGAAGGGATGTTGAGAAAGGGCACTTCACGCTAGAAAGAATATTAAGAATAGAATCTGTTTTGATGGAAGACTTTTTGATCTGATACCTGTTCTTGTATCATCAGTAAAGCGCAAATCACGACACATTCAAGTTTCAACTTAAATTGAGTCATACAGAACCTGATAGTTCGATTACTTTTAAACGATACTAAGCTGAATCACTTGACTCGATTATAGATATTTAAATGTAATATTTTAAATAAAAAATTTCCGAGATTGGGGCTATTTCAAAAACAAAAGGAATATTTAGATGAGGCTGTATCGTGTGATTGGAGACGTAGAAGGGAGAATTAACTATTGTTCACAGAATTTTAGTTGGTAAGGTTTGAAGTCGATTGATGTTCGATTTTTTCGGCACTTCCGTAGAGTTGTATTCTGTACGTCCATATTGGGGCAAATACGGCAATGTATAGTTTTCTTTTGATTGTCAGGATCAGTTTTGAACGTTTGTCGAGTAGTCTTTTCAACATTTTATACCTCAAAATTGAGGTTGATTCGTTTCGAGTCTCGTGTTGGGGTTCCAAGTTAGTCGTTTGTCAAGTTATATAGTCTGAGATATCGTACTTGGTTAGTCAAATGTTGTGGGGTAGTAAAGTTTTATAGGAACTAGATAGAGGAGAGATAGAATTGTAGTGTCTTAGGCGAATGTGAAAACATTTCTGATTTAAATATATTATACAGGAACATCAACAATCTGGCACAAATCTCTTACAAATGATTAAAAAAAATAAGAGAAAATGGAAAAAATAACGAGTATTATTTACAATTTTGATGCCAGAATATTTCATATTTTAAATTAGAATACGCCAGATCATTACTTTGTTGTTTTCTTTACATTAGTCGTCTCGACAAAGAGAAAATGGAAACACAAGGAGAAGTATTTTCGTGAAAAGCTCGTAAACCTTTTTAATTTTTAGACCAATGTACGATAATTATCATTCTAGATTTCTAAATTCTAAATGGCTGCTTTGACATGTAAATCTTTTAAATAAATGTACAGTTCGTAGTAATATTTTCTGTTAATGAGCAAATCTGACGTGATTACCCAAAGAGCTTTTGCTTACCTTAAATTTCAAAGTTCTAGAACTTAATTTTCTTGTAACTTCAACTTTTTGGAAACTTATTTACTTTCAAAAATTATTATTAATTTGTAGAGCGATATATTAAAAAAAAAAGTAATTGCATTATAAAATGAACTGTAACTTCTCTCTCAGAACTGTTTTAAAATTAATTTTCATTAACAAGTTTTTTGAATACTTATTATGGAATTACGTGAAATCAATGATCAAAAATTTAGAGCCATTTTTTTGAGACAATCTCAAAACAAAACGATTAACCAAAATTCATTCTATCAAAGCGCTGTTAAAGTAACTTTTAGCCAGGACAACACAGTCACTTTTTACTGACTCTTAGTACTCAGGGGATGACATCTTAATCTTTAAAATTTGCTACCAGCCTCTTACAGGTGAAAACAGAAATAAGTAAATATAATCACAGGAGATTTAACTTCAATTAAAAACATTCCAGCGGTATACAAATTAAATATTTACTACCTCATGTAAAAGGTCTGCTATTATATATAATATTAGCAACAAAGAACACTGGAAAGAATGCTTAATGCACAGATAATAGAGGGCATTAAAACAGGGATATCCCAGCTGGATTGTACAAACACATGACCCCTAGGGATACTATTGTGGGTTACTACCTTCGTGGTTAAAAGCACCCACCATTCAATGTTATATTGTTCCATAAAGCTCTTATCAAGCTGAATAAAGCTTTCAAACAAAGATAACCACCATGCAAGATTAAAAGATCAACGCAGAACTTCAAAACAGCATCCAACCAAGCAATGCTACATACTCGTATATTACATAGAATTCATTACTGAGGTAATCTGTAGTCCAAGTTCAGCAGAAACTTTGGGTAATTAAACAAATCAGAACTAGGTAATCCTGAAGCAAAATCAAATTCATTATTTTTAGAAACCTAATTAAAAATTCTGTATTATACACTAATACAGTAAGAAAACCTCTCTATCAAGAAGAGAATCACGCGTTCACCCACCAATTTCTAAAATGCTCTTTATTTTTTTGGATTGCAGGAACCTCAAAATGAATTATTATGAACTACTTTTATCTTATGTTTGTAAATTACGCTTAAAAAAGATTGGGAGTAAAACTGGGTAGTTCTAAACATTTTAAAACCATTATTAAGAAAATATATTTGTAATATTTTTAGGAGGTTTATTTTTGGTGTAATTTTTAGTTCCAAAGAAGAAGGATTACGACAGATTAATGCTTAGGATATCACAGCATCCCCAGTACCTTTTAGGTGCTTTATCCATGACCTTTTTCATAATTCATATAATATCATTCCATCAATTACAAAGCTCTCAGAATGTTGCAAGAAAAGATGAACCTAATCTAATTAGAAAACTCACTTTGAAGATATTATTTTATTGAAGTAAAGACGAATAAAACAACTCATTTTCCTCATCAGTTTACTTTCCACTTTGACAGGAAATAAGGAAAATATGGCAACATTCTTTTTTCTTTTTTTGATGGACTTGTTTATTGACCCTCCGTTTGGTTTACTGATAATCGTCCAAGCTTTTATGTTGTCCAGAAAAACATCAATAATTTATAGCTAATTTTAATGCATAAATAAAACAATGAACAAGGATTAATATTACTTGCTCCAAATGTAATTCTAAGTTGTCAATTTAGATATTACAACTTTATACAGAAACTAGAAGTAATGTTGGCACAATTCAAGAAAGTTCATGAAACAGGAACTTAAAACTTTTCCCCAACTGTACCACAGCTACATCAATCTAGAAACTTACTGCCACATTCTCAGCAATAAACACCTACCTGCTTGTTACCAAATGTTTTGTTTGAGTTCAGAAATGCATAAAACAATACTAGATCTGTGGGTAGGACAAATAATTGAAGATCGTGGAAGGAATCAGTTAATATGGTTCCTAGTTTAACAAAACTTTATGAAACTAATCTATTCGATAAACTATAAAGATAAGTGTATTTCTATATTACGTAGTTCGAGTAACCGAACAAGTACTTGGCAAAAGTTTCACTAATAGAATAGTTCAGTAGCTGCATTATTTAGTAACCCACCCAGAAGAGTTGGAAGACAAGCTATGTTAATACGTGCGAAATTTCTTTACAGTCTACTTGGACGACGCCCCAAATTGTCCATAAGACTCTATGCAACACTATCCTCAAACCTATTTTGGCCTTAGCAAGGTGCTTCAATCTACTACGTTATTACATGGGTGGCAGCAGACCAGAGTTTGCTCATGGAACGCTAAAAGCAACTTTCTCAGGAGTTCCTATTCGTTGGAACAGTTAGGGCAGTTTAGTGATAGTAATGTTTGTGTTGTGATGATCCACGAAGAAATGATTGGCCATCTTTTTCTCAAAGGAAATTTTGATACACTGGCAGTTTTCCGAAATTTATAAAATTAAATGTTGAAATTTTTTGCCCTGGTTTTATCGGACAAATCATAGCCAAATTAGGAGTATTTATATCCGGTTGTGGAAACATTTGAAAGTTAGATAAAAACTCTTTTTAAAAAAACTAAACCCAAAATTATTTTGTCCGAATATATAGTTTTCGTGACCGCAAATTGTTAAACTTAGGATGGAAGATTTGCGAGGAATCGGTCAAATAAAATAACTCGTCTTTTTGCCAACGTTTCGACAAATATATTGTCCTCTTTAGGGCTTGGCTATGCGGGTTGGTTGAGTTACAGTTTCTGTAAATGAATATATATATATAGGCTTCGTGACCGTATAAATTATTAAACTAAGGATTCAAGATTGGCGAGGAATCGGTCAAATAAAAGTTTCAGTAACTCAATCAACCAGCATAGCCACGCCCTGAAGAGGACAATATATTTGTCGAAACGTTGGCAAAAAGACGAGTTGTTTTATTTGACCGATTCCTCGCAAATCTTCCATCCTAAAAATTATTTTGTCCCTAAAGTATTTTGTAGAAACAACATGATCCTGCATTTCGTTCGTTGTTTGTAGCACAGTTGTTGAATCATTGCAATACTTCATAAGAGAAACCATCTTCATCTTGAGAGCACAGATGTTTGTTTTAATTTTGAATAGTTTAAGATAATTTCCTTTACTATTCACTAAGAGTATCGATCGATCCCTTGTTTACAGATCGTTGGTCAGAAAGTAAAGAAAATTATTGTAATTGAAATGGACGTGAAATCTTACACTACTTCGGGAAATTACTTCCTAGAACTTGTAATTTCCCTACAAAATATAGGATGGCTTTTCCAATAAACACCATTCCATTAATCTTAAAATTAGAAACTGCTGTAAACTCAAGAGAGATGTTATATCCTAGAATTATTTCTTTAATTAATTATTTATAAAAGCCTGTGTTAATCACTGCGGAAAGAACTAATCCTAACTTACTTTTCAGTTCCATAAAATTTTAAATTATTTACATACGTTTATATTTTACCTTGTAGAGCTATTAATGGCCAACGAAAGAATGCTAAGCATGAGGCAATGAGCATGAGGAAAATTCTTTCAAGTCACATCCATTAAAAAGGCATTTTTAGCCTGTTTCTATAATTAGAATCAATAATTTTATCTTCTTTTCCCTCATATCGATAAGGTAAATAGATTGAAAAATAGAATCAATCATCAATCAACTATAAGAGAATTCAATAAGGAAAGAATCTACATAATTCGATCGATTTTCGTTTCTTTCATTAAAAATCTATTTACTTGCTCTCAGTAAAGAAGTAGTACAGCTTTCGAATCATTTTACAAAATTAAATCTGATCAATGTTTAATCAGAGGTATACTCAGAATACTTTTTTCGGCGAAGGCGCCAGTGTAAGAAGAAAAATGCATTAAATTTGCATTTAAAAATTATTCTTTCATTAAGGACACAACTCAATCCATCTTCTTTATATAACAATATTCTTTAAGCTACAAAATGAACTTTAATAATTGACAGTCATTAATAGTTACTTAGTATTTACTTTAATAGTTAGCAAGTGTTATGTAAGATGAAAATATAAGCGGCGTCGAATTCCCTACACCAAATACATTAATCTACTTCTGTTGAGGTTGAATGTTCGAAACCCGATCATGGATACAATAAACACGCGTACTTTGGCGTCAAATCATCAATATTATCAAGAGAACTGCGGACCTAACCACATTTTCAACAGTGACTTTAAAGTTATGATTCGGTTCAGTGCTCGAAAGGCTCCTAGAAAAAAGTACGGGGGAGCCAATTTGTACATAGCTAACTCTAAGCAAAGGGTAAACTATCTTTTCAGACAGAGCAAGTGAGTCTACTTGCTATCTTACAACTCTTAATTTACTAACAAGTACTGGGTATCAAGTCTTACGAAGAAGAGTTAAGTCTGCCTGGATGGTCATGATGATAAATATCTGGGAGTTCGGGCATTCAGGACCAAACTTATTGAGATAATAGTTTCTTAAGTCCGGTACACCCTTCAAAATGGTATCCTCAAAGAATTAAAGCCGTTTACGATGAAGGAAGATTCTATTTTTGTTAATGTCTGTAATAGAGAAAGGTTAACGTATTTTTTAATGATGATCAGTTAAAAGCGATGATGCAAAAAAAAAATAAGGATTATATTCCTGAAGAGGAAAACATGTTGTTAATCAGACGGAAATAAAGGGAGCAAGACTGATTAACTTCTTATTGCAAAGGCCGTGACAAATAATTAACGAGAATGTGACCTTCACCATTATTGATGTCATCGAGTTTTGTACAATTTGTTGGTGTGTGGAGGCGGCAGTATAGATGGCAGAAAAAGCAATTCTTCAATAAAAGTTAACACATCGTATCATTTGGCAAACTCTGGCTGGCGGAAGAGCGTCAGCGCCGCGCGTCCCTTCCACCAGCCTCAATATCAAACATGTCTCTGGTTACGTCATTGATCAATCAAGTAATGTTTTCCCTCTTTTTTCCATTCGGATCCAACAAACCACGAGTAGGAAGGTGAACAAAAATATTGGATAGTTGTGGAAATACCCAATGAATATGTGGGTGTAGGGTAAATAGATTGGAAATAGAATCAATCATCAATCAACGATACCTTGACTATAACAGAATTCGATAAGGAAAAAAATCTACATAATTCGATAGATTTTCGTTTCTTTCGTTAAAAATCTATTTACTTGCTGTCAGTAAAGAAGTAATTCAGCTTTCGAATCAATTTATAGAATTAAGTCTTCAAGGTAATCAATGTTTTACGATACACCGAAACGAAAAGAAATATTTTTAGCCAATCGCCAGTGTCCAAATAACTCATATTCTGTTTTGTTACTAACATCAATCTGAAACGCGACATTTCTTTCAATGCATGAGTTTTGTTTTGAGTACAGGTGCTTAAAACTTTATTCTGATCAAATTCAAGCCCGTTTAAAATTATAGATCATTAGTTTGGGGTCTTGCAGTCCATCCTAATCCCGTTGCACTAGTTTTTCTATGATCTACCCAGCACGACAATACTTCGAATCACTTAAACCAACGTTGAACACCTAGCTCCTGATTCCTACGATTTAGAGAGTTCCACTTTGGTGAAAAAAAACAAAATCAGAACACGATTGTGGCACTTTTAGCATACATTTACAAGATATTATTCAATCTTATCTTCGAAGTCGGTCTACTCTCTGTGTACAATCTACCACTGATTTAGTTATTAATATACAGAAGCATTCCAATCAAACTAGGCGAGAATTACTTATTTTTCGATTAATTTTGGAATTGTAGCTTAAAATTTGGGCTACCCTGAGTGTAAAATTCACGTCTGGTTTATTTTTTGAACTCACTGAAGCAGAAATCTCAATTTTTCAGTACAACTAATCCAAAATTCCTCATTTTTCCATTCATTTTGCAATCATAACCTCATTATTAGGGCTACCCTGTGTGTACATTCAACCTCTGGCTTAGTAATTAAATGTAAAAAGCCAAAAATCTCAATCTTTTCTGTAAAACTTGACCAAAATTCCTCATTTTTCCATTCATTCTGCAATCGTAACTTCAAATTAGAGGCAAAATCCTGTGTGTACAATCCACCTTTGTCTTAGTACACTGAAGCAGAAATAATAAGTTTGTTAAAAACTAGACTTATTTTCAATTATTTTGTAACGTTGATTAGAAATTCATGCGTGAATTGGATTGTACAAATAGGGTTGCCCGAATTTCGTGTCACGATTGCAAAATAAAAGGAATTCTCGTCTAGATGGCCGGAAAGATAGAGATTTCTGCTTCTGTGAATCATCAAATAAGCCAGAGGTGGATTGTGCACATATGGTAGCCTGGATTTGAAGTTACTATTGCAAAATTAATTGAAAAATAAGGAATCCTCGTCTAGTTTGATCGGATATTTTAGGATTTCTGCTTCAGTGTATTAATAACTAAGCCTGAGGTGGAATGTACTCACTGGGTAGTCCTAATATGAAGTTATGATTGCAAAGTAAAAGAAAAAATAAGGAATTCTTGTCTAGTTTGACCGGAAAGATTAGGATTTCTGCTCCAGTGTATTAATAACTAAGCCTGAGGTGGAAAGTACTCACTGGTTAGCCCTAATATGAAGTTATGATTGCAAAGTAAAAGGAAAAATAAGGAATTCTTGTCTAGTTTGGCCGGAAAGATTAGGATTTCTGCTCCAGTGTATTAATAACTAAGCCTGAGGTGGAATGTACTCACTGGTTAGCCCTAATATGAAGTTATGATTGCAAAGTAAAAGGAAAAATAAGGAATTCTTGTCTAGTTTGACAGGAAAGATTAGGATTTCTGCTTCTATGTATTAATAACTAAGCCTGAGGTGGAATGTACTCACTGGGTAGCCCTAATATGAAGTTATGATTGCAAAGTAAAAGGAAAAATAAGGAATTCTTGTCTAGTTTGGCCGGAAAGATTAGGATTTCTGCTCCAGTGTATTAATAACTAAGCCTGAGGTGGAAAGTACTCACTGGTTAGCCCTAATATGAAGTTATGATTGCAAAGTAAAAGGAAAAATAAGGAATTCTTGTCTAGTTTGGCCGGAAAGATTAGGATTTCTGCTCCAGTGTATTAATAACTAAGCCTGAGGTGGAAAGTACTCACTGGTTAGCCCTAATATGAAGTTATGATTGCAAAGTAAAAGGAAAAATAAGGAATTCTTGTCTAGTTTGACCGGAAAGATTAGGATTTCTGCTCCAGTGTATTAATAACTAAGCCTGAGGTGGAAAGTACTCACTGGTTAGCCCTAATATGAAGTTATGATTGCAAAGTAAAAGGAAAAATAAGGAATTCTTGTCTAGTTTGACCGGAAAGATTAGGATTTCTGCTTCTATGTATTAATAACTAAGCCAGAGGTGGAAGTATACAAGCAGTACCAACATCAGCACCCACATCGCCCAGGTTCTTGCCTCCCTCCGACTGGAAGACTCTGAAGGGGCGTTTAATGCGAATCAAGAAGTGAATCAACAGCACAAGGTGTACATGGATTTTAAACAGAATATTGCCAAAGAAGACGACTGCTAATTTTCAAAATAGTGACCGGGGCCTTTCTATTTATATCGTCCTATATTTCCTATATAATTTTTAATCTAGATGGCTGTCGCCACATGATCTCCTCCACAAAGGGGCTCGCTGAGGCTCTGCCCTCCCAAGGCACTCAAAAACCTGGAGCCGGCGGTGGATGTGAGTGAGCTACTATTTGGGGATTAGCTTCAGGCAATCTCTAGTTTTTTTCAGCACAAATCTCTGCACCTGCATAGTCGTCTTGACACTTAGCAGACGCCTAATTTTAGGCAGACACTCGGAATTTTTAAGGATCCATAAATTATTGGAAACTGTATTGTTTACACATAAATAACGATCATGTAAACAAAATTATTCTCTAATGCAAATAGTAAATGTTTAAAAAGAGGACTGCAGAACAAATAATATTATTAGTTTTTCTGAATAACATAAATTTCTTATTGGGCACTTATGATCATATTTAATAAATTATCTCCTTAACAAAAACTTACAGTTTAAAAAGTTAAGTATAAGGGTTGATTGAACGCCAAAAGGTACACAAATCAGCAAGTACCCAACATTTCATTTATACTTCATTGATATTATTTAAGTAATTTTACTGCATTAATTTTCATTCATATTTTTTAAAATTTATTAGATGTCACAGACCTTTATGCTGGCCTTTTCATCTACAAAATATTTGTTCAAGTAGCACTATAGATTGACTATAATATCTATTTATCTATAATAATCAAACTATTAATTACAGGTTAGAAAGAAAAACGTTATAGAAAATATGAGGCTAAAAAATTCAAATACTTTTTTTAAAAAAATGCTCACACCAACATATATTAATGATTTTGTTTATTTTATTTATTTATTTGTATTTTTAAATAAAAATTGTCGGTTTAAGTTCATTCTTCGATTAAAGTAATTGTCATTTTATGTAGTAGTCAAACGTTTATAATAATAGATAATAAATTAATCTGGCTTTATCATAAATAATATAGTTTTCTTCAATTACATTCTCAATCTAAGTTTTCTTCCCACAATGTTATATATGTAATATATATAAAATAAATAAGATATGCATATATTTAGGACAGCTAATTGTTCCAGTATTTTACTATAAGTAAAATTAGGGGGACTAAATTCAATTACAATTGAGAAATGAATAATTATTGTTGAATAATCTACTTGTTATTAACTGTGTGTTATTTGTGCTCACGAATATTTCGGTATGACGAATTCAAGACCGAAATATTGTTTTAAATCCAAAAACATTGATTCAAATTTAAACAGTAGCCGACTCTTAGTCTTTTTCTACTTAAACATGCATTTATATGTGACTACTCAAAATAAAGGGCATATTAAAGATAAATCAGAAGAATAATTTGGAATAGAGTTAAAATAAAGTACCTATTTAATAACGAAGATATATTATACATTTTATCAAAATTATAACAAAAAAAATATAATGAATAAACTGGCCAGCATAAGGGTCTGTGACATCTAATAAATTTTAAAAAATATGAATGAAAATTAATGCAGTAAAATTACTTAAATAATATCAATGAAGTATAAATGAAATGTTGGGTACTTGCTGATTTGTGTACCTTTTGGCGTTCAATCAACCCTTATACTTAACTTTTTAAACTGTAAGTTTTTGTTAAGGAGATTTTTGTACCCTTTGGATAGATTTTTCTTTTTGTCTATTTTGCAAAGTTACATATCTGCTTTACAGATTTTTTTAAAAATTGGAATAAGCAATTCTATCATTATAACCTGATAAGGTGTTAAGTCGGAACCGTAACTACCACTGGAGAGATCTTTTTAAAGAACGATTATAGTTGCGGTGCCCAAACCATCCTCAATAACAAATTTTTTTTGAGAAAACGTTTTGAATAAAATAGGAAGGAATTTGTACTTAAGTAACAAAATTAAACTGCGATTTCAGTACTTCCTTTTAAGAGGAGTAAGAAAAATAAACTGCAATTACAGTACTGCTCCCTAAAAGGCAAAGAGGCAAAGATTTTGAATCAAACGACAATTCATTGGTGTAAATCGGTTCACTCATTGATAATTTTAACGATTGCAATACTTTCTCTTAGTAGGTGTAAGAGCATGATGGCACTTCACAGCCACGTAGAGGAGCTTTAACCACTTCTTCCTGCTAAATTTTATCAAAATCGGACAAAGCGTTATAGAAATATTAGTATTAATAGTTTTATAAAGGGCCTTACTTGGATAGGGCAAACTCCCCTCCTCATGAGGCATAGCGTCGAGACTTTTAAAGTGCAAATCTATACAAAATTTCGATTCGAATGACACTTCATTCATGAAAATCGGTTCACGTGTCGATAATTTTAAACGATTGCTATACTTCCCCTTAACAAGTGTAAGAGCTGATCGCCGCTTTATTGTTACGTAGGGGAGCCCTAACCCTATCATCCTTCCAAATTTTATCATAATCGGGCCAAGATTTACAGAGTAATTAGTAATAATAATTTTTGAGGGGCCTTACATAAAGGGGGCTAACTCCTCTCCCATTCGATGTGCAGCGTCGAGACCCCCAAAAGGCACATCTACATAAAATTCCGAATCGAATGACACCTCATTCATGAAAATCGGTTCGCGCGTTTAGGCTGTACGTTGTTTACAAAAAAGGTAACAACAAGAAGAACAACAACAACAAGAACAAGACCAATTTTTGAAAATGCTGTTTTTGCTCATTTTCAACAACTTTTTTCTCGAAATCTATTAGATCTGTGTTGTTGCAAAAAATTACAGTCATAAAGGAGGATTTGCCCTTTATTATAAAGAAAATTTGGGAATTTTATCTTTTATAGAAAAAGAGAAAAAAATTGTCAAAGTTGGGTGTTTTTCAACGTTACGCTTTTTCGTGCAGTTTTTGACGATCAACCCTTATACAACTGTCCTACCGGACAGTTTTAATTAGCAAATATCGTTTAGTTATGTGTAATTCAGAACGGCTTATATGTCCAGCAGTTTTTACTAAGATAGTGCAGAACTTAATAATATATCTGTACATATATACTAACTTAATATGTTTGTGTTAAACACGTGGGCTTCCCAACAGTATTACGAGCTATCGATTTTACATTTTCTACTTTTACTGTGCTCATATAATTTCCACATACTCTAAGTAAATTACAAACATCGAGTTTTTACCAACAGTTGTAGTCGATTTAAGCCTATGTAAATTACTATAAACCAATAAATGGGCGATAGCTATTTCGGGCGACTAATGCGAGAAAATTAGTTTTTTCGTAAGAGTGTGGAAAAATGCGAATAGTAAAACCTTACGAATTTACATTATTATCATTTTTTTTTTTAAATTACAAAGACCTATTTATATTGCACAAAAGAATATAAGAGTGTAACACATTTTGACGTGAATACTGCTATCATATGGAGGCAATCCAAAAAACCTAATGATAACAAAATCGGGGAATACAGTTTGGCATTATAAATTCGAATCTATCGTCTACATCCAAAATTAAATTAGACCACTGGATAGCTAAAGGATCAAAGAATTCATTACGAAAAACGAGGACTGTGACGCATCGCGCGCGGTGGAGGGGAAAGCGCCGCCATTTTGAGATAATTTTGCTTCGTATCGAGATTTGCAATTAGTATAACTTTTGACTCGGAGAAGCTATGATGTTCGTTTAAGTTTTAATCGTCAGCTGTCGTCACAATCTATCGATTGTATATAAAACATTAGTGTAAAATAGTGACAGTGAATATAATAAGGTGTTAGAATAAAAAAATATTATCAAAAATATATAATGTCGGCCTATACGCGTCGAAAAGCCAAAACCAAATACAGAGATCGTATACGGTTGGAAAGGGCTTCTCAAGAACAATCGAATGGTAATAATAAAACACCATATGACCGAGTCAAGCTGTGAAAAGAATGAATGCGGCCGAGCGGATCAACGACGGTGCCAGTACATCTGCAGCTGGGGAGGTTGAAATTATGCAAGTTGATGATGAAATCGCTTCTACATCGACAACGGACTGTATCGCACCACTGTTGGGCTCTAAATCGCGGCTCAATGAGTTTAATTTCATGAAGGTCGATAAATAATGACAAATTTGATTTCATCCTAAATACATAAATAAAAATATTTCAAATAAAAAATAAAACCCGTTACGTAAACGTATTCACGTACAACAGACGGCCGTGTCCACGACACAGCCTCAGTTTTTTCCAATCAACTGAGGCTGTGATGTAATTGCTGGCAACAATGTTAAACGAAGAATTTTACCAGTAAAATCGTTTATTCGATCTGCTAACAGATTTTCATTGTTGCCTCAAAACAGAACACTTCCTACATTTTGCGCATCGTGTGTTGTTTCTAATTTGCATAATATTAACTTGTTTCGCGTAAAACTGGGTCAAAATTTAATTATTTCTTGTAGTGGCCTTGGTAGAGCGTATGGTTCGAGTTAAACGTGTAAAATATTTAATATAAG
This sequence comes from Rhodnius prolixus, assembly GCF_049639745.1. Lineage (NCBI taxonomy): Eukaryota > Metazoa > Arthropoda > Insecta > Hemiptera > Reduviidae > Rhodnius > Rhodnius prolixus. The sequence continues at coordinate 9,380,862 of NW_027411634.1, read as the reverse complement.
CACCAGTAAGTCTTGTGTCTGTACGATATTCTATAAAACAATATAAATATGATAAAGTGTAGCCAGTTATTGAGCAAGGTAGACGCCAAGACAAATGGACGGCCATTTGCTGCTGGACACCGTCTCCATTGTCTGGCTCCCTTTTGGTACAAAGCAAAAACTCATCAATCCGTTTAGAGAAAACTCAATTTTCCACCAATTTCTCTTTTGTTTTATACTATATTTCCTTCGCCCATTTTCAACTAATTTTTTGGAACTAGGTCGAATCCTTGCCAAAATTTCCTGCTTCTAGTGTCCTAGTTTTCTTGACAAGAGTAATATCTTAGAATGTAATTTTCATGATTGTCTTGCCAGTGCAGTTTATTTTAAGAATGTTATTACATATTTTCAAGTCTGTCACTAGACTTTTATCGTATATGAGAAACATTTTACCAAAATTAATTATTTTTATGCAAAAAAAGAGAGAAAATAATCTAAAGTTAATCAATCCTTCGCCATTATTGTATGTTTAGCCAACTCCCCCTTTGCCGGGCCAAAGTTTCTGGTTCTATCTTTGTGGATACAGCTGGTATGTAGCAGACCCATCCTTCGTCCTTGCTTTATCCTTTATCCTCAAAGACTAAGCCATCTTCTTCTCTTACTTAATCTTCCTAAATACTCTTTTTTCATCTTTCTTATAATTCCATTATATATTTCATTCTTCCTTAAACTTTAACTTCATCTTTTTCCAAATTCTTCAATCTTCGATTGCATAATTTTTTGTGATCTTCTCTCTACCATCATCTTCGCGAACTTCTTTTTCCTTGTTTTCCTCCGGTAATTTTTTTGTAATCTATATTTGATTTCACTTCATTTTCTGTTTTTAACTTTATTCTCACTCACTCTGGACAACAAAAGACTTATATACGTAAGTATACTAAAGCCAGTCTGGGCTTACGGCATCGAACTGTGGAGGTTCAATCAAAACGCTCAAATCTGCAAAGGATCCAGTCCTTGCAATCTAAAATTCTTCGCTCTATAGTAAACGCTCCTTTCTACGTCACCAATCAAACCATTCACACAGACTTGAACATTCCTTTCGTCACACAAGTTACAAAAACACGTTACAGAAATTTCCATCTTAACATTCAAACACATCACAATCCACTGGTACAACATCTATCTTCAAGAACATTTCCAGACAACCTTAAGACAGTCTTAAAAGACAGTGTGGCCTCGCGATCTCCTCTCTGATGAAGAGAGTCAGTAGAATTTAGGAGGTTTTTGGAGTGTTACCGCTGGGTAACTTCTCCACTCTGATATGTGTGAATGTTATTTATTGTTATCATTGTTGCTTATAACGCAAAATGCGTTGATTGTAACTAAATAAATGATTAAAAAAACAAGAAAAAACTTTATTCTCACGGTTTTTCCTTTCCGTTTCTTCGTTTACTTCTTTTTTTGACTTTGATTTCGCTGACATTTTGTCCTTAGCTTCGAATTCACTTTTCAGCTATATTTCTAAGCTAGCTTTTGCAGCTACAACTTTATACTTCTACACAATCTTATTCTAAACCGTTGGACACATAATGTAGGACACCGTTCTTTCCTTTAGGCATTGTAGAAACGTCTAGCCACAAGGTGGTAGCGATAAAGGCTACTGCGTGGATGTTCCCCTTGTTAACAACAATTAATTTACTTCGTAGCACAATTTCGCTTAGCCAAGCTCCGGTAAGCGTTTGTTAATGTGAAATGGGGAATAGACATTTGTGGGTTATTGCATCTTACTTTAAAATGTTTGTCGTCTGTAAGGCGCAAAATTATAGTTATGATTAAGACTTTTATTTTAATGTAAGTTGGTCGCCCATAATTTATTGTCATTTTCTGTTATGTCTAAGAGAAGAATTTCAATTGAAGAGTAGATCAATAATGTAAGTATTTTCCTTCGATATTGACAACAGCATTGCAGTGAAGGTAGCAGTAATGATGATTTGACGGCACTAGGATTATCAAGTGGAAACCTAGTTGGCTAAGATTTAAAATGGAAAGGAAATAAGCGCTTATTTTTTTGATGACGTCAACAATGATTTTTGTGTTGTCTTTATTTAATAATGATAATAAATTATTCTTAATGGAAGAATAAAACCCACGATTCTGCGCTTTGATTACTCTAAGTATAATAGGGTTGGCTGAAGGTGTAACATGCAAACTCTTCACAAAATTTTGTTTGAACGCTTCAGCTTCAATAAAGAACCGATCGAAGTTTTCTTTAGAATGTAAACGCGGTAAAATGAAGATAAATAAAAAAAAAGAATAATTTTGGTTAGAAGTAAAGCAAAAGTTTTTCTTTGCAAATATAAGTAAAAATTTTTTAAGGCGGAGCTTAACATCCAAGTACCAAATTAGGTGCCGAGGACGGAGGGCGCTTATAATATAAAACAGTAGCTGCACGCGGGTTTCGAAACTGGGGATTTGCCCAGTTACAACTCCACAACAACACCCGTCTCCTAAAGCTGAAATATATATTTTAATATTACTTAAACGGAAAAAAAATATGAATAAAAACTGCCAGTGGTTCCAGGATATTTTAATAAACACTAAAAAAATAATAAAAATTTAATAAAATAATATTAGGTATACAGTTATTATTAAAATTTTGAAAATAGAATGATTTTTAATTAATTTTTAAAATCTTAGTCTTTTACAGACTACACATTGTAAATGAAATTAAATCAAATTCCCGAAGAAATTGATAATTGAACGTACAAGGACCAATGAAATCGAACAGCTGGGTCAATATAAATTTGATATAGCAGATTAATAAAACATCTTTAATAGAGCAGTTAATATTAAAGTGTCCAATTATCCGATGGTCTTCTAATAATCTCCACTGAATCAGTCGGAATGGGGGAATAAACGTAATTCAATATTGATCTCCACGTAGTTTGGTACAAACTAAATCGATGGACATGAAAATCGATTACATTACATTCGTCAGGAAGTGATCTGGTGTAATTTGTCTACATTTATATTGGATGTGATCTCCATTATATCGATTCCACTTGACTAAAAGCTAACTAAAACTAATTAAATCACTGAGTCAAATGATGAAATCCAATGCTGGTATCATCACGGCCGTCTATTTTACAGTTTATACAAAATGGTTTCAGTTCGACTGGATAAAAAAACTTAATTGGACTAGAGATGCGTATGTTTGTGAAGCAAAGTATTAAATTCGATCACTTGTCTGGTCTGGTATAAGAAACTCCTTATTTTTACAAAACCTAGGGTGTCCTAGTTTTTTTTTGGCGCATCGACTGCTGAGGTCATTAGCGCCCCTAATCGTTGTAAGCTTCTCTCATCTTTTAGCTACTCTAGCTGGGTCGGCACGCGGTTCCTTCGGGCTTCCAAATACTGCACCTTGCTGAGCAAGGTAGGCTGGAACCTAGGTAAGTTGGAGTATATCCCACTCATCCCCTCTTATCCATCGATCCAGTCGACGATGGGGAGGGTGGAATACATTCGTGCCTTCCCCTATCAACATCAAGATATTAAAGACAAAACCAAAAGTGTTTTATTGCCGAATATAACTAGACCTAATCTACCATAAGGAGGCTATTTTCCCCAGAACTATGATAATGTGCAGTACTTTTAACAAATTTACTTGTACATTCTAAAATAAACAGTCTAAAAATTAACCTAGAGGGGTTAAAATACTTTTATAAAAATTCTTTTAACCCCGGACTATGATCTATCCTAAACATTCATACAACATTCTAGCCGATAAATACTTTTATTCAAATAAATACGTCCATGCCAATAAATACATTCACGCCAATAAATGGGTGTTCTAGTTACTCATGCATTTTATTCTCCTCTAGTTTCCAAGTGCCCAAGAACTCATATCGCAAAATAGGGGACTGCAACGCAATCCAACAATTAATAGAAGTCTGTATCTTCTTTCTCCTATCATACAGGACTTGTTCCCATTCTCTGTAAAGGAGTTAGTGTCTATAGAGCCCTACAAAAAGTCATAATGCTGGATTAAGTCGGCTAGGGCAATCGACCTCTTCCGGGTAAAGATCGCTGGGTTGATATCTCTAAATAACAAGGAGTTCGTAAGTAAATAAATGAACCAAATCCAAAACTATTGGCTACAATTATTGTCAACTAGTTTTTTGAAAGAACTTATTTAGGTAATGTTTTAGAAAAATTGAGAAAATTAATTTTAGTAAAAGAAAATAAATATTTGCAGCGAAAGGAAAAATCAGGAAAGAATTTATTGGTTAAAGGAAGTGGATAGGGAAAGTAGAATTTAGAGAATAATGTGTGAAGATTGAAGGGCTCTGAGAAAGGGAAAAGAGAATAGAAGGGCATATCCTGGATGATCTAAAAATATGAAGGTAATTTTAAGTGACGTAAAATGTCCTCCATCGCCGTCACTTTGTTTTTTTTCAAGCTGGAAAATTATTTTCTAAAGAAAAGACCTTAAATAATTTGGCAAATGGAATGGAAGTGAAAAGTGGGGAAATTTTTAAGAGGGGGTTTGGGAAAAAAAAGGAAATCTGGCAATATCATTTTTACTATTGCCTAAAGTCGAGAGACGGAAAAATCAACTTTTTAAAAACAAAGATGTCTAATGGAATATATATATTTTTTAACGCAGGCTGGCATTGGATGGATCACACGTTGACAAAACTACGGAGATGAAAATAACAAAGTAACCTTCAATTTCCATGTTTTTCATCCCAATTATACCAGCAGGAATATAAATGAAATATTGATTGGCTTTAAAAAAAATAAAATAAAAAATAAAAAAGCAATCCTAAAATATCCATTGACAAATTTACTTCTAAAATCCATATTTAGGCAGTAGATTTTCCAAGATGGATTCAAGCAACAAAATGAACTTCCAAATCTACAGCGATTTTTTTCTTACTGCTTTGAGAATAATTACAATTGAATAATTGTTTTATTTCTATCCAAATTAATTAGATAAAGTTGGTACCCGCGGTTTCTCTCGCAAGTGTATTTCAATCAGCAAGATACTTACCAAAATTGTATTTTTCTGGGTAAAAGACTTTTAAAAAAGTTCAAAAATGTATATATAAACTAATCAACCTTAGGCTGACTGCAGGAAGAATTAATCCGTCAAGACCGTGGGGCTATAAGGATGATTGTAGGCCTATTAACTGGCCACTGGCAGGCTCAGGAAACACATGCAGATGATAACCTCTGTAGGTTCTGTCAGGAAGAGGAGGAAACGGCAATGCACGTGTTGTGTCAGTATGAGGGGCTCGTGTGGCTAAGGATGTTATTTCTCGGGGAGAAAAAACCAAGGCCTGGTGAGCTTTACCCAAGAGTCGCTCTCCAGTCTGACCAAAAGGACAGGTCTGGAGGGTGAACTTTAGAGTGAGGGGAGCCCCAATAGATCCAAAGGGGTCGCAGTGGCGTAGGCCTTGAGGCCTCCCTAGTCTAATCTAATCCAAACTAATTAATCAGAACGTTTTGTTTTCCTTAATTTTTAAAAATTTTCTGAATTATTTTCATGAACAGAGATCAGTTGATCAGTTTTCTGTAAATTTCTTGACTGCCATTCTCAGCCAAGTGTCTGATTATTCTATTCACGTCTGAAGTAACTGCCTCTGAAGATTCATGAAAAATTAAATCATCAATAATGATTAAGAATTACACAAACAATAAGACCGAAAATGAACCACTTCCTTAGGAAGGGTTGAGATTACTGTTTTTTCATGAGACAGAGTTTTGGAAAAGATCCGAATAGCACGAGAGAGAGAACACATAATTAAAAGTTTTTTCTTTTTTAAATTTCCCCCCCCAAAAAAAACAAAATGGTGAATTAACTCCCAAAGAACAAGCATTTTTTTTCTGATGTTGTTGTTGTGGTTAATAATAGCGTTCCATTATCTTCCGGTGTAGTGTCCATTAACAACGGAAGTTTACCTATATCCTCTACCACCTTACCACTTCCAAGCGAGTGATGACGTCAGTGGCCTAACTAATTTAATAGACCGGAAGTCAAGCTTGAAACAGAGTAGCCTAGAATAATTAGATAAACCACCGCCTCTATGAATCTTATGGAGTATACGACAAACTCAATTATCAAGTAAAAAATAAAAACGAGAATTTAAACTCGACTTACTCTCAATGTTGTATTAGTGGGTACAACGAAAAATATTAAGACAAACGAGGCTAGTATAGCGTTAAAGCTACTTTGGAACCGACTAAAATAAATCCCTGAGGAGCGAGAATAAGTGCGTGTAGCGCTTCTCCGCTAAAGTGATCCTAAGCCCAAACTTTAGCTGGTGTGTTTTTGAGGAATTAAATCCTCATAAATGCGAGTATTAATTGACAATAATTAATTCTCATTTTGAATTACAAATTTGTTCTTATTGTCTTTTTAATGATTTCACGTTCCTCCAATGAAGCTTAACTTCAGATTTTATGAAGCCACTTGAGGGAAAGTTCAACAGTAATTCAATAATTACGAATTTTGTTAAGTATTTTCATAACGTAAAGGGCCACACCTTAAAATATTTTATTGTTAAATATTCGCATCATTAAATACGAGGGTCGTTTGAAATGTTCGTGCAAAGTCAGAGAGATAGCACTACTGGCGCGTATCGAGGTTATGTTTAGTTAGTAGCATCTCTTGGAAGAACACACACCAAGTTTCAGCCAGATCGGTCTATTTCTTTGTGTTTGGCATTCGTTTGAATCGAGGAAGTCGAGTGATTTTCAAAAAATGGACGAAAAAGAATTTCGTGTGTTGATTAAACACTACTTTATGAAAGGCAAAACGCCTCAGGAGACTAAAGAGAAGCTTGATAAACATTATGGTGACTCTGCACCTTCGATTAGAACAGTTTATAAGTGGTTTCAAAATTTTCGGAGTGGCCATGTGGGCACAAGTGACGCTGAACGTTCTGGACGCCCTGTTTAGGTTACTACTCCAGAAATCATTGATAAAATCCATGATATGGTGATGGATGACAGAAGAGTGAAGGTGCGTGAGATTGCTAGTGCTGTGGGCATCTCGAATGAACGGGTACATAATATTTTGCATCAACATTTGGACATGACAAAGCTATCCGCAAGATGGGTGCCGCGATTGCTCACGCTTGACCAAAAACGAAATCGTGTGAAGTGTTGCAAGGACGGTTTGCAGCTGTTCCAGAAGAATCCGCAGGACTTTAAGCGTCGTTTCGTCACTGTGGGTGAAACATGGATACATCACTACACTCCTGAGACCAAAGAACAATCTAAACAATGGGTTACCAAGGGGGAATCTGCGCCAAAAAAGGCGAAGACCGTTCCTTCGGCCGGAAAGATTATGACGACTGTCTTTTGGGATTCGCAAGGAATAATCCTCTTCGACTATCTGGAAAAGGGTAAAACTATTACAGGTGCATATTATTCATCGTTATTGGACCGTTTGAAAAACCGAGCTGCAAGAAAAACGCCCACGATTGGCCCACAAAAAAGTCCTTTTCCATCACGACAACGCACCAGCTCACACCTCAGCAGTTGTGGTCGCAAAATTAATGGAAATAGGGTTCCAACTCGTTTCACATCCCCCCAATTCTCCAGACTTGGCTCCCTCGGACTACTATTTGTTCCCCAACATGAAGAAATGGCTGGCGAGAAAAAGATTTTAAAAAGAGGTGATTGCAGAAACGAATGGCTATTTTTCAGACTTGGACAAATCCTATTATTCGGAAGGGATCAACAAACTAGAGCAGCGTTGGACGAAGTGTATAAGCCTAAAAGGAGACTATGTTGAAAAATAAAAAAAGTTTACCCCAAAAAATTAAGTAGTTTTTATTTTTGCACGGACTTTTCAAACGACCCTCGTACTATTTCATATGAAACTTTTGATCACAATTTATTAGAGTTATAATTGATGACCTGCTGTAATTATCAATTACAGAATTTACTTCCAGACACCAGAGAGATGCGAAAAGAATTGCTAAGACTAGGTAGATCTCTAATAGCCAATTAATAACTGGTGTACTAAATAAAAATTCAATTTTTATTGATTTTGGATTTCAGTTTCTTGTAAATCAATATCTGGAAATCTGGATATTGTGGAAAAAAATTAATGAAAAAGATTTTTTATCTTCTCATAAAAATAACTTATGTTATTTAGTAAAAATGTCATTTTTTCCTTGGCTTTTATTTGGCATTGGCTTTCGCCATACAGCCAGCATCGTCTAGGTAGGGGTGAGCAACCTTTTTAATCAATGGGCCATTTTAAATTTTTTTTTTGGCGGGCCGCACTCTTATTAATAATTTACGAAACTTTATTTATAATAAATATTAGAATAAAAAAATATAAAATTAAAAAAAAAAAGTAAAGATTTCATAAACAAATTTTAATGAAAGATAAAAACAATCAAGAAAAGAACAGAAAAACGAATTTACTTGAGATTGAAGGCCGCGTGTTGCTCATCCTTGGTCTAGGTGCTTATCACTAGAATATCACTCACTCTCCATTCTTCACACATAAATACATTCGCTTCACACATTCATCCCTCTACTATATACAACTATTTACATGAACTACAAGGTAATGGATGGATCAGTACTCTACATTCCTGCCAACCTTATAGCTTAACCGAAATTAAAATCACGTAATTCTTCTCTAATCATTTTCTTGCATTCATTCTAATCGGCTATAACTTTTAAATACATTCATATTTCTTTGCTAGCTCTGGTAAAGATTTAAGCATATAGATGTTGGTGGAGAATATTATGTCTTCGTAGCGAAATGGTGCATCTAAATACCTGTATAAGTCGTCAAACATTCGTTTCCTTTCTACCACATAACGTGGACATATCCATTATTATATTATGTTTGCCAAAAATGTAAATGCCATCTTATAATTACCATTTCGTCATCTTCAAAGTATTAGCTAATTATCAAAATAGAAGGGAAAAATTAGACTTATTTATTTTATTTTATGATCTAAGGCACGTCCAGCATCTAAGGTTATTGGCGCCCAGAGCTTTTTTTCAGTGCTCTCCACACAGTGTTCTCTCAGAACAGTGAGCTGTAAGAAGCTCCTAGGAAGAGAAAAAAATCTAAGGGCCAGCAGCTGGATTCGAACCCAGGTCCTCCGCGTGGTAATACAATATGCTAACCGCATAGCCAATCCCTTCCCCCTTTTTTTATACTTATTGCACAGATTCTTCTTATTAATACTAAAAGAACATATCAAATTACGTAAAAACGTGACAAATTTTCAGTTTACATATTCGAAAATGTATGCTTGTTTGATTGTAGGAAGAAAAAAAGATGATCTATCTTATCATTTTGCTGGTCTCTTACACTATTCACATATTATACAGGAAACAAACTGTTATTCAAGTATTCCAAGCGAAGTATTAAAATCAATCTGTAAGGATTTTAGTCGTAAATAGTTATCAACAATTGAACTATATATTCCTTTTGTTAGTTATAGTTATATCAAACTTTTATATTCAATTTACACTATAGTGGGTATATATTTTTTAATTCTATTCTTTTCATTTTTTCAGTTCAGGCTTTTATCCATTTTTTTTTTTCTATTTTCATGTTATTTTAAAGGATTGATTGTTCATTCGTTATTATTTTTCTCCGCTTATTTTATAAAACAACTGTGTAATTACTTTTTTACATGTACTTGTTTTTCTACTCTTCTTTATGTTTTGTACTTAGTTCCAATTCCTTGCTACAGAGCAAAATGTTTTTCTTTCCACAAAAGCAATCAATTCCATTCAAATCCATTCATGCATAGACATGTTTAACGCAAGCAGTAAATTCATTAAAATAGTTTCGAGGCCATACAGTTCAATTCTACTTCACGCAAATCTTATATTAAAACTCCAACCATTTAAACTTTATTACAATAGAGTTTAGTTTTTTATCGTTGCGTTAACAGCGCCTAGAGAGAAATATACTAGGAACAAATAGTCTAAAACAGGCTGGAAATCTCCAGTGGGTAATGTCGTTTAAAAGAGTAATAAAATCTTCCAACTCCGTAGAGACGGTGAATCAACGGTAATCATGTTTATTGCTGGATGCATTTTTTATTGAAATAGTCCAAAGAGATTGACCTAATATGGTAATTTTATTGCAAATACTTCCCCTATTGGTGCGCAGGCCAGTATTTTATCTTGGAATTAGTTTTTTTTTTTTTTAGAGTTCTACAATAACATCTATAAAGCAATTACCATTTTTCTTCTTTTTAACTTCAATTGATTTATTGAATTAAGTTTTATTAGAGTTAGCTACTCTGCTACTGGCTAACCCACTTCTTCTTAGATGCTGGCGTCACAGCGAGTATTCCAGATTAACATACTAACAATATTATTGGATCCGCCAACTCCTCTCTCATGCAATAGATCTAATCCTAATCCAATAAGTACAAAGAATACAATGTAAACATACTGGAGAGCAAACTGCAAAACAAGTTCTGTACTTCCTAACTCCTAATCTAATGCAAGACATAATAGATCTTCAGTTAACGGAATGAGTCAATCCCTATTTCTTTATTTTTTCCTATATTAATATGAATTTTGTCATTTAATAAATTAATTCAAGAGAAAAATGAAATAAAATGAATAATTGTAAAATCGGGCTATGCGATAGCGAGCAAAGGCACTTCCAAATTTCTACCTAGGCAGGAGTCATTCGGGTATTCCTGCGCACCGATCTGTGCGTTTGCGACTGGCTGCATGCAAGAGTTTTTATTATAGTGAACTGATGTTAAATTCGAAAAAATTCTGTGAGGATTAAATGATTAATTATAAATTACCACACACCGATATCAAGTGTATAATTGCAAAAGCAGCACTACAAAAATGGCAGACAGATTACAGTAATATTAATAAAGGGAGATTCTATAAAACTTTGGCAGATCAGTTACCTAGGCAACCTAGGGGAACCTAGGGGGTTTAAGGGGAACTGTCACTAATAAATGGGTTGTTGCGACAATAAGCAGGCTGAGAGCGAACCACGCGGTGTGCGAATCGGATCTTCACAGGATCAACAAAAGGTCCTCTCCTCTTTGCGTAGATTGCAATGAGGAGGAGGATTTCAAACATATAATAATGATATGTCCACGTTATGTGGTAGAAAGGAAACGAATGTTTGACGACATAGACAGGTATTTAGATGCACAATTTCGCTACGAAGACATAATATTCTCCACCAACATCTATGTGCGTAAGTCTAAGTCTAAGCAGAGCTAGCAATGAAATATGAATTTCTTTAAAAGTTATAGCCGATTAGAATGGATGCAAGAAAATGATAACGTGATTTTAATTTCGGTTAAGCTATAAGGATGGCAGGAATATAGAGTACTGATCCATCCATTAGTTGTAAGGTTTATGTAAATAGTTGTATATAGTAGAGGGATGAATGAGTGAAGATGTAACTGACTGACAAACTAACCTAGTGGTTGGTTTTTGTAAATAGATACTTTTCGGACAGTTACTAACCCATATTGTCATAGTCCCAGAAATGATTACTAATTTCATTTTAAGGATAACAGCAGCGAGAAAGGGATTTCCTTAGTGTACTGAAATCTTAAGCTGAAATTCCCTGTTCAAATGCAGTTGCCGGACCTTAGATGTATTTATAAGTAAGAATGGAGAGTGAGTGATATTCTAGTGATAAGCACCTAGACGATACTGGCTGTATGGCGAAAGCCAATGCCAAAAAAAAAGGCAAAAACCCTAATGAGTGAAAATCTAAGGTCCGGCAACTGCATTTGAACAGGGAATTTCAGCTTAAGATTTCAGTACACTAAGGAAATCCCTTTCTCGCTGCTGTTATCCTTAAAATGAAATTAGTAATCATTTCTGGGACTATGATAATATGGGTTAGAAACTGTCCGAAAAGTATCTATTTACAAAAACCAACCACTAGGTTAGTTTGTCAGTCAGTTACATCTTCTTTAAATGTAACCAAACCCTTTCTGGTATAAGCATTTCAAGGTGAAATGTTAACAATTGTGTTGCATGAAATACGACTGAAGAAAACGCAGAATGTAATAAACATTGTATGCCATAACAGAGATGGATATGACAGAGAAAAGACGGAGAAAAAACTAGCTATATCACGTATCACATGTCCAACATCCTAGCAGCTTTTCAAGAAGACTGAAACCCATTGTTATATGCATTTACAAAACTAGCCGCACCACTATAGAATGCAAGTGTTTACTTTTCCTAAAATGTTTACAACAAGAATATCTTTTATGAATTGCACTTACTTTAACTGCAATACTACTGTTCAAACAAGATCGATTTCTTTACAAGAGGAATGAAGAAGTGAGCAGTGATATAAAAAAAAAGGTTATGGTTGACTTGTGATGAAGAGATAAATGATTCTGAAGTAATGTCACATACGCAGTGCTTTCCAAAGTCGGGATATGCCCTCATTGGCGAGTGGTGGAAAGGAACTGGTGCCCAGGAAGTGCCTCACCCTGATCCTGCAATTTTCCTAGAGAGCCAGAGCGGTTACTGGATAGGTGAATCCCGTCCTTTGTACGCTCCCAATATTTTAATTTCCGCCCAATTTTAAATTCAATAGAGACCGGCTTTGCAGTGAATGATGTATGGGATAACAGGATGATTATATCTAGAATCAGGCTTTCCAGGAGTAGCTTGAATCTTTCTTTGTACTAGAGGAGCCATCCTTAAACATCTAGGTAACTTTAGAAGCGTAACAAAGTGGTTAAAAGGAGTTGTTATCAGAGATGTAATGTATATTACAGGGTGTATACGGAGGAGAGGTCGAAACTTCTGGAGTTGATTCAGCAGCTCAAATGCAACAAAAAAATATTCTATTCACTTTGGCCCGATTCTCAATAGTGTCAAAGATATTTGCATTTTTAACTTTTCCGCCGATATTCGCGTTTTTCATCATAAAAATGGGCCGTAACTTTTCTATCCTTTATCCTACAACAAATTTGCTTATTCCAAACGAAAGAGCATTAAATTTCCTATAAATCTGCTTAACCCAGAGCCTCGAAACGTTTCTAATAAACAATGAAATTTTTACTTTAATGTCTACAAAAATTCGTTTTCGATTTCTGTTAAAATTTTCATCTGTATTTTTTCAATGAACAAGAAAATCAACCTAGAAATATTTAACAGCTAACTAAAAATAGTGAAAGCTAGCTCTGACTTTTAATAGAAATAGCTTAGTGAATCCAACCTTAATTAAGACGTAATAAAAGCAAGCTGCATCTCATTCCCTTAAACTGTTCTAAACATACCTTCCGGGAATGTAGAAGACATTCCTTAACGAGAGGGTAGAAGTAGATTCTGCGTAGAAAGTTCCCGTGGTTCTCATTCTATTCTTACACCCCCCTTCAAACACCCCATAACAGGTCTTTCGTGGGTTTCTTAAAAAATTCATCCAAACCCACCGAAGTTCTTAACCGAGCATTCCTAACATACCCAAAGGCGGCATAACATTTGCTTCACTATATCCTACCAATAAATTACAGGAATTTTTCTCACGGTTTCCATTTTCTTTTTTTGAGATCTGGTGAATCTAAAAGCTTAGTTGGACAGTGGATAAAGAGATCTAAGTAAAAAGAGATCTAAAAAAAGTTACAATTGTTTTTCTGAAAACGTGCAATATTGAAAATTATTCAATTGCAAGTATAGTCAGAAGTTATAATTTTTAACACTAGAAATAGACAGTGAATTCAGAATTATTAAATTGATTTAATTGGATTTTAACAACTTTTTTTCAGTTCACTGCCGGACTGCAATTGGTCCATCACCGGTCTCAGAGCTGTAAGAAGCTCCTAGGAAGAGATAATCCGAGAGGAAGCAGTTGGACTTAACCTTAGACCAGCTCTGGGATCCCCGAGAGAGAAACCAGCACATCGTCCCACTAAGCAAATATCATCACTTCCAATTAATCTTATTTAAGAATTACTACAACCTTCTTGCATAATATGCAGGCTGAGAGCGAACCACGCTGTGTGCGGATCGTATCTACACAGGATCAACAAAAAGGTCCTCTCTCCTCTTTGCGTAGATTGCAATGAGGAGGAGGATTTCAAACATATAATAATGATATGTCCACGTTATGTGGTAGAAAGGAAACGAATGTTTGACGATATATACAGGTATTTAGATGCACCATTTCGCTATGAAGACATTATATTCTCCACCAACATATATGTGCTTAAGTCTATAGCAGAGCTAGCAATGAAATATGAATGTATTTAAAAGTTATAGTTAAAGTTATAGATTACGTGATTTTAATTTCGGTTAAGCTATAAGGATGGCAGGAATATAGAGTACTGATCCATCCAATAGTTGTAAGGTTTATGTAAATAGTTGTATATAGTAGAGGGATGAATGTGTGAAGCGAATGTATTTATAAGTAAGAATGGAGAGTGAGTGATATTCTAGTGATAAGCACCTAGACCAAGGATGAGCAACACGCGGCCTGCCAAGCATTTCTAAAATTGAAATTCCAATAAAATCGTATCTTTCTGCTTTGGCTGACCGTGATGTTCTTTTGGAAACAGTTTCAAATCTATTAACTCACTTGACGCGCCAATGGCCATCAACATCTTGTTGATAGCCACACCTTTTCAAAATTTCTAAATACTTCTTTTATACTGCATATAGCTATCTTTGGATTACATCGTTCGCATTAGCCATGTTTGGCAAGTTCTATTCAAGAATAGTATCCATATATTTTTTGCACATCTTTTACGAAAGAGATGCTATTTTGGATATCCTACTGTCTAACCTCATTATCTTACGCTTCGCAAATAATGTATGGTTTACATTCTCGAAAATCTGCACGATCTTAAAATATATGTACATAAAAGGGTAAACGTTTCATCGTTTATTACATCATTTATTTCAAGGAAGCTGTTCAAGTAAATCCCATCATCGCTGATAACTAATATAAATGGCGAACAGATCCTAACTTATAATTACCCAGATAGGTCCCAAGCTATGGCTATTTCAGTAGACACTGTTATCTAATTTGATTGATAGAGCTGAATACACTTAGTCGTATTCCAAGTAAAGCTAGGTTATTGCCAACACAAATATTCCCTAGTTTGTAATAGGCTCCATTACTGTAACAGATGATCTATACAACCAATACGACATAAATCTATATTTTTTTCCCCTATGTATATAACAGAGTTCTTACGTATTCAGTAGAAGTAGTTACTTTTATCCAAGAATAATCCCCCTATTTACAAGATAACCACTTTATTTTAGGTTTTACTTAGATAAACTTTCGTGTTAACAACTTCAATTTATTTTTTGTCTCATTTGTAAGAGTGGGTTTTCTATAAAAGAGAGAGAACTAGTTTTATTTACTAGGTCACCATAGACCTAAAAACTAGATCTATTTCTGTATATACGACTTCAACAGAAAGCATAGTTTGCCCTTTTTATCAATACATGTAATAAGTTAGATGGCGGCAGCTATCAACTCCACTGCGATTGGAGATATTTGCAATTTAGAAACAACCAAGAATTATTACTCTAATTTTGGGAACATTCACAAATCTCTCTCTCTTTTACAGCATCATTGCTATCTAATTTTTCTGATTTACTACCAATAATAAGTTTTAAAAAACGTGTTTAATCAATTAGAAATATTGGAAGTTGGTCCACCAATAGCTGCTGATAGATTACTACAAACTTCGACCTCCGCTTAATATTTAATACGTCTAATAACCTTAAATATTTAATAAACAATGAAAAAATTACAATATAATGAACGGCACAATTACGTAGCGATTGGCAACCTAATTATACCCGTGGCAAACTGAATTCTTAATAACATACCGTCTAATTAACTACAAACTTTTCAGCTTATAGTAAAACCTGGGACATATTTTTATGCGTTCATACAGTTATTTTTGCCTATGGAAGAATTCTTTTCTGTTTTTAGTTAAGTAGAGATGCAGCCAACGTGTTTTGGAATTCCTACCATCAACTGTTATTTTGTTTTTTCTTTATTATTAAAGATGTCTACTGCAATACGATTCAAAATAGATCTGTTCTGTTCCAAACATATAAGAATTTTTTCATCCTTTAGCATCATCCTCAGATGATGAAATTAGTCTTCCAGGTTCTAGGAAGAGCAGTAGAAGCTGAAAGTGAGAAGACTCCCCTCAGAGGAAGATTTCTTGATAAGTTATATTCCCTTTCAACATCCGTTAATGGTCGTGGATCTACAAGGAAACCATAGATAGAAGCTGACTCTGGGAAATAACCCTCTCTGACGTCATACACCCAACTCGCTCAATGCCTTCCCAGATACATTTTCCTCTAATAACTGTTATAAAGCCGGTTAAGTTATAGTCAAAACGAGAAGTGACAAAAATAATTATCTAGACGAAGTCTGCTGCTATTTATGTACCTTATAAATGAAAATATTACTGTTTTGTACATAATTTTACAAAAAAATAATTACGAAGGCTAACGTTCAAATGAGGAAGTTGGTGGACAATAAGATATCTGTGATGAACCAAAAAGAGCACATTATTTTTAATGTCGAGTCCTGGTTTTTGCCTATAAAAATGATGGAGTTTTTTGCTTTTGAGAATGTTATTAGAAGAAACAAACTTAATTGTTTACAGCTCAAGGTCCAATAGAAAGTAATTATAAGCAATTGATTATGGATTATCAGTAATTATTAAGGACAGAGCGAAGGGTTTAGTAAAAATACTTG
Organism: Rhodnius prolixus; assembly: GCF_049639745.1. Taxonomy (NCBI): domain Eukaryota; kingdom Metazoa; phylum Arthropoda; class Insecta; order Hemiptera; family Reduviidae; genus Rhodnius; species Rhodnius prolixus. The sequence continues at coordinate 9,364,142 of NW_027411634.1, read as the reverse complement.
AATTCTCCATTTATGTATAAGCCCTTTGTACTAAAAACAACCCTAAAACCACAAACTTATCTTCTGACCGACCCATATTTAGTAACAACAGAGGTTCCTGTTTTAGATTTCCTAAACAATATGTAATAGCTAGCAGCGAACTGAAAAGCAATTGTCCAGATGAACAATTGTTCTAGAATAAATGAAATATTGTTCAATAATGTTAAATGGAACATTGGAACGGAAATATGAAATATTGTTAGCCATTTTTGTGTGTGTGTGTGTGTGTGTGTGTGTAACTCGTATTTTACCAGTCATGGAGAACGCCCACGCCATTTGATAGACGGAGCTGGACTTAACATACGTAAATAATGTTATGACGAAGACAATTTATAAATTTCAAGGCCACGACGGAAATAAAATCCAATATCGTTCTGCATTTTTAGCGTAATAAGTCCCGCCGATATGCTCTGTGTGTCTTTACTCAAACTTTAAACCATCTTTCCTGTTTCTTTTGAGATAATGGAAGTTTTGAAATCCTGGGAAATCCTTCTGGAGAGTGGTTCATTCTTGAACCACTCTTTGAACCATGGGCAATATCTAAGCTATAGTGGCATCCATAAATCCTTGCAAAACCTATCCAATATTACTTACTATACTAATATTACTTCCAAGCTCACAACTAATATCGATAATTCACCAAAATATCGATAAAAAATAAAGTTTTTTTTTATTTGTAGAAACTTATTTTCACTTTCCCCTTTTCAATGACGCTTCATCGCCTTCAATGTTACTACTGTAATGTTTACCGTCAACTTTTAGTTGAAATTAATTTGTGGTATGGTTAAATCTGTATCTGGATTGATTTGATCAAAAAGAATTGTACTACGGTAATCAAAAAAACTGCAACAGCTCGCGTAAACTGCTGAGAATTGAAGTACAAAAAGACCTATTCAACAAACCAGCTGTTGAACCAAAGTTTTGAACTACCAACAACAAAATAAACACCAACAAGATACAAGGGAAGCAACAAAAAATGAGCAAATAAAGAGGTCAAATGTGGAAATACATATTTATATCCCAAAAAGATTAATATTGCTTTCTTTTTCTTTCTTTTTTAGATAAAATTTGGAAAGCTTCCAAGATGTAACCAACATGGACCAACATTCTAGCCGGATTTCTACCAAGTTGCCAAATATGTAGTAAATATGATAATTACCAACTAATTTTAATATTTATTATTTCCATATGAATCAGTCTCAAATATTTTTCTTTAAGCACAAAAATAATTAAACTGTAACTTGTAGATTTTTTTTAAATTTTAAGTTTGAATTTAATGTTCATTGCACCTTAAAAGAAAATCGATTGGATGTTGAGGTTTGCTGTTAGTAATTAGGTTATATAAAGGAAATTGATGAGATGAATGGTTGTTCCTGTGAGGAGCTTCCCGTTTCGAATCCAGTGGTTGGCTCCCTTAGATTTTCATTGACTAGAAACTTTTAAAGCCCACTGTGAACTAAAAATTATACTATGGGGGTTTGAATTTATTAAAGAACATGTATTTGACAGAGGTAATCGTAATTATTAGCGAGTCACTCCCAAATAATTGTTAGGAATTGAGAAGTTTGAGAGAGAGAATCGATATTTATATAGAATTTCCCCGAATGCGAATAGCGTTTAAAATGAAACCGCAATCTGAGTCTGTTCACATAATGTCAAGCGAGTTATCTGGTATCAAATTAATCAGTAACTTATCAATAAAATCAGAAACTATAACAGTATTAGTAACAAATCAAGTAATTTTGAAATTTTTTTTATTGAAAAGCACATATTTAAGTATACAGGGTGTTCATTTTAAGACGGCCCAAATGCATTTCATGCATAAACGGTTGCTCTGAGCAAAAAATGGTAGAGGAAAAATTTGTTGCCCGTCACCTCTAGTTTTAGAATATGTGACTTGATTTTAGATTCCTGCCCGCATACGCGGTTGACGCGCGAACAAAAGTGAGGGTTCGCAGTTGACCCCAATTTTCATATACACAGTTTTAAAGAGTATAAAAAGTTATGAAAGAAACCGGAAACCCCAATTTGATATCTTCAAAATTAAAGGTGCTAGGCCATTTCAAAACCTGGTATTTTCTAATCATATTTCAATTTCTTAACTTGTTATCAAAGATAAAGAAGATCACGCGATAGGTCATTTTTATGTATTTTTGCATCCCCATTCTATTAAAAATATTGCCAAGGCAGTAAAGCTAGTATTTTTCTTAATATCGGGAAATAAGTCGTTTTCCGAGTGATTTTTCTAATAAAAATCAAATATTAAGAGCTTTAGATGTTCTCAGGTATACCCAAAATGGCTAAAAAATAGTTTTATATCTGTTAAAAACAAGAAGGTTTAAAAATTATTTGGTAATTTTGGGGAGAGTTGCGTTTAATTACCAAAAATATTGGAAACCTCCTGCCACACATTTAAGTGATCAATATCTTTCATGTAAAGGTCCAAACTTATTTCTTAATTTATCAAATAATGCACTTTACTCAACTTTTGAAGCATCTACTGTGCCTTCAAAGGTGCCTCCTCTGGCTCGCAAGCCAGGTTAGCCAGGAGGTTATCAACTGCTCTCTGTATCTGAAGAGGCAGGAGGTTTCCAATATTTTTGGTAATTAAACGCAACTCTCCCAAAATTACCAAATAATTATTAAACTTTCTTGTTTGTAACAGATGTAAAATTAATTTTTAGCCATTTTGTGTATGCTTGAGCACATCTAAAGCTATTAACATTTGATTTTTCTTAGAAAAATCACTCGGAAAACGACTTATTTCCCGATATTAAGAAAAATACTAGCTTTACTGCCTTGGCAATATTTTTAGTAGAAAGGAGACGAAAAAATACATAAAAATGACCTATCACGTGCTCTTTTTTCTCTTTGATAACAAGTTAAAAAATTGAAATACGATTAGAAAATACCAGGTTTTGAAATGGCCTAGCACCTTTAATTTTAAAGATATCAAATTGGGGTTTCCGGTTTCTTTCATAACTTTTTATACTCTTTAAAACTGTGTATATGAAAATGGGGGTCAACAGCGGAACCCTTACTTTTGGACGCGCGTCTGCCGCGTATGCGGGCAGGAATCTAAAATCAAGTCACACATTCTGAAACTAGAGGTGACGGTCAACAAATTTTTCCTCTACCATTTTTCGCTCAGATCAACTGTTTAAGCATGACATGCATTTGAGCTGTCTTAAAATGGACACCCTGTATATGTGTAAAACTATTTTGATTGTAAACCAAACTCAAAAAGTACGATGGAATATCATCAATCACTGGCACAACAATGGTAGCCAAGCAATTCATTGTCAATTTCATTGACACCAGTTCGATTGATTGTGGTTCTATCGCACATTGCTGGCGAATTTGCTGTGGTAGATGCTGAACTAACAGTAGAGAAGAATAGAACAGAACCAACTTTAGAGGCGCTGAAGATTATTGCAGTCGTAGCGCTAAAAATACAAACCAAAATTAAAACGCCCTTAGTCTGCAGTAGCGTGGGTAGGAAACAAAAATTGGCATTTCACTAAACCTTTACCAAAGAGATATAATGATCAATGGTTCCCCCCATTTTTATATTTTTAGTATAAATAACTTTTGTAAATAAGTCCAAATTAAGTAAGTCCAATAAAAATATAAATATAGATAAAGGTCATTCATTAATTTTGTCCCAAAGGTAAAACTTTGGGCAAACATTAGAACAATGCCGACATTCTTTATTGATTCTCTGTAGACCAATAAATTACGATTGAACTTGAACTGCAGGTGGTATTACGTAACCGACACCTACTTACCTTATTAAAGGATCCGTAAATATAAGTCTAGATTAATCCATTTCATACTTTTCTTTTTTGTCTTTTGTTATGTAATCAAAGGATTCATTGACTCTGGATTAAATATATCTTAAGGGAAAAAACAGGATTCCTCGTGAGTTATGAAAATTTGGCCATTCGTTTTGACGCTGTCAATTGTTATAATTTCCTTAATGATGTTTCCTCTTGTTGGAGAAATGTTTATGACGTGCGTATTTGTAAGAAGAAGATCAACAGTTCGTATCCCACGGGTCGCTACTTTTTATTTGTTAGAAAAAATGTTAATCGTTCAAGTACATAGTTCCACGATACCTAATTGGTAGATGGACGAAAAAAATAGGCGACTACTTTAATTTACGTATAATAATGAAGAAAACTAAAAATTCAGTTATTTTAAATTAGAAAATGAGGCCGATTGTGTATTACTAATTATTATTCCCTAAGACTAGAGTCAATGGTAAGCATATATGAGTTTCGGCAAAACTAGGGAACGTCCAGTAAGCTTACCACGCCATTAAACTCGCGTTATATTTAAAACTTGATTAGTAATTAAGTTATATTATTGTATTATTTTAAAAAATAGTGATTTATTCAATATTTTGTGTAATTCAAATTTTAATTTACAAATAAGGTCCAAGGAAACTAAGTTGAAAGTAACTTTACCTAAATATGGTTTTTCAGAGTTCAGATCATGAAAATTATTAAATTTTCCTTGTTAAAAAAAGAAAATCCTTTTACTTCACACGTGCTGAATCGACTTTTAGAAATGATTATATGTTGGCTATCTACGTACAATAATTTTGAGGAAAATAAAAACAAACGTAAAATTAGAGAATTAGGCAGATTCTTTTTCTAATGAAAGTCAATTATTTTAAAAATGAAAATTTATGAATTTAAATAAAACCTAAAATGGCTAACTAATTGGTTTTAATTTACAAATCGCTCATAAATAGCTATAGAATATTCTAAACTAGATACTAAGGTTGGTTTATTCAATTAAAATGGTTTAACTTTTGCTTTCTAAAAGTTATACTGACAATTTTTATAAATTTTGCTGCTAGAACGTTTTATTGAATGCATCTTAATTAATAAAGTTAGGTTGACATAAATCAGAGATGGGCACTGATCAAAATAACAATTAAATCATTAATTAAATTAAATAATCAGACTTACAGTGACTCCCATTAATATTGGGACACCTATTACAAAATGATTTAAAAGGACAATGAAAACAACATACAAAAGTTTGGGATTTTTTTTTTTTTTAAATTACATTAGCAACATCTGTGGAAATTATATATAAGTATAAATCGATGAAATTCCAAACTGTTAGGTAGCACTTTTTGAAAAAGTGTAAAATAAGGCTCTCAAAAATATTAGGACACCAAAAGTGCTAGAGTTTAAACGTTCAATATTTAAAATCTCCTACTATTTAATAATTGGTTGGTAATAATTTAATAATTGCTTTTTGACTTACAATAGCCTCAAACGATCAGGCATAGGTGAAACAAGTTTTTGGTTAATTCAGGTGGTGTTTTTTTCCTATTCTTCCAGGAAACATCGTTTTAATTCATTTTTGTTAGATATTATTCGTTTTTCTTAAAGCACTGGCTAAATATTGCCATAATTGTTCTATGGGATTAAGATCTGGTGACTGCGGAGAGGTTTGGAAAACTTTGGGCAATTATATAACGTATCACCCAAGCCGTAGGTTTGGGGTCGTTGTCTTGGTAGAATTTAGAAGATCCTAAAATACCAAATGTTTGGGCACTTTTTTCAAATTATATTTTAATATATTACTATAAACCATTTTGTGCATCATTCCATCAATAAACACTAATTCTCCAAATCCTGATACACATTCAGCTCCAAACCAGAACTGACCCACCACCACCCGGAGGTGCAGCTTTAAAACCCTTTAAAGTTGGCTGTAAATTCTTCTTTTCGAGTTCAGCATTCGCTTTCCTCCAAATCATAACCCTTCCATCTGACTGGAAAACATTAAATTTTGATTCATCGCTAGAGTATATCATTCCAATAGTCACTATTTACATTGAAATATTTTTCGGCAAATTTCACTCTCTTAACACGATTTATCTAACTGACAAAAGGATACTTCCAGGCTACTCTACCATGATAGTCGAGTTTTCTTAGCACTCTCCGAACAGTTTCTGCTCCTTTTTTGCTCTCTGAACATGTCAAAAATTTCACATAGAAGTTTTGGAGCACTAAGTCGGTGATCTTTTTTAATTCTTTTAATATATAACGCTGCTCTCTCTCAGAGAGCAGTTGAGGACGGCCTTTTTGTGGGGTTGAAACAATTCTTTTTTCTTTTTGGTAACGCTGAATGATGTTCCACGCAGTAGATGTTTTAGGTCCGATCAGTTTTTCCGTCTCTCTAACACTTTTTATTGTCTTTGTGCAAAGAAATTACAATTTTTCTTTGTTCAATCGTTGTATTTGTATTTTTGGGCGACATGTTACACCTGGCTTGATTTATATAACCTAATTTAATTATTAATTTCATATTGAATAGGTATATGCTTAAGGTAAATATTTACAAATTGTATAAATATTCGGGCAAAACCTTGGACAAACTATAAATTATAATAGTGTCCCAATATTTATGAGAGGTAGAATTTGCTCTTATTATTATATATATTTTTTTTAATCTACCAAAACATTTTTATGTAATTATTTAAATAGTTTTTATTTAATTAATAGTAATTATAAAATGAAATGAATTTATAAAAATTTGAATAAATGGGTGCCACTTTTAATTTTCGTCAATTTTTAACTTCTGTATGTACTGTCCCAATATTAATGGGAGTCACTGTATAATCATAATTTTTTTAGTTTGTTTAACGATCTTTGATTTATCTCAGAGATTAAATTTTTGCCCATTTCTGTTATAAAGTGTAATAGAATATAATGTAACCATTATTGTAAAATATAGTAAATTTTAATAACAATTAAAAATGTAATTTCTTCTTATTTCGAAATTAGCAAATCAATTTACTAACATCAGGGAGGTAGATAAACCTGACTAGGTTTCGAACCCTAACTTTAAAAAAAAAGTGGTTAAAGGTGATCAAGGAATCCAAACATGAGTACCCCAAACGAGGAAAGAAATAACACTAGATAGTTACTGAACGAGATGACTTCTTTAAAAAAAAAACCTCCCCACCACTGATGACGTCACAGTTATCTAACAAAAGTGCTAACAGTTAATATTATCACAACAATAATAACGAGAAAAATTAACTAATAATACCAAAAAAAACACCAAGGTTTTTGTAACTAAATTTCAAGCTGAACTAAACGAGATAAATATCTATAAAAAAAAAGTTTTCGTGCAGATAAGAACTACGTGCAATTTCCACTGTTATCAAACAAAATACTTGTTTTTTGACCTAGTAAAAAGTAGTGTTTGTTTTTCTTTTCATTTTAAACAAACTAAACTAGGCCTATCTGGTTTGTATGCTGCACTGAATAGATAAGGTAAAACATTTGACAGCATAAAATCTGTTTTACAAAATACTATCCACCATAAAAGCATTACTTTCTGTCATTCATCTATTAGGACAGTAACAGTGTCTGCCGATTTCCGTTTTTGTGGTTCCGTTTTGAGGTAAACTACGGCTACTATCTGACCTCCCCATCTAGACGGACCAGGGACCAAAGACGAGTGTTAGGTCATTGAGGCCCCAAGACTCCCCTATCCTGCCGAAATGGGCTACCACAAACGGCAAACTTTCAGGGAGAGTTAACTCTTCTCTGAGGTCCCTAGTGTGGTGTGTTAACGTGTGTTTAGATCTATGTTTGAGTGAATGCCAACTAGGACCCGTGGGGGCGTCACTCTCCAAGAAGCAGTTAATCTGCTTCCCCCTGTGGGGTTACATAATTTTAATTGTATTGAAAAATTTTATTAATGGCTAAAAAAAATAAATTTTTCTATTAAAAAGAAGAAAATCTTAACAATAATAAAACGCCTTTAGTAGATAACATAGTATTAAGAAGAGTATAGAAAATTTTGGCGACCGTACAATCTAAACTACGGCGCCCTGACCCATTTAAGTCCTTAAAAAAATGAATCACCTGTTGAAGTAATTGTAAAACAATTAGCACCTGATTAAAAGTAAATAGAACTAATTGCTAATGCTTACCTTTTAAACACCAGTCTGCTCTGTGAATAACTCGGTAGATACAATGGACCACAGACGACTGGCTGAAACAATAAAAGAAGCATTGATTTACTAAGAGTACCTAATCAGAATACACAAACTGTTAATACAGTGACGTACTACAAACATTAAATACTGTACCAAAGATAATGATTTTAAACTTAAATAACCATTTACGGTTACAGCAACGTCTTTGCAGCAAAATATAAGTTCAAAAACAGTGGAAAAAGTCGGAATTCCAGATTAGGTTTATCGAAAGAAGTGAATAACTTTTTACAAGAGCAGGGTTGGATGTTACAGCCTAGGTCATCCTTACTTCAAACTATAATTTCAAAAACAGTGGAAAAAGTCGGAATTACGGACAAGGTTAACCAAAGAAAGTGTTTTTTTAATCAAAAATAACCATTTATAAGAGCAGAGCTGGATGTTATAGACGGTAGTCCTTATTTCTAACTATAAGTTCAAAAACAGTGGAAAACGTCGGAATTCCACATTAGGTTCTTCGAAAGAAGTGATTTTAAATCTCTAATAACTATTTACAAGAGCAGGGCTGAATGTTACAGACTGGGTCGTCCTTACAGCAAAATATAAGTTCAAAAACAGTGGAAAAAGCTCGGAATTCCGGCCTAGGTTCACCAAAAGAAAGTGATATTTTAGTCACAAATAACCATTTACAGGAGCAGAGTTGAATGTTACAGGCTGAGTCACTTTTACTTCAAAATAAATGCTTGAATAACTCTTATAAGTCTGGATTCTGGTCTAGATGGTCGAAGAACTATTAACAAGAAAGAAATCTTTGCAAAAGGAAACCTGAGAGTAGGTGCAAGAAAACAATACAAATCATTTTTGAGATTCTAAAACAGGTCAGTCCAATATTTTACAGGACAATCTACAAGAGATATGGTCCATTAATCACTGTGAATATTCAAGGAAAGCTAGCTAATTAAAATTTAATGAAAAACAAGCGATCCCGGGGACAATCTCCAGTAGAAGCTAAGCTTGTTCTCCAACCGTGTTTACTAAAGTCACTAACTAGATCCTAGAGCTGATGTTACACGTTAACTATCTAAAATAGAGTCCCTCAGATGAGCAGTATAGATATGCAAATTCGGCTACACCGTTTTCCAGGTGACTCTTTAACATCTCGATGGATTTTAATAAAACATTTGCTATTACATCAGCAAATAAATCCTACAGAGAATTATCTATATTTATTAATAAAGTGGCTAAAAATAAACTCTATGAATAAATACGTAACATTTTTTAATTAAATTAATGCAGAATATGAGACACGTATGTGCCATTCACGTTATGTGCAGTTGATGAAAGGCGGCTAGATAATTAGATAATTAGTTTAGAATACAAATTAATTATTAATACTTCATTTGTACTTTCTAATAATAGATTATTTACTTTTATTACATTCTGTAAAAAAAAAGAAGACTTCATTTAATTTGTCAGAGAATAGTAATTAGTGGAATTAATGTGACATGCAATAATTAAAAATAAAGTTTAATGACATTATTGAATTAAACACGCACTGGCAAACTGAAGATCGAATTTAATTTTGAGCAATACTATTACATTGGATTTCAATGGTTTTATAGGTTTTGATTTAGTTGTGTTAGAATCCAAAAAAAAGAGATTGATAAGATTTGGTACTTAGTTCAAAGTTCGTCAGATGGTTTTTAAAAGAAAATTTTACAATAAATGCTTATAGGTTTCTTTTAAAACACTATTACGGCCAATATGGACATATGGAGCAGAATTGTGGGGCTCCACCAAACCATCCAAACCTATCCAATCATTCCAGTCTAAAGTCCTCCGCCGAATCGTTAACGCACCATTCTATATCTCCAACCGCACCCTCCATCATGATCTCAATATTCCTGTATGTAAATGAATTAATCCACACACCCGATTCCTAAATTTCCACAACAAACTCTCCGATGACCCCCAAATCCTCTGGCTCAACCACTATATCCACATCGTCCCAAACCTGACAATCCTCCACGTCACTCTTAAAACGGCGTTGGCCACGTCACCTCATTGCTTCCTAAACCCCCAATAAGTTCCTAGAGAGTTCCAGCGCTGGCTGGTTTCTCTAATCCCGTCATCCTGGTTGTGGCACTGAGCCAGCTCTGTGACACAATCAGATGTTTATCTGTAAGTACACATTTTCTAGATGCACGTTTTGTACGGTTGCAAATAAATAAATAAAAGAAAGTTTTATTTTCTAAGGTGTCACGATAGCCGAGCGGTTAGAGACGAGAACTGCAAAGCTAAGATGTATTGTTGGTTTAAAGGGTTCGATTTTCGGTCTGTGCCTAGGATTTTTATTTAATGGTTAATATAGGAATTTTATAGTGAAATATGGTTGTTAATTGCCTCCGTCTAGTGCACCTAATTTGGTAGTTAGTTGTACAAGGATCCTTGAAAAAATAGCCATTATTACTTTACTTTTTTTTAATTATAGTTAACGATAAAACACGAAATACTGATAATTTTTGCCCGTAATTTTCAGTAGATGGGATAAAACGACTACGCCTAGTGTCCATGATAATTGCAGGAATGCAAACGCCTAATGGAAACAAGGCAGTAATTAAACTATTTAAAATTAAAGCTTGCAACTGATTTAATAGTATTATATATGCTAACTTAAGCTTAAACTGATTAGTAGAAATCCTGGATGACGCTCGATACAGAAATTTTGCTATTATCGCTTTTAATTCGCACTTAATTGGTTAGCGGTGGATTCGGTGTGAAATTATCTTTTTATTAAAATGATTCTGTTTGTGTTTGCTAGATGTCACTGTTCTCCCAAAACTCAAAATAGTTTTAAACCATAATGAAAATGTTCAACTTTAAAGAAAAACTTACTTGGAAAATGAAAGAAAAATGGATAAAGCCATAATGAAAATTAATATTAAATAAATTCATTGCTAGAAATGCGCTGAGTAATTGTTTGGAAATATGTACTTTTTGTGCGCTTGGTTATCACGGAAAATTAAAAGTTGCTTCCAAGTAAAATCGTCTTTACTGAAGCCGTCATACATTTTCGCAATTATCTCGAAAATGGCCTCATATAATCACTTCTTACATACTTCTAATCACTTATCAGTTTTATCACAAAAATTATGTTACGGAAAAAAATGTCTTTTTGGATGGTACAGAGCGAAGTTTAAAGTTAAGCACCCTTTTAAACCATCCATTCCAGATCAATCTCCTATTTGCCACCTGTAAGATATCAATGAGCATTAAAGATATTACTAGAATACCAAATTTTAGTGAAATCGATTAGCAGAAATGGTCATTTTTACAGAATAGATTTCTTTTATGGAATCAATTCGACTATGGGCTACATCGATTTGCTTTACATTTTGAAAAAATAACTGTCCACATACATACCTGTAACATTTACTTCAAACACTGTCATGGAAAACGAATCCTGGGAAGATATTGCGTTAGAAGTGTTTGCCAAGAAGGGTACAAATCAAAGAAGGATGAAATTGTGGCGATTTAGCAACCTACCAACTTGTACGCCATTCATAAAGAAGCCTACTTAAAACGAGTACTTCGTAGTGAAAATGGAATTTTGGAATACTAATGTGTTCTTTTCGAATGTCATGTTCAAACTCTTGAAATTCTAAAGTTCAATCCAGATTGAATTGCTACGAACATTATACCGTTTTTAGGATCGTACGTTACACCAAAATGTTACTTAGAACTTCAACACAATAAAGAAACACTCATAAAAATAACAGAATAACTATTTTCGTTTTTCTGAATTTTATTCTAAATTCTAAGGGAGCTATTTTCATGACAAATTAAACAATTAATATGCACGTTTAAACTTATCAGTAAAAAGCGGTTAAAAGTGTCGTCATTTCAGTTTGTTTGTTTGCTTTTTTTTTTTTTTTTTGGCAGCAGCACAATCATTACACAAACGCATTTATTAAAACAGCACACACATCATTATGCAAGCACTTCCAGAAGCACATACAAGTAATACAGGTTGCATATTGTAAGATTTTCAAGGCGCATACACATATTTAAGTAGGAACATTGGAAGAATCTCTGCCCAAGGGATTTAATAAATAGTACTCAAAGCAAGTTATTCCTTAATCAAAAAGCAAAAATGATCAACTTCATTTATTTGTATTTTGTAATTGAATTTAATATTTTTTATTTTCAACATTTAGTATTTTTTTTATTGATTATTTTAATTGTAACACAAACTTGAAAAAAAGTTTGTTTGTTCTGGTGTTTTTTACTTTTTTGTTTTTTTAAATTACGTGCACTTACCCATAAACAAATTGGGAACAGTGAATGAAGACGTGTCGGTTAAGGTTGTCTGGCGTCTACTATCCGCGTTGTGTTGATATGGCGCCATGATTTGTTGTTAGTCAGTGAGAAAGCGCTGGTGTCGCCATAATATCGGTAGCTTTTATTAAAGGCTTTTCCTTAGAGGGAACTTTAAAATAAGTATATACGTAACTAATGCTTTACTGAGTGAAGCTGCTTAAATTAACTAAACTATTTAATAAAAATAAATATAAAAAATAATCTGGTGGTAACACTGCACGTCTTTCTATTACCGTTGGGGCATAATTTTTAAATCTATTAAATTTATTATTTAATTTGATTAGAGAAAGGATTAGCCGAGTGGTTAGCGAATACTGGATTCCAACGCGGAGATCATTGGTTCGAATCCAACTGCTGACCCTTTAAATTTTCACTTCCTAGGTGCTACTTACAGCAAACTGTCCGGTGATAGATAGTGTGGTTGGTAACGAGAGAACACTGTACGGAGACACTGAAAAAAAAGCTCCGGGCGCCAATAACCACAGATACTGACGCGCCTTAAATAGTTTAATTTAAAACTAGTACTAAACAAACAATACCACAGTTTGAAGAAAACGATGATAAAAATGAGGTATAACTAATAACGTGTGGCATTCTTATTAAAAATTAATTAGAACGAAGATCTATTTCAAACAAAATGTTCAAAAAAAAAAAAATAATAATAACTATTTACAGGACACATGTAATAAATATTGGACAAGTACATCTGTAATAATTTCAGTAATTATTTAGTGAAGAAATAATTCTTTATAAAGGATTATAATTAGAGTTTACAAATATCTTTACTTCTTTGCCGAAAGCAGCGAACAGATTTGATAAATTAGTATTTTCCAAATTAGCAACATCCAGGGCAAAACCACAGATCATTCACACCATAAACATGAACTTCTCTGGTCCATTATAATTCAACCATTTTGTAAAAGAATGATAGTAGAACCACAATTTTATACTTGTTCCCTTTAATTAAAGCAAAACCATTTTCAGGGAGGGAAAAATCCCCATTATTATCTTCAACTTATCTATCACATTTTCTTTGTAAAACTCCTCCTCTACAGTATACTCATTTTCTCTCTCGAATCAAACAAAAATGAAAATAGCTACTTGTTTATTTTTTCAATTTACGCTAAAAGGTTTCCAAAACTTTATTCATAAATTAATTGGATACTTTAAACCAAATACCGATAAGAAAAACAAAAATGTAAGTATGGTCAGGAGAAGGTGATTCCTGAATTTATATTAGTTTTTAGGTATTTATTTAATATTTCTTAAATATCACATTATTTTTTCTAGATCTCATCATAATTATCTATGTAATGCTGTATTTTTGAGTTTATATTTTCATCATTCACATTTCAAAATCAATAATAATATCATTTTTATAAATATTTTTCTAGTTTTCTATCTCAAGTTATATGGACAAATTTATACTTATTAATTGGGCAATTGTAAATCAATAATAAATTAAGATTTGTCTCTTTAAGTTTCATTTTATTTAAATGATAAATTTTCTACGGAAATAATAAAGGAAATAAAGGAAAAAAATAATATAAATAAATAAATAAATTAAAACACAAAAATAATTAAAATAAAGACTTTAGTTTACAAAGCATTCAAAAGATAGCACCACTTATCGGTTCACTCAACAGAGCTTGCCTACTCTATTGTGCATTTTATCTTGTAGATTTAAGCTAATAACAAATTTATTTGATTTGAATTTATACCTTTAATTCAAAGTAATATTCACATCTGTAAAGTTTAAATTTGTCTCGAGTTCCTTAGTTACAAAAATAAAGATACTATCGCTACACAAGAGAATTTCTGATAGTAACTGCTATTGGTTATTTTCTATAGTTTATTTGTAGACTTTTCAGTTCATAAGACCATCATCATTAATTTTCTTTCATTTAAATTTGTGGAAGAAAAATGAAACGCGGAAGTAATAAATATAAATATATGCCGAATTGTGAGTATAACATTCAGAAATATTTTTTTCTGCTAACATTTAAATACATGCTGGAGATGTAATAAATCATAAAAATGAATAAAGAGGAATAAGAATATTTATGTAAGCAAATTAATCTGAGAAACTGTTCAAACATTTTTACTAAGTGTTAATGGATTTTAAAATTGTTGATTAAAAATAAAACCGGATCCTGGAAAGAAGTTTTCGGTTCTAAGGATTTTTGTAGCAACTTTTTTTTTATTTCCACCTCATAAGCGATGGTGATTATATTAGACTCTGGTTGCCATGCAGTGTTCCCTCTAATTTTTTGTGGCCAGTGTGCACACTTTTTTAAGTGAGTGCAGTTAATTCCAAAATAAACAAATTTTGTGCGGCAATTTAAAAAAGCGCATATAATAAAAAAGACAATACAAGAACAGTATTATTATTCGGCCAAATTTTGTTCCTACTTATATGCATTGACTCGATCTTACAGCATACCACTTGTACAACATATGTATATTAAAACGGAACACAATGAAAAAGCTACCCTAAAATCAAGTCAGATCATTAGTTTGTGAAGACAGAATTTAGCTGATTACTGTGGCTTCCCTTTTCCATTCAAATGAAAAATAAGAAAATTTGAATACTTACAATGTAAAAAACGTTGTCTGCTTCTAATTATTTTCAATTAAAACATTTGTCAAAACAAACAAACAAGAACAACAATTCACAATCACTTATTATTGAACAATTTTAGAATTAAGGATTACATTTTTTTATTAATGGCATTTATTTTATAACTTTTCTCTCCTGTCTTTTGGTTTTAACCATTCTGCATAAACTTTACAAAACTTTTTGTACGCGCCAATATTTTTCATGTGCGCCATGTTTAAAATTTATGTGCGCACGTACACGCTCACAGCTTATAAGAAACACTGTTGCCAAGTGCACTAATAATTATTATACAAACACTGTTTATTGTAAATAATGTACACACAAATGTTGTTAATTAGGTAAAATACTAATCTAACGATCTAATAAATTTTAATAATTCAAGATTTCACAAAATATTATTCTTATATCGAAAATGAAATATGGTTTATTTATTAATAAGCGAAAACAGAAAAACGACATGCAAACTTGTCTTGATAGTTAGTTTAAATAATCAAGTTTGGTTTGATTAGGAATCGAATTTCCTGTCAAAATTGTATAAATTGGATTCCACAATCTTAATTTAATTGTTTAGTTAAAAAATAATAAGGCTTTAGTTTCATTATGTCTATTTTGTTTACCCATAATTAGCATCCTGCTTAACTAAATTTTCAAGGAAGAAATATTTTCTTACCTTATTTTCAGGGTGGAAGAAGATAGCAGTTTGCTGTCCATTGTGCAACAGATTATTGTTCAGCGCGAGAGATCAATATCGTGTATTAAAAGGAATAGTTGGCTTTTTTTATGGAATTTCCCTTGGATATGGTGAGAAAGTTTGTTGGGAGTTATTTCTATGAAACAATAATAAGCCCTGGTGGTATTTTATCGTCGCATCAATTTTGTTTGACGAACAGTTTTATTTCCACAGCCTTCTACAATTTGGTTATAACTCAGCTGGATATCCAGCCAGTATCAACTTATATTCTCGGCACACTGACGGCTGTATTGTTGGGATTTGGATGTGCAGTGTCATCTCAGGTAAGGCAGAAGTTATTTAGTTGTTAACCAATCACAAACAAAATGGATACCATATTCTTAGATGAATATTCAATCACTAAATCTGTTTACTGTAGTGTTTCGTTAAATACCATTATTAAATTTAAATTTACCAGATAAAGAACAATACCGTCCAACCGTTAAAATATTAACTGGGAGTCCTGTAATAAATCTCTTATTAAAATAATGTTTTCATCAGAACTTGCACTCTCATTCCAATTCTCTTGTCCGCCATTTATCATCTCATCACCATCCAGATCATCCTCCAGACGATTAAAACGCCAGTGGCCTCGCGATTTTCTCTCTTCTGAAGAGAGTAGCTAATCCTAGAGACGACTTAGGGAGTGTTATCACTGGGTAACTTCTCCTCTCAATTAGTGAGTTTGTAGTGGTCAGTTATTGTCATTGTTACTTATTGTATATCTAGCGATGGTGCAATTTAACAAATAAATAAATTAAAAAAAATAATAATCATCATAATAAAGCTGGTATTAAGAAGGTCATGAATAGGAGGAAAACCCTACATTTCGTATCAGATCCGCTGAAGGTGGCTTCAAGCTTGCAGACTGGATCACTTGGTATGATTCTCCAATCGGTAAGGTGCTTGTCTAGTACTTATTGAAGCTGTCCATTAGTTTGAAGTCAAATTATTCGTGAGGTACCTGCTTGAGTGTGAAAGATCACTCTCTACTTTTACAAACTAGATCAGATTTTGAAAGATTCCTGCTTAGGGCTCATTTTGGCTGCTTTTTGGGATTAGAACTCAGGAGAACCAACTTAAGCTGTAGTTTCCAAAATGTAAAGACCAATTAGGGTTCCCGGCTAAGTCCCCAAGCTTTTGCTAGCCGCTTCCTCTTTCTCCCTTCAACTTTTCGTCCAATTGTAGATGTGTTTCTTTCCTTAATCGTCCAGTTCTACAGCTGGAGATCAGCCATTTATTCTATTATTGTTGGCCAACCGTGCGGAATCTGATTAAATTAAAATTTAGGTGACTAATCACTCTTTTCTAACATACCTGGGAGTTGGAATAATACTTCCTTTTTTTCGATTATTTGTGGGTCTAATATCACATTAGAGCGAAAAGTGATTCTTTTATTGCATGTATAGAATACTGGCGACACAAGTCGAAGTGTTTTACAACCATTCGAGTGAAAAAGTGATACAATAGATTTTGATCAAATCTTATTGCAAAGGCCCCTGTTGAAACCTAAACAAAATACCAAATTTGAACTGTAAGCGCTTTTCGGCTTTTTGAATTAAGATGACTACATACAAAGAGATTATTTAGTAAAGGCCATTTTTTAAATCTCTGAGGACCACAAAACGTGTGCTTATTTATTCCCGTTGAATACTGAAAATACCAAGCTGCTCCATTGCAGTACTTCCTCGGTAATAATTGTTACCTTTCAAGAAAAACATTCATCTATTCTAATAATAGCATATTTAGCGCTTGATATTCATTAAAGTATAACTTTCAGCTTAGATGTACCGTATTACTAACTTTTCCAAACTTTGGAAGTAAAACTGGACGAAGTACGCTAAGAGCGTTAGCAATTGCTTACATAATCGCTGGACCTGTAGCAAATCTGACTACCAACGCAGCCGAAGTTGTGCGCACATTTGCATGTACTACTTCATTAACTTATAATCTTACTAAAACTAAGTATGTACTGATGTTTAAACCATTTCAGAATGCTTTGATGAATTTAAAAGTAAGTAATGCTCTAATTGTTGTAATAAGAAAAAGAAAAATAGATATTATTTGCTAAGTATTGTTTTCTTTGCGAAGGCAGACACCAGTGAAGTAAAGGAAACATTGAATTCAATTAAAGGCGTAGTGAAGCCGATAAAGTACGAAATGGAAGATGATGGAGAGGTGAACTCGTTGAAAGAAGAGAATGACTATTTAGATACAGCTATGGTGAGTTAGATTTATTTCCTCTTACAACTGACAAGTGGAAGTATTGAAAACGTATCAAAGTTAAAAGTCTTGGGAGCGTTTTGAACTAAAAATCAGGGAATCCTGCATACTTTTTTGCTGTCAATGGTTAACTGCTACACAACGACTACTGCAGAAGTCGGTCTTCTACCTGGATAAGACTTGCTCTTTTTTCTCGCTTTCTCTCGGTCAGTCTCGATTTTATCATCAGTTGTGACGATCTTCTTAGTACTTTCATTTGAAGCGTTTTCCGCAAAAGCGAAGCCACTTAGTGCGGTGCCCAGTATTGTTACCAATTATTGGACAATATCAATTAATAACGTAATAAGTTATCCTAAAATTTTGGGCAGAGGAAAATCCTAAATTACAATTTATCAGAACAGAGAGATTATTTGATTAACCTAATTGGGAAGCCGAGAAATTCCGTAAAATAAATGTATAAAAATAAATGTGAGTAGGTAACGACACACGAAATCGTCAGAAAATTCGAGGTCCTATTTTCGAGAGATTCTCAAAAAAAAAAAAAAAGTGGATACTTTAGCATGCTCTAGCACCTTCTCCTACTGTGAGAGAAAGTAAAAACTATTCTCCCGATGCTAGTAATTTCTACCGATGTGGAATGGTCGTATCTTTGCAAGAACTTTTATCTGTTACGGGTCTTTTGATTGACTAAGTTTTCTTCTTTCAACATTCCACCATTTCTTAAAATGCTAATTTTTATAACTTAAAACGTTAAGTTTGTTTTTTATATTATTATACAGGGTGTCCCAAGCTATATGGATAACGACTTTTTCTCGGAAACTAAGATAGCTAGAAAAAAAACTAAAAAATACGTGTTCCCTCAGTTTTTTGTAAATTTAATTTGTAAATTTTTTTCGGTGCTTCCAGAAGCGAGATACAGGCACCAACTTCATTTTTTCAAATGGGAAGGTGCGGTTTTTATTTCAGAAATAGATTCCTCTATTTTTTTAAAGAAAAATTTACTCGAACGGTTTTTTTCTGTGAGCGATATTTTACAAGTTATGAATGAAAACATGATTCTTATAAGAAATTTCAAAATGATAATATTATAACGGTTTTTTGATTAAATAAGAAGAAAAGTACTATTTTATTATAAATTTTACTCCTCATTAATATTACAGATCATGCTCGAAATGGCCTCCACCATTAGAGATGCATAGACATGCTCTTTCCTGTCAATTGTCCCTTACTGCCAAAGAAATAGATTGGGCTTTAACCGAGTTACAGGCATCTATTATTCTCTGCTTTAGTTCATCTACAGATGCCATCCCGGCTTGATTCTGATGCACCTAGATTTAGAAATGCTTTTAGATAAGCAGAAATAAAAAAAGAAATCAAAAAATTATGAATAATCACCTTGTTTTTCGGGTATCCCTAAAGGAAATAGTCCATAGGTGTCAAATCCGGTGTACGAGGTGGCCACTGAATTCCCCCCGTATTGATGTAACGCGCCCACCAAATTTCCTATCGAGATATCTCTTTACACGCCTGATGGTGTTACATCAATACGGCCAGTTCGAGCATGATCTGTAATATTAATGAGGAGTAAAATTTATGATAAAATAGTACTTTTCTTCTTATTCAATGAAAACACCGTTATAATATTATCATTTTGACATTTCTTACAAGAATCATGTTTTCATTCATAACTTCTAAAATATCGCTCATAGAAAAAAACCGTTCGAGTAAAAGTTTCTTTAAAAAAAAATAGAGGAATCTATTTCTGAAATAAAAACCGCACCTTCCCATTTGAAAAAATGAAGTTGGTGCCTGTATCTCGCTTCTGGAAGCACCGAAAAAAATTTACAAATTAAATTTGGATTCCTAACAAAAAACTAAGGGAACACGTATTTTTTAGTTTTTTTCTAGCTATCTTAGTTTCCGAGAAAAAGTCGTTATCCATATAGCTTGGGACACCCTGTATGTATCTCAAGTTAAGATTCAAAATTCTCAACTTAAGATTCTCTTAAGATTGATTTGCGAGAAAGGTTAAATTCAAAATGCATCGGTTTTTATAGGAGGAATTAAGGAGTTATTTTTAAGACGAATTTTGGAGATGATATGCACCACAATAATCGCTTGCACTTGTATGTTAAGCCATTAATAAACAAAGATTAACTACTAATTTTGGATAATCTCCACTTTTTCCTTAGAACGACACTAAAAGATCCGAAGCAATTGAGAAAAAGTATGATACTAAGTTCAATAATAAAACATTTGAAGCTTATGAAAAAAAATATTTTAAAAAATTAGAATACCGTTGCGATAGTAAGTTTTAACAGATTTTTAATTTTGAGTTTAGATTTAAAAATTAGTTTCAAAATGCAAATTTAATTTTTTTTAAAAAAAAGATGTGATATCAGCGGCTGGAACCAATTGTCGGAAAATGTTTGAAAAAGCACATGACAATTGTTACAATAATGTTCCTTGGGGAACTGCTTGGATACTCTGTTGGCCAATGAAATTAACATTTATTTGTGACGTCGTTACAGGTATATTTCATTTAAAAATTGAATCTTCTCTTTTCTAGAACTTTCCAGAAAATCTCAGCTACATATATTCTTTCCATAATATGGTTTCTCTCGTTCAGTTTGAAAATTCTATATTACATAAATTTAATCAAAAATATAATGTACTTACATATAATCTGCTTTAAAATTATTTCTAAAAATATAGTAGACTAACATTAGTTTTACTTTTTAAATTGTAACTTTGTGTGTGTTTGTTATTAAAAATGAAACAGCTGTAGGAGGTGACAATGTGTGCGATCCATCACGATCACTATCCAGTGGTTTCGGCAGTGGTTACGAGTACATTATTAAATCACGAGACAGATTGTCACAAGAATTCAAGGGTGGACACATTCAGTATAAAATTGAACGACCCAACATACCAGTAAGTTACTTATTAAACCGTTAGAATGCAGCACTTTGTAAAGTCATTCTGAGAGATATTTTTAAAGATCTTATGGTATTTGACTTTACAAAATATTTCTTTCTTTCTTTTTATTTTTTTTAATTTATATTATTTTTATTTTCTTAGTTGGATATACGCGGCGCTAGTGATACGGCCCAAGCAGTTGTCAGAGCGTTTCAACAGAAAAGAGGTTTTGTGGAAATAATTATACTTTATCTGAAAAGGATTCTTGTATTTGTATTTATTAGAATAATACTGAAGTAAGTCGACATACTTTGATTTTCGTTGATCAGTTTATTCCAAAAGTAATTGTAATTTATTTCTTTCACTTTAAACGTCTCTTGGAAAGTAGCGCTGTGTGGGGCACAGCCTGAACTATTGAAATATTTTTTTGTTTACACTTCTATTTAAAAAAAATCTGGACCTTTTCTGATGAGAAACATTATTTGTATCAGGAAACAGTTCTCAAAATTATGGTTAAAAAAATGTGAACACTCGAGTTATTCGGAATAGTCCCTTTACTCTAAAATTATTCTCTAAAGTAATAATAGAAGCTTTACTTAACCCGACAATCGGCAGTCTTTTCAGTCAATCCACCATACGTATCTGTCTCGAGCCCAGATTCTCGACTTTGTCATTTCACACTAGAACCCTATTTTCTCCTCCATCAACTTAACCACAAAATTTTCATTTGCAATCTAGCCGAGCTGCTTTCTGGTGACTCTTTAAAAGTTACTTTATCATCATGTTCATTTCATTGAAAACGAAGCCCATCTCAGAAAGTTTTGATCGTAATCAGCAAGTTTCTCTGGTTGGGATGACATTCTCCCGATACTAGTAATTTCTATCGATGTGTAATGGTCGTATCTTTGCAAGAACATTTATCTGTTACGGGTCTTTTGATTGACTAATATTTGTTTCTTCTTTCAACGTTCCACCATTTCTTAAAATGCTAATTTTTATAACTTAAAACGTTTAATTTGTTTTATATTATTATATCTATCTCGAGTCAAAGAAAAATTAAAAAAAGGAATGGAAATTTCAGTGCACAAGATTTCCATGAAAAATATTTACGAGATATAGAACATCAAAATATATATATAACAAAATACTTTAAGAAAATCGACGCAAGACGTTTTAAAAATGGAAAACATACTTTATTACCGCTAAAGAAAATGGAAAAACAAAAACTAATAAATCCATATTCATTAAAATTTCATTCGACTGAAATGAACCGATTGGTGATTATTATTTTTTTTATTTTACTTTGGTCACAAATCGTCTCTTACATTATCTTCTCTCATTACAGACAACTATCCATTACTGGATAATGAGCTGTAAGTAACAGAAAGGGAAAGTATAAGTGTTAGATTCGAAACTGGGATTTCCAAGGGGACGTCCAAGGCAATAACCGCTGAGTTTATTTATTTTATTATTTTGAGTTGATCCTTCCACAGATGTGAGAAGAAGACATATTGGGAGATGTTTTTAATGAATTTTAACAATTTTCCTACAATTTCTGGGATGTTGAGGTTACTAATTTCATTACGGCTAGTATTGTTGTTATTCCAACCAATTAGAACTCAAGTTTCTAATCAATTCTATGACTGCTTCTTGGCCCTACAACTAGTGTTAGTACCTCATTCTGTTTTCCTTATTGAAAAAATCACCTCCTGTCATCAACCCGGCTGTTCCATCTGGGCGGTCCAGTATTCTTATTCGGTGAACTCTTTTACATCATTTTTATTTTTTTTTATCTTCAGTTCCTTATTAAGTTTTTCATCTACATTGTTAAGTAGAGATTAAGAGTAGATCTCGTTAATGGGAGACAAATTGACGGTGTCAATATACACCTTCCATAACTCTGGGTGGTAACCAGCCTTCAGGATCCCAATTACATCAAGCACTAATCACAAACTGGAGTGAAGATCTTGGCAAGTGCTTGTGGCTATGGAAAGCGTCAGCCTTTTGTAACCTTTTAAGTTACTTTATTCTAGATCTAGAGCATGTAATTCAAAATAATTTTCCTTTTAACAAAGCTGCCTAGTAGGCTAAAGTACTGGTGGTTATTAGGGACGTAAAATCCAATGTCAACTAAAAATGTTTGCTCCCTAAAAAGGAGACTGTAAAGAGATGCTATACTTTCTAAACTACGAATTATTAATTTGTAAAACCAACTAGATAAAAAAAAATAATATGCAATTAAATAATCATCACGGTTCGAGTATTTACTCTTTATTATTAACTTTAATGAGTAATGAGTAAAAACTCAAGGAGTATTATCTTTCAGCATCTAAAGTATAGTAATCAACTGGTAATTCTTTCTTATAAATATTTTTTAATAGAAAAACAACACTTTTTAGAAGCAAGAGCCAGCAATTGATAAAATTTAATCAATATCAAATTACAGACAGCAAATACAATTAAACTTGCATTAGAAATGATGACAGCTACGACGATAATATTAATTGATCGTGTATTTTATGAGACATTACTATTAGTACAACAGCATGCCAAAATCGATTTCGAGCAAGTTGGTAAGTACAATTCAACTAGAGTGAGAGATAGTTTGTTTAGAGAAATAGAAATGGGATTGGCCAAGGTAATGAATATTTTCTTTCAATATAAATTATTGATTGCATATTTTAAGTAGCCATGTGTTGATTATTGATTGCATATTTCTGGTAGCTATGTGTTGATTATTGATTGCATATTTCAGGTAGCCATGTGTTGATTATTTCTGTACATGGTACAGGATTGATTGCATCGATTGTACGTTCAGTTGTGGGTGGATTTAATATAAATAAAAGTGTTAACAAGGTATACAGCAATGAAAGTGAGTACTGTATTTAGTGAAAATAAGTAATTGATATTATTCCATATTCTGGGCGAAACATTAACGTTAATTATTAAACAATTATTAAAAAATATATATCTACATCTAGAGTGTAATGAATTCAAGACTGGTCCTAAATCTCTTTTCTTTAATGTTCAATTTTACGTCTTACTGCCGTTTTTCAGGATAAAAATTATATGTATATCATAATTATTTAAAAATCATTGTAATTATTTTAAAAAAGTAATTCATTCCCTCCGTTCTGCTCCCTGATTTTGGCACCAATCTTCTCCCTGGTGTTCAGTGTAGTTCTGAGTACCGAAAGTGTCCAATTAAATGAGAAGATTGTACCTCTTCAAGTATTTATAAAGATAAAACGTGCCCTCGTTAAATGCCCTGTTGTTAAGTTGTTCCCTCTTTAGATAACCGTTTAACTGTGAGTGGGGCACAGCCAATCAAAGTACAATTTAGAAATTCCACGTGAATGAGCATCTTCCGAAATGCCCCAGCTTTGTCCACCAGGCTTCTTGCATTGCAGCTAATCATGGTAGGTATGTGATGCACTTACAACGAATCTTTGGTCGATGTTTTTCCTAGATAATTGGGTATTTTTGAGAAAGGTGCCTGTTAATTATTTTGCAATAGAATAATATAAATATTTAATCAAACAAGACGGGTCAAAAAGTGATTGGAAATAATATTAACTTTACAACAGCAATGGCTGAGCTCAATCAAGGATAAGAGAAGGGAGTTGCTCAAAAAACAAATCTACTGTTGGCTAAAATATCTATTATGGCTTCCTTAGATGTCAGGCATTATACGTAGAATGTACTCACTTGTAATGTGTGCAATGTGTAGTTGCAAATAAGCGTGCAGGAGATGAGTTAGAAATTGCCTGTGGCATCCTAAAGCAGAGCTAGATTTCTTGGGGTACCCTGTGGGTTATTTGTGTATGATTACATTCTGCATTGAGGCACCACAGTAGCCGAGCAGCAGGGCCGGGTTCAATTTTTGGCCTTGGACAGGGGTCGGCAACCTATTTTAAGTGGAGAGCCATTTTTCCTTAAATAATTTTAATAAATCTTACCAAGAGCCGCAAGGATGATAATGTAAAAAACTCTGTAGATCATTTGTACTCGCAAATTATTATTTTGTGATATTCAATAACATTTAAATGTTTTATATATTTATTTTCATGTATTGCAAAGTAAATAAACAAATAAATAATAACTTAACGAATGAAAAGGCGGCAGTCTTACAATATAAATCAAGTACTTTATTTTGATATAGTATAATTCTATTCAATTTCGAACCTATCACATTTAAAATTATTTTTGAAAAAATACCTTTTAATAAATGGAATTTTCATTCGTTTCAATAAAATGGAAATATACAATATATTTTGGGCAGGCTGAAGAGCCACACAATTTGGATAAAAGAGCCGCATGCGGCTCGCTAGCCGCGGGTTGCCGACCCCTGGTCTAGGGCTTGGATTTTATTCAATGGTTTTTAATATAAATAATTTAAAGTATGTTTGCTATCTGCCTCCGTCCGCGACACCTAATTACCTAGTTGTACGTAAAGCCCGCCTAAAAATTAGGCATTTCTACTAACTAAATTGTAGGGCTGTATACTTTACTTACAAAGACATCAAGAGCCTCCGAACCAGGGGCGGCTCTAGCTCGTGTAGCGCCCGTGTGCAATGAAACCCTGGCGCCCCCTAGGCCTGACCCCCCCCCCCACCCGCGGCTATAACTATTAACTAAGTTATCGCGTTTGATAACTGCCGCCACCGCGCTGGCTGGCCGCTTCTGTCATATCATTGTTGTACCATGATGGTCCAAGACGATGCTCTTAGCTGTCTCAGGGGGCGCCACGGCGCCCGTGTGCATTGCACACCCTGCACTATAGGTTAAGCCGCCCCTGCTCCGAACAAGTGTGGCCAGATACCACTTCTACTTCTGGTTTAAAATATTCTTTATTCTAATACGTTTTGCCACTGCTCCCCACTTATAATACCATAATCATCATGAATTATTGCAGGATGTTTACCAAAGCCCAAACTACTGAGTCTTCAAAGCATTCGACAAATCTATGGAATGTATTTATTTGTATTCATTTTGACGATAGTTGAAGGCTATTCATCACGAATAAGTTGGTTCATTTGTTCGTATTTCTATCCAAAAGTAAGTTAATAATTTTCCATACATTTCTGAACAGAAAGAGATATTAATTTACTTTATTGTTTGTTATTAAACAGCAGGAAAAGAAGAGAGTACTTCATCTTTACAACATGACCATGAAAGCACGCATTGGTTTCTTCAAGTACATGCAAGCAAAAGTACAAAGAATGGTTAAACAAAATAAAGTAGTTGTAAGTAGGTTTCAGTATTTCTCTTTACATTGATCAACATTTAATGTTTATATTCTGGGGACAAATCCCACACCGACACTTGGAATTGTTTATGGGTAGAGGAGGTTTTAGTTTGAGAAGGAAATGCATAAATCCAAATATATAAGTGCAGACCAATTATTTTTGGACTGCAAATAAAACAGAAGTTCTGAGAATAGAAATTGGAATCCATTTTCTCACTTGTACTTACTGGGTTCTTAGACTTTTTCTCTGGCAGCGTCTACAACAGAGATGCACATTTCGAAGACGCTACAGACTGGGCGCCTCCGGGCGATCACCAATACTGATCTGCCCAAATAATCGTTTACACCTATTTAACCTACGACGGGGTACCCAAAAAAAACCGGAATTATTTTTTAAAAGCTATTTACAAATTTTTTACAGAACAACCTTATCCCCTTCAAAATACTCTCCATTACAACTAATACATTTGTCCCACCGGTGCTTCCACTGTTCGAAACATTTTTTGTAGTCATCTTTAGAAATGGCTGACAGCTCCTTCTTCGTTTTTTTCTTGACCTCTTCAATGTTGTCAAATCGGTGACCTTTCATGCTCTTTTTCATGCGTGGAAATAAGAAAAAGACGCACGGAGCCAGGTCAGGCGAGTAAGGTGCGTGGGGCAGCGGAACCATGCCATTTTTAGCCAAAAACTGTGTAACAGAGATGGCTGTGTGTGCAGGTGCATTGTCGTGGTGGAAGAACCAGTCTCCTGTTTGCCACAAATCGGGTCTTTTTTGGCGAACACTATTGCGCAATCTTATCAAAACTTCCAAATACAAGGTTTGATTGACGGTCTGACCTGGGGGGACAAACTCTGAATGGACTACGCCTTTGGCATCAAAAAAGCAAATCAGCATTGTTTTGATGTTTGACTTGACTTGACGACATTTTTTTGGTCGGGGTGAAGATGACGTCTTCCATTGGCTCGACTGTTGCTTTGTTTCTGGGTCATAACCATAGCACCATGACTCATCACCAGTAATGACCTTTGACAGAAAGTCTGGATCAGTTTCAAGCTGTTGTTTCAAAGCACGACATGTTTCAACTCGATGTTCTTTTTGATTGTCAGTCAGAACTCGAGGAACAAACTTGGCAGCAACCCTTTTCATCCCCAAATCTTCCGTTAAAATTCGCTGAACCGAGCTCCAAGTTGATCAATTGTCTGTCGACGGTCTTGAACACCAGCTCTCGAATTTTTTCAACATTTTCGTCGATTCGGGCAGTTGATGGACGTCCAGAACGAGGTTTGTCATCAATCGACATGTCGCCATTTTTAAACCGAGTAAACCACTCGTATACTTGAGTTTTTCCCATAGCGTCATCTTTGTAAGCTGTTTTCAACATTAAAACACTTTCAGCAGCATTTTTGCCGAGTAGAAAACAAAATTTCAGAGCTGCACGTTGTTCACTTAAACTTGCCATCATAAAAAACGAAAAAAGATCACTGCAGATGAACAGAACGAGCCAGGCAGACAACACAGGCAGGACTGAACTGGCAAGGAATTGCGCTATACACGTCTAGCGGCAGAAATGCGTACTACATAAGCTCCATGCGCGGCAACGCAATTCCGGTTATTTTTGGGTACCCCCTCGTATTTAAAGTAAATGTAATCACATTTACTAAACATTACCTTTTTTTTACAGCAAGACATTAGCATTCTATTAATGTTACGCCTGAGACATCCAAAAATGTTCGGCTGGTTAGGTTGGTTTTCTGACGCTAAAAGAAAATGTCTTATATGTGGCCACGCGGAACCTAATAATAAAGAAAAGCGTGAAAAATTATTCCATGAGTGCCTTGGATGTTTATATTTATATTGCAATGAATGTTGGGCTGATATTGATAAAATATGTTACGTATGTAATCCACCAGCTTCTAATGTTGTTGACGTTCAAGAATTTGAAGACATTGAGGTTGCTGAAGAATGATTTAAACAAAATGAAACTGTATGTTAATTAGTTTTAATCCTTTTTATTAAAAAAATATATACACTATTTTTTAAGTTTCATTTTGTTTCAAAATTACTAATGTGAAAGTTTTAGAGGGATGTCCATTTTTTTGAGAATATTTTCAGTATGTTGAGAGTCTTGTACGTCGGAATGAGGAATGAAGACTGAAGATTAAGCAGCAAAGAATTGTCTGCAAGTCTTAGCGGGTGAGGAGTTTTTCTATATTGGAGAATTTGCTTGGTTGTAGACGACGGAGAGTTGTCATTAGTTGTGAGAGATTGTAATATAAGCAGAGAGTTGGTCGTTAAAATAGGTTTTTGGTCAGTCTCCTAGTCAACACAGTCACTTGAACATCCTGTTGTCAGAGATATCTGATGCCGAAGGGCTACTTTATTCGTAATATAATGCAAAGTAATCAGTAACTAATTCAAACTACTTTTTGGCAATTAAATATTTATTAAAGGTAGGTGATAATTAGTTAGATTTTTCTCCATTTTCTTTAGAAATATGATTATGCTTCAAATTGTTTGAGAAGTACATTTTTCCAATAAATCAAACGAAAATACAAGTCTAATTATGGAATTTAACTTCTTATTGGTATAAACTGAATCTGCTCCATAAGTTACAGAATATTTCTATCAAATTAGAATAAGTTTTATGCCCATAACAACCAAGAATTTCTTATACCTTACTTCTTTTCGGAGGTCCTTGACTTGTTTTGGTAGTAATTCATTTTCATTTACAGCAATTACACTGTTTACTTCATATCACCAGTATAAAACACTGAATTCCCTGAATTGTAGTTAAGTAATGCATTTCATATAATTGTGATTATAGCAGCAATATACTTAGTACTTATTTTAAGAGTGAATTTATACTAATTTCCATTTTACCTTTTACAGCAGTCAGTTCACAGCATCTCCCTCTTAACTATATTCATTAATGTAATAAAAATGTTCTTCACCTTTAATTATTTATTATTAAAACAAAGTTCATCATAATAACGATAATAAAGTCCGTAACTTCTTATTTATTAAAACCCAAGTGTCCCAGAATGAACCCAATAAAGTACAAAGAACTTTTCTATTTTACTTTTTTCCTGGAAGACCAGAGTAAAACCTTTTATGGTATCTATCCCATGAATCCTTTCCATCTTAGTTTCCTTTTTTCCTTTTTTGTTTTAAAACCTTACTAAATCTTGTTCCTGATTACATATCCTTCAATTCCTGTTTAGATCTTATCCATCTTCTCCTTGAAAAGGTCCGAAAAACCCTTCTTTGAATTTTTTTTTCCTTTACAGCATACACAGCAGAAGTACGTTTTTCTTCATCAGCTATCTATCTCTCGCTTCCGTTTATTAGAACAGGACATAAACTGGTTTGTTTCTATTTTACAGGTTGGCTAGTCTCGATATTGATCTGAATCGTAAAACTTTCTCGGAGCTATTATCCTTTCTTTATCAAGAAATGTATTATAGTAAGGATAAAAGTTGAATTATTTAGTCTGCATTTGTTGCTTTTTCATTTTTATACGCGAGGTTTTAAGTTTTGGGTTGGGTGTAATCATAGATAGAATTGATCCCATAAAATCTTATTAATTGGTGCGAATTACCTTGAATTGTTTGCATTATAGTAATAGTAATTTTAGTAATTTGTGTTTTAAATGAAAAATAATGGTTTACATCGAAGAGTATGACCAAACGAAGGTATTGGTTGGAGTTTTCGATAAATAATGCTTCTTTGACTTATTTACTTAGTAATCGGTGACACATACCTTACTATAGGATCTGGATCTCTTCAATAAGAAATGCTTTTGCGACTGGGCAGCCTGAATATGGTAAAATGAATACAAGAGAATGTGTCTTTAAGACAAAGATGGCTTCAAATAAAGG
The DNA here is from genome assembly GCF_049639745.1 of Rhodnius prolixus. NCBI lineage: Eukaryota > Metazoa > Arthropoda > Insecta > Hemiptera > Reduviidae > Rhodnius > Rhodnius prolixus. Next base: position 9,334,129 of record NW_027411634.1, on the reverse strand, counting down.
AAAATACCAACTTTTCATCTTTATCTACATACTTTAATTGTAGAGTTGAATAAGTGTAGATAAATTAGAGAGATTGAGCAGTCAGGATATTTATGTATTTAACATGGTAGAATGTATCCCTTTGGAAATACTTCTCTAAGTTTGGCCATTACAATATGGAAAGGCAACAAACTCAAAAAAAAAAAAAAAAAAATGGGTGCCTTATGATTTGTAAAATGATAAACTACATTTAGAAATTTGTTCTTGATTGCTTTTGGCGCAACAGAAATAACCCCTTACTTGGAACAGACTGATTGTAAAACATTTTGGAAAAAACCTCTGAATCCATCAGTAGCGTCAAGACAAAAAGGGAAACTATGCCAACTAAATCCGGAATGGGGTCAATCAATTGGGTACCAATTCTACTGTATGACCTTGCTCGTCTAAATCGTAGCGCAAAACATGATTTTGGTTTGAGATAGAAGTTCTACCAATCTCAGCACACTTGCATAGACCACTCGCTAATTGGTTATCACCTTTACACGCATTTGGGTAGCTTGCTTGATGGTACAACAACGAAGGTCAGGTAAGAACAGTGATCATTATAGTTCTAGTATCCCCCAAAAGATATTTTTAAAACCATTCAAGGTAAAGATGTTTTTCAAAATGGTGATTTCTAAGATTAAATTGAACAATATCCAGTTTAGTTACAGTTTGAAAGCTTCCTAAACTACAATTTGCTTTTGAACTACTTGTCATAAATGATTAAAATTTCGTTACTATTAAAAACAGATTATTTATTTAAGGGTCACATAATGATTTTGTAAACAAATTATTTTGCTAGGACTAGTTCTATTACAATTTGTAATTTTAGAATAACAAGTTTACATTTGCCACAAGCAATTCATACCTTTCATTCGACACTTTTTAATGAGTTCCCCAGATAAATGGCAGCCATTTCTTCTAAGTAAACAGCTTGATTTTTGGTCGGTTGCTGTTGAGACCTTGTTGGCGCTGTAATTTGCCCGAATCTAGTTGTAATTCTTTTTAAAAATGTCAACGATTTTGTAATTGAGAAATAGTAACTTCTTTTCCAGCCTTCTTTTTCTATATTTGACGTTAAATTAAGTCTGAAGTTAAATAAAAAATACATAATAATCTCCTATTATTTATTGTTTTGCTAATAATGTTCTATTTAGCTAATTTTCTAATTACTTAACAGCCATAATTTATTAATAAAAAAAAAAATTAATCTTGCATATTGCTGTTTGCTTTTAAAGTTCACAGCCAGCTCTCTGCGGCATTTCAGTTATATTATGTCTTATCTTTTCTTTTTTGAAAAAAATATCATATTTATCAAATTCACCGCTAATACTATAACAACTCCGTAAAATATCATTCTAGATACGGTTCGTCTGCAACATTCGCTACTTTTATACCATTCTGAGGTAGCGATTAGTAGCAATAAAAACGTAATTATCACATACTTCTTCCCTGAAAAATTAAAAAAAAAAAAAAAAAAATTACATTTATTAAATTGGTAAGTGACACCCGAGCTTGATTCCCAAACGGATATCCCAGCCCAAAAATGGCATTTGAATACATTGAGGGCTTCCATCTCGTTTAGGAATTAAACATGTTTAAACGTGCGATTAGGAAACCAAATTTTTTAAGAATTAGTCAATTTACTAAATGTTGTTAGAGGAGCTCTTGTTTATCTATATTCTCCTGAACAGTTTCATCAGGTGTTCCTCACCATTAATGAATAATCAGACTCAATAAAAACTGTAATTACGTCCCCGATACCAAAAGCCAAATTTTACAAATATAATTTTATCGAATGATTCTTACCATTTAGCTAAAATTCCTTCTTATTCTTTCAGATTTATTCATATAAATTCTTAATGCATAATATTGATGTAAAGAATTGAATAAAAGTGCTGAATAATAGTATCGATTATTTACCTATTAACTGAACACTTTCGTCACTGTTTGGATTCGTTATGTCCCTTACATTCTCTCGATTTTGACGATGAAGAAAATGATGATGATGATCTTGACGAGGGCTGGAACTGTCTCTAATTGGTGAGGGGTTATTGTTTCTTGTGTTAATTTTCTGTAAGTTCCAAACATTATAATATTACTAGACTTTAGAATATTTTTTCCTAAAATGAATGTTCAGAAATGTTTCACTAAATGAAGGTACTCAAGTTGAGTTTTTTGCAATTTTTGGCTCATTACACCCTTACAATAGTCATTTTTTGCTAAAACTTTATACCGGATATTTGACCTTTTCCTTTCCAGTTGTGAGCGTAAGTCAAAATTAATTAAATACAAACTGTAGGCACCTATTTCATCGCTACCCTTAGATTTCTCTCACCAGCAGCCTCGACAGCTCACTGTTTAGTGATGGAGTATTCTCTGATACGAGAGAACATTTTCTAGAAACTGGCAGTGCACTGAGAAGAAGTTTTTAGGCACCAATGACCTTAACAAAACTTAAACTCTTTTCTTGAAGGTTAATCATTCATTAAGAAAATAAAGCAACTAACTCTGGATGGCAATTGAAACTGATCATAATAATCCGGAGGAATGATTGGGTCTGTACTCTGCCCTTCTTGTTTCCGTTTTTGGCGTTCTCTCAGTCTTGATGATTCTCTTAGTCTAGTGGGCGGTAGTGGTGATTTTCTGTACCTCTTTCTGTAAACAACACAATGTTAAAAAATTGTAAATTTACTGTTGAACAGATAAGATCCAGGCTTCCTGCAGACTACAGTTGGAGTTTTGTGATCAGCTGCCTGTGAGAAGATGAGGAATAATCAACTTGTAAAGGAGTATTCAAAGATCATCATCTCAGGATGATTATTCCAGTTTGATCAAGAGAGAATTTCACATCACCAAAGTCTTCGCCTCACACATTTGCTAACTACGAACCTAACCATACTTTCAACGATTAGTTTATAACTTCTTTGATTTATTGTTTTTATTTACTTATCTAAATAAAAAAAATTATAGTCTAGCCCAGTCAGGAGCGTGAATCGTGATTTACATGCTTAAAAAACCAAACGTGAGCGTAAATAACAAACTAGTTTTTGTTTTGACAGCGATCAGAGCGGTTATCTTATCTTTTGAAAAAATAATTTTAGAAAAGATCTGAAATTTGGCAAATTTCTCATTCACAGGACAAAAATAAATAAATACTGGCAAGAAATTATGAAATAAGATTGCATCAAAACTTGACTTAGAAGATAAACAATTTTTTAACTATAATTGAAAATTAAACTTTAATTAAAATAAAGATTTTCTTTAATCTTGAAAAAACTTTATTGTGCTTCCTTGATATAAGAAGTTTTGTTATTAAATATTTTCAGTAAAACTTTAATAAGCTTATTTAACGTAACTAAATAATTAAAAAACGAATATTAAAAAATAAAATAAAAATTGAAAGGAATATAGAAATAAAAATAATACTTTAATAAATAATTAGATATTTTTAATTATAACAGTTAAAAAGGTTATAGTGTTACCTTATAGAAATTTAAAATGGATTCTAGTGATTCCTGTTTAGTTTTTTTTTTTAGTTAATAACCCTAAAGGTTGCCGAAAAAATACAATATTTAACTCGAGTGTAAAGTATTTTTCTCACACTCGGGAATTTGCAGTTGCACTCGCCTCGCTTCACTCGCTCCATATCTATAACTAGATATTTAAACTTAAAAAGATTTCTTCCGCTTCCTTTTACCATACTCTTTGAACTCGAAATTGAGAATTTAGAAACATTTTGAAATCAAAAGGTATATTTAGTAAATAAATAAAGAAAAACTTAACTTACTTAGGTTTTTGATTATCACCTTCAGCGCCTAATTCAGTTAAACTGTTGCTGAAAAATAGATGGTAAGTTATTTATCGTTTGCCTTAAAAAGAACTGTAAATGTAACAAAACTTTTGCATCTGACCGCCTCAAAGTTATTTATTTTTCTTTCACAAATTATACATCCATTTTTCTGCTCAGATTGTCATGAATGTTTAAAATTTAAACCAAAATTTTAATTGTATGAGGTAATTAATTTGTTTGTAAATTATTTTTTTATACCAACAAATTAATGTAAATTATTGTAAAATATGTTCTACAGCCCTGAAGATGATCTAGTCATTAGGTCGATAATTTGGCGAAAAATAAATAAAAAAATCATGACTGAAATTGGCAATAATCGATCAGTTACTAAAAAACGACGACTAAAACTTTACAATGTCTATGTTACTAAAATTAGTAAAGCATATACGCTACTAATTTCTCACCTTCCTTCACTGGACAGGTCAACGACTTCCTGCATGTTTAAATATCTAAACAAATAAAATAATCCGACTTTAGCTAGAAAATCAGACAAACAAACAAAAAAGTCCATTAGTTCGTATTTTTATGTTCTAAAGAATTTACCAAAACTATTTAAAGTTATTGGGCAGTATTTTCTATTTTCACACTCGAACTTTCTCACTTAAAACCACAGTAAACATTCATAGTTTGAAGAAACTGTTGAGAATTTTAAGTCATTCGAGTGTTCCACATTCATTCTTTAGTGATCTGTTCTCTCTAAGGTCTTGGTCCAGTGCTTTCACTTATCTTTTATCAATTTAAGATTGAACAATCATTAAACGGTGCAGCAAACACAAACAAAGCTACAAATCTCACAACATATCATTTCTGATGTAAATTTAGACCCAAAAAATTATAATCGATTACTTTGATCGTTATTAGAGAAAGTGAAAGGTCGTGAACAAGCTGATGACTACGATTCTCAAACTTTTTCTTTAAACTCTGAACGTTTGCGTCCCTCTTTTATTTAGCGTATCGGTAACGATGGTCATTAGCGTCCCTCAATTAATAATTAACACTATTATCTTTAGATGAAATATTTAAAATACATTTTTGTTCCTGCAAACCAAATTTTTGGGCACCAACCTCAATTATATTTTAGATTATAATTAAACTTTAGATTATATCTCTCTCTAATATTTTTTATTTAGGGTTTTTATTTTAATATTTAGAACATCAAGCAAACTCCATACCAACTGTGGACAAAGTACGCTACCATGGACTGTACCTAGAAGCGAACGGTTGACATGGAATCCCCCGTACTAGACTGGAAAAGACAAGAAACTAACCAACGCTACAAACTTCTCGGCCAGACTGCTTGACAAACGTCCGAAACTTAACCTACAAAACAGAAGATTCTTCTTATATCTACTGTTACTGCGACCTATTTGGTCATATGGCATCGAAATATGGGGATTGACTAAACGTTCCAACTCACTACGCCTCCAGGCATTACAGTCAAAAATACTACGAAAACTACTTAACGCTCCGTTCTATATTTCTAACCTCACCATCCATAATGACCTCAAAATCCCTTTCTTTAAAGATCTTGCGAAAACTCATTTCCCTCAAATTTCATTCCTCTACAGCAGCTCATCATAACCATCTAATAGAACATCTATCTTTTTCCACATTACCAGATAATCTTCCAAGAAGATTGAAGAGAAGTTGGCCCCGCGATCTACTCTCATCATAAGAGTATTGTAAGGAAGTGACACCACAGAGTGCTTTCTCCATTAAAACAACCCTGACGTTGGGTTATCATGTACCACATTTACTTGTTACAACAATTGATGCATTTATAAATTTCAATAAGAGATTAAACTTTGGAAACGTCTGCTTTTAAGTGATTTTTAGGTGGATAACCCAGCATTTCTGGTGTGAAAACCTAAATAAAAATACGCCTGATGTTGAATACTAGAATACTCTACAATAGTCAGATAATTATACCAATACCAACTACATATTGTGTGTACACGCAAGCAAACCAAAATTTATCTTATCACATCTCTCAAATACAGAGAATTTATAAAATAAATAAACATATTATGTAAAAAATCTAGTTTACCTCAGAAATTCTCTGTTATTATCAAAATTACGTTGCCTCATAGATTCGTACTCTGATAATTTTTCTTTAACCGCATTCGACATGACGTTTCTTTGTTAATTGTAATAAGAATCTAATTTGGAAATAATTTTTGAACGGTAACATAACAGTTTCAGATGATTGTTTGTATTCATTAATACACTAAAAAAAAAAAAAAAAAATTATAACTTCTTTTTAGGGTTGTTACAGAAACTAGATTTCTTACATGCAAAATGTTGACATATGATTCTTTAATAAAAATTGTAATTAAGTTGTATCCATGAATTTTACTAAAATTAGCGCATTAATTATCTACAAAAAAAAATTAGATTTTATAGAATAGTAAAGTAAAGTACTGTTTATTTTCGCAGGCGGACTTTACGTCCAACTTCTAATTTAGGTATCGTAGACGGAAGCGACTAGCAAACATACTTTACTAGCTGTACCCGTTCACACGTTGCTGTGCTTGAACAAAAAGGCAGTTTTGATACCTCAAACATAGTTTATTAATGACCAAATGTATACAATACATCGAAATGAAAATTAACAATAAAATTACCCCTACTTCAGAATACAGTAGTGTCCTTGCAAAGATATCATTTCTACATAATGTGAAAAATTCAGTTAATGTTGTTGGCGGTGGTGACATTGCTCTTGCACGTACATTTTCTGATGTAAAATACACACGCTGTCCATTTTCAAGATGTACAGCTTAATGAACAACCGTTGAATATCGTTCATGAATGGAAAATGATATACAGGTAATACGCCATACAGCCTCATTGCTACTTATGAAGCGTCCCAGTTGATATTGGGTGACTTCATCGTTAGATGCAGTTGTATTTTCCACTCCAAACACTCCCATATCGCTTCCTTTGTTCACTTATTTGCAAATATATTTTATCGCTTTCACTGAATTGCAGTACTCAGCATTTATGTGTGCGTTATACGTTTTTAGTAGTAATGGAGAATATGGTACTACCCAACGATTATCAACGTCAATAGTATTGTTGAGTACTTTTAGTTTAATGGATTTTCCACCATCTTCGGTAATTATACAATAAATTAATTATATAATAAATAAATTATTATTCTCGTATTAATAATTGCAAAAAACTGTTTTTCATGGTTTTCATGGTTACACTTTCAACAGATATTACTAATTAAATGTTATTTTGATATTTTTGGGATATTTGTTCGGGTGCACCTAGAACCCCAACTCTGATTTAAAAAAAAAATCCAAAAATATACCTATAATATACCTATAAAATCCGGGGATATACCTAATAATTTCCCAAACTCTCACGGCGATTGGATGTATGGTTTTTGAATCTATCGAGTACAAACAAACAAACAGACACACATTCATTTTTATATATATAGATACCCAAGTTCTCATATAAAACATTAAATTAAATCGAAGGTCCTAGACCAGGGAAATCGAACTCACTAAGGGTACGTTCACAACGGAGCTGTGAGCAGAGATGATAGGAGTGATGATGCAACAGCGCTTATAAAATAACCTAGTACATTCTTATGTGAGCGTGCACAACGAAGCTGCGACTAGTGACTCATACGCGCTGCTATAAACGAGCATAGATGATAGAATTGAATTTTTCATTTTTCTGCTAGCTGAACTCCAGTATCGGAGCTTCAAAATGGACGTAGAAAAATTATTTAGTGCTGTTTTTACTCATTATTTTTGGTTATTATTTTATTATTTACTTTTAAACAATATTTTGTTTTTTAAATCGTGCTTACATTTATTTTCATGTGTATTTATTTGTTGTTTTTTTTCAATAAAATCATTACTTGCCTAAGAGTAATCACTAGTTTTTCTTCTATGGTTATAGGATTTCCATGACAATTTTTCCAAAGTTTTCTTAATTTTGACCTTATTTTTTCTAAAATACAGTCGACTGTGGGTGGACCCATCCTCACATATTCAAAAAAAACGATCCGGATAATTTCTAAGTTCCTTATATAAATGATGAAATTCACCCAAAGTACTTCGTTTTTTATTTATGGTATGTACATGATATTTTCTAAAGCGTTTTCTCTTTAAAATATTCCATTTTGTTGCTGCTGAACATAAAAACTCTTCTTCACTTCTCGGGACATGTTGTAAGTATCACAGCTCCTTTGTGCACACTAATCAGCGATTATATTTTACTCTATCAGTTATCATCTCTGCTATCATCTATACTTTCTATACTCACAGCTCCGTTGTAAACGTACCCTAAACCAGCAATACATCTTAGCATTGCGGGTCTAGCCTATAACCGCTCGGCTAGTGTGGCGCCTCTTTTAGAATAGAAAATCAATAAAAATGGAAATTGGACGAAAATATTAACAATTAATTTTATATTTCCTGATATTTGAAGCTGTTTCGAAAGAAGTTGATTAAAGCTAGACTCCAAGTTGTGTATTTAATAACCCGATATTCCAGTCGGCAATAATTCAATAACCGTTTTCTCTGGCTGCTAATCATTTAACTCAACTTTTTACTCACTGTTGAGGTTATTTTAGGGTACCCTATTTCAGAAAAAGGTGGTTTTAAAAGAAGAAGAATACCCCCTGAGTGTATGGGAAAGAGATAGCGAGAGATTCAGTGTATATGTGTGAGTGGATATAGCTGATTAACGGAAAGTCACAGGAAGTTTAAAGTTTAAATTTCGTTTGAATTTCCTGTACAAGTATCAAATTTTATTCTTTGTATATTTTGACGATGACTGTTATACTTGTGTGAACACGTGTGCCAACAGTCTGTACAAAGATACATAAAATAGAATGTAATAATAAAAAAAAGGTCATACATATTAATATAAATGTCAGTGCCTTATGAATAATGTTCTACCGCACTCTCAGTCCATTGCTACAAGCCGCCTGTCTTTCCTAGACTAACGTATGACTAAAAAAGGAACAGACAAACTTCCAATAACCTAGTTCTATCTAATAAAACTAACCTACAACTGTTTGGAATGATAAATAGTTACAATTTGATTAGTTCAATTTATTTAAAGTTCTATTATTATTATCATTAAGTTATTAGAATTGAGTTTAAAGATCAGCGACATTGACTTCTTTTTTTGAGCTTCTTGCTTGTCCTCAGGAGAGAATGTAGTTTTCTAACTTATTTCTTCTTTTGTAAAATCTTTTCTCTTTCTCCGACCACATAAGAGAATGTAGAGTAAGAAAATGTTGCAATAATGTGATGAAGTTTGTCTATTGGAAGGATAAAACAGCACTAATTTAAATGTCAAATTTTGATTCGGAAGCTGTAGGTGTAAATGCTGTAGAAGTGGGATTGGAATTTATTTGTCCAATAATAAAGCAGTATTCTTGATTTCTGAGATGCTAATTTGGCCTTGGACTTCAGTTTTCCTATTCAATAAGTGATTCGATTCCTTACTAAATAGGTCAGAACAATGGTAAGCCTGCAGATTGTTGGCATTGATCCAGATAAGCAATCACACCTTCCCTAAACTGGGCAAAACAAGTTTCTTTTACTTCCACATCCACTAACACCTTAAAAGTGGCTATGTAAATTTTGGAAATTCAATATTCGTCGAAAATACCATTTTTAAAACCCAAAGAGACCAACTAAAAAGGGAAGTTTTTATTACAATACCAGACCTTGGTTTGATGAACAGGAAAAAAAACAGTCGCAGAATATTTAAATTTTGCCTTCAATATCCTTCAATTTCCAATATCCAAAATAATATCACTAGAATATCTCAATATCTCATTACCTATTATCACTAGATCATTGCAATTAATGTCCTTTATAGAGCTAACTTTTCTCTACAATTCAGTAAAGGATGCATTGAAATTGGAACACTACGGAGAGAGATATAGAGGTTTCAAAATTGAATGATTTACATAACCTCCAAATTTTAACCTTCAATATCTCATTACCTATTATCACTAGATCATTGCAATTAATGTCCTTTATAGAGCTAACTTTTCTCTACAATTCAGTAAAGGATGCATTGAAATTGGAACACTACGGAGAGAGATATAGAGGTTTCAAAATTGAATGATTTACATAACCTCCAAATTTTAACCTTCAATATCTCATTACCTATTATCACTAGATCATTGCAATTAATGTCCTTTATAGAGCTAACTTTTCTCTACAATTCAGTAAAGGATGCATTGAAATTGGAACACTACGGAGAGAGATATAGAGGTTTCAAAATTGAATGATTTACATAACCTCCAAATTTTAACCTTCAATATCTCATTACCTATTATCACTAGATCATTGCAATTAATGTCCTTTATAGAGCTAACTTTTCTCTACAATTCAGTAAAGGATGCATTGAAATTGGAACACTACGGAGAGAGATATAGAGGTTTCAAAATTGAATGATTTACATAACCTCCAAATTTTAACCTTCAATATCTCATTACCTATTATCACTAGATCATTGCAATTAATGTCCTTTATAGAGCTAACTTTTCTCTACAATTCAGTAAAGGATGCATTGAAATTGGAACACTACGGAGAGAGATATAGAGGTTTCAAAATTGAATGATTTACATAACCTCCAAATTTTAACCTTCAATATCTCATTACCTATTATCACTAGATCATTGCAATTAATGTCCTTTATAGAGCTAACTTTTCTCTACAATTCAGTAAAGGATGCATTGAAATTGGAACACTACGGAGAGAGATATAGAGGTTTCAAAATTGAATGATTTACATAACCTCCAAATTTTAACCTTCAATATCTCATTACCTATTATCACTAGATCATTGCAATTAATGTCCTTTATAGAGCTAACTTTTCTCTACAATTCAGTAAAGGATGCATTGAAATTGGAACACTACGGAGAGAGATATAGAGGTTTCAAAATTGAATGATTTACATAACCTCCAAATTTTAACCTTCAATATCTCATTACCTATTATCACTAGATCATTGCAATTAATGTCCTTTATAGAGCTAACTTTTCTCTACAATTCAGTAAAGGATGCATTGAAATTGGAACACTACGGAGAGAGATATAGAGGTTTCAAAATTGAATGATTTACATAACCTCCAAATTTTAACCTTCAATATCTCATTACCTATTATCACTAGATCATTGCAATTAATGTCCTTTATAGAGCTAACTTTTCTCTACAATTCAGTAAAGGATGCATTGAAATTGGAACACTACGGAGAGAGATATAGAGGTTTCAAAATTGAATGATTTACATAACCTCCAAATTTTAACCTTCAATATCTCATTACCTATTATCACTAGATCATTGCAATTAATGTCCTTTATAGAGCTAACATTTCTCTACAATTCAGTAAAGGATTCATTAAAATCGAAACACTACGGAGCGAAATATAGAGGTTAGTATAATTTACGTTTACTATTAATTTTTTTTATTAAGTATACATTTATAAGAGCTACCTTTAATCTATTTGTTTAAATATTATTTATGTATAACGTACAGCTGTTTGCTAAAGATAGTTTTTTAAGAATGGTTTACTTAAAAGATTAAATTTGTCTTAAATTATATTAGATCAGTCTATAGACTGTAGAGGATGATGGCAATAATGAAGAATAGAGAATGAATGACGTTTTGATGAGGGGAAGAGTATAGAGTAGGTGATTATTTGGTCCAGTGGCTAGTCAGTTTGTTCTGTTGGAAAAAAATGTCTTTGAACTGTTTAGGAGGGGATACTACAGTTGGAAGCCCGTAATGGGTAAGCGACTCCAGCGCATTATTTCAGTTACACTGTGTACGTTCACAACGATCGCTAAGTTTAAGTGTTAGCGCCCCCCCCACGACTTACCGACTGAATTTCACAAAATAAATAAATAAGGTATATTCAATAGCCCTTCCTAACAAGAGAAAATTTTGAGTAAATACTAACTCGTCGCTTTGAAATGAAATTATTAATTTAATCAGCAGTATTAATCCACAAAAATATTAATAATTATTACCTAATTGTAATTCACTAACCTTAAAATTAATCACAAGATATGTGAAATTAAAGTAAATTTCATGTAGAGCGTCTTTCTTTTACTGTAATTTACACCGCTTTCATTTTCTTTAATTTGAGAAAATTTACTAAATATTAATTAACGTCAATTAACGTAGCGAGTTATTGTACCTAAAGGATAGCAAAGCAGAAATGTGATGTCCCTTTATAATTGGCCTAAAATCAAAGTTCTATGCATTTTATAGAGCTAGAAAAGCAGTTTAGCCTTTAATTTGCCTTTCTAGGCTAAATTGGGTACATTGGAAGATTAGAGAACATGGCCAATGTGCTGAAAACCACAAAAAAACCTTCAGTGTAGCTTTATTACGGTATTTTTTCTCAAGCTTGCAATGTTCACCATGTTTACTTAATCTGCTTAAATCTGTACCGCTATAAGTACCAAAAAAGTTAAATCTTTAGCGGAGACCTTAACTTCTACCCTTTGTAAAAACCCTAAACTTCTTTTTGGGAGAGAGGTGATTTAAACAAAATCGTGAATGTAGGTGTGCAGTTGAATTTAAAAAAGATGGTGCCGTTCCCGAAATCATTTCAGAAGAACAAAACAAGTGATATTAATTAAAATGGTTCTTGCTCTAAACAGCCAAAAATCTGTAACGATGAATTTTCTATCCTTTAATGTAATTGAACATGGCTAACTGCTTGTAGACACGCAAATCAGCCTAAAAAAAGAAGCACCTCGAGTGTTTCAAAACATTTCCTACCGTTCATTCATGAAATAAGGTCTCTTTTGAACTAAAGTTCGCTTGCTAATAAGGATTCGTAATTATTCTAATCATTATTTATTATTTCTAAAAATTGTAAATCAAACCAACACCTATTTAATACTACTGAAGTTTGGTTAACAGTGCAATGTTGGATAGTATTGTTGATTTTTTCCGTCATAGCACATATGATTATCATTTTTCTGTTAGGATTCAGATATTCATTCATCAACAGAGGTTATTTAATCAAGTTTTTGTGCAGAGAATTTTGTTTTAACCAAGTTTGTGTCAGAAACAAGTCTATATTATGCTAGAAATTATGCATTAATTTAATATCTAGTGGAAACAAATGGCTAACATACTTAAAAGATCTAATTCACAAAATTTTGTTTCGCCAAACGCAAGAGGTACGATTTACATGAACACCAATGTTCTCCGCCAAAACACTTTGCGAACTACCCACTTTCTTAATCTTAACTTAATCTGCTTAAATCTGTACGCCTATAGAAACCCCCCCAAAAAAAATTGAATCTTTAGCGGAGGTATTATCTTGTACCCTTTGTAAAAACCCTAAACTTCTTTTTGGGGGTGAAATTATTTAAAAAGATGGTGCCCTACCCAAAAACATTTCAAAAAAACAAGTAATATTAATTGAAATGGTTTATCCAGAAAAAAATAGATAAAAAGAAGCACTTACGGTGGTAGAATTTCTTCGTAAATTGAATTTTAGCCACTTATTTAACGTTTCTTTACATCATAAATGTCACAGAACTGTACATTACAATGAAATGGTATTTTCACTTTAATTTTCGCATATTTCTTAAATGATATTTCAAGATACGAGGTGTGGCTGTTAAATAATGAGACTATTGCTGTAAAACATTTTATTTTAAATTTATACATATTTAGTTATTAACACCTTCAATATACACCCCTCCCCTATCCCTACAACGCTCCATGCGAATTTACCATTGTTCGAAACAGTGCTAAAAGTCTTTTTCTGTCAGCTCCTGCATGACGAGTGCCGCTTTTTCTTTTAACAGCTTCAACGGACTGAAATCGTGTTCCTTTTAATGCAGATTTGACTTTGGGGAACAGATAAAAGTCACATAGGGCCAGGTCAGGCGAATAAGGCGGATGGCCTAAAACTGGGATGTTGTACTTGGCTAGAAACGTTCTTGACAGAAAATGCAATGTGAGCTGGCGCGTTGTCTTGATGGAGAACCCATGACTTGTTCTTCTACAAATCGGATCGTTTTCTCCTTACTCTTTCTCGGAGTAGAGCAAGCACCTCACGGTAGTAGTAATGTTGATTAATTACAATCGATATTTTCATCCGTTTTGAAAGTCGGTCATCATCTCCGACGTCTTCTCGGCCATCTTGGAAACGCTTGAATCACTCAATAACTCGCGCACGTGATTAATATTCATCGCCATAAACTTCTTTGAATAAAAGATAAGTTTCAGTAGCGGTTTCACCAAGTTTCATGTGAAATTTCACGACAATTCGTCGTTGCTTCTACTACATGTGTAGTATCATGTTTTAGGCAAAACGAAACTAACACCTCTTACACAAACGACGGTTCCGGTCAGACAGATTTCTCTACAAACACGTGAGGCTTTACGCTGCACAGCTGTCGGTCGTTAGGATTTGGCGCATGCATAGTTCTTCTTAATGAAAAGACAGATGGTCAATATTAGGTCAAATTTTTTAAACTTTATCAGATGTCTTTTTCAAAACTGTTTTTCCCACAGTAAAAAAGTATCGTTGAATTGGTTGTGTAATCCATAAATCTCGGCTATTTTTCCTAAAACTAAGGCTACAATTGGACAACTGTTTTTTTATCAAGTATAATTATTTCCTAATAATATATATTATTATAAAACAACAATGACAATTGGGTAGTTTACAGTTGTCCTGCCCACTTTTAGAATAACCTAGCCAATCTAACAAATCGACCTTCAAATATTGGAACAGGTTTTTATTTATTATTATAAAATCACCAAGAAAGTGATTATTTATTATATATTTTGGATTTTTTTTGTGATCTTTATCTAAATGATAAAGATAATTTAACTTAAACATCGTTTTTTGAGATCATAACATCGTTTTTTGAGATCATAACATCGTTTTTTGAGATCATAACATCGTTTTTTGAGATCATAACATCGTTTTTTGAGATCATGACATCGTTTTTTGAGATCATAACATCGTTTTTTGAGATCATAACATCGTTTTTTGAGATCATAACATCGTTTTTTGAGATCATAACATCGTTTTTTGAGATAACATCGTTTTTTGAGATCATAACATCGTTTTTTGAGATCATAACATCGTTTTTTGAGATCATAACATCGTTTTTTGAGATCATGACATCGTTTTTTGAGATCATAACATCGTTTTTTGAGATCATTTTTTAAGTTCTTAATTTGGTATAAAGCTACGATTAATTAGTTTCATGTTTCAAATTTAAGTAGTGATTTTACTTTTTCTAATATTTCATTTTGTAGTTATCTTATTAAAGTTTGGGAAAATAGATCTTAATTGTCTTTTTCGTTAAGTTTTTTTAAAGATAGTTATCATTGGGAGCAAAAGTCAAGGACTCTAACGTCAATCAAGCTTCTCAAGAAACCTAGCGGCTAATCCAATTCAAGGCTAATGTAGAGTCATGTGATATACGAGTACATGACTTTTGTATTCAGGATATTAGAATATTTTGTATTCAAGATATTAGGTAATGAGGCGGCAGACCGCCTAGTGAGTTCCGTTTCCTACTGGGACGAGTACGCTTGTATAATATAGTTAATACCCAGCAAGTGTAGCCATCAAATTGTTGATTGTAAGAATGGTGGTTGGAAAAGTTCATCAACGCGTCTCGCTTTAAGTTTCTTAAGTTATTATCCTAAGATGACTGGGGGAGATTTTTTCTTGACAGCAAGAGTATGCATAGATTTTGTTAGCAAGTATAATAAAACGTCGCTACTCGATTGAAGAACTTTGTACGGTTCAAAAATAATTCGACTTTTCGGAGCAAAAGACAACACTTGCTTTCAAGCGGAGTTCGAAGCTCTTGCTCAGAGACCTGGAGGAGCGTTATCAGTAGTGGGTGGCAACTCTTTGTATGGTGATGGTACAGACCAAATGGCCGACACTCCACGGAGTCTAACAAAATGATTTAACGAGGCTTATATTCATTGTCCAATCCACAAAAGACTGAAATTAATTAAGTTTTTTTCCAGATATTGATGTTATTTATCTCCGCGGGTGAAATTCAAAGATAGGTACAACGTTATTCCCCAGAATTTTATCCAAATTATTAATTTTTAGTTTTAATTAACCCTTTCCCCAATTATCTACTACTTCTTTTTAAGGTTATTTATCTTTGTCAACTGATTTTACCTTGTATAGTCATTTATTTTATTTTCCTTTTGATCATTAATTAACTATATAACTAAATATAGACACTTACTACGGCTTAAAGAGACTTATTGACTTATTAGTCATTATTTACTGCAGGGGGCTTAACCTCATTAGTTTTTGTTTTTTAAATAAAAAGAACCTATAACTCTATAAAGTATAAAATGTTTATGACCAGAAATAATTAAATCGCTAAATATGCTTTCGTTTATTAATTAATATTTTGTGCACAAAATCAATTCTTTTTTAGACAGGAGCCTTCTGCAACATTCATTAGAAGTGTTATGTCCCTCACTAGTTCCAGATGTGTCCTTGCTGGACCCTCAGTGATGAAACTACCCGCCTAGGTACGCTAGCGAAGTTCTATGAGAACTGGCATTTAAGAACAACTACTCCTTGGCGTTAACTCACCATTTCCCACTGTAAATATTCTGAAGAATGCTCTCCTATAGAAGATTTCCCTTCTAACATCTGATTACCACTCAGGTTTCCCAAAAAGCATTCGGTTCTTCGACCACGCCAAGCTTCTAACTCTAAGGATGGCTCCTATAGATTAAAAGAGAAAGCCAAATCTCTTCAGGAAAAAATAGTAGTTAGAAATATTACGCTCCGTTGTGCCTTATGGTCTCTATTTTCTCTATTTTACAAACATCTTCTTCGGATGTTCTGTGGATAATACTCCTTACATCACCTCGGTAATGCGAGAGAATACCGATTACGTCCACCCTGGGCCATCAGTCAAGCCTTCTTAAAGAGCATAAAAACAAGTACGGGGTTAGTTGTGATTCAAATAGATTCTAACTTTTCGGTTGGAAGGTGATTGTGATCAAAAGATAAAAAAGATCCACCCTAGGGTTTTAGGCGTTTTCCAACGGGTGAATCACATAACATAATAAACACCTTGTATATAATTGCAGGACTGCTCTAGCAGATAGAGTAGTCTATTTTTGACCGTTAGCAGTAACACGACCAATTAGTTAAATAATTGTTATTTTGCTCTAGTTTTTTGATGTGTTATTCTAGTCTTAAAATTGTTATTTCAAGATGTTATCCAAGAGAACTTCTTAGCGCCCTGTTTATTTAAAAAAAAAACTTATTTCTTTAAAAACCAGATTTTGGTATAAATATTATGCAAATTAAAAGATCGCCTACAAGCAAAAGTTGTTGAACTTACAGAACCAAACATTAGATGACTCTGTTACTAGTATCTTGCTTTAAATTCACTTGCTTTTCTTTTTAACTTAAAATTGTAATAAGAAAAAAATTGACTATTTTCTTTTTTCTGGTCCAGATGCTGCAACTAGAAGACATAAACTTGCCACAGGTGAATGGATTGAAATACACCCATCAGACATTGATTACTGACGTCACCAAGAAATTCAGAGAGCGTCATTTCGCCATCCCGTATAGTAAGTCTATCATCATTATTATTATATTTTTATTTGTATTATTTGCTTATTTATTTTAGTAACCAGGTAATATTACTTTAAATGAAGAGGTTACCAGGTAACTAAGCTTTGCTAGGTCGACTAGTAGTGGTCAAACATCCATCTAATTACTATTTCTGATGTCACAATCTCCGATACAAAATTTCTGGCTCCAACATTGCAAATTGCTTTCAATAACTATTGACGTCTGAAACAGTATTAATTTTTTCAAGCCTTTTTAGGTGCACTTTAGTCTTGTTTGAATTTAAAAAGAAAATCGATCGAATTTGATTCCTCCGGAGGGGGAACCACAGAGCATTCTCAAAAAATTAGAAAAAAAAAATGATTTCAGTATTTTGAGATGTTTTTCGGAGAATACCATCTAGAAGTTTTAGGCATTATTTGTATAAATATTGATCTGTAAGGTGTATATGTAAAATAAATTTCACAAAAAAGTATTTTAAAGTACTTTAAAAGGGTTTTTGTAATGTACGGTTGTATCTCTTGTATATTGTTTTGGGGAGTTTAATTTACAACTGAAATTTAGTTAGGCGAAAACTCCTCAAGAGGAACTTCCCTTTTTAGTCAATGAACCAATGGATTGCTCCTTTTCTCTAAAATGGCTACGTAGTTTAACTTCGTATATTAAATCACAAAAGTTTTTCTCAGTTTTCCAAAAAAATGAAGAAAAATGTCTCGTATGAGAAAAGCACGAGATTTTATAAAAATTTTCTCAGGATATCTAGGTCCTTGAGTCCTTGGTGATGCTCCTTTTAGCCCTTCGTAACCCACGCTACCTTTAAAGTGACCCTTTTTGGGGATAAATTACTTGAGAAAGCCTGTAATCTCCCGTTCTGATCGGTATTGATTTAAAAATTATGGTACATTCAATCTTAAACTATGTTAAATTAAGGTAAATTACTTTAATTCTATTAATATTAACATGAAAAAGAGAAGATACAAGAGAATGCTGTATAATCAAATTCTGCGACTGCACAAATGTCCAGATTCCAGACGGGTATTACAAGAACCTATACATAATTTATCACCATATAATTAAGAAAAAGGAGAAAACAATTGTACAGATACTACTTAGTAAATACCAAATATGGTGGCCAAGTAGTCATTTAGTTCCATACCTAGAAACTTCAAATAGGTATTAACATTAAGGTTGCCTGTAGTTGTATAAATATATATAAAACACTGTTACCAGCTAAATGTTGTGGACCAATTTCCCTAATGGGTTCACCTAAACAGGGTATGAATCACTAGAAGTTATGTAAGCAGTTGTTTTCTTGCATGTTGGAATAAATTCTTAAGCTCTAGACATGGAGTAGCTGGTAAATTTCATTAATTAATAAACATTTTCTCTGTTTCTCACCTGCTGAGCGTATAATAGAGGTTTTTATTTAGAATTTGGCATTTTCAAACTACAGAAATTAGCATAGAAATTGCAATAGTTTTAATAAAATAGCACGACCTTTCTGAAAAGTTCAAGTATTCACGAATAATTCTTTCTTTTTGTGCCTGTTCCATATCCATGTAATCAATATACAACGAACAGTGGGAAATATTAATTAATTTGATTTAAAAAATATTGCCTTAGCTCTGGTCGATAAAATATTTTGATCATTATTAGGAGCTATCGATTCCTTTATTTAAAAGATTATAAGGGATTATGAGATTATATCTAAATCTATCAATAATTAATGTCAATTCTTCTTCTCAAATTTGATAAGGATCTTCTAGTATGGGAATCAGTAATTAGAGAACGATGAAACGTTGAGATCTTCCGCTGTCAGCTGTGATCGACCAGCAATCGCGATCGATCGATCGACCTGGTTTATAGTATACTTAAAATAAAGTAATTTTTGATTATTTGAGTTCATAAAATAGCCCAAATTTTGGGATTTTTCCCCTCTTTATATTTATATTTTTATTTCCGGTAACCATTTCCTTTTGAATCGCGCTAAAAGATTTTCCTAAAAGGTTCAAGAAAATTTAAATAAAGTGAACTACTAGAGAACAATAAGTACGAATTTTTTTTTGTTTATGTTTTTAAATCAACGAAACAAGCGCTAAGTAAATTGTTATGGCATTTGCATATACAAGTAGCATTGTTTGGCTCATTTAGCACTGTCATGGGACCCGTCTGACGCTGCATACATCGCGACATCCAACTGCATTTAGTGCATGTTGCACTCGCATATTATTACGTAACCGATATTTCAAGGTTATGTTAAATGAAGTGAAATGAAATTTCTTCCTTGCGCCGTTTGTATATTTAGATATACTCGTATGTTTTGTCCGACATTAGTACCACATAAGGACATCTTGGATTTTCAATAAATGTGCTGTCCCCCCCCCCCCCACAGTGACTCATGAGTACATTTATACAAGTAGTTATTAAAAAAAAAAAGAAGGAATATGTTGTCATGTAACACGACATTAACCTTAATACAAGTAGTTTTTAAAATGACGAATCGCTCATTAATGACGTGCCAACTGTCAATAGTGAATTGATTTGTTCAGACCACTTTTTCATTAATTATTTTTGTCAGTCTATTTTTGGATAACGTGATTGTTCATTTCTGTTTCACCTGCTAATTTTTTCTATTTTTGAGTTCATTTGTTCGTAAATTAGTTTTGAGACCTCCGTTATTCCTGAAGTTTTGATCAAGGTAGTCTTTCAAATCAACTAAAACGTACTTGATAATTTCTGGGTTACTTTCTAGATCACTTCCAGTCTCTAAAACTTCTTGTTCTACCGAACTTTCTCTCTTGAATCTCTTACTACCCATTTGATCTCCAAATTTCTTCTTCCCATATCTTTGCTGGTCTTCCACTCCTTTGTTTCAAGCAAGCAGAGTTCCATTTTCTCACCATTTTTTGGCCACTTCCAGAAGTTTATTTTTCCTCAAATGCCAGTTAAGTCATTTAAGCTTTCCTTGGTGTTTATTTTATTCCTTAAATCCTCATTCTCCATTTCTATCCTTTCGCTTGCAGCACCTCCAGGAATCTGCTGCTTTTTCTGGCTGTGTAAGGGTGTCACTAGTTTCTTGGCCATGTTGAGCTCTCAAACACAACTTCTTTTTCACAATTCTCTTATCCAATACCAATTCTTTCATTTTAAGATGAAGATCCTGTATCCCAACACCAAAAAATGGGATAAAATTGACAAATATAAAGAAATTTCCGTTACTTTCAAGATTGTTCTACCAGTAAAAGTAAATAGGTCAACAGTAAAAACAAACTGGAAATATTTTCCTCTATACAGACGTTAACATTTGAAGAATATGATGACCAGGTTATAAATATAACCACTTGGTGAATATAACCACGTTCACACGCTCTCCAGTGGCCGTCATCATAAATAGTAAAATAATGATTACTGTTCTTCTCTGTGTATCTACCTGGCGGCGAATGTTCACTGCTCAAAGGAGTGTTCACGATGTAAGGATGTAGTTGTTGTTCACCCACTTTATGCTCACAAAAAAGGTCATTCTTAATCGTAAATACAAACAAAGATTCCTCTATATAAAATCACCATTTGTAGAAAATACGAACTGTTTATTGTGCGTGAGAAATGTTACATTTCCAGAACAATGTCTCCTTTTTAGAGGAGCATTTTTTTTTTCTTTCTAGTCCTTAACCAATTAAATGTAATTAACATTAAGTTATGAGTATTGAACTATCGTCCAGTAACTGATATCACTTTGCTCTTAAAGTATCTTCAATACTATTTTGTAGAACATATTAGAAGTGCTGGTATTTGTGCTCTACATATTATAAGCTCAAATCGGCTAGGAATGCGAAATACGTAACCCCACTTATGCTCTGTCTGACTTTGATACCATTATTGCATCTCTTCTTTCTGTTTCAATCTCACAACCTTTTATCTTTTGTAAATTCATAACCAATCAGAAAAACTATCATTTTTTAAATACACAGCTAGTAATTTACACTTCAACTTAACTTTGATTGATGATAAACGAATCATGTCTCGAATCAGGAGTTCTTAGTGAAACCTAGAAGAAGAAGAAAGAGTATCAATAGTTTCCTTATGCAAAAAGGAATCAATTAATTCTGGAAAATAGCATAAAATTCCGATGTTTTCAACCTCCATAGCGCAGATGTTTCATAGTATCTTTGACCGGTTTCAGTGACTACAAATTTACAAGAAGAAAACATAAATGAAGTTGAAATCTCTATAACAAAGTGATAAATCTCCGAAAAACTGGTCACGAATACAATAAAGATCCAGCACTGCGAATATAACCAAATTTTCAATTATATAAAGTAGTTTGGACTGATAATTATTTTGTATTTCTTTGATTTTTTGACCTTATGATTGCCCATACTACGAGGGTCGTTTGAAAAGTCCGTGCAAAAATAAAAACTACTTAATTTTTTGGGGTAAACCTTTTTTATTTTTCAACATAGTCTCCTTTTAGGCCTATACACTTCGTCCAACGCTGCTCTAGTTTGTTCATCCCTTCCGAATAATAGGATTTGTCCAAGTCTGAAAAATAGCCATTCGTTTCTGCAATCACCTCCTCGTTTGAATAAAATCTTTTTCCCGCCAGCCATTTCTTCATATTGGGGAACAAATAGTAGTCCGAGGGAGCCAAGTCTGGAGAATAGGTGGGATGTGAAACGAGTTGGAACCCTATTTCCATTAATTTTGCGACCACAACTGCTGAGGTGTGAGCTGGTGCGTTGTCGTGATGGAAAAGAACTTTTTTTGTGGGCCAATCGTGGGCGTTTTTCTTGCAGCTCGGTTTTCAAACGGTCCAATAACGATGAATAATATGCACCTGTAATAGTTTTACTCTTTTCCAGATAGTCGATGAGGATTATTCCTTGCGAATCCCAAAAGACAGTCACCATAATCTTTCCGGCCGAAGGAACGGTCTTCGCCTTTTTTGGCGCAGATTCCCCCTTGGTAACCCATTGTTTAGATTGTTCTTTGGTCTCAGGAGTGTAGTGATGTATCCATGTTTCATCCACAGTGACGAAACGACGCTTAAAGTCCTGCGGATTCTTCTGGAACAGCTGCAAACCGTCCTTGCAACACTTCACACGATTTCGTTTTTGGTCAAACGTGAGCAATCGCGGCACCCATCTTGCGGATAGCTTTGTCATGTCCAAATGTTGATGCAAAATATTATGTACCCGTTCATTCGAGATGCCCACTGCACTAGCAATCTCACGCACCTTCACTCTTCTGTCATCCATCACCATATCATGGATTTTATCAATGATTTCTGGAGTAGTAACCTCAACAGGGCGTCCAGAACGTCCAGTGTCACTTGTGCCCATATGGCCACTCCGAAAATTTTGAAACCATTTATAAACTGTTCTAATGGAAGGTGCAGAGTCACCATAATGTTTATCAAGCTTCTCTTTAGTCTCCTGAGGCGTTTTGCCTTTCATAAAGTAGTGTTTAATCTACACACGAAATTCTTTTTCGTCCATTTTTTGAAAATCACTCGACTTCCTCGATTCAAACGAATGCCAAACACAAAGAAATAGACCGATCTGGCTGAAACTTGGTGTGTGTTCTTCCAAGAGATGCTACTAACTAAACATAACCTCGATACGCGCCAGTGGTGCTATCTCTCTGACTTTGCACGGACTTTTCAAACGACCCTCGTATTGTAAAGGAATTCGGATTAGTAACTGTTGAATTAAAAAGTTAATTTTTTAGTTTTTACGCTATGCTATTGTTGGTTTATTTAATTAGAAGTTATTGCGATTGTTCAGCTTTTCTATTTTGATTCCTCGTTAATAATATCCGTTTTAAAGTCCCCTAAGTCTTTAGGGGGAAAAAAAATGGTTTTTGAAAATCTCGTAAGATCGTAGCAACTCCATATTTCGATATCTCGAATTAATATCACCAATAGAACTATTATTAGATTTTTGTAAAAAAAAAAGAACCACTGAATCGATTTTTCAGTTTTTTATGATTCACTCGAAATCTACTACCAACAATTTTCTTTTAACTTAAACTGCTTATGTTCTTCGTACACCTGTAGAACCATTCTTCAAAGGAAAATGCTACTAATCCTTTGTTTATTTTGGAAATAGATCTTAAGTTTAAAAAATAATCATTCTTTTACAAAACAAACTAGAAGTTTTGATCGAATGTTAATCCGTTTATTGTTAAATAACATTTCTGAAATACTTTTTGTGAACCAAAATTAATGGCTGGCTTTACTTTTAGCAACATGAGATTTAGCATTGAATATTAGCCAAACTTTAGCGTCTCCGAAATAAAAGAATATTGAACGGTTTTTTTTAAAAAGCTTTCTGATCTACTTACTAGTCACTCAGGTGAGCAACAAAATCACTTAACTCCGTTCTGTGAAAAGATCACTTTATTTATTCCTTTGACGAAGCTAATAACTTATACATTGCTTAAAAAAAGGTTGCATATACATAAAAACAAACTGATAGAACATAATCAACATTAATCACAAATAGGATAGAAATTAATGATAATGAATCCATATATATTCATATGTACACATGAAACAAAACCATCTGATCAATTCATACGTTCAAACAGACAAAAACACAGGTCCTTGAACGCAGTGAAATACTTTGAACCCAAAGAACTTATAATGTAATGCAATACTATAAGTATGTGGGTGTAAAAAAAAAAAAAATTATTTCTCTTTGGGCTTTAAATATACATATATAAGGCGTATGTGGCGTTTGTAAAATTTGTAATCGTATGAAACGTCCATTGTATGGATTTGCCAGAGCAGAAACAGGTGGGTAGAATGGCTTACATCTCAGGTCCAGGATTACCATATTTAGTTAATCCTTCGTACAGGATTTCTTTTTTCTTTTTATCTTCGTATCTTTGATTTAAACTTTGTCAATAAATTTTTTAACTAAATGGCAATAAACTTTGGGACAAAATGTATCGGCAGGAAGTTAAAAATGTACTGAATTTATTTTTCAGTTTATGAAGATTGAATGGCAAATTATTTTTATTTTTTTATCCTTCATGTTGGTAGCCATGAAAGCCTATTACTTCCGACTGAGTTAGAAACTTATAGAAACTTAGCAATATCCGTTTATTTTTAAATGTATGATGCTATCTCTCACGAAATGTTAAACAATTGCAAAAACCATTTCTTTATTCAGTCCTTCAAAATTGATATTTTGCTATGAACTCCAATCTTGTACGATCAAAAATACTCTTCCCTAAAACAAAAATTTGATATTATTCGCAGATTCAGAATTATTAAGCTGCCTTTTGTGATTATTTCACGCTAAGTAATGTTTTCTACATGTAAATAAAACGGAAATGATTAGTTCTTAGTGTTTATTGCGCTGAACTGCCCACTCGGGGATTCTGGATTCGAAGTTCAGCCGTTTAAACCTTAAGAATTTTCTCTTTCTAGGGTTCCTTTACAGCTCTCTGTCCTCTCTGTTTTATAATCTACATCTTATACTTATTCTGGGTTCTGTCCATGCATTACAAGAGTCCCTGATGTTACATTCTTAAAAGGAGTGATTGAGACGTCAAAAATAAAAGGAAAAAAAGCTAAACTATAATAGGAAAATAGCCTTGATTTCTAGGTTATCTACGCTATTTACAAGGAGAAATATCCTAAACCCATTTTAGAACTCCAAACAAGTAAAAGGAATACTACAAACGTGGGCAGTTAGTTACATTAAATTATCCAGATAGAGTCTGCTCGCTCCTGCTAAATTAAAATGGAAATATATGTAAGTAGAACTTTAAATATTGCTTCGCTAGTATTGCTATATGAGTATGGCTGGTGATGATAAATGCAATTATGACGTCATTATTATCATATCGAAGCGAAACACATTGTTTAATTACACCAATTATAATTTCAGCTAAACAAGCTGGCTCTGTTAGTAGCGTTAGTTCTTCTATTGCTCTCTCATACTCTTCCTTTACATTACTATATTTCTCTATTCGTTCCTCCACACTTTTGCGTGTCAGTTTGCAGGAAAATGTAGCAATGTCTGGGCTAGAGATGTGTGTGAAATTCATTAAAATCAGGCTACATAAAATAAGTGCAGTTAGTAGCACGAACTGCAGTAATAAAACATCACTTTAATTTGTGAAATCTTCTGATTTTAATCGCATAAAGTATCTGACGTTTGCGGCTTATAATTATACGGTTACTGTGAAAGCTTTTAAGAAAAAGAAAAAAAACTAGAATATCAAGTTAAAATGCAAAATAAAACAGACACCTACGTCAAAAATTAAAACGTCTTACGAAAACAAAGTTCTTAACGAAAACAACTGACTAATAATATCAATCGTTTAATCTAAGATTATTTTTTAATAATTACGTTGCTTTGGAGGAGCCCACAGTGGAAAGTGGTTAGCGTTTGCATTATAATTACCGCACGTGTAGGTGGCTAGCTTGGCGGTGAAACTAGGAAACCCGTTACGTGAACAATTTAAATAAATCTCCCCCACACACTTCACCGCCATTATAATACTTTTACAACTAAAACAAGTTAGCTAAAAAAAAAATATATATATATATGATTCCAGCTAATTAGAGGTTGCATTCAACTGACGTCACTAATAGGAACTAACACTAGCTCCACCGCATGAATTTCTAATTTCAATTAAGACCAAACGCTGCGAGAGAGATTGTATCTTAAGATTTTGAAAGATTATTGATTTCCCAAATGTAGATGACAACATTTGATAATCTCAATATTGTTTTTCGTTTTAAATAAGTTAATTATTTTTGAAAACTAGTAAATTGAATGTGTCATTCAGTTTGAAAAATGCCTAACCTATTAAATTACTTTTTGTGTGCGTTTCTTTACGACAGGAAAAAAAAGCAATTAATGTTAGCTAAAGATTAAGCGAGCCCCTTTGAATCTGTCAAACTGAACAAACTGCTTTTTAGGTATATTAAATAATAAAGGCATGTCATGCTGAAAAGTATAACATTAGGACTAGTCTGTCACATTGCCGAAAACAGCAAGATTTGGTTTGCCTAAGAGTCTAGACAACTAGTCTGACGTTTAGTCGAGAATTTCAATTTTGGAAACAGATGTATTAATTACCGCATTAGTGAATTGGTTTCCTTCAGTGCGGTTTACTTTCTCTTACTCCTTATAAAAGGATATTCAGCGGTCGTGACAATTTGTATGAACAGAAGTAAAGATAAAACGCTCATTTATCTAATGCAGACCAAATCATTCACGGATCATAGTTGGGAATTGGTAATCATCACATTTGCCACCACCGATATTATAAACAGGTCTACATTCTTTTATCTAGAAGTGTAAATAAAAGTTATAATAATTCCAATAAGAGTCAATTATAGACCGTATTGTTCTCTGAATTCAGTTTGCTGAGAGTCACAAAAGTTATGAACTTTACGGTTTCTTGCTTAATTTTGAGGCAATCTTCAAAAGTGTGTTATGTATTATTTATAGTAAAAATCTGTCAGAATTTCTATACAATACCAACTATTAGAACTATTATTTGAACAATTATTCGTGATTCTAAGATTGGGGGCAGGGACAGAAATCTAAATATTAGAAAAAAAGGCAAAGTTATGGAAGCTTTGCACTTGTTCACTAGTCAACTAACGCCTGTGAAACTTGGACAATTTTGAGGAGATTCTGTTAACGGCTAGCGGTAACCTAAAGAGCTATGGATAGGAGCATGCTGGGAATAAAAAGGATACAGAGTTAGAATAGAAGAAATCAGAAAGATTACTGCAATGGTAGACATTTAAGAGCAAATTTAAAGATTAAAATGTATAATTGGGCAGCATAAGTAGCAAGTTATCAGAACAACAGATCTTCGAGATTGTTGGCAGAATGGAATCTAAGTTATAGAAAAAGGAGTATAGAAAGGCAGAACAAAAAGTTATGACGAGATAATGGAAGTTGCAGGAAATAATTGGATGAGAAGTGTAAACAACCACGAATTGGGGAAAGATTTTGAAGAGATCTATGCTTAATAATTTGGAACTGGTTTTATTTTAAAGTAATTTACAGTGTACCAGTGGGAATGATAGTAAAATGAAATACATGAATAGTTTTTGCTAGTAATATGCAAATTTAAAACAACTCAATATATTCATGAGTGTCAAAACATATAGGCTGATCATTTTTTTTTTTAAATATATTTTTTATTTATATTTACACTGATATTTATTACGCGATCAACATAACATAGATGTAAAGCAATATGCAAATCTGCTAAACAATATTTTCACTGGCTATGAATAAATTATTTATTGTTTAATTTAAACGAACGAGATTTTTATTTCTATTTTCTTTAATTAATATTATATTATATTGTATATTTGCCATAAAATATATAGAAGTAGAAAATTAATATAATTAATGTTAAAAGTTAATGGATCCAAATTATCACTTTAATTGAAGTTAATGTTGTGCATTGTAATTTTTTCACGAACCGTGGTTTAATACATAAGCAAATTTATTTGGAACTTTGGTAGTACCTAATTCATACATTTTGTGCATATATTCTATACAATTGACAAGGAAAATTTAGACATTTCAGTGTATTGCTGGGCTTAGAATCCTTTTGTTTAACTACTTAGGGGTTCGCCTACTTTCGAACTGGGAAGTACTAAAACCGTCGGATGGTATTCATTATATTGATGGTAATTTGATGGCTGAGCGGTTAATGTGTCCAGAAAAGTTGTGTTACCTACCATTGCAGATCTTTGGCAATGTATTCTATCTGGTCTCATCTTGGATATTAGATAATACTATCTAGCTATTTCCTCCCTACAAAACGGTAGCAGACATCTAGCTATTCTAGAAATGAAGACTAGGACTTTTGAGAGTGTAAGATTCAAAGAAGTGTGTGCACATGCAATTATCCGGGCCAAAAAATCCAAAAGGTAAAATGGTTCATGTCTGTTGTTCATTACACAGTCCACATAATCAATGTTCTTCGCATAAATGTTCACTTGTAGTAAAGGTAGATGAAAGGAAAAATTTCTTGATCATCAAATCACACTTAAGAGTAATTTTACATAAAAATTCCTCAAGAATTTCCTCTGAAGTCAAATATTTAATCTAAAATTTAATCACCTAAATTGTTATAGAACAAATTCGTGCAAATATTCATATCGAAATTTTTTAGAATTAGGTCAAAACTATTGAACATTATTGGCTGTTTACAATATTTAGTCGCCTTTTACCAAGGTTTGTATCCAATTATAATACTAATTATAATATTAATGTTTGTAAATATGGCGGAGAATTTTATTTATTTATTTGTCAAGGTTCTTTATTATATTTACATAAACTATGTGTCCTTTTTGATTTAGTAGAAATAAATATGAATTATTATGTGAATCATTATTGCCGTGGAAATCTCCTAAAAAGGAAACCTCACCATCAGTTTCCTTGATTAAGTGATCAAAAATACAAAAACAAAAAACAAAGCTTCGAGAAAGCAAAATTTAATGGACAGACATAAATTTACTTGGCCCAATTTCTTTTTTTAAATTAACTTGAAATTTAAATTGGCAAAATTATAAACTAACTTTAATGCTATTATATGCTGTGCCTTAAAATCAAATTGAAGTAGTTCCCCTAGATATCCCATTTTGAGTCAATATGCCCTGAGGAGAAGTTTCAAACCAAACAGATATATGTCTCATAAACTTCATTCCCAAGTCAAAATTTCTATACGTTCTTTGGGCTAACGAACTTTCTTTTAACACGGAATTTCAGAAAAAAAAAAACTGTAGATATGCTCGAAAAATAGCACTTTATCAAAACAATGGGGCAATTTTGTAAGAATGACTAGCTGGCATTATCTCCAGAACTAATACATCGTAAGAATTGTACCTTAGAATTAAATCTAGTGGATTTTTTGAACTATGAAAAGTTTAACTTCCGTGTTCTTCTAAACTAATTCATCAAACCGAGTATTTCATAATCTCACAATCGGAAATCTACACGATAACAATGTTTTCTTACCAGTAGAAGTTAAAAATAAAGATAAAGAATACACAATTAAGACAAGAGCATACCGCACCTTAAGAGAGTGGTCTATGAAGAAGTGGGTGCCAGTGGAACATTGGAAGAATGGAGAACTCCATGAGGAAGGTCGTAGTAGAATCGATTCAAGGTCGAGGTCGACCAGTTCGGCAGTCCAAACAACTGCTTTGATGCTGTGTGGTAAATTCATTTCTGAGTGAATGGCGTGTGGCCATTCTACTATCTCGAATTACATTTGCATTGGGGAAGGCTTGGTGTTGGTGTCACTGTTTTAAATATTTTATTATTATATTATTTCTTAATCGTTAAAGTAACTCTTTCGGCAAAAATAGGAACTATTATCACAAGTAGTGGTTTTTAGATCAGAACATGTACCGGGTTGTGTTTTCCTGGCACAGCAGCCTGTAAACGTTTACTCCTAATAAGGGAAAACTTTAATAAGAGGAATTCGTACCAATCGTTTTGGCGACCTTTCACACCTGGTCAAAGGAATCGTACCGCAAATCAGTGAATTCAAAGCAGTCAGAAGGGATACAAGAGATTGTAGTCTCTCCTTCTGTTACAGCACGCACAGAAACTGGATTCACTGAGTACAGTGGAGATGTTTTCTAAGTGACTATGCAAATTCAGGCCAGATAGTCTGCGTGAAAACACAATCTGATCTTTTTTTAATACCATCAGAGTTTTCAGTCATCAAAGTCCTGCAAAGCTTATATTTTTGGTTAAAGATCAATTTAAAAATTACGCCGAATCTAGTTTTTTTGCAACTTTATTTGCAGTACAACGATACAAGAAATCAATTTGAATGAATAGTCGGATTATTTTTGTTAAACAATTTTTAGATAGACCACTTTTTGGGATGATTATTCTAGCCCTACAGGATATTGTAATAACAATTAATAATTGAATTAGTAATATTAATTTTCCAAAAGTAACCTGCTCTCTAGAAGACCTAAATAATGCAAAAACCTATCCCCTTTCTTACTGGCAATTTCAAGAAACAACACAATTTAGATGAAAAATTTAGATGAAATGAAGGAAAGATGAAAATTTCATGAGAGTTTTTTTTGGGGTAAAATTAGAAGAAAACTACTTAAAACCCATATTTCCGATTATCACAGCTTCCCGTTAATTAAGTTTTTTATTCTTGATGAAACATTTTAAGTGCTTTAAATCTTAGATAAAGAAAGCAGTGCCACTTCATTACTCTGAAAAGAACCATCTCACTGATTAAACTCTTTTCAGTTGAAATTCCCACAACACTTAGGTACACGTGTGTTCTATATTTGAACCAGACAAATATGTTTTGAATTTAAAGGAAAGATACCTCTACCGCTCCCAGTGGGTATGTGTATAATCCTTGTTTTTCCAGAAGGAAGAAAGTATAATGCCAATTTCAGTCACTATTTATTTATTAATCAAATTCCTTCTATGAACTTAATGGTTCTGATGTCTTAATTTGTCGCCTCATCTTCTATCTTCCTAATGGCCAATTAGTTTGTTATCGGTGATGGGGTCATTACTGTAGAAGCTGTAGTTAAAATGTATTAAATCCATTCTGCAATCTGCAAACATAATCTTTTCTCGACCATTGCTTGACGTGGATCAAGAATTCGACCAAGCGTGACGCCCAAGAATCTTGTGGGGAAAACATGTCCTTCAATGTATTGCTTAATCTTTAAATCATATCTGACCAGTAGCTTTTACCAGGATGTCTTTCTTAGGGCATACTTCAAGATTTATTGCAACATGTATTCTACATGTTCGACCGAATCACGCTGTTCTGCACTTCCGCCGATTATGAGCTTGTTTCAAGCTTTGGCCCCACAACCGCTTCATATTAATCTATAATCGTACACAAACTAGAGTCTTGGGCTAAGGTAAGGCGAATCATTTGAACTACAAACCAATAACGGCATACTTTTTGTCCGTTAATCAGTTTCAACTCAATAACAAACCTTCTCTCGAAGTTAGAACGGTACGTAGAGATTAGATTGGCCAGCGACTAAATTGGAATCCACGAACGAGACTAAAACGAAACGAACTAAACAAACGAAACAATTCGACTGACACTTGACTACAAAAGATTGATTTCAAACTGCAAACCCAAACCTATATGAATTTATTATCACACACAAACTGTGTGGTTCCTCATTAGATCCAATTCCTTCTAAAACATAAAATTCTATTGTACATCATGTACCCAACTCTCTCCACAAATACGAGGTGTATTCAAAAAGTAACGGGAATTTTCGTTTTTTGAAAAAAATATTTATTTATTCATCTACATTAATATTGTCGCCTTCAAAGTAGTCCCCTTCGCATACAATTTTTTTTTCCAATCCTCGAAACACTTCTGAAACTCGATCTTTGTGATAGCTTTCAGCTCTTTCAGCGATTCGTTTTTAATGTCATCTATGCTTGTAAAACGACGGCCTTTTAATGTTCTCTTTATGTTTGGAAATAGAAAAAAGTCACATGGAGCCATGTCTGGCGAATATGGAGGCTGGGGCATCGTTAAAGTTTTGTTTTTGGCCAAAAATTCACGAACAAGCAATGAAGTGTGAGCAGGTGCATTATCGTGGTGCAAAATCCGTGAATTGTTTTGCCACAAATCCGGGCGTTTTTTTCGGATTGCTTCACGCAAACGGCGTTGAACTTGTAGGTAGTACTCCTTATTGATTGTTTGACCTTGTGGCAAGAATTCATGATGCACTATGCCATTAAAATCGAAGAACACAGTGAGCATAACCTTCACATTCGACCGCACTTGTCGAGCCTTTTTCGGTCTTGGCGATCCAGAATGCCTCCACTGGGACGATTGAGCCTTAGTTTCGACATCATATCCGTAAACCCATGTTTCGTCACCTGTTATAACACGTTTCAGTAGATCCGCATCGTTGTCGACTTCATTGAGTGACTCTTGAGCAACTTCCATTCTCCGCTGTTTTTGTTCGAAATTCAACAATTTTGGAACAAATTTTGCTGCCACACGTTTCATACCCAAAACATCCGAAAAAATTTCATGGCATGAGCCAATTGATATGGCAACATCATCAGCGACTTCTCTGATTGTGATTCGGCGATCGTTCATAACCATTTCTTTCACTTTTTTCACGTTTTCATCGGTTGTTGATGTGCTTGGACGTCCAGGTCGTTCGTCATCTTCAACGTTTTCGCGGCCATCTTGGAAACGCTTATACCACTCGTAAATCCTTGTTTTACTCATAGCAGACTCACCATATGCCTTTATTAACATTTCACACACTTTATTTCATTTTTTACGCAAAATTTAATACAAATTCTTTGATCCATTTTTTTTAACAAACAAAAATCGCCAAGCTCGAAAAACACGTCTAACCTTAACGGCTGCCACTTAAGAAGTAAACAATGAATATTACTGAAAATTTTATCGTACTTCAGGGGCATGTGTACCAACATAATAAAAAAAAAACATTTTACAATCAGACTCTCCAAACCCGCGAAATTTAAAAATTCCCGTTACTTTTTGAACACACCTCGTACACCATTTCATAAGCAACAGAATCTGTAAAATCTGAACATGAGAACTTCCGCAATAACTTTGCTCTAATCTGCTAATTAAAAAATGAAACATTAAAGTTTCGGACATTTATTGTACATTTGTTTAATCGATCTTTCAATCTTTATTCGAGTCTATCTTTACTACGAATTGATTCAACAATATTACTGTTTGAAATTGAATTTGTTCACTGGAATTTTAAATTAAGAACTAGTCTCTTAAGAAAAGGAGCCCACTTAGTTACAATTCAGTCTTTAAGAACAAGAAAAAGTAGCCAACGGCGAATTCCGAACCGCCCTATCTCATGAACTAACAATCTGGACCTAGGATAAGGGCTGTGGGCATCACCAGCTATCCTAGACACTTCATCATCTTAACCCCATTTTCTGATAAATCTGTCTACGCTACGAACCTTTCTATAAACCTAGCAAACCCATTTTATAAATGATTAATCTTTTGATTAAAGCTTCAACATTATAAATAGTTGAAGGAGGAACCTAGATCAGTATATTTTTGTACACTCATTTAGGAAAATATTTTTTTTTTTAGAAGGAAAAGGAAAAGTACTACCATATTTTCCGCTGACCGAGTTAGGGGAAAAACATTTAGGTCGTACCCTTCTCCGACGTTCATGTTGGAGGAAAAATAGAACATTCTGGAGTCAATGTACGGAATAAAGCATATTTATTTCAGTGACCTCATTTCCTCTTCGCCTTTTCCTAGCCTACATTTATCCCATTTGGTTTTCATTATACGTATATATGTGTGTGAGCATTCAGTGCCACTAGCATTCACTTCCCGGAAGCTATTACTTCTTACGCGATGTTCACTCATCGTAAGCCTCTCTTGAAATAGAAATTTTTCTTTCTCTAAATAATGATAATTTCTTTTTTTCATTTAATGATTAATCTGTATTTTGTGTTTGTGCACAAATTATTGATATTAATCTAGTAAGGTAACTTTATGGTCAATTTAGATCACAAAACTCGTATTTCTGAACTTAGATTTGCAGCTTGCTGAAAAAATCTAATAATTACCACAAAAAGGAAACAAACTAAGCTCCTCCAACTGAAGAACCTAAACCAAAAACTGTTCAAAACCCCAGATAATTGATAGAGGATGGAAGTTACCATCTCTATCTTAAAAATAAACCCTGAAAAAAAGGAGTCTGATAAAGGTCTCTTCTTAAACCATAATGTAAACCCAGAAAGGGATCCAATCAGCAGTTGGAGAACTGATCATGACAGACTCAGAATCATTCCTCATCCACCAGTTTAGGAATAAATAAAACTGGCGGACTGTAACGATATTGGCTAGCTAGGACTATAGACGATCTCATTTTCAGTACCTAATTCAATCTTGAAGTTTTGGTTCACAACTGAAATAATAAATAATTCTATTTAAGTTCAATTTTCCCGTCTTTTCTTTAAACAATTGCTAAGTATATTAAAGAAATATTTCCATTCATATTCCACTTTTTGTATAGTAATTTTTATAAAAGTGAATATCTTCGTATTTCGACTGAAATTGAAGAAAAAGAATTTGCGTAGATTTGCATTCTTTTACCAATAAACTACTGCTGACATTTCATTACTTTTTTAGTGGAACTTCCGTTACTGTAACTGAAATTTCTTTAAAAATAACAGGTGAGTTATTTATAAAACAAAATGATTCATTTCAACCGAAAAACAAACTAATCTGAGTCATGAGAACTTGTTTCAACCTCTTTTTTTATTAGTCATTAACCGACTCAATAAACCTTGAACCTGTTGGTTACAATGCTAGGGCGTTTTTAAAAAGATCACAATGCGTCTTATAGCTTAGAAATATTTACCACATTTGAACTTTTTCTGCTTGGTTTTGATTTTTAATTTATATATTCGGACTTTTTTGTTTTTTTAATTCTCTTTTCATCGTGAAATGTCTGATAAAAACTAAGAAACTTTATTTATTAATGAATTGCGGTGTAATTGGAACAGTCTTTATATTTATAGGACAAAAATTAGATGGCCATCTGACGAACGCCAAAGCTAGTCACGAGGCAGCACATAGAAAAATGAAATTTTCTAACTATGCCTTCAATTCCCAAGTACCTAATTTAAAAGTAGGGAACAAGCTAGCCTATTTATAAATACAGATCACTTTTAGTTACAATAAACGGAATTTTCAGGTTTAATCAGTTTTAATTTCGTTAATATTAAGTGGGCTATGAAAAAAACATCAATTTCACAGCAGCTGTTTCCTTCGAATTAAATTTCATTGGCAACTTTTCTCAATTTCTCGATTTCCTTGATCATCCTAAAGGCCATGGATGCATTAAGCTCTTCTTTATTTTTTATTCTACAGGATTCTGCGAGATTTACCTGGACCACTACTTCCTTTGATGAATTCTCTTCTGTCGTCTAAACTAGAGGAATCTTTATTGCCAATTTTCTTCGAATATATTGTTGTTTTAACATTCATTTCTTTAATTTGTACATTTTGTA
This sequence comes from Rhodnius prolixus, assembly GCF_049639745.1. Lineage (NCBI taxonomy): Eukaryota > Metazoa > Arthropoda > Insecta > Hemiptera > Reduviidae > Rhodnius > Rhodnius prolixus. Next base: position 9,298,591 of record NW_027411634.1, on the reverse strand, counting down.
TTCTTTCTATAATCTAAGATTACAAAGCTAGCCTTCTAGGAATGGCAGGTAGACTACAATATTGGTAACAAGAGTACATTTGATAATTTCATAATGCCCAAAAGTGCCCAGACGTTGAGTTTTTCTAACGACAGAGTTAGTTAGAAGATTGAGATCTAATAACAACAGTTTGGGATTCATATCTGCACAGAATTGATAACAGATCTTCAGCGCTTAGTGCAGAGTGCAATGAAGTAGAAGTTCTCAAACATATTTTAATGATACGCCTTCGCTATACACAAATGAAATCAAGTAAATACGCTTTAATTTTATGCAAACATTTAAAGAACATTATCATCTCCTGCAATCCATTGTAGAGTTTACTAATAATTACGACTGTTCTTGAATCGGTGTAACTGGAATATAGCAAATGTTGGGTACAGTCGCGGAGGTTAAATGGTGATATGAGAGTTCTATTAGGTTCAGTTGATTCAGGAAATCATCTGAATAACTCAGTAGTGAGTCTACAATTTCAGCCAAACATTTTAATGGAATTATTATGCCATTAATCTCTCCAAAAGTTAAACTTCTAATTCGTCTTTTAGTAGGTAAGATCTAAACTAAAAGAAATTATATAATTAGAAGTTGCTCAAGTGGTATATAATAAACTCTTTCTGTAGAACTCTATAATCTAAATTGATACCTCTTCAGTTTGTGTAGCCTCTTTGGTCGGAAGTTAAGGCTTTAGGAGATAAAGGCTGGTGAAAATTACTGAGTAGTTTATATTTTAATAAAGTTAATAATGCCGAGTGAAAAATTGAAAGTGGCTGAATGAAACGAGTTTTAGTTGTGGGTCACCAATTTCCAACTTACTGCAATAATCTGTTTCATTATTACATATAATTATAATGAAGTAACTATCTATATGAGTTAGAAAAAGGAATTATTCCAATTAAATATAATAAATAGCAATCAAATTAAATTATAATATTAGGTTTAAATGTTTTAATATCATGGTGCCCATGATGAAAGAAATCTGCTGAATTTCAAAAGAATTTAAATTGTTAAGAACCATATGTTTTAGCATTGCTTCCTAGATCTAACATTTGGAGGATTCTCAGTGCTTGCTTTTTAAACAAAGATGTTACTTTAATGCAGCTGTACACATGCAGCTAATCTGTTCGCTGGTAAATGCGGGCACAATGTATCACAGAAAATAACTTTTTAGCCAAAAGATATCGCTAAATAATATTATCTCTTTACTTCTAACTTCGTAAGATTGCAATCTTGGGTGCCTACACTATTCCATTCTTGTCGTTGAGTTTTGAAAGTTATCGATGAAAGCAAAATGCGGTTGCCATAGCCTGCAAGTTGCTATGCCTTTTTGTCGGATTCATCTCCCCAGATTCATAGTTTGGATTCCCTGCTGGGATTTCTTGTTTCTCTAAGTAATGCAGTTCATAACAGATATGTTTGTAAGAAAAGTGGTAAAGTGTTTAAAGAGGAAAAAGAGGAGACTTTTAGGTTAAATTTCTACTTAAGCTACTTGTAGTCTAACATACTTTAAACGCACGCAATCAAAAATTATATAAGACTCCATCAAATTATTTATAACATGTAGATAATTTTTTGTATAATTTGCAAAATATCAGGCCACTTATTATTAAATTAAGTATTTTTTGTTTAATTATACAGAAACCAGATCGTTATCATAGTTGTTAAGATAAATAATGATTATAATTAGTCTCCTCGTCTTTTTTTTTGAGGCGTAACAACTTGTACCAATCAAAATTCTACTCTAAATTACAAATTTATTTAGCTCTTAAGACATCCTTATTATTCAAATTAGATCGTTGAAAAGCACAGCTTGCATTCACATTAAATATTTGAAAGCAGTAAGTATACATATATGATCTATTCTATCGAGAACATTGGAGATAAAGATAAACTGCAATACATTTCCCTTCATTCTAGCCCTAATTTCATTATTTTTCCATCGTTTGTGAACTTCTGCTTCCAAAATAGGTCGACCTAATGTATATGATCTAGCTCTTACACAAATATTGGAGATCAAAGACAAAATGCAATACATTTCCGTTCATTCTAGCCCTTATTTCATTATTTTTCCATCGTTTGTGAACTTCTGCTTCCAAAATAGATCAACAAAGTATGTATAATCTAGGTTACCTAACGATATCAGTTATGAAAGTCCAATTATGCTGCTTTGCTGGTCTTTTATCAGTTTTCTTTGATTTCCTTCCACTGTTTTTTGAAGTTCTGTACCCAATATTGATCAATAATTTCAAAACGGTCGCTCCTTTTTGCTTGTCGGCTGAGGTTTCCTTTAATATCTTTTCTTCATCTTTCCATTCGACATTAATTGTGAATGCACAATTAATTCTATACATTAATTTTAAAATTCCTCCTTTCCAGGTATTCGTATTTTATCTTGCAGTACTATTACATCGTACTCGTTTAACTGATGCTATTGTTATTTTATATTATTTTGATTGTTTACGTTCAAGTATTTACCCAATTAAAATTATAAAATATAAGACTCTATAATTTGAACATCATTTTCTTAGTACTCTATAAAATATCAGGCTGCTAATTATGTTCAATACATATAACTATTTTTAAATTATATATGTAAACACTTCAAGGTAAATGAGTAAAATAATACATAAGATGCAAACAGGTATGACTGGAAACTACAAGTATTAATTGTGATTGTGTTGAAAAGGCAATAAAAGGGCATGGTAACCGCCTGCGGGTTAAATCTCTTGAATGCAAATTATTTTTGATCTTTTTTTGTGTTCTGTGTGGTCAGCACTAAGACTGAATGCACGATGTAGAACAGGTAAACAGCAAATACGATCGATGTTAGACTAACGGTTATCTCACGGAAAGTATTTGCATTAAATTACTCTCTACTACTTCAAGTTGTCTACACTGAAGAAATCAACAACAATTCAGTCTTGGCTTAGCCCAATCTATGTTACCACCTTCAAATGAAATTCTACTTGGGGGCGGGAACAAGTTGTTTGATTGATACGCAGGTTATTGGATGTTTGCGTGGTCTGTTATTTCTCAAAGTAAACTACAAATTTATCGATACCTTATCATTAGTCATTTTATTTCATGTCCAAATATGTTAACATTGTAATATATTCGTTTATATCAAATTTGAAAATAAATACGTGCTAGACAGATAAGAAATGTGCCCTCTATGTAATAAAAATGATCCAGATAATCTATTCAATTTATTTTTATGTACCCAATTTATTAATGGAACTATGAACAATAATGTTTGAACAAAAAAAGACAAATATCATCATTGATTTTATACATTGTAGCTTGCATATTTCTGCATGTTTCTGATTTTCATCCATTATCAGTGTTTGTTTCAACAGATTTGTGCAGAGAATTTGATTTCCAGTTTCTTTCAGTCATATTCTGCACTTGCTGAGTCTCATTCACTCAGTGAGATATTATCCAGATCGGCGGATCCATTTTTACAAATATGTATGTTGACAAAAGTGTTATCTTTACAGAATTAGTTCGATTTGTTCAATTTAGATTTAGATATTGTAGAAAAACTAAAGGACGTTGGAAGAATTTTTGTTTTAATTTCTAATCTAAATTCAGTAATGTTATTTTTAAGCTCGTCAACTTCTCAACTTATTGAAGCCTGGAGCTTTTTTTCAGTGAACTGCCGGCCCCGTTATAGACAAACTGTTCATCAGTTTGCTGTGAGATGCTTAAAGGAAAAGCTTGAAACTAAATTCGAAATCAGTATTTCCGCTTGGGAATTCAGTTCGTTACGAATATGCTTCCCTACTAATATTATTAATAAAATTTACGCTGCGGTTGGTTTATATTTGTTTTACAACTGTTATGTTCTCTTTCTGTTAGTATTTTTTTTAAATTTTTATGTTCTATTTAAATATTATTTACTTCCTCATTTACTTTTAATAACCACTTGTGCGGACATATTTTCTGATAAATAAGTAACATAACAAGTTGGTTAGTATCGATCGAGTTCATACAATGGAAATATGTGGCTAAGTTTACAGAATGGAAAAAGATAAGATATATATTCTTTTCTCTGTTTTTTTTATTAATCTTTTATCGAATATTTGCAAATCATTTCACAATAATTGAATTTCGACATTTATTGCATTACGCAAACATATGGTGACATTGGGATAGCAGATTTTCGGATTCTGGAATCTCTTTTCCTCTCTTTCTCCTACTCTTATTTTATAAGAAATATTTTAAGGGATTATTTTGTCTGTTCTTAATATATACAGACGCTGCGGTCCTACCTTTAAATACAGATTTCTTCACCACCATAGTTAGATGAATGTATTGCTCGTAACCTCAAGGGCACTGTCCAAATATCTTCAGTACACTGAGTAGGTATAGTTGGTTGTACCGCTTCTCTATTTTGGTAGAACATTAAGCGAGCATTACTATTAAAATTGTTTATAACAAATAAAAAGTAGCTACACACGGGATTCGAACTAGGGATCTCACACTTAACTAATCTTTTGAAAGCTTAGTTTTTAAATAGTATTTCTACCGCTTATATGAGTTAATCAGACTACAAGAATAACTAAGGAGTCAGAAGTTATAAAAATAATAATCTAGATTAGACATTTCAAGGCAGGTTTTTCCCAATTTTTCAAGTATTTTTTACTTTTGGGCTTTACGAACCAAAAATTATTTTTAAAAATAATGATAAGATAACATCGTTTCTTGCTTTTTGTTCCTGGAGTACTTACCAATTAAGTTTGAAAAAGACAGACATCTTGTTTTGAATTAGTTTATTGTTAGGATATTGACCTGTCTAGAGAGTCAATCAACCTTCTATTTATGCGTTGGGCTGCTAAGTAGCATTACCCTAAGTATCGAACCAAATCGATTCTTCTTTTTTTTTGTTAAACATATTTACGAAGGTGTTATCAGCAGCCTTTCTCTCTCTAATTTGGTCTTCTATACTTTCAATCCCTAATATTCAGCACTTTAATGCTAAAAAGACTGAACAGTTTAAGCAATATTAAACCCGTTCTTTTAGCATAATATTTCTGGATAAGTAATCTCTAAAACATGCAGGAAATTGGTTAATTCATTATCTCTGGCTACAATGTACTCTCTTTTTCTGGTTGGCACCACAGACCTCCAGAAAAAAATCTTTGTTTTCCAGTGATTTCTGTCATACGCCTTTAACCACCTCATCCACTCTTTTCTGTCTTCCTCTACATCGTCCAGGCATCTTTCTTCTTCTAGGAATTTCTGATTCCCTTCTTCGGACAATAAAGAACATCACTAACAAAAAGTCATCTTGAAGGCCACGAAACTCTTGGTATTTCCTAATTCGGCTGAATTCATTTTTAGGAACAGATCCACTAATACTAGTTCTGAGTATACAACATTCCCAGACACATAGTCTGGTCTAGGTCAGTTTTTAGGGCCTCCGTAACTTCATTACCATCTTATTATATTGTTGTAATTAAGAGTATTTTTTGTAGAGCGGCAAGGACCTAGATTTTAATGTGCCTCTTGAGTCTCAGCCTATATTTCTTGTTTCAAGCTATTGTCATCCAAGATCAAAGGTTCTAGGTATTTTCATGAATTTTATTTTTAAAAAAATAATATTCTTAACGAAAAAAATCATATCCTTCTTTTATAGATTCCTGAAGAACTTAATAGTATCCTAACATCGTTCACAAGGAGTTCTGAGGACTTCAATGCTCTTATTTCTTGAAAGGATCCTGCTAGAACAGTTTTTACTTTTAGCTACGAGGTGGTATTAACCACCTACGCCGGATGTAGCTTGCATTTATCACAATTACAGTTCTTCTTAGATAAGCTCTAGTTAGTTGGCGAGAGCCTTATTGTAGGTTTCTGATGTTACCATTTAATTGAATATTGAATGTTTTGTGACCAACAAAGATACTTTCAATTCCAAATTCTAGAAAAAATTATTTAATAACAAACTATACTTTGCTTGCTTAAAGTATTAGTGATTCAGTACTGTAGCTCTACATAAGCACAAAATTGCTAAGAAAGAAAAGTTACGCAGAAAGAAAACTCAATGGAAAAAATAGCAGAGAAAATAGATTTATCTTTTCTTCGGGAGGAGATTCGACAATAGAGCTGAAGACATATTTCACTATTAGGCGACATGTCGAGAAAAAATATATAGTAGGCGCAAAGTGTGCCAACACTTGTGACTTATACAAATGGCTTCGTGCCGGAATTAGGGTGCTGTTATCAGCTTAAGTAACTTGGATCTAGTTCCTGTTTGTGTAATAATACATTACCGATCGATACTCTAATCTGGGCTAAATATTAGAGCTTAAGTTAAGTAAATAGTAGCTCTAACTACCCACAAGCTGCAGCTAATCAGATAGTTTTATAGTTCATAGCTAAACTAAATTACAAATCTTTTCTGAATGTTCGATCAATTCTTTCCTACTTCTCTTCTTCAAGTTTTATCTTCCAAAATACTAGCTTTAAAATTCCCTTTAACCAGTATATACACGTCAAACCAAACCGAATCTCTAAGGTGCATTCGACGTGTATACTCGTTGTGAAGAATATAAAATCGCCATTAACTATAAAAACTCGAAATTTTAATAAAATACAATAAGAATATTATTTGGCGGGATGTTTCCCTTTATCTTACCAATAGAACTGCGGTGGGAGTCAGCCAAATGATAAGTGGTTGGTACATGTTTGGTTTCCGCATTAGAGATTGGGAATTAGGTACACAAATAAAAGCTCTCAACCCTTGTGCAATGCCGTTTTTACCTTTTAGGTAGAGATTCAGACCTCAGTACGAGCATGATTTCATTTTGCACAGAATTTAAAGCTCTATTCTTCCTTGTAAAAGCTCTTGCCTCTCTAGTTAACTAGAGCAATGCATACGTGAAGCGGTGTAAGATTTTTGAATGAGCACACAAGCCCAAGACCCACAGAAATTGCAAGTAAAAGTGTTTGCAGTGACTATTATGACGTTGTAAACTTTTGTTGTTTTGCCCTGCGTTCGACGTGTATACACGTCATTGTTTGATTTTAATTCCGCACACTGTGGGGGCGTTTTTTTAAACTAAATTCCACGCTTAACTGGTTAATATGAATATCTAGTAAAACTCAGTCTTAAATTGTAGCTTTAATGTAAAATCACGAGTTAAATTAAGCTTTGATAAGTAATACACTCGGAGTTTTAAAGTTATTTCTTAGTTTATTTTCGATTACACTGTCTTGTTGGGTTCGGAAGCTAAGTTTCAGCTTATTTATGATATTTTTTTCATAACTACAGCCACGACATCATACCAGCTGAGCTGTCTTCAGCCCGGATGAGTGTCCTCTATGCCAGGACGGTCCAATGGGTTCTGATCACTTTTAAAAGGAAGTAGTAAAGGTTGAGAACCACTGTACCAACTTAATTGGAAGAATGATATCATAGAACTCTAAAATGTTTCTATAAATAATTTTTTATTAGCTAAACTAATAAAAAATTATAATAACAACAGCAGTGGGGAAAGTTCATCCATAATTCATTAACTACTTTTGGCATCAATCCTCTACAACAAGCATTATCTCAGCTGTAATAGCCTCGCCAGACACTTCATGACCTAATCACTTATTGCGCTACCAGGGGGCGACACCTTGCGGTGCTGAATGTCAATTAACTTATTGAATTTTATTTTATTTTTTTTTTATTAACTTGATGTAAAAGGAAGTTTTACAAACGTGCCAAAAGTTAGAATTAAGTTTTCAGGTAGTCTGTCACCATTTTGATTCATGACTCAAAAAACTAAACTCATGAAACAATAACAGATATTCCATTTTAATATCATCGCCACTGCTATTCGCGCAAGCGGAAGTGATTGAACGGTCGTATCAGTTTTTGCCCGAGTTACTGAATAATTAAAAAGTCTACTTGTTTTGACGAATCAATTCAAATTGTCTTTACTGAACAAAAAGAACTGTATGCAGCCCTACTTGCCTTAATCTGGGGAGAAGTACGAGGGTCGTTTGAAAAGTCCGTGCAAAGTCAGAGAGATAGCTCTGGCGCGTATCGAGGTTATGTTTAGTTAGTAGCATCTCTTGGAAGAACACACACCAAGTTTCAGCCAGATCGGTCTATTTCTTTGTGTTTGGCATTCGTTTGAATCGAGGAAGTCGAGTGATTTTCAAAAAATGGACGAAAAAGAATTTCGTGTGTGGATTAAGCACTACTTTATGAAAGGCAAAACGCCTGAGGAGACTAAAGAGAAGCTTGATAAACATTATGGTGACTCTTCACCTTCGATTAGAACAGTTTATAAGTGGTTTCAAAATTTTCGGAGTGGCCATATGGGCACAAGTGACGCTGAACGTTCTGGACGCCCTGTTGAGGTTACTACTCCAGAAATCATTGATAAAATCCATGATATGGTGATGGATGACAGAAGAGTGAAGGTGCGTGAGATTGCTAGTGCTTTGGGCATCTCGAATGAACGGGTACATAATATTTTGCATCAACATTTGGACATGACAAAGCTATCCGCAAGATGGGTGCCGCGATTGCTCACGCTTGACCAAAAACGAAATCGTGTGAAATCGAAGGACGGTTTGAGCTGTTCCAGAAGAATCCGCAGGACTTTAAGCGTCGTTTCGTCACTGTGGATGAAACATGGATACATCACTACACTCCTGAGACCAAAGAACAATCTAAACAATGGGTTACCAAGGGGGAATCTGCGCCAAAAAAAAGGCGAAGACCGTTCCTTCGGCCGGAAAGATTATGGCGACTGTCTTTTGGGATTCGCAAGGAATAATCCTCATCGACTATCTGGAAAAGGGTAAAACTATTACAGGTGCATATTATTCATCGTTATTGGACCGTTTGAAAACCGAGCTGCAAGAAAAACGCCCACGATTGGCCCACAAAAAAAGTTCTTTTCCATCACGACAACGCACCAGCTCACACCTCAGCAGTTGTGGTCGCAAAATTAATGGAAATAGGGTTCCAACTCGTTTCACATCCCCCCTATTCTCCAGACTTGGCTCCCTCGGACTACTATTTGTTCCCCAATATGAAGAAATGGCTGGCGGGAAAAAGATTTTATTCAAACGAGGAGGTGATTGTAGAAACGAATGGCTATTTTTCAGACTTGGACAAATCCTATTATTCGGAAGGGATGAACAAACTAGAGCAGCGTTGGACGAAGTGTATAAGCCTAAAAGGAGACTATGTTGAAAAATAAAAAAGGTTTACCCCAAAAAATTAAGTAGTTTTTTATTTTTGCACAGGCTTTTCAAACGACCCTCGTACTTGAACTGTACGGCACAACTAATCAGATGCAATCCCTCCAATCGTAAATCCTAGGCACCCATCGTTAACATGACCTAAAAAAGACAGTCCTTGAACTAGCCTAATTCTGTTACACCAATTTCCATTCTAAACTATCACCTAGTACCTAACAGTTTTCTGGAATGCTTTTCGAAGCCTGAAGCGTTGATGGTCTCGCGATAACATGATCGCTTGATAGAGAAGGCTTCCCACGAATTCACTTCATCGGTACACCTGAATTGCTGAAGCTTGATGGTCATCGTTGGATGGTCCCGATTCAATTCTTTCAACTCATTTTATTGAAAACTGTCTAAGTTGTATAAGGGTTGTCTTTTTATGTAATTTTATCTACTATTTGCGAATAAGCAGTCGAAGAAAGTTTAAAAAAAATAAATAATTTTGTAATTACGTCTTTTTTCATATTCTTATTATATTATATAGTAGTTTACCCTCACATGAATGTGTGTAACTGGATCGCTGATTTAGTGATGTAAATAAATTATAATACAAGGCTTAAGTTCCTTTCAACCACCAAGTTGTTGTATTAATTAAGTCTTTAGGTCTTTTATCTCAATTTTATAATTTTCAATTTACTGGGATTAAAAAAACAAAATTGTTGCTACAGACTCTTTTTTTTTAACCTGTAGAATTTTAATAAATTTTAATCGTTATTTGATAATAATTTGTCAATCCATTATCAATGCAATAAGGTAATAAAAACTGTTTTTTAAAATTATTTTGAACACACCTTATTTTGACGCCTTACGATATAACGAGATATACTTAAAATTGATATTTTTATTAACAAGTTCTTGTTTTTTATCCAAGAAAAAAAAGTAGACGTAATATTTAAAAAGATTATCTTAGATTATTATCTGTCGTAAAAGGTGTTAATTTATTTTATTAATAGCTTTACAAATGATTAATCGATTTAAACAGAAAGCAATAATAAAGTGAGATAATTTGTAAGAACTAGTTTCATTTATTTTTATTTTTATTTCAGCACTCATAATGATTGGGTTGTTGTAAAAATCGATTGCAATTTATTATCTAGGAGGTATTGCATCTTCTAAGACGAAAGTAGGAATAAATTGTGATTTATTTATCATATAATTGTGGTTGTAATGTAAGACCATATGTTAACTTCTTTTTAATACATTTTTTTTTTATATTGATGAATAAGGTGAAAGAATGGGTCGTTATAACAGTACAAACTTTACCTGTTGGCTAAATTTACCTGGTTTATTGATGTCTTCAGGAACTTCAGCAAGCACTGACGAAGTCTTTACTTTCTGTATGAGATCTTTAATTCAGTATTCAAATATAAATACTTGATTCTGATCTTTGGTCTCTCCAAAGTTGGGACTCAATAGAAAATATTCATATCTTTACATCAGACGTACATTGAGACGCGTGTGACTCAAACTGTCACGAACACGATAAGTCGCACTTTCGTACGTATCGATATTGTGACACAGTTTTCTAAAGAAGCAAACGCGTACTAATCTGAACTATTAATTAAAGTTGATTACTATCGTCTTCAATGTGACGATGAAAACGAAATAGATTTGAGGAAAATTGGGACTTTAAAGATGGAGCTTAAAGGTGCAAGCGCGTGAAAGAAGCTGATTTAAAAAGGGCCCAGATTCTTATGGAGACCGAGAGAGAAAATACAACATCTTCAAAACTTTTCTCTTTTTTATTTTTTAATCATTTATTTAGTTACAATCAACGCATTTTGCGTTATAAGCAACAATGATAACAATAAATAACATTCACACATATCAGAGTGGAGAAATTACCCAGCGGTAACACTCCAAAAACATTCTACATTCTACTGACTCTCTTCATCAGAGAGGAGATCACGAGGCCACTGTCTTTTAAGACTGTCCTAGAAGTGTTGTCTGGAAATGTTCTTGAAGATAGATGTTGTACCAGTGGATTGTGATGAGATTGAATGTTAAGATGGAAATTTCTGTATCGTGTTTCAGCCACTTGTGTTGCACGAAAGGAAAGTTCAAGTCTGTGTGAATGGTTTGATTGGTGACGTAGAAAGGAGCGTTTTTACTATAGAGCGAAGAATTTTAAACTGCAAGGACTGGATCCTTTGCAGATTTGGTTGAACCCCACAGTTCGATGCCATAAGCCCAGACTGGCTTTAATATACTTACATATATAAGTCTTTTGTTGACCAGAGTGAGTTTTGATCTGTTGTCGAGTAGTCTTTTCAGTTGTCAGAAGCGTCTGTTGAGTTCTGTTCTCTTAAGTCGAGTATCTTTAAAACTTAAATTGAGAATTCATAAAAATGGTTTATTTATTCAAATTCAATTTTTTTTCCAGCAGGACATTGGTAGTACATATTAGCGACAGATACTATGCCCAAATAGCAAACAAAATGTCATGAATTGAAACAACGAAACTAATCATGGACAACAATTTAAGTTTGCTGAACTTAACCAAGTAAAGCTGCTAGCTTACAGAGAAGCTAAATAAAATTTTATATCTTTAATTAATGTGATTGCCCAAATTCTTATTGGAAAACCAATTCCCTAAGAGCAATGTCAGTAATTCCTGTATGTCGCTAGATGAAAATTTACAGTTCTACTTAAACTAATGAAGCAAAAGAGCACCTGATCTCAATTTTAAAATTGGTCACACAGAAGTTTATCTATTTCTATTAGCCCATAATAGTAATTACTTTAGAGAATCGTGAGGTCAATGCCATTAGATGGAAGAAGAAAACTTATTATTGGTCACTCTCTACTTACTTCCGGTTTTCATTTGTTTTAATTCCAAGATTATTTACATTAAAAAAGACGTCATTAAATAAACATTTCCGGCTAAGCAAATAAAAAAAATCCAATTAACCAGAAACGAAAACAACCTGGTCACGATATCTTTCATGACTTACTAACATTGTTGGTGATCTTTATCTTCCGATAAACGATAATTTAGTTCTGTGTGCGATTGTAAGGAGGGCAGAGGTGAATGAATCTATACTGAGAAGTACCATTCAAAAATAATTACAAAAGATTAGAAATAAGTATAAGTATAAGTATAATTTTTATTTGTTCTCAGGGTACTACCCTATACAAATGGAGTATTGGTACAAAATTATTACGTAACATAAAATAACTGAAGACTAAAAATGAAATTATTTCTTATATAAAAGATAAAAAACTAAAGACGAAATAAACAAAATAAAAGACAACTAAAAGAACTAAAATTTATAAAGAAAAATAACAAAATGCTCCTAAATTTTCAATATTAATAATAAATTTTCTAATTTTTAATGCAGAGACCACAAAGTAATACAAGTTATTAAATTTAGTGAGACTGTCTATAACTAATAAATTAAGTAAATTTTTCTCGTTATCGTGCTCAACTTTAATAAATTCTGCTAAATATTCGTTCCTGGCAGATCTAAATGATGGACATACCAACAGAAAGTTATAATAAAGTGTCTAGGGCACCTAAATTGCAGCAGATACAGTGATTGTCCTCCACATTGAATCTGAAAAAAAGACTGCCTTTAAAGATCACACAAAGATTAGAAATAAAGATCAAAGGGGCTTGATTCCTTAGACTGGAATTCAAAATATGATCATTACCCGAGTAAATCGATTAAAAATTTCTGGTCTGATTAAAGTTCTGAATTCAAGTAAAACTGCAATTTTGTTTGATAATTTTCGACGGAAACCTTAATACCACAAATGATTATAAATCGTAATGATTTTGCTAAATTGATGTTATAGCTTCTTTCCATTTTTGGGATATTCTGTTAACATAGGAACACATATTTTTTAGTGTACAAGGAAGCTAAAAACCTGCGATGTCTTTCTATACGGTGATACTTACTATTGCAGTATCTCCTCTTACATTTTTTTTTTTTTGTCAAAGGAAGTACACATTACAAAAAATTAATTTGGTAACATTAATATTCGTAACGTCAACAATAAAAAGTTAATTAAACTAAGTGTATTCTGTATACTCATGTTGTATACAAACATTGTCACCATACTATTGTTTGTCTAACTGTAAAACACAACAGTTTACAAACACTTGTTTACTGTTTACAACTAACACGTGTGTTAACAGTTCTGTAACCATCTTCCCTATCCAAAATGTGTTTCTTTTTTCTTCTTCTTAAAAAACATTAGCTTCCACTTTTTGTATCTAACACTCACCATCTTGTTCAGAATCCTTTTCCATTTTTGTTCTATTTTATCCTCTCCCCAAATGTGGACATGTGACTTGTGAAATTAGATAGTTGACCCTAGTCAACCCTGTGGAATTGCTGTCAATAATTTTTTCCTGACGTAATATTGATGACGTTGTCAATTCTTCAGTGTTAATTCTATGACTGTACCACAATTATTAGATTTCATTGGTTTTGAATATAATTTTTATTTTTAGTATTTAGGTGTGATTTGATTTTCTGTCATTTTCTGAGCTTTTATATTTATGAAAGTGTTTTGTCTTGGTGTCTGGCTGCCCAAAGTAAATCCCAAAAAAAACAACACTAAATTAGCTTATTACAGGAAAAGATTGGTTCTTGGGAGTTATTAGATTCTATTCCTGGTGTAGGTCTTGGATTTTATTTAATGGTTAATATGAGAAATTTATAGTAAAGTATGTTAGACGGTTATAGGCTAGACCAGCAAAGCTAAGATGTATTGCGGTACTAGTCTAGGTCTTGGATTTTATTTAATGGTTAATAAGAGTTTATAGTAAAGTATGTTAGGCTAGACCCTCAAAGCTAAGATGTATTGTTGGTTTAGTGGATTCGATTCCCCTAGTCTAGGTCTTGGATTTTATTTAATGGTTAATATGAGAAATTTATAGTAAAGTATGTTAGGCGGTTATAGGCTAAACCCGCCAAGCTAGGTGTATTGTTGGTTTATTGGGTTCAATTCCCGGTCTTAGTCCTTGGATTTTATTTAATGGTTAATATGAGAAATTTATATTTAAGTATTTTTACTAGTTACCTCCATACACGACGAACGTATTTGCTAATTGGAAGTAGAGTAATGTTACTTTGAGGTCCCCTTAAGGAAGAAAATACTTTTTTCCCCTATTTTAGTTGGATTTTGAAGTTTTAACCACAATTTTGGACAAAATCAGTGGTTAAATGGTGTCCCTTTATCGTTAAGGGCTAAGTAATTAGGAACTTCTGGAAGTACTAAACAATTCGACTACTTTCTTGCATTCGCTTCGATACCATCAGCCGCAGAAATATTTATATTTGAATTATTTTTCTCTAAATTAAGGGAAATAGGGTTCTTTAAAGAGCTATAAATAGAAAACAATTGGCAGATAACCACTTGTTAAATTATGTTTTCTTAATCAACAGGTTATAATTTCGTGCTTGGATGTGTTATACATTCATTGTGTAATGTAACCTCTAGATTGCGTGGAATTTATAATAAATAGGCTAATAGTAATCTTGTGTTGTAATATCTAGGCTTAAGTTACAATACATCAAATTTTTTTAAAAAAATACGTCAAATACATTATTGTAAATCTACAACCAAAGAATTTTCTCGACAGATAAAATTGCATTTTCCAATTTACTAGAAGATTTTTGGGAGGATACTGCGCGAAAGAGGTTATTGCTTCCGAAAATGTATACAATAGAATACAATTCAGTTTGTCAGAATGAATTTTAGAGCCCTAAATCTGTAATATCAGGATTTGCTCTCAAGTTTTGCAGAAATTAATAAAAAAACATTGTGTAAACAATTTCTCTAACAGTAATACTCAATTTAATATTAAATTTTGGGCATGAATTTGATTCTTATTAATGGCCAAAAGAGTTGGAATCACAGACAATATACTGAAATTTCCCCTGAAAGAGGAGCCCAACTTACCTCTTACCATCTGAAACTTATTAAAAATGAATGTCTAATTTTACTTTGGCGAAGTTTCAACATCTTTTTATAATACAAAGCCCATGTTTGAATAAAACTAAATTACATAAACTACGGTAAAAGAAAGATCGTGTTCGTAACAGATATTTTTGTATTCAATCATTGTTATGAAATATGTAAATAGAATAAAGTCGTTTATTAGAGAAAAGAACAGAAATGGGGAAAAAACACAAATAAATGTCCCAGAAAAACGGGACAGAAATATTCCTTAAGTTCTGGGAGCATTAAAATTTATGGCAGCAGAACTCTTTCCTTCACCTTGCTTAGCCGGGCTAATCTTATTTCTGTTTCCTTCCTTTTATTATGTGAATTGAATCTAAAACAAACTCCTCTTTTCTATCCTTCTCTCTTATCTCCAGAAATAAACGAAAATCTTGTGATTAGCAAATGCCAATTATTGGCGATCACATTTCAACTTGGGCTCGAAGATTTGATTTTCAACTTTATTTATCTCTTCATCTTGCCCTCGACAACCAGAAAAGTGTTTTCTTTGCTGTTCTTCTTCTTTTTCTTTTAATATAAGAAAATTATGATGACCAAATTCCCTCCATAAAACTTCTAGTTGGCTAAGGTTTTCGCTAAGAACTTTCCAATTGTTTACTTATTGGATAGAAAATTTTTTTGGCTAGATAAATAACAAATACTTTGTCTCAGAACTCAATTCTTAATCTCAATCATTTTTTTTTTGGCTCTGAATTCTAGTTTTATCTGATGTTCTTTATGTTTTTTATTCGCATACTCCTTCGTTATAAGCTGAATTCTTTCCTCTGCAGTTATCTGTTTAGCTAAATAAATTACGCTATAATTTAAGAGACGAAAAGCCAGAAAATGCTGCATTAAATTAGCAAGAGTATTGTTTACAATTTTCTTTAGTTGATTATTGATTGTCTTCTTAGTTAATATCAGTAGTTATGCTGCAGATTTAATAAGCGTAACACTGACTGTAATTTAATGCATAATATTTCTTTGAGAATTCAGTAGGGAAGGGTTTAGTGCTGCTGGGGTCCACGATTTCAAAAAATCCTAAAAAAAAACAAAAAATATCTTAAAAACCAAGTTTTGGGGCGTGTTAAAGAAGTTTGGTTTGCGGGTTACCAGCATGATTGTTTTCCTTTTTATTCAGCATCCAGAATGGTGAAAACTGATTAATGATTGATGCGTCATGTTCCCCATTTATGATAGAGAAAAGTTTAAAGATTAAAATTAACGAAAATAGCCAAATTACGGTTCACAGTACATCTAAAATACTTTTTTTTACTGTTCTTAGAGGCAATTTGGACAAAACGCTTCCCAAACTGGTCTAATATTTTTCAATATACAGGGTGTAGTCGGAGGAGTGGTCGAAACGTCGGGAGGTGATTCAGCAGCTCAAATGCCAAAAAAAAAAATATTCTATTCACTATTGCCCGATTCTCAATAGTGTCCAAGATAATATTAAAAACAAAAAAAAAATCCATATGCTCTTGAAACTCATTAAATACGCAACTTTTTCTGAAATCATGTGACTCCTTGATTGATTAATCATTGATAAAAATACAGTTGAAAATGTTAACAAAAATCATCGAGAACGAATTTTTCAAGACATTAAAGTGAACATTTCATTGTTTATAAGAAACGTTTTGAGGCTCTATACCAAGCAGGAAATTTAATACTCTTTCGTTTGGAATAAGCAGATTTGTTGTAGGATGCAGGATAGAAAAGTTACAGCCAATTTTATGGTGAAAAACGCGAATATCGACCGGGAAAGTTAAAAATGCAAATATCTTGGACACTATTGAGAATCGGGCCAAAGTGAATAGAATATTTTTTTGTTGCATTTGTGCTGCTGAATTACCTCCCGAAGATTCGACCACTCCACCGTATACACCCTGTAGAATTAGCAAAAGTATAATTGCGCCCGTAAAATTTTATGCAATTTTTCATCTATTTATTTATTTTCTTTGCACTTCTTGCATCTACTGTTAAAATAATTTCTTCGTCTTAGAGCGATGCAGTTGGATTTCTATCCAACTAAATTCCACGTTCCTCTGCTGGACATTTCTACAGATTGACATACCTATAGACCAATTTGCAAAATTCATAACTTCCAATCGAGACTTACAATCAAAAATCTACTTGTTTTCCCTGACCTTATGTCCCTTATGGTTTGAGATTTCGTAATATTTAATTAACCCAGGAACAGAGTACTGTATTTAAAAAAAAAAAAGAAAAAAGTAAACTAAAAAGTTAAATATCAATTTGATTGGCTAACATTTCTTGACAAAGTTGTCGAAATTGTTATCTGACTTACATATTTAAACATACTATCAAAAATAGTGGATTTAAATTCATTTTAGAAAAAGGCAAACATTCCTAAGGTAATAAATAAGATAAACACAATAATTTACAAGTCTTTTCCACCAATATTGTGCTACCAACATGAAACCTTTTTATGATTACTAAATATTTGCTAATGTCAGCACATTTTTGATAGCTTACACATGCTAAATAGATTTCAAAACACCAAATTGCTGGACTCCAAATTAAATATTTAAAAGATTAGCCAAATATGTCTAGCAGAATGCCTTAAAATACTTTCTTCTTTTTTTTTTTTAAATGATAACCCTAATTCCAGCTGGATATTTTTGGGTTTCTATTAGATTCTATCTAGGCGTTATCATGCTTTAAGAAAGCATTACGTTTGAATAAACATTATTTTGCTTTTTAGAGCGATTGAACGCCAGGGTTGTTCAACTAGTTTTAAGCAAATAATAAAACATTTTTGAAAAAACAAGTCTTTATTAAACCGAAATTTAATGGAAGTTAAGATCTCAACAGTTTGAGTAATGAAATGACGCCAGTTTTGGTTGCCACGGACAACAGACGCTATTTCATTACTCTCCTCCGTCTACCTAGAAGTGGTGGGAGTTTCCTGAGTTGGGCCCAGCGTGCGAAGAACTAAACCAAGTGGAGAAGTGTTGAGGAGTGACCCCACTTCTGTCGGAGAGTTGTGTGTAGACTGCCGGCAGCCGCCCACAACGTGAGTCTCAGTCGACCGGTAGTCCACTGTTCAACTAGTCGATGGTTGTGGCGATCTATTCCTACACTTTTCGATCTTTATTTCTGCACTAAAATTCTTTTTACTTTAACTAAATCGTTGATAAACATCATGAGAAATGTCGGTTACCGGGACATCATATTTCGTCTCTTTATTACCAGGTTTGTATTAATTGTTTTATTTATTTAATTATAGCATTAATTTATTGATAACATCTTATTACAAGTGTTAGCGTGCATGGTTACCAAAAGTACAATTGTTAAAACTCTCTCGATACCAGAAATATCCGCCAACAAGAAGCTAACTTTCAAAATTAATAAATAGGTATACAGTTTTTTGGAACCCAGTTCCAAGTATTTTTTGTCCATTTTGTTTATTCAGCCATTGGACCAACCATGTGGATTTACTTCATTAGTAATAGTTTTTCATGAAATATTAATTCCAAGTTTATTTCGGTCAAACTAGAGGATAATTTTATTCTGATCGGCCACGTTTCATTTTAGTAAACTTACTACTTGTACGTATCCTTCACTTGTATCTGGGTATCCAAATGGCCCACAGCTAAACAGTCGACGGACCCAAATTGTCCTTAAAATTTTCTTCAACGAAGACAAGGCACATCACTGCAATTGATCACAACACACAACTGCTGCAAAAAATTAATTATTGTTCAGAACTCGGCGACATTTTTTCTCATTGTTTGCGATCTAGTGTAGAGACCATACCTTTTTAACACTTTAATTTATGTATTATCAGGGAAATAAATTTGAAGATGTTACAAATTTACGAACAATTACGTGTTAACACAAAGTACAACATTATGACCAAATAAGGGGCAAATTTTCTCACTCAAATTACCTTTCATTGTCCTGTAATTGATATTTCATTAAATTAACCTGAAAACTTTTCAGCAGAACCTTCATTTATCTACTTTGGTTCGGTCACAAATAGTTTTCTGGTTCAGTGTGGATGTAAAATAATTAGTAATAGCCATAGTTGGTCCTAGATGCTTTCATTTTTAATTTTGAAATAAGATATACCAGCACAAAATTGTGAAATTGTGATATTTAATTTCTGGAACGTATTTTACAAAAAGGATAACAATAGATTTTACTGAAATACTATCAAGAGATGTTCTTTAAGCTCTGAATTTTCTTCGTTAAAATTGTAGAAGAATTAAAAGCGTTTATTATGAAAATGAAAATAAAATTTACAGTTAACTTTTTAAGGAAATTTACATAACTCAAACTGAGAATAATTTGAAAATACTTGTAACATTGTCTTAGCCTAATTTCCATACTTTCATGAAACTGCCTCGGATTTATTTGAAAATTGCCATTAAATGATTTTTTAAAAACTCCAATCACCAGGTAATGCAGCTCATAAAACCCCTTTTCTTTATCATGGTGCCAAAAAGCTTTCAATTTTTCAAAGCTTGAATAGAGAGGAAAATGACAACTATAAGATGGTGCAGTTGGAGCCACTTTTTTTGGTTTGGAAAGAGTAACGTACTTATTCAAATAATTTTTCTTTTTTGTCGCTTAATTTTTGCGATTTCTTTTTTAAAAAAAGCAAATAGCTTCAAACTTTGAAGCTATTTAGTCAGTATCGTTTGAAGTACGTGTCGTATTACTCTGAGGAAAGTGGTTTTGACTGAAAATACGTCTTTGAAAGCACACAAAAAAAAAATCCGATTTTCTTAGTAACTTTTTACTGTTTTCTTCATAATTAACTCACACTCCACGTTTTCCTCTGCAATTTTATCCGGGAAAACTAATTTCAAAGCGGCTCTGAGGAGGAGTTAAGTTGCTCCTCTTAAAATGTTATTTCATCTTACAAGATTCCTTACACTAATAAATGCTCATTCTGTCCACAATTTGCGCGCGTGTAAGTTTTTTTTTTTTTTAAATTAAAAGTAAAATAGGAACAGGAATATAGCTGTTTATATGTTCGTAGAACGTCACTGGGCCATGTCAACGTCACTGGGCCATGTCAACGTCTCTGGGTCATGTAAACGTCACTGGGCCAAGTCAAAAAAAACAAACAATGGTAACATAAATCTTCAACATATAATTTTTACACAAGTTTATAAAATTCTTTGAGAGGAAACTACAAATATGCTAAAGTAATCAAACTATATTTTGGAATAAGCACATTTTTTTTGTAGAATTATACAACATAAATGATGCTAAGAACGCACTAATCACGTACTCTAAAATCAGTACGTGTTCAGAATGTTAAATAATAAAAAAAATTTGTATTTATATTTAAAAAAATAGATTATTTATTATGTTCATCTGTTAAACGCAAATAGTTACAACTTTTTAAGACTTTAAGAAAATCACGTGAGATTTGGGCTTCTCTGTAAAGGTGCAATTTTTGATATTTAGAACTAATATTCCGGTCGATCCAGTTTCCTCGCGAGAAAGGAAATGATGTTGAGAACTGAATAAAGGCGGAGATAGATACATCAAAATGAAGAAATAAGGAAGATAATTAGGTATGAATCTTTAGATTAATTTGGAAAGGAACACGATTTGAAAACTAACTAGCCAATGCTGGCCTGAATGTCCATCAACAGTTTCATAAGAAGATGCATAATTTAAAGCGATCACGGTACAGTAACTACTTTTCTTGTAACTGAAGAGTGATGGCAAAGTACTCGGTGAAAAAACAAAATCGAACATATGATCTCGGATTATAATATTTTTTATTTTCTCTTTCTTTGCCGAACTCAGATAAAAAAGAGCAGTTTTACTCAGTTGTCAATTAAAGTAATGCATATTTTTTAGGCATTTACGTTTCCTTCTTTCTTTAAAGCGACTAGCAAAACTATTTTACTACAAATTATAAACTACTAAATTAAATTCAAAGCCAAGAGACAGGGAATTGAACCCACTAACCAACAATACATCTTAGCTTTGCAGGCCTCGCCTCTAACCGCTCGGCTATCGTAGCTCCTTAGTTACCAAATAAATACATCTTTTAAATGTCCTTTTTCTCGCAAAAAGAATCCAACTGTTTTCTTGTAAAAATAATTATGTGCAGTTATTACTTTCGTAGGATCTTTTAAACATAAGTTCATAAATGCACTATTTGGCAGTAAAATTTTACGTTGAATTAACGAGAATGAATCAAATACACAAGAGCCCAAATAAATACTAAATTAAGACAGAATTGCAAACTGAAAAAACAAGGTTTTAGAAATACCTAATTTCAAAAATGAATGCCAACGAATTGACATAATGGCAGTCTGTAAATTATTGTTTGAGTCAGTTTTCAAAACCGGCTTGAACAATATTTATATTATTACAAAACGTTCCTTTTAGAAGGGTTTTCTTTCTAACATTGGGTCACTTTCAGAAGAATTAGGTCAATTTTTCCCGATAATCATGTCAATACTGGATTGGATAAAAAGAATAGTTTGAAGTATTTAATGTTAAGTGTTCATTGTTTTCTTTAATAGTTTGAATAAGTCGGGAAACTAGGTTAAATTGAGTAGTTTTAAGTGGCCTATTGTGATCAGTCGTTTGTGTCATCAATTTCCTTTAGGAAATTCATTTCTTATTTATTACAATCTTTTTTTTTTTTTCTTTTACACGGCTCAGTAAACACTTTTATTAAAAATAATTTTTCAAAGTTTATTTTATGCAAGAAGTTCAGTCGGGATTATTTAAAATATCTTTTAAATTAACTTTTCTAAATGAATCAATCGCCTCTACAGTCTGGCAAATCATCTGTACATCGTCTTGATGCTTCTTTTTGTATGTTAATCTTTTCAACAGTTCTACTCCCAATGGCTGTTACAAGACGTACAAGAAATCTTCCACCTTCCATAATACTAAAAATCTCTTTTCCAGTTCTTGAAAAAGGACCCTAGAGGTGCCAGAAACGATGGACCAATAATCTTTCTTTAGGAAAATTGTGTTTCATGAACACAGCCACCTATTATAACATGTGTTTTTTTGCAATTAGGTTGGTAGCTTTGATTAAAATGAACCTACAACTTAAAATACATTTTTATTAAGATTCCTCAGTAAATTATTAAAAAATTAAATTTAAAAAGAGAGACAGAAATAGAAGTGTTGCTCCACATCTTAAAATAAATTTTTCATGCACCCTTAGAAATATCTAAAAAGAAAAATTTAAGCAATTTCATTTAGAATTTTTAAAGATAATTAAAATCTACATGTGTAGGAGTTACATGAAGTAGCTTAAGGAATGGTTTCTGGCAACTCTAAAAGCTCACCAAGTTTAGAATTAAGGGATGAAGATCAAAGTAGGTTTCCCGTATCATAATTTGGGGGGGAAAAAAATCGAAAGCAAATCTTTGAAGATATTTTTGGAGAAAACATTCATACAGACTGTACGCTAGAATTATTATTTGCACTCAGGGGGCTTTAAAATAGTTATTCTCTGAGAAAACTCAATTTTGTAAATTT
Source organism: Rhodnius prolixus (assembly GCF_049639745.1). Classification (NCBI taxonomy): domain Eukaryota; kingdom Metazoa; phylum Arthropoda; class Insecta; order Hemiptera; family Reduviidae; genus Rhodnius; species Rhodnius prolixus. The sequence goes on along the minus strand of NW_027411634.1, from coordinate 9,275,854 downwards.
CTTGAAAGATGATGTTCGTATGAATTTATTTGAAAAGAACAATCGAACGAACAAAAAAATTGGTCTAAAGTTTGTTCAAAATTACGTTAAACGCTGTAATAAAATTTTCCTTATAATTCTGACGAAAAGGAAGTTGATAAAAACAATCTTGCTTGTGGCTATAAATAATTACTTATTTGTTTAGTATATTTTTATCAAAACAATTTATAAAAAAAAGTGCGGCTGCAATAACAGAAACTGCAATTTTATAGTTACAATAAAACGTAATAAAAATAATTAATTTAGATAAAAAGGAAGGAATCAGCTCTGTTGTTAGTGTACTCGATTCTTACGTGGATTTTCCGGAATCAAATCCAACGGCTGGCTCTTGGAAAAAATCTCCGGGCGCCAATGAACTCGGATGCTGATGTTATCAAATGAATAGCATCAGGAAGGATTTACCTATCTTCTTACTGAAATGGCTCGCAAATTAATTGCAAATCTATTATTAATAATATAAAAAGGCAAGTCAAATTCCGAACTGTTATTAAAAAATATTGCAAGGTCATCTTTCTGGTTTCAAGAGAAAAACAAGCGAAATTGTTATTTTCCCTTTCATTTTATTAAAACAAAACCAAACAAAATTGAAGATATATAAATTTTAAAGAATTCTTAACTTATGCAAAAAGCCAGAGATAAAGGGAAGAGCCTAGATCTCGTCTAATTCTATTTTAAAACCTTGTCAATCTAGTTTAGATATATGTAAATTTATGTTCATTCTACAATTGTGAAGGTATTGTTCTATTGAGGACTTTGGCAATGTCTAACAAGAATGGGCGTTCCTCCACTCTAGTTGTTTACTCCTGGGTGACAAGGACAACATTAATTACGTAAAGAATATTTGAAAAGGAATTGAAGCGGAAAACTGAAAGTGATTCTGATTTATGAGATTACAGGATAATTGATAAGTTTAATTATGAATATAATAAAGTAAAGGCAACCGTAAAATGGTTTTTGAAGTGCAGTGAGTGACACAACTAATTTAAGAAAGGATTTTCATTTGTGAGTTTGTAAATATAACTCACAAATTTTCTTCTTAAGTTTAAATTTGGAAAAGCTTCCCTGGAAAATAAATTTAAGGGCAATTTTAGGGAAATTGTTAGGGGGCAAGCTTTCCACTATTCTGGTGTAATATAAACAGGGAATAAAAATGCAAATAAAGTTCCGAAATTGGAAAATGGGTACACGAAAAGTTAACGCAAACTTTAATTGATTATATTTTTCGTTTTTACCATTTGTTTGGTAATTTTCTTTTTGTTATTGCTTTATAATTATTTTTATTAAATTTTAAACACATACTCCATCCAATTAGATCTACTTCTTTTATATAAAACATTATTAAAAATAATCTTTATTTTAGCAAAGTCCTAAGCAAGAGGCAAAGGTCAGCACTCTTTTAAAGTGACGTTTCCAGTATATTTTACGATTCTAAAAGCTGCATATAAATGATTATAAAAAGTCTAATCACAATACATACGTTAGACGCCATAAAACAACAGTAATAATATTTTTTATTAAAGTTAATGTTAAAAATTATGAAAAACGTAACCATTTATGGCCAATGGCTAGTTTACTGAATGAACACTTTGTCTATTTAAAATAGAAATTAAAGTGGTTGCCGTGAAGTGTTTAAAAAGGGTAATTTTTTTTCTAAGAACTGCAATTACAACCAATCTGATGATTGGCGTACACTGAAAAGCGTAATCGTTAAAAGAAAATACAATTTCCAACTGATCACCTCTGTTCATTTTCTGTGAAAAACAAAATCAAATGTTTCTTTAGAAGTTAGTAAAGTTAGTGTGTTGAATAACTTCGTAAGTTTTAGAACTTGAAAACCGTCTATTTTTAAGTTAGATTTGATCCTGGTTTTTGGTTAAAACAATCGATCGACCCCTTTGCAATTGTTAAAACATTTAGTACTTCCTAATCATCGAAATCTACTTTTAATTAACAAGTAGAAATCGAAATACTTAAAAAACTTTCTTGTAACAGGTCTGCTCGTCCAAGTAGGAGAATTTGAAAAGTACAGCGTGGTCTTTTTGGAGCTTTTAGTTAATGGTGTGGCACATACGAGTGAATATCTGCAAAAATCTTTTTTCTTTAGAATTCGCTGAGTTTCAAATTATTGCATTAAAGTGTTGACCTCAAGTTTTTGTCAGCAAAATTTATGCTGATTTTTTCAAAAGGCATTGGTTTTTATGTAGATGAATTTCCGTTTAAACAGAATCCAGCTCCATATTTTCTATAGTAGAATTATTTAATAAGAAATCAGGACAACGATTTTACAAATTACGATGTTTGTGTTAAGAATGTAATAGCGTTACTAGCTGGTTACCATTTTATTCTCCTTCAATTATAATCAAACAATAGCGAGAGGCGAACCTCGAATTATGAAATTTTGCATAGCATAATAAATCTATCAAAATAATAATTAGAATAAATAAACAATCTACGTAAAACATGTAACCAATGATAGTGGAAGGTTTTAATTTGCATTAAATTGCAATCAAAGTGACGGTGTTTCACAGTTATGAAACTTTATTCTCTTTCCAACATATTTATGCCTAATTTCTTATGAATTTATTACGCTGAATGTGACGTGAACATGAAGGGCGATTTGTAAAGGTGATACCTAAGAAATTGGTAATAATACTTATGAATAAATTTTGTAAATATGAACACGGCTGTATTGATTTATTAAATTTTCTTTAATACTTGTTCTAATTTCTGAGTTTCAAAGTAATTCATCATTTATTTTGCGGTTGCATTTAAAATGAGCAAGGTTTGTGTAACGGTTTGTGGATAGTGTTCTTTATTTGGGGTATCAAGTTTTTCGGACACTTATTTTGTTAATAAAGCAATTGATCTCGCACAAACACTTCATTAAACTGTGCCTGCGGCTAATCACACCTCAAGCCTAACTTTGGCAGATTAGTAACATCTCTCCACTTCTCCTTGAACTTGGAAGAGCAGAACTACACACCATTCCATTTTGGTACCATTTCGTAGTAAATAACCAAGTCCCCCTACTTTACATGCCTTAACTCGTCATAGGCTTAGTCATGCGAGCACGGCTTACAGTTTCTCCGTATTTCCGGTGGCTGGGAATTACTGCATGATGAAGCGGATATTCTGTAACATGGCACTGTTTTTTATCTAATTTGAATAAAACACATTAGCCATTGTGAACGTTAGAATTAGAAAAGTGACGGAACCTATGCCCCACGGCACCGCAGCCAAAAGAAGGTTTATTGTGCCTTTCCCTTTGGATCCAGTAGACGAAACCTCCCCTACTTAAAAGGTTGAGGACTTTCTCTACTAGTTTTTTTTTTTTTTTTTTTGCAGACTCGAACAGCCAGGGAGATGCCGTATCCTCCTCTTCCTGACACAATCTGCACAACAGTTCCTAGCTAATAAGCCCTACCTTGTACAGATCCTTCCTGAACTTACCATACCTCGTGAATAGGCCTGAGATCAAAGTAATCTGATTTCTACCCGAGCCCAAGAGTCACTTCGATTCTTTGTTTACACAGCCAACTGTGTAAACTGTGCAACTTACTGTGTTTGACCCCAGGAAACATCACCCAGTTCTTTTCATGCTCTTTCCAGAATTGCGAACGTTTCTAAATGGCTGAAATTACTAGCTAAGATATGAATGAAATGTTGGGTACTTGCTGATTTGTGTACCTTTTGTCATTCAATCAACATTACTGTTTCCAGTCACTGTTAACTCAGTACTGTTTCCATAATATTAATTAGTAAAGTAATCGCCTACATTTCAGGCGGGGCTTAACGTCCAACTACCAATTAGGTGTCGTGGACGGAGGCGACTAGCAAACTTACTTTACTGTAAATTTCTTTTATTAACCATTAAATAAAATCCAAGGCCTAAGACCGGGAATCGAACCCAGTACCACAATACGTATTAGCTCCATAATATTAATTATAATATTGGATATAAATGACCTTATTTTCTAAAACACAACTTCTACTTTCATTTAATAGAAATTTATACTACAAGGTAACATATTAAAGTAATCTTTCTTCCTCAAAATTATTAGTGATATGAAGTAGAATAAAAACAGAGGTAAGTTATTTTAATTATAATATTATAGACTGGAGTGCCAGGATAGTGTGTGGGTTCGCAATGTGAAGTATGCGAACTAGGTGGATAAGAAGGCTAGGTGACCCTGTTTGTTGTAGTTGGTTCTATATACGTAGTTCATTTCATTAACATCCGCTTCTTCATTTTATCCTCTACTTGAACTGTAGCCCCGCCGCTAACGTATCTCTCGTGGGAATATTACTGACATACCAACAGAAAAACAAAGCAAAAAAAAAAAAATTGGGTGACGTAATGAACCAAGTGACGTCAATATTAGGGTACCTAAATTGTTACCCACGCTTTCAACAAGGAAGTTTCCGGAATGTAAATTAGAAAGAAAGAGAGAAAGAAGTGATGTAAAATAATGACGTCATACTCTAAGTTACTTTATGCAGTGACTATCACAAATAATTTCTAGTATTATTTTTAGAGGAACAAAATTAAATACGTCATTGTTAATTATTTTTGGCATATTCTTCAGGGGATTCCTTTTAATTATAAAATTATACCTTTTCTTTAAAGACACTTTCAGAAATATTGCAACAAACTTCTGCCAGATAATATACAAATATAAATTTCTCTCAGCACTTCTTGGGTAGTCTGCTATTATATTCTTTGTTGCTGCTTACATCATATTCAATTTTACTGAAATAACTCTATTAGTACTTAGTATAACTAAGAAGTTATACTTATTTAAGCTAAATTGAAATGTGAATGTAAAAGAAGTTCAATGCAACAACTTCTTTTGACTGATTGAAGTTTTGTGGCACAACTTTAAGGTGTTAGAACGAAACTTGTTTTCTATTGTCCAAAACTAAGTGTTCTTCAACAACCGCAAATTCTTTTCTTTTCGTTTTTTTGCATGTTTTGCCAAATTTAGAAAGTGCCACAGAAGGAAATATATTATTTTCTGCATACTAAGCGAAAAGAGAAACTTTGTTATATTTTGGCAGCCATTGGCACGCGTGATTCATTTTTTATTTGTAACAGAAATATTATGCAGATATTTGTCTAAGAATGGTTTCTGTTGCCAAACCTGCTGGATTTCTTACCTCTTTCTACTGGGCACAATTCCAGAGAATATTTCCAGTTTATTTTTCTTTCCTGTAATATTAAGTCTATTGCTTTATATTAGCGTGAAAACTATGTATTTTTTATATGTAATGTTTCCATTTTTATTGAGAGAACAGTTGACAAGGTTACTGCAAGATATCGTGATTCTTTAGGGGAAAAATCGCATATCTTCAAATAAATATACGTAGAGGCAAATCATCCAGAAGTTATTAGGTCTATATTCTATTATGAATTATTTTTACTATTTTCCATTTTGACCTAAAATCTAGATAATATTTTTCCTCTTATTGCTTCTCGGGTTTGGAGATTTTCTTATTTTTATCCATTTTTTCTCCGTTCAGTACAAAACTTGAAATATTTTTTATTATTTTTGTATTTGTTGGATTATTTGGGCGGTGTACTCGTTGCAGTTTTTTGGGCTAACGCTCATCTTTAGTGAGTTTTCTGGCTATAAAACGCTTCTGCGATATCAAACTCTTTATAAAGATTTGCAACCGAATAAAGACGATCTCTGTGAATGATATCTATCAGCAAAGTTTTTTACTTATATCACTTACATTATATATTTGCAAAAACAGTTAATATAGTGCCTGTCTAAAAATAAATATATTTAAGTCCAACCAATAAATCATTTGTTTAAAAAAAAAAAATTAGCGGTTAAATTGAATTAATTAATGTGACAACTGCAATTAATTGACAGATGGCGGTCATTAAATGAATGGACTCATTTAATTTGATAATTTAGTATTGCCAGTAAGTGGTAGGTTAATGAAAGAAATTAGAGTGAATTCATCAAAAAATATTATTTTTCATTGTTTAATGGTGGTGCAAAATTTTCCCTGTCTTGTTTTAAATAATTTCACCAATTAACTATATAATAGATTAACTGTATAATTAATTAACTAACTATATAATTAACTATATGTATAATTATTACCAGCAATTAATAAATTAATTGAGCGTTTTCTAATAATTAATTTTCAAGTGAATATTTTAGTTAATAAGTTTCATTACGCTGATTGCACTTTCTCAGCAGAAAGCGATCCTGTTTGGCCTTTTTTTCCCATTTTGAATATACCTCCCTCCCATTGCACTTGGCACATTAAGTGCACACGAACAGGGTTGCCAACTTTTTTTTCTGAAATTTTGTAGGAGAATTTGATTGAAACTGCATCTTAGGGAGAGAGAGTAACATTTGCGGTAATTAATGTGCACACTGCTTAAAATTAATTTAAAAAAGTTAAAAATTTACGCTAAAATTCAAATTTTAAAGATTTCTTAAGCGCAAGTTTTGCTTTGCTGAACATTTTTTTTTTTTTGTATTAATACGTCTTTTTTGTGTGTTCCCTATCGGAAACATAAAAAATAAATAAGATTCCCTTAAAAAGTGCATATCTTCCTGAGGCTAAACATAATCTAGAAACATGAAAATTGCATAAGCCTCTCACAATCGGCTGGCTTACATACAAAATTACCATAGACTAAATATGGTTCCTTCGCTGGTATTTGCTTATAACTTTACAGCAATCCCTCATCACATTACTCTGTAAAAAACGTGCATCTAATACAGCCAATAATCTACACAGAATAAATTACAGAGCAATATACTTAGTTCGATTGCGGAATACTGATTACAATTATGATTATAGCGGGTGACCTTCCAATTGTCAGTAAAGCGATGATGCCAAAAGTAGCCTCTGCGGTTTTGTAGCCCACAGATAAGATCCACGTCTTTGCCCCCCCCCCCAAAAAACGATCTTCGTTAAAAAAAATGATTCCACAGTTGCAGCTTTATATAATACAAGGATATGGAGGTATATAACAATTTGCCCCATCTCGTACACTGTATAATCATATATAACCTCAAAATAATAACCCTCAAAAACAACTGTTCTTACTATCTAAGTTAAGATCTGAGTTTTGTGCGGTAAGGTTGAAATATTTTAATGGCAGGAAATATCGGCTTATCAATAATTATTATTATTAGCACAGTTTATCCCAAATAGAATGTGGTGATGTTATTTAAATATATATTACCTAACCAGCTGTTATTTTTTTTATACTGTCTTTGTTAAGGATAGTTTATACAATATCGTGCATTAACTACTTCATTCAGCGAGTAGTCGTGAATGGTATCTCTTAGCGAATCTACTCACCATTCAAAGAATACCAACAAAAGTATCTGATTGATTCTAATGATTAATTGGTGTTTTTTGGTAGTTTTTCATTAATAATTTTTACCTCATTTTTTTTATAAAAATTTTAAGTTTTATCTAGTGAATATTGCTGGTCTAGTTTAGCCTACAACTGTAAGCTCTGATGTCATTTTTAATTGACTAGATCTAAGTGCTTGCAGAACGCCTTCGACAATAGCTTGTGAATCTTCAAGCAACAGACAAATAGGCCTTTCTCATTTACACAGCAAGTACCGAATCGTTTCGTTTTTCATCATGAGAAAATCTGCTAAGAATTATGATCTATTCGTTTTCCAAATCTTCATCTCAAAAACTTCTGTCCATTTTATTAGCATCTTTAACTTATTAGCGTAGGCCATGATATTAACTTAGGGGATGAAAACCTGAAATAAAGCCTGGATTACAATCTTCTTATCTATCTTTCCTTCTTTCCTGGGCGCTAACAACTATGTCCTAACTAATGGGACATATTGGAATTCTGTTATAGGACTTAAAATCTCTCTAAGAATAATCTGAGGCAGGTAATAACAATCTATAACATTACAACTTTTGGTTCTTTAAGCTCGCACATTCAAATGAAAGAGGGCTGATTTCAACTGCCCAACTTATTAAACTCTAAGAGCATCTTCATTGATGAAATTACCATACGTTTCATCTATAGCTAATAAATAGATGAGTAGTCTTCTTTAAATTTTCACAGCTTCAAAGTACCCGCAGAATATCTTGAGAACCAGCTGTTACTAAGGTTTCTACGTAGCTTTAGTCTCTCTGACTGGACAATCGTTTTCAATTTTATTAGCAAGACGTTTTCATTTGGACGATAGTTAACTGGTCGTCTCTTTAAGTTTTATATTACTACAGGGGCACTTCTTTTTCCTGAATATAAATAAGAAGTAGTTGAAATTAGAAAATAAAGCAAGAAGCAATATGAAGGTAAATCCCTTACCAAAAAACTTATGTTGAAACACGTAACATGGTTTTGTTTCCAACTTGTTAAACATCAATCTTTAAAGAAATAAAAAAAAGTAGCTTTGGCTAAACTTGTATAAGAAGAACATGAACTGTGATTTATTGATCTGATAAGAAAGCACCCTCCAGGGATATTAATTTTAAGAACAGGGAGTAAAGTTGCTTTTGTGCCCTTTTTAGTTTAGATGAAGTTGTTGCCTTACTTCCATCAGGGCCTCTTTTTTCTTTTCAGGTCATCCCAATAAATGGTGAACAGTCAAGTAACGCATTAATTGTGTTCAACAGATAAGAAAATTGTATGAAAAGCAGACAGTAGTTGATTAGTAATTATTTATTTTAAATCAAGTGCCACCTAGATTCAATGATCTATTGATTTTACTAGTTATCCAAATGTATGTGCTAACGCAGTACGAAAAGTTCTGATCAAATTAAGGCAGTATTTCTGTCAGAGACTCCATGAATATCTTACAGATAAATGGACAGGCACTTCGCTGTTAGATCGAGGACTCTCTAAGCAGATTAACGAAGTATGCTTTCCGTTTTGATGACAGATAACTGATTATTCCTGTGCGGGGAACTAAACGCAAGTATTAGATTAGAGAATCACATCATAATAAGAAGAATGCTTGTCCAAGATATCAACTGAATTCTGAAACTGGCCTCGATGAACAGAATTATCTTAGTTTAGGTGGATTTATTCTAATCTTTCATCTAACTTTGAACTTTTCTTTGCAAAAACATGGCACAATTAAAGTAAGAAAAGGGTGGCTCTATTTATAAAAGGAATGCAGAAATGGTTCCCTGTCCGAATTACAGCTAACTCGTTGAACTTTAAGCAGGAATACTATAGATCTTGGCCACCCTGTCTCTCTGTAGTTGAAGAGTTCAAATAACTTACCCGATACGATAATCTAAGGAAGAGAAACTTGTACCTCCTCAAAGACAGAATCAGAGCAATTATTCCCCTTACAACAGACGAATTACCAAGGATATGCAGATGATTTTGCATCCGCTCTCCAGGAGGCGGCATAGATTCAGTCCCCACTTAAGGCTAATTATTAAACATTCAACATTACAGTCTCCAAAACGAAATTGAACTCAATAAAAATAAACTCTAAAGTTATACGATATTAACTCCAAGGTAATCCAGTTACTTATTCATGCAAAAATTAAAACAAAGATAGTTTTTTTTTAACAACAAAAACATCAATTAATACAATAATGCAGATTTGTTTGTCTAGCTTTATTCAATTTTAAAAATGTTATCAAAAAACGTTGACGCAGTTTGGTTAAAAAAAACAACAAAAATTGTTTAAACGTTTTGAAAAAACAATTATTTCTTGAACAATACCCACATTCTTCTGTCTTAACAATCATAATTGCCTCTTTACAAAGACTTTAACCTTAAAAACAGTTAATTATCTATTATTAATGAGATTTACTTTTACCAAAAAAATAAACAAAAAGCTTTAGTAATCTAACAAAACAAGTGCTTAATCAGTATCAGTGAGATATTAATCTGATATTTAAATTTATAATTTAGCCTTGATTTGAGGCAAAATAAACAAGACACGAGTAAATGGCATTTAGGATTTATTCTATGTGTCGCGAGTTATTTATCGTCTAATTTATTCCAATTCTTGAAGAGAAGGTAAAGTAAAATTATTTATTCTAGCTTTTGAAATTTGAATTAATTTGACGCCTGACTGTATCAGCGTGTCGCTGGTTGTGCACAGCTGGTGTAAGTCAATTGACGTGTACTTTAGAAAAAATTGATAGTCACTCACTTCTATATCTGAAAGTAAGGTTGGATGAAAAACTCAGATGCGAAGATATGCTTTGATTATAGCCAATTTCCTTCTTATCCAAAAAATTCTCTCTTTTAGTGTTTCATGAAGACAGATGTTTTATAACGAAATAAATTTAAAGTTCAGCGTACTAAAACTTGGTTTGTTATTTAAAAGTTTATTGCAAGCTTAACTTTTCATCTCTTCGTAAAATTGAACATCTCAAATCCGTCTCTCTATTGGCAGATAGTATTTCAGCATCCTCCTAAACTGATTTATCAATAATACTGATATATTATTTATACTTCAATTTCAAAAAACTAGAAGAAACTAGTAATAACTTTTTTTTAAATTTAGCAAATAAAATACTATATTTTTTAAAACAGGAAATGAAGGTGAATCTGCACTAGGACCACTCGCGCTGTTCTCGTTCATCGTACAAACCAAAGTTGAAAAACATCCGTACAAACAACAACATCAACAGTTGAAGTCGCTACTTAGAAACCATTTGCAAGATGGTCTACTATTGGATGCCAGAGAAAAAGGAGGTAAATTCTATTATATTACTATAAATAAATAATTATACGATTTTAATATCTAAGTTTAAACAACTGTAGTCCGGCCACTAACAAAAAAACAAGACTGTCTAAGAACGCATGCGTACCAAAAGAGGAGAAATTTTAGGCCCTTCTTGGTACCTTAGTATGGTAAGAAGTTGTTCTTTGCCATCTACGCTTGAAGTTGGTTGTTTTTAGTGCTAAAGTTAAGCTTTTGAGCTGCTGCAAAAAAGAACCAGCTGGCATATGGATCTAGTATGGAGGAACTACCCTAGTCTCATTCCATAACAGGGTAGAATTACGGGCAGCATCCCAATACTAATGGCAATTTTTTTGTTTTCAGTTATCAACAACTTAGATTGTCTAAATGTGATTTTTGTTTTGTAACGTTAACTGAATCATAATGATAGAATGTCTAAGAAAGCAAACTAAGACGACAAAGTGGCCAATTAAACAAATAAAATTATTATTTCTGAGTAATCAATTACTATTATAATTTAGCTGACTAACAAGTTGCTTTCGATTTACCATTAGGGGCGATTACTAATAATGGTTACACCCAATAATAGGGAAATACTCGTATAAACAGAAATTTTGGCAAAGCAGTCTGTAGGGCTTGGAAGTCGAAAGTCACCCAATTTACTTGAATCGCTGCCCTCAAATTAATCTAGCTAAGTACTTAGAGTTGCATAAATAATTACCAACTAAATAACAGTTGAACTTACAAACTTTAAAATAATTAGTTCTTCTTCTTTAACATTAATACAAGACAAGCAATTTTTTTGCTTTTACGTTCTACAAATAGTTGAAATTTTTCAAAAATAAGTTCACGGCGACGTGTAAGAAAAAATTGATCACCATATCAAAAATCGTGTAAATCTTTTTTCTATTCAAATAACTGTAAATAAGAATTTTATTGTTCTTATTAGTAAGCAAAAATATAGGGTAACAAATCCTAAAATACTGATCTGACAATTGTTCCTGAATCAAAGTAGTTCGAAAATCTGTCCACAAATGAAAAATGAATCTGTTTCAACAGAAAAAATGCGAAGATTGTCATATTTTGATTAGATTTTGTCTAAAATCTGCATTTTTATTCTAATCCAGTGACAAATTTCATTGAAGAACAATCTATCTATCTTCAATGGCTGACCACATAGCAGCAAAGCTATTCTTGATGTCTGAAAGCCCATACTCCACGAGGAGAGCCCTGTCGAGTGAAAGATAAAAAGGGATAAATCTATCGATTTGTGGCAAAGCCAAAGAAGTATTATACCCAATAAGGCCAGCTTTACTGGTGCAAAGTTGGCCATAGTTAAACCAGATACAGGGAGAGGATTTGTAGCTGCTTAAACAAATCATTGCGGTGCATTTTTTTATTCAATAAATCTGCATTTTTATGCAAAAATGATTGATAGAAGCAATTTTTTTCCATTGGTCGGATTTATTTTAGTCTCAGAACCTAATCGAATGCTGTTAGCATTGCTCGTGATGCTTTCTTGAAATTGAAACAATGCTACTTCAATAACTGGTAAGTAATAAAAATTGTAATTTTATTTCTTCTATGCACATGAAGCAAGAAAGGCAGTTCTAAACTGAGTAGCTAATTTGTCAAGAACATATTGAACGTATTTTGAGATAAACCTAAGAAGCTGCTTTTTTTAATAATATTTATAATGAAGACAAACTCTTTACTGGGCAACAATAAAAGAGTACAAAATTAAATCTGACCTTAATATATTTTTAGCGAATCCATTGTAGTTCAAAGTGTTTGGAGAATCTGTCTCATTACAAGAATCACAAGTGGTTGTCACTTCAACTATATTGACATTGCTTGAAGGATTATTGTTTTCATTTATCTCCAGTTCTCTAAGTACCATTTCGTAGAACATTCTTGATTCAGTATCAATTTCATCATCAATACCCAGAACGTCATCACTGAAATCTATTTCTTTAAAATCCATAACATTAGTTAACAATTCAATACGGTCTCCATTACCAACAAATGCCTTACTATTTATTGAGTTCAGCACTCTGTTCATAATCGATCTGTTGGAAACATTCTCGCATGAATCTGTCTTGTAACTAAGTGTTTCTGGTGCATCATCGTTATGGTCCATTGAAATCTTGTGCATATATTCAGATATATCTGCAACTTTAGTTGTAGCAATAAAGTCTGGTGGCAAATATCTCGTTCTCCGTTCCAAAGAAGACATTACTTTTTTAAAATTCTCAGTTCTTTTATTCATACTGTTAATCTGATTCAAATAATAAACCGTATGATAGATATTCAACCAAAATTTTGCAAACTTTAACGCTGCAATATCCAAATCTACATCAACATACTTTAATATAGATCTAGCGCAATTAATATTGCATAAAGTTTCAATACAGTTGGTAACAAATTTATAGATTTGCTTATGGCTTAATCTAGTTTTCAAAAGTTTTTCATAAATTGTATCAATTTTAAACCATTCTGGTTCGTTCATTTCATTTAGTAAATTAACCACAAAACCAATCGTTCTGTTGCCTAACCGGGTGCCTAGGCAACGTAGCGCTTTCTTAACTGTTTTCTTATAGAGTGCCGCGTTCATTTCGCTAATTTTCATTTTAAAATTTTGTACACAGATAATATCACTGAATTGATAGAATCTTTTCTTTTGTAACAGATTAATTTGTAATTTTCTTTGTGGGTTAAAATTTATTTGTGAATCTTGCTCAATATTTCTTCTTCTTGAATTTAATTTTGATTTTCTTCTCTTTTGAAGGGAATTGCTTTAAACAAAGATAAATAACATTTTATTTAAAAATGGTATATTTAAACACACTTTCAACGATTCGTAGTTAAACCTAACTCTTGTAATGCGACGTTACTCTTAATCAGTGGTTCAAAACGTTCAGTTAATAGCTATGTACTTCAGACGATCAAGTCCAAAACGAACTAGGCCTAAGTAACCTTCTCACAAGCACAAGCAAAATAAGCATCGACCTTTACTCGAAACAGTCTAAGCTCCCTTAATCGTGAGCCTATTCTAATCTATTGTAATCCTAAAAAGCCTGATCCCCAAAAAAATCTATAATAAAATGGATGGGTGTATAAATCAATTTTACTTCAATCCATCATTCAATCAATATTCAATCTTAAATCTTAACTTACCTTATATTTCCTTTAATTGTGAATTCATCTATCAATTGATTCAAATTACAATTCCCTATCTTGATTTCATTATTTGTAGCATATTTCTTTTTTTTCGTTCGGCGTCTAATAATTAGGAATTTCGATTCAGATTTGTGGTTAATGTAAGGTGATTTCATTTTGATGTAATTCTCTTAAGACTTATATTTGTAAGTAAACATTTGCTTTTGAAATTTGGTAGATATTTTTACGAAGGTGTGTGTTTGTATTTGTGTGAATGATTTTGAAAATTAATGGTATCGAAAAATCTTGGCTGTCATTTCAATTATTTATATTTAGTAGTTAAATAACATCTGTTTCCCCACTTTGTACCTTGGAAATAACAAATTTTATTACTAAATTTTAATATGGATACCCTAAGAATACCAATATCTAATTTCTCCATTGAGGATAAGAGGTAAATTGTACGATGTTCCTTTGGAAATCAAAAGACAATCAATTCAAATTCTTACAAGACCTGGGTCATGAAATAGAAAGACTAGATTGTAGTTTTTAAAAAATAATTTTAGCCCAATAATATTCACAACTTTCTGTTCTAGTTATGTTCCCATTGGTGCACTTCACAGAAGACCGGAACTCTTTGAAAAAGCGACTCTCTGATGAGTACCTGTTGGAAAATGACTTTTTACTTCATCAAGGTGATATTTCCACTCTAATAATTTGCTCTCTCAATTTAAATAAATAAATATTACCTAAAGATAAAAAAAATATCTAAAAATTACCAAATATTTTTAGGTGTTTACCGTGAAGTAAGGAACATATGCCCAGAAGGGGATATTCAAAATCTAGAAAATATCCTCCCACAACATGTAGGCTATATATTGCTAGGTTTTAAAAGTATTGACAGAAATTTCAGCCAGGTAAGGCTAGTTTGTACATAATTTAAAACATAATATAAAAAAAGTAAAAGTAAAGTAATACTCTATTTTTCCTGGAAGAGTCCAACATCCAATTAGGTATCGTGAATAGGGGCGGAAGCTCATACTTTACTGCAAAGAATTTTTCCTAACAAAATAAAAAGTAGCCAACCATACACGGGATTCGAACTGGGGATATCTTACTTACAAAATCACGCTTCGTAACCCTATAATATAATGTGTATTGAATGGTGATCCAAACTCGTGACGGCTTCATTTCATTGAATATTGAAGATCAAAAATAGATTGATGTCCAGAAGACATTTCCATAACAGTTACCTTCAACAATAAGATAAGATTAGAAAAGGGACGGGACCTGTGCCCCACAGCACCGCAGCCATAAGAGGATCTAGTAGACGAAATCTGCCCTACTAAAGAGGTTGAGGACTTTCCCTACTAGTTCTTTTTGCGCTTCTATCTTCTTTGGTCTCAAACAGCCAAAGGTTTCATAGCGCAATCGAACAACAAGTAGGAGGTCGTTTCCTTTTCTTCCTGACACAAACTGCATAGCGGTTCCGAACTAATAAGCCCCCATCTTGTACAGATCCTTCCTGCATCTACCATACCCCCGTGAATAGGCCTGTAATCAGAATAATCTGAATTCTACCCAAGCACAGAGTCTCTTCGGCTCATCGCTACACAGTGTACACTTACTGAGTCTGAACATTCAACAATAAGTTCAATATCAACTACTAAAAGAATAACATAAGATAATATACCTAAATAACTAAAGATTCTGCCTAATTTTTTCCCCCATTTTTCTTACGATTAAATAAAATTCCCAACAGAACGATAACAAGAATCGCCATAGATAAACAGTTTTGTGTAAATGAACAGCTTAAAACTTGTTACAAAATATTGAATCCTTTGCCATGACTGACCAAGAACAACCCCCCTAGTTCTTGGTCATTATTTCTACGTTTTCAACACCATTTTTGCATTGTTCAAAATAGTAAGGGGGACTTTGTTTCTCTTTTAAAAAAAAAACAAGAGAAAAGTACAAAAAACTAAGCAGAAAACTGAATTCAAATGGAAAAGCCATGAAGAGAGGTTAATTGTTAAACAATCTGATCTTCGTATCGGCATGTTGACATGAAAAACTCGCCACTAGAATTTCCATCAGCGTGTAATATTAAAAAAAGCTGTGCTTTTTTTTTAAAAAAAAATTGTAACCATTCTTTAAAGAGATAACTGCATTTAGGCGACCAGATTTGCTGTTTGTTACAAATAAAGATTAAATGATTTATTTTAATAAAATTTGGGATCACTTTACCGCATAATTTTTGTAATTTATAGCGATTTTCCCGTTCTAAGTTTCAAATTTAAGTTAACAGATCTAAGTTTCATGAAACTTTCATATTTAAATTAAAGTAAAAGAAAGCCGAACTGTGTTTGCGTTTGATTTTTTTCACATACAAGGCCAAAGTGAAAATAAAATGTAACTGATCTAAATGCAAGGTGTATTGGAGCTGATATTGGTTCGAACAAAACCCCTCTTGAAGTCGTCGATCCAGTCGACGAGGAGGAGTACATTTCCTTTGTTTATGCCATTCTCCAAAATTATATCTCTTAAAATAGCTCGTTGAAGATTATACGTAGTATGAATTCATGTTTTAGCTAACTTGTAATGTCGTATGAACTTATTGTTGCAACGTTCTGCATCATACTTTCAATAATTTATGTTATTGTTCTTTAACCTTATTGATTCTATTGATTTCAGGTGATGGTAGATTCATGGAAAGACTGGACTGGAGCTAGATATATTTACATGTACCTGCCAGATGAGTTAGGTTTAGCCAGAATAAGTTTCTATACCAGAGAAGCGCCAGATAGTTTAAACATGTTCATGTACGTGGTACTGGTAGAGTGTAGAACGGTAAACACTCGCGAAAGACAGGTAAGAACAATCATATTACAAATATATTATTAAGTAAGCTAGAAAGGTAACATAAAAGTTAATTAATAGATATATAAAAAGCTAAAAATCATTGAAAGCAGATACATCTTGATCCGGGATTCTCGACTTTAACTTAAACTTAGTGAGAAAAATACTGTAACCAGAAGTAACAATTTTGTATTTAATCACTAAGGCTCTAAGGCTAAAGATTTTCTCTTGGCTAAAAAGACTAAGTTACAAGTTACAGAGGGAGGTTGAACTTCAAGAAATGAAGTTGAACGAAGAACATATAAAAGTTGGTTGAAGTATTACGCAGAAGAGCTTAACGACTTTAATTTGGAAACAAGTATTCGAAGATTCTACTTTATATTTAAATAATGATGTCAAAATTTAGCTAAACAATACTCTGTTTTCCTGATTGCTTGGGCGGCAATCTACAAGAGGAAAATAATTACTGCAGCGGAAGGATCTCCGCTATTAGACTTGCACACAGAAAAGAAAAAAAAACTTCAAATAATAAACCAGTGGACATCATTATAATATCATTATGAACTTTAAGAATGAATACGTCCGCTGAAGCCACGCCTCCTGTCTCCTCAGTCTGCATTTTGTGCTGGGAGGAAGTTATCAAGAAATAATTGAGTCAATAATTGCATGATATGCAGGAATGCATTCCTTATTTCTCTTCATACCAATTTCTCTCTTTAAATATCTGTGCAGTGATTTGGATTGGTATTAAGAGTAATTCTGTTTCTTCGCTCTCAAAATGATAAGTTTTGTTGATTTATTTATTTTTTAATGTATCCTTGAACATTCTAAATTTACAATTGCACTTGTTCACAAAATTATGGGGCTAGAAAACAATTCTAGAATTTAATATAAGATAAAGAAATAGAAACTTGGCTAGTTACAGTCCAAGAAAGGAGAGATGTTAGTACCAAATGCAAGGAACAGGCAAGCTAGTTTTTGGTTTGGGAACGAAACAGCTCTAAAAAGAACTGACTATTTCGTAAAGCGAAAAATGCATGAAGTATAACTATTCACAAAGGAGGAAGCTTTGTAACCTGAAATAAAAGACAGCAAGGTGGCTGGGTCTCTGGAGTTCTGACTCAGATGTAATAGAAGGACACAAAGGAAGCTATGTTGACAGAAGAGATTAGAATTTGCCTAGATAAGAGTTATGTAAATAAAGGAATCTTGAGACATCCCGGACCAGTGCTTTTATTTGATAGTCATTTTGGCTAAATATCGTTGGCCGTCAGCGTAGATGTTATTGCAGAGGTGTGGTAAAATCATTGTTACGCTCTATTTGCAGCAGTTATTTAAATTTTTATTTATTTTTAGTTGATTGTTAATAGTTTCAGCGTAAATGTTGTTCTGTTCGGATCTCCGCACCTAAATTCCTGAAGAATAATCAGGTCTATTACCCCCAAGGAGCTAGCACCAGGTTTTTAATATTACTGTCTAAAAGAAAGTCAGTATATACACAAATACAGTGTATTTGTAAATAAAATTAAGTATTAAAACTGTCAGGTAGGACAGTTGTATAAGGGTTGACCATCAAGAACTGCACGAAAAAGTGTAACGTTGAAAAACACCCTACTTTAACAATTTTTTTCTCTTTTTCTATAAAAGATAAAATTCCCAAATTATAGGGCAAATCCTCCATTATAACTGTAATGTTTAGGAACAACCCATTATTACGAAAATGAAGGGGACTAATAATTAATTCTTATTTTAGATCAGTAAATTTTTTTTTTTTTATTTACTTCGCAAAACAAATAATTAACTTATTGATATATATTTTTTTTGTATCATTGATTGCAGATGAAGTTACTGGATTTTGCCCAGAGAATGCGTGTTGAACGAATGTCTGGCTACATTTCTGTCTACAGTATTTCAATGGAAGAATCGTGAACTAACAAAAAAACAAAACTAACTCCAAAATATTCCATTTCTTTTATTTTTTTTATAAACCCAATAAGTATGTTACAATATATGGAAAAATATATATTTTTTTGTGAAAAAGAATAAAATCAAAATGTGATAGCAACAATATAATATAGCAACAAGTAATGATCTCGGTTGTTAATTATTATTTATTTTCATTTTTTGTAATTATCCGAATAAATAATTAAATATATTTTTTCTTTTGTAATTTTATTAAATATTATACCAAAGGATAAGTTGATGTATTAATATCCTTAGTTTCCAAATTTAAGAAATTTATAGCTAGATCTTTTTAACATATTTGATATTTTTTTCATTGAAGTTAGACCGAACTAATATGATTTAATTTTTTATTAATAACTATAAATTGTTTCTGGGATTTTGTTTGATTTTTTAAGTTCATTTATAAATTTGAATGATCGGAAATTCTGCCCAACATATAAATACATGTTAGCTAGGTAGCTATACTATCATTTATAAAATAGAACTTAATAGATTCTTAAAAATAAATGTATTTAAATTGTATTGAATAAAGTCAGAAGGCTTTCTCACTATTAAAAATGTCTTGTTTTATGAATTAATAAAACATTAAGAAATCAAACTGTATATTCAAAACAACAATAAAAAAGAAGAAGAAAAGCTTTATAGTAAAGTAAATTTAGTAACTTTAATGTATTTGTATTTAAACATTTATTCTGGCATAAAACAATATTAATAAAACCTTTTTATAAATTCGTTTATTTTCAAAAACCTGTATGTGCTCTGTTTTATTTTCTACTTGAGCCCAGCATCAATATCAGATCATTGCGCCTGAAGCTTCTTTCGTTGTGCTAATGAATATATAAATATAATTATATTAATTAAAATAGGACACCAACAGGCACTAAGAACCACCAAAAGTGCATTTCTCATGCTAATTTATAGAAGATAAAATATTAATAAAAATTTAATGCAGTAAAATTACTTAAATGATATCGTTATAAAAATTTGAATAAAACACATTAGCTTCTTTTCTTCGTTTCTAAATGGCTGAAATTAAGAGCTGAAATATTGGTTACTTGCTGATTTGTGAACCTTTTAGTGTTCAATCAACCCTCATACTTACTTTTAAAACTAAGTTTTTGTTAAGGAGATTTTTGTACCTTTTGGATATATTTTTCTTTTTGTTCCCTGTCTTGGACGATTTTAAATATATCTAATGATAAATAAATATTTGGGTATCTAGAATAATTAGGCTTATCTATGACTGCAACAATTCCTCTGCCACTTCTTCCTACCAAATTTTATTAAAATATCGCCGCGAAGATTTACAGAGTTATTATTTAATATTAGTTTAAAGAGGGTCTTATTTCTTAGAAGCAAAACTCCCTTCTTAAAATATATACCATTGAGACTTCTAAAATGAAAATATACATTTAATTTTTATTAAAATGACGCTTCATTCCTAAAAATTGGTTCACGCATCGATAATTTGAAACAATTGCAATACGTTCTGTTATTAGTTGTAAGAAAAGGACGGCACTTTTACATAGGGTAGCCCTAACCCCTATCATCCTGCTAAATTTTATCAAAATCAGGATAAAATTTACAGAGTTATTAAGTAATAAATATTTAAGAGGGGTCCATACATAAATGGAGCTAACTCACCTTCCATGGCATACAGAGCTTTGAGATTCTTAAGAGGCTCATCTACATGATATTCCAAATCGAATAACACTTCATTCATGAAAGTAGTTTAACCTGTTTAGGCGCTACTTTAATGAAAAATTGGAAATTTTATCTTTTATATAATAGAAAAAGAGTTAAATAAAACTGTGGAAGTTGGGTGTTTTTCAACGTTACTTTTTCGTACACATATATATTTAAAGAAGTGAAAATGATTGCGGTAATTTTAATTAAAAAAAATGCATCTCTAAGCTATCTATCAGTATTTGCTAGAACTACACAATACAATTTTACTTATAAAGTGTTTCTCATCTAATTTGCAACTATTTTTTTTTATTATTATTATTATTTCTTTCATCAATAGTAGTAAAAATTAAAATAAACAGCTGTAAACTGTTAATTATGTCTTTAAAAAAACTATTTTTTATTCCAAATCATGAAATTCACTACTCTATAAAAAATTTTTCGTTTTCCAATGTACAAACCAGAGTTCATCCAAAAATGTTTTAAGAATCTAAATAGGTATTTATTATGTACCAGTACGAAACTTGCATAACTGTTCACAATAACATTTATTACAAACAAATCGTGCGCCACAGTTATTCATCAAGTTTTAATCTAAATTACCATAAACCGATTCTAAAGAAAAACTTTTAGAATTACTTATGGATTACAGTCCTGAAGAAATGTAAGTTTTCATTCAGAATTAATTTATATTATAAGTATATTATTTTATTATTATCTTATTTCCTAAGTCTTATTCAAGTTTATAACTATTGCAAAACATCAATTAGTCAGAATGAAAGTGATCTGTTGTAATTTGGTTTTTTACTCACATTTGTCAATTTTATTACTAAATTTTTAATCTCTCAAAGTTGTAAAAATACTTATAAACCTTCCCACGTCTTTAGTGCGTAATCCGAGATAATTTCCCTGTCAAGGGAAGGGATTAGCTATGAGGTTAGCATACTGGACTCCCACGCGGAGGTCCCGGGTTCGAATCCAGCAGCTGACCCTTAGATTTTCTCTTCCTAGGAGCTTCTTACAGCCACTGTCCGGTGATGGACAGTGTTGTCTGTAACGAGAGAGAGAGGCCGGCAGTGCACTGGAAAAAGCACCGAGCGCTAATAACCTCAGCTGTTGATGCGCAAATAATAATAATAATAATAATAATAAGGGAAGGGATTAGCTATGCGGTTAGCGTACTGGACTCCCACGCGGAGGTCCCGGGTTCGAATCCAGCAGCTGACCCTTAGATTTTCTCTTCCTAGGAGCTTCTTACAGCTCACTGTCCGGTGATGGACAGTGTAACGAGAGAACACTGTCCGGAGGCCGGCAGTGCACTGGAAAAAGCTCCGGGCGCTAATGACCTCAGCTGTTGATGCGCCAAAAAAAAAAAAAAAAAAAAAAAAAAAAAAATAAGGGAAGGGATTAGCTATGCGGTTAGCGTACTGGACTCCCACGCGAAGGTCCCGGGTTCGAATCCAGCAGCTGACCCTTAGATTTTCTCTTCCTAGGAGCTTCTTACAGCTCACTGTCCGGTGATGGACAGTGTTGTCTGTAACGAGAGAACACTGTCCGGAGGCCGGTAGTGCACTGGAAAAAGCTCCGGGCGC
Organism: Rhodnius prolixus; assembly: GCF_049639745.1. NCBI lineage: Eukaryota > Metazoa > Arthropoda > Insecta > Hemiptera > Reduviidae > Rhodnius > Rhodnius prolixus. The sequence continues at coordinate 9,253,887 of NW_027411634.1, read as the reverse complement.
TAATAACCTCAGATGTTGATGCGCCAAAAAAAAAAAAAATTTCCCTGTCTGTGCGGTGAACATTAAGTTCAAATCCATGAGGACTAGCTCTCTAAAAATAACTACCCCACTAAGACTTCATCTGCAATTTAAATTGAAATTAATTGAGTGTCTTCCTTTAGAATGAAGTCTTTCAAGAGAAAAATTTGTAACAACTTAAAACAGTCTTTCAACAGGGCATTACACGATATGTAAAGGTTTTTCCCTGTGAAGAATCACTGCTCTCTAAAGAATCGTTTCAGTGTAAAACTGTACAATTTCAGTCAGTAAAGAATAATAAATAATTACATATTTATTTTGGCAGAAATTCAGAGGATAATAAAAATGTGGAAGTTAGAACCTGGGGAATTACTCAATGAAATGTTTCTGGATAATTTTAATTTAACTCCAAAATTAATTTTCCGTGTTTGTAAGAGAAATTTAGGAGAGTTTTCAATTTATATGTATCATCAGCTGTTATTGGCTTAAATCTTATGGCATATTTAGCAAAACAAACATACTTTACACAGATTATAATGCAGAAATATTAGTAAATTTTTTGGTTTTTCCAGCTTAGCAGAACCTAGCCAATTTAATTCATCAATAAAACTAGAATGGTCTAATGATCACATACTGTTGAATTATGAACCAGATGAAGATGATGCGCAAAATGACAATCTTTCAGAAAATAATGTAGAACAGAAAAGAAATTTACATGAAAACCAAAATGAACCAATCATTGGTCTAAGTTTACACGGATTAGACATAATACCAGATATGTCGGACGTAATTCTTGACAATCAAAACGATGTACAAAAGATTAGTTATAGATTTAATGAGCTAGTTAAAGATTCTAAACTAATTTACAATAAAATGAACATGTACTGTATCAGTACCACAGTGGATACAGTTAGAAAGATGGAAGTAAAACAATGGGATGCTGTCAGAGATATGTATGAAAAATTGAAAGTAAAAGAAATAACACACGACGAATTGAACGTTTTAGTTTGTAAAATATTAGAAGATATTTATGGTGAAACAGAGGTTATGAAAATATTGAACCAATACGATAAGAACATTGATAAAGCTGTTTTAATATTTGGAAAATATGTATTTAGTAGATACAACGAAGCTTTTATCGATGGAATTAGATTGTACAACGGAATGAAATCGTTTGTTCGTGATAATAGTAATAAATACTTGTTATCTCACAAAAAGCCAAGTTTAAATAAAGAGAAAATGAACGTTGACGATAAAATCTTTGAAAGGAAGAAAAAAACGCCCGTCACAAAAAGAAAATGTTACGCTTGCAGCGAAAATAGAAAGAAGCTGATGGAAAACAAAACGAAACAAATAATCCCAAATAGTCCAACATTATGTACACCGGCCACTAGAAAGGTTAGCTATATTAAAACTAATTTAGTTGGTTTAAAAACTCAAGTTCAAGAAATCAAAACATCTCAAACACCAAATTTACACAAAACTGAAAGTTTAATTAAGAACAAATTGAATAAAAATTATCAAATTAATCGTAACAAATTTGATAAAACTATGAATCCATCATATTCAGAAGGTGATATCAATTTAAATGATGATAAATTAATTACTGATGAAAACAGCGAAGAGGTAATCATTAAAGCGGCTTCGTGTTCTGAAATTACGAGTAAAAGATCTGAGGACATACTAACGACACTAATGAAAAGTAAAGGAAGCGATAAAAAAACGAGAAGCAATTTAACAATACGTCTAGAGAAAGAGTTTCTTCCACAAGAGCCTATATATGAGTGCCAAATCGGCTCGATTCAACGACATTTTGCAATTGCGGTAACAAAACTGAAAAGGTAATAATATTTTATGTAAAGGTTGACACAATTTTATTTCTACTCAAAATTAGCGCTCTGAATTCCTTTCAAATGAATTCATTCATAATAAATAATTCTTTGGGGGAATCCAAAAAGTTTTCTATCCAAAGCGCAGGAACGCGGCTCCAATATTATTTGTCTATATTGCAGGACATATCTGTCTGGTATGGACCTCTACATTAAACGGGAATTAGGAAAAACAAAAATGAATACTGCTCTGCCACAATTCCGTGACATTGTTTAAAACAAACTGTTACGTTAGAGAATAAAACATAGAATTAAATGAAAAATCACTGCTAAGTAAACTTGATATTCCGATTAGACTCAGGGAGGATTCTATTCCCCACGCACCACCAATGGGGTGGCATATCTTTAGGCTATGTGACCACCAAAAATGTTTCTTTTTCAAAAATCTTTCATTAAGAAGCTTTGATCGGGAATTTACACGTCATTTCCAGAAACGTATCTGTATGTACAAACAATTTTTCTGTATTTCTATAAAAATAATTTTTTTTTAAGAGAAAATATCTTTATATTTCTCTGCTAAATTGCTAAACTAACGTCCCAGGACATTAATAAACGTATTTCTATTTCTATTTATAAATTGAAATTTCTTTTCAGTTGTCTAAATGGTATTCCAGGAACAGTAAAAGCCTTGTTGCCAAATTTAATATTAATAATCGTCTTTTCTTTGTGTAAGAATCAATTGGTCCATACAAATCTGTATTGTGCCGCAACTGATTGGTTTAAAAGTAAAATGCGAAATGTTCTAATTGGTAAGTGGACTTCCTTTAAATAATAATAATGATACATTTTTATTTTTAAAAAAACTATAAATTTGAAATGTTTACAACTTTACAGGAGCGCTTCGATGCATTGAAAAATAAAGAAGAAAACACATGTTCAATATTTGGTAGATAGAAATATTTATTTAATAACTTTTGTTGTCTCTTTTCTTTTATTCTGAAACATTTTTCAAAAATAAAAATTTAATAAACAAAATTAGAAATACAAAGCGTTACTTTAAAGATTTCATGTGTTTTTAGTTATCTATTGAAAATATGGAAACATTCCCACATCTGGTAAATTGTCTACGGATTTTTCGCAAACTTCTGAACATTAAACAACATATTTGGTTCGCAGTATCAACTAACAACAGTTAGTAGAAACTAGTTCAAAGAAGATAACCTTTTACAATAAAAGTTTGTAGTTTTCTATTTGAAATGTTATAAAGACTTTTCTGCCTATTTTGTTTTGGGTTGGGCTGTCCACAAACGCAAACATAAACGTTCACTCTAATTTCTGAATTAAACAAAAACGGTTTTTCAATAATCCATCCCAAAATGGACATTTTCAATAAAGACTCAAATTTTGGGAAGTGCAGAACATTGCTAACTTTCTCACCCTTGGATTAAAAAAAAAAAAAAGATGAAGAAAAAGAAGAAATTTCCTTGAGTTAAAGAAAGTTCTTTAGAGTTCATTCTTCCGGCCTTGATTGCCATCACTTGTGAAAGAAAATTTAATGTTTCTTTTTCCAAGTTGTGTTCATTAGCTAATGATTACAATATGGCGAATTAAAACTGTTTTTTAACAAGACTTATTTTCTTCTTGGCTATTTACAAATTAGATTAACATAGTAATGACATAAAAACAGTTGTTTTAGAAGACTAAATGTTATCTAGGATGAAACCAACGTTTAGAGCTGGGTTAGAGAAGCGTAGTAGAGTAAGGAATCGACTCCCACGCCGCTAGGAAATTGGTAAGTGACTAATGTGATAGTCAGTTGCGAAGATCCAGTCAAATGGGAAGCAAAGCTGGTTCAGAGTCTGCACAACTTATCTAATAGCAAGGAACAGTATAGCACTATAAGAATAATTTTCCAATATTTGATTATGGATTCATTTGGAATCAGTTTATCAATAATTGAGGAAGATGATAGTCAATAGAAACTATAATTAAACTTTTTTAAAGGCGCCACGATAGCCGAGCGGGTTAGGCTGGAAACATAGTGGAGCGGCGAGCAAAGCGGCGATGATAGCGAAGAGCGAAGCGGCGAAATCAAACACAAGTAAACATATGGGACCGCGCATAGTGGCGAGCAAAGCGAAGATAGAGCAACTCTATCTATTTCTAGTTTTTGTTTTTGCCGCTTTGCTCTTCGCTATCATCGCCGCTTTGCCCGCCGCTCCACTATGTTTCCAGCCTTAGAGGGCGAGGCCCGCAAAGCTAAATTGTATTGCGGTATAGTGGGTTCGATTCCCTGTATTAAAACAGGGTTGATCGTCAAAAACTGCACGAAAAAGCGTAACATTGAAAAAACACCCAACTTTGACAATTTTTTTCTCTTTTTTCTAGGTCTTGGGTTTTATTTAATGGTTATTGTGAAATATTTATAGTAAAGTACGTTTACTATTCGTCTCCGTCCATGACACCTAATTTGGCAGTTGGACGTAAGGTGTACTTGAAAAAAAAATTAGTAGTAAAAAATTAAATAAGTAAAAGAACTGTCCAATAAGCTTGCACTAATTATGCAACCAAGAAGACGTAACTGCGCTCAAATAAATACATAATTAATAAACAAATAAATAAATAAATCTATGCTTATAATAATTGTAGTTTTTACAGCCTAAAATACTTTTAGCCAAAGTAGTGTTTAATACAATCAAATTGTTAAAAATATCTTGTAAGATATGAATGAATCCAATTAATGAGAATTTCTAAATATAAAGTGTCAAAAACATGGCCGCCATCTAAAATTCAAAGCAACACCTACTTACTGAACATAACTAATTCACGATTAACGATAAAAACTTGGGTTTAAAAATAAAAAAATGGAAAATACACTAGAATTTGTTTTTTCTAGATACGCTCTAGTTTACCACTCAAACAAGTGATAGCACAATTTCTTAAAATCTTATATCAAAATTTAAATAACTTTTCTTAAAATTAGTTTTCATAATTTATAATTTGAAATTTATTTATCCTAATAGTTCCTAAATTGCAAACTATGTTTCACAGCAACCATAAATGCTATAACTATAAAACTAAAAATAAATTATGCCAGGAAAAAAATAAATAAATAAATAAACTATTTTTCTAATTTTACTATTTTATTTGTTGCATAAACGGTAAGCTATCTTTTGGGAGCAATGCAGGCAATGAATGTAAATTGTTCACCTCCAGCTCTCACTTTCAAAGGGGATACCGATGCGTCAAGAAGAAGGCAGACGAAAGAGGCTGAATCACCAGATACCCACGAGTACTATGAAACCTTCTTATAAAGTGTTGTTTTGTTTCATTTGACCCATCACAGGAATCACAGATCGATGATTGGGCAAGGTTGTAATTGAATAAATAATAAGAATAAGAGTAGCGAGTCCTAGATAGACTGATGGATCAGGTTCTTGCTACAAATGAAGCAGAACCAACAAAGCCTAGAAGCCTCTTTGGCTTAAAGACCGCCATTGTGGGATCTTTACAGTTTCCAGTGTAAATAAATTATATTCTAATTCCAAATATTTTCCTTATCTCGCTAGAAGAAGTAAAAATATAATATTTATTTATAATAGTGTGATAGTTCATTTAGACATGCACATTTTTGAGAATATACCTACTATTTCCATTAACTATCAACAACTCTGGTTTATTTTATGTCCTAAAGAGGAACCAATGTAATATTTAAGACAGCTATCCACTAGAAACCACTGGCCTAGATCATTATTAGAAATAATAACCAATTCTCCAATCTTGATTTTTGAGAGAGAGTTAGTTCTGTTTATACTTGTGAGATGTAAGATTAAAAAACAATAGACTTGCAATCATCGAGAAGCAAGGTACTCAATAATTCAATCCCAGCAGTGTTATTTTTTTAGATACATTCTGTCGATATCACCTTAATTTCAGATAATATGTTTTTCTGATAATTAATAAATAAAATATATATATATATATATATATACTGGTGGCCCTGACTCTGTTGAGATGAGTGAGTTTAAATATAATTGTCTCGTGTACTTGTCTTGAAGTGGCATACAACAAACGACGCCATGAAGAATGACCTGCTGTTAGTTTGAGGAAAATAAAAAATAGATTTATATTTTTGTTCATATATAATCAAAGAAACGTAACTTTCAAGCAACAATTATTTTAATGGAATTATGGAAGAAAAACCGCAAATTCTGATAACAATCAATTTGTGTAAAATATAACAAACTATTTCTATAATCGTTTCTAATTGTTTATGTTCATACTCGGGTTTCAACTGTTTACTAATAAATTAAAGAAAACGTGAAAATAGAGAAAAAAGAAAATGTATTCAGTGTTTTTATTTGTTTTCTTAGTCTTATTCAATATTAGTTTCAGTGAAGTTTTGGTTAATAGAACTGATAAAGTGGTCAAAGGATTGGTTCGAAGGTTTTTACCACCAAATTTACAGTTTATTGTTGACGGAAGTGAAGCAGTATTAGGTATGTACCTAACATTTATAGTTTACCTACAAAACCTTTTAGTTTTAAAAAGTTAAGTAAAATAAGGGTTGATTTAAAGACAAAAGTTACATTGGGTTTAGTTACCAAACATTTCATTCATGCTGACCACATTCTTGTATAATATAGTTTGGGTTACAATTGTAACAAAAAAAAATATTATGGGGCTTCATATCATATCGTAAATAAAATTTTAGGTAAAACGATCACTCTATACACGATTTGAGTTAACAGTCTCGCCTCTACTGTTAGCTATTTCTCTAGAAAATGGGTTGATAATTTTTGGTAAAAAAAAATAGGACACTGAAAAAAACAACCTTCTTAGTGAAGAGCTAATTCTGGTAGATCAATTTTGATGAATACCTTATTAGGCTGGGATATCCTCAGTGACGCCTAGATCTTTAAAGAAGTAGCTAGTCTTACTGTACTTCCTCCTAAGGCCATTATCTAACTATTTGATCTATCGTAAGTGACAGTAAAGTGGATAACCTATCGCTTATGGTGGTGGATAAGACATTAGGTATTAATTCCTCCTAATAAAAGTAAGCCCATCTTTGAGGTTGTTTATACAGGCCTCGTGTTTATTACTCGCAGTATTGAATACTCTACTATTTGTTTGGATATGCAGTGGTGTTCTCTTACTCTATTTTATTCATTGAAGATTTTTTTTTTATTATTACTATTCCAAACTGTTTCATAGAATGTCACAAATTTATTGCTCGACAGATGTTTTTTCTATTGTATTTGACGCAAATAGACTTGGTACATTTATTTAAAGTGAGGATCTAGTTTATAGGAACTTCTAAAAAAGCTATGAAGTTCTTAAATGTATGGTTAAACCCATTGAAATCATCTCATTCTACTAACAAGATTGCTCTCATGCAAGCTTCAGCTACAAGATGGCGTTGTTTATTTCTCTGCTTCAATTTTGTTTTTTTACCGGACCACACGATATTTGTTAGATCTTTCTATTGTTTAAGTAGCTACTAATGAAACTTTTCTTTATTATTCAGGAGAATTCCCTCATATAGTCTCCTTGCAGATGGAAGGACAACATATCTGTGCAGGCAGTTTAGTAGACATGTGTACTGTTGTAACAGCAGCTCATTGTGTAAATAAGATTATAGACCCTGCGAAATTAGTTGTAAGTAAATATTATAATTTTTCAATATTTATGTTGTTCCAAAAGTTTATATACTATAATGTATTTCAATTCTCAGTAGTAAGATCTAACATTTCTGATATGTTCTCATTATAATATTGTTTTGAAGGCAGTAGCTGGGATAATTGATCTAGAAAATGGAATTAGGAAATACAGACAGTCTGCTCAAGTAACTTGGACATTACCACACCCAGACTTCTACGAGTAAGATGTGTTTTTTTCGTATTCTCTTTACCTCAAAATCCATATACAATTTTCCTTGCTTGGCTGCTTCCTTTAATCTTGACTTTCACCCACGATGAACTTTCAAGGGCTTTTCTTTTGCAGGCATAATCCTTGGGGTCTCATCCTTTTCCTTCTCTATAACAATTTACTATCCTCATTGCTTTCAAACAGTCATTATCTCTATCTATTTCTTTCTAACCGCATCTTTCTTCCCAGACATATTTCAGCTATTGTAATTACGCCGTAATTTGGAAATATAATTCCAAAAGAATGGAAAAAAGATTAAGGTTAAACAAGGCCTTAGTATAACTAGAAACTTATTCTTTATTTCAGATTGCCAATATATTGGTCAGAGCTGTGTGATTCAAATAAATGATCCAAAATTTTGGTATATAACTTCAAAGAATTAAAAAATTTAGCAATTGCCTCTGACTTTTGGCATAAATATTGTATTTTCTTCTCTTACCTCCAATATCTATGTCAGGGGCTAAGTAATACAAATGAGATCACCCAGATTTGGAAATAACACTCTAAAAACAAGAATAACATTAGGGATTGCCAGATATATTGAAATTTTTATCTCTGAATTCCAATATGTAAGCCAGTGGTGAGTGATATTGTATTTCAGAAGTAAATCTTAGAGCCCAGATAAAATAATTCTTGGGGTACTTAGTGCTTTTGATACTACAGCTTCTCCCTTTATCTAACAAACATTGGTCGAAACTTAGGTAGAAACATAGTGTAGAAAGCTCAATCTAAATACTCATTCCTTTACTTTCGGCTACTTGGTAATAAAAGAAACATTGTATGAAGTGGATAGCTACTCAGTTGCTATCTGCCGAAAATTAAGAGAACCAAACGAGAATTTCATGAAGAGAAAAAACTACCTTTTCTTTTACATAAATAATTTAGTTTTAGGCAATTCCTAAAAAAAGTGAAGAGAAAATAAATTAGGAGATACAGATTTTAAAATCAGGTTCTTTTATTTTCAAGACACTTTTATGTTTACAGAGAGTTCTGGCAGTCGGACATTGCTGTAGTGAAACTGAAAACCAGCTTTATTCGAACACTTCATGTGGACAGTATATCTTTACCGCCTTCACATTACGAACCTAAAGGTACTAGTAATTCGTTTCTAATAGATAAGTTTCCATTTTGGGTAAAGAGAGAGGCTATTAGAAGCAAAAGCCTTGTGTGAAACAGTCTAGAATAGGCCTATTTGATTTACTCCCTTCAACACTATAAATCGATCTTAAATTAAGCCCTTATGTCAAATGGTTTTTTGTTTTTTTTAAATCATTTATTTAGTTACAATCAACGCATTTTGCGTTATAAGCAACAATGATAACAATAAATAACAGAATAACAGAGTGGAGAAGTTACCCAGTGGTAACACTCCAAAAACAATTTACTTTCTACTGACTCTTTTCATCAGAGAGGAGATCGCGAGGCCACTGTCTTTTAAGACGTCTGGAAGTGTTGTCTGGAAATGTTCTGGAAGATAGATATTGTACCAGTGGATTGTGATGTGATTGTTTGTTAAGATGGAATTTTCTGTATCGTGTTTTTGCAACTTGTGTTGCACGAAAGGAATGTTCAAGTCTGTGTGAATGGTTTGATTGGTGACGTAGAAAGGAGCGTTTACTATAGAGCGAAGAATTTTAGATTGCAAGGACTGGATCCTTTGCAGATTTGAGCGCTTGGTTGAACCCCACAGTTCGATGCCATAAGCCCAGACTGGCTTTAGTATACTTACATATATAAGCCTTTTGTTGTCCAGAGTGAGTTTTGATCTGTTGTTGAGTAGTCTTTTCAGTTGTCGGAAGCGTCTGTTGAGTTCTGTTCTCTTAAGTCGAGTATGAGGGCTCCATGTGAGTCTTCTGTCAAGGTAAAGCCCAAGGTAGCGGACTACGTTGACAGCTGGTAAAGGAATAAGATTGTAAAAGACAGGAGGAAGAGTGATGCGTCGAAGAGTATGTCAAATGTAAATAAGAAATGTGAATGTCTGTTATAATGAATTAGAGCTACTTGTGGATTTGTTAAAATCAAATAACAGTACACATCAATTATGGCATCAATTATAAATATTAGCAATTGTCTCTGAAGTCTAAAGCTATGCTTATCATTTAGCCTAGTCTAGGCTGTTGCTTTTTAACTGGTCGTTCAGAAAATAAATTTTATCATTCAAGCATTATTTAATAAAATAAAACTCATTTTCTTATTTTAATTTTCATCATGAAACTATTAAAATAAGTTTGGTTTAGAATAACTTTGGGTTAAAAACATTTAACTTACCTTGAATCTAATTAAAATTTGTGTTTTGTGTTACTAACATTGTATTATCATATGCTTTGACTCGTTCCATTTATTGGATGTGTAAAATCTTTGACTATGAAATAATTACTAAAGGAAAGGGAACGGTGGGGGACGCCACCAACCCTCAGAATACCTTCATAAAAATGAACAAATATATTTATTTTATTAAAAGAATATATAATTAAAATAATGCTCAAAGGGACACCTGACTTAACAATTGTTTTAATACACCAGGCAGTATAATACAGGAACAAATGTCTATTATTAGTTACAATAAAGAAATATATATATATATATATTACAGGTGGTTGAAAAACAACATAATCATGGTCATGACCAATTCAGTATTGAGTTTTAACATAAAGAAACGTGCACGAGGTTTTTAAGACCTGACCGGAAAGAAGCAAACATGGCGGCACAGTCACACTTATACACTACTGCCCATAAAGTCATTCGACACTCCTGGCTCAGTTGAGTGCCCAAGGGCAACTGGCTAGAGCTCCCAGGCACACGCTGGAGCCTTCCTTCCTCTTCTCCAGTTCTGCCAACTGGGCAATGATACGCTATTAGCACCAACAGATAAATTCTAGGCCGGGGGGCCGCACATCACTTCGAGGATCGAACAGGATGTATTAATTGTTTTTTCTTTTTCCAGGTTTTGGAAGAGTTGTTGGCTGGGGAGCAACCCAAGAAAATAAACCGTTCAGTAATAAACTCATGGAAACTATTTTAGCCATTTTAGAGCATGATAAATGTGTTTACTATTATGGAGATGAAATTGATGGAACAGTATTTTGTGCAGGCCATCTGGCCCGATCTGAAGATACTTGTCAGGTAATTTATTGGTGTCATCTAACTAGGATTTAGTAATCTCAGTGGAGTTTCTGGTATGAGTCTTGAAAAGAATGGTCAACATGTCAAAAGTGTATCTTTGCAATCGAATGCAGGGCCAATCAAACTGATTACCCAATTTAAATAAATTATTATTCTGCAGGGTGATTCTGGTGGACCCCTTATCTGTGGTCCTTATCTTTGTGGAATAATTTCTGCAGGAATTGGTTGCGGAAAGACTGATGAAGTTGGCATTTATACTAAAGTAAGCTATTTCACTAAATGGATTAAACAATATCTGGGAACAGATTATTTGTAATGAAGAATTTTTGGCGCAATAGATTGCTGTAAAATAAACTTCCTAAATAACCATTATAATAACCAGAACATAACAATAGAAATAGATATTTTCTAGTTTGATTTTATTTTTGTATTTTCAATTCAGAAAAAAGATTATTTGTTTATGTTAAGTGGAGTGTAAAAAAATGTTGTATGATTAAAAATGTCGATTTGATCTTTATTATGAACCTTTTTAAGAGTTCCTTGGAGAGAATGGCCTTGGAGAAGAAGATAGAACATGAGCTGACAGTAAACGATCTGGGAACGATCTGATCAGATAATTGTTTTGGAGTCAAATGTCCAAAAAGGAGATATGGCTGTTATAGTGGCAATTATTCTATGTTCATAAAAAATAAATTTAGAGTCACACTGATTCCTATTAATGCCCATTTGATTAGTCATTAGTCTTTGCAAGAATCATATCTTGGAATAAATTGAATCTCAAGAATAAAACATTCGAATCCTCCATCTGAATATAAATGTTAAGTAGACTTGATGGATCAGAATCATATCTACTCCACGAAATAGATTAAAAGAAAAAGAAGATGTTAAATATTTTGTTCAACCTCTCTAATCCAAGATCAATGATGAAAAATAAAATAAAAGATACAAAGAAAGAAAACTTAAAGATGGCTGTCTTGAAATAATGATTTTGTTTTGGTAACCTCGGACAAAGCCAATCCAAGTGCGCACACTTACTTTATGTTGTAAATTTTAAATCATTTTCTAAAAAAGCAACTCCTCTAAATTCTTATGTGCTTTGAAATATCTTATTAATAATAGTGTCCATACACATCAGTCGTTTGGAGGTGTAACCCCTTTTAAAACCAGTTCTGAATTCAAGAAGATATACAATTTCATATGGATGATATAAAAAGTAAGTTGACAATCCAAAAGCTAATGGATTCGAATAACGAATGCATTGCTTTCTATTTTCGGGAATAGTAAGGAGTACGAGACTGAAAATTCAGATCATTCAAACATAAATGTTGCTCATTGATTTGCAATAATATTTTAATCAGTTATTCAGGAAACTCAGAAGCAAACAATGTGTTTATTATTGAAGGGCTGAAGTTAGAACGGATCGAGGACTATGGAAAATTGTATCAATATTTATTTGAAGACAAGAAATAATGCCTTGCACTTAAAGTTATGCATATCTTTATCTGTAATATACAGATATTGGGCCTTTTATCTTCTGAAAATGGTTATGCATTTCTATTTAAACCATCTATGAGATGTATTTCTTATTTTCTGGTTATAATACATATTTAAAGACAAATTTCACAGTAAAATCATTGACACTATACATATTGATAATAATAAATTTATTATTAACGGTTACAAGATTTCTATTGAAAAAGAACTTTAGAATTATTAGTGACTTTTGAGGCCTTAATTATTATTGTTGAATAGGAAACTAATAGTTTAATGCTTGCAACAAATTGAAATACCCCTAAAAGAAATTCTTGTCAAACATATTTCAATCACCACGATCGTTTTTGAGACTTTAGTGAAGTGGCCAAATTCAATTAAACTCGCTGTATAAAAGAATTGTGTAAAATTAAAATAAAATAAAAAATAGTCTATTGTAGTTATTCGCTAATCCGGGCTAACGATTTAAGAACATCTAAGAGGACCTACACCGCACAAATAATAAAGCCTCTGATACTTAATAATATCTATTCAAATTGTCCAATAACTACTTATTTATTCTTCAGCAATTCATTTTTTTGTTAAATGAATAAGTAGTTTTATAGTAGTGAGTAGTAGAAATGTAGGAATAGGCAAATATTAACCAGATTATAGGTAGCATAATTTGTTATGCTTTAACAATAGGCCTGAGTACAACTGAAAACTACATTTTAATGCTATCTGGCGTACGTAGCGCAAACTAAAATAGTTTTAGAGTTTGCCACTAGATAGCATAAGCTACATCTTTCTGAATGTTTTCTTCTTCATTTTTTAATAGAGCATAACAAACTTTGTAGTGTTAAGTAAGGTTAAAGTAGATTTCAACAACAGTTATACATTTAAACCGATTAATTATCGTCTGATAATGGATCAAAGTGCAAAATCTGTAAAGAATTCAGCAAACGGACAAAATCAACTATACATTTCACATTCAGGTAATAAATGTTAATACTTAGTGATATTTCAAAATCAGCAAGTTTCGAGATATTATTCAAAAAAAATACCTTCTTTTTATTATCTCTTTTATCTTGGTGTGTTTATATTAGGTATATTGATATTATTTTTAATTTGATTCAAGTGGTTCTTTTTATTTATTCAGTATTTTTCCTTTTTCTTATTCTTCTATTTTTATTTTATTTTATTTTATTTCAAGTGATATTATACTCGTATTTTGTTATTTTGATATGTAATCAACGTAGTAAACTCTGGCAGACGGCATTTTGCCATGCTTTTGATACTTGTTCGCCTTTTTCAGTTTTGTTTTTTCTTAAGTTTTATTTCTTTATTTATTGTTTGTACATTTAAAAAATAATAAAGTATTATTATGATTATTATTTATTATCTCTTTTATCCATAAAATAAAAGAGAGGTTATAGTGAAGTTAACTTTCTTTTATATTGTTTACAATTGTTTTGGTTAATTATTATTGGCCACAAAGATAGCTTACTTTTTTTTTTTAATTGCTCAAAGCATTAAATTTCATTAATGATGTTTATAATTTTTATTTTTCATGATAGATTAATGTATATGTATATGTTTTATTGTTTAATAGCTTGCTGAAATGAGCTAAGTGATTTATACTGCAGTCAGGAGCTATCTATCTTCATCCAATGCTTTCCATTTCGTCCAGCAACATGCCGATAATATTAGCTGATTCTTATCAAGTCTATTCTGGAGAATAAAGAAGTCAAGAAAATCTACCTTCCAATCTGCCTGTGTGGGACTGTTCTTCAGGCAATCTTATCTATTATTTAATACGTTCTAATTATTACACCATAAACTAATGCTTTTTTTTTTTGATAAATAATCTTTCTTTTTTAATGTGAATCGATAATAATTTAATTTTCAATCTAATAAAACTATTCTTTAGCCAAATTAAACCTTTTCTCCTCAGAATATTAATGTTGTTTAAATATTAAATTTATTTATGTTTATATTTAAACTAAATAAATGTTATAGTTTTTAAACAAATGAAATAACTGTTAAATTAGTAAACCAAGTTCTTAAAAGCATTTATTTAAAAGTGTATGTTAACGGTACTACATTTATTTAGCACAGATTGATTGAAAGATGATTGTGGTACTAGAACAGTTTAGTAGCAGAATAAATAAAAACATTTAATTTAAATAACTTTATTTTTTAGATAGACAGTATTAATATTCTATTATATTTATATCATATATAACATAACGACATTACGAAATTCGTGAAAAAACATAAATACAAAATAAGTTCCTAAAAAATCCGTCAAAGAACGCTACTTATTAAAAATTTAAAAAATAATTCAAGTTACACTTATCGAAAAAGTTAATAAATAAGAAATTAATTCAAAAAAAATCCTCAGAGAGCACAAGAAATATAAAAAAGTTAAAAAATAAAAAATTAGTTCCAAAAAAATCCGTCAGAGAGCACAAGAAATACAAAAAGTTAAAAAATAAAAAATTAGTTCTAAGAAACTCTGTCAGAGAGCGCTACTTAACAGAAAAGTAAAAAAGTTAGTTTCAAGATTAATTACAAGGTAGCACTGTTGTACCTCTCTCTGTATATACCTTCAACATAAAAAAATTCTCTTCAGTACGACTTGAATGATGAAGGGGGTTATATCGCTCGTCGCTCCAAACAAACAGTCTAGTGCTACATCCCTGTCATCAAACATTAAAGTATCACATACACTATGTGCCTGTCTAATCTAACAACTATCATAAATATAAATGTAAATATAAAAATGTAATCTATAAAAATTGAAAAAAATCCGTCAGAGAACACAAGAAATACAAAAAGTTAAAAAATAAGAAATTAGTTCCAATAAAATCCGTCAGAGTGCACAAGAAATATAAAAAGTTAAAAAATAAGAAATTAGTTCCAACAAAATCCGTCAGAGAGCACAAGAAATACATAAAAGTTAAAATAAGAAATTAGTTCCAACAAAATCCGTCAGAGAGCACAAGAAATACATAAAAGTTAAAAATTAAGAAATTAGTTCCAAAAAAATCCGTCAGAGAGCACAAGAAATATAAAAAGTTAAAAATAAGAAATTAGTTCCAAAAAAATCCGTCAGAGAGCACAAGAAATACAAAAAGTTAAAAAATAAAAAATTAGTTCTAAGAAACTCTGTCAGAGAGCGCTACTTAACAGAAAAGTAAAAAAGTTAGTTTTAAGATTCACCACAAGGTAGCACTGTTGTACCTCTCTCGGTATATACCTTCAACATAAAAAAATTCTCTTCAGTACGACTTGAATGATGAAGGGGGTCATATCGCTCGTCGCTCCAAACAAACAGGCTAGTGCTACATTCCTGTCATCAAACATTAAAGTATCACACACACTATGTGCCTGTCTAATCTAACAACTATCATAAATTTTATAAATGTAAATATAAAAATGTAATCTATAAAAATTGAAAAAAATCCTTCAGAGAACACAAGAAATACATAAAAGTTAAAAATTAAGAAATTAGTTCCAAAAAAATCCGTCAGAGAGCACAAGAAATACAAAAAGTTAAATATGGAATTAGTTCTACATCTCTGTCATCAAATATCAAAGAATCACACACAGCATGCTTGTCTAATCTAACAACTATCATAAATTGTTTGAATGTAATTACAAAAGTTAGTCCCACCCTCCCACCCTGCAAATTTCACTTTCTTATATAGTTTGGATGTATTATTGCACACCCGACAAGGAAGATTTATTTTTTGCATTTTTCTCAACAGAGAACAATTTATTTCAGCTCACTTCCGGTATCATTAATTAACACTTACCTCATGCCATCTAATCGCCATAATGCTTTATTTAAAAAAAACACAGAGAGAGAGTAATTGAAAGAAAATAAGAAAATTAATAACAAATCAACTTTAGTTTAATCTTTCTTCCAGGAAGCGGTACAATCACTGTTTATATTAACATTTTTCCAAAACCATTATTTCTTCATTATTTTGAAAGTCGGATTCAATATTATTAATTTTTATCGATTTATTTTAATTTCTTTATACTAATTAAGAGGTTAAAAGAAAGAATAAATACAATATTATTAATTATTTCATGTTTTATTTTTAAGAAATTATTTATAAACTTTATTACAATAAATGCTTATGAAATCTTCACTGACATACTTAACAGATTATTTTATTAATAAATGAACAAAAGTTATTTACTTAGTTTTACATTATTATTTTACAAAGGAAACATGCAACTTTTTTAATAATTAACTCACTAGATTTACTACAGGTTGAATTTGCAGATCTAAAGATCTTATAAGTCTTAGGTCTTGTGAAAGGGGAAAATTGGATTTTTTTATACTGCAAAAGTGAATGCTATGCTATCTAGTGGCGTTTACTAGAACTAGAAAATTATTGTAGTTCCTTATATCGTCGCTAGATAGCATGGAAATGTACTTTTGCGAATTTATTGGACAGCTAGGTAAATTTTAATTTAACAATGTAAATTTGTAGCATTTAAAAATCAAAATATTATTTGGAATAATTACTTGGAGTAACTAATTTCAGATAACAACAGCAAAGTACTGTAATTATTTATGATATTATTTCGTTTCTATGAATTAAAGTAGCCCAAGTATTGTAACTACTTACGTTTTAATGCCAAACTTATCTATCCTTCTTCGATAAAAATACTATTTAGATTGTACTAATCACGATTCTATTATCTAATCATTAATTAAGAAATATATACAATTTTAATTAGATCAGTTATTTTTTAAGTTTAGTAAGAGCTGCACAAACTTTACTTCATTTACACTTTCACGTTATTAGCAATGCCTACTGATTATATAGACAATAGCAACACAAAGAATATATAGACGAAACAAAAATATTGAAAAGAAATAAAATATATGTAGCTAGCACTTACCCAGATATACTGTTGCAAGTAAAACTGGCCGGATCACCATGACGTTGATAATTTTTTAGGCACCCGTTAACTGCCGTTTAAAATCCATTACAAAAAATATGTTGATAAAATTCCAGATCTGTTCCATGAGTATGAACTTAAAAACATAAATTCTATATACCAAAGCTAGCTAGCGGAAGAACTGCGAACTAATTATTGCTAAGTCAAAAGAGCGCTCTCCACAAATAGCCAACCACTGTATAATGCTGAAACAAAAACAAGGTTACCTTTAAGGAAGTTTATTTTAGCTTTTGATACAAAATGTTAAGTTCAGTAATAAGACAAGTTAATGGACATTTAGTCAAGTCTAATATTTGTGCCTCACCGTTAAATCCTGTTTATTACCAAACTGTGAGATGGAGAAGAAAACCTAGATGGTTACCTACGGCAAGAAGTAAAATGTTCAGAGTGCCTGAAAGAAAGAAATTACCTTTTAATGAATATGAGGAGCTTAAAACGTTGTTTAATAACTATAGGACTGAAATGAAATCTTTAAGGTAAGTTTAAAGATCGGGCCTTTCAAATGCTAAAAACCTATGTAAATTTCTTTTTTCCTGTACTGAAAGAACGAATGCCTTTTGTTTTTAGAGAGTACTTTGCTGGGCAAATTAAAGATTCTACAAATCAAAGTGGAAATTTGTTAGATAGTGCTGAAGAATACGGTGAAGGACATAGAAAGTGTGTTGAAATAAACGAACAGTGGAATGCAGAAGTTAAGCAACTACGTGAACAAACTTTGGCCAAAGAAAAAGAAGTGGAATTACAAGAAATTTTGGATACCATAGAGGAAACTAGAATTAAAATGGAAGAGAGACAGCAGCATATAGAAGAAATAGTTAGATTGGAAAAGGTATTCTTCGTTCTTTGCATAATTAATTATATAATAATTGAGTTGGGTATGCATATGGAATTTGTCGAGTAAGCTATGCCTTTTTTAAGCCTAGTATTTTAAGGATTTGAGCAAGAAACTTTGCTAGTAGGTAATGATGAGACAAAGAAGTTTCTGTATGATAGCTTCAGTAGAGTACCACTAGCATAGTACCACATTGCAATTTGAACCTTCGTTTATTATTATGAAATCACAGGTTTCATTAAAACTGATGTGTTTCTTTGTTTATAGGAAAGGGCAAAGTCATACATTACTGAAGTGAACGTAGAAGAAGCTATTGATAAAGCCTTGGAAAATTCAGTTGATTATAATTTTGCAATAGATCTACAAGGAAACTTTTTCCATGGAAAGAATACCAAACCTCCTAAAATTTCTAGTCCTTCAACCACAGAAGAACCAGTAGAAGTAGCCGTTAATACCTAAATCATCATTATAATAGTATTGTAAATAAATATTCCTATTGATTTTTACTGAAATGTACAATAAAGCATCATGTAGAGTTTAATTTATTAGAATTATATTATCTATATGATTTGGAAATCATTTCTAAAATAAAACCGAAGTGATCTTAGTCGGTAATAAACCGGCTTAAAAATAAAATCGTTGACCGTATGACTATAGAAAACGCCATTTCAGTAAATATATATATATTTACATATATTTGAATATAAAAGTACTTACTGGATGAAAAACATTAGGTCGTCTACCCATTTGTAAAAAGTGCAGGAAGAAATCTAACCATGTTGGAGACTTCAAGCGAGTAATAATTTGAGAGTAGCCTCTGTAATTGAACCATCGGCGTTCTGTGTTCATTGCACCGTCAGCATGTACGTGCTTTAGTCATTTTAGTAAGACTTTTCAAACAAATCTTGATCGAAAGCAAATCATTTTAATTCGAATATAAATTCAAGCAACTGTTAGTCAAGTTCGATATCAGTCAATGCGTCCAAGAGTCATGTTACAGCGATTAGTCACCAAACAATTTTGAGAACATACAAAATTAAACACTTATTTTTTTAAAAAAAGGAAACCAAACTGTATCTTTATTGAAAACAGCAACAAACGTTTTGTCTAATCTGTAACTTTTGTACAAATATACACTCAAAATCTATTTAAAAAAAATTATTTTTGTCTGAAAGCTTAGTTTTCAACTATCTTTTTCCCCTCTAAGCTCAATGCATCTTTCCCAACGATTGCACTTAATCTTTCTATTTGTTGATCCTTTAGTTGAAGAGATCTGTATAAATTCCTAGCCATGTCTTCAGTTTCTATTAAGCCCATATCATTACAAAATCTGATACATTTCTAAAAATAAAAAAAAAAATTCATTGAGTTATAAAATATGTTTCTGTGTACTTGAAACTTTATGAATGAAAAACATCCTACAATGGCAGCATCTGCTGAATTTTCAGTAATACATAAATCCAAGTATCTTAGCAGTGCAGATACTTTAGGTTCACCAATCACTTGATTTTGAAGTCTTTCCATTTTATCCATAACTAGATGAGCTCTGCTCAGATCATCATTGGCCAAAAGCACAATCATTAAATCGCCAAGTAGAGGGCCAGTCCATCTAAGGAAACAAATTACATTAAAGATCTGTCAAAGTTCATAAATTTGAATGATTTGATCAGGAACAAAAAGCTGCAATTTGCAATAAAATATATAGTTTAACAACATTTTAGTTGAGAGCCGTCCTATTCTAGAGATTGTACATGATCTGGATATCTTGATTTGACTCTATTTGGAGTTCATGAGTTGGAATCGTAAACCTCGCGGGACAGTTTAGGTCATTTTTCCCTTTATTCTTAATCGAATAAAGTTTTTTTTTTTTAACGTTCAAAACATATTTTAAGAAGACCTGGAGGTACATTTAACACGAATTAAATTTCAAACAAAGGAGAGAAGAAAAATTTATTCATTACACAAACTTCAATCTAAAAGCGTTCAATTGTTCTAATAAGTGTTTGCAAATATAAAAAGATGGCCACCTACTCCAGGTCCTATCAAATTAATGGCTTAAACCAATTATGTTTCAACCGCAGCAGGACTAACTTTTTTGCAGCTTTAACGCAAGAACGCAATCATTAAAGTATTGAAGCCGTTTTTAACAACTGGGAGCACGTTTTAACTGGTTACTAAATCCAATAATTGGATTTTAAATATTTTGTAAGTTAATCATATGATGCCTAAATTTACTTTTTTAAATTTATCAAAAAAATCGACTTTAGAGGTGCTTGGAAAACTATAGCTTTACGCTTCATTTTAAAGAATTTTTTAATCTAAATATACATTTAAAATATGGTCGAGCCACTATAGATCCATTGGGTCGCGGTGGCGTAGGCTTATAAGGCCACTCTATAGAATCTCTAATCTAACATATGGTATCACCACCTCTATAAATAACATATTAACGAAATTCTGTAGTGAAAATTCCAA
The DNA here is from genome assembly GCF_049639745.1 of Rhodnius prolixus. NCBI lineage: Eukaryota > Metazoa > Arthropoda > Insecta > Hemiptera > Reduviidae > Rhodnius > Rhodnius prolixus. The sequence continues at coordinate 9,233,223 of NW_027411634.1, read as the reverse complement.
TAACAGATAAATTTATTCTATATTTTAGTTTAATTTTTAAATCAAACATAAGTGTACCCAGGGCGCTTGGGGAGTTGGACTGTAGCAGTTTCTCCTAACTTCAATTGTATAGCATAAATGTGACGGCATAAGAAAATATATATATATATATATATATACACATACAAAATTAAACAAAAAAAACATACTCTAATGAACTTCTAGTACTGGCTTCAATTTTTTCCCAAATCGACCAACCCATCTTGGCTAAAGCTTCATTTAAACTTTTCTCAGTATTCATAGAGGCTAATCCTAATATTCTTTCACAAATATCCGTTCTGTCATCTTGTTCAAACAGTACTATATCAGACCATATTCTTGGGAGTTCATTCCATGCTGCATTGATTTCTATTGTGGTTAGTAATTCCTGCAACGAACTAGTTACAACTGTTGTTACCACACTAATTAAATGCATTTTTATAAAAAAATTAGGAAATACTTACTTTCATAACTATTGGTTCTGGAATATAAATATGTGGAACCAAACTATCATAGATATCCATGACAACATTTAGTGATTCAGTTTTGCAAAGACATAAGAAGTAGTAGCGGCTAAAAACAAGTAAATATAATTTTATATTTATAATATATATCGATTCACATTCAGCTAAAAAACGCTCTGTGATAGCAGCCAGTCTCTCTGCCTATATGGCTAGAGAAGACGCTATGCCTACATAGGGTCTTCTCAGATAAACTGTACCCAAACAGTGGTATCGTCTTTTCAAAACAATTCAAGCGAAATAAAATCAAAATAAATACTAACTAATACAATGATTCTCTGTATGAATCACCAATGAAATTATAATTATTATCCTTATGAAGAAGAAGGCTGAGTCTGTAAGCTAAATCTTTATCTTCAAGTCTATGACATACGTATTCCATTGCTTTTGTAAAGAACGCTGTATCGTTGAGGTCAGCTATTTCTACTGAATTTTGTTCCAAGTATGATAAAATAGAATTCAATGCTCCTCTTAACTGTCGTCCTGCAAGAAAATATTTATTTATTAAAAGCTATAGTTTATTCAAGTAAAATAACTTAAAAAAATACTACTTACTGTCGGAACCAAATAAATTTATTAAATGATAAAAGGATGCCAAAGATGGTGTAATTCCTAACATTTTAAACTCAGCAAGAAGTTGGGTTGCAAATGTTTTAGCATTTTTATACGATGACATGTTGCTGAGTGTTTCCAATACAGAATTCAGTGTATCTAAATTTGGCCTGATACCCTCTTGATCCATCTCTTTCAACAATTTCTAATGGATTAAAGTACCAGTTAAATGAATATATTAAAATGTAAAAAAAGATTTTTATCAGTGTCCAACCGGATAGCGATGTTTTACAGCTTTAATTACTACTAATAATATTAAATAAATCACGTTTTCTTAACATTGAAACTTTCAGTTGTTTAGATTGTTCTGTTGAATGTTCATATAAACCCAACATTATGATTATGTTAATTATTTGTAAAACATATCGCAACTAAAAGGTCCCGACCTAAATGTTAACTTCAAGTACGGTATTCGCAATCCCGCTCCGCTACAACGTTCTTAATGATTTCATTCCCACTAAGTGGTCACACGATATACGTACTTCAAATAATAAACAAGTATAATCGCTTAATATACAAGATAGAGTATTGCATACAAAGATATGGCTTTAGAATTTCAAATAAATCTATCTTAGTATAGAATGTAATATAAATCAAAGTTTCCAAACGTTTTTGATCGCAAACCTCAGAGGCGGAATTGGTTTGGTATTTATTTGTCTTTGTGAGTGAAATTAGGGATCATATTAGAAGCGAAATTTGGTTGAAATTATGGCTGCGACAAACCAAATTGAACCATTACTCTCCTCTAAAAATGAGACAAATGCAAATGTTTCACAAAAGTTTCAATTTTCCCTATGCTTCCGTCCAATACTTTCGTGATCTCTGTGGTTTCAAAAATATAATAAATTAATTATTTTGAAAGTGAAAATTTAAATATTACCTCTATATTTTCCATAACCATTGGATGGCTTTCCATAAGAAAACAGATCTTCGCGAGTAAATTGTTGTAGGTAAGTGTATTTAGCTTAATGCCGTTTGCACGAGCTTGCTCATACAATTTCCATCCTTGATCTATTTGCCCGTGGGAACACATGCCGGAAATCAAAGCGCACAATGACTCACTATCCTTTCCACCAAGTTCATTGTATAACTGCTCCGCAAAACCACCATCTCTGAAATATGTGAGGAATTAGCACAAAATAATTAAAAACTAAAAGAGTCAACAAAAAAGATTGTTTTTATTATTACAATACCCTAATTAAGACCTTTATTCAAATACAGAACTATTTGAAGATTAGAAGACCTAAGGTGATATAAATAAAGTACAAAGTTGTTGCTTTACTCTTTGTCAGACCAAGCAATCTTTTTGGAAGATGAACTTTTAAGCTAACCCTCAAAACAAAAGATTAATTTTTTAAAATTTTTAAGAAATATGAAGTGCTGAAAATGTGGTTGGGTCCGCAGTAAATGGATAAAATCAAGGATGAAGTCGGAAAAAAAAAAAATCGTGTCGATTTTGATAGTCAGAAGAATTTTTTATGAAAATATTCAGAAAATTAGCAATTCTAGTTGATGAACTGACAAAGCTTTCCAAATTTTTCAGAAACTTTGTTTTATTTATTTTTGCTTCTTGATTGCCATCCGTACACTTTTATTGAGATACATTGACTTGTATTTTGTTGAGTTTTATGTTTTTCATTCTCTAAAAACAATCACAATTCATTTGCTTGGTACAACAAATTTATTTTTTAAATTCTAATTTAAACTATTGTACTTATGTAAAGTATGTTATAAATAGGCATACTGTTAGTGTGTACGAAATCATGGAAGTTGGCCTCAACTTGAAGAATTATTTATTACAGTAACAATAATAGTTAATAATGATATAAGATATATTAATTACTTCCAAACATTCTTTCTCCATTCCTTTGATTTCTGTTTTTGACGATACCATCTTTCTTCAATCCATTCCTCAGATAGCGCATCATTGCAATTATAAAAACAAACTAATTCCAGGAGCTTCTGTTTAGTTTCTCGGCTGATTTCTGCAAATTTAGTTATAAGTTTCAGGATTATTGAAGAATATTACTCGAAAAATAAAGCTAAAAATAAATACTAACCGATATTTTTCTTTTTTAGAATATTATAAATCCTAATTGAATCATTTACATAAATATTTAAAATTGAGTTTTTTAAGATTTCCTCATTTACATCGCTATCCTCAGTAAATTCTGGCTTTGGGAGAAATGCCTAAAACAAAATAAATTGTTTCAATATATATTGTAAGTGACTTTTCATGAGTCTCTGAATACTTCTTGTTCACAGTGTCGGGAAAGAGCTTTCTCGAGTTTGTCTTATCAATTCTTGTTATCACAGACTAAAATCAGAATATCTTTGCCTAACATCAGAATACTTTGCCTCGCTTTGAGTTTTGAGAGCTATTCAATGGATGTTTAATTTGAATGTCCTAAAGGAAGAATATCAACAACCGACTTACCCAACTTTGGGCTTAGACAAACTTAGACTTAAGGTGAATGAAGCCTAGTCCTATAATAGTTAAAGAACAAGAGACAAAAGGTATTTGTACATTTCAGTGCCCCTAATTCGAATAATTTAGTTTTTGAGTAGCTGGAAGTATTATTGCAGAAAGAAATGAAGCAACGATTGATTGACTCGGGTAGTAGGTGGAAACAGGAATCTCTGTGCTTTGATCGATTATTCAGGAAAGTAAAGTTGACAGTCTAAACAAATATGAATCTACAAATATAGTGTCTCCCATATAGCATGGAATTAACAAGGGAAGGTTAATGTTAAAACGGCTTCTTGGAGTGTGAGAAAAAAATAACGTACAGAGTACCAGAATCTAAGTAAATTGATAAAATAATATACTTCTTATTCCCAAAACATTGTATCTTACCTCCACCAATGGTTCTGCAACTCGGTGCTGAAAAAGTTCTGGATTTTGTTGACGTATCCATTGAGCTGCTTTTCGTCCTGCTTCTTGCGATAACGCGAAAGATCTTTTACTCAAGTTAGAATATGGAATTAGATATGGATCATCATGGAACTTGTAATGTGCTGCAGTCGGATCAGCGTGGACAGTACTAGATAAGGCCTTAAAACAAATCATGTTATACTATGCTTAACAAATTTTATTGTCAATGTTAGACATACGTACTTTTAAAATGTCAGTTGGACCTCTTGATACTGCTTTTGGAATAATAATTTCTTCGAAGTCAGTCGAACACATTCGTTGTTTTTGCTTAAAAGGTAGAGGAATTCCATTTCTATTGTTGCAAAAATACATTATTGTTACTATTATTAATCATACGTACGGTAAAATAGAAATGATTTACTCTTAGAAAATATTGAAGATCGGTTAAGTATTGAACTTACTTATAACTACTTAGAATTCTTTTCCAGTGTCTGTACATTTATGTAAAAAAAGTCTAATCTTACTAAATTCTTGAAATTTAGGTAGGAAAATAAATAACTACTGGCTGTTTTCTATCCAACAAAAATTCTTCACATTACCATGCGGCACAGCACACTAATGCCTTAACGCGAACGTTCAAAAGGTAAATTGTGTAACACTACCTTTACCTTCTTTACTTTACCCCATCTGATTCATTTTTAACCTATACTATTAATCATATCAATTTTCAAGTTTAAGTTGAATCAAAATTAAGAAATTTATTTATTGCCTTGGAAAGTAAAATGAAACGTTCCGTTGAAAAGGACTAGATCATTACGTAGACTCATATCAATTTTTCACTTTTAAAAATTAGATTCTATACTGTGTGATAAAATTTTAACGACCTTGGCCCCTCCTGAGTAAACAAGAATTCCACTTCCTCATAAATTGTGTCGATAAATGTCGGTTAAATACGGTTCCAGTCGGAAATTTACATGCTTATTTTGATATGTTTTTATAACCTGGAGATGGCGCTTGGTTTAAGTTTTTGTGCAGTAGTGAAATTAGATGATGTCTGATTGTGAGGATTTTGATGAAAACGATCTACTTTTGAATAATCGCGATTGTGAGGTGCGTTGCAAAAGCCGCCCTGGTAGGATGGGATTTTGGAAAAGATTATGCTATTTCGTTGCTTGTGGGTAAGTATTCGTAAAACAAATATGGCCGACGTCTTTTGACACTTAACTATCAGTTGTGATTTTAATTTTTAAATTATGGCAAGTTCCTCGTTATGTCTAGTCGAAATGTCGTCCTCGACGACTAATTTAGTTAAAGAAGATGCACCTCTTATTAGAAAAAGAAGAAATAGTGGTAATATCTTCAGGTAAATTACGTCAGTCCTTAACACTAGTATGTCACTACTTCTTTCAATTAAAATTTCATAACGACTGCAATTTTGGTTAGTTAACTTAGCAATTATAATTATAACTACCAATTTTAAATGTTTTGTTTACCTCAATAGTAAAGTGACAGTTTACGATTAACTTGATGTGCACAAGTTCAGGGAATTATTTGATTTTTTAATTATTTTGATGAAATTCTGAACAATGTCACATTTGAATTTAGTTTCTTATTGGTATTTCACATTGGCTACACGAGTGACTAATCTCTTGGTCTGATATCTTGGGGAAACTCGTTAAACTTGATCTTGAAATTCTTGAATGCTTTGTTTTCTCACAACACTTCGATTGTTAAATATTGGTATTAAATCATTTCTAAGTAGGTTGTAAATGTAGTTAAATTAGTAATTTTTAATTGTCGGACTATTCCTTTACCAAGTTAATTGATTCTTTTGAAAGAAGTAAAGTAGTAGTTATGTAAATCAGGGATGCCCAACTAGTTGAAGTTTGGTAGAATTTTGACTGTGTGAACACGCAGCTTCCATCCTCAAATTACTTACATAAACCTACTTATTATGGTGTATAATTCAATAATGTTATCAGTATTGGTGTAAATAATGATCTACAAATTCTTGACTGGTCTTTTTTTAAATATTAATATTGTATACATTAATTATTATTAGTTTAGGAGGAATCAAGCCCTTTTAAACAATTTCCATCAGCTAATTTAGAATAATTAGGCGCAATATCTACAGCAACACGATGTTCATTTCCTATAAAACTTTTTCTTCTATCCAGGAGACTTCAAATCCTCCCCAGAAGATGCATTTTGTTGACATCTAAATATTGAAAATTTGGCTTGATCACTGTACACTTTCTCTTATAGAAGTAAACATCATTAATGTCACATGAAACTTATAAATAGATAAGATTTAATTTTGTTTGAATAAACTATGAGGGCCAATGGTTAGGGCTTATCTGATGATCCATATTAAAATCGAAATCTATTAGATCTGGATTGTTACAAAAAAATTACAGTTATAATCCTCCTGGATTTGCCCTATATCTTAAAAGAAATTACATCAACATGGCAACAGTATAAAAAAATTTAATTTTTTATTTTAAACAATGTAATATTTAGAATCTTGAAACATATTCATACACAGCATAAACAAATCTCATAGAAAAAACACCGCACAAAAACAGGTTAGACAATATTTGCTGAGAGGTCGAAAGCCTGATCAAAACTCTTCACTCCAAAACAACATACAGTGATAGGATAATTTGGAAAGTATCAATGATGTAGGAAGAGAATACCAGACCTTTCAATTTCATACAATATTGTATTTTCAAGATGATGAAATTCCCCAGCATTCCGGAGGCTATGCTTTTATCTCCAATTTTTCTTGGTTTACTGGACATTTTCGTTTTACACTTTCCTTGCTACTATTTAACTATCAAAAAGTCTTCACTATCACGCAAATTAAACTGTTTTCTTCCAGATGCTGTCAACGCTTCTTTAAAAGATGCTGCTGTTTAGAAAGGGAATTAAAAGCTAGAACAATATATGTTGGAAGGCCAGTTTTTGAAAAATATCCAGCAAATGTTATTAGAAATCAGAAATATAACATTATAACATTCCTTCCTTTGGTAAGAAGACCATGATCAGTTATGTTATTTAGTTTATTAATGCTTTTTCCTTTAGAGTGTTTAAGCAAACAAATTTTTTTTTTACAGGTTCTTTTCCAGCAATTTAAGTTCTTCCTGAACCTCTATTTTCTTGTTATGGCTTGCAGCCAGTTCCTTCCAGATTTGAGACTTGGATATTTGTACACATATTGGGGACCACTTGTAAATATTTTGAAATGATACATTTACTTGATACTACTATAATATCAAATGAGAGTAAATAAATCAATTTTTTTTAGGGTTTTGTGCTCACAGTCACTATCATTAGGGAAGCTGTAGATGATTTCAGAAGATATCAGCGTGATAAAGAAGTTAACTCTCAAAAATATAGTCGTTTAGTAAAAAAACCAGATGGTTCTGTAATTACAGAATTTGTACCTTCATCCAAACTAAAAGTTGGAGATTTGGTAAAGGAGCTGGATAATATATACTTAATTTATTATTATTATTTTGCAATACTTTATTATTAAAATTTTTAACAGGTATCGATTGAAAAAAATCAACGTGTACCTGCGGATCTTGTACTTCTGCGCACTTCCGAGCGTGCAGGTTCTTGTTTTATACGAACAGACCAATTAGATGGAGAAACTGATTGGAAACTACGGCTAGCAGTACCTTTTACTCAACGGTTAGAAACGGATGCGGATATATTCTCTATTGATGCCAGAATATACGCTGAAAAGCCGCAAAGAGATATTCATATATTTATTGGCACTTTTAATTCTGTAGGTTCTTTTTTTATTTATACATTAAAAACTTTTTTTAATTGTTAATTTTAATCTTCTTTTTTTTCTTTTTTTAAAGAGTGAATGTAATAATGAAGGATTAGAAATAGAAAATACCTTATGGGCAAATACAGTATTAGCTTCAGGATCAGCACTTGGTCTAGTCATCTACACTGGTCAAGAGACAAGGTCTGTGATGAATAATTCACAACCAAGATCAAAATCAGGACTCCTGGATATGGAGATCAATCAGCTTACAAAGGTCGGTAGACCATTATATTGTCAGAATACTTCAGAAGTAATTAACAATCTAAATCTATCTTGGAGTTTAAGGGGTTATAGGCAGTCAGAGGCGCCAAAAAAGTCATTTTTTCAATTTTTTTGGGGGGATAAACGTGTTTACTTTTTATTCGGGAACTTTTGCGTAATATCAGTTTATGTTTAAAGAACTTATTGTAATTTTTTCGTTACAAATTAATAATAATTGTACTAATGGCGAATATTTTAATGCAACACGTCAAAAAAATGCAACCCTCTCGTGGACATGATATCTTGAGACTGGGTCATCTGAAATCAAAATTTCGAAAAGATTTCGTTAGTAGATGACTTTACCTCGTACTTGACCGAAGGATTTAGAAAAAAATTGAATTTTTAATTTTTGGGACAACTTTAAAGTTTGATTCACTATTTTCACTAAAAAAATTGACCATTTTATGTTTGTAAAACAAGTTCTATTCATTGGAAAAAAAAATCCTTCGTCCAAGTACGATTTTAATATGTGTAAAAGAAATACGTAAAATTTCAAAAAGATCGGTGCAGTAGATTTTGAGATATCGTGTCCACCGACTTTGAAAACGTAGTTTTGAGAAAAACGCGTTTAAAGTTTTCAGCGGTTAAAGGTTTGCGAATAAAACCTGGATAATCTTTTTTTCAACTTACACAGTGTCATCGATTCCAGGCCCATAAAATAAGTCCTCCATGTCTTCCAAAATGTCCAAGTTTTCCGATTTCTGCTGTCTGCGTAGGATTCTTGCCTCCCGCGTAGCAAGTTGAGCTCTGTGCTCAGCGATGGTAATTCGAACGGTCGGGGCTTGTAAACACTTTCACTCTTACAATTTTGCTCGGATCGACTTGCAATTTTAGGACAACATTCCTGAGATACTATACTTTAATATAAAAAAAAAAAAAAAATCGATTTTTTCAAACTTCTGACTACCTATAACCCCTTAAAGCACTATTGCCACAATTTGCATCACCATATGCTTTCTTGGTTCCTAATAAAGAACCTTAAATTTTAAGACAAAAGGTTTCGTGGAATCTTTAAGAGTAAGGTTCCCTTAAACCAGTGGTCAACAAAACGCGTATCGCGAGCCACATGCCACTCTTTGGCCCCTTGAATGGTATTTTTCCACAAAATACCTTACAATTCAATTTTAACGTTAAATAATATTGTTATTAAATACGCTAACAAGTTTTATTCAACGTACGTATAGTTAAACTAAAAAATTTCAATCGTACTGTTAATATTTGGCTCTGTTGAATAATGAATTTGCTGACCACTTAAATCTTGTCTAGACTTGTCCGTTTTGACCATGTCACAGCAAAGTAGCTTCGTTGCTGTAAAAACATCAAAACAGTGCAACAGTCAAATGAAAGATAAGGTCATTGTAATGCGATATTGTCAATCACCTTCATCAGTCTTACATGTTGTTTTAAGAACAAGTGATCTTTGACCATTACGACTACTAAAAATAAAGTTTTAAAATTAATTAATTAAATAAATTTATCAAAGTTTTAAATATGATTTGCCCAGCATTGAGCACCACATAGCAAATCTTGTAAGAACAGTTTATAATTAGCTTATCAAATTAGTCACGAGTATGTAACAGAAGGCTGCAATGTTTTGCTCTTCTTTGTATTCGTCAGTCGGTGCATTTCTGTAAGGGAATATATCACGGGTACCGCCCTTAAAAATCTCAAAGTTTCAGTTACGTTCTTATTAAAGTAACTTCATAGATATTTGCTAAATGCTTTTATTATATAGGTTTTGTTCTGCGCGGTTGTCGGACTTGCTTTGGTTATGATGTGCTTAAAAGGATTCTCTGGCCCCTGGTATAAGTACACTTTCAGATTTGTCCTGCTATTCTCATATATTATTCCTTTAAGGTAATTGTACTTTTATTCTAACAGATTATTACCAATTTAGAAATAAATACTAAAACTTACACAGTATTTTGTCTCTCTCTCACTTTCACCAGTTTACGTGTGAACTTGGATATGGGTAAAGCCTTTTATTCTTGGCAAATGCAACGTGATCCAGAAATGCCTGGAATGGTTGCCAGATGTACAACTATACCAGAAGAATTAGGCCGAATTTCGTACTTGGTATCTGATAAAACTGGTACGCTTACTGAAAATTGTATGGTAATGAAAAAATTAAGTCTTGGACAGCGGTCTTATACCCAGGATGTTTGGCCTCAGGTATTCTTTTTTTATTATTATTATTTTACTAAAATTTTGTATTTGAAGTTCATCTTGGAAATAATATCTTCTCGTATTGTTGAAGGTGAAGGATCATTTACTTCAAGCATATTCTGGTAACGCTGAAGTTACCTCTAATGTTGGTATTACTAAAACTAGGAAAAGTGATAGATTAAGAGTCCTTGTGAGTAACTCAAAATATATTTTTTTTCAACATTTGAAAAATAGCTTTTAATTATTTTTACTTTTTTAAACATAGGATGCTGTAAAATCTATAGCTTTATGCCACAATGTAACCCCAGTTTGCGAAAGAGAGGATTTACCAGGTGAGTCGGGTGCTAGAAGCCCGTTGGAATCACAGTCTGAAGTAGATCAAGACTACTGGGCTTCCAGGACTAGTAATGTTTCATATCAAGCTTCAAGTCCTGATGAGGTATAATTTCTCTTCAATAGAAACTAAGTTAAAACAAAATTCTATGATATTCTCTCGCCTTAGTAATTGTTTTATTTTTGTTAAAAATTCAATGGTTCCGCCCGACATAAACATGAATGAATTTTTTAACATACATTGAAGTATATTTTTGAATTATTTGTAAAGTTGCTGTACGTATTTAATTAATATTTTATAGTTTTTTTTTAATTTATTAATTTTTATATGTTTCTTTCTCTCTCTTAACGTACGATGTCTGTTCAATAATTTAATTTTGAATAAAAGGAAGAAGGGTCCGAATCAGGTGGAAGGCACAGTAAAAATGAGCTGGTACTGTTCTAGGTAGCCTTGGTAAAATGGACAGAAGAGATGGGTTTAGCTGTCACAAAAAGGGATCAGAATTTTATTCAATTAAGAACTCCGCTAAATACTTTCCAGGATTTCAATATTTTACAATTATTTCCATTTACTTCAGAATCTAAACGCATGGGTATCATTGTCAAGGTATTTTTTATTTTTTTTGTTCCTAAGAGAGAAATATTTTCACTATTGCTTGAATTATTACCACAATTAACTTTCAATGCTAATACAGGACAGAGGAACAGGTCAGATAACGTTTTACTTAAAAGGAGCCGACGTTGTTATGTCACCAATAATACTCTATTCTGAATGGTTGGACGAGGAAGTGGCAAATATGGGCAGAGAAGGTTTAAGAACTTTGGTTGTAGCAAAAAAACATTTAACACCAGAACAATATGCTGATTTTGAGAGTAAATACAGTGCAGCCAAAGGAATGACAGAGAATCGTGCTGCAGCCGTAGCTGGTGTGATCGCTTCTTTAGAAAGGGATATGGAACTAGTCTGTGTGACTGGTGTGGAAGACAAATTACAAGAGAATGTGAAAGCAACTTTGGAAACGTTACATAATGCGGGTATTAAAATTTGGATGTTAACTGGAGATAAATTGGAAACTGCCGTTTGTATAGCAAAGTCCAGTATGTTGATATCGAAAAATGATGAAATGTTTATATTTGATAAAATCTCTTCAAGAACAGATGCGCATAATGTTATACATCAGGCTACAAAGAAACAGAATTGCGCTATTGTTCTTACTGGGTCGTCGCTGGAGGTAAGTACCATTAAACAAATATATAAATATGGATATGGAATTTAAAATAATAGTAATGATATTTCCAGCATTGTTTAAAATATTACCAAACAGAGTTCATGCAACTTGCCTGTAGAAGTTCTACTGTAATATGCTGTAGATGTTCTCCTACACAGAAAGCTCAGGTACTGAATGGAATAAATCTTTAACAAAATATAAATTGAAGCTCTTTTTAAATTTAATTTTCGATGCAGGTTGTTACACTCATTCAAAGTCACACCGGAAAAAGAACAGCCGCTGTTGGTGACGGAGGCAATGATGTTAGCATGATACAGGCAGCAGATGCTGGTAATAGATTTTTTTTCCGCATAGTTTTATTCAAACAGGCTGTTGATCTATCTATTGTAGATTAGAGAAACACATGCAATCGCATGAACCTGACAGCTTGTGTAGGTTCTGCTAAGAGTAGTTGAAACAGTTCTGCACGTATTGTGTCAGCGTGAAGGGCTAGTTTTGGCTTAGGGTTAGGCTCTTCGGGGAAGATCTGGGACTTCATACTTATCCCAGGAGCCCCTTGCTATACCTCTAGTTAAACAAACAAGGCTGGAGGAGATGTTCTAATTAGCAATAGACTCTTTGAAACGCTGTTGAGTTGGTTTTCTGGCCTTCTCTCGTTGAATCTAATGTAATTTATTCTATTAATCATTACTCACTGCGGCGCCAATAACCTTAGATGATGATGCACCTTAAATAAATAAAATATTTATTTATTTAGCATAGAAATGGAAAGAAAAGTACTGACTTAGCATTTTATGAGGTAAAATTATATTTAATTAAAACATTTTACGAATTCTTCAATTTTTCAGGTATAGGTATAGCTGGAAAAGAAGGAAAACAAGCTTCACTTGCTGCAGACTTCTCTATTACAGAATTTTCCCAACTACAAAGACTTTTGTTGGTACATGGTCGCTATTCTTATAAAAGATCAGCCTCAATGTCGCAATTCGTCATACACAGAGGTCTTATTATATCTACAATGCAAGCTATATTTTCAGCTGTATTTTATTTCTCTTCAGTTTCCTTATTTCCAGGATTTTTTATGGTTGGGTAAGCAAGAAATTGTCATTAATATTTGTGGTTCTTCGAGTATTGATTAAACTTAAAAGTTTATGGAAAAGATGAAAACATTTTTTGTTTCTAGTTACGCTACAGTTTATACCATGTTCCCAGTCTTCTCCTTGGTACTTGATAAGGACGTTTCAGATGTAATTGCACTCAGGTATCCTGAACTATATAAAGAATTAGCGAAAGGACGTTCGTTATCGTTTAAAACTTTTTTTATGTGGGTCCTCATAAGTATTGTGCAAGGTAATTTTTCATAGTTTTTTTTTTTCTGTTTAATTGTAGTGATCAGTATGAACAGGGGATGCTTTTCCCTTTTGCAAACTCTTAGTTTTTGCAAATACATTTTACTTTAAAGTTAATTTTGTATTTTTTTCATTTCCTAGGTGGTGTCATAATGTATGGTGCTTTAGTACTTTTCGAGGATGAACTAATACATATAGTTGCAATAAGTTTTACTGCTTTGATACTGACCGAATTGATAATGGTAGCGCTTACTGTAAGGACGTGGCACTTTTTAATTTTTATCGCCGAAATATTATCGTTTCTTCTTTATGTACTTTCTTTAGTTGTACTAAGAGATTACTTTGGTCAGTATATATATATTGTTAAAAAATATATAATTTAGTAATCAACTTTAAAATTTAATAATTGTTTTCATTTTCAGATCCAAATTTCCTTCAGACAACAGACTTTGTATGGAAAGTAATTGCCATCACATTACTAAGTTGTTTACCATTAACAATTCTTAAATGTTTAAGGAAGAAAATTTCACCACCTAGTTATTCCAAACTGTCGTAACATATTTGCTACTCCTATTTATTATTATTATTATTAAAAAACAAAAACAAAAATTATTGTGATTATTTATTTTGTACATTCTTTATAATATGTAGATTTGTTTGTTTTAATCTATATTTTATTTTTAAAAAGTTAATAATAAAACAAAAGATTACATTTGTATTTTTTTTAATGTTCCTGCTGAGTTCTCTTTAAAGAAGTTAATTCATAGAAAGATTAACACCAGGTGAAATCAGAAGTCATAGTCCTGCACTGCGAACAAAATAGTTTTATTTTATACCTGTTGTGAACCGCAGATCATGAATGAGACAAGCTCTCTATAAAGAGGGGTGCTGACAGGTTAACCGCTTCTTTGAGTCAACATCCCCTCGCCTTTTGTAACATCCTGAAGATAGCGTACCCAAAATAGAGAAACTGAGAGGGCATATCGCTCTCACACACCTGATAACCATCCACCTTGGCTTTCCAGAAACTAGCAGGAAATCTGTTGTCAGGAGCAGACGCTTCTTGGCGTTATTACACTTCCCAGATATTCACCCCCAGATTAGGAGTTCTCAATAAACTTGCCTCTCTAGCATAGTTATGGAAAGAACGGAGCTGCGAGCCGTCTTCTGGAGTAATTCTTACTGAGGCCATATGTCCTCCCTACCCTTTCCCATATATTCTAGGATAAGTCCCTCTACTGAATTACGAGTGTTGGATGCTATTATAGACACCATGGGCATATTCAGTAAGATAAGATGTCCAACACTCTTGAAACATGCTGTTATATAATTTAAATGAAAAAGTTCCATGTATTTGGCTTCTTTTTTTTTAATTGTATATGATATGCTAGAAAGAAAAACTTGCAATATATTTAGTTTTCATTATACGGAAGGGGGGTTGCAATTAATTTGAATTATGAAGGGCCAAGGTATCTGGTGTATATCTAACATACGAGAACCATATAACTTGACTCCACCTAGGAGCATTACTTGTCACTTCTCATTAACGTCCAAACGAAAATATTCCTAAAGCGATAGATGATAGATGCAGATAGATTCAGCTAAAAACTTAATTACTAAATTAATTTATGTAAAGGTAGGAGTAATATATTATGAATAAAATACTTTTTTAAATATATTTAAACAATGTTATTTACATACATATAGTTAATAATAATTGCTACATTATTTATTTTTTATTTACAGATAAATATTTTTTAATCATGGAAAAATATGGGTAAGGGACAACTTCATAAAAATTTACAACTGTGATAAAATAGAAAAAAATTGGGGAACATCCAAAAATAAAAGAAATTGAAGATATTTCCCTAAAAGGCAACTTTTTCATGGTGTTTTATTAAAACATGTAATTGCTTCAAAATGGAATTCCACGAAAACTTTAATTAACAAAAAAAAACTTTTTATATTACAATGAGCAAATTTTATAATTTTAGTTTATGTTACAATAGCTTCGGGGAAAGCTTTAATACTTAAGAATAAAAATCATTTACTACGTTTTTAATCTCTTTAATGAATAATTTCCCTGACGTTAACAATCGTAAAAAAAAAAAATATATATGTATATATAATAGAATAAATCAAGTAATTAAGAATATAAGATTTAAGTTTATTTTTATTTTATATTATTTTGATACAGAAAAGATGCAAATTATAGAGATAAGAATAATAATAATTAATTTTACCAAAACCATTTTTTTTTTTTTTTTAAATTTTTAAACATACAAACATAAATAATTTTTAAGTGTGTTTTTCCTATAAATTATTCATTTTTACCCTTCACATCACTTTAGATTTAATCAATTCTTTTTTATTTAAGAAAATAAGCGACATTACATACATGGGGCCAGGTCCAGTTCTCGCGAACGTGAACGATAAAGCATTATTTTTTTTTTGGAAAATTTTCGAAATTAATTAAATATTGGCATGACTTTGTTGTATACATTAAATCTATTAATTTTGATGTAGCAAAACAAGTTTTAGAAATTTCCTGATGCATTTTAGAAAAGAAAGATAAGCCTTAATTCATGGGAACTATAACGTTTTTAGTAATAACAACCTTCGCTCACTTCCACATCTCTATTAGTCAACTCAGTCTTGTGAGATTGAGGATACGAAATCTTTTAGGGCGATAACATTAAAATAAACAGAGAAAGTTAGTTAAACTGGCGAGGCTTATGTAAAATGTTTATGGAAAAGCGCTTTTTTATCGATTAGCCCCAACATAAAAATAGAAACATTTAAATAAAATCTTACGATTTTTTTTTGGCACTTGAAATAACATGAAAAAATCCTGATTAAAGAAAAAATTAAATGACTTCTGTTTACAATCATTTTCATTTTATATATAAGGCATCGTTAAAAATAAAAGTAATATACCTTAAACGAATTAACAAATTTTTCTTTCTCAGAAAATCAAAAGAAAAACAGATTAACGCTAATTCTGTACATTAATTTTGTTTTTAAATATTTATAACACTATTTACTATACTTTACAAAAATTTACATTAATGTTTGCTTTTTAAATTCACAAAAAGATATTACCATATCTTATAGATAATTTTAAATATTTAAATTACACAGCTTGCTCTTCTTCTTTTACTAGCACTTGCTGATTTGAAGGATAGTTTGTTTTTTTTAAGTCTTTCCGAACTGATCACTGGGTTTACTGATATGTGCTTTGTAAAATTTCAATTTCAAATTTAGCTGTAATCTTAATATAGTAAGAAATAATAAAATTTGAAGCACCTTTTTATTTATAATTTTATCTCCACACTTAGGACCGAATAGCACGAGTGTGTACTATTGTTTCTTGATTGTGACCAGGCATTTTAGTGCCGGCAAAATATCTCCAGTAATTTTAAAAAATAAAAATAAATAAATCGAAGGGATTTTGTTAAATTACCAATAATTTTATCTAAAACGTAGAGCTGAAGTAATCCTGGAAAAAAATACATAAATTTCGACTAGTGTAATATAACTGGAAAAATAAAGTTGCAATATATGAATATTTCATAAATATATGAAATTGCTCAACATGCGGACATATTTTAGAAATAAAGTAGTTTAAAACATGAATAAAATAGTATTTTTAACTGCTAAAATAAGGAACTCTTTTTTAGAAAAAAAAACTTTTTAAAATAATTTCTGTTAAAGATTTGAACATGAATAAATAAGGGTTGAACGTTGTTGAGGATTACCTTCAAAAAAAAACTTTTGCGCGCTGCGCAATATTCTTTTTGCAAAATTGAAAGGCTTTTCAGACCACCCCTCCATACATTCTTTGAAAGCATATCATGTAATATAAATTGTTTGGGAAAAATTTATTTCCCTTCGACTTTAGCTGTTGTCCTGATAAATTAATCTAAAAAATACAGAAACAAAAAAAAAATCTTGGGGAAACAGTTAATTTCTTACAACTCAAGTAAGGAGTACTCTTCTCAAATTCAAATTATTTATTTAAAACAAACAAAATACTCAGGTGGAAATATATAATTCTCCAACACTTGTAAGTAACCCGTTTATTTTATTAAAAGAAATTTCTTAAAATGGATTTTAAACAGATTGACAGATTTGAATTAATTCCAACTAATCATTTAAAAAAAAAAAGACCACACTTTTCTATTTTAAACCCTTCAATAAACGCATTACAAAAGCTTGAGCTTACTGACGACTCGCATGCATTAACGTTGCGCTGTTTATTATTTCTATACAGACTAGTCATACCACTGTTATAGTTGACCTGAGCAAGTATCAACTTGTGGCAGATCAGACCAGCATATTTAATAATAGTAGCATAACACCTGATTTCAAGACAATATTTTATTACTACTTCTACTTATTAAACAGACAGTTGCTACTACTTATCTTGCAAGTTTCTAACCAATTTATAGTAGGTTTTTAGGATAGCCACTTTGATTTTTTTTTTTTTTATAAAAAATAAAATAAAATAAAAATTAGTGCAATTAACGAGGAAATTATTTAATAAATATATCTCAGATTACAAATATACGTATATATTTCATTATAATTCTTTCTTCATTATTTGACTAAATAATTTTTAACCATTTTAATTATAACAGCTTTTTTTTTTCTTTTTTTGAGCATTTTTTTCTAAAATTATTTGAATATTTTAAGCAATATTCAAATTTATGTATTTGTTAAATATATATTTTATTAAAATACTTAAAACAACATACAACAGCAATATTACTTAAAAATAATTTCGTTATTTGCTCTTACTTTTATGTATATTATATTCCTTAATGCAATTTATTTGTATTTACCTTAAATTTTACATATGTATACATAAATTCTATCGTTTTATTCCTAAAACTCTACTTTTATAAATTTATTTATCACTTCGCTCTAGCAGAATATATAAAGTTCGATTATATATAATATAATACAGGATTTAATATTTATATATATATATATATATATATCTATATATATATAATAAATTAGACCTCTACCACTATTTTTTATATTATCAATATTCGGAAGGGAAAGAAGTGATTTTCTCTTTAAAAAGACCATTGGGCAGTAGTATTAAGACTTGCAATAATTCAAGTTAATGGGAGATAAAGAGAATATACTGCTGAATAGCGCCACTAAATACTGCATAATAAAAAAATGAAAAGGGAAGGGATATGGAGAGAACCAGATAGTGTGACAGAATGACCAGAAGACCATTCGAAGAAATAAATCACGAAGTATTTTTTCTAACTTTTTTGTTTTTCTTTATAGTGCTAAAACAAATTATATACTCGTATATACAATACGCATTAATGTGATGTGTTAATCTTGTGATACCGATGATAAACTACTTCTTGTGGAAGATCTATGATGAACTGGTTCAGCAAGATCTGGTGGTAATGGATGGGATGGTCCATAGATAGCTTCCTGCTCTTCTAACTGTTGAGCGAACTGCTCCTCTAAACGCTAAAAAAAATAAATAAATAAATAAAAATAAAAGTATAATAACATAAATAATTTAGACTACAGATTTTACATTTAGTCAGATTTAACAAATAAGAGATAGTCTTATAAAAATATTTAAAGTAATACTAAAAAGATAATTATAGAATGAATGAATTATAGAGTGGAGAGGAGGGGATATCTCGCGTACTTTGAAACAATAATATTATGAAAATGTCCGTAATATTATGAAATGCTGGATAACATGGTTTATTTCAACGGTTGTAGCACGCATTTTTTTTTTTTTTTTTGCTGTTTCAATCCATCATTTAGGTATGGTTCACCAAATGGTGAATTTGACTTCCAATATGTTTCTGTCCCTCATGAGAGTCAACAAGTATAGTATATGACACGGAGGAAGTCCAACTATCTACTTCGTACGGATGAATCAACTTGTGATGTGTGAAAATCCAAAACCAGTGAGAAACATCCGAAAGATTTATATACATAAACCATTTTTTTTTTGAGAAATTTACATTACGGGCATTTTAACAATAAGTTAGAATGAAAAAGTGAGCACCTCGAGAATAATAAGAGAAAGTCGTATGAGTGCCCACACAATATTTTTATAAACATATTAAAGTAAAATTCCCGCAGCAGGTCGCTGTTGCGTGTAGCACGTCCTGGGTGTTGCAATCCCACGGGTTCATAGCACAGTACTCCATGCACTTTCATTATACAATAGGGACACAATACACTTACACTACAACATTCA
Source organism: Rhodnius prolixus (assembly GCF_049639745.1). Classification (NCBI taxonomy): domain Eukaryota; kingdom Metazoa; phylum Arthropoda; class Insecta; order Hemiptera; family Reduviidae; genus Rhodnius; species Rhodnius prolixus. Next base: position 9,213,765 of record NW_027411634.1, on the reverse strand, counting down.
TACTAAGGCACGTATACACTACACACCCAAGGGATAGCTTCGCAAAGGGAGTAAAACCCTTTAAATCCAAGGTCCTCCATTGTGTCCGGGGTTGGACGTAGGGCCGACCTATGCAGCCTATCCAGCAAAACCTTAATATGTTTCGAAGCCTCAATTGGAAAATTGAGAAGGCAAAGGGCCCTTCTCGTGGGCTGTACTGCCAAAAAAGAGCAAGAAGAATTCAAGTAAAATCAAGTAAATAAGCACAAAAAAAAGGGAGAAATATTAAAATTAATTTAAAATCTTTAAGCAAAAAGAAAATTTAAACTCACGTGTTCAAGAAAAAAAATCCAATTACTCATTCAAATTATGTTTTAAGTCATGTAAAGGAAACTGAAGAAAGTGAAACAAAAAATTGGTGGATTCAAACAAAATGATACAAAACAAAGAAAAAGGAGCAAAAAAAATTTCAGTAAACAAAAGGAATGGATTCATTCAAAACAAAAAAGCATCTAAACAAAAAATTAAAATAAAATAAAACTTCCAATTTCAGAATCCACACATAGAGAACAACGTGGAAAACAAAACAATGATGAGAACTGACGTAAACCATTAAATACAACATTAAACCATTGAACAAAAGATTGATTTTTAACTCAATTATTGAGTATAGGACTCAATTATTGAATGTATAGGATAAGGAATTTTGTTAAATAATCTTATGTAAGAAAGTAATTACTTGAAAGAACATGAATCTCCCAACCTAAAACATTAATTATGATCTTAATGAAATAATGATTCATTCAAGTGTTTGATTAAAAGTTTTAGTGAAAAATTATTTTCACAACATTAAGATGTATGAATAATTATTAATGTTAATAACAAAACTCAGAAAAAAAAAAGACAAAACAACCCAGTATTAAAAGTTACTACGAGTACTTTATGAAAATATTAGTTGGTTAACTAATTGAGCAAACTACTTTGTAACAAATAGATTATTTTATTAGATTAAAATAGATTATTTTTGTAAAACTGTTCGCTGAAAGGTAACAAGCACCCAAAAACCAAAAAGAAAAAACAAATGTTAATTTTACTATTCCAAAAAAAAAAAAAAAAGATTAGTTTTTAAAAGCAAAAGTACTCAGTTTAGGACGTGGGATAGTGAATCTAGGCCAGGAATCAGAATGGTTTGGTAAGGAATAAGTTCTATGTCTGATTGTTGGTTCAAATAGTCCAAGTGATATAGTGTCGAATTCAACATCTGAAGCGCTGGAAGAGTTGGGCGATGGTTGTTCACAACCAGTAAATGTCAAAAGTCCTGCAGCTACCATCAATTGGCCAATTTTATATCCATTTTCCTCTTGATGACGTTTCAGTGCGGCACTGAATTCACTCTCGAGTAGCTGAAAAATTTATGATAGGAAATATAGGAGGAAGGAAATGTTCTTTTTAATTACTGTTCTCCCACAATGAGTTAAGTTTCAAAAAAATCAATTCCTGTTTAGGTGGTTGAAATGGCTAGTTCCTTTTTAGGGTTTTCGTACGCTCGGAGATCCATTCGTTGCGATTTTTTTTTTTAATCGCATAGCTGCATCACGATTGCGAACGGGCAGCCAAGCAAAATAACACCAATGAATCTGATACCTTATGGGGCAGTAATTTGAAAGGTGGTCTGAAATGAGATTCTCGGAGGTTAATCTAGAAGTCATTTTTGGCTAAAAGCTGGTATAAAATCACCATCTTAACAATGTCACACACGAGGTGAGGGTCGCCATGGGTAGGAATAATACGATTGTTTTAAAAAAAGTTGGGTTTAAAGCAACATACGAGGTGTGTTCAAAAAGTAACGGGAATTTTCGTTTTTTGAAAAAAATATTTATTTATTCATCTACATTAATATTGTCGCCTTCAAAGTAGTCCCCTTCGCATACAATACACTTGTGCCACCGCTTTTTCCAATCCTCGAAACACTTCTGAAACTCGATCTTTGTGATAGCTTTCAGCTCTTTCAGCGATTCGCTTTTAATGTCATCTATGCTTGTAAAACGACGGCCTTTTAATGTTCTCTTTATGTTTGGAAATAGAAAAAAGTCACATGGAGCCATGTCTGGCGAATATGGAGGCTGGGGCATCGTTAAAGTTTTGTTTTTGGCCAAAAATTCACGAACAAGCAATGAAGTGTGAGCAGGTGCATTATCGTGGTGCAAAATCCATGAATTGTTTTGCCACAAATCCGGGCGTTTTTTTCGGATTGCTTCACGCAAACGGCGTTGAACTTGTAGGTAGTACTCCTTATTGATTGTTTGACCTTGTGGCAAGAATTCATGATGCACTATGCCATTAAAATCGAAGAACACAGTGAGCATAACCTTCACATTCGACCGCACTTGTCGAGCCTTTTTCGGTCTTGGCGATCCAGAATGCCTCCACTGGGACGATTGAGCCTTAGTTTCGACATCATATCCGTAAACCCATGTTTCGTCACCTGTTATAACACGTTTCAGTAGATCCGCATCGTTGTCGACTTCATTGAGTGACTCTTGAGCAACTTCCATTCTCCGCTGTTTTTGTTCGAAATTCAACAATTTTGGAACAAATTTTGCTGCCACACGTTTCATACCCAAAACATCCGAAAAAATTTCATGGCATGAGCCAATTGATATGGCAACATCATCAGCGACTTCTCTGATTGTGATTCGGCGATCGTTCATAACCATTTCTTTCACTTTTTTCACGTTTTCATCGGTTGTTGATGTGCTTGGACGTCCAGGTCGTTCGTCATCTTCAACGTTTTCGCGGCCATCTTGGAAACGCTTATACCACTCGTAAATCCTTGTTTTACTCATAGCAGACTCACCATATGCCTTTATTAACATTTCACACACTTTATTTCATTTTTTACGCAAAATTTAATACAAATTCTTTGATCCATTTTTTTTAACAAACAAAAATCGCCAAGCTCGAAAAACACGTCTAACCTTAACGGCTGCCACTTAAGAAGTAAACAATGAATATTACTGAAAATTTTATCGTACTTCAGGGGCATGTGTACCAACATAATAAAAAAAAAATTTTTACAATCAGACTCTCCAAACCCGCGAAATTTAAAAATTCCCGTTACTTTTTGAACACACCTCGTATGGTATAAACAAGGAGATTGCCAAGTAAGAAATCCGAGAAAACTATCGGAAATTTGCCATGTACACATTATTTCCCATTTCCCATAGCAATAAAATAAAAGAAATTTGACTCTTTCATTTTACAAAAAATTAAAAATTAATTATTTTATTTGAATTTGAATATAAATTAAGTATACTGAAACGTATTTTAATCATGAATACATGTTCCTTTTTTATAAAACATGCACAATACAATTAAATCATCAAAATTTTGAAAAAAAAATAAATGAAAATCTTTTCTTAATAAAAAAATTAAAAAATACTTGAGTTTCTTAATAAAAAAAAATCATGAAATACCAATATTTACTTATTGGACAACAGTCATGCTTAAAAAATAGATTTGTTCTGCAATAATGGTGCAAACCTACCTGCTTTCTAGGCTTCAACTGAGCCTTCCAGTCTTTAAGTTCCTTACTGTAAGTTTCTTCTTGCTCCTTTAGCTTCATAGTTTCATGCTCCATCAGCATTTTACCTAAGAGTAAATGTACAGCAATTATTTTTATACCTTTTTTGGAGGGAATGATTTTATTGAAGTAGTGGTTAAACTACATTTTGCTTTAAATAAAACATACGTTTCTCATTTTGAAGCTGCTCTAATTCTTTAATAGTAGTCTCAGAAGTTGCTCTGAGCTCCTCCAGTTGCCTCTGGTGCTTCTGATCAAACCTCTGAGTTTCCAGTCGATACCTCTTCTTCTCATTTTCTTGGAACTGAATACAATAAAATAATATAAATTAAAATTAATTATCATTTATGCCAAAATCGAATCAAACTTAAAATACATGAAAAAAATAAAAATAACCTTTTTCAGCATATTCCTTTCATGATCCGGATCTGGGGAATTCGCCATACGTATTCGCATACTTTCTCTAAACATCATCTCCCTAACTTTCATCTCAGACTTAATCCTCTTTGGATGTGCCCTCTTTTCAATTGTTTGCCGCTTAACCATTTCGTCTTCTTTTCGTGAATTCATTCGTTTCATATGATCCAATTCTTTATCGTGACGAATTAACATCTAAGATTGAACATAAAGTAAAAATCAACGTAAATGATTTTAACAGAATGTCTTCCACTTAATAGTTTCATCTTTATTCATAGTTGTACCTGATGTCTTTGCAGAAAGAATCCATCTTTTAATTGTCTTTTAGCTAACTGGTGTTTTTCGTGTATATGCCGCTCTTCCAGTTCCCAGAGTGCAGCTTCACGAGCTCTCATTAACTACAAAATTGATATTGTTCATTTAAAACACAAAACGCCTTCCAAATGAATAAGATTAGGATAACTATTAGAAATAAAATTAGCATACTTGTTGTTTCTGTTGTAGGAACTGTCGATCCATTAGAGCAATTTTATCTCTATGTGAATCGCTGAGTCTTCGCAAAGAAATCTCATGGTTTTCATTCAACTTTTGTAAAAACAATTTCTCCTAGTAAATTGATAATTTAATATTTTAAAAATTTAATTCCGTTCTTTAAAAAACATACTTTTTTTTAACTCTTTGCGGCTAGGTGGGTTAAAAACTGTCCCACCTTTTGCTTAGCTCTTGCTGCATGGTGGGATATATTTTAACCCACCTCGAAAAGTTGAAGTTATTCATACATACAGCTTAATATGTTATTTAAAGTTTTTCATTCAGTTGGCGGTGCTATGCACCAATGGTAAATGCGAAAATAAGTGAAATAATTTTTTTATTTATTATAAACTTGACCGATAGTAAAAAATGGTGGCACCGCATACTGTTCTATTATTTGGATGCAGCTGTTGTTAATTCATATATTGTTTATAAAAAATTGGGTCAAAACATGGAACTTAAACATTTCAAGGAACAGTGCGCTGAAGGGCAGTGCTGTACTGACTGCAAAGTTCCGCTTTGTTTTGGTAAAAAGTTGTGTTTGAATGAACATCCTATAAAGCATTAGTTGCATAGTGGTATTATACAATACCAGTGGCCCACACTAAAAAAGAACTATTGAAATGGTATTAATTCTTTTCTTTTTTCGTATTTTGAGAGTGATGATTATTTGAGAGGGATGATTACATATGGAAAATAATGGAAATGAATGTTGATTTCCATTTTTTTATAATAAAAGAAATTCTGTGCAACTAGGGCTTTTATTTTCTTTAAAATCGTGTGCCTCGAAGAGTTAAAATGCATTATTCGACTGCAATGGAACACTTGGTAAGGAACTATAGCATTAAAAGAATTTTACATTTGGAACTTGGGACGTTTTTTGGTTTATAACTTTTCAAGAGAACAATGAACAATTAGCGTCTCTTGAAATTAAATGAACTTATTTTCAGAACAAATGTAAGATCTAAGAAAATTTAATAATACAAACTGATGTAAGACAAAGACTTGAGTTTTTGCTTGTTTTTTTTTTCCCACAGATATGTTTGATAGAAAACTGGGTAAGAATTCTACGTGCAATAGAAATGACGTACCCACACTGGAAGATAATATGTGCAGATGGTGACTTGTTAAGAACCTTATTTGGTTTCCACCGTCTTTAGATCTAGCTTGATACGAGTAGGTCAAAAACTAGCGGGGAGATCCCTAATTTTCAGTTACGGGGTAGACCATTTGAGCTATCTTGGAGATAGATGCTATACTTTATATTCTTATTTCGAAAAATAGAAATTTCAAAAATTATACTAACTCTTTCTTCGTGCTCCGCTTCCATTTTTTCTTTTCGAGTTTTGAAAGCACTCTTTCGACGATCTTTAGGCATAAGATCAACCTCCTGTTTTAACAATCTCATCTCTTGTTTTTGACTTTCTCTAAATTCTTTAAGTTCTCTTTCCTGCGAAAGAAATTATTTTTTTAAAATGAACTTGCAATGACATAAAATATTGCAGTGTTTAAATAGTTAGTACTATGCAGGAACCTGTTCTGCCCTAATTTTCTTGCTAGTAAGTCTAAGATCTGCTTCTTGTTGGGCTTCAGCTTTTTCCATCTGTTGTCTCTGCTGTCGTTGTAAAGTTTCCAAATCACTTTCATAAGTCCTAATTAAGGTAACTCGTTCTTGTTCAAATTTCTTGTCCTGGAAACAATTTAGGTAAAAAGTGTTTCAACAGTTTTCTCTCAAGAGACTGTAGAATTACTATAACTGTTTTTTATTAAGTACCTGCTGCTCTTTCGCTAAGTGCGCTTTAGAAGAAAGATCTTGAAATTGCTTTTGTTCTTGCTTCTGAAGCATTTTTAGTTCCCTGAGTTCTTGTTTTCTACAAATTAAATAAATGTAAGATGAAATTATCTTTGAACAATATACAATATATAAAACATAGGCGAGATTAATCGAGAAATATAAACCTGAATATATGATCATCGTATCCACGACCATTTTCTTCATCACCATAAATAACCCTACTCGTCGTAGTCGTCACTACAACTCCATCAATTTCGAATTTTCTCGTACGTTTTCTGGTCTTCTTCTTTAAGTTCATAATTTCTAATTCTTCCTTAGATCGGCTATGCCTACTGTTTTCGTGCTATAAAAATTAAGAGAGAGAAAAACAAAATTAACTTGAAGTATATGATAAAAACAAATAAAAAGAACAAAGGATTTATTTCTTATTTTTGGATTTAAAAATTAATTTATTAAAATGAGAATGCTTACCCTGTTATAATCGGATTTAGGTCTCAATACGACTTCACCGTCATGTATTCTACCCGGCCTGTTCTCTTTATTACTTCCTCGGCTATCCTGACTAATCGTTGTCGACACACTTTCAGCATCGGACCTATAAAATGCAGTTAAATAAATTTCATCGAGCCACAAAGCGTCCTCCTATGCTCCCTTGAGCATACTTGAATGAAAGATCGGTAAAAGGAAATCTTGAAAGTGGTAACTCTCCCTTAAGATGTGTTTCATGTAGGTCTTACCATTTTATAAAACAATTGATTTTGGTCTCTCAATTTTTTTTAAACCTGACAAACTTAAAACCACCTTTTTGGATTACATGAACTACGGTGAAAACAAAATATAGAAAATTCTATCTAAATACTTCCTGTTTAGTAAATAAACAATTTAATTTAAAAAGAATTACCTGTCAAAAGTCCTCGTACTAGCCGCAGACGGAGGTGTCCTGTTCCCAGTAGTAGATCCTGTATCAGATTGAGAACTAGATCTTCCATGAGACAAGTTCCTTTTGTGCTTTTCTGAATCATTTGTCTTAAAATAATGTTAAAAAAATATTAATAATTTTAAGCGTAGAACTTACGATAATAGTAAGAAGTGCGTATAATATGTAAAGAATGTACCTCCTGCTTTTGTGTACTAGTCGAATTGTTAACTACGATGTACACTTCATCCTCCGCTGGAACAGGAGGCTGTCCGTTAGGTTTATGGCTAATGGAAGTACCTCGTAGATTTCTGTCTACATCGACGGAGGTAGAAGTATCATGAACAATAATAGAGGTACCATGCGTGGAATTACCAACTATCATCAACGAATCCTCTTCCATGCCTAAATAAATATAATTTTAGAACTAATGAAATCAAATTGTTTACTTTCAGTTCCCACTAAGTGAAATTAAGGTTATGTTTTTCATGGTACGATGAAACAGTAATTTGGTTTAACGTAGAAATGAAGGAATTTAAAATGTTATTTCTACATTTTTATACATTATTCTGCCACCTATGCTTTATAATATATTATAATAGTTATGCATAAATATTTAAAACTGCTTACTGTCCACATTCCATGAGTAATCTTGTTGCCCTCGGACAGGTGCGTTAGCGTCTACAACAGAGGTGTCTCCAACAGTTACTACGGATACATGACTCATATCGTGTAGACTATCTTCATCTTTGTTAAGTGAGTCATTATCGTGCCTTATCACTTGCGAAGCTTGTACTACGACTACTTCAGGTTCATCTTCTGAATCAACCTACACATAATCAGTTGTTAAATATATGTATGCTTTTAATTTGAAAGTAGAAAACTGATAATTTACTTTAAAAAAGTTGTACTTTGCTTTTGAGTTGCACCACAACCCAAATACTGTGATATCTAATTTTTGGTTTATTTATTTAATAACAGCAAGATACCGTATGAAACTGAACCAACCTGAGTTTTGGTTTTATCATTAGCTACTATGACCACTTGACTAGGCCTAGATGTTGTATTTGATGAAGGGGATGCAGTTCCATCAGTTCGAGAGGATGTCGGCTGATGCACTAACAATGCGGGCGGATGCACTGTGGTTACTACAGTTACATTGCTTTCCAATACTTCTCTAGTACGAGGGCTGGCATCTTCGCCAATTCGAACAGTTGTTCCTCTTTTATTTTCTCCTATCGAACTTCCACTGCTACTTCCCCTACTGGGCGGAGAATCTGAGCAAAACCAAAATATCAAATAACATATGAAAACTTTAATAGGGCATAATATTAAAAATAAGAGATGGTAATACCACTGAATATAAGAAGCGGTTGTTGTGGACTTGGTTTGGAGGCAAGAGCATTAATAGCCTCTTCTGAAAGTGGTGGAGGTGCAGGTCTTCTTCTGTTTCGGTTGCTTGCAGATGAACTCCTAGCCCTGGCATGTTCCCTTTCTAATCTCCAAGTGCCATTAATCTCAGCAATTGACATGGGTCGGCCACGTCTTTCTTGAGCCCCGCAGCTATCTACATTCTAAATTAGAAATATGTTTTTAATTAATTAAGGTAAACAATTTATAACCTTCGTTAGAGTTACTGCTCATTACCTCTTCTGAATGTATCCTATATTCAAGCCTTTCCATTGATGCTCTTCTTAATCGTGGAACAATAGGTTCTTCTTCTTCTACATCTTCTTCTTCTTCCGCTTCTATCGGCTTAACTGGTGGTAATACTGGTGCCGGCACTATGTGTACTGGTTCGGGTTCTTGTTCTGGCTCTGGTTCTGACACAACCATGGATGGAATTATCGTTGGCGGGGTGGTTATGGCCGCCGGCAGTGATGGTGTTACAATATCCGTTTCTTTATTGGGTTCAGTCTCTGTTAGTCTCTCCTCCGTTGGTTTGGCAGGTGCTGGGGGCGGGGTCGGTTGTATTTCCTTGGCCTGCAATGGCGGCGGCGGTGCTGGTCCTTTATCACGTGATGTTCGCCTTTCTAGGCCTTCTGCAGTTATTAGGCCACCAGCAGCTGGTTTCTTCGTAACCTGAAAAATTTTAATTCATTTTGTTTTTATGGTTGATAAATAATGCTTTACCAACAGATGAGCTACTCATTACTTACTAAATAATGAGCTCAGGAAATTTAGTCAGCAGACTTAGAAAAATCAGAGAATTTAATCAGCCTATTTTAATTTCATATAAATCTATTCTCATTTCACTGATATAAGACTTCTGGCTTTGATTTTACATGAAGCCATACAGTTTAGGCACTTGAACTGTTTCTCCCAATAATATTAATATTTCGAACAAAAGAGCTGATATGGAACTACTGTTTGAGATAAGAATGGTCACTGAACACCCCATTAATTTTAGAATTTAAATTAAACAGATGAATATTAATAATGTGTCAGCACCTGAACAGGAGGAATCACAGCTGGTTGTTGCTTCTTAACGTCAGCCACTTCAGGTTTAGATTTTTTATTTTCTAACATTTCTACATCGGGTTTATCTCCGTCAGCCATAACCTCCTCAACTGAATTAAAAATAAAAATTAGGTAAACTTCTTTTCCAAAAAAAAAAATCAATTGTTTAATTAAAAAAATAACTAACTTTTTAGATCTGGATCTGATTTTAGGGAAGCAGAATCATCTTCTCCATTGTCCAGATCCAGAGGAAGTTGAGATGTGCGATGTTCCTATAATTAAACAAAAAAATAACAAATGTATTTAATATTTTTTATAATTAGAATTGTTTTTAGAAATATATGCCAAAATACTTTGCACTTAACGTTTAGTTGCAAGCTATACCGTGTTAAAAATCGCAACATGCTGTTACAACCACTTTTAAAACTATTATTAATTTTTATTCGCATGCTTTGATAATGATTATGAAAAACAACCCAATAAAGAAGGATTTCATGCATACATATTTAGCAGAAATAAAAGAAACCACCAACGTAAATTAAAAGCAAAATAAGATGTGCACAAGTTGTTTTTTAATTGGTGCCTTGTGTGCATTCATTAAGGAAATTTAAAAGATCCAATAAGCTATGATTAAAATAACAGTGATCTGAACACTGCTCGTCAATTCTAATGAACTGATACCGTAATTATTTAAAAAAAACAAATACGTTGCCAAAGCGATATGCCCGTTACACTCACATAAAGCTTTTGGAATAAAGCTATGATAAAAACATAATTTAAACGATTTTTTTTTAAATAAACAAGGAAAAACAATAAAGTATGGTGTCCAAATTAATTGTATCTATTGAATGCTTCAAAATATTCTTATCCAATTTTTGCATTGTTAAACGCATTTTTCCTTGAATAAAAAAAGAGAAAAGGACGAGTTTTTCCGTTTTTAGTTTTTTAATTATCATAAAGCTATTTTTTTTAAATTTATTTTAATTTTATTTTTTTGTATTTTACAGGTCTTGTTTGTTTTTTCTTTCTTTTTTAATAGACTACTTACCGACTCTCTGGTACTGTTCCCGATGCTTTTTCTGTTTCCTACCTCTCTACACTCGATAAGATTGCGGAAAGCATGTAAACAAGGCAAAAAAGTGTGTGCACCTTCAGCGAAAAACTAAATAAAAGAAGTAGAAGAACAAAGGGAAAGGAGGCGAATAATTTTTTTTTTTTATGAAAGGAATAAATAAAGAGAAAATAGAGAATTATTAAGTAAAAAGTACCAAAAATTGATGAGAACAAAAAGAAAAAGCATTGGAAAATAAGTTTAAACACAAGAAATGCTAGAATTTTAGAATAATTGGTTCGAGAAAACAATAAGAATCAATTTTATCAAAGCTTCTTCTAAATTTGGACATATCAACTTTAAAGAGAGCCTTGGAAGAAAATGATAGTTACTCCCGAAATTACGTCTTTATTCGTTGGACCGTCCAGTAATGTTACACGTACAGAAAGGAGGTAAGAAATACAGTAATCGATCAAAATGTTTTTCCCTATAATTCATTATTTTTAGGGATTGTAGATTACTTTACATTAATTAAAACCGGACAAAGTTATAAGCTCACATTTTAAGATTACGCTAGTATTTTACAAAAATAGGCTATTATTATCAAAATGCATCGGAAATAAGAATGAGAAACACTACTAATTAGAGGTATTGAGTATTGTTAGGCTATAATGCAGAAATAAACCCAAGGTCTTTGGAAAAAGTGGCAGTTACATTTATTTTTCTTCTTCAAAACTGAAGATTGTGGGAAGATATTCAATTTCGAGGCAAGAATAGATGCTACGCTTTGCCCAATAATGAGAAAAAATAATATTTCTCGATGTGCTAAATTAAAAATAATATTCTTCGATTAGTTGGTCTGCCTGCATAATGGAAGAACCATGCCCAAAACATTTTGTCCAAAAGATGAGAAAGGGGCATACAATTAAAAAAATAAATAAATAAAAACAAAAACTTTGTACTGGAAGCGGATGACAAAGTGACAAATCTGCAATGTAATGGCAACCCGACAATTTTCAAAATTTCGAAATCTCATCTTGACACCTTTGAAGCTACTGGGGCGGAAACATATTGAGTAACAAAAAATAAAGTAAAATGGTTCATCATATTGTTATATGATCCCATAAAAAAAAATGTCAAAAATTACATCATTCATCATGAAACTTAAGAAATATTAGTAAAAAAGAAGCAAGAAATAAATTAAATCAAATTTAAAACCAAAATAAATACAGGATAATGATTTGAATAAAAATGTTTCTCTTCTCTAGTCAATTTTACAAAATCAAAATTTGTAGGCAATATATTCCAAAAATTAATAAAAATAAGACATGACTTAATCTAAAAAAACAAAGCGGGGATTTTCAAACCGGATGTTAGAAAAAAATAAAATTATCTGCCATATATACAATATTAAAATTGTTTAAAAAAAAACCCAGACAGGAAAAAATTGATGAGTGCCCTACATTCTTATTATTAAGAGTAAGGGTTAAAAGAAAATAAATTAAAAAAGAAAAATAAAACGCAGAAAAATTAAAAATTAACGCTAAAATAAAAAATAAACTGCTACCATATTGTTAGTAATACAATTACCAGGTTTGATTCTAATGAATGAGTAAACCCATGCATTACTTTATCCACCTTTTAAAGGAAATGTTAGCTCTGGGAAGTTTAAACAATTCATAAGTTAGCATTTTTCTTTATTTTTCTAAATTTTTACCAACATAGCAAAATTCATGTTCTTTTTTCTTTATTTAAAAAAAGGGCATGATTTTTTTTTCTCCTTTAGGATTATGAGGATAAAAATAAAATAGAAAAAATTGAATCACTTACATCTGCCTCATCGTCAACAACTTCTTCTTCAACGACTTCAGCTTTATATTCTAGAAGAAGATCTCTTATTGGTTTTGAGTCCAATTCTCCACTAATGAATGGAAGCTAAAAATTATATTGAAACTTAATACATTGGGAAATCGGCTCTACATATTTAACCAGTTAAGCGTGTTTGACGTGTATACTCGTTGTGACTCGAAATTTTAATAAAAATACAATAAGAATATTATTTGGTGGAATGTTTCCTTTATCTTACCAATAGAACTGCGATGGGAGTCAGCCAAATGATAAGTGGTTGGTACTTGTTTGGTCTCCGCATTAGAGATTGGGGAATTACGCACACAAATAAGAAGCTCTCAATCCTTGTGCAATGCCATTTTTACCTTAGATAGAGATTCAGACCTCAGTACGAACATGATTTCATTTTGTACAGAATTCCAAAAGCTCTTTTCTTCCTTGTAAAAGCCTCTTGCGTCATCCCTAGTTAACTAGAGCAATGCATACGTGAATCGGTGCAAGATTTTGAAAAGAGCGCAGAATGCTCTGTAATCTCAAGCTCCAGAGAAAATGCAGAAAAAGTGCTTGCAGTGACTATTACGATTATTGTAAACTTTTGGTTGTTTTGCCCTGCGTTCGACACGTGTATACACATCATTGTCTGATTTTAATTTCGCACACCGTGGAGGGTTTTTTTAAAAACTAAATTCCACGCTTAACTGGTTAATATAAAGCAAATAAGGATAATAACAGTAAAGAGTAACGCCAATTTTTAGAGATTTTTCGTCCAACTACCAAATTAGGCGCCTTGGACGGAGGTAACTTGCAAACATACTTTGCTATAAATTTCTAACATAAACCACCTAGACCAATGGAAACCAATACAATACTTTAGCTTAACTTTGCGGGCCTCGTCTCAAACCGCTCGGATTCGTGGCAATAGGAAAGAAAAATATTTTAAAACCTCGTTTATTCATTTTAATTAATAGGGGGTTTTTCATTTCCTTAATTGCTGTATTTCCTCTTTGTCAAATAGGGTTGGTCCGCTTGAATAACTTTAAAGCCAGCAAGATTTATCTTAATTTTGCAAAATTTGTTTATTATCTCCAAATGGAACTGATTGACTTGCAATTTATAATGAAGTAACATTATGGAACTGATTGACTTGCAATTTAATAATGAAGTAACAGGAATTGGCAACACATGTACGATTTCCCTGTAGCGCTAAAAGTATTTTAGCTATAATGAATCCTGATGCGCTACGAATTATTTACAAATTCATTAGAGAGAATAAAATAAAAATATAGGATGCAGCGAAACTCCATAGTTGCGATTTTAGTTCTTAATTACTCACACAAGTACTATCATAACTACACTACTAATTACACCACTCTAAGCTCACATCAAATAACGAAGTCACATTCAGAGACCATTGTGTTGTTCTAGGAAGGAATGTCAGTACGCAGCGCTCAAGATATCCTTATCTCATGGAAGCCACGAAACAGAATGTAGTAGAAGAGTGGCTGGCATGACGAAGAAAGAAGGGAAAGAGGCTGCGCTATTCCTCAAATTGAATATTGGAAAAGATAGGACTGGTTTTTTTCCACCAACATATTGGTAAATTGAGGCGTTAGGAGCCAACTGTAATTGTTCATACCAATATGTTGGTTTTTTCCAGCCCTCATATAAAGTAATTGGTTAATGTGCAAACAAGACCACTATAACAATAAATAAATAAATAAATGTTATAACCCATTTTTGAAACATCAGAATCAAAATAGATGATTATTGCACTTATATCACAAAAAACAAATTTTCTAATTTGAGAAATCTGGCACGAAAAGTGAGCGCTTTTGGATCTACTTTCACCTGCGATTTTTTTGTTGAGTAATAAATATACATATGAGGCTTATAATGAATTTTCTAATTGGCTCACAAGATTATTTGGGTTGGCCACCCTTGCCCTAGAATCTCTAGTCCAAGATAGACAAATAATAAAGGAAATAACAATTGTTTAACAAATCAAAGTTGCTAATTTCGAAATTGCGCATTTAAGGTATAATTAATACCCATAAGTTTTAGTTGCTCCCTTTAATTTCTGACAATGGCGTAACATGTTAAAAGTTTATAGGCTAATTTAGTCGTGCCATAAATTATAATTAACTTCTAACCTGAAGTAAATCATCGGCATTCGGCCTTTGAGTTGGATCCTTAACTAAAGCTTTGGCGATAAAATCATTAAAATTTTTTGACCATTTTGACGGTTGATCTAATTTTGGTGGATCTGATTTTTGTATTTTCAATAATACCCTCATTGGCGACATTTCATGATTTGGTGGTTCCATTTGAGCAAATTCAATCAACGTGATGCCTAATGACCAGATATCCACCTAGAAACAAACAAATTATGAAGTAAAATTAAGTGTAAAATAAGTAAGACTTAAACCAGATATGAAATTGTGTAATAACTATAGTTCTAATTATTACCCACTTTAAAATCGTAAGGATTATCTCTAAACGTTTCACAAAGCACAACTTCAGGTGCCATCCAATATGGAGTGCCGATAAAAGTATCATGCTTTTGTAATGTTGATTTATTTTTGGCAGATACACCAAAATCAGCTATAATAAGAAAGTAAAAGTGAAATGAAATTAAAAATATTTTCAATTCTATTCTAAAAATTAGTTGAAAACAAAAAACTCACCCAATTTAACCCCTCCCGCCATTGTAAGCAATACATTTCCAGCCTTTAAATCTCTATGGATAACTTTATTTTGATGTAGAAATTGCAAGCCTCTACACATATGTAGACAAACATATGCTATCTGCGGTTCAGTTAAAGGTTTCTCTAATTCAACCATGATTGAATCTAATGCTCCACCATCACAGTATTCAATTAACATCTACAAGAAAAAAAAACGAGTTTAATGAAGGAAATTTCGAACTAATTAATTTTCTTCCTTCTTTTTAACATATTTAGAATAAATTTCTTACCCAAAGTTTACTATTTACAAAAAAGGCTTCATACAACTGTACAATATTTTCATGTTTACATTCTGATAGGATGTCTATTTCGATCATAAAATCTGATAGGTCGTCCTCGCCTTCCAGTAAACACATTTTTGCAGCTGCCAAAGCATTGGTAGATTTCGATTGAGCCTATTAAAAAATAAAAAAGTAAATGGATTAATATCTCTAATAAACCATGACAAATACACGTTTTGAAAAGAATTATTAAGATTCCATTAAATAATTAAACATTTAGGAACAAACAAAATAGATAAATTAAAACGCTACAAGAGAAGGCAATTAATGGTTATATCTTTTATAAGAAACAGATAATTTCATTGGAAGAATTCATGAATCATAAAACAAATTTGTATACAAAATAAACAATAGGCTAGAAAAAATGTAATTCTTCAAATGCAATACATACTGATTAAAATAGCTGTGATACACGTTTTTCTGTAAGCAAGGCTATGTGGGCGATTAAAACTTAGCTATATAGTCTTGAAAATAAATTTTTAACTAATAGTTCAAATTATATTACACAGTTCTTAATGAATACAAAATTTCGAAATGTAGACCATACTAAAACAATAATAGAATATTTTTAAATAAATGAGTTTTATAAATTTTTTTAATACGATGATTTGCTGCAATCAATTTAAGCTTGTTGATGTCATTAATGGCAAACAGCCAAGCAGTTCTGTAGAAAAAACTAAAGTGAACATGACTGGATTCATGCGATCAAAGCAACTAATTAATTTGTGGAAATCAAATGCTTTTAAGCTTCAGTTTTAACTTTATTGAAGAAAAATTTTCTTACGCGAAGAAAATGTGCCATGCACATTAATAAATTAGTTGCAAGAAACTATGTCTTGACAAGAGGAAAGGGCAAGAAGTGCAACTCTTTAAAACGTTTTCCTCTATTTGGTCTTCGGAGGTGTGTAATTGGGCGTTATTCTGCTGGAACAAAACTTTTGACGATTGACCAAAGCAGAATAAGCTTTATAAATTAAGAGACGATTAGCTGTTGTGGTAAAAAAGATAAGACATCAGGATGAATTTCTTCACAGTTCGAGTAAACGCATAACATTGATGTTTTTAAAATTTTCCTGTCTGTTGAATTAGTCAATCTTCTAGTCATCTGCTATTATTCGTTTGTCAAAGCTGTAGTTATATATATTTTTCTTACTAACGCTATCCTTAGACATATCAAATCCTGTAGCAAATGTAAAAGGATAAATATGATTCGCCAGCTTCCAGTAAAGCTTCAAGAAAGACATGATGGCCACCTGAATCTGCCTTTCTTACAGACACAATTCAATTTAATTCAGCAAGCAAAACTTCGCTGCTGCATGACTTTTTTTTTTAGTAGCGAAATAAAAATATTATACATCTTTGTCAATGGTCTTAGGATATTGTCGCGCCTTAAATTAAAAAAAATAAAAATAATAATGTATCATAAGTCAAAGTCGGTTTCCTGAAAAGCTACAGGTGGAACAGTTAGTGAAAGAAATTACAAATGTGAACAACCGTTTTCTAAAGATGAACAAAATATTAGTTTTATAAATATCACACGAATATGCTCATATTTCGTAGCCTTTGAAGATCGTCAATTGGCAAATCAGCAATTTTTGTGTCCGCCAAATTAATAATTAATTAAAAATAACACTCCTCATTTTAAGAGCTCTAAATGTTTAAAAAGAAATGCACAAAAAAAAGGTGAAATGCGCAGTTCTTTTACTACTTGTAATCTAAAATTCATCCGCAATGGTTACATTATAAATGCAATGTGAAGGAAACAATCTCAAAGCACTCAAGTCATTTCTAAAAATAAATAACCCATCTACTAGTAAGCTTTCTAGATATTCGGAAAGAATAACTAATGCTAGACAGAGTTTGTACTTCAAGAAACTGGAAAATGTTTAATTGAAAAATTAAATTGAGTATTATAATAAATATCTAATGAAAACATTTTTATTAAATGATTCAATATATTTTACAATTGTGAAAATTAGAATATCCATAATTTAAACATTTCAATTTTCATTATTATT
This sequence comes from Rhodnius prolixus, assembly GCF_049639745.1. Lineage (NCBI taxonomy): Eukaryota > Metazoa > Arthropoda > Insecta > Hemiptera > Reduviidae > Rhodnius > Rhodnius prolixus. The sequence continues at coordinate 9,196,142 of NW_027411634.1, read as the reverse complement.
TAAAAAAAATAAAAATCAGAACAAAACATTATTTGTAAAAAATAACAGAGGGTTTGAATATTTCAGACCTACTTTGAATAATATGATAAAAAAAAAAAAAACATAATTTAGTACGAGAAGACATTTAGGAAAAAAAGCAATAACATTACAGCAAATAGTATGTGTACACATGGTTTATTTTAACTTAAACCTTGATGTTCATAAGCGAAACTGGGAATAAAAAATCTTCAAGATTGCTAGCCTTATTTTTTTTTTTTTTAAATTTCTAGAAAAATAAAGCTTATTTTTGTAATAGAATCTAAAGAAAGATGATCTTATTTATCTATCTAAGCACCTAAGAAAATACAATAAGGATTTGATAACTTTGCCAAAACATTTACTAAAAGATTAATTAAATGACGTAAAAAACATGAATAAGTAAAAGAGTTATGATATCAAGCTTCTGAGGATAAGACTATGCTATTTTATGTCCATTCCTGATGAAGTGTATTGTGGGAAAGGTGGAATTTTACTCTTCCCTCAATGAATTTTTGAACGATGATTTGTGAAATATGAGGACAAGCAATCGGAATCAATAGAACATTGAGTCGTAGGGTTCGGATTCCTTCTGTTGACCAATACTGGCTGTTATTGACGTGAATTCCGGAATTGTTCGACGGCAACGAGTGGTGGGTGCCTTTTGATAATACCAATCGAACAAAAAAGCCAACAACGTAAAAGTTACGATCAGATTAAAAAATGAATCAAAAACAGTGAAGCACAATACTCTCAACAAAAGAATATTTGCCATTCATTCAATTATTAGATATCCACTAAGACTATCTTTTCAACTTTTCCAAACCAAAGAAACAACAGTCTGGCAAAAGTACTATTGCTCCGCGAGCCTACGAATCGTAAGAGATTTCCATAAAGCATCATCTTTGATTACCATAGATTGACCGGTCCCTGGGTTATCTTCGAAATTTCTGGAACCAATGAGCAGTGTTTTCCCTAACAATGATTGTAAGGGATACTTGACAATCACACATACTAATAACTTGTTAATTCTAAACCTCGTAATATGGAGTTGATCAACCACAAATTGGTTTAATAGTGAAAATAATTACTCAAAAATAAAAATCCCATTTCAGTATTCCAAGGACTGTTTTGTCGCAGATTATTCTGCCGATTCGACGCAGAAATGGTTCTAGAATTGTAGAATTCGTTTAGGCAATTTGTATTCTAATCAACTATTCACCAATCTTATCCTAACCAGTTTTATCCGTCTTACAATAGGCAGTGCCTGTATAAACTTTACAATTAATTATTATGCCAGATTTTTCAGATTGACAGATTTACACTAGCCGAATTATTCGACGTCCAAAGGATGGTACGACTTCTTGACACAAGTTGAATCTTGCCAACGTTTGAGAGATGAGCCTCTTTACTTCAGCAGCTAGTCGGTCTAAAATTACATTTTCCTCCAGATCTCACAACACTTGGACAAAGATTGGGCATCAAACAACAGAACATAGTTTTACTTATTCTATGAACTTCTTTGACCCTTTCTTGATTACTTAACATGCTAACATTCGACGCTACCAATTTAGCTCGACTTACAAACCGTTTGAATATTTAGAAAATGTACCATCCTTATTGGTAAAGTATAGCCACTGATTGTGTTGTAAATTTCATCTACATTCAATGATTGAATAAGAGATTTTTTTTTTATTATTATTGAAATGCACCTACAAAACTTATCTGCCAATCACCTTGACATCAAACATCTAACAAGTATTATAAATGAAAATCACATTTCTCAAGACCAACTTGCTTAACCAACATCTGAAGATCAATGAAAATCCGAATAATGGTAAGAATGGAAGAAATGGCCATAAAATTTAAAATCAAGATTTTATCACAACATTGTAAATGTGTGTAAGTGAAATATTGTAAAATTAAACCAGTAAAACTGTACAATAAGTTTGCTGAATGAGCCAAAAACTCACTGCAAGTTTAAGAAACTCCTCCTACTATTAAACCCAACCGAAATATCATTATGTGGATTTAAGGTTTTTTTAATTTATTTGAAAACGAACAAAACATTTTGGAGAAATCTCATTTCTGAAAATAAGAAGATGAAAAGAATGCATGATACTTCCTCTGTAAGCTTACTGGTTAAGAAAATGGGTCACTAATCGATAAAAAACAAAAAAAAAAAAATTCAAGATAAGAGATAAAACAAAAATCTAAGAATTATAATGTATCATGTAATCCAGCTGACAACCAAGTACTTGAAACTCCAAATTCAATATATGTAGTACATGTACATATTTGCTCGAATTTCATGACTCATAGCGAAGAGATTACTTCATATCTTTTTTAAAGATTAGTTTCATTATTTGTAATTGTTCATTTATCTAAATATGTTGTTGATGCATTGTTTGCCAAACTTTTTTACTTTTTCCTTTACTTAGAAAGAGGTAGTATTGTGATCGTGTCAAATTTTAGAAACTGAATTTCTGCAAAAGCATATTTTGAGGTGTCAACCTAAACCTAAAAAATATTTTGAAAGCATTGCTTCTAGCATTGAGCGTAGGAGCATGTGTGTTTTACTGAAAGATTTCGGAAACTCCGAAAGTTCAAAAACACACTGTTTCGTTTTGGTATTAGCCGGCTCATACACAAAATTGTTTTACTTGAAATTATATCTATCCCCCAGTTCTTGCAGTAAACACCTCTAAGCCAGGTTATAAATAAGTAAGCAATGAATTTAATCATTCAGAATCTCTTGCTTACTTACACCTCATTTCTCACTAATTGAAATATATTGGAAAGCTGCCAATAAACGGTGCTCCACACATATTCCTCTTTAGTATTTATCCGATTTAATGCCAAATATTAATTTAATAAAAGCAGCTGTAAATATAAGTTTTTAATTTTTATTGGCAATATATTAATATTTATTGGCATTGGTCATCAAAGCATATAAAAGGTTATGGAATGAGGAACTGAACATGATTTACTACTAGCACAGTTTAAAATGAGGGCACCTGCAAGTGAGGGGAGGTGCAATGCACTGGAAGACTGGAATGTTTAAGGGGTTTATCTTGTTTAGAGAAACATCTGTATGGCGGTCAAGGTTAAACACTCCTTGAAAACTTTCATAAGGAACATAAAACTAAAAGCAAAAAAAAAAATCGGCAGCACCTTACCAATAAAGCAAACTATCAACTTGGGAGGGAGAAATGGTTCAAACTCTTTCCAATCGAATCATTCATAAAAATGAAAAAAAAAATACATTTTTTAAATTTAAAATTCACTAACCTTGTACACTTTTCCAAACGCACCGTCTCCAAGTTCGCCAATAATTTCCCAAAATTCTTCAGGGTCACATTCCATACGAATATTGTTAAACACTTTTTTCTTTTTTGATTCATTTCCGCCAATATGTAATAATTTTTTAACATTACTTAAAAACGACATTTTTACTCCGAATGTTCAAGGTACTTTTTAAGTGATAAAAGTCGATTAAAAAAATAAATAAAATAAAAACACTTAAACTCTATTTAAACCTCTTCCTCACTTTTACATTCATATTGAATTTAATTTTACTGGCCACAATGTCACATTTTGAAAATTAGAATATGCACATAGGAATTTAAATAAACGTCATTACTTATTTTGGGGACTAATACATTCGAAAATAGGTTCATTTGTCTGACACTGCTCTATCTTGGACCCTGAAACAATATCCACACAACATTAATCAACAGGAATAATTTTTAAATACAGACTGCAAAGTATTATTTCATTAAAAAATTTGTTTGGATATGTTCTATATTTCAATACTTATTTTTTATTTGGCAATTAAGTTTAAAACTGCAAGAAAAGGAAAAATGTGAATAATTATTCAAGATTAAAAAAGAAGTTTTCATTACATTAGACTCTTATGGAACGACTAAAGAACATATAAAATTAATTAACGAATAAAATCAATGCTAATGCAGTACTTTCTGAATCCCTAGAAATACTAGATGAGAAATTAATGTTTCTACTTACAGATCAATAGTTTACTCAACGTTTGATGAACTTGTAAAATCTCAAGAATTGTTATTACATTATACCCGAATAATATCAACCACTTTCAATTTACACAAATACGAAGGAAGAGATTTCATCGAAAGAATGTAAAAGCTTAGGCCTACTTATAAAAATTGTTTTCAACAATCCGCACAACAGTTTAAAACGTTAAATTAATTGAACGTTAATAGATTGCAATACTAATCACATATTTACTGATGGGATAACACAATAGATGTCTAATTTAAACGCACAGTAAACACCTGTTCATCTAAGGTCTACTACAGTTATTTCAAGAAACAACTTGGAATCCATTTTCTACTACCACGCCTGGAAATGACGTCAGCAATGTCAATTTACACTACCATTTCTTTACAAAATACAATAAAATAACTAACTAAACTTACATTGGTTTGTTAAAAAATCATATGAATATAATTCATATTATATTAGACCAGATTTTCATTAATTTTGGAAAAGAAACTACAAGGATAGGCTTTAATTGTATTTGTACTTTTGGTGGCCATGGCAGTTAGGCGTGCATAATATTGCCAGCTGTAGGTGTAGTAGGTTAGATTGTGTAGACTTTGTGTAGTGCTTGCACATGAGTACGAGCGCGCGTTTGTTCGTCAGGGTCAAGTAGCGTTTGTAAATGGATAGGGTTAAGGTACGTTGATGAATACATCAAATTGTGAGATTTTGTTGAATTCTAGTTTAAGATTTCTATTGTGTTTTGTATGTCAACTATTTACTTGCTCCAATATTGCACACAAATATAGTTAACAAGCAGTGAGGTTGATTTTTACTAACTAATTTCTAGCGTGCACATTTTGCCTTAAAATGTGTTTCATAAAAGTGTAATAATTATTTTTTAACTATTCTACGGGTAACTTAGTCTAGCTTATGGCTTCACATTTAGAAGTTGTTCAAAGGTAGGTATGAATGAATCACTTTATTCTTATTATTTAGTTGTAGTATTGGTTAGGCCAAGATGTATTTACAATGATGCTATCCTATTTAGCAATGACAATTTTCTATTTTTGTGTCTCTGCATGTTTTCGTTTTGCAATTAAATAATCTCATCAAAATCTACTAGTTAAATTTTAGTTCTAATTAGTACTCACATACTAATATTTTGTAAAATTATTTTTCAGAGATGTTGCGTGATGGTTTTGAATAAGAAAAAAGCACTTCAATTCCGTAAAAGCAGGGTGAGGAAAAAAAACCAATAATGTCAAAAAAAGTATTTTACTTTTATAACCCTGATGTGGGTAATTTTCATTATGGACCTGGTCATCCCATGAAACCTCATCGTCTATCAGTTATACACAGTCTTGTATTGAATTATAATTTGCATAAAAAAATGCAAATTTACCGTCCTTATAGAGCAAGTGCTCATGATATGTGCAGGTACGAAATTTAATATTTCATATGAATTTACCTATAGTAAAAGTGCGCGTCTTTTTCTATAGTCGAAGGAGAATAGTATATTGCCGGCCCCAGAAGTGTGAATTTGTTTCTTTGATTTTACCTCTGGGAGAATAATTCTACTTCAATTTGATTATTTTTTAATTCATTCAACTTTATAATTTTCAGATTTCACTCAGATGAATATATTGAATTTTTACAAAGAGTTACACCACAGAATATACAAGGATACACTAAGTATTTGAGTCATTTCAATGTTGGTGATGATTGTCCAGTATTCGAAGGATTGTTTGATTTTTGTTCAATGTATACTGGTGCATCGTTAGAAGGAGCAACTAAATTGAACCATAAATGCTGTGATATCGCAATTAACTGGTCTGGTGGCCTTCATCATGCAAAAAAATTTGAGGCCTCTGGATTTTGTTATGTTAATGATATTGTCATTGCCATATTAGAACTTCTAAAATATTACGCAAGGGTAATTACTTCTTAATCAATTGCATATATAAATGTTACATATTGCTATAAAGATAAAGAGTTTTACTCTTTTTATTTAAAATTTTTGCTATTATGCGCTTGTACGTTGGTATAACTAAGATTCAGTAGGCTAATAATTGGGCCCGTTATTTTATGCAGTTTTCTAAATTGGATTAAGCAATTTTTAAGAATTGAATGCTTTTGCAGGTGCTTTATATTGATATTGATGTACATCATGGAGACGGTGTGCAGGAAGCATTTTATTTAACTGACAGAGTGATGACTGTTTCTTTTCACAAATATGGAAGTTATTTTTTTCCAGGAACAGGAGACATGTATGAAATAGGAGCAGATTCTGGAAGGTAATTTTATTTATTCATACAATCTCCAGTGTTTCAGTAAATATTGTCATAACGCTTTAAATTTATTTTCTGTTTTAGATATTATTCAGTAAATGTACCTTTAAAAGAAGGAATTGATGATCAGAGTTATTTCCAAGTATTTAAACCAGTCATTCAATATGTAATGGAATTTTTCCAACCTACAGCTATAGTATTACAGTGTGGAGCTGATTCTTTAGACAATGACCGGCTAGGTTGTTTTAGTCTTAGTACTAAAGGACACGGAGAATGTGTGAAATTTGTACGAGATTTAAATGTACCGCTGTTGGCAGTCGGCGGAGGAGGTTATACTCTAAGAAATGTGGCAAGATGTTGGACTTATGAGACATCCTTATTAGTCAACGAGCCAATAAGTTCAGAACTTCCGTACACTGAATATCTTGAATATTTCGCACCGGATTTCCAGTTACATCCAGAGGTTTGTTTTTATTATGATCTGGTTAACAAATGTTTTCATTCATTTTAACAATCACCATTTTACCCCTTTAAATTTTTTATATTTGGAATAATTTCAGGTAATAACTCGACAAGAAAATGCCAACAGTAAACAGTATTTGGAGGTAATCACAAGACATGTATATGATAATTTGAAAATGATTGAACATTCGCCTTCAGTCCAGATGCAAGATGTGCCAGGTGATTTAATAGCAGATTCTGAAGATCGTGCAGCAGCGATGGATGACGCAGCAGATCCAGATGTTAGAATAACCCAAGCAGATGAAGACCGTAAAGTTGAACCACCAAATGAATTTTATAATGGCGACGAGGATCAAGATCGCCCGGAAACTGATCAGTCATTACCCTGACAAGTTCTTTTCTTTTTTAAATTGAGGAGCGCTAAATTTGAATTTCTGATTCCATTATTTATAAATTTATGTTAATTTAAGAAATGGTTATACCTCGAAATGAAACAACTAATTTCAGTTTTAAATTGTTAGAAATTTCAACTGAAGTTTACCAAATGAAAATTATTTTGGTTTTGACTGCATCTATTCCTCTGCACTCGGTTTGCTTAGAAAATGTTTGTCTCGTACTGCTGCGTCGAGTATTCGTACGCCTTAATGCCATTAGGGGTGAGGTTTGTTATTAGGGGTGTATAAGTTATTCAGATTTCATTCTGCATGGTCACAACTGTAGTAAGGGGTTGTCGATGTAATCAATACATATGAAGTAAGAAATTCTCGTTTACTGCAGATGAACATTATTATGGCGCAGTCTTGCATCATAAGAACTGGCTATACGTGTTACGTCTTAATTCTATTTAGTGTAATATATTTTCCATTTGCACCTCAGTGGTAGGCCGTAAGCAAGCCTGAGAATTCGGTTTTGATCTTCTGTAAATTTAAATCAATTTAAGTATATAGGCGATTTAGCTTTACTATCAACTTTCGTACAAACTTTGTTGTTTGCTTCGCGTGGAATAGTTATCAATATGATATTTTGAAACAGCAAATAAACCTTCTTTTTTTTTAGGATACTAAAACTGGAAATATTTGTTTGTGCAATTTTAATATACGTTTTCCACGCGGTAATTCAGACTCTTTATTACTGTCAAAAATTCCAAAATTGTAGAAAGCATTTGAATATTATTTTTAGAGAAAGTAATAATGCTCCGGACTCTCAAGGGTGTTTCCGGGATCTAGTAGAGTTAGATACCTATAGATTTTCTCATCGTGGGAACTACTAATGCATATACTCTGGTTGTATCTAGAGTTGGGTTTCATGTAAGTAGCCCACAATTCGCTGGAGATAGGCTAGATCGTAATATACTGTGAAGAAATTCTAAAAATTCCAAATCTTAAAACACTTGGCATACTGTGTTTTGGGGTCTAGAAACCATTATTTTTTAAATAAGGTATTTTTTTTTTTTAAGGATGCCCACAAATGATTTTGAGATTCAACTTTTAATATTCTTAAACATTTAAAACTGTTATAATGGAATTAGAAACATTTCTAGCAACTGTTTTTTAATTTATTTTATTTTTACAACAAACAGTTATAATAATTTTAAAGTCTGATACTGTACCTTATTTAATTTTTAATTATAAAGATAGTAAACTAAATGGTTGTAAATTTGGTAAATATTAGTTATTTTTTACAATTATTTTGTACATACAATTAGCTGTTAAGAATTTAAAGTAATTTCTTTATCGAATTTTTTTAAATAAGGCCTCCAAACATTAATTTACTGTGTATAGAGTTAGGTCCCTAGTAGTAGAAAGTTTTGAGATCACATCTCCACATATTATGTTTTAGATTTTCTAGGTAAAGAAGCAATGACGAAATCCCCTTTTCCCCACTGCTGGACCAGAGTTGCCATTATCAACCTCTCCCATTTCATATTCTCCTTCAGGGTTTTTGTTCAGGTGATGAAAATTGTTTTTCAGGAGTTAAAGGTTCGTCTAAGGCTTCTTGGAAAGATTTAATGAGGTCTTTCTCTTGGCTCTCTATTAACGGAGACGCAATCATTTTCTTCGTAGACCGGATCAACGGACATAAGTTACAGGACTAGTATCTCGGACGGTAGGAACCCATTTATCGTTTGATGATGGACGTCTTTTCAATAATGTATCTTTTTCCTCCGTCTCGATGATTGTGATTGTACACCTCTCTCACTGTTCCTTCATTTTTAGTTCTTTTATTTTCAAGATCGACCTTCTCTTCTTTTCTCTTTAACCGATACAAACCTCTATCTTTATTTTGTTACCTCTTTTTTCTTCAGTTTTGAATAAATTATGGTGGCTTACAATTCGATGACTCTTCGATGAATTTTCTGTTTTAAGCCTACAATTCGCTGGAGGTAGGCTAGATCATAGGCCTGATATGATTGAAAAGAAATAATACTAGACACAAAATTTCTCAGACATTTGTTTTTTTACTTATTATTTCTTTTTTTCTGGATAAAAGAGGCACTTCTTTTGAATGGATTAGGTACTAGGGTCATTAGGAAATGAGGCTTCAGTGTAATCATTTCGAGTGACTGGTTGGGTTCAATTACAAACGCTTTATTTATTTCCATGTCCATGCTGGTTCTTCCAGTTCCTTCAATGGCCTCATTTACTTGTAGAATCTCCTCAGGACTTGTGGATATGTAAGTTAACATTGAGTAAACCAACTGAATCTACAATTAGCATAAACATTCACAAAATTAGGAAATGACAAAAGTTAAAAGTGGCGAAATAGACTTACCTACCTTTTGCAAACCTCCTCATCACTCGCAATGCTCGAAATACTGGCCATGAGACAATAATTGTTCCACAATGGATTTTTGCAGGAACTCTTTCTAATTAACAGCTATTCTTCCACTCCTATTGGCGCCTATTTTCGCATTATTTTCTCTTTTTGAACTCCTATTTTGCAAAGTCTAATATCCATGTGTCCACTATTGGCGTACTGTCTACTACTAGGGTAATAGCCCTAATTTTTTTTTTTTTTTTAATCTGGAAATTATGGTCATCTTGATATTTGTAAACTGTGACTTTTTTATAATAACAATTTTAATTAAGTCGAACCTGCAAAAAGATTTTTTAAAAAAATTCTATTGTTCTTCGGAAAATTAGACAATAATAAATTCTTACTTACATGCAATTTTAATATCAGAGATGACATCGAAAGAATAACAGAATTGATATAAGATGATGTGGGTGCAATGGTAATTAATGTATGAAATCTTTGTAATAGGATGTATGATGCGAATTGTAAATAAGTATGTGTGAAGTTCATCATAAATATCAAATAAAAAATGAGATAATACAATAATTTACATTTAACTGTGTATTCAATCAATTTCATTCCAAGTAAGATATCAGAGGCGATTATTATTCTTCCTTAGAAAAAAAACTAAGGCCCTCTGTGCTCTCACAGCTACCCGCAGTAACAGAGGATGAGTCTAACGAAACAAAATGCACTCTTGAGTCACCGCCTTACACCCCTAAGAATCTACCATTTAATGAATAGATGTTTTCTCTTCAAAAATTTTAATAAAAGTGTCTGGTAAAAGCATCATATATATATAAATGTATTCTCCACTTAAAATGCCTAGGAAAGGATCCAACCATTAGTCTGAAGAGATATCTGTGACAGGGACAGGTATCATTTTTACAATCCTCCATTCCCAACATAGACTGTCAGCAACCCACGTCTTATCGAAAAGAATGAATACTGATAATTCCAAGAAGCTAGTCAGTTTTGTATTCAAGGCATAAAACCGGTTGGGGACTAATAGAGTATTGATAGACGCCTAATCCTCAATTAACTAATAAACTTGTATTTCAAGAAAACAGAAACTTTAACATTCCTATATTTTCAGGTTCCAAAATTAAGTAATGATTAACTATTTAGTATTGGGTGTTACCAAAAAACGTGTGTTTAATTTTTTCTACCGCTCAACGTCAACGTCGCGTTGATTGCTTACCATGTTTTTTACTTCAAGATTTTTTCTTAATTGCCGTTTCTTTTTTTTAGTTTACGCTTGTAGCAGCTCTTCTATATATTATAAAATATGCATTTGATTTTAAAAATACATAAAGACTACTCTTAAATAAATGTCACACAGTTAATATCAAAGTTTTTGTTCTATGTTTCGTAAATGGTTGGCAATATTTCAGTAAACATAACATTCAGTATAGTGTGATAAAGAAAAGCTGAAAAATTAGTCCTTTAATTATTGAGGATAAATTTTTAATTCTCATTTTGCATTTATATTTTAACGAAAAGTTTAAACAAATTACTAATTATGCACTTTCAATTCTTGTTGAACTGTTTTATTTATTTAATTATTTAAGGACATCTGAGGTCATTGGCCTGGAGCTTTTTTTTTTTTGGTGCACTACCGGCCTTCGGATAATGTTCTGCCTTTACAGATAACCCTGTAACAGGGCAGTAGGATGTAAGAAACTCCTGAGAAGAGTAAATCTATGGACCAGCAGCTAGATTCGAACCCGGGATCTTCAGTAGCACACCACTGAGCTAATCCCTACCTTAAATTTAATTCTATTTAAATCTGCTACTGTAATTAAAAAAATCAGTATAAGAATTTAGAGAGGGAAATATAGGAAAGAATGGGTCTACTAAATTCAACGAAGAATATTTACGAATAGATAATTTTTTATTTGTTGGTGCTGCAATTTTAGTACAAAATGTGCTGAACTCCAGTGGTCGCTTTGAACACTACTAGTATTATTTGCCTCTTTAAATTTACATATTTTTTTTTTTCCGCAGCTAGTGTATTCCTTTATTTAACGTTATAAAAAAATTATTTTTTAAATAATATATCTGTCATACTTGGTCAATTAATTTTTTCAATTTGAATTTCATGCTGATTAAATGTTGATTAAAACTTACTAACGCTGAAAGCTAAGGTTTAATTTACCGAATCTTCTTTGTGGATGAACTTTTAATAATTTTGTATAGAGATTCCCTATACGTTTCGTTTTTCAAGGTCCGTACAAGGGAGTTCAAATTTTCTAGAATGGACAGAGAGATTAGTAAGTTAGTGCGCCAACTAGATGAAGAGAAATTCGCATTCCTTATTAGGTGGTCTAGGAAAAAAATAAAAATAAATTCCCAGGCTACAATCTTAAAGAGGACATCATTCAAGTACTCCATTCAGCTGTTTGGACAATATGAAGGGAAGCCATGCTACGTTAATTCCTTCAAAATCATTAGGAGACTAATGATGAAGCAGCCTGAAGGCGAAACGAATTACAACAACTATCACCCTTCTTCCTCTGCTATATAATAATAAAATTACTGTGCCTTTTATTTCCAAACTAAAATAATATAACAGAGATTTGATTACGTCATTTGATTTTTTTTTTAATGCATCAATGAGTGCCAGTAGCCATGATTTCCATTTGGAACAACAAGAGAATTTTCAAAAAAATATTAATGCTTACTATAAATTAGATCAATTACTAACGAATGTTGGCATTAATCAGATGGATAGTTTATCGCATCATTGCTGGGAAAGAACAACCCTTGTATTCCAGAAAGTATAAATATTCATTGGAGTATTTATTGAATGCCAGGGTCACATACCCCCGACAGCTTGAAAAAAATTTCTCTCTGGTTTAAATCCTGCCCTTAAGGGAAAAGGAATCAGATCACAAAAAAAAAAAGCTTATTTTTAGCAAGATCCTACAAAGCTAGTTTTAATAAACACTATAGGGAAACCTGAGTGATTAATGTAAGAACTTCAACAAAAAAATAGATTCATATTTTCTGAACTAAACTTCATATACATATGTACTAGTGTTACGTCTATTTTAAAGGTAAAATCGTATCAGGAAAAATGTCAGTGTAATATGTTTTTATACATTGAATTCTTATGTGATAGCAATGTATAAACTTCAAAGAAATTCTTAGAAATTCTTAAAGCTGAAGAAAAAAGCATTCATGCCAAATGCATTTTGAAGAAAAAATCACAATTATTTAGTAGTATTCCTTAGAATGTAGTCAACGGATTGGTCTTTAGGAATCTAAATTGTACATTAGGTAAACAAATTTTTATTTATTACCTAATTAAAAAAAAAAAAATCCAGTTCTAAAATAAAGTTGAAGCTACAATTTAAACATTACTCTTGACCAATAGAGGAGACAGCCAGTTCTTGTGTCTGGCACAAGTTCTAAGTGAAATTTACGCTCGCCCCATTCACTATTGCTTACATTTTAGTTTTGTAACTTTCATTTAATTAGAGACCTGATCTAGTTTTCGCTTTACTTGCAAAGTAACATACTTAATTATAATTGGGTACATTGGTTTTAATAATTAATGAAAATAGTAGCTGCAAATAAAATTCGGCTCCTTCATTGCTTTCACCTTCAAATTGCAAGGTGCTTTTATAAATTTATTGCACACTTATTTTAACAAATGCATTCAATTTTGTTTACTTTCACTCACTCATAGTAAACGAAGTAATTGAGAATTTCTGCTTGATTTTCCATCGGAAAAATTTGTTCAAGGTTTTCTGAGTCCGAAAAATTGTTTTTTGTAGGCAGCTGAGGTAAAAAATGAAAAATCGCGTAAAGTTCAAATTTGATATTTGATATAGGTTTCATCAGGAGACCCGAAATTAAAAATATCTGCAAACTGGAAGTGCCACTTTGCTAACTAGATTTTCTAGTTCTTTGAGATTTCCTCAAAAGTCGTTCTTTTTGCTCATTGCATATACGTAGGACTATTACTTTCTTTTAAAAAAATTCACAGAAACTCAGTTCTTAGCATGATATACACCATGCGAGGTTTGCGAAGTGGATGAGGAAAGGGTTAGAAATAGTTTTGTGAAGAAATGAGAGAAATGAAAATAATTACAAAATAGCACCTGTTGGGGTGGAGTTTAGTTTCATAGGACATAAAAGCATGTCCAAAAGAAGAGTCAAAGTGTGTCAAAAGTGTGGTTCAGAGAGATTTGCGACAGTGGATTAACTAATTAATTTTTTGGTTGTTAGTAAGAAACCTAAGTCTGCCTTCAGAACCCCTTAAAACTGTGTATTCCTCTTGAGATAGTAGGTCTAAAATTTTCAAAGCAAATTTTGCTAGATAAGTTACTGAATTACTATTATACTCTAACAGTCGAGCTTCGCAATTTTGAAAACGGCTGTTTTATTTTACAGACTGAGTACAGAAAAAATTTCAGTAATAAAAATTTGTGCGACCAAGATTAAAAAAAGATTGGTGATGTCCAGTTAACGGTAAAAATTAGGATCTATCAGGGAACAAGTTTCTAATATTAGATAATTATTTTTCTGCTATTAATTTTTAGCATGTGACATAACTCGAATGAGTGCATAATAAATTAACATAATTTAATAAAAATAATAATAAATTTAAAAGACCTAAGACACTTTAAAAAGCACAACACATTGAAGATTAAAACAAACAAAAGTGAATCAATTAGGTCAAAGTCATTTATATTTTCTCTGAAAAACAATAAATATATTTTTTTTTCTAAATAGCAGAGTATTACTTTCGTTTCCTTTAACGTAACCACAAAAACCTCTTAAAAAAAAAAAAAAACTTGAGAATCTAAACCACACGTACATACGTGTTGTAAATTTTAGAAATGGAAAAAAAAAAAAAAATCTAACGGGTGGCAGATTATCGAAAGTTTACTAAAAATACTTACCCTAGATAAGAAAAACAGCAGTTTAATCTTAGACCAAGAATTTTAACCTCAGATACTTTTTTACATACATAAAAAAAAAGGTGGCCGTTTAAAGTTTAGAAGTGTGCAAAGTAAAAAAACAAGGACCATAACTACTTGTAAATGTTGACACCATCTGATTAATTTCGCTTCTTAAATTACATACTGCCCCATCTCTTGATATTTAAACATCCTCTACTTGTTGTTTTGATTATATAGTTTTATGTTTAGTTAGGCAAATTAAAAAACAAAAAACGCAAACTCTTTTTATTTCATCCTTTTATTTGGTTCAGTAGCAATTCTCTAAAACGAAGGTGGTAATAATGTGTGATTTTAAAAATCTATTTGCTTATCTTGTATAAGTTTTAGTAAGCCATCCAGCGGTGGAATGCTTTGACAGGGGGCATATTGAACGAAACAAACATAAAAAAAAAAATATCTTAATGAGATATTTGATTAATGAAACAATTATTGTTATTTAAAACGCCGAGATTCCAGGTTCGAATCTAGCTGCTAGATTATCTTTTCCTAGGAAAACCGATATTTAAGAAGTTGTCTGAAAGGTGGGAACTCTGTCCAGAGGCCGGCAGTGCACCGAATAAAGAAGCTCCTTCTAAAATATTTCTTGGTATCTGAGCATCCTCATTATGACCAGGTAACCTCAGCTCAGTATTCCCAAAATGATTATTCCCACATTGGCTTCGGCAAAAAGTTTATAGGGTTTCTTTTTTTTTTTTGCTTCGCAAGTCCGACTAGATTCTACTAGATTTCAAGATCTTAGTATAGGCAACGATTTTTAAATTAGTTTCTTCATCCATCTAATCCAATGATTCTTGAATTTTTAAATGACTATTTGTTTTCCATAACTTTCTCTTAGGTAACAATAACATCAATAAAATTCTCCAAATTTGAAATTTCATTTTTATTAGAACTAAAATTACTTTCACAGCTAAAATTGTTTGTTGCAATAAAACCACACACTCGCAAAAGTTTTGATAGTAATAGTGATTTGTAGTGAAAAATAATTCTGCACGTGACTCAATTATGGAAGTGTGCAACATTTTCATACTTTGTTGAATATTGCATGCATATGTTGTGAGAACTTTGATGGTCTGAATTATGAATAAAAAAGGAAGTTCAACGGTGAAAGTTAATTGCTATTTCTAGCCGATATTTAAATTTTATTTAAGTTATAATTTGATTCTTGGTTTATTCGTGTGATGAGCAACTTATTTTATTCCATTAATTCTAAAACTATTACAATACATTTAGGGCAAAGAGAAATGGTTTTTACTGGGTATCGTTCTTAAATAATTCACTTGAAAGTAGAGAAGTACGAAATGTTTTTCTCTTAAGTTTTATATTTAGAAAGTCTGCATAAAGTTGTGAATTCATCGCCTTATCTTATTTTAAGCCTGCTAAGAATGATTCAGTTTCGTTTATGTCAGAACTAAGTTTATGGCAGTTTCTGTTTTTAAGAATTTTATCTATTCAATTTTCTTTTTAAATTTATTTTAGCATCTAGGTAAATTTAAATATGTAGTTTTTTCTTACTTAGTTTGCTGAAATAATTAGGAAGAAGGGCTTGTCAGCCAAGTGCTGTACAACCTTCTCGCAATCCTTATTGGTCCCTGATCCTCTTAGATCCGCAGGAAGCCTCTAGTTAGCTATTGTAAAAGCAAAAGACTCACTAACAAGTCCCCAAAACTGTCCATTTCTCCCCTATAAGGCTCGAAATCAATGCACACCAGACTAATTCTAGTGGTAGTTCTAATTTTGAGAAGAACTTGGTTTACTCCTGACTCAGCCGAGAGAAACCTGGAATAGCCATTACCCATCAGCTTCAGAATTGCAATTGTCCTACAGTACCATTGTGACTCTTTGAGCCATTGGTTGCTAACCATTTTATGTATCTAAAATGGAGCAGGCACTAATTGTACATAGACGTTGTATGGAGATGTCTAATTAAAGAAATTCTTTGTACACTTATAGAAATGAATCTAATATTCAGACAAATTTAAACAAATCGATTTTTCAGTTGTGTGTATGAACTGATGAGCTTAAGACCATAAAGAAAAAGGAAGACTTTCAAAATAAACAAATTGATTTTTCAATTGCTTCTTCATGACCTTCAAATTAGGAGAAAGTATCTCCAACGTTTAATGATCCATCTCACAGATCTTTCTGTGAAAGAAGCATCACTTTAAATAAATTGTAGAATTCGGTGTTCTGCTCAAATGAGGGATGTAATAAATTCTGACAGTTATATATTTGCATACAGCTTGAAGAAGAGTGAGATAAATTAGATAAAGTCAGGTCGAAATTTAAGAAGCATTATCTTTACTATCTCTTTTAAAAATAAAAACAAGACAGACTTTTTCTAACCTGTACTATGTTTAGAAATTTCCTTGTAAGTGAAAATTATCTTTTCTAGAATAATTGAGGGAAAATAAATAAGAATATGTTTGAAATTACATTCTGGGAATCAAGAAGGGCGTCTGAAGAACCCAAACAACCATCCGATAGTATTAATTCTCTACTAAAAATATTATCACTACTAAATCTTGTTTTTAAATGTTTTTATAATCAATTTTACATGCTAATTTTAGAAGTTTACTTCTAGACGATAGATTTTTAATTAATGTTCTATCAAATAACTTTTTTCTTTTTATGAATAAAAACGTGATTCAAGCCAAAACTAGTAAATATAATGGTTAATTTCTATTACATAATAATAATATGTGTACGCTGGTGGAAAGTTAGATATTCTAAAGCTTTAATAACATGCACGCTATGGTGAAGAGCGAGGACATCAGACCAAGTTGGGAAGAGCTCCCCACCCTCCGTGTCTGTACTGTTTGGAACAGTGTTCCACCTTGACACACTGACACTGAGACTCTGCCGCCAGCTAGAGAGTGGCGTGTTCTCATTGCTGCAACAACTGCAGCCACAATATCGGCTTGGCTACTGTTTCCTGAATTCTCTTCTCTTAGTTCACTCGCGCTCATCACCCTTAAACTGATGTCTTGCTGCTACCCAGTCTCTTACCCTCTTTATCTCCAGCTTCAAGACACTGTTACACTCTATACTGAGCTACCTTGCTAACCTGACCTGAATATAAATAGGCTTCTTTTGCTCATATACTACGCCGTGATCTACAGACGCGCACACATCAGTGTAACATTTTCACCAGATAAGGTAAGGTTTGACATCCGTTGCTAGTAAGGAGCGCCAGAAGAAAAAAATCGAGGATATGATACTGAATACGACTTTCAATTGCTGCAATTATTACGTTTCTATTTGTTGTTTCGTTTCAAAAATTCAATTTAGGAGAGATGAGTATAGCAGTTGTGCTTTTAGAGAGAAGTATTTACTTCAGTTATTCTTGGATATATGGTACAGAGGCACCTATATGTATATATTCAAATCCTATCAGAGAATCGTAGTTCTTATCTTAGTAATTATTCCTCGACAAAAGTTCAGCCATAGATCTGTTGAATTCTCTTTATACCAAATGACTTTTAGGGTTCATCAAACTATTCAAGTAGAATCAATATAATTATTTGTTGAAATTTTAGGCGTGTCAACATCTGAAGTTGTTGAGATATTGGTGACTTTTCTAGTGCACCACAGTCTTTGGAGAATCTCTTATTGTTACTGGACACTGATAATAAATATTTAATTATTTTCAGTTTTGGCTTGGCTTTATAATTTTTACTCATTATTATCTTTGCAATCACATAAAATTTGCTTGTGCCGATAAATATGTCGTGGAAAGTATGGTAAAGTATTAAAAACCATAATGGGGATCACTCCAACATGAAACTGACTCATTAAAAGAGTGATAGAAAAAAATTGAAGTATAACACTTGCCTTTTTAGTTTTTCAATGGTGTGACTTAAATTAATTCTTATATGTGAGTTGAATTCATCTAAGAATTAATAATACACATATATAGCCAGGCACAGAAATGCTCTGAGTACCATTATCACCACTCAGTTAACTTTCTGCCGTCCTCCTGACACCTTTACGCGCAGAACACTCAGTAAAAACAAGTTCCACACCATGTGAGCCAACTACGGTGCTGCACTTTCACGGGGTTTTTTAAAAATCTTTTTTTGTTTTCAAATTGTTACTTGAAAAATAAGTAAACTTTATTTACTTTAACAGAAGATGTTAAGATTTATCATTATTTGAAATGAAAATTTCAAGTATTATTCAGCTTATTTTAAATCTGTCTCAAAAGAAAGGTAATCTATGTAAATTTAAGATGCAACTATTAATCTTTTTATATGGTGATTACTTTTACATTACTATACTTATTTGAGAGCGAATTACACTCAAAAACTGAGGGGAAAACCCTCAGGAAGTTTTAATTTGGCATTTTAGCAGCTTATTTCCCTAAAATACTTGGAAAAAAATAATTTTCTTGGGAAAATGTGCTAACAAAAGATCTAGATCTGTTTGCAGGTCTACATTTCTGAAAGAAAAGAGGTAATATATTAACTTTTCTCAAAGCGTATATTATCGGTGAATGCGTAATGCGAGTATTTGTTAAAATACATCATTATCTCTATCTAGAAGTAGTAAGAGACCGTAGAAATAATTTTGAGAAATCTGTGAGTGAATCGAATCAAAGTGGAACTACAGTGCAATCTGTGTTTGAAAAAATTGTTAATTACAATAATAAATGCTACATAACAGATTAAGTATATATTTTGGAGTGGTTTGATTATTATTTCAGTGTAATGTTCCGATTTACTAACTGTTATATATGAATTGAAAATGAGTAAAATATTCAGATTGAACAAAATGTAAAAGTAATAACTTGAGAATTTTAGTAAAAGAAAGGATGATGTTTTTTATTAAGATTAATGGTCGTTCATTTATGCAAGTACAAAAGTAAAGACATTATAAACCCCATTATTCTGGGTGTTTAATGGACATTTTCAGCTATATTCAGGCATTTATTGCAAAAGTTTGCTCTTTTACGTTAACGTTAATAGTTGAAATAATTTAAAAAAAAAGTTAACTGTCGAAAATAATATGAAGTCAACTTTTCCTTATACCACAATGCTCAGTAAAGGATTCAACGATAACTGTAAGACCTAAGAACATTTCGACAATAGCCCTGAATCGGACCCCAATCGGAATCTTAGTCTGCTTATTGAGCTCAAATATAAAGATGGATAGATAAAATGTGCCTTAAAAAATAAATAAATTGATTAAAAGTAAAATATTTAACCATCCTGAAACCTAGCACAAATCTTCTGGGTCCTTCATGTTGAGTTTTTGAGATTGTGGAGGAAACTCCCATTTATCTGAGTGAGGAGGTAAGGTTCAAAATGTTTGGTCGGAAGAAGAGGAGGAGTTTCAGGTATGGAAACTAAATTTTGTTTCAACTCTCAACACTTGTGTGCTGTTTCTTCTTTTTGCAGGAGTTAAGATGGCCCATTATTTAGTCCAAGAAAAATAAGTTATAAGTATGAATTGAAGTAAACCTCAAATAAATTGTTACAAAGTTGAAGGTAAGGAATGTTTAAATCTCTTATTTATGTAATTAAACATCAATGCTATCTTTTATATCCAAATCTGTAAATGAAATACCGTGTCAAATAGAAATTGATCACCTTCATTCAAGTTGGCATGAATCCACACTTGGATGCACTCTTTGAAAATCTTTTATGAGAAATTTTTCTTGAACCAATGCACTTACCTAATAGTTCTAAGTTTTGCCACTGACAGAAAAGTTCTTCATAATGGAAAAGGCTTGCAAAAAAAATAATAAATCTAAGATCCGGAGAAAATCTTTCCAAGTAATACTGTTTTCCAATGGAGGGTAGTTTTTCCTAAAGAACCATTTTTCATCTGCCATACAAGCGGAATGATTGGAGAGGTCAGTAAGGAGACACCTTTGACCTAAAGGACCAGAGATCATTTCGCTTCTTCTACTTAGATGTATCATAGGTCAGGCAGAAGAAAGAAGGTATTATGTTCAGTATTTCCAACTCAAAATTGAAGATGGGTAGACAATGGATCCTTCTCACTTCTGGAGAAAGAAGTGTGGAAGAATTTTGATGGATGGCCTACTCCTTATCCCTTCTCAAGCACTTGGTCCTTCACATAGCTTATATTTAAGGTAGAGAAGGGCCCATTGCACTCCTCTTTCGGTCTCACCGTCACAAAGAGAGGTAACGAAAGTTAACCAGGATCCAGGAAATATTTTATATTGCTGTTCAAGAAAAAAAAGAAAAGACACACGACCTTCTCAAACTACAATTTACGCAGCGACATTTTTTTTCTGCAGCTAATAATTTTTCGACAATAAAACACAAAGTCCTCAAAGCCACAAAGTATGTTTTAGTAAATAGAGCAAATGCTCTTCTAGATCCTAGTTAAATCGTTTAGAGTTTGTTTTTAAACATCTAATATTTTTTTATTTTCAGTTAATTGAAAATAACTCTTGAATAAATAATTCTTCTATTGTTCCTTGAAATATTATTTCATGATAGTTTTCTTCCCTTTATAATAATATTCTTTACAATAAGTCAATCAACTCTAGCTCTTCTTTTTTTTACTCCAAGTTAGAATTTCACAATTTATTTACTTTATTTTTTACAGGCCATAACGGCTAGACTTATTTGCTATACAGAATGATGGGAGACCAAAAAAGGGAATGAAGATTAAGAGGAAGAAAGACAATGAAGCTGAATATGAAGGGGGTAAGACTGATGACATTCAAGCTCAACTGATTATATAGAGCGTGTTTTCTTCGCTGTTAGATTTTAGTAATTTGTTTTTATTGCTGTCATATATTTGTCTAAATATATTTATACCTAAAAACACAATGGTATGTTTGTTATCAACGAAGTGGAACTGATTTACTGTGCCACGATTGGCCAATTAGCCAAACTTCAGTTTTCAGCTAATTAAGCAAATTTAAGTGTAACTAATTAAATTTTAATTTGTTTATTATTCTGATTTCATGTAATTCAAAAGTAAAATAATTATATTTCATTCTGGATGAATTTATTTTAAGCTGAATAAACTTTCTACTAAATTCTGTAACTAAAATATTTTCCATTGTTAAATTTTCTGTCATAACAGGAACTTATTGATTCGCCCATGTCCGTTCAATTCAATTCTTCAATAATACTGTCTTTTCCGTGTACAAAATGAGGCAATAATTTTTGCTTCTTTTAAATTTACAACTGCTGCTAGCAGAACCAGCAACAAAAAATGATCTGACATACAATTGACGCCGAAGGAGAGAAATAGTATGACACTCCACACTATTGGAGTAATAATAACATAACACTGCATTATTTGACTGTCGTATACTTTATAAGAGATTGCAAGGCTACAACTATCGCTTCAGTCGTCGGTAAGGGTTATCTAGATTGGATGAAAAGATTTAAAGGATTATGAAGATGAGCGAGAAGGAAGTGGAATTTGCGATAACGCGTTCGGATGATTGGTATCTGAAAATCCGAAGAGATACGTAAAAAAAAGGAGCATTAATCATACTGCGGAGATTCTTTAATTGAAGGGAATGGAGGAGGTGGATTTTGGAACGGTTGGATGAACCCCTTGGCTCGAGTCTTTAATTCCAAATTGGTTTTAGGATTATAGAGTAATACTTTGTTATTCAGTGTTGGTTTTGAGTGTTTTTAGTACTAACACTCTCGCCGAAGTATCAGTGTAAGACTTAAGGAAAAGGTAATAGATGAGGAGTAGATTGCTCTAAAGTAATCCCGAGTACCGTCACCGATGCTTCATCTACGAAGGCACTGGAAAGATGTTTCAGCTAAAGAGAGAATGCGATGACGTCAACAGCATGGTGACATTGTTGGACGGTGGAACATGAACTCCGGATTCTGAACTGATGTTACGGAAGATCATGGAAGCCTTTAAGGTGACTATAATTTCTCTTAAATATGAGTTTTTACAAGAATATTGCTTATAATGGGTAAGAGACTGATCGACGGGAGGAACTGAAGAGATAATGGGGTATTTTGAATTTAGGAATAAGTTTTATAAGGGAGAATTTCCAGAATGTAACGCAGCAACCAAAATTTCAAAGCTGGATGTAGCTCTTTACTAAATGGATTCATTACTTTTCTGAGATTTTTTCGATAAAGCCTTCTACTTTTTTTATAGATTAAAAGTTTGTAATTTGAATAATTTTATCATCTCTTACGTACTCTAGCAAGCAAGAATTTAGGTTTGGTGGGGGAACAACTCTATATGTACACATTAAAAGCTTAAAATGCTTTATGTTGCACGGGTGCGCAGGTACCATAATTATGTATACAAGCATTTACGTGGATAGGCGAGGAAACAAATTTGTTCCCACTGAGTGTTTAATCCCATTAATTAATAAAAATAACGGCCAGCTTGTAGTTCAATTGGTAGTGTAGAGTTTAGTTGAAGGGCGCTTCTAACTCATACCTATCATGATGTATGTATTAGGCTGGAAGGTTTGTAACCCTTCATCCGACAGAACTAGCCCTATAACTATAACATGGCTTAAATATACAGTTATATGCAAATGCAAAGGGCTCCAAAACATAACTTTACCACTCTTACACTGTACCGATAACAAACTGTTTCCAATTAGTACTACTAAATGTTAATCGTTGTATTTATAACGATCTAGTTATATTTTTTGTGGGTCTTCACTACTTCAACTTTATGCTTTGTAAGTTACTCGTTAAAATGATTAGAAAAAAAAAATCAATGTTAACAAAAACACGACTTTCTGTAGTTTTCTCGCAACTTTGAATTTTTATGAATCATTATTTGGCTTCACTACAAGCACACGATCATAAAGTTAGTTGGTTTCACTAAAAGTTTAATTAAAATAATGATAATAATAAAGTCCTCAAATTATTCCAAGAAAACAAATTATATTAATTTGAGAATCTGCAGTTTCATAAGCTCAAAGTAATTACTTTAAAAAGGCTCAGTTTTTAGACAAGAATAACTCCTTTGGTTATACATAATGTCGCTGCATAAAACAAATGTTCTTTGGCAATCAATGAAGCTATAGCATTCAGGTGTTTAATGAATGAAATAAATTTCTAGCGAATCCAAAAATTCTTCAGCTTCTTTTATAATAATGTAGTAAAAGGCTTTATTCAAGTCAGAATGGATACCAAAAATTGTTTAATGCCTCAACTGAAAGTTAATATTGGAACTTGAGGTACAATACTTTTGTTTCTTTTAATTCTGAATGTTTATCTGGCTAAATACTTGATTTTCGCGTCACTTTGGTCTTTAAAAATAGTCGGTCGAATGCGAACAAAATAAAACCACCATCTTTGGCCATCAAGATAGAATATAATTGATAATTTAAATAAATTTGAAGAATGGTGTTTCTTTTGGACTAATTATAATATTTTTTTAAAAAAAGGCTTTGAGGGGTGAGCGATAGAAATTCGTTACAGACAAGGAAGCGGCAATACAAAAAAAGGTTGAGACACACTAAATTAATTGATCAGAAAAATTAACATTTTTTTCTGATTTTGGTTCATGCTGGAAGAGTGCGTTGTTAAGTTAGTTCATGGAGGTCGTATAACAATGGGAACAACAGTAAAAGGAAATAGAAGTTCTATTTGCAGATGTCTAACAAGAATATTTCCCAGGTATGGTGTCGTTTATTGAGGCAAACCCCTCGAAGAAGTGGAAAATTGAAAGAAACATACAATATTGATCTACAAACGATCTTGTTTGTCACAAACACCCACATGGTTCATTCGTACGTTCATATTCCTCTTCTAACAGTTTTTCCCTTTCTGTAGCATTATTTCGCTCTCACAAACTGAGATACGAGTAAACTAAACTCACAGCAAGAAAAAAAACTTATTTATATAATCAATCTACCCATAATGTTTCTTGCAGATTAACTGCCTAAAGTTATTTACTGCAAATTATATGTAGCTTTCTACTATTATATGAATATATAAATATCATTTTTATTAAATTCAAAAAACACTACCGAAAAACAAATACCACGTCGCCCCCCCCCCAAAAAAACAGACGCCAGGAATAGAATTTTATGTGGTTGTTTACCTCTTGTCATAAATAATGAATTGTTCTGAGAATGTTTACATGGTATAAGAGTTCACATTTTGGACAAGTTTAGGTCCACATATTTTATGTCAGACAATTGGTGCAAATGATATATTCATGTATTTGTAAAGTATGTTCTTCCTTCTCTATTAAAAAAAAAAAAAAAGTAAATAAAGAAAATAATAATAAAGGAAAAACTAAACTCTTTTCATTGGATTGTAACTTTTTCAACTTGTCACAACAACCAATTTCAGGAGAAAATATTAGGGGCAATTTTTCGGCATGAAGTAATGGAACTGTGAGGACTTCAATTTATGAACTTCATGTTTAGTGACTTCAATTGCATTTTTTTTAAAAAAAAGTTGAATATTACAATGGTCTAGCTTTATTACTTGCATAACTTAATCAACTTAATAATTGTTACATTCTGAAACAGTTCCAAAGTATTGGCATAAAGTCAAAATGTAATTAATTCGCAAAACAAGGATTTATCAAATCCATTTAATTACCAAGAGATGCTGTTTTTATGGTACCTTTTCAACAATTTTTATCTTTTATAATTTACATATGCAATAGATTGTTGGATTGGTCAGAAAATATAAAACAATAAAGTTCTTTTATTATCAAAAAATTATTTCTTGGAATGTAAAATTCTATAAAATGTGATTGCTTTTAATTTTATAATTAATCGCTCTTTCTTGACTTTAAGTTTGTGTTTTTAAGTTTCTTAAAAGTATTTAGTTCCACAGTAGAGTGTAGATTTATGCAATCAATATATAATACATTGTGCACTGTGTTATAGTAAAAACATTTACTGTACCATCAAATCAAGAAACGCGGCTGCATCTCCTTTAATAACCCACACTACATAATAATTTAACTTTTAAAAACTAGCCCTCCTCAAATGATGAGTAGGATTGCTGTTCTACCAGCCAGTAATCCGAAAGAAGCCACAACAAAATCATAAAAGTCCCGTTTTGTAATTTGCTTACATACAGAGGTTTTTTTCCCCACCGTCTTGTTTCGACCATCTTTCAGTTTATGTTGTTACCAATTTGGGCTAACCAATATTCGGCTACATTACCAAAGGTTAATTTCAGTTTTATAGGCGTAAATATTTTTTTTATTTTATTTTTGTATTTTCAACCTTACTTAAGACGGCATCTTTTTCTTCTTGAGTTTATTTTTTGTGCCAGCCAATTCGTTCTCTTGCTTTAAGTTCATCAAACCTGTTTTCAACTTATTTTAACCGTTTCGTTTTGGCTAAGAAAGATAAATTGCAGGATATATTTTTATATTTGTCTTTTTTTTGTTGTTTGTTTGTTTAATTTGCACAAATATGAAGAAACTTTTTACTATTTCAATCAATAAGACATTTTTTGTTAAAGTGTTAGATCTAAGCTTCACAATTTAGGGAGGTTTTCAGCTAAAAAAATTTGTGAATTTAAGTAGAAAAAAATTTATTCCTGGTCAGAATTTAATAAGAAATATTACTGTTATATAAAAAAAAATTAGATAATGCTTCATTCCCAATGGCAACAATTTATAGATACTAACAAGGTAATTCAAGGTTCTCTTCTGTAAGGTTGGCGCTCCAATCATCCTGATGTGAAATCTAAATCCTCCCAAACCGTATCATACGTACATTAGGTAACACTCTGTACAAGTCACGATTTTGGTGTCGGTGATGAGGAACCGGTCTTCATGCACCGAATTTCTCTGATACTATCAGAGAATATTCTGAATTCAAACATCTACAGTTTCCCGTTAAGTTATGCTACTTCATATCCATTATCAATGGCTGGTGTGGTTCGAAGGACTGATTCCGCCTGGGCATCCTCTAGCCAGAAAGAAAAAAAAAAAACAGGAATGTTGTTTACTCGTTAGTCTTGTGGAATTAATCTGAAAAACCTATGCTGGGCATGTTATTAAGTTTAAAGGCTTAAGCCCTTCGAGTTAATGTTATTACTTACGTTTGTTTTATTCGAACTGTTTGTGATGTTCTTGGTGTCAGTTCTAGCACCGATTAATGGAACGTCTTTAATTGTTTAATATGGAATGAAAAGTCATTTCCTTTATGATTCAAATTACAATAGAATTATTCAACATAATAACGCGTTTTGAAGCGATGAGTATGCAGCTGGCAATATATACGTATTTAGTCGATCAAAATCAAGGGAATAATTAACATAAAAATATCTTATTGACTAGAGAATATTACTGAAAGTTTTTGCTTCAATTATTATTAATTACTAATGAAAAACTAAAGGCCACATTTTTATTTTCTCTAATGCTTGAGAAGATGTAGATTTTATATTTTAGTTTTCACCGAATCAGTTTTCAACTCAATACAACCACATTAAACATTAATTTTATAAAAGCACACGTGTTTCATTAGCATTAGAAAATTAAATAATATTTTTCGATAAAAATAACCAACTTCTTCGCTTAAAACCTGTTTTATATCTATTATTTAATTATAAGATGTTTAAAAAAGTGGACAAGCGCCCATATATTAGAACAAAACTTTCAAGTTATCTGGCACACACAATCAATTTTCTTAATTTCTAATTATGATCATCATAAGCAAGGATGAAAGTATTGAGAATCCGATGATTTCCAAGAAAATATGAAGTAAACACTTGGAGGGGCTAGAAAAATTGATTTCAAAAGTAATTATAGAAAGAAATTCTTGAGAAAGATTGCATGGTTATGTGGGGAACAGTGTTGAACAGTCATTCTGCAAACAACGAAGAAGGAAAAGTAGGAAGAGGCAGAAGGAATATTGCTGAAGATGTCCATAATCCTGATAATTATTTATCTGTTCATAACTATTCAATAAAATAGCTAAGGAATATTGATAAAGAAGTGTACGTAGGACATGTTATTAACTAGGTTGCTTGTGAATAAAATAAAAGAAAGAAATTTATTTATAAGGATTTATATTTTATTAATAGGCGGCTCATATTTAAGTAATAGCCGCCATGTTACCTGTCATTCTAAGATTAATTAATAATAAAAATTACCAATCAAAATGAATTATGAAAGACATAATATATAGACAAGCGATTAGAGAGTTTGTTCGCTCGTAATGCCTGAGTTTAATTTTGTTTACCTTTTAGCTTCCTTATTTACAGAATTAACTAAATATATATTATATTTTCTAAAGGAGATCCCAGCAGAAGATTTGCCACTTTTGTTTAGTGTGAACTAGACACTAGTTAAATTTTTAATTTGTTCTTAATTCATTATAATATCATCTCACCAAATTCAAAATAAGTTAATGAAAAATGTTAATGTGTTAAATCTCCTATATCTCTCAGAAATGTGTGGCAACATAACAATTTTCCGAAAAGTACGAAGTGAATGTGTAATTGTAAAATTAATTAAATAAATTACAAAGGAGATTCCAGTCAATTAATTGGAGTAATTTTAGAATAGATAATATTCTTACGAGCCTGAAAGAAGAGTGACCGCGTACTAGCTTGAAGACACCAGTTTTTCTTTTCTCTAAGAGCCGAACTCTCAGCCATGCTTACTGTTCAATGTCAGGAAATAATAGGTTTGGTGTCGAATATTTCTTCTTTTTGTTAAGCCTGCAAAGGCTATCCGTTCATACAGACATTCCTTGCACGTGTTTACGCAGTAAGTTTATTCCAGGAACCTTACGCGAGTTGATGAACTTTTTGGCCAACCTTGTTCTGTTGCTATTTGGACGTCCACACTTTATTGCCTTGACGCATATTTGCTTCACTTTTCATGGGTACCATAGAAACTTTCTTGAACCGGGCAAGCTGGAGTTTCATTACGATTATCGTCCTGCACTGCCGAGTCCCAGGCAATATGCACCATATACTCACCGAATTTCCATCCAGGACCCTAAATTGCCTTGGATTAACTTCGTAGAACACGTAATTAGCTATTAGAAACTGCCTGATTGTCTGAGAATGAATTATATAATCTGGAAATATTTATCCCTTTTCTTATATTCTCAGCAGAACAAATATATTGCAACTGGTTCTATAAGGAAGACTGCGACTGAGTTTTTTTGGGTTTCCGAATATCTTGCTTCGGACTAGCGCTGTATACCCCTTTTCACCCTATCTTCTGTCTTGGAGCCATCTGAAGTCTTAAGGTTTGAAATAATTATTTCATGAATATTGACTGTCTATTAATAATGTTGTGTTTATTGCTTCAACGTCCAATCTTGCAAAAAAATATCTTTTAAAAGCAACTATCTCATTAAAAAGTGTCTTAAATGTATCCTAATTGAAAGAATACTCTAAAATTAAAATAAAATGCATTTTTACGCTTCTGTACTGTACATTTTCCAACTTATCAAATGGTAATTGTACTCTTAGTGAAGGAAAGCAATTGGAAGAAGGAAGATTTAAAATACTAGAAAGAGATTATTGCTAATGATAGAAATTTGAACTTCCTACATTAAATTTAGAATAATTCATTTTTTTCGAACTCAGGGGTCGTTAAACATCATTTCCAATGAAAATTAAAAACCCAAAATTTGTCAAAATCGCATTAGTCCCTCTTAAAAGTTAAGAAAAAGCAAAAAGAAAAAACTAAACTTATTTAGTACTTTTTATGAACAATGCGTTTTATCAGAACAAATATTTCAGCCGAGAACAAAACTGAACAATACGAAGAGAAAATATAGATATACAAAAAAAAAAAAGGAAAACCTCTCATTCATTTGGCGAACAATAGAAAATTAGTGCTGCCTTTCACCCTGATTGTCGTACAGTCATCAAAATCATATCGTATTCTCTTTATTTTTCTTTATGCTTTGTTTTTAGTTGGCAGATTAATATTTAGAATGATGGCATAGATGAACCATTCTAAATAGGAGGTTGTGCTTTGTTTTGGCAGGGTTTGTGCATATTTCGCTTCGCTTGAAGTGATGGAAGCAAAAAAAAAAACAGAACATCTGCAAAAAGTGGATTTAAAAAAAAATGTGGAGAAATAAATTAACGTTTTTTTTTTTTTTAAAAAAACCAAAAAAAAAACCGGATGACTAAATTTCGACGACCAACCGATCAAAATCACACCATTTTAATTCCAGCAGTTTGAGTAGTTCATAAAGGACGTTTTAAGTGCTGCGAGATTAAGTGAATTCATTACCTCCTTTTTATGGTATTAAATCTTTAGACAGGTGAAGAAGTGTTTGGTACGTAAAATTTTTATAGTTCTAGAATCCATTTGGGTTTACTGGCTACTTCCTGTAGTATGTACCATCTTTATGGTCTTTTTTCTTCAGTCTAGGCTCCTCCACTTCCGTCTTTACGTCAGCAAGTCCCATTAATTAGAATGTGAACAGTAACTGGAAAAAGAACTATAAAATACGAAATTGTTCATGCTGAGAAATATTTATACATTCCAGCTATACCTGTCTTATTTAATATTCTATTAAATCAATAATTAATTAAAAGTTATGAAAATTAAACTTAAATTCACTGAAAAAAGGTTTAAAAACTCAAAAGTGCCTAAGAATACTTATTCTGAAAACAATAGAATTTATCTGGGAACTGAGCTGAGCACACGGGATTGACTCCAGTCTCAATATTTATTTATTTATTTATTTATTTATTTATTTACAAGACGGGCAATCACCCAGTTACAAAGAAATATAATTTAAAATAACATTTAATAATAACTCAATATATAATAATTATAGAATATACATACATCATACATTTATACATATATATATCGTAGAATAGAAATAAAGATAAAATAGAAATAATATATACACATAATTTACTTAATAGATAAACAAAATACTTCAAAATATGTACTATAAAATATACTTTAAAAATAGAAACTTTACTCAATTAATAAATCTTTATATCACAAATAACCGGTAAGTTTTCCCTAGTACCAATCACCGCAAAATCAGCCATTTAACAAATGTTTCAACTCGATCATGTTGGTGTTAAATATATCAAAATCAGCGGGTAGATGATTAACTTGATCCGCAACTCTTGGAAAATAACTGAACTTACGATAATTGGTACCATGGCACACTTTAGAAAACACTTGTTTTTGTCTAGTACCGTTTGTTGGCACGTGAAAATTTAACAATGATAAAAGTTCAGGGCAGTTTATATTATTATTTAGAATTTTGAAAATAAAATTTAAGTCTGTGGCTTGTCTACGAAACTGTAAAGTACTCAAACCAGTAAATTCCATTACGTCATCGTACGGTACCTCCGTCATGACTTTTGTCTCTCGATACCAGAGCAATCTTAGGAATCTTCTTTGAAGTGATTCAAGTTTGTTGACGTAAGTTTTCTGATAAGGAGACCATAAAGCAGAGCAGTACTCAAGAATAGGTCGCACCATTACTTTACAGTATAACTACACGAGAATTCCTAATTTTCCCTTTAATTCAGTAATCGTAACTTAAAATTCAGGCTACTGTGTGTGTGTACAATCCATGACTCGCTTATCTACAAATATTTTCAAACAGAAATCTCAATCTTTACAGTCACACTAGATGAGAATCCCTAAATTTTCCATTAATTCTGCAATCTTAAAGTTCTAATTAAAGGCAATCCTGTGTGTACAATCCACGTTTGTCTTACTTGTTAACACACTGGAGCAGAAATCAAATACGTTTGTTCGAAACTAGACAAGAGTTACTTATTTTTCCAATAATTTTTAGTTGTGGTTCAAAACTCTTGCGCGAAATGGATTCTACAGACAGGGTACTCCGAATTTGCAGTTAAGATTGCAAAATATAAGGAAAACTAAGGAATTCCATCTAGTTTGACTCGAAATATTACGATTTTTGCTTGAATTATTTTAATAATTAAGGCAGAGGTGGAATGTACACTCAGGGTAGCCTGAATTTTGAGTTACGATTGCAAAATTAATGGAAAAATAAGGAATTCTCGTCTATTTCGACCGGATATAAAAGGATTTGTGCTTCAATGTATTAATAACTAAGACAAAGAAGTATTTTACATACAGGGTCGTCTTTACTTAGATCTTACGATTGCAGAATTAATGGAAAAAGAAGGAATTCTTGCCTTGTTTGAACGGAAATATTAGAATTTCTGCTTCAGTGTATTAATACTTAAGCCAGAGGTAGAATGTATACACAGGTAGCTGAATTTCTAATAATGTTTGAAAATTAAATAGAAAAATAAGAAAAACTCTTCTAGTTTTGAAGAAATTAAGGAGAAAGATCCTAAGAGATAGAAGAAGTGAATCTCAATCTTTCCAGTGAAACTTTATTTTTTCCATTAATTCTGCAATCATAACTTCAAATTCAGGATACCCAGTTTGTCAAACCAATTGTGGCTTAGTTATCTATAGTATAAAACAGTAATCTTAATCTTTCCAGTTTAACTAGACCAAAATTACTTATCTTTCTATTAATTTGACAATGATAATTCCAAAGTTAGGCTACTTCTTGAATCAAAGATTGAGCTGTTGGCCCTTCGATTTTTTTCCTTACTAGGAGCTACTTATAGTTCACTGTCCTGTAATTGGATAGGGTTGCCAGTAACGTGGGAATGCTGCCTAGAAGGCGGCAGTGCATTGGAAAAAGCCAATAACCTAGATGTTGACGCACCTTAAATTCGAAAAAGAAAATAGGCTTCAACAGATCTTTTGATTGGAGTTCTCGCAGGCTATGGACATGGCTGAAGTCAGTAGTTCTCCATGTTGGGGCTCAATGGGTTTACTCGTGGCCTTGTGTGCCGCTTGTTGTCGAGAGAGGCCCTTATTTTAGATTTGTATAGAATACAAGTCTTTTGATTGAACAAAATTGATGATGTAATTTGTTCAATAATAACGTAAGTAAAATGAAATGCTGAGAGTTTATTTATACAATACTATATTTCAAGTTAAAGAACATTTCTATAATAAAATCATCTTAATAGTAGTTCATCGTTACAGCTGTCACATTAGCAAAACGTTGCACAAATTCGCTCTAGAAGAACTAATAAGTATACTTCTTGTTTTTAACTAACCTATATTTACAAAAATGCCATATATAAAATCAAGTGTGGTGAAAATAGCTTATAATTGGTAATTATAAAACATGTTTAATTTGCCTCTTCTTGCTCGTGGTTATAGTTGTGAAATAAAAATAAATCTATATTGGCAAATAAGTTTCATTAATAAATAGCACGCTCTGATTAAAACAGTTATAATAAATTGAATTCATGAAAATAAAGCAGTCTATAAAAATAACATTTACCTACATGAAAGTTAAAAATATCATATTATAAAGTTTTAAAAATTTTTTTTAACTGTTTCCATGACGAATTAAGATTTATAATGGATTAAGCATGTTCTCTTTGGAATATATTTTCTGATGAAAAAGTTCAGTTTGTTGGTTTTTCATTCTGTTTTTCAATGAGGATGTCAACTCACTCTGGAGAGGATTATTTTTCAACTTTCCTAACTTTTCTGAATAATTTAATAATTTTTTGTTCATCATTATGATTTTATATAGCTGAAAATTGATAACTTGAACTTTTTAAAAAAAGAATAAGAAAAGGGAATTTTCCTGATTTTGTTTAACTTTCACTTAATGAAATTGAATTTTTTTTTTAGTTTTCCGGCAATATTTTAAGCTTATGTTGAGGCTCACACCTGCAAATATAGCGGACAAAGAAAGTGGAAGAGGTCTTTGGAGGCGAGTCACAAAGGTGTTGTGAGACATATTTTTCGTATTCTTGGATGTCGTGATACAAAACTCCAACCAAACAGGGAACATGATACCTTGATGCGTAATATCGCAACGCTCCGAACAAAAATTCATCGACTGTCATTGAAAGCTCACTGGTTGCATTAAAAATTATACTGTTCCTTCCATAAGGACACCTATAATTAAAACTCAGAACAAAAGAAAGGTTGCAATGAGTCTACTTTTTCCAAAAATGCAATTTAGCATGTTTTTTTTTTTTGCAATTTAATTTGTGCTAAAGTCAAAGAATAATAAACGAAAACTGGTGTTATTTTGAGTAGCGAAATAATTTCGGAAATCCAGAAAAACAAACTTTACTCTTTTATTGTCTGGGAAAAATCAGAAGACACAGATTGGAAAAACCAAAAACTTACCCCTACTTCCCCCAAAAATGAAGAAATAGAGCTCTAACAAATTTTTGTGGCTGTTGAAGTGGAAGATCTTGGTAGAAGACTGGAGATTTAAGTATTATGAAAGGATGTTCTCCGGTGGGCCTAAATATATAAGATGAAGTGTAAATAAAATGGAAATGATGGTAGATGAAGTCAGGATCCCCCTAAGAGATAGTGGTAAGCCTAAATTGTGGTGGGATGGAAATCCAGATGCCAGGGAACCTCTTGCACAAAAGTGGCAGCACATGAAGAGCCAATTGACGAAGGTTGACTTGGAAACCCACGGCCCACATGGGATTTTACCTCCTCTCACTAGTAGCGCTAACATTTGTTTAAGAAAAACACGACGGCTATCTAATGATCAATTTACTCAAGACTTGAGATAAATTTGATAAATGGAGTTGCTTTAAGAAGTTATGTAGAGAACATGCTTGAAAAGAGAACAGGTTCCTTTTTTACAGGTTACTTTTATCATGTATGTTTTAATAGCATATTTATCCCCACACTGTCTAAACAGTAATAAGTAACTAAAGCAATAAATTTGATGTATATAATAACGTAGGTCCCATTATTATTGCTATTACGTTTAAGATTTATTACTTAAACTGACATTAATTACTTGATCTCATAATTCGTGCCGTCTGACACATTCTCTTAATATCTTCGGCACTTAGGCCAGCTGTAAACTAATGTTAGTTCCATTAGAAGGTACGTTTTCTTTTTGGTTGGCCGGAGTTCAAAGTTTACAGGGAAAGTTTTTAAATGAAGGTTTAAAAATAGAAAAATGGGACTTTTTCTTTTGGGACTAAGAATATTTTAAAGCTATGTTGAAGTTAAATCGTGTGTTAAATCCAGCTGTGTAATGAATCTTAAAGATGCGTTTTATTCGAATTCTTCTTCTTACTAAATATATTAACCAGAGGCTGCTCTCATACCTCTAAAAGATCTAAATTGTACTAGAGTACGCCCCAGTGCGTTGAACTCGAATGAGTAATGTAAAGCCGACCCAGGTATTAATTTTTTTTTTCTTTATAAACTCATAGTACCTTCAATGTAGATACTGGGACAGGTGATACTTAATTTACATACACTCTTAAGATAGTGCTTTCATACTTCCCCAACTGGATCTTCAGAGGGCAGTTTCAAGTCAAGTCTATCCCACAAATTGTGAACATTCACCAGTAAGTTTCGGAAAACGCTTTGGATATGATTTTGAAGCCATTACGTTTACGTGACTATCCTGATCGCCAAGGCACAATAGCCAAAGGCAGTTTATTGCGTTATCCCCTTGAGAGGTCCAGAAGATAAAGCCTCTTCTCTTTACTAGGTCCAGGATGTACCTCCTTTAGTCTTAACATACCATAGTTCTCTTACCGATATCCAACGATGGCAACACCGGCTTCAGGAGGGCCATTTTTTCCCCCATATTATAAATCCATCTCTACTAAATACTGTCCCCTGTTACTTCGTGACATATTTTTTATTTAATACATTAAGTAAATAATGTATTTCATTGCAGTTACACAGTTATAATGTGTTGGTAGAAACTTCGGCTATTTTTTTGTTTTTTTTTTTACTTTGAACATCTTGAAGACATCACTCTTACTTGTGATGCGCTATTTTGTTGCAATAAGATCTGGTGATTGAATTAAATGGTAATTTATTCGTTTATCCCTTTGCAGACCCCACTCTAGTTTAGCTGCAGGTGTGTTTGTTCATCATTTACAGGAGATCTGAGCAATGATACTAGTTAACCCGCCAAACAAACTACTTCCACACAGCTTAGTAAACATCGACTGTATTACCTCATAATAATCCACGTGACATCCTCTATTCCAGCAACTCTTGCACACTTATGTTTTTACCAATTTTTCAATATTTTAGGCGTAGAAAAATATTTGCAAATTGTAATTATTTTTTTTTTGTTTAAAAGTTGTGTTATTATTTCAAACAGTGTGTCATAATAGAAAGTGCCCATTTATATAATGGATCATATTTAAATTTTAATGATTTATTGCTGTCTATAACTCTGCAACAGTGACGGATCTGGTAAGTTTTTTTGATCAATATAAACTACCTTCGACTACAGTATGATTGATTGTGAATTGCTTGTAAACTCTAGGAGTGTTTTCGTTCAATATATTCAATGGACTTTCCTACAATGTCTTTTCAAGCCCTATATTAGAGAATATAGAAGTATAATCCTTTTCTTTTAGGGCTCCTTTGAATTGCAAACTAAAGCCTGCAAAGTGATCTCGTTGAAATAATGAAATTGAGATCGAAGAACTACTGAATATTGAAATGAACTGCATTACTATATTTTCAATAATAATTCTTATTTTTTTTATTTTGAAGCAGAAATAGATTTGTTAAGCATAACATGCACAGTGAAGAAGGTTTAGGAAAGTATAAAAAATATACTCCATCAAGCTTCGTTTACGTTCAATGCTGAAGATTGTATTTGGACTCCGATCTAAACATTTCGAACTAGTGCTTTGCACTAGGTTAGTTCTGCAGATTTCTTGGATACAACTCTACAAACTTATTTGTTTTTTTTTTGGGGGGCCGAAACTATATAATTTTTCCTAATTCAGCCATAAGGGTGTCTCTCGATGAACATATCGCGTAATAGTAGTTATCATTTCAGCCAGTGACCGTGATGTTGTGAAGTAAAAAGTGGTGGAGAAAGTGAAAAGTTTGTTCTCTTCTACGAACGTCCGGATCATCTGGAGGAAGTTAAAAAGTATTTGTACTAAACATTTCTAATCCGCGATGGGAAGAAAGTAATCGAAGATTAAACCGCTGATAGAAAACTTTTAAGAACGGTTGATAACGCCAGCGGCCAATTCAATACTACTACAAGAGATGAAACCTTGCAAAAGCTTTAGCCTATTAGTGGATGATTTTCTCTCGAAACTTCAGTAAAATCGTCTCAGATATTCGATATCATTCGTGCAATTGAGTACTAGAAGCAAAACTGCAGTATTCTCCTTAAAAATTTGAAATCGATGAGAGTTGAGCCTAAGTAAGCCTACATAAGCATACGGTTCTTACATAGATTATCTTATTGTGCTTATCTCTTGTGAATAAATATTGTACGTAATATTGACCATTTGTTTGCTTTATTTTTGTATGATGTTGAAAACAAATTTATGTTATTTAACTTTTTCACCAAAATGGTCATTCTATTAGGCCGTCACCACTCTGTACAACTTAAAACTAAGTTTTTCCCGTAGTCAAACTAGTTTTAATTTAATATCTTGAACACATAATGAGTGTGTGGTGTTGCAAAGTAATAAAATGAAAACTATAGCGATTAATTGTTGTTTTATTATCGTGAAACGTGAGCTAGCATTGTAATCACATTTGACCTCTCAGTTAAGTTTTAATGGTATACATACAGACATAAAATGTCATAAGTTCTTTTATTAAAAACAATACTGCAACACTTTTTGTGATCAGAGAATGTTATGGTGCATTAATAAATGAAATATATCATTAATTCTACAC
Source organism: Rhodnius prolixus (assembly GCF_049639745.1). NCBI lineage: Eukaryota > Metazoa > Arthropoda > Insecta > Hemiptera > Reduviidae > Rhodnius > Rhodnius prolixus. Next base: position 9,158,938 of record NW_027411634.1, on the reverse strand, counting down.
TTGTTTCATCTGTGTAACTACAAGTATCTTATTGACATAGATATTTCAACTGCTTATTGTTCATTATTATTACGAAACATTACTAATAAACAACACCCATATTTACTTGTTTGTTTTAATTTATGGGAGAAATAATGTGTTGCAGAGAATGTAGGTCAAATTTATGAGTCATTAAGTAAAAAAAAATATCTGGTTTCTCACTGTTTAAATAAAGAAAAAAGCCCAACAATAATTGGAAGATACTACATTAAAAAAACTACAGGCCATTTAGTACAGAGTCTGGGCAAGAGTGTACCCTGTGCAATTTGTCTGAGATTGAAGACATTTTCCACTTTATTGGGATATGCCCCATCCTGGCTCCTTACAGATTGCAATATCTGGGAGGGAAAAAGTTAACACAGGAAGACGTCATTCTTTTTCTTAATGGGAAAAATTGGGACTACTTAGCTAAATATTTAAAGGCAGCTTTACTATATAGAAGACTGATTATGGAGGAATTCCAATGAATTGTTAATTTATTTTTTGATTATGTTTATAAATTACTTTACTGTACATAGTACCGAGGATGAATTATTTTGTTGTATTTCGTTGTAGCAACTCGGCAGACGGATTTTTATCCATGCTGAAAAGTGTTATTTCTTTTTATTTTTTTCGCTTTTATTTAAATCTTTGTATCATTTGAAGTAAATAAAACACTATTATTATTATTACTACATTAAAAAAGGGCTTCGATTAGATTCATTAATACGATTTCGAATAATTTTAATACGATACGAATTACCTGAATAAGCTATGAGCTTCAACAAATTAGTCTACCAATTTTCTACGGAGTGGGCTTAAAAAGTATGGGATCGAAATGTTTCTCATCTGGAAGTATTTCATTCTATTGAAAATGAGCTGGAATATTTAAGAACTGAACTAGCTTCTATCATACAGTGTAGAAAGACAAGATTGAGAGTAAAATTTTGCAGATAACAGCTGCTAAAAAGTGCCCAATTGTCTCGAGTAATTTTTCTCTGAATGCATCACAACAATCCTGGACCAAGTACCGACTGCGCCATGTTTAAGTTCTTAATTTCATGTGGTATAATAAAATTAAGAATACTATTTTAAATATTATGTTTTACTCTTAAAACACAACTCTTCAAATATTATTCTTCAACACTAAGCAGAAGACAAAACGACAAATCACAGCTACGTTTACATCAGTCAGTCTTGTCAGTGCAATTTCTAAACTTCGTCTGACTTGTGGTTTTTCTTACTTTACTTTTTAGGCTGGACATTCCTCTTTTCTTTTTTGGACTGTCCAACAATGCCAGTGTTATACTTCTAGCAACCGAAAGAAAGATTTAGTGGAAAACTTTTTTCTTAAAAATTTCTGAAAAACGGGGTATTAATGACATCCATTGTGTCCAACCATACTTAGTATTTTGTCAGTAAATAATCAACTAAAATTTTGTTTGATGCAAAAAAATAAAAACATATTTATCCTTAACTATCTTACTTGAAAGAAACATCAAACTATCTAATTACTCTTCGTTTTCTTACAGCAATGTTGTTAAAGTAATTTGTCATCTCCAAAGATAACAGATATCTGCTATAGTGAATAATGAACTTGACTGCCATTTATAGTTTTCTGCACTATATTAATAGAATTACTTTAGACACTCATGCGACTGTTTTTATTGCTATTACTTTTTTAAAGATAAGACCTAGAGTTTCAGATAATTATAGATGTTTTTATTAATTTGCTATTATCGACTTATGAAATTCTCCAGTAACTTTTGCAAAATGGGTGTCGTTAGCATGGATGTCATTAAAAGTGATGAGATCATAAAAAAGTTCTCCAGTTTTTTATCATTATTTTTCTTATCATTATGTTTGCGTCCTTGTTATGATAATTAAAAAATAAAACTGAGATAAAAATTTATTTAGCTAAACACAATAACAATAATTTAGAGAATACATTGTTATTTGAGGTTTTCCTTTCTCTTAAGATCATTATATCAATTAACTTTCTCCTTAAGATTACATTTTGAGAAAAAGTAAGATTTCCAAATTTGATTTTTTAATACAAATGTTTATATTGTAATATTCAGCACATGAAAAACTTTTCTTGAAATACTGTTCTGTTTATTTTTTCCATTTATATTTTGTATTAAACATGATACTAGCTGATGAGGTTTTTGATGGCCTTTGGTCCACTTACTTTGGCTCCATGATGTCCAATATGTATTTAATAAGAAGCTGCAAGTTCTGCAGCAGGGTTTCTTAAGGTATGAAAAAAAACAAAGAAACAATCTGTACAATGAACAGTTTATTAATTATTAAGTGGAATAATTTTACTTCTAATTGAAATTATCTATAAGAATTAGATTTACGACGATTTTTCTGTTAACAGAATTTTTAACTTCTAAATAACATTGCTAATTTTTATATTCAAAGAATAGTATGTAAAACTTTCAAAATATTAGCATTTTAAAATAAGATAAAAATATAATTGCAGAATATCTCAGTCCAAAAAGTCTTAAAGATCAAAGAGTTTGTTGTAGAATTTTACTTACAAAACACCACAACTTGATTAACGGCCGTTTTTGCCCGTTTTTGTTTTAAATACATTTATTAGAGACAGGATATTTATCTAAACGGCTAAACCTATTGGAGAAGTCCAAAGAACTTGTGAGAAATGCGGAAAGATTTCATTCCATTATATTTATTGGTTCATATTTTTATTACCAAATATTCTTGATACTTAATGAACTTAACTGCCCATTAATGACATTGAGACAAAGTTTGTTAGTGCAATTTAAATAATATTTGTTGAAAACATCTAGTTTATTCATACAATTATTGAGCCAAACTCTATGAAAGGTATTTCCAACTTATGAATAATTCAATGACTATAAATAAAATAATATTCTTAAATTATTTAGTTTCGCTTAATAGTTTAGGATACTCAACATCTGAAAGTTCATAGTTCTGTCCTAGTCATCTTGAATAACTGTTATTCTGAATAACTATTATTCCATAAGTCATGGAATAGCTTGATAATAAAGTAAAAAACTAATGCCGTCAATCTCAACTATTCACAAGTATAAAAGGAAGTTTCAGGATGGATAAAGTTAAAATTTGACCATGAGAAAGCATCATTCACATTTTGTGAATACGGACTGGTTTCTTCAATAATTGTTTGATTATCGAACATTAACTAAACACATAAGTTCTTAATAATAATCTTAAGCTGCACCAGTTGTGCTGGGATAACTTGTTTTGCAACTAATAATTTTTTGCTGCCGATAGAAGTCACTTTCAGCCAGTCCAGAATCTCAGAAAATATCTAGTTTTGGAATTTGAACAAGTCTATTTCTTACAATTAGTTGTTTAGATCTTCCTTTCATTATTATTTCTGTAAAGATAAACCTAGACACTAATTATCCAATTTCATGCATACTTAGAATGTTTTCCGAAGACTAGATAAACTTCTTAACATTTATTTTACATTAATTATTAATTACCTATTAAAAATGAATTATTTGCCATAATATAAACCTATCAGAAAAGACAACTTTCTATTTTTTTTTTAGCTGCATTATTGGCAACTATTATAGTTGGTTATACATTCAATGCTATTGCTTTTTTTGTATTATTATTACTTTCCCTGTATGGTATTCACCTTCAGTTTGTTAATTTTCTTTTCTTCTCTTTTACATCTACTTCTTCACCTCTTTCCCGGCCTATTAAAGATAATCTTGATGAATTGTTGTCTGGGAAAATCGCTGACAAAGAATAGAGTAAGCTTGAATTATGTGCCTTGTTATAGTTTTATTTGTAATGACACACTCTTACTTAAAGCCATGCATTATTATTCAATTTCTGTTTATATTTTCACTCACTAGTTTTTCTTGCATGTACACATATAAAATTAATAATTTTCCTTTCAAGAAACTCAGCACGTATAATCAAAATTAGCTATATTTTTATACAACAAAATTAAAAATCACTTTTAAAAAAAAAACACCTTTGTTGAAAGTTTCTACATTATTGTCTTTAATAGTCTTCAGATCATGTCTTCTAAGATGAGTTACTTTATTATATGAAAATAAAGTGAAAATCCATTGGAGATGGGCGATCTTAATCTAAATAGAAAGTGAATCGTGTTTTTAATGAAAAACCGCTCAACAAAATTATCTAATTTTGTAGAAATTGTTGCAAGGTCATGTTGCCATTAATGTGTACTAACAGTGGTGACTCATACAGTCAAATTTAGATCAATAACTTCTGAAATCTTAAAATTGTTACATCTTTCTCTTTAGTGTTACTCTTCATTACGAAATTAAAAATATTAAAACTTAAGTTCATTTATTTTGCTAGTTAAGAACTTTATAGGAGTTGTTCCATCAGTCAAGGCACCGTGAGCAGGTCTGCATACCCTTACACAGGACTTTTACCCAACTTAAGCACAAGCATCTTTTACTTCCGATTTTTTTTCTTATTTCTTTGAAACCCTTCTATCTCCTTGCAGAAGAAGCGTCAGTAGCTCCATTCCTTTTTGCAAAATCTTCAGCTAACGTATTTTATAATTTTTTTGGCAATAGTTTTATATCCTGCTGCATTAGTTCATATTCGTGTGAATATTACAGATCAGCTTTATCATAATTAAAAATTTCTTTTTATCACTTGCCCTCTCCTCAAGAAAATGCTAAGAAATGGTCTTATTTAGAACATTAACCAAATTAAATGGACTTTTTATAGCCCCTCCTTAAGTTTTTCTCAACGTTTAACGTGACAATTTTTAAATCAAACCCTTAATCTTTATCCTAACACATAATTGTTGATCCTAAATCTAAGTGTTGTTGACTATTTCAAAACCAAATTCGCATGTGCACACTATAAAAGAAATTGTCCAGTTAATGAACAGTTATAATTACGAAAAACAAAGTACATAGAAAGTATGAAAGTAAAAATAGATATCAAAAGCAAAAGAAAGTAAACATTTTATAAAACAAACAAATCAAAATTAGGTCAAAAATGATTTATGATTTCAAAAAGGCAAAAAAGCATCACCAAAAGTAAAAGTTATTTATAAGTAGTAAAGGTCTGTTTAGTTGGGCGGCACCTTGTTATCTAGTAGTTGTAAATATAGTTTACTTTTTATAAAATTAGTTGCGTTTGTACCCACAGTATATGCCGACATTAGTTAACAACTAGTTTTAGAATGAGCAAAACAAAATATTAAGATTATGGAGAGAAATATAATTAGAAGATTTTCAAAAAAGAAGAGATAAAATAATTCGTGATACGATATGTAATTTAAATAAATTAACATACGGGGAGTTTAATACCCCAATAGATTAACTGTCTAACCAGACTGATGTTAACTAAATTTTAGACATGATTTCGTCCTTTTTCCTTCATCTTTCTTAAATATTGTTAATTATCCGTCAAAAGTATCTTTAATATTCTTTAAAAGTGAAAACACAAATAATAATAGTTTTTTTCTTTATGAAAATGTTTTATTCTACTCATAATTAATTTTCCTATGAATTATTAAAACTAAAATCAAGTATTCGTAGAACAATAATTACAAAGTTAGGCTTTTACTTATTAATTCTTGGAAACTATGTAGATTAGTAAATATATTGAAACATCCTTGAAAGGCAAGAATGCCTTGTAGTTGGAGAGGATAGAACATAATACCAAGAATACTATTAGAAGCCTGTTTCCCAGCATATTTGAAGGAATACCCAGTTAAACAACTAATATAATTCCTTGGAGCAATATTGCTACAAAATGTATAGAACTAAAATGCCCGAACTAACTGGGTTTAATAGGGTTCACTAAAAATTTTGACTAAAATTTTTTTTCAAAATTTAACTAAACAAAAACTAGCTGTTTGTTTTCTATGCATGATTCCCTGATTGTAGAGTTACCGGTTATAAAGTCACAATTTTGTGCTATTTTAGGGAGTCATACCTTATTTTCATTCACATGAATAACTCAGGCGCGGATTGTCAGTCATACATATTTTTACTGCAATTTATGCAGTATGCATGAAATCTAGTTCACAAAAATCGCCAGAAGCCCCAAAACTTATTCAGTGAAGTGGGCGACTTTCATTCAATTGATTGTTATTTATTTATACTTATTATTTTTTACAAAATAGTAATTTTACTTACACATTTAAACCATTATTAATGTAATACTGGCAATGTGGTACACTTAAGTGATTCTTTAAAGGGAGTTAATCCTTAATTCCACCTATAATTCTTTATACAGGAATATTCCTTCCTGCAGTTTGTATGAGAAATAATTAACCTTAAACCTTAAAATGTCACATAAATAAAATTAGATTGATCGGCCAATTTACGTTGTCACGTTTTAAATATTCCAGGATTATGAATGATTATTGATGAAATGTGATCAAATATTTTCACCAAAAAATGTTCTTGCACATTATGCAACGCTCAATAATCAGTTTCCTTGTTTTATCTTTATTTTTTTGAGTGCGCAGTTCTATCAAATCTATATCCCATTAGATAACGATTAATGATGAGTTACATCTGTTGAATGATTACATCTATCCTAAACGCAGATAAAATTAATGATATAGACTTGTTTATATTGAATAGCTTAAAGAAAAAATGTGTTCTTCTTCTTTTCTCTTTTAATTAGAAGTTCTTTTTGTTTTGTTTCAATTAAATAAGTTATTTTAGCCATTCATTATTCTTTCTTTTATAAGGTCTTGTTTACAGAGATATTTTTCTTTATTTTCTTTCACATTTACCACATTTCTTTGTATTTGCAATTCTCAAAAACCATTTTTTTTCTGATCTTCAATCAGTAATTATTTATTTAGGTGTCAATTTTTTCAAGTAATTTGAATTTTTGTAATTTGTCTTTTATTATTTGTGTTTTTCTTTTTCATCGGTATTCCTTGTTTAATAAATTATTTTTGTTATTATTACTAAATCTGCTCGACTAAAATCCTTACAAGGATTAAAAGAAAATAATTATACTACTGATTTTATTTTTTTCCTTCTCATTTGTTTAGGCATTTTACAATTTATTTGTTTAAACTACTATTTATTTATTTTGTAGGACAGTTAATTGAAAATATGGGTCAAAGTATTGAGTATTATTATTTTTTTCCTTTTTTAATTTAACTTTGAAAAGATTCACTAAAGTTAATGTTTCTCACATGTATGGCTGTGACCTAGTAAATAAAAAAAAAGAAAACTCGAATTGTATACGATATTACAGCGTGTAAGCTAATGTTATTATAATATTTTTACTGATCAATAAAAAAATGGCAATATCCCACTTTTATTGAACTTTATATGACACCAATATAAATATGTGTTCAAACGTCTATTTAAAAATTATGCTTGAACATCATGTTTAAATATAGTGAAATCAACTACATTTTGTAAAGTTAGGAATATTTATATTTTTTACTATCACATATTAAACTTTCCAGTGTTTCTTGCGAATCATGTCAGTCGTTTGTTTTCTCTTTTATTTTTTTGGTTCTGGTGAACGCTACGGGCAGTGTTAGTAAGTAATACAAATTTGCTCCTTCATCTCATCAAAGCTTGTTCTTCACCGTACTGGAATTTGTGTATACAGAGCTTGATGGTAAAGTAAGTAGATGTATTTCATTTTAAACTCTAATAATACGCTCTCGTAAATCATTTGAGCGACGATAAGCCTAACGAAATGGTCCAGATTCAAGGCTAAGATGATATATTTTGCCTGCTTTCGCTGGTCGATGGTGGAATTGCAGATTTTATTTGACTGAGGTAAAGACAACGCGCCAACTGCTTTACTTTTGTGAATCATCACAAAAAGAGATTCCTCTAATTGGTCGCAGAAACATTATTAGCATTAGGCTTTCATATTTGTTCCGAGTCATTGTTTCACTTTATTTAATTAACTTTTTCACCTATAAGCATCTAAAGACTAGCCGCAGTAAGACCTGAATTACTTACCACTGTGGTTTTTGTTTCTGTCTGAAGATTTTTCCTTGAAGCTCTCTGTTCCTCTTTGTTCTGTGCCCTGGTTCTCCAGTTTGGCGTTCCTGCCAGTCTGGCATCCCTTTCTTGCTTGTTTTGGAGTACATTCTTAGCCGCTTCTGATGAGTCATTTTGTCCGTCTCAGATTATTCCGTGACATTACTTTATTTCTTTCAATTTAAGTTCATTTTTTGTATAGCTAGGGGAGTGAGCCTAAGGCAATCACTCAACCTAAAGTCTCAGGATCCCCAAACAAGCGACCTCCTCTAGTTGGGTTATCCTTTCCCAAATTATCTGGTCCCATACGTCCCCTCCCTGACAGTGCCTGTTTAATAACGCTATTTAGTAATCACATCGCAGGGCACAAGTGGCAAAGAGCCAAACATTCCAAAAATTCCTTCAATCCCAGCTAATCTTCTTATCATAAAACCACTCACCATATAAATAAAAATAATTCTCGCCATGAACATAGCATTATAGTTTTTTTTTTTTTTTTTACTTTGTTAACAAGCTGTTTGACAGTTATAATTAATTAGTATTGTGATCCTAATTTTTAAAATTAATAACGATGACAGTGCAAATAATTTCATAATGGCTAACTCACGTTTTGCACATGTTGGGTATGTTTAGTAATTACTTCTGACACAGAAATAAAGATATGTGAAAATTACCCGATTGATTAATATTATTACTAAAAACTTCATTTTTGCATTATAATATATTGTTATTGTCAAATTTATTGTTAAATTAAAGTTGCTGTCCAATTTTTAAAATTATTTTGGTTATTTGTATTGTAATGGAATCATTAAACTTGTGTTTATTTCACCTGGCTGATTGCCTTCAGGTATTTTTTCTTTTGCCTTAGGCCTCTTTTAGCTCACGGCATTGGAAATGCTTTCTGTGATGAGAGAACACAATTCTTTAACTATTTATATAAATTTTGTCCTTTGATAAGAAGCAAATATTAAAAATCAGTGTCTTAAGACAAGATTCTGTTAGAGAGAGGGTTCTATTTCAAAGAGCGCTGTGCTGGTTAAACTTCTAGACTGTTGAAGAAAATTCAAAATAAAATAAACCTCTTACTATATCTAGCAGCAGGAAATTTCTGTTTCAGATTTCTTTAATATTTAAACCTCCTTTAGCTGGGAATAATAGTTAATTATAAAGAACCTAACGCACTTTGTAACAATGTTTTAATGCATTTTTTATAAAAAGAAATTAGATAAGATGTAAAGTATAGTAATTATAATAAATCTGAATATAATCAAATATATCTAAATAATTAAGTGTTGTTAAAGTAATTTAATGTAATATCTTTTTAACTGGATAATAACATAATTTGGTAATAATTGCCTTTTTAAATTCTATTTATTCTAGGGATAAACGTTTTTTAACGAGAAACTGATTTTTCATTGTCTTCATAAAAGCGTAAACTAACTTTAAAAAATAACTAAATCAAAATAACTAGCCCTAAATTACTATTATTATTTTAATTTGTCTCTTTAGGGATGCATCATGATCAATTTACAAGAATGAAAGAAAAAATAGAAAAAGATTCCAGTAGTTTATTTGTTTTGTGGTGCACAGATATTTATATGATGCCATATGTTAAAATCTGCAATACTTGATATTTAATTTCTAAATAAGGGCACTGTGAAATCCTAACGCATAGTATTATTTCTTCATGCAGGTATTGAAATGAAGCCAAAGCCTTATTATGTAAAGAGAGTGGCATGATCTGAAAATAGTTATATTAGTTAGGAACATGATAGATTGAATATGATATGTTCATTATTGTGTAAACTATAAATGAAGTTTGTCTACTAATGGGAAGAGGGACAGGACAGTGTATGAAGAACGTGAGTGAATGGTCTCTATGGTGATGCGAGAGAGTACACAGACATGTGTTTGATTAATATACATTACAGTATTTACTCGACTCTTGTCAAGTTTATAAGTACATTATAGCCAAAGTAACGTTGAAAATCTATTTCCATCATTATGGGTAGTAGATATAATATGTTTTACGTTTACGTACATTAGAAATATTGCATCAATTAGAAGACACAAATCATTATTAACAAATCAGAAAATTTTCCTTTCCAAATTTAAGGAATAATGCTGGCAACAGTTACCAAAGGAAATCAATATTACAAGAGAAAGAATTTTCAACCAAAGGGACTGGCCTAATATAGACCATGTTTCTGTTCAAATAAAACCCTTTACATTACCTCAGAAAATTACAGAAAACTAGAAAAAGTCATTTTGCACAGTAACACTGTAATGATATGCTTCTAACTTAGAATTTAATGCTTACACTGGCATTATTACCACACTATAGGCTGAAAATGCTCTTTGGAGGATAGTTTAATTTCAGCTCTCGCTAAGAGAGCTCGCTTAAATAGAGTTGTCTGGTAAAAAATGCTTCAAATGAAAGTAATAATAATCCCACATGTGCCCAGTATTTATGCAAAATACGAGGGTCGTTTGAAAAGTCCGTGCAAAAATAAAAACTACTTAATTTTTTGGGGTAAATCTTTTTTATTTTTCAACATAGTCTCCTTTTAGGCTTATACACTTCTCCAACGCTGCTCTAGTTTGTTGATCCCTTCCGAATAATAGGATTTGTCCAAGTCTGAAAAATAGCCATTCGTTTCTGCAATCACCTCCTCGTTTGAATAAAATCTTTTTCCCGCCAGCCATTTCTTCATATTGGGGAAGAAATAGTAGTCCGAGGGAGCCAAGTCTGGAGAATAGGGGGGATGTGAAACGAGTTGGAACCCTATTTCCATTAATTTTGCGACCACAACTGCTGAGGTGTGAGCTGGTGCGTTGTCGTGATGGAAAAGGACTTTTTTGTGGGCCAATCGTGGGCGTTTTTCTTGCAGCTCGGTTTTCAAACGGTCCAATAACGATGAATAATATGCACCTGTAATAGTTTTACCCTTTTCCAGATAGTCGATGAGGATTATTCCTTGCGAATCCCAAAAGACAGTCGCCATAATCTTTCCGGCCGAAGGAACGGTCTTCGCCTTTTTTGGCGCAGATTCCCCCTTGGTAACCCATTGTTTAGATTGTTCTTTGGTCTCAGGAGTGTAGTGATGTATCCATGTTTCATCCACAGTGACGAAACGACGCTTAAAGTCCTGCGGATTCTTCTGGAACAGCTGCAAACCGTCCTTGCAACACTTCACACGATTTCGTTTTTGGTCAAGCGTGAGCAATCGCGGCACCCATCTTGTGAATAGCTTTGTCATGTCCAAATGTTGATGCAAAATATTATGTACCCGTTCATTCGAGATGCCCACAGCACTAGCAATCTCACGCACCTTCACTCTTCTGTCATCCATCACCATATCATGGATTTTATCAATGATTTCTGGAGTAGTAACCTCAACAGGGCGTCCAGAACGTTCAGCGTCACTTGTGCCCATATGGCCACTCCGAAAATTTTGAAACCACTTATAAACTGTTCTAATCGAAGGTGCAGAGTCACCATAATGTTTATCAAGCTTCTCTTTAGTCTCCTCAGGCGTTTTGCCTTTCATAAAGTAGAGTTTAATCAACACACGAAATTCTTTTTCGTCCATTTTTTGAAAATCACTCGACTTCCTCGATTCAAACGAATGCCAAACACAAAGAAATAGACCGATCTGGCTGAAACTTGGTGTGAGTTCTTCCAAGAGATGCTACTAACTAAACATAACCCCGATACGCGCCAGTAGTGCTATCTCTCTGACTTTGCACGGACTTTTTAAACGACCCTCGTATGTACATATTTCTAACAAAACGAAGGCTCAGTTTGAGGCACCTTTTTCAACATTTTTTTATGTTTCTTTTATTCTATGTAGAAAAATAAATATTAGTTATTTGACCTGGCGTTCCGTCCAATGATCACCCAGGGAAAAAACAAATTATTTAAGTTGTGCAGTAAACTGTATTTTGGTAATTTTTGTTAATTTTTATCTGGTCTTTCCTTCTACATAAAATAAAAAAACATTCATACTTTTGAATGATGATTACGGATAAAATACTTTAATGAAGAATAACTTGAAAATTATTGGGGAGAAGGGCCCTACTTTTGTAATCTGCGCACAAAACAATTTCAACTATTTTGAACTTCTGTAAAGAGAATTGTTGGATTAATGAATGTACAAAAAGTGTACTTTCACAATTTCATTCTTGATGGCAGATCTACTGTATAGCAAAGTAATTTTTTTCACAGTCAGCAAGAAAAACTGATGAAATTTGGCCATCATTTTCTCACTTTACAATGGAGGAATGACGTGATTAAAAAAAAAAAAAATGCATCCGATAATTTATTCGAAAGTGTCGAAAAACACGGCGAATGAAAATCTAAAATATTATTTTGACTTTCCAGAACATCCATTGACCTGAACGGGACGCGAATACAATTTTGTGTTGCTATAGAAACAGAAAAGAATCAAAGGTAGTTTTCGATGATGCCAACGAACATTTTTACCCCTAGTAAGTTTCTTTTTTCATTTGCGAGAGTAGTCACTGTAAAGTCGCAATTTATAAAGTTGAGATTTTCACTTAACTTGAATATTTTGAGGTTCTCTAAGAAAGAAAGAAAGAAAGATAAATTTATTATGCTCTGGGACTTATGTCCCTTAAGAGCAACCAATAAAATTTACAATGTTAAAAATATTTTCTCTGATCTGAGAGATTAAACTGAAATAAATCCTTGACAACTATTTACATCCATAATTTTATATAAAATATGTACATATATAAAAATTACTAATTATAATGAATTAATAAAATAATAATAATAATAGTAATAATAATTATTAATATAATAATGTAAAACAAAAACAAACAAAAAAAAGAAAAATATCTTCTATATACAAACTTAAAAATCTCTTTTGTACAATTCAAACAAATGATTGTAATAGAAAAACTTAAAACTAGGCAGTAATTTCTTGTTGGTCAAGTCAGTAGGTAAGTCGTTCCAAAGTCTACTGGCAGCAACAGTAAAAGAGTTTTGATACGTTACAGTCCTATGTGGTTGTATGTAAAGTCTGGAATCGACAGTCCTTGTAGTTCTTAAGTCTAGTGCAGCTTTTTGTGTAAACATGTCATATAAGTATTTTGGAGTCTGTGTTCTAAACAATTGGTATATGAAATTACCCATAAAGTATTTTCTACGGTAGTCAACAGTAAGCCAATTTAAAGTAAAGTAATGTGGTGTAATATGTTCGTCTTTCCTAATATTTAGTATAAAACGAATACAAGAGTTAAGTGATCTCTGGAGTTTGGTATTAAGTTCCGAGGTAAGATCAGCATATACCAGGCAACAGTAATCAAAATGAGGAAACATGAGAGTACTAACTAACTGTTGACGGAGAGGTATAGGCAACATATTTTTATGGAGTTTTAGCTGGTATAGAGATTTATGAATACTATTACAAATATTACTAACATGACTATTCCAAGATAACGTGTTAGAAATCGTCACACCTAAACATTTTGCAGTCGTAACATAAGGTATATTTATGTTATTAACAGTAATTTTAGAAATTAGGTCCAAATTGATTGTATTTATATATTTTCTACTGCCAATTATCATTGCTTTTGATTTTGTTATGTTAAATGCAATAAAATTTGACTGTGTCCAGCTAAGGATGGAATTCACATCAAGCTTAACTTTCTCAATGCCAGCTTCTAATTCTGACGGTAAACAGTGTAAATATATTTGCAGATCATCAGCATAGAGCACATGTTTGCAATGCTTTATTACTCTTGGCAGATCATTCAAATACAAGCAAAATAAAAGAGGCCCCAAAACAGAACCCTGCGGGACACCAGAATTAACTGACTCCCAAGGAGATCTTTCTTCATTACTATCAGTCACTAACTGCTTTCGGCCACAAAGATATGAACTAAACCACGAGAGAACAGAATCCGAAAAATTTAATAATTTTAATTTATGAAGAAGTAACAAATGGTTAACTGATTCGAAAGCCTTAGAAAAGTCAAAAAGTAGCAGAACAGTAACCATTCTTTTGTCAATTGCAGAACGAATGTCATCTGTTATTCTGAGCAAAACACTCTGTGTGCTGTGTCCTTTTTGATATCCAGACTGGTATGGATCTAATAAATTATTATCACTTAAATATTCTTTTATTTGACAACAAACAATCCTTTCCAAAGGCTTGGAAATTGCTGGAAGTAAGGATATTGGACGTAATTCATGTAAGGAGGAAGGAACTTTAGTTTTAGAAAGAGGACGAATAAGTGATTGTTTCCATATTGATGGATATACTGAATATGTTAAGGAGAAGTTATAAATTTCTAATAACGGAGATATGATAACAGGCATTGATTTTTTTACAAAGTCTATAGGAATTTCATCTATACCTTTGGCTTTAGTTTTACTATGAAAGAGATTAGCTAGAAGTACGTCAAGAGTTATGTATTTAAAGTAGAACTGCTCAAAACTCAAAGTTATTGGTGCATAAGGTAAACTCGAGGTATTAAAGTTAGTAGGATTATTAACAAAGCTGGCGAAGTATTTATTAATTTCATCACAACTGAAAGGTATGTTTGTCTGTCCTGAACGAGATTTAATTAGTCCAAGTTTTCTTAATTCTTTCCAAATTAAGTTGGAATCATTAATGCTGGAAAATGTGTTTGAGTAATAAGTACGTTTAGCTTTTTTAATTATATTTTGCACTTGATTTCTTTTTATTTTGTATTTCATATAGAGAACCTCGTTGTGCGTTCTTATAAAAGCTCTACGTAATTTATCACGGTCACGCATTAAACATCTAATGTCATCTGTCAACCAAGGTGCTGGTGGTCGCTTAATATTAGCAGAACGTCTGGGAGCATGCTTATTCATTGCTTCTAAAATAAATTTATTGAGAAGTTGCACTTTTTTATCTATATCTAACGTTTGATAAAGTGTAGTCCAGTCACAGTCCTGAAGGTCCGTCAAATATTCCTCAATAACGAAATGTTTAAAATCTCTAAAAACAATCTTTTTGCTGGGTAGACGGGGTACCTTGAAGGAGTATTTCATTTTAATTAAATCATGACTAGAGAGGAAAGAAACTGGGAATTGAGAATGTTCTATGACTTTATCCGGATCATCAACAATAAAAATATCCAACCAGGTGTGCGAGGAAGACGTATGATGTGTGGGATAAAAAGGAACAAGGAAGAAGTTACATTCATATATAAAATTACTGACGTAGCTACTATCAAATGTAACACTATTCATATCGGAGTTCCAATCACCCGCAATTATTAAATGTTTATAATTCTGATTATATTGCAGAAAAACATTTTCAAAATCAGAAATAAATCCTACTTTAGGAGGGCGATATAAAACAGAAAATAACAATTTAGACGCCGCATGACCAGTAATTTCTACAATGAGAAACTCAGGACGAGAAAAGTACTGTTCGGATGAAGTAGCAAGTACTTTAGTATGTAGTGAGTGATGAACAAACAAACCCACACCCCCACCAACCTTTCCCAAACGGTCCCATCTTATAAGATTGTAATTGTTTAAATTTACCACAGAGTCATTAATATGAGGTTTTAACCAGGTTTCTGACATAGCTATAATATGATAAAAATTTTTTGAAAAAAAGCAACGAAACTCATCAATATGTGCAACCAATGATTGACAATTAACATGACACACCAATAAATTCTCAGTCATTGCAATTGTAGTAATAAACAGTCAAATGTAAATGTAAATAATAATAATAATAAAATATAATAAGACCATAAGACTTAGCATTAATAACATTAGATGAATTTACTATAACGCAACATACACAATATAAGTTGCTAAAAAAGACATTAATTATAAAATAATTTAACTTCCCCTTTAAAAAATACCTACAATGCATGAAATTACCAAATATGGTATAAATTAAACCATTATAAATTTTAATAAAGGAGAAAAAGAAGAAAAAGAAACTGCCAAATAATGAATAGATTAAATTAATATAAATTTTAATAAAGTAAAGAAAATAACTGCCAAATGATGAACAAACTAAATTATTATAAATTTTAACAAAGTATTTAACGGCAATTAAATTTCATTGGGAAGGTATATCGTCTGAATGACAAACCGAAATCACTGGAGCGCCATCAGTTTTCCTAATGAGCACTCTACCATTTTTCACCCACACATATTTTATAATATTCAACTTCTTGGCAGCACGAGCAGCACCATATAATTTCTTGAAATAAGGCGTAAGGGATTCATTAATGTAGATGATGTGGTTCTCCTGTACATCCCAGCCAATATGTCTGGTAGAAAAGTCCCTTTTGACTTTTCTCCTAGCAACGAGGTTATCACAAGTACTCCGTCTCAAAAAGGAAGCTATTATAGGAGGTGGACGTGGGGGATCAATAGTACTTGGAGTTGGTTTTGCTCGATATACAAAATCCACTTCTCCCACGTCAACATCTAGAGCTATTCCTATTTTATCTAACAAATCACCAGTATTTTCTCCTTGAACGAACGGTATATTATGAATTTCCACAGTTTTATCTCGTGAGGCCTGTTTCAATACTTCCACCGTCATCTGTAATTGTGATACCCTACTTTCAAGCAATCTCTTTTCAGAACTGAGCTCTTCTACTCTAGCAATAAGAGAATCTACCTTCATCTGGAGAGCATTTGTTGTGTCAGTATTCTCTTTTATAGAACAATGACACGTATCCAGCGACTTCAGAATATCAGCGTTTTGTACCTTCTGACTCTCTATAAAGTTATTAAGAGCTGAGGTATTACTTTGAACTGCTTTTAATAATTCTTTCAACGTATGAACGTCACTAGTAGAAGGTACTGTAGAGGGAACTGGAGATGCCGGCGTAGAATCAGTGCGAGCAGCTCGCATATCTTTACTGCAGACAGCACATAGCCATGTCTTATTTAAGTCTTTTAACATGATCCAGTCTTCAGACGTAAGGCCAACACACTCCAAATGAAATATTAATTTGCATTTGGCACACTGTGCGTGTGAAACATTTGCAGCACGCGTAACTGCAATATTACATTTACTACACTTGGCCATTATAATTTTATTTAAAAAGAATAATTTATATTACTATTAATTTACTATTAAGTTAATAGTAAAGGCACAAGTAATAAGTCTCTACTTACGGCAAACACAAGTGACCAAAGTTCAAAAAGAATTCAAACAAGCTAGACTCACCTACAGTTACACTAAACACTTTATAAAATTAACTTAATTAATTTTAATAAACACAGCAAACTGACGCTAGTTCAACTCAAAACAAACTGCACAAATTATAGACAATATTTAAATGTAAATAACTATCACAAAAAAAAGTCAAAAAATAGAAAATAACTATAAGAAAAATTAAATTTATTACGGACACGATGTGAACAGGTCTGAGTCAGATCAGAGAGAGACATTTTTTTTTTTCTGGAGAATGTGTTCTACACTTTTTCAGAATTTTTTTCTCTAATGGTGAAATATGTCTTACAATCATGGTTACCTTTAATCATAACCCTTGCCAAATTATTTGTACCTGTAAATTTTATCACACTAAAGATAATTATCACTTTCCTCCAAACAACCTTAATTTATTTTTATGGATGTGAAGAGTAAAGTAAAAGTGGTCCACAGGAGAAGCAGTCATGGTAGAGACTGGAGAAGACACACTGTTGCAGTAAAAGTTGCTAAGAGATGTATGCAGCCAGCAGGTTGCGAGCAAGGTTGTGTAAAAATAATTGAACACTAAAACTTTAATATTTACTTTATTCGGCTCACCTTTCTAAAAAGGACGAAGTATTATCTAGAGTGACAGATAAAGAGAGATAGATATATGAGAATGTATAAAATGTATCTAATGTTTGGGTCAACGATTTATTTATTTTAGTATTAAAAGAACAGACAAAATCCGATTGTTGACCTGCGTTTTTTTAATTTTAATTATATAGTACATTGTTCTTCCTGTAGGCTGTGTAAGAGTAGTTTGGAACACTCATTCTGAAAACTTTTTACCGAGTAATTTACAACTACATCCTGAACAATCATTTAACTACAATGAATAAGTTATTTAATCATAAAAACCTGTTAATTACTAAAATGACTCATCATTTCTTTTAGTAATAAAGTCTACAAACAAAAGACTGTTATTATTTGCTGCGAAATTAAAGACAATATTGTAGTCAAAAGAATTTAATAAAATTCAGTGAGATGGAAAAAGGATTGTTGCTCTCCGCTCTCCTTTAAGAAAGTTCTAGTAAACTTAAACTGAATTCAGGTAAAAAATTCAGAGGACAAAAAGTCGCAAGAAAAAATGGTACAGGAAAAGTTACAGAATTGCAGTACAGGCCAATCTTAGTACTAGGCTGGTGTCTCATCGGATATTATACACTGTTTAGCTGCACCTGAACAACGCTTAGCAGCTAATAAATAATATTTAAGTTGAGTGCATTCGTCCATTCTTATCCAGAAAGTAGTTCTTTACTGTAGGCTTGTAAAAGTCTAAAAATAATGAAGGAGTTACTGTAGACAATAAAATAAAAAAAATGAAGAAGCAAATAAAAGAAAGTCTTAGTATTTGTTTGTCCCATCATTGCTATTTTATAATCTTTATAAGCAAGTCAATTAAAAAAAAAATATGTCAGAATAAATTATAAATTCATAAAAATAAAGAAATTGCTAATTGAACCCAGAAACATGAAATAAACTGTAGAATGTTTATATTTAGTTTGGGCTTTTAAAAGACAGAGCATTAAGGGTTTTCTAACTAATCCCTTACATATGTCCTACATTCTGAGGACCAGTCAAACTGCTTCATCTCAATCTTAGTGCTCCACTGTATAACTCCTACATAAAAACGATAAAACGAATTTATATTCGGAAGTATAAATTAATTTTTAGAATTTTTAAATGATGCATGGTTAAAAGAATTACATCAAATTTTATTTAACTTGAAGATTTTAATAGCTATTATAAAATTTGATTTGGA
This sequence comes from Rhodnius prolixus, assembly GCF_049639745.1. NCBI lineage: Eukaryota > Metazoa > Arthropoda > Insecta > Hemiptera > Reduviidae > Rhodnius > Rhodnius prolixus. Next base: position 9,139,931 of record NW_027411634.1, on the reverse strand, counting down.
GATTAGAACTGTTTTGTAAAATATCCTCTTTCTAAAACAGAACAGAACTGTCAAATAACTATTTTAGACTTTTTTATTTTTCTTAGATGTTTATTTAACTGTCGGACTGATAGAAATTTGTTATTCCCAATAGCTATTTCCAAACTCATTTACTACATTTTTATTTTTGTATATCCCTGGTTCGTATCCAGCTCCTTTTGCAGGAGCTTCATACAGCTTACTGTTCCATGATAAGTAGTGTCCTACATAACGAGAATAACCTGTCCAAAAGCCGGGTGTACATTGTACAGCTTTTGAGTGCCAGCGACCTCAGATGTTGATGCGCCTAAAATAAACAATAGAGTAAAATAATTATAGTAAATATAATTGACCAAATCTTTTGATAATGTTGTTTCTTATAATAAAGTGCTTTCACCACAAAATAGAAATAAAAACAAATAATAATAATAATAAAAACCAGCTGCAACGTTATGGATGCTTGTGAAACGTGAAGTTGTTGTGATTATGCTATTGCTGTATTACGCCTTTAGGCGTTAAATAAAATGGTTTTGAAGAAGGTGAAAACGACCTGGGATACGTAAACTAGATAGAGACAGAAAGGTTGATAAAGAGAGACTATGTGAGAAGGAAGGAATAGTCGAATCTTCATTTCTCCTTGGTAACACACACACACATGCATATAAATATTATTATAACCGTTATCTTGGCCAGACATTCATGGTGTTTTCGATCTGCCCTATTAGAATTTATTTCTCTTCTTCATATACTACATAGTAGAGGAGTGTGGAGTATGTTTCAAGGCCGTTCTTATAATCCCATTCAAGTTCAAAAGCTACCGACTGAGTTTATTATTTTTATGGAGCTCTAACGAAATTCTTTTGAACCTCTTTTAGTGGTTCGATTTTTTTCTATTATCATTATTATTACCATTATTTGATTCCCATAAAGAGAGGCCATTTTTTTCGTTATCTTATAATAGTATTCACTTTGATTAAAAAGAAAAGAGAACATCATCGAACAGCAGGAAGGTACAAGTAGGAAGCGTTGGTTTCAAAATGATCTTTAAGGACTTTCAATGGCCACCCAGCGTGCTGGTATCTTTTACTTATTGCTTCTGCAGATGTGAATGGTTTCTATCCTTGGCGTCAGTGGTTTTAAAGAATCTAAGACTCCTCTACTATTCTTTTCTTCGACGTGTGTTCATTTCTCTCCACAACTATTGGGTATCCTAATTCTTCTCTTTTTTTTTTAAAGTTTCTATTGATTTTTTCTTCCCAGTCCCGTTTTAGAAAGCAACTTTTGGTTATCCGTTCTACATGATCCAAAGTCTCCAAAATTAGCCTTTCCTTGTAAAGAATACCACGTTTGCTTCATTGTAGATTTAAGAACAAATCCACTGCAACTATTCTTACAGGCAGTTGGCTTATATCCTTCAAAGAAACTTCCTTTCGGGTAGACCATCTTAATCTGGGCCTCCACGAGGCCAACTGCCCCCTCTGGATGTCGATTTCTCTAGTCTTTCTTCTGCCTTTCACTTTAGAGGGCTGAGCCGCCCTTCTAGGTAAACGTGACAAGATCTGTCTCGCCAAATAAGTCTCAGTAAGTTCTACAATCTTTCTTGCTCTTCACAGCACTACTTTCTAAGAATTCTACCTAATCCAGATTCTTAGTAACTTCTCATTTTCTGAAGGCAAGTTTTGTTTTGTTTTTTTTATAATCGCTTGTTATGTCCTTCAGCAAATACCTAGAATTCAATCTACTGGGTTTAAAAAAAAACTTGGCCACAATAAGCTTGTCGCAAGTTAGTTTGTTGGAAGCTAAAACAAACTTTGACGATCTAAAGCAACGTCCACTACTGATGGCCACGAAGAATGAATGTCTTTGCGACAGAGAAAAGAAGAAGATGCGGTAATTGGAAGAAGTGTAGTATGTAACAGTAGAAAAGAACGTCAGAGACATAAGAGAGATTAGGATTCCCGGATTTGGATCCCATATCAACAGCTAGGCAATCCCAGAACTAGGGATGTTGTCTAGAAAGAAGAGAATAATACTTTTTTTGTAGACCATTATATGAAAGTGAAGACAATTTTACACACGTAGTAATTTTAGCAATTATTTTTGTTTTCTATTAGTTGTTCTCTCCACAATGTGAAACTATTTTTACTTTAATAACAATAATATAGGAAAGTGGGACACTTTACATTTAATACAGATATAAAGCACTTACACACACACCGGCCTTGTGTGTGAGCATTGTATAGAAAAAAATTGTACACTAAGTGTACACAGTGAATACACTACTTAATGTTGATGGTTTAATATTAGTTTTACAGGTTTCATTAAAGCCTCCATCCTCGGCTAACAGTAAATATAGGTCAGTTTTACAAACCTACCAGTAATTTTAATCAATTGCAATTGTGAGAGAGGACGATTTGAAAGCAGGCACCTCACTTTTACAAGGTGCAACTCCTTATTGCCATTATTATTATTTTTTATTTTTATTTTTTTTTGTAAAACGTGGCTCTTCACCGTAATGCTTTCTAATTTTGGGAAAAAAGAAGTAGATAAAAACTTCAAAAGTTTGCCCATACTCAAAACACTCATGAAGAATATAATCCATGCCATCAGAGGTCTAGTTGACAATAAATTACTGCCTGTGTTCTTTACTCAATGACAATCATGGAAGGTTAATTTAGTACTCTTCCACCATAATTATTTTTTAAGAATAAAAGTTTTGTAATGATTGTACTATAAACAAAGTTACTTTCATGTAAAATCCAGCTCCGAGGGAAGATTTAAATAGCCTAATTCTCCATTATGTGCCCAGGAATATGCGTACATCTGTAGACACCATTCTTAATATAATGGAAGAAAAATCAATTATATTGGACATAACTCCTGAACAGTCAGGGCAGAAAACTAACTAACCTTTAATATTATGAAAGTAAAACAAATTATAATTGTTAATAAGTACAAAGCCGTGAAGTTGACCTAGTTCCCTAGTCGAAAGCTTGACACAAAAATAATTTTTAAAATTCTAACCGAAATTAACAATTATCTTTCTTCCCTTTTGAAAGGGTCTAGTTTCCCTCACTTTTCTTAGATTTAGTCTTAGAAATTCCGATTGTAAGTCAAGATGCCCGAACTCGCTATAAAAAGTTTCTTCAGAACTTAGTACTCCTCTTGTACGCCATTTATCTATCATCTCGTCATATTCAAAATCATCCTCCTAGGCCAGGGGTCGGCAACCCACGGCTCGCGAGCCGCATGCGGCTCTTTTATCCAAATTGTGTGGCTCTTCAGCCCGTCCAAAATAAATTATATATTTTAATTTTATTGGATAAAATGAGAATTTCTTTTATTAAAGTTAAGATATTTTTCCAAAAAGAATTTTAACTGTGATTGGTTTGAAATTGAATAGAATTATATTAAAATACAGTACGTAATATACAGGGCTGCCACCATTTTCATTCAAACACAGGTTTATTTATTATTTATTTGTTTATTTACTTAGTAATATGTGAAAATAAATATATAAAACATTTATATGTTATTAAATATCATAAAATAATAATTTGTGAATACAAATGATCTGCAGAGTTTTTTACACCATCATCCTTGCGGCTCTTGGTAAGATTTATTAAAATTATTTAAGGAGAAAATGGCTCTCTACTTAGAATAGGTTGCCGACCCCTGTCCTAGGCGAATAAAATGTCAGTGGCCACGCAATTTTCTTTCAGAAGTTTACAGACTTGGAAGAGTTACAGCTGGCAGCTGGGTAACTTCTGCTCTCAGTCAGTGATTATTGTCATTGTTACTAATAGTGAAGCTAGAGCTATTTTCAAAATAAATTTAATTAAATAAACAGCAGTAATTTTTAAAAAAAACTTTCAATTGTCTGTACTACTTACACTGGGCCAAAAATGTCTGTGAACACTAACCTAAATTTTATTACTTTTATCATTATCTTAGTAGAAACTTCTTTTATTTTCAAATGAAATATACTATTCGATAGAGAGAAACCGGAGTTTTTCATTTTATATTCAATCTTTTATTTTTGTTCAACAGGAATATCACAATTAAATGTTTAACAAAACAACACCCCAAACGAATGCAAAAAAAGTCTGTGAACACTGCAGAAATAAATCATTCTTACACATTGTACGTGTATTATAAATTTTAAAAACTTGTCGGACCTCCTTTGTTCCTAATCACTTCCAACAAGTGAGCTTTCATCGATCCTACTAATTTTGTGGTCGTCAATGTTGGAATTTTATCCTATTCTTCTAGAATAGCGTTTTTTAATTGTTCACGGTTTCTTATTTCTCTTTTATTTATTTGGCGGCTGATTTCATCCGACAAATGTTCAATTGGGTTAAGGTCTGGCAATTGTGGAGGGGTGTTTAGGCGCCGAGGTGTATTATATGAAAACCATTCCCGAGTTTTTAGTCCGGTATGTTTCGGGTCATTGTCTTGTTGGAAGACAAACGTTCCCTCCAACCCTAATTTTTTTGAACTTTCTCTTAAATTGCGTCTTAATATATCTACATACACATATTGGTCCATCTTACCATTAATTAGATCTAACTTGCCCACTCCTTTAGCACTCATGCACCCCCACACCAGAATGTTGCCTCCCCCATGCTTAAAAGTTGGCTTTATATTTTTCATTTTCATAGCTTCATTCTTTTTTCGCCACACTTTTTGTCGTCCATCAGACTCACAAACATTGAATTTCGACTCATCTGAAAAGATTACGGTTTCCCAGAAACTAGAAGGCTTAGAAACATATTCTTTCGCGAAATCCAATCGGCGCTTACGATTTATTTTATTGATAAAAGGTTTTTTCCTTGGGACTCGACCGCAATAATCGTATTCATGTAATTTATTTCTAATTGTCTGCGGTGTTACGCTTACACCATAACCACTTGATAATTCTTGACTGATTTTTTGAGCGCTTGTCCTGGGTTCTTCTCGAACAGACTTCAGAATTTGCCGTTTATGAAAGGAATTAAGTTTTGGTGGCCGTCCACTGCGTGGCCTACTAATCACATTTCCGTACTTTTCGTACTTTTTAATTATATTACGCACCATTGAAGAGTTTTTTTGAACTATCTTCCTTATTTCTCGAATACTTTTTCTTTCATTTCGCAACCTCACAATAAGTTCCCGAATTGGTCTGGGAACTTCCATATTAGTGGTTAAATATGTACTAATTAGATTATTTATTCACAAAACTGACTGTAGTGGTTTCTACAATACAATAGAGAACTTTGAAACTTTATTCAATCGTTTTTCTGTTTGTTATCTTAATGTTTTTACACATTTATACAGCTGTTCACAGACTTTTTTTGCATTCTTGTGAGGTGTTGTTTTGTTAAACATTTAATTGGGATATTCCTGTTGAATAAAAATAAAAGATTGAATTTAAAATGAAAAACTCAGGTTTCTCTCTATCGAATAGTATATTTCATTTGAAAATAAAAGAAGTTTCTAAGATAATAATAAAAGTAATAAAATTTAGGTTATGGTTCACAGACTTTTTTGGCGCAGTGTATATTTAAAAAAAAGTAAATAAAAAGAAATCAAATAATTCGGTGTCCATAAAATAAGTCTAATCACTAATCATCACTAATTACCATCTCTTATTAAAATGGTAGTTCTAAGTGGAAAAAAGATGTACACATTTTGACCTTAGTAAAAGTGAATACCTAAATTGTAGGAGAATATATTTTTGTACCGATTCTCTCATTCTACGAAGCGTTAATAAATAATACTTTCGTACTAAACTTGTCGGACAAGCTTGGGGAGTTATATTTTTCACTGTAAAAACATAAATCTAACGGAGGTCAGAGATGACGAAAATAACTTTAATAATATGCCAATATTTCTTCTATGATGCGTTTAAAACTTGAAATTTTCTGTTCAGTTTTTGTTGATTTGATTAGTTTTGTATTATTAATGAACCACTAAAAGCCTATTGAAGATCAGTAATAAATTTTCACCACTATTATGGTACTTTAAAAGATTATAATACTTCATTCCCAAGGGAATTAAAGGCAGGGCAAAAAGTTATGATGATAGCAAATATACAATCAATTTTTGACATATTTCCAACTATAAATCTGTCAAAATGCTTAATAACCTTCACACACACTCAAAAAAAGGAGAAATGGTTCTTCCAAATCACTTTTTACCGTTTTAAGTGTAGCAGATGATTAAATTGTTTCAACTTTTTGGAATATCGTAGAAAAAAAAAAGGATAAATCTTGTTAATTTCATTGGGACCAGGGAGAAATTCCTGTTTAACTTGCATGACAGTTGAAGAGTTCTTTTCCCTCACATCTCTGATCTGAAAATTGTTTACAAAAGAAGTGAAGTATCAGAATATGTTCTTCAGTAACCCTGTGTTAGAAGATATTCGCTACTAAATATTGATACTTCTTTAGAAAGGAGAAACCATGTATGGAGAGGGTCACTTTCATGAGGGTCTGGGAAATTGGAATTGGAGAACGCTGTATCAATTCTGATGCGAAGATTAAGACTTTTATATTTAGAATCCATTTTCTCGGGTAAAGATCAAAGTGGTCTCCTTGGATTTTTTGGGCTGCCAAAAACGATTATTAGAGATGCTGATTTGACAATCTCGAGACAGCTGCAGTTCACTTTTTAGGGAAACGAATAAAATGACTCTGGCATCAATATTTTTTTTTTTTAAGTATGCTCTGAAACAAAAAGTAAATACAATCAAGAAATTAAGATCAATGCAACATTCTCAATAATGCTCAAAATAAAAATGATGTAAACTTAACCTATCTTAGGTTGGCAAAGTCAGATTTGAGCCCCAACTTAATTTCGGCCAAAATAAATAACAATATTCCACATGAAATTAGGAAAATTTAATAAAACGCTCTGCAAGTTTTCGTCAGTGAACTGTTTCTACCAGCTGGTCGAATTTCTAAAACACAAGTGGAAGGCTGAAAGAATTTCTGTTCATTATTTCTTCACAGTTCAGAGTTTGATAATAAACTAAAGCAGGTTTGGCAGCAGTGATTTGTTATTAATATTATTTTCTTTCTACTTTACAAACACTTAAATATTACAGCAGCTGAAAAATATTGACTAGATATTTTGAGCTGTTACTTTTAGTAAATGTATACTAGCAAAATAAATAAATCAAATTACTAGAAAATAGAGTTAGTTAAATGGTGCGTGGTTGATCGCCAAGGGATTGGAGTGGATAGTTCTATCAGCGTATTCCCTAAGCCAGTGAAATGTGAAAGGGAAAGAGTTGACTGATGGAATACATTTAGTTTAGAGCATTTCTATGGAAGAGTAAAATTTCCCTCTATAGTGCAGTTTCATAGGATGAGCAAGAATATTAACAATAATTTGTTTGGCGTTTCAGTGAGCTCATTTCCAAGCTGAGTCAAGAAATTTCAATTTAAATCTTTGCTAATCTGATAGCTGGAGTTGTGGACCTAATGGCGTTGGAGGAAGAAGAATCATTGAGCAATCAATCACAGTTTTATATTCACTCTTAGAAATTGGTAGAAGCGTCGAAATGAGTCTGTAGTCGGGGGGATTGGAGTTGGGTGCTTGTGCAAATCTTTAACTCGTTTTTCCATCGCAAAATTATTTCCTGACTGCACTATAAAGCGATTTTGAAGATTCCAGAACTAAATTTGCTAAATTAATAGAGAATTCTTTGACAAAAACGAGTATTGATTGCATGAAGAAGGATTTAAGAAAAAAAAAAAAATCATTTAAAATTGGTGGCCAATCTATCCATCTATCTATCTATTTGATTGATTAATCAAATAATTTATTGATCCCAATCTAAGTTTCAGTTTTCATAATAATTAAATAGTTGTTGGGTAAATAGAAACATGATTCCAATGGTTAGTTAATTTTGTAATTTTCATGATAAAGTGAAAGCTAGTATTAAAGTCAAAAAATTTCTGTTAAGTTTGAAGTTGGGCGAGGCATGACTCAGCTTGATGATGCTGCAGCTGTAACACTATATTAACTTTAGTCTGGTACTCTTTGACCTTCACTGCTTTGAACTTTTGATGTTGTTGGCGTACTCCTCGCTAGAATCAAGAAGTGAAATTTTTTTGGAAGGAGGTTCTAGCTAACTATACAGGGTGTCCCAAGCTATATGGATAACGACTTTTTCTCGGAAACTAAGATAGCTAGAAAAAAACTAAAAAATACGTGTTCCCTTAGTTTTTTTGTTAGGAATCCAAATTTACTTTGTAAATTTTTTTCGGTGCTTCCAGAAGCGAGATACAGGCACCAACTTCATTTTTTCAAATGGGAAGGTGCGATTTTCATTTCAGAAATAGATTCCTCTATTTTTTTAAAGAAAAATTTATTTGAACGGTTTTTTTCTGTGAGCGATATTTTACACGTTATGAATGAAAACATGATTCTTATAAGAATTTTTAAAATGATAATATTATAACGGCATTTTGATTGAATAAAAAGAAAAGTACTATTTTATTATAAATTTTACTCCTCATTAATATTTCAGATCATGCTCGAAATGGCCTCCACCATTAGAGATGCTAGACATGCTCTTTCCTGCCAATTGCCCTAGGAACATCAGAATCAAGCCGGAATTGCATCTGTAGATGAACTAAAGGAGAGAATAATAGATGCCAGTAACTCGGTTAAAGCCGAATCTATTTCTTTGGCAGCAAGGGACAATTGGCAGGAAAGAGCATGGCCTATGCATCTCTAATGGTGGAGGCCAGTTCGAGCATGATCTGTAATATTAATGAGGAGTAAAATTTATAATAAAATAGTACTTTTCTTCTTATTCAATCAAAATGCCATTATAATATTATCATTTTGACATTTCTTATAAGAATCATGTTTTCATTCATAACTTCTAAAATATCGCTCACAGAAAAAAACCGTTCAAGTAAATTTTTCTTTAAAAAAATAGAGGAATCTATTTCTGAAATAAAAATCGCACCTTCCCATTTGAAAAAATGAAGTTGGTGCCTGTATCTCGCTTCTGGAAGCACCGAAAAAAATTTACAAAGTAAATTTGGATTTCTAACAAAAAACGAAGGGAACACGTATTTTTTAGTTTTTTTCTAGCTATCTTAGTTTCCGAGAAAAAGTCGTTATCCATATAGCTTGGGACACCCTGTATATAGTTCAGGTCAGTTTTAAGTTATATTTCCCACTTTTGTTGAAAGAAATTTTTTTCACAGAACGTTGATTTTAAGAAGTTCTGGAATGTTCGCTACTGTTTTATTTGTTGCATTATATGAGACTGAAAGAGATGATGTTATGTTTAAGAGTATGATAAAGTAAACATAAACATCTGTAAAGGTAGCAGCATTAGTCTGCTAGTCCAATCTAATATATAAAACACATATTCCAAGTTATCTTAATTTACATCGCAATTGGGAATGTTTAATTATACATAAATTAGATTGTAAAACAAGAGATAGAAGTTGCGGAATAGTTCAAGCATAATATGCTGAAGGTAATTGGGATGTGCTGGTTAAGTTGGTGAACTTCCATCATGCTGAATTGGTAATTGATAACATTTTTCTGGATTTATTTAGTTTAGAAAATTCATCGGGAGTTACACACCACTCTAAAGTGCTATTATAGTGTCTGAACATTGTATTAGCTGCATAAAGTTTATAAGAATTGAATATGCCGACAAAAAAAGAAAAAGAGTTTTAAAAAAATATTTAGGAGAACTTCAGTAATAATAATGTCGATTGAGTATTCACAACACATTTTATAATGTGTTTAGGTATGGCCAGAATAAAATACATGGGTTCAAAAACTAATGCTTTTATTTTAGCTATTTTTATTGACAGCTTTCAACAAATAGGATATCTTTTTGAAATCATTTATGGATTTATTTATTTATGGTTATGATGACTTAAGCGTTTTCCATTGATTTGTAGACAAAATAAATTTTCTGATATGGATATCAATTTCTTCTTCTTCTTTCTTTTCGCTATGTAAAAATCATTATGATAAATTTGAAGCTCGAGAGGAACTAATGAGAATATTCTTTAAATTTACTTTGTTATTCATTTTATCTTAAATTTTCAACACAAATCCAAGTCTCTTCTATAGACTGGACTTTGCAATGTTTGATTTTTCAAAGTAAAATTAATTGACGGCAAAATCAGTTACTAGAAAAATGATTTTATTAACTGAAAAAGAAGATCTAATTACCGTTAAAATTTACTTGAGAATTTATTGGTTTAAAGTGTATTGGAATGTATGTTCTCAGTAAAGGAAGATGGTAGAGAAACGTTCTGATTCTTGCCCTGAAGGGAATCCCCGCAGAAATTATTTCAATGATTAGTGCCTGCAGAAGAATGAGAACGTAGACAGATGCTATCAACTTTCCAGAACTTGTTGTTTGTCCTAGAATACTGGCATAAAAGTTGGACGATAGTATTTGTTTTAAAGATTTTTTTCTTCTCTTAATTTTATTTGATTTTCAATGCCAGCAATTAGAAGTAACCATAACTTGGAACAACCAACATCTCCAGGTACTTCTATAGAGATAACAGATTATAGATGTAAGAGATAATACACTACTTATACCTGGTAACTTCTTTTTACGTGCGATAAGTGGATATTCTCGTAGCAAGGGACATAATTTTTACAGCAGGGGGATCGGCAAGAAGGTGATAAATCTTAAATAGTGGGAAATACATTTTAGATTGATACATAAATTGGGTACCACAAAAAATAATACATTAACATTTATATTATTTACGTATTCCAAACAACATAGTGTAATAATTGACAAAATCTTTGATTGGGGCAACTTTTGCTGTTTACTTGAGAATTCAATGGACTTAACAATCCTCTCAAGACTCCTGAATAGATTAACAGTGCAGTAGAAGACTTTACCTTTGCTATACAGTAAAATGTTTAGAATTCTACAACTGTTAAGAGGTTTTCTTACACTACCTGACCAGTTCTCATTCGTACCTAATGACATACGAATTCTTAAAGTTGCAGCTTCGCTGTACCACAGTGAGTCGCCACTCGATATTTCCATACTTCACTATAAATCCATTTCGCCCCCTATCAGTCGTGAGGATGCTTCTTGGACCAAAACTGATTGGGACTAAGCTGATTGATTCTCTCGACTGCTACATTCCACTTTTAAACCCCTTCCTGCCATTTTGGACTTAACTGGATTGTAACCCATCTTCAAACAGCTACAATTGATGCCATTAAACAACACCAGCGAGACATTTAAAGCCTGTAAAAAGACTCCCTTTTAATATGATGGTTACATTGATCCGAAACAGATTATAATGACTTATTCGAAAAACTCTGACCTAGTTTTTAAATGGAAACTTTCAAGTACAAAATAGAAACTTCACAGACTCCCAAAGTTGCACTTTCTTTCTAGTCAAGGCAGTGCTAATTCAATTTATTTTTTTTAATCAGTTGAATAGAAAAAATATAAATTATAGATCTACAAATAATTTTAGATTTTTAAAGTCATAAAATTCCTTAACAGATCTATGAGGTGTTTTATCTCTTTTTATTCTCATTCACTCGTATATTTTACTCGTATATTTCATTTTCACAGTTTCATTTTTAATTAAATTACGTGAAAACTTTCTCTCTTTTAAATATCTAAATGAATTTTATGTGTCAAAAAAAAATTGAAGAAATTATTTTTGAGAAAAACACATCTGTATGAACGAATTTCCCATATTTTCTTTTCTAAAAAAAATGTGTAGGGAGTTTTTCTAATTACCCATCTTTCAGAATTTTTAATTTTATAAAATTGTAAAATTTGATTGATGCTGTAGCCTACAAGGTACCGGCATGTTTATTGTTATTTATGACACAATTATTGATTTTTGTATAAAGTGGGTCATTTACACATTTAGTTTAATTCTATCTGCTAAGATAATTTATAGATTGACCTGCATAACTTGCACTTCAATTGTTCTAATTATTAGTAAATATAAACACATCCTTACATAGAAATAACATGACGAAACAATAGTTTTTATTATTTTTATTATAGTGTACACGGATTAATTCTTTTTAGTATGAGATTGGGCTTAGGTTACCTAGAAACATTTTTGTAATATAAAAATTTGTTTCAAAGCTGATAAAGAATGCTTTAGTGAATGGTTGATAATGATCCTTTTTGATTTTTGTTTTTTTAATGTACCATTTTAGTGAAAAGTACGGATCTCTCACTTTTATAATCAAAGAGTGTGAATTCGGAAGTGTGGATTTCGAGAAGGGTTCTTCAGTTTCCTACGAATGTTTCGAAATGTCTTTTAACTAGTATATTAATTACTCATTGAAAAGCTGCTCACATTAAATAAAAAAAATCCATAAAAATTTATTTAGGGTTTTACTGGAGATGGAAAAGTATTCCTTCTAATGAAACAATTTACTGAATTATACCAATTCAATTATTTGCGGAAACATTCTGGTTTAATTTCAAAGTTCTGCAGAATAGGTCGTCTCTTACAAAGATTCTAATAGGTGACCTCCAAACATAAAAAGAAAATTAAGATTACGAATTAAGTAATATATAATAGTTTCTATTGGTGTTATAAATTTCTTGATAATAAACGATTTTGCATGACCTTACAGCTGTGGACAGATTCGCCCAAACAGTGTCTCCCGGAAATAGAGATAAAGCATAAGGAAATGAATAAAATAAGCCAAATTGAACTTATAGCTAAAATTCCGATTCGAAAAAAATCACTCTACCAGATGTTTGAACCTCTTTTAAATCAATTTTTCAACATCCCTTATTTCTTATACATCCGTTCAGTTAAATTTACTTTTTATCGGTGCTATTTTCATTAAAGTGATTTTTAATAAGAATTTTCTGATTTTACGTTTCCTCAATATTTGCTTAAAACTGGAGAATTTTAGTAAAACTCTTGAATGGATTGACATCAAGATTATTGGACATCAAGAAACCGTTAGGAAATTATGACCAAGAGAATGATTAGGTATCATTTAGTAGTTAGTAGTACGGTGATCCTGTCCATCAATATCTATGAAGTGTTTAGCGCATATAATCTGCATTTAGATGATTTGCATAGATTTAAATGCTGATCTTCATGGCGGCAAATCTGGTTTCGAAAAGAAGGTTGATTTTTATATCATCAACTCCCAGTCCATAGCGTTTATCCTATATAATGCTAATGAGATGACTTCAACCGGTAAAATTAGTTATGATACAAAAATTACGTTTATATATATAATATTTATTATGCATCTATCTATTTTAGACGCCATTAATAATTGTCACGCTAAGAAATATTGATGGCTAAGCTTTACTCAATTACAAGCAGAACTATAACTGTATATGAATGAAACAAAATATCAATTGCCTGTCCGATTTATCTAGCCATCAATAGTGAAGAGTATCTTACTAGCTAGTATAGTATTGCATCTACTGTTAGATGTGGTATTAAGATGATATTACATCTTAGAAATTGTGGTTTCTAGTTCTTTCTTTGGGTTATTTGCGGCCAATAGCGTTACTGGATATTGTCAATAAATTAGATATATAGGAGTTTGGGATTTACTCCAATAAGTGAAAGGTTTCTTAGAAAGATTAAGAAGCGATTTGTATCGTACAATAACATTGTGATTTATAGCCTGCAGATATTGTCTTCTAACTTCTAGCAGCACCAACATTGATGATTAAATGGGGGAAATGAATCACCGGAAAAATTCTTGATTTTCTTTCTTTTTAAAAAAAAGAGGCTAATAAATCAGTTTCATTTATAATGAGTGACCACGGGGGAGACTGAAGGGAAAAATCAGAACTTATTTATTTTGTTCTTGAAGACTGCGGAACTTGGTTTGGAAGTCATTATGATGTTCAGCAGCGATTAAAAATTCTTTCCAATTTCAGTAACTTTTACTGACTTAATTATTCAAACTCGAAGAATCTCAACTTTAAACCTCTCTCTTCCATAACTGACACAAAATAGATGTTGATATCCAATGAGAGAATTCGAATCTGTAGGCCAGTTTTTCTCTTTATGTATCCATTTCTTTCTCTTATCGCTTGTTGAGCATTTATTGGAGTCCTACAGACTTCAATGTGTATGAGTGGTGAGCATAACTATAAAAAAAAAAACGGGTCATTTGATACTTTGAGCTTAAACCATGACTTACATACTTTTACAGAAATCCTAGATTTTATCACCAATGTGGGCCTAACCGAATTTTCAACCTCCAGTTTGGTTTGATTTCACGAATATTATTTTCAGGAGAGTTCTAGAGAAAGGGGAGTCTGTAAAGTTCCATTCTTCTATATTCTACGGTTTCTTAGTCCAAATAATGTTTCATGAATTCAATGTATAGTGAATCAGCGTTGGTTTGTGTATGAGTGTTATCACTGGGTAGCTTCTCCCCTCAATTAGTGAGTTTGTAGTGGTGTCAGTTATTGTCATTGTTACTAATAGCTGTATCTAGCGCTGGTGTAACTTAACAAATAAACTAAAAATAAATAAAAAGTATGTATATAGAGAGAGAGATAAAATCCAATCACAGTGATTTTGTTTATTTAATTAATAATTTTGCACCATTCATCAAAACGGCTCCACCGACGGTCTATGACCCTTGGTGTTTGTCTAGTTTATTATATGTAAATATGTTAAATTTGTAATATTTATGTGATTATAATTTAATAAAGACTGTTACTACTATATATATATATATAACTGACACAATATATATATACACAGTAATATTACACAGTATACTATATTATACAGAGAGAGAGAAATTATCTCTCACAAATATGAGAATTGTGAAACAGGCTCGGCAGAGTGGCTTTTCACACCATTTTATAACTGAAAAGATATTGCCAATTGAAGGCCATCCTTGCTGTAGATCGTGAACTTGACTGAACACAAAACAGAACTTATTTATTTATTTTGTTTTTGTAGACTGTGGAAGATGATTAAAAATGAGAGTGCTTTAGACAAACATTTCAAATTTTGTAGGAATCTATGAGGAAAAAAAGGAAGATCGCGTTGAAATTGTATTCTTCCTTTTCATCGGCTTTCATTCATCTCCTTGTTTAATTTATGTTGCCTTTTATTATTGATAGTATTTTCTATTTAAGGCACAATCATAGTTACATACTATTTATCAATCGCCATTTATATCTATCTGAATTGCTAGAAACGGGAACCATGTACATATATATTTGAAATTACTGTAGATAAAATAGAGAGGTTTATTATGTACAACACCAAATTGGTAGTACTTGATTGGCCATGTTAACAAGACTATATATATATAGATACTTTATATATATATATATATATAAAGAGGGAGTGAGAGAATGAGCGAGAGACAAAGTGGGAAAACATCAACACCTAAACAATCTTCCTTGTAAACATCAATGGACTCACATTTACCATTTCCTCTTTGAGCTCCTTTGGTAAGGCCTCTACCGACGGTTTTCTCGCTAATTGGATGTATCATTCACTTCCAATGAATGGTTATACAGAAATCTTCTCATGAACTTTGCAGCCCCTTAAAGTGTTCTCAGGTTTATATTAACAGTTTACATAAACGTGATTTTCCTTATATTTGTATCCTTGAAAGAAGAGCAACAAATATTGAAATTTTCACTTTAACATCAAGAAATAATAACCTTCAATAAGTTCTTTGAAATGAAGAATTAAGTATGTACACTTAAAAAGAAGACTTCTTTCCATAGGTTTTAAAACTGTTTTGTAATCAATTTAACGAGAAAATTTTCAAGATTTCAACCAGCGATCTTTTGGGAAATATTTTAAAAGATAATATTAGTAAAAAGGCAAAATAAATAAACCTTTTTTTTTTATATAATAAATGTTGACTCCAAATGTTAACAGACCTTTCTGAGAGCAGCCGCCTTCGTGAAATCACTAAGTCCCCTGTCACTTACATACCTGCTGACAGAAAATAGAGAAAGTACATCTATACTTTTGAAAGACAGCAGTCTAACATAGTTGGTGGTCTCGCTTTAGTTTTTTTTATACTATTTGTAGACCAGCATGTCTTCAGCTAAATTATCATAGATATTAGAAAAATATTTAATAGTTGGGAGCAAAATTTGGAAGCTAAATTTAATTTAATTTTTAAATTATTCAAATATTCAACTTTTGAAAAAATCATTTATTTAATGTCACCCAAAATGATAAATATCATTTTATTCATGTTATACTTTTACTGGCCAAAATTATCTGGTTTTGCGATCAAATCTTGTGAAATATATTTAAAATAATAAATCATATGCTACATTCACTTTCCAAATATCTAGGGCAGCAATAAGCCACCATTTTGAGACCAAAAATGGAATCTTAAATAATATTCTTGCCACTTTAATGGCAGCAAAATTTTGGTAGATAATTTAGCATAAGTTTCTTTGCTTTGTGAGCATTTTTCATTAAATATTTGTGGAATTTCAATTGATAAAGTTAGTTGTAACTTCATGCACCAAAAATTGCAAGAATACAGTTGCAAGTCACCGAAGCAATTGTTTCTTAATAGAAGTTTTACCAGTTACAATCTCTGTTTTCTCCTTAAATATTGAAATGTTCAGAATAAATCAGCTTATATTTAAAATTTACTTTAGAATCATAATATTTATAAGGCAGTTCTAAATAATAAAAAAATAAAGTACATTTGTTTTTAAGCGGAGGAATCCTAATTGTTGTGGAACCTTAATTTCTTTTTTAGTACTACATTTTAAAAAGTGTTCAGGCGTAATTCAAATGATTTTAACAAAATGTATTTTGTTCAGAACCACCAATAAGAGTAACAGTCGGTTCTTGAAGACATTTATTGGTGGAGAGAACGGATTCCAATAACTCGAAGCATTCATGGTTTTATTATTACTATTTAAGTCTAGAGAGGGACTCAGTCTTAGTAAATCCATTGTATGTGAACAAGACTTTATCATTGGGTATGCTTAACGAAATAGTTACCTACATGTAGCCATCTTAAAGGGTTCGATGTGAAATGTGGGTTGGAGATGATAGTGTTAAGTTTTTATTTATGTAGTTAAACTGGGATAACTTCAGAGAGGCTAATACATCTCAAAAGAAGGTTAGTTCACTTCTCCTCGAAGAGATGTCAGTCTAAGTGCTTCTTCTTTAGATTGTACATAATAAATGGTGTTTTTTAACTGAATAAACGAAGAAATCATTAGTTTTAATGTAGAAAACTGACGCCCCTAAAATCACCTCAAATCCTGAAAGCTTAAGTTGAAACTGATGCAATAATTTCATCAAATACATCTTTCATGAAGTTCTCGACCTGTAGTACTATTTTAGAAAATTAAAAATCTCAAATGTTTTAAGTTAAAAAAGAAGATAATCATTTTCATAAATTATTTATTAGCGTTTATTTCTGTTCAAGAAGTGAAATCGTATGAAATTTTGATTTACAGATGTAAAAGTTTTTTACATATTACACATTTAGATGAATATGGATGGTAGGATGTAAATGGCTTGGTTTTTTTTTGGTCAGTTATCAAGATCAACGTGACCGAATTATTTCTCTTTTTGTTATTTATTTGAAACTTTATAAAGAAGGTAGTGGTTTAGGTATACTTAAGTGAAGGAGGTAAAATACTTAACTAGATCTGTTTGCCCGCCAGACATCCTTATTGATTTTCTACAGTTTTATTGGACAAACTATTCCCCTTTATTCATTTTTTTTTTCGATACAAGGAATTTTACCTATTTGTTTTTAAGGTCATTCAGTTAAAATATTGAGGAAAGAAAGAATTAATAGTTTGTTTACTGAACGTAATTCAATCTTTTTATTTGTAGAGATATCAAACTAATCCGGGATAGGTAAGGAATAAATACAGATTAGGTCATCATTCAATGCAATGAATCCGTTTATGAGTAGTGATTTTTTTAAATCAATAAGTTGCATAATCACAAAAGAGAATTGTAATGACACGGACAACGTGCTTGCATGCAGTTTGCATTTAAATGTTCTCAAGGTGTTGACGGTAGTCAGTCAAACATTTGGAGCCAGGCTTTTAAATGAAATGAGCAGTTCGTTTGGTTACACGTTAACTGTTGCGTCGTGGAGGTTTAATTCCAGATAACTAAGGGTTTTATTCCCAAATATGAATAGAACTAAACTAAACGGAGATATTTCACAAAGACCAAAGATATTAGTCATTCCTTAAATTTTTTTCTAGGATTACAAAGAATTCATTTAAGATTTATGAAGGTTGTGAAATTACGTTTTCAAATAGGTGCCCAACAGAACAAAGCACCGACCAAACTACTACTAACAGCAAATGTGTGATAAGTATTTTTATTTATCCTTAGAGGCCTGCCAATCTGTGAAGGGCTTGAATTAAGTGAAGTAGAAAATCCTTTGGTTAGGAGGCACTTTTCAGTCTTCACCATCGATATAAAGTAATGGTACCAGGGAAATAAATAAATACAACAAAATAAACAAATACTTCTACGTGTTTTCGTAGTCAACTCCTCGTGGAATGTACCTATGCAATAATTAAAACATTATAATTACCTTTTCCATCTTTTTTTAACTAGTAATAAATTGTCAACAGCCTACACCATGATAGCTATAAATCATCAGCTAATTCTATTCTAATCAATATTAAAATAAATATCATTAAAACTAAAACTTTAACAAAATGTACTCTACAAAAATAAATAACTATGGAGTTGATTTAGAGTTGTAGTTTCAAAATAAGATTTATATTTTTAATTATCTACATATACATTTAAATTACTTACATATATACCGGTTCCTCATTGCACATTAATTTTTATGCAGTTAGCGTGTCCTAAGTGCACTTCTAATGTTCAGTTAGAATTTAATTTCTGATGTCTTCTGGATTATTTGCTAGTGGAGATATTAATGTCCGATAGAAGTTTATGCTCTGTATTACTTTCACAAACAACTTAATACTTGTATCTAGACTTAATGAAGTTATAAAGTACCTTAGTAAAATAATATCTAACAAGAGTTTTATAATTAAATAAGTGTTCCACTTATCTTTTTGTTAATAATAGTCAACGTGAGATAAAAGTTTTTTCAACTGTCTTGTTCTTTTAGAAATGTAAGTTATGAAGATGGTAGACCCAGAGATTTTTAGTTTAATCATTTTTCTTTGTGAATTTATGTTGCCTAAGAGATATCGGTTTTATTTTGTTTGGCTTAGAATGCCCTCATTAAATCTGGTTAAAAAGGTCGAATCCTTTAAAGGGATCTTCAGTACTGAGCTTTATAACAACTTATCCAAAATAAAACCTGGAAACTCAACAATGTGGATCAATTCTGGTTTCATAATTAGCTTGCTTCAAGTCTAACTCCGAATGCCGATTGATAATGTACTTACTAGAAATTTGCTAGATTTAATCATAGACCAAGTATGTTTTTTTTCCACCAAAGATGAACTAATTCTTCAGCGATCTTGGCGTTCCTATTCTCACCTTACCCTATAACAAAAACATTTTTACTGACACCGACAAAGCATACAGGTTACAAAATTAGTTAAAATGTGTGTCTCAAGCTTTTTTGCCAGTTTGATGCCATTTCGAGATATACTGAATGGTAGTTCAAAGAAGTTTGAAGGAATCCACGAATTATTCAAGTCTAACAGATTCTATATTTCTTATTAACAGAAAAATCAGAGTGATGTTGCAATTTTATGGCTGTCTCTTTTTTTCCTTAAAGCGTTGCTCATAGTACTTTAATTTAGATTATTTTCAAAATATTGGGACACAAACCAGAAAATGTTCGACCAGACAAGAGGTAATTTGAAAATACCAAAACAAATTTTTAACTAATAACATCCATTGTTCCTGCCACTATTTGATTGGAGAGTAGATGTTTTTCTTAGATATCTAGTTGCATACACTTTCTCTAAATCTGGATGGATAATCTAAATGGGAAGATGGATAGCGCCTGAGGGTGCTTAGAAAGAAAACTTAAACATTTCTATTTTATGTGCATCATGGGTTTATATTTGTTTACAAAAGCTTACACACACCACTGGCGTTTTAGCGGCGAACAGTCGCTGGAAGACAAGGCTGCCTCAAGCCGCCAGCAGCAATCAGATATGACAGGAAACGTGAAAACACCAGCTGCCCGAGGTTATTAAAAATCTATTTATAATATTAGTTGGTTTTATTTTATTCAAGATCTTGGTGCCACTCACTTTACAGCTTCTTCTCTCTGGTATCTAGAAGTCTTTTCCCAGGTGCATGTTTACTTTCACAATAACTAAAAAGTTTAAAGACTGGTATACTTTAAATGTTATACAAGAATTTAGTTTAATCGATTACGTGTACACAGCACTTACTTGAAAGATTTGAAACCAATAAATAGAGCACTTTAATTTTACAAGTCTGCAGTTATGTCTTTCATGAATTGCTTGTTATGTCCCGCAGTAACTCTAAATTTTCTCTACTTTATCGTCGTTCCAGCCTCCGTCCACGACACCTAATTGGAAGTTGGACGTATAGCCTGCCTGAAAAAAAAAATAGATATTACTTTACTTATACTACATTGCGTTCCAGCCAAATTTAGATTGTGTTACCATTACTTAATCAAACAAAAATTACTATAATATGTGCACTCAGAACGATCTTTAAAGTTTGTATCATTTAATTTAATTTTTAAATGACTACTATTCACTTTCTAGGACCGAAGTTTTTAAGACAAAGTTTTCAGGTTTCTTTATCTAGCCAAATTGGTATTTTTCTGTCTATTATTTATCCAGCTATAATGAATGCCCATGATCGAAAAGCATGCTCATTTTTTTTATAATTTAAACGTTTAACATTTTTTAATAAAGGCACACTATTCTCAGTTCCTGAGAAATATCAGGCTTAATTCAAACTTTATGTTAGCATCATCATTATTTTATTTTATTTAAATTTTTCTGAACATTTAATTTGTTTACTTTTTTTTTTTTTGCAAAAGAGTTCAGCTATTTGAATTACAATAATATTGTTTTTATGTTTTAAGTAGAAGCTAACTTACTTTTTTTTGAGCTAGTAATCAATAAAATGATACTACTTCTATTGCTAAAGTCAATAGAATACATTGTAACTTCTCATAATAACATTAAGGGCAATTGCAACCAAAGTGCAGTCGTCCAAGTTGGCACAATCTTGCTTATAAAGAACAACTTTGGCATAGATAAGTTGTTAATCTGTTTGTATGCAAAGCTTGGATTTATTCCAAAATTCTTTTCTACAATTATTGATCTGTTTAGATAGAATGGGAAGAGTTTCCCAGTACCCTAACCCAAAGTGGGATAGAATATTTATTATTGAATGTTATCGAGGAAGTTGTGACAGGGTAATTACCATCATCAAAAACCGGTCATCAAAATAACAAGAAAGAAAAAAGTTCTGGTAAAAAAATAAAAAAAATTTAATATCGTATTATGAATATACATATGTATGTATGTACGTATGTATATAATTTTTCAGTTATGTACTTAATCTTCCAACGGGAATAGTTATGATTTTTTTTTTTTAAATTTACTTATATATTACTCACCTGCATTTATTTTTATATGCTCGCTTTTTTTTCGAAATAAAACGTAGGAATTTTATTTTTTATACTGCCCGTGCTTCTATTTTTAAGTTTATGGTTTTCAAGAAATTAACTTTTCTGCCTGAATTTTGTTAGACTGTAATAGATCTCTTGGTGGACCAAAATATGACCTTGGAAGAGAAAATGAAATGGATTGAATGGAAGAAGTAAGACCTGATATAGCTGAACATACGAGGGTCGTTTGAAAAGTCCGTGCAAAAATAAAAACTACTTAATTTTGGGGGGTAAACCTTTTTTATTTTTCAACATAGTCTCCTTTTAGGCTTATACACTTCGTCCAACGCTGCTCTAGTTTGTTGATCCCTTCCGAATAATAGGATTTGTCCAAGTCTGAAAAATAGCCATTCGTTTCTGCAATCACTTGAATGAATGAATGAATGAATAAAGACGTTTATTGATTTACATATTCAAGTACATTCAGAAATATACAAAAACATCACTAGACAATGATCTTTCGACCGTCTGTCAAGCTGTTATCCAACTAGAAATTATAAAAAACAAAGAAAAATAGGACAAAATAACAAATTATAAGAAATAAATACTATAAACAAAAAGACATACTCGTTACACTAATAATAATATTCCCTTTCTAACTAAAAATTAAATTCTTTAACTAAAAAATCTCTGTAGGAGGACGCCGCAGCAACGAACTTAACCAAACCCATCCAGTCTCCGCCATTTAAATAAAATAAACATTGTTCATTGTCCAATTGGCTCCTGTTAAAACAGGTTAATCTAAATTCTTTTAAGATTGGACACACTGCTAGAAAATGAAATGTGTCTTCAATAGCATTTAGATTGCACAAGGAACAAACAAAATTACTGTCTTTAAACCAGGGCTTATAATTTAATGGCAATGACTCAGTTCTGATTTTAATGCAAAATTTGATATGTTCAAAATTATTTAACTTTAAATAACTATTGTTTAAATTATAAGTGAGTTGGGAGTACAATGTATGGTAGATAGCGGATTGGGCTTTAATTAAAAATTGCTGTTTAAATTCATATTCAATTTGGTTAAGGATAAAATTTAAATTTTCTCGGACATTACTACTTGTTAAATTTTCTAAATTGATTGACCAGTTGTGTTTATTTGATATATGTATCCATTCTTTAAACCAATAAATTTTCCTACTAATTATTTCTTTTGCCATCATCAATGGTAGTCTGTCAGGTGGTAGTTCGAGCACTCTAATGATATAATTAATGTGCAGCTTCAATGTAAACAAATACAATGGGGATAATCCCGTCTCTAAATACAAGGCATAATTCGGCACATTTCTTGGAAGTCCAAACAATCTTTTTAGAAAATACCTTTGAAGCATTTCTACTTCATCAAAGGCTTGGAACCCCCAAATCTGACAGGCATAACACATTACTGATCTAGTGGTGGCATTAAAAATTTCATATTTATTATCTAAACTAATTTTATTATTACAAACAACTTCAGACCATGAGCTATTAATGCTAAATTTAGAGAGAGCAAGATTTTCCTTTAAATGAACATTCAATGCAAGACTCGGAGTTAAATTCATTCCTAAATACTTATAATTGCGTACAACCTCTATAGTGCTATTTCTAAATTTCCAAGTTTCATTTTTTGCTCTTTTCCCACCTCCAGGCTTACAAATCATGATTTTAGACTTGGACAAATTTACTTCAAAATTAAAGGTATCACAATAATTTTCCAGATCTTTTATCATTCTTTGCAAAGAGACAGGATCCTCAGCCAAAAACACTACATCGTCCGCAAAGAGAAGCATTTTTACTTTCTGCCGACCCACCCTGACTCCACCCCAATCAATGAAGTCATTAAGATCGTTAAGGAAAAGCGAAAAAAGGAGTGGGGATAAAACACAACCTTGCTTTACTCCCATATTGGTTTCAAAACTCATTGAGAGACCTTCCTTAGTCCATACTGATGCTCTTGTTTTCTCGTAAAGCTTTCGAATAACATTAACAAACTTACTAGATACTCCATAATTCAAAAGTTTATACATAAGTACACGCCGATCAATACAGTCAAATGCTGCGCGAAAATTATAAAAAATAAATAAACTTTCTTTTTTTCCTGGAATTTACAATGGATAATGCTGCAAAGATTAAAAAGGTTATCGTTTGTGGAATACCCTTTCCGGAAGCCCGCTTGGTATTCATTTAATATATTATTCTTTCCTACCCACATTTCAAGTCTGCGCTGTAATATAGAAGCAAATAATTTGGCGATACTATCGATGAGTGAAATGCCGCGATAATTATTTACGATATTTAAGTCGCCCTTTTTGTGGAGAGGAAAAATAATAGCCTCCTTAAAAGTATCAGGAATTTCACATGAATTCCACATTTTATTGAAAATATATCTCAGTCTCTTAATGCACTCCGGTGGAGAGTACTTATAAAATTCATTAGGGACTCTATCTTGGCCCGGAGCCTTATTATTCTTACACTTTTTAACCACTTCCAAAATTTCCGCGCTCGAAAACTCTTTGTCCAAATCTAAATCTACAGTAAATACTTCAGCAAATGAAAAAGCACTAGCATTCAAAGGAGGGTTTAGTAAGTTTTCAAAATAGTTGACCCAATTTTCTATTTTTATGGAAGAACTCGAAATAAATTTCCTTTTTTTAATTTTATTTATAATGCTCCAAAATTCCTTATTACTATTAACCAGTTTCAAATTGATAATTAAATCATTGTAATAATCCCGCCTTTTGGTTAAACGTACTTGTTTGTATAATTTGTTGGCTGAAAGATACAATAGTTTTATTGCCTGTGAGTTGGATTTCCTAAAAATATTTAAAAGTACAAATGATCTTTTCCGCAACTTAAGACATTCAAAATCCATCCAGGGTTCTCGAGCAACTAATTCAAATTTCTTACCACCCTTCCGGTCCTCCGCTGCTCGCTTGATGCAAGATAGAAGGTGCTCCACTTCCTCTTTTACACTTCCGTTGCAGACTGTCATATTGAGATCTTGTTCAAGACGACTCTGGTATACTTCTTCATTCTTCTGAACCCAAATCAGTTTTGGAAGCAATGGAGTAAGATTTTCCTCGTAGTGTTTCATTCCGGTAGATAGTTGAAGCGTAATAGGCATGTTCTGCAATCACTTCCTCGTTTGAATAAAATCTTTTTCCCGCCAGCCATTTCTTCATATTGGGGAACAAATAGTAGTCCGAGGGAGCCAAGTCTGGAGAATAGGGGGGGGGATGTGAAACGAGTTGGAACCCTATTTCCATTAATTTTGCGACCACAACTGCTGAGGTGTGAGCTGGTGCGTTGTTGTGATGGAAAAGGACTTTTTTTTGTGGGCCAATCATGGGCGTTTTTCTTGCAGCTCGGTTTTCAAACGGTCCAATAACGATGAATAATATGCATCTGTAATAGTTTTACCCTTTTCCAGATAGTCGATGAGGATTATTCCTTGCGAATCCCAAAAGACAGTCGCCATAATCTTTCCGGCCGAAGGAACGGTCTTCGCCTTTTTTGGCGCAGATTCCCCCTTGGTAACCCATTGTTTAGATTGTTCTTTGGTCTCAGGAGTGTAGTAATGTATCCATGTTTCATCCACAGTGACGAAACGACGCTTAAAGTCCTGCGGATTCTTCTGGAACAGCTGCAAACCGTCCTTGCAACACTTCACACGATTTGAAAATCACTCGACTTCCTCGATTCAAACGAATGCCAAACGCAAAGAAATAGACCGATCTGGCTGAAACTTGGTGTGTGTTCTTCCAAGAGATGCTACTAACTAAACATAACCTCGATACGCGCCAGTAGTGCTATCTCTCTGACTTTGCACGGACTTTTCAAACGACCCTCGTATAACTAGGTTGCAGACTGTTACTTGATGCCCGATCCCAAGTGTGTAGATTGTACTACAATTAAAGAAGAAGAATTAAGCCAATTTGACTGGAGTTTACTGGAATTAGGCTCTTTCAGATAGAATGCCCATGCCAATACTTTTCAGCCTAACAACAGGGCCTTTCCTTTAGTTGCCTATCCTGACTTTACAGCCAGCTGTTACCATTATTTGGCCATGATAGCACTGCTTCTTCCCTGCGGCGACTTTTCCAATCAACTGGTTAGAATTTCGTTGCTGTTGCGGCTCGAACTTTTGCTGAGATCAAAGCGAGAGCCGAGTTTCTAAAATCATTTCAACATATACTTGAAGAGAATATTTCTGATAAAATAAACAGTATGGGATTTACGACTTTTTAAGAGAAAGTAGATAACAATAATAATTATTACAATATTTATTATAACAATAATATTGTCAATAATTAGTTATTGTCTAAACTATATCTGAATGTACTATATGTGCTGTACAAGTATCATTTTCATAATTAATGTGATAAATAGATGATATTAGTAAAGACACTATAATTAATCATAGGTAAATCATTCATTTATCACTACATTACATCCCTACTTACAAGTATATAATACATAATATGCATACATAAGTTATGTAGAATACATAGAACATTATATGTATTGCTGGAGTTATGTACGTATTGTACGGACTGGAGAGATAGGCCCATATCTAAGATATTATTCATGTTGGACATGAATTTCAACATTGAATTATTTTTACAGTTTTTATGTTAACTGTTTACCACATTTAGCGAGTAACTTAAAAGGTTTAACTGTTTACTTTCTGTAATGTGATTGTAATTGTTCTTTGTAAACTCACTTTAAGTTAAATTAAGTCGCCCATTTTTGTTTTTGTTTCATTTATCGAACGCGAAGACATTGCGTTACAGCATTCTACTCACTACAGAAAGATTTTGCAGATACTTTTTTTGTTTTTGGACTGATCAGTTCTTTGCAGCCTCTCTGTGCAGAAAAGTAGATGGCTATTTTACTCATCAGTCTCGTATCAGTTTTGTGCATCTAATTTGCATTTATATTGATATTTACTAATCTTAATTTTTTGTTTTTCTTTAATGGTCAGCTGAAGATGAAATCCAAAGTTTAGGGAGGAAAAAAAAATGATCAAGCGAATACACTATATTTGTACGGATTCTGCTTTATGATATTACTGGTAATCCCAATTGAGTAGCTCACAAAAAGGAAGCAGATGTTCTGAGGAGGTAGGGGTGTATATATCTATGGAAATCATGCGATATTCAAGTTCACATTAAGTTTTTACTTATTTCTCTCTCCTTCTAACTATTCTATTTTATGTATTCCAGAAAAATACGTGTTAGAATATGGGATGAACAGGATTGCAGCTTAAAGGCCAATGATCTTTCGCCTTACTTTTCAAAACAACTTATAAACTGAAATATATATATATATGTAACATAGTACAAAAAAGATACCGCAATATAATCTTGAATATAAGATATACATAAAATGTTCGTATATTAGGTATAAAATATATTGTCCGAATGGTCCAGCATTACCAATCTCCTACAATCGTGCCATCATTTAAGTGATCATTCCCCGCGTCTCACCCGTACCTCTTCTTCTTTATTTCTTCTTCACAACCCTTTGCCGACCGTTAAAGATTTTAAATCGTCTTTTAAAAGCTCCAGTTAGTTATACGGAACTAAGTATGATGGTATGTTCCATGGCCAAACACATTGTCAGAACGAAAGAAGTGATGTAATTTATTACATAACAGGAAGGCGGTCGGAATACTAATGCTAACCGAACAACCACTTCCACCTTGACGTCCACCCACGCTTCTAAAAAAACTAAAAATGGTTAAAAAAAAAACTTTTTGATATCAAACTACCATTTATTAACTATTTTAAAGTTTTTTAAAACTACTTATTAATGAATAGTGAACGATCGTAAATAATCTGCTACCATTTTGTGGTTCTTTTATTTTCCAAATTTAATGACGTATACGCGTTTATAAATGATGATGGTTTCTGGCAGAGAGCAGCTCTTAATGTACTAGTTATCTTCTTATTTTTTATTTTTCCTTATTACAGAAAGATCGCTTCGAAATTTTGGTTTTCAAGGTTTCATTGAAAATACCGTTTTGGCGACCAATAGTTCGCTAAGTTTTTAAAAATGGTTGGTGTATAAAAGTAGTTTTTTTTTTGATAAAGCTGTTTGGATTTTATGAGATTCGGTCTATTTCTTTAAAAGAGTACTCATTTTTTACATCATTTATACTCTCACTTTGTATTACTTATTTTTAAGTTTTGTTCATCGGCATTTTCACTACATCCACTAAGTTAAAAAACACAGGTACACAGTTTTTCCGAATGTAGTAGGACTTAATCTTTTTCCGTGAAAAGTAAACAAGTTTAAGAACAGAATCTTTGTATCCTTATGCAGTTAATACTTACAATCAGTTACAGGTTTGCATACTTTTACTTCTGGTTACAGGAGAATTATTAATTCTGTTTCCCGATTTTTAGGGGAACGGTTGTTTAGGTTCTGAATGCAAGCATGCAGTACTGATAATGAATGCACTGGACATTCAATTTTTATTTTAACGGAAAGTAGAATATACAATAATTATTATAACTTCATTAAAGTAAATATTTTCAACTACAAATTAGAGCAGCGTAGATCGTAACATTATTTTGTAAACTTGATACTTCCATTAACATCCTACCGGTTGTAACATACACGGCTGTGTCTTAGTCAAAGCAACATTCTATAACTATTGTATACTTAAGGATTGGTCTGAAAACTAGTTAATAGTGTCAACAAAAATATAAATCTAGACGAACTGGAATCCATTCAGATATTTTATAGTCGTATTTTACCTTACTTTTTTCAAAAAAAGGGATACCTTTTATATATTGTCCAGATTTCCACTTGTTTTGTCTCTGTTATCTAGTTTTAAGGCCAAAGCTAAAATATACATACATAAAGGGTAGCCTTCTTTTGGTAAATGTAAAGTAAAATACAATGGAAAAATACCGAATTGGGTTCCAGTTCGTCTAGATTTCCACTTGTTTTGTCTCTGTTATCTAGTTTTAAGGCCAAAGCTGAAATATACATAAAGGGTAGCCTTCTTTTGGTAAATGTAAAGTAAAATACAATGGAAAAATACCGAATTGGGTTCCAGTTCGTCTAGATTTCCACTTGTTTTGTCTCTGTTATCTAGTTTTAAGGCCAAAGCTAAAATATACATAAAGGGTAGCCTTCTTTTGGTAAATGTAAAGTAAAATACAATGGAAAAATACCGAATTGGGTTCCAGTTCGTCTAGATTTCCACTTGTTTTGTCTCTGTTATCAAGTTTTAAGGTCGAAGCTGAAATATACATAAAGGGTAGCCTTGTTTTGGTAAATGTAAGGGTAAAATGCTATAGAAAAGTACAAATTGGGTTCCTGCTCGAGTAGATGTCTTCTTGTTTGGTCTCTGTTATCTAGTTTTGAGACCTAAGCTGAAATAATACAATATACGATATAATTAAAACATTTTTGATATTAAAAGGATAGATGATGTAATTCATTTATTTTCCTGTTTTAAGATAGAGGAACACAACCGTATAAAATGTTTGAGATAAAGGAAAAGTAATAGGAAATGTTTGCTAATTGGGTGAAGAAAGATTTCATTTTTTATCTTTCATTGATTGGCCCATCCTTTGAGGGGCATCTTTTAGGGTATTCTTTCCTGTGGGGTTTATGCGCTGTAAAAAGATATTTGGTCGGATTGTGTCATCAGTCTGCTCTGGTCTGGACCTGCAATCCAGTGGGACTGACGGGTTGCTATTAGCTGAGTCTACTACGGTGGACTTGTGACAGATGCTGACCAGCTAAGTAACTATTACTACCACCAAGAAGCTTCTAGAGATGCTGGTGGTAATGGATTTCATAAAACATCGTCTTGTATCCATTGTTTCACAGGTTGAGAACGTCTAATTCTAGATTCCTTAAGACTTCCTAGGAGCTTCACATTATACACTCTAGCCGAAGACACCTTACATTAAAAACAAGACCCAGATACCTCTCCTTGACATACCAGAGTTACGGAAATGGTGGAAGAGATTGGGTTACATCCCGACAAATTAATCTCTTAGATAAATTTTCATTAATTTTGGACCCTTACAATTGGAGTGAATCAACTTTTTGTTAATCGAGTTTGTGAAGTAAACCAATGAGTACGTTTCGTCGTAATCTATGATTTTAAACATTGCTCCAAAAAAATGAAAGAGAATCAGATGAGATTGGAAGTAATTAAGGAAACATCTGAAATGAATTAAACCTCAATGTAACTGTTTTTTTGCTTTATATTATATTATTGTAGAGTATTTTGTTTGTAAACATCTTGAACCATTTAAAAGAACTATGTTGGTCCGGTTCTTCAAACTGTACGGACAATTAAGTTATTATTACTGTAATTTTGTTGGGTTGAGATAGTTCAGATAAAAGGAGAGAGATAATGCCAGATGTGTCAGATGGAATGATGGTAAAGGTAGCTTGATGACGTTGAGAAGAGAGGGTAGATGAGGGCCTTACAGAACACAAGTACGCACGAACGTACGTACGTAGGTAGAAAGGTAGGCAAACTCCATTAATGAAACCCAAACTAATGGCCATTTGATCTCTAGCTACAATTGCTTCATAATGGGTTCAAGTTTAGGGTAGCAAGGATTTGGGTCTCTTGTTACTACTTAAACTGCACGCCAGTTTACTACCACTAAGGAAATGGGGCTGACTCTGATTTCCACATCGTCATTTCCGCCCATCTTTTCATCGTGTTTGGTATTAACATCTTAAGTGGAAAACCTTAGAATGAGTAAGAGGCAGCCAGAACTGCTTCATTCCTTTCTTATTATTGAAATCCGAAATCTGATACATGGTTCATGAACTAAACAATTTTTTCATTAGAAGAGCCATTAATCTGGACTGAGAACTGGGAGTTTAATCAGGGCCAGTTATTTGATCTCACTAGCCACTTCTGGGCCAAGGAAAACGTCAAAACTTCTTGTGGTTCCATCGTAACTGGCCTTTGGTTCTTGACCGTATGACCATGCCGACTTAAGCCTGATTTTGACGCTTTATTTCAAGGTATGGTAAGATAAAACACTCTTCCGCAGGTGTTCCGCTGTCAGTAGAGATTATTGGTGAGGAAACCTCTTTAAAACCTTGTCACATTGCCACCAGTCATAGTTTACATTTAGAGAATCTCTGGTAATTGGTGGCCGAAGGAGATAGTTTGCAAAACAGACTGGTGTGAAGTCCAGAACATCATGAAAATGGGGAGCTCCTCTTAGTACTGAGGTAGTTCAATAAGGGATTTTTCTAAACAGGGATGATTATTTTACCTAAAAGAGGCACACACTAAAAAAACCTTTTAGGCATTTCGGTCATCCTAAGACATAAGAATCATTCGGGTAGAACTGAACTTCGAAAATTTAGCTCCGTCATAAAACTAAGGCATAAGACTAGAGGAAGAAAGGTCTTATAATCAAGAGACAGAGTAACAGCTGGTGTAGTAAGGCGAAATCATTAGTAAATTTTATCCTTGTGTGTGTTACATATACTGCGATTGTTGCTCTAGGCAAATCCAAACTTTAGAAAGTGACTACAGATATTACAATTAGTTGAATTGTTTACTTTGTATCTTTACATAAACAAACTTACACCCACACTCACAAATATACACTCAAAACAGAACAAAATCTGCTATTTGTTTCATTTCAAACTCCAGTAGAAATTTATTGTTAAAGTTTCTTTCTTAGCTTGTGTTTATTTAGCAAGCTGATTGTCTCGTCAAATTTTCTCAATCTCTTTGTTATAGTTTTCATTTTAAACTAGTAAAAGTTAGTGATACGGCTCACTGTTTATTTAATTTCCAAAAGGAAAACTTGTTTCATGGTAATCATACAAAAATATTCAAGTTTAACAAAACTACAATTGATTAAAACCATAATCAATTGAAGTTTTAAAATTAAAGCTTCTTCATTATGCTAATTTCCTTCAACTGTTTAATTTTGCTATATTTTAAAACAGTTCTGGTTTTGAACGTGGAATTGAAACAGGATCCTTCTGTTAATTCTCTGATGAAAGAGGATAAAGTTCATTTTGTGGAAAGTTTGCAACCCTTTAAGAGAACTGTACTTGATTATTTTTTTTTTTTTTGTACTTCAATCAAGCTGTACTAAACTATTGAGAACTTATTTCCGCTTAGAGAACTCAGTTATAAGAATCGTAGAATTCTCGCCTGGAGCTATAAACGGAAGTAGAGGAGAATTCAATTTCTACTCACTCGATTAGCTAAAATTATAGCTTTAAGATTTACTAAAGTTTTGCTAATGTTGTAGAAGGTTACATTTTTTCATTTCAATGTTTTATTTTCAATTTCTTCATTCAACTTCTTGTTTTTGTGTTAAAGTGCGTATTTTTCATGTTTTTCTTTGTATATTTAAAAAAGCTTGCATGTTGTGTTCAATTAGTTATTTAATTATTTGTACTTTTCTTATAATACTGTCTCATTTTTTTTAAAATTCCGATTTCCGGCAGTTCATCAGTTAGCTAACACTTCCTCAGCTTTACAATAAGAGGACATAAAAATGGTAACATTAATTTTTACATAATAAACCGGTTGAAATTTATCAAAACAAAAAAAGAAGCATCATTTGAGCAAAGTTGTTTAAAATTTACAGTTTAAAGCCAAAATTTAGGACAATGTTGTTGAACTCGTCCTCATCAGACACCGGGAAAAATGTTTATCTAATTTTAGCAATTTTTTTTTTTAGAGAACATTGAGGTTGTTCTTCTTTTTTGCGCCGAATTCTAAACTGTGTTTGGTTGTCAATTAGGCGAATGACATCTGCAACTTGTCCAACCGGTCCCTAAAAATGTCAATAAAGTCCCAACCTCTCTGAATCTTTACAAGTTTAATCCAATTATTGGGACAGGAACTTGTCATAGTGTTTACCGTAAAGTCAGCTGTGTTAGTTTATGGTTGTATTTTGGGAGCTTGGGCATTAAAAGATTGACACATTTTGCGAGGCAAGAAAGTAATCTAATTTCTAGACTAGGATGATATAATACTTAAAAGCGCGAAGAAAATCTTCATAAATTATAAATTTATATACCTAATTCTGGTCTATTCGAATGCATAACTTTTTCTTTAAGAATTATATTTTAATTATTTATTTTACCTGCTGTATTTCCGCAATGGAACTTTGGGGCTCAACTAATGCTTCTAATATCTACAGAATCCAAACCATTCCAATCAAAAACACTCCTTCGAATCGCCAACTCTCCTTACTTTGTATCAAACTGAACCTTGCACCAAGATCTCCTTGTTTTCCTATGTTTCAAAGCGATCCCGTTACGTAAAATTCCACCCTTCAATAACATCCTAATCCTGTAGTATCCCCAACTTACTGCATTACCAGGAAATACTCCAAGACGGCTGAAGCGCTGGTGGCCACGCGATCTTCTCAATGAAGTAAGTGCCAATGCACAATAGTAAAACTGTATTGAACTTCATTGGGAGTTTCATCAATGGGTGAATTCTCCCTTCACGTTACTCATTTCTATACCATGTATCATATCATATCAGCTTCACTTACTGCAGAAATATACTGCACTTGTGAAAATAAATAAATTTAAAAAAATAAAATTATTTATTCATTCGTTTCAAGCTTTAAAATGTTTAGAGGCAACTGGAAACCGGAATTACTTCTTTATATTTTATTATTCTTTGAGAAACGTATTTTATTTTATTCTTTTTATTTATAACTCGCCAATATCTGAGGTTATTAACACCCTGTGACTTCTCCGCACACTGTCGGCCTTTGAACAAAGTACCCTCGTAACAGGCAACAGTTTCCAGTTTCCAGAGAACGTCGATTCCTCAGAAGACCAAAAATTTAAGGGCATGAACTTAGGTCTACCGTTTTGGCTAAGAAGTACAACTAAAAGGATGTGAATCTCTTTCAGCTCTATGTAGGAAGCATTCTTAGATCACCCTACAACACTTGCGTACGAATTAGGAAAGCTCTTTATCGAAGAACAAGGAGTCGTGGTCTATATAAAGGACTTACTAGGACTGAATTCAGTATCCTAGAATAGAAGCAGTTCTTTTTCAATTCCTTTTTGCTCATCATAATATCTCTCTTTTAATTCGCCGATGCGTTAATCTGAATTTTCGCCAATAAAGGAACTAATTTCAAGAAAATCTCAAACAAGTGAAATTTTCCTCAGAAAAAGTGCTTCCGGATGAGTAATTTTGGGCACTAACTTCCTTTCAGGTCCGATGAGGATACCTTAGACAAAATATAACGTTTTGCAAGATATTGTTTCTAAAGCGGAGTGACCATTTACCCTCACATACAGAAGACGTTTTTGTGAGAAGCAGAAAGGAAGGTGGCTCAAAACTATTCCGGATTTTCCTCTTACAAGTGCGGAGCCGACTCTATTCTCATCACTACAAGAACTCGACCTCCACGAAACCTATTGTCTGCGAAAACATGAACGTGGAGAGCGGAACCCCTACTTGGGCAGTTCACGATTCTGTGGTTTTATCTAGTAGCGCGTCCAAGTGCCCAACTTAAAGACCTAGAATGGTGACAGACGTAACCAGCCAAGGTTCACATAAGGTTTCTCCGCAGTCTTCTGATATCGGCTTAGATTTACCAAACAATTTCAGATAAAGATGGTATTCCGTATTGCTCCTATAAGTCACCTATTACGTTAGACAAGTTAGAAACATGCATTGTCTGAAGACCCCTCTTTTTTTGGACTGACCTCAAAATGTATGTTTCTGCTGAAAACTTGATATCGGAAATTTCAGGCAACCCACCTCATCTATTTAGAGGAAGAAACACTGAATGCTCGCTGAAATAATTATTGGTCTCCTTTCGCTTTCTGTTACTTTCATATTTTTTACGTAATACTAAGTTTTTAATACAGAAAAAGAAACAGTTTTTCCTAAATGAACTAACTTTTAACACGTTACATTTTTCTAAGTTATTTTGCCATCAATGCAACATTGCTTTTTCTTTTGAGAAAGAATAAATATTCAAAGTTTTAGGCCTAAAGTTGCTGCTTCTCACTATGTATTTCAAATATGAATCTAATCCATCCTGACAGTGTCCTTAATTTAAAAGGGAAAATGTTCGAAATTGCTGTTTTCTAAAACGTGTCGCTTGAACAACGAATACCATCTTAATAAGTGAATAAATTAAGTCGTCTCTCCCACTCTTACTCTTGAAGGAAGGACACTAATGAAGATGAAGATGAATGACGATGAACAGAAGGGTAAGACACTTGTTCGATTTTATCTTGATTGATGACTTAAGAGGTGCCTAGTTTCTGAATATTTTGACACACCTTTGTCAGAAGTATCTTTTTCATTCAACCGATCAAAATATTCGTCAACTAGAGGATGTAGAGATCAAAAGATGAATCACTTATTCACATTAAACACACGCAGCCTTCAGGGCATATTTACAAGTAACATTTATATGAATTAAATAACCGTGATTTAAAATTAATAAACTATAATCACTTTTTCTGTGACTTGTCTGTAAAATTTACAGTTTGTAAAGATATCTCAATTTAGATGGTTTTATAAATTTATTGGTGAAGCTAAATCAATGGACTGTTTTGACTGTTTCAGGCCCTTAAGCGACCTTAGTTGCTCCCTTTTTATTTCTTTGTAAAGTGTCTGCTTACATTTTCATCATCTAAGGGTATATCTGTGCAAAATATTCTAAACATTTTTAGTCTGGAAAAAAAGGGCTTGCTGATTATTATTAAACATTTATTCAGCAAGGGAATGTAACTTTAATTAAGGGATGATGGCCAAACAACCTTTCTGACCGCTACTTTTTAACTGTTGCGTTAAAACCATTAATTCTAAATCTAATATATCTAACAACAAAATTAGTTTTTCATATTAAATTTCCTACAATGGTTGACGACAAGTTAGGTCCCTCCGGAGCTATCTCTTCTCGCTGAATGTCCAGGTTCAGAGTCCAGATCGAAGCTTTCTTGCAACCACCTCTTCTCCTAAATTACAACCCCTGCCGATTGACTTCTTCTTTTCCTTCGGAATGAGTACCATTGTCGGATCCGCTCTATTCACACTCAATCAAGGGCGTGCAATGTCACACCATCTAATCTTATCTAATAAAAACTATATTTATGCTATTCTAAAGAGATAGTAAAAACTAGTAATCCTTCTGTTTGTAAGTGATTAAAACTAACTGCTTATTCCAAGTTTGAAGTTATCTAAAAATAGAATTATAGTAATGAAGTTTCTGGAATATTTCCAGGGAAAAAAGTTTGTATAATTGTAAGTATTCTGATCAAAATAAATAAATGACATAAAAGATACCTACAATAAAGATAAAACTAAACAGGAAGGAATGGACTAAGTGAAAACAAATTGGTTTGTTAAGGGCGGATGTTGAGTCGTCATTTCTCTAAATGGAAATATCTTAATTGATAAATTAGAGTTCCAGTGATGGATGAGGCAGTTATATTAATTACAGCTAAAAGTAAAATGTAGGACAGTGAAGGAAGGAAACGGGGTTGTTAAGAGAATGATACAGAGAGAAAAAGATGGTGAAGAATAACGGGAAGCGAAGTCACGGTGAAGTAATGAAATTTAGCCAATCCTTGAACTCTGGAACTTAAGAGAAGAAGAAATGGCTACAAGGAGAATTTCCCATCCTGAATGAGAAAGACGTGGGAAGAAAAGGAGTTGGAGAAAACATTAAGATAGCCAACCTTGCGATCGTGAAGTGGTTCGCTCAAAGATTTATGACTTTGATTCGGCAAAGAGATATAACCACTTCAAGTGTTTGAGATTAATCCCCCGCTCCGCCATCGCGAAAGCCTAAAGGTACTTAATGAAAACGAGAAAAAGAATAAAAATTAAACTTCGTGAAATTATTACCTGCCTTCTGAGATAAATTGTAATCAACGATATACCCTCTTTTAACAAGACACTTTCCACAAGTTATTGCTGCTTGATGTGGAATATGATTTAAGGTTTGAGCAAGTTTAGATGGCATCTAGATTGAGGCAAAGATTACCAACTGTAGGACATAGAATTGTCTTTTTTGCTCAAGACCTTTACTCAAGCACACCTATCTTCTTCTGTGCTGGTCTTGTAACAGTAATTAGAGAATCAGGTATAGTCACATTCACCATATAATATACGCTAGTATTCTTCATGATAAATATCTCCTAAATAAACGCCAGAATTGAGTTCAAAGTTCGGAGAAAAATTACAGGACCATTTGGACACTAAACATCTTTACAAACTGAAACTTTTAACTAACTTAAACCAATGATATAATTACGGATGAGACTTCCTAGGTTTTTTTTGCAGTTTCCTATTCCTACTCTTTGCTTAAATACTAATGGAATAGCTTGAGAGTGCTGAGAGAGAACTTCATCTAAATACGACGAATATTGAAATTCGAAAGTCTGAATAGAAATAAATACTTATTACTAGTATTTCCTGACCATTAGCTACTTTATTTCAACCATTAAAAAATACATATATACTTATCACACACATCTATAATACTCCTAGCCAAAATACACCTGCCACAACCATTAAGTACTTAGTGGCAGAAAGTTGAAACTAGATCGGATGCCCTCGTTCTAATTCGGTCGAGCGAGAGTGAGTGACATAGTTGGAACCCCTTCTCCAATTGGTCAATCCCTATTTATTTATTATGTTTGTGAGCGTGTTACCTTCTCTGTACATGTATGTGGTGGTATAAAACATACAGAATTATATATAATTAAAGAGGCCAAAGTTGCCCATTAAGTCTTAATTAGCTGCACTTACGGAAATTAGGACTTGGAAGATAGAAGCACTTAGTGACAGCGCGAACTGCTGTACTGAAGGTGTTTTCTATTTTTGCAAAATGTTTTTCATTATTATTTTCGCTATTTATATCTTTTTTTCTTCGGGAATCATTTTGTTTTTATTGGAATTCCAGCGTAAGTATACCGTAGTCGTGGAATTTGGCATTTATAATTTGTTGAAATCAATATTTTGTAGCTCAAATAAAATCTGTGGCTGATTTTGTGGGAGATTCCGCTCGTTGCATTGTAGATTGTGAGAAATAACAATAATGACATTGTTATATATTGACTGCCAAAGAGACTGAAGCAGGCATATGCCTGAATTATTTGTCCTCTTCATTTTTATTCAGTAACTGTGTTACTCTTTGTATCTTTGACCTAATTTCATTTATTTTTCAAGATAATTCAAGTTAAAGAATGTTAATATGAAAGATAAGCAATAAGTGAAAGGAGTAAACAAAACTAAAACGCAGGACAAAGTACATGTTGTTATCGAGCGCGTTGAGAAGTGTCGGTTAGGTGTGATGAAGCCAGCACCAGTGCGCTTATTACTGGGCACCTCGCTCACAATAAGGTCGTGTACATTGAATCTGATAAACTTGCTCCAGCTTTATTTTTATTATTAATGCATTTTATCTCTTACAATCACCTCAAGGCAGTTTAACTAAGAATAAAATTTAGGTCATTTTACATGCAGCGTTCGTACGTCCCAGTTCGATCATGTTTGTCCGCTTAACTTTATTGTCCAACAAAATTATAAAAATTTAAATATTTTAATAGAAAATAAATTAATGGAAATTAACATATTATATACTCTTTCACTGGATAAGTGGTGTATTGTGATCACGTTAAATGTTCTTGAGTGTTTTGGTGTGTTTACAAAATACTATAAAATTTATTTACATTTCTTCTTGAATTTAACGCAAATGATTGGCAAATCTATGCTGACCAATTGAAACTATACTTCATCGCCAATAACATTCCATTGAACAAAATGGTTTCTTTAAATTGATTAAGAGAGAGGCCGCCTTCTAGTATCTTAGGAGATTTATATTTTCCAGAACGACCAAGAGATGAAAGTTATGAGCAGCTGTGTGGAGATTATTATCACTGTAGTTTTCGTGTAGGGATTCTGTTGTTGAAAATCGGTTACATTTTTAAAGTTAACAGCAGGGAAAAGGATTCTAGAATCATTTTAAACAATTCTTTATTTATTTCTACAGTATTTGTTTTATATCTCTCTTACCTTAAACATACTATTATTTCACATGACATAATAAAAAAGAAAAATTATGTTTATTAGGGAATGGATAAGCTCAGTGGTAAGCTTACTGGATTCCCAAGCAGAGATCCCGAATTCGAACCCAGCAGCTCGCCCTAAGTAACGATCAGAACACTACCCCCAGACCGGCAATGCACTGAAAAAAGTTGCGGCCACCACATATTGTCGCCCCTTAAATTATAAACAAATAATAATACAAAAAATAAATAAATGTATATTATATTATTACAAAGCAAGATAAATATTTAAAGAGCTTTGTTGCTTGCTTATTTTTAATTAATTTGTCAAATTTTGCTTCCATTGAATTAATTAAAGCAAATCTCTTTGTTGAAAAAAACATCGAGTCGGTTTTTTTAAACTTATTTTTCGTAACTCATTGTTGAAACATTTTTAGCGAAAAAAGCTTTTTTTTTTTTTTTTTTTTTTGCAAAGGGAAGTAAAACTTCAATAGGCTTTCACATATTCATCCTAAATTTATCGTGTAAATTTAGTCAAATTCTTCTGATTTCCTTTCAACTTTGTTTCCGAATTCTTTGCCGAGGATTTATTATTATTATTCTGATAGGATTTCTGAAAGAGGTTTTCTTTTTGGTGTGTCATGTCTTTTTAACCAATTACAAATATAAAGCGACCCAAATAATGAGAAACGCTGATTTAGAGCTCCTTTCCCAGTATCGACTTCTTTTTATGATTTGACTTCGTTTTTATTGGTGTTACATTAACATATTTCACTGTAACGTTACGTACATACATATTTTTTGTGGGGGAAGAGTCATAGTGTAACCAAGAACCGTGTGATTTAACACTTCTAAAGTGTAATAGGGCATCCCTCCTCAACGACACCTAATTTGGTAAATGGTTGCCAAGGCTTGTTAATTGTTGAGCCTTCTATTATTTTCCGTGTATATTTATAATTTTCTAGAATTTATTATCTACAAGAAAACAGTTCTCACAATTTGGTGAAATAGATTTGATTTAATGTATTTGGTTTATAAGTAATATCTATTAAATGTAGCGTGATAATTAGTCTCAAGTGAAAGTTAGAGGTCATAGGGTAGACCAAGTTAAAACTTCTACTAGGCTAGGAGGACAGTTGTAGATAAAGTGTAAAGCTCGGCCGTATGTCTATGAACATTGAGCACAAACTATGTCAAAGAGAAATTCTAATGGCTACACTGCCTCAACCTCTTAAGGATGGTGATAATTAGTTCCCGGTAGAGTAGGGAGAAAGCATAAGATCTATAGTGAATTAGAGCCCTGATTTAAGGCCAATGTATTTAGAACGGCATCTTCTCTGGTATTTACAAAGTTAAAAGAAAATATCACAAAGTTAAAAGAAAATATCAACTCGTTTTCTGTTATTTAGATTTAAGAAAGTGAACCAAACGATATTTTATCTAATCGTAATTTTTGGATGCTGTAGAATACAAATAAATACTAAAGGAAATAATGTTAATGGAATCAAATCATATGTTATTATTGGGAATTGAAGCTTCAACTGTTTCTCATCATTTCTCCCGTAAGTATTTGATAAATTATTAGATTATGCAAAAAAAAAATTCTATTGGTTTATCTTATGTATAATCGAAAAAGGAAATTAATTAGATTTCCATGATTTTTAAGAAAAGAGAAAGAAAACCCCAAATCTGATTAGACGTAGATCAGGAAAAGTAAGCTCACCATGTTTTGGAGATAATATGGCAGATGTCATATCGATGAATGCTAGTTTCTCAATTATTATTGCATAAAAATGTAGTTGAAGTGGATTTTAATGTTATATGATATCCTATCTGAGCAATAATAAATGCTTCGGATAGTTATCTTATTGAGAAACAGTCTTAAATTCTTCCACTCAGACCAGAAATATTGGAGCAGATCTTTTCACATCCTAAGCAGTCTGAAATCAATTCGGGGTTAGCCTCGTAATCCTCACTAAGCTAGTGGTACAATCTACATTAAGTTCAGTTTTCTTGTAAAAATCACAGTACCCTAGCAAGGAATCTGAGAGATTCCAATTAAAGACTTAAACAAAATAAATAACTGAATATATAATAAGAAAATTGAACAAGATTAATAACAGATTAAGTTATTAAATAAGCTATGAGCTGGACAAATTGTTGGTTTAAAAAAGAACCGGTCATTTCATCTTGTATTCTAATTGTTTTCTTATTAGTCAACTTGAAGGGAACAAATTTCCTTTTGATTAAAGTGATTACGTTGTTTCTGAACATTTTAATCTACATTAAATAATTATAATCATTTATCAAAATTTGAATTCCTTTGTAAATAGAATCTTAAAAGTAAATTATACTTTATTAACTTATTTCTAATGGTTTATTTTTATATAAAAGAGTAAAATTACAAATTATTTCCTTAATTTATAAAGTAAAATAGTAATAAGTAGAAAGAATGCCTGACAAAACTAATCAGCTACTAAATTAGATACAATAAAAAAAAAATTATGATGTGAAAATTGAAAAAATAAGGAATGACTTTTTTGTTCTTATTTTCTTCAATAGAATCTTTTTGGAAATAAAGTTGATATTGACTAAAATGCCTGTGAAACAACGTGGAGTAGGTGAGCCAACTTCAATAATATGTTCCGAGTTATAAATATGTATGAGATTACATAAATATATTAAAATATATAATTAATAGCTTTCAAGTTCTATTCTGTAGGACTTTTACTTTGTTTACCTTTTTTCTTCTTTTATTTTTTTACCAGCCTGTCTAGAGTATTTCTATAATAATAATATAACAGTAAAAGTGTAAGCATTTTTTAAGCATAATAACAGTGAATGAAACATCCTTAGATGGCCAGGAAAGTTCACTCTTTCTCTGTAAGCCACAACAATAGATAAGTTGGTAGAGAAGTACGTTTGCAAATCTATTGTATTATCAACTTTGTTCAAGTCAATGATCCGTGAACTTTTTAGAGGTTGTGTACAAATAAAAAAAAAAAAAAAAAGTTACAACAAAGACACTGTAAAGTTATTGTAATAACTTCATTTCTGTACTAGAATACATAAACAAGAATTATTTCAGTTCTAGTCTTGATTTACGAGTTCTATAAAGTAATTTTAACTTCTATTTATGACAAACAAACACTGCATTATAAATATTATTAACAGAAATAATTGCTATTGTGTTTATGTCTTCCAAATTAGCGAAATAAATCCTATTTTAATATTAATTAAATGTCAACGTTAATTGGCAAATTTTTTACTTTCTTGTTTTTGAAGTGTTAATCATTGTACACTGTATAAAGGAGGTTTGATGTTTTATTTTTGTTTATTTTACTTTTTTCTGGTAAAAAAAAAGAGAAATTTAGTTTAAGGGAAAGGATATTTTTGAGTAATGAACGGAAACACCTTAAAAAGGAAATATTTTTTGTTTTAATTACAAACTTTCAATTACTTTTAACGGGAGGCTAATTTTGTCTTCTCTCTTTTAAATAAGAATAAAAAGTAAAATTATTAGCTTACTTGTTGTGAACAACCTCAGAGCTCAAAAGGAGGAGAAAAGTAGTTTCGCTTAGTGTCCTGTGGTTTAATAGATTCCTAAATCACCTCTGAGGAGTCCTCAGTAATCCGAGATCAGTAAATTTTTTTAAATGTTAAAGTACTGGTATGTGCCTTAACCCGTTCACGATTTCACTTCCTAGTTGGATGTTAACTGTCCTTACTTAATTAACGGCTCAACAGATCCTAGGCCTTGAGGCGCCATCTTCTGATACCTAATTCACGGAGGTCCTCCACGACATCGTTCAGCCATCTTAGCCGTGGACGTCCGCCCCCCCCCCTGGCTAATAACCCTGCCCCGGTAAGAGACTATTGTTATGAAACCTCAGAAAAAAAGTAAGCCGGACGGATTTAACCTTAATTACAACCTCCTGCAGACAACCATTAGGTGGGGTGTAAGTACTGTTTTGTTTCTAAGTTTAGATGGAGGTGGGATTTGGTTATAATATAAAGCCCCAATTTTGTTGTATGATACATAATATATTTATACATTTCTAACCAATATTTCGTGCAATATTAGCTGAATCGTTAGAACCATCGCCTTTCGACGAGGTAAAACGTAGAGGTACGAGTACTAACATGTAAAAATAGTTCTTCTATTTAACCACAAGTATTGAGATAAAATCTCTATATCCCAGTGTAACCTGACCATCCAAAAGATTTAAATCCTCTTTAAAGTTAAGCCCCGCCTTTCTAGATTCCAAAAAAGAGAAAGTGAACAACGAAAAATTGCAGAATCCTTCGCCAGGAAATCAATGTATTCCTTAAAAAAAAGAGCAAAGCAAAGGACATCTTCCTCACGAAATAACATTGTTAAATTTCACCTCCAGTTTTACTGGAATTATCCAACATTGTAAGAATGGTCAAAACAAATCTTTGAGATAAGATCTTACTAAGAAAAGTGAACTCATCAAACAAATCTGGCAAAATTTCATTTATTTTGCCAAAAAAACAAAATTAAACAATAATTTCCAGGCAGAGAATATACCAGAAATAAAGATATTTTTCACAAAAAGGAAAAGCCTAAAGTTTTACAAAGAGATAAAAGAAAAATTATGCATTAACTTTCCCATAAAAATAAAAAACTAATACTCTAAATGAGAACGCATTGGCAATATAATTATTCAGTTTTTATGACGCTATTAAAAATCATGGTTTTTTTTTTCCATAGTTTATTTTTTAAAGTCACTCTTATCCAATCCAAAGATCGAACAGCGTACTTACAACTTGATTATCTCTTCAACTTTCTAAGTAATAAAGAAGTAGAAGCGAAAAAACCAATAACTTTATTATTAGATCCACATCAATATTGCAGTAAACACATTGAGGCCATTATAGTCTAAAGTTCCTTGTTAGTTTCACTGAATATTTTACTATTTTATTTTGTTATATAATATATTTTGTTTAAGAAAAAACAAAAAATGCATTTATTTCTTGAAAAGTTTGAATTAAAAATGTTAATAACTCTATTCCAGTTATAAACTATTCTATGTTGCAGCGTACTTTATGAGAAAAAGGTAATAGAAACGTCACATGTCAACTATAGTTTGAAGAAAAAAGAAAATCTTCTGCTAAAAAGAAAAAAGAAAAGAAAAGAAAAAGACCGACCAACTTCTGTCAAATTCAATCAATTCTTGAAATACTACATGCCTGATTTGGCATGTTCTCTGAAGAGACGTTCCAGAATGGATGACAATGAACAAATTGTTTTCTTTCATTTTCTGTTCTTGTAGGAGTTTTCTCAAACTTTTATTTTGTGTTTTAGTAATCACTTGGGGAGGAAAATTTCAAGGAAAGAAGAAAAAAGAAACCAATCTAAATGCAGTGCCGTACACAGATAATATACGTATAGTAATTCAATTAGAACTATTTTCATTTTTCATCTGACTATGATTCACACACAAAAAATAATAACGCATATATTATAATAATAATTACACATTAATGCAGCAGCAAAACTGGGATACCCTATCCCAGAATTAATGGGTAAATTTCCTGACCGGACATAGAGCATTTATGAGAACGTTTTTGCTACATGAAGTATTAATTTAATACACCTTATCGTTGGTGGCCGAAAATACAGTTTTCTTGTTGTTAAGTCTATCAAGCGGAAATCCACAATTAGAGTGGACGATTCACACAAAAAACAGGAGGCTGCGCAAATCTTTCAGCTTGTGGGCTGAAGTACAGTTTGTTATAAAGAAAGAACTAATAAAATAATTTAGGGTAGGCACAACCTTTGAAGCCTAAAGGGAAATTATGTCACTACCTTCTTCTATTATAATGAGGAGTTCTGTTTAACTGTGTTAATTGGCTGGGACACCGGCAGCGACACTAAGACTGCAGCTAACTCACTTTCTTTTACAGGATTCTCCGCGCTTAACATTTAAGTACACAATCAACAACATTTTTAATTCTATGCCATCCTATACACCAAATTAGATACCTAGAACCATCGAGTTTCTCTTTACGAGCCTACCTTCGTACCACAACATTACCATTACCTTAGTCATTAGTCCAATTATGACAATGTTTGGTCCATTTGTTTTATACTCATCTATTTATCTTCCACTTTCTTTTTATTACTTAATGATTGTTATTATAGAAAGGTGATCAGTATCATTTTCAA
Organism: Rhodnius prolixus; assembly: GCF_049639745.1. NCBI lineage: Eukaryota > Metazoa > Arthropoda > Insecta > Hemiptera > Reduviidae > Rhodnius > Rhodnius prolixus. The sequence continues at coordinate 9,095,107 of NW_027411634.1, read as the reverse complement.
AGATTTCCTTTTTTGGATGAGGTTTTGATTATCAAGTTGTCATTATACGCTATAACAATTAAAGCTGATTTATACAGGCAGGGTTGATTAAAATTATACCACACGTAATTGTATTTAGCCTAGTAGATTAATTAACCATTAAGAGAATCAGTTTTAGTTGTATTAAAATCTCTTCTCTACAAGTTCCGGGATATAAGATCTATTTTACAGATTGGCATACATAAGTGTTGGATGCTGAACCAAGTATTCTCACCACATAACATTGTTCTAACTGCAACCATTCTACAATCGAGAGAGTTGCAAGTTTTATATACCATACAACTTATGCTACAATAAAACTGTCCTAGAATCTAGTTAGAGTTTTTGTTGTTGTTGTTCCATAGCAGATAATGTTTTTTTATTGAGTTCAACATTATTTTTTTTTAATTGGTAATTTTTTATCCTAGATAAGCTAATTTTTATAAAAGAACTTGTTTAGGTAGGAGAAGGTAAATGTGAACTACTTCACTAAGTCTCTACCAGGGACGGTACTGTACTATCCTTTTATTTAAAATTTTAATGTTTTTCAAATTTGACAGATGATTTTAGTCTTATTTTTTCTTATATTTAAAATTACATATTAAGAATCCTTGAAATGCCTAACCTTCGCTTAAGAAGTTGTATGAAAAAAAGCCTACTGGTTAGAATTAGTGAAAGATTATTTATCTACAGATTCCTACTTTAGATGTAAGTGATCTGCAAGCCTAATTGCACTCACTTAGGTGAAGTCTAGAAATATCTGAAAAAAGGTTTTCTCCTTAGAAAATTTGTAATATCAAAATATGTATTATAATTTTAATACTGATCAGTTTATTGTGTTCTATATTTAAATGAAAAACTGGATCTGGTTTCTTCTTATGAAATTGCTGACTGTCTGAATGGCTGTTTAAAGTGGAAGAGCCCTTAAAGACACCTGCGTTGATGACGAGAGCCATTAAAACTTAAGGCCTTGGGTATCCCATTAATTTAAACAAATTAATTAGTTAAAATTGTATAAATTGCCATGTTTTCCTAATTTAATCATGAAACTGCATCGACAACTTGGTTTTCTTCACGGTTTTCAACGTGAGAAAAACATTTTTATTTATGATTAAAACAAACGCAAATAAAAAAAATAAAAAATCTATTAGATAAGAAGAAAACAAATGAAAAGATAAATTTTATGGTCTCCATGTTTGGTGGTCAAGCCAATAAAGGCTTGCCATTAAGGGTCAATCTCAAATTTAAGGATATCTGTCCATAATTCATAAAATGGGTTCCAACAAAACTTAAACAGGCAGAAATTAATTCTGTTTTATATTATTTACTCCATGATGGAGTATATTTTAACAGATTCTAATTAATAAAGCAGAAATAGGTAAACGAACTTTCTCTGTAATATTACGGACGATCTATCATGCCACTGTTCATTTCATTCGGCAGTAAAAAATCTCTCTCATAATTTACTTACAACTAATACAGTTCTATTTCAATTCATTTTAAAGGTCATTATAAATTCTCTTTCAGTATCTAATTATTTCTTTGGAACTAATTCTTACTATTAATAGAAATATATTCTTTTGGTTGACTGAATTATCGATGTCTATTTCTATTTTAGCAAATTTTGTCATTTCTTTTGTTTTTTGGATGCGGAAATGATCTAATTACAAAGAAGTACATCAAAAATTCCTCTGTCCGTTAAGTTTGATGTGCCCGACTTTTTTTTTTTATTCGTCCAAAGAACATAAATATTTACTTAACACATATTACTTATTGATTTTTCATGCTGGAATTATCGGCAATGGGGATTAGATTGGGTTGGGAGTGATTCAGTACCTTTTGGTTTCTTCCCGTAAAGAGGTGCCCTATCTGATTGTAAGTCACTATAGTCTGGGATAACCGAAGTTAAGTTAAAATCACAGAATAACCTATACGAATCTTTATATTTTATTTTTCGTTACCTACCATCCTACTTAAATTCTTCAATACTCTCAAATTGGTTTCGCAAATTTAGTTTGACGTTTTCTTTAAGTAACAGCGACTAGTTACTCTTTAGAGTCTACTTAAGTGGACTTTAAGTGGCTTTCTTTGTTTCACCTTCTTTCATCAATCACTATTACCTGATTATAGAACCGTCATACTAGAAGCTATTAACCGTTTCAAAGATGTAATCTTCAATGATGCAGTGCTGCGTACGGTTGGTTGGAAGTTTTTCTTCGTAGATCTTTTGTTTTGGCGTAGTTACTGAATGAGATATTTGGCACTTTTCAGCTGGAGGAGGTCATATCTCAACGAAAAATAGTGAGAAAGATCCTGGAGCTAGTAAGAATGGAAGGATTGATTTAACTTAGATTACCTACAGGAAGATTCAGTTAGAGCCTTTTGGTTGTGGTGCTTTGAGGAATAGGATCGACCTCTTGTCCTAATAATAACAAGAATAAGGATTCTTTTCCCCTTTAATTAACATGCGGACTCATCCTTTGTCCTTCAAAATCCAGCTTTTGGAAGAACTACCCATTCAGTATTTTCTCTCCAAAAGTATATGTACTATGACTAAGATTATGCTGTAATTATATTATTCCAAATAAGGGCTATTATTATCATTTCCATTCAAAAAGCAAAGAAGAGCATCATTTCTTACCTGAAGAATGTGTGACCCAGTTACAGGCGAGCTTCAAGGCCACCTGATATCTTCAGTCGCACACTTCTACACTTACAACTAATGCCACGTTATACTTTCATCATTATTACAAACTAATAGTGAAGTTATATTAAAAAAAAAAAAAAAAAAAAAAAAAAAAAAAAAAAACATTAATATCCTAGTGAACTGACATACAAACATAGTCGTAATAAACGTTCATCTATCTTACATACGTTGTACTATTTTACGTGAGTAAAACTCTCATGTTAGAAAAGTTTCCAACAAACTATTAAACCATCGATAAGATTGTATAGATTATTATGTAGCTTTAAGTAGGTTCAATTGCCCATAAAAGATTTAATATCAAAAGTCAGTTTAAGGACAAATTAAATTGTCATTATACTGAACTTGAAGTGATTCTTTAATAGCTGTTCTTAGGGAGAGTAATGGGGCTCATTTTGGTGTAATAGTCTGGTTTACAGTTTATATGACGAGCTGTGATTTGTCAAATAGAAACTATCCCAAGTCCCATCTTGGAAACTATCCAAAGACTAATTTATTCCTCTCGGATTAATAACTGCTTGAACCATACTCTGGATAGTATTATGGCTTTTTCAATTTCAATTGGGACGAGACCTACGCCCTTCGGCACCGCAGCCACAAAAGGCTTATTGTACTATACCCTTTTTGGATCTAGTAGAAGAAACCTTCTCTACTAAGAAGGTTGAAGACTTTAACGACAAGTTCTTTTTGCGCTACTATTTCCTTTGATCTCAAAAAGCCAAAGGTTTCATAACCACATCAGGTGAGAGGCCGTTTTCTCCACTTCCTGGCACCGAGCTTACAAGCCCCACCTTGTACAGATGCTTCCTGAACCTACCATGCCCCGTGAATAGGCCTGTGATCGGAGTAATCTGATTTCTGCCCAAGCACAGAGTCTCTTCGGCTCTTTGTTTACACAGCCAAGGCATCATACACTTACTGCGTTTAACTCCAGGACACATCTCCCAGTTCTTTTCATGCTCTCTCTAGATCCAAGTCTCTTGAGAGCCACACGAACTGAAAGCAGTGTTAGCTCAGTTTCTGGGCAGTTGATCGGCTGTTTCATTTCCCTTGATCCATTCCCTTATGACCCGGCAGCCATTCCAGCCGAACTTTATTGTGCCGATCCATCTGTGCATTTGGTGTTGCCTATTTTTTTAATGGAATGACCGTCGAAGATCTAAGACTTTCTAAGGTAGTAAGTTTTCATTTTCGATGAACCTGATTTTCAAAACAAAAAAAAAACATGCACTTAATGAAGAAAGAAAATAGTCATTTTCTAACTTCATTTTTAAATTGCTAATTGAAAGATATAATAAGGCGTCAGTTGTCGGATTTTGGAGCTTCCGAGAGTAACTGATTTTATTCTATATTTAACCAAAATTTACGTAAACATCAAATATGATCTCTGGAAATCCAGGGCGTCCAAGGATGTTGAACATTTTTTTTCGTCTTGGCTGTCCTTTCTAAGAAAGCCTTTATGATGAATCCCATTACCTAGGAGCGTTTCAGAAGAGTATATTGGCTGGCTAATGGGCCGGCTGTATCTATGGTCATCTCTTTGTCAGATCAATAGCTCTCTCTCTCTCTCTCTTTCTCCTACCTCCTTCTATTACTCCATATTTCTACGGGCCTTCTTGATTGACTGTTTGGCTTTGATCTTCTCAAGAGCGAACCCCTTCTTCGTCTTTTCTTAAGCTCATAAATCTGTTAATCAAGACAAAGGCATGTCCAAGTAATTAGTGCGGTCTGCAGCGTAAAAAAATCTTTAGTTCATTCTCCAGGTGTATGTTATGATCAGAAATTTATCTGTTCTTGAACTCAATTAAAACAAGAACTGAATTAAGTTTTTATTTTTTAGCAATTAGAAGTTCGTCTTTTCTTTACTTATTATTTATACTCAACTTTTATTGATCTAGGAGTTGTGTTTCTTCAATATAGTCACTGAAATTGTAATTATAAAGGATAATTTCTGTATTCTTTGATTACAATTTTGTTTTAATACATTCTTTTAAATTAAAAAATTAACTGACAGCTGCTCAAATTCCAAAAAACTATTTATGTAACTTAAATTTACTTATTTAATTGTGCAGAAACTTAAACTTGAACTAAATCTCTTTTTTCTTGATTCACTAGTATTTTTTTCCCCTCAATATTAACATTCACAATGTGGAATGAAAATTATTTGAGAATAAAAGGTGTAAATAAATATATTTTTTCTGGAAAAGCGTTTGTTGGAAAAGAAAAGAAAAATTGCTTCTTTTAGATAAATTTTTCTTTCAATTCTAATTCCTGATTCCTGGGTCAGAAAAATGGTTTCTGCCGATAATTTGAGTACAAACAAGGAGATGTTCCCGTTATTAAAACTACCTATTACTCTTGGTGTCTTAAAAATTATCATTATATTGTAATTAGGTGCGCAGTACTGGTTTATATCTTTGTTTCTAGTTTATATCTTTGATTCTATCCGATTTTTCTGCACCAAACTGATTATTCTACCTTTAAAAGTGGATATATAAGTCTGAAACCAGCCAGGGATTCAAGAAACATGCGCCCATGACGGATAAAATCAAAGAATTATCATTAGATTGCATCCGTGATTGAACTAAGATAAATTTGGACTGCATTTCCAGAAACTAGATCTAGACTGCAGCAACTAGATTGAAGTAATACTGAAAGTGGTTAGATAAACTTTCACATCACACTGCCATGATGAAATAGAAAATATTATCTTTCTCCAGAAATCGTAAAAAGATAAGACGATAAGTTTGATGATAACTCTCCAGAGTTCCGGAAACAATGAGGTAAAAAGGTCTTAAAATTATTCCAGGTAGCCATGACTATTTCCCAATCTGTCATCAATGAATTTAATTCCGTAAAAAAGGAATCAATCCTTCAGAAAAGATTTATCAGAGTAGACATAATGATTCCAGTTTCAATTTGAATTACTATCTGGATTTCATTCGCAATGAGTAGTATTTATTGAATTATTAAAAAGACCATCCTAAATTAGTACACTTTTTTCACAGCTATCTAAATGAATTATTTTTTAAAAAAAACAATCTCATCAATTAGCGAACAACCCCAGTGATGTCTCCCCACAACAAACTCAAACTTCAATCCATTATCCCCAAAACGGTTTTCCGTTCACCATGTCGGCGATAATCAATCTTCTTGTTTACAGATTCACTTTACACATATCAGAATCAATACTACTTGATTTGATTAAAAATAAAAGATACCAAATCATGAGTTGAATATTTCTCTTGTTGTTCACTCAATTCTAACAACATGAAAGAAACTACAATTACTTCTTCTACAGATTAAAACTTTAACTGAAAGTTATTCCTTGAAAATTATCCAGAAAAATATTTCAAATATAATATCACTGTTTTGTGAAATGCTTACAGGAAGTGATGAGTTCTTGGGCTAATATTCGTAATTAAGCTTTTACAGGAAAAATATTTTGAGCTTTTTTCAAAAAAATAAAGTAGGAAACAATCAAATCGATTTAAAAAGAGTCATTTTTGTTTCTAGTCTCTCTTTCAGTTAGCAAATTGATTACAGAAATAATTCAAAATGTAGGGCTATTCCTAATAAATCTTTTGTCAACATTGAATGCCTTAATTTCATCCTGTTTTTTTGAGAGAAGTAAATTCAAGTGCGGGTTCTGAATCCCCTTTAGAGTAAGAAGTAATGTAATTTCTGTTTGTCCAAGTAGGCCTTACGACTAAAATAGGTGACGTGGACGGAGGTGATTAACACTACTAAACACTCCTAATAGGAAGATAGAATCCCCTAAACCAACAATACATCTTAGCTATGCGGACCTAGCCTATAACCGCATCAGATACCGCAGCATCTCGTCTAAACGACAATTAAACTGTTGACTTTACGATCAAATATTTGGACTTGTGACGTATTATTACAAAAGACGTAAAATCACTAACTTCTAGCCAACAACATTGTTTTCTAGATGCGACAAGCTGACGTCATTACCCTATTCACTTGGATTTCTACTTGGTTTTGTCTCTACCATTTAGTTTCAAGGCTAAAGCTGAAATGTACATAAAGGGTAGCTTTCTTTCGGTAAATCTAAGGTAAAATACAATGGAAAAATACCGCATTGGGTTCTAGTTCGGTTAGATATTTACTTGTTTTGTCTCTGTTATCTAGTTTTAACGCCAAAGCTAGAATATACGATACATAAAGGGTCGTCTTCTTTTGGAAATTGTAAGGTGAATTAGAACGGAAGAATACCAAATTGGGTTCCAGTTCGTCTAGATTTCCACTTGTTTTGTCTCTGTTATCTAGTTTTAAGGCCAAAGCTGAAATATACATAAAGGGTAGCCTTCTTTTGGTAAATGTAAGGTGAAATACAATGGAAAAATACCGAATTGGGTTCCAGTTCGTCTAGATTTCTACTTGTTTTGTCTCTGTTATCTAGTTTTAAGGCCAAAGCTGAAATATACATAAAGGGTAGCCTTCTTTTGGTAAATGTAAGGTGAAATACAATGGAAAAATACCGAATTGGGTTCCAGTTCGTCTAGATTTCCACTTGTTTTGTCTCTGTTATCTAGTTTTAAGGCCAAAGCTGAAATATACATAAAGGGTAGCCTTCTTTTGGGAAATGTAAGGTGAAATACAATGGAAAAATACCGAATTGGGTTCCAGTTCGTCTAGATTTCCATCTTCTCTGATGATGAGAATCAATTGATAATGTAATTTGTTAGAGTATACCCCTAGGTAACTTCTCCATTCTGAGTATTTGTGTACCTTATAGCGCAATGATAAGTTTTTGCTTAAAAAACTTAAGTTTGAGCAATTTATTTTAGAGCTTTAATAAATTTGGAAGAGCAAAACTAAGGCTCTCAATCAAAACTTGTACTCAAGTACTTTCTAAAAGCACGAACACAAGGACTCTTGGCCCTCCACTGGAAAAGATGTGCACGCCTAGTTGAGTTAAAGAAAGTCGTGGTAAATAGAAAAACTACATTAAAATGGTCCTTCGGAAAATAGGATTTTTACCGTCAGAAAGAGTAGTTAGTGGTTCAATTCCAAACTGCAAATTGATTGAAAAATACACTATTTGCTTTAATATTTCTCCTCTACTAATATTTCTGAATGTAATCTAGAATTCAACTACATTATTACCGTTGTTCATTAAATAAATAAAAAGATGGAATCAAGAAAAAGCACGAAGCGTGCGTTAACAATAAAAATGTCCTATTGTTAAGTGCTTCTAAGCGCATATCAGAGATGGAAACAATACCAGCGCTAGGTATTGTTTTATAAACAAACACAGTGACAATAAGGATGAAAGTAAAAGTTCTAATTTTATAACAACTGCAAAGAAAAGAAAAAAAAAAAAGTGTTATTAAATGATGACGTAATTGTTTTTATTGTTTGTCATATCAATATTTCTTCCTCTTGTTTTGGAATTGAATAATACTACTTTTCTAAACAAGTATTTTGATTTAATAAATACTTCAGTTTTTCCATTTATCCCTGATTCATTACATATGTACATTTATGCAAAACTAGAAGAAAGTGATATTACAAGATTTTACATTTGTTATCTGTACGAATGAAATAAGTTGTTTCATAATGTTCTAAAATTAATCTTTACCAATCAAACTATTTGTATTAATAAATCCTATAAATATGTTCTTGGTTGATTTTTCTTACTATAGGTACGAATAGTTATCTATTTATTATTTATGGCAAATATTTTTATGTTAATCTACCTAGTCTTCGTGGTAATTTGATTGCCACCAGACTACAGAACCTCAAAGCTCAATAATTTGAATTCAAATAGAAAGAAGGTACATAGATTGCGGAGTACTAGTACTACTAGCCAAGAATTCAAAAAACATTTGAAGTCCCTTCGGGTAAAAAAAGATTTCACAGGCCTGCATTTAAGATTCATTTCAGAACAATGTAAAATTTGGATCAGTATATAATAAACAATAAAGAACATTAATAGAATTCTAAAATTTCAAATGTAATTTGGATATGTTCAGAGGAAATTTAATAATTGGCCAACAAGGTTGACTTAAAACAGCAATTCTCTATTCACATTTAGGGACAAATTAAATCTATTTAATCATGATTTTGACAAAGAGGGACTGCTCTTCAAAGCACCGCAGCCAAAAGGGTAATTGTACCATATCTTATGTAATTTAGTAGGTAAATCCTCAGTCTCCTTAAAAGATCCAGAGTTACTCACTAGTTTTTGTTGTGATGTGATATCCTCTGGCTGCAAAGTGCCAAATAATTAAAATATCGCAACTTTACTATAGCTTAATACGAGAAAACCGTTACCTCCTTTTCATGAAAGAACTTGCACAAAGGAACCCAGGTTATTAAATAACCTATGTAGAGATGTTTTCTGACTTACCATGACCAGTAATTAGACCAGTTATGAGGCTAACTTCAGGGTTTCCTTGGTTCTGAGTTTTACACAGATCGGATATAATACTTTTACCATGTTTAGTTCCTAGAAAGAGTTGTTTTTTTTCCCAAGATTTTGTTGTGTTCTCTTCAAAGCCTCATTCTCTTCATTTTTGGCCAACAGATCAGCAACTTCATTGTTTCAGAAGCCGTAATTAGCGTCACAAACATGTATTTTCTGGAAAGAAATAGAGACATGAAGTGATGAGTAAAAGAAAATGGAATAGGGAAAGGTTGTTTTTCTTTTTTTGGTTCAATTTTAGTTAATCCATTTCCCACAGACCATATTGTTGGTGAGTAGTCGCTTTTCTTTCCTCTTTATAAAATAAAGATACTTAAAATGAAACTGTATGCTCATTGTCTAGGCCTAAGTGCTGCTTTTAAGTTATATCTTGACTATGTTCCCATATAGGAGGAAAGTACACACGTATTCCAGACCGCTAGGGTGAGACTAGTCCGCCAGGGTGTTAAGGTGAAAGCAAGGACTTGAAAGTCGCTTCCCACAATTTTGTCTCACTTACACATTATTATACTCTACTGTTACCATTAGATATTTACGGCAACCAAAGCGCTTTATTATCATAATAATAATAATAATAATAATAATATTCACTTTCTTCTTCTTCCGCAATTGTTGCCAACCTACATAGCTTCCTTTCTCTTCAGCGCATTCATTCATGTTGTACCGTGTGGCGAACACACATCATTGATTAGTAGGTACGCTAAAATTATCTGGGAATTCTCTAAGATAGTTTCAGTGAGACTGAGTGAAATCTAATGTATAATTGGTACATTATCTGTGCAAAATTAATTACTAATTATGTTTATAATTTGCACTTAATGCTCGTTAAATTTTCTTACATTAAGGCCGGCCAGGTTGGCGCGTAACTTGGTGTTTAGGGTTCTTCGGCTAAACCAACTGGCCTACTCACAGATCGTTTCCTAAAAAAAATACTTATTCTGACTGAGAGGACCTAAAATTTGAATATTTTGAATATTCAACAGGATTGTTAAGTACAATATCTGCACAATTACAATTCTTGCTTTTAGAGAGATTAAAAAAATAAAATAAAAGTAAAAGCTTGGCTTGAAATCTCCAATGACCTATATTTATGGCAAAACATGTATCATTCTTGTGTGCGTTCGAACCCATTTTCCTCAGATATATGCTACTGAAAAATTTCCATCAGAAATAAACGTTGTGAAAACATTTCCTCAGACTATTCCCTAGACGGATCTAAATCATAAAATATGGCGTAGTTCCTAGGTGTTCTAGCCCATCACAGTATACTACCAAGGAATGAGCTAGAATGTATCTACTATGTAAATTACAGTTTACAGAACAATTACATATACGTTACAAAGTGTGTACAATTTACTAAATAAATGTTCATCCTAAAGTTAATATGGAAAATATAATTTACTGCAAATAACCTAGGAAATTCCGGCGGAAAACTTGCAACATTAAAATAGAATGGTATGCAAGTAAATTTATGAGCTGGAAATAATTGGTTTTATTTCGTTCAGAACTAAAGGAACCAGGTTGATGTAGGAACACGGTAAATATAGGAACATGGTAGATATTTTAACGTAGAAGTTACAAAAAAAATAATAATAATAAAATCTAATATAAATAAAATTTTATAATTCAAAACTTGAATAGTATGAAAACTTGCGAGTTAACTTAGCCCAAGCTGGTTTGATGGCGGCAGTGGGTATGCTACTTGTTTATTTATTAAGTTTACGCTTTAAGGAACGTTTCTTAGAAACTTAATTTGAAAGTTTTATGGTTACGAATATCTGCATAATAAATATGTTTCACTTCCTGTAATTGGATAGTGAGAATGGTAATCTTATTTGCAACTAGAATTATTAGGATTTCTGTAGACAATATAATCCAGTTTGATTGAACTTGACCAACATCAATTTAAATCAGATTAATTCTAATTATTCTCGAATGAACATAAACCTTAAATAGTTCCCGACAGGTTAAAATAGAATTGCTTGGATGTTGAATCCTCTACTTGTTCCAAACACTGTTTAGAGTTCCACTAATGAAATAATTTATTATTGCTCGCTCTCAATAAATGTGGTACTTTTGAATTATTTAAAAGATCATCAGATGCTCTAAGGCTACACTTTAGAATGATATTTTGTCATCAATCATTTCTTGGGAAAAATCTTTTTCAAACACTTAAGATTGAATCATTCCTCTGATACTAGTGAATCCTCTTGGGTACCTTATGAGTATCATACAAAAAAAATAAATAAATAAAATAAAAGAGAAATAGAATGATGGTAAAGTTAAATACCCGAAAATTATAATATTTAAGTAGGTTAAGTGTATTTAGGAAAGTGAATAGTTTCTACGAAGAGGAGGTGAAGCCTGCCAAGAAGAGATCTTGAAACGGCGATAGTCGACAAGAGTTGTAAATGAAGAGCCTCATTAATTGCTTAACTAATGTATGTGTGCGTTGATTTCAGCAAGTATGTGTTTGTAGTTGTTTCGGCGTGTGTTGTAGCGCGCGCAAATTACCGTCCTATTAACAATTTTATAATAGCATGTCCTAGATAACCTACAGCTATGACCGTTGCCAGTTGGCAAACAAAACTATAGAAGATGGTATTTGATTGGTTGAAAACTGTTTCCACTATCTCTCTTATCATGTCTTTGATTAAATTTTCGGTTCTTTCGCTTTCTGTTGATAATGATTTTAAACTTCTCCACTAAATAATTAGCTGAAGATTATTATTGAATTTCGTTAGTATTTTGTCCACTTTTACTAAAATTGCCTTCTATAACTTAATAGGTTCCACTTAGAGCTCTGAAATATGAGCCACTTTTTAAAGTCTAGAATCACTTTCCTTGACTAGATCATCTCCTTTTCCTCATCAGTTAATATCTACTTCAGCTGATTGTCTTCTCCTTTCACCAGTTTTTCTGGTCTTCTCCTGAATTGAACAGGATAATGCCGTCACAAGTAACATTCCAAATAAAAGTAATATCTTTCAATCATTGCTTTTTAATGTTTCTAAGGGACATAATTAGTAAGTTTTATTGGTTTCAGTTGATGGACTGGCAATAAACTGAGGTTCTGCAAGATCTCTAGAAAAATGAGATCAGAGAGAATTTAGAGGATCATGACGTTCGTTTCTGGGGAAGAAAGTAACGTTGAAGTCCACTAATCTCACTAGAATATTAATCAAATCACCACATAAAATTGGAATGAGTTGGTTGGTTAAAAGCTGATTTTTTAGTTCAGGTATTCATAGCAAAGTACTCAAATTTGCTATTTAGTTAGCGATGAAAGGAATATTACACTCAATAGTGAAATAAGGCTAAATTTATAGATGCTGCAAAGGATTTTGGATTGAATAATTTAAGTACGGTTATGAAACATTAAAAAAAATCAATGCCAATGTTTGGGTTTCCTGGACAGTTCAGAAAAACTTTGAAGGAAAATTTAGTTAGAACCCTGGAAAGCAAGGACAGATTGAATTCTCATGGGAACTAAGTAAGATCTGATCAAAAATTGCTACATTATCTGGCGAAATGTCTTGAAGAAGCGCCATTTTTTTTTTTTTTTTATAAAAGGCTAAGAGTCGTGTTTGCTTGTTTTAAGCAACCACAACTTGAGGTAAAATGACTCTAGGGTTTTTAGGTGGAGAGGTATCTTTCGAAACAACCCCAGAGTCTTCGCTACTGGATCAGAATTAGAGAGAAACTCCAGTACTTGATGCCCATATTGTGCTCTTAAGAGCTTAGGTAGCAGAAATCCTTTTCTATCTGTTGTTAGATTTAGAATATACACACAATTAGTTTCTTCAACACTTTCTGATAGCACACTTAAAACAGAGAAATAATTAGATAATATTGAGAACTATGAAGATAGTTTTTGCCAGTCTGCAATAAACTAGGTCCTCTTTAATTTCTACTTTAAAGGCTCAAGAGACCTTAACATGAGCTTGGCTAGAAAATAGTTCTTGTGAAAGATATCTTAATTAAGTGAGAGAATGAACAATACCATCGGCTGAAGATTCACTCTGAAAACAAATGTTAACTAAAATTTATAAATATTCAATCCACCAGTTAAAAAACAAAACAAAAAATGACCGTACATAACTCCAACAAAAAAGAGCTGATCATTTTATTGTTTAATGACCGATAGTAAAAAATAAAATAGAGGTTAAACTTCAAGCCACCTTAAAGGATGTTTAAGATAATTGGTACAAATTACATTTACATAAGTAATTGGCATCAATAAAACCATATTTAATTGATCAAAATACAGGTTTTTTAAAGTATTTAAATTCAAATTTATTTTGAAAAAATCTCAAGTAAATTAAATAACTTACAACAGAATAATTTTCATTTATAACTCCTTTATTTTTATATATTTATTAATTTTATTTATTTATTAATTTTTACATGTTTTACCTACACTTTTAAGATATGTAAAGTTATTATATATGTATATAAACTTGTTTTCAATATTTATAGAGTTAGTTACCGTTAAATCAATCTATAAACATTTACATAAAACATGTATTAAGGAAAAAAGTACAGTATACAACTGTAATAAAGCTACTTCAAATAATAATAATAATAATTAAGTAAATTCGTTGTGTAATTTGGTAATAGCAGTTTTATTAATACTATTTTATATATAAATATATTAATTACACTTTTTGACAAGCACTATTTATCTTTATAACATATTAAATTCTTATATGTTGTAATTGGTAATGGGATCCTATCTTACATTACTCTTACAGCTTTAAATACAGCAGTGGTTATGTTTAGAAAAGAATCTAATTCTAAGAGAAAAAAAATCAGTAGATTGTGCACTAATTACGCTTTAAAGATTGGCCTTTTATTTTATTATTTTAAAAATAAAATAACTTGTTTCTTCTTTTCAAAAATAAATTGAGGAAGGCAAAGAAAGGAATAAACATTTGCAAGGGTTCTCTTATTTATGAAGTAGTTAGTTTTTTTAGGGATCTTTAGATCCTTAGATCCTTTTTTTTAGATCTTTTTTTTTAGTATCCCAAGATTTCTTTAGCCGAACATATAATTTCCTCTCCAATGGAAACATCCTGAGAGGTTTGGAATTACTTGGCAATGATATGAAAGGAAATATGATGAAAATTGAAGAAGAGCTATAAAATCTATTGTCAACATACCTTCCTTCCTCGAAATTCTCTGTAGAGTCTGATTAGAGAGTTTCAAAGATTAGTGTGAAGTATAAACTCTCTTAGAATGCCACCAAAATATTTAATTTGGGATGCCTCATTGGAGTATAAGGGCGTTGATAGTGTGGTGCAATGGCATCAGGAAGTGATTATCTGATTGACCTGTGGATCCGATGTTCCAAAATCTTCCCAGATGAGCCTGGTTATTTCCCCGGTACTTTCTTAGACAGCCTGGACAGTGATGGCAGGGAATATTCCTCACCTGTACTCCCGATTTCTTATAATTTATGGAATCAGGTGATGCTATCCATGAATGTCGGCTCTTCTCTATCCCTATAATTTATATTCATTTCTTATTTTGGTTATAGTACTGAATAGCCCGTTAAAAATTTAAAAAAAAAAGATCTGCCTTGATGAAAAAATAGGAATTCAGGGCAACAACTCACAAGTACTGCATTCACCTTTTTCCAGTTATCAAGTTAAACATTACCACAACCTTATATGGATTTCTGCTTGTTTCTTCTTTATATTAAAACAACAAGCATTACTTAAGTACCTACTTATCAGTACAACATGCTTCCAAACTTTTGATTCATCCTCCACAGACTTAAGGCCAGAGTTCTTGCTGACTTCCTTTACATTCTGATCCACAATATAGGCTTGCTTGTCTTTCCAAGATCTCATTCTTTTCACAATAATCTGACCATCAATTCTTCTTTTCTTCTTAATGGGGTTTACAAGTCCAGCTCTAGGAAATTCATGAACCTTCGTGTCCTTCCAATTTTACATCACTGCACGGATGTTTTTAAGGGAATTTCTTTTTCTCACAGCCCTATTGTATTGTCAATAGTTTTCCTATTAATGTCTTATTTATTTATTGCCCTTTATAGTTCACTTTAAATCGACATATCACAAATAAAAGATAATTAAAAACATGAACCCGTTTCCTTCGAATTCCCGTCGATAAACTAACAACTTTTTATTTTTATTCTTAATTCGACCCCATTACAGAATTTATT
Source organism: Rhodnius prolixus (assembly GCF_049639745.1). Classification (NCBI taxonomy): domain Eukaryota; kingdom Metazoa; phylum Arthropoda; class Insecta; order Hemiptera; family Reduviidae; genus Rhodnius; species Rhodnius prolixus. The sequence continues at coordinate 9,079,741 of NW_027411634.1, read as the reverse complement.
ATTCAATTTATTTATATCTCCTAATTCAATTTTTTTTTTTAAGTTACTTTCATTTAATATTTTTGTATTATTGCACCAATAAATATCCCAGAATATTTTTGTAAATATGCTTTTTCTTTAAATTTTAATCAAAAAGTCGATGTTATTAATGATAGTACACTTTCCCCATTTTGAGGAGAAAGTAACGGATTCATTAATATTCTTTGCACTTGAATAAGAAAAATTATATACCGCTTATTACCATCATCTTATTTCCCCTTCGTCCTTTTAAAGTAATTATATACATACCTAGAAATTTAAGAAATAAATATATGTCCAGTTATTAGTTGGTTAATAGTAAATGACAAGGTGTGTCGCTGACCTGGTTTTGTTTGAAAAATTCAAATTACCCAAAATCTTTTCATTACAAGTTTGAAATTGTTTTCGATTTTATAACCTACTTATTATCATTCCTACAATTCTTTGACTTTGGCTTTTATACATGGACATAATTGATGATTGCTTTTAATTCATTTATTTTCAAATCAATTGAATAGTTATCAATTGAAGGTTCTACATATGTTCTCGAATAAAAAAAAAAAAAAAAAAAAAAACGCTGGTAGAGCCAGAATGTTACCAACAACATCGACCAAATTCTTGCTGAGTGCTGAATAGTTCCTTTATCTGATATTTGAGTAGCACATCTTAATGGAAGCTATAGTATGTAATGCATAAGAAAGCTGAAAAGTATGGACTGATGAATTCCCATGTATAATTAAAGGTAGTAGGATATTTGAAAGTAAAGAAATGGTTTTAAATAAGGTTTCTTGCCAAAGCAACATTTCTTGTGGAATGAAACGGGGTTATACCCAAAACATTACTTAAGATAGCAGAGTGAATGTAGTAAGATGCATGATGATTTACTATGATTAAGTGTCTCATAAGTCTCAAGTCAAGAGTAGATATGATCGGAGGAATAGAGATTTCGATGGTCTAATCGAGGTCTTACTGTTAGGGTAGTATGGGAACACTTGTTATTTCCTTTTTAAGAAACTATGGAAATAAAATTGGATTTCATAGAAAGTACTATTTTCTTCTGGTCAATATTTTAATTGTAATTTAATGGGCAGGTCCTTAGGGATTTGTTTGTAATATTTAGGATAACGAGGGCGAATAAGTGAGGTTAGGCAAAGGACATTTTCTTTGTAGGATAGACTTTCTTTCAAAATATTATGATGATGTAATGTAGACTCTTCATAGTGGATTAAATGAATTGGCAAATTTCTGACAATGAAGACAATACTTCATCCAGAAGTTCAACCTCATTGACTGGATTTTTCGCTAGTTTTTCTCGAAACTACTTTAGCTCATATGATTTTTTCTCCAAATTTTCTTCATTCATTACGTACACTTTGCTGTATAACTTTTATTCCAGTAAAATTAAGTCAAAAAACAAGGGGTATTGGTAGGCAACCCACTAAAATGTTATTTCAGTGAAATTTATGGCTTTAAAAATGGCATGGTATAGGAAGAATTAGGTATATTTAAAAGGATTCTGAGTTTGTACCTTTGAACTTTCAGAATTTTAATGAGAGAAAGCAGAATGAGGGTTCGCACTAGATCTTTTAGTTTTCATTTATCTTTCATTTTTGTTACTTTCTCAGTTTTTTTTTTCATTTAACACTGTGTCTTTCAATCATTCATTCGTTCATTTCATTCAGTATCTCTAGTTTTAATTTAAAAATAGTAAACTGAAGTAATATGGACATTTCATGCGTCACATCTCAACCTCTTTGTATTGATTCATCTGCGTCAAGAAAAGGCGTGAGTCTGTTACTATCCACGTTTTACTATCCATGTCTTTTTTTTTTTTTTATCTCGTAAAGTAGGAAATTGGGTGCTTTCGGAGGATGATATTTCTCTTCATTGCACAGCCATTCATGCAGTTTTTTTTCCCCCCCGTGAGCTTAGTTTGACAATACATCTCATGGAGCTCAACTGAGTTTTGAGTTACTGTTACACATTTTTATTTTTTGAACGGGTTTACTACGCATTCATTTTTATTTTTTACAGAACATTTTCTGTTCTGTCAGTTCGTAGTGGCAGATTTTTGTATGTGCCGATCATATACGAACGTGCACATTGTAATCAATATGAACCAGACATACATACATGTCTGTGTCTCACTTTAACTTATTTCCAAACGTAACGATCACGTTGCTTTTTTTCTTATAGTAGGAATAAATACGTTGACAGATGCGCGTCAGCCATAAATACTATACTTTCCCCCAACAGACAATAAAGATTATGTGGTATGTTTTTTCCATAAAAATATTTTTGCGTACGGAACAACCTGTCAATATTATTCTATCAAGAAAGTTTGAAAGATATTAAAAGAAGAAGATACGGGGAAAAAAAAAGATGGATAAATAGAGATACTTGCCACTAAAAAGTACTGTCGCTCGTGTCTTCAGTGCGTGTTTATCTGTGTAAATACTGACGCATTCAGAGGGAGGTCATGGCCCCGTTTGATTCTCATTGTGAAAGGAACATTTTTATTTATTTATTTTTATTTTTTTGTAAATACTAAGTTGATGTAGTATTATCTTGTTGACATTCAGCGATGCATAATTCATTATAATGCTCTTGGCCAAGTTCTTTATTTATTTTTCTTAAGTCTCACTTTAGCTTTTAAAGTTTATTAGCGATAAAACGACTAATTGTTTGTCAGTTTTTAAACATAAATTTACTTCGTTAGTAACTTACTGATTATTTTAGTTAAATTCAAATTATTACCATGTTCAACCAACAGTATATAGTCATAATAAAAGTAGGATAAACTTCCTAGCAAAATACTTCTTTTATGAATTCCTTGAATAATGTTTCTGTGTCACTAGGGGAGCGAGTTCATTAGATTTTTTTATTTTTTAAAGACGACTTTGAGGAATGTGGAATCCATGAGCCGTCAGCACTCTACTTGTGTGGGAGCACACGTTTTGGATCCAACAAGTTAAAAAGAAAAAAAACCTTCATGCGGAATTTTACGAGAAAAGACACAGCCACATCTTTGACCTTTGGCTTTACTTTGATATTGGTAACATATCAACCAGTAGCACAGATAGGAATTCGGGAGCATGGCCTCATACCGTCTGTAATTCTCAGCTATCAAATGTGTGTTTTTGGCCCTTCGGCTGTCAGGAGTTAGTAGTTGATACTCTGTACTTATGAGGATTGTTAGAAGCATGATTTAGAAGTAATGTTTTGCTGGAAAGCACAATCTATTTTTTAGTTTTAGAGCATCAATATCTGATTACAATAGCACGGTACTCGATTCTTTTTCTAGATGCTGGAGTTCTCCGCGTATTACGCTCTTCTTTATGAGAACAAGCCATTGGGTACGGTCTGAATGAGAACTGCTTGCACCGAACGCGCGGCCCACAACTGGGCTAAGCCTCTATATGATTTCAGTTAACCGTACCACAATCAACTACGCTCTTTATCAACTATTTTTAACAATAAATATTGTTAAGGTGCACCTCATAAATCTTGAGTTGTCGATGACAGCGTCTAAATACCAGCGCTAGATAAGAAACTGATAAGCTATCTATTGGAAATCAATGAAAGAAATCGATTAGCATATATTACCGCAGTCCCTATCTAGTAGCCCTTTATGGAACTAGAACTATCAAAACCTTTACGTCACGTGAGTTGTAGCGTCTAGCTTCGTGAACTACGCCATTGTTTTTTGTGTCCTCTCAAATCAGCATGTGAAGCACGAAATCTACATTGTCCACATGTATTATTTGAATCATTTGCTTAAACCGAAACAATTAACGTCATTTGTATCGAACATCAGTTATTGGTAAGTCATTCAAATAGTTTATGTTTGCTTAATGTGAAGTGATAACAATAGAATATTGTCAATTAATTCTTAGCGTTATAACATAATTACATTCAGGTACCCATCAGAAGAAATTTCGTTAAAACTTCATAAATGGGACAAAACCAGCCGTTGTCACATTCCACTTTGAACTACAAAATGGAATTAACGGCCTAAGCCATGTTATCAGCAGAGTTATACATGATAATTAGGTAATGAATTTTAGATTTAGTGTTATATTTATTCCTTCTGATCGCCTAAGAAAGAGGAGTACAAACTATCAAGGTATTGAAATGACAAATGTTGTATAAATGAAATACATTATTGTCTTATCAGAAATTGATTGCGTTAGGTTGTATAACGAAGATGTATGATAGGGTAATGCCAATATGGCGGGCACCTTTCCCGCAAGAAACCCCTCTCATAAACCACCCCATTCATTCAAACCAAAAACGCATATTAAGTTTGTGTGTGTATTTATGTATGGATGTATGTGTGAGTGAGAAAACCTCAAAAACACTCGAGATCCCAGTAAACTGAAACGTCATTTTTTATTCAATAGAAAACGCAGCTTCACTAAAGAATTTTGTATATCAGCTGTTGGCGATTTTCTCAAATATAGACTTCTTTTTTCTTTTTTTTTTAAACTTCGTGAACGGTTTAACAACCAATGCTTATAACTTTTATGTGGTTTCATGTAGTCTCGTGTAGGATTACATTTTCTCTACTTTATACTTCTCGTAGTACTTCGCGTTCGTGCTTCTAGATGTGCAAGTGTGGCATAAACTCAAATTTTCAAAAGTTTCATTAACTTGCTTGAAATTCAGATCTTCGAAAGAAGCAAAAGATTTTAGGATTCTTCTTTTCAATGATTTTTTTTTCAATGAAAGTGGAAAAAAAATAGGTGACTCTAAGTCAACTGTGTGCACACAAGAGACCTCTGGACAGTGTCCCTTCGTTACAGACAACACACACGTTCCATTACCGGACAGTGAACTGTAAGAAGCTCCTAGGAAAAGAAAATCTGAAGGCCAATCCGAACTCGGGATCTCCACGTAGGAACCCAGTATACGCTAACCACTTAGCTAATCCCTTCGCTTACAAGATACCTTTAATAAGATATCCAAATAATATGATCAAACTTCTTTTAAGTTACATATCCGGTTATAATATACATATATAAAGTTGTGTGGGTGCTCTAAATTTTAAGGTATTTTATAGGTTAAGCACTATTCAATTAGTACCCATAAATTTGTAAAACCATTCACTAGGAATATATGTCATGTTTACAATGCTTAAAAAGTTACCATAAACTGCCAAAGAATAATTTGTAAGGGATAACATCATTATGTAATATTGTGTAACAATAATGTAATAGGCTGTGTATTTATGTCACACAAAACAACTCACACAACTTAATGTAATTGTACATAACTGGATATGGATTGTACATTGTATAAATAGGGTTGGGAGTTGGTGTAATGATTATGAAGATTATATTTGTAGTTGGGAGGATCCCCAGTTCGGATTTCGCTTGTAGCTATTTTTTATTTGTTGGAATAAATGTAAAAAATATCTCTTCCTAAGAGTCCGGTGATGGAAAGTGTTATCTGTAACGGGAGGACACTGTCCGGAGGCATCCTGTCTCCGAAGGTCACTTGCGCGCACACCCTTAACTTAAGAGTCAAACTAAAAACAATAATTCTTGTTATCTTTATCACTGCCTTCCCTAGCCACTAGAGTAGTTACACGTTAAGCCCCACAAAAAAAAAAAAAAGATAATAAATAAATAAAAATATATCATGAGTCGGTTAACTCAGGGTACCGATGAAGTGAATTCCAGGGTTTAATCTTCCTATCAGGTATCGCTACGCTATTCACGCTTCAGCCTTTAGGGATTAAAAAACAAAAGGTATTTAGAGATATGTGGCAAATGAGAGGGTTGTAGTACTGTTTAGGAAGAAATGTGGTGTATTGGGTATGGCTAAAAGAAGGGAAAATGGGATTTTTGGGAAGGTATGGATAGTCTGATTGTTAACGATGGTGGATGGTTGGATGTTCGAATGGAGGAATTGGATAAGGTTAAGATTAGAATTAGATAAGTGTTCGCAATCTTTTTTACATTTTATATACGTATTTATTTTAATCTATGAAAAAGGTCAGTAAAATCAGTAAAATGTTTCATGAGTATTTCGTATTTGTGTTATTGCGCTCAACTGGCTAAAAGGGGTTCACGATACAAAGGTAGACGGAAGAGGAGCTAAAGAAAGATCTAGAATTACATGGAAGCAAACTTGAAAGAGCTATTCTCGAGTGGTGAATTGATTGAAGAAGAAGGAGAGCTGATTCACAAAAGGAAAAAAAAATGAAGGTCTGAAAACGCCTAAACGTTCGAAAGGTTAGTAAAATGCTAAATGATTGAAGATACCTACTTTCAACCTTCTGTAAAATAGTACTTTTTCATTTTTTGCTCAAGTAAGTGCTTTCTATGTGCAGTTTTAAGGTTATATTTGTAGGTTTGCCCATTTTTAATTGCTCAGATGTTTTGGAATGCTGAGAATAATAATTTCTGAACATTCCCTTTTTTTTTCCTAACTCTAAATTAATATTTAAGTTAAGAGGAAAAAATAATTAATATGAAAGAGACAAAGGAAATGAAGTAAAGCAGGAAGTAACAATAAAAAGGAAGAATGGAACCAGTCTGTAACGGAATTTTTTTTTTTTTAAGTATTTAGTCGATAAGGAGGGGAGAGGAAATTGTAAGAAATTAGTATAGTGGTTTCTTTGAAGTGGGCATAGAAAATTCTTACATTTTCATCATATGAAACTACGACTAATTAGTTTTATGTCAGTAAATATTAACAATAGATGGCTTCTCTTCCTTCACAAAAAACAAAAACAGAAGTTACTATTCCGGTTACTTTGCTCGTGTTAGTTTTGCTTATTTCACATGCACAAGAATTACTGTCATACATTACTATTGTTTGCTAAAATGGGAAGTAGCGAAAGTTTGGCTTTGTCAATAAGCAAACTGTAATTTAATTTACTAGCAATATCCCCTTTATTTCATGTATAAGTTAATTTGATGAAAGTGGAACTATTTATGTTGGAAGATTTGTGCATTGTCTCAGAGAGTAAATTAAACCAGGAAGTTTCGACACGCTGAAAGTTTCTGAGGTACTCACTACGGAAGGCTTGAGAATTCTTTAACTTTCTTTTATATTAATTATTGTTATTGTGCAAATTTTTTATTTTGTTTTTTCAACGGATAGTTTTAGGAAAACCATAATTATGTAAATTGCGGTAAGATAAAATTGGTCGATTGTACACCATTTATATAATGTAAATATTAAGTTTTTTTTAAAAATGAAAACTAAGAAGAATAAGAATCCCTGACAGGATTATTATGAAAAGGATTTGTTCAAAATCGATCATTGTGATTATCACATTACTAATCATATTGATCATTTTATAATAGATAACAAAAATGTTTGCCAGAGCGCGGAGCTCTCGCCCTATAGGCCCTATTCTGTGAGAAGTGTCCAGGAGGAGGTGACGCTTCATGTGCTAACAAAGATCCGTGCAAGAAAGCCATGACAATACAATAAGTGGCGTAGGTTTATTAATGTAGAACTGGCATTTCTTGCGACTTTCGAAGTCTGACGGATGATAATTGTAGAGAGATTTGACTCTGTTGCTAGAAAGCACCCTTTTGTAGAGTTTCAAGTTAATGTCATAAAATAAAGTACTAAGGAATACAATAAAAATAAAGAAATATATAAAGTAAATAATCAATCTAAGTAAAGGTAAATTTAATTTAATAGAGTCACTAAAAAACATGAAACAGATAGCAAACTGGCACAATCTTGCGGCTGTAACAGTAATGTGTATATAGGTGAATAAGATTTTGCTTGTAAGATAAAAGTGGTGTTGTAAGTTGGATAATCTATGTTAGCTATTGCTGGCTGTAAATTTACTAAGCGTTTGGCTTCTTTAAAATTACACAACCTACACGCTTTACCAACACAGAGTAACTCCACATCACTAACACTACTAATACTTAACACTGAATTACAGATATTTATCTATTGTATTATCCACTTAAAGGAAATAAATTTCAAAAAAAAAAAACTACATTTGTGTTTTCCACCCGGTGATAAAATGTTTTATGTAGTTATTTGAGTCCAGTTAAACTTTGTTTTACAGTTAGATATAAAAGTACATTTCGTTCCCCATATCCTCTCGATTTTTTAAATTAAACTGAAAATTTGTTTTTCCATCACTTTTGTGTAAAGAAAATCTTTAAACTGGATGATTTTTTTCTTTTCTAAAGTTTCACCAACAATAAATCTTATCAATTTCCCTCGGTTAATAATGTTTATTTACAGTAACATTTTATTACATATTTAATTCAGAGAATTATGTCTGACAATAAAATAAACCTAATTATTAGGCATGCAAGTAATTTTGAAAGTTTGTTACGAATTAGAAACGTAGAAAGAGAAATATAATAAAAATGAGACGATAAAAGTATTATATGCTCTAGTTGGCAAAAAAAAAATTAATATTTATATGCATTAATTTGTTATGTAGTATGAGTTTTTAATTATATGAGAGTGTGAATTAGTGAATCGTATAGGATTCACTTTTCTTTAATCTAAAATCTTAGATTGCATCTATGACTAATTTCCTAGCCGGAAATATTTGCCTGGATGCCAAGGTTCTTATAAGATATTTAAAGGTAGGAAAAAGATGTGCTTGTGTGATGAGTCATACGGGCATTGTGGTTAGCTTAGGAATTCCAATCTATGGACGTAGAAATCACCAATGGCTTTTGAAGTTATCAAGTTATTTCTTAATTTTTAAAATTTAAGTAGCTTTCACAGGTTTGCCATTTCCGTTATTTGTTTAATTGCTTTTAATTAGTGACATAACAAAAGAACAAAGTGTGATAGTAAATGCGCTGAACATTTTTGATATTTCAAAGAAAAATGTGTATACATGTAATGCAAATCTTCCTTTGCATTTCTGCTCGGAAACCGAATAGTCCGAATGGTATCCGGACTGGTTTCGGACTATCATTTATTTTCAGAGTTATAAATAAGCCACGATAATCACTTTGAGATTTCGACTTCACTTAGTACGTTTCTTCCTAGCATTACACTGACTCTTGAGTCACTTAATATATATATTAGGGTCTCATTAATCCAAGATGTTATATTACACGTACGAAGAATGAAATGATTCTTTGAGCATGCGATGTTCGGCTTAGGAGTAAATCCATCGCTATACTTGCAATACACTTACCTTATGTAGATTTTTAATTGATTCTGAGAATTTCTATTTGGCGCAGTTGATGATTGGTTTCAAATGAGTCTGTAAGAGGCGAGTTGCTAGAAAATGTGACGGAATAGCGTTCTCGTCGTCAAATTTCAGTTGAGTTTGTGTTACATGGTTTACATATGAAGTATATTATTTTAAATTAGCATAAATGGAACTCCTGCGCGGAGAGCCTGGGTTCGATTGCAATTGCCTGCACTTCGATTTTCTCTTATTAAAGGCATCTTACTGGTGATGAATAGAGTTGTCAGTAACAAAAGAACACCATCCAGAGACCCTTGTGCACTGAGTAAGGCTCCGAGCGCCAATGGTCTCAGTTGTTGATGCGCCTTAAGTAAATTATTGTTAGTTTAAGCAAAGAGACTCTAAAAGTAATGCAAGTTAAACAAAAAATTCCTTTATAATTTAAACCACTTGTGTTTGGTATCAAAAGTATTTTAATTAACATTGTTCCATTTACAAAATGTCAAAGTATGAAAATCGTTAGGATTTTATTATTAAATCCTCTTTTGTTCAAATAGAAAACGAACTTGAGAGCAAGTCTTAGAGTAGAGATTTGATATTCCCAGAGCTGAGAAGTGAAGAGTCAAGGTGACTATGAAGGTAAGTCAAAGTGATGCTGTGCTTTATTAGATTATTTCTCCTTCTTTTTCAATTACTTTGCCGGCACCATCCTATTCCCATTCGGCTTCTTTCTACATTTTAATAAGTTTTGTTTTGGTGTTCCAATTGAAGGCGAAGGGATACAACCAGTTCTTGAGATGACAGTCATTATTGGATTCTGTGTTTGTTCCACAGTATTAGTTAAAAGCGTTTGTCTTTAAATACTTATTGCCTTATAACTAGGGCGTAAATGTACGAGTATATGTATTTTGTATAATATTTTCTTTAAAGTTGTTAATTTCTTTTCCATTTTTATTTTTCATGATATTCTAACGATAAGTAACTTTTGACTATGCAACAAAGAGGGACTTTTGAATGACTTAATTTTGCTTGTAAATAATTCTATTTGAAAGGAAAAAATGGTGGGAGATATTCCATATTACTCACTTCACTTCACTTACTTCAAAGTAAAATATATAGATATAGAACTTGTAATTGAAACGAATGAAATAGAACACCTGCAAATAAAAAGGGGATGTTATACAGCTTCTACTATAATTTTTGGGACATTCATGTACTTTTCTTTAAGTAATGTAAACTGATGTTTAGTGAAAACATTTTATTGAAACCCGAATTTAAGAATTTAGATTAATAGTACGTTCGTTTATTCTTGTTGTTTTTATTGTATAATACTTTATATAAAACCAAGTATTTCTTTGGGGCTCGTTAATCTCATAATATCAACTTAAATATCATTAGTTAATATTAGATATTATGTTTAAGATATTAAATTTGATAATCATTAGATAATAGATTGCTAAAATGTTGTCAGATAAAAATGTTTATTAATACTGTTCCACCTAATGATGTCACTTCAAAAGATTACTTTATTTCAAAAGATTCGTTTCCACTTCATAGGGTGAGATTGAAGCGTTGATAAAGGGTCTTCTCATTCAACAGAAGTCTCTAAATTTTGGCGCACGAGTGTTATCCAGCTGATACTAGCTTTCTGTCAATGAAGTAGAATGGTGTCTTGGAGTCAGAACTCAGCTTGGAAAGCCTAACGTAATAATTCTTCCAGAACCTCTTGAAAATTGAAGTTAAGTTTCCCAGAAAACCAATTTAAATCCATACCTATTTGTATCATGAATTTGAATTAAAGTAAATTAATTGCTTTAATTCAGTGCTCTTGTTTATTTATAGCTATTATTCTCAAATATCCACTTCAAAATGACTGAATAATAAAATAATTTTATTAACAGATTTTATATTAGCATGCAGGTAACTTCTTTCTTTCTTTCTTTTTTTTAATCCAGTTAGAAGTATAAACTATATTACTTTTAATAGTTTAATTGGTGTAAGAACTCACTATCAGTGAAAACTTCTTTACATCTTTTAACATCCATAAATGGATATAGAAAGTTTTTTATTCATGATTTTAAAGTAATATTCTAATTGAAAAATATATTATACAAATATTATAGTTTACAGTTACATAAATTAGAAGATCTCTTACAAATCGTAATTGATAATTACTCCCGGTGGTGCTTATTTGTGAAAACTTCAATTCATTATTAGTGAGGTAAGTATTAAAACAAGCACTTTATTACTAATAATCTTAAATCATTAACTTTTTACTGCTAAGTTGACCATTATAACTTAATATTCACATAATTTATTGGAACTTAGCCTTTTCACGGATTATAAAATGGAAACTTTATTTAAGCTCAGTTAGTATTTGTACTGATTTTGTTTAAATAACAGTAATGGTTTAAGTTTAGTTTCATGCACTTTACTCACTAGAAAAAGTTTTTTAAATTTTTATTAATCGTTTTCCTGGGGTATTAATTAAATTATTGTGCATCAAAATGTATATAATGTCTCCTCTGACTTCATTAACATCTTTTATTATTGTATTTTTTAATTGATTAATGAAGGAAAATGGTTTTAAAATGGAGGGAGGAACTGATTAAATTAAAATATAAATTCAATCCTGTAATTAAAATTTTAATTTATTGTATATTATAATGTGAGTGTGTGAATGCTCATCATGAAACTATAAATTAGTAATTTTCTATTAAAAAAAAAGAAGAAAAAATACTCTTAAATGGTGAAAAATTGGAGACCTGTATTTATCCTAAATTAATCGATAATTTAATAAATATTACAGGTTGTTGAGGTACGAGAGAGACAGAGAGAAGATTGAAGGAGAGAGAGATACCTTCAAATTTGGATGAGAAGAATGTTTTATAAAACATCCGAAAAGATTCTTTAGACTTATCTGCGAATTAATTCAGGTACAGAGATCTAGAAAATATTATATATATATCATTTTTTCATTTCTTGTCATCCAAGAAGTCCAAGATACCATTATTTGCTATTCGTTATCGTTTTTTTTAATGGAAAAGTATTTTAAGTGGAATAACTCTTGTCTTGAACCTGTTTGCGTGAGTGTAGTCACCCGATAAACAAATATAAACGTAATTTGTTGTTTTAATAATTAATATAGAAAGAGTGTTTTAAGTTAGTTCTGGCAAAAATGATGCCTTTTCTCGATTTATCTGAACAATCGCGAGCGAGGAACTCTTGAGCGTACACTAGTTCTTATGGAGCACTGTTGAGGCTAATAGGTCTCAGTAAAAAGGGATTGTCTCCAGTAAACATGTTCTCTGTCTGAAATTCTGATATTCATTTTTGTGGATAGTTAACATTTCTTATTATTATTTTTATAATATTTTGGTCAGATTTTCATTTTCTCCTTAGCTAACTTTTTTATTGTTGTAAATAACCAAATTTCAATAACTACTATTTATATCTAAGGAAATTCTATTTTATAGTATATTGAACTCGTGTACTTTTATCATTATATTTATTTATTTGGAGCTAGGCAATGTTGTGAGTTCGAAATGCCTTTTAAAAAAATAAAAATATGACAGACGAATTGATATCCATTTTTTGAAGCGATAATTCAAGGATTAGATTACGTGAACCTGACGGAACCAGGTCTAGCACTGAGGAAATGGAGGCGGCAAAATAGTTTTTATGTAGTTCTAGTAAGGCTGCGACCTATTAATCAAAGAAAGTTTAGCAATGTTATGAACGGGGCATTCAGAATCTTTCTAAATCCCTAAATTTCTACAATAAATGTAGTAATAAATTGTCTCGAAGAACCACCTTCCTCACAGATCATCGTCTCATGATCGCTCTAAATGTTTCTTCCTTTCTAAGGTCTATTTTATTATTTTTTTTTTAAATACAAAAATTTATTGTTCTGAAACTTTCGCAAGGAATTTTATGATTGCTATATCGTGGTTAAAAACTTCATACAAACTGAATGCATATCTGTTGAATGGAACTTAAAATTTACTTTCTAAGAAAAGCGCGGTAGTCATAAAATATCAGTGATTGATTTAACAATGTCGTCAATAGAAAGCGCTTTTTACGAAGATAAAATGAAACAATTTTCTTGTCTGAACTTGTCTCATGGTTAGTTAGCAAGCTTTATGAAGTCGAATAGTATCCTTCCTATGTCTAGATGATTTCTTTTAAGATCTATATTTGTCAATAGTGTGTGTCCGTACGTAGTATGTACGAGCGCGTTCTTTTAACAGTAATAACATCGAATTAGTAGGGAAGTTTATGTATTAGTCTTGGATGCACTATATTGTACTTTATCTTTATACACGTTATAAGACCTTTGTAAGAGTGCAGTGCTTGAGGAGGCCGACTTTCACCGTACAGAGAGTACGCAATGCACTCTCATACCATGTGAGGGACAATAACGGTCACAAACAGTATAGTGATGAAGCCTTTATTCTTTATTGTAATACTCTAATATCACAGTTTATTCTTTAATAAGAGTAGATGGTGAGTAACTTCTGTAAAAGAAGTGGCTTAGCTTAGAGAATGGGGCCCTCCAACTAACCTTATTGTTGAACATGCTCTTAATTCTATTATTAAACATAAGAGAGAAAATAATTGACAAAAAGGAGACGAGATTCGTTCATTGTTACCATCTTCAGTCACTATTGAATCTTTTCAAATAATACAATTTTTATCTTATATGTACTTTTTTTTTTAATCTGTAGTAAACCATCTTGGTCATTCGTCTTGGGATCTATTTTCTTATTACGAGTAGTTCTCGATTATTAATACATTTTATAACATAGTTTAAAAAATTCGGATGTTGTTCTAATTGAAGTTATCTGTTGTCGTTGTTCTTGTCAAAGTAGGGGTAAAATAACTGTCTATTGAAATCGATAATTATTTAGTGGTATAAATAAAATTCTTCTTTTAATGAATCGCAGTTGGCATTTGATTTAGATCGATCAATGCGCTTCAGTCTCTATTTTTTATCTAAAGACCAACATGTCCTCATTGTAATAACTAAGTTTCGAATCATCACCTTCACTTTTCGCATAACATTTTCCAAGTCTTCTGTAACCTAATACCCGTAGTAAACATCGCGCGCTACTTTGGACTACACTTACAAGAATACTAAACAGACGCTTTTTGCAACTTTAAAAAACTCTAAGACGGTAGATCTAAACTGTTTCTAGACAACAAATTACTAATTTATTCTTCTATTTCAAAACCCATTTAGGCGGATGGAATAGAGCTGTGGGGGTTCAACCAAACTCACCAATTTTCAAAGTATTCAATCTCCACGTTATAAAGTACTTCGATCCATAGTTTTTTTTAGGTCTTTAGAGGACTATACATACAGATTTTAACATTCTTTTCATCACCCAAATCGCCAAAACCTGATACAGGAAACTCCACCTCAATTTGCAATCACACGCCAATTCTCTGTCTCAAAATCTTTCTTCTTGAACTCTTCCTGATTGCCCAATAAGAGTCTTGAAATACAGTGGCCTCGTGATCTCTCTTCCGAAGAGAGAATGTCTAATAGCTCATTGTTTTGGAGTGGTACCGCGGGTTAACTTCTCCACTTTATCACTGTTATAGCGCCAGCGCGCTGATTGAAGCACCAATAAACGAAATAATAATAATAATTATGTATAACTGTTTGATATAACGAAATATTTATCAAAAGTTCTGAGTCCACCATTTAAAAATTGTATGAACCGAATGAAGAGTAAGACATGTACTCTAATTTCATTAGTTTTAAAATTATACATTTATTACTTGGCATAAAATGTAACAGAAATGGTGTAGTAAGTAACATCTACTTTCTCAGATGTGCTCTTTGTCCAACTACTTATTAGTTATGTTGAAAGAATGCTGAGAAGTATACGTACTATACTGTAAAACTTTCGCATTAAGTTAGTAGATTGATAAAGGCAAAGTAATGAGTCGAAACTGTGTTTCTACAATTCACTTGGTTGGCTGTTCGCGTCTCTTATTAAACAAGGCACCGTTTTTAGAAATGACTGGTTAGTTCTAGATCCTATGGTGAATAATTTTTTTCCTTTATATTTTTAAAGTGTGCAGTATTTACTCGGTTCGAACTGGATTATTATTTGATAAAATTAAATTGGAAGGCTAATCTACTAAATCTAAAACTAAGATGGCAAAGTTTAAGATCATAATAATCTAAAATTAAGTTGTTAAGAGATTTTGGATTTTACTAAAACATTTTTTCGTTGATGGAGGCGCCCTTAATATTAAATTTGAACTTTCTGCGTTTTTCAATTTTGTAGTAAAGAGGGAGGAAAAAAATAAATCCTTATCTAAGGGGAACTTAACAAATTTTCAAATTTCCCAACAGCTTTTAGATAAAGTTAAAGCCGTTTCACAATACTTCAGCTGGCATCAATTTTATCACATTTTGTCTTCTTTACAAAATACCTTCAATTTCTTTGCTCATTTCATTGCCTTCTTTGATCATTTACCAACAAGAATAAATTGTACTTGTACTAATTATTCTAGAAATGTGTGCAGCGCAAATTTATTCTTTAATCTAATAGATATGAAATGAAAGAGAGCCCACATACTAAAAATAATAAATTTCTAGTAATTAATGAAAACAGTATCAACTTTTTGCCTTCTTTAATTGATAAACAGTTCCGGTTGGTGTAGCTTAAATGTAAATGTATATATCTCAACCTGGTTCCTTTTTGTTTTATTTATTTAGTTTTCTTTTATTTTTTACACGATGTGACAGATTGAAAAAGATTTAGGGCAAATTGTTCATTAGTAGGTCGCAGAACGGGTAAAAAAAAGTAATGTAGGAAGAAAGAGTTGATATCAAATATGGCGTGCCTCCCGTTCTTTTTAAATCTTTTGCATTCCTTCTATCATTGGCGTATCTGAGGATAATAAAGTTAATGCACTTAAATGTTTAGTTTAGAATGAAGAAGTGAAAGACATGGAATGATTAGATATAGATTCTGGGGAAGTAAAACGACTACCCTCAGTTGAATTTGAATTAAATTAGTTTTGTCTGAAACTGTGACTTTCACTCAGGTATCCACAATGATAGCAATGATCGAGGTTAAGATTATTTCAAATTTCGCTTAGATCCATTGAATGATTAAGCTCATAGCATAGGTCCTTTTATCCTAGACTCAGCAGCAACAGACTTATTGTAGTTCTTGTTGTAAGATTGTCCTCTCCTTTTTACAAGGGCCATAGTTTTACTACTAATTATTTTAGCTAATTGTCTTTTTAAGCACCAGAGGCCTCACATTGCAAACTAGCGATCGCAACATAAACAGACAAGTATAAGAGGCTCTTTCCCTAAACCACCCTTAGTGGGTGCCTCCGGAGATGTTTTCAGAACATACTGTGCTCTGTAAAAAAGGATTAGGTTAGAATAATGGGTAAGAACTCACGCTAAGTTGGTCCTGATTAGTATCCTGGCTAGTATCGCAGATAGCTACAGGTTGTTCCTTGAAGTGGTTGATTATATGCCTTGAACAATATAGGCTAGTGAGGTGGGCAAGCTGACATTAAGTAAGTTACTTATTAAACCTAAAAAATCCAAGGACCAAAGATGGAGGTCCATCTGCTAGGTTTTCGCTTTTAGGTCTAAATGCTTCATACATAGTGACCTTTAAGAGGTACCCCACATCTGCCCAATTTCAGTTAGCAGATTTCCCAAACTCTAAAAACTAATACTTCCCTACGTACAGTCACGAAAATAGTGTAACTTGAGCTGAAGAGAGTAGCTTTCTACTCGCCGAGAGTAACATTAAGGTTCGTGTATTGGTTGGTTCTTTTTAAACATTGTTGTCTGAATGTTACTCTCTAAAATTTTCATGAAACTGATTTTTATATAGGGTGTGAAAAGAAAAATTATCTTTTATATCTGTACCTATTTTGTGAGCATGGTCAGTTCAGTTGTAAGCTTTTTCATAATACCTTTGTTTTGTATTTCGATTTGTTAATAATGTTACTCACTGTACGATGAAAAACAAATAAAAACTGCACTGTTGAAGCTAAGCTTGAGAATTCAAAGGGTGTGTTGTGCTTGCTTTGCCCAATATACGCAATACCTTGCGTTAGTTTCAAAAATTGAGTAAAATTGACACAAGCTTTGGGAGGAAGATGGTTACAGAATTACTTTTATTTGACGTATTTCTTGTAAAAGTTGTCGAGTCCAACCTAATAACAAGTATGCGTGCTCTTGTTGCAAGACTCCACTGGTTACATAAGAGAAGATACCTAATTCTTTTAAGAGTTCCATCTGACGATGTGATGCAAATGAAGAATAGGTTTATAGGGACTTATCCTGTAGGACATTATGGAGCTGGAGATTACCTTAGAAATGGAAAAGAGTATTTCATTACAAATTAGTTTCGAAGGACTTCCCGAAAATTGTACCCCCTACTTTCCAAGCATCTCTTTGAACTATTCCAAAAGCAATAAAAGTTATAATCCAAAAAGCGAAAGCAGTAATGAGGGTAACGTTAAACAATTATAACTTTAAGATCTCGTGTCGGTGAACGAGGAAATTCACCAGCTGCAACTAGGTCACTTCGTCTCTATGGTAATAGATTCATTATCGATAGATTTCACTCCTATTTTAGCATTAAAAGAAAAAAAAAATCTATTTGCCACTGCAGTAGTTGTCCATTCGTCTATTATATTCTAGAATAATTTAATACTATATAGTTTCCAGAAATGGATTTCCGAGAGATATCTTTCATATGGTTACAGTGTATCAGATTGAAAGAAAAGTTAAACATGTACGAGTATACAGCAGATGGAGGAAGAACTCTTTTTAGTCCTATTTAAGGAATAGACAAAGTAGTTTTACTGTATACATAAATGATTAATAAGTAGCCCGCAGGAAGATCTACCATTAGGGTGCATTGAGAGTAGTAAAAAACGTTTTCTGCTGATTTGAACGTCTGTCATTGTATTTCTTTTAACCAAGTTTTCGTAGTTTTAATCGCTAATTCCTATTTTTTAGCCTCCTCAGTTTTACTTTTATAATTACTAACTTTATTGTAGCATGTTACTTCTCTATTGCACAAAAGAAAGTATTTTAGATTTCATGTTATATCATGGGAAGTACATTGTTAAAGTATTTTATTTTATTCCTTCATTTATTTATTTTTTGCAAACAAAGCTAGAGTACGACTTCTTTGACATTGTTCCTCCAAAGAATAACGACCAATAAAAGCCATTGGAGCAGTGTGGTCCTAACTCATCTAGATGTGTCCTAGGTTTTTCGTATACATAGTGAAATGGTTTCGGCGAACTATTTATAGTACTTCAATTTTCAAATTATTCTTAACGAAATGTTATCGTCTATACAAGAAAACTATTCTGGTTATTATATAAATTTGGAAATATCAGTGAGTCGGCAAATAAGTTTTTGTTAAGGTTATGATAATTATCTTTTTGTACTCGTAAGAACAGAAGTGCAGCGTAGCGCTGATTTTTTATTTGGATCGGCTAAGTCGTGGTGAATTCTTCTCCTCTTGATTTGATCTCTGATCGGATTGGAATTTTCTACCATCCATTAGTCAAGAGTTTGTTGAAACTTAGAATTCTATTTCTTAGCTTTAAAATTTAAGCAATCGAAAATTTATAAACAGACTGTGAAGGTTAGATGAATTGGTGAAGTGAGAAATCAGGCAAAGAATCATAATGAAACAAACATGCCAAATATATAATTAAAGTAAAAAAAAATAAAAAAAATTAACTGGTGAAAACTCAAAAAGAATTCATGAAAGCAAATTACCGTTTTTACTCTGATGCAGATCGAAAGGAGTGACGGAAGTTAATTATTCAGTTACTAAATGTTTGGAAGTAACTGAGCAGTTGGATTAGGCGGAGTGTCTGATTGGATAAAAGTAATGTAATTTTTGTATGCAGTTATTTGAAATTCGCAAAGGACTTAAGCTTTATTATTGGTTTCTTTATTATTACTGGTTTCTCTTGCAGACTGGAGTCCGAGGAAACTTGTACTTTTACGTAGGCTGCTGTAAAGAGCGTAGATTTTGACTTTTCTTTATTGTTTTATTCTCTTGACTTTGATTTTGTTTTTTGCAAGGAGTCGTAAGTTTATTCTTAAGCGCTAAGATGAATTATTTCAATGTCATTTCGGTTGCGATACTATATTTTATTTATTTCTTCTCTCTCTCGAACATAGTTTTAAGAAAAAAGTAAAACTATGACCGAAGTTTAAGAAAACTTTTAGTATGGCGTTCAATGTTCTGATTTCTTCATTGCTTTTATATTCTTCTATAACCACTAGTTTAAGCAGCAAATAAATGGTAGATTCACTTTAAATTAGTAAGCATTTTTTTCCGATGCTTTCAATTCTTTTGATAACATCTTTGATTAAAAATAAGTATTCCAAACTATTAATCCAAACTACTAAACTATAGTCATCATATGAAAAGTGGGGATTTATCTCTATGAACACAGACATACATGCGTGCACACACACCGTAATGTTAGAAAGTTTCGATATAGGGTAGTTGTAGAACTGTTCACCAGAACCAGCATTCAAACCAAATAGGTGGGAGTTCTTTCTCGCTCGCTTTATAAAACTAAATAATAATAATAAAAAAAAAAGTAAGAAAGAAACGGAAGAAGTAGTGGGGCCTCTGAGTGTAGTTCTTGTCCAGTTCGCGGTCCCGCCTCAGTCAGTGCAGTTCTGGCGCGCGCTGGCGGGACAATTCAAGCCAGTGAGTACTTCATTGTAGTCTCTCCTTTTTAAAAAATTAATAATTTTTGTTTTGGTTTCGCTCATCAAAAAATTAAATTATTATTTTTTAAAAATATTTGAATCAAATGTGCGTTATTATTTATCGGAGTATATGATTGTTTATTTTAAATTAATTAAAGTGAGTGCTTAATTGTAATTATAATAATAATAAAACAGCAAAAATATTTTAATAAAATCAGAATGTGATGGACTTTTCAACATCCTACTATTTTTATCGCCTTAACATCAAAGTGAGTCTTACAAATTTTTAAATTAATTAATTTTACAAATATTTTAATTATTATATTTGAAAAGGTGATTATAAACTTTATAATCTCATTTAATGAGAGAAAAATAACTTTTTAAAGTAAAAAAAAAAAAAAATCAAAAATTTTAACGGACATTGTTACACATAATTCTGGTGAATTATGAAAACAAGTACCCTACATATCTGTTGTATTAAGTTCTTCAAATAATAAAGAATGAAAATAGTAAACTGGTTTTCAAAATGAGTGGGCTCCGTTAGCTTTCAGGTGAATCGAGGCAGGTGTTGTTTAAGGTGTTACATATATAATGTTTCACTTTCGTACATCCAGCAATACTTTCCAACCATTTCCTGCTCGAAGATTGATCGAGTGGTGTCTCTCTTTTGTATTTTTTTTTTTTTTGTAAATCAATTTTTATACCGTTTAGATTCAATATATGTAGATATTTTCTTTTAAATTTCAAACGTTCAATAGTTATGTCAAAACATAATGTTCGTGACGTTTATTTGGAAAATGTTCTTCAAAATGATTGACTTAATAGTTCTGTAATCGACTGTAATACGGATGTAGGTGTCTCTTGTCAGTTTTTAAGTCAAAACGTTTTTAATATATTTTATTTTTGTCTACTAACAAATAAGTTTTCTAGTTTTTACATGTATTTATTTTCAAATAGCATTTCTATTACAACGTTGCAAATTTAAATAGGTTGACGAAATTTAGATGAGTTTTTTTTTTTTAATGATTTAAGGCGCGTCAACATTTGAGGTTAGCTAATCCCTTCCATAAATTATTTATTGTTCTCGCTTTAAAGATTATTTATCCAAATGTAATGCACTAGCATTACATATCTAGAGTAATGCACCAGAAGAAGACTTTGAAACGAAACCTCTGTGATTTTATTGCATAATTTTTAAGGTCACTTTTGAATATCTAAAGTATAAAAATATGAAGTAAAATTAATATCATAAGTTCAGGGTAGTTAAAAAAAAGGATTGCGTATTTTTCAGGCTTGCTTTACGTCCAGCTATCAAATTAGGCGAGTTTTTCTCTTGCTAGGAGTCTCTTCAGCTCACTAATCGGGAGAATAGAGTCGTCTGTATGGATAAAACACTGTTAAAGAGCTGTCTGCAATGAAAACGACTACGATACAATGAGTTTTATCGCCTCATTGTATCTAATGACCTTAGATATTGACGCATCTTAATTTTTTATATATAAAATTAAATTAATATTAAGGGAGGATTTTTAGCTCAGTGATAAGCGCGGAGAACCCAGCTGCTGGCCCTTATATATTGATGTTCTCTTCCTAGAAGTGTCTTACTGCTCACTGTTCGGTGATTGACAGTGTTGTCTGTGCTGAGAGAACACTGTCCGGAGGCCGGCTCTGAATAAAGGGCGCCTTTATCTTGAGGTGTTAAAATAATAATAATAAAATCTTTAATAATATTTCTGCCTAAATAAAAAACGACAATTTTTCAGAAAAAGCTTCTTTATTTTAGATAATTAAGTAAAATAATAGATTCAAACAACTCGTCATAGTGACTTGAATTAACTCATTTTTTATAATATCTTTCCTTGATGAAGTTCTTTTTTTCTGTTTGTTTCATCAAAGTAGCCGATCCAAATTCTCATTGTGTATTTTTACTTATAAACTTATTTTTAAAAACGTCTAATACAGGAAAGAAAGTGTACCTTTGTACTGGAATAGATGCAGTATTTTCTTGGTGTTTTGTTGATTGAGTCCGCATTGCTGGAAACATTTGAGTTCATTTCAATGGATAGTCTTTTTAACTTATGATTTCTTACCTGGTTAAATTTTTTGCTCATCTTCAGGCTTCTTAATATCATGGATTCGCACAAGCATGTCCATAAGAGGTATAATAATATTTTCTGTTGTAGATTCGAGAATATTTTAGGGAAAATATCTCTATAAATCTCAATTCTTTTGAAAAATCTTATATAGGGTCAAAGTATGAAAATCTATTATTCCGAACCTGAAAGTCTCTTATTTTTATTTATTTTAAGTTTTCGTGTACTTTAAATAAACTATGATTAATAATTATTCATTTGTTTTGTAATTATTTCATAAAAACTGATTGCAAGGAGGGAGTTCATGAAAGACGACTTATTCCCTTAAAGTCTTTCTGTGTTGACATAAGTATATTGAAGTTAACTAACATTTGGCAAAACAAAATCTTAAGTTAGAAGAAAATATTGAGTATTAAAGAAAAAAAAAATCGTTTATGTGTTTAATGTGTAATCAAAGTTAGGGGCTTGATGTGGCTTACTAATCTACATAATATATAAAGCATCAGTTCACCAATGTTGTTGATCACGGATAAACATATTCAAAAAACTAGTTTCTTCTTTTAAGGAATTTTAAGAATTCTGAACAGAGTATTCTGTAATAGTAAAAAAAAAATAATAATAATCAATCTTACAAAAAAAAACTGTTCCTTAAAAAAATTAATTTAATTAAACCTAAACCCTGCATAAAAAAAATTTAAAAATAGATATTCCAAATATTTAAAAAAGAATAAAATTAAAACCCGCTAAAAAAATAAATGAGAACGAAAAAAAAAATCACTGAACTTGTCTAAAAACGTCTCCCAACAACTTAATGGAGTAGTCAAACTTCAAATCCTTTATAAAGTATTTAACAAAAAACTTAAATCCATCTCATAATTTCTACGATTAACAGTTGGTTATTGAGCGAGAAACGGTTTTGAAACTGGTTTTAAAATGCACTCCGTTAGACGGTCGATCTACTGGGACTGACCTGACTGTAGTACTTATATTCTTCCAAGTCTTATATTATCTTCTGCTACTTCTTTTTTTTCGTACATCTAGATCGTAAAGGTGTTTTCATTCCGTTATTTATTTATTATTTTCACTTAAACAAAAATTTAAAAAATAAACTAAAAGTCCCCTTTCCTTTACCTTCTCATTGTTTTGTGAAACTGTAAATCTTACTTTCACTCTATTTTATTAAATTGAAACATTCGCTTAACAATCGAAAATCCAGATTGTACTTTATTTATTATTTATATTCCAAGCCAATAAATTATTTCTCTTAAATCTAAATAAGACATACGATCAAATTAGATTTGCAGCTAAATTTTGATTTCTTTCCGAGAAACAAAATATTTTATTAAATTCACAGTTCGATGACTCTTATCCAAGATTTAATTTGTAAACAGATCGATGAGTTTTCGCTCCAATTTTTTGGGATAAAAAAAAAAAGTTTATTCGAAATTCCCTGAGAAAATTTTCAAAGAAAAGTCGAAGAACACACTTTATCTTATCTCTGTCTAAGCTTATAGCTTAGCTTCACTATGAACCGCTCATCTCCCCTAAACATTCTGATCTCAATCCACCCCAAAAATCATCTTTCAGAGACCCTGCAATTCCAACAACCTGGGTTTCCTTTTTGTTGCTTGATCTTTCCGGATTCAAATTGTTCAGCTAGCTTATTTTTTCACAGAGAGATCTGATTCTGTAAAATATCATACTTTTCAATCTTCGCACATCCGTATGTGTCAAATGACATTATATTTTTTTCTAACAATATCACATTTCAGTAAAAATTAAAAATGTCTATAAAAATCATCAATCAGAACTGTGAAAGAACTACTACAGAAGGTGAAAGCGGTAGAATTTCAAACCAGAGTCTTTATAGAGTCCAACACAAGCCTCTTTTAAATTTTTAATAAATATTTTTATTTTATTACTTTATTTTTCATAAATTATCCATATTTTTAGTTAGTTAAACATCGAAGTGCAGTTTAACACACTTATTTCTCTGTTCCTGTTTACTAATTGTATTTTTTCCCTCTTGAAGTTCTTTAGTTTCCTAATAATTACGTTTCTAGATGAGAGGTGGGCTACTTCAGGTTTATTGGTTGATAAAAAATAAATAAAATTACATGACAATAAAATAGATTTATTAATTTAATTATTAATTTATTATTTAAGTGATAAATTAACAGTTAGGTAATTGTATAACTGGACTTCTTCGGTTATTTGTTTGCTGGCGGAGAAAGTAATTAGTTATTTATGAAATATTCCGCTATGAGGTGTTGCAAGATTTTAATGTTTTACTTCCTTTACATAGAAATATTTGAAATTCAGTTCATATTTTTAATTAGTTTTGTTAATCTGTTAAAATTTTATTATTTGGTTTTGTTACGGTACAATTTTATTAAATGTGAGATTAGATCCTCATGAGGTGTTTGGTGAGTTCTTTGCTGTCATTGACATCATCGTATTGTTGTTTCTGACAGAATTCGGATTTCTGAATTTCAACTTCTTTTGAGACTTACTCATCTCATATTTTTCTAGATTTTTTACGAATATTGCTACTTCAACATACTAAACCAGTTGGCTTTTTGGGCCCACTTCCTCAGAATGTGTCAAATCTCGCGAATTCTTTGCGATAAAAATGTGTTATTAAAACCACTATTTTTAAAATTTAATTTTCAAAAAATCCAGTCAAATTTATATATATATCTGTACCTCGGAGGGAAAAGGCACCATGTCCATTTTTTTCGATTTTCAGATTTTGGCATCATTTTACAAATTTTTTGTTGCTCTTTCTACAGGTGTAAAGCACTATGTCCTATGTTTACTATTAAGCGATTTATTTGTATTTTTAAAAAGCGCTATGATACTTCATTACTTAAGGATAAAAGGCACTACATGGGCATAAATTTTTTTCACAATGGAGATCAAAATAAAATATTTTAAAATATGGGAGGTTAAGTGGCCATACCAACTGTAATAATTACGGTGAGAAGTACAGGAAAGAGTACAACCGGAAAAGTGGAACAAAAAATGAATTTGGAAAAATATCTTCATTTGGCTCCCCTGTAAAATTTACTTTTTGTGTCATGGTGCCTTTTCCCTCCGAGGTACAGATATATATTTGTGAGTATATAAATATTTTGGCTAGCTTTTTTCATAATGTTTTTATAGCCCTTTATTTAATAGTGTTCCTGAAATCAGAATAACTGTCTTCTACGACCGTTAAAGTCCCCCACCATGTATGTGGTTGATGAGGATGTAGACGGACCATTCATCTCCCCTCCACCTTGTGCATTTAAAGACCCAATTACATTGCAACTAACAGAACCGGTGCACAGTGTAATGTTTACATATTGTGCACTGTACACTTCCAGACAGGCGGTCACACTTTGTGGTCTAACAGATAGATAGATATATTTCACAAAACGTTGTCTTTTTCCTCTGTCCTTTGTTTCTATTTGTGTTATTCAGTTTCTTCCTTTTTTTTTTTTCTTCCTTGTTCCTCAAATGGTACAGCCCGGAAATACATGGACATTTCGGAAAGTATGTCATGGCCTGGAATCTTTATTGCATTTTTATTTCACACATACACACTCACGGTTACAAATATCAAACATTGGCACAAATTTAATGCCATACCATATGAATAGCTTTTGGTTTTTTCAGACTGATTTATGGTTTGAATTTTACGATGGTTTGAACTGATACGTTTGCATCTTAAATCGTATAATAAAATTTGACTCTTGATCTTTTCTATTTAAGATTTATTTGAGGAACTGTGTTTATTTTTACCCCACTTTATTTTTTCTTATTAGATACTATTATACAGTATAATTTTGTTTATAAACCACGTTAATTGTAAAAAGAGAATTTTCGTCTCTTTTATAATATATTATTCCTTTTAATTTGAAGCGGTTCAATATCGGTGTTATCTGCGCCTGAAGCTTTTTTCTGTACGTTGCTGGCCTCCGGGCATTTTTATCACTTTACAGACCAGACTGTCCATCAGTAAGTAGCTACTAGGTAAAGAAAATCTAAGGGTCTTTATCTGTATTCGAACACGGTATCTTCGCGTGGGAATCCAATACGCTAACCATATAGCTATAGTCGCTTCCCTTATTATTATATTTGTGAGGCCCTATTTTTAAGCATAACTGCGAGATTTTTTCTATATTTTTGTACTAATATAAATCAATTCTTAATATGAGTTTTCTTTTGTTAACTAGCAGTGTGTGAGTAATTAATGAGACTGGAAAAAGAAGAGTATTTATCTTTTTTGTAGATCTCTGGGTACTGTTAATTCAGTGTCACCTAGTTTACTAAATATATGGAGGCAAACACGAAGAATACAGTAAAATCTAATCACTATACTCCATCTAAACATCGCGTACTGTTTAATAAAAACACACAAGTTACTTTTAATTGAGTGATTGTTCCCAATTTTAAACAAGAGGGTGTTAGTTACTGATTTATCACTCTGTTTGCTCGTGTTAGTTAACAATTTTGTGAGCATGCGCTTTTTTGTTTTATTTTTGTTTGGAGTTAACACAAATTCTGATATGCTTTCCGAAGAATGCTCAGATCCTTAAATTTGTTTCCATTGCTTCCAATTTTCGAGGGAGCGCTAGTTGGAATTATTTATCTTCATTTATGGGGGAGATATTTATTTTCCTTTACCTATCAGCAACATTCTGTGAAAGAAATAATACACATAGAAATATTTCTTCTGAAATAATAAGCCCCTGAAGCAGGAGAAGAAACATTGCATCTTATTGAAGATCATTTGGAAGGAGACAGAAGGTCAAGAAGTTAGATTTAAGATATTTGGTAGAAATGATTTGGGCGTGAAAGAGCTTAGGTTTTTCCCAGACAAGTTTTGATCGGTTCGCTCGAACAGCTAGCTTAGGAAGATTAGGTTTGACTCATTTTCTAGACTCTATTGGTTGTTATTTTCCAGCGATATCATATGAACCCAATAGGTTTTTTGTAAAAGCAAGGCAGTAAATCCCTCGAAAGACCAATAACAATTATATTCCTTTTATTTGCTCCTTGGTTAGTGCACTGGACTGCCAAGACTGAACTGTGGTAATGCAATTGATGTGATTGTTAGAATATCAGATTTTTATTAGTAATATAGTGCAGCAAGTACATCTAACAGCTGTTCTCAATTTATTTCCAATTGCATTTACTAGATTCCAGTTGGTATAAACTTTCTATGTATTCAAGACCGTCTTCAAAATTATTTCTGGAAAAGAAAACCTAATTATTCTAAACAGAAATAGAAATTGACTTAATCCAATGAAACTTGAATGCATATAGTCGGAGATTCAACCAAAGAAATAAGATATATAGCGGCAGTAAATAGTTCATTATCTGTAGAAACTACTTTCATTTGAGTTGCGTTTCCAAGTGAAAATTGTATCCATTATATAGTAGAATAAACTTTAAAGGATTTACGCTCTGCGGATTCTTCACTTAATTGGCATACAGATGTGACTCATTCATCCAATAAAGCTGGCTTATTTCTTGGCGTATTCATCACTTGGTAATGTTGAAAAGGCAGTAGCTAGTTTTTATCTTTGTTTTACTTTCTCTTAAAAAAAAAGATTTGTAATCTCTAAAAATTTCTTTATTCAGTTATCAGCTGTAATAGATTTAGATCAGAATATAAAAATGTATTTCTAAATTTAAGCTGATAGGATATAACATCTTGGAAAGTCATTGGGTGTCCGGCAATTAAGCGAATAGCAACACAAAAAGCATCTTTTATTTGCGGGATATTTCTTTATGGTTAATTAACCTAGACTCCATAGGCAGACTGTGCTTAGTTACTAGATTTTAGTAAGTGATCTTTGGCACGCTTCGACCAGAGAAAGGACCCCCTGGATCACGTAAAGAGGGAAAGAACTATCTAGAAATTTGATGAGGAGCTAATTTGGCCGCAGTGCTTGGTGAGAGGACCCTCCCTGTGTTCCAATAATAATGTCTACTTTTTATGTGGTCTGTAATAATGATTAGGTTCTGCAATCTATTATTTATAGGTCTGTGATTCCGTACAATGGGCTCGTTGAGTACTTAAAAGCGGTAGAAATGCGAATGAAGGTGAGGAAGGCTGATTAATGTGGCATTGCCATACGCAAGAAGGGAAAGAAAAGAAGCTGTTGCGGGCAAAGTCGCCAAGGTATTTGACGTAAAGCGTGTCAGAGGCAGAGTGCATTATCAAATAACGCCAGCCATGGTAGTCGCTGACATCGTTGTGCCAGTCATTACCAATCGTCTGATAGTTAACGCATTTAGTGGTTGGTCCGCAACTAGCTAATCCCCATACAGACCAGAACATCATGTTATACATAACCGAACTCAGACCAACAGAGTCTTGGGTCAGAGATTTGGGTCTTGGAAGTTTTAGGATTGAACTGCTTGAAAAGGAAAGAGTTAAGGTGTGAAAAACGGTGAATTGTTCAGGATTTTGTATTTTTTAAGAATAAGGGCTTATGGAATTTATAAGACTGCTGTTTGAGATTCATTTGCAAACAATGAGGATCCAGAAAGTTGTTTGAAGACCAACCAGTTGGCAGAAGAATAACAGAATGACCAAAATTAACGTGATAGCAGGATGTGGAAAACTCCTTTGAAAGGACCCAATTTTATTTATTATCATCTCTTGTTCACGTTGGTGAAACGTTAAAAGTAAATTATTTTTACTTTTTTTTTTTGGTTAAGCTACGAACTAATTGGTTAACAGTTTAGCAGAAAGAAACATTAACACTTAATAGTGGCTTTGAATGGGCACTGGCTAGCACTCTGACAGTCTGTCAGCAAAGCACTGGTACGATAATGTACGTGACATCTTGGAGTAAAAAATGGCAACGTGGTGTGTCTGAACATTAGTGTTGGCGATGTATAACAATGATAAAAACATGTCCCAGATTTCGTGCTTAGTTTAATATGTTGCATGCTATGTCTTGTATCAATACGTGGTGTGGGTGAGGATGTGTCTGTGTGAATGTTCGTAAAGCATAGAGAGTTAGAACGTCTTGTACGTGATTGAATCTCTGCCATAACGTTAATATGGTTGACGTAGTAACTGACCATCTTTTTTTCTTGTCGCATTTAATTGGTCTAAAAAAAACAATATCTTTTAGCATTACGCGATTTAACATTCTTTATCTCTATGAAGATGGCCTTAGGTCAGCACTCCCTTTGTTAAGTATTTAATATTCTAAGCAACCCTTTCTATTCTTGGTAATACTCTCCGTTTTATGAAGTAAGCTCGTCTAATGCAGTAATCTTGATGAACAAGTTGTCTAGGAAAATTTCATTTAAACGGTTAGTACTACTGGACTAGGTATTCTTAATACATTTGCCTATTCAGCTAAAACATTCTGATATCTTGTCGAGGAGCCTAATTGGAAAATTATTCTAGGGTGTTGAGACGTGTTGTTTTAAGACCCACGGTCTGGTAAACCACCTTATTCTACTACGTGCTTCAAACTTGTGGTATAAATAGCCAAGACCAAAGGCAATCCTACGATTGAAAGAAAAAGATTCCGTATTAATTCTGGTTATACATAAAACGATGCACTATCAAATCCCACAACTTATCACAGACATACAAGTCTAACCGTAGTTTAATCATCTTCGACAGCGAGTGGGTGCAGTGATATTGTTGTAAATATTTCTTATAATGAACAAAACAATTTGTTTAACCATTTTCATGGTTTAGTTGCCAGGTTATTCTTTACATTATATAAATAGATTTTCGGAGTCTTTGTTTTTTTCTTTAAAATACTAGAAAAAAATCATCTTAACTAACAGATAAATCATTCGTACTCGTTTAATATTTAGTTGTTCAAAACTATGTGAATTCTAAATTGGAACGGTCACTAAAATTTTGTTGACAAATTTCTTTTTATAAACCAATGTTTCAGGCAAATTTATTGCCTTCTTCACGGTCTGTACAAAATAATGTAATAAGTTTAATTATTGTGTTAGTAATAACGATCATGCTTCACAATTTAATAGAAAATCCGTCAGATTTTTCAAAAGTTCAGACGAACAAAATTTATTTTATACTCGTAATTTAACTTAGATAGCTTTCAATTTATAGAACCTGAATTTAAAGCCATTTTAAAGTAGGGAGGATTAATTTAGCCGATTACTGAACTTTTGTTTAGAGAGGGTGTTAGTAAACACACAAATCCTTGGCTTTTAAAGGAGTTAGCATTTGTTCTTTATCAACAATGTTTGTAATTACAAACTTTTCGGAAACCAAAACTAGAGCTTTTATGTACAATTGTACACCATTCTTTTAAATCTTTTATCTTGCTAAACCTGATAAGGCTTTTAAAGAAAATATTAATCAGATAGAAGTGCAACTTTATTTTAATATAGGAGCTCAAATCTCCTTTCACTCAGAAAATCTTATAAAGTAAAGTTTCAGAAAACATTCTTTTTAAACCAAACTATAACTTACTAGAGTTAGTGCTAACATGAGTATTTGGTGTATTAAGTTTAAAGTGCAGTTAGTCCAATGCATTTAGTTTTCTAAAAAAGATCTCGGAAAGTAGAAAACAAAAAAGAAATCCATTTTCTTTTTTACTAATTAAATCCATTTGATCCACATCAAATACTGTAACTCATTTTATCATCTTTAACATTGAAACTTACTTTTTTCTAACAGAAAATAAGATATTTTTTAAAATGGAAATGACTATGAAGGAATTGTTTTAAATCAGAAGTACATCGGAAATCATAAAAATTTGTGCGTAAAATTATGAGTGTTCTTCTAGTTTAATTTTTTCTCATTTTTTTTTTTTTTCACTTTATTTTTATATTTACAACTGCAACAATTGTTGCACCAAGTAAATCTGATCTTATTGGTTCAGTCTCTTGAAAAGTCATGGTTGGAGCAATCACCCACTGGCGAAACTCCTTCACAATGATTTAATCACAACAGATCTCTAGGCCATTTTCGCTTCAGTCGACGAGGAGGATTGTCCGGAAGGTTTAGAGAGGAGAGTTGTTGGACAAGAGGATTAGGATGGAGAGCTAGGAGGCTGTGAAATTTACGGTAGCAAGACTTTATTAGGTCAGTGACGAAAGGGATGTGAAGGTCGGTGTGTATTGTATGGTTAGAAATGTAGTAAGGAGCATTCAGGATTTTCCGTAGGATTTTAGACTGTGTAGTGTCTGCAGGCGTTTGGAGTTAGAAGGTTTGGTTGAGCCCCACACTTCAGCTCCGTATGTCCATATGGGTCTTAACAGTGTTTTGTAAATTGTCAGTTTGTGGTTCAAGTCGAGTTTGGATCTGCGGTCAAGTAGTCTAGTAAGTAGCTTGTAGCGTCTGTTCACGTCTTGTCGTTTCAGTCGAGTATGTGGGTTCCAGGTGAGTCTCTTGTCAATGTACAGTCCTAAGTATCGTACTACGTCAGCTGGAGGAATCGTTAATTTTTTTTTTTTTTCTCATACATTTTATTTGCATGCTATAACTTCATGTTGGTTGTTTTTGAAAACACTCGACTTATTATAACTGGTAATTTCTCAAAGCAACGCGATTTCGGCATTTTTATTGCTTGGGTTATGGTATTCAAAATTATAATTAAAATAATTTAAGTTATTTAACTTTTATAACTGCAATAAATTGTAATTTGAATCAGCTGAATAATTGTTACCAGTGGTGGTTTGAGAGATTTTCAATATTGAATTGTTAATAATTCTACTAAATCTATGTTGCAAATTTACCACAATATTCATCTGGCCATTCTACTATATTTTTAATTAATGAATATTTGATTGGGTTAAAGAGGATTAGTAAAGAGAATTTATTATAGCATATGAGTTCAGAATTCAGAAGATAAATACTCGTATTTATATTATGTTTTGTTAAGTGAAAGTAGGGTTTTAATTAATCCTTTAATAATAATTATGCTGCACTCTCTTTTTTTATGTTTTCTAAAGCAAGAACTGTTTTCGGATTATACTTAAATATGAAATCTCAATACAAAAAAGTTAAGCAGGCGCGAAGTGTCTCAGAGGAATTGATTATCCAAGTATTTGAAAAGAAACCCAAATATTGCTATTCATATTTTTATTCTAAGGTAAATTGATTGTTATATTCAGTATTGGATTGGACTAGTCTCCCCAAGAGAGTCTTTGAACTTCAAAATTTCTTTTTTTAGTTTTTACACATTTTTTTTTTTTCATTCGGAGGAAACTGTATAACCACTTTCGTCATGGATCTGACATCCTTAAGGCTAACATAGCACTTAACCACCAGGACACATTTACATGTGTTGATAGTTGAATGAGTGTTTTTTAACTGTTTACAAGCTTTAACTATTTTTTAATTTTTTACACCAAAAAATGCCCACATCATGATGCTCTCTCAGTTCGAGCTTCTTCATGTGCCCTCTGAATCGACAGATCGGAGCATGCCTTAGTTCCCTTCCATTTATAGATGCCAAAATTATATCTTTCTCCGGTCGCTTATTCCACCAAAAAGGTTTATAGCGTCTCAAATGGCGGATAGTACTTTCAATCTCCATAAGCATTACCAAAGCGAGAAAAGAACACCAAGTGCCTTTTGACTATGCTTAGAATAACATCCTTTGATAATAACTTAATATTTTGTTGAAGACATTCTGAATTCCATAAAGCAAATTTGGGAGAAAAGACGAAACGAACGGCCAAAATTCAGTAGGTCAATGCGGAAAAATATCTGCAGTTAAAAAAAAAAATATACAGTTTTGCAAAGTACTACAAAAAAAATCGTTTACAAGCCGCTAATGAATCACAATCTGGATTTCCTTATTTTCTCTTCAAAAGGGTAAAAAGAAATCCTTTCTAAAGAAATGCTAAAAATAGGACAACCTTTTGGAGAATGCAAAAGAATTGCAGCCTTTTTTTTCCCTTACCTCCAAACTAAATGGACTTTTATCTCTATCAAACAATCATTTAAAAAAGAAAGTTACACCTTCTGATGGAGTGTTCAGAACGATCTGATAATGTAGTGTATTGAACATTTTTTGTTCGGTATAAATAGAACAATAGAGTTAATGTTTTTACTTTTCTCCATCTCCATCTAAAAACACCTGTTTGTCAATTTTTATCTGATAATTTGATTCATCTGAATGAAATTGGTCCCTACTAACTTTCAACCGATCTTACATTTTCATATTTGTTTTGTTACATTTTTTCTTAATATTATTAGTAAAGTACTGGAGTTTATAAAATAGAATAATCTATCGGTACAATTACTTTGACAGGAAAAATCCTGGAGATTGTTATCCCTTCCTATAGCAAGTTTGTATACACCGAGCTTATAAGTCATTAGTTCGCCTTATGAACCTTGAAAAAGAAAATAAAACAGACCTAGTTTGGTGCCAGAAAATGAGGCGAAGCCAGGCGCAAAATCACACTTGAAAGACCGGAATCCCTTTGGCGGGATAGACAATCGATCTAGCTAGGAGGAAGATTTGTCTTGGCCACTAACTATAAATGGAAGAGAGGTGAGGCTTATTCCGTAGGCCGTTCTTTACGAGACATTCAGAGGGCACTTGAAGAAGCTCGAACTGAGTCGAGAGGGGGTATCATTCAAAGAGGTTTGCTGGAGGACGACCATCCATAGAACCCTCCGAGATTCTGGGATCCCTCAGATATTTCAACATGAAGGAGGATTTTCAGGGTGTGGCACCTTTAATAGAGTACAATATTTCTAGAAAGGGCGCAATGGTTGCCCTCTACTTTTAACCACCCCCTCCCCAAATAAAGACAATTTTGTAAGAAACAGCTTCACCATCAAAATATTCTCACCAGACATTGTAAACTTTCAAGAAAACTACATTTTATTAATGAATTCCTACAATTAAAGGAAACGTAGGGGATATTTTTAGATCGCAGTACTTTTGGCTTTACAGCTGCTGCTTAAACACATCTTTTATTGTGTATTTGTATGTGTAGTGTGTGGTGACTAATGAATTACTGTTTACCAGTAGAGTTGCTAAACCCATACTGCTTCAATAATCTTACCCTCATCAATACTTATCTCTACATGCCATATTTGCAATTCAGAGGAAGAGAGAAAAAGTGTTTGTGAGAGAGGTTCGCTAAAAACTTCTTTATTTCCTCATTTCCTCGATATTCGAATGTCAAAAATTCCATACCTGGCTGAAAATGAGCGTAAAACATTTGTATACTGTTTAAAAGATTTGGTTATTAGTTGATCAATTTGCTTTGACAGTTGAAATATTGTTAGCAAAAAGCATTTGCTGAAAATGCATTTAAAGAGATTTTCTATTTATTTTTCCATTAAACAACAGTTTAATTAAAAATATCCTTTACTGCACAGAACAAAAATGGAAATCGTTTATTTATAGAGTAAATAGTACTTTAATTACAAACTAGGTAGAAATATTGATCTGCTTTGAAGCAGATTAGTGGTTATTGACATACAAACGTAGGGCAGTAGCCTGTATCTCCACTGCACTGATCGAAGGTTAAATCCCTTTTGGGCAATAAATATTATATGATACTTTAGCGAACGAAAAAAAAAAATGGACTCGTTTCAGTTTATGAGTGGAAATTCATTAATAAAATGAAAATAGCAGTGGAAATAGTTTTTGATTCTAGTTCATCGCTCGATATTGGATTGGTGTTTTAATTTGGTACAGGGTTCGTCGTAAATTTTGTTGATGTTGTTAATTCTCAGTTCTTTTTTATTGCTTGAAGATCGAAAGAGTTTTAACCTTAGTCCTTTCAGTCGCTACAGAAATTTAAATTCGTATCTTCTCACTTAAGAACCCTATTTTTTCTCCACCAGAAACTTGCTATCAGTTCGGTATCTAAATAGTTTTTCTAAAGGTGTTCCACTTATATCTCAGCTCCTTACTCAACGGACTCCATCTATCATTGGGCAAACGACGGCAGAGCTGGCCATATTCCAGTTTTTTATTGAAATTATATTTATTCTTCTGTAATAAATATGATGCTGTATGTGTAGTCACATAACATTTTAATAATCGTTCTATTTGCTTGAAATGTTTTATGAATTTTTAATTGGAAAATGTAATAAAAGTATTATTTAATTTAGGTTTAATAATGACAATGGAAAACAGAAGCGGGATATTTATTACAAAACTTTGATTGAAGGATTAAAGGGAGAGATGAATAGTGGTAATAACAACAACCTGTATGTTCATGTAAAATATCAATGAGAGGGGAGGAGGTTAATAAACGTGTACAACTACGGTGTAGTATATATATGTGTGTGTGGCGGATAGAGCACAATGTATATTAAAATTATATACATATGTACATATAGAAATAGTTCAGAACACGGTGTTGCGGTTTTTTTTTGTATATAGTTCCCCATCACACAGTGACACAGACCACTTAGCATTCCCCGATCCACTTAGTGCCTTTTCAATAAAGGACTTTCCCCGTTCTAAATGTAATATAGGAGGCTATGGTTTTACCATTTGTACAATATTTAATGAAAATTTCCTGTAACATGATAGCAATAATGATATTTTCACCTTAAACTTTGGTAGTTTGAAATTTTATTTGCTGATTGTTTCTTAATGATTTTTACTGTCTTATCCTACTAGGAACTGTGATGCTTCACCAGATGTATCCGTTTAGACATATCCTGTCAGAAAATATTATAGGAGTTCCATTATTTTAGAAATGTCTTAGCTTTGTTGTTGGATAAAAACATAAGGGATTTTCATAGACAGAATTGGACTATTCACTTCTTCAAGCTTTAAAGACAGACCCTGCGGCGATCTCAACCTAACAATACGAACAGCACTTTACACCGTCTTTCACCGTCAAGTAGTAAATATAGTTAGAACTTAAGAAAATACGTTGAACTATTTGAATTTAGCATGCCCACAAGCAAGCTCGGGCCAGTTCATAGCAGACTTTTCTGACCACAGTTTAGTTAGTTTGAATAAGTTATTGGGTTCTACAAGAGCGAGCATATTCTATCGAATTGAAAGTTGCTCCACTAACAAAAAGGTTGAAAAAGATCCTTTTTTGTTTAAAAAAAAAAAAAAGTTGCCTAACTAACGGCCATGAGCTCATAAATTGTTTCGACTTCCTATACTGACAAGCACCCCAACAAATAAATAGTTCAGATGAGCAATGCGAATGATATTCAACGAGACGCTGCTACAGCATTGGCTTTTAAAACTCTTATTTTCTTGATCAACGCTTGATCTAAACTTATTTTTCCAATATTGCCGTTTCTGTCCTTTGTTTGAAGATGACCTTTTCATCAAGGAAACATGCAAAACAAGGAAACAAAATGTACCAAGATTAATTTTACAAGCGGCCGTTAATGAAATGTTAAAAAAAAAAAAATCCTAAAAATGTAGTAATATTAATGTTGAACATCGTTTTCAGTACGGAATTAATTACATAGATTTTTACCATATTTGCAAGTCTTTGATAGTGATTCTTCCGAAGCAGTTATACTTCGTTTGAACATATCTTTTTTGACATGTTTTAGGATAGTGGTTAGGAGAACGGACATGTACAGCTATATTTTATTTGATAGGAAAATGTTAATAGTAAATGTAAGGGCTTCTGCCCCTCCCACCAAACCTAATTTGGTAGAAAGTTAAGCCCCGCAATGGAAGCCGATTACTTTTTTTTGTTATTATTATTATTTTTGTTATTTGTTATTATAAAGGGATGTTATCGATTTCCACCTGAATTAATTCTCTTCTATATGATTTAAATTCTTTGGGGCATGCCAAAATCAATATTATTTTAGAATATGGGGTTAGGACCTGTTCCTCAGGACCTTTGTTGCCAAAAAAAGATGCTCTTGAGCAGATTTCTTGGTAGTTTTGAAGGAAAAATCTCTTTTTTTTTTAATGGTTGTAGGACTTTTCTTCACCTGCATTGCAATCTGTTGAAGGTTTATTCGGGATTTAGTATTGGTGCCAGAGCTTCTGGGGGTTTAGAGTCAACCTATATCTATTTTAGAGGATTTTTTTTATTTTTTCTTCGCAGTACCATCCATTTTTTTGACTCTGATGCAAAAAAAAAAAACAAAAAAAACTTTACATTTTGCCAGATAATTTCACATAATATTTCTGTGAATGTCCAGAGTAACTGGGAACCCTGAAGAAGTGGGACTCGCTCAACTTTAAGTTATAATCATTATTTAAATTAATACATTTTAAATTGTATTCTTTGCGTGGTATTAAATTTGTTCATTTAGTAATAATAATGCATTGATGAAAAATCGTATAAACGAACTTTACATTGAATGAAGGAGCGTTAAAAAAATTAAAGTTATTGAAAAGAAGAGAACTCTTTAATTCAAGCTATATTATAAAGTGAGAAAACAATTTCAGGCTGGATGAATACTAGCCTACTTGATTGCTTGTCATTACTAAATCGGACAAATACTAATGCTTTAGAATGAGAGAGAAACTGATTGAAGTAGAATGGTGGGGCTGGTGCAGAACCGCTCGTTTTTCTATTCTCTCTCTTTTTCTCCATCTCTGTCTATGTTCAGTTTCACGTAAACATTTTGTCCTAGATAGTGCCGATAATGTTACCACGAATGTTACCGTTTAAAAACATTTATAGAAATCGCAAGACATAAAAAAGGGCAAAACAAGTTGAACATTTACCGTGTTAATTGATTCTTAAACATTAAACGGAAGTTTTAAAAGAGAAAATGAATATAAAACTGTAATGTTGGAAAATTTCCATTTTTTTTTTAATTGTGTCCCAGTTTATTTTGTATTAATTAGAATAAGAATAAATACAAAGAATAAAAAAAAAAGAGAAGGAGTGGTCGAACAAGTTCACAGTCTTTGAGACTCAAAAATATCTTTTGTGAAATCTTCCCAGTTATCGAATGACTGAGCGCACATATGTAAAGTTTTCGCTTCAACTAATGAAATAAGAGTCTCTGCTTCAGTCAAGCAAAACAACCATAAAACCAGAAACAGTCGAGATTTGGAAGAAGCGATCTTAAAATATCTTGATTTACCAGCAACTCAGCTAAACAATCCATCAAGATTTCGTTTTCTGTTGCGAAATTTCAGAAGTGGAAGATTGCTTGGGTGGAAATACTTAGTCATACCCTCTTCTACCGTTTGGTGTAGAGGTATGAAAAAGTCGCCACCATTCCAATCTATCCTGGCAGAGGCTTGGTTCCAGGGAATGTTCCTTTCACGGCATGCTACTATGATGTTGTCTTGCCATGTCAGTCTTTTCCTATCCCTTGGCTGAGTACCCGAAATCTTCGCTGAAAATAACCTTTTAGAATAACGGCAATCACTCATCACTTAACATAGTACATGGCCGAACCATCTTTACCGGTCATCATCGAGAGAAATTACTGCCAAACCAGCTCTGGTTCTGGTGTTTTTCACTCTATCTCTGCGAGTCTTTCCAGCTACCTTTCTCAAATATTTAATTCCTACGGACTGAAGGTGATTCGTCCATTTCTGAGTCATGGCCCTCGACTCGCTGCTGTAGATTATAGTGGGGATGTAGACTGTTATATAGAAAGCCAATTTCGTGCTTTGTATTAATTCTTGCTGAGGAATTTATTGTTCTTTCAATGATACAGCCTCCCAGCTGCACCAATTCGGCTATTTGTTTCTTCCATCAGCTTGTCATCTTCACTAATGTGTGTGAGCAAAGATACTTAAAAACATTTACCTGCTGCACATTCTCATCTTCCATCTTCAGTCCTAAGGTCGCCTTTTCCCTCGCAATTTACCATGCTTTTTATTTTGGCGACATTGATCATCAGACCTCGCTTCCTTAGCTCTTCATTCAATATATTGAGATTGCGATGGTGTTTGTCACCCGATTCAGCCACTAAGGCGATTTCATCTGCAAATGGTTTTATATCTTGTTATGTTATTGGCCCCTAGAG
This sequence comes from Rhodnius prolixus, assembly GCF_049639745.1. Lineage (NCBI taxonomy): Eukaryota > Metazoa > Arthropoda > Insecta > Hemiptera > Reduviidae > Rhodnius > Rhodnius prolixus. The sequence goes on along the minus strand of NW_027411634.1, from coordinate 9,040,829 downwards.
GCTTTCATTCACTTGACAAAGGAGCTGACATGAATATTTTTTCGGTCGGAATATCTCCAATCAAAATTGTGAAAATTTCTGAAACAACTTGGACGAAACTAATATGTGAGGTTTACATAAGTTTATTAAAATTTAATTTATTTGACTGTTACAAGGGTAGGATTTTTAAGTCTTTAGGAAAGGTTGGATGCATAGGTTCAGTTGGCTTCATAGAAGGTAGCATTGAAGATTGAAGTATTTTCTTATAGTAAAATTTGGAATCTTAGGAATGTTATGTTCTATCAACAGTTCAACTCTGTCGTAGATCCTATTGTGATAGTTTAGGTCTGTTTAATAATCTTTCGGCCTACCTGCAACCTAACAACATGCGATGTACCATCTAATATAATAAATAGCTTTAGTGGTACCGTCTTATTTGTTACATCCAAATTTACTCTCGTAATTGTAAAAGAAAATTGGCGCTCTCTAAAATTTCTCTGTTCTATACAAACAGTTGTGCACTCTTTATAAAACGTTAACTTTTTGCAGCAATTTCTACTTAACTGACCGACTTTAGCCTAAAAGGTAAAATTCGTTTCCTAAGTAGTGGGCAGTCAGGTCATCAAAATACCGGTTATTTGCCAGCCATTCTCATTTCCATCTTATTAACAACTTCAAATGTAATATCCCAACCAAAAAAACAAGTTCCAAATTTTAAATTAAGTTAACTTAATCACAAAATAATTAAGAACTATGAAAAAAGAAAAGTTAAATAAATAAGGAGAGCATAAATAAAATGAACTTACAAAAACTAAAGGTTAACCGAGCGTAAAATAATCTGGCTAACCTCTTTATCAGGGACAAGTTCTCCAGAGGAGAAAGTAAAGGAAAACTCCTGAAGGAATTTATATGTATACTTTGTGTGTGTGTGTGTTATATATATCCGCAATATATCTCTCTTCTTTATCTAAATGAATAAAATCATCAATGACTGTTAGTAATTCTAATGTGATGCTAATATATAGTATTTGTTCATTGGCTACCGCTGCTTTTATTGTTAACGTAGAATATACATACATTAATTTTCTTGATGTATTCTCGTTTCTATTAATCTATAATTGTTTTTTACTTCGATTTGTTTTTTTTTTTTAACTCCTTATTGAGAAACCATGAATAATTAATTACCTAACTGGATGCAGTTTCCTTTTTAGCCACCAGGCTAGTCTCTGTCTATTTTAATTGCTACTATATAATATTAAATTTTTTAAATAGTTTTTATATTTTATTTTTTAATTGTGTGCTCTCTTTAATTGCAGTCAGGAGATAATGATTTTGTTTTATTTCTGAATTATTTAACCAAGTTCTTGGCAAAAATTTTTAAAAATGAATTTTAAGCCTTTCTAAACAATTTTTTGAATTTCTATTTGCAAAGCTTTCTGAACTTTACCTATTTATTGATGGAATCATTTAAGAGATAATGTTTCAGATTGAAAAGGTCCTTAATGGTGATCCTTTTCATGCTTGAAACTTTTAGGCGACTTATATTTGATTGATTTTTAAGATATATTTGAAGTCATATTTGAGGTCTTTTGGGAGTTAATTGTGAAAGGTGTATATAGGTAATGACTGCATGGCCTTTTCCATTGTTCTGTTATGCTCCAAGGTGTCGTTGTTAATTTAGTTGTATTCATTTTCTAAATTGTGTAAGAACCTAGATAAATGTGCCGAGGTGAACGCTAAACTAAAGAAGATAACGAACATTAATCTCTTCTGCAGTACGTACGTGTGCTATACGAGGGTCGTTTGAAAAGTCCGTGCAGTCAGAGAGATAGCACTACTGGCGCGTATCGAGGTTATGTTTAGTTAGTAGCATCTCTTGGAAGAACACACACCAAGTTTCAGCCAGATCGGTCTATTTCTTTGTGTTTGGCATTCGTTTGAATCGAGGAAGTCGAGTGATTTTCAAAAAATGGTCGAAAAAGAATTTCGTGTGTTGATTAAACACTACTTTATGAAAGGCAAAACGCCTCAGGAGTCTAAAGAGAAGCTTGATAAACATTATGGTGACTCTGCACCTTCGATTAGAACAGTTTATAAGTGGTTTCAAAATTTTCGGAGTGGCCATATGGGCACAAGTGACGCTGAACGTTCTGGACGCCCTGTTGAGGTTACTACTCCAGAAATCATTGATAAAATCCATGATATGGTGATGGATGACATAAGAGTGAAGGTGCGTGAGATTGCTAGTGCTGTGGGCATCTCGAATGAACGGGTACATAATATTTTGCATCAACATTTGGACATGACAAAGCTATCCGCAAGTTGGGTGCCGCGATTGCTCACGCTTGACCAAAAACGAAATCGTGTAAGGACGGTTTGCAGCTGTTCCAGAAGAATCCGCAGGACTTTAAGCGTCGTTTCGTCACTGTGGATGAAACATGGATACATCACTACACACCTGAGACCAAAGAACAATCTAAACAATGGGTTACCAAGGGGGAATCTGCGCCAAAAAAGGCGAAGACCGTTCCTTCGGCCGGAAAGATTATGGCGACTGTCTTTTGGGATTCGCAAGGAATAATCCTCATCGACTATCTGGAAAAGGGTAAAACTATTACAGGTGCATATTATTCATCGTCATTGGACCGTTTGAAAACCGAGCTGCAAGAAAAACGCCCACGATTGGCCCAGAAAAAAAGTCCTTTTCCATCACGACAACGCACCAGCTCACACCTCAGCAGGTGTGGTCGCAAAATTAATGGAAATAGGGTTCCAACTCGTTTCACATTCCCCCTATTCTCCAGACTTGGCTCCCTCGGACTACTATTTGTTCCCCAATATGAAGAAATGGCTGGCGGGAAAAAGATTTTATTCAAACGAGGAGGTGATTGCAGAAACGAATGGCTATTTTTCAGACTTGGACAAATCCTATTATTCGGAAGGGATCAACGAACTAGAGCAGCGTTGGATGAAGTGTATATGCCTAAAAGGAGACTATGTTGAAAAATAAAAAAGGTTTACCCCAAAAAATTAAGTAGTTTTTATTTTTGCACGGACTTTTCAAACGACCCTCGTATTAGAAAGAGGTGCTGGAGCTATCGAGTATAAGTGTTGTTAGGTTGTCCAGATCGTTGAAGAAAAAGATAGGTTTGATGGTGACTAACAACGCTACTGCGATTCTAAATACTCTTAAGCAAGGTAGCGTAACAGCAAGGTACTGTAATATTGGAGTCTGTAGCCTTCTTGGAGAGCCTTGGGGTTTATTCTTGCAACGTCTGCTCCTCCGTTAAGCTGTATAGCGACTTCACTTCTGGCATGTGTGGTTGGTCAGTCTTGTCTAGCTGACTTTCCTAAATGTTCTGCAAACGTTGAATTTGCTGGCCCACTCTATTTAGATAAACGACTAGACATCTGAGCTGTTACTAGTGCCGAGCGCTGTTATAATACAGCTTTTTGGCTACTTCTCAAACCTGTTGGATTGTTGAGTACTTTTGTAAGTCTTTCAATTGGCCAATAGTAGTTTCTCCGGGAGAGTGTAAGTTTTTTTTTTGTAAGTGTAGGTTCTTATGTAAAGAAGTAACTGTACAAAATATGCAAATAGCGAAATTATCCTATATAAATTGAGATTGCAATAATTTCAGTCATTCTATTAAAATATTATTTTAGAGTGTATGCACACACAAATTAAAAAAATTAAATATATATTTTTTTAATTGTAGGAAACGATAAATAGCTTGCTGATTCACTTCTGCTAATCTAAATTGAAATCACACTATAGGGTCTAGAAGAACGGAGATCGTAATTTAATAAATTGATCTTATAACGGGATACGTCCACAAGTTCATACGTAGAAATTTCACTTCTCTCTTTCATTTCAGTGGCTATTTTTAGTTATCTCTATAACAGATAAATTAAGCTATCGGAATTACCTAGATAAAACCTCATTCTACGTAGATTCGATTAATGCTCTAAAAACATTTCTAATTATACTTAATTAATAAGCAATAATTATTTCTAGTTTAGTGAAGTTTTGTTTACGATACCGAATATATAACCCCAAAGAGGGAAGTGGACCAACGACTGCTTCAAGGATTCTAGCAACAACACTTTACACCTAACAATGTCAACAATTTCTGGAGTTTACCTTTAAATCCCTCCAGAAACTCACGAGTGTTGACACAGCTGAGTGTTGGTTTCACTGGTCTTAATTGCAGAACAAATCCACAGGCTCTAATAAATATTTTCTGATTTTCATATTCCTTAAAAAAAATTATATAATTTTATTTTTTTAAATAGATTTTTGTAAGAGGTTTTGCCAGTTCATAAATTCCCTAAATTTTAATTTCACCTCTAGCGCACAAATTTTACACTCGAAGATATTAGCAATTTAGTAATCCTATTAATATTTCTATTCAATCAATTTTATTAATATAAACCAAAGTTTGAATGTATTTTTGTTCAGCACTTTCCTAGAGCTAACTAGGGTTTCTGATTTGAAACAAAGATACATACCTAAACCTTTATTTTTTAATTATTAGGCAAATTTAGTTAGTCTATTCTATCAGTCTCTGCAAGATGTAACAGAGGGAAATAATGTACTCAGGCGTTCATTCAAAAATGTTTTATTTTTATTAATATTAAAATTAACCAAGTTTAAGGCCACTCTCAATAAATAAATACTGAAATTTTAGTATTTGGTCAATTCTATGAAATTGTTTTCAAGACAAATTCTTATAAGCATTAATCACTAGAAATATTCATCGCGTGGGTTGATTTAGCCAAGTTAGAATTTTATATACTCTAAATTCATTTCTAGATGAGAGCATTTATAAGGAAATTAGGTTGAACGGTGGTATTATAAAGGAATGGTGACTGTTGAGCGTAGAGAACCCTAAAGAACCTAAAAGAACACTTGATTATGGTCGTTCAACAATGGAGCGCGATCACTTCCAGGACAGTGAACACCAATCCAAACTCTCTTTCTTTTCATAATTAACTCCCAGTTCAATTAACTTAATGTAAATCATTATAAAGGAAATCTTTTCGTTATTAAATGCTTCAAATTAAAAAAATAAAATGTCGTAAATTGTAAAAGCACAATGATTATCTAAAATGTATGGCTTTATAACTTAATGTGAATGTAAAAATTAATATTTCTAGTAATTATAAACACTTTTAACCTGGAAGGAACATCAAATGGTTAGTTTAATAAACAAAATTATCATATAATAATAATAAGTTAAGGTAATAAACTTCTGTAGAACAAATAAAATTAAATTAAAGTGTACCTATAATACAAAAAACAATTGATAAAATAAAGATTTAAAAAATTAAATTTAATAAACAGAAGTAATTTAACAAACATAAAATGTGCAACATTGTGCATGTGAATGACACGTTAGTTAGTACCCGCATAAAATTGCACACAATTGAAATTTACTGTTATCTCATCATTTCACTAACTAACTTAACGGATGTGTTTTTCTTTCTTATTTTTTTTTTTTTTATTTAATTTTTACTGAATTTTAGCGTGTTATTAAGAAATTTTAACTTTAAATACATCTTTCATTATCTCGAAAGGATATGACGAGATACTTTTTATGTATTACTTTAGGCGCACAGCATTTAAGATTTTTGTGAAGAAAGTATTCTTTGTGTGCTTGTATATTACGGACAACACTGTCCATCGCGGTAAAATGACGTGTCGATGCTCTTAAGAAGAGCTAAGGGTTAACTCGCGCCAGAACTTCTGCGTGGGCGTTCACTTAACACTTAGTGAGGAGTACATTCACTGTACGCAGTTATATTTTTCTTTTTACATTTACTTGAACAGGATGGTGATGACTTTTATGACGATGATATGACTTACCTGCTCTTACTCCTAGTAAAATAAAGTTTTGCAATCGTGTCCATTTTGGGTGGGGAGATTTAAGTAAAAAAAAAAATAATACAATAAAATAATAATCCCCATTGCTTTTATTTTACTTTATTTTTTTAAAATAAAACTCATGAACAGAAAGCCAAAGAAACTATCCAGAAATTCTATCCAAGTTTTTCATTTTTTATTAGAATACAAACCTGACTCATTAGAATTCGCGTAAAACCTTTTAACCGAGCAATTACATAACGTCAGCTTGTTTTGGTTCAAAGCCAAAACAGTTTGTTACATTGTATACACCGCCCAAACATTGACTGTTATTAATTGCCTGCTTCTTCATTTAAATTTCAAATCAGCTGTTTATTAAGCTCGAAAAAAAAATCCATTTTATTATTCTTTGTACACAGAAGATATTTGCAATTACAAATATATTTGGCAATATTACATCTGTTCCATTGCCCAACAAGTATTTACACGGTCTTCATTTACACATTTCCTTACTACCATGGTTGAGCTCTGAAAAATAAAACACAATGCTAACAAATTAATCTTTACACGATCTGTACGCTTAGACAAGATACTTATCTGCTCTTATACTGAAAGCACACTAGCAGCTGCTAATCTGGAAGAAACCAATACCTGAATCTGAAACACCGATTGGGCTATGAATATTTTATACGTACCAAACAATCAACAAATATGAACCATACTGAAACTGATAGACACAAATCCCATTGTGTTGTGGTTGGTCGAAGTTTAAAAATGAATTATACGGCGCAGGCAATCTAAATCGATTAACTTAGAATCTAGCTATAAGTATAATATACTCGTATTTCAAACTTATTTTTATTTCTTAATTTATAGATATGGTTTATTCAGTCGGAACTGACAGATAACAATTTCACAACCTGTTACTGACAAAAGTCGCTAATTCCTTATTTATGACTTCGACAAGCTTTAATAACCCGATAATCCAGTTGGTAACTTGAGGACAGCATGGTTCCAATGAGGCGAAGAGTTACTGGGGAGTAGCGAAGCCAAACTGCAGACAGAGGTTTAGTGTAAACGCTGCCGCTAAGTACACTATAGGTACGGTGACCATTATTTTTGTATCAACAAACAGGACAAGGAGCAAAAAAAAAACTATAAAAAATATTAATACGAGATCGGTTATTACAAAACAATGGCCATATAATATGGCCCATATTCAGCCGAAACTGAGCGACTACTTGAACTATTTATATACTTATTAATTAGTAACAAAATGTAAATAGTAACTCTTGTAAATAAAAAAAATATTCAGTCTTTTAAAATTACAACAAATTTGGTTTTGTCACATTCTTTAAAACTATACTAACGACAAGTAAAATACAAATATATCTAATATTCACAATATGAAGGTCAGATCTTAACAAAATCATATATAAACTCCTTAACAAAAACTTACAGTTTAAAAAGTTAAGTATAAGGGTTGATTAAACGCCAAAAGGTACACAAATCAGCAAGTACCCAACATTTCATTCAAGCTTAGTTGATATAATTTAAGTAATTTTGCTGCATTAACTTTTCCTTCACATTTTTTAGAATTTATTAGATGTCACAGACCCTTATGCTGGCCAGTTCGTTCATAATATTATTTGGTTATACTTATGATAAAATGTATATTATATCTTCGTTTTTAAATAGGTACTTTATTTTAACTCTATTCCAAATAATTATTATTCTTCTGATTTATCTTTAATATGCCCTTTATTCTGAAGTTGTCACATCTTATACATGCATGTTAAAGTAGAAAAAGACAAAGTTAGAGTCGGCTACTGTTTAAATTTGAATCACGGAGGATTTAAAACAATATTTCAGACTTGAATTCGTCTTACCGAAATATTCGTGAGCACAAATAACACACAGTTAATAACAAGTAGATTATTCAACAATTATTCATTTCTCAATTGTAATTTAATTTTACTTACAGTAAAATACTGGAATAATTATCTGTCCTAAAAGTATGCAATACTTATTTATTTTATATTACATAACATATATATAACATTGTGAGAAGAACAGCTACATTGAGAGTGTGATTGAAGAAAACTATATTATTTTCTATAAAGGCAGATAATTATTACCTATTATTATAAACGTTTGACTACTACATAAAGTAACAATTACTTTAATCGAAGAATGAACTTAAACAGACGATTTTTATTAAAAATAAAATAATCGAAATCATTGATGTATGTTGGTGTAAGCATTTTTTTAAAAAAGTTTTTAAATTTTGTAGCCTCGTAATTTTTTTTATTTTTTATAACGTTTTCTTTTTAACCTGTAATTAATAGTTTGATTATTATAGATTAATAGATATTACAGTCAATCTACAGTGCTACTTGAACAAATTTTTTGTAGATGAAAATGGCCAGCATAAGGTTCTGTGACATCTAATAAATTCTAAAAAATGTGAAGGAAAAGTTAATGCAGCAAAATTACTTAAATTATATCAACTAAGCTTGAATGAAATGTTGGGTACTTGCTGATTTGTGTACCTTTTGGCGTTTAATCAACCCTTATACTTAACTTTTTAAACTGTAAGTTTTTGTTAAGGAGATTTTTGTACCTTTTGGATAGATTTTCATTTTTGTCTATTTTGCTAAGTTACATATCTGCTTTACTGTTTTTTTTAAATTTGGAATAAGCAATTCTAACATTATAACCTGATAAGGTGTTAAGTAGGAACCGTAACTACCACTGGAGAGATCTTTTTAAAGAATGATTATAGTTGCGGTCCCCAAACCATCCTCAATAACAATTTTTTTGAGAAAGCCTTTTTATATAAAATAGGAAGGTATTTGTACGTAAAAAGCAAATTTAAACTGCGATTTCAGACCTTCCTTTTAAGAGGAGTAAGAAAAATAAACGGGCGATTACAGTACTTCTCCCTAAAAGGCAAAGAGGCAAAGATTTTGAATCGAACGACAATTCATTAATGTAAATAGGTTCACCCATTGATAATTTTAACGATTTCAGTACTTCCTCTTAGTAGGTGTAAGAGCATGATGGCACTTCACAGCCATGTAGAGGAGCTTTAATCACTTCTTCGTGCTAAATTTTATCAAAATCGGACAAAGCGTTATAGAAATATTGGTAATAATAGTTTTAGAAACGGCCTTACTTGGGTGGGGCAAACTCCCCTCCATATGAGGCGTAGCGACGAGACTTTTAAAGTGCAAATCTGTACAAAATTTCGATTCGAATGACACTTCATTCATGAAAATCAGTTCACTTGTCGATAATTTGAAACGATTGCTATACTTCCCCTTAACTAGTGTAAGAGCAGATCGCCGCTTTAATGTTACGTAGGGGAGCCCTAACTCTATCATCCTACCAAATTTTATTAAAATCGGGCTAAGATTTACAGAGTAATTAGTAATAATAATTTTGAAGGGGGCCTTACATAAAGGGGGCTAACTCCTCTCTAATTCGGTGTACAGCGTCGAGACCCCCAAAAGGCACATCTACATAAAATTCCGAATCGAATGTCACCTCATTCATGAAAATCGGTTCTCGCGTTTAGGCGCTACGTAGTTTACAAAAAAGGTAACAACAACAACAAGAAGAAGAAGAAGAAGAACAACAACAATTTCTGAAAATACCGTTTTTGCTCATTTTCGGCAACTTTTTTCTCGAAATCTATTAGGTCTGGGGGTTGCAAAAAAATTACAGTTATAAAGGAGGGTTTGCCCTATATTTTAAAGAAAATTTGGGAATTTTATCTTTTATAGAAAAAGAGAAAAAAATTGTCAAAGTTGGGTGTTTTTTAACGTTACGCTTTTTCGTGCACTTTTTGACGATCAATCCTTATACAACTGTCCTACCGGACAGTTTTAATCTTAGAAAAAATATTGATATTTTCATTAATTTCATTGAGTATAATTTAAATTTCATTGAAAACAGTACAAAACAGTACAAATAAATAAAAAACAGGACATTTATGCTTAAAAAAAAAGAAGGACAGCGTCTTAAAAAACAGTATTGTCCTGCCAAAAACAGTACGAATGGTCACCGTAACTATAGGGTTCTCTCAGTCATGCTATGTCTGCAGTTCAGTAGATCAGAAGATTCTACCTTTCATCATCGTCAGATTCGTCACCACACTTGCAATAACTTGCAATCAAATTACTCTCCTCTATTTGCCAAATTAGTATTTGTTTGAAACCAAAAAATTTAAATCAATACTACCTCATTTATTCAGTTTTTATTGTAGTTTAATTCTTGCCTGTCCAACTAATAAATAGTAAATAAATTACAATCAATTAGGACGCTCAGAACTTTTTCATTAAATGAAAGTTTGGGGGAACCAATAAATAAAATAGCAGTAACCAAAACATTCAAACTAAAAGTTTAATTTCTCCAATGGAAAAAAGTAAACTTAAGTATTACGTTATTTTACAATTGAAATGTTTTTAATTTTTCCACATTTTAAAGTGCAACAAAATTCAATGATAAATGTATAAAAATATTTGCCTGTAGACATTTGAAATATACTTGACGTTTCAAAACATTTTAAACATAACTTCATTGTTCGAGAGAATTATACCTATAGTTTATTTATTTATTTATTTATTTATGAATTTCTCTTATTATTATTTTTCATTTAAAAAACTTACTAATATAATTAAAAAAAATAATAATAAGAGGGGGCATAATTGTTAAAAAGTTGTAAAAAGAAGATAAATTCTTTATCACATGGTCTCTATCTCCTCGAACGTTATATTCATAAATTCAACCAAGTTTTTAATATAAATTCCGTTTCATATATATATATATATATCGTCGCCTAAGAAGTGATACCTCGTAACTACAATTTCAACGAAAATTACATTTTTATATATAAAAAATGAATATATATATAAAATTTATTTTTTATAAATTACACTTTAAAGACGACAGTCACACTAATAGTTAATATTGAAAGAAGAATTACTGTATGCCTTAAAATGAATTTTATATCCTGTTTTTTCCTTCTCCTGTAAAGTTGATATTTTCTAGTTACAAGGTATCACTTCTTAGGCGACGATATATATATAGTAAAAAAGTTGATTAAAAAATAAATAAACTTTCACTTTAACGTGATAAAAATCTTATATTATATGAGTCTCTTTAAATCTAATTTTTTGTAACATTTATATCAAAATGTTAATGAAATGGAAATTCGGATTTTCGTCCTCTGTTTTGTTTTTTATTCCATGGTTACGTTATTTTAAGATAGTTGGGGCTTTTTCTGTGAACGAATAACCTTTTTTTGATTTTGTAGGGTGATACGCACGAGGAGGAAGGTGAAAGTAAAAGATAAGCCATTTAGGAAAAATATTCTGAAAGAAATGTACAGTAGAGGCCTTGACTAAGTGTGAGTGAGAAGGATTAAACTTAATTATTGAATATTCAAGCTCGAAAGCTAGTTGGAGGCTGAAGACAACATGCTGGTAAGGAATGGAAGGATTCTTCTGACATATTTGGTTCTTCATTCCATCTTAGATTTCCTTCTTCTTTCTGATCTTGACTCTTATTCTATAAATATTGATTTTGTTTTGTTTTTTTTTCAGTTTCTCAAACCTGTTTTTCTGAAATATTTTTTTCTTATTTATTTTCCGTCAAAGCCTGGAGTTACGTTAAACTAAGCTTAATGTCTTTGTGGTAAATTCGCTACAACTTTTTGTATGTAAGTCTGATCTTGGATATAACTTTGTGGATAGAGAAACCATTTTGGAAATACTTAATTCTTAGGATGTATTATGTATTTCTGCAATTTTTTTTTTTTTTTTAGGTATATTGATTGCTTTTAATGTAGGAGCTAAGTAATGGTATTTAATCTTTTTAAGAATCTTGTATTTTTTGAGTTCTTCAATATTGAAATTAATCTTGACAATTGCGGGCATTTGTACAATAATCAATCAGATCCAGTTGAACTTGAACTCAGGTCAGTTATTATTTGATTAGCGAATAGATTTTAGTATATCACAGCATAGTAAGTATGTCACCGTGTATAGAGATATATATGTATCTGGTGTTGGGCATGCCCAAAAATTTTATTCAGGTAATTTGAGTTACCAATAAATATTTTAATTTCCAATGGGCTTCACCCAATTTTAACCATTAAAAATTGATTAGGTGTTCAATGTGGATTTAAGTTTCTAGATGAATCAAATGAAAAAATATTCGATTTGTGATTTGTAACGTTAGGGCCCCGAGAATTTCTGACGGTAGTGGGTGGTTGAAGTATTATCTAATTATTTATAAAATGTTAGTAAAATTGAACTTGTTACTCACACTTAGAATTTGAAGAAATTCACTTTTCCGCCATTTAAAATTCTTTCTTTTTTTTGTCAGAATTACTTTTTTTGGAAATTGAAAAAAGAGTTCTACAATGAAACATCACGCTATTCTCAAAAAATATTCAGAATTTGAATAAGAATGAATCTTGATTTTTTTTTGGTGCCTGGTGCTACTTTTCAGTGCACTGCCGGCCTCCGGATCCTCACTGTTCATTTCCAGTCAGTGGGCTGCGAGAAGCTCTTAAAAAGAGAAAATTTAAGAGCTTTCAGCTAGAATTACAACTAGGAATCGCCGCTTAGGAAACCACAGTTCCCCTTAGCTAATTCCTTCCATTTTGGTCGAGAAAATGCTTTTAGACTCAGTCAGATTATTTATTTCTTCTGGTGAAAATCCAGGTGAAGCTTTAGCATTTTATGGATTCTCGCATATTTATCCATATTGTAATTTTGAAAGTGTTCCTCTAAGGCAGGAGTCAGAATTTTCTGACTTTAAAACTTGATTTCTTTCTTGAGGGTAATCATATACTTATGAATTCGTTGTAAATCGGCTAATTGTAATTGGCTGATTATACGAATTTTAGAGAAGAAGCCCGTAAACTAAAATATGGTTGGTTAGAGGGTTTGATTCTTGGTCTTAGGCCTTGGATTTCATTTAATTGAATTTTATAGTAATGTGTTATATGTTTGGCAACTCATTTGCTTCCACAACAGCTACTTTGGTAGTTCGACGCTTAGCTGGCCTGGCTGAAAAAAAGTAGGCATTACTTGATTTTATTTGATGTAGATAAGATGCTGTAAAGAGATGATGAATATATTCCGAATTCTTTGTAGATTTAATGGCTCTATCGTTATCTAAAAAGTCTAGTTTCAGGGAGAATACTACAAAGAATTCCGCATAAAGTAAGTTGGTAGTGCCGTCCACATTTTGCTAGATATCGTACCCAGTGAAACTCAAAAGTTAAAATACAATTATGATATTTGGCGATGCCTTTATAAGAACAACAGAGGCCTAAATTTTGAAAACCACCTTCTCTAAACCGTTTTTGTTCTGTTAAAATTCATTTTTTTGAAAATTTCATAACAAACCGGAATGTATCACACAAAGTAAAGTATTGTTTACTGTGACAATGAAAATATTGGGTAGGTAAGAAGCCCTCTTTCGAGACCTAGGTAATATTCCTAAGGACACCAACCCCATAAAATAATAAATAATATTCGATAAGGAAATATGAAATTAATCAAATTCGAATAGTCTAAAAAACAAACTAATGTTTTCATGAATTCTTAGGGAAGTTACGATTCTTTCTCGTATTTATAAACATATGTAATTTTTGTAATCTTTCTTTTGGTTTGGTCTATAATTGTTTCAACACATTCTAGGATAATTACAAAAAAAAAAAACCGTTGTTTATATATTACGGGCTCTCTTGAGAATATTCTTAAGAATTAAACTTCCTGCCTAATTTACATATGTGATTCTATAATAGTTACCATAACTCGAAACATATTATCATTTATTACAATATACTTTCACCAATAAGTTTTACTCACACGCTATTCTTTCTTATTGTCTTGTGATGTTTTTGTGGGAAATTTTTAATACTTAATATTTTCCAACTAGGTGTTGTTAGTAACAGCGGAAATACTAAATGCCACTTGCTCTCTTTGTGGTAGCTTCTGCTAACTTAATTAAAGAACTTGATAGGATTCATGCTAATCCTACTGCTTGATCTATACGCATATCCAATGCAGGAGAATAGGTTCTACTTACTGAAATTATTTAAAGAACTTCCTTTGCCTCAAGCAGAGTTTCTGTTATTTTTACTTTTCTAAATATTCCATGAAATGGAATAAGTTTCAAGGAGGGATGATTGACTTTTTCTGAAATATATGTATATGAATGTATATTTGTTAAATTTTGAAAGCTTCTGAATGACTGTCAGTTTATAGATTTTTTTTGTCGAGAATTTTAGGAAAATGGCTATTAAAAGATTTTCCTAAAATTGTATGAGATTTATATCTTTTATTTGAACAAATTTTTACTTGGAAAATTCATTTTCTTTCACACTTCTAGTGCAGATTTTGCTAGAAGGTTGAAATCGATGACCCTATCTCCTTGCCTTTGTGAGATTTCAGAGACTGACTCATCGATAAACGTTGATTATGTATGTTCTTTCAAATCAGGCTAATCAAAGCGCTGAAAGGATTCCTTTGAAATTCGGTAAAGCTCTTCTTTTTTTTTTGTAATTGTTAATCTCTAATCTCTAAACAAAAAAACCTATGAAACTGGTGCCTAGCCTTTTCGAAAACTCTAGCGAGAGAGAGAGAGAGAGAGAGAGAGAGAGGTGTATAGTATATTCAGTGCAAGTACGTGCAGTTTGCATAATTATTAATTCAATAATGCTAATATCAGGTATTTGAATAGATAGATTTACTGCAGCAGAATGCGCTTAACTCTGCACTCAGACAAACATGTGACAGTATTAACTAGTTGACAGTGATGTGCTCTAGAATTCAACCATCCGCCTCTCGTCTTGTCAAATACTAAGAAGAGGGTCACCATCGTCGTGGTAGGGCCGCTCACCTCCTCAACTACTTAACGCTTCTTTTTAATTAATTGTAACGGTGAATTTTTAGAAAAGTGAGCTGCAAAAACTTAACTCATCTATTTACTTTCCAATTTGGCCAGTAGATAGTATTAGTATAGTTTGTAAAGGAATATCAAATTCCATTAATTAATTAATTTGTGACGCTGCTTCACTATTAAGTTGATTACGTCATCAATGTAGCGGTCAACCTCTGTAATTTAGTCCATCTTTAACTTGGGTAGCGTGTTGAAGAACAAGTAACAGATAGGAATTTTTAATCAAATATAAATTTTTAATTTGATTAACAACAGTTTGCAGCATTTTGCATTTTATTTAATTTTGCTCTTAGATAATTAATTTGAAATAAAATTAAAATTTAGGTCAAAGGCTAAATTTTTCTTTAGACTTTTAGGTCTTCCATTTCATATAAATTTATCCGTAGTTTACAGAAATCATTTAGAAACAAAATCACTGAAAACTAAAAATAATCAAAACTAAATTTGGTCCTCAGATTCAACAGTAGATTTAAATCCTCGATATTCTGTAACTAATAGGACCATATCTTATTCTAGAATGTAGCCTGAACCTAGGAGTGATGTAATGCTACTTCTCCAGGAAAAAAAAAATCAAATAATACTCACTATATCTTCTTGTATATAATGAATATTCGAAGCTAATCTATTTTTTAAAGAAGTGTTTTCGATTGTGAAATTTCTTTTTATTGAAGGAGAACGAGACTTATAGCTATTGATAAATATAGTACTAATTTGTAATGTTATTTTCATAACAAGAGCGTTTTGTTTATTTTAAAATATATTTGCAAACAGCCAAATAAATAGTTTTCTAAGAAGCTATAAAATTAACAATAAACGTTTACTTTAATAGTTTCATTATTGTTTTTTGATATCTCGTGAAATGAACGAACATTAAATACAGTTTAGTCACTTATCTTTCATATCTTCTATTAACGTATTAACGGATTCCTCATCTTGAGTATATATATATCTCTGACTGGGAACTTTTAAAGTTATTTTCTTAATTAAATGTTGAATACTTTCTCAAGAATTCGAATAGATATTTAATTATCCAACCAATTAAGTAAGAAACTTTTTGCTAATATCGTAAAACTATTAGATAATACCGTTGAAAATTCGGAAAAATTTTGGAATGTCCTTTTTTTATTTTCCCCGCAATTACACTTTTTAAGTTCCTACAGAAAAAGAAGTGTTTTTTTCAGAAATGTGAACTTCAGTTTGTATTTGTGGAAACCAAAATGTCACGAAAATGAAAAATCATGGGAAGTTAAAGCATTAAAGTATGGGTGGATACCACTAGTGGGCTCGAATGTGGACTCAATTTACTGAGTACCCTTTGTGATTGCCTCGGTATAATAGAGATCGATTACCATGTTGATCTCCATCATCTTTTCATTGACAGAATCGATAGGATTGTCTATTTGGGGGTTTCAATAAATAAAAAAAAAAGAGAAAAAAAAGTTTTCTCTGATTAGATTTCTGGGTAACTGAATTTCGAAAACTTTTGCATCTACTTGGGACGGCAATGAGAGAAATTCCTTTTTAAAAAAGTGAAGAAAACAGTAATATGGTTAAACAGGATGTACAGAAAAATAAACAGGAAATGGTTTTCTCTCTATTTTGATCACCAGTTTGTTATGAATTTTTATATGGCCATTTGGAGCAAGCAG
Source organism: Rhodnius prolixus (assembly GCF_049639745.1). Classification (NCBI taxonomy): domain Eukaryota; kingdom Metazoa; phylum Arthropoda; class Insecta; order Hemiptera; family Reduviidae; genus Rhodnius; species Rhodnius prolixus. The sequence goes on along the minus strand of NW_027411634.1, from coordinate 9,024,353 downwards.
GCTATGGCCGTTCAAAATGAGGTCAATATTGCATGCGATAGTTATTTATGTTCAGCTTGCACGAAAGTAAATCTCCAGTACTTTATACTCCATATATTTAGTAATAATGCCATTTATTATCTAATTTTTATTGCACCACTAACTTAATATAAAATAGAATTTCTAGTTAGACTGGAAACAGAGACGTATTTCTCCAGCTAGAAGGCTTGCATCCTCTTTTCGCTTGGTAGCGCGTGTGTATATTTAATGTACTTGGGAGGGTTTATTCAAAATATCTCAAACAAGAGAAGTAAGTTATAGTTTCGTTTAGCTTCAACTGAAAAGCTAACTAAAGTTTTTTTTTTCTGTTAGTGTATGTTATTGTTTCTTTGAAATGAAATAGATATCTATGTTTCTTGTCAATTTCGATCCGAATTTATTTGATACAGTTCTGCGCTCTCTAACAGTACTTGCATAAATTGCAAGCTTTAAGCCTGCATGTGAGGCATCGATTGGCTTGTTCTCGAAAGTTTGTCGTCAACAGTTCGATTCTGTCATTCATATTCTATTCCAAAATTTTAACCACACCGATTGCAAGCGCCATATTGAATGAATTTTTAGTGGGATCAATGCAGTTTACAACGATACATTCTAGAGATCCCTTGCGAGCGTAATAGTATGTGCATTTTTCATAGATGTGAAGTGGAATATTTCTTACAACACATTTCAATAGTAAAGCCATTCTTATACATTTAGAAGCTTTTTCGAAGGCAATGTTTTGTAAGAAGAGCTGAGATAGTTTCCTGCTCTTATAAAGGAGTATAAACGTAGTTCACCTTTTTCCGCCGAAGTGATAAGGAAAAAAAGTGTATCCACTTTGTCACATCCTTACAAACTTCATCACCAAGATAACAGGGAAAGTTTGGCAAGGAAGGCTATGGTTTAGAGCAGTGGTCGGCAAACTGATTAGTAAACAGAGCCAAATATAAACAGTTACGGCTTCGGAGTTGTGTAATTCTGTTTGGCCCAATGTGAAATTATCGATCAAAATTTCTTACCCATTAGAAACTTTTTGGAAAAGGTCTTATTTCGTTGAAGTTAACTTAAAAAATTATCAACAAAATTGAGAGTTTGCTTGTCACCTAGCTTTTAGTTAATTTAGTCGATGTAGCAAGCTATGCTAGTCAAAGTCGGGCACTTTATATGTTAATAATTAAAAAAAGTAATTCATAAGCTTTTATTGCAGAATCTTCTACTAGAAAACCCCCTAACATTACCATAATCACTTATTTATGAGCATGGAGTGGCATAGCTCTCTGAGTGGCTGCACATTGCGGGTGATTACGAAACAAGATAGATCTTTAGGAAACTTGAGGAGGCTTGCACGTTGTACATATAATGAGAAATGTATCTGGATTTAAGTATATAAGAACGTAATGCCAATTAAGATTGGAGTTGTTAATGGCGCTATTCAGCTAGCACAATTTGAACCACGCATTAGGAAGAACTTAAATAATGAGCAATAGTGGTTCAGAACAACAATAAAAGTGGTGGTGGTTGGATGCAAATAAATGTTCGTATAAGTGGAAGGCTCAATATTGGCCAATAAAGAGCAGAACTCTCTATTTCTAGTTGTTCTGAGCATCTAGAATTGATGCTGTGTTCGTGGAAACAGTATTTATTTTTGGTTTCTTTTAATTAAATTAAAATTTTTCAGGCGGACAATCGCGCAAACCAGGCTGTCAAAATTGTTTTTTTAAAATAATATCACTCTGACCTTTAATAGCTTTTTAAATTTTAAAAAAGTTAAGAATAAACCAACAATCTAGGCCAATGTTTGCATTCTCTCTCACTCGATAAATTACCCGTCTCTTCTATTAGTAATGCAAAATGCGTGTGAAAAATTATTTTCAACAAAATTACAAAATGATTATTGTAATTTTATTCACTCCACGTACTATCGTAAATAAAATAGTAAAATCCCCCTTTTTTCTAGGGAGGAGAAATTACTATTCTTTAAAAATACAACTTTTAAATAGTTGCTTTAAAAAGCATTTGTTTAGCTATACGTTGTAAAGAAATAAATAATTATATTTGATATTTCACTAATAAATAGTGTTTTTTAATGAACGCTTGAACCAGGGTAGTCTTTTAGTATTGAGTTGGTGTGTGACCTTTAGAACTATTTGCCCTCATTATACTATATAAATTGCTTTGAAAACTTGACCCGCTCTATAAAACAATAGAATCACTTTGTTGTTAAGGACTGGATAAGAGTATATACGAGTATTTATGTGTAAACTAATGGATTCACAATAAATTGTCTTGCCTCAATTATTTAGGTAAATTAAACAAAAAGAATGATTAAACGGTTGCACGTTTTCTCCTTTTACGACAGTCTTCTTTAGTCTTCTAAGTGTAATTAAATTACTCTTTTCTTTAAAAAAAGATATAATTAAAATTTTGAAACTAAAATTACTTCTAGTGTATATTTGATAAATTGATGAGTGAAATAAAATTTAATTCAAATATAAAAATAATAATTAAACAAACAATTAAATGAATTCCAAAGAATAGAAAGTTTTCAGGAAATATAAAACATGACTTATAATAACTTAAGTTTCATAAATAATGGTGCGAAATGCTCATACCATTTCCATTTCGCTTCGTATCCCACCAATTCGGTTTAAAGCTTACTATTTCACAAACCATAGGAGGAGGAACCACAGAAATTCATGCTTCTACTTTGAGCTGAAACAGTGCTTATGATTCGAAACTTTTTGTGTGTGTGTGTGTGTGTGTGTGTGTAAATATTGCACAAAATCTTGTCATAACATGAGGGTTTGTTGCTGTAAGCCGAAGGACATCTTAGAACCGGTATCTTGGCCTCAGCTTACTGAGCGAGATTTTCTTGTGAGTCTCGTAATAACTTGTTCTTCTTTATTTCCTGTCCGTGCTAATTACTGTCAAATAACTATTCACCTTTTACTTAGCAGATATCCTATTCATAATGAAAAAAATATTAAAATTTAAAAATAAATTGGTCATAATATTCAAATTTCGCCCTTCAAAGGGTTCTGTAGTACTTCCATCTTACGAGTACGATTTTATTCCACGCCAATACGATCAGTTCGAGAATTCGACTGCCGCTTACTTGTGTCTTAGGTCTTTAAACAGACCTTCGAATATTTGCAGTATAAAGGATCAAAACTTCTCGGCTCTAGGTGAAATTTTAACATAAATTAAACTCAAATTTATTTGTTTATGGCTTTATAACTTTATGGATAAATTCAAATAGCCGAGAATGAGATATTTAAGCTAAAGATGGCGAAAGAACAATTATATACAAAATAAATAATAATAAATAAAATAAATCTATCATTAATAGTAGGATATGTTTAGCAATGTACTTCATTTTACTATTTGCCTCCTGAATGAGATTTTTCCCAACTCCTCCGAATAGATAGTTAGAGGGGTATACTTGTATGACGTAGTATGGACATGTGGAGATCCCTTTAATGCGCTTCCCCTTGAAATACAATTGTAATGCCATATTAGAATGATTTAATATTCATATTTCTTCGACTCCAAATCTCTTATTTTCTACAGCATTTTTAGGGTTGTAAAAAGGTAATAAAAATGAATTTAGCTAACACATCCCTTCCCCTAATATCCTGAGATGTCGGTGCCCACCAGTGTACCGACTCAGACTTGACCTAAATTTTTGTTTAAAGATACTATTTCCAGTTTTCTGGAACATTCCAGCACCACTTTTAAGATGATAAGACTAGCATTCTCAGTGCAGCTTCCATTATTTCGTGATTGTGCGAAACTGTACAGAAGATGAGTTCTGTATCCGTTCATCCGAAATAGAACAAAGAATTGCCAACATAATCCTCAGTCTAGAAGACAGTTTTCCATTCATTAACAGATCACATGATTTTCTAACTTATAATAGAAAGTTTTTCCAGTGCTCTTTGGTGGGCATCATCAACAATATTTTCCGATATTGCAGATCTGACCCTACAGTATTCTCTCGTTTCATTCATTGTGTTAAGAAAAAAAAGTATAGAATTATTCTGCCAGAATTTTAAGAAATATTTTTCTTCTAACCGCTTTTCTTTCTGTTGTTTCTTTGTGTTTCATATTAAAAGAGTTGCGGGAAACAAAATTCAACGAGCATTCTTAAAAAATATAGAAATATAATAATTTGAAAATTAGTTTGTCTATTTTTTTTATTAGCTTGTCCAAAGTTTGATAGGAGGAATGAAAACATTCTAAGATAATAACGTAATTTAGAAATTCTTAAGCAATTTTGCGATCTATCTAGTGCAAAACATACACCAGTGTTAACAATGCAAAAAATAATAATAATAATAATAGCGGTGCAAAGCATAGACAAAATATAACGGCCCTTATTGTATATATAGTTAAACTGAAGTTGTCATACTGCTTTTTAAGGAACATAAAAAACAAACATTCGTATAGATAGAAAGGCGGGCCCAACGTAATGTTGCTAGGCTAGCGTAAACAATTTCATACTATTTACTTGACCCCCATGGTTTAGTTTTTCGTTACAAAACATAATGTAGTTATGTAGCAGTTAGCATTCCTCTAGAATGCTGGTGGAAGTTCAAAGTCAAGCGTCGGCTCGTTCTCATCCAATCTAAAATTTTGATATTCTCTGTTTTTAATAGTCTGATAAATTTCGTGTATTATTTATTCTAAAATCTAGACCTCCCTTTGACAGTCTGCCCCGTTTAGGAATTTTCATATCATTCTAAAAAACATTAAAGTAGAGGTGAGCGTTAACACCTTTCTTGCACCCAGTTTCGGACGCCAAACTGTAAGGATCAGGTGCGAATAATGAACGATGTTTTTTGTGGAAGTGAAATGAAATTTTCTACTTTTCCTATCGCATTATTTTCTAGAATCCTCATCTTCTTCAGCGTAACTTCTCTGGTTAGAGGTATGTTTCTCTGTTAAACATTTTTTTTTGGAAGCAGTTTTGATGGAAATGTTGGGAATTGGTGGATGTCCACAAAATCCATCCCTACATCCTTCAATCCGCAGGTTTTATGTTTCTGCTGGGACTCAAGGTTAGTTATGTCATTCATTAACGCTCTTCGGCCGGACGCTGTGCACTTCGTTGCCTTTAAAGTTGTGCTTGCCCTTTCAGAGTAGTTAGTCCATCTTCTTTAAGGTGTAGTGTTGCACGAGACCGAGACGAGGCGAGACTTTATGCAGTCTCGGTCTCGGTCGCTCAAGTCTCGGTCTCGTCGAGATATCTCGGTCTCGGTCTAGGTTTTTTGAATTTTTGTTTAAGTATTAAAAGAGGTTTGCTATTAATAATCTTTTCAAAAAATGTTATTATTTTCTAATAATTATTTTAATTTATATATTGGTAATGAAAATGTGTGTAAAAGAAGACTACTTACACTTAAATGCATCATATATTACTATTACTGTTATATATCTTTATATAATTTCAAAAAGATGTTAAAAACGCGCCAAATGAAAGACCCAAATAACATATCTGCCTGCTATAACAAGTCGATTCGTGAAATAAAAAATACACCTCCCAACAAACTTCCCGCTCCATTAGTTATGGCTGTTGGTGAAGATAAAGAATCTGATGATTCATCTTTTGACGACGACGACGACTGCATCAATATGTTTGCACCATTTGCTCAAAAATCAGCAAATATCACCGAAGCATGGAAGGCAGAAATAATTAATTACACCAAATTAGACCAAGCACCAGTAGACGTTGACATTTTAGAATGGTGGAAAACACTTGAGAATTCCTTCAAAAATTTGTCTAGAATGGCAGAAGATATTTTTAGTATCTGTGCAACTTCAGTGCCATCGGAAAGATTATTTTCGCAAGCTGCGTTGATAATGACCAATAGAAGATCTTCTCTAACTTCTGACTCAGTAAAAGCTCTTTTATGTATCAATGCTTGGGCAAAGTGTATCTTAAAAACGAAAATTTGTGGCAATATTTTTTAGGTGCATAGATAGTCTTTTTTTACAAATTCACTAATTCCAAAATTCTAAAATATAATTCAAATAATATCAAAGTTCAAAGTATTAGATTATTAATAGTGAAATTTATGAAATTGAATGAATGATATGAATAGTGAAATTTAGTGAATTTATGTAAAAATTATGTAATTCGAAGGGGGCCGCCACGGTAGCCGAGCGGTGCGAGACCTGCGAAGCTAATGTGTATTGTGGTACTGGGTTCGATTCCCGGTCTTAGGCCTTGGATTTTATTTAATGGTTAATATGAGAAATTTACAGTAAAGTATGTTTGCTAGTCGCCTCCGTCCGCGACACCTAATTGGTAATTGGACGTAAAGCCCCGCCTGAAAAAATAGGCGATTACTTTACTTTGCTTACTTTACTTATGTAATTCGAAGTCAAATAGATGTATTAATATTGATCATATATCATAAAATTGTATCTTTTAATAATTAATTCAATACCCGTAATGATTATTTATTAATAAAGAACACAATTTTATAATTTTGTAGCTAAAAATTAATATTTGAAAAACCGAGACGAGACCGAGATTTCTCGACGAGATATATATCATGTCTCGATCTCGGTCTCGGTCTCGGTTGCTCAAGTCTCGTTTCTCGTGCAGCACTATTAAGGTGTTGAGTGCGTCAGAGAATGGCTGAGATCGTTAGCTGAAAGAATGGAGGAAAACTTCCTAGAGAAGTACCACAGCCCTCCGCTGGTACTCTTATTTTAGACACCAGAGCTAAACTAGCACAAGTTTTGGACCCAGTTCCAATAAGCTGCAAATTATTGTAAATACGATTAGCAAGTTAAAAATCCAGATTTGCATGCATCATACAGAATTCAATTTCAAAGTGATGAGTCAAGCTTCCGAAATAATGATTAAACCAAGTGCTTGTTCACCAAGCCATTTTCAAAAATATTTGATCTCGATCTAATTTGTAAGGGAGTTGAGAAAAAATATGAAGAATTTGGTGAAAATTACAAAATTATATATTATATGACGACGTCATAAATTCGTGTACAATCATTTCCAGCTGTTAGTTTATTTCAACCTTCCTAGAAGTTGCATGCAAAACGTCCATCATCGTATACCATTCATTCCTGGTGGTTTTTCCACGCTTTACTTGTTTTCATTTAAGAGGCTGCTTGAAACATTTATGGATTCTTTTCAAACTATATACTATTTACATTTGGACTTTGATTTAATAGTGCCATTGGTTGTGGAGTGATTTCTAGCTACTTTTTCAATAAAATCTTGGTTCAGTAAATATTACGTTGCATTAGTAGTAAAGAAATGTTTTTTGAATTTTCATAACGCTAGATAGGGTAAAATAAAAAAAAACTACCTACCAATTTAGTTCATTTTATTTTCTATCAAAAAATCATTTAACTCCTGCATATTTCTTCTTATTTTCCGGCACTTAATATTTTATGTGATGCTAGAACTAAATTGCACTTGATTGTTTGCAAACAACGTATTTTGATACTGTTTCTACCAATTTCATTTCATAATTGTAGAAAACAATTTTTAAGAAAACTACATTTCATTAGTTTCATAGAGATTCTCATTTAAGTTTTATTTATTCAGTGGCTCTATCTTTTGGATTTAAATTTTATTTCGTATTATTATATGAATACAAACTTAATGTATGTTACGTTGAAATTTAAGTTCGTAAAACAATTATTAAAAAAATGTACATGAAATTATGTGAGTGAAAAAAAAGAAAACACATTTCATTCTTTCCAAAGCAATTAGGACCAGATTACAAGCCAGACAGAACATGTCTGGTCATATGATATGATATTTTCACTTTAATTAAAAAGTACAAATAAATAAGATACGTCCTGGAAAGATAAGTGAGAAGTAAGGAGGTAAAACGACGGACATTCATGAGGGTCTGCAAAGCAGAGATACGACAATAAATGATGTCTGGGTAGAGAACATTATAAATGATGTCACATTTGATACAGCCAGTTCTGGCCTATAATCTGTCTAGTGCTTTGTTTTTAGTATATTGTACTTTATTTCAAGTTATTTTTTTCTGCTTTTTGTTTTCTTCGTCCTAATATATTTTCTTTTCTTTCTTGTGATTATTACAGTTATTATGAAGGTAAAAGAAACAGAAGATGTTCATGCGCTTTGGGAATTAATTACATGAACCACTCTCTGATGGTTAGTCAGCTTACGGACAATGTTTTAAGAAAATTATCTCCAAGCTGGGGATAGCAAGAAGGATGTACTTGGCGTAACACGAACTAGGATAAAAGCACTGGGAAAACCAAGGTACTGAAAGCGCTGTTGACGAAAAATAAAATAAAAAATCCATAAAACTACAAATTTAGCAAAAAAAGTAAGTTGCTTTATGCGAAGATATTTTTTGAATTCTTGATTTATGCTTGTTAGATTAAAGCTGAAAGACAAGTGATCACAAAGTTTTTAGAATATAATGAACGTTAAACGCTAATAATTGAAGAAATGCTTGTAGAAATTATTTTAGTGCCCTGCTATTGGTTATTGTGTCTGTTGGTTTTAGATGAAAGGTTTCCAGGATATTTTATGGTTTTGCCCCACGAATATAAAGGGGACCGTGGCTAATGGGTAAAAGAGATCTTGCCGCCTTTTACACATCCATATTGTTAAATATGGTTTGAAGCCTTTCCACGCTAATAATGCAATAATGAGGCAGCGGCAACAAAAAGAAACTTTTTAAAAACCAACAATGTAGTCCTATTCTCTTATCGCAATATTAAAATTACCATAATGGTTATTGATATTTTTCTCACAGCATCAAAACACATTTTTTTATGAAAAGGCAATGAAATAAATTAATAAAATTTAACACACAGATTGATCTATTACTTATCAGAAACGAAATGTTAAAATTTTAGTTTCTTAAGAAGCCTACAGATAGCATGCAAAGTACAGCTGCTGTTCCTTAATAAACATTTTCGCCTCGTTAATATAATTATAATTAATTAATTTATTAATTATTATTATTGTTACTACTCAAGTAAAAGTTAGTGACAGTGCTTAACGTCCAACTACCAATTAGGTGTCGTGGACGGGAATGGAAGTTTAACTCATAGATTTATAATTTCATATTTTATCAATTAATTTACATTTTCTGACTTTTTGGGATTCTTATTTTTAAAACTGATTAAGTAAGCTACATTTTTTTTTCACATATGCAAATTTACGTACATGAATAAAGAGTAAGAAAGTAAACTTGGTTGGGAAACCGTATGTACAATACAAAAATCTTGTAGAATTTTTACATATATGTACCTTATGTTCTACGTATCGATTTTTTTACATAATAAATACTAATATTGCTTCATTTTATCGAATATCGAATTGAATATAAGTTTTAGTAAAAAATAAAATAAAATTCATAACACCTCGGTATGAATAAATAGTTCAGTTAATGTTCAACTGATTGAAGTAGCGGTTGTCTAAATAATTCATAGCTCCATCTTTGATTTACGACTTTGAAAACGGCTGTTCTGATTCATATACCTTTCTTATTAAAAAATAATAATAATAATAATAATAAAAATAAAAAACTTGGAATATAAGAAGCGTTCCTCTGTTTTTAATCTAGTGTTTGTAGGTCAGCAGACGTTGACCTTCGGTTCTATTTCTATATAGTAGAAGGACAGTTTTGAATGGATTTGTTGTTTGTCTAGGGTCGTTTTCTGAATCTTAGTTCAAAATCCATGTTTTATTCGTTCTTAAAACAATATTACATTCTAATTGGCCGACAGTTTTGAAAGCTCAAGAACGAAATTTTCTTGTTCATTTATTTCTTGCTATTTCCTACTGTATAGATGTACCATAGAAACTATAGCCTTGTCAAGATTGTACTGTGCATACCATAAAGAACAGATACAAAAATTAAAAGTTAACTGGTGCGTCTAAACCGATTTATGTTAATGGGTTTTAGATTACAATACTTCGGGGTTATTAATAGAAATTTAGAGTATTTTAGTGTAATAATACCATACTATTCTCCTCTAGGAACCCTTAGATTAAAGCAGGCCATCTATAAATGTTTGCACGTTTCGATATTCTTGTAGATACACAGAATTGTATACGCGAGTGTGCGCCAAGGTAATTAGATAGACCCCTTTTACTTTACCATTATCACTAACCCGCAGTTCCGACCTACATTTCCTTACTCCTTCCCATATAGGGTCTTTCGGTAGCGCATAAGTCTGCCTCCATGCCTCTACCACTACCAGTCTTCTACTTGTGCGTACCCACTTGCCAGTCTACACACTCAAGTCCAGATTGCTAGTTTTCCCCCCACGTATAACATACTCAGATTTCTTGATGTTACTTATCTCACGATTACACCCATTCAATAAATAAAAGTTACTTATTTCTCATTTTTAATGCCCTAATAAATGAAACCATGATCTTATAAATTCCTAAGCACCCTTTCTGTTTTTTTAATTCGTTTTTTAACTGGCATATTTTTATTGCTAAATAAAAAAAAGTAAAAGAGGTGTTAAGTGTTATATTATCGAGATTGTAACTTATAAAGTTTTAAAATTTATAATTTTAATACATATTAATTTCTTATTGGCAATATCAAAGTGTTAAAGCTGCATATTACATCAAAATCACTATCTAAGGGTACCCCATTTGTTTTCAGAATGATATTCAGAGGCTCAGAGAAAATCGTTGGGAGACATCGCCCTCAAATTTTTAATAAAATGAAAATTGTTTAAACGGTTCTAGCAACGCCTAGTCCAGTCCTTCAGTCGTCTACTCCTTCCATTTCAATATATGACGATATGACAACAGTCGCACTGGTCAGTTTTAATAAGATTCAGTACGTAATACTTTAAAAAGAAGCCTACTCACGTCATTAACTTGCCGAAGAACCTGTATCACAATTTTCCCAGACAAATGTTTTGGATAAATGTTGCAGAAACTCTACTAAGTGCATAAGAATAAAAAAAATTTGGAGCAACAAAGAGGCCCAATCTAAATATAAACTTTCAATTTTCTTCGATTTTCATTTTATGAGTTATTTTTTTCGCGCACACGAGAGATTTCCTTAAAGATTACTTTTTCAGACTCAGGTCACTACAAAACAGATATGTCTGGGAGAAAACACAATTTCGATTAATTGGAATTTTCGCAATAGTGAGAAAGTTATAAATTAGAGAAGGGATTAGTTCAGGGATCAGCGTATACTTAATTTCAAAGTGGAGATCCCGGTTTCGAATCCAGTTGCTCTGTTAAATATGTTGCCACAGCCCTAAAGATGATCTAGTCTATAGGTAGAAAAGCTCGGCAAAAGAATAATGTCTGAAATTGACATTATTCTTTCTTCCTTCTGAATAAATCGGTACTGTAAGCTTAATTGAAACTTACCGACATAAAATTTTACGTGTATTAGTCAAATTATTTCAGTAAGTGTGAACAAAAGAAAATTTTAAAAAATGAAAGTACGATATAAGTGTTAGGAGAGTAAAGTTAACTCTCTAATGTACATAGATATGCTTAGCTGGAGGCTATAAAAACGTACAAGTTATCAGAGCAATAACTCTCCGCATATAATGATTTACTCTTTTACTTTTAACCTCAACAATGTATACTTTAGCTACATATGTATACATAATAGGCTTACTAGGTAGGTATATAACACACGGTTTAGATAATTATATGTTTTTAATGTTTAAAACGAACACGAATCTTATTTCAACTTCAAATACTACTTATTGTATTTCCATGTTTTGTATTAAACTGGTAAAACTTTACATTAGTGGCATAATTTAGAAGGTTTATTATCGTCCCGGCGGGCTAATAATATAGCTTGTAAGTTTCACCATTATTCATTATTTATAATCTCATTTTAAAGTAATATACACGTTAGAGGTCTTAGTTTGAATTTATTACTTAATTATGTTAAAGGGTCATTGTTTAAATGGAGTTATAGTAACTGTTAACAGTTTTCTACTATTAGTTCCCTCACGTTTTTGCTTGAAAGAATTGCAAATCTTTTCAATGAGGGCGTTTTCTGTCTCTCAAAAAAATACTCCTCCATATAACTCTGAATGTTTCCCAATGGACGAAAGGAATGAAGCTGGGATATATTTTTGGGTAGAGGGATCATTTTGGTAATGCGTCTCCTTGTGAATTGACACTAGTTTTCCAGGATGATATTTATGCAGTTCTATTTATTTGTTGTAGTGCGGTTAAGAGGTTGCGGAAGAAACTTTGAAATGGATCTATATGCCCAGGTAGTCAGGCTGCGCTTAGAGGACTAGATTCTTGTGTCTTATCTAGGTATTAGTGAAGAACTGCACATGGATATTTCAGGAAACGAGGAGACGGTTAGGTTGGCCGAATTTAGGCTCCTCTCTTCGAGTATTGGAACCGAAACATGTCTTTATATATCTATCTTGTACCAAGATTAGCATCAAGCACGGATAGCGTAGGGCTTAATCTAGCCTGATGGTCGAATAATGATAGCTTGTCATCTCAGGATTGGTACTAAATAACCACCTGGCCTATTTTTTTCAGAGATACGAATGTAATAATATTTTTAGGTCATTTTATTACAATAAATGAAGTCAGAAGAAACTTTTAGGTAGCGTAAGTTGCCTATAAATAAGAACTTACAATTTATTAAAAAATAATTTGAGATGAAAGATTTAGATTAGCGATTACCTTCCGAGAGATAATGGTTTTTTAAAATGATTCAAACAAAATGAACATTAAAAAAAAAAAAAATTGATAAATAAATGGAAAAATGAGAGATAAAAATGGCGTCAATAAGTGTGGAATGATGTCCTGAGAGGAGTGTAATGGAATACTTGATCTTCACCGCCCGCGTTAAATAAAAAAGGGGGTAAAGAATATGTTTGACTAAAATGCAAATAAAGGACGCAGTAGGAAGATGGTACGGTTTAAGGGTGACAGTTAGGGTATACATAAAAACTAAAGAATATATATATGTATACACTGCAGGACAAAGTGTCAGTCCTAACACTTCCAATATTTGCTGTATTCTCTGGGCGTTATTGGAAGGAGATGTTACGTCATATCATTCTCAACCAATTTCCTATCAGAGGTTTTATGTTACCTACCTATATTTCTTCCTTTTATGCTAAGTACCACTTTTGTTCCAGAATACACCTCTAGAACTGCACCCCTTTTCACTTCTTATTAATAATTCAACTTCATCTTCTATAACGGCATTATTACTTTCTCCTAATTCTTTAAGTGGAAGGTTTTGGAGATTAAATGAAAGTTTTCCCCTCGAAAATCCCAATCCCTAAATTGGGAACATGAGTGTTTACAAAGTGGTTGAGGAATTAAAAAAAAAAAAATCCATTTTGTATTAAATGATCATCTTTTCTCTATTTATTTATTTATTTTTTCTGATTTCCTTGGTAACAGTTATAACGTTTTTCTTGTATCACGGGCATAAGTATTATTACATTCGAATAAACCGAGTACGTTTTTTATATCAAAATTTGGATTGTTAAATAGCGAAGCGATTTATGATAATGATCTAGAATAAACGAACTTTTTGGAGCATTTGCTTAGACAGTATTTTTCAGCAAGTGATATTAGTAAAAATAAAAGAGGAAAGCTTCTGGTTCAACTTATTGCAACATAGAAAAAATAAATTTGTCCACCAATTCCATATTGCAGGAAATGCAAATAAAGAGCTTTATGTTTCTATAGGTAGTCTTATTTTGTGGTTTAGGGTAACTTCAAGGTAGCCTGAAGGCTCGTCTTTATCTTTAGCACGATTCTTCTAAAATCACTGATAGCCACCAATTAGTACCCTGTCACTACAAATAATCACTCGATTTTTGTCTAATTAAAGTATTTCACAAATTGTAGATAGCATCTGTATGAGTGAATGGCTGAAACAGAAGTTCGATACAAGCATAAAATGTAAATGAACAAGTTTGTCTATAAAGGAAGCTGTTTCCACTGAAGAAGGGTAAGAGAAAATAAAAATAGAATATGCAAGTTTGATTGAAAGTTAACAAAACCTTGTAACTTGTAGAAGGGCACAATATTTTTGTTCGTTTAATACCCTTTGAGGAAAGTGAAAAATAAATGGCGAATTTTTTTTGTGAACGATTGATAGATTTTATATTTATGTTCAGTTCAGTTTACTGTGGGTTGATTTTTTGATGAAAACGGGAAGCCTCCTTTAGATCCCATTTTGGCATAAATCTGACCTTATTTAATAAGAAATTAAACTATCATTGTACAATATTCATTTGTTTGACTGCGTGTAAACTGTTTCAAGGAAAATAAGTATTTTTGATGGTGAGTGTAACTTGCAACAGAAATCTTGAACAGGTATATTGAAACAGTGCTTATTACCGCAGGTATTTGTTTAAATTTTCTTCTTACTTGACTCTGCAGTCCATTACTGAAGCCTTGGCCTTCTCGAACTGCTTCCGCCAGTCTTCTATGGTTATTGCGGCAGCGTTCCAGTTCCTTACACTTAATAGGATTCTGGCGCCCTCAATTACCCCATCTTCCTACTTCAGTGTAAAGCGCCCTTATTCTCTACATTTTTTTTTCTCGCTTATCAGTGTGGACACTTCATCATTTGGCTCTCTGTGACTAGGGGTTTCAGAGCCATATGTTAGTACAGACCGTGTCAGCGTATTGTGAAGAAGAATCTTGGCATTCCAATTTACTTAATTACACTTCAAAATTTCTTCACAAAATATGTTTCAATTAAAAAGTCTGTGTCTTCTGCTTTGAGCTTATTCTTTTGATCTCGTCGTCATTTTATCAAAATTTTATTATAACCAATTCGCACTTTTTATTATTATTAAATTTTCTCTTGCGGTTACAAAATTAGAATTTTCCTAATGGTTATTGCAGGTTTAAATAAAACGTCTAAAAAAAAGAAGTGGGCGCAAATAAAAGTATAGCGGTATTCAAGTTTTTATTGTTATTGTTGAGCGTGCTTAATTAGTTTAAGGAGTACTTGAAAGTTAAGTCCCATTCGAAAATGGCCGTTTATTTCCCCTGTGGGATCGTGGAATAACTAAACATGAGCCCCAAACTGTACTGCTACGTTTTATTTAACTTTTAACTAAAAGCGCTTAATATGTTTATTTTGTTAGTTAATGTTATTAATAATTATAAATTCTGATTTAATTATTGATTTTGCCATGCGGTTAGAGGCGAGACTTGTAAAGCTAATATGTTTTGTGATACTGGGTTCGATTCCCGGTCTTAGGCCTTGGATTTTATTTAATGGTTAATAAAAGAAATTTACAGTAAAGTATGTTTGCTAGTCCCCTCCATCCACGACACCTAATTGGTTGTTGGACGTAAAGCGCGCCTGAAAAATAGGCATTAATTATTGATTTTCTGATATAAAAGCCAATTTGTCCAAGAAGCTCCCAAAATTTCGGTTGCTACGGCGTAGCTACTGATTTAGTATTTGGGTCTCTTGTTCAAAGATGTTAAAAAAATTTAAAGCTTATTTGTTAAGGCATTGTTTTTTAATTTGGCGCCAGTAGATTGATAGATCACTAGTTGGAAGTCAGATGATCATTTCTCCTTAATGTGTTGTGAATTGTGAATGAAGTTTATGTACAGAATAATGATTTGCAGGTACGTAATATTTACGAAGTGCGCAGCATACTTAACTTTCTTATTATTCATTACTTACAGCGCCTTTTCAAGTAATAACTTCTCGTTGCTGAGGAAAATTAATTTTTAAAAAAATGCGTTTTAAGCATTTTGCTGAACATAAACAATTTAAAAAAAATATCTGCTTTATTACGTTTATGCTTTAAAGTTTTGAGCTTTGTGTTAAATTTTAAATAGAATGTGTTATTAAAAAAATTAATATTTGTTGAATGTTTCCAAGTATGGCGGTAATAGGGTGCCTATTCTTGCATAACACGGATTTACAAGTTCTTCATTTTGTTTATTTTATGGTTGTTAGTACGTTTATCGTGCATTGGCCTACAACTTTTAAATCTTGGATTAAAACTTGGGTGGATGCTGTTTCCGAGGTACTGCTGCCTTTAAACATTTATCTTGTTAACCTTGTGGTACTGTAAAGAACAACCTACACTTTTTGCTGAACCTAGTTTTCTTAATGTCATGATTTCCTATAATTTCCAGCTGTAGTACTCCATACCCTATATGGATGAATCTTGAACCTAGAATGCCCTGTTAGAAGACCAGTAAAAAAAACTTACCTGGATCGTTTCTTTTCAAACGTAGGCTCTGGTTCTTGTTTGGCACTACTTTTGTCAGAATCCTCTTGCTGTGTTTGATTTTTAGGATCTAATGAATGTATTGCATAATTTTTCAAGGTTATAATCTAGGACAGTTCTGGACCAAAGATTTTGAAAGACTACATTCATTTCTGGCCAGATGGTCGGCATCTTCGTTTATCCTGATTCCAGCATGTATCGCTGGAATTTTATTTTATTGCAACAGATACTATGGCAATCCCCAGGACTACTTATAATATTGTATAAATAAATAAAAGGTTTTAAAAAATTAGCCAGCACCTTTCCTTTAAGACCTTTACCTGTATTTTTCTTATCTCAAATCTTGTTGGCGAAAATTTCCGTCTGAATTAGAATGGAGTGAAATTGTCCAGGTAGGCTCCGCTCTCTTGGTTCTGGTTAATCTAGAGCTATCAGTAAATCAAACTTGTTTTTGGTCTGTGTTTAGTCTAATCTGATTTCCATTTTGTTGCCATTCTATGACCAGTTGAAGTAATGGTTCAAAACTATATTTTGGTGTTGGACATGTTCTCTAAATTTACTGTTTACTGGCCCTGAATGAACTGTACTAGAAGGGCTATTATAAATAAAGTGATTTCGAACTATTCAGTTGTTGAAAGAAATATTTTGATAAATGTTAAAGCATTTGTAAGGAAACCCTAGTCGAGAATAAATTGGTAAATAAAAGTCCAAGAAAGAAAGTAGTAAATGTATGTAAGATAATGAAGTAAACCTTTTGGTCAAGAGTTTTTGTTTATTACAGCAATGAGGAAGTAAGGAAATTCAATAAAAATTCAATACAGTGTACATTGTCTGTCAGAAGTAAATGTTCAAAGTTTATCCCATCAATCCTGGTGAGAAACAAAGTAGAAATGCCTTACTCCAGTGTAGAGAGCTGGTATATAGCTCTCAAGCTAAAGGAAATAGATGTGGAAGTAGGTTGGCTATCAGATGGACCTTGCCAGTTAAGGAGGATGGCTTGTCTGAGCGTTAGTGTGTTTGTTGTAGTGTGTAATAAAAAGTGGGTGTGAGTTACGTTCAAGTGTATTCGGCTGATTTCAAGGGTGGGTTTGAAAAACCCTTTTCCTATAATATAAGCTAGTGCCCCACTTGAATCCATCCATCCCAGGCCATACACCTATCTACTGGCGTTGGCCGGATAAGAACTGTTTACAAGGCACTTGTGTACACCGGCTAGTGAACGACGGTGAAGTGCTGGGTAGTAGAGAATTGCCTGAACAAGAAAAAGACGAACGGAAGTAGTGGAGGGACGTGAGACGATGAAGGGGATTACTAACACTAGTGAGTATGTGGAAAAACTACCCCTTCACCATGCCCAAGCAACCCTCTGTGTTTATTTCAGAGAGTTTTCCACTGTCCAAAAGTAAACTTGTCCTACTTTATTTCGCCCATTTTCTTTACACTACTTCACGGTCTTTTAAAATAGGAAATGTCTATAGACGGATATGTGATTGGTTTATCACCTGTAGATAGACTGTTCATGTTCAATTAGACGGGCAAAGTTGATTTTTCCGTTTTCCTTTTATAAACATATATGTTATATGTATTCCAAAATAACTCTATTCGACTATTGAGAAATAAATAGGCCATCAAATAAAATCCTAGATGCACAGCTTCATGAATAGAGCACGCGTTTTCTTTTGTTTAAGAGACTTATATTTCCCAAGAAAACTCATATTACTAAAATAAGAAAATATATTAAAGGGAAAAATTTTGCATTCACGCCAAAATTCATTTCAGATTCGGTAGATCGAATACTGAAAGTGGAGCTTCTTTTTTCTGACGTGTTCACATTTCAATTCGTTGATACTATTTCACTTCTCTCTCTCTCTCTCCCTCTTATCACGAAATCTCTTCTGAAATATATTTGTCTTTTTCAGTGATCCGCCCAATTTGCTGGAATCATTCCTGTTAGCTTATTTGCAGAACTATGAAAGCAATGGCCATTCTGAATATTGATCCAGAGACCATATTTTATTGATCCAAATTTTCATTTAGATAATTTTAATTTTAATACCTAACTTTTTTTTTTAGATGCATTTTAACATCTTGATGCGCGTGAAAGTTAGATTGCAATACCAATTTACTACAGATAAAAGAAAATTAGAACAAAATTTATAATAAACCTCCCTTCTAATAAAATATTAAATACTTTATGAAAGTAAGACTCATTATATTTTTCCACTTGAGCGAAGTGAAAATTGTTTAAGTTGGAATTCAAACATTATTTCTCCTTCGTCAGTTCCTGAATTCTTAAACTTTTATGCTGAGCATTATTTCAGTAAAGAATAATAAGAATTAAAAGCAAGTCTACTTAATTAAGTGAAGGTAAAAAAGTATTTAAAAAAATTCTTTATCTTTTTTTTGCTTTCGCTGTAAATAAAACCAAGTAGAGCATGCGTTAGAGGATCAGCTGTTCGCCTCTGAATTGTAGATTGTGTCTATTTTGAAAAGTCACTGTCACAAGAAATATAAGTTTCGGATATTTCAAGTAGTGTTTATGTCCCATTTCCTCGCTCTGTACTCACCTCAAATATTTTCTTAAATTTATCCTATTTATTTAATTTTGGAACTTTACCAATCTTGAAAAAGAGAAATGACTGGGAATTATGAGAGGTGTGTGCCTGACAAGTTACACATAAGCATGGAACTTAGATCAGTTTCCAAGACCCAGTTTTCATTGTTAAACAAATGAGTGATAAGCTCGTAGAAAAAGATGAAACAAGTACTTACTTGAGTTCTGCAGATCTAATAAAAAGCCATTATTCATTCCTTAGGAAAGCACTGTGTCAAGTATTGTATCTTCAAAAGAGAGTCATTAAAAAATTGCATCTTCAGCCGTTATACATGTGCTAGAGGTAATTAAAGTCACGCGGGGAAACCCGAAAACAAGGAATAGATAAAGTCAAAAGATGGAGATTATGGTTACTGTTCAGTAACAGCTTGGAATCAACTTACTATCAAAATTGAATCAAAGTTCAAAAATTTCTCGCACACATTTGCACATTTAGACAATCCGAAATCGGGAAGAAATTATGTTAGCCGTACATCTTCTACCTATCTTCGCGATATATTTTTTGTATTCAGCGGATTTTAGTGGTACCCAAATCGGGTGATTTTTATTTTCAGGAGTCGAAGTTTGAAAATTCGAAACGATACTACAGTATTGAGTAGATTGTAGATTGTCTGCAGATAATGCTCATATTTTTTGTTAATATTTAATTCTTTTAATTTTGCTCGAATTGTTTTGACTACCTTTCACTTTCTTTGACTTTAACAATGTGAAAATTTGTGCATATAATACAGTTTATGTTTTTATTTTGCAGGGAGAAGGATGATATCAGCCTTGGCAGCCATAGCAGCTGTACTGACATTTACTTTTCCGGTGCATGCCCAAAACACCTATAAAGGATTGCACAGTAAGTATCACTAAATACCTATTGTAAGTATTTATACGAGTATTTTTTAATCTAAGTTAGTTTTGAATTTTGGTTGGCTTTATTTTAGCCACAAAAACGAAAATTTCCCGGTATGCCTTAAGATATCACTGAGTACTAACCAACGCTGCATTAAAATGGGACTCAAGACTAAAGATACTGTGCTATCTATTACTGATTTCCTTATTGAAACCGGAGCCTGGTTATATTGTGAAGGTTGTAAACTTGACATTACCGTTACGATGTTCGCGTGTACAAACTATGCTTTAAACCGTTTTACGCATCTACTTACTACCAAGTAGTAGCTGAATTGCGAAACCTCACCATTCAATTTATTCACGTTAATTACTTTCCCTAGGCCGCTAGGCCCATTTTTGGGTCATCTGAGTTGGATGCTTTCGACAGTACAGGATTACAATAATCGAATGGTCGTTTTGTGATATCTTTGAAGGAGATAGTTACATTAGTAATCAGCAATTCTTGGCATTCGCTTTGAATTTTGTTTGATTAGTTTCGTCAGATCTAAAATATTTTTTTGTTTTTTGTTTTGAAGAAATCGTAGAATCATTTCTTATTTGGTTCACTGATAAATCGTTAAAGAAACTGTTGTATATTGTTAATTATTCACAATTAACTGAACAAGTCATCCAAATATTTTAATTGTTAAGCTTTTTATTGCTTTTGCAGAATAATGCCTAATTTGAAGAGTAATTTTAGTTAATTAGAATAAGATCATGCTATCTAGTTCCTAAGTAGGTTTTCGCATTTTATTTCACTGTATTGTGTTCCATTATCTCTTTACGTTAAAACGAAATCCCGCATATTAAAAGTTCATTTTGCCATATTAGAGAATCTCATTAACCTTTCTTTACCAAATTTCTTCAATACTCATTATCTTCTCATTAGCGCTTTTACATTCTAAGGTGAACAGTACTCTCTCATTCAATTGTAATGAAGAGAAAATCATTTAATGAAGCCAATAAATAATTATGTATCAAGTTTTAGGTTTTATCTTTCAATTAGTCCTTCAGGAAAACTAAAATTTAAAATCAGCTGTACTTTTTACTTTTAAGAAATTTGCTGGAATAAAACATATCTGAATGGGTCAAAACTGGAGAAAATGGGCACATTCTCTTTGCCGTTCGGAATTTGTGGAAAATACTTCGGGAACTTAAGTCTTGTTGAATCACTTCATACAGTGCTTTCTGAAAAATGCAAAACCTTGGACTTGAAATTGTTTTCACGTACTAACATCGATCAATGTTTTGGTGGAAGGCCTGTTAGACATTGTGAGTTCAGCAAGTGTGACAACGTACTTGAGATTAGATTTGGTCTTGACATCGCTGGAACAAATCAGAATCGGCTCTTGATGAGCTTGAGTCTTGATCATCATGTTGTTTTTAATTTGTGATATTTTTGACAAACTGTGATCTGAAACATCTTGGCATTTTTGCATAATATTTTACTTCATCTGCTGAGAATTAAGAGTAGTTTAGTTTTTAAAATGTGGGTTAGAAGAAAGATGTTTGTTGAAAGTTGGGAGATAAGGGAAGAAAAATATTGTGAATTTCAAGTTTGATATTTGGTTATTTTTTTAAGCTGCGGTGTTTGTTCTGTTTATTTTAAGGATTACTGAGATTAGGGTTAAGAGATATTTTTTTTATGCCACTTTTTAATTTTCAATAAAGCGATAAATTAGAAATTCGAATGTTTGGAAGTATGTATTTAAGGTAAGGTAAGCTCGTTTTTATCGAAACGTCAAAAAATGTACATGTTTTTTTCTTGGTCAGCTAGCATGAATCATTCAATTTTGTTAATATTTTGCAGCCAAAGGCAATGCCCAACAAAATAAAAATAAAAACTTAACTAACGGAGAAGCTCTTAATGTTGAGAATCCAATAAATTGTTGATGGTATTTACTGGGACTAAATAAATAGCTTTAGGGCAAACAACAGGTAGTACAATATATATTGCAGGAGTTCCTCGGGAAGAGGGAGTTTGAACTTGATAGTGGGTACTTAGAATTTACTTCAGGCCCATGATCAGATTCCGCATTCTAATGAATACGGTGCACTTAAAACTGAAGTAATGCCCAAGTTGGTTACTGGTAAACACAAAAGGGTTATTTCATTGGTTTGTAGGAGACATGTTTCTACTTTGCATGCAGGTTAATTTATTGATTATAACAGTTTTACTAAGTTAGTTAATGGCAACTTTATTTGAATTACCACCAATCTAATGGATATATTAATTTTAATGAAGCTTTAAAACAATCAATTTTAAGTATTTAATGTACTTTTACGCAAGGACTTACTTTAATGGCTCATACTATGGAGATTCTTCAAATTTCCTTTTTTTTCTGTTTAATATAATAATATCCCTGATATAATAATATCTGGTAGTAGAATTTGGATTGTAATCTTTACAAGTTAGGTAAATCTATATAAATAAATTGAGATTGTTTGCAATATCCAGTTTAAATCTAGCTCAAGCTAACATGGAAAAAAAAATATACATATACTGACTTTGTATTGCAATATTCGAACATACTAGTTTCTTCCATCTTCAGACTTTTCTTCCACCCTCTCTTTCTCTTTCTCCTCCTGATCCTCTCCTTTAACCCACTTACCGCGGTGGGACTCACCCTCTGTAAATGGAAAAACCTTCTTTCTTTTTTTTCTAGTCCTCTCATACACATACTCCACAAACCACAAAAACTACTAAGATTACAATTTTCCAACCGGTAACCTCATCTGATTTAGTCAGCATTTTTTCTATTCCAATATTCTCAATCTTTTGGGTCTGTATCGTTTTCTTACCTAGTACCTCTTTCCCTATATGCATTCTCGTTTTTACATCCCGCCTTCAATACTCGTTATCCATTTTGCTCTGAATTCAGTTTGGATAACCATTGTGTTATCTATTTTTATTTTTTTTTTTAGCTTGCATCTTTTTTTTTTTTACCTAGAGATCTGCTATATATTTTGGAATGCCATCAAATAGAGAAACATTTTTTGTGGTATTAAGAAGTAGACAAACTAAAAAAAGAAGAATAATAATAATAAAATTATAACGGGGAACTGCCCGTTTTTTCTCGTTCTACAACAGAAGAATACCTCTTTGAATAGATAACCAAAACTTGTGCGATCATCTTCTATCTACCAAATACGATGTCCAAGGTACACCCACCCTTCTGGTGAGTCCATTTACCCTGCCCAACTCTCCGATAACGTTATTATTATTGGAGACTACCAGGATCCAATATTCATAAGAATATAAATGACTTCTTTTATCCCTATCTGAAAGTTATTTTGTGACCCTTTGATAAACCTGAAATTGATTTCTTCTTGCTTCCTTCTCACCGAAATTCATATTAAATTATTTAAATTAAATATGAAGAAGAAGTAGAAATTAACAGTTGTAACTCAATTAAAATAAAGCTCATTTAAAAATAAGCATTTATCAGATTGATATTTTTGCTTGAAAATGTTTGTTTTTTATGCAAAATTGAAAGTTTGCTGATTGTGTTCATTGTGGTGCCTATAATTACAGCAACAACTAAAGTCCTATTTGATTAGCCTAGTAAGCCTGGATTTAAGCCCTTGGTTGCATCTTGAAAGCATGAGGTTTTCCCGAAAGTCAGTTGTCACCTTCACAAGCTTTTCGCCTGTCACAAAATGTGCTGGACTTCCCTATATCTAAATAAAGATAAAACAACCTTGAGAGCATTTTTTTGAGAAAATTGGCCTATAAACTTTGCCTCAAGAAGTTATTTAGGTAGATAATTATTTTATAATACCAGGGAACTAGTAGCATGTTGCCCTGTTCATTCCAGTTAAAATAATTAGTTCTGTTGTCATTTGTTAGAGTGCAATCACTCTCTACCTACTTAGTTTGTTTAGAATCTAAAGTTTAGATTACATAAATATATATTAAATAAAAAAGTTACATTTTTTCTAAAGTCGCCAGCTAGAGGGCGTTCACATTTTCACGATGGCAGCCACATAACACACTCATCAGCTCTAGATAGTTGTTTCGCACGGTTGATCTTTGCACACGACTTGTCGCGCTCTCCTATTTTTTTTAAAGTTCTTTTGATTCAGTTCTTTTTTGTTTTTTTATCATGTTGTTTTATAGTTATTGAGAAAATTGTCAAATATTTCGTTATTGCAGTAAAAATCCATTGTTTCAATTCGTTAAACTGTTGGTAGAGTTAGGCTTTTGCATTCTCCATTAACTGTTTTGTTGGTATTGTATGATTATGATATGTTATTATTCTGATTTGGATGTTTCTGTTGCTGGTTTGGTTTATTTTATTTTATTCTATTTTGTTGACATATTGTATTAGTGTTAGGAACGATCGTCGTTTTTTTTTTTTTTTTTTTTGCCTGACGAATTGAGGATCTCTCAATGGTGTAGTATTGGTGTTGACTTCTTTCTTTTTCTTCCACTTTGTCTAAATATCTTGATTGACTGATTGGTACGCTGTGTGTCTAGCAACCCGATCTATTTGGGCAGCACCCTTTGTTTTGCAAATATTTGCATTAAAATGTTTCTCTCTGTGATCATATCAAATTTTTGTAGATTTTGTATTTTATTGGAAGTATCTATTTTAAGGTACCCTGGGTCCGAAAAGTGGTTTTTAAAAAATGTTTTGTTTGTGTGTCCGTATATAAATACAGGCATCATTAAGGAAAAAATCCCAAGGCGCTTAAACTTAATGTAATTTAGTTTGAGTTTTGCAAAATGATAAAGAAAAAAAATTAGCGGTCGAAATTATTTCGACGGAATCGCTTAAGGTTGAGGTTTAAGTTTTTTTTGTTGCCTTCTTAAATGGAAATTACAACTGCATTGATAATGGTAGATGATAGATTACAGAGGTATGGCTGGTTTTCTGAAGATTATAGGAGTTAGTTTAGATTTCCACTAAACTGCTGCTTCTATAAAATCTGTTATTCTAACTTGTATGATTCTAATTAAACAGTATAATACTAGGAATCAATAAAAATTATCTAATCAGAAATCTAACTACATAGAATAAGCATAGTTTTCTATTATTAGCTTTTTTGAATATTTGAGTTCAGTTTGGAAGGCTAAGCTTAATCCACTAGATCGACAGCGTTAGTTCTTTCTAACCGCATTTTGCTTTTCAACTTTGTGTATCCTTCAGACGTCTAGACATTTCACGTTCTTTTTAGAAGTTTGATTGCAATTATTTTCTCTTTAAACAAGCTGTAATCTCTCTTCTTTTTTTTTTCTTTTATTCACCTACTAAATTCATTTAATCTCTTTGCAGTGATTCTGTGGAAAATTGAATAGAGATCATCGGACGGAAGGGATTGTGTTCACAAAAGTACGTCATCATGCTCTTGTCTCGAAGAAACTTATTTTCCATGAAAAACAGAGGAAATTCATGTTTATAAAAACAAGAAATTATGGTTAGCAATTGTATTGATTAAGGTTACAGTTTAGGATGCTCTTCAGTTAACAGTCGAAAGAGAATATTCATTTATTTTTGATAATGTTGTAATTAAGTTGATGGACGCAATGTTTAAGATATCCTAAATTTTTGTGTAAATTTAATCAATAAGTAAGAGAATTAAGTTGAATAACTCCCAAAAAAATTGTTCCTATCGGTAAATTTTGGATACAACTCATAATATTTTGGGCTTCTCGACGTTTCGAAACTTATTGACCTACATTTTTGGAAGACACGAAAATTATTATAATAAAATTGTGAGGTGAAACGTCGAGCAGTCGGAAAAATATAAAAACAAAAAAATATTAGTGTATTCATGTTTAATCGAATGACATGGCTGATAGCTAATAATTTTGACAGTCTAACTAGTAAGAAGTTAGTCGCATAATTTGAATAATTTAAACTATAACATAAACTGTACTACTTGTTTAGATGGGTTGAATATTATTAATACATTGGATTAGTGCGAATCTATAACTAATAGATAATAATGGTGGCCTTGCTCTGTGTGCTGTAAACTCCATTCACTACACAATCCATGGATATACCGGCTTGGTTATGCACAGCTAGCTAGGTCGTCTCTATACGTGTTATAGTAGGCATAACTGCCTTGTCAGCTGCAATCAACAAGCAGACACCTGATAGATGAGCTTGCCTTGTTATACGTCATACGTCTAGTCCACAGAAGTTGTAGAAGTTGCATCATCATATCCAAAGATGATTAAAGTTACGCGGATGTATTTATTTTTATTGCTAAATTTCCCTAGCCAAATTGAGGCAGTTCTTGGGGGAACTGAGCATTCTTTTAAAGAGCCGTTTTAATTTGAATCTCACCCACCTAAATAATTAACGTTAAAAGATTTCTTGATCCATTTAATTTTATTACAATTTGCCGGTTAAAACATATAATTGTCAGAAAAAATATAATTTCATTTTCTATACTATCGGCAGTTTTCAAATTTGTTACCCTGTTAACAGAAGTACGACTTGAATTTGTAACAACTTACACTTAAACTATTGTAGGTAATTGTAGAAACAAACTCACGTTAAATTGTTCACTAAACTTACTTATCTGGCTCTACAGACCAAGGTGGACTTAAGCCTCCTTAATAATTCCTCTGCAAGTATACATTCGGTCACTCCGATTTTTGATAGATAATCTCCTAAGTCTTTACTCCAGCATTACCTAAGGTGTCCTTCTTTTATCTCTTTCCGGGAAATTATTAAGAGAAAGTTAAAAAGAGATTGAATTAATTGGCGTAAAATTATGATTTAGGTTATCTAATTAAGATGGATCTGACTCCTAATTGCATCGTATGCACAATTGCTTGGTAACCAATAAAATTAAGACAACTAAATTTAGTAGCTGAAAACAATTGAAAACTGAATTTATATATTTGCCTTTATTTTCGATTACAAAATCGATCGTGGTAATTTATTATTGAAAGTAGAACGATCTATTTAATGAAACAATAAAATAAATAAGGCAGGTGACATATAAACAGCAATAAATAAGTAAATACAATATAAGCAATTAAGATAAAATAGGGAGTTGGATAAATTTATATGTAAACTAAATACAAATACAGCCAAAACGTTATACATGCTACAATTGGATGTATTTAGAATTATTTCTAATCGTGAATTCTCAGTGACATTTTAAACTATTGCTAGATAAATTAATGTATTTGTTGAGGATTTTTCGGAGAAAGGGAAGTGGAGTCAGCTGTACTGATTGTAATTGCGGACCCAGGATTTAACTACTTTAGGCTTTGTTGGGGCAACTTTTACTGTGTTAGGGCAACAACTAATGGAAGGGAGGACTAATAGAAAAGTTATTTTGTAACTGGGTCCCCTTAGCCAACATTCCCTGATTGGTTAATTTGCAATTAGTGATACACGAATAATACTATCACTTGCAAAACTTAAAACATAAAAGTACCCAGCCAATCACAAACTAATATAATAATTATTTGTTTTATGTTGGGATAAACCATTGTAATTTGTAATAGTGGGCGTGATGCTTCCATTATTTTGTTGCATAGAGGGATGGAAAGCTCTCAAGCTCTCTCTAGCATACAATATGAGCTGCAACTACCCCATACATACATACTTTGAAACACAGATGTTGGAAATGTTCCTCGTGACCGGAGCATTATCCGCTTGATCGTACGTGATCATTAGAAATGCCGGATAGGTTCTCTCTGTACTTGTGCGTTGCAGCGGTCGTCCTTCAAAGTAGCAGTTGATCATTGATTGGAAAAAACTAAACAAGACAATTTATGCATTTTTTTTTTTAGCTTTGCATACCTTGACTGATTTTAAATTAAGTTTAGAAGAAACTGTTTCAAGTTGCTTAATCCATCCAAATCCTTAGGTATTCTACACCTCTCCTCACTTCACTTAACAGGCAATCGTTCTTGACGTTATTTAACATTAGTTTGTTATTTCGCAATGTTTCTAATAGCCTGTATAAAGTTCAACAAATATTGATCGTTTCTGTTATCATCAAAAGGTATTTCAAGTTTCAGTAGCAAACAACATCAAAGAGCAAACCAGTTAGTATTTCCAATTGAGGTCTAAAAGTTTAAATGAGATTATTTATTAAGGTATCCCAGTTTAATTTAAAGAGGCACATGTATAAATATTATTGTATGCGGTTAGTTGTGTTTGTTATTTCAACGCAACTAATTAAATTATGTTGGGGGGAAATTATGGTTTAAATACAGAGCCAGTTCCTTTGATTAAAGTGTGGTAGACCGCATTAGAGTGCTCTACATTACTGCATTGAAGTCGAAGGTAGAAAAAAATATAATTAAGTCAAGAAGTCATTTCTCTTGAAGTGAACACCTGTTTAATGAAAAATAAAAGTGTTTACCTAATTAATGTAAAAATTATGCAATTACTTCGTGATGTGAATGTAAAATACCGTTAAAAAAAAAAAAAAAAATCTAAGGAGTTTGCACTAAAATTATGACAACAGCTTATTGTCGTCGTTTATTTTTAATTTAATAGAAATAAAATGTCCATAAATTAGGAATATAAATCACGTAATGAATATATCTTATTTCAATGAAAAATTCAGTCATTGTCACGACGGAAGAATATACGATACATCTTCTTCATATTAAAGTAGTTGCTTTTGAAAAACAATGCAGATTTTGCAGAATATTCTAAACACTGCAAAATTAAAAATAAAAATATGTAGATTAATGCATTGTCTATAAAGTTGAAACCTATTTAGACTTAGAGATTCGAATTTCCCAAAAAGTTTAGAATCACTTGACGGATATGGATAACGAAAAATATTTTATTTGATTTTATGTAAAGCACTTTTCTTTTCTTTTTGCTCACACTAGAGCAAAGAGTTGTCTCTTTAGATTAGATTTGCCTCGGAGTGTACGCTGTTCCATTGCAGCGGAATCGAAAAGTGATATTCTTGGGTCCCTCTTAAGAGTGAGACCTCTTTCCTTTACAAGGGTTTTTCCACCAATCGCTCTAGTCTTAAGGATTTTCTCCCCAAACTAACGAAACCTATTAACTTTATGGTATTTTTTTTTTTTAACCAACAAAGTCTTAGAACACAAACACTCGTATTTTACAATTTGAAGAAGACCTAGAAATTTTGAACAAGACTGTGCTAATTTCTCAAGTGATTTATTCTGTTGGACACCATTATCAGGTTTTGTTTTTTTTTATGCTGAATTAAGGATTCCTCGTTACTCACATTGGTTTCAATAATTCCTGAGACAGTGGCCATTCTATCCAGTTACATATTTGTTGAAATTGGACTCCACTATCTTGCAAGGCCATTCATCATACTAATTTGTTTGGACTCTTCAAGTTAGCAGTCATTAACTGTGGACGTTAACAACGTGTTGCACAGCCGCCACTTCTCAAACCAACAACTGCTTGTTCTATTCGCAGATTTGTATGTATAGAAAGAGAAAGCTAGTCCATTTTCTTTTTGTTCAGACTCAGTGTTTTCCAGAGGGAATCTTGCGAAAATTTAATACAGCAAAGCTATCGTAATACGATTTCAAGCAAATGGTACAATGAAGCAAAAAATGAAATATTACATAGAGAAAATCATTTTCAGTTTTTTTATAAGTTTATGATTTAATATCAACCGTAGCGCACTCTGAAAGCCAACTTCTATCTTAAGTGGCTGGTAGCACAGTTTGCTGGGTAGATGATTAGTGTGGGAATCTAGGCTAGAGTTAAATAGTTAAGACTAGCTGTGTTAAACATAATTGTGGAGTGCCTTCATTGGTGGAATTTCCCATTCAACCACCGACAAAAGCAGTTTCACTATTGTTGAAAGGTGTACAAAGTACACGTTCAAACTTTCCATTAGTGCATGTTGGGCTAGTACTGGAATGTACAATACGATTTCCTATTTAAAGCTGAAAATCATGGAATTGCTTTGCTATTAAAGGGGGATAAAGGGCTGTCAAAGCGGGGCTTAGTTGCCGTAAAGCAACTAACTCTCTTGGGTGAGAAATGATTGGTATCCAAAATGAAATGTCACTGTCCTCAAACGATGTTTGGACAACATTTCTGTTCAAAGGACATATTTCAATTCCTCACAGTTGTGACGACCAAACTATTCAGTTAACAGTTGTTGCATCACAAGTTTTAAAGTCACGTGCTTTCTAACTGGTCTTTAGTTAGGGTTATTTCTAGTCAATCGAGGAGGTCGCCCTGCAACAACTGGGATCTATTTTCATAAAAATCCTGATTCTAACTTAACTAACTATACATGTGCTTCTTATAAAGGGCCCCCGATATGTCTAAATGTACCTAGGTCGTCTTTATGGCTTAACGAGCAGCGGGAAATCTCAAGTTGTATCTAAAGACAAACTTGAAGCCCAATATAAGACTGTCTTTCACTGTTGTTAAAAACTTTTGTGAACAATGGCAAAGATTCAAAATAACAACTTCCCCCTATAGTTGTCTAGTATAAATATTTGTCGTACATTGTGAATTATGACGTGTAATTCGATGAAGTCCAAAGCTTGATTGTTTATTCCGTTTTGGCGAAAAAATTAAGTTATGTATTATTTTTTTTTTTCTTCTTGAATCATGAAAAAGTAAACGCATAAATAAAAGTTTAATAATTCACTTAGAATGTACAAATATTTTTGTAAAGGTTGGTTTTCAATTATTGTAGGCTTACTTTGGCCTAGCTCCCACTTAACATTTTCAGTTTCACTGCTAATATATTACGAAGGATCTATTGCCTAACTCTTCTTCTTTTGCTGACTTTCTCAGAACTTGATACTGAATTCAAAGAGCTTTCCCACGTGTGGTTTTATTGGCTGCTGATATTACCTACCGTTCTTTAAAGTTTTGTTTTAGTTGTTTAATTATCGATTGCTGACTTCGTCTGTCTCACTCTCGTCGAAAGGAGTTTTCAGGCCGATCCCTCGTCTTTGTTATTTTTTTCTTTATATATTCAAAATAGTTCAACTACTGGGATTGGAATAGTTCTGTTTCTCTAAACATTTTACTTAGTTACTTTTGGACATTACTTGATTTATTCTATAAAAGAATTAGTGGTCCACACTCTTACGAGTATATCAACATTTATTAAAACTGTCCGGTAGGACAGTTATATAAGGGTTGATCGTCAAAAACTGCACGAAAAAGCGTCACGTTGAAAAACACCCAACTTTGACAATTTTTTTCTCTTTTTCTACAAAAGATAAAATTCCCAAAGTTTCTTTAAAATAAAGGGCAAACCCTCCTTTATAGCAGTAATTTTTTTGCAACAACTTAGATCTTATAGGTTTCGAGAAAAAAGTTGCCGAAAATGAGCAAAAACGACTTTTTCAAAAAATCTTCTTCTTCTTGTTACCTTTTTTGTAAACAACGTAGCGCCTAAACGCGTGAACCGATTTTCATGAATGAGGTGTCATTCGATTCGGAATTTTATGTAGATGTGTCTTTTGGGGGTCTTGACGCTGTACATCGAATGGGAAAGGAGTTAGCCCCCTTTATGTAAGGCCCCCTCCAAAATTATTATTACTAATTACTCTGTAAATCTTGGCCCGATTTTGATAAAATTTGGTAGGATGATAGGGTTAGGGCTCCCCTACGTAACATTAAAGCGGCGATCAGCTCTTACACTTGTTAAGGGGAAGTACAGCAATCGTTTCAAATTATCGACACGTGAACCGATTTTCATGAATGAAGTGTCATTCGAATCGAAATTTTGTACAGATTTGCACTTTGAAAGTCTCGACGCTATGCCTCATAAGGAGGGGAGTTCGCCCCACCCAAATAAGGCCCTTTCTAAAACTATTATTACCAATATTTCTATAACGCTTAGACCGATTTTGTTAAAATTCAGCTCGAATAAGTGGTTAAAGCTCCTCTACGTTGCTGATGCTCTTGCACCTACTAAGAGGAAGTACTGCAATCGTTTAAATTATCAATGAGTGAACCGATTTATATCAATGAATTGACGTTCGATTAAAATTCTTTGCCTCTTTGCCTTTTAGGGAGAAGTACTGCAATCGTAGTTTATTTTTCTGTCTCCTCTTAAAAGGAAGTACTGAAATCGCAGTTTAATTTTGCTATTTACGTACAAATACCTTCCTATGTTATTCAAAACGCTTTTTCAAAAAAATTAATATTTGAATTTCGGTTCGTCCACTATAATAATAATAAAAAAAGAAAAGCTGTAATTAAATGTTCTTGAAAGTTATAATTTAAACTAGAAAGATATTTGCTTATGTATTATATAATTTTTAAATTACTATATAAACATAAGAGCTACTGTGTATCATTTTTTACTCCAAGAATTAAATTGCAAATTTAGTTAGAAGACTGACAGTTCAATATATTTTGTGATAACAGATTCTAACAAAAATAACTTTGAAATATATTAATTTTTAAACGACTTTAAAACTTTATAATTAACTTATATACCAATTGCATAACGGTATTTATATTTATTTATGTATTAAATTCTAGCCCAGTTGGTCATATATAAACTAGTTACAAAAGTAACGTTACCTTTGTAGTAAATTACCATCATCTAAGAAGGGTATTTCATTTGGCTGGCCGACCATGTTTATCTTATTATAAACACTCCCCGCTTACATATGTGCTTGTATGTAATTATGTACAGAGTATTACATTATGTACCGTATAGTACAGACAGGCACACCAGAGAGGGTAGGGTTTGGTCACCACATTACTGCAATGTAATCATTTCTAATTGTTAATTTAAACCGCATAATTAACTAGAAAACCGGCACCGTTTTCATACTTATAAACTTTCTATCCTCTTTTTTTGTTTACAAAATTCTGGATTGTAAGGTATTTATTGCTAATAGTGTTAATCATTCTTTTCTCTTAACAAATATTATTTGTGAAAGGTCAGAATCGTTTGGATTAGCCAATAGATTCTTATTTTCTTTTAATCCTACTAAAGAGAAAGTATTGCAATGTCGTCCAAATCCAGAGATTGAGTTATTTGGATATACGTGTGTGATTGAAAGACCACTACTTAGGGATTTGTGAAAAATATATTAAATTTACCTAAATTTGTACATTTCTCAAAGGCCAGTAAAAAATGAAAATATTCTTCATACATTTTATTTAAAACAAATAAATAGTGTGTAAGACTCGCAAGACTTTTTCTTTCTACAATTCACTTTTGTTTATTTTATTATTTATTTTATGTCACCTTTAGTCCACGACCTGCCATCTTCTCCTGGAGCCTGTCACTACATTGCTGCTTCCATGAGGTCACTTTGCTGGTTCATTCTCCAAGAAAATTAGACCAATTTTTTTTTGTATCATTCGAAATAGTCATGCAGGTCTAATAAATTCCCGCTAAAACTTAAAAAGTACCTAAAGAAATCTTTTGTTATTTTTTTTTCCAAAGGAGCTGTTTTTGTTTTTATAACCGGCAATGGCTAAATCATACAATTTGTTAAAAATTTGTGTAAAACAAATAATGGACTAGGAGTTGCCACAATAATATTGAGAATATTAAGTATTTTGATCAATTATCTATCTGGTCTGAATAAACCACACCGTAAGCCAAGCAATACGTGTAACCAAACAATTACCCACAAAGCAAGAGAGAATAACAAGTAAAATTTTCCTTGTTAATGTAGAATTCGCCACAAATAAGGAAACGCAAGAATTCTTTGTAAATAAGGTCTAGTCTACTTTTTTTTTTCTTTTTTTTTTTGTCAATTTGATCAAACCGCTGACTAATTGTCAGTGACTACCAGTCTTCGACACCATATTATTTGTATACATCGAATGATATTGACCTTGTAAAGTTCGATTTCCTTTCTCGGAAACTCCGCTATCGAGGAATTCATCTTTGAAATTCTGAAGCAAAGACGGACGATGATTGGTTGCAATTTTATTGCATAAAAGCGCTGTTAATTAGAAAATTCGCTTTTTAAGTTGCGTACACATTTTTTTTTTTTTTTTTTTTTAAAGCTGTATGCTCATGGCCTCAAAACGTTAGAAATCGAACTAAGAAAAGTCTGCCACTATCACGCAAAACTTTCCCTTTTATCAAATACTTACAAACAAAAATAATTTCAGTTTGTTTAGAGATTATACTATCTTACTGTGGACATAAATATCTAAAATGATTGGCCATTTAATCAAAAATCAATCAATACTTTGGAATTTATGTTACGGCTTCCTCCCTTGGATATTTTTCTTAGAGGGGAGGCTTTGATGGCCGCGCGTAGACTTGAGAGTGTCGGCACGTGGGCTTCTACGAACCTTCTCGGTCGGAAAGGCAGGCTTATTAGTCATGCTGATCTGGTTTGGGAAGATAAAAAGCAAATTGCAGTGCTCTCCATGCCGGGGGACTTCATCCCTGCGACTCTGGACTTCAATAGGAATTATGGGGTTCAGATACTCGCGAGGGAGGAGGCTTGTGCTTCGGCCGTCGAGTTATCAACAAACGCCATTTCTGTTTTTACGGATGGGTCATTGATGGATAGGGCAGGTGCTGGTCTCTGCATCTGGGGACCCCAGTTTGGGCTCCGATGGGAACGCATCTGCCTTGACCTTGGTAATTATGCATCTGTTTTTCAGGCGGAGTTGGCTGCTATTGAGATGGCAGTTACTTTACTCCGCTGGAAGGGATTTGCTGATACTGAAATTAGGTTCTTCACGGATAGCCAGGCTGCAATTAAAGCTCTGGTCTCTCCTAGTAAGAATCAAATCTCGGTTAATTCTTGTCACGTTGCTCTTAATTTGTTAGGAGCTCTGAATACTGTTTCGGTTGCTTGGTCCCCTGGTCATTCTGGGATCCCGGGTAACGAACTTGCTGATGAAACGGCAAAGGAAGGAGCTGCGTTGATAACAATGACTCCTCAGCCTATTATCCCTGTATCCTATCGACGTTGTAGAACAGAGGTAGAGCAGTGGATTTTGAAAGAACATCGGAAACGGTGGAGATCCCGAACTGACTGCCGCCAGGCTAAGGAAATCCTTGGCCTGTCGAGAACGGATATGGTTGGTCTTAGCAGGTCCCGGATCCGCCAGCTGGTTCAGGTGTTGAGTGGACATGCGAATTTAGCGTATCATCTTTTTAAACGCGGCCTTATCCGGTCGCCAAATTGTGCTGGCTGTGGTGAGTCCGATGAAACTGTGAGGCACTTTGTTGAGGTGTGTCCAGTTTATTCTAAAACTAGATTCCTCGTCTTCGGTAGGGTAAATGTTTCCCTGCCGGAGATTGTGGCATCGGGTAATCTAAACGAACTTTCTAGGTTTATTCAGTGCACTGGGCGATTGAGTCGTTATGCTCCCTAGTGCCCTGTTACTAATTTATTAGTTTATTATATTAGCATCTGGCAATTTTTAGCCGGATTTGTTATTTTTTTTAAACCCCGGTATCTCTTATGAGATGAGGGGTGGGTGGGGAACAATGGGCATTAGGATTGCCTGCGTTCCTTCCACCTTTTGGTGGAACCGCCCGTCTTAAACAATCTAATCTAATCTAATCTTACTGTGGACATAAATATCCAAAATGATTGGCCATTTAATCAAAAATCAATCAATACTATCTAGACCGCGTATTATGGCTTCGCTTTTTTTGACCACATGTTGTTGAGCTGGGTGCTAGCGTTGATTTCGTAATGAAGGAGTTTACAGAGGAAACAGAGTTAGGCGAGAGGTGAAGTGCTGTAAAGTCGTCGTCTGCTGTGGGTTCGGCTTGACCCAATAACTGTAAACATTGGCCACCTCTATAAACCCAAATTGTGGTATGAATGTTTGTAGAGTTACACAAATTTAATTATGTTTTCACTTTATTATTTCAAACCGCTTCGTTGGGTGGTAAACCGACCCCATATACCATCAATATTGGTTTATAGCAGATTGTGTAAATATCTTGTACAAGAAACAAAACTAATTCTTGGGACTTAAATTTCATTTAGGCTCTAAGAAAAAATTAGGAAGATTGATTGAAATAAATAAGTAGGAGGTAATTTTGAGCTTCTTCAAATAATTCCTCAGAAAACAATGGTTAGGAAATCTGTTTCAATTCGAAATTCTAAAAAGTTGTTTCCTTTTTGGCTTCTTTGACTCCTTAAAGGCATTATCAATCTCCTGATCCCATAATAAATTAGTTTTATTTGATGCCCAGCTATAAAAAAAAGAAAATCTAGAAAGGAAAATTGTGTTTTCTAGCCAAACCATTTCTTTTGATATACGTGTAAAAAAACGGCAGAATGGCTTTACAGTGAATAGGATAAGTGAACGATATTCAATGATTGTGCTCACATGCTGAACTTCTTTTAAGAAGTGGGCAAAGTAATAAAACTTGTTAAAAACGAATTTAAACTGCCAGCGGCTATAAAAGATTGATATCCATTATGTCGTTTCCGCCCTTTTCTAAGTTCCTCTGTAACTTGTTATTCTACCCAAAAAAGGTGGTAGGAAAGAAAAAAAACATTCCTTCAGGTTCAGACATTATTCTGTGTTAAACTGGATTTCGAATTTACCATGTATATAATTTTTTTTTTTTTTAAGTTTTCTTTACCGTGCGGAAGAATACGTTTTATGTTGTCCTGAGATAAAAAGGGTTTTTGGACTGATATTTAGGAGGAATTCAAGCCAACTGTAACATATCTGGGTCGTGGTTATGGAAGGGTAGCCAACATTACTAAAAAGGACTCACTCATAGCACATTAAGTATCGTGACAAGATTGACATTTGATATAGAACCAATATCAGCACAATATCAATTTGGAGTTTCGCCTAAACTTTATCTAAAATGAATAAATTATTGTTTTCTTTTACTTGTTTTGTTCTCAATTTTTTTTCGTTATCCCATCTGGGCGTATGTACGAGGGTCGTTTGAAAAGTCCGTGCAAAAATAAAAACTACTTAATTTTTGGGGGTAAACCTTTTTTATTTTTCAACATAGTCTCCTTTTAGGCTTATACACTTCGTCCAACGCTGCTCTAGTTTGTTGATCCCTTCCGAATAATAGGATTTGTCCAAGTCTGAAAAATAGCCATTCGTTTCTGCAATCACCTCCTCGTTTGAATAAAATCTTTTTCCCGCCAGCCATTTCTTCATATTGGGGAACAAATAGTAGTCCGAGGGAGCCAAGTCTGGAGAATAGGGGGAATGTGAAACGAGTTGGAACCCTATTTCCATTAATTTTGCGACCACAACTGCTGAGGTGTGAGCTGGTGCGTTGTCGTGATGGAAAAGGACTTTTTTGTGGGCCAATCGTGGGCGTTTTTCTTGCAGCTCGGTTTTCAAACGGTCCAATAACGATGAATAATGTGCACCTGTAATAGTTTTACCCTTTTCCAGATAGTCGATGAGGATTATTCCTTGCGAATCCCAAAAGACAGTCGCCATAATCTTTCCGGCCGAAGGAACGGTCTTCGCCTTTTTTTTGGCGCAGATTCCCCCTTGGTAACCCATTGTTTAGATTGTTCTTTGGTCTCAGGAGTGTAGTGATGTATCCATGTTTCATCCACAGTGACGAAACGACGCTTAAAGTCCTGCGGATTCTTCTGGAACAGCTGCAAACCGTCCTTGCAACACTTCACACGATTTCGTTTTTGGTCAAGCGTGAGCAATCGCGGCACCCATTTTGCGGATAGCTTTGTCATGTCCAAATGTTGATGCAAAATATTATGTACTTGTTCATTCGAGATGCCCACAGCACTAGCAATCTCACGCACCTTCACTCTTCTGTCATCCATCACCATATCATGGATTTTATCAATGATTTCTGGAGTAGTAACCTCAACAGGGCGTCCAGAACGTTCAGCGTCACTTGTGCCCATATGGCCACTCCGAAAATTTTGAAACCACTTATAAACTGTTCTAATCGAAGGTGCAGAGTCACCATAATGTTTATCAAGCTTCTCTTTAGTCTCCTGAGGCGTTTTGCCTTTCATAAAGTAGTGTTTAATCAACACACGAAATGCTTTTTCGTCCATTTTTTGAAAATCACTCGACTTCCTCGATTCAAACGAATGCCAAACACAAAGAAATAGACCGATCTGGCTGAAACTTGGT
The DNA here is from genome assembly GCF_049639745.1 of Rhodnius prolixus. Lineage (NCBI taxonomy): Eukaryota > Metazoa > Arthropoda > Insecta > Hemiptera > Reduviidae > Rhodnius > Rhodnius prolixus. The sequence goes on along the minus strand of NW_027411634.1, from coordinate 8,986,616 downwards.
GTGTGTTCTTCCAAGAGATGCTACTAACTAAACATAACCTCGATACGCGCCAGTGTTGCTATCTCTCTGAGTTTGCACGGACTTTTCAAACGACCCTCGTACAACGAAACGCTCCTATCTTTAAAGAATTTAATCTCTACAGTTGAAAATTAAATTCAGGCTAACTTCTCCCCTCAGTTAGTGAGGGTGTGTGGTGTGTTTGAGAGAGAGAGAGAGAAATACTTCCCCCTATCCGCGGAAGAACCTTTTTTGTAATTTGTGATACCTCGAACGATATATTTTCTAGTATACTTCTTTTTGATTATCGAAACACACTTGCATTTATAATAGAATACAACCAATATAGTGGTGAATGAACAGTTTGCTGATAAAGTGATAAATGATCTATTTTAGGAGAATGTCAACAACAAACAGGGAATACCGTGTTCTGTATAACAAGCTATAAAGATTAATAGACAGTCTCCGTGTAAACTGGTTCGATTTATCTAATTAGAATACAATAGTGATAGATGAACCAGTAGTATACCTTGCTCTCTCGTCTATCGCTCACAATCAATAGCCAACTGTGATCTTTGTTAAATAATGTAGTTATTAAATAAGACATTATATAATTGAATAAGTCCCACTATAAATAGTGAAGTTTGCCAGTGTTTTATTTATTTAACTTTATTTATTTAAGGCACCTGTTGCTTTCTCAGTACACTAACGACACCAGACTGGACGTCTACATAATAGACGACTCTATAGATCATCGATGCTGTAGAGGCTTCTATTGTAGAAAGAGATAAAGTGAAATCTCTTGTATCTCGCCATTAACTCTTGAATAAAGAATACTTTTAGATTGGAATGAGTAGTTGAGGGGGACATAGTATGAAGCATAGGGATATTCAGCGTTGTACCTTGGAGTCGGTAGATGATAGAGTGCTTGGATGAACTCCACATTTTGATTTCGTAAATCACAGTGTTCAGTAGCGCGTTATTTGAGCCGTACACTGCTCGATTGTATACGATTAACTCCATAAAACCAAAAAATGGAGAAATGCGATGAAATAATTTACATTATTCCGTTTAAAATATAAATTCAAATAAATTTACCATTATCATTTAGCGGCTGCTGCTGAATTTAAGTTGAATTATTGCAACGATTTACATTAGGGCACAGAATTAATTCAAAATGGATTAAGTGAAATAAATTATTTATTATTCAGTAGCCAAAAAACTTTAGTGGTGGTAATTTTTTATTATTTGGGAAATTTATTATAAACATAAAAAGCTATGACTGAACCAAGTACTTTTACACTTAAATTTAAGATATTTCAAAAAGGGGAGTTAATCGATTGTCGTTCTAGGTGAATCAGTATACAGATTAGAACTTCCGCTTCTATTTTTCCTGTCTTAGCGAATAAAATTTATTTAATCAGTGAGATGAAGGAGAGAATCATTTGGTAAGAGAATTATTACAGTTTAGCTTGTTTGCAAGGCGTTGTATTATACTACCTACAATCTCAGTCGGTATTGAGGGTTTAGTATAATTCAAGGTTTATAAGTGGGTTGTTTATAATGAACGCTTGTCTTGTGAGTGAAGCCCAGCACATCGCTCCCTTATTACTGTTCTGTATTGCACATAGAGATGTACGTGAAGAGATTCACAAATTTCTGTTTGTCTGTGACCTAGTTATTAAATGGCTTGTTGATGTAAATTTGAAATATACAATACTTCATTGATAAGAACAGATATATTTAATTTTATTTATATTGTTTTAGTAAATAATATTATTTTTGATTAAACTAACTGTTGAGAATGAACGTACGAGATTTTTAGGAAACTGTTATCCGCTTTAGGTACAATAATCCTCTGCAGTGTTTAGCGTCATTGAAATATCTTAATAAATTACGTTCACACAAATATTAAGGTCTAAATCTAAATTTGAAATTAATGAATGTAAGTTATGTTATGTAAGTCGCGATATCAGATAGTTCTCACGTACTGTCGTTTGGTGTAAATTGGGCGAACTACAATAAAAAGTTGGGCGATTTTTAACGGAAGTTTTCTTACTGGTCTGGTCGTTACTTCGGGTCCAGCATGCATCTTTAAAAGTCCATCCTAAATAGTTGGTGTTGGTCATGGTAAATGTTTTCTTTCTGTAGGATCTTCCAAAGTGCCTATGTCAATAGGCATAGGAAAGAACTGTTAGGAAAAGCTTTGACCTTAAGTAAAAAGAAGACTTTCTTAAAGTCTTTCGAGGAGCCACTACACAATAAGTTTCTTTAGGTTGAGGAATCCATTTTGGTCTTAATCTAATGAAGCTTATATCAGACTTCTATTTTGAAGAGTTTGATTTACGAGGAGAATAGGGTGAGAATTTTGAAGTATGTATATCAAGAGGATCTTCTTTTTTTTTTCTGCTCTCAAGATTATTGTTCTACTTGATCAGATTTCTGATTTAAGAAAGTATTGTTAAATCTGATAAATAGCTCAATACCAAAACTTCCTTTTATACTTGACCAAACCAGATGTTTTTTTTTAAAAAAAAACGAATAACATATTTATGCTCTGGAGATGATTCCTACTGTTTGTTATTGTTTTATCATTATTATTGTAATGGTTTAGGAGAGAGATGTTGGTTGTAGATGTTGATTGATAAATAACACTTTTAGTATCGGTATAAGATATTATATTTGTATGTGACTGACTGCCAAGGACTGTATACTTTACACAAGAACCGAACAGACTGACTGACGTGGCTAAACGATGTGTACAACTGAAGTGTAAGACTTTGAGCAGAAACTTCGAACTGAATATGTAACGCAATATCAATATGATCTATCACTGAATTGAATCCCAGTTGAATCTCCTCTTTGAATTTCCTCTTGTTCTTATATATCTTCGTCGAGCCTCCCTTCTCTGTGTGCCCAGGGGGCTGAACCTCTCCCTCTGGCTAGAGTGGATGAGTGGTGGGGTTTCACTACCCCTACGCTAGAGTGGATGAGTTGTGGGGGGTTCACTACCCCTACATTATCTAAAATAAGCAACATTGCAAGCCAATAAATATACATTTAAACCAGACTCATCAGTTTAATAATTCTTACCAAACAATATAAGAATGCAATTGGAGCTGCTTCCAGGATTATCGAGAGATTTATTTCACCCAAACAATACTCGTGAAACTCACGAGAACAGCTGATGAATGATCCTCCAGTTTTTAAACGCAGGAAAACAAAATACAACAAACAAACTAAAAGCTACTTATTTTCAGACTAGTCATTCAAATATACCTGTAATTTACCTTTATTCATACCTATATATTTACCTAGATAAACTAAGATGTGAAAAGCAATATATTAAAAGAAAAGAGCAATAAATACATCAATTTAAACTTGTAATAAATCCTTGCTTTTTTTTATAATTCGTTCGTTGTGGTATTTTAAATAATGTAGAATACAAGGTTTACATTATTTTAAGTGCTAAGTTCAACATTTTATGCATATAGTACACATAAGAACGATTTAATTTTCGTCAACAGCGTTTTCGTTTAACGTCAACAGCATACGTTTCAATTAAATAAATAATTCAGGGCTGTTGCCGCACAATTAAACCTCAAGAAAATGTAAAATAACCAAGTATTACTCATTATCAGAACGGTGTCATACTTGATGCCTCTATCTACTAGTTTAAAATATTTTTTATAATAATATAAATATTATAAAGGATTTTTAGACAAGATAGAACATTCATAATTTATTGCATCTCCTGCACATTTTCATTAAATAGTGTTGTAATCGTATTTATTTTTTAAATATTTATCGCAATTTTTGATTAAAATTGGAAGTTTTTAAAGGACTTTTTTTTTGGTGAGGAAGGAAGTGGATAACATTAAGTGCTTTTTTTACGTGCATATATTGTTTATTATTTCCTTTTCCTATTGTTAATATTTTTAATTGGATTTTAATGGGAAAATACCGTATTTAGAACACTCTTAAATCTCACCCTTATTACTGCTAATGTATTGTTGGGAAAATGGATTAACCAGCTTTACGTATCCAATGGGCGCAAATTTTTATTTTTATGAATGTTATAAAATTTAGATTTTTTTGTTTTTGTTTACAAAAATTTAAGGGAAAATGCTTGAGCCATTTTTGAGTAAACTTTCTTTGAAAACAAAAAGAAACTTAAATTCCTCCATTGCCATCTTTGTCCAAATTTCGTGTCGTTGACAGGACGGAGGAACACTTTTTACTGCTAATGTTTATGTAACAAATAATAATTTACTAGAGAAAAGTCTAGCCAAGTGGTTAGTACTGTAGGCTTAAATGTTGAAATGTTAAAGCGTCAAATCTTATAAACAAGTAATCTCAAATAACTGAATGCCAGTCTCGTAATTGTGCTATATTCTGGTTGATTACTATCTTTGCCTAAAGGTCTTAAAGCCATTCGGCTAGCCAGGTGCTATCTCCCTGAACAGAAGCTGTTTATTTATAATAACCAATTGCATAAGACGTTTACGCGAATTTGGTTTGTTTCTTTTTATTTAAATGTTACTTAAGTCATTTCTGCGAATATATAAAAATTGTATGCTATATGAAGTGTTGTATTTTTTTGTAATACAATACTTATTGGCCTTGACAAGGCAACGTGTATCAATATTCCATTGATAATATTCAGTACACACACATTTACAGTAACTTGCGTAAAGAGTGCCTCTTTTATTTTGTATTTTTGTATCGCCTCCTCTGCTGCCCCCAGTACATGGAAAGGAGGTCCTGCCTTTCTAAATAAAATCTTCTATATACATAGTTCCCAAGAGGGCCGTGATCCCTGTGTGTAAATGTTTTAGAAGATTCCTACGGCTTTCTATTTTCCAGGGTACCTATCTATTCGTTCCTCCCTTCTAACTCCTTTTTACGTGATTTAATACTTTGCCCTGCTCTAAAAGAAGAAGAAGAAATCTCTCTTGATTCCTAGAAGAGACATGCTGATAAATATATTATTTTTGTGCCCTTCGTACTCTGCCATTCTTTTCCCACATGCACTTTCATTATTCTTGTTAAATAAGTAAAATATATTTTGTGTTCAGGCTTTTAAAATTTTACCGAAGAATTGAATTCACATTGTCTCGACTCTGATTGACAGGAAAATATTCATATTCATCTAACGGAAAAAAAAAATAAATAAAAGCAAGAAATTTATTATCTTATCAGCTTGAACTTGTGATTGCTATTCATAATGGCTAGCATTCACTGAAGGCAACTTCTCCCTTATTTTTGTCTTGCCAGTCACCCCAAGGCCAGCAATTTCTTTCTGGATTCCATCCTTGAAGCCTTTACTTCTTCCTGATGCCTCCTTGTTGAGTACTCTCCCATGACCGTACTAATGCAGCTTTTTTATTACCATCTGTGTAATATATATTTTTTTAAATTAACCATCACTTTCACTATCTTTGTATTTATCCATCTAATCAATGTTGTTCTTCCCTTCAACAGAAAGCTCATGCCCCTCTGTGTGTACAATAATTTCTTTAAAATTAAATAGAAAGTTCGTGCCGTAACCATTAAGTGTTGTAATACTTGGTTGAAGAAAGACTGTGTCAAGATCGATCTGCAGTATACTTTATGAAGAATGCGTTCTGCAATGACTCTAATCAACAACGGAAGTTGAGTGCAGTTACTCAATGTGAACAATTTAATTTAATATCCAGCAAATAGTCGCTGTTTTCCTTCAGCTTAAGAGGAATAGTATCAATATTTCATCCTAGAATGATGATTTTAGAGCGATCTACTGGGATACTCGAACTTGTGTAGTGCCCTCAACCATTTTGCTCGTTCATTGTGATGAAAGAACTTATATAACTGGGAAACCCGTTAATATTAAATAGATTTGCCACTTATTCTGGGATCTTCCTGCGGGAACTACAAGGCTCATCCTCCTAATATGTTTTACAATTTCTTTATGGGTCATTTGGGATAAGTAGTCTGGGTAACTGCGCAAAGATGAATAAATAATGTAATAAAAGTGAAGTAAAGTAGTAAAATAAAGGGCAATTAAACTTTGATGAAGTTCTAACTTTTAAGAAAATTGGTCAAGTAGTTTAAAGAGTCAAGAGTGAGAGATTCTATCGCTAGAATCTTTTTTAAAGGTATGAAATATGGATTTGCTTTACTTTACAAGTCCCTCGCGCACTTATTGTACTCATAAATAAGTTGACTGCAACACCAAATGCAGTAAATCACATAGTAAAAACAATTTAACACATTACCTTAAATTACTAATTGCTGCAAACTTACATTAAAGTACAAAAACAGTAATTCTTTTATTCTGTTTTGGCTGCCTTTCAAATCATAAAGCTCTTCAATCTAGAACAACTTTAATCTAAAATAGATTATGCAGTACAAGTTATTTTAGTTTTAATTGTGCTTCAAGTAATTAACTGTTGTATTGACAACAATTGCCAGTTTCCCTGCAACATAGCCTAGAAGAGACTAAGTATTTGCACAATCTACAATCTAAGTTAATAAATATTCTGGGTACATTATACATTTATGGATGCCCATGCCTTTAAAATGTTGTATCTGAGAACAACTCTGAAATAAAAAGTTTCAGAGCAATGGGGTTTGCACGAGCGACGCTATTGGCGGATGATTTATTATTTTAATAATATGCACATGTGATTATTACATTTCATGCTGACTATAAAATGTCCGTACATTGCCTTAAAAGAGAAAATAAATTATATTTTATGCAGAAATTCTCATCCCCTTTACAAGATAGTGGTCTTTATTACAATAGAACGTCAGCAAAACACTTTTTATTTATTTTTTATTTAATATATAGTAACAAATAAAACATAATTTATAAAATGAATATTTCTTCTTTTGGTGTTCCAGATTATCAGATCAATCCTAAACCCTGTTGGGTGAACGGCTTAGAAGGCAAGTGTATGTTCGTCTGGGAGTGTATAAATTCAAGTGGAACCCATGTAGGGATGTGCGTGGACGCATTCATGTTCGGCACTTGTTGTGCGCATAATCTCACTCAAGGTATATTCTGTATGTTATTATTCATTACTAAATAAATTAATCTGAAATAGTCTTTAGGTCTTTAATTGCTTTTTGTGGAATGTGTACTGTTAAGTTGTATTTTAGCTCCTAGAAGGAAGTACATTCCGTTCTACGTTGATAGGGAATTCTTCCTTGAAATAAATTAAAATTTATTCACTGTTCCTTTGGAGCAATTGGTTGGTACATTGTTGTACAAGTGTGAAAATAATGAAGTATCATTCTCCAAACTTAAAAACGAGACAGTGATTGTTTGTTGCATTAGAAACTAGAGAAATGGAGTAATATAACGGCTCTACTTCGATTTCTCAATGCTTTATTGATCAAAAACTTCAAAAAGAGTATACATTATCTTGCGCACACCTATTTTGAATTTCAAACATTACATTTATTATTCTGATTACTAGAGGTACTGTTGAATACTTGAAATTCAACTTCTATTTGTATATTTCAGCAGTTGGAGGGTTTCTTTTTTTCCTGCATAGTTATTCGAAAATTCTATCATTTATTTATTCATTCTGTTTTTCTTTTTCTTTTTTAGTAGCTTTAAAAATGCATGTTTAAAACTACATTTTAAAATGTTTCTTTCAATTACTTATTTATTGCTTATAAAATTAGACTTAACAGATTTTAAACCTTATTTATTTAATGATTTATTTTGCATTCTAAATTAAATTTAGAAATTATTTTCCACATTTAAATTGATGAATTAAGTATAATGGGAGAAATCAGTCTGCGGTATGATTGATTTACTTTGAACTTAAGTGGATTGTAACTATACGAATTAATAATTTAAATTTATGTTTGCATTTTTTAAAAGACCGCTGAAAATGTTGGTCACTCAGAAGTGTAGCTTTCGATTTGGGTCCTTCGGCGTTGAGAGTTTGTAATTGTGGTAGGTAAATCGAACAAATTAAATTAACTGGCCAGTTAAAATAACTTACTGTTAAACTCGATGTACGACGTAACCGGGATAAGTCTACTCTATCTGGAGGAGGTTTCCAGCCTTGAGAACTTGTGCTGGGCTCAACTTATGTGGATTTAGGGACTACTAAGTTGAGAAAAAAGGCTGTCAGCAGAGATGCAACAGGCAGGAGAGAGAGTAAGAGGTCTCCCTTTGCCTATCGTATTCGAAAATAATAATAATTTAATACATGAATATATTTTGGCCCCGAGATATTTAATAGAGTGACAGGAGTCTGTGAGATAATTGTGTATCTGTTTTAGAGGAGGTGGGTCGAGTTCCAGCCGCCGTGCCCAATGAGCCTGCCGTGCTATATTCACCGCCAAGACGGCCCAAACCACCATCTCTGTCCAGACCCAGTGACAATCCTACGACAAGACCTCCGTTCATCACTAGACCAAATAATCTCAATAATAGTAGTAGTAATAATATAGATATTAATAATAATAATAGCAATAAACCTTCTAGTCAACATTATGATAAGTAAGTATAAGTTTTTAAATATGTATTTAATTCTATTTTATTGAAAATTATGTAATTATTTATCTATTCAAATAATTTAATGTTCATGTTCCCCGGATTTCTTTTTTTTTCCTTCAGTCATTGTTAGTTTGACGTTATAACTTCAGTAGCGTTTTAATACTACACACAGCCACTTGGTAAACAAGAGAATACTAGGGAATTACCCTTAATTATTATAATTCAGGTGTACAGAATGAATAATTTCTGTCTATAAACATTAAGAATTATTTCCATTACGGTATGGTAAAATTTCGTACATTTTTTTATTCACAATTCATAAATTGTTTACTCACTTAATGAGATCGAAATTCATCAATAATCAACATTTTCTGGGTCATTTATTGGGCTATTATGAATCTATATGTTAGATGTACGAGATAAACAATTCAATTCCCTTCCGAGATGCTATCTTTAAAGACAACACTTCACTACTTCATAGTTATATAATAAAACATGATGGCACATGGGTGTTGTTCATCAACTCACAATGTTGTTCGTAAACCTCCACATAAATTTCTGGCTGTAATTATTTACAGTACCTTTAACTACATAAATTTGTTGGGTACACTCATACGGGCCACGAATAAGGCATTTTGAATTGACAGAAGTGTAAAAAAAAAATCATACTTTGTGATTTTTATGCTGTGAGTGACTAGGTACCCAACTTGGAAAAGAAATCTACAATCTATAATTAAATTTAGGCAATAATTTTTAGAAAACACAATTTAAAAATTTTAATTCAATTTGAAAGTTGAATTTGACAATTTAATTAAATAAAATTTCAGTAAAAATTATTGAAATTAAAACATTTAAAAGAAATTATATTGATTATTTATTTAAATGTTAGATTGGTAAAGTAATATTTAATTAATGAAGGAGCATAAAAATATTTGACTTTTATAATTTTTCAACAAGTGGGGCAGTAAATAGCTCTCCCAACCAGCAGTAAGATCCTTTTATTGATACTGTTTCCTGGCTTTGAAATGAAAACCCTGCTGTATCATCTTCAGAAGTCATTAAGATTACAAAGAAATTGTTCCATGGACTGAAAGAAAATTGCAGTTGGATGAAGTTGAGTTTTGCCGGTTAGGAGGGGGTAAAGCAAGCTCAATACCATCAAGAATTTCAACATTCTTTAGTCTAATATGTGTGGCCGAATATTTTTCTCCTTGAACATAAACTTGTTGCCGATTGTCACATCTTGATAATGCCGACTCAGTAAATCCATTCTATTTCTGTCTTCATTTGTCTTTCGTTCAAGCCATGTCATATGGATTTTAGCCGGTCTCCTTTTACCTTTTTCGTTTTATGGCCTAATGGTTGATGGCAGCTATCGACACGGAAGTATTGGTACAGTAACCTACGCTCTGCTGCAAGTACACTGCTTGTTGGATTTTACTCGATCGATAGCTCCAAGTAAGTCATAAGGTTTTTGAAACCATGCCCGTCAATACCCTAATCCTCCTTTTCATGTGTTGCAGCGAACTGCTAAAGCATTCCTCCATCTAATCATCGTTTTTTTGTTTATTCATGATTTTCTATATACACTCATGATTACTACTGTTTTAGGGCTCATTGTGTACAAAACCACTCTTTAATGTGGAGAATTTAATGTGTATTCTTGCTTTTATACGTTAGGCTATTTTGGATAGGTTTTTTTTCTGCACTTCATTAATGAAATTAAAATAAAAACAATTTAAATTTTAAAATAAAAAAGCACTGTTATTGTTTTCAACTCATTTTGGGGATTGGAATAAGTCAGATAAAGTTTTATTTTTTCTAATAACTATTTGTCATGCAGGTGGACCAAACCTCCTTCGACGACTTCGGATGGTGTCAGCGAAGTGGAAGGTAACCAAATAGATGTAACATGGTCACCGCAGTCGGCTAGTTGGCAGGTGGGAAGTGGCTCGGGTGCGATTACCTTTGTGACCAGGCCTAGGCCTCCAGGTAGGCCGACCAAATTACGACCAGCACCACATCTGCAAACAAGTACGGCCAGCAGTAGTACTGGCACGGCTACAACCACTAGTGTAGCCATCAGTACCACACTGAGTACCACTACAATGTCAAGTAGCAGTACTACAAGTGTACCGAGCACCACAACAACGACACAGAGACCGGTACCGCAGCACCATCACCATGTCTACCATCATCCCCATCACCACCACCATCATCATCATCATAATAATAATAATCACCATCATCAGAATCATCACCATCAGCTTCTAGTGAACGGGGATGCTTCTTCAGCAGGTTAGTTAAACTTGTTAATAATTTATATGGGGGGGATATATGTAGATTAGCCACTTGTATCCCATTCTAACATTTATTAGACACAATACTGGTCCTCCAAACACATTCATTAAAGGCAGAAATAATGTGGGCAACTGTTTGGGATTAGTAAAATTATAGGCCAACTAATAACTCTTATTATACTTATATGACTGACTTTAGGAATACTTAGGTTCATTCATTATTTGTCCATAAAGGAGATTTTTTTTTTTTTTTTGTTACTTCTGATTGAGATATTAGTAACAAATTATGGATCTAGAAATCTTGTTTAATTTTGGCCACATTTCTTCAAAGAATTCTTTGATTTATTTAATGAAGTAGAACGAAAGGATCTTTGCTGTGCTTCCCCTATAAATTTCAGTTATTGATAGAAAAGGGAAGAAAAAAGAAAACACAATATGTAGGTAAGTGGATTTCCAATATAATCCTCTTTCTTCGAGTAGTAAGAATTCTACAGTGTTCTGTGAAACTCTTTTTTCCATTACCATTTTTCTCTAAATATAACGTACCTTGCTCATTCCATGAAAGCAAGTTTTCATTCTTCGAAAAACCTTTCCTATCCAGCAGTACCCTTCTTCTTAAAATCCATTTAATATCATGAAGATAGACAGAATAAATTGAAGAATATTACCACTTAAGAATTGTTCACTGCAAGAATATTACATTTTCTTTTTTTCTTTATTTTTGGAATGAGTTGATTCAATTTTTCCAAGCTGTGTACACATTCTGTGAACTTTGTTTGTGTTTGTTACACTTTTAATGAAATGAAAACAAAAAGTAAGAACATGTTTTTTGTGATCAAAAAGGTAATATTATTTCTCGTTTACTAAAGGTAAATATTTTAGGAGGAACTGTTTTTTCTTTACAAATGAACTTAAAATGAAGACTAAAAGAGAGAGAAAGTTATACTAAAAATGAAGAAAAGCCTTTACGATTTTTTTTAATGTCTTAGTAATTCCTTTGCGATTTAAATTGGTGAATTTTCCATCCAGCATTCAAAAGAGTTCATTGACTTTTTGGCCCAATATAGACTTTTATAAAATTTATTTAACGAACTCCACATGACAGAGAGGCCTTTGAATATTTTTGAATCAGAAGTGATTCGACACTTGTTAGCAATTTTTAAACAGTTTCATTAAAAATCTAAATGATCTATTTACATAAATGTTGAGAAGATCCAGAATCAAGATAATGAGAAAGTTCTAATTGGTTTTTAAATAAAATTGCTTTTGTCTAATAATAAATGATCAATTAGGAGCACAATCAAAGCATAAAATAATCAATAAATAGATGACTATGGGTTTTTTTCACTTTCAGTATTGACAGGCAAATAGTGAATTTGAGCCTACTTGAATTCCATTTCCTCATTATTATTTCCACATTTTCCAAAATTTTAGTACGTTTCGGAATCATTTGAACCACCCTCAATTCTTTTTTTTTTTTTACAGGACTCGTTTACATCATTTAAAAGAAAATAATTGCCTATTTTTAAGGCGATATTTTAAATATTTTTTCGTGGAAAATGTACAAAATCATTGTTTTTTAGTTAACTGAAAACATTGCGGTTCTATCTCTAGAGCAGTGGTTCTTAACCATTTCATAGACGCGGAACACAATTATATGTATATATTTTTTCGCGGAACACTAACATTAAATAATTTGAAATTCGGTATTTAGCAAGAACTTAAAATTAAATTAAAATTAAAAAAAAGGTACAATTTTTTGTTTTCGTATCTTTCCTAAGTTTCTAAATTTCAATACATTTATAATTGAAATTTCGCGGAACACTTGGACAATATTCGCGGAACACCGGTTAAGAACCACAGCTTTATATCTTCTAAAATTATAGATCTGTGCAAAAAATAACTATAGTTTATAATTGAGAAAAACAAAGTGTATAAGAGAACAAAATTCCATACCAATACGTAGTTCACAGTGGGAGATATAGAACGGCCATAATTTTACAGAATTTCATGATCCAAAAAATTTTCAACCCTTTATATCTTCTACATTTATAGATCTGAGCACAAAATAACTATAGTTTATAATTGAGAAAAACAAAGTGTACAAGAGAACAAAATTCCATATCAATACGTGGTTCACAGTGGGAGATATAGAACGCCCATAATTTTACAGAATTTCATGACCCAACAAATTTGCTACCCTTTATATCTTCTACATTTATAGATCTGTGCACAAAATAACTATAGTTTATAATTGAGAAAAACAAAGTGTATATGAGATCAAAATTCCATATCAATACGTGGTTCACAGTGGTAGATATAGAACGGCCACAATTTTACAGAATTCCATGACCCAAAAAATTTTCAACCCTTTATATCTTCTACCTTTTTAGATCTGTGCACAAAATAACTATAGTTTATAATTGAGAAAAACAAAGTGTACAAGAGAACAAAATTCCATATCAATACGTGGTTCACAGTGGGAGATATAGAACGGCCATAATTTTACAGAATTTCATGACCCATAAAATTTTCAACCCTTTATATCTTCTACATTTATAGATCTATGCACAAAATAACTACAGTTTATAATTGAGAAAAACAAAGTGTATCAGAGGACAAAATTCCATATCAATACGTGGTTCACAGTGGTAGATATAGAACAGCCACAATTTTACAGAATTTCATGACCCATAAAATTTTCAACCCTTTATATCTACTACATTTATAGATCTGTGCACAAAATAACTACAGTTTATAATTGAGAAAAACAAAGTGTATCAGAGGACAAAATTCCATATCAATACGTGGTTCACAGTGGTAGATATAGAACAGCCTCAATTTTGCAGAATTTCATGACCCAAAAAATTTTCAACCCTTTATATCTTCTACATTTATAGATCTGTGCACAAAATAACTATAGTTTATAATTGAGAAAAACAAAGTGTATAAGAGAACAAAATTCCATATCAATACGTGGTTCACAGTGGGAGATATAGAACGGCCATAATTTTACAGAATTTCATGACCCAAAAAATTTTCAACCCTTTATATCTTCTACATTTATAGATCTGTGCACAAAATAACTATAGTTTATAATTGAGAAAAACAAAGTGTATAAGAGAACAAAATTCCATATCAATACGTGGTTCACAGTGGGAGATATAGAACGGCCACAATTTTACAGAATTCCATGACCCAAAAAATTTTCAACCCTTTATATCTTCTACCTTTTTAGATCTGTGCACAAAATAACTATAGTTTATAATTGAGAAAAACAAAGTGTACAAGAGAACAAAATTCCATATCAATACGTGGTTCACAGTGGGAGATATAGAACGGCCATAATTTTACAGAATTTCATGACCCATAAAATTTTTAACCCTTTATATCTTCTACATTTATAGATCTGTGCACAAAATAACTATAGTTTATAATTGAGAAAAACAAAGTGTATCAGAGGACAAAATTCCATATCAATACGTGGTTCACAGTGGTAGATATAGAACAGCCACAATTTTGCAGAATTTCATGACCCAAAAAATTTTCAACCCTTCATATCTTCTATATTTATAGATCTGTGCACAAAATAACTATAGTTTATAATTGAGAAAAACAAAGTGTATAAGAGAACAAAATTCCTTATCAATCCGTGGTTCACAGTGGGAGATATAGAACGGCCATAATTTTACAGAATTTCATGACCCATAAATTTTCAACCATTTATATCTTCTACATTTATAGATCTGTGCACAAAATAACTATAGTTTATAATTGAGAAAAACAAAGTGTACAAGAGAACAAAATTCCATATCAATACGTGGTTCACAGTGGGAGATATAGAACGGCCATAATTTTACAGAATTTCATGACCCATAAAATTTTCAACCCTTTATATCTTCTACATTTATAGATCTATGCACAAAATAACTACAGTTTATAATTGAGAAAAACAAAGTGTATCAGAGGACAAAATTCCATATCAATACGTGGTTCACAGTGGTAGATATAGAACAGCCACAATTTTGCAGAATTTCATGACCCAAAAAATTTTCAACCCTTTATATCTTCTACATTTATAGATCTGTGCACAAAATAACTATAGTTTATAATTGAGAAAAACAAAGTGTATAAGAGAACAAAATTCCATATCAATACGTGGTTCACAGTGGGAGATATAGAACGGCCATAATTTTACAGAATTTCATGACCCAAAAAATTTTCAACCCTTTATATCTTCTACATTTATAGATCTGTGCACAAAATAACTATAGTTTATAATTGAGAAAAACAAAGTGTATAAGAGAACAAAATTCCATATCAATACGTGGTTCACAGTGGGAGATATAGAACGGCCACAATTTTACAGAATTCCATGACCCAAAAAATTTTCAACCCTTTATATCTTCTACCTTTTTAGATCTGTGCACAAAATAACTATAGTTTATAATTGGGAAAAACAAAGTGTACAAGAGAACAAAATTCCATATCAATACGTGGTTCACAGTGGGAAATATAGAACGGCCATAATTTTACAGAATTTCATGACCCATAAAATTTTTAACCCTTTATATCTTCTACATTTATTGATCTGTGCACAAAATAACTATAGTTTATAATTGAGAAAAACAAAGTGTATCAGAGGACAAAATTCCATATCAATACGTGGTTCACAGTGGGAGATATAGAACAGCCACAATTTTGCAGAATTTCATGACCCAAAAAATTTTCAACCCTTCATATCTTCTACATTTATAGATCTGTGCACAAAATAACTATAGTTTATAATTGAGAAAAACAAAGTGTATAAGAGAACAAAATTCTTTATCAATCCGTGGTTCACAGTGGGAGATATAGAACGGCCATAATTTTACAGAATTTCATGACCCATAAATTTTCAACCCTTTATATCTTCTACATTTATAGATCTGTGCACAAAATAACTACAGTTTATAATTGAGAAAAACAAAGTGTATCAGAGGACAAAATTCCATATCAATACGTGGTTCACAGTGGGAGATATAGAACGGCCACAATTTTGCAGAATTTCATGACCCAAAAAATTTTCAAACCTTTATATCTTCTACCTTTTTAGATCTGTGCACAAAATAACTATGGTTTATAATAGAGAAAAAGAAAGTGTATAAGAGAAGAAAATTCCATATCAATACGTGGTTCACAGTGGTAGATATAGAACGGCCTCAATTTTACAGAATTTCATGACCCAAAAAATTTTCAATCCTTTATATCTTCTACATCTATAGATCTGCGCACAAAATAACTATACTTTATAATTGAGAAAAACAAAGTGTATAAGAGAACAAAATTCCATATGAATAAGTGGTTCACATTGGGAGATATAGCACGGCCACAATTTTACAGAATTTCATGACCCAAAAGATTTTCAACCCTTTATATCTTCTACATTTATAGATCTGAGCACAAAATAACTATAGTTTATAATTGAGAAAAACGAAGTGTATAAGAGAACAAAATTCCATATCAATACGTGGTTCACAGTGGGAGATATAGAACGGCCATAATTTTACAAAATTTCATGACCCATAAAATTTTCAACCCTTTATATCTTCTACATTTATAGATCTGTGCACAAAATAACTACAGTTTATAATTGAGAAAAACAAATTGTATCAGAGGACAAAATTCCATATCAATACGTGGTTCACAGTGGGAGATATAGAACAGCCACAATTTTGCAGAATTTCATGACCCAAAAAATTTTCAACCCTTTATATCTTCTACATTTATAGATCTGAGCACAAAATAACTATAGTTTATAATTGAGAAAAACAAAGTGTATAAGAGAACAAAATTCCATATCAATACGTGGTTCACAGTGGGAGATATAGAACGGCCATAATTTTACAGAATTTCATGACCCAAAAACTTTTCAACCCTTTATATCTTCTACATTTATTGATCTGTGCACAAAATAACTATAGTTTATAATTGAAAAAACAAAGTGTATAAGAGAAAAAAATTCCATATGAATACGTGGTTCACAGTGGTAGATATAGAACGGCCACAATTTTACAGAATTTCATGACCCAAAAAATTTTCAACCCTTTATATCTTCTACCTTTTTAGATCTGTGCACAAAATAACTATAGTTTATAATTGAGAAAAACAAAGTGTACAAGAGAACAAAATTCCATATCAATACGTGGTTCACAGTGGGAGATATAGAACGGCCATAATTTTACAGAATTTCATGACCCATAAAATTTTCAACCCTTTATATCTTCTACATTTATAGATCTATGCACAAAATAACTACAGTTTATAATTGAGAAAAACAAAGTGTATCAGAGGACAAAATTCCATATCAATACGTGGTTCACAGTGGTAGATATAGAACAGCCACAATTTTACAGAATTTCATGACCCATAAAATTTTCAACCCTTTATATCTACTACATTTATAGATCTGTGCACAAAATAACTACAGTTTATAATTGAGAAAAACAAAGTGTATCAGAGGACAAAATTCCATATCAATACGTGGTTCACAGTGGTAGATATAGAACAGCCTCAATTTTGCAGAATTTCATGACCCAAAAAATTTTCAACCCTTTATATCTTCTACATTTATAGATCTGTGCACAAAATAACTATAGTTTATAATTGAGAAAAACAAAGTGTATAAGAGAACAAAATTCCATATCAATACGTGGTTCACAGTGGGAGATATAGAACGGCCATAATTTTACAGAATTTCATGACCCAAAAAATTTTCAACCCTTTATATCTTCTACATTTATAGATCTGTGCACAAAATAACTATAGTTTATAATTGAGAAAAACAAAGTGTACAAGAGAACAAAATTCCATATCAATACGTGGTTCACAGTGGGAGATATAGAACGGCCATAATTTTACAGAATTTCATGACCCATAAAATTTTCAACCCTTTATATCTTCTACATTTATAGATCTATGCACAAAATAACTACAGTTTATAATTGAGAAAAACAAAGTGTATCAGAGGACAAAATTCCATATCAATACGTGGTTCACAGTGGTAGATATAGAACAGCCACAATTTTGCAGAATTTCATGACCCAAAAAATTTTCAACCCTTTATATCTTCTACATTTATAGATCTGTGCACAAAATAACTATAGTTTATAATTGAGAAAAACAAAGTGTATAAGAGAACAAAATTCCATATCAATACGTGGTTCACAGTGGGAGATATAGAACGGCCATAATTTTACAGAATTTCATGACCCAAAAAATTTTCAACCCTTTATATCTTCTACATTTATAGATCTGTGCACAAAATAACTATAGTTTATAATTGAGAAAAACAAAGTGTATAAGAGAACAAAATTCCATATCAATACGTGGTTCACAGTGGGAGATATAGAACGGCCACAATTTTACAGAATTCCATGACCCAAAAAATTTTCAACCCTTTATATCTTCTACCTTTTTAGATCTGTGCACAAAATAACTATAGTTTATAATTGGGAAAAACAAATTGTACAAGAGAACAAAATTCCATATCAATACGTGGTTCACAGTGGGAGATATAGAACGGCCATAATTTTACAGAATTTCATGACCCATAAAATTTTTAACCCTTTATATCTTCTACATTTATTGATCTGTGCACAAAATAACTATAGTTTATAATTGAGAAAAACAAAGTGTATCAGAGGACAAAATTCCATATCAATACGTGGTTCACAGTGGGAGATATAGAACAGCCACAATTTTGCAGAATTTCATGACCCAAAAAATTTTCAACCCTTCATATCTTCTACATTTATAGATCTGTGCACAAAATAACTATAGTTTATAATTGAGAAAAACAAAGTGTATAAGAGAACAAAATTCCTTATCAATCCGTGGTTCACAGTGGGAGATATAGAACGGCCATAATTTTACAGAATTTCATGACCCATAAATTTTCAACCCTTTATATCTTCTACATTTATAGATCTGTGCACAAAATAACTACAGTTTATAATTGAGAAAAACAAAGTGTATCAGAGGACAAAATTCCATATCAATACGTGGTTCACAGTGGGAGATATAGAACGGCCACAATTTTGCAGAATTTCATGACCCAAAAAATTTTCAAACCTTTATATCTTCTACCTTTTTAGATCTGTGCACAAAATAACTATGGTTTATAATAGAGAAAAAGAAAGTGTATAAGAGAAGAAAATTCCATATCAATACGTGGTTCACAGTGGTAGATATAGAACGGCCTCAATTTTACAGAATTTCATGACCCAAAAAATTTTCAACCCTTTATATCTTCTACATCTATAGATCTGCGCACAAAATAACTATACTTTATAATTGAGAAAAACAAAGTGTATAAGAGAACAAAATTCCATATGAATAAGTGGTTCACATTGGGAGATATAGCACGGCCACAATTTTACAGAATTTCATGACCCAAAAGATTTTCAACCCTTTATATCTTCTACATTTATAGATCTGAGCACAAAATAACTATAGTTTATAATTGAGAAAAACGAAGTGTATAAGAGAACAAAATTCCATATCAATACGTGGTTCACAGTGGGAGATATAGAACGGCCATAATTTTACAAAATTTCATGACCCATAAAATTTTCAACCCTTTATATCTTCTACATTTATAGATCTGTGCACAAAATAACTACAGTTTATAATTGAGAAAAACAAATTGTATCAGAGGACAAAATTCCATATCAATACGTGGTTCACAGTGGGAGATATAGAACAGCCACAATTTTGCAGAATTTCATGACCCAAAAAATTTTCAACCCTTTATATCTTCTACATTTATAGATCTGAGCACAAAATAACTATAGTTTATAATTGAGAAAAACAAAGTGTATAAGAGAACAAAATTCCATATCAATACGTGGTTCACAGTGGGAGATATAGAACGGCCATAATTTTACAGAATTTCATGACCCAAAAACTTTTCAACCCTTTATATCTTCTACATTTATTGATCTGTGCACAAAATAACTATAGTTTATAATTGAAAAAACAAAGTGTATAAGAGAAGAAAATTCCATATGAATACGTGGTTCACAGTGGTAGATATAGAACGGCCACAATTTTACAGAATTTCATGACCCAAAAAATTTTCAACCCTTTATATTTTCTACATCTATAGATCTGCGCACAAAATAACTATACTTCATAATTGAGAAAAACAAAGTGTATAAGAGAACAAAATTCCATATCAATACGTGGTTCACAGTGGGAGATATAGAACGGCCATAATTTTACAGAATTTCATGACCCAAAAAATTTTCAACCCTTTATATCTTCTACATTTAAAGATCTGTGCACGAAATAACTACAGTTTATAATTGAGAAAAACAAAGTGTATAAGAGAACAAAATTCCATATCAATACGTGGTTCACAGTGGGAGATATAGAACGGCCATAATTTTACAGAATTTCATGACCCATAAAATTTTCAACCCTTTATATCTTCTACATTTATAGATCTGTGCACAAAATAACTATAGTTTATAATTGAGAAAAACAAAGTGTATCAGAGGACAAAATTCCATATCAATACGTGGTTCACAGTGGTAGATATAGAACAGCCACAATTTTGCAGAATTTCATGACCCAAAAAATTTTCAACCCTTCATATCTTCTACATTTATAGATCTGTGCACAAAATAACTATAGTTTATAATTGAGAAGAACAAAGTGTATAAGAGAACAAAATTCCATATCAATACGTGGTTCACAGTGGGAGATATAGAACGGCCATAATTTTACAGAATTTCATGACCCATAAAATTTTCAACCCTTTATATCTTCTACAATTATAGATCAGTGCACAAAATAACTACAGTTTATAATTGAGAAAAACAAAGTGTATCAGAGGACAAAATTCCATATCAATACGTGGTTCACAGTGGGAGATATAGAACAGCCACAATTTTGCAGAATTTCATGACCCAAAAGATTTTCAACCCTTTATATCTTCTACATTTATAGATCTGAGCACAAAATAACTATAGTTTATAATTGAGAAAAACGAAGTGTATAAGAGAACAAAATTCCATATCAATACGTGGTTCACAGTGGGAGATATAGAACGGCCATAATTTTACAAAATTTCATGACCCATAAAATTTTCAACCCTTTATATCTTCTACATTTATAGATCTGTGCACAAAATAACTACAGTTTATAATTGAGAAAAACAAAGTGTATCAGAGGACAAAATTCCATATCAATACGTGGTTCACAGTGGGAGATATAGAACAGCCACAATTTTGCAGAATTTCATGACCCAAAAAATTTTCAACCCTTTATATCTTCTACATTTATAGATCTGAGCACAAAATAACTATACTTCATAATTGAGAAAAACAAAGTGTATATGAGATCAAAATTCCATATCAATACGTGGTTCACAGTGGGCGATATAGAACGACCATTATTTTACAGAATTTCATGACCCATAAAATTTTCAACCCTTTATATCTTCTACATTTAAAGATCTGTGCACGAAATAACTACAGTTTATAATTGAGAAAAACAAAGTGTATAAGAGGACAAAATTCCATATCAATACGTGGTTCACAGTGGTGGATATAGAACGGCCACAATTTTACAGAATTTCATGACCCAAAAAATTTTCAACCCTTTATATCTTCTACATCTATAGATCTGCGCACAAAATAACTATACTTTATAATTGAGAAAAACAAAGTGTATAAGAGAACAAAATTCCATATGAATAAGTGGTTCACAGTGGGAGATATAGCACGGCCACAATTTTACAGATTTTCATGACCCAAAGAATTTTCAACCCTTTTTATCTTCTACATTTATAGATCTGTGCACAAAATAACTATACTTTATAATTGAGAAAATCGCAGAGTACAAGAGAACAAAATTCCATATCAATACGTGGTTCACAGTGGTAGATATAGAACGGCCACAATTTTACAGAATTCCATGACCCAAAAAATTTTCAACCCTTTATATCTTCTACATCTATAGATCTGCGCACAAAATAACTATACTTTATAATTGAGAAAAACAAAGTGTATAAGAGAACAAAATTCCATATGAATAAGTGGTTCACAGTGGGAGATATAGCACGGCCACAATTTTACAGATTTTCATGACCCAATGAATTTTCAACCCTTTTTATCTTCTACATTTATAGATCCGTGCACAATATAACTATACTTTATAATTGAGAAAATCGCAGAGTACAAGAGAACAAAATTCCATATCAATACGTGGTTCACAGTGGTAGATATAGAACGGCCACAATTTTACAGAATTCCATGACCCAAAAAATTTTTAACCCTTTATATCTTCTAACTTTTTTGATCTGTGCACAAAATAACTATAGTTTATAATTGAGAAAAACAAATTGTACAAGAGAAGAAAATTCTATATCAATACGTGGTTCACAGTGGGAGATATAGAACGGCCATAATTTTGCAGAATTTCATGACCCAAAAAATTTTCAACCCTTTATATCTTCTACATTTATACATCTGTGCACAAAATAACTATAGTTTATAATTGAGAAAAACAAATTGTACAAGAGAAGAAAATTCTATATCAATACGTGGTTCACAGTGGGAGATATAGAACGGCCATAATTTTGCAGAATTTCATGACCCAAAAAATTTTCAACCCTTTATATCTTCTACATTTATACATCTGTGCACAAAATAACTATAGTTTATAATTGAGAAAAACAAAGTGTATAAAAGAACAAAATTCCATATCAATACGTGGTTCACAGTGGTAGATATAGAACGGCCACAATTTTACAGATTTTCATGACCCAAAAAATTTTCAACCATTTATATCTTCTACATTTATAGATCTGTGCACAAAATAACTATAGTTTATAATTGAGAAAAACAAAGTGTATAAAAGAACAAAATTCCATATCAATACGTGGTTCACAGTGGTAGATATAGAACGGCCACAATTTTACAGATTTTCATGACCCAAAAAATTTTCAACCATTTATATCTTCTACATTTATAGATCTGTGCACAAAATAACTATAGTTTATAATTGAGAAAAACAAAGTGTATAAGAGAACAAAATTCCATATCAATAAGTGGTTCACAGTGGGAGATATAGCACGCAATTTTACAGATTTTCATGACCCAAAGAATTTTCAACCCTTTTTATCTTCTACATTTATAGATCCGTGCACAATATAACTATACTTTATAATTAACCGTCCGTAAGTGGGAGCTTATTCGAGAATATTCTGTACTGTAGTGTTGGTGTGTTTAGTGTATTGTGTTGGAAGCCTGGTGCAGCCAAGTGGTGGTCATTGCCACTCCTTTATATCTTCTTCTTCTAGAATCTTTCTATCTCCTGCTTCACTCTTTCAGTTCACAGACCAGCTCCCTATTTCTGCTTCAGCGATATACAACGTTTCGCTTTGTCTTTAATTGAATTCCTCTCAAACAGTATGTCGTCATCTGTGCAAGCTCAGTCTGTTGTATTACATCCACACTCTATAGTTTCACGAAATGGAGGCACATAGTAACTGCTATGTCCTTTACAGAGATATCCTTTTTCCTCCCTTTCGTATGGTTTCTCTAACTGCCTTCACATTCTGCTTGACCATTCTCTTCCCAGTAGCACTAAAACTAATTCTCTTTAAAATTAACCCTTTTCTGTACTAGTTTCCTTTTGCTACTTCACTCTCATACAAAGCTGTCCTTTTAACTCTCCCTGTGTTTTCAGGGAAATCGTGTTTTTGTTCCGTTTGCGGGGAGTTCGAGGGGACCAACTTACAACCAGAGATCCTTTTTATGTGTAGAAATTAACTTTGTTAATTTTGAAGTGCACAATAGTCAGTCCATCACTACAAAACTTTTTGACTACAGTAACACCTTAATTGTTTCAACAGTTTTCGCTATAGTCTGCAACATGACGTTCTCAGCCTTTGATTCAAGTTGAAAAGATTTAATCATTTTAAATTTAGTTCTTGGCTTAAACTTCAATGTAAGTTGATTCCTTTTAATTGAACCAGTTCTTAATGTACTTTTTCCTCCCTGGTTCGACACTAGCATTTCAACTATTCTGAAGTGGCCCAAAAATTTGTTATATTTAGGAGATTTAGTTGAAGTGCTAATCTTTCAAGCAAGCAGAGAGGGGAACTGCTACCCTCTCAGATTAGGAACATTAAACATAAAAGTCCAATTTGTTCAGATTCTTCTTATTCGGTTCAAGAGTCGGGTCTACACAAATATACAGCATTGGCGATTGATATGTATAAATATTCGTTTTGTTCTATTATCATTATTCTCAGAAAGTTTTAAACTTCACCAATAATATTAAAATAATTTATTACTAACTGATGATTGAACTTCATCACAATGATAAGAAATAAAAACTTAAGGTCTTTTTTTTTACTAACTTAGAATTATTATTATTCAATAATTTTATTATTTTATGTATATATTTTTATGTTCTTTTTATTTTTCAGAATGTGGTAATGCTCCGTTGCACCCGAGACCTGCTGAAGTTAGAATCGTTGGTGGTAGAAATGCCCAGTTCGGTGTTTGGCCGTGGCAGGTAAATTTGCTATTATTCAAACTCCAGTAGTTATTGGGGCTTAACGATTTTGGGGTCGTTGGAGTTTTAGAGAAGAACTAGATGCAACCAATATACAAAATATATACTCCTATATATTGAGTGAAAAATTAGTAATCTTTTTCAAGTAAGCGTATGACAGAGAGTGAGAGATTGCGATAGTTTTTTGCTGGCTGCCTTTGTAATGACTTGACAAAGTGATGACTGTGATTTGCTAAGTTATATGAAAATTTGGTAGCCCACACATTTAGGCTGTACTGTTCAAGAAATGACAATGTTAAAGAAAGATATGGACAGTTACCCTTACAGGGATAGAATCCCTATAGTTCTTGCTCCAAACTAACTAACATCGCACAACTTGTTCAAACTTACTTAACACTAAGATTGATTGATGCAAGTTCTATTCTCATTTGGATTTAACCACTAACTAGGCCCCGAGTGTATTGCTTTTTTATTACTTTTCTTTTTGACTGACACCCACACAGTGTTGCATACACTTTCAACCTCTTCAATAACAAGAGGAGCTTACAAAAAGATTTACATTTTCAAACGTACATCTTCTTTTAACTTTTAACTTGATGCTTTGGATCAAGAATAAAACATTGTTTATAAAAAAATTTCTGCATCTGTGGAAGGTTAACTCTCGTGTAAATGTTATGAATTCAAGCGTATTTATTAAAAAATTTTAAGATGGTATCTCCCCGCAAAACAAACAAAAAAAAAAAAAAAAATGGGGGAACTGTAATAACTTGAGCAGCAATTAGTCTTAAAAATATTTGTAGTAAAAATGTTCGTCATATCTGTTTAATCTCAAACTTCGTAGCCTCATTAACCGATTTAGTTAGTAATAATCTAATTGGTTATTTATTTATGCGAAAACGTTTTCTAAAAAAATTCGTTCTGTCCATCCAGGGAGATGGGTATAGGAAGAATTCCCTCTAAAAGAAGAGTGTGCAACCTTTGGAAATCTGAGCACCAGAATCTTTACACTAGATGTTATGAAAGGCTTCATTAACTTTTTTTTAAAAGCATATTTTTTATATTCATAAGATCATTTGTAACTATAATAAAGTTATTGATGAACAAATTTACATAATACCATAGAAATTAATGTCTGGTGCCGGTTTTTTTCCCCCCTAAAAATAACAAAATACTTCTAAAAATAATAACCGTAAAACGTTGGTTTAAAAACTTCCAAGTTGTTGAAAAAAAAACTAGCGAGCCCTACGGAATTGGTTAGAGCCCAGAGAAATGCAGTAAGAGTGTCCACATAATATTACATGATATATTATCTTTCCAAAATAATATAAAAACCATTATTAATATAAAAAAAAAAATGAGAGGCGAGAATCACAAGAATATATTTCGATAATCCTGCAGCCAGTACATTTCTCGTGTTCCTTTTTAAACATTTATTCCACCCCAGTTATTTTCTCACAGTCTGTGGGCAAAAATGAAAGGAGAAAGATGAAAGGTAAAGAATAATCTATAAAGGCTCTCTCTTTTTCTCCCTAACATAATGTAGATTTTCCTCATTTTTTTTTTTCAGTTGTATATTCTCGCTTTATTTTCTCACTTTTTATTTTAAAAGAATTTATCAGTAATATATTTTTTGGTTTTACTAGTTTTAAAGAGGCTATTTTTTCAATGGATATTAAGTTTTAACCACAATAAGAAAGGAAAACATCAGTAAAGTTCCCATTGTGACTAGAAACAAAATCTCCTTTCTTTAAAATGAAAAATGCAACAAAAGAATGAATAACATTGGTTACCATTTACAAGTAGAATAAAGAACTGATGAACTGTAGAAAGTAAATTTAAAACACTGTTCCTTCCTGCGTATAGTCAGTAACTCGTCAAGAGTTTACAAAGAAGATATTATTTCCTGTATGTTCTCAGATCGATTTCATGTTCAGTTGAAAATAATTCAGTTTTTTTTCCAATCATGTTAGGGCATCATGTATATGTTTTGATGAATTTTAGTCTAAAAAAAAAATCCACTTGTCATTTGCAACAGCCAGCGACTGTGACAGTAACGTTCTTTAGGAGCAAAGTAAAAGTAATTCTCTACAATGTATGTAGATCTTCCAGTTTATGTTATCATTTTCAGATAGGGTCTCAAACTAACTCACTCAATTCAATGCTCGGCTCAGTAGCGTCAATGTTTATTTATTTTTCATGGACCATGCTCTTAGCATTTGATTAAAAAAATCATTTGTCTACTCAGGATTAGAGATATTTTGAAATATTAATGTCAGTTTGGCCATCGCATGTTGCGGCGGCTTCCATCTTGCCATAGGACTTCAATAAATTGTATAAAGAGATGGTTCAAACTTCCTCTAACTTGAAGAGGAAGAGGATAAAAGAAAATTTCCAGCAGTATTGTGTTTTGTAGTTTAGATATCAGCAATCTTTTATCTTTTTAAACATGATAACAGCACAAATCTGTCAAGAAAAAGAAAGAAATTCACTTTTGATGCGAGTGGTGAAATAAGTTGTTGAAATTACGTCAGTTAGCATATAATGATGTCATCAGTTAACATCATTAAAGAAAGAAAGATCTAGTAAATTGTCCATCTCTCCTTGGAGTAGTTTATGTTTGAGACCGAAGGGAATTCTGAACTGGAAGGAAGACTTCTTTTGCCACGATAATTTAGATGGATTGTTATTCACTTGTTATCCACTTCACAATTTATCACCTTCATCATCGTTATCACTTAGTCCCAGTTTTCCTACACTTTCTGACCCCTTTTTCTTTTTTAACATCTCTCGGGGAATTAGTCTCAAATTTTTTGGCTTTTAATTGCTATTTGTTTTTTAAAGAATTTATTTAACTGTTTAATAATTATTTACTTTTTATGATTTAATAATAATAATTATTATTATTATCTTATTTAAGGTTTCCGTGAGGAGAACGTCTTTCTTTGGATTTACGAGTACTCACAGGTGTGGCGGAGCGCTCATCAACGACAGGTGGATTGCTACAGCCGGACACTGTGTTGATGAGTATGTTAGGAATTAATTCATACACATATAATCATATTTATGCATATAAGAAACGGATGGAAATTAAAGTAAATCTTATTGGGCACGTGGTGAAGAAAAAGCTGTTTGTTCAAGGATGGAATAATGGAAGCCTGGAAGAAACGGCTTCTGATAAAGATGACACCAACTAGCTTTCCTGGTAAAATAAATAAATGAGAACTACTAAGAATAAGAACAAGGGATAAGTCATGACAAGGATGGTTGGATGGAATCCTGGAAGAAGCGATGTTATCTGGCAAGAAGCAGGATGAATGTAAACCGAATGGCAGTACTTTAGAGAACGGCATGAATTTAACATTCTAAGGGTCAATTCATTTTAATTGGTTCTTTAGGATAAGGCATGGAAACATTCTATTTCACTACTTTGTACATTGTTGACAAATGCCATTTGACCAGAGTTTTTTTTTTCACTTATCTAGATTTTAGAATATTTTTAGATGCAGATTAGTTGGCTCCCGATTGATTTTTGGTTATTAATCAACTTGTGAATTAGGTATTACGTTAGTAACCTATTGGGTGGTTTTAGAAACTTCTTTTTAGATAATGTTGGTTTAGAGGATTTTTCCTCAGTATTGTCTCTTTATATGGAACGTAATATTGTAACAAATAACGTTTAAAAAAAAATCGTATATCGAAAAAAATTAGAGAGTGCAAGTTTTATGAAGAAAGAGTAATGTGTCTTTCTGACTTACTCCAGATTTCTTTACTTCTCCATCTTTGCGGACCTTAAACAAATATACTTTTTGCTAGTCTCAATTTACAAACTGAATTGTGCCTTCTTCGCTTTCTGAAATACGCGAAGGTCTAAATATAATTTTTTTCCCCACTATATAGTTCTCTTTGTCAGAAATATATATTTAGAAGTTTGACTCATTCTCCGCCCTTTTGAAGTCACTTCTTCATGCTTAAAACGTCCTTACTCCATTAGTGAAGCTTGGCCGAGATCGATACTGTAACTTTAATGTTCCACTCCCTTACGTCTGTTAAAAAATTTGTTTTGGCTCTATAAAAATAACGGATTTAATTTTTGGTGTTATTATTTTTAAATAACTTGTTGATACTTCCAGGTTATCAATTAATTTACACGAGCCAATTAAAAAAAACAAACTTTATTCAGAGTCAATAACGAGTTTCTGTTTTTAATACATACTTGAGTTTTGTAAAGGCCCGTTCTCTACTACAAACATTGCCAGCAAACTGTATTTACCTTTTTGATTTATTAAAGCCTATGAAAACTTTTTTGGTAGCTGCAGTGTTACACTTCCCTCCATCTATTGTGATATTTCACTTCCATCAGACATACATACCATTGTGGCTAAACGTTTAGAGAAGCTGGGTTTTGGGCTACACTTTATATATTATTTAGTACGGTAAATAGGAGAAAATTATATTAAATAAGACAATAGTTATTCAGTTTTCCACCAAAAAGCTGTTTGTTAGTTATTATTATTTACTTATTTCGCTAAATTTTTACATGATTACATAGCCAATGGGATAAAAAGGAAATATCATTCTGGTTTTTATTCACATGAATTGCATCATCATTGAACATTTCATCCCTCCAATTAGGATGTAGCCTGTTACTCAGCTATGAGGCAGATAAACTGTCAAAGAGCATCAATAGGCGCTTGTAGTAAATTCATGGATGCAACGCTTCCTCTAACAATAACAGCTACATCCACAAAATTTAGAGCTGACTTGAAGAACTTCATGTGTATACTGCCGAACGAACATAAATGTCAAGGAAAGAGCGACAGAGTCTTAATGGTTCACTTCTAATGATGTATCTGCATTCTTCCCAATTTCTCTGTCTGGAGAGGGCCTAGATATATGCACAATACATCAGCGCACTCAGACCCATTACGTCAGAAAGAGGCACTTGGTCACCCATTAGACTTATTTACAAGTTTTAAAGATTATTAATTTTTTGACCGCAACCATATAAGCAGTAGACAGTTTTTATATATTTTTCAGTGCCGCCATACTCTATTACGTTCTAGTATTTGCACAAGAGTTTGAAAGGGATATGTCTTTAACGTATGAAGTAAACTCACTCTTGTTTCTTTTCCATACAAAAATAGCTGCTCTGTTTTTAGAAGCGCTATGTAAGATTTAGAACGAATTCCGTTAAATCTTTAATTTAATTAGTAGATCAATTCAAGAGTGATAAAGTATTGGTTAAGTCATCTGAGTATGTTAACAGTGACAAATCTCTGTTCTGTTTGTTAGTTGGAAGTGAAACTTTACAGATAAATAAACATTAATTATGCTATTTCAAACGTGTTAATCCAACGTCGAATGATGTGGTATCAACTGTAGAAGAAGGAGAATAAAATTTTCAAAATATTAACACTCTTAGAGATTATTAAAGAGTCTGTTTGAATGAAATTCATCAAAGACTTGTAAATTGCTAAAAGAGTGTAGTAGTGAGACGTTCGCTTGAAATCAATCTTGTTTCTTGCTTTTTTTTAATGTTATATTACGTTATATGCTAAAAGGTAAAATATTTCAAAGTAAACAATCGGCATATATTTTTATTCGATTAAAATCAAAGTGATTAATTCCTCGTTAAATATCTGAATAATTCATTTCCAAGTTAATTTATTTATTCTAATAATAATATCTTTAGATATCGTTGGAATAAAGAGAAAGATAAAATGATTTGTAAATCTAATTAAAGTACGGTTGATCAATAGATGAATGAGTTTAAGGTAATTTTCGTTTTCATTTCATAAGACTGAAAACTTCTCTCACGTTCTCTTTCGTGGTGGAGTTCTTAACAAGAAAATACGATTAAATAGTGGATTGTAACGAGACCCAGAGCTTCATTAGGAAAACTCTTGTCTTAACAGACTAGATAGGCATTGGATGGTTATTTCCAGAGGGTGTTCGGTTCTGTAGATGGTAAAATAAAAGGCTTGGATTCTCTAAATGAGTTTTCATTTTCTTAGATGTCAGCTGATTCTTATTGCAGGTTTTTATTTAGTTTAATTTTGTCAGCACTTTCTTTTTACTAGGGAACAACTCAACTTTACCCTTCTTAATAACCTTATTTATTATTTATTATTTGCTCGTGAAATGTTCCAATTAATAGTAATTGATTTACAGGCCAGCATTGTGTGTACATAAATTTAAAAAACAAGTTTTTAATATGATGGTAGATTAAAGGGTTCAGAATAGAAAGGATCTCCAGTTTTGACTTTTAAAGGGATAGCTAAGGGTTGAGAACTGTTGACTGAGGTCTGTGCTTGGAGCGGCGGTTAAAAGAATCAGACAACATGTTTTCCATTGTAAGGAAACGAAGTGATTTACGATTTTATTTTCCAGATAGTGCTTCTTTATAAATCGCATGCTGAAATAAAAAAAAAAATATATAAAAAAAACTGCGGTAGTGTTTTCAGAGAAGGGATAGTTTAGCAGTTAACCTCCACAACTCACCCTCTCTACCCCATAATGCTACAAATAGTAATGTTTAGATCGTGTTAGGTTGCAAATCCACATGTATTACTTTATATAATATAATTTTAACATATTGACTTACATAAAAATCTTTGTATTCAGGGTTGGATGCGCATAGGTTGCTGGAACAGCTCAAGAAAAGTGGTAATAAGTTCGAAAAAGAAATTTGGGGCGCTAATGACCTTGGCTGTCCATGCGAAAAAAAAAAATATATAGATCTCCTTCCGAGAAGACTGTAAATAAATTTAGCACGTGAGATATGTGGTTTCCACGGTAGATGTTAGCTTATGACGAGCTATCTGGCCTCCGAGCCACATAGGAAGGATGTTAATGAATCTATTAGGTTGTTTTGAAATCGTACTTTGTTTTTTTGTTGGAAACAAACTCATAAACAAACAAAAAAAATTAAAATTCACTGTAATTGATAAATTTTAAAGTAAAATATGTTTGATTAAATTTCATTTATTGATTGTCGTTCTTCGTTACTGCAAAAAAAAAAAAATTAATTTACATATTGATAACTGAGCTATTTTCCCTTGTTCTACAAATTGGTCTTTCCTAATTTTTCTTCACAGCTTTCCTTGTAAATTTCCCTACCTAATCCCTGTTCAATATTCTATTAACAAAAAATATTGATTGCCATTTTATAAATAATAATTCTCAATTACTGCTTTTTTTAAAAAAAAAAAAAAAAACGGTACTAACAAGATTATATTGATTTTCACACTAAGTCTTAATATAGCGTGGGAGACGAACATTATTAGGAAGCTGGGGTAATTAGGTTTCTTATGGACTTCTCTTACTAACTCCTTTCATTAAAGAAATAAATCTTTGTTCTAGTTGCAGCAGCAATTATTTCAAAACGAATTTTCTTGCCTAGAACAAAATATTGCAGTTTTTAAGAATTAATGTTCAACACTTTTGTTTTATAATTATGAAAACAGTCTCTAACATTCATTACAGGCTGAAGAACTCATTAAAAATCGTTAAAAGGGACAAATTAAATTTAACCCTTAAAACTTCTGTAGCAAGTTACTGATTTCTCCCCTAATGTGTTATTTTTTATTATTATTATTATTTTTTTAATGGCCTAGATCCAAGTGTAAAAGTAAAATTTGTTTATTTATGAATTAACAAATGCTATTTTTATATCCAAAGCTCTTCGCGGGCTCATATTAGTCTAAATCTCGCGCGGAATCCATTTACTCGAGCTCAACTTCTTTAAAGACTTCTACAAAGATTAATTATCATCAAAATTGAAAAAAATGCAAACTTAGCATCACAAACGAATTTACGGACTAAATTGGATTACAATATCTGCAATCATCACAGTTTAGGATGTGATCTCGAAGGAAATCATTAAATACATTCGACCTTGTAGAGATCACTTTTGTAGCCAAATCATTTTATTTATTTATTTATTTACAAGACGGGCAATCACCCAGTTACAAAGAAATATAATTTAAAATAACATTTAATAATAACTCAATATATAATAATTATAGAATATACATATATCATACATTTATACATATATATATCATAGAATAGAAATAAAGATAAAATAGAAATAATATATACACATAATTTACTTAATAGATAAACAAAATACTTCAAAATATGTACTATAAAATATACTTTAAAAATAGAAACTTTACTCAATTAATAAATCTTTATATCACAAATAACCGGTAAGTTTTCCCTAGTACCAATCACCGCAAAATCAGCTATTTAACAAATGTTTCAACTCGATCATGTTGGTGTTGAATATATCAAAATCAGCGGGTAGATGATTAACTTGATCCGCAACTCTTGGAAAATAACTGAACTTACGATAATTGGTACTATGGCACACTTTAGAAAACACTTGTTTTTGTCTAGTACCGTTTGTTGGCACGTGAAAATTTAACAATGATAAAAGTTCAGGGCAGTTTATATTATTATTTAGAATTTTGAAAATAAAATTTAAGTCTGTGGCTTGTCTACGAAACTGTAAAGTACTCAAACCAGTAAATTCCATTACGTCAACGTACGGTACCTCCGTCATGACTTTTGTCTCTCGATACCAGAGCAATCTTAGGAATCTTCTTTGAAGTGATTCAAGTTTGTTGACGTAAGTTTTCTGATAAGGAGACCATAAAGCAGAGCAGTACTCAAGAATAGGTCGCACCATTACTTTGTAAAGGATAATTATGGTTCTGACATCTTTAAAGTTTCGAGTAGATCTAGATATAAAGCCAAGCATTTTATTTGCCTTTGTGACTATGGAGTTCATGTGGAGGTTGAATGAAAGGTTAGCACAGAACGTAACACCAAGGTCCTTCACTACATTAGATCTACTTAGAGTTGAAGCATGAAGAGAATAATCGAAGTTTGTACACGTCCGACTACGATGATAGGATACTACCTTACATTTAGAGATGTTTAGGCTCATATCATTTTCATCGCACCAAACACTCAGTCTATGAAGAGAGTTTTGGAGGAGGAGAAAGTCATCCGCAGAGTTAATGGCAGTATAAATCTTTAAATCGTCAGCAAAAAGCAGAAAGTTTACTGAATTGAGACATGTAGATATATCATTGATAAAAATTTTGAATAAAAAAGGGCCAAGAATAGAACCAAGAATCAAGAATCAAGAACCAAGAATTTTAAGAACTATGTCCTAACTAATTATTTTAAATCTCTTAGCCGTCCCTCTTAGTATTCTTAATGCATTTACACTCTTTCGCCAACATTATCATTCTTGACATTCCACCCTACATTCTGATTCACGGTAACCCAGATATCCTAACAGACTGATCAAAGTAATTTTATCATTTTGGAGGCTTTCCTTCCTTATTTCCTTCAAAATTTATGACTAATGATCGGACATGTACAAAATGTATTCCATACGTAAACATTTGCTTCCAGCCATTGGCTTCCACATTGTTTTTATATAATAAAACTTGGTGCTAGAATGATGATAGACTAGAGTATCATCTCTCATCAAGATCGTCAAAAACTGAGGAGGAAGAATTGTACTGTTGAAAAACACCCAACTTTGACCATTTTTTCGTCCTTCTTTATGAAAGATAAAGATAAAAGATACCTGTAAAAATAAAGGCTTATCCTTTCGCTGTTTCGCTAATAAAACATATTTTGAGGAAAATATTTCCAATTCTGGTTAAAATGGCGTTTTCCGAAGAGTTCTTGTTGTTCTTGTTAATTTAGAAAAATTGTGGGTATATTGATGGCCAACTAAGGCACGATAAGCTCTTGATCAATAAAGAAACATGGCATATTTATACATATTTATATATTTTCAACAATGACCTAAGAAATCGTAACATTTTTATAATTTCTGTTACAGCCTGCTTACGTCACAAATTCGAATCAGAGTGGGTGAATACGATTTCTCCAGCGTACAAGAACCATATCCATTCGCTGAACGAGGTGTGGCTAGAAAAGTAGTTCATCCTAAATACAATTTCTTTACATATGAATATGATCTAGCTTTGGTAAGACTTGATCAAGCTTTAGAATTCCAACCGCATATTGCACCAATATGTTTACCAGGTTCGGATGATTTACTTATTGGTGAAAATGCTACTGTCACTGGATGGGGCCGATTAAGTGACGGTGGTACTTTGCCATCTGTCCTACAGGAGGTTAGTGTTAATGTTTTCTTTGTTTGCATGTTTGAAGTAGAATGCTAAAGCCAAATCAAAGAGTGAGTTCTTATCTCTTGTCAGCATGCAGACTTTTATTTTCCTGTTGGGTAGTCATTTATGGTATTCAGTATCCCTCTAGGCCAGGGGTCGTCAACCTATTTTAAGTAGAGAGCCATTTCTCCTTAAATAATTTTAATAAATCTTACCAAGAGCCGCAAGGATGGTAATGTAAAAAACTCTGTAGATCATTTGTATTCATAAATTATTATTTTATGATATTCAATAACATTTAAATGTTTTATATATTCATTTTCACATATTGCAAAGTAAATAAACAAATAAATAATAACTAAACCTGTATTTGAATGAAAATGGAGGCAGTCAGATATATTACGTACTGTATTTTAATATAATTCTATTCAATTTCAAACCTATCGCATTTAAAATTCTTTTTGAAAAAATATCTTTACTTTATAAATGAAATTTTCACTTGTTTCAATAAAATTGAAATATACAATTTATTTTGGACAGGCTGAAGAGCCACAAAATATGGATAAAAGAGCCGCATGCGGCTCGCGAGCCGCGGGTTGCCGACCCCTGCTCTAGGCCCTTTAAACTACCATAGAAAAATAACAAGTTTCAAGTAGAACAAAAAACATACTCCCGGACTTGAATCACCTGAATCCAAGTATATGCTTGCTACTTATTGTTCGTGCCCCTATTTAAAATGTATGTTCCAGTGCATGAGCAAACTTGCTCGGGTCACATTAATATCACCATCCTCTTTTAAACTTTTCTCATTGGGTGGCAGTGTGAACTTTGGTGGCCAAACAGAAGTACAAAGTCTCCTTGTGAGACATTTTAAATAATAGAGATAGGTACTCTACTCTATTTTTTTTTGTTTTTTTTTTTTAATTTGAATAAAACATCCATATTATTTAAAGGCTGATGTTTCACATTAGTTTAAATAATTAATTTAAAAACTATCTCGTAAAAGGAGCTAATTACTGCGATAAACAGTAAACACTCAAAACTAATAACAATACAGCTGAAGTAAAAATGTAAACACAGATCAGTATCAGTGTGGAAATATGTTTTCATAACCGGAAAGTACGTGCGTTGTCGCTGCTACCTGTTTAATCGTGAAAAGTAGACAAACAAAAAAAACTTTCACGAAACGACCTTTATTGTTATCGCTCTAATTGATAACAATTTGTCGCCAGATTTAGTAATTAGTTTCCTACATTTCTTATCTTAATGAAACTCTGTGTGTGTGTGTGTGTTTTTATTTGTTTATTTTTAGTGAAAGTTCTATACATGGGCCATTACTTTTAAGTGCAAGATAATATAAAAGAGAGTTTATTTATTTATTTTTACTGGAATTAAATAAATGGGCTGATTTTATACTATTTAAAAGAGACGAAAAATATGAGAACGAGAAAATATGAGGAACCCTCTGGAGATTAAAATATTATTTCAGGCCTACTTTTTGAGATAGATTTAATCCGTTTACCAAATCATAGACGAGGACGAAAGCACCCATATAGCTTCCCGTATTTTTTCCAAATTTTAAGTAAATGTACGCGGCGGTGTCAGTCAGGTGGGACTACTCCCATTACATCTTACTGAACTATAAGGTGATTGGAGGAACTCATCCAGGATTTCTAGAAAATTTCTAGGAAGGGAGGAACTTTAAAAATATTCATTACAATCAAGAAAAATCGCCTGAGTAAAGTCTCTCTTACCAAAACCTCTGCATCGGAAACTGCTTGTAAAATCAAAACGAAATGTCAAGTTGAAGCTTCCAAATCGTTATTGAGTTTTCACTCTGTTAACACATGCAAAGT
Organism: Rhodnius prolixus; assembly: GCF_049639745.1. Taxonomy (NCBI): domain Eukaryota; kingdom Metazoa; phylum Arthropoda; class Insecta; order Hemiptera; family Reduviidae; genus Rhodnius; species Rhodnius prolixus. Next base: position 8,950,228 of record NW_027411634.1, on the reverse strand, counting down.
TTGCATTTTATGTGTGTGACAGAGAGAGGTAGAAAAATGATAAATTTTTTTATTTTTTAAAAATGGCAATACCAAAATAATATTTTTAAATGTTTGCAAAATTTCCAAAATGCAAAATTTGGATGTGAAATTTGTTAATATTTAACTAAGTATTACGCTAATCGTGAGAGAACTAGTTTATAAATAAATTATCTAAGAAGGGAATTGTACGATATCCGAAAGGATATAGTGTGAACTTGTATTATTGAATGGCAATCAGACATTTTTAAAGCAACAGTTTCATTTTATTTGTAGGTTAAAAACAAAAAAAAAACCTATTAAATAATTTAATTGTAATAATTAATTAGAAAATGTATGTATTTTCTGAAATATTTAAATTTATATGAAATTTTGTTTATGCAACAGGTGACTGTTCCTATACTCAGTAATGATAAGTGCAAAAACATGTTCCTGAGAGCCGGCAGACATGAATTCTTCCCGGAGATATTTATGTGCGCTGGATTTGATGACGGAGGTCGCGATGCATGCCAGGTGAATAATGTTAAGAAATTGGCGCTGATTATTATTATGATATTATTATAATTTAAGCAACATCATCAATATCTGAGGTCATCGGCGCCTGGAGGTTTTTTTTTTTTTGTCCAGAGCACCCAGTTTTGAAGTGTTGAATGTATGTATGTCTAGAGTGAGTTGTTTATGTTGAAGATGAGTTTTGAAATTGATGGGAGATTTTTGTTGGCTTCAGTGCAAGTGCTTCGCCAGGATGCCATCTTTCTTGAAGAAGTAGCTAGTCCATTTCCTTAAAAGGGTAGCGTCATTACTGATCGTCTTTCTTCGTTAAAAAACTGATATTCTGTAAAATTCTGTTCACCAGCCTCATTTTATTTTAATATTTTTTTATCACTAACCGATGGAACTTTGATTGTTAGTTTGCTAGGACAAAACTTTCCAGTAAACTCTCGAGTCGATGAAAGTTCAGTTCTCTCGGACCTGTTCAGTTAAAGGTAAATTCCAAAGTTTCTTACAAACCATTTAACAACAATAATAACACAATAATTAACTTAGCCAAGGATCAATTGGATAATTTCGAAGTCTTTCCTTTCTATTTAACTTTAGGGATTTTCATTAGAATTAAATAAAATGCGACTTCTTCGTGAAATTCTTAATTGATTGACCAATTGAACGGTTATTGCAAGATGTTTAAGCATTTTCAGTGAGCAGATAAATAAATAATAAACTTTAAAAGTGGTAATAACTAAACTTCTTTTAGCGATACGGAATTTTCTTAAAATATTAAATTGGTATTCTTTTAATAGTGATTTTTTAAAAATAATTTAATTGAAATGTTTAAAATTTAATTAATATGAACAGGATAAACAAAAACCCTCATTTCAAAGAAAATACTAATTTAAAATGAAAATAAAGAGGTAGAATTATAATAATATTTTAACCTAATTCTTAAACTTGCCTCTGGCGATAAAGCTTTTTTTGAAATATTAAAAATGAAATAATTTAAACCGTATTTTTTTTTACATGTAAAAAAAATAATGCCAAATGATCCAAAACTGTATCACAAAAAAAAATTGCAAATATTGGCATCTTGTAGAAAACTCTCTAAAGCAGAAGGGAGTAAAAGAGAGAACATAATGAACAGTGCACCTTATCTGTCACTTGTAGAAAAACCAAATCCTCCAGCGTCTCTAGTAGTTTGTTTGTGTGGTTAGCCGATATTTACCTTGCGAGTTTGCAAAGTGAAAAGTAATTGCTTATGTCAATTACCATTTTAGCTTATATGTCATAGCATAGTCAACGTTTATACTTGTGATGTTGGCTACAATTCTTGTAGGAATGCCATCGTCATTAAATAAGCTACCCACTTACTGGGAGGATAATTTTTTCAATGTTCAGATGAATCTATCTGCTAGTAGTCCAGGAGATTAAAATTCTGCATAGAATGAAGTGCCTGCCATAAGAAGCATATGCCAAAAAGAACTAATAAACCTTAAAGCTATTAAATTTAACGATTAGAATTTCACAGTCACTGCAGAGTAGTAAAATCCAGCGTCAGTCCCACCTTCACCATCCATTAAAAAATTGTGTTCGTTCGATTTATAGCGCGACACACATACCCATGGTTTTAAAAATCTGTTGTGAGCTTTTCAAATTCACATCAATCAATAGCAGCCTGGCTAAATAAATGGAGAATTAAGGATAATGCAATTAAATTTATATTTATGTAGGAGTATAAAGTCGTATCATTTATCTTCTTTAAAAATTTAAAAGGGACTAAATCTGAATGCGGGCTTTTTAACGGTGACGAACTCTCCGCTCAAAGCTGATTAATGAACTGATTGTGTTTTTAATGATTTCAATTTTTTCGTAATTTTTCATAGATCCGAGATTCTATTCTAATATTCCAAATAATTTCACATTTTGAATGTGAATGTTCAGTTATTGTTTTTGAATTCACCAATATTGATTAGGTTCCAAGTTGTGTGTACGCATGAACAAATTAAATATTATGTTTAGCTTCCTGCATTTGATACCAAAATTTTGGTCAACGTTCACTGAACAAAAGCGAGAGTTTACCAAATGTTTTGGTTTGGAAAAAAGCCTTTGAGACTCAGGTTCCTAGCCTTTTTTTTTTTTAATCGATCCTAACAACATAATGATATTGATTTATGTATTTATTTTTTTATGTATGTAAGTATTTTTAGAGTTCGTTGTAAAGGCCTCCATGTCTTAAACACCGATTACCAATAACTTGCAAAAAAAGTTGTTCACTTTTGGTGAGACTTCATTCTAAAAGTAAATATTAAAAAAAATAAAGAATTTAAAGAAAATTTCTTTGTCAAACATTCCTCTTATGTACCATTTGCGGTTACAGAATCTATGTTAATTGATTGACCTAATGCCAATTTTTTTTAAAAAGGGAAATTAACTGAATATGCGACTTTATCAGAACATTTTCTCCATTTTTGGGAATCTACTTAAAAATGGCTTCAATTTTGTTTAAACAGTAACTATAGTTCAATTACCACATTAAACTTAGTTAACTTATAGTTAGACTACTACATTAAACAGCAATTTAATTTCAGAAAGATTTCTTTTCAATGGGGGTGGAATTTGTGAGTTAGTATACTCTGTTCTTGAAACCAGTGGTAGCCTTCTCCAAGCAATTTTTTGGCAGAGAAATCACAAATTGAAGGGTGAGGGGTTCAGAGAAGTACTAAATAGGCTCGGAATGGTTAGTTTAGGTTATAATGCTTAGATTAGGCTAATCAGGCATAGTATCTCCTTGATTAGGACCAATTAAAAGTTTTGTTGGTGTGCTGACTGTGCACCCTTGACTGCCATTCGTCTGCACCAAGTAAATAGGACGTTCATCGCTATGTGTGAGAGATGAGGAAGTTGGAAAAGCGTAGGTCAGTAATACCACAATATGTCCAATACCACATACTTTATTTGTACGTCAGGGGGTATCCTCAAGGAGGATTGGAGTTCGAGGGTATCTTAATTGTAAAGGATGCTTCTAGGAGAGAGAGCTCTTATGGTTTGGAGCATAAGAGCCTTATTAGATTCAATTCCCTACTTCTTGGCACCCTACCTTATCTGAACAAGAAAATTGTATGAGTTTTCCATCGCAGCCTTTTTTTTTGTTTAAATAAATTTACTCCAGATATTTTTTGTTAACATCTTCCCACAAACCATTAACGGTATTTCACGTCGCCGTTTTGTTGTTTATTTTTTAAGTCTTTGGAAGTTTCTTCCAGTTGCTATTAAGAATTTTCCGCCACATTTTCCAGAGTAAGAAAATTTTAAGTCATTTAATAATTTTACTTTTGAAAACTTTCTCTTCTTTAATACACTGGTGCAACCTTTTCTTGAAAAAAATCATCTACTAGGATAAAAGTTTTATGAAAACAACTTTGAGAGGTTTATCAAAACATCATCGTGAAAACAAGACACCTTGTCTTCCGCTTCAACTACTTAGGTATTTACTTTTACTGGTTTGGAAAGTATAGTATTTAATTTTCCACAGCACGCACTTTTCTCGTTAATGTTTTTGCTAGGGTTCAAATTTGGCCAGGGTATTTTCGCGAAGAAGCTCAGAGCACTAAGCAATCAGTTTCGCGAATGAGTCTTAAATTAAAGATGATTAAAGTGTTTTTAAAAAATTAAAAAATACATCCATCAGAGAAAACAATTTAACAGGATTTTACGAGTTGGCCTGTATTAATCCTTTAAAGTTTTTATTAAATCAAATAGAGATAACTGGTGACTACTAGAAGGATTTGAGCTTTTTATGGATAAATTTTGTGGTAATAATGTGGTTGTATTAAAACTCTTTGCCTCACATATAATTCACCAAATGTGCACTTTTATGAATGATTAAGTGAGTGAGAAAGTGAGGGTGCAGAAGAATCTCAAAGGCAAAAGTAATAATGAATGACCAGCACCCTCTGATATGTGGTGTGGTCTAGTTATTTATACAAGCCCATTTATGTTTTTCACGTAAACACCGAACATTAATGTTCGTATATATATCATCTTATGGTTCATTAAATTACCCATTATATTCCTGTTATTAACAAGATGATCTTTTTGGTAGCATGACAGAACATATGTGGTTCTATTCTGTTGGTTGGTTTGTCTGCTATTTGAGCTTTTAATGTTACCACTCAACTTTATTACTTTACGTTATTATTTGGCCCACTGTTAATTTCGTTTTTTGCTCAAATATTGAAAAATTTGTTTGTTTTTTTTTAACTAAAAATTATGTTTTTGAAGAAAACTTTGATTTTTTTAAGAAATTAAAGGCGAAGTAACTTTTATATTGAAACATTTTATTGCATTAGTACCTTGGTCAAAAAATTTGATCTGATTGAAAGCTAACTATCTGTTCCTAGTCTTAAGAAATAGAAATAAGCAAACTTACGTATCATATTTAAAATAAAAAGCAAAGGGCATTACTAAAATTGGAAAGCAGAAGGGCATATATTAATACTTGAGATATAATTATTCATCTTGAGATATAATTACTTTAGTTTTTCATAAACAAACTAACGACCCTAACATACTTAGTAATTTTAATTGAAAAAAATTTGATTTAATGTTTCGTTAAGAGAACAACTATTTGGCAAATAGCTGGTGTCTTGGCAACTGTTGCTACTAAAAATACTAAAATATACCAACATATACTATAATTTAAAAAGTTAGCCATAATTTAAGAAAGAAATGTTTCTTTCTCGAGTATATATATATATATATATATATATATATAAAACAGTCTCCCCTTCCTTATTTCTTCAGAGAGAAGTTACGAGAAGTAAATTTGGTCTGCTCTGACCAGAAAAAAAATTATAGAGTTCCTGTTGTTTTCGTTTGATATTGGGGTAGAGTTTAAATTATAATCTATTTAAAAAAAAAATTCTAGAGTTGCAAAGGAAATAATAGCGTTTGATGTTTCATTTTTAATATTATAAATAATAATTAACGCAATTCCAAAAAAAAAAGTCCGAACATCAAGGTTCTTGGTCAATCTTTGCGTTTGTTCATTAAGAAGACAATTTTTATACCCTTATTTCTGTTAGAGGCAATCTCACATCTACTTTCCTGACATCCTGGACCAAATCAGGATTTAGATTATCCAAAAGAGGAAAGAAGAGGTCCCTCAAGTGTCTTTGTATCTTTTTACGACTTTTACTATTAGTTTGTAATCACAACTCATTTATTTATTGACTTTCGCTATGTCAACGATTAATAAATACTCAGACCGTCACAAGCAAACATAAACCTTTTTTTTTTAGGCGATGGAGTACTTGATATTCCTCACACCCCTTTGTCATTAGTCAAATGAGAATGCTAACTTGATCTGAGCTTGAAGAAAATAAGATATACAATAGACGAGGAATAAGAGAAATAGAGCTTGGTCTACCATGAGCTCTTATATTCTGACATTAGTCGCTACTATATACTTTTCTATCAATTTGTACACTTCTACACTAACTTCTTTTAAAATTGTTATGTAGCTAAACGGCTTCGTAGCCTGTGTCGTAATTCTGTCAAGTAACTCTTCATTTTCTGCGTTCTGTTTTGGGCATTCCGTAATAATAAGCTCTTGACTTTCATTTCCTGTTGGTGAAGTATTCTTCACAAATGCCATTTTTATACCTGAGCCTACTATATAATTCATCCGTTAGTTCTGATTTAATTATTTTCGTCCCACAGTAGGGTTTTATGATCTATTGACCTTGCTCTTATCATCATTCAAAAAATTACGAAAGTTTTCTAAATTGTACTTTAGAAAGACTCACTCAAAACGGGTGCCATTTTTTTTTTTTATATATATTTTAGGCGCGTCAACATCTAGGTTATTGCCGCCCAGAGCTTTTTTCAGTGAACTGACAGTGTTCTTTCATTATAGACAACACCTGTCTTTCGCCTAGGAATAGAAAATCTAAGGGCCAGCAGCTGGATTCGAACCCGTGATCTCCGCGTTTGAATCCAGTATTTGTTTACCACGTGGCTATTTCTATTTTTATTATTATTATATTTATTTTTATTTAAGGCGCAACATCTGAGGTTATTGGCGTCCATAGCTTTATTTCAGTGCACTGCCAGCCTCCAGACAGTGTCTCTCTATTATTATTATTTTGAGAATATGCAAATAAGTGAAAATTAAAAGAGAAAAAAAAAAGGAAAAAGTTTTTCAGTGATCCCATTTACAATGTGATTTTGCAAACACTGACCTTGCTTTGGCTTCCCCTCTTAGGCGGTAAACGGTATTTTTAGTTACTCAAGGTAAAATTAAATACACTTTAATTGAAATGCCTGAAAGTGACATTATTTTCAAAGGAATAAAGTATGAAAACAGTTCTGAGATAATTACGTTTTTTTTACTTTCCCTTACTAGATAATTATTAACTTTAATAACTTGAAACAGCCCTGAAGGAATTGAATTTTTGGATCTTTGTTAATATATTTTTTATAATTCTTGAATATGTGTAAATGACATCCAAGTATCGGCAAGCCAACTTACTATCTTTGACGATCCTGTCTAGATGATCTTGCTAAAAGAAGAAGTAGACTCCCGACTCTCTCTGTTACGCATTCGAATCTGACACATTTCAGTATTTCTGTTTACATCTTAGCAGAGTTATAGAAATGCCCTATTCGATTGTTAGAGACATTACCTGACTTTGTAACAGGGAGGAATCCTGCGCTTACCTGTTGGAAGACCTTAAAGCTACTATCCAAAGTAATAAATGTGTTGATGATCTAGTGATTGCCATTTTAGTTGATTAGGCCCTCCTAGTTACACATATTATCCACCTTTAAATACTCTACTTATATTGTAAGAATGTTAAAGTACTAGATATAAGTGGGTGGCAGTCTCTGAAAGTAGCAAGGAATGATTTACCTTATTTATTAAGATTATCATTCTTCCTGCCAACATTTAAAAAATTCTGAGGAGAAACAAAATAAAATTTTAGAAATTTTTTGTCTACAAGGTACCGCAAAGACATCAATGTGTTGGCTCCCAGAAGAGTTCATGTCAAAAAAAATTATGGAATGAATGATGTAAGCTTAAAATTGACAAAAACAAAAAAATAAAATTATTATTATCCTAATAATAATTAAAATTAAAAAAATAAATTTCTTATGAAACACTAATCTCATATTGCATTATAGATATAATTATCATTAATTTTGTAGTGTCCTAGACAAAATTGTATAATCTATTTAAAGAAAAAATATATAGTTCAGTTATCTACAGACGGAAGAGATAGAACGGCTTTAAGAAATCTAGGAAATGTATTTTTTTAGGCCAATAATATTCTGGCCTCTTAATGAGCTAGTTATAAGATTAAATTATAATTTACAATTTTGATTGCTTATTTACTTCTCCAAGCAAGAGATTGTACTGTGACTCAGTAATCCTTCGTGAAATGACCAGACGCTCCTCGGCTCCCCTTCCAGAAAAACAGGTGAAAATGGAACTGAGTCAAATCTTGCAAATAAAGAAATTTGCACATTATAGAAAATTTGAGTTAACATTTTTCTTACATATGTTGACGAAGAAGGCGCCTCGATAGAATTGAAGCCTAACATATTTGACCCCAGGGGAACCCATTACTTTTAGCTGGAAAGGAAGTAAAAAGAAATAAATTGGCCATTTAAATAAATTCCCAACAATGTAATATGCAAATATCAATCATTTCAATAATAATAAATTATTCCTGCGTCACTGCAATTATACTGAAAGAAATTCCATTTGCTGAACAATAAAAACATTTAAATATATTTAAATAAAAAGAAAAGCCACAATTTTATCTTAAAGAATTTTCTTAAAACAGTTTTTATTGCTCCCATTCCAAGCATTGCACAACTCCGTGAGTACTAGAATTTTGTCTAGAACGTATCCAATACAATTTTCCAATCCATTCAGAAAATCTACCAAATTTCCTTCGGTTTCCTCTTTCTATCTTCACCAGATATCTTATAGACATTTCTTTTCTGTGGGTTATAGTGTGGTTTATATGTTGCAAGGTAAAGATGCCATTCTAATTTTATTTTTTTAGTACATTGTACTATTTTTGGGTTCTCAAGAAGAATCTCAAGACCTCGTTGACAATATTCTCTTACATTCAAATGTCACATTTTAGTTTTTCATTAATTTTATATAAATTTTTCTCTTAAACTTTCTAGTTTTAATCTAGATTTAAATACAGAAACTAATGTTTAACTATTTATATATAATTCAAAGTCACCTTTAACGTCTACACTGCCAAAAATAATCATGCAAAATATAAGGCATTATTCCAAATTTAGAAATCACTTTGCTGGGATTTCTATCATTCCCCCTTATATGATACAAAATATATAATATGTTTTTAGAATTTAATTGAGAATAATTATACCTTTCTGGGATAAGTATTATTAAGTTAGTGTAATTATTGATAAATCAACATGAACTGGTTCCCTCGCATAGATACCGTTCGGATTCAGACTTTAAGTTCCTAGGAGCTTACAGCTTACTGTTCGGTAAGAGACAGTGTGGTCTATAATGAAAGAACGCTGTCCGTAGGCCGGCAGTATTTATATATATATATATAACACTACAGCCCATATACTGCTCCACAGTAATGTTACTCCAAGCATTTCTGTGGTGAATTTTTTATCCATTGGCTGGTTACTCCACTTCTTCAGCCCCACTCTTTTCTAGGTCTTCCTTTTTTCCGCTTACCACTTATCACTGTCACTGCCACTTATTACTGTATTTGAATTATTCCTAAAAAATGTTTTAAAAAAATATCTCAATGAAAACGAAAAGTGGTTGAGAACATAAACTTGGTATTCCATTGTTGTGTACAGTTTTTACTTCAGATACTAAACTTTTGTCCGAAATACATCAACCCCAACATAACTTTATGGATGCGATTTTTATTTGATCTAATGTACCTTTATTTTCTTTAAACCTCGCCGATATCAGCTCCCTTAAAGGCCAATTAATTTAATTTGAAACAATTTTCCGAAAAATATGATTAGGAATGGTGAATTCAGTTACAATTTTTTTTTTTATTTGTTACAGGGAGACTCCGGTGGACCTTTACAAGTTCGTGGCAAGGATGGACGTTATTTCCTGGCTGGCATCATTTCTTGGGGTATTGGTTGTGCTGAAGCAAATCTACCTGGGGTTTGCACAAGAATTTCCAAATTTGTACCGTGGATTTTGCAAACGGTGACTTAATGTTTCCAATTAATTATTATTTCATTATTATTAAATTAATTAAATATTAGATTATTTAAAGAAAATTATTATGATTGTAAATTTCCGCCGTCAGAATATCGTAAAATTTACGTTCACTATTTACCAATCAAATTCCTACTTCTATTTTCGTCCAGTGTACATAATATAAATTTCTATCTATTCCATTTACGTAAGCAAAGTGTTTTACATTTTTATTTTATTTGTTGTATATATACACGCGTTTTACTGGAAAATACATAACTGTAGTAAATAAAACAACTATATAAATAATAAATAATGTAAATAATATAAATATACATAACTGTATAATACCTATATAGAGTTACAATTTATATAAATGTTATATCATTTTGTGAACATATTTACGTACTGTATTTTTATGATTTAGGTTTATTGTAAAATGATTTATTGATGTACAATTGTATATTTGAAAATGTTTTATGTATGTACTTTATTTTTCGATGTTTAGTCGTTTTCGATATTAGATATTTACTTTTTTCTATTGAAACAAAAAATATAATTCTTTATATATTTTGTACATATATAACTAAGTGTAAGATGTAAATTTATTTTAGATGTGTATAAAAACACTTGTCCATGATGTAATTTTGGGTAAACATATTTTTAATTAAAGAATGTTTCTGTTTTTATATTGTATTTCATAAATACGAGAGATGGTGATTTTTTTTAATGTTGGGAAGGGATTCGGCAAGATTCATCCGTGACAAGGCATCTTTAGATAATATTTGTAACACCATGTTCTCTCTGCATTTGGGAAGAGATCAGGAAAATTAAAAGAGGTGAGGATTTTTTATAATAGTCATGTTGCGTTTAAGGCATTGTTCAGTGCTCGTAGAAGAGTATTCATGGTCTCTGTCGAAAAAGTAAGTGAACTTATCAAATCACCTTGTGTTCTCGAATCTGCAAATCCGAAGCATTTTTATGCTAGTGGTATAGTAAAAGAGATCTTGACTCACTAATTAGATCAACGAGTAGTGAAGGTAGAGTACGTTTTGTGAAGCGAGAATACAGTACTCCTTAGCAAGGAATTTTTACAGGTTTCAATTTATGGTATTGCAGATGGACAGTAGGCTGCTGCTGCAGAAAATTCTTAGGGTTTTTTGAGGTTAAGGGGAAGGAGGCTGACCTACCATATTTGGGTTCAGCTCCCATGCAATGACGCAATCAGCTTAACTTAAACCGAAATCGCCAGTCCTACTTAGGCAGTACAAATTTGATAAAAAACTTGGATAGTTGATTTTGTATAATTATCAATTCAATTACCGATTAATTATCGAGAAGTTGTAATTAACTATTGTTAAACACAAGTTAATTACGATTATTTTTGTAAAGTCTATTTTTAATATAAATTCTGTCAGTTCTCCAATAAGACCATCCAAAGGAAGAATGAACAAAGGTATTGCGAAAGAAAACTATATCTGTATCGATTACAATTGTTTGTAAATTGCTCAGAAATTGGATGCTTGTACAGATATATGTGATGCCGTGAAGTAGAGGCAAGGTAGGCTATAAAAAGAAGTGAAAATAAAAGCAAAAGAAAAAAGAAAAGAGGTGGTAAACAGAAAATAGAGGAGAGAAGTGTAGCAAGTTAGGAAGTAGTTGGAAAATCTGTACGACCGTCACGTAGCAAATTCATTAGCCCTATGTTGAACTTGCTACCTACATAGAGCACTATCTCCTAAATATAACCGGATCGAATATACCTAACTGTCTTCTGGTATTATTTATAAAATTTTGATTGATGAACAAAGAAAGGCTAATAACAAAAATAAATGAAATTGTACATCTTTTTGGATTACTACCTCGGCGTTTATACACATGAATCTCAAATCCAAAAAATCTCAAAGAAACGATTAGCAGGTGCTTCAGAAAATGGTAAAAATCGCAAATACTTTTGCATGTGCTGACAATTCTACCATCATAACTTGCTATCGTCTCCACAGGCTCTAAAATTGAAAAACTTTACCAGGAAAAAGTGTATGGCTGGAATCGATATAAGAAAGCTTCAAGGCCCAGACGGTGATTGGACATCGTGACTGAATAATCTAGTTTTTTGGTGTGCTCAGAGCAAACGTCACTTTTTAGAGCATCGGTAGATAAAATAAAAGGCAGCCAACTTCAGTTCATTGGTCTTGAAGGACGAATCCCATAAAGTACGTAGATGAAGAAGCTGTGTGTTCACCTGTATTTTTATTAGTCTTTCTTTTTCAAACAAAGTAGATTGATAATATACATGTTTGCACATCTTTTAGAAGCACAATCTCTGAAGCGACAAGACTTTAGCACCACATAGCGAGGATTGCTATAGTTAGTTCGTAGTACATCTAACATCCAACTGGTTGACAATCTAGCTTTAAAATTCGAAACGTCAATTTGGTAAGTTTTTTCTTGTTTTACATTTTACATTTTCTTGTTTTAAATTTTACAACGTATTTAGTTGCCCATCATTCTTTGTTGATCAACCTGAAGGTTTAGTAGGTACACGCCGCTGACACTGTACTAAAAGCAGCTCTAAAAACTAAAGTTCTCGACCAATAATTCATTCAAACTGTACAGTTGCAATCCTATTTATTTATTAAAGTTAAATTAACTTAGTAATGACTAAAATTTATTGAAAACTTCCGAAATTAGAGAACCTAAACTGTATGGAAATTTCATCAAGTTTTACTTATTATTAAAAGCTATTTTTTTCAATAGCCAATCGATTCTCTCAGATTTTCTATTCACATACCGTCCGTCATGTAATACATCAAGGAATATAAATCTGTTACTTGCTATATATAATAATATATTTTTTTGTATACTACCTACCACCAGAGTGCTTGGTAGAATCGATTGTTTTATCTTTTAAAGAGAGTGATGAGCTGACCGAATTAGAAAGAATCTATAGTTAGAGTAGAGCAGCTGTTTGCGCGTACGGACACATATGACGTCGCCAACGGATTAAAAGAAAATATAGGCCAGTGCCAAGGTAAGGTCATTGATATAAACTGGCTGGCCATTGAAATCTCTTCACTGACTGAATGTGTAGAGAGGAAAAAAATACATATTAACATTAAAGTTAATATGTTACTTGTACAAGATAATGCTCACTTAACGAACTTGTGATCCTTGCAGACAAATTTAATAACAATGTAGTTATTAACAGTTAAAAACAAAAAGGAAAAGTAATAAAAAAAAAGAGAGCGAACCACGCGGTGTGCGGATCGTATCTACACAGGATCAACAAAAGGTCCTCTCCTCTTTGCGTAGATTGCAATGAGGAGGAGGATTTCAAACATGTAATAATGATATGTCCACGTTATGTGGTAGAAAGGAAACGAATGTTTGACGATATATACAGGTATTTAGATGCACCATTTCGCTACGAAGACATTATATTCTCCACCAACATTTATGTGCTTAAGTCGATAGCAGAGCTAGCAATGAAATATGAATGTATTTAAAAGCTATAGCCGAATTAGAATGAATGGAAGAAAATGCTTAGAGAAGGATTACGTGATTTTAATTTTGGTTAAGCTATAAGGATGGCAGGAGCACAGAGTGCTGCTCCATCCATTAGCAGCAGTTTATGTAAATAGCAGTATATAGTAGAATGATGAATGTGTGAAGCGAATGTATTTGTAGGTAAAAATGGAGAGTGAGTGATATTCTAGTGATAAGCACCTAGACGATGCTGGCTGTATGGCGGAAGCCAATGCCAAGTTCGTTTGCGAGTACAAAGCATTCATTCCTCATAAAGTGAAACGAGTTTCTACATCCTGGCTCCAATTTCTTCTTGAAAATTTCTTGTTAGTCCTTGATACCTTTACTCCCGACATCTGAGTGTTGAGGAGTGGTTTTTCAAGCTGGTTTAGATCACAGAACTGGAGTAAACAATATAGTTATCACACTTACTATTGTCTGATGTTTTGCATCAACTCCTGGAATGATGAATTATTTTTACTATCCAGCAGATTTCAGTTTTTAAGAACGTTCATACTCACGTAACAGTAGCAGAATGTTCCCTAAAAACAATTGTTTCTTTAATTCCATTATTTTATGCAAATCTCAGCATATATTTCACTCAATACTCTTCTGATACAAATACTTACCAAATCGCAACACTCCCCCCACTAAAATAATAAAAGGAAGTAAAAAGGAATTTCACTTGAATGAAACAGGAAACATTAAAACTAATCTTTATTTTTACAAAACTATTCCTTTTGACAATGTGTAATAAGTTTTCCATTGAAACAATTCTTTGTAATTTATTTTATTTCATCAACCGTAATTCCGCTTCTTTCTTTTTTAAATTTCTTTGCAAAAAAATTAAGAAACTATAAACACTACATTTTTAGCAAATAATTACAATCTAGACTTTTTGTAATGGTCGAAGGTAATCATTACTGGCAGTTTTTTTTTTCTTTATCTTCTAAGAAAAGATAAAGTTTACGGTTTCAAGGTTTCGATGAATTTTACAACAAAATTAATGAAGCAATCAATCATTTTATTAATAATTCAATTCATCAAATCGTTGATGCTATACTTAATGACTTTACAGTAGTTTAAAATAATCAGTCTATCTTGGCAGCTTGATTTTATTTGTGCAGATAAAAGTAATCTGCTTTTTATAACAAATGACATGCTAATAAAATACCAGTTCAACCTAACTTAGGTTTATAGGCCTTGAGAACCAACGGAGGACAGGAAAGTATATAGGAATGACAATAGACTGCACCAGATTCACAACTTCTTTGCAATCTTCAGCCTACCATTTTTACTCAAGATTTTCTGTTAACTCGATAGGAATTCCTATTGGAATCAAAACCTTCTCGCTAACACAAAAAACTTATTTTTGACAGACAAAAGCAAATCCTATTTAGACAGGAGTTGTCTGACATTATGTAAACAAAAAATTATCTGCAATTGTTTAATCAATATTAATTATAGATTTGATTATAATACTGGTTATAATTAAATTAGTTATAATGACCCTTATTACTTAGGTCAAATGTTAAAGGTAAATTAAATTATTAATTATCCGCAAGGTATGAAGTGGTGACCAGTATTAATTAATTAATTGTTATCGCGGGTGATATAGCAAAGCAAGGCTCATCAATGCCAATATTCACAATCAAAATAGTACGAAGCGCGTTCAGCATCCTTCCTTTCAATCTCAATTTGCGACTTATTGTATGCTATTGAAATGTAAAGTGTTTACTCTATACTTACTGAAGACGATTTCATGTATTCTTAATGTCATAATGATTTTATAACTACCATGTGGATATGTGTTTATCAATAATACAAATTTAGGGTTTATTAGCAATAGTAAAGAAATGTCGCAAATTAAGTCTCCGACAGATGCGTGCATCATAAAATGCAGCAAAATAATAAATTTAGTTAGAATTATCATGAAATATTGAAATTTGGTGAAAGAGAAATTTTTTCTCCCTTTGTTACTGTCCGCACAAGCGCTGGATCTATCCATTACGAGTCACTCTTCGGAGAGACTGAGCCTATATTGCCCAATGAAAATGGAATTATGAATTAGACTGAGTTCGGTGGTTCTGCTAGAAAGTGTTCCATTGCCTAGCCAAGACGTTTAGAAATTAACGAGGAAAAACTTTAATATCCATGCTGGTTCTAACTACAAATCTTTCGAGTCAAAAACCTTTAAGTTCCCTTTGTTTCTTTTTTTCATGAAAAAAGTTGCCAATGCTGTGTTCTTTCTTAATGACCTTCCAAAAAGATCCAAAAGTAGGCATCCCACTACCTCATTAATGGAGAAAATTATGCTTGGAGTCGACATGGAGATGTGGCTACTTCTTATCAACCAATAACTAGATAATCAAGGTTCTTTTAGAAATCCCATAAAACAAAAAGTTGCTGGATAAACTTTTCAGTTAAGATTGTAGTGTCTATGAAATATAGGTTCTTGTTTAAAAGCAGTTCTCGAAGATTTTTTTATTTTGGATTAAATTATGAAAAAAAATGTTGAAAGTTTGTTCTCCATTGAAGAAAATGGATCCCAAATTTTTAGAAATATAGGTTCTTGTTTAAAAGCAGTTCTCGAAGATTTTTTTATTTTGGATTAAATTATGAAAAAAAATGTTGAAAGTTTGTTCTCCATTGAAGAAAATGGATCCCAAATTTTTAGAAATATAGGTTCTTGTTTAAAAGCAGTTCTCGAAGATTTTTTTATTTTGGATTAAATTATGAAAAAAAATGTTGAAAGTTTGTTCTCCATTGAAGAAAATGGATCCCAAATTTTTAGAAATATAGGTTCTTGTTTAAAAGCAGTTCTCGAAGATTTTTTTATTTTGGATTAAATTATGAAAAAAAATGTTGAAAGTTTGTTCTCCATTGAAGAAAATGGATCCCAAATTTTTAGAAATATAGGTTCTTGTTTAAAAGCAGTTCTCGAAGATTTTTTTATTTTGGATTAAATTATGAAAAAAAATGTTGAAAGTTTGTTCTCCATTGAAGAAAATGGATCCCAAATTTTTAGAAATATAGGTTCTTGTTTAAAAGCAGTTCTCGAAGATTTTTTTATTTTGGATTAAATTATGAAAAAAAAATGTTGAAAGTTTGTTCTCCATTGAAGAAAATGGATCCCAAATTTTTAGAAATATAGGTTCTTGTTTAAAAGCAGTTCTCGAAGATTTTTTTATTTTGGATTAAATTATGAAAAAAAATGTTGAAAGTTTGTTCTCCATTGAAGAAAATGGATCCCAAATTTTTAGAAATATAGGTTCTTGTTTAAAAGCAGTTCTCGAAGATTTTTTTATTTTGGATTAAATTATGAAAAAAAATGTTGAAAGTTTGTTCTCCATTGAAGAAAATGGATCCCAAATTTTTAGAAATATAGGTTCTTGTTTAAAAGCAGTTCTCGAAGATTTTTTTATTTTGGATTAAATTATGAAAAAAAATGTTGAAAGTTTGTTCTCCATTGAAGAAAATGGATCCCAAATTTTTAGAAATATAGGTTCTTGTTTAAAAGCAGTTCTCGAAGATTTTTTTATTTTGGATTAAATTATGAAAAAAAAATGTTGAAAGTTTGTTCTCCATTGAAGAAAATGGATCCCAAATTTTTAGAAATATAGGTTCTTGTTTAAAAGCAGTTCTCGAAGATTTTTTTATTTTGGATTAAATTATGAAAAAAAATGTTGAAAGTTTGTTCTCCATTGAAGAAAATGGATCCCAAATTTTTAGAAATATAGGTTCTTGTTTAAAAGCAGTTCTCGAAGATTTTTTTATTTTGGATTAAATTATGAAAAAAAATGTTGAAAGTTTGTTCTCCATTGAAGAAAATGGATCCCAAATTTTTAGAAATATAGGTTCTTGTTTAAAAGCAGTTCTCGAAGATTTTTTTATTTTGGATTAAATTATGAAAAAAAATGTTGAAAGTTTGTTCTCCATTGAAGAAAATGGATCCCAAATTTTTAGAAATATAGGTTCTTGTTTAAAAGCAGTTCTCGAAGATTTTTTTATTTTGGATTAAATTATGAAAAAAAATGTTGAAAGTTTGTTCTCCATTGAAGAAAATGGATCCCAAATTTTTAGAAATATAGGTTCTTGTTTAAAAGCAGTTCTCGAAGATTTTTTTATTTTGGATTAAATTATGAAAAAAAATGTTGAAAGTTTGTTCTCCATTGAAGAAAATGGATCCCAAATTTTTAGAAATATAGGTTCTTGTTTAAAAGCAGTTCTCGAAGATTTTTTTATTTTGGATTAAATTATGAAAAAAAAATGTTGAAAGTTTGTTCTCCATTGAAGAAAATGGATCCCAAATTTTTAGAAATATAGGTTCTTGTTTAAAAGCAGTTCTCGAAGATTTTTTTATTTTGGATTAAATTATGAAAAAAAATGTTGAAAGTTTGTTCTCCATTGAAGAAAATGGATCCCAAATTTTTAGAAATATAGGTTCTTGTTTAAAAGCAGTTCTCGAAGATTTTTTTATTTTGGATTAAATTATGAAAAAAAATGTTGAAAGTTTGTTCTCCATTGAAGAAAATGGATCCCAAATTTTTAGAAATATAGGTTCTTGTTTAAAAGCAGTTCTCGAAGATTTTTTTATTTTGGATTAAATTATGAAAAAAAATGTTGAAAGTTTGTTCTCCATTGAAGAAAATGGATCCCAAATTTTTAGAAATATAGGTTCTTGTTTAAAAGCAGTTCTCGAAGATTTTTTTATTTTGGATTAAATTATGAAAAAAAATGTTGAAAGTTTGTTCTCCATTGAAGAAAATGGATCCCAAATTTTTAGAAATATAGGTTCTTGTTTAAAAGCAGTTCTCGAAGATTTTTTTATTTTGGATTAAATTATGAAAAAAAATGTTGAAAGTTTGTTCTCCATTGAAGAAAATGGATCCCAAATTTTTAGAAATATAGGTTCTTGTTTAAAAGCAGTTCTCGAAGATTTTTTTATTTTGGATTAAATTATGAAAAAAAAATGTTGAAAGTTTGTTCTCCATTGAAGAAAATGGATCCCAAATTTTTAGAAATATAGGTTCTTGTTTAAAAGCAGTTCTCGAAGATTTTTTTATTTTGGATTAAATTATGAAAAAAAATGTTGAAAGTTTGTTCTCCATTGAAGAAAATGGATCCCAAATTTTTAGAAATATAGGTTCTTGTTTAAAAGCAGTTCTCGAAGATTTTTTTATTTTGGATTAAATTATGAAAAAAAATGTTGAAAGTTTGTTCTCCATTGAAGAAAATGGATCCCAAATTTTTAGAAATATAGGTTCTTGTTTAAAAGCAGTTCTCGAAGATTTTTTTATTTTGGATTAAATTATGAAAAAAAATGTTGAAAGTTTGTTCTCCATTGAAGAAAATGGATCCCAAATTTTTAGAAATATAGGTTCTTGTTTAAAAGCAGTTCTCGAAGATTTTTTTATTTTGGATTAAATTATGAAAAAAAAATGTTGAAAGTTTGTTCTCCATTGAAGAAAATGGATCCCAAATTTTTAGAAATATAGGTTCTTGTTTAAAAGCAGTTCTCGAAGATTTTTTTATTTTGGATTAAATTATGAAAAAAAATGTTGAAAGTTTGTTCTCCATTGAAGAAAATGGATCCCAAATTTTTAGAAATATAGGTTCTTGTTTAAAAGCAGTTCTCGAAGATTTTTTTATTTTGGATTAAATTATGAAAAAAAAATGTTGAAAGTTTGTTCTCCATTGAAGAAAATGGATCCCAAATTTTTAGAAATATAGGTTCTTGTTTAAAAGCAGTTCTCGAAGATTTTTTTATTTTGGATTAAATTATGAAAAAAAAATGTTGAAAGTTTGTTCTCCATTGAAGAAAATGGATCCCAAATTTTTAGAAATATAGGTTCTTGTTTAAAAGCAGTTCTCGAAGATTTTTTTATTTTGGATTAAATTATGAAAAAAAATGTTGAAAGTTTGTTCTCCATTGAAGAAAATGGATCCCAAATTTTTAAATATTCGATTCGTGTCCCGAAATATGCATTTCATTTTTCAAAATTCAACTTGGCCAAATTAACAATATTTTTAAGCTAAGTTTTTTTTTTTTTTAAAGCTGATCGATTGTGAGGCCTTCAGTTCTGTAAAGCCCCATCAGAAATTTTATTTGTATTATTAAATAAGGGAAAGTCCATATTTATCCCAACATTTGAAGCATCACTTAATATAGAAAGCAAGTAATTATAATTCTGAATTAAAACACCCACAGACTCTTATATTACATCTGTAAAACCACAAACACTTAATGCTATTCCCGTTTGGAAGCTTTTTAATAGAATTCAAATATTTATGGAAATTAAAATGCGGATGAAAATGTAATGAATGTTTAGAGCATATATGGAAATGGAAATACTACAAACTACTTGAATACAAGCATATATATATACAAATACACATTGCCTGTGATTATTAAAGCTCCCAAGTTCATGTAGTATAAGTAGAAAATTAATAGCAAAAAGCTGTTTGTACATATATTCTCTCCCTCAGTTGGAAAATATTAGATTTTCCTGGAGTACACAAATAAGCGGAGTAGAAAGATAATTTATTCAATTTACCCTTACTTCTCACGTGTTCGTTGTGTGTAAATCCAGAAGATGTAGAAATGAAAAAAATTTAGCTGGGATACTTCTCGAATAATACGTACTATGCGAAAAGCAAGAAATTGAATTATTTAAACAAAAATAAATAAATAAAATAAGGAATAAAATTACTTCCTCCTCTCAGAGGCCTTTCACTTACCGCTGAGTGCAGATTTAGCAAATTAATGCAAAATTAATATAGCTATAAATCATCCAAGGGAGGAAAAAATGTTTGTACTGCAAAATCTCAAAAGTTATCACTTAATACTCCTTCATTATTGCTGTTTCTAATTTCTCTTTAATTAATCAGCATTCCTGTACAATTTAACAATATTTACAAAAAAAAATTTAATTTGCTTTGAAATGCTTGATGAATTTTAATATCTGGAAACAACTAATTAGATTAACTGATTAACCTTTAATCAGTTAGCAATTCTTATCTTTGCTGGGGAATTTACCTGAAATAAATAACAGACGGGCTGTGACATGATGGATGAATCCAGCTTGTATATAGACAGGGTATTTTGTCTCTAATTATACAAATTTTCAATTCCTGTTTTTGCTGTAAAAATTTTGTATCTCTCTTCTCACTAATTGGATACTCTGCAAGATCCTATGCTGTGGAAATATTTCCAAAGAACTTTGAACCCATTCTACAGTTCCTTCACTACAGAAACTATCATGTTTTCTTAGTTTTTTTCCTCTCCATTTCATAAATGTTCTCCAAGTGCTCAAGCATAGTGATGCTCAAGATCTCTACACTTTCTTCCACTAATGCATTGGTTTTCAACCTTTTTAGAATAGCGGAATACATTTCTCTTGATATTTTACATTACCAAACTATATTAAATTTGAATTTACTATCTGTTGGAGTATTCTGAATAATTAGGAAGCAAATAAATAAAATAAATAAATATAAGTTACATTGTTACAGTTTCATGAAATCTATTAATTTATTTCATTATTATTATTCTATTTAAAGATTATTTCTTGTTTTATCTAAAATGGCCTCAACTTTTCTTCTTTAAACCTCGTATGCTCATAGCTCACATTTAAAGCTATAGAGCTATAAATTTTATTTGAAACATTTGATTTTCCCAGTAAAACCTTGTTTAGGTAGTTCCTGAAGGAAGGCTGGGTTAAACTATCATTTAAAATGCTATTAAACTGTAATGCACAGCCTCATTACCTCGTCTATATTAATTTAAGTTTAACATAAATACTAAAAGAAATTAGGAAAATTCCAAATAGAAAATTAGAGGTTCGGAACTGTCACAGTCAACTGAATAAATTGTTAAGGATTTTACGACTTTTTTTTCCCTATAAACTCCCAGTTACAAAGAAAATTTCGTTACATAAATCGTTCGTAAAGGTTTTTTATTTTTTTAAATTTCTTACTGCAGTCTGCACAATGGGACATTACATCGTAACTCTTAGAGATCTTCCTTCAAATTCTAGGTTGCATTCTCTAGTTTGCCAACAAACTTTACATTATTTTGACTGTACGAGAGTGTTCTGATCTGCGATCCATTTATGAATATAGATATACAATGTTTTTGCAAATGTAGATGAGACAGAAAAATGCGTTCTATATTGACTGACCTTTCGTTTTTTTCAAAAGTGTGTTGCAAAATCTCTTATCAACGGAAATGGACAAACAGCTTCTTTATGTCGTATTTAAAAACCACAAAATAAAAAGAAAAGAAAACAGAAGTTATTGTGTAATCAATTTCTAAAAAATAATAATAATGTAAAAATATATACTATATATGTAGAAAAACAAAAATATAAAAATATAACATCTATGAATCGAACATCTCACGTCTGTAAAGAACCTTGGATATGAAGCATGCGCCAATACCCGATAATGTAATCAGAAATTATTTACCATGTAGTCTATTACTATTATTATTATTTAATTACAATTTTATTTTATATCTATTACTGAAAAAAACTGGAATGTTGAACTGGTAATCATGACCTTTGACTGCTAGCGACATCCACAAGCTACGTAGCCGGTGCGGTCCGTTTGTATTTTTATCTTTGAATCTATAACGAAATATTTTCTTAAAATTGCATTAGACGCATATTTTTTTTTCTCCTTGCTTGTAATTTTACAATAATATTTCCGGCATGTTCTGAAAAAACTGGAATTTAATCTGACTTTGATTCTAGTTAAATTCATACTGCTGAGAATTTCCGAATTTATTTGTTTTGTAATTTCTCCAGTTCTGGTAGTGTCTACATGTTCAGAATCAGTAGAATGAGCAGAGGAGAGAGAGCTTGGACAGCATCACTTGGGCTACTTCTGCACTGGGAGGGTTGGAATTTTAATGTCATCAACTTCTTCAGATTGACGAGTGTTTGTGAGCTGGAAGAAAACTTGTTTGTAATTGTTCAAAGCTGAATAACCCTGGATTAGGATAAGCTATCAAAAAGAGGGCAATCATTGTCGGAATTCAAAGCAATTCCTTCAAACCTTCCTCTGACAATACTATTTTACCTTACAGAACCCACAAAATGAACTTTTTTAAAAATGTGCTCCCTTTTAACGTTTCAAGTCCAACAAATTGTCGTCTTTGTACTCTCAAAATTTCACCATTAAAACCACTTCCCAGTCTCAGTTATAATTCTTCTGTAGAAGAGAATAGCCACCATCCAGTTTCCGAACACCTGCTTAATTAGACAAATCAAATCCAAACAGTCTTATATCTTTCTTTCAATATCCACAGTGTGGAAATGTCGGTCTTTGGACAGTGCAAGTTTTACATAAAGTGCTCGAGTTCTTGTAGTTGGATATGACTAGACAGTTTCCCGTAAAATGAATCTGTCTCCCTTTCTAGAAGTCGAGTCATCTTTTAGGAAACTCTGCAGTGAGTAAAGTCACTCGTACATCTTAAAATACAGTAAAGAAGTTTGGTTTTCTAAACAAAAAACAGTTAAGAATTGAACTGTCATTGAAGTATGTTCTTATCATATGTGTTGAAATACTTTCTCTTTTTAAATAAAGACAAAAAGATAGTTTTAGATTAATTAATTCAGATGAATAACACGAAATTACAAAAACATCGAATTAAATCAACTTAATCAATTGCTCGCTTTGTCATCTAACCACCTTGCAACTGTAAGCTCAATTACAATTTGAATTTTCCCCCTTTAACCTCTTTAGTGTTGAAAATCTATACAAAATGTTTGTTTGTAATAGTGTTTTGGTGCTTTGTCTGTGTTTGTATGTTTGAAGGGCTCAACAGCTGTTTAGATAAAGGGTGCAAATTAGGCGTTAATTAGTTCTTGTTTATCTCTAAATAAAATTATCACCCTTTAGTTTCTCCCTGTGTATTTGCCATTAAAAACAATTACAGGTTGAAATCCTGTTTTGTAGGGTTAGTTATTTCAATGTCTACTCGTCTAATTACTGATTCTATCTTCACCTTCTCACTTAAATTTGTTTTCATTCCTATCAATTATTAACGATAATATCTTTAGTTACTAAGATTATCTCTTTCTCAATGATATCTTAAGAATACGTTCAAGGCGAGTGTTCATGAATGGACTATGCTTACAAAAATCAAGAAACTTCTGTGTGAGTAAGAAATGTAACTGAAGGATTGAGCAATAAATGGGTAACCTCTGAAATCGCTTCTTCCAATTCTTTCGCGGTAGACATTCTAACTTGTCCAGGAGGTTGCCGTTGATTCCAGTGTCGCGTTCGTCAGCCACCTATCCATAGGTGTAAACCCTGCTGCCAGTTAACTAAGATGTGTTTGTTTGCTGAGATTGGTCAGAATTGCTCAGTTTACCACCACGTGAAGGTGAGAGAGGAATTTTGGCGGAGAGGCTCTACGAGACAATTCAACGGGACAAATAAACTGATAAACTGGCCGGGACCAAACCTGCAGAATGGGGATGTGTGGTATAACTTAAGCACAACAAAAACGAATACTAGACAAATAGATCGAGTTGGTTGTATTCAAACTGTTTCAATATCTTTCGTGGAAAACAGCCTTAAAATAATTTCTACAGAACATTTTTTCCCCACTCTGGCATTTTGTTTATTTTGATTTAGTAAGTGTTAGTAATTTACAACTTCGTTGCTATTGTAATAAGTACAAACTTACCACACATGGGAACTATTTATTGTTGGGAAGGGGTAGTGTTACTCTTATTTTAGTCTCCATTTACCCCCACCCCAGGCGTTCTGGCACGCTCCTCTACGCTACGTACTGCTTACTGTTCTTGCTGGCCAGAGTTTACAAGTTTGGGTTAGCCTTTATCCAATCTGTACAGTGCTAGTTGCATACAGTGCTCATACACTCTTATGTCATTCAAGAGTCACCTGCTGGAACCATGGCCTTCCTTAAAACCTTGTGGAAAGGACACTCAAAACATAAAAGTGAGTCAAACCTTCTCTTTTGCTATTACTCAAATTTATCAAATACTTATTACATTATTTAGTAATTAAGTATAAGTAAATAAGTAAAAGTAAATAGCCAAGAGCGAATAAATTATAGAAACACAGTTAACTTTGAGAAAATAATATACTTTTATATTGAATTTAAATGGAATTTGATGATTCACATTCTTCATGATTTCATCACCTCATTATTTTATCAAATATCACTAGTTAGACGCTTGTAAGACAATAATTAATTCTTCATTTTATTAGTTAATCTAATTTGTCTGTCTGAGTTCATTTCTTGAAAGTAATTTGTGTAAACTTAATACAATATAGTAAAACCATTTACTTAATTCATATTAAACGTTTGTTAGTATTTCCTTGGAAAGTTTTGGATTTATTTTAATATCTATTTATTGGCAACAAGTAAATATGATACTAATATATATGCTTTGCAAAAAAAAACCTGCAGGAATCTTGGCAGGACATTTATCCAGACTCAATTAATTTTATAGTAGATAGGTAAACGGGTGAGCACAACGACTGATAAAGGTTACACTGGGAGAATTTTCCGACTTACTGAAGTCACGGTCTCTTCATTCGGAGCAATTGGAATGTGATAGTAACAAGAAAATGGGTTTCATTTAATTTTAATAACTTTTCCCACAGACTAAACCTCTCAGGATGGGTCCTCAATCATGAAAGTTCTTAAACATTTTAAGTTACAGTTAACTCATTTTGAGCTTGCCACTCAAATGCTCCGATGAGTACGCTTAAAACTAAACTCTCTGAGTTAATCCTTTCCCAATGCCGTTTTTATTATGAAAGCTGGTCGAAACAAAAAAAGAATTTAATAACTGGTAGACGTTCTTTAAGCCGTTTATTGTAGAATAAAAGATCTCCTAGAAATGTTCGACAATTTACCCTCGATTGTATCGTTGTTGATAATGTCATCATTTCTTGCTTTGCATTTCACTTAAAGAAATCTTTCTTTAACTATTCTTTATATTTCTTCCAAAAACTTTGTTGTTCTGGTTCCGTTGGGTTATCGTACATCAAACCAGAATTTATTTATTGAAACTATAAAATACTTGTAAAAACTATAACAAGAATATGAAACACAGCTATAAATAAATAATTACGCAGTACTATTATAAAGTAAATATATTTTAAGAAATTAGAACTATATCTTTCAGTTTTTAATACCAGCATTTGAAAACAATTTATTATTTGACGATGGTATAATCAGTTGCACATGATTTAACTGTATCTCAGACATGCTGATTATATGCTATTATTGAGGTCGCTTTATAATCAGCTGTATTCATGATTAGATTTATTTTTTTTCATATAATTTTATACATACTTCGACTTTTCATTTTGAAATATTCTCTAAACAAATATTTGTCAATCATAGATCTCGTTTTGGTACCATTTTTTCCACTTCAATGCACTAAAGTTTGTCCAAAATCCATTATCGGAAATGAAATTTCATTCATCCGCGATTATCTGTATTATTATATAGATTAAATATTATTACCACTTGCCCACCAATATGATATGAATAGATATTTCAGTCATTGCTTGAACACTAAGTTTGAGTAAACTCAATGAAATGAAAAAGTTACATTAATTTTGCGATTAGATTGCATAGATGTTTTAAGATCTTTTTTTAGCTGCATTATATCTAAAGAATTGCGCAACTTCTTGGTTGTTGCACTTCGACAATTTTTCTGCACTGGAAACTTCTGAATATGTTACAATATTAATTAGATACCTAAATATTTATATTTAATTGGAGACAGTGAAAAAGACACACATTCTTCACCATGTTTTCAAATTTTCTTATTACCGTACCAATTCGTAAAGGAGGGTACCATAAAATCGTAATAGGCAGACTACTTCTGGTAAAAACTAAGCCAGGGGAAGGAAATTAATTTCCTTTAATGATTTTTTATCATTTTCGGCCTCTAGGCGGAAATAGGATGTTCATTAAAAACTAATATTATACACAAAATCTCAATTCATACTCACCTAGTAGAGTTTAAGAAGGTAGCTAAAGTTATGCTGGCTTTCCAATGTAAGGAGGAAACCTAAAGCTTCCTTATTTACCCTGAAAAGTTTAACTTTCAGCTAGGATATATTGTTTATAACAACTTACTGTTGAAAGATCCGCTTAAGTCTTTTTCTTTTTCTTTAGCTTTCATTTGAACTTTTTGTTGCAACTCTCTGAAAACATTTCTCTAATGTAGATTAAAGAATATTTTGATTGTTTGAGAATTTAAGAGTATCTTTGATTGATATAAAAGTTCATTGTCCTGAAGAAAGTGAAACGTTTCTTTGGTCCTGTTTCTTATATCGCTATCATTTCTAATGAAAAGATTGGCACCCGTATACTTGTGACGAATTAAACTCTTGAAAACTAAATGGACTACATTAATCTTCTGAATGTTTAAATAAATTTAAAGTGTTTTGGCCGAACTGAGGGCGACTAAGTAAGTGTCTGAGGTCTAATCCAAAAAGAGTACTAAAGAAATCAATTGAATGTCTTCAAGAAACCAACTCGTATCAAGGGACACTAGGAATGACAAACTTACAAAACAAGTTCATGTAGGACACTTGCCGTACATGCCGCAAGTCTAATATACTCCCAAAAGAGGTTGATGGCTTATAAACCTAAATTCATACTTATTATTGCTATTAACCACGGACTTCACAGCGCTTGAGGTTAGAACACAATTGCTATTAACCACAATCCATCTCCGCAGCTAATTCTAACCCTTTTCTTATTTCTACACAAAAAATGAGCATAAGTTTTTCATTTTTTATTAACTTTAAGAATCGGAAAGATGAACGCAGTAGCGTGGTTTCCTCTTGGGAAGCCAAAACAGCTTGAGAATTTTTCTTAGCCTTCTACAAAGCGTTGGCCTCCGCTTCGTAGTTAGTGGGTATCGAGGTTTACGAACTCTGGGCTTCCGGAAATCTTTTTGTAGTTTTCGATATATCGAAGCGCTCATAGCGTTTATCACATCTGGTCATTTTGAACTAGAAATCTTTACTTAATGTTCTAATTTTACTTGGAAGGAATTACTGTTGATGCAAATCAAAAGATTATTTATAAATTTTTCCTTTTGGAAGCTCCTTCAGGTCATTTCAAATAGCATTTTCCAATTTATTTTTGAAAGGAAGTTAGAAAAAATAATTTAGATTGTTTCTAAAAATTAAAAATTTTCCGGAAGTGCCTTTCAGAATGAGGCATCACCAAACATGTTCTCATGACCTGTATTTACAGACTACCACATCGCTTGTGCTTCTTTCAGGTAGTTTTGAGGTATATAAGTATACTAAAAGCAAGCACAAATCATTGAATTAACCTAACAATTTTGGCAGCTGATCTTTAAAGTTAAAACTCCCAAACTTTTGTAAACAGTGTAGTAAATACATTATTTTATGTATTTAAATTAAAGTAAACATAACCACTATATGTAAATATATAAACATGTTTATGCTTCGTTAAATTTGGTTATTTGCCAGCAACAGAAATAAACTACACACACCATTAGCTCTGCTTCTGTTTTATTTTCCGCATTATTTAAACATTCTGGTTAGAGGGAAAAACGATAGACGGCATTTTTGAATTAATTTTGGTTAGAAAAAATGCAATTAAAAATCTGGTGAGAGATTTAACTATTTTAAATTAACGTAAAATGTCCAAAATTTTTATTTTGATGAAAGTTATTTAATAAAAATTAACTGCAGATCTTTATTAAGCGGGATATAGGTCATTTTGGTCAAGCCCAGCTTTCTTCCTTTCATTTTACATGACTTTGATGGAGTCGCGGGGAGCTAGCAGAGACTAGTTTTGCGAGTTAGGTTCTAATCTGGGCTTCTTACTCCCTAAATTCAATCCAGTAAAGGGTGGGTGTTTTGAGCAATCGTCGGGCATCCAAGAAGGACTCAGAGGACTCTGGCCCAGTAGCTAAGACCTGGCTGCCTTTTTAGGATGGATAGATGGGGTACTTAGAGGCCTTGCATGAAACATACAAGGATATCCCACTAGCCTCTGCGTTCATCTTAATTGTGCCTCCCTTGTGGAGACTAAGTAAGATCAAGAGCAAAAGAGGTAAGGTATGAGGCTTAGATACCCTGAGATATTACGCAAAAATGACCATTCGTTAAAACTCCTAGACCCAGTAAAATGCAGAAGTTTTTCCTACCAGAACTAACAGTTCACTTTGTATTTTCAAATTGGACACTGTATAATATAGTTGATTTACATAAAGTCGCTATGTAATTTATATGTTTAACAACTATATTATATATTAATTTATATACTTATAGAATGAAGAATTAAGAAAGTTAAGCTGAGTATTGTTCTATAAGACTTACAAGTTTAACAGAATGTATCTATTTTGAGAGACAGATAAAAGCATTTTTCTTTTTTTGAAAAATATTTTGGGTAGACTTAGCTTTGTGGCCTAAACAGAAACAGCGTCCCACTGTCTCTAATGTATTTCTACTATTTTTTGTTGTTGTTGCTTATTCTGTCTCTAACTGTTGTTGATGCAAAACATTGACGTAAAACGAGCCCTAGAGTTGCTATAGTTAGTTATTCCTTTTATTTTTGTTATTCATGTCTCTCTTGAATTATTTCATTCATTTCTCTAATTACTGGGAAGCCTATGCTATAATAGGTAGCCTTCGTAGTTGTAGCATAAACTGATAAGGGATCATTTTCGTGTCGAAAGATATGTTTTGAAAACCTACACCCAAATTAAATTCAAAACATGGAAGTAGAAAAAGCAGTGACCAAAACACCAAAATTTTTAAACAGAAATGGCTTTCTAAAAATAGAATAGGAAAATTGAAACATTTAGTGATCTAGAAAGGGCAGGTCAAACAAACGCACCTACAACGCACTTATTCTTACGTCCTTGTGTGTTAGGACATGCGGTTTTTTGATTTTTTTTTAGTGTGAAATACGTATGTGAATGCACTTTATGTATTAAGGTTTCGGCTAGCCGAAAAATAACGCGCATTATTAGCGAAAAACATTCCAACAATTTAGTAGAGAAAATTTTTGAAAAGTTTCAAATTCCATTGGGCGTATTTTCGACTACATCTTACGGTCTGATATCTCTAGTGATTCTTTAAAGGAGGATCTTAATTTGAAGATCTTTCGATTTAGCCTCATCCTACAAAACACTCAATACCACATATACGAGGGTCGTTTGAAAAGTCCGTGCAAAGTCAGAGAGATAGCACTACTGGCGCGTATCGAGGTTATGTTTAGTTAGTAGCATCTCTTGGAAGAACACACACCAAGTTTCAGCCAGATCGGTCTATTTCTTTGTGTTTGGCATTCGTTTGAATCGAGGAAGGCAAAACGCCTCAGGAGACTAAAGAGAAGCTTGATAAACATTATGGTGACTCTGCACCTTCGATTAGAACAGTTTATAAGTGGTATCAAAATTTTCGGAGTGGCCATATGGGCACAAGTGACGCTGAACGTTCTGGACGCCCTGTTGAGGTTACTACTCCAGAAATCATTGATAAAATCCATGATATGGTGATGGATGACAGAAGAGTGAAGGTGCGTGAGATTGCTAGTGCTGTGGGCATCTCGAATGAACGGGTACATAATATTTTGCATCAACATTTGGACATGACAAAGCTATCCGCAAGATGGGTGCCGCGATTGCTCACGCTTGACCAAAAACGAAATCGTGTGAAGTGTTGCAAGGACGGTTTGCAACTGTTCCAGAAGAATCCGCAGGACTTTAAGCGTCGTTTCGTCACTGTGGATGAAACATGGATACATCACTACACTCCTGAGACCAAAGAACAATCTAAACAATGGGTTACCAAGAGGGAATCTGCGCCAAAAAAAAGGCGAAGACCGTTCCTTCGGCCGGAAAGATTATGGCGACTGTCTTTTGGGATTCGCAAGGAATAATCTCATCGACTATCTGGAAAAGGGTAAAACTATTACAGGTGCATATTATTCATCGTTATTGGACCGTTTGAAAACCGAGCTGCAAGAAAAACGCCCACGATTGGCCCACAAAAAAGTCCTTTTCCATCACGACAACGCACCAGCTCACACCTCAGCAGTTGTGGTCGCAAAATTAATGGAAATAGGGTTCCAACTCGTTTCATATCCCCCCTATTCTCCAGACTTGGCTCCCTCGGACTACTATTTGTTCCCCAATATGAAGAAATGGCTGGCGGGAAAAAGATTTTATTCAAACGGGGAGGTGATTGCAGAAACGAATGGCTATTTTTCAGACTTGGACAAATCCTATTATTCGGAAGGGATCAACAAACTAGAGCAGCGTTGGACGAAGTGTATAAGCCTAAAAGGAGATTATGTTGAAAAATAAAAAAGGTTTACCCCAAAAAATTAAGTAGTTTTTATTTTTGCACGGACTTTTCAAACGACCCTCGTACGTACATACACTTATAAACACATCCTGTACTTAATTGAGTAGCATTTAGTAACAGTGACGTTCTTATTTTTAAAC
This sequence comes from Rhodnius prolixus, assembly GCF_049639745.1. Lineage (NCBI taxonomy): Eukaryota > Metazoa > Arthropoda > Insecta > Hemiptera > Reduviidae > Rhodnius > Rhodnius prolixus. The sequence goes on along the minus strand of NW_027411634.1, from coordinate 8,919,466 downwards.
CGGAAATTAAAATGATGTAATATGTTAGTTGATTGTCTATAAAAGCCTGAGAAATAATTGCCATTTATTGATTCCTTTTAACGAAGATTTCTTTCTATTATTTCTTTATATTATTCAGAAGGCAATTGAATCTGTTTATATGGTAAAAGTAAAGTATCGCCTATTTATTTTTTAGCTTTTGCTTTAAACTTAAAGCTAGTACTTCTGATCGTAGATTGACATTCTTGTCATCTCTGCTCATCAAAAGGCGAATTTTAAATTGGACTTTTCCGAACTATTATATCATTAAATGTTACTTCAATATTATTTATGAAGTGTCCAAAATCCACTGCGATTTCTTCAATTTCCTGCAGGGAATCAATGTATTGGTTCACCAAGAGAGAAGTGAAAAGAAGGAACACAGATTTGACTCATATTGAATTACCAAAAAAGGTGGTAAAATTGATGCAAAAGAATGGTAGAGATTGACGGAAGTAAGCGCTGATGCACTCCAGATTAATTAAAAACCTGTCTGCCGGAAATAGTGTGATGTTCAAGGATTTCTCAAACATCATTTCCGAAGAGAATCCTCATGAGTAAATGTGGGATGAGGAAATGTTTGAACATAAAATCGATGCTCTTTTAAATAAATGTGGCCACTTATTTTTTGTATTGCTTCTCTCTCTCCAACACTTTTTACAGAAATCTTCATAAACCTTGTCACCGATTTTCTAATTTCTTTTTATTCTGCTTTTTATTGTTGAGATTCTTGATTCAGTGATTCTTATTTTAAACATAAGTAACACCCCAGTTTAATTCTTTTTCTACTTGGAGTGTGTGAAGTAGGTTAATGGGGCTTCTGAATTGAACAAAATGAGAGTGGGTTTGTGAACAGAATATTAGCTCCCAAATTGCAGCAAACTCCCTTCTGATACTGTCGCTTCCAAATTCATAACTTTTGGCGGAAATTGACTTAGACAAATTGGATTTTACGGAAATTATTATTCGTTTTTTTTAAAGATTTTTTTCGCTTTTCTTTAAATTTGTCAAATTAATTGCATATTTATGGAGGAAAGCTTTCCTCTAAAGTGGAAAATGCGGCATTATCACCTGGGATTTAAATATGTAAGCAAAATTTCTAAATGTGAAGTAAAATCGACGGAAAATGTCAACTTACTGAATAGATTTTCTAGCTTCTAGCAATATTTCTCAAAAAGGAGTTCCGATGAAATGAATTGTAATTGAACAGAAGTTTTTTTTTTTTCAGTTTTCTTTATTTTCTTGGTAGTTACCTAAGGATTCTATTTTTAACTTGCCTTGTAATTTTGATTTGAAATTATTCTCAAGAACTATAGAATTTAGTGAGGTTCCTTCAACAGCATCGTTTTGTTTATTCCCCTTTAAAGTTGATCTACCATTTAATCGCCTGATTGCTTATCACTTTCAATGCTGTTGAATAATGACACTGAAAATACAACTCTATACTTCGTTACTTCTGTGTCAAATAAATTGTACTCCCATTCATCTGAATTGGAAATCTATTGGTTAGAAATACTTGTACGAGTATTACTTCTGAAGAGGTTAATAATAGCTGTCCTCATCAGCTATTAATACATAATTACAATGTAATGAAACTACTTTAGCTGGCACGAACTAATTCACATTATCGCCTGCACATGCCGGATATACGTAGATAATAAATAACTAAATCGCTGTATTGTTTTTTTTCAAAACTAAATAAATACTGAATTGTTTTTATCATTGATTGGAATAATATTAATCATTTTTATGTTTTATTATTATTTTTAAAAGTAAATATGGATTTTATTTTTATTTATCGAATCGAGGAATCATCCATAAATATAGTGTTTACTAGAACGGTTTGTTATTTATCTATTTTTGCACAATAATGATGATAATTTTAATTATGACGTAATTATTCATTTTACGCATCATTGATAATTTGTTTTATCGTATTTCTTCAAGAATGTGCCGCCTCGTGTAGTATTCTGTTTAGACTCCTTTCATTCCATTAAATAGAGTGCAATTCCTGTTTTTCGGGCTTCCCGAACCTGTCTCGATCTTCTAGCAATCATTGCATGATACCGGCTACCATTTTCTGGCGTCTCGCTTCGCTTTCTTGAGTCTTTGCCGATTCGGATGTTCTTTAGTGGGCAGCAAAAGAATCACACCTCTGTTTATTCATTTCTAAAGTTAGTAGATGATCATTTAGGGGTACTTCTGCAACCTCTAGACTGCATCCTCCGATACTAGGGCAAGATCAGATGATGTGGCTAAGTGCACCCCTTCTTTGGGCCGAAGCCATTTGCTTCCCGATATGCGGCATCCTTGGTTACGCATTAGTGGCCAACATCAGCAGCAATATTTTGAGATAGTCGTTTAAATATTTGCTTTTATTATTTCCTTTACTGACAGTAGTAAGTTAACATCTCTGTTCGTAAAACGTAGTGAATGTTTTTATTGATTTCCAGAGTAAAATGAATGAAATAAGAGTTGATGAATATGAATTAGAGGTGGAATGTCCCAAGTATGAGGCCGGTAATGCGTTTTCAGATCATTGCTCTCCAAAGTTGGAAAACAAGTTTTCTCACTGCATTATGTTTTGACATAACGAGGTGTGCACGTAAGTAAGGAACTAATCTGCCTGAGTTTGAAATTTGGATAGATTAATTTATACAGAGAATTTGAAACTATACTGACATCGCTCTATACCACCTTCACATCATATGCGCCGCCATTATTATAGGCATTAGCTCTAAACTTCGTAACTATCTCGGTTAATCAATTTCAGTCTTGAATTGATCGCAAATGTAAGCTTTATAACTTTGGGTATTGATTCCATATTTTTTTCTCCTTATTTTGTCCGTTATCCAAGTACTCTGTTGTCTATTTCGGTAACCTATTATTATTTTAATCTCCCTTGTATGTTTTTAGACGCTGTGTATTATTTTATTGTATTCTTAGTAAATAAATGCGCCAATTTTTCTTTATTTTCCCCTCTCATCGCATAAGATGTTTTTATCATTAATGCATTGATGCATTTATTCCTGCTACTGCACAAATTTGATTTTTTAAAAACCCTCGTATTTTAGGAACTCAAGAAACCATAAACGTTTTTTTGGAAACAGACCTGACGCAATAATTCTCTAACTAGAGATAGAGAATTAAACAAGCTAATACTTCCTTTTCTATCCGATTACAGCGCAATACCAAAATAATGCTGACCAATACAAAAATGCTATAAATAAATCTCGAGCAAAGAGTCATTCGTATTTCCTAGGAAGTCCACAGTTGTATCTAAAAATAATCTGAACGTCTTCACTAGGAGACGAAAAGTTTCTGTGTTCATGCATTTTTATAAATTGAACTATAATTCTCAAATTGAACTAACTCACTTTCAACATTTTAGAATCACTTTTTGAGGTTTCATTTCTTTCGTTCAAGAAGAAAGCAAGACGAATAAGATGAATGACCTTTATTAGAAATTCGTATAATGACTTCCTGCATTTAAGGCACTAATCTATGGAAAATATTTAACGTAAATAATCCAACACGGCTGAATAAAAGTACATTATACATAATTGGTTACTTATTAGCACTTATTAAAAAACATTTATTTTTTTAAATTCAAAACAACTCATTACTGTAATAAGCTACTTCTCTTTTAGGCTTATGAAGTGTTTAATGTGTTTCCGCTTCCTTTGAAAGAACACGCTTTCATTATTTAAGTGTTTTTCCTCATTATTTAATGCGTTCCGTAGACACGCGATGGTAATTTTTTAATTTTCTATGTTCATTACTCATAATGATGTCATTTACCCAATTCTAAAACTTAAATCACCTTGGAGTTTTGAAGTATGCATGTGATTCAAAGGAAAATATGAAATATAAAAAGTAAACAACACTTCCGTTGCGCTTATTAATTAACATAAATGATACGTAAACTTTGGAAAGAGCTTATGAATTTACGTAGTCACTTTTTTTATGAAGTGGGTATTAGATGGTGTCTTTTTTTTCTTGAAGTGGTAAACACATGTAGACGTTTGACGATGGTAAATTTGTCTTCTGACTAGCTAAAGTGAACTATGAACTTGGTGACTTGAACGTATTTCGTTCCTACTATTGATCAAATCAATTTCTCCTTTTATCATTTTTTTTGTTATTAAAAATACTAAAATTAACCTTGAATACATTTTTGGTTAATTTTTAATTGAATTCATTTAGCACAAATTGCTTTTCAAAGTATTTATTAAGGAAGTGTTCCTTCCCTTCTTAAGACCAGTTCACCACTATAAGACTACAATAAGACGATTGGATACTCCTGCTCATCCTGAGAAGAGAATAAGGAAGGAAATCTACTAATTCATTAATGGAATGTAGAATATAAGCATTGTAAACTGGTAGATTAACACCCTTGTCAAAATTATTTTAACTGTCCACTCTACTAAAACTTATCTACCAAACCAGAGTTCAAAACTTTCAGCTGAGTGTATAATTGTGGAAACTAGTTCAATTTAATTAAATACTATAGTGGATAACAGACCTTTACAAAATTTAACAGAAGGAAATCATTTAGAAAATAAATACGTTTATTAACTAAACACTTAGTAGCATTTAAACTGGAAACGCCTGAAACATTTAATCGTGTTTGGCTACATATTTTGTTCTGAAGTGAGACATAGTGTCCTGGAAGGTGGTAATTTTGTTGAGCTTAGAAATTTTACCAGCAGAAAATCGTTATAGTTGATTTCCTCTAGATAAATACCTCGAAGTTCAATTTGATCCAGAATCTTGCATCTTTCTCTCATGGGGGGAAAAAATCAAAAGTTCTTAGATTTGGTAACCGGAATTCAGTTGATTTTGGTGACACTTACTTCTACTTCCATTTCCTTGGGACACACCGAAAATTCATATACTAAAACAAAACGTATTACTTCCATATTTAACGTTTAACAGATTTTGGTAAATTGTAACAGGATATCAGGATATGAAGGCTGAGCAAATGAGTTAAACTCTAGATGGAGGTGAAAAAATGTTTTAGTAGGGCACAGAAAGGATTAATGCTGATTCTAACTTGGTGGATCTGGGAAAGAAGCATTTTAGAGTTCTCGTAGTGAGATGATTGGGCTTGCTTACTGTGGATGGTCACTTGAATACCATCGAATGGGAGAACAATGTGCTGAGAAATAGAATGTGAGAGACCGTGTATCATTACTTAGTACACTCCTCTCTTCCTTAAGTCAAAGTGTAGGATATTTCGTACTAACTAGATTAGTTAAAGTTCTGTGATACTTTTATAGATTGCATGGAGACTGTTCAGAGATAAAAGAGCCCCTGGAAACTTAGTACTCCTTGTGTTTTTGGTCTCCTAGCAACAGTAGATCTATTTTCAAGTGAGAGAATACAAAGTAAATTAACTACAGAATAAAGTACTGCGCAAAATAACTGTTTAGAAAAATTACTATCTAGAAACTGAACGTGTCATCGCGAAAAATCCAGTTCCAATGAACAGCAACTTTGCTAACCATCTGTGGCTAACGCTTAACAATGAGAAGCCAGTTTTAGTGACCCTTATTAACGCATGTCACTCTCCTCAAGAGACTCGAGAAAAATTTGCTGAATCATTATCTGTTTAGCTTAATTCTCGAAAAGAGTAAAAAAAAAAAAAAAAAAGGCATGAATGTCTTTACTTTATTAAGCCCATTCATGGTTATTCTCTCCATTGATCTTGGCGGCCATCAAAAGGTGAAGCCATACCAACATGGTCGATCTGTAATTACTGCTTCTAGAGATACCCTACAATGGTTTTTAATGAATGAGAAAAAGGTCGTTTGCATTTCTAAGATTATACTATTGTTATTGATGTTTTAATTGTTATTGCCACTTTTATTAGTGACAAAGATTTCATGTTTTTTATTTTTACTTTTTAAAGTAACGTACTTTTTCTTTTCTTTTTTTCTTGTTTATTTGTGCTATAATCAGCGCGATGGCGCTATAAGTAGCAATGATAAAAACGAACATAGAAGTAAACTAGTGATAACAGGAGTTACGCAGTAGTATCTCTCCAAAGCACTGAACTATTAGTCTACTTTCATCACTAGAGAAGGATGTCTCGAGGCCACTGTCTTCTAAAAGACAGTTGTTGTACAGGATGTCCTGTATTGTCAGGAAGTGTTTTAGAAGAAAGATTTTGAGCTAGAGGCTTGCTGGTTGAAGTGGAGTTTTCTGTACCGTGTTTTCAGCGACTTGGGTGATAAAATGGAATGTTAAGATCAGTGTGTATAGTCAGGTTGGAGACATCAAATGGAGCTTTTACTATAGATTGAAGTATTTTAGATTGTAGAAATTGAATTGGTGCGTTTGGTTGAATCCTACATCTCTATTTTATAGGCCTATGAATGGATTTTGAAATAGTAGTATAAATTAGTCTTTTGTTGTCCAGAGACAGCGTACTTTTTTTTAAAAAACAATTTTGTGACATCATTAAGTGCCGTAAATTGGGAATTGAATGCAAACATCTTTTCTGAATATAGGATGAAAAAAATAACCGCCAGTTTCAGTCATGATATATTTTTATTATGCCGAGCTTTCGACCTATGGACTAGGTCATCTTCAGGGCTAATTGACAATGTAATATATTACATCATTAAAGGGTTGGTGTGTCTTCTGTCTTGTCTGTTCATAGCCCATGGAACTGAGTCCATGAACACACAAACCATTAATGAATTTCACATTTAGATGCAAGTTTACATTCTCACTTTATCTCGTTCTGGTCTCACTTTTCTCTCGTTAATGACGATACTGCCCTCTCGCTAATAACAGTAATCTCCATCACTAAACTAAAAAAATCGCATTCATATCCGGCACTTCCGTTCAGGGTAATCAATTCTAGTGATGATAATCCATTCTTTTCTTTGCTAATTTAGTTTTGGGGCTTACTGTAGCCGTAAAGATAAAAATTAATCATATCCATAACTTCGGCAAGAATTAAAATTATTTGAAGAGCAACTCCAGAAAAGTAGAAAGGTTATCTCTGAAAACAATCGCGGGCTAACTCAAACAATCAAAAATAATACCAATCTATTTAATTCATTCTATTATTTTATATTAATCGGAAAAAGGAGGTTGTAAATTGAGAGGGAGTGCCATTAATTTCAAACCAACTGCCAACTAAATCTATTGTGGCTCCCTTAAGAGTGTCAGCGCTTCTTCAATTACTGTAGGCTCCAGTAAAGAACAGGAAGTGACAATGTAAAATTGCGTATGTGTTTTAGCTTTTCCACTAATTAGGATCAAAATAAAGATTTTTTAAAAAGGCCTTCCGGTTAGTTTTCTTTAATTTTGTAACCCTTAATTAATTTAGAAACAATTTTCAATTTTCCTTCCAATTCTTTCTCATTCAACTTTAGCAACTGAGTAGCAGCCAGTAAAATATTTGCTGAGAAACTCTTAATTACAAGTTTTTTGTTAACCATTCTCCACCCTCCTTACCGCTATTTTCAAACAATAAAAATAATGCTTTGAATTTTTTAATTAATTTTCATTTTATCTTTCTAATAATCTTTTTTCTTGCTCCGACATTTTCCAACCATTTTTTTGCATAATTTACAATACTAAATGAGTTAAACATTTTATACTCCTAAAACAATTCATTAAAAAATTTTACAGTTGTATAGGAGATATAGACATGCAAAGTTTGAAGGATATGAAAGATCACTAAATTTCAACATCCTATATCTCTTAAACAATTGAAGGTACAATGTTCAAATTTCACTCAATTGTACAGCTAAACAAACTCTTGGAATGAACAAAATTACATTGACTTCCGTACAGTAGTACAGGAGATATAGACATGCAAAGTTTGAAGGATATGAAAGATCACTAAATTTCAACATCCTATATCTCTTAAACAATTGAAGGTACAATGTTCAAATTTCACTCAATTGTACAGCTAAACAAACTCTTGGAATGAACAAAATTACATTGACTTCCGTACAGTAGTACAGGAGATATAGACATGCAAAGTTTGAAGGATATGAAAGATCACTAAATTTCAACATCCTATATCTCTTAAACAATTGAAGGTACAATGTTCAAATTTCACTCAATTGTACAGCTAAACAAACTCTTGGAATGAACAAAATTACATTGACTTCCGTACAGTAGTACAGGAGATATAGACATGCAAAGTTTGAAGGATATGAAAGATCACTAAATTTCAACATCCTATATCTCTTAAACAATTGAAGGTACAATGTTCAAATTTCACTCAATTGTACAGCTAAACAAACTCTTGGAATGAACAAAATTACATTGACTTCCGTACAGTAGTACAGGAGATATAGACTTGCAAAGTTTGAAGGATATGAAAGATCACTAAATTTCAACATCCTATATCTCTTAAACAATTGAAGGTACAATGTTCAAATTTCTCTCAATTGTACAGCTAAACAAACTCTTTGAATGAACAAAATTACATTGACTTCCGTACAGTAGTACAGGAGATACAGACATGCAATGTTTAAAGGATATGTAAGATCACTAAATTTTAACATCTTATATCACTTAAACTATTGCCGGTAGAATCTTTAAATTTCACTCAATTGTACAGCTAAACAAACTCTTGGAATGAACAAAATTACATTGACTTCTTTACAGTGGTATGAGAGATAATAAGAGGCAAAATTTGACGAAAATTATCCACTTGCTTGTATTGAAAAATCCTAATTGAGTTTATCATTCACCTTTATCATAAAATTCTCACTTCATGTTGTACATCATTGGACTGAGTGGTGATCGAGTTAGTTGGCGAGAGTAGAGAGTTCATTAACTGAAATAACCACAAGAGCCGGGCTCTCTCTCTTGATGTGGATGGTTAGGTGAAGGTAAGGAAACTTTTCACCAAAATTAAGTTATCAACTAATCAATATTAAATATTGATTTATGATTGGCATCGCTAGCTTGGAAATGTATCACTACCACATTAAATGGCTCTGCACACTAATTACTTTAAAAGTTAATTTTAGAAAATAGTTAAGAATAAGTTTTCTCTATTATTTTAACTAATGTTTTATTTTATAAACATAATTGAATCAGAGCAATAAAAGTTCATAAGTCAAAATCGTCTATGTATTTCTTAGGAGATGCACTAACTCTTTAGCTTTCCCAATACGTTCGCTCTTTTGTTTCAATGTCGATTAGATTAAGCAAACTATCAATTGCATGCTATTTTAGATAAAACGTATTCCTCTTAGTTCAACAGAAAAAGTGGTACTGCATAATAATGCAAGACGTCAAATTTTAAGTGATTCTTTCTCTTCGCCCTATCTACATTCAGTTCGTACTTCGTCGAACTACAATTTATTCCATTTACTTTTTCTGCTGGGGCAAAATTTTATGTTTTAAGAATAGATGAAATCAGAATATTGGATAGTTGGCATTAAAAAAAAATCTTCATGGTGCCAATGACGAATTATATTATTGGCACAAATAGATCGGCTAGAAGAATAATTTAAGCCCTTATTTTTTAATACTCATTTAAGGTAAATAACTAAAAATAATAGGCTTTTTTTTGCTAGATGTGCTTCGGGCTTTAGATCTGATGAAATTCTACTTTTTTTCAGAAAAAAAGTTTCATTTTCTACCTTATCCTTTTTTGGTTATAAGAAAAGCAATTATGACCGTGCTTTATTTTTAAAGATTCTTTTTCTTTACTCAAAGAATACCTGTTTTTAAATTTGTTTTCTCAATATTTTATTTCATATTATGTTTGATTTGTTAAGAGTTTGGTGTTCAGATAATTAAAAGTTTCTTGCCATTTTCTCAGCTACTTACAAAAGTACTTTAGCACAAATTACTCATGGAGTTCAAGCCGGAGTTCATCTTTCTACTAAGCAACACATCTGAGTGTGGCGGGTTTGCCTATGAGTTAAATAAATGTCAAGCAAAATAAATGGTAATGTGGTGCTATCTTTTGGTGATATAGACAAGTACTTATAGTCATTTTTTTAATTCATCATCATCAGCTTAAGATTTCAATATATTTACAATTTTCCCCGAATTTTATGATGTAAAAAAAATTAAAAGAGAGTGATAAATCATATTTTAGGCTAGGTTATTAAAAAGGGTGTTCGTATGTATCATAATTCTCACATACTCGTATTGATGGCCAGATGTTACAATATAACAGGTAGATAATAGTGTCCTTGAAAAGGGAGTACCCTTAAGCTGTAGAAGTGACTACCCGACCCCATTGCCCACTCTACTGAAGCACACTGAAGAGGAGAGTGATGAAAAGCGGAGCACTTGTCTGGATGATTATGAAGATAAGCTCCACAGTCTGTTTCTAGACCCAACAGTCTAGAGTCTAAATGAATGTAAAGCTTACATGCTTTACACAAGTAATTAACCATCATCGTTCAAGCTTCTACTCTATCTGTTACTAAACTCTAAAATATAATCTCCCTGAAGGAAGACGAACGCACGAATCCACTTCCTGAATTCTCCCTTGGGCACCTGGTTCCAGTTTGAAAGTCACATTGTTGCGCAACATTTCGTAGTTATTAATTATTTTTTTAGGAGTTAATTTAGTGCGCTTAAAAAAAACTACTTCGCTTAATTACTCGGTAAAGTGATTAATGTTAACCTTTTTCTTGTAACAAAGCTAATCCAATCTAGTATCTAATCTTATAGGCCAAAAATTTACCTGTAGATACCAAAACTACAAAAAATAGCTCTGTACTATTAGAACTGAGATAAATGGGATCCCACAACCGACGCGCCTGTGTTATTACTTGGACTGTATTTCAAAGATGGTACACCTTTTGTTTTTAGACTGTTTCCACTTTAACTTTTTCATTCATTAACTGGAGTTCCCCTGGATTTTTCTTTTTTTGTTGGTCCAACCTCCTGGAAAACCTTAAGGGGTTTTCTTTAGCTCTGTCTGTGAGCCATATTTAAATGGTTTCATACAGAGTACCCCTTACTCAGCATGGCTCTGATGCTCTGAGAATCCCTGAAAGCATCTGCCTAATGCACTAAAAACGTTGACTAAATCTACTCATTTTAAATACATCCTGCTACCGATTGCTTTGCAGTTTTTTCCCAAGGGATTTTCAATATTGGGACTGGAAAAACTTCTTCACGAATATAAAAACTTCTTTCTCGTTTAGACTAGATATTAGCCAAAGATGTGACTAACTGACGAGTGGCCATTAGTTGTTTACAATTTTTCCATTTTCGGTAGATAAGGTTTCACCATGATCTCTCCAATCAGGGGTACCATTACAGGAGCTCCTCCTTATCAAGTAATTGTGCCTCAATTTTGGCACCGCTTTTACACACTCCTGGCGTCTTCTTCGACGGCTCCTTCGGTCCATTAAAATATTTTCTTTAATTTAAAGCTTGTTTAAGTTTTATGTATAATCAAAAACTTTATCATGATTGCGAATAGCATAATTTCAAAAAGTAGTTCTTTCTATAAACCTTAAAATATTTCTTTAAGAAATATTAAATATATTTTTATGTTAATCCCAAAAGGGTGAGTTTTTTTGCTCACTTTATTGATTTTTAACTTGTTAAAAACGTAAATAATAACTTTTAGAAACAAAACGATAGCAAAAAAGTAAAAAAAATTGTTTTTATTTATTATTCGGACAGAAATAAACTTTATAAAAACCTTTGGGAGGAAAATAAATTACAGTTGGTGACTTGGAATTAAAGTCAAGATAAGAAAATTTCATGGAAAAACCAACGTTAAGGAGATTCAGTGGTTTTGGATAATTAGGGATATTGGTTAGGCTTTTCTTGGTGAAAGAAAAGTTAAAAAAAAAAATACCTTATCTCTACTATCTGGGTCCACGTTCTTATCTAAAAAGGTTCAGTACCTGGAGTGGAAACGCTATCTCGGTAGGGGAGTCAAGATTTCCCAATGTTTGTTCATTTCATTGACTTTTCTTTTTTCAAGTTCTTTTAATCAATTAAGTCATTTCTGTGGGTGACCTTAGCCTTTTGTTTCTTATCTGTACTAATATTTGTCTTCTTTGATCTCTTAACAGTTATCTAAGAAGTAACTCTTCTTCAGCTTCCAACTTCAGTTACTGAACAACATCTCCTTAACTATTTTTCTTTCCCGCTAAAAAATATTGTAAAAAAATATTGATGCTGCATCCTGCTTGATGATGGGTTGATGATTTTCAGTGATAACGACCTTTCCTTTTAAGTCACTCTAGTGTTGATTCATTATTCTCTCTAGATGTAGCGAAGTCTGCCCAGTACAATTTAGTTGCCCCTAGCACAACCGAAACGAAGTACGAGTATATAGCCTCTATTTGGATTGCCATGTATCTATCCTCTGTACTGTAGTTAAGTTTTACTTTAAAGAGTGTTCAAACAATAGACCTATTAGATTAGATTAGATTGTTTAAGACGGACGGCTCCACCAGAAAGGGGAAGGAACGCAGGCAATCCAAATGCCCATTGTTCCCCGCCCACCCCTCATCTCATGAGAGATACCGGGGCTTTAGAAACAAAATCCAGCTAAAAGTTGCCAGATGCTAATATACAATAATAAACTAATAAAGTAGCAAAAGAATCAGAACACTATTGTGCATGGTGACTCAATCGTCCAGTGCACTGAATAAACCTAGAAAGTTCGTTAAGATTACCAGATGCCACAATCTCCGGTAGGAAAACATTTAACCTCCAAAATACGAGGAATCCTAGTTTTAGAATATACTGGACACAGACTCATCGGACTCACCACAGCCAGTACAATTTGGCGACTGGATAACGCCGCATTTGAAAAGAAGATACTTCTAAATTCGCATGTCCACACTCAACATTTGAACCAACTGGCCGGATCCAGTTGGATCCTGCTAAAACCGACAATATCCGTTTTTGACAGGCCAAGGATTTCCTTAGCCTGGCGGCAGTCAGCTCAGGGATCTCCACCGTTTCCTATGATCCTTCAAAATCCACAGCTTCGCCACTGTTCTACAACACTAGACCTATACCAAACTAACGAAATCTCAGAACATAAAAATAGAAAACAAATTAAGTAGCTATATACACATTTTAAATCCTACATCTTAGAAATTTTATTTCATCGTTTTGGTGCTTAGACCGGAACTTTTTTTCCATTTCTTCCGCTATGTTTCTCCCCCCCATCTTTCAAGAACACTCCCCTAAATCCCTCTCAGCATATTTAACATTCCCTTAAACGCTTCGTCAGTTATTTCTTTAATATTTCGTGCATTTTGAAATGCTAGGTATTCGACATAAGTGGCTGGAAGATTTGCACCCAAACATTGTGAAACCACCGACCGCCAGTCTAACATCTTACTTAACCCTCAAACCACAAGATGCGGGTCGGATCCGACCCGAGGCGAAAACATATTTCCATTGTTCCCCCAACAATTAACTCTTAGCGATTAGATTCGGTATACCCTTTCTGTGAGTCCTTAAGAAGAGGCCACACTGTTTCCGCCGATTCGGTAAGGGTCTCTCCGCTCTCTTGGTTTGTATTTCTTTCAGTAAGTCAGATTCTGGGTCGGATCCGACCCGACCTTGGTATTAACGTTATACGTTTTGTCCTGTACAAGTGGAACAAAAATGAAGAAAGTTACTCTGGAGATGCACGTTCGACGTTTCTCAAGAATCTTGCGTTTGCCTTGACGCTTCCTCTAGAAGAAAAAAGACTGAAAAACGAGCGTTTTCCAAAGGAATTACTCCTTACGATTGGAAAATATGTCCTACTTGTTCCCACTGATAATGGCGAACAATCAAATGATTTTTTTCCTTAACAATGTGATAATTTTGTTACACACCACTATTTTACTTTAATTTTCACTCAACCTTTTTGTAAACTGTTTTGTTTTTATTGAGACAAAGTTCCTTTTTCAAGTTCATTTCTTCACTTATTAGTCTATTCTAAATAGACTAATGCCATAAAATTATACAATTTATTAAAAAATTTATACATTTTATATAGAAATAAATGTGTTATTTTGAGTTATATTTGAGTATTTCACTGTAAGCAAGAATATATAGTATCGGGGTCGGATCCGACCCTACCTTGGTGTTCGTGTCGGGAATATTCATCTTGTGGTTTGAGGGTTAAGTTAATTTTTAGTTTTAACAAAAATCAGATGTTAATTACCACCTTCTTTATTGTTTTTAAATATAATACAGTTTATTTCCATTTTTAATGGTTATTTAAGTATATATTAATTCATTTTTTTCTCTTTCTGTATCATTTGTTCCCAGCATTTTGCCTCTCTAATTCAACCTTCAGCATTTTCACAATGCTTTTTATTATTTATTACGTAAAAAATATATATTAATTAAGGTTGTTGTGTACGACTGTTTTTAATCAAATAAAATTATATATTATTTACATTTTTTCATTTGATATTATGAAATACCAAAAACAAATTAGTATTCATATTTTATCCCGTTTTTTAAATTCTTCTCGAAAATTTAATTGGTTCATCCATTAATATGAATCACTTTTTAATCTTTGAAGAATCTTCTAAGCTCTTAGTTATGGTCAAGAAATATTCCCAATTTAAATTTCTTCCATGTAGATGTTGATTATTTTCCTCTAAATCCTTGAAAAAATATATCAAATATAACGATTTGTTTCTAAATTCTATGAAAATTTATGAAAATTTTGGGAAAAAGATATTTTAAAAAACAAAAAAATTCTAAAAATAGATAATACGCAAATAAAAAACGTTGTTTAAAGTCCACGTGAAGCAAACATGGTATTTGATTCGATGCTAGGGGATTAGGGGGAATGAATGGTTGGTCACCATCCAAGATCCTATGTCTTGCCAAATGGAATATTCTCTTTTAAATCTGAATGGTGGGGATAATATCTAAGACATTCTTTGAAATAAATAGGTTGAATAAATCTGTTCATTTTATTTATTAAATACCGCCATTTCTATTTAAGAGTAAAACAGATTAAGTTGTAGGAACTTAGTTGAATTTCATACTACATACCTCTCCATAGTTCTTCGTCATCATTCTTCCGGAGGCATAGAAGAAGGTCCGCCGTGATTACTACAGAAAAGCTGATCTATTCATAGAATCTATTTTTATAGAATTATCTCGCAATCGGTTTTAAATATTCTTACAATTAATTCTTATTTAAAAAAAATAATAACACCTAATTGGTAAAATAGTTAAAAATGAATAATTATAAATGAAATTCAATTTTACAAATTGAATACCAGAGGTTAATAGAGTAAACTCAATATTATAGACCAATAATGCAAGTTATACAACGCTTACTTGCATAACTAAACAATGGATAAACTATGCAATTTTAGACCAATAAATAATGTATCTTTAGTTCAGGAAATTGTTTTCCTAATTTGATTATAAATAATTTTCTTAATAATTATTATAATTGCCATTGCCATTTATGTTTTGTATAACTAAATGTTTTATATGTATATTTTTTATTTAATTTAAAATAAAGATTATACTTTGTAAGTTTCATTTTGCAGAAACATAATTATTAGTGCTGCACGAGAAACGAGACAAATCTCCGAGAAACGAGAGACGAGACTTGAGCAACCGAGACCGAGACCGAGATCGAGACATGATATATATCTCGTCGAGAAATCTCGGTCTCGTCTCGGTTTTTCAAATATTAATTTTTAGCTACAAAATTATAAAATCGTGTTCTTTATTAATAAATAATCATTACGGGTATTGAATTAATTATTAAAAGTTAAGATTTTATTATATATGTTCAATATTACTACATCTATTTGACTTCGAATTACATAAGTAAAGTAATCGCCTATTTTTCAGGCGGGGCTTAACGTCCAACTACCAATTAGGTGTCGCGGACGGAGGCGACTAGCAAACTTACTTTACTGTAAATTTCTTCTACTAACCATTAAATAAAATCCAAGGCCTAAGACCGGGAATCGAACCCAGTAACACAATACTCATTAGCTTCGCAGGTCTCGCACTATTTTCGTTTTTAAGATACTCTTTGCCCAAGCATTGATACATAAAAGAGCTTTTACTGAGTCAGAAAGAAGATCTTCTATTGGTCATTATCATCGCAGCTTGCGAAAATAATCTTTCCGATGGCACTGAAGTTGCACAGATACTAAAAATATCTTTTGCCATTCTAGACAAATTTTTGAAGGAATTCTCAAGTGTTTTCCAACATATGCTCACTTAGAATTCGTTGCTAATTACATTTCCGGTGGATACTAGAATTTAAGAACGAACTACTTCCTGATGTGAATAGAACAAACCATGTGTTGTACATTAAAATAAAAACCTTATTAAAAATCAATCGTTTTTTCCCCCAAAAATTTGTAAATATGTTCTTAAAATAACAAGCTATGTATAATTATAATACGTAATGGTAGTATGAACTTAAACGTTGCGTAACACGCTAAAATCAACTGGATACAGATTGTCTAAAAATTGGGTAGCGGAGCTCTATAAGCAATAGTTTAGAAATTCAATATTCTGAGATAAAGATGCGGCAGTTGAAGTAGATTGGTGAAAAGACAAAAGAAAACAAAAATGAATAACAGAATTGAAATCTCAGCCCTAGGTTTCCTCTTGAATTTTTAAAAATTATTTTAATGATCATGGCCATGATCATAAGATATTCCAGCAGTCCAGTATATTAAAAATGCCATTTCTTTCATTGGCAATCAATGTCATTGCTAACAACTTGCAATGCCACTTGCTAGAATCTGCGACTAAATCAGCCAATCGGAAAAGTGCCATTTTACTGAAGTGATTTCTTTAAAATATTTACACTTATTATTTACATTTAGATCTTTTATTTCCCTTTTATAGTTACCCTTAAGTGCAATCTGTGGTCGGTCAATTAATGGTTTAATAATTCATGGATTAATTATATGAGTAGAATTATAAATTTGAAAACAAAAAAAAACCCAAGCAATTTTACCACTTAACTGAATCAATTTTGCATAGTTCCATTTTCAAGTTTCATTATTATGGATAGAGTACTAAAAATATCATCTTGCATCTAAGTTTTACACACCTGTATGAAATATAATTTTTAATAATTCATTTATTTATTTTTTGTTCTTCATTTTCACTGGTTACTTACAATTGAATTGTGACTTGCATTTGTGATAATTTTTTTTTTTTGCTGTAACCTTAGTACCGATCACTGACTATCAAAGACTGCAGAAGACGTAAAAAGATTAGAATAAGATGCTTAATGGACAGAAATAAGTCGGCAAATCTGAGATTTGAAAAGTGATTAGGTTAGGGAGGGCCACTCGAAGTACTATAATGGCCTAAGATTAAGGCATATATATACACAGCTGATTGTTTGGAAACCTAGCTAAGTACATCTCTTTGCTGAAAAGCACCGGATTTATTTGACTAGAAGAAGAAGAAACAAGGGTTATTTGATCTCAAGCACATCCGTTGTGAATGTATGGTCCCAACGAGAAAACAAAGAAAAGAAGTAAATATATCTGGCCCACTTATAGATTTTATTGTAATTAACGATCAGGTAATTGTTACTTGAGAAAATTGTTTTCATTTCTCTATTCCAAAATTAAAAGCGAGAAACAAAACGGCTGTTGTAAGTACCAGATAATGGGAGTAAATTATTTCTAAGTTTTTCCGTCTTTTTTGTGACTAATCTTGTGAAAAATAATGGTTTTCAATTAAAATACGTAGTTCAACGAAGCTATTTCTGACAAATCACGCGAACTAATCCAACTTGCTGACCTTTAAAGTTTTCATTTTATTTATACCATCGAGGTCGTCAAATTTGTTAGTTATTACATTACACTGTTCTTCTGTGGATCTACATTATTTTACAGATTATATATGTACTTATACGTATATCAGAAATTAAAACAAAATATTCACTTATAAAACGCCACAATAGTTACGAGGCGAGGCTCGCAGAGCTAATGAATGGTCTTGAATTTTATTTGTTGGTTATTATGAGAACTTTTATGTAAAGTCCGCCAACAAAATAAAATAGACATTACTTTGTTGTTGTTTTTTTTATTGATTTCTATCGCAGAATAAATCAGTTCAATTTTCCATAAAAATGAAAACTCCCGGAAAAATCAATTTTTATATTTCGTCATAAGACTTACAACGAAAATCAATGTAAATCACACAATGTTCGGGCAGGGTTGGTGCATTATACGAGGTCTGTAAATTAAATAATGAGATTGACTTTTTAAAAAAATTTTATTCAAAAAGAATTACAATTCTATATTGTCACCTTCAAATTAACTTCCTTCTGAAGCCACACAGTCCCAAAATGAGTTCCCTTGAGGTGATTTTTCAACTTCGTGTCATTACTGGTGACGAGTCTTGGGTGTTTGAGTATGACCCAGAAACCAAGCGCCAGAGCATGGAGTGAAGCACACTTCTACCTCTCCAAGGCCCAAAAAAAGCAAGGATGACGAAGTCGAAGCTCAAATGCATGCTGATTTGTTTTTTCCGATATCCACGAAATCGTCCACAAAGAGTTTCTACCTCAAGCTGAAACGGTCAATCAACACTTTTACCGAGAGGTTCTTGAAAAACTTAGAAAAAAGGGTCATTCGTGTGAGACGAAACATCAAGAACAAGTGGGGTGTTGCATCACGATAATGGTCCTTGTCACACAGCAATTTCAATAAACCAGAGTTTTTGGCCAGTAAAAACATTCCTGTGGCTCCTCAGCCTCCTTATTCGCCTGACTTGAGCCCGTGTGACTTTTTTCTCTTCCCGAAGTTGGAAAAATCACCTCAAGGGAATTCATTTTGGGTCAATCGAAAACATTCAAACGGCTGTAACCGGACCAGCTGAAGGCTATTCCAGTATCGGAGTTCGAGCATTGCTGTGAGGAGTGGAAGAAACGTCTCCAGCGCTGTGTGGCTTCAGAAGGAAGTTATTTTGAAGGTGACAATATAGAATTGTAATTCTTTTTGAATAAACAAATTTAAAAAAATCATTCTCATTACTTAATTTACAGACCTTCGTATACACTCATCAAACCTGCAGGCCTCATTACAGAAGGAAATGCTTCTGTTGAGAGCTGGGATGCTCGCCAGGATGCTATAAACGTTAAATTGGTGGCTAGTCCAGTCTCCTCTTAACCCTCAAACCACAAGATCAATTTTCTTGACACGAACACTAAGGTAGGGTCGGATCCGACCCGATACTATATATTCTTGCTTACAGTGAAAAACTCAAATATAACTCAAAATAACACATTTATTTCTATATAAAATGTATAAATTTTTTAATAAATTGTATAATTTTATGGCATTAGTCTATTTAGAATGGACTAATAAGTGAAGAAATGAACTTGAAAAAGGAACTTTGTTTCAATAAAAACAAAACAGTTTACAAAAAGGTTGAATGAAAATTAAAGTAAAATAGTGGTGTGGTAACAAAATTATCACATTGTTAAGGAAAAAAATCATTTGATTGTTCGCCATTATCAGTGGGAACAAGTAGGACATATTTTCCAATCGTAAGGAGTAATTCCTTTGGAAAACGCTCGTTTTTCAGTCTTTTTTCTTCTAGAGGAAGCGTCAAGGCAAACGCAAGATACTTGAGAAACGTCGAACGTGCATCTCCAGAGTAACTTTCTTCGACCCAGAATCTGACTTACTGAAAGAAATACAAACCAAGAGAGCGGAGAGACCCTTACCGAATGGGCGAAAACAGTGTGGCCACTTCCTAAGGACTCACAGAAAGGGTATACCGAGTCTAATCGCTAAGAGTTAATTGTGGGGGGAACAATGGAAATTTGTTTTCGCCTCGGGTCGGATCCGACCCGCATCTTGTGGTTTGAGGGTTAAGAGAGCGGGACACAAAAATATCTTAAATAGGATAAAAGTAAGAACTTCTCCAGCAAATTTAATTTCTGGTCAAATATTCTCTGATTTAAACAGATCTTTTAAATTGTTTTTTCATCTTCTATATTTTTCTCATTTTAGTTGAATTAATTTTAATTTGGAGTAGATTCTTTTAGTCAATTTTTTGTTTTGAATTATCCCTCTAAAGAGAGGAGTATCCTGTAATAATAATTGAATGAGCCAGAACCGAACATTACTAAGTTTTTATTATTTATTTTTAAATAAAGAAAAAAGAGATTACAGTAGTCAGTGGTTGTGAGTCAAGACAATGGAGGGACGATAGAAAGAGACTTTCCCGTCCAAGAGAAAGAAAAAATTCTGTTTGTGCCGAGAAGAATCCCGTCGGTTGGGGTTGGATGAGAAGAGAAAAAATAAAAGGGCAAAAAGAAATAACTCTCTAATTAGTACTTTAGGGTTTTTATGTTTGAATTAAAAAGTTTTGAAGTTGAAAACAAAACAAAATCCAACGGATAAAAATAATTTTTATGTTTCTTTTCTCTTTCATTTCCTTTTTAAATATAAATCTAACAATCCAACAACACACTGGCTCGAATAGAAAATAATTAAAAACAATGGGTTTCCTTCTTAATATTCTTTATGCTGGAAATGAAAATAACAGGAAGGAATTCAATATGCCTAGTACAAGTTAAAGTGTATGAATAAACTAATTAAAAATAGATTGAGATAAATAAAAATATGGAAAGTTTGTAGAAAAACGGAAATGAATAAAAACTCTTTAGTTAATAGAATCAGCGAAACTGAAGTAATGCTTTTTTTCTGAGAAGAAGCTTTCAACTGTTTTCCTGACCTCGAGTCTTTCATCTTCCATTTTTTTTGTTAATTTTAATTAAACGTTAAATTAGCTAGATAACATTTTAAAAACGAAAAACATTGGAATGTTATACATAATGTTTTCATTTAGTGGATGGCGTAGTTTTGCCATCTCTCCTAAGATATTGGCATCCCTCGGGATTTTAGTAACCCATTTAAACCTTAATAATATATAAAATAATAAGGATTTACATAAGGTCAAAATGTTACTTTATAAGAAAGAAGTCCACATCCTCAAAGCCTGCAGGTACTTAATAAATTTTGTTTTGTAAAAAATGTTTCTGATAAAAAATTGTTTGGCCTTCTGTTGTAGTTTAACAATTTCGAAGAAAATCGTTGAAAAGTGGAAAACAGTTTTGTGAAATCGTATTTCCTTTTAAGGGATTTTCTTCAGTGATTTAATCTCAGGATCCATGGTGCACTCCAAACGAAATATGAACCTTAGACGTTCGTGCTCTGAGAACTGTTCAAATTACTCTGAACTTTATCTAAAAACTTATTTTTATTATTACTATTATTATTATTTTTTGCGCTTCAACAGCTGAGGTTATTGGCGCCCGGAGCTTTTTTCAGTGCACTGCCGGCCTCCGGACAGTGTTCTCTCGTTACAGACAACACTGTCCATCACCGGACAGTGAGCTGTAAGAAGCTCCTAGGAAGAGAAAATCTAAGGGTCAGCTGCTGGATTCGAACCCGGGACCTCCGCGTGGGAGTCCAGTATGCTAACCTCATAGCTAATCCCTTCCCTTACTATTATTATTATTATTATTATTATTTGCGCTTCAACAGCTGAGGTTATTAGCGCCCGGAGCTTTTTTCAGTGCACTGCCGGCCTCCGGACAGTGTTCTCTCGTTACAGACAACATTGTCCATCACCGGACAGTGAGCTGTTAGGAAGCTCCTAGGAAGAGAAAAATCTAAGGGTCAGCAGCTGGATTCGAACCCGGGACCTCCACGTGGGAGTCCAGTATGCTAACCTCATATATTATTATTATTAATATTATTTTAATTTAACGCCCGCAAAACACCAGAGGTTAATTTCAAATTGTGCAAGCAAAAATGTTATGCCTGTTTCTCGTGAAACCCTTTTATCCCTATGAAATCACTGACACATTACTTCTCAGTTCAGTTAAGAGTCTTTTAATAATTTTTAACCCAAAATCGCAGTCGATTTTTTTTTGTAGAAAAAAGTAATAAAAATTTTCTATTTCCATTCAATCGAAGAACAATTAATTATAATGCTTCTAATTATCTATTACAGAGTTGAGCGATGAATGGGACTTAGCGCCGGACAAGGATGTGGATATTGAATTGGAACAACCAGGATCAACAATGGAAGGAATTACGTTTCATGTGAAGTATATTGGAAGCAGCATCGTGACAGTACCAAGCAGTGCCAAAGCAACAGCTGATGCTGTGAAAACTATAGTTACCACGGTGAGTTAGATAGAATAGATTAAAAAGGGTTACCATTGCATTCTAAAATATTTAATATCTCATTGATTGAGTTTAAGGTGACTTTAAACTGTGGAAAGCGTTAGTGTGAATGTGTAAGTGATATGAGTTAGTGTTCTTTCCGCTTGTGGGTTCGCTAAAAACAACTAGATGTACCAATCACCTAACTACTCGTATACATGCACTTTAGTATTGTGTGGGGGTATTTAGGAGTTCAGTGTAAAATGTTCATGTTGTTTTATTGCAATACATGTCATACAATTCCATAAAATTTAGTGAACGCTGTTTTGGTTTCAAATCTAGTGCCCTCCCCCGGTCACGATCTTATCACCGCCAAAGTCCTCCGGCAAATGCCAAAACGTGCTATCGTTTTCCTTACCTACCTATACAATTCAGTACTAAGAACCACATTTTTCCCGATTCAATGGAAATTCTCCAAAATAATAATGATTCCTAAACCTAAAAAGCCAGTAAACAGCGTTTCGTCCTATCGTCCTATAAGCCTTCTTCCAATCTTAGGAAAACTCCTTGAGAAACTGCTCCTAAAACGAATTTATCCTCTCCTAGAATCACAGGAAATACTTCCTGTCCCATCAATTTGGTTTCCGCGCTCATCACTCTACAGTCCAGCAATGTCATCGTGTTGTGGATGTAATCTCAACCTCTCTTGAGAATGGACAGTATTGTCCGGGAGTTTTTCTCGACGTTGCTCAAGCTTTCGATCGCGTCTGGCACCGGGGATTGCTTGCCAAACTCAAGAGCATCCTACCAACTACATATTTTCTCATCCTTCAATCTTACCTTACTGGACGCTTATTTAGTGTCGTCTGTGGAAATTCCTACTCTCCTTGTTACCCAGTTCGAGCAGGTGTTCCCCAGGGAAGTGTCCTTGGGCCTGTACTCTACACCATATACACTGCTGATATTCCTACCGATCCTCGTACCTTCCTTTTTACTTATGCCGATGATACGGCCATCCTCTCTCCTCATAAAGACCCGGTCCTTGCCTACCGCTTCCTCCAATCCCATATAGAATCTCTGGAGCCTTGGCTAAAGAAATGGAGAATTAAAATTAATGAAAATAAATGTAATTACATTATATTCTCCCTAAGGCGAACTATCCTTCCACCCGTTTACCTAAACCTCACTCCTCTTCCCACAACAGATTGTGTTAAGTACCTAGGACTCTTCATGGACAAACGCCTAACCTGGAATCCACATACTAGACTCAAACGGAAAGAACTGAACAGACGATACAAACTTCTCTCTAGACTTCTCGACAAGCGATCTAAACTCTCTCTACAGAATAAACGACTTATCTACACTATGATACTGAAACCTGCCTGGACTTACGGAATGGAACTTTGGGGCTCAGCCAAAGCTTCCAATATCTACAGAATCCAATCCTTCCAGTCAAAAACTCTCCGTCGAATCGCTAATGCTCCTTACTTTGTTTCCAATCATACCTTGCACAGAGATTTCCTTGTTCCTTATGTTTCAGAAGCTGTAAGATCCCGTTACTTTAAATTCCACACATCAATCACCTCAAATCCCAATCCTCTAGTAGCTCAACTTACCACTCTACCAGGAAATCCTCTCAGGCGGTTGAAGCGCAGGTGGCCACGCGATCTTCTAAATGAAGTAAGTGCCAATGTACAGTAGTGAACTGTACCAATTTGGGAGTTTCACCAATGGGTGAATTCTTCCCTCATGTATTCATGTATCTATTCCATTATCATGTTGTATCAGCTTCACTTAATGCAGAATTATTCTGCAGTTGTGAAAATAAATAAATTTAAAATAAAAAAAAAAAATCTAGTGCCGGTAAGTTCATAAAAATGAGTAGTCACATTTATAAAGAACGCTTTATCAGCAAGATGACAATCTTTGCTTTTGATAAAATTTTGTAGAGGATTGTGGTGAGATTCATTGTCCTTTAATTCTGATACCTTTTTACTTACATGTTAACATTATTAGTTTTAGGGATTCGCAAGATGAAATGTATAACAGTGTTAAAGATTCTGAAAGAGATTTAAGAAAAAAAATAAATAAAATAATCTTCTATCTTTATTTCTATTGTTTGGCCGAAGGGAGGCTTCAGATCATTCAGGTTAAGAAAATGATGCTGCATTTTTCTTTCCCTCTGTGATTATGTGTTGAAATCACAGTTACATATTTGTTTAAAATTTTTAGATAATGTGCAAAATTTGTCAATTAGAATTTTACAAAATGCGTTAGTAAAAAGACAAGAGGATAGTACATTCCTAAATTTTACAAAGTTCTAAGAAAATGGGAAAAGTTGGTAACTGATGAAACTAGGCATAAACAATGTTTACCTTTGCAAATAAAATATGTGCACAGGTTGTTGATTTTGGTAGTTATTAGGATACGGCTTTATTCGCTACATTTCCTGCTACAATCCTACAAAATCCGTATAATTAAACTTTGACTAGGAAAGGTGAGAACATTTGACTTAGGAAAAGAGCTTTGTATAGCAGCGAAAACAGCAACTTAGTATGTGCGCAGAGTAGTGAATGAGATGGTAGGAGAATAATTTCCCAGTTTTACAAAGCTATTTCAAGGTATTTAACAGAAAACAATAACGTTTAATCGTTCTGTATTTCTTGTACAGAGGAGAGGCTAAATTTTTGGAAGGTCTATAGCTTTATACCTATGAAAGCTATCCCGTTAATAGTTATTGCGTAATTAGTGAGGGTAAAATCTTGTAACAATTCCCATTTAAAATGACATTCACAAGTAGACCCCCGGAAGTAAGGTAATATTTCGCAGCAGACGGTACCCCCAGCTGGCTAAAATGGGCGGCAATGAGCTCACTGTTTTAACCGCCCATTAAACCAACTCTGGGCTTGCCTCGCCATCTACAAAAAAAGTGCTCTTTACCATTCGAAACCCATCAAAACATGTGAAACCCTTAACGAGTTTTCAAATAATAATGTTCATTTCTTGTGTTCTTTTCGTTGTTAAGAGTCAATGTTAGAAATTAGCTGAAAATGAAGTTTTGGGGGGCGAGAGCTTGCATCTAGAAATTGGGTTAATCTTTGACCGTTGATTGGCTTTTTATTTCTAAATATGAAGTATTTGAAGTATAAGATTACCATTATACTAGATTTATGGCTCAAATCTGTTCAACCACACACTAGACTTAAAAGACAAGCAATGACAAAACGTGCGAAACTTCTTTACAGATTACTTGGACGACGCTCCAAATTGCCCTTAGAACTCAAACGTTTAACATACAACACTATCCTCAAACCTATGTGGACCCTGCGGACTAGAGCTGTGGGGTTCAGCAAAACCTACAAACATACAGACTATACAGACATTTCAATCAAAACTCCTCCGACAGATAGCTGACGCTCCTTTTTACGTGACTAACCTCACTCTTCACAACGACCTCAACATTCCCTTCATAGACCAACTCGCTAAGACGAAATATCAAAAATTCCACACTGCTCTCTCGACTAGCTCTAATCCTCTTGTACTGTCTCTCGCTTCTTCTGACATCCCTAATACTCCTCGCCGACTGAACCGCCAATGGCCCCGCGACTTCCTTGTAGACTGAAGACCTAAATTATTACTCTCCTCTCTCCTCCTCGTATCTCCTCCTCATATTCTCCTCCTAACATCCTCCTCTCTCCTAAAGAGAGTGCTATCACTGGGTAGCTTTTCTCCTCCTGCTCTCCTCCCGCACCAGTTCATCATACTCAGTCTTCATATTTACTTATTGTATACAGATTGTAAATAACAAAATAAATTTAAAAAACAAAAATAAACCTGTTCAAAATCAATGCAATTATTTGATTAATGTAAGTGACTGTTTTGAATTTGATATTTACAAGTTTATTGAGAATTCATTGCAACTCCAAGTCAGTTTTAATCTTAACTAGTTTCGGCGACCTGAATGAAAAGCCTCATAAGAAGATACGCAAGATACATAAGGATGGTAACAGCTGATAAAGAGTAGATGATCAATGCAGTAGACAGACTTAGGCCAAATGATATTATCGGCCATATTTAGGGGATTCTAAGTTTAAACATTCTATGTCTTTTGTTTTATATGAGCGGTTCTGCTCCTTGGACTGCTATGCTCTAAAAACATACGTATTGTCGGATGCAGGCGAACTCAAAGCATGCATTTTTATTTCGGAAGTGAGACTCGATCACAACACTTCTTTTTTACAGAAGAAAGACCTATCTAATATAGAATATGCAATTTTTTTTTTTTTTTTACTACTATAAAACTTCTTCGGATTACGAGAATATGGATCAAAGTGTGGCGAGAGAGTTGTTTGCGAATGAGAAAGCTGGTTAAAATTAACCCCAGAGAACTGTGATAAATTCTCCCAAAACTTCCACTTCTATGACAGATTCTATTCAGTATTTTAACACACATCTGTTTTCTAGCTTGAAGTAAGTTGGGTGAAAAAGCTCTTGCGTAATTTATCCAAATGTTCTCACTAACTTGTGGGTTGAAACCTGTAAACTTTGGACTAACATTCTATTTAAGCTTTTAAACAATTATACTTGCATTAAGTTCGCGAGTTAAGTGGCGTATGTAATATGTGCTTTTAATGTGGTAGTTATTTCTAGCGTTACAATACAGTATTTTGGGAAGCAAACTAGGTAACTGCGATGTTAACTAATTACTGATATCAGAGACTCCTCTACCGCTTACCAAACCACATGCATTTCGAATTTATTAATTTAAGTAAAAAAAAAAATCAATAGCATACTTTTGCAAAATGGTCCAAACATTCATTTTTGCATATTTTTACTGGCCAAAAATTAACTAATGCGGCATTCCTCTTGTATACAAAAATTTCTTGATATAAAATGTACTGCTTACCTTTAAAATTAACCATAGCGCCTTCTCTTTCATTACAAAGAGACAGCTTTACCAAAGAAGTGTGAAAATTTAGTCTCTTTGCATTAGAAATGGGTTAAGGTTGCGGCTCTTTTATCCAAATTGTGTGGCTCTTCAGCCTGTCCAAAATAAATTGAAAAAAAATGAAAATTTCATTTATTAAAGTAATAGTTATTTATTTAACAAGTGTGGAAAGTAGTACTTTTCCTCACACGAGGCAGGGTTTGCACGCACGAGCGAGCGAAGCGAGTGCAAGTGCAAATTGCCGAGTGTGAGGAAAATACTTAACACTCGAGTTAAATATTATATTTTTTCTGCAACCATTAGATTTATTAACTAAAAAAATTAAAAATTTCATTTTTACAGTCTACAAAAAGTAATTTATTTATTATAAACATTTATTGTTATATTACAATTATTTACATTACTTATTACATTTTCTGCTGTTTCTTTTATTGATGGAGGAGTGTTTTCTAAACAGGAATCACTAGAATCCATTTTAAATTTCTATAAGGTAACACTATAACCTTTTTAACTGTTATAATTAAAAATATCTAATTATTTATTAAAGTATTTTTTTTTTTTTTTTTTTTTTTTTTTGGCGCATCAACAGCTGAGGTCATTAGCGCCCGGAGCTTTTTCCAGTGCACTGCCGGCCTCCGGACAGTGTCCTCTCGTTACAGACAACACTGTCCATCACCGGACAGTGAGCTGTAAGAAGCTCCTAGGAAGAGAAAATCTAAGGGTCAGCTGCTGGATTCGAACCCGGGACCTCCGCGTGGGAGTCCAGTATGCTAACCTCATAGCTAATCCCTTCCCTTTTATTAAAGTATTATTTTTATTTCTATATTCCTTTCAATTTTTATTTTATTATTTACCTAATATTCGTTTTTTAATTATTTAGTTACGTTAAATAAGCTTATTAAATTTTTACAGAAAATATTTATATTAATAACAAAACTTCTTATATCAAGGAAGCACAATAAAGTTTTCCCACTCACTAGTGAGGAAAGTGTCACTAATGGGAATTTTTCCCCACTAGTGAGGGAAGTTGGGCATTACACAGCTGATTTTAATTGAGTAATGAGAACATTCCTACATGGTTGCAGAAAAAGATATTTTTTCAAAAAGAATTTTAAATG
The DNA here is from genome assembly GCF_049639745.1 of Rhodnius prolixus. Lineage (NCBI taxonomy): Eukaryota > Metazoa > Arthropoda > Insecta > Hemiptera > Reduviidae > Rhodnius > Rhodnius prolixus. The sequence goes on along the minus strand of NW_027411634.1, from coordinate 8,891,258 downwards.
TGATAGGTTAGTAATTTGAATAGAATTATATTAAAATAAAGTACGTAATATATAGGACTGCCGCCATTTTCATTCAAACACAGGTTTAGTTATTATTTATTTGTTTATTTACTTTGCAATATGTGAAAATAAATATATAAAACGTATAAATGTTATTGAATATCATAAAATAATAATTTGTGAATACAAATGATCTACAGAGTTGTTTACACTATCATCCTTGCGGCTCTTGGTAAGATTTATTAAAATTATTTAAGGAGAAATGGCTGTCTACTTAAAATAGGTTGCCGACCCCTGGGTTAAGGGAACAGATTAGTTTCTAGGTTATAACGGTTACCAAATGAGGAACATAAAATAAGGCGTCGGGGAAGATAAAAATTTTCTCGTAACTACAAATACGTGTAGATTATGTGTTGTGCCTTATGACTTGAAAAGGGTTGTCTAAAGGATATTCATTTTGTGTCCAGTTCTAAAACCTGACTTTCTTTCTTCAAGAACGTTGTATCTGCTGGAATCTCTCCAGTCCTGAATTGTGGCAAGTTCACTTCCCATATCAGGAAAACCACCTTCAGAGGCGAATCCGTTGTTCATCCCTCCTAACGCTCCAATTAGCTGCACAAAATTGTTCTTGGACTTCTTTTTTTATTTTTCAGGGTAAGCCGATAAAAAAAGTTTTCCTGAACATGAATAGTTGAATATTTCCTGGAAAATTTCGTCTGTATGAAAAGTGTTTGTTCAGAAAAAGGACAAAAAATGGACCAATAGAGGTAAACCAATATAAATAGATCATTCAGGAAAGAGCACCTACCTCACCTAATTACTGCAATCTGCCGCTGAATTGTTTGGGCCAATATTGAGCAAGACCAGGTAGTGGTGGTGGAAAAGGTATTAGATTTTTTTGGGGGTAAAGGGAGAGGTAGTACGAGAGAGAGAGAGCAATAGGAGGTTTGTGACAGGATGTACAAGGAGCGAGCGAGACAGAGAAATCCAAAGCTCTCCACCAAACCAGAAGGTAATGCTGTCAGAATGCCCTGTGTTTCCATGCAAATGTCCACGACTCCATTTACATCTAAATTTGATTCAGACCTTTTCCTGTATACCCTCCAGCTATGTCCTGGAATAGGAAGCCGAAGTGCGGATGTGGAGAGGGCAGAATCACATCCCCCCCGATCTATCTACTCTCTCCTTGCAGTTAGTGTAATGCTGGTAGATGTTTTAAAGGCGTCAACATTTGCCCTATATACACTAAATGTACCCCACACACTCACACATGTTATACGGGACACGCTCAAAATGTAGAATCATAGTGGATTTAATCTAAAACATGATTTGAAAGTGGCTGTAGCAGTGCCGTCCATATTGTACTTTGAGCGATCTAGTGACATGCACCAGCTTCAGCGTGTTTCTCATTTTAATCGTATACTCCATACGCTTTTTCAAAAGCTCACAAATTTTATTTATTCATTTATTTGTACATTCCCCTCTCCTCACACAGATTTTCGACTTTGTGCTTTCATCAGAAATATAAGTTTCAAAGTCTAAAGAGGTTTTACCAAACAGATCAAATTTCAAATATTTTTGTAGGAAACTAAGAGGCAGCGCTCTAAGACAGGAATGAAATTAAGTTTCCCTCTACAATGTCGTTCTATGTACGCTCCAAACATCTGTATAGTATTTATAATAGTTCATTAATTTTGGTGACTGATTCATTAATCCAGAACGAAGAATGAATAATGTCCAATTCAGTCATATATTTTTATTATTTTGCTTTCAATCTAAGGGGCTAGGTCATCTTCAGGGCTTATTGATAAATATAATATTTGCGCATTGTTATTGTAAAGTTGGTGTGTCTTCTGTCCTGTCTGCTGATGGACTAGTCCCTTGGTCGAAAGCTTTGGCAAAATAAAAATAATAATGACTGAAATTGACATTATTCTTTTTTTCCTTATAATATTTAAGAAAAATCTTTTGCCAAAATTCCGGGATGAAAAGAATATCAGCCGTTCGGAAAAGCAAAATGAATGCTCAGTAATTTTCTAGGTATAGCCGCCAAATGATATTTTATTAAGATAGGACACAACGTGTGTTATGATCCTCTTATTTTAAATTGAAACAACTAATGTTAAGAAAATTGAGTTCTGGAGGAGTGTGACGTCTCGTTTTTTCCAACATATCTATTATAGTTATTACTTATCGAATTGAAATCAACCAAAATTTTAGTACAAATTTGTGGTGTGTAAGTAAAGTGTCTTTTCTCTATAGATTTTCTTTTTTAAAGAAATAAATTGCAAGCAAGTTATCTGCATATTTACGTCATAAATATTCTTCATTATTTTCTTACCATTATACAAAATGTGGTAGAAATACGAAAAGAAAATATTATATGATCTCATTATATGTTAATGGTATCATTTATTTTTTCAGTTTAGAAGGAAAACATGGGATACAGATACTTGGTTAGAGTTTTGTTTTAATATTATAGGTTCTATAAAGGACCATTTGCTTCCTTTTCCTGTTCTACATGAAATGATATTATAATAATTAAAATTATTCTTGGAATTACTCCCTGCAAAAATGGTTTTTCCTCATAAGTGTTAAATAATGAAAAATTAATAATTTAACGCCCCCAAAACATGTTTTTATTGTGCCAATCTGTGACCCGCTGCTACTATGGGTACGATGTTATTCAATTAAACCAGATTTAAAACAAAAAATATATGGTTATATAGTTCTGTTGAAGAATTTATAGTGTTTCTCCTTAAGGTTTACTATCCGAATCGTTCTTTATTCCTAGGATTGGATATTTTCCAGCATTGAACTTCTAATCTCCTCTCCAACTATATGTTTATTCAATATTGTTTGGGAAACCAGTTTTCAGGAAATTAAGGGGAAAAGTTCCACTTTTTCAAATGGTTTTTACCACTTTTTTTTCAAAATAGATTGTTGGAAAATGTAAAATCTATCTTAGACCTTAACATTAACTATCAAATACAAAAACAGCAGCAACATTCCAAATCTGGGAATCTCCCACTTGCAAATCTACACTTTATAATCATCAAACTAACGTCCATCCACCTTAGCTAATTATGTTAAGATGATTGAAGATTTTTAACAGACAAACTTCTTAAACAAAAATTTGTATAACTTTAGTCTATTTGATTAATAGACGTCTTCTAAGATTAATGAAATTATAGCTAAGTAAACACAGTCAGAGAAAAAATCTGGGCGGCCTCAAGTTGTGAGATGCAGTTGGCAAAGTCTTACTAAGCAGTGATCTTTTCTAAAACAAGTTGCCATCAAATTTTTTTGTAACAATCACATGTAGCAACCAGTCAGTTTCTTGGTAAAGGTAACAAACACAAATGAATATAACATTATTCATATTTCAAAATCCTTAAGCAAAAAGTAAACTCAGTTTCTAAACTTATTTATTTAAAAAAGAACAGTGTACCTTCAGTACATCTTTATAGTCCATTTCTCCAGAACACAGAAATAGTCCTCATTAAAATACAAAGTACTTCATTATCTTGAACAAGCAGATGTTTCTTGTAAAAGTAAAACAAACCAGAGTTTTCAGCTTGTAGGAAACTCCAAAGAAAATAAATGAACGGTAATGATAAGACCATTACCATGTTATATACTTTTATCAGAAACTTATCAGTTGTTTTACTTGAGTAGATGCGAATCATTTACCAATGGACTATTTCTTTTCAATTATTTATTTTCCATTTAATAGAAATTACTGTAATGTTTCTTGAGAAGAAGGATGGTTAAAGTTTCTAATTCGCTAAAAGCGTACTTCATCCAAGTAAATAAAATTATAAAGTTTATAGCCGCCAGATATATATTTCTAAAAAGTTTAGTCTGATAGTTTTCTAGTTTTTAATGAGACCAGTTATAACAGAAAGAAAACAGAAGAAGAAAATTCTTCTTATCTTTACAGAGGTGAAGACATCTAATTTAATGATAAGGACATATTTATGTAAAAAATTTCAAATGAAAGATGATTAAAACCCCAAATGAAGTAGCCTCACAAAGTTTGAAGGAAATATAAGATCACCGAATTTCAACATCTTATATCTCCCAAACTGTTGCAGGCAGATTGTTTTAATTTCTCTCAAATTGTACAGTTAAACATACTCTTAGAATGAGCAAAATTACATTGACTCCTGTACAGTAGTAAAGGAGATACGACTATAGACTAACAAAGGAGATACTCGTATAGACTAGCAAAGTTTGAAGGATATGTAAGATCTTTAAATTTCAACATCCTATATCTCCTAAACTGTTGCAGGTAGAATGTTTAAATTCTTCTCAATTGTACAGCTAAACAAACTCTTTGAATGAACAAAATTACATAGACTTCTGTACAGTAGTACAGGAGATATAGACATGCAAAGTTTGAAGGATATGTAAGATCACTAAATTTCAACATCCTATATCTCTTAAACTATTGCCGGTAGAATATTTAAATTCTCAATTGTTCAGTTAAAACTACTATATGTAACTAGGCGCTCTAACGGAGCCTCTAGCAATGGGCAGTTCCTGCTTTGAACTAGTACATAGGCTTAGTTTCTTTTATGAATTCACATAAAACAGTTCTTTCAAAAAATCAATAATTGTTGATTTATAATCTCAAGAAAACAAGGAAAGTTTTTGACGAAACTATTTGATACTAAAATTTTCTTTTAATGAAAATTTATGGTATTTAAAACTAAATTCCTCTCTCCTTTCTAAATCGCACAGTTCAGATATGTAAATCATGTTTACCTTTTTGAGTTTGAATTAAGTTATTGTAGAATATTAACAATGTAGATTAACACAATTTACTCATATAATAAAGGTACATATTTATACCTAAATAGTCCATAAATCTTGTTTAAATATCAGTGAATGCTGGGGCTTGAATGGGACAATATTATTCACAAATTTATTTTCTCCTACCAAGTGTAAATTTGCGTTACGTGAACTTTACGAACACGTGCGTAATTTCAAAGCAGTTACAGACATCTGCTGCTGTGCTTTATTACTTATTACTCTGCATTATAGCTGCAATAGATTCAAAACAAAAGATCATACTTCGCATAGTAAAACTAGGTGCACCAGTAGGGAATATATTTCTACACATTCATATTCCCTTTCAATATTACTACAGTCAAAGAAGAAGTGGAAGATGGGGAAGATAGTATTTACTTCTTTTTCTTTTAATAAAAATAATTTATTTTCTCAATATTTACAATGCGGAGTAATAACCTTTAATTGTTTCTAAAAATAAATTGAAATTTATTGCTCTTTTCTTATGTTTCAGGCAAAATCATCCGGACGAAAAGGAAATCCAGTTCAGTTTGCGATCAGTCTTCGAGGAGTTTCCGTGATGGACACTGAAAGTAAAACCCATCTAATGGATATATCATTGTATAGGTAGATAGAGTTGATTTTCCGATCATGACAAAAGTATTTAAACACATTATCTATTTATCTAAAGATCTCCCAAACTTAAAATGACTATACCGAATGGGTTGCACCTTTTCCAAACAGTAAAATACTCAACTTTATTGTGCGGCGGTCTAAAGATATCATATGAATCATAAAGATATTATAAAGATCTTATTATGAATGACTTCGAAAGTAGAAACTTACCGGAGGCAATTAATAATGAAGGTTCTTGAATATAGAATAGTGGAACCGTAACCATGTCCCATGGGCTTTCATTATTCTCCTTTCTATACCTTCTAGACCTTTCATTTTCTTACGTTTAATCCAGGATGTCATCGTGACTGGAGGAATCTGATCATTTAGGGTTGTCCGAATAACTGACCAGAATACTATATCAAATCTTCCAATCATCACAAATAAAAACTGGGACATAAAATTAGCCGTGTGGACTAGATATACAATACTAACTGCAATCTGATGGACGAAATGATATTCCGCACATCCAGGTATGGCATGCAAAGGAAATGTTGATCAACTTGCAAGGAAAGGGTTATAGTAGCAGATTCTGCCTATCGAATTTCAAAGTGATATTTGCATGGGAATACCCATAATTGAGGCTAAGGAAACTGGAATGGCTGTGATCTGTCGGCACACCAAGAATTTTATAGCATGATACTTAGCAGATCTGCGAAAGAAGCATTTAATTGGGCATGCAACTGTGGTTGTTCACCTGAATACCATCTTATAAGAAAGACCATACGTTATTATTTGGAAGGCTTAGGTCTGTGGCTCCTAGCAACAACTTATTGCTTATTTCTAGTTTCAAGCAACGAAGAAGTGTTCAAATGTGCAGCAGTGTTTTTCACTTAAAGAAAAATAATCTTTACCATCAGAAACTGTGAAGTAGAAGTATAATTGGATGATATCAAAAAAGAGACTAACGTGCGATTCCATTTTAACACCTCAAGCACATCACAAAGCTAATAAGTTGCTAAAGTGTTCCAAGTGCCACAAATGATTAAATTAAAATCACAGATAACTGAAAGAAATCAAAAGGCTAGCTAATTGCTAATCTCAAAACACTCTTAAAAGAGAGGATTAAATAATTTTAAAACAAATAAATACTTAGAGAATGGATTTTGCACTTTGAAGTTTTCTTGTAGCGAAGCGACATGCAGAAACTGTTACTGAGCCAGATGGAAAACTAAAGAAACATCAAATATGTAGTTGTATATCATTTAGCAAGTTGTAGTGGTGTTGAACCCAACGAAGTTTTATTAAAACAGATTAAATAATTATGCCAGTAAAGAGAGTTAAAATACATTCACAATATAGGAACGTGATTTGAAATTGAACCATCTTTAACCAACCAACAAATGATAGCAAGAAATATTGAACCAAATGTTGTAGGAAAGCTAGAGAAATTCTTGGTTAGGAAGGACTTGGAAGTTAGTTTTGCAGTTATATTAATTTCAATCTAATAAGTTATAACTAAAATCTGATTCCCTCTAACTAATACTGAAAATTCCGCAAATAGTTAACTACAAATTGACTTAATAAAATAGTTTAGAGATAGAAATATTGTTACCATTAATTTTGGTAACATTGTTTTCCATACTATCATTCAATTTATCGTTTTACCCAATAATGTGCCCCGCACTGTTTAACCAACAAATCGACTTTTTATATCTTTTCAACCGTTCATTTTTGAGCGTTGAGCAGTAAATAATATATAAAAAGCTCTCTAGATCTTGTAAGTTTGAAGCTTACCACTGAAGCTGGCTTCTTCAGTTTTCACTTTTTTTTATATATATTTTGAGAGGCTGCATATTGTCCACACGATTTATAAATAATGTTTCGATGAACTTATGATTTTAGTATTAACTTAAACCTTCAAGGTATTTTGGTGACGCCTTTGCATAGTGTAATGTAGTCACCATTCTAAACTAATAAATATTGATATTTGCTATAATTACTATATTATCAATATAGATTGAACGGTACATAGTAATTAAGTAACAATTATTGTCAGGGCCATCCATCTGTTTACTTCAAATGATATTTGTTTTGATAAAAGAATATAAGGTTTATTTTGTGACTATAAAATAGAGCTAATTTTTATTAATATTGTAATATTTTATGATGATAACTAAGTATGCTTTTGTACTAAGCTAATTGGAAATGGGGTCATTATCGTGTTATTAAACTGAATTTTCAGTAAATGATATTAAATTTGCATTTAATTAAATTAAAGTCAATATAGAATTAATTATGGTAATGGGCAGTAATAACCAGAGTCAATTTTGCTATCAATCTCTGTTAGTATAATCGAATCGATATTGAATGGTTAAAAGCACATAACGCAGACGGTCTAGTATGGGGTGCTACCTCCTCCTAAAATTAGTGTTACGATGTACCATAGAGAACATGTAATATTTCTGGTAGTGGGTATCTATAATATAATTGGACAAAATTGCTCTTAAAGTTAAAATATAAAAGTAAGTGTAGTCAGTTAGTATTCAAGTTAAATACTAAATTGTTTTACAAACTCAAAAAATGTACTATAAATTATTGCCTCTAGTAATCTTTAAAATTGGAATTATAGCGATGCATGCCACTGGATTAAGGTTAGTAATTCACCAAGAGTTCCTTCAGAATGGCTTTGAACATGTCTTCATATCTGTATGACGAAACATATACTTTCTTTGCTTATACAAACTCAGAAACAAAATTGATTGCTGTTCTGAGAAGTCCATTTTACCCTCGAAGATTGGAATGTTATACCCACGGCTACAGACTCTCCCAAAACGTGTCTAATAAGGCGAAAATCTATCATGATTGCCGAATTTCTTCATCTTACATCAAACCTAGTGCTAGTTAAAGTCACAAATTACTCCCAAGTCATTTCAGGGCTAGTATGGGATGATTGCTCATCTTTTCACTCCGTTAGACAATACTAATAATAAACTAACTTTATCTCATCTGCGAAAGTATGTGGACAGACGGCCTAGGCTCTAATAAATAAACGTTTTTCTCAAAATCTATCTGATCTGCGTTGTTGCCAAAAGTTTACATTTATAAAGAAAGGTTATGTTCTTTATTTTAATGAACATTTGATTAGTCAATCTTTTATTAGAAAAGAGAAAAGAATAGCCACAGTTGGGCTGTTTTCCAAAATTGCGCTTTTTTGATCCTACCAGATAATTTTAATTTAATACTTCTTGAACCCTATCATCTAGCTTGACAGTATGACACGAGATAAAGTCAGCCTCTAAGGTCCGGTTTTACAGCAAATCTGGAATTGTTGGTGAGTTCTTCCAGAGAAAGGCGAGCGAATGTGTAACTCCACAGAATCCTCCTTATAACCGACCGTTGATGTGGGCATACTTTGTTAACTAGAGAATTGATCTTTTGGGATAGTGCTAACTGTCATCCCATTAGCTTTGAGTGCGCTCAGTCAGTGTAAGATTTTATTATTTTAAAATCACCACTCATTTATTCGATTGTACTAAAAAAAATCTTAAACTTAGTCTTATCTTGATTTTAAAATTCATTAAAATAGGTTTAGAATTTTCTCTTATTCTGTTAGAAAAGATTAAATATTAAAATTTATATTTATTTATTAAATAAGTAAATAGGGAATTTAGAATAAATGAAAATCGAGATTTATAACGCAGCCCTTTGTTCTTTGAAGGAAATGAATTTACTGTAGAGGGAGGTTGTAGATGTTTGGTAAAGCTCCATGGCAAACAACTCAATTATAAATAATTAAATTCATTAAAAATTTATTTTATAATTCTAAAATAAAAATAAGTTCCAACAACTTAGAGGAAAGTCTCTCTCTAAATACATTATTTATCCCTTTACTCTCTGGTTGCACATTCAACTTTAATATTTATCCTGTGACAAAAATGATTTACTTGTTACGGCCACATTTAGGCTAAAAGTAAAGAAAGATTTTTATCTTTTTAATAAAAACAGTAAACAAAAAATAAATTATTAAAATAAAGAAATGTGTATCTAAAAGAAGGAATAGTAAATATTTAATGCGAAAGATTGTGTTGAATTCACATGGTGTCATGGCAAGTTAAAGAGTTCTCGACTTTGCATGAAATTTAGTTTTTGTTATATTGGTCCATGTAGTAACTAACTACGTAGATTTTCACTTCGTTGCAAACTCTTATAGTTCTTTATTCGGCGAAGGACGGTGAAGTGTCTACACTGTGTTTAATGGCCTATAAGAATGGTAGGACTATAGCATTATTTATCGTTATTGAGAAAACGTACCAAAAATCATTTTTCCGTGAACCATGATTAATTTCAAAAGTTATTCACATTTCTAAACTATCATTTTTGAACTATTTACTATTTTAGGTGTCTACATTTACAGATTTCTTGGATTAAAAATAATTTTTTCTTTTCTAGGATATCCTACTGCTCTGCAGATGCAACATATGGCCATGTTTTTGCTTTTATTGCCACAGACGACGATGACATACTACAATGTCACGCATTTCTTTGTCAGAAGAGGAAAATGGTAAGTAAAAACATAGTTAAAAAAAATAAATAAATAAGCATCTTGAATTTATCAGTATGCTTCGGTCGAGTTAATCAAAGTTATTTATAATAAAACCAAATATTCTAGAACAATAGAAGGAAGAGATAAGGTGGGAAAAGGAAGAACAAAGGAAATAGTTCAAAAACAACAATTAGTTTTCATTGAACATTTTCCCTTCATGGTGTAGAGTTCGGTAATGTTCAGTAAGGCCATTTGGAAAACTGGGGAGTAGAGGCCATTCCTTGGAATTATTGTAATGGGTAGTTTAATTATCAGAGTGGCTGTTAACGCCCCTTTTCCAAAACTCCCTCTTAGAATGCGTAAAAAAAAAGGTAATAAAAAACCAACCACCTAAAACTTTACTTCTTTACGCCTTCTCTTTTATAAAATCATAATTGCCGCCCATCACCTTATCATATCTTTATACTTGGTTATTCTTAAATTAGCACTTCATCTCGTTTAATTGCTAAATAATTTTCTTAATTTATTTTAATTTTTTCTCAAATAACTTTTAATTTTTATGGTTTTAAATAAAAGTTTTGGATTTAAAAAATATATACGTATATAATTTTCAAGTTCTACTGTTTACTCCCAAGATTTGGCGTGCCCCTTTAAAACAAAAACAACCCAGTAAAACAGTCCACTTTGTATAAACAGAGAGTGTCTTTTGGATTTATAGAGTGAATTATTATCGTACATCGAGTAGCCTCTGTATTTTGCGCATAAAATATAAACATTTATTATTATAACAAAGAAGAAACAAATTCAAAAACTTTTATGTATCTATTATGTTTGGATCTGCCTTCATAACTTTTTTATGTTGTGTTGTATGTTCTGCAGTGTTTAATTATTATTTGGTTTTTGTTTATTTCAAAAATCGTAAAAAGGGTTAACATATGTGAATAAAAATATATGGCAGGTTAAAGTTCTTAGTATTTAGGTCGAATGTTGAGGTTCCATGTGAATCATTTATTCGGAGAGATAGAGGTGTGTGTTTCAGATACCTTAGGGGATAAATTCGGTTTAGGGAACGTAGAGAATATTGTTCGGCGTATTTGTTTTTTTTACATTTACAGAAGAAGGATTGAGGACGTGAGTTGGGATTGAAGAAATCAATTAACAATTTACAAACATCACTTTTTGGGACAAGAATTCAAATTATGACAATTTAATTATTAACTTTAGCACTCACTAATGACAATATAATAATTTTTTAGGCACAACTGATATCAATAACTGTGGCACAAACTTTTAATACAGCTTTTCATCTTTGGCAAATGTCACACACTGGAATAATACCTCACGCTGATAAAGCCGCAGAAAGTCTCTTTTCAAGTAAGATTATTTATTAACCATATTTAAATATGTTTATTTTTATTTTTTTAATAAAGTTTTACAATTTCAGCATTACATGAAACATATTGTTATTTAATTATTTATTTGATTAAAAACAAAAATTATGATAAAGCTTTGTAGTTGATACATCAAAGTGTAAAAGAACAATTTCGCTTAATGTTTCCCAAGCCCATCAGCTGGCCTTGATAACAAAAAAAAAAAAATGTTTACTTAGTTTACGTACATTCAGTTCCCACACAATTCTTTGTTCCTAAACCTGTAGATAGTAGATTTTAATTAGCTAGAACCCAGATAACACTGTCCACCACTGGACAGTGTAGAAACAACAAATCTGTGGATAGGTAGTTGACCGAGAATGCGGGATCTGTGTGTGGGATTGTGCGGGAATGCGTTGGTGCATAAACTGTTGAGCTAATGTCTGTCTTCTCATAAAATAGAATTGCCATTAAGTTTAGTATTTTTCTTCTTATGATAAGTAACTTATCTTTAAAAAAAAAAAATCAATTGCAGGCTGTATAAAAAGTGCGGATGCACATGAACAATCATCGAAAAGGCCGCAGAGTGTAATTCAGCAAGTTTTGGCTCCCATACCGATGCTGATTGATCTCACCACACCAATTGAACAGAAACCACCAAAGAATTGGGTATGTGGTAAATCTTATAATTACCGTATTAAAAGTTTCAAAAAAAGAATGACTCAGATTACTTGACTTAATCTCTTAGCTACGCATGTCATAGAGTGAAGCATTAAAAACGTCCGCGGCGTTACAGATGTTTTGTTACTCCATTTGATGACTCTATTAGAACGTTTCAATCTTAGTGGTGATGTCATCAGTTTAGCATTTTACATAATCTGTATTTTGACGATCAACCCTCGTACAACTGTTCAGTTAATTATAGTTCTACAGCATCTAGGCGAGGTTTGATTTGGGTTTATACCCTCAATGATCAAATCGCTGGAACAATATTAAATAAAACTGATATTATCTTAGAAATTGTTCATTCTTTTTTTAAACAATCAAAATACTGTACTTTAAATTTAAATCATTTCAGTTTTGTAAAAATTTGATATAAATTTTATCAATTTCCTATTTTTCTTTATTTACAGACAAGTTTTGAAGATTAAAAAAGATAGCATGGCTGTGAATAGATTTAATAAAATTTAAGTTAGATTTATCTGTGATTTTAAATTTATTTGTAATTATTTCATAACTACTTTAAATGTAAATATTGATTAAAAATTTATTTTGAAAAGATAACAGATTAATCTTAAATAAACTTACTCAATTGAGTAATTAATCAATGTCAATCAAAATTAACACTCTAAATTATTCAATGTTTTACGTGTAGAACATCAGTCATAGATATAATTTTTTGTTCTTTTTTTTAGATTATGATTGTGCATCATCAAATTATAATTGTAGTAGTTTTATGATGATGGTTAAAATTTATTGAAAAGTTAATTATAAGTTTTATTTTTCTTGTGGAGTGAGTATTAATAAAAAGAAGTTACTTTTATAAAGAAAAATTATAAAAATGAACATTTTTTTAACTTAAATAAATTTAGAACTTATTTCACTATTAATTTATTTCTTTTCTTGTCTTTTTTTAAATTTTTTGGCGATGTCAATTCTTAGAACTGATCCGAAAAGACCAGAATTTGCATCAACCAGAATTTTCTTAAGGGTGTCAAAATCAACTACTTTTTAAGCTGTGGGCAACAAAACTAAGGCTGGGTGGTGTAATACTATTAGCTGCTTTGGTGAAGTAGAAGAATTTGTAAGGACTTTCAACCTAATGGGCTCCAAGGTTTAACATGCTTCTTGGGAACACATAAGCCTCCTGCGTCTGAGCGATATTTTATTTCTGCGATGTCGCTAGTAAAAAAGCCTTCTATAGATTTAATGGAAAGCATCATAAGAATTTTCTCGCAGCTTCTGCTTTATCTTTCTTTTACACGAGCATTCTTTTATGTAATCCCTTCTGAACCACTTCGTCACTGAAGTATTATATTTTCTTGTTGGCGGCTTTGCTTCATTTTGTTTCATATGAGCAAGACATATTTGTAACAATTTCTCTTCTACTATTTCATAACTCAGTGTTAACCTGTTACAGTGTTGAATGAGATGTTTTGCACAAGGGAATTACCTGTGAAGAGGTAAAAACCCTAAGTCCTAGATACTACTCTGTGCCCCAGCCGCACGCACAATACATCCCGTAGGTTATGTTCCAGTACTTCCTCTCCTACAACGTGAAACTTTTAACTGTTTCTACAACTTCTTGCACTTCTACTCCATCCATGTATACTTATAACCATTCTGGTGCGGGCAATGATTGCCAGAACAGCTGTTTAATGCGCTTATTCTGGCGTTGTGGATTTGAGTAATCACCTGAAATTGTATTCTGGAAAGCTTTAACAATGTTTTTTTTTTTCATTTTGTTTTGCCCCAGGACTTTGGCAGCATATTTTAATAAATCATAGTATTACAATAACTGAAATTATTTTATAACAAAGGAGAGTAATCATAATCACCTTAAATTGGGCATCATTGCTGCAACCCTTTGGTTTCTGTGAATCAGACCTAAACAAAAATTGGGTCACGGCCATGTTAAGTAATAAGTAGTTTTGATGAAAGTTAATAAGGAATTCATGTTATTCATCTAGCTCGTTGATCTTGCTTAACTCTTGCATTGTTAATCATGTGTAGGATGAATTAGGAGAATCGTCTGATTGTTTTTTTTAGGAGGCTCCAATAGGTCCTGTCAATAGCCAAAAGAAAATTTTTTAAAGATGGATGGGCCCCTACGCGGAAGAGACTCAAACATCTACCCAATAAACCCATTATGCAAAATGTCGAAATATCAGACAAACTCATCTTCAAACCTATCTGCAATAGACTTTTTTAATTCCAACTCAGATCTACTCTTAGATTTTAGACGCCATCATTCAACTATTGTTCCATGGCTAAGTGCCATTCGTTTCCTCCCTTTCACGGAAGGAATGCTACTCTACCGGTTTTTCTGGATGTCAACAAAAACCTTTGGGCGTATTTGGCGTTCTTCTAGCTTTAAGCGACCTTAAATCCTACCTTACCAAGATGTATTAACAAGTAGCTGAGAGTCTATCACATGTTTATTTCATCCAATTCAAGAGAGGGAGGGATTGCCTCAGGGAAACATTCTTATAATGTTCTCTGTTCCCACCTTTCCTCGAAACTATGGGAAGTTATAAATCTGTGCAGATGCTCTTCCACAAGAAAACTGGATTGTTACATCCCTATTTCCATCATCTTGAACTTGGCTTTTAAGAGATGGAGAATTAAACAAAACGAAAGGAAAAGTTAATATGATACACTTACCCTCCGGAAAATAACTGCAGCTTCAAACTAAAATTGAATTGCTTTTCCTCCAATTATGTTGCCTAACGCCCAGGTGAAACAAAAAAAAACTTAACAGCTTTAAGCTTCTTAATGAATTTTTAACAACAGATGCCAAAAGAGGCATCAAAACAAACTTTAGTCTTAAATTCCACGCCTGCGGAGTTAGAATTTGGAACTCAACAAACATTTCACCAACAAAACCAATCCCTAAAGCCTAAGTGCCACTGTTGCATAAATGTTTTAGAAGATACGTCTCACAATTGTAACAACTAAGTAAGAAAAATCCGTGGGAGTTACGTGTGATTTTTTTTTTTTTGTGACAATGTTTGTTTTGATATAAGCTATATCTGATAATTTCTTTTCCTCTATGATCCAATAAAGTATTCAAGTTATTAATTATGTATGGTTGTTAAAAGATTGGGGCAAAAGAAAGTAGATATTTACCCCGTAAAAGGGCATTACTGTGATAAAAAGTTCAGCACAAAGTACTGGAAAGAAAGCCACTAAAGAAAGAAGAAAAAAAAGAAAGAAAGATAAAACGAAAGGAGATAAAACGACCATGTCCACCAGCTGGAACAAGAGAGAAAATTTTTGTAGTGGTAAAAGGACACGGTAGGGAGGCAGCAAGTTGTGTTTTCAGATGGCAGGGTGATGGTGGTTACATCGGCAAAGAGAAGGGACCACGAATTGAGTGACAAAAGTTATTCCCCAGATGTACTTTGAGTATAAAAAAAAAAAAAAACTGGGTTGCTGTTAGTAGTGTGGGTGGAAAGAGCTCCCTGAGCCCTAAAGAGCACCGAGTGGCCGACTATATACATGTATAGAGACATTTTCTTAACACCCGACCATATCTATGAAAGGCAGGAAGCACAGGGATATAAACCTTTTGTCAACATGATTATCCCATCCTTGGAACCAACATCTCTTCAAACTCGTAGCGTCATTTTCTCTTTTTCTCTTCAACTTATTGTACTTTATCAAACCCGCATACAGACAGCTTGGCGACAATGCGACATCAATGAAGAGAAAAAGTTTTCTCAAATCAAGTAAAATATTACTTTAGTTTATTTATTTTGAATTGTTCCAACAGCCTTGACTGCACAGTACATTAACTAATTAAGAAAAAAGACTGACCATTTAAATCATATCAGAAGGGAATTGGATTAGGATATTGGTTGAACCATGGAAATCTAAGTACCCTGAGAAACAGTAAGTAAGTGACTAATGATTGTAATTAGTTGTAGAAAAAGAAAAGCCGAGAACTTATGCCGATTTAATCTAACATTATTCTTCTTTTTATAGGGCACTCTCACAGGTTATCCCATTGGTCCTGAACCAGTGCAGGGAGATAGAAAACGGTTTATTTTCTTGTCAGCTTGGAAAACCAGGTACTTAATGAAAATGATGCTGGTAAATATTGTTCAAGAAAGAAAAAGGCTTTGTCCATGGCAAAGCAGGATATTCAGAACGATGCAGTGGAGTATTGGAAAGAAGTTATAATGATCAATGGAAATATGCGATCCTTTACAAGCCTCTGAAGGACATGTCCTTGAGGATATGGTCGATTTCGCACTAGTGATTAAATTGAAAGCACCAGAGCAATTCAGGCAAGTACCTCCAAAAGGCCCTCTTAAAAGGAGAGACCTTTCAAGGTGTCGTAGAGTCAGTTCCTCACTCTGATTACCTTAATGTGTTCACAATGCTGATAAAAAACATTTCCTCTTCAAGATTGGCCCGCAAGCCTAATATTAGGGGCTCTACTTTACTACCGTCTCGGTGTGAAACTATGTACCCAGAAATTGGAAGGAAGTTTTGCCTGTTGGCCATCCGCCGAGTCACAAGTGAATTTTCAACTCAAGTGGCTTGGATAGAAAAAACGTCTTCTATTTACCTTTATATTTCTTATTTTAAGTATTCGTTTCTTTTAACTAATTGCTCGTTTTCACTTAAATTGAACGATAGAAATATTTCTCCCATGTTAATCTGGTCAGGAAAATAAGGATGATTCACTAAAAATAAAATAAGGAAGTTATTGAAAACTGTAGCAGCTATGCTTGAAATATTTATTAAAACCTCATGCTTCAGAAGCACAAAAAAAAAGAGTAAAAATATATTTAATAATAAATCTGTTTTCCATTAAAGGAATTCCAATATAGTAATTTAAACATTTTTTATCAGGTTTAAAATTCTACTTTTTAGCACATTAATTTTTTAATTAAAAGCCGAACAGCGAAAAGAATGAAGTGGAAACCGAAAACAAATTTATTTCTTCTCTTCTTCCCATTCCGCTCTATTTCTGGCTTTTTCTTTTTTTTCATTTGTATTTATATTGGTTTTATCTAGTAACGTGAACTTTTAACATTTTGCTAAAATAGTTAACTTGTATTTCTGTTATCAGTTATATTTTGTCCTGTATTTCAATACAAATAAGATAGGAACATATGAAAATTAGAATGTTAACTTATGGAACAAGTTTAATATTATTTTGACACTTCCTTCAGTTTTCAGGTAACCTCTTTATTAATTTGAACACTCTTTTATTATTTTATAATTTTGTATACATTACAGGCACCCGATCTAATTGATGGAAAAGTAGAATAACTAGGGTACAGAAAAATCACAAATGTTTGTGGAACTGAGCCACTAGCAACATTTCTAGTCTCTCACTGCAACTTGCTGAAAACAGGATGGATGGGAATGTCGACTATGAATACGCAAGAAGAGAACAGGCATAGGATGCTTCCCTGAGGCACCCTTGTCGCTATTAGATAAAGGAGGAAGTAGTATCTGGAGTTAATCTGTAAAATTCATTAGTAGGGATTTTTCAATAAGAAATCGTGTTCTTTCCAAATCCAGAAAACTATTTAAAGATAATTTCATTCCCCCCCCCCAAAAAAAAACGTTGGGTGCATTAACCCCATTCAGTCCTACTTGTAATTTATATAGACAAGATTATCATTAGCTCAAAAATGTTTTTTTGTTTTAAGAACGTATAAGTTTTACAAAATTAAACAAATATTTGTCTGCGCTAAGTTATTTATAATGAAAAGAACTGCCTTAAAGTAGTCTTATCCTCTAATATGCTAAGTGACCGTTCTAAATTGAATTGAAATTTAATTCCTTTTCAGAAGGTGATTGTGCTGAATGGAACAATGGTAATTGAGAGTTTGAGGTGACCAAAAGTTTTTCAGAGATTCTACCATCATTTGAGAGACCACTACAGATAACAGATTAGAGCAGGCAGCGCTGTTGGTGCTACCCTAACATCTGGCACAAGGAGCATACACTTCGTACATTAGTTGGAGTGGCGAAACCGAAGGCCGAACAGAATCTCCGGCCGATCGCACTTTTCTGGTCAGTAACAAAACCTAATGAATAGCAGCTTAATAAAAAGATATCAGATGAAATATTGGAAAACATAGGAAATTTCCTATACCACATATTTATGTGGTAGATAGTATCATGCATAGTTTGCCTGTTTCCAGGATAAGTAGACACGCAGGAGTTGGTAAAAGTGAGGCAGCATTTTCACCCAGTCTTCTTGTGGTCAAACAGCAGATCTCTTCGGATGCTGATAATCAGAACGGCTTAAGACTACAAAATATCTGCTCTGCTATGACTGATACCAAACTAGATTCAAAGCTACAGAGAAAAGTTTTTGTCTTCATATATTTAGAGTATTTATATTATTTTGGACTTTAAATATTAACCGGTTATTAAGATGGAATTATCAGTGCATTATTAAAAAACATAGGTCAGTGAAAGAAGGAGAAATATAAATGTGCATCCATCTGATTAAAAGAGGTGTGATTAGAGAAGATATAAATTTGACATTACTTAGAAAACCCGACTCGAACTTAATTTCTTTCAGAAACCTTTCGTTTTAGTTTATAAGTTTCAGTCATTAGGGTGTTAATTTCCTACCCTCCAGTAGCTGTCAACTGATGACTAAGAAAGTCATAGATTGAAAACAAAACCGAAATAGTTGTAAATTATTTTATTTTTAAACAAAAGACTGTTAAATTATAATTTGTTAACTGGATCATTTCTTGAGTAAAACTGGAACGTTCAAAGTGCTGTAACTCTCAAATTAGCAAAAGTAAGCGGGAACTGTTAATGTCTTGGATAGCAAATTAAGACTTCCCTTTCATCTTTCTTCTTTGAGCAGGACTGTATCTCTTACTCCGATTGCTTCGCAGAATCCAAAGCTTGGACTTTTATTTGCTCAATGAACCATTCTTAACTAAATGATTAACCAGTCTGTTTTCACTTTTTGTTCAGTCTTAATTGTTAGAAATATATATTATGTTAACTTTTTATATAGGCTTGTAAATCAAAGCTCATTGGCAGATCTAAATATTTGATTCTTAGAATTATTTAATAAAAATTGCCTTAATAAACAAAGAATGTGATTTAAAAAGGAAGCTGCATTATATTCAACAGAGTTTCTAGTGCACTTCCCCCAATCTATTGTTAAAGCTCGCCGTTTGTTTCTTACATTCCGAGCATGTTGGTGCTTTCATTGACAGGCTGAAGATAGGCTTTATTTAGACAATATTTATTACTTTCTTTTATCCCTTGTTAGGGTTCAGGGCGATTACAATTGTATAGAATTTTGAATTTTGAGTTTTCACTTTATGTACAAGTCATCAGGTCCCCTAAGTACAAAAAAAAGTGGTTTTACAAATCGAAAAGTCGCCGGGTTAAAAACTTATATTTGAAATAGGGGGCCACCATGGAAGCGAAAAAGCTTACGACGTTTAATTTAAAAAAAAAAAAAAACTTAGGAAACTTCATCTGATTGACGTACTTAGAAATAGATGAAGTTAAGCTTTACTCTAAATTGTTTTTCAATATATTGTACCACATTTACGCCTGTCAATATTAATGAATGACTAACTAAATGAAATGAAGAACTAAAACTTCAACTTAGATGAATAATAATCCAGCAAACGTACGTCTGTTTTCTATAATTTTCTAGTCGGTCGTCAAAGGGCTTCATTTGAACTTAATTGTGTTGAGCCTTGGTTTGAAACTTTGTCTCACGGTGTATTGATATTAACGAAGTTTTGGAGAAGCTATGACATCATGCTTCCCAACAAAAGTACTATTTGATTCCAGTGAACATATATAACATTGACGGCAGCTATCTGTTATGTATAAAATCTTACGTTTTCTGTAAATTTAAATACCCAATTGCGGTAACAGAAAATTTTCACATTAGATATAATTTTTTTGTGGGTTTTAAGAATATTTATGTATTATCTTCATTTGATTATATTAATTTCACAGATGTTAACTATTGGTTGCAACTAATTCTGCCGTGAAACCCAAAATTTTTCATTGATATTTAAATTTCTCTCTAGCAGAAAGTTATCCATATATATATTAGAGATACCATGGAGTCTATGTATACAATCAATTTCTCAACCATTAGTAATTCTGATTGGATAATAATGTTGGTATGGCATCAACCAATCTAGGTCCATAGATAGCTAATTGGAAATTTAGTTAAACCTAATCTATTGGGTGTTGTTCTTGTGGTATATATATATATATATTCAAACCACGACGGATCCTCATTCCGGGCTCGCCACTCATCCTCTGTCACTATCTACAGCTCAATCTGCTTCTCTGGATGAACAAGGCATTCACTATCTCTATCTCTCTTGTAGCCCCTTGGCCATATCTGTCAGTGTATGTATAATGTCTCTTCGACACTGTACTTCACCTCACAGTGCTGGACACAGTCCTATGCTACGGCCCCCATGTAACTAGTGCTCTAGATCTGCAGTAACTATTGTAACAGCATCTATTGCCAATGCTAACAGCATATCATCATCAACATCATTGATGATAATGATAATATCATCGATGTGTACGATGATTGCATTAGAATTATATATTATGCAAATATTTGCATTCATACTAAAATGGATTTTGGAACTAAATTTAAATGAATTTATAATTAAAATTCTTCTTTTAATAACCCATCACTGTGCTATACGAGTATTAGGAGTAAATGATAGCAATGGTTTTCATTTTATTATTATTAGTTACATACAGCGCAGTCATGTTCTCTTATTTTTTGAATTACAGAAACAGGGATGTGGATTGCAGTCAGTGTCTTCACCATTTATTATTTGCTGACAACCAAGTGATTGCGCAAGACCTCGACAGTGTTGAGTACATCAATGCTGAAGACGTTGCTAGATGATATTCCTTTTTGGTTTACCAGATAGACGGCAGTGTATAATCAGCTCGAAAGTGTAGCTGAAAGAAATGAAATGGCTGAGAATAATTGCCAATAGCTACAAATCACTTTGGCTCGGAGAAATGAATAATGTTATATACCCATCGGAAACATGGATATTAAGCAGAAGCTGCTGTTCACCAAGATGGAATGAATACTGGAGTAGGGCTGCCAGAATGCAGCGGAAATGAAGAAAAAACTAACTTTGGAGGTCAGAAAACAAATGCAAGTGCTGTGCAATGAGAAGAAATAATTTAAATGTTTGGAGAACTGGTGAAATCAGGTAACCCAATTGGAGTTTATGTAAATTATGTAAATATGGTTATCATTTAAGAAAGAACAAAGAATTTTTATTATTTACAAATAATTAAATATTATTAAACAAAATAAATTAAAAAAGAAAAACAATTACTTTCTTTATGTGTTGACTTTTATTGTTAGGTAAGACAGTCAACAGCAGCTAGAGAACGAACCCTTACTACAATAGTTGCTGTCACGAACAGATCTCTAACTTACCGCCATTTGTTATTACCACATGTGCACAAATACCCTCTCGGCCCAGGGAATTTATATTACAAAGAAAAATATAAAAACATAAATAAAAGAAATACTATATTAATTTAACAAAAGATTAAACATATCGAGGAACTCTCAATTTTCTTGAAAAATATTTATTCGATGTGTAGAATATAAATTTCGATAAATTCTTTTCTATAGACTCAAATTTTCTTTAATTTTGAAATAGTAAAAGAGGTAGGTTAACAGATAATGTACGTTTTGATGTACACAAAATAAAAAATTATTATCCCCATTTAACCAGTCCGACCAACTGTCCTTGCCATTTCGTGGCTGTTAGTGAGGTTTGCCGGCCTTAGTGAAGTGAACAGTGAAGGCTACCTACAGTTCTCTGTACACCGTCGCGAACATCAGCTTCAACTTTCCGAATTTTCGCCACTTTAAAAAGAAACAAAGGATGGGCGGTTTTCCTTCTCTGAGTACGTTTTTCTGTAGAGATAACATGTTTGGTGAGTAAAAACTTATTTTTGGCGAGTCGGGTGGTGTGATTAACACACAAACCTATGCTGTGGTTCCTAAGGCGTTTTATTTTTAACCACAATATTGGAGGTGGTCTTGCTTAATCTGTTTTTTTTTCTTTCTTTTCTTTTTACCTCAGGTCATTAGTCACTGAAGAGTTGTGGAGAATGGGTTTGGTGTGAGTTTGCGAGGTTAGTTGGTGTTCATCACACCACCATTTCCAGAGCTCTTTAAAGGTTTTCTATTCTGCTTTCTTTCGCGCGGGCGCGTTCACATACCTGGTTCATTACTCATCCGACACGGATCATCAACCAAACTGGCTTTGTAGGATCTCTTCTGCCAGTCTGGCTCGCCTCATTCCTCTATTACCACTATTTCCTTACCGTATTTCTCCTTCGAGTGTGGTCTACCTACACCTTTCAATCCAGTTCACCAGAGATATAAAGTATATGGTGTGATGGAAAAAGAATTTCCCAATTTTCCACGTGTCAAACTGGGTTGGATAAAGCGTGATGAAACAAGGACTAAGAAAAAACCAAAAAAGGGAGTGGGAGATGGAAATAGAATATAGGATAGAACTTGAAGACAGTGGTGCCCTTTCTCTTCTCTAAACTTTCTAAAGGTTCCTTTTTCTTTTTTGCCATTTTTTTTTCTTCCCGACGGGCCAATTTCTGCCTTGCCTCTAAGTTAAATATTTTCTGACTGATTTAGCTAAGCTTCTCTTAAACTGAAGACAAAAAGATTGTAAAAAAACACAAGAACTGATGAGATTTTTTTTTGATTGGGCAACATTTTCACTTTTTCAAAATAGCAGCAGTTTTGTTTCAATGAGTCTATATTCTATCTTTTTCAGCAAAATTTATCTATTTATAGTTTATCTACCTACGCATTTAGATATATATGAGAAACAGGACCTCTCTACTAACTTTGTCATTCATCATTAATTACACAAGGCAAATCTCTGCAAACTTTTGACATAAATTTTACGAATAACTTCCTCCGAATCTTCCAACTATATTTTTTCGTAATCGTCCTTAAAAACGGATGCCTCCCAAGTTATATAACCTTCTTAATGTCAGAAGTTCTTGAATGAGAAGTTTCCAACTGCACCTTGCCAACCCGGTCGGGGGGTAACGCTGAAAAACCTCAACTCTGCTTACACAAGAGTAAGATTCCTTGATCGATCAAACTTTAACGTCAGCTGAGATCAGTCTAATATTATTTTATCTTCTTTCTTTCCACTACTCTATACTGTCTAAATATTCTGCAGAACTGTCTGAAGGTCATATCTGCGGAATTTAGACACTGCCTGTGGGTGCCAGCTCTGCACTGAAAACGCTCCAGTCACTTCTGTTCTCAGCTATTGAAATTATTATAAAATAATAATAATAATACTGATAAAAGGGAAGGGATTAGCTATGAGGTTAGCATACTGGACTCCCACGCGGAGGTCCCGGGTTCGAATCCAGCAGCTGACCCTTAGATTTTCTCTTCCTAGGAGCTTCTTACAGCTCACTGTCCGGTGATGGACAGTGTTGTCTGTAACGAGAGAACACTGTCCGGAGGCCGGCAGTGCACTGGAAAAAGCTCCGGGCGCTAATAACCTTGGATGTTGACGCGCCTTAAATCATTAAAAAAAAAAATAATAATAATAATACTGATAAAATAAAATAAAAAAAATCGATATAGTTTAGAACAATAGTTGCCATCACTTCTACCAACTAAAATGCAATACTATTAGATTCAAAGTAATACAATATTTCCATGTGATACATTATATCACATTAGTTGTAAACTGTAATTGTAATTAGGTTTTGCGGAGCTATTATTAATTAAATTTCACTGGGTCAGATTATTGATCTTCATTGAACTAGTTCATTATATCACATACACAATATCTCATTTCAAACTACATTTTAATCATGTCCGAGTGTAAGCTTATCTAACTCATGTAAAATGGAAATTATGGCGAAAATGTTACTGAAACCACAGCTTCAGGGGATTCTAATTGTAGTATGTTACTGGTGAAACCTCTATTTCCCTAACATTTGACAATTGCAATACATTTTCTTGATCGTTTGGGTCAATATTTTTTTTTTTTTTTTGCATGATTCTAGACGTCTGTGAAATAAAGAGAAGTACGATCGAACAGATACTTTATTTTATGTTTTCACCGTTCTGATGTCCCTCTAGTCTCAAAAATTGATTTTTATCAAAAGTTTGTGGCCATCAACGGGAATTGACCAAATTTTGAATCGATACTAGCATAGGGCCCGGAAACAATCTTTAAAACAAAATTAGCTGAATGCCATTTCACTCGATCTACTTTGAATGCTTCCTTCTGGGCAGGGATTAGCTAAGTGGATAACGTATTGGATTTCCGTGCGTAGATCGTGGTTCCAAATCCAGTTGCTGGCCCTAAGATTGTTTTTTCTTTTTCTTTTTTTTTTTGCCCTACAGAGCTTCTTACAGTTCATTCTCTGGTGATGGAAAGTGTTGTCTGTGACGAGTTAACACTATTCGGAGACAGGCAGTGCACTGAAGGTTCCGTGCGCCAATAATCTCAGATGTTGTTGATGTGCCTTAAAGTTAAAACAAGAAAAAGAAAAAAAAAGAAGGTTTTCTTCCACTTCTTTTATTTCTTAATTCAACCAATTTTTGGATTTGTTAGATTAGATTAATAGATTTGCTTAGGAATGGTTGTACAGCCAAAAGTATTGCATTCTATAGAATCTATTATTCCTCCTTTAAATGTGCTTCTTCACAGATTGTAGGCGTCTGATAGTACCTTTGTGCTGACAAGCTCAGGTCTGGCTGTAGGTAGGATAAACCCAAGCAGTTGCACTCGTTAACACATCTGAAGGCCACGAGTTTGTTTAGTGAACGGTTAGGGGTGTTAGTGAAGTGTTGTTTGTGTTGTTAGACTGGATACTCGCAGTGAAATCAACATCCCTGTAGAAGTGGCTAGTTCACGGGTACTAGAGGCTAGAAAAAATAAAAATAACGAGATTTAAATTTTAAAAAAAGACTAATAGTTTCATGAACTATTGTCTTAATCTTGTTTTAATTACTCTTCATTTTAAAAACTTCACAAAACTTCTTCGTATTTATTGTAGAACATCTACAATATTAGTTCAACTAATCATAGTTGCTGTCAATAGAAGTTTCCTATTTTCAAATCCTAGTCGGTTAACTAGACAGGTGAAGTGAAAACGATCTTCAGAACTCTGCCTTTCCTAAAATTAATTATTAATTCATTCACCTGTTAATGGATCTCCATCCATTTGACAGAATCCCGAGATGGTGGCCGCCAATCTAACTTGGTCTCGCATACTTAATGATGTTCAATATTCAAACTTATTGCTCCTGTACTCATTGAATTGTAATGGACACATTAATAAATGATAATTTTTGTGATTGGAAATAAGAAAAAAACACTTACATTGTATTTCACGGTTGCACTTTTTCAACCACCAGCAGAACCACCAACAACAGTTCAACTTGGCCGCCAGGGATTACAATCTCATTACTGAGAAAGGCTAAAATATCTTCTTTTGTACGTAGACGGATTGTTGGGTTTCTGGTCGAATTATAGTTATATATAAAATTTTAGAGTTTTATAAATTTATTTTTATTTTTTTTTTGTTTAAAATATAAACATTGATTTTGAAGGATTTCTGGAAAGGAGATAATACCACAATATGCAGCACTTCTCTTTCCCAAACAATTTAGGTTCTTCTAACTGAATATTATTGAAACAACTAAATATTTAATCATAAATTTAAAGTCCGTAGAGTCTAAAATTGTAATTTCTACAAGTTGCTTTAAGAGGTAAAAATATATATAATTATATTATATATTATCTACACCTAGTATTTTTTCTTCAAAACCAATGAGAGTAAAGTAATATTAAAAAAAAATTAATCCAGTCTCTACAGGGATTAAACATTTTCCATGATTTTTAATTTTATTAAATCTTCTCTGAGCAGAGGAGGATGATAGCGGTGAGGCTTAACTGTGATTACGCTGATCAACAGAGAGAATGGAAACCTTCGTGATGGAAAGTTACGCAGGTATTGGAAAAGATAAAAAAAAGTATACTTTTTACCAATTCATTCTACGGAGATTAGAATATATTTAATTACTACCAAAACTAATTTTTTTTTAACGAATAATAATTATTTTATTTTTTTGTATTTAAGGTGCGTCAACATCTGAGGGGTTATATTGGTTACATTATTGGGCATTGTTGGACTACATTGACCATTACCGGACAGTGAACTGTAAGAAAAGCTTCTAGAAAGAGAAAATCTAAGGGCCTAGCAGCTGGAATCGAACACCGAATCTCCACGTGGGAATCCAGTATTCGCTTCCCACGGTCGTAACCAGTATCAATATCTGAATGTTCAGGGAGATTAGAGGAGGTTCTGCAGCAGGCGCAGTCTGAACTTCTTGACTACTTGAGGCTGTTGAAAACACTTTCAGAAACATCTGATCTGAGGCAACGGTTGTGATGCTGACCAACTGAGCAACATCTGTATCCAGCTTGTACCTGGTGAATATTATTATTAATAATATTTTAAAAGTTATGTTTATTATAGAGCCATATTTCTTATAAACTATATTTGTTCTTTATTTTACAAGACTTTTCGACCACCCTGATCCATCATTATTATTATTTATTCTGGTGTTAATTGCCACTGACTGTCTGGCAGTATTTGTAATATCAAATATGTATTACGATTATGATGTTTATTAATCTTTAGTATTAAATAGATTATTCGCTAATGGACGAGCTCACTTAAGTTTTGATGGGGTGTCGAGGGCCTCTAAATCCGCTTACTTTGACGCTGCAATTCCATTAAATATTTAATGAGGAGTAACAAGTTCTGCAGCAGTATATTGATGGTATGAAAAGACAATCCAACAAGAAGTATGCACAATTACAGGGTTGTCCTTTTTATTCTCTTGTCTTAAACAGGTTAAAACTATGGACAAGCCTAATTTTGTTGTGATGGTGTTTTAAAGGTCTTTGTGGGATCTTACTGGTTGCTGCTTTGTCCAGTTTAAGAAGTATTGAATGAACAGCTGCAAGATTCTCCAGCAGAGAATTTAAGAGGTATATCTAAGATAATTAAACATTAGCGAAATGAAATTTCACACAAGTTTGAAATCAATATTCCTTAATGTTAATTAAATTTTGGAATCATCCCAAAATTGAGATGCTAAACATAAGTTTGTACAGTAGCAAAAATGTAAAATTAAAAAGGTGTCTAATATCAAAGCTCAGCGTTGAAGTTCAGAAATGGTATGGTACAAAATTTACTTTCGGAACACCGAAGCTTAACATCCTGACGTTGGCGAAGAACTATCCCATCTACGTCTTCTTATGTCTTTTAACAGTTGCGCGACAATTCGTAGAATGCTATCAGCTGGCGTCGAAAATTTTAAAAACTTTTTTGACGTCATTTTTATTCTCTTATTTCTGTGTTTGTTAATATTTTGTATATTCACTTTTCGCATGAACACATTCTGTTAATTCCTTTATTAATTAATAAATTTGGGAGTTCAGAGTCGTAGAAGCACAATCTGTATATTAATTATGGAATTAAAATTATACACAGATACAAAATTATTATATCTAATTAAACATATAGATTTTCCATAGTAATGATGTAATGCATAAGAGTTGTACAATATTGAATTTTCGAGATTTCTCTATAAATAGAATTTAGAGCTTTTTAAGCATCAGCTTAAAATAGGAAATTAATATGCTGCAATGTGATAACTTTAATGTAAGATCAAAATATAAAATGATGAAATATCAAAACCCAGAAAGATTTCCCTCACAAAACACCGGACCGCGGCCTAATAACGAGTGTCAGTAGTCTAACCTTGTTGTTAGGAGGCTACGATCTCCTTTTATGCTTTTTATTTATGCGAAAGTGGCTGCCTCTCTCACAGCTGTTGTTTTAGCCTGTCACCAAGAGTTGTAAAACTCTTTTCCTCGTCTCTTATTGTCGCCACTTCTTTCAGATCTTACGTATCTATATTCTACGAGTACATACATACATACACTTACAATTTCTGCTCTTTACTTAATTGACAATTACTCAACTGATTAGACAATTGATGGAGAAGTGCAGGATCGTAATTTTCAAAATTCCAAAATCGGAGAAATACTCAGTCTATTTCCCATTTTTGCACCTTATCAACCCAAATAAAGAATTGTTAGCGGTTATATGTGAATTAGTACATGAAGCTTTATTCCAAAAAATGTAACGAACATGTGTGAACGTGTATGTTAGTAATTCTTATCGGAGGAGGCATTGGTCAGGTTGAATTTTTAATCAGTAAAACTTCTCTTAACGACGAATTGGTCCGAATATCGGGATTATTTGAATCATAAGTTCAATCTAATCATAAGAACGTATCTAGAGATGCCTCACTGAGGAGGAAATTCTTGTAAACTTTAAATTAGCCAGCGAAATCGGAACATTTTTCAATTCCTTTTCAGATTATGTACAAAACTGTTTTTGGAAATTAACGTGTTAATAGTCCAAGAAACATTAGTTATAATTACGATACATACTTTTAATTTACTCAACATATAATTGAATAAAAACGTGACATTGATGTCAGTATCGGGATATTTGATTAAAAGATTATATATAACTACTCGTAAGTTAATAAAGTATATATATATAATAAAGGAAGTTTGTTGGTGTTAATAAATTATTATTTAACTAAGTAGATAAGAAATTTGATCGAGTTGATAAGATATATTAAGTTGAATGATAGAGGGTAGCGTGTGACATGCTCAGCAGAGTAAAGTAACGACAGAAACCGAGTCTCTCCCTACCTTAGCCGGTCTCTGGGTTTACGGTCGGAGGATGAGCAAGCGTTCCATGTGGTGGCAGCAGGAGGCGGTGGCGGCTGCAAGGGCTTGATCGGTGTAGGTGTAGCGCGGGGGAGGTGCTTGGAGGTGGCGCGCCGCGGACTGAGGGGGTGGTACCTTCTGCCGTACCCAACTAGCCGATTTCAGTCGGTCTCCTGACATGGTCCGAGTATGTGGTCCGTAATACCATTGTTGATCGTGTCCGTGGTAGTACCGTCTACAGCGGTACTCACCGTCACTACACAATCCCCATCTTCCGCTACAATGATTAATACTACGCACGCAGATAATTTAGTAAACAGTGATTTAATCAAAAACAATGCAAACAGTATTACAACAATGTCCACAACGCACTGTCCTCGACGAGAGCATCTATCGAATTCGTGGGCTGGATTAACGATTGAGAGGAGAGTTAAGATGTCGCCACTGGTATTCCACGGTCTTGCCGTCGAGACTTATCCGCCTGTATCATCCCAACAAGCGCCGCCCAAAGGATTCTATTATACTGCACAGTTTTGGTTGATTTCTGTATATAAAGGTGCCCAACCTCTTGCAAAATATTTTGATTACGGGCCTCCAGTAAATGGTGTCTACGACATTCGGGATAGGTAAGTGTACTCAAGCTAAATTACTTAAATATTAAGTAATATAAGAAAGTAACTATTCCAGATTTCAACATCATTTGTAAAATTAAAAATTTAACAAATTAAAATTATAATTGACAAAATTCTCAAGCCTAAGCATATCTTTCGCTAATTAGAGACACCAAGCGGCGCTATCTAAAGAAACTTCATCGCTCCCCATTACCTGCATTTTCAGGCCATATCTTTTCTTCATTTTTGGAAGGGGTGCTCCAATTCTTTACCGTCAATGAATAAATTGCCTCCAAAAATGATATTTGAGTTACCTTAATATAAATTGATGTTAAAATTATCAATTTCATAAAGTTACAACTACTAAACTTTATTTACAAATCATATCATTTATTTTAATTTAAGATTTTTTACACCTTTAATTTTATTTTTAATTGGTGTTTTATTTATTTATTCATCTATAATACTCATATATAATTTAAAATATATATATATATAAATCATTTACTTATATTTCATTTATGTTTTCATTATTTTACTTTATTCAAAGTTTTTGAATTTTCTTTAATTTTGTTTAGTAAAGTTGACCCACATTTATTAAAAAACCTACTTCGCTGATGGTATTCTGGCAGATATTAGTTGCACCCTAAACGCTTGGGAATTTAATGCATTTCTAAATATTGTTTTGTTCTATTACTTTTAAATTTTAATTTACGATTTCAGTTTACAAATTTATATATCTTAAAATTTCAATGAATGGATAAATTGATGTTAAAACTATCAATTGAATGAATGAATTCATTGTTCAAATTACTATGACTTAGCAAACTGTAAAAACTAAAACATTTAAAATATAAGTCTTAAAATATATACATATGTAAGCCTTTTTGATTTAAGAAATTACAATGGGAAAACCTAAAGTACCCTTCCAATGATTTTTTCAATTAGACGATCTTTTTTTTTAAAAATGAAATTTCCCACTAGAAATTATCTGTAAAACTAGAGACCAAAGATATATGAGTTTAAATAATTCTTGTTGGAGAAGTATTCCAATCATCACCTGTTTTGCTGGTCATTTATTGATAATACTATATTTAAAAGTTAATTAATAATTAATTCTAAGGACGGTTTTGAAAAAGTTTGAATTCTTATCTCATCGAAAACACTCGAATATCTTCAATTGCTCAACATCTTCTTTCTCTTGCAGTTGATATATTTTGTTTCTTCAAGTTTCTAAATATATTTGATTAAATGCTTAAATTTTTGTAAGGAGGATGCATTTGTTTCTGACCACTGAGATTTCCACATCTTCCATTCCAGTGTTGTGTCGGCAGGAGCTTCTCTCTCTTTTGCAATCGCATTTCCGTAAAGATTCTTAATGACTTAAAGTTTGGATGATTTTTTTTGTCGGTAAGCTTACAGTCGCGTCTCATCGTGGCATCTAAACGAAAGAAATATTAAATTTTTAGACATCCTGCGATTTCTCCATTTTTGAGTAATTCGATCTCGAAACACTTTTTAGTAAAAACTTTTTTTCCGTATTATGAAAATGCCTGAATTGTATTTCTTTTGAATGTAAGAAACTAAAATCTTTACAATTGCAATACTTCTTAAGAGAGAGTAAAAATGTAACAATGAATAATTTTGAAATTACCTTTGTTTTAATTATTATTATCTTACATATTCTTCCTATTTTTCTTTTATTTATCGCCATTTCCAGAAGAAAATTAATTTATACTGAACATTTCATCAGAAGTGGAGAGGTTAAAAAATTCCTGCAACTTTGAGATATTTTCAGTTAACATAAACTTAGGGTTATTTAAAATTTCGTCTTCTTTTTTGATTATAAGTTATGAATGAATAATGATATCTTATTTCTCTTGCCCACCCTTTTAAAAGGCAATTGATTTAATCAACAAGACAATTTAGTTTAGTTTTATTTTATATTTTGTCTAGAAATAAAGCTTTAAGGTCCTCAGAGTACGGAAAAAGTTTTTAAAATGAGCCTCTATTGGCATGTACTCATCTTATTTTAAAAACATTTAAATAATAAATTATGATATTTTATTCAATTACAAAAAGTACATCAAGTATTCGGCTTGTGTGTTTTTTCATTTTATCATCAAATAAAATTTTCAGAAGGAAAAACTTTTCAAAGTCTAATAGGATAGCAAAAGTTTACTCTTACATAATATTTTCAGCAGCATGATAAATAAAGTAACTAAAAAAATTCAGAAGCGAGAGAAAAAAACAAACAAATTATCAAATAAAATCAAAATTAAAGGTACAATATGAAAGTAAACAAAGTAAAAGTTTGATTTGATTTTGAGTTGACTGCCCTTGCTTTTTATTTTTTTTGATCAAGCAGTGGAAATTATATTTTCCACTTTTCTTTTTTTTTAATATACTTTTCGATATATGTATGTATAGTCTTTTGAGCGAAAGTTTTAATTAAACAAACCAGTCAGGTGTTGAAAGCAGGTGTGTAGGGAGGCTAGCTCTTTTTTGGAATTTCTCTTACAGTTTGGTAGACCAATTCAATCAAATAACCGATATTAAATTTTCATCGAGTATCCGTGCAAAGGGTAAGAAATAAGTGTTGCTCGGTAACCTACTGCTTATGTACAGGCGTTCTTATTGTGATATTCACTGGAATGGATCCATATTAAGCTCATGCAATTAGTAATAGCGGATATATTTTGTTGCGTAGAATACTTCTGCCCATTATATTTTACGAATTGAAATAGTGCAGCCACAGACATGTTTTCTCAAAAGAATCGTTCTCCGTACAGTCTTTTTCATCCGTAGACGAACTTAAATCCGCTCGAGAATCGAATGCATATAAATGTGTTGCTAATATTGTTAGCAATTTTTTTTTTGAAAAGCTTCACTCTTCTTGAAATCTATTTATCGTTTCGATGGGTGTTCATGTTTTGTATTGAAACTGTTCATTTGCTGATGGGCACTACCCAATTATGTTTTAATGTAGTTATATGCGCTTTTGTGTTCACTTTCTTTGTCGCTGCTTTGTCCAGTTTAATAAATATTTAGTAAGTATCCGCAAGTTTTTGAATAATTGAAAAGACATTCAAACATTACTCGTGCACGGTGGACAGTATTAATTATTCAGCATAGTGAATAAAATTGTACACATGAACAAAGTCAGTATTAAATATATAAATTTTTCCTAGAGTTGGTGTATTGTACTGTCATATTGACTTAACGAGATTTCTCTATAAATAAAATTTATAGAGTTAAGTGTAAAAATTGATGATTAAATTCCGAAAATAGGATATTAATATATTAAATTACAATATGAATATTTTAAAATAAGATCAAATTATAAATAATAAAATTCAGGCAGAATCAGAGGTGAGTTGCCATGTTATCTGCTCTTCTTCTTTACAAATACTGAATAATAAGATTTTTCTGTTTCTTTTATCCCAACCAATCTCTCAAAATCAGAAAGCATTAATGCAAAGATTAATTTTAATTATGTTGTTGTCTAACAAAAAGCGCTGTCTCCCTAGGCCGGATTCAGGACATTCTAGTAGATCCCCGATACTATACCAGATACTCCCACGGGTATCGCACGTCTCCAGAATAGATGAAGAACGTTTCAATACTCGATACAACATTCTTCTGAGGAACTGCTATTTGAATTCATATTTCTCGGATAATAAAAAAAACTATTCAAATATCTGTGAGAAACATCCATAAGAAGTCATATTCCCAATAGAACATAGGTTAGAACTTATTTGTAAGAAAAATAAATCTTGAATCACCACCTTCAAGAAAAAAGTTGTATACTCCATAAACATCCCTGAGATTATGCCCCAAGTTAATCTGTATTCAAGATTAATAAAACAATGTTAACTAATTAAATTCTTGGCTATTAACGGAACTATAAAACAATTAAATACAATAAAAGTAGGCGCGCAATAAAAGAAGTTATAATCATGGAGAATAAAGATAAAAAAAGTTAGTAAGTAATAAGTTTATAGAAGTATGTTGTAAAGAGAGGGAGTTTATGAATAAAGTAAGGATTATTCTTTTATATTTTAATTTTTATTGTTCCATTATCACTTTGTTTAACGTCCACTACATTATTACTTTTTTATTATTTAATCCCATCAACATCTAAGATCATTTGTAGCTGGATATTTTTTCAACGCTTCGTTGAAACTGAAATTGAAAATGTTATTTAGTTACTGATTTTACTAACTTACCAAAAAAACATGTATTTGAAACGTTAATGATTATTGAGTATGTCCAGGAAAACTGCATCATGTAGACTTCTAAAGCGCCAAGAAACTACTCCTAAAATCTTGTAAAACCAAAAATCAAACATCTTTGTTTACCGTATTTCTCGTAGTCAGTCGCCTTTCGCACCGCCCACTCACAGGCCGTATTCGTTTCATTATTTTGGAGTCCAAAGCTGTTTGTTCTTGGTTCAAAACTCCTTTGAAATTCTTATCAATGCTGGACCCATTCTGGCCGAGCGCATAGGCTGCTGTGCCTTGTTGTCAATAGTTTCTTCTGGGTTTATGCGGATGTTCTTTATAATTGCTTCTATAAACAGAATTGGAGATACACTCTCATGTTTTACCACAAATACAGCTTTCGTGCCTTGTAAAAAATAAAGGAAATCGAATCGACAAAACCACTCAGAATATTAGGTGATTTGATACTTTAAAATGGAAAACTTGCGTGTCCCTTTTCGAGAAGATGCCTTCTAATTCAAAACAATTTTCTTGTATAAAAATTGTTGCCTTACCAGTTTAACAAATTTCTTCAACATTCTAAAGAAAATAGGAAAAGCTGAGCCTCCTGTTTAAGTTACTTCTAGTCCAGACTTAAACCTGACAGTAACTAGTCTATTAGTTGGGAGTAATGCTTCTTAAACTTTAAATTCTTTAAAGGAATTCAATGATAAATCACAAAAGTTATTTATTTTATAAATCCTGATCTATAGCAAAATCAAAAACACATTCTGTAATTAGAAGTTCTAACTTATGTGAACGTTTCTTCTAATTCATGTCTCTCTTGGGTAACAGAGTGTTAACTTTTGAGAAAAAAATTAGTTTGATCCTCAAAACTCCCTTAAACAATTCGAAAAATTCCCCTCTTCAAAGCACTTCCTTTTTAGGGTACAAAAAACGATTCTTAAATAAGTTTTTTATATAGGTATTAAAACTGTCCGGTAGGACAGTTGTATAAGGGTTGATCGTCAAAAAGTGCACGAAAAAGCGTAACGTTGAAAAACGCCCAACTTTGAATTTTTTTTTCTCTTTTTGTATAAAAGATAAAATTCCCAAATTTTCTTTATTCATTTCTCAATTGTAATTTAATTTAGTCCCCCTAATTTTACTTATAGTAAAATACTGGAATAATTAGCTGTCCTAAATATATGCATATCTTATTTACTTTATATTACACATATTCAACATTGTGGGAAGAAAACTTAGATTGAGAATGTAATTGAAGAAAACTATATTATTTACGATAAAGCCAGATAATTATTATCTATTATTATAAACGTTTGACTACTACATAAAATGACAATTACTTTAATCGAAGAATGAACTTAAACCGACGATTTTTATTTAAAAATAAAAATAAATAAAATAAACAAAATCATTAATATATGTATGTTGGTGTAAGCATTTTTTAAAAAAAGTATTTGAATTTTTTAGCCTCATATTTTTTTATAACGTTTTTCTTTCTAACCTGTAATTAATAGTTTGATTGTCATATATAAAATAGATATTATAGTCAATCTACAGTGCTACTTGAACAAATATTTTGTAGACGAAAATGGCCAGCATAAGGGTCTGTGACATCTAATAAATTCTAAAAAATATGAATGAAAATTAATGCAGTAAAATTACTTAAATAGTATCAATGAAGTATTAATGAAGTGTTGGGTACTCGCTGATTTGTGTACCTTTTGGCGTTTAATCAACCCTTATACTTAACTTTTTAAACTGTAAGTTTTTGTTAAGTTTTTTATGTAGGTATATATAAAATGAGATCAAAAAACACTACACTTTCTTTGATATAAAAAAAAAAAAATAATAATAAAAGAACGCAAGTAAGAAAAGAAAAACAATGTTGGAATTAAAAGTTTTTAACACTCTTTAGAAAGTTAAAGGGATGTAATGCATTTTTAATGGCGACTCAGATACTTCAAACTTAAAGAGTGAAACTTGACTGAACTTCAAATAAATTAGAAATTAATGAGATCTTATTTTGAAGGTTGCGCGTGAAATAATTGATAATCTTTGAAAGGTGTGAATGTAGTAAATTGTTGAGTATAATATAGGTTGGGGCACCTCTAATGTAAACCCTCACAGTTTACTGATAATTATGAATTTATTGTTTACTTCGTTATTAACTCTACTGATAAATTATGCTTGATTACCAATCTATCAAGTCTTCTGGGTAGTCTTTTCTACCCCCTCAATACGTAAACTCATTTCTATCTCTTACCATACATAAAGAATTGCAACCATGTTGATTTACGATTTTATGTCAACCAGAAATACAAATTTAGAGTAACATTAATTTTGAAAAAAATTGTTTTTACAAATTTGTATGTATGTATCTGTAACAAAAATTGATAATCACAGAAAGTTCAAAATTAATTATTTAGTTTATATAATAATAAAACTGATTGAGGAAGGTTTTCAAGTCTCTGACGTATTTCCTTCGCTGTATCATACAGATTACTTCCAGCGTAATTTTTAAAACCTGAAATTATAGAGAGAGAAAGTTCCTTGAATGTGAATACCGGATCCGGATCTTGTTCAATACTGATCTCGTCTAGTTTTTGAATACCATTCGCCACTTTGAGAAGAGCAGTTAAATGTTACTTAATATCAATAATATAGTAGGGTGTGAACTGGGTTTCATGACCGATGGGTAAATCAGCAGGAATGTTGCTGACAAGTTTGGGCATAGGATGTTTCCTGTGATTGCAATTTGTTATTAGTTTATGTATAACCTTAGCTGCCACACTTGGCAAAAGTCTCAATCGAGTCTAGCTTAAGGCACTTCTTTTTTCCTAAAGCGGAGGATACTTGTGGACCGATTCTGATGCAAAATAAATAAATAAATAAAAAGAATATTCTTCTTTAAAAATTCATGAGTTCAGAACGTTTCGACCGGTGACTTAATATAAATATAGGCCACGTCTTTATGGCAAAGAAGGGTGTAGAAGTTTTCTGCAATGAGAATTCTAAATTAGAATAGAAATGATGGGAGATGCTGCGACCGACTCAGACTCAATGACTTCGCTCACTTCTGTCTTCCCCATTAATAAGACTCGCTCTTTAGTTACGCCAGTTTCCTCTTCCTTTCAGTTTCCACCCCCTTTTTCATACCCTCTAAAGTCATTTCTAGTTAACGTCCCCTTTACTACTGCTGGAGAGGACTGGGAGTCTTCTTCCCATCAAATCCCTTCTCCCACACCGTATAACGAATGAAACTCTCCGGCTAGACGGACCAATTTAAATATTCATACTTTGTTAATTGTTATGAAAATTTGAATACTTTGTTGTAAAAAAAAAAATCGATTTTATACAGAATTTTAATTTTATACTTCATGGCGTTTCATTAGTAGTAGTACGTAATTATAATGGTAGTGGATGACGCTAGAAATTGTTAGCAAACTGACAAGTCCGAGTTGTTTTGTTTTTAAAGTGAATGTGCATTTTGCACATATTTTATTCAATATAGAATTCATTAAATAATATATTTATAATACAACCGTTTAGGAAAATGCGAGTAGAGATCAGAACTAAGTGCTTACTGGGACCTTTAGCACGAAAATAACTCCATTTTTTGTCGTTTGTGATTTCGAAAGTTCTCGGAACAGCCATTTCCATTCTGGCAAATTCTGCTGAACAATATATTAACATTAAAGGTAATTGTTAATTATATGAAACTGAAAATCGATAAAAGTCATTTTGGGGGGATCCAATTCGCTTTTCTTAAGAGAATACAATTGTTAAGGAATACTTTGCTATCTTGCTGGAGACTCAATTCTCATAGAACCTTCTAGCTAAAGGAATATAAGAAGAAGACCAACTACCTGATCCCAGGGTTGATTTTGGGGATATAGCATTTTACACTGTGACCTTTAATTAGATTTACTTTGCATACTTTGAATACTCCCAGTATTCAAAGATCAGAAGTGGGTGCTCATGGTTACCTGTTTCCTTTAGCCAGTTTACCCCTACCTCACTGAAAATGATAAAGAAATTTCTCCTATCAGGACTAAGGTATAATATATCCCCATCTATCACCTGGGTAGCTACCCAGGCTTCCGCGGAAACTAAGAGCTTTTAACCAAGCCTCCGTTCCCTTTAGGGGAGCAATAGTTGGTATAATCTCCTTAGTCTTAAGCATCCCCTTGCAAAACAATTTCCCACATTTTCAAATCACACATAACGCTGACTCAATCAAATTAATAACTTAATCTTATCCTAGTATAACTTAGTTGATTTTATCCGTCATAGCAAGCAGGTAGTTCGTCTTTCAGTAACGGTGCGTGCACTGTGTTCTTATTTTGCTCTTAATTACGCATTGCTCATGGAAATCGATCAGGAGAAAGCGGCTCATATTTTTTTTGCGAACCTCCCCAACTTCCAAATATTCTCTTATTAACCATTACCTTCCTTTAAATCTTTAAAAGAATTCCTCCCAGTATAGTGTTCAACTCAAGTGTTTATTTCTTCCCTGCAACATAAGCGCGACCAATGAATGATCTTTGATATTGACGCCACTTTATTTAAAAAAAAAAAAAAAAAAAATGAGTTATCGTTAAATGAGCTCATAGCTTCACACCAGTTGAAGTTGGTGATATTAACTGGCATAATCAATTTACGCATTTGATCATTTGCTGGTTACATTATTTATGCCAGCGATAATCAGCCAGCTCGATAGGAAGGACACCTATGATCCTCTCTAGAGAAAGAATATCTGATTATTAAATTAAGGTTCATTATTCACCTGCTGCAGGTAGTTAGCGCTAGCGTTAGTACTTAATATAGTTTGCACGTTAATATTATAATAGCTGCTAATTTACTAGACGTTTTATTCCATAAAGGTGTGAAAACTAAAAATTTACTTACCCGTTAATTAGAATATGCAGTAAATTGAGACATGGCTTTATTACTTAAAGAAATTGCTTCGTACGTTAGTTAATGCATGTAATTTCCATTAGATGATGGAAGAATTTGTGGGTGTGCTGAGTGCTTATTTAGAGGAATATATCTACCTTTTCTCGCTTCGTCTAATTACTGCAAAAGCATACAGTTCCTTCTAGTTAGGAAATAGTGCACTTCTACATATTACTTTTGGAAAAGTCACATTTATAGGCTAAGTTTTGGAAAAATAGAAAAATTATTTTTAAAAATATCTGATGAAACTTTTCTCGTATTCTAATTATTATAAAACAACTAAAATTTTCTTCAAATGTTTAGTTTTCCTTAAATAAATAAAAGGTTCGATCACGGCTAGTGTATTATTTTTTCCCCCATTATTTAAACCACCAAGTAAATACGCTAAATGCGCAACATTTGATAAAATATAAATTATTGAATACATGTTTAGCTTGTCAGGCACATACGCATCCATTGAATAGATAATTCTTTGTGATGAATAGCACAATATTGTGGTTTAAAAGAAAGTGATCGATTGCAGAATTAACAGTAACAGATTTATTGCGCTGCAATTTCAGGTGTGACTTTAAGTAGTAGTGAATTTTTTGAAGCAATTGAAAATAGTTTTTTAATATAACAACATACTTATAATGTTTTTAATTTTCCAGGCCGTTTTGTTTTTGCAAATCTAAAATAATCACTGAATGTAATGTTTTGTTTGGAATCACGTCCTTTGCTTCTATAGAATTAAGCTGTAGTCATTCTTTTTTTTCTTTCCGAGTCTTAGTGTTGTCAATGCTATGCAGTACATAGACCTTCAGAAATGAGTGATATCCTGTCCATAAAGGAGTTTCTCAGAGGGAAGTCGCACTGTCGAGGAAGGATATTATTGTAACCTGCTGTTCTGAGGGGGACTCATATGAACTCCAGCAGGTATTATTCAATAGTGAAGTTGAAAGATGGAAAAAGCTTTTTGGTATCTAAAAACTCAATTCAAAATATAACCTAATTGCATCACTTCCTCTAGAAGTAAGAGAAAATAGAAATTCATGCTTTTAAGTAGAGAAAGTCTAGCAAAAAATGGTGATATTAAAAATAATAATGAATAAAAAGTTTGTTAATTACATAATTTGA
This sequence comes from Rhodnius prolixus, assembly GCF_049639745.1. Taxonomy (NCBI): domain Eukaryota; kingdom Metazoa; phylum Arthropoda; class Insecta; order Hemiptera; family Reduviidae; genus Rhodnius; species Rhodnius prolixus. Next base: position 8,851,448 of record NW_027411634.1, on the reverse strand, counting down.
CTATAGTTGCGCTGGGCAAGTGGTGATTTAAACATTTTGGAGGGAAGAAAATGGAGATGGCAGAGCACAAAGTTGTATGACATTCAATTCTAGACTACATAACACTCACATACTACTAAGTAGTGTACACACTAAAAGCAATCCAATTATAAAGCCAAATGACGCTCTTAGTAAGAGACACTAAAATGGTTGAAGCTTTTTGCTTCAAGTACAAGCAAGTATATACATTTATTTTAAAAGAAATGTTAATCTTTCTCTGAAGCATTAAGGGTGGTTCACCTCTCTAAAAGTTTTAACTCTTTATTTTCATCAAGCTTTCATCTTTAACTTTCCCACGTGTTAAAGAAAAATATAAATTTTGCTCATGACATTGATGGAAAAAATATTAAGATGAAATTCAAACGACAAAAAATTAGATTTTTTGTTTGTTTTTACATTAGCATGTTTTTCAAGACCCAACTAACTCACGGTATCAAGGAATGTCCTGTCCATACATTCTTATGGAACTTTCTTGTTGAGTACTTGTGGATTGCCTTAAGCTGCTAAGTTTTATCACTTTAAAATTTCTTCTATCCTTCTACACTGGAAGTAATTCCTTCTGGAATGCAAACTTGATAACAGAGTAATATAATTTCTTACCTATCATATCATTACATAACTTGATACGCGTTAAGGACTGATCAAGACGGGAATGTTCTGGTCTAGAAATGGCGTATAGATACAAAAAAAGTTGTGGTGGCTAGCATACCGCTAGAGCTTTGATGACTGTTTTTTGAAGCAGAGGTCATGGCAAACCTGAGCTGTAGTTCACTAGAAATAATAGTGACTAACTTATTATTGTAATAAGAATTTCTCAAGTTGTTAGACTGCTTTGGAAACCATGGAGATGCCAAAGTGCTTATCAAAGCGAGTAAGAGAAAGTAGGCAAGGTCTTAATGAACTTGATAGTGCATAGCAGTGTGTCATTTCTGGGTACCTGCGTGATAAGGAATCCTGAATAGTTCTTTTTAATCTTCTACCATTCCAAGGCCCATAGATTTTGCTATTCGCTTCTGATAGTTACTGGACCACCAGAAACAATGAACAGGGTTAAAAGAAATGGACATGAGATTTTACTGAAGGTTAAATCTAAGGACTCTCTTGAGATTATACAAAAGATGCTGATTACCGGACATGCATTCATTTCCTTAACGTGAACGTTCGACAAAGAAATTGTGCCAAAGATTTAGGAGTTCATAGAGCAAATCGCAGAATCATAGAATTGGTGCTCTACAAACTAAGGACGTTTTTGAGTGGATACGATTCGGAGAGACGATTTTATAAAGTTTTCTTAACGGAACATAAATGGTAACCAGTGTGGAGGTTGAATATGAGAATTTGTTGAGTTGTGAGGCGTTTCTATCAGATAGGGCAGAGGGCATCTCTCTGTCTAGTTTTTTGACTTAAGGAATCCGCCTCAAAATAAGTTTCTAGCAAGATCATAATATACAAAAATCCTAAAAATAAATAAAATCTTTCTATTACATATGTTGTAAATTAAGTACAAATTTGCGTAGCTTAGGATTTGAAACAAATAGAAATTATATTTGGAAAAGCTTTCAGAATGTGTAAAAGGCAAGCTATAATAATCTTAATTATAAAGTTTACTTAACTTTTAAGTAAGTTCACCTAGATAGAGTTTTAAAATGATGGGACGACTTCTAAGACAAGTTCTTGTATACTTTATAATTCACTTATAAGAACTGGAAGGAAAATGCCAAAAATAACTGCATTTCTAACATGTTTTTGCCCTTAGGACAGATTATCAGAATGTGTTTTAATTTTAAAACAGAAGCTTTGGTTTAAGGTGATATTTACATAGTACTTTCCAAGGAGAAATGCTCTGCCAACTTGCATCTAACTAGTCAATTATTTCTAAATTTAAATTTCAATTCTCATTGCGAATGAATTATTCTATTTTAGATTTTAGTCAATTCTCAGGAACCTTACAGTAAATTTTAGTAATGGGATGTATTTATTTATTTATTTGTACCAAAATATATTCTCTAGATATGGTCTAGAACAAGGAGAGAATAGTCTGGTCGGTTCTTAGGAGTGTGGGATGGCTGCATTTCTGTGGACTCTATAGTAGTACAAGGTGCCTAGTCTGTGCGAGTTCAGACTCTGAACTGCTCCCCTGGGTGGAAAACAGCGGCTTGTTAGCATACATAATATTCTCGTTTAACTAATGCCTTTCAAGTTGCTAGCGTGTACATCTAAACCTCCCACTATTTGGCAGTCGGGTACTAAACCTCTTTTACCACAACACTCACACATAGATATATATATATATGGGTCTTTTGCACCATTTATTGTTAAAACCACACATACGGGATGTTTAACAGTGGCTCTCTACATTTATTAGTTTACACCTGAGTTTTACTACTCGTTGACCTCCATTGTTTATTTTTGTCATTTACATATTTAATCACCATTTTAATAATGATAATAAAGCGTCAAATACAGGTGAATGTAAAATATAAGCAAGCCAACAAATTAATTTTATGACAAAGTATAGATGCTTCTAATGTAATCAATTCCATAATTTTTATATATTCTTTCATTCGGCTATTTTTGTTTTTTAATAGTTTCGAAACCCAACAAATACTTTCTTTAAACCTTATTGAAGAGTGATTTCAATGGCAAAAAGCTCTTTCTGCAGCTGTCTACAAAATTACTAAAAGCATACCGCAAATTGTTTGTGGTATACACAATTCCAATTTAGAATTTAAGAGCATGTCTTCTATAAGTTCTTTAAACTCTTTTGTTATTATTATTTGATGGTTCTTGAGAAGCAAGATTTAGCTGTAGGAGTTGCTTTTACAAAATATCCTAGAACTGATAGATCACTACATTTGTATGAAACCTCATCATCATATCCAGTTTCTTTGATTGTTAAAAAAAACTTGCAACGAAACCATTCTTTTAGAGCTACGATTAAAGAAAAATTTTAAATTAGAATTCTAACATGTGGACTGAAAATACTTGACATCACCTGTTACAAAATATAAACAGCTGAAACTAGATACTATGAAATCACAAGGAGTTCACTTGTAAAGTGTAAGCCATTATTAGATAGAGTTTTTCGCATTGTACAAGAAGATGCAAAAGTGCCTCTTTAAAGTAGAGAACTTATGAATAAGTAAAACTAATATCCAACGTTGATTTCTCTTCTTTTACCACGCTACCATAACGCCCAGCATGATGTGCATTAAATATCCAGAATGCAATACAATTGCAAAATGGCTGTAATCCAGAAGTTCCATGTTTTCTGCAATACTTCCATCTAGCAGTCAGGGCTTTTCCTCTATGTATGATCTTATTTCCCTACAAAATGCGCTGATATGTACTTTATTTCTTTATTTATATTCATAATAACAGTACAGTGTTACATTATCTTGAAATATTGTTCTATTTTTATTAGTTTGATTAGTTAGATTATATTTTATTGCTTCTTATAATATCATAGAGCCGCCTTTTTGCAATATTCAGAATAGAGGCAATTATTTTTAAATTTTGAACATGCGTATACTGTAAAAACGTAACATGGATGTATGTCCTCATCAGAGTCTCCGGCTACGATATGCCAACTAGAAACATTGTTGTTTATGAGTACTTAATGTTTTATTTGGGGTCATTGTTGAATTAATTAAGGATGGATCTTTAAATGTATTTCTGTAATTTTTTCAAATTTTATTTCTTCGTCACCCTAGGTTTAATTAGTAATTAAAAATTACATTATTGAAAGTAATGGAGGTAAAATATATTGTAGTTAAGTCCACAATTCTGGATAATATCGTTAATTTTATTCGTCTTAGCACGCAAATTTATTGTGTCCTTGGTCAGTTTCGGAATTTCACTCAACATTAGAGGTAGATTAATCTATTTGTGTTGAGATTTCGACTTCACTTATGTTTCTATCTCGCACTATACTTGCTGACTACATTGTAATGTAGTAGTCAACATCTCTTTCCTTTACTAAAAATAAATAATGTGGAATACTAACACAATTTTACCCTTAGGCAGCATAAATAAACAAAGTGTGTTACTATGATATTGTATCCGAAATGTAATAATATATATATATATATCTCAAAAAAAGAGGAAAAGGAAATTGGAAAGTTATAAAACAGGTACCTTTGAAGAAAACCTTTAAATGGGAAATTTCCTGGAATTGAATGTTTTTCCTATCCATTCATGAGATATATCCGCACACCATTATTACCACAAATATTCTAGAATGAGCTGGTTGTATGAATACAATTTGATTGGGACATTTTGGGTCGTTATTTGCAGGTGCTGCAATAGATTCTTTTCTTTTTTTATGAAAAAACCTACAATAATGGGAGAAAAATAAGGCTGGGATATTTCTTGCAGATAACTACTTGGGAAAGCTTTTTATGTATTTATTCTATTTTATTATTTTCATTTTTCTTGTTTAGTTTATGAAATTCAGTCAATATAAGCTTATGTGATAATAATGAAATAGTATAATTTTCTACATAACTTTCTAACAAAATTATAGTAGCAAAATGAAGTGATTATAAACTCAAGTTATGTTAATGAAGCAATTAAAAGCTTCAAGCTCTACAGTTTGCCCGACCTGATGTTATCTTCTCTATTTTATTACAAGAGGACAACGATATCTTAGCACCTCTTTTTCGCACAATGTTCAGGGCTTTGTAGAAAGCACGAGAAATTTTGTATGGAAAAAATGGTAAAAGAGTTGTATCTGATCTGTGTAGAATCAAGGCCCAGAAGACCCTGGAAGTTAGGCAGGGTTCAGATTATTCTGGTAACTGGCCTTGTTACGGGCACGATAGTTTCATAAAATACCACTGGAGGGTGGGGTTATTTAACCTGGTATCACTTGACACTATCCAAGAGAAAAAAGAAACGGCTTCTCATATCCTATTTATTGCAAAGCTATCGCGTGGTTGCAATATAATATAAGTATATTTGGCTTGCTGTTGCCAGAGGATATTGTAAAAAAGACTATTCAATAAGATCCTGGACATTGTAAGGCGAGGGAGAATTTACCACTTGGACTATGACATCTTTGGAAGATTTTTTTAGAAGATTTAAAAATTTCATTGTGAATTTATTGCTTTCGAAACTTAATACACACTATTGACTGTTATTTGAAAATAAATAAATAAATATACCATCTAGTTTTGTCAATACCATAATCCGTTTTCTGCAATACAAATATATTTAATGAATAATACCTAATATAAATACAATTTACAGTATACAACTAGTATTTAGTATACACTTGTGTTCAAACCACAATATGCTGCTGATTAAACAGTAGTCGATATGAATCAGCCTACTGATAAACAGGTTTATCCTGATTAAGCGACAATACTGAATACTAGATACACGGTTGGCGATGTGATTGAAGACAGCTGGGAGACAGCCTGGATTCAGCTGGTGTCACATCCTCTGAGTGAGAGAGAAGAGAAAGAGAAGATTGTGAAAGTGCGTGATTGGATGAGAATACAATGTTGCTATTGGTATTGAAGAGAAGAGGAGTGTTTGAATAGTTCAGTGATGGCAGTGACTGTAAACTGTCGACAACATGATCTTATCAGCTCAGTAGTGTTCGAACACTAAAGATTAAATTATAAAGCTGTTCATCTAGAATTTCTACTATGATGAAGTTATGGTTTGAACCACACAACTAGGGTACCATATTGTCACATACGCACGTTTTACCCTCGGAAATTGTTCGTAATATAATAATAAAGTTCTTTTCATAGTGGCAATCGTTCCAAATTGTATAAAGCAGTTTTATTGCTTGAAATACATTTTTAGGCCCTTAAAAAACAAACTGAAAAAAAAGGCCTAATAAGTTTTGTATAGGTCAGTTACTGCTCGCTCACTTCTGCGCCTTTAAACTACTCAGCTTGTCGTCAGGTCAAATCTCCCTTATTTCCTGAAGAAGTCTCCACCTGCGGGTAACACATTTGTTAAATACAGTATAAAAAGGAATACGCATTTCGGTAGTCATTTTCTTAGCCAGACCGAGAGTTTATTTGGGAAAAATGAATTTTGTTGAAAATAGATCCATGCTTTTCTCCAAAATTTGGACAATATCCTACCTGATAATATTCCAGCGAGTTGTAGAGGAAGAAAAAAATCTAAAGGCAGCAGATTGTTTTTAAACCTGGATCCTCCATTCGAATCTCCAAAACTGATCCTTCGCATACTAGTCATTCCGTCTTTATTATCCTCATCTTTTTCTTCTTCTTTTTTGCTAAAATTTGCAGAAATCCTGACTTAAATAATATCACAGCCAGTTCGTTTATTGAGTCAATCTGTCTGTTTTATTAAACAAGTAATTAATCACAATTTGGTAAAGTTAAGAGTGGCTCCAGAAAATGGGAGAAGTATCGATATCAAATAATCGGAAGTTAAAGACTAGTAAGGAATTTAGAGAAGAGAGAGGATACCTTTTACTTGGCGGAGTGTTACCTTGGTGCCTAACCAGAATGATGGTAGCAGACTCTGAATGTGAAGTTTATAACATCCATTTAAGATTACTGAGGATCCATTAAGGAATATACTTGGTTCACGTTACAGCCTGCGTGCGTGAATTAGACAAGAAGCGTGGCCAAACATGAAGGGGTAGGAGAGTAAAAAGGTATAGTATTAGTATTAGCTTCTAGAGTTCAGCAGTGTCTGTAAGTGAATGCTCTTGATAATAAAGGGGCGAGGCAGTCAGTTGGGAAGTTGACTTTAAAGACTTTAGTCTTTGGTTTGTGTATGTACAAGTTGGGCAATTAAAGTTGGCCTCATGATAGCAACTGGAGGTAACATGCCCTAACTGGAAAGCTTACATACCTGGAGCAAATCTTCACATTCTCTATGCCACATCTTATTGTTCCTGCCTTACCTATTTTAAAACACTCATTAAACTGGTAACAGTTTGAACAGGCGCCACCAGGTGTTCCAACTTTAAACTATTTCCTATTGAATATTCCATTCTTGAGCTTTTATTTCCAATCCTCGCCTTTTCTGTTTTAATGTAATTATCCCCAACAATTCAAAGGTTAATCCAATTTTAAGAATACATTTAATTATAGTGGCATGCGTTAATTTTAGTCACTCACCACCCATTAGTGGTCTTAACTAAGTACCTAGGAAAGTCTAGAACGACACACTGAACACCATCTGCTACTTCAGTTATAAAGTGCTAATTGAAAAATTTGTCTCATCAGCAGAATTTGTACTAATCAATAATTGCATGGAAATGATCTTTGTCTTTAACAGCTAAAATTTACTTGAATATTTCTGTATGGTATGAAAAAGCACCTATTTCCTGATAAGTCTAATTTTCAGATTCTCCATCAAAATATTTTGTATTCGAAAAATATTTAAAATAATTTGCTTATGTTCTTGTCCCATAGGGAGAGGTTTTTTAAAAGAATAAATCTTATCAAGTATAAGATAATTTTATCACCACATGTAAGAACTGAAATGAAGTTCAAAAATGACTTTTTAAATTGACTATGTGTCCTTTTTCTTATAACAGATAACCAAGAAGGAGTATATCGACGAGGAAGTGGCGAGTTTTAACTTTGCTCTAAAGTTTTCTGAAGAAAGTGGAATACTGAGGCAAGGGGGCAATTTCTACGCTTAACTTATACATAAACTAAGGTGGACGAGAAGATTAAGGTATGACTCTCGTTCCAGCTAGTTGGGGAGTTGCCGGCAAGGTTCTTCCCCTCAAGACCTCCATCGGCATTCACCACCTCTAGAACTATATTTCTCATTTTGCAACTATACAGGGAGAATAGCAAGTTTCTTCTAATTTATGTCCCCAAACCAGCTCTGCTGCAATCTATTCTACAAAACTCTCTAACAGTGCCTAAAATCAGAAACAGATGGGGAGCAGAAACAGCAGGCAGGGTGCAGGGTGTTTAAAGGACGCAGTGAAGAGAAACTCTAGGGCAGAATTCTCCTCTCCGCTCCTAAGTATTCCGCAATTCTCCTTCAAACTCTTTCCTAAGAGCTCTTACCTCTTTGGCAATTGCTTCTAAAACCAAAACCACTTCGTATTCATAGGTAAAGTTGGTTGGGAAGATTTTATAACTGGAGAATTTAGTACTTTGAGAGAAATAGCGTATGGCAAGTTCCTGGAAGAACTAATTAATGGCGCTTTGTCAAAACTCGTAATACTGTTGTAGATGAATAAGCGGTAACTACTCAAATAGCAATTATGCTCTATAAAGCTCTCAATTAATGTTTTGGACATAAATATGCATGTTTCACTTCAAAGCTTGTTCGATAAAGTCGAATAGTAGTAGCTACAGATTCTAATCTAAAATTAGATGTTTGCCACTTCGTTCGACTATAGAACAATCTTAAAAAACTATAAAATAATATTTAATTGTTAAAATTAATTTAATTCACAAATTGCTTCTTAAAGAACGTACAGAAACTTTCAGACTTGCCTCAAGTCCAACTACCGACCAGCTGTCGTGGACCGAAGCGGAAACCTAGCAAGTAATTTAACACATGATATAAAAGACAACTCCTAAATTTGAAATCTAGCCCTGAACCTCGTACTGTGGGACGAATTAAATACCGTAGTGTACTTTAGTAATAATAATAATAATAATAAACAAAAAATAATGCATGAATGCCTTTTCATGTTACAGCAATCTATTTCAGCCCCTTACATTTAATAATTCAAGACTTGATTGCTTCCAATAAGATTGAAATAATTATTATTATCTCGTACTTAGATCATTCCTATTCTGTGTCAAGCAGCCAAATAACTGTCAGCCTTCGAATCTCAAAGGTCTTCTTCTTTATTTCATTTCTGTGTCCTTGGAGTGCCACAGAAGTGCAAGGATAATTAGGTTTTTACTCAGGATGACTTCTTAACTAAATTTGAGCCAAAGTAGTACCCCTTGGATTCTGATTAGGCTAGAAACTCTGGAGCAAAAATTTGGTATTTTGTTAGGAGAGACGTCCATAGCTGTTAAAGGTTTTTGGCAGAAAAGATTGTTACTTATTGTCGGCTTATTTAGTTCTAAGGTTGTTATTTTAATGGCAGTTTTTGGAAAATTATTGCTAATAATTAGCTTGTCTTAATGAGTGAATTGTCTCATTAGTGAGTCTTGTAAAAATTGTATCAGTTTTATCGATAGAAACTCAATTTACAGGAATTTCTGTAACACAATAGAAACTTATATCTAAAGAAATTATTACCTCCTCTTAAAAAAATACAAATAAAGGAGGTAGTGTAATAGAAAGGTATCAAGAAGGAATGTCTGTCTGTATGGCAAGGGGCAGATTTTCGGAACGCAAGGATTTCACGATAGGTAGATACTGTAGAACTCTTGGGATGGGTTTGGGTCGATCAAACGCTCCGTGGGGCCAGAGTTCGACTCGACGAAGTGAAATAAAAGTCATATCGACTCCGCCCACTTTTAGAGGTGATTTATTGTGATTGTGTTTTATAAATCGTATCCCCCCAGCAACTCGCAGCTAAGTCAACGATTCTAGGCTGGTGCTACTCCCCTATTTTCTGTCATTTCCTTTTGAATTTATTTCTGATTGCTATTCGGATAATGATTTCCTTTTTCTTTCTACTTCTTATTCTTCTTTTTGTCTTTGATTTCTTACATAATTACTTTTTTGGGACATCTATCATTTTAAACTCTTTCAGAAATGTTGAAGTACTGATCAGTAATCAATCTAACGCTGTTGTAAGAATGTTGGATTATGCATACAATCTTTCTTTGCCACTTTAGTCATTAAAAGTTAGTAACAATTTTTTACACATCCTGATATACCATTCGTGACATAGAGAAAATTTAGATTAGCTTGAGGCTTAGTTGTGTCAAAGAGCTCCAATCTGAAGAGTCTTATAATAACCAAGTAGTAGCATTATTGGAAGAATCTAATACCTAATCTACATCACTTCTTATATATATTATAACATATGATGCAAAGTATTTTTCGAGGAAATTATTCATAATTAAATAAAAATAATAAAAGACACTTAATTTTTGATAGTAGATGGATAGTATAGTTATAAATTTAGTATTTCGGGTAACAGCCCCTAACAGAGATGTGGGCCCCGGCATTTGCCCGGGTAAGCCGGGTTTTCAAACAAATATTTGAAACAATATATATTAATTTGTGTGTATTTTTTATATGAGAAGATATCTCGAAAGACAAAAATTGCAGAACTCTAACTTGGTACACCATCCAGAGAGCCACCTAAGAGACTGGGTCTAAACTCCAAATTCCGTCAATTTTTTTTATAATTACTATAGCTACAGTGAAACTTTAATATCTAAGTTTGAGTAAATGTTTCTCGTAACAATTTCTATTGGAGGGCGTGAGGTACCAAAAAATTAAAAATAAAAATACATCAATGAAGTTAATACTTAATGAATTCAGTGGCAGCAGCACTGTACTGTTTATTCACTTAACAATGCAGAGAATTTCCGTCGAATAATTAAGTTTAACCACTGGTATGACAGTTATGCTACTGACTTTAAGCATTTTCAATTTTCTTTGTTAAATTATTCTTATACTTTTAATGAAGTTTACCATCATCTATGCATTATGAATTTTAACCGTTTTTTTTTTTTTGCCCATGGCGCTTATTTAATTTGTTGTTCAGCACAAACAGATTCTGCATACTTTCATGTTTAAGTGAAAAGCTAGAAAAGTTTTTGATGAGGCTAATTTTCTGGTAAATTTGTCTACTACATTGTAAACGATGATGGTAGCTATCTACGAGGGTCGTTTGAAAAGTCCGTGCAAAGTCAGAGAGAGATAGCATCACTGGCGCGTATCGAGGTTATGTTTAGTTAGTAGCATCTCTCGGAAGAACACACACCAAGTTTCAGCCAGATCGGTCTATTTCTTTGTGTTTGGCATTCGTTTGAATCGAGGAAGTCGAGTGATTTTCTCACGCTTGACCAAAAATGAAATCGTGTGAAGTGTTGCAAGGACGGTTTGCAGCTGTTCCAGAAGAATCCGCGGGACTTTAAGCGTCGTTTCGTCACTGTGGATGAAACATGGATACATCACTACACTCCTGAGACCAAAGAACTATCTAAACAATGGGTTACCAAGGGGGAATCTGCGCCAAAAAAAGGCGAAGACCGTTCCTTCGGCCGGAAAGATTATGGCGACTGTCTTTTGGGATTCGCAAGGAATAATCCTGATCGACTATCTGGAAAAGGGTAAAACTATTACAGGTGCATATTATTCATCGTTATTGGACCGTTTGAAAACCGAGCTGCAAGAAAAACTCCCACGATTGGCCCACAAAAAAGTCCTTTTTCATCACGACAACGCACCAGCTCACACCTCAGCAGTTGTGGTCGCAAAATTAATGGAAATAGGGTTCCAACTCGTTTCACATCCCCCCCTATTCTCCAGACTTGGCTCCCTCGGACTACTATTTGTTCCCTTAATATGAAGAAATGGCTGGCGGGAAAAAGATTTTATTCAAACGAGGAGGTGATTGCAGAAACGAATGGCTATTTTTCAGACTTGGACAAATCCTATTATTCGGAAGGGATCAACAAACTAGAGCAGCGTTGGACGAAGTGTATAAGCCTAAAAGGAGACTATGTTGAAAAATAAAAAAGGTTTACCCCAAAAAATTAAATAGTTTTTATTTTTGCACGGACTTCAAACGACCCTCGTACTTTCATGTTTAAGTGAAAAGTTATTGATGAGGCTGATTTTCTGGTAAATTTGTCTAATACATTGTAAACGATGATGGTAGCTATCTACCTTGACAAAAACTTTCACAATGATTGGTATACTTAATTTAATTTGTAGCGCAGACATGTGTTAAGGCTGAAAGAGAGTTGCCATGGTTAAATATGCCTAGATACTAATTTTCGGACGAAAACGTTTTGGTTTGTTTCATCAAATAGCTTTTTATTTAAGGGATTTCTGTTGAGAACTTTTCTAAATCAACAAAAAGTATCAATCAAAATGGGTTAATTAATTTTGTCTTTTTTGCGCTTGATAATTTTTTTTTTTTTTTAAATTAGGATCTCATGCTCAGACGGGCAAAGACCCAGAAATAAAGATTAATCACCCACTGACCATGCATTGATTCTATTTTGGTGGCCATAGAGACATTTATTCTGCTAAAATAATTTGATAATTTGGCCCGACCGAGATTGATGTTAGAGGAACTAAAAATTGAGAGAATCAGTGTCAGACGGGAGACCTCTTTAGCCACAAATGTTGATTATTCCGAGTTTTTGAAAAGAAAAAGAAAAAAAGTAACACAAAAAGAATAATTGGTAAAGAAAGTAGCCTTCAGAAAACTTTTCTACCTTCTTTTTGTGGTTTCTTCACTCTTCTTTTTGTGGTTTCTTCACTCTTCTTTTTGTTTTAAACCAGTAAAAATGTATACTAAGTCAACAGGGCTTAAACTTCAGATGTTAGACGATGAGTTGGGTTAAGAGTTTTTATGCTTGGTAAGCCCTAAAATCCTAATTAACCTAGTTCTAATTACTCTTGGGTTACTTAATCCTCGGGTTAACAGACTGTATGAGTGGTTTTAAAGAGGGGTTGGCTTATCGGGTTGAGCTTCCCTTCTGCCGGACGAAAGGGAAATTAATGTTTTCCAACATTTTTCAGCTCTTTTATTTAACCACTTTTTTTTTTTAGAAAATTTGTTGAAAAGGAAATAATAATGAGTCATATTTTTAATTTTCTTATAAAGTTTAAAATAATCTTTAATAGCAAAAGATTCTCAATAAAAATGTTGAAAGTTAAATTTTCACTGTTCATTATTTTTGGTGACTGAATCATAGTTTCAATAGGATGAAAAATAAATACCAGTTTCTGTCATTATAAACTTTATTATGCCGGAGCTTTCGACCTAGGGACTAGGTCATCTTCAGGGCTAATTTACAATATACTGTTTTACATCATTAGAAGAGGGTTGGTGTGTCTTCAGTCTTGTCTGTTCATGGACTGAATGTGTGTGTGAATAATTGTGAATTAGCCCTGAAGTCCCTAGGTTGAAAGCTCGGCATAATATAGTTTATAATGACTGAAACTGGCATTAATTTTTCATCCTATTAAATTTTCACTACAAAAAAAATCGCTAAAATTATAATGAAATGTAACATTTGATAATTAATCACATTGTAACAGGTTAATGACTGTTTTTTGTTTGTTTTTTTGGCCTTATTGTACAACGCAAATTAGCCATTGGTAACGTGTACTTGCGATTAATTTAAAGTTGAACAGTCGGATTTAATATGTGTTTTAATGTGTTACAGAGGGGATATAATTTATTTCTTTGATATTGTTATTTTGTTTGTTCGGATCTAGTTGTATAGTTCTCGGTAGATGTTGTCTGTATGGTGCGTCAGTATAATGTGTAAATCGGCTGGTAGAGGGCAGTCTGTCTTCAGTACTGCCTTCCACAACTGATCCCTGCCGGTGGTATGTCACAGGCTAAGATTATATGATGGGCGTCAGCTATTGTTTCGGAATCACAAGGACATGTAGAATTTATTTGAATTCCAATTCGCGCCAAATGATGTGGTGAATAATTATGATTAAATCTGCTGATCGTGCTGTAGAATCCTCTACCTTCTGTGTATTGATTGAACCACGGTTTTACCGGAATGGAAGGTTGAATTTAATGAATAGAATTTACCCTTTAGATTTCTTGATATGGAGTAACTTTCTTCCCATTTTTTATAACTTATTTTCTTGTAATAGCTTTTTATGTCTGAGGGAGATAGTGAGTTAATGGTAGGCTCCCGCAATCGAGTGGCTTCTTTCGCCGCAGCGTCAGCCTTCTCATTGCTGGCCAGCCCAGTAATGGCCTCTCACCCATATCAGATATATGACTGACTTATTAATGACTGTTATAGATTGAATTAAACACACACTCTAAATGGGCCTGGCAGAAAGCAATGGTTAAGAGGAATCTGTGTGTCAATGTAAAGAAAACTATTCCAAGATCTGGCTCTTCCTCAAGGAAAAATCCACACCTTCATACTCAGTGCAGGAGTCTCTTACCCAGATACCTTAATCAAGGCAGATCTGGAGGAGTTGCTCTAATCAGCAGGTACCAGAATAAATCTCGCTAGGCCGCAAGTTTTTCCGAATCTACATGTGTCGGATGTGTTCCGCATCGATCTTGCGATTGCTGCAGTCAGCTTCAGAATATAATATATTGGAATAACCAGTTCATTAGCCAATTCAAGTCTGCTAGAATACTTGGTACATGGTTTAAAGGAAACTATGCATAATTTTTAACCAGATACTTACTGCTGTATATGTATTGGGCTAAAATGTTAAGCCATCCCTGTGGTATCCAGTTCCTCCTCAATCGACAAACACCACCGATACTCAGTTCGTTATCGATTCTCTGTCAATCAGACGGCTGTTTGCTCCATGTTTGTTAGGTCCTCCACTCACCCCTTGTTCAAGTCCACACCACATCCATCGACAGCACAATTCCCACAGCGCTGGCACCAAGTATGGCAGAGAGAGAGATGACAAAAAAGTTCTTCCTGTCTACCGTTTTTACCTTTTTTTTATCATTTATTTTTTTATATTTATTTCTGGTCCATTTTCCATCACTTCGTTGCTGCATACAATACACATATCAAAAACAAGCCACCATATTTCTTCCTTTAAATAGGAACACAAAAAAAAGACTGCTATAACCTTTCAGCCAGCCTATTCCTGTGTTTGCAGCCTGCCTGCATCAGCAGAATAGAAGTAGTCAAATAAATCAGCAAAAAATAAATCTCCGAACATTTGTCCTTCATTGTTCGAACTATTAGAGAGTTAGCAGAATTTATTCATATTTCCTCGTTCTGATTTGTCTTTTACGTTCGTATTTCTCTTACACCTGGAATTGAATATTTTACTAATCGTTCATCTAATAATGATAATTATATGTTTTAGCCTTTTTCTTTTTTTAACAATAAATTAGCTCAGTGTTCAGTGAATACTGGATTCCAACGCGGAGTTTTTCAATCCTGAATTCGAATCCAACTGCTGGCTCTTAGATTTTCTCTACCTAGGAGCTTTTTACAACATACTGCCCGGTGAAGGTCAGTGTTGTTTGTAACGAGAAAGCACTATCCGGAGTCCGGCAGAGTACTGAAAAAAGCTCCGGGAGCCAATAACCGTAAGATGTTGACGCGCTGAGGAAAAAAAAAAATTGACTTGAAGGAAGTTTTACCCTCAACCAAAATAATTTTGTCAATGGTATATATATCATTTCTGGATTGTTACCCTCGGTCAAGTAGGCACTAACAAGGCTGTATTTCCTGCCGTAACTCTGTCCTATAGGCCCCTTTACTTCTGATATGGATACTCTTACTTGATCCCCTTAATCTTTATCCTTTCATACCCTCAATATCGAACATTCTATTCGATTATTACTCAACATATCTTAGGGATCTGCAGTGAAGAATCCTTCTGACCATTTTCTTCCGTTTCTCCTGACAGAAAGGGGAAAAGAGAAAGAGTGAAAGAGTAAAGTAGGGGGAAAAAAAGATGGTGAATCTGAAATCCTTCTATAGAACTAGCTTACTTTCTCATCCATAACTAATTCCAGTTTCTTTCAAATCTAATCCATTTACCTTATCATTATTGTAAGATAAAAATGGTTTCTTATTACTTTTATCTCTCTGTCGCAGTGAATCTAACAAATTCTTTCGAACTGGTTTGTGACAAAAATATTAACAGAAAAGCCTTATTATTGAGTTAAACTAAACGCACTAAAACGCAAACCTTATGATATTGAAACAAATTTTTAATTATAACAAAATCCAGTATCAATTTTCAAGAAAGATTTAGAACTATATTCATTATGATAAAAAATATTCTGTTATCCGTTAGAGTAAACCAACACCCTACTGATGCATTTTGTATCATGGATTTCATTGTGAAGGTGCATTTTTGGAAAGTAGAATTTATAAAAGGCCTAATGTGAAACTTTGGTAAAAACTGTTTATTTAATTAAATATTCTGGATTCAAAAGTTTTATTTTTTTTTTTGGCATTGGCTTCCGCCATACAGCCAGCATCGTCTAGGTGCTTATCACTAGAATATCACTCACTCTCTATTCTTACTTATAAATACATTCGCTTCACACATTCATCATTCTACTATATACTGCTATTTACATAAACTACTGCTAATGGATGGAGCAGCACTCTGTGCTCCTGCCATCCTTATAGCTTAACCAAAATTAAAATCACGTAATCCTTCTCTAAGCATTTTCTTCCATTCATTCTAATTCGGCTATAGCTTTTAAATACATTCATATTTCATTGCTAGCTCTGCTATCGACTTAAGCACATAAATGTTGGTGGAGAATATAATGTCTTCGTAGCGAAATGGTGCATCTAAATACCTGTATATATCGTCAAACATTCGTTTCCTTTCTACCACATAACGTGGACATATCATTATTACATGTTTGAAATCCTCCTCCTCATTGCAATCTACGCAGAGAGGATAGGACCTTTTGTTGATCCTGTGTAGATACGATCCGCACACCGCGTGGTTCGCTCTCAGCCTGCTTATTGTCGTAACAACCCATTT
Source organism: Rhodnius prolixus (assembly GCF_049639745.1). Lineage (NCBI taxonomy): Eukaryota > Metazoa > Arthropoda > Insecta > Hemiptera > Reduviidae > Rhodnius > Rhodnius prolixus. Next base: position 8,834,822 of record NW_027411634.1, on the reverse strand, counting down.
ATTAGTGACAGTTCCTTTAAACCATGGTTGTCTAGGTAACTGATCTGCCATAGTTTTATAGAATCTACCTTTATCACCATTATTGTAATCTGTCTGCCATTTTTGGTAGTGCTGCTTTTGCAATTGTACCCTTGATATCGGTGTGTGGTAATTTATAATTAGCCATTTCCCCACTATTAGTGGCTTCCTTTGCAAGTGTATCAACAATTTCATTCTCTTTTATACCACAATGACCCTTTACCCACAAAAAATTAATGCAGACGATTCAAAAGTTCTTAACGAGAAAAAATAAAATGAATTTAATTACCAATATTCCAAATTTTCAAATTAATATAAGCTATTATGTTGAAAAAAAAATCTGCCGTAAGCTCTGATTTTTCGTTAAAATAAAATATAAAAAATTAATGGAAAGTATACAGCTGAATTATGTATATTATTTAGCAAGAGCCATCTAATTAGCGCTACTGGTTTGGGTAAATAAACTGTTCATAATCTGAAAAAATAATAAATAAGTAAACATGGGATGAATGATGAAAAAATTTGTATTTTAAACAAAATTTCAGCAAATATGTGCCCTACTCGCACTCGTTTATTTGAAAAATATAATGCATCGAACAATTTTTCGCCGTATTTTTAATTTTTGTTTCAATTGAATAAGTAGCATATAATATTCAGGTTGTAAACTTATCTCTGGGTATTGTGAATAAAATATAGTTACAATGCATCAAAAATAAATTATTTTTCCATTTTTCGTTTTATTCCAGAAATTATTCTTTGAATTAAGTAATACTTTGCTATCTTTCTAATTTATAAATATTGTTCTCCTAATAGAAGGCTTTTAGTTTTAAGTTAACAGCTATGAGAGAAGGCAATCATCACTTATTGGATTAGATCTATCTCCAAAAAATATTAATAATATTGTAAAAGCAAACACTATCTTAAAACAGTTTTTGCTTTTCTCACATTTAAGCTATAAACCACATTAAATTTGGATTAACATCCGAAAACAAATCACAGCCAGCTTTCAGATTGTAAATAGTACCTTTGGTTTATTTTACGGATTCATAAATTCATAAATATGATCTTTGTTTAGTAAAGAAGCTGTCTTGACTGGGTTGTTGATAGCATCTCTAAGCCGGACATCTTTCTCACTTATAGGTCGAATAAAAGAATATCTTCTACTTCTTACATGGTCCATCAAGGGTGGATTTCAAGCTAAGTAGAAATCTTCGCTGGGACCAGACTCAACAGAAATGAAAACTGTTTTCCTGGCGTAACTGCACGAAGAGAAAGGACATAAACCTTGATGCACACTGCCGTTTTAGAAACTGGTGGAAGTTAGACCTGCAACATTATAGACCCTGTTTTATAATTCCATGTTCTAATGGGAAAAATACATTATCTTCATTACTTTTACTGTTATTTCCTTATATTCTGTTTCTGACAGTGTATTTTTAGACTAAGCATGAATTATACACATTAGGTCGACTTGTTTTGGATTTAGAGATATAGAAAAAAAGGGAAAAATATATAATCTTCCTTAGTTTTACTGGAATTACTTGTTTTTTGTTTCTAGCATTGTATTTTTAGGCCAAGCATAAATTATACACATTAGATCGACTTGTTTTGGATTTAGAGGTATGGAAAAAAAGGGAGAAATGCAAAATTTTCATTACTTTTACTGGAATTTCCTTGTTTCTGATTCTAACAAAGTAGCAAACTAATGATGTGTATAACTTTTTTCGTCGACTTAGTTTGATTAACTTAGATCGATAGCTGAAGTGACGTGTTATTGGGCCGATTTGACACTATCTTTCTCTTCTGGTTTCACTAAAGAAAACTATTTCCTACAAGTTGTGATCCTTGAACAAAAGCCCATTTTACTGAAGTCAGCAATCATGCAGTAATCAATAACCTCGTGAATAACTCAGCTGAATGCTCCTTCGGACTAAAGCAATTGAAAAGACTTCATTAGATCGTATTGGTTTTAGAATGCGCTGATATTCTGGCTGTTAGAATACAGACTAGAATTGAGAGAAAGAGAGCCTAAGACATTGCCACTCTTTACCAGAGAGGCTTTGAGCAATTATGCATTCACGCAAACCGGCTAAAAAAGCGTCTTCGAATAGTTCGAGCTTTATCGCTTACCAACGATTCTCATGATTTCCGCCGTTAAGACCACAATTAAATTTTTCAATCGGATGACCAGATTAAACGAAGCTACCCGACTTTTAATTCCTTTTCTAAGAAGATGGCCGAGTACTCTTGTAATTACAGTTTTCTAGATTAATTAATAAATCGTAATTACCACACACGATTATCTCTCAAGACAATTCTTACAGTTTCAACTTACAAATTTTTTTCTCCAACTCTAAAAATTAGAGTAACATCTAATTTTTATCAATACTGAACATTTTGTAAACATACATTTAACTGAATTCTAAACTTACAAGGAAGCCTATCCCAATCCCTCTAATATATCTTTACCTAAGATCTCCTTTATAATTAATCATTTTCCTTTCGAACTATTCCAATTGCCTTCTTACTGGATGATATTTGACTTTCGCCAAAAGAATCAAGGACTGACCTTATTTCTACGTTTCTTATACTCCATCCACTATAAACAACTAGAACTGACGGTATTGAATTAACCTGTTTCGTTCGTACATTAAAGAACGTAATTCCAATGACGGAGAACTTTCAACTTTCTTAAAGGTGTGTATTCACCCAGAAGTACAATTGCTGTCAGTAATCATTAAAAATATCAAGTTTTACCATGTAAAGAGAGCTTCGAACAAGGGCTCCCAATCTGCATTACGTGTCACAAATCAAAATAATGAATAAAACAGCATGAAATACCTGAAGAGATAGGTGCTACGGGAGCCGAGCAGGTAGAGGCGAGATCTGCAAAGCTAATACGAGGTGTGGCTATTAAATAACGAGACTGATGCTGCTACAGAAGAACTATGCATGTGCCAAATCCCTAACGACCGACCGCTGTGCAGCGTAAAGCCTTTTCTTTCGATTGCAGCGTCCTCATGTGTTTGTAGAGAAATCTACCTGACCGGAACCGCCGTTTGTATAAAAGAGGTGTTAGTTTCGTTTTGCCGAAAACATGATACTACACATGTAGTAGAAGCAATGAATTGTGAAATTTCACATGATACTTGGTAAGACAGCTACTGAAACTTTTCTTTTATTAAAAGAAGTTTATGGCGCTGAATGTTAATCATGTGCGCGAGTTTTTGAGTGGTTGCTAATCGCCTCCATCCTCGACACCTAATTTGGTAATTGGACGTAAAACCGGCCTGAAAAAAATAGAGAAGAAATTGAACTTGAGTTAGAATAAAGATGCAAATTTTTACTGGAATCATCTAACCTGATGCTACTAGTGAGCTGCTTAATATGGACTAAAGATAAATGAAAACAATAAAAAAGATTCTCAAGATAGTTTTTATCAAAAGAATTAGACAAGAAGTCTACAATTGAATCACTTTTGTGTAAGAGGAATTAAAAAAGGTTTACAAAAAGATAGGTTATAGTTCTGTTTGAGGGGGAAAAAATTCCTGCTTAAGTCAAAAGATATTTTCCGCTAAAAAGAATGGAAAACCCTGACATACTTGGAATTTGAGTGATTACGTACAGGCTGTATTGTGTGAATGAGAAGGTGTTAAACAATTAAAGCATTTTCACACAGCCCACAATATCTGGAAATACCACATATTCCCTCGGCCATTCACCAACCGAAAAATACCTCATTTACAGTTGGCGCTATAGCGTGTTGGGCTAGTGACGTTAATATGAAACCCGACGAGTACATAGTAGACCCGTCCATCCCCATAGTTACCATGTTTCCACACATGGTTGAGGGAACATTTCCGAAAAACCAGCCTTTTAATTGTCTGAGATAATGAGAACTCCAACAATAATCACAGCTTACAACCTCATATATCTAAAAGCCGCTGTTATTAATTCGGTGTTATTGTGATGCTGTTGATGCTGCTATTGTGATACTGGTTTAGGGAACCGTAGAGTAAAATCATATATGTCCCTCAGTTTGCACCTCTACTTCTATTCACATATTCACTTAATTTCTGTGACTCAAAGTAAGAGAAAGCATTGCGATTAGTTTCCAAATTGAATAAAGATTAGAAACGGGATGGGACCCATGCCTTAGTTTACAGCCACAAGAGGCTTATTGTGCCTTCCCCTTCAAGTCTAATAGGTGAAACTTCCCCTTCTAAAAAGGTCTAGGATTTTCCCTACTAGTTTGTTGGATCCTCGCAAGGAGATGCGGCCCCCCTTGTGGGAAATTTGGAATGATGCAGTGGAGGGTTGGCTGCATTGGAGGTCTGTTGAGAGAAAGGGACTGCGTACGTGACCTGGCTCAGGCAGTTGTCCTTGGACTTCATAAAAAGTTGTTGGGTCGTTTTTCAATGTGTTTTTTGCCGGTGTCTCTGTGCTTAGCATCAGAAAAGATTTTCGGGCTTCTTCTGGTTAGGTGTGAATTTTTGTGCCGTGATCAGATCACTATAGTAATCTCTTGGATCCATTGGATGTTTTAGTTTTTATAATTGGTCATGACCATTCTAGAAAATAATGTAATGCCTACTCATGTAAGTCTCAAACTTTATAATACGCCATAGACTAATGTGTTCCTATTTCGTCAAGAAATGTTTTTATTATTTTGAATTCTAGCTTTAAGATTTCCCGTTTGTCAAGAAAGGTTTTTATTATTTTGAATTCTAGCTTTAAGATTTCCCGATTGTCAAAATTAATAAATATTTGTTTCTTTATAAAAGGTATTTTGAGTGGTGGTGTCCCCCACCTAGTTCCATCCCCTATTTAACTGTTAATTTAAAATATTATGTCTAATTGTCCTTCCTCCCTCTACGTCGATTAAACATGGTGCCGAAACCCGGGAACACTCAAGATACCTATTAAATAAATAAGTAAATAAATAAATAATTACATAATTTTTTGTGTTCTGTTTAGACTTATAGTAATTTTCATTTGTTTATATATATATATGAATATACTTGTAGCTTAGATATACACAGTCATATTTTAATTTCGCTTTAAAATTATTTTTTGGAACATCGTTCATATTTTATATTGTTCATATTTTTTCATTGTGATCTAGCCTGAAGTCAAGTTATTCTTGGAATTTACAAATGTATTGTTTTAGTCACTCATAGGTTACGTCTTGCCTCTGCCTTGTGGCTCCGTATTTTTTGTGTTAATTATAATGTCAAATTAAATATTTCGTTTGCACTATAAACCTTGTTTATTCTCGTATTCTGTATTTACTATTCAACAATTATTGATATATATAATTTTTTTTGTCCGTGTTGTTCTGTCAAGTTCTTGTTCAACTTGTTTTATAATTATACTAATTTGTTTTTTGTTAAATTTATACTATTTTAAATTTATACTGTTTTACAAATTTATACTATCTTTTGTATTGTGTATTTATATTTTGTATTTTGTATTTTTTTTGTCGACAAGAGTTATTAGTTGTGTCCAATTTTAGGATCATGGAGGAGTCCCTGGAGAAAGTCACCCCCCCTGTTTCGCCAGTCCCGTCGGTTTCCCCCTCGTTGGAGGAAACTCCCCGAGCTTCCACCCAACCTGAGGCCAGCGAGAGTCTCAATGCTATCAGATGTCGGCACCTCGTTGCCAGGTTGGACCAGTGGGCTCGGAGTGTTCAGTTGTTGGACCTGGATTCCCCAGACAGAGTTGCAAGGTGCCAACAGTTCTCCGCTCTCTTTCAATCCTTGTCCCAGACTGTGGACAGGGAAGCCTGGGAGTGGCTTCGACTGTTGGCGCCAGAGGATAGTGGTCCCTTAGCCCTGGCACTGTCTGCCAGTCATGCTCAGGCAGAGCTCGCCCATTTGTCTATCGTCCTCCCTGCCTTGGCTACACCCCTCATGATGGAAAATGTGCCGACTTCCTCACCGCCCAGTCCCGTTCCCGATGATTCTGTGTCAGAGTTGGCGCGGAGACAGCTTCAGGAACTGGTCATCCCTAGAATTCCCGTGTTTGGAGGGGAAGTATTATCATATAGAGAGTTCAAACGGACCTTCCAGTCGGAGGTCCATAAATTGGCTCTCTCACCTGCCAAGCGACTTCAGGCGTTGCGGTCTTGCCTGAGGGGTCCACCCTTGTCGATCATTCAGAATGCCACCCTGACGGAGGCCGGGTACCTCTACGCTTGGGAGACATTAGACGGCCGGTATGAGGGGAGGCTAAGAATTGCTAGTGCCATGCTGGAAGCCTTCCTTCAATTCCCGGCCGCTGGCTCCAGCATGGAAGATATCATCGCTTGGCTGTCTGGGCGACAGATTCTCCTCGACCACTGCGACATCCCTGAACCCCTGGACTTCTTGTTGTGTCATGTCTCCCTGTCTGTCCTGTCCCCTGGCCTTCAGGAGGAGTTCCGGAAGAAATGCCTTGGTTCCTTTGACGAATTGCCCCGCAGTGGTCAAGTATTGGACTTTCTAAAGCAGCAGGAAGACAGGTTTTCCCCTAAACTGGTCCCCTTACAGAAAATGTCGCATTCATTTGCTCAGTCTGGTCCTAGCCAGGCTTCCGCCCCCTTTACTCCTTCATCCGGTCCTGCCCCTCCGGTCGACGAACCACAGGTGGTGGAGGTCCCTTCGCCAAACCAGTTTAGACCGTATCGCCCCAAGTCAGTCAGTTTTGTCCCCCGCACACCGAGGAGGCCTTCACCTACCCCTTCCCCGGCTCCAGTTCGGCGCTCCACGCCTTCTACGTCCTGCGCCCCCGCCTCCTCAGTCTCTTCAATCCGATGCTACTTTTGTGGGGGACCACATCGGTTGTCCCGCTGCGACAGATATTTGCAATTGTCTGGCAAGGATAGGTGGAGTTTTGTCGCGGAGGAACGCCTGTGTGTTAATTGCCTGTCTAAATATCATCAAGTATCCCGCTGTCCCTGCCAGGTGGGGTGTGGCAAATGTCATGGCGAGCACCACACCACCTTGCACCCCCCTCCTCAGTCTTCCAGCGTATGCCAAGAAGCACGAAGTGCCTCCCACCTGCCGTCCTTAATGTCCTTGAGGACATGTCCGCCTCCAGAATCTAAGTCCTCTTCCAAACAAGCCTCTTCACCCTCTCAATCCAGATCTTCACCTCCTTTTCCCAAACGCCCACTCCTTCCCCCCAGTTCCTTTGAGCCTCTACTGTCAGTCAGGGACTCTGATTCCAGACCTACGTCATCATCCTCGGGCAGCATATCTCCTGTCCTTCCCATAACCTATTTTGGCCGACATCCAGCACCAACCCCCCAGTCAGATTTATAGGTTCTTGGCAGGCACGATACCCCTCCCTTATCCAGTGTCGTCTTCTGTCGTCGTAGACATTGTCGTTTATGTCATGCTACGAAAGCCTCCCGAAAATCAATATTCAAGTCTTTCCCATCCGACATGTCAGTTTCCCCCACTGCCATGGTGTATCTCCTTGGAGGAGATAGCCAGTGGTATCGTGCTCGTGCCCTGCTGGATTCAGGCAGTGAGATTAATCTAAAGTCAGCAACCTTCGCCAAAGAATGTAAACTGAGTTATTCTCCCATGTCAGGTGCTATCCGAGGAATAGGAGGAAATATTGCCACCCAGGTCGTGGGTTTTGTGTCAACTAATTTAAAACAATGCCCGCCATTTTCCCAACTTAAAGTTCCCTTTCGCGTAGTCACTAAGACAGTTCCGGATGCTCCATCCTCGTATTTTCCTGTCGGTGATTGGGTACACCTAGCAAATAAATATTTAGCCGACCCGACTTTCAATGAACCAAGCCCAGCAGACGTGGTATTTTCAGCTTCGGTCTTTGATGCCCTCGATCTCAGTCAGATGATTCGCTCACAAAATGGCTCCCCTAACGCACGATTGACAACCCTTGGCTGGGTCATGTCTGGTCCCCTGAAAAGGCTACCTGTTAAAAGGGTTCGTTTTCACCCTTCTGTCCAAAACCACATGTCTAACTCCAAACTTTATCGGACCTATTATAAAATATTATTTAAACATAAGTATGGTCATTTAATCCCCTCTAAGGTACCTAATAATGAGTCTAATCCTGAAGACAAGACTCCAACCAGCACCCCTCCTGGTGAGTATGAGTCTGAGCCAGTTGCTCATCGTAATAACCCTGAACTTATCATGGAACCAGAACAGTCAGTTACTCCTAGCCGGTCTTCGTCCTCTGCTCAAATTTTGTCAACCCTCGAAGAGGAAGTCACTCCTCAGCCTTGTGCTCGCCCAACCTTAGACATTCCGCTCCCTCCTCCAAAACCACAACGTTTAAATAGAACGCGGCGTCCGCTACAAATTCTTACCAGCCCGGATTCTGAGTCTTTTCCTCCTACCACAATTTCAGCGGAAGCTTCTTCTTCTGAAAATTCTACCTTGCCTGTTAAGTCTTCCTTATGCAATCCTGTGTCGGTTGTCTCTATCCAACCTACTGTACTCCGCTTCAGCTCAGTAAAATCCTCCCAACCAAGTCAGCATCCCCCCGATCAGGTCCTGTCCCGCCTCATGGAAAAAATGTTTGCCCTGGAGGAAGTATCTGAAGTCTCTCCCCTTACGCCAGAGGAGTTGAAGGCCGAAGAGTGCTTCTCTAAGTCTCACTCTCGACTCCCTGATGGTCGCTTTTCAGTAGCACTGCCGCTCAAAACCAGTCCTTGTTGTCTCGGCGAGTCTAGAAAGGTTGCTCTAAAGCGCCTTCTTCAGACTGAGTCTCGCCATGCGAAGTCTCCACATCTTCGCCCTCCCTATGTCGAATTCATGCGAGACTACCTAGAGTCGAAACACATGGAGCTAGCTCCTCCCCTAAAGTCGGGTCAAGTTACCTATTACATACCCCATCACGCGGTACATCGCCCAGATGACCCCCCGGAGAAGATCAGAGTTGTCTTCAATGCCTCTCAGAAGTCCTCATCAGGCGTTTCCCTCAATGAGCTCTTACTCCCTGGCCCTAGATTACAGCTTGACATCTGGAAGGTTGTTACCAGATTCAGAGTTGACAGGTGGGTATTTACAGCCGATATTCGTCAAATGTTTCGTCAAATATTGCACCCCCCTGAAGACAGAGACCTATTACGTATCCTTTGGCGCTTTGATACCAGTCAACCGGTTCAGGAGTACAGACTGTGTACTGTCACGTATGGAACCACGTCAGCGCCCTACTTAGCATGTCGCGTGTTACAAGAGTTAGCCCTCACTTCGCAGAATTCCTTTCCCCAAGCAGCAGAGATCCTTAGGGATCGTACTTATGTCGATGACGTCTCCGGAGGCGGCCCTACTTTTGAAGCGGCCCTGGAATCGAGAGACCAACTCATAAGGTTACTAAGTCAAGCTCAAATCGAGCTCAGAAAATGGGCAGCCAATCACCCTCGACTGTTAGAAAAAATTCCTCTCGACCACCTTCTCCCAGCAATGTCTTCCGTATGTCTAGAGAATGACGAGGAGTCACAATTAAAAATCCTTGGCCTCTGTTGGAACCCCTCACAAGACTATTTCCATTTTTTGATTCGTTCAGTCCCCAATATTCAAACTAAAAGACAATTAGCCAGTCAGATCGCAAAAGTTTTTGATCCATTGGGATGGTTAATCCCAATAACAGTTTTTGCTCGTGCAATATTTCGAGTCGTTTGTCAAGCCTCCTTTAGCTGGGATGATCCTTTACCTTCATCCATTATCCAAGAATGGTCTCAGTTTGCTGTCACCCTTCCGGAACTCTCAAATATTCGTATCCCTAGATTCTTGTCCTTGTCTACTCCTAAATTTTATTTAACCGGTTTTGCTGATGCATCGGAACGGGCATATGCAGCCGTAGTGTACCTTGTGTCACTTTCTGAGGAAACAGTCATCAGCCTGATCATGTCTAAAGCCAGAATGGCTCCAATGAAACCTGTTACGCTCCCACGCCTCGAGCTTTGTGCCGCTCATCTCCTGGCTCTCACACTCCATAAAGTCAGTCTTCTCTTCCCTCAGATACCCTCTCCAAACATTTTCGCCTTTTCCGATTCTACCATAGCTCTTGCCTGGATAACCGCTACCCCACCTCCACATTGGAAGGTGTTTGTAGGCAATAGAGTGGCTGCCATTTTAGAAAAGGTACCCGCTTCCCAATGGTTTCATGTCCCTTCATCGCAGAACCCTGCGGACTGTGCCTCACGTGGGCTAAAGCCACAGGAGTTGGTAAACCACCCCTTGTGGTGGGAAGGCCCTCCTTGGCTAAAATTGAACCCTGAGTCATGGCCCCTAAGACAAGTAAATGCAGATTTGTCGGACCCAATGGTGGGGGCAGAAATTCGCTCCCAGGCTCTTAATGTATCGATCGCAGTCTCCTCCCCTGAGGATTTGGAATCCAAGTTCTCCAATTTGCATACGCTTATCAACGTGGTTGCCTGGTGTCTAAGATTCGCCCACAATGCCAGAAATTCAGCCCACCACATCTCAGGCCCATTAAAGGTCAAAGAACGCGGTGAAGCCCTGCGTGCCCTGATTGTTCGAGCTCAGCGACATTCATTTTTAGAAGAAATTGAAGATGCCCAGTCCTCCAGACCTAAATTACGCCTGGTCAGAATTTTAGGCTTATTCATACATACCGACGGAGTATTGCGAGTTGGAGGAAGATTAAGACAAGCCAATATCCCTGAGTCCAATAAACACCCGGCCCTGTTGCCTCAGCAACATCCCCTTACGGCCCTGGTAATTCAAGACGCTCACGTATCCAATCTCCATGTAGGCCCTACCGCCACTCATGCCTTTCTCCGAAACAGATATTGGATCACTAATGGAAAAAATGTAGTTCGACGTCAATTGTCATCATGTAATAAATGTTTCAGCATTAAACCATCCCCTTTCAACCCCATTATGGGTCAACTGCCAGAGGGAAGAGCCAGCGCCTCACCACCCTTCACGACTACTGGTATTGACTACGCAGGCCCCTTCAACGTAAAAATTGCGTCACTTCGGTCCGCCAAGGTCCTCCAATGCTACCTCGCTATCTTCATCTGCTTTTCGACAAAGGCCATTCACTTAGAATTGGTCACTGACCTCACGACTCAGGCCTTTCTAGCCGCCTTAAACCGATTCATAGCCAGGCGAGGCATGCCTAGTCACATATGGTCTGACAATGGTACTAATTTTGTCGGCGCTACCAGGAGACTTAAGGAAGTATCTGCCTTGTTGAATGATTCCCAATGTCAAGAGTCGATCCTACGAGAGTCCGGAAGAAGAGGAGTCGAGTGGCACTTCATCCCACCAAGAGCACCCCACTTCGGTGGTCTATGGGAGGCAGCGGTCAAGTCCACGAAACGTTTGCTGAAAGTTACCTTGGGCCTGCAAGAGCCCACAATGGAGTGTCTTCTCACCATTATCTGCCAGGTCGAGGCTATTTTAAATTCACGACCTCTGACAGCCCTTTCGTCGTCGCCAGACGATCTACAAGTCTTAACGCCAGGACATTTCCTAATTATGCGTCCAATGACTGCTCTTCCGACTAGTGACTCCCTGATCCAACGCACCGCCCTCAAGTCTAAGTGGGCAATGGCCCAATTCACTGTTAGCCAGTTTTGGAAACGATGGCATCGGGAGTACCTCCTTGATCAGCAGGCAATGATCAAATGGCATTCGCCCTCTTTCCCAGCGGCAGAAGGACAAATAGTCACGATTATGGACGACAACCTCCCTCCACTGCAATGGTCCTTAGGCCGGATCACCAAATTGCATTATGGCCGAGATGACGTGGCCAGGGTGGCCGAGGTGAAGACGGCGTCCGGAGTTGTCAGCCGCCCTGTCAGGAAGCTGTGCCCTCTCCCAAATCAGTAAGTGGAACTCTGGCGAGTCCACTGCGGGGGAGGATGTTGGATCCTCGCAAGGAGATGCGGCCCCCCTTGTGGGAAATTTGGAATGATGCAGTGGAGGGTTGGCTGCATTGGAGGTCTGTTGAGAGAAAGGGACTGCGTACGTGACCTGGCTCAGGCAGTTGTCCTTGGACTTCATAAAAAGTTGTTGGGTCGTTTTTCAATGTGTTTTTTGCCGGTGTCTCTGTGCTTAGCATCAGAAAAGATTTTCGGGCTTCTTCTGGTTAGGTGTGAATTTTTGTGCCGTGATCAGATCACTATAGTAATCTCTTGGATCCATTGGATGTTTTAGTTTTTATAATTGGTCATGACCATTCTAGAAAATAATGTAATGCCTACTCATGTAAGTCTCAAACTTTATAATACGCCATAGACTAATGTGTTCCTATTTCGTCAAGAAATGTTTTTATTATTTTGAATTCTAGCTTTAAGATTTCCCGTTTGTCAAAATTAATAAATATTTGTTTCTTTATAAAAGGTATTTTGAGTGGTGGTGTCCCCCACCTAGTTCCATCCCCTATTTAACTGTTAATTTAAAATATTATGTCTAATTGTCCTTCCTCCCTCTACGTCGATTAAACATAGTTCCTTCTGCACTACAATCTCCTTTGGCCTCAAAGTTCCAAAGATATCGTAGCGCAGTCTCTTGACTGTAACGCAATCGAATAACAGATGAGAGGCCGTTTCCTCCTCTTCCTGACATAGTCTACACATCGGTTCCGAGCTAATAAGCTCTAACTTGTGCAGGTGCTTCCTGAACCTGCCGTGCCCTGTGAATAGGCCTGCAATCAGAGTGATCAGATTCCCGCCCAAACCTAGAGTCACTTTGGTTCTTTGTTTGCATAACAAGGGCACAACCCTCTTGCTGTGTTTGACCCCAGGAAGCATAACCCAGTACTTTTCATGTTCTCTCCAGATCCAATCTCAGAGCCTCACGAACTGCACCCTTGGTGATCCCCAGGACTGGTTCCGGACCAATGAAAGGAGTACTAGCTTCTTTGAATAAAATAAATACAAATTTAAAAAACTAATAATTAGGGTACTTTTCTTCTCTTACTGTATAGTAATAGATAGGTCGCATTAACTTCACGTAGCTTTTCACCTAACTTAAATAAGATGTGATACTTCTAACATCCTTAACTTACAAATTAAGAATGTTATAAAGGAGGTATCCTGACTAAGACAGAAAGGAATCCTGACTAAGTAAAACGCGAGGTCATACACATCCCGCAAAAGAGCCATTTGCATTGGGAAGGTTTAAATTAATCTTAGATTTCATGTTAGAAATGACCGTCCAATTGGTATTCCCATTTAATTTACTTTTTCTTTTTATCAAAACAAATTCGAATAAGTCATCATGTGCAGCTACCACATTGTCCTCGAAATCCATACATACTTTTAGCAATACTGTGAGACCACTTCCAGTTCATTTTCATTCAGGTTACTCAATGCCTACTCTGTTTCCTCGCATAGCCAACCTTGTTAGTTTTTAATTGAATCCACCGCCACTCTGCTAATTGTCATAATTGCTGTCAGCGGTCATTAACATTTGGTTTAAACAAAACAAAAATTATCATCCAGAAGGGCATCAATACTAAATCATTATTTTTTTTTACAGTTTTAACAAATTTTCGTTTAAGTTTAATATTAAATAACTGTTTAAAATTAAGTCAGTAGTTTTTATTTGGAACACGATTTCAGATAAATTAAATTGATTGGGCACTAAAGAGAAGGGGAAGTAAAACATGACCCTAGAGTGCTATCTCAGTGAGATGTATGTTTGTACCACCTGTAATATTAAAAAAAATAAAAATCAAATTTTGTTGTTTTAATTGCACGAGATCAATAGGACTTTCATATCTTGTTTACTTCCTTCAGTGCACTCAAAATCATCAATTTTGCTTCATTGCGCCCAACCTTGTTTTCTCAAAGTAAAAATACATTTCAATCAGTGGAAACAATAAATAAAGCAACGAAGAGAGTTCGATAAATAAAAAAAAAAAAAATAGCTAGTGAAGTAAAAAAAAAAAAAAAAAAAGATAAAAATGCACACGTGCTACTGTGGACCGAGAGCCTAGATTCACGGGAAAACGTCATCAATAACAGAGCGAGCGATGAATCTATGTCGGTACTCCGATCCCTGACTGTCTGAACCAGTATTTTTTTTTTTCTTTTTGTTTTTCAACGACCAGCCGACAAAAATAGCGAATCAACCGGTATAGGAGGGATATAGCAACTGTGGAACCACAGCTGTTAAAAATGTGTGATTCAACAAAAGATTTCATCTGGAATACATACGGTTTACACATATAGGGAGGGGTTCCTAGTGGACTGTACTTCCCGTTCTATCGTTCTCTCTCAGTAAAGGGCCATAGGGTTGATTGAAAGTGTGTACACATATATATATATATTGTGACAAAGGGGATAGTCAGCGGATGATTTCATTTTATTTATTTTTTTTTGTTTATTTTATTTTCCTGCGTTGGGTTATCGTTGATATCGAGCGATGAACACTCACGCCCTTTATTTTGAAATGTTTTTTCAACGTTTGTTTGATAATTGCAATTCAGAATGAGATTTAATAAAAAGTTTAAAAACCAGTTTGAGAGATGCTAAAGTAAGTCGATCAAAACATTTAGTTGAAAATTTGTACAAAGAATTGCGATTTGTGTGATGAATAAGTTGAAAATATAATGTTATATTACAATAGTTCCGGTTTTCTACTCAATCGAGCGAAATGTTTATTATATTTAAGACCGAACTATGAATGCATTATAAGAGATTTAATGCAATTGATATGGTGCATTCAAAATTAATTTCATCCATGAGCATTTTTGCATTTTTACTAGATCCACCTAACTTTGCAGCATAGCAACCACTACTGAAGTATCGTTAAACTATATTAAAACTAAAGATTTAATTATCTTAATCTGATCCTAAGCTGATCGACATTTTAAAGTACGAGTGGGCTCCAAATATTCTCCTGTTCAACCTATTTCCGCCGGAGTTCCACAAGGCCGCATCCTTGGTCCCATCCTTTACACCGTATACACTGCTGATATTCCTACCCACCCAAACAGCTTAATCATTACTTATGCTAACGATACTGCCATCCTCTCTACCCACTCAGAATCATCCGAAACCTCCAAACTCCTTCAAGAGCACCTCAACCTAATTGAAAGCTGGTGCACCCATTGGTGCATAAAAATTAATGAAAGCAAGAGTGTGAAAGTAATTTTCACGCTCAGGCGTCTAACGTGCCCCTAATGTTTCCATACTCAATAATCCCATCCCTACCTCGAACGTAGTACGCTACCTGGGTTTCTACTTGGACAGTAGACTCACGTGGAATCCACAAACGAGACTCAAACGATTACAACTAAACCAAAGGTACGGGGACAACTAAGACGCATGATGGGACCTAAATCTAAACTAACCACACCTAACAAACTAACTCTCTACAAGACGTTACTTAAACCCATCTGGACTTATGGATCAGAGCTGTGGGGCTCAACTAAACCTTCCAATATCTCCCGCATCCAATCCTTCCAATCAAAAGTCCTCCGCCGTATTGTAAATGCTCCCTATTATGTCACTAACCTCATCCTTCACAAAGACCTAAATATTCCTTTTGTCACTGAAACAATCCATTCACGATTCCTCAATTTCCACAAAAGCTGTCATCCCAATCCAACAGCTCAAACTCTTTCCTCATCATCCCATCCTGAAAATCCTCCACGACGTCTAAAACTATCGTTGGCCTTGTGATCTCCTAACCTAGACCTTTCCACAACTAGAATTCCCGAGAGTGTCAACACTGGCTGATTTCTCTCTTCCTGCGTCCTTATGGTTGCGGTGTGCGTCGGCTTTGCCGGGCAGTTTTCGCATCCTACACTGTACTTGTACTATTAACAATTTGCCTGGTGTATATTTATTTATATACAGGTAGCAAATAAATGAATTTAATAAGAAAAAAAAAAACTTATCCTAATTGTTCACAGATGATATGAAAAAGAAGTTTACAAGCCCGTTGAATATGTACAGGTAGATTCAATTTTATTAGACGCCGACTATGTGAAATGCAGAAAACTCACTCTAGAGGCCTATAAATGGGAACTGGTTAGAGTTGTGAAACGAATAAGTTCACGATCTTTTCTTTTTGTAGATGTAGCGAAATCGGAATTTATTCGCCAGACACTGACCCCTCGAAAAGAAGATAGAAAAAGATAAGACTACAAAATGCCAGGAGGATTAGATTTGCCTTATTAGTCTAGTTTCAAAAGGGAGATACTCTCATGGTTATTAATAACGGTTACTGGTTATTATTATTTATTGATAAAACAGTTTTTAACAATATATTTTTGTGACTTGTTTATAGTCTACTTATAATTAATTAGGTGATAAAACAGAAATGGTAATGGAGAAGAAAGACAAGCAAATGAACCTAAAAGGAATTGTAAAATAAGTGTAGCTAATGTAGTATATTTCTGGTATGCTATGGCTCATAGAGTAACTAACCGCCCACAGATCTAGGTCAGGGAAGTCATGGGATTTGGGTACCATAGTTCTTGTTTCAGGCCGTTTTTCTAACTCCACCCATTCACAACCCTTCGCGCCTAAATTCTTTCTCTCTTTTTACCCTCTTCACAGAGTCTCTCATACACGAGCACGCCTACAACGCCTATCTAGGGACTGATAGGGCTGTTAGCAAGCTTTTCCACGCCCAGGGGCTGATTTACTGCGCCCCAGGGAAATTGTATAATAAACACGGTTTAGTTTAAACGAAGAACTGAGAGAGGGTTGGATGGCCAGAAAGGCAGTCCAGTTGTTGGCCGACAAGAACAAACTATTTTGTTTTAGATTATTTTTTTTCTAACAATCTTATCTCACTTTATGTCTACAAAACTATGTTTCTAAGTAAAGAAAACCAGAACAAGATCTAACTTAAATAGTCAATTTCGCCTAAGCCCATCTGCAATAATCTTTAAAAGTAGAAGCAGTAGCGTAAAGTAAACATTTTTCTTGGGTACGTTTAACAAGGTTATTCTTCAACTTTATATTATAAAACTTCTCCTAACGGCCGTCTAAAGGTCTCAAGAAAGTCCGAGATTTACTTCGGAGTAATGCTGTACTCCGGTTCTTTGGTCTTGGAGCCGTTTGAGAACTTCAACGATTCATAAGTTTTAAATTATTAATGATTAACAATTAAAAATGATTATTTTATAGCTTGAGGAGATCGTAGTGCCAAAATTATTTTGTAATCGCATTTTCATTAATAACCACATTAAAGAACTGTGATTAGGCTGCATCTTCAAGTGAAAAATGGAAAAGTTCAAATGTAAAGCACTTATTTCTCATACTTATCTCCCCCACATTTCTATATTCAAGGTGACCCTGATAAAATATCCCATGAGTGTTTAGCTATGTCCTCATTGTTATCAATACTTAATTAACTATAATAAAATTGGAATAGGAAATTAGCATAAAATTGCAGGAAGCCAGCGGAAACTAAAATGCAATTAGATCTTTGTAATGGAAATGAATGCAATTGGAAAGAAGTTAATACCTATTTCACACATCATTAGGTTCACAAATTTATTTTAATTTTATGGTGGTCGCATAATGAAACAGGGTCGACGGGTACCATTTATTTCCATGGTAATTAGTAAAGTCATTATCGATTTTTGCATTGCCAAGATCTAACCACTGTGATTGCCTTACATTTTGATTATTCCAGAATACATTTTCTTTTCATGGAAGTTTCATTAGCAAAGAGAAATATCACCACACCGATGAATCGATGTTAGAGGCCTTAGAAGACTTAAAAATGAAGGTTCTTAATCTTTTACCAACCTGGATATCATACCCGTTCAAATGCTTGAGAAATATCTAAGAAGTACAATACTTGCTTCGCTCAAGTGAAGGTGCAATAAACATGCATAATGCGATGGAATCTGAGCCCACAAATAGTAATTTCTTATTTTTAAGAATATTGGCTAAATCAATGCATGTTTACTAAGAAAATTTTGTTATAGATAGCGTGATATTCTTCTGGTCTTGTACTCTAGATTATTAAACTTGAAAATGTTTAATCCTGTTCAGTGTCAATGTGACCTCAATCAGCTGCAATCTATACTGCACATCATTCCTTTCATTTTCAAGAAGCGTCTGTAATATACAGCATCTTTACAGCCAAGTGACAAGCCGAAATTCAACAAATTGGTTGGTTAATTGATTTTATTTTAGGTTAAAATAATAATAATAATATACAAACAATAAGGGGAAGCGATAAAACTAAATCCATAAAAAATAATGCTTTGCAATTGTAATGTGATTTATTTTTATGGATACAAGAGGAAAGCACTGTTTCAAAGAAGTTTTTTATGAAATTTTATGTATAAAATAAAAGTAACTAAATTAAGGCAAATCAAAAGTAAGGTAGCGTACTGTTGGAAATAGCTTTATTCAAATGCTATCTGTTAAGTGTAAACTATGCTGGTAGGATTACATAGTAGGAATTCCTTGTGTGTTCACAAGTTGACACTATTAAATTCCTTGCAGAGTTCTCTCTACAAGAGTTAAACTCTAGTAAGTTACAAGACGTACTATATGTGTCCTGTTCGGTATACCTCGCCATCCACCTCTGTGTCTTTGCACACACCGCTCTTAAATTATGTTTCTCTCGTTTCTTGAACATTTATTAGCAAAACTTCATCCTCTCATCCAACCGACTTCCTTAGAGATGTAAATTTAAGTGTAAACAAGACTTCATATAGTTTGACTAACTAGCCAAAGTTAGTGCAGCTAATTGAGAAACTAGCAGAAAGCTCTTGCAATGGTTAGTAAGACGGTAAATTGTCAACTTTTACTATTAATATGTGAGATATCTAGCACTTTGCTTATCTTATATTGCTTATTATGTTAGCAGTAATTGGCCATTCTTGCTCTTTTAATGAAGCAAAATTAGGATTTGATAAATTTACTTATTATTAGATAGTTCATAGTGTTGTGCATGAACCTATAATTTATTTATTTATTTATAATTTGTTAAGCCTTTTGGCCTTATAAATGGGTTCAGTGCAGTATGTTACAAAATAATTCAAAAATAATAAGAGACAAACTCTACAATAAACAAAATAATAAACATTTTAATAAACTAATAATTTAATAAGAATTAAATAAAATTAAACACATGAACATAAGTCTAACTAAACATAAAAATAAAAATAATTTTATAAGAGTTGTAAATTAAGTAAACATTTTATGTAAATTCCCATTTTTTTTTTAATTATAATTACATTAACTCCCTTTATTATGATTATTATTTTTTTTTATGATTTAAGGCGCGTCAACATCTATGGTTATTGGCGCCCGGAGCTTTTTCAGTGCACTGCCGGCCTCCGGACAGTGTTCTCTCGTTACAGACAACACTGTCCATCACCGGACAGTGAGCTGTAAGAAGCTCCTAGGAAGAGAAAATCTAAGGGTCAGCAGCTGGATTCGAACCCGGGACCTCCGCGTGGGAGTCCAGCTCGCTAACCACTCAGCTAATCCCCTCCCTCCCCTTTATTATTATTATTATTATTAATTATTATTAAGTATAAATATATATATATATATATATATTTGTAAATATTTTCTTCATTAATTACTCTACTTATTCTCAATGTTTCCCATTGCCATTTTATTTTATTAAGTTAAGTAAGTTCATGCTTTATCACTATTCATTTATTATAAATGATCTAACTTTAAACATATTTATTAAATATAAAAATACATGGTTTAATTGCTGCAAATCTTTAATACATAATATGGATTCCAAATCATTGCCATATTTCTGTAAGTAGTGAGACTTACATAGGACAGTTTAGTACCATAAGTTCAACAGTCTCAAATTCATTGCAATTACATATGGTACATAAATCTGTACATTTAACAGAGTAAACAGAATTATTAAAATAGCATCTTATTTCATTTTTGTAAGATAATCTAACGCATGAACATATTAATGCAGAAAATGGTTGGGTTCTCCAATAAAACTCTTTAATTCATCTTCACTGCAGTAAAATTGGTCACAGGTCTCGCACCATATTTCTTCAAATAATTCATAATTTTTATCCCAAATTTAATTTTCTCTCACTGTCTTTGCAAAAAGCTTGAGTCCAAATGATTGCTTCAAATATGTTGTGTAAATTATTCTATCATATTTTCAATTCATATTCGGCCTTTCGATTAATCAACCTGGGAATAGCCTTTTTAATGTGAGGCACAAAGGCTGTAGTCAAGAATGAAATCGGAAGCTTTTTATCTAATGCAGCAAATAGCCTCAAACTCGTTGCAAAAGAAACTTCACTCCTCCAATCAACTCATAAATAACATTCTCCTAAAAAAAATAAATAAAATAATAAATAAATAAAACCTTCCTAAACAAATAGAAATGAAGATAATTTTGCCTAATTAAAAATCAATTAAATAAAGGATAAATTTCTTTCATCTCTCACTTTCAGTTGGTAGAGGGCAAGAAAATCTCATAAAAATACATTACTATCAGGAAAAAAAAGAAAGTTAACCCATTATCTGTGTTGACTATCTTTTGTGTCCTAAGACAATTTCAAAGTTTTCCCATATAAGAAAGTTGGGAAAATTTACAGAAAAAAAAGAAAAAGAAAGACGGGCAAAAAATACCAAGCCAGCAGGGTGAGAAAAGAAATGAAGTACTAAGAAAAAGTGTCGTAATTTCACTTGTTCTTTAGTTGTCGTAAATATTCTTTTATGAGGACAGGAAAATCCTTCAGAATCTTTCCTTTCTTTTTCTCTTTCCTTTACTTTACATTCCCTCCTTAATTTTTTTTTTTTTTTTCAGCCACCCTTCGATTACGATTTCTCTTCTAGAATATTAAAAGTTTTGTTTTTGATTGTGTCTATTTTTTGCTATAGAAAATGTTTTATTTATAACCAAGATGTTTTTTGCTGTCAATATCGTAATGATAAAGTTACGAGGGTCGTTTGAAAAGTCCGTGCAAAAATAAAATCTACTTAATTTTTTGGGGTAAACCTTTTTTATTTTTCAACATAGTCTCCTTTTAGGCTTATACACTTCGTCCAACGCTGCTCTAGTTTGTTGATCCCTTCCGAATAATAGGATTTGTCCAAGTCTGAAAAATAGCCATTCGTTTCTGCAATCACCTCCTCGTTTGAATAAAATCTTTTTCCCACCAGCCATTTCTTCATATTGGGGAACAAATAGTAGTCCAAGGGAGCCAAGTCTGGAGAATAGGGGGGATGTGAAACAAGTTGGAACCCTATTTCCATTAATTTTGCGACCACAACTGCTGAGGTGTGAGCTGGTGCGTTGTCGTGATGGAAAAGGACTATTTTGTGGGCCAATCGTGGGCGTTTTTCTTGCAGCTCGGTTTTCAAACGGTCCAATAACGATGAATAATATGCACCTGTAATAGTTTTACCCTTTTCCAGATAGTCGATGAGGATTATTCCTTGCGAATCCCAAAAGACAGTCGCCATAATCTTTCCGGCCGAAGGAACGGTCTTCGCCTTTTTTGGCGCAGATTCCCCCTTGGTAACCCATTGTTTAGATTGTTCTTTGGTCTCAGGAGTGTAGTGATGTATCCATGTTTCATCCACAGTGACGAAACGACGCTTAAAGTCCTGCGGATTCTTCTGGAACAGCTGCAAACCGTCCTTGCAACATTTCACACGATTTCGTTTTTGGTCAAGCGTGAGCAATCGCAGCACCTATCTTGCGGATAGCTTTGTCATGTCCAAATGTTGATGCAAAATATTATGTACCCGTTCATTCGAGATGCCCACAGCACTAGCAATCTTACGCACCTTCACTCTTCTGTCATCCATCACCATATCATGGATTTTATCAATGATTTCTGGAGTAGTAACCTCAACAGGGCGTCCAGAACGTTCAGCGTCACTTGTGCCCATATGGCCACTCCGAAAATTTTGAAACCACTTATAAACTGTTCTAAACGAAGGTGCAGAGTCACCATAATGTTTATCAAGCTTCTCTTTAGTCTTCTGAGGCGTTTTGCCTTTCATAAAGTAGTGTTTAATCAACACACGAAATTCTTTTTCGTACATTTTTTGAAAATCACTCGACTTCCTCGATTCAAACGAATGCCAAACACAATGAAATAGACCGATCTGGCTGAAACTTGGTGTGTGTTCTTCCAAGAAATGCTACTAACTAAACATAACCTCGATACGCGCCAGTGGTGCTATCTCTCTGACTTTGCACGGACTTTTCAAACGACCCTCGTAAGAGCAGCTTAGGACAGATTGTGCAACATCATATTTTTGATTACTAAAACAAGTAAAACAGGTTTTATCATGAAAGAAATGGTGTCTTACACCATTGTACAAAACGGTTGAATACTTATTACTAATTACTCTAAATTGAACAATTACTTTGGTCATAACAAAATTACAATTAAAATTAATAAGCACATTCTTCTGCCCTAGAGCACATAGTAATCGGTAATTTGGATTGTATGTTGAGTTAAAATAATCCCTAATAACTTGCATTCAAATAGATTGATGAGGAATGTGTGAGAAAAACTTCTAAAATAGGAAAATTCTCGAAATAAAAATAAATATTTCATTAACTATTCACATTTCTCTTACTTTATTGTACTGAGAGCTGGTCTAATTTAAAGTAGGAATCTAAAAATCTAACCCTAATGCAGAATCTAAAATCCGAGTTCCTTAAAGTATCTAAAATCTATCCTATCTTAATATTCCAAATTATTATTAGTATTTTACTAATTTTATTTCGACTCACAGAAATTTCTGGTATATTATTATTTTGTTATTTTCTATTAATACAAAATAAATCGATGAATTTAATCGTATTAAGAAGAATAGGGTGGAAGGAGGACAAACCAAACTTCAACTTTATTAAGCAATACTAATTAGAAAGTATGGCTAAAGTTCGGGGAAAACAATTTTTTTTTTTTAACTGAAAATTAAAATTAAAAAAAGTTTGAGAAAACTGAAAATTAAAAGAACTTTTTTTTATTATTATTCCATTTTGCGGCGTTAATACTTTTTAATTAGCTCTTGTATTCTTTTTTTAAATTTCCTTTTTTTATATTTGCCAGCTTGAACTTTTTCATAGCATTAATTATTTAGCTTTTTATTATTTTTTTTGTGTTAATTTCTGCTGATATTTGCAACTATAGTTTGGGTAAATTGGTTCTAAGCCTGTATTAAAAATTGTTTTTGTCATTTTCTTTGTTGCATTTATTTATTTTATTTAGGTTTACAGACAGGTCCGTAGTCAAAGAGACTTATTGTAATAGCAGACACCCCAGTCAAGTCTACATTTCATTAGCTTTTGAAGGAATTATTCTTGAAACTTCTAAAGAAAGGGCGTGAATATTAAAATTAGCTGTCTCTAAAATTAAATTTGTAGGAAAAAAAATAATCACAATTTATTTAATTACACAGTTCTAATAAATAATATAGATCACCCAATATAGGGAAAAAGTGAGTTTATCAATATTTTCCAAAAATTGATGAGCCCCACCAGGCTTGAGTATTAAACAGACAAAATTCCTTAAAGATTTCTAAGACAAAAACATCCCAAACAATTTACAATGTTTAATTACATTAATAAAAAAAAAGATTTACTTTAAAGATGATTCCAGGCAGAAGTTCACAGGGTACCAAGGCCTGGTGTAAAGATTCAAGGAGGTACAAGTTGTATTTTGGCACTGGGATAATTTGCTAAAGCTTTAATAAAAATACATTTGTTACTGAACAACTGAAAAGAAAATGCTGACCTAATTTTATTGCTAATATAAAAGCTGTTTATGTATTCATCTCGTTCTAGTTAAAATATTTTTGATTGTGTGTTGATGGTGATTGTAGTAAATTGAAGAAAAAAGAAACTTTCAAAATAAAGATATAATTATATTAATGTCGAGTCTCCCATAAATAGAATTGAATTGTAACACTGTAGTACAGCGGTTCATGTACAGTATAGAAATTATAATAGGGAACAAACCATAGCGCAATTCCCCCTGTGCCTTACTAGCTTCCTCTTTGGTAGAGCTTGTGGAGGAGGCATGAGCAGCAGGCAATTTGGGCTTACCCTGTTTTCCCCACAGTCCTGGGGAATATACACACGCACATGCACACAGGCGCCCCCTACGGATCCACCGAGAATAGCACACAACTCCGATGTTCTCTTTCTGAATTCATTATCCACAACGAGTTGTTTTGTTAAAGGACGATACTGTCGTTAGGTCGCCCAGGCTCATTAGAGCTTGCTCCTGCTGCTGCTGTTGTTAGAAGGGTGGACCAGTTCCTGGTATAGCGGCAACCCGTCCCAGTAGCACACGCCTTCCAGACTTTATAGGAATATTCGGTGGGTATTTGTCGGTTGCAGAGGAAAGAGGGATCTGCCACTGTGTTCAACTCCTCTTCTTATCCAAACTACACTGATTACACCCCTTAAATCCCATCCTGAAATCCATTTGGCTGAACCCAGTCTCTCACCCACTTACCACGAGCCATTCTTTCATCTTAACAAGCAACGAATAAAGCTATATTTTCTTTTATTTTCCTCATTTATTTATTTAAGTCTCCACCCTGAATCAGATATTCTCTTGGTCATGAATAATTTACTATACGTTCCATTAAATTTAGGAAAAAGGGAGAAAAAATAAACATCCTCATTGTTAATATCCTCGGCTTTATCTCATTAAATACACACTTCTTAATTACAACAAATAATAATATAAATTCCTCTGACGTTCAGCGAGCATGAGTCCCGTCTTAATTTTCTTTTCATTAGATTTCAAAAATACATTTACTTTATTTTAGTTAAACTAATTTAGTTTTTTCATTATACGATGTGATGGATTCTAATTTTATTTGCTGTTTAAAATAATTATGGAAAGTATTTAATATTTTTATATTGGTACCATTATTAAATAAAAAAACTGTTTCTTTTCAAAATCCATAAATATGATTTTAAAAACTAGCAAGACAAATAATAAACTCAAGTTTTGGTATTGAAATAGATGAATACTTTCTACTTCGTTTCACCAAATACTATGTGACCCCTTATTACCAGTAACAGTGAATTTACCATACTCTAAAATGAAGTAACTTACTTATTTTGGTGATCAATTCTGTTGCCTAAATTCAGTTGGTTTAATATCGCGGAAGATTACAATCTCTTGTGCCGTGTAGCTCCGAACTAGTCATAGCTGTACTCTTAGATTCAGTTTCTGAGCTGTCCCTATCACTGTAGCAGAGAGTGAGTATGTAATTTTTCAAATGAC
The DNA here is from genome assembly GCF_049639745.1 of Rhodnius prolixus. Classification (NCBI taxonomy): domain Eukaryota; kingdom Metazoa; phylum Arthropoda; class Insecta; order Hemiptera; family Reduviidae; genus Rhodnius; species Rhodnius prolixus. The sequence continues at coordinate 8,809,619 of NW_027411634.1, read as the reverse complement.
ACCATTGAATCTGAAAACAAATATTTTTTCTGAATATTTTTTTTTTTTAATTTATTTTGTTATTTACAATCTGTATAATACACTATACAATAAGTAAATAGGGAGATAGAAGTATAGAGGCGTGAAAGGCAGGAGGAAAGAAACTGCCCAGCGGCAGCACTTTCTACAGGATATTAATTTTAGGCCTTCAGACTGCGAGGAAGTCGCGGGGCCACTGGCGATTCAGTCGGCGAGGAGGATTGTCAGGAATGTCAGAGGAGGCGAGAGACTGTACTAGAGGATTGGAGCAAGTGGAGAGAGCAGTATGGAATTTTTGATATTTAGTCTTGGCTAATTGGTGTACGAAAGGGATGTTGAGGTCGTTGTGTAGAGTGAGGTTAGTTACGTAGAAAGGAGCGTCAGCTATCTGTCGAAGTAGTTTTGATTGAAATGTCTGTACAGTCCGTATGTTTGTAGGTTTGGCTGAACCCCACAGCTCTAGTCCGTAAGTCCACATTGGTTTGAGGATAGTACTGTATATTAATCGTTTGAGTTCAATAAGTAATTTGGAGCGTCGTCCAAGAAGTCTGTAAAGTAGTTTCGCACGTTTTGTCATTGCTTGTCTTTTAAGTCTAGTGTGTGGGTTCCACGTGAGTCTCTTGTCTATGTAGAGCCCAAGGTAGCGCACCAGATCTGTATAAGGAAGAGGATTGCTGTTGAAGAGGACTGGTGGACAGGAGCCCCGCCGGAGAGTAAACGTGGCGTGCTGGCATTTCTGTGAGTTCATTTTAATCCGCCACTTCTTGGCCCAGGATTCTATTTTATGTAAGTGTGTCTGTAATTTGTATGAAGCTGATGTAGGATGTGTACTTGTGGCTAGTATGGCTGTGTCGTCTGCATATGTACAGAGTAGTGTAGAGGGTTGTACAGGTATGTCTGATGTGTATACTGTGTAGAGAACGGGGCCAAGTATACTTCCCTGCGGCACCCCCGCCCTCACTGTGGTTTTCTGAATATAGATTTAAATGTAACCATAAAAATTGTTTTTATTACCTGTTTCTCAAGATTTTTGTATTTATAAGATTTGTTTTTTGTTTTGTTTTGTTAGCAAATAAAAAATTTTTTCCTCGGACAGTCAATTTACAGGTTGCTTGTTATCAAACAGATGAGAAGAAAGTAGAGGGCATGAGTTACTTATAGGAGGAGCATTCCAGTATTCACTTTACCCTGTTCTTACAGTATTTACATGAAGGGAATTTCCAGTTTGTGCAAGATCCTAACGCTGATAAGTCCCTAAGGGATTTTCAATCTCTGTTTACTTTCCTAAACCAAGTACCTACGCCTTCTGGTGGGAATATTCTAGTTCCTCTCTCTCCTATTTCTCCGTTTCCTATCATCTAAATACTCCAGAGAATGTTTATAAATTCTCTGTAGTTAGGTGAACTTCATAACTTAACTAATTTAAGATACACATTTACAAATGAGATACGAACCTGTTTATACTAGCAATATTATTACTGAATACAACTTTGGAATGAAATTATGCCATACATATTCGCTTGTAAATCAAGTATATTTCTTTTAGTTTAAATTGTTTGTTGTTTATGAATACACGAATGTGTCAACATATAAATAATATTCTATCACTGTTAAGTTCATTTTATCAGTCTTTTATGACAATCTAACAATTTAACACATTGTGTTTATATATACAAAATTTATATATTATGTATACACTATATTATATACATTATATATTATAATTAAAAACTAAGTAAAAATTCGGATTCTCCATTTATTGTAAATTTATTTCCTCTTTGAATTATCGGAGATACATTTTCAATGCAATTTGGAAATTGAAAAACTGTCTCCAGTATTTCTCCACTTTCAGAAAATTTATTTCTTTTCATCCGTGTAATTATTATTTTTAAAAAACTCATTAATTACTACTCACTAGTGGGAGGAATTACACAATATCCAAAGCCACTCGGTAAGACCCAGATGCGTTTCTATTTGTATTTTTATTGTTTAAAAGAAGTAATTCCTAATTTAGATCCTAGATTCAGCTACCTAGCCAAACTGCTGCAATAACACAAGTTTAGAATAGTATATTTTCTTTCACTACGTAGTCCAAGTAATTAGAATTAACTCCAACTGGAATAAGTAGAATTGTCTGGAATCTTCGTTGCTGGAAGCAGTTAGATTTACTCCGCTGGCTGAGATAATTCAGAATTTCCCATTTCATTCCCTAAATCGTTTTTCTTTTCCACTTGTCTTTCTAAACGTGGCTGGATGTACCCCTATTTTAAAATAGGTCAACCGTAAATCTAACAGCTGAATAGCATCTAAATTACGTTTTAAAAGGTGTTGAAAGAAAGGGTGAAGAAGCTATTTTAAAATAAATTATGTCTACTATGTGTGTATTGTTTCCTTTGTTTGTGTAAGTTTAAAATTTTCGAATTTTCTATATATTTTGTAAGAAATAGAAAAATATTATTTTAACTTTTTAATGAACTCCGATTAGTAAAAGCAGTATAGTAACCGAAAAGAAGCTCTGCAGCTGTTGAACAGTGAAACAAGGTACAACTTTTGTTTATTAGAAGAAGAAGAAAAAGAAACCTTTCTCATCAGTTTGAGATTAAAGTATAGCTCGCAATATGGCGCTACACGATTTGCTGCTTCAAAAGTTGTGGGATAAATGGAAATAGCTGGAACCTTGTTTTTAAAGGATTTAGGACGTGGGGTACCTAAGGTAGAGTGTTAAGTAAGGTACGAGGACTTGAGTCTGTTAATGTAGTTAGCAGAGTGATGTTATTGGCAACATGATTTTGTAAATCTTTGTCAAAAAAATTAAGTCAGAGATAAAAAAAAAAAAAAAAAAAGAGTCTTACCCACTGTCCAAAGACAAAACACTTTCAGTTTATCCATTTGAATTATAGTGGCCCTAATTTTCCGGAGGAAAACAAAGAGTTCAATTTTCTCTCAGCATTCTCTGAACTGGAACAGTTGATTCTTTCAGCAACTTTTGTGTAGCCGTGTATATCGGTACAATTAGAAGTAAGAGGGCTGCGAGCAACCAAAATATGCACGAAAGTCATTATACTAAAAATACATTCAGGTGTAAAGCAGTGCAAATTCTCAATACAATCAAGATATATGGAACAGGCTCGGTGATCGCTCTACAATCCCGATCGAATTTATATGTTGAATTTAGAGTTTTTGTAAAATTAAGTAAAGATATAATTAATTCTAAATTTGAAGTGAGAAAGTGTATGAGAGCCTATTGTTAGCCTTTATTTTGTAAACATAGTATTTTCTGAATTAAGCATACATGAAAAAAGTTTGGAATAAATATTATTTATTTATAATTAAATTTGTTAACGATACGTAATATTTCTTTTAAAGTTTGAAAATCCGGCCAATTATCAACTAATTTAAATAATATAACTGGAGATTCCAAAATTAATCATTGATTTCTAAATTTATTAATTGCGAAAACTTCCTAAAATTTGTAATGTTGCGTTAAAAAAATTATTAATTAATTAGGAATAATGTACATACTTCATCTTCATTTATTTATTTAATCATTTCACAAATTAAATAGCGCTCCACACAGTCAACTCAGTGTAACCTTTCAACTCCAGCATTTAACTCTACGCAACAAACGTATAACAGCCTTATTTTCAGCCACTGAAAAGGCTGGTTAGGATATTTAGAAAGTTCTACTTTATAACAATTATTTGAATTCATTGACCCATTATATTTGATCTTGCAATTGCGTCTATATTTTTCAATTACTGATCAGGTGTTGTAGATGAAGTCGGATATCTAATGTACTTCACTGTAAATACTTATATTAACTCATTAAATAAAATAATTGACCTGGATCGAACCTAGTGTCACTCTCAGACCTCCTTGGTGGCTCAGAGCTACAAATACTCAGCTATTGCAGGGCCTATTTTTCCACTTCGGGGGCAATCTTGCTTTATCTAGGGGCTGTTTGTCCTCCTTAAGAACTTAAGCTTTTTAATGTACCTAACTGCATCTCCTTATTTGATCGTTTCTTTTAATGCCAAGCATAATTCGCTTTATGCTTCTTTGCTGCATCTATCTTTTCTTGTCTTCAGCTATAGAGATGGACTAAGTTTGGTATCCGTAGGTTTGGAACAGGCAGAAGGCAACTATCAAGTATCAGTTGTCTCCACCTTATATCCAAACTGTTTTTCTTTATTTACTTCATCGCCCAAAACTTCTTCCACTAGAGCGAGGCAAGCATTTGAATCATTCAGTTAGCCGGTCGACAAAAGATACTGTTTGATCCAGGTATTTTACTTCATTAGCAACGTTTATTCTCTCTTTTTTTTTTAACCAGTAATATAAGAATTAAAATATTATGAATGTAATAATATTTGTAAAGACAGACTACACATCCTAAAAATAAATATATTTCTAAAAGCTGCTTTAGAAGATCCCAGAAAAGATGGGAAGATTCATAGCATGATAAACATCATCCTAAAAACTGCATTACTAGTTATTATCTTGAGAGCAAAATTTTCTTTTATTTTTTAAAATACTTTTTCTCCTCAGTTAAAACTTTTTTTTTTCTTTTTGCTATATCGTGAAAAGATAGTGGTGTTATTTAATACATACTTAAAAGTAAGATAGCGTTGTAGAGAAGCACCTTCATGCTATTAAAGGTGTGCTATAAGAAGATACTGCCTCTCAAAATTCAACAATTACCCTCTCCTTTTACGTTTAGCTTTTGTCTGTATTATCCTATATGTTATTTCTTTTTTTTCTTCTTAAGCTAAAAATAGATAAGACAAAAAAATATTTTTAATAACAGACCTCTTCTGAAATACCATCTACCTTTACAGTTGTAGCCAAGAATATGGGTAGTATTTCTGCTTTTTATGGTTAGTGTTAGTCAACTTAGCGAAGGTTGGTGCCATTATGGTGGCTGCAAACAGTCGAGAAACTTTTTGGTTTTATTCTACTTCTGTAACGTTCTAGCGCAGTCATGTTTATAATCCTACAATGCAACAAGAGAAGATGTCCTTGCTATCACCATAACATTATTCTTGCCTTTGTAGCTGTAGTGCCCCAGATAAGGACAAAAAAGGAATATAGGTGTTAATGAAGTTGCATTGTTTATTAAAGCATAAATCTTGGAACATTTTCGTAACCCACGTAATGACGGGAACAGGGAAACTACTGTGATGAAATGAAGGAGTAAAAAAGTTTTCCTACTATGTGTTCTTACCTTAGTTTTTATGTAAAAGCAGTAAATATTTACTTCAGACATATGAAAAAGACGTTAGAGTCTAAGTGTCCAATTTATCAAACAATCATTTAGCTGTAAGACATTTGTTACGCTTTATATAAATGTTTACTAATGATGTTTTCAAAAACACATAGTACATCTTGTCAAAATAGACAGGAATGTAGCTGGCGGCTGTTTTGATTTACAACTATATTTTTGTTAACAGCTGTAAAGATAACATTAACTTTACGCCCAACATCATCCAAAACAATCAATCATTGCTGAAACAAACGAAAAATCATCTCTAACTCCAGTCTTTTCAAAAGATTCTAACAGTACCATTCCATTTCTTATAACAGTACAACGTTCTGCTTTGGACAATTTTTTCATTACTCCAATTCTTCTTAGCATGCAATAGTTCGTAAGAATCTTTTAATAATAACTTTTTAAAGATGGTAACTTTTTGATATAAAATTGATATTTTATGTATTTCATCTACTTAGAAGAAATCTAATGACAACTTTCTCTTTTGCTGGCATGGAGCTTGCAGCCAACAGAAACAAGTAACATCTTTCATTTTGTGCAGGCGAAAACTTAGTGACTGACTTAGTGCCAAACCAAGAACGGAGACTACCATAGATATTTGGCTGTAATGCTCAGTTCAACGCCCCTATCCCAAAAAATTGTATTGTGGGAAAATTAAGTATGGTACTAAAATAGGAAAAAAGATTATTGCCAAATTCAGACATAATTTATAATTTAAATTTTTGCCAAACTTTCGACCAACGGACTAGGATATCTAAACACCGCTTATACATACATTCAGAACAGAAGACACACCTATCACCAATCCTTAAATCTCAACAAATAACAATAAACTTAAAAAATAACAATATTTAATAAGTATAAGCCTTTTAGATGACCTATGTAGTCTCTAGGTCCTGGAGCTTGGCAGTAAAATAAATAAATTATAACCGCAATTTGCAATAATCTTTTTCCACTTTGGTTTAATGAATTAATCCAAAAAGATTAACCATACTCCAAAATGTAGATGAGAATTTAATTACATTATTAGAATCTTAGCTACACAATTAATCTTTCTTTGTAATGTATAAGATACAGGACCGCACAATAATTAATGAAATTGAGTTTAGTGAAAGTCGTTGTGGCCATTTTTAAAAATCTCCAAAAATTAATTTATTTAAGTGGAATATTCGGTTTAAGGAATTTCATTCGCTAAAAGTAGGAATGATATTAAGAATGAAGTTGTATCTATTCATTTCCTCAGATAAGAATTTATTAATTTTATTATTAGATAAACCATTACCTTGGTAATCAAAAAAAATAAATAACATTGTAGACGTTAAATATTTTTCATATATGTAGATAATAAATAGTTGAAATGTGCAATGAAGTAGAAAAATGCAGAGCTGTGGAATTCCACATGTAGATATGGAAGCGTTATTTCACCACATAGGGGTTGTGTTCAATAGATTTTCTCTGCTGGGTTTCCTTTTGTTAGTGGTTTTGTGCTTTGTTGTAGTTTCTCATTTCTCTTCCCGTTGTAAGACAACGTGAGAGAAAACTATGCTGACCTCTGCTCTGGCCTAACAGAAAACACACCGAGGAGCAGCAAGGAGGATTCTCTCTCTCTTTCGTTTCAGCCCAGCTGGCCGCTAGCATTCTCCTTTTCGGATAGGAAAAGAATTTCCCAATCCCCTTGACTGGAGTGTATCTTTGGGATGCCTAGTCCTTCTTCTCTTTTATAAGTGTGATTTACACAGCTTCTATTTGCAGCTACAAATCTTAGTTTTCTCCAATTCGTCCTTTTTCCATTACTTCCCCTTCTTATTTTGTCCTTTATGTCCCAGCTTGTCTTATATATGGCAAGCAATACTTATCGTACATCAAGGATTACTGAAGTATACTTCCTGCAGTTAAGCAAAGAAAATCCTGTCAATTCCTCGCTCACTGTCTGAAAACTATTGATCGAGAACTTTTGAACTAAGATCTCTTCCTATAATTGTGCTTTTTATTTCTTTTAGATGAGTTTTATCATTTTGATTCATGTTACTATCAACTCGCGACTTTAATCATCCAGATAGGCAAGTACTAATAATTTATTGACGTGGGAAATGGAAAATAAGAAGCTAAATGTGACGATTTATTTATCTTATCTTAAGCACATTTATAATACCTTGACTGAAGGCGTCACGATAGCTGAGTGGTTGGAGATGTTTTGTGATTGGGTTTGAATCCCGGTCTAGGCCTTGGATTTTATTCTACAGTAAAAAACAGCAATATATAGTAAAAACGTCATTCTTTGGACAGCTGAGAATTTAGGTGACTTAAGTTCAGGTCAGGATTTTAGTTCTACGGTTTCTGGTGGTTATATTTTTCTTTGAGGTAAATATTGGATGCTGGATTATGAAATAAAGACTGAGAAATCTTTTTAGCAAATTAGAGAGAAAAGAGAAAGAACATAAAGATGGAAATTAATGTTTTTTCTTTTTTTTTGCCAGAAGGTATTTTTGTTATTCTAGAAAGAATATAAATTTATTATTTTCTTCATTTATACCTTCAATGAAAGGAAAAGGAATAAAGAAGATGAAAAAATCTAATTTGTGCCGTGTTTGTTTTATTGTATGAACCTAAACAAACATTATACAGTTTTATAAGACTAACTTTAAATATACACACATAAAACTTTAATCTACTCTAGACTAACTTTAAGGACTTGAAATTCTTAGGTTTTTTTTCGCAGTTTTAGTAGATTATTGTGTGAGTGCATTGCACGGTTTGAACGTCGCAGTTAGTGGAATTTATTATTTCTTAGGACGTACGAATAGAATATCAATGAGTTCTCTTTCTTGGTCACTATTATCGTAGGCAGATACTACACGGCCGGGTCTTTCCTTCCCAGCTATTATCTACGAGCAAATTCAATTTTATTTAGTTTGGCCTAGTTAATCTTCATTACTATTTTATTTTATTTACTATTTTTTATGTGGTTGCATAGCTAAAAAGAAATTTACATAAATTTTAAACTAGTAAAGTAAAAAGTAAAGTAATCGCCTATTTTTTCAGGCGAGGCTTAACGCCCAACTACCAATTAGGTGTCGTGGACGGAGGCGACTAGCAAACATACTTTACTGTAAATTTCTTTTACTAACCATTAAATAAAATCCAAGGTCTAAGACCGGGAATCGAACCCAGTACCACAATGCATATTAGCTTTGCAGGTCTCGCCTCTAACCGCTCGGCTATTAATTGTTTCCTTAATTTCAGATATTAAAATTCATCAAGCATTTCAAAGCAAATCATTTTTTTATTATAAAGATTGTTAAATTGTACAGGAATACTGATTAATTAAAGAGAAATTAGAAGCAGCAATAATGAAGAAACAAGTCTCAAATTTTAAACTATTGTTTATGCTCCAAATTTTGTAAAATAATAATAAAATTGGAAATAATAATATCAAGATTTTGTTTATGGCTACATTTTTAGCTGAGTGAATAAGTCTCCTGAGAATATTTTCTTAAAATAATGATTCTGGCAATCCTAATTAGCTGTACTTCACTCTAACAAGAAGTTAGGTTTGTAAGTATTAGAAAATTCTTGGACTGCTATCCATGATTTGCTATAATTTTCTGATTTAAATTTTTGTAATTTAAATTATAACCAAAAAACCAAAAACGCCTATCTAATCCTCTTTCAGGTTAAGGAGTTCTGGGTTTTCTAATTATTTTACTTGATGTTAAAATTAAAATTTCCACACCCATGAAAATGTACAATAACATTTGGAAAATTTGGAGCTTTGATACATATTAATTCAATCTTTAACAATTTTATAACTGAAAGCAGTAAATGTAAAATTCATGTTTTCATTCATTCGTTTGATTTATTTATTTTATTTTTTAAATGAAAATAATTGCTAAGTACAGACTACTCCTAATATAAAAACAGCGTACATGTTAATAAATTTAAATTTTATACGTGCAAACAGCAACTGAACGTTGTAACAAAAAAAAATATTAGGCATTAAAAATGTATTCAATTCTCCACATTATAAAATGGTGGGTATTTCAAAGTATAAAGGTATTTGGACACATTTGGGAAATTTGCGTTTATCTATGTGAAAAAAAACTCCCATGTGCCGGAAAACTGGGAGATACACACCTGATTAACGCAATAAAACATTGTACATCCATACAGGGAGTACAGAACAGTGGATTGACACAAACATCCCTCCTCCTGACTCGTTAATCGCTAGTTTGGGAAGTAGGAATATGGGCCAGAGGTTCAATACAAGAGATGGAGGATTGTGTATTTTCATTACAGGTTTAGCATTAGATAGGGCGAAGTGGAGGATTTGGAAATTAATAATGTGGTAGCCTGGAAGCAATGGGGAGAGAGCACCCGCCACTCTTTGCGTAGATGTGGAGTATCTGGAATGGTGGCAACAGGAGAACGGGAATGGTTTGTGGAAAGAGGATGGCCAAACCAGTTTGGAAATACTGGTCTCATCCCTTTTTAAACTCGAACAAAATTTCCATCTCAGAAGTTGTACGAGCGCTGAGCGAGGGTAAAAGATAATTAACATCCTTACTCCCCACTACGATAGCTAGCTATCAACTTATTGATTCGATGTACATAAATTACTGGTATGAACCAAAGCCTATCACTATTATTTGTCAGCCTAAATAGTTCGTATTATACTATAGTACATTATCTAAGGAATCCTGTGTTGTGAGAAATGCTTCATAAAATGCAGAAATATTTTAATTATATTCAAAAAGAAACAATTACTTTACAAATATAAGGATGGATTAAACATTTAATTTCCTCAAACGATGGCAACAATAGTACACTTACTCGTAGTTCTCTCGCAGCTGTACTTGGTATACAATATGTCTGTTATAACACGCAAATCATTCTATGGTCACCAAGCACTATTTTGGTTTAAAATAGAGCTTTTGTCGTTTAACATTTTGAAAGAAAGCTCTTGACGTAGAAAAACATTTTGGTATCCATTAATTCATTAATTTTATCACATATTAATAATTAATTCAATTACCTACAATTTCGTATTCAGTTGATCCCAAAAAACATGTATTTTCAGGTAAATACTAAATTTGAAATGTACACGGTTGCAATAATTCCATTTAGGTGGAGCATGACAAAGTAAAAATAGGTAACGATAATAAATAAGATGATCTCCCGTTTATCTTCCTTGTATGAGAAAAAAACAAAAACAAAAATATGTATGAAAAATAAGGAACAAAATTGAACAATAAATCAAGAGTGACATTAGTTAGGGCAATGATTTACGTCGTACTATTTTGATGTTAAAATAAAGTGGAACAAGGAGAAGTATTAGAAGAGGATGAGGAAGCAAAGAAAGACAAACATACAGCATCCCAAAACTATCTTGGGGTGGAATCAACTTGGAACAAGGATTTCCCAGTCCAGTTGAGGATCAAAACTTTTTAAGAGTGAGGGTGAGAGGCATGGCGGGCGTGTGTGAGTGAGAGAGAAGAAAGAATTACCACCCACCCACCCATACACATAGACACAACAAGTATTTGGTTTAACGGACCAACATCCTTATTCCAGCTGCTAGACAAGATATCCAGGCAAACAGCCCGCCGGCTCCAGAAGGAAGCTGTATGTTTTGGTTTACAGAACTAGGAGTCAACATCTCTCAATCTAAAGATAGAAGAAGGTGAACATCCTTTGGGATCAAACTTCACCGGCACCTCCCTATAGAAACTTTATTTACGTTTCAGCTTTTTGCCTTGACATCTCATCAGTATTCACAGGATGAGTGCCACGTAAAACATTTCCCACTTCTGGCCAGTGTACACATAGTTTCATGTAAGAGTGTGTCTATGTGTCAGCGGCGTATGTATGGCCCTATGTTGTACTTTGTTATAAAGGTTAGTGGGAGAAGATAGGGTTAGGGCGAAGAAAAAAGCACGACCTCTGCCCGTTTGAATAAAAAAAAAAAAAGAAAAGAAGAAGAAGAATTGGATATCCACCTATAGAAGGAAGTGATATAGCTGTCCCTTGGGTTCCTAAAGCTTGTTCTTTTTCCGGAGTCGGTGTAATTCGAAATAAATATACATATGTGCATACCTACTTGCAATCGGTTTAGTAGGTTTTTTTTAAGCATATAATATAATCAATCATGCGACCCTATTTCAGGTGTGCTTGTCCAGTACTTACACTTAAAATGACTAATAATAGTAACAACTCTTCAATTACGCTTTAACCCAAATTTTTAATAGGCAAGGTGGTAGAACATGATAGGACTACAATAAGTTGTACCTTACTGCTCTTTCGATAAGACTAAAATCCAATGTCTTGTGCTCTACAGGATAGAAGCCTCGCAGAGTTAGTCCAGTAGAATGATGCTTAAAGGAGAAAGTTGGCCGTTTCCAAGATCTAGATTAAAGGAAAGAAAAAAAGATTTAGGAAGAAATTCCAAATTTGTAAACTATTCAATTTTAAAACAACTGGTTAATCTGTAAATCGTGAAGTGGCTTAAAAAATTTTTACTATAAATTAACAATTGTATATATTTGAATTTTATAAAACAGTTTATACTGATATAATTGTATTACTTATAAAACCAAGAGGTGATGCATCATTGGTACCAATCCAAGAAGCTACGCATGCGTTAGTTCTTTTCTGGGAACCCTGGAGCACATACTTTTGTCTTCAGCAATACACGAAAAACCTTCGCCTGAAACAGAAACAAAAAATCTCAGCAATGATAACTGGATTTACCATTCAAATAAACTAAAAAAGAATGTAAGATAGGATTCACTCTCCAATGTTTGACCAGAACTATAAGTACTCACACTAATACTATGTAGTTATTGACTTCCAAGCTTCACCTTGTTGGTAAAGTTAAACACTTGAAGAAAGAAGACCATTTATCTTGTCGTAGAGGAGAAAACATTATTTCTACTTATTTGTTGAAAGCATCACTCTTGGTTTTCTTTATTTACTCTCCGTTAATTCTATGTAGGTATAAACCAGGGCAGCTAGGTAATGCCTACCTTGAGCAAAATAGAAAGGCAGTTACATCTTATTTCACCAGTGGGCCCTGTTAAAGCTTATCTGACAAAGTAAAAAGAACTTGCAGAAATATGGGTCCAACGTCCCATAGACTTGAGGATTAGAAGTACATTCTGAAGGAATGTGAAAAATACTGAAGCTGCAGAGATGAACTGTTCATTACCTTCCATAAGAAGTTATTCAGATCTTTTAATTACATCAGCATCATTCAATGAGTAAATATATTATTGACGAATTAATAGAATTTATTAATAACTCTCAAATAAAAGTGAAAGCAGAAAACATTTTCGAATGAGTAAACGAAGTAAGAATATCTAAAATAATTAGCTATACAATCTAGAATTAAAACTTTATAATCTTCCACTAAGGCTTCAAGCGTGGGAAAAAAATAAATAAAAAAAACTACTTAGATTCTGCAGAACAAAGTTTATACTCAGTTTTTTTACAGAGTTCACTTGAAGTAGTGTTGGAAAAGTGCTAATTAAATGTTAAATAAGAGTTCCTTTAGGAGGAATTACAACTAAATTCGACAAAGTGGTTAAAAATTTAAGGGAAAAAAACTGTGCAAAGCAGTTTCCCTGTTTTTTTTTTTTTTTTAAACACTCTTAGTTCTGTTGGAAGGTTTTTCTTTAATTTCCAACATTGATTGTGGGCAACTCGGTGTTAATTAAACTGAATCATCAGTTAGAGCTAAGAAAATTTGTGAGCAACTTTCCTAAAGATAAATGAAACAAAGAAAGTTCCGTTGCTAACATTTCTATCGTTGTTAGGTATAATTGGCTAATTCTTATAAGCTGAAAGATGACTATGCAAGCCTTATAAATTGTAAATAACGTTTATCAAACTTTAAATCTATTTTTTTTTTACTTTGTAGCTAAATTGTAAGTATGTACTTTAAATATTGGAAATTAAAAGTTTCGGAAGAAATTAATGTCTTGAGGTAGGTTTTATTTTAAGCCGTTATAAATATGCTTGAACAATTCCACTAAGTTCAGTTGTCTTCATTTGAGGATTATTGATTCAAAATTTGATCAAAATCCATCAAGAAAACTATATATCTTTTTGCAGATTATAAATTGATTAAATTAAAGCTTTTTAAAATGATTGCACTTCCAACCAACTAGGTTATGAGTGTATTAAGAAAGTGGCTCCTCTTTCATTTCTCTTGAGAGTGGAGACATTAAACGATACTTCGGAAACGAAAAATCGCAAAAAGTCGCTAAGTGCTTTTGGAAAAGTCAGCGAACTTGAAATGTCATTTAATGATTTTATTGAATTTCTCAAAAGTAACACCTACAATTATTTTTAAACTTTGTACACTTATTGTACATAATTAGTTCTATAACTTCAATTTAAAAAAAAAAAAAAATACAGGAAAAAATTAATGAGGAGGGAAGATAGGGCTTTTCTCTTTAAGAGAATGAATGGACTTATCAGGTATTAAATAAAAATATGATTACTAGTTATGTTTATGAAGAAAATTCCATTTTCCCAAATTGTTTCTAGCTTTAAGTGATTTTTTAAAAATAACTAAAGTATGAAGAACATGTATAATATTGAATTCAATTATTATATTATAAGAAAAAGTCTTGTAAGAACAATATTAACAATCAGATTTTTTTAACCAATTTTTTCACTTTAACTTTTAAACTTACAAAATTGAATAATTGATCAGTAAGGAAATTGAAATAGTTGGTAAGTTTTATAGAAGGGTAGAAGGGTCTCTCTCTAAGCGTAGCCTGGGGAGAGCAGTACTAATAAAGTGCATGCTAGGGCTAACAATGCCCCTTTATTTATTAACAACTGGCCAGCAAGCGTTGTGGAACTTAGTGCGGTCTGCCTCGGCTTCATCATCTCGTCCTTCTCTTCGGCTCCAACTTTAGAGCCCTAGCAAAGGCCGCAGTAAAGGGCGAGCCTGGAAGAGAAAGAGAGACGAGGATATGAGAAGGGCTTTACTGGCCAAGAAAATTAATATTAATTGCGGCATAAATATCTTAGAACTGTACTGTGTAAAGTTTGGTGTAAACTTACGACTGCTAGCGGGCGCTCTCCCAGCTTTTTGTGTGTTAGAGCTTTTTAAATAGAAGGCGTCTTAATGTTCTCTAAATTCTGGACCCTATTTCTCTTTAGTATACTTAAGTGTCCTCTTTATTATTATTATTTTTTTTTTTTACCTAAATTGGGAGTTTTCTTTTTATCCTAATTTTCATTAAAAAATAGCAATCCTTACAGAGGTGGTGTATATACAATAATCAGGATTAATGATAGCAACTTTTTTTTCTAAACAAAAATTTTGCTTAATTTTCATTTTCCTTCTTCATATTAATATTAATACTCACTTTTTCATATTTTGTAAATATTTTTAAAGTTGAAAATGGAGAAATTAACTTTTGCTTAATGAAAGTGGTATTATAGATTACCTTTGTTCCAACCTCTCTTTGCATCATTGCCACTAAGGAGTCTGCAGATTGAATGGTTCCTCGGATTAGCAAGCTTAACTAGGAACTGGTCTACCAGACGACTCCGCTTTAAGGAGGGCACGCCTTCATAGGTTATTCCCTTCTTTGAAAATAAAATGGCAATCATAAAAATTGTTTTGTCTCCTTTTTTAATCAAAACTTGATTGCAAAAGAAGCAAATGCACTTCCAGGATGCTAGTCTTATTTACTAGACTTAGGACCGAGATATTGTTTAAACTGAGATTTGTAACATAGATGCAAGCAATTGGTATGAAATGTTCCAATTGAGATATTATATATAAAAATATAGTACAACTCACCACACTTATCAATTGGTATAACCAATTACGGGTTTTTCGTCCATTGTAACATTTCGAGTATTAAATCCTGGAGAAAAGTTATGTAACAGTCACATGGTATCATTTTTATGAATAAAAGTAATGATATAAATCAGGAAGGTTAAGAGCTTGAACTAACCTATTCAATTGGGAACAGATGTTATTGCCAATTTCAGTCAGTAATTGGACTTTGCTTTGGATTACAAATTTAAACGTGCTATTTTTCTTTTTTAGGTGGTAACTAACATTTAAGTAGAAAAAAGGAATAAAATGTGCAATATATTTTGGTGGTGCGGGAAAATTATAGCGAGTTTTGTCGTATTTCCCAACTATATGGTTTCTAGGATAAAGTTTTACTCACAAGTGAAACATAATCTAGAGTGAACATAATTTACAACAATACTAGTTGACTGGCTGAGGCAGGCGAGCTATGGTGTTGCTGTTTACTCCAGTACGAGTAGTGTGGACGACCAAGTTTGTTGTGAGCAAGAGAGAGTGGCTGCTGGAATGGGTGAGAGAACTCGGTCTCGCTTTCCAGAAGAGGGCGCTCTTAAACTAGTACATTACTTACACGCTGGAACTGTAGTTTCCTCCGAGCTAACTACCAGCGGAGTCTGCCGATGAGCAGGCGTACGGTGACTACTACAAACACATAGTCGTAACGAGAGTATTTAGGTGGAAGCGTTGTGTGTGTATTTGAGTGTGTGTGTTGAGTAAACGTGTGAGTACACGTGGAAATGTGATATCTAAGCTTACTGTTGGGGTGAGCGAGCCTCCATAATGAAGCACGTGTACAGAATGAGTTTCTGTCCTAGTTAAAGTCTTTGATTAGGTTACAACCACAAATCATACAAGCACTGGAAGGCAGGTTTGGAGGATTGAGTGAAAACAAGTTGTTGTATAATGTAGGAAAGTGTTCACAGCCTTGAAGAAAGTGAACACAGAGAAGATGGAAAAGAATTGATATGAGAGAAACTGGAAGGAGTTAAGGAATCGGTAAGCAAGTTTTAAAGGGATTTGAAGGAGTCTGAAGGACCAATCCTAACTCCCTTCCTGTCAGCACATATTTTGAGTACTAATCCCACCATTTCAACCTTCTGTTTGTTACTACTATTTTTAGTCAAAATCTAATCTTGAGATTATTTATTGCTTCAATTAAAGCCTTAAGAACAACATTCATGATAAAAACAACAATGTACTTATTCCGCTTCTGTTCAGAAGCAAAATACTGTACTAATCCCTTGGTTTAATACCGAAGTGTTTCCCTTTTTGCACCCAGTTCTCTCACCAAAAATTGATATTAATAACAATAACCCTTTACTCGAGATAATACAATAAAAATACAATTTAACCGTAGTAATTTACGGTTGGGATTTAAATCCTTCCATTGAGAATCGTAACGCAATATAAATTCTTAACAAATTTGAATTTATGTATCAATTATAACGAAAATTAGAATTTAAAGAGACAAGCTAAATAGATTTGATTGTTTTTAAATGTATCTACCACCTGTAAATTATAAACATTCTCAGTAGTGTTTCCTATTAAATGATAAAAGAATGAAAATCTGTAAGGTATTTGATTTTAATAAAAAAGGTTAGCACAAAATAAAAAAATACACCAGTGACCTTTACATACCCTTCGATATTAATTTACACATATCTCTTTTCCAATAAAAACAATATCATGTTCATCTTTTTTTTAGAATTTCATTTGAATATTACCAATATTTTAAACAATCAAATTTAATTACACAATGTTTTATTTGCTAGAAAATCAATAATCATTTGCAAATATGATGAATTGCAGATATACTGCACCAGCAGTGACATATCAATACGTATTAACTGAATGTTACCCTTCACTAGGACAGAATTTTTTTTGCAGCAAAAACTGTGCTTTTTGTTTAATAACAATTGCAAAACATGCATTCAATTCATCAGCAATCAATGGAAGAGGAGTGTCTTTATGATTCTAAATTGTTAATTTATATTTTTGAATTGGTTTGAAATCATTAATAATGAATCACTAATTAGGGATGAATTAATAAATATTTAATTATATGCTTGATTTTCTCAGATTTAATTGATTGTTGTTAAACTTTAAAAATAAATGAGAGAACAGTTACTGTTTGAATTTATGAAACCCACAAACTTATCACCGTACACAAACTCATTGGAACAGCATTAACGGACCACAATCCTTTTGGAAACACTTTAGGTCTCCACCCGTAAAGAAATAACTGTTAAATGCTGCAAATTTAATCTTAAACATTTAATGTTCGATTCTCCTTGTTCTAAATATTTATTCATTTGCTGCATATAATATCCACTCTTTGTTATAGTAGTTTTTAATAAATGCGTTAAAATTTAAAATGCGGTTCGCATCATTTGACCTAGAACTTTCTTAGATGTTTAAGGGTCGTACAAAAAAATAAGTTATGTTTTATGAGTCCATAATTTGTATGGGTTTATTGTGGCTTTCTCACGAAGAGCACCCAATCCATCCAGTTCTTTCTTTCTCAAGTTGCAATATTCGTGGTTCTAGAGGCACCAGGCTTCTTTATCACCTTGCTCTTCCTAGCCACTGTCTAATCCTTAATCCACAGCTAATCCACATCCTTAACCACCGCTAACTTGGTCTTCCACGTGGATGTCGGCCACCCGGTTCATCTTCATACGATTTCCTGCAACAAATTTACTATTGCATCGTATGTAAGTGGCCCAGCGAGCATAATCGACTCAACTTAATGATTGCTACAAGAACTCCAAATAAGCAACACAGCTTCTCATTTATGCGTATTCTTTAAATGTCTCTATCTACCACCGAAAATTGTACTTACCCAAAAATTATCTTCTGCAGATGTCTAAGTCAAGGTTTCCAATTCAACAGATCGCCATCAAATCATACAATAGTTTCATAAATGGAGACTTTTACACTTCTAGACTAACTCTAATCCAGTCAGATGCAGGTCTGCAAAAAACATGTTTCACATCACAATCTACACTTGTATGTTATTGCTAAATATCTTTTTAACAGTGTGAACTGAAGTTAGGTACTTGTGGATTTGAAGCTGTTCTGTGTTCTCTAATCTGCAGATTCCCGAATCTTCATTGTCTTCTCGTTTCCACAATATACTGAGTTTTATATTTGCTGAACTAGAGCCGCAACTTCCTTCCAAATCCTTGTATGCTGATTTTAGCTATGTACTATGTCGTTTGGGTAAAAGAGATAATAAAAGAAGGTGATTGAACAATTTCTTTCTAAGTTTACTTTTCAACAAAAACAAGCAGCTATCCCTAGAACCAAATTAAAAGGAAAAGGCGAATCCAACTCTATATTAATGCTCTGGAGATGATGAAAAGTGATTAATTAGATTTAATTTCCAAAAAGCCAAACTCTCCCAATTCTTAATCACAATTTAGATGTTGTATTCATTTTTCTTTCTTACAAAACCCACAAAGACTACTCATTAATAAGACTATGTGATGTATTTGTCTTCAGTTTGCAGTAAATATATTATATTGATAGCCATTCTTATTTAAGTCATTCTTGGGTGATAAATTTTCTTTCCAATAACATCTTTCGATTTTTCAGCCATCATCGGATTTTCTGTATAAGGCTGGGCAATTTCCTTTTTTAGACGGTAGAAATAAATAATAAAGGAATCAACTATCAGAACATTGACAAAACAAGCTTAATGACTATGTTAAATCTCTAAAACTGGATGGTGAACCAAAAGTATTTCATTATGCGACAAAATAAAACGTATAAATTTTTTTTTCTAAGTGACTTCTAAAGAGGATATCTACAATTCTAGAGTGTTTATTATTCAGGGAAAATAGTAAGATATCCTGTCTCTGAATCTATATCCTATTACGTTCGAATCGAAATCCCACTTACCAATTCTAATTTCCGAGCGACGACAAGCGACGATGCACTAACTCATTTACCAAATTGCCTAACATTAAACCCAGACCAGCCAACCTGGCTCAAACCGACCAGCCAAGTCGGGTAGTATTCGCATTCAGAATGTTTAATACTTCTACATCAGAACTGATTTTAATAATAAATATCCAATTATTCACAGAAAGTGTGAGAGGGACTTCGCTGTCTCTCCATTTTATATGAAAATTATCATTTATTTTATTAAAGTTCACTTTAAATTAATATAGTTGAACAAATTTCTCTGCGATTCCAAATATTATTTTAATAACTAAACTATCCTCATTGACAACTGTCCGGGTGTTCAAAATGAGATTTAGATCAACATGTTTGCTTTCATATTCTATGTGAACGCAGCAGAATTTTTGGATAGCGTAGAATTTCCTTCTCCCCTGACCTAAATAGTTCAACAAAAAAACAATAGCCTATTGAGGTGGAAGAATTTCAAAAATTAGTCGCCATTTTCGTTCTCCTAATCGGACGAGATTTTAGTTTACTAAGTTGAAATTAAATCAGAATGAGTATTGTATATTCTATCTCCCATCCAAGTCACAATCAATCTTTAAATCAGTTACCTTCTTAACCTGCAAATCACCCTTTTTAAATCCGGTAAAGGCAGTAATGCGCGGGCATTCTTACCAAGGCAATGAGTTAAAGACTCAGCCGACTTCTTCATCTTAACATTGTTGACCCTTTCAAGTAGAACAAGTGACGAGCCACAGGTGCTTGTCCGATATTCTACCACTAGTTTCTTGATCCTTTCTACTACATTTAATAATCTCGAAGGATTCTTTAGGTTTAACTCACTGTAGGCCATCATCCTACGGCCATTTTCTTCAATATCCTCACGTTGGTACTTGCAGCCAAAGAGAAACAGTTATTGGTGCTGGGCGTACGAAGGGTTTAATGTACCCCCACTACATTCAAGCCATTGTTTTATGTTCTTTTTTTATCTGCAAATTTGATTTCCTGGAACCTACAAAAGGTGATTTCTTCGGTTAACTATTATTGGCTATGTCTTTTCTACATTCTTTTACCATCTTTGGTGGGCACTCTGACATTTGCAGGGCTTCCAAAGAGAGTGTCCGTTAAGATTCTCGTTATTTAACACTGAGCAATTTGAACTTTCAGCAAGCTCCCGATATGATTGAATAAATTATAAGATTCTTTCAAATAATATAATTTCTTAGTAGTTTTGTAGCTAATTTTCTAAAAAATTAATTAAAACTCGTGAAAACCAAATCATTTTCCTATAATTATTCTATTTTATTTATTTAAGTTTTTGTCGCCTTTGAACAGCTGGCAAGAAGAAATAGCTTATTTTATTCAGCACATTTGAATATTTTGCTTGTTTAAATTTCACTGTATTAATCTAGAATACAAACTTCTTTGTATGGAGTCTTTTACATTGATGACCTCCATTCGGACTCCACTGAAATGGGGGAGAAGGCAGACCTCATATGAGCACAATCCATGTCTTCCCTTCAGAAAGAAAGAGTTTTTATTAAAAATGAAAACCCCACGGAATGATAATTTGTTCAGAAACCTACAAGATATACTGAAAGTAACGTCCGTATGAAATAGCTGAGAGAAAATGAGGTTCTAGCGAGGGAACATAAATATGGGAGAAAGCTTAACAATGAGATTTGTAGGAAGTAAAGAGAGAAAATATACTAACTGAACCGGAAATTCCTACCCTCAACAGAGAATAACAATAAGTTCCTGATTTATAATTCACTTACTAGTTTGCTCTCTTTGTTTAAATGTAAATATGTGTCTACAGTTCCGTTCACATGATATATTTGTAGTAAATTCTTATGGCATTGTTAACATTGTAGTCACGATATAGCTTTTTGAAATGATCGATGACAAAATTGTCGAAATTCTGCCTATGAGTTCAGAGAACAACATGTTCGATTGAGCAGATAATGGTGTTTAGTTAGCGTCTAAAAATCTAGATGACACAAAAATATATTAAGGGTCGAACAAAACGGTTAGGATACCTCGTCGTCATCGAAACTAGGGGTTACTTTCATACTTAGAGCTGCTCTTAAGTAAAACTAGGGAGCAGTTATTCTTGGAAGAAGCATCTATAAGCCAACAGACAAGACGAAACCAAAGATCATCAAACCTGATTCAGAAAAGATATTACGCTTATTCCCGATCGGAATTACGGATTGCAGTCTCGGAATGATGTAGACTCTAGCATTACGCTGGTATGATATTTACGAGCATTGATGGGTATTCACGAAATACTAACGAATATCGGAATGTTCACGTCTTCAATCTGAATTTTTGCTACTTCTTTTTTTTTTCATCTTCAATTTTTGTTCTTTAATTATTTTCTAATTCATTCGTTTCTGTGAGATGGAATTATTAGTACGTGGGAGGATGGAGGTAACTAGCAGCATTTCCAATCTAAAAACTTTGCATTTATTACAACGTTTTGAAACTATAACGTATCGAAAAGCTAGAAGAGTTATTAGTTAATACAAGGTTGAGCCAGGTAACTCTTTGGTATATTTTTGGTATAGTTTTAAAAATTAAAGTTGCCCATAAAATGATTTTGAATTTTCTCTTTGAATAAATAATCTGGCACCAAATATATATTAAAGTTATATTGTGTTTATTAAAATTACATAATATAATTATATATGGTTTACATTCATGTTAATTCAATAATATTGTATACTTTCAAATAATTAATATAACAATATATTTAACATAAATATGGATATCTAAATACTAAATTCTATATTAATATTTTGTGTAATAATGTTTAATTAATTCAACTAATGTAACGTCGTCTATTATTACAAAGTTTTGAATATTAACATGATTTTTCGACCAGAAAATTTATGAAATTTATCGATATATTTATGAATTAGGATGCCAATTATTTTAAAAACTTGTCTTCTAATTGTAAATGTTTTTCTTAAACCTAATTTTCAACTAAATATGTTCAAATTAAGAAAGCAGAAACTATTTTTTAGGATTTCTCCTTCAATTTATCAATAAATAATTCAAAAAAGGATCGCACAAACAGGATAGCCTAAATACGGAATTACCATTGCAAAATTAATAGAAAAACAAGTATTTCTGGTATAGTTTGACTGGAATGACTATGATTTCTGCTTGATACACTTAATTACTAAGCCAGGGGTGAATTGTGCGAACAGCATACCTTCAATTTGAAGTGACGATAGCAGAATTTATAAATTTAAATAATTCTCGTCTAGTTTGAGAGGAATGATTGAGATTCTTTCACAATTTTTCTTATTTTATTGTTCAAAACTAGACGAGAATACCTTATTTTTCCATTAATTTTGCAATCGTAACTAAAACTTCAGGCTACCCAGTGTATACAATCCACTACTGGTTTAATTATTAATTCATTGAAGCACCAACTTCTATCTTTCCAGTCAAACTAGACTTATTTTCCTTTTAATATTACGTAATCATAACATCAAATACGGGCTACTATTTGTGTACAATCCACGTCTGGTTTATTTGTTAATATATACTGAAGCAGAAATCTCAATCATCCTACGCAAACTAGTCGAGAATTCCTTATTTGTCTATTAATTCCGCAATCGTAACTTCAAATTCAGGCTGCTATGTGTATAATGCAGGCTTAATCATTAGTACGCTAGCACTAAAATCCCAATCTTTCTAGCCGAAGAGTTGTGTATCATTGACAGTTTAATAAAAACATTTTTTTTTTAAATTATGATTATCGCAAAAATATTTTTTGTAAAGATTTAATTTTTACCTCTGCTCATTAGTCGTAAATGCAAACATTTTTTTTTTGTATTCTCCAATTCACGGAAGTGGCAAACTCTAAGAGATCTGAGGGTTTTACAGGGTAGTAACTTGAATTTCACTTTCAAGATTTGTAAAACATCACTTCGGCATGGCAGTTATCTTTTGTTTGGCAAATTCTTAAGCTCTGTTTAGCTCCAAAGCACTACGTCCTAAAAGATCTAATGTGGTTCTTCCTAAATATCAGTGTTTGTCCACAGATTTTAGGGGCCTGCAAAGAGGTACAATGAGGATATGTGTGTAGCTAGCGGAGAACCTGTGGGTTCGCTAAACTCAAGCAAGTAGCAGATTAGGTTTTACGAATGGTTGTGCTGTTCAGCTGGGATGATCAAAAAGGCGCCAAGATTCCTGTAGATGTGACCAGTCCACTTCCTCTTTAAACTTGCTTTGCTTCTAAGCAATCAAGTTCAGTCAAAAGTCTTGTTCAGTGACTCCACCATAATTGCAATTATTTTAACAAATAATAGATGTTGATAATTCTAACAAAGAAAAAATCATTGAATTGAAAACAAATTTCAAATAAAAAGGTGAAAACAAAGATCCACCAAGATTTACTTGTTTTAGTTGTTAGAATGGTTATGATTGTTGGATGTTGGACGTAAAACTACCGTTTGCTTAACAAACTAATGAGTTGAAGCACTGAACGAGACAAAAAGAACGTAAATTCAATAAGATAAAGAAGAGCAAACAATTATAAGTGTTTTTTCCTAAAAAGTTAAAATAAAAAGAACAAAAAATAAACTGAAATCTTCTGGGAAAATGAGTAAGTTTTTCTCCTCAGGGAAATCGACTGTGAAATTTTCAATTTTTCTTTCTCTTTACGCCCTCAGTTTGAATGTAAAAAAAAAAAAAATATAAAAAAACAAAGCAGCCATTTTGCATAATTATGTCAATGGTTAGTTTTATTTTCATTAATAGAATTGTGAAGCTTGGGAAAACCTTTCTTTATTTACATTCATTTTTATTATCAGTTTTTCACAACTTGTTTACCGCGTGGTGACTTAACAGGGTTCAAGTGTACGGAAATAGGTTCGCGCGTTTTAGGGGGTTACGTTGTTTTCTCAAAATCTATTAAACCTACTTTTTTGCAATAAAGTTACACTTATAAACGAGGATATGCAGTTAATTTTAAAAAAAATTTGGGTTTAGAGAAGGAGAAAAGAAAAAATTGTCAAAGTTGGGTGTTTTTACGCTATTTCGTGCTGTTTTTGACACATCAACCCTCATATAACTTGCCCTGCCGGACAGTTTTAAGAGATTAGGCTAACAAGAAGTGGTATTTGACGGCTATCGCTAGCTCAACACCAAAAATCCACCCTCACAATTCACTCACCAAGATACAGGCTCACGTAAATGATTATTACGGGCTTTCGCGTAGTTCCGTAGAGGTTACTTGGGCAACCTAAGTGCTCATAACTTCTTATCTTGGATATAAGCCCCCCCCCCCCGAGTTGCGCTCAAATTAAGAGCTGTAAAACCTTTATCAGCTTCACATACTTTACATATTATGGTTTCTAGATTCTGATCTCAAATAAAGTTTGGAAATGTTCGAAATTCCCAGAACCTCGTAAAGCAGCGAAAGTGGAACTTTAAATATGTCGTCGGTTTTTTTTACCATTTTGTTCTGTCCTTAAAGAACACTTTTAATACCAAAATACTACCGCTCTTCTTTTTCCCAACTAAGTTATGGAAGTGATCATTGATTGACCTAATTTTACCATGGCCTTTTCTCCCAGCTTACTTTACACTTTATAAAAGAAAATTCCAGTGAAGGCACGGAAGTCTGGGGTAGTTTTGTGAAAGCGGCTGGCTGGCAGATCGAGCGATGTGCCCCTCGGGTCAGATTAGATGTCTACGTTGTGTTAAAAGTGAGTTGCATTAGCGATGAGTCAACCTAACGATCCATTGAGTTTAAACGCCAGAGAATGAGACAGCCAAATTTTACCTTCCTTGATTCACCACTCTCCTGCTAGTTGTAGTTTGCTCCTTACACTAACATGGTGATTGGCCGTTTCATTAGAACGTTGTTAACTGCCATCTCTTCTCTCCTAGCGAGACCCTAGGGATTCGGCCAGGGCTACCCACTCAAACCACAAGTTTGAATTAGTAGTTTTAGGTTGTATGCTAATTAATTACATGTTAAACAAGTTTAATTATTTCATTCCATATTAATTGAAGTAAAATTAATTGATTATTTCTATCCTTTTTCTGATGATCAAAAATACGTCATTCAGCGAAGTTTTTACATAAAAGTTTCATTTTAAAATCAACACTTTCCTCCCAAATTTTGGACCATGTTTAAAAAAGTCCCAACATTATTTTTTCCTGGACAAAGAAGCGCCTTAGTTTTATGAATTTTTATCTGTTACATTTTTCTTATTTCTGGCAGGTTTCAAATGTTCAACAAAGGTTGATTCATCACGGTATGTCAGCGTCCATTTGGAAGCAAAAAAAATAGATGTAACTTTTTACTTTAATTAATAATCCTATTTTCAAGGCTGTACTATCAAGTTGATCCGAGTAAATACAGCTCTGTTCTGATAAAATAACTTTTTTATTTTATATTATAAAGTATAATAATTGTAATAAATAATACAGTAATACTTAATTTTACAAAAATTCATAAAGGTAATAAATAAATGAGAAGTACGAGGGTCGTTTGAAAAGTCCGTGCAAAAATAAAAACTACTTAATTTTTTGGGGTAAACCTTTTTTATTTTTCAACCTAGTCTCCTTTTAGGCTTATACACTTCGTCCAACGCTGCTCTAGTTTGTTGATCCCTTCCGAATAATAGGATTTGTCCAAGTCTGAAAAATAGCCATTCGTTTCTGCAATCACCTCCTCGTTTGAATAAAATCTTTTTCCCGCCAGCCATTTCTTCATATTGGGGAACAAATAGTAGTCCGAGGGAGCCAAGTCTGGAGAATAGGGGGGATGTGAAACGAGTTGGAACCCTATTTCCATTATTTTTTTTTTTTTTTTTTTTTTTTTTTTTTTGGCGCATCAACAGCTGAGGTCATTAGCGCCCGGAGCTTTTTCCAGTGCACTGCCGGCCTCCGGACAGTGTTCTCTCGTTACAGACAACACTGTCCATCACCGGACAGTGAGCTGTAAGAAGCTCCTAGGAAGAGAAAATCTAAGGGTCAGCTGCTGGATTCGAACCCGGGACCTCCGCGTGGGAGTCCAGTATGCTAACCACATAGCTAATCCCTTCCCTTATTTCCATTAATTTTGCGACCACAACTGCTGAGGTGTGAGCTGGTGCGTTGCCGTAATGGAAAAGGACTTTTTTGTGGGCCAATCGTGGGCGTTTTTCTTGCAGCTCGGTTTTCAAACGGTCCAATAACGATGAATAATATGCACCTGTAATAGTTTTACCCTTTTCCACATAGTCGATGAGGATTATTCCTTGCGAATCCCAAAAGACAGTCGCCATAATCTTTCCGGCCGAAGTGAACGGTCTTCGCCTATTTTGGCGCAGATTCCCCCTTGGTAACCCATTGTTTAGATTGTTCTTTGGTCTCAGGTGTGTAATGATGTATCCATGTTTCATCCACAGTGACGAAACGACGCTTAAAGTCCTGCGGATTCTTCTGGAACAGCTGCAAACCGTCCTTGCAACACTTCACACGATTTCGTTTTTGGTCAAGCGTGAGAAAAACCACTCGACTTCCTCGATTCAAACGAATGCCAAACACAAAGAAATAGACCGATCTGGCTGAAACTTGGTGTGTGTTCTTCCAAGAGATGCTACTAACTAAACATAACCTCGATACGCGCCAGTAGTGCTATCTCTCTGACTTTGCACGGACTTTTCAAACGACCCTCGTATCTATCGGTCCCAGATAGAAGTTTTAAAATCATTGAAAAATAATTGTGATAATAAGATTCACACAAATATAATATTTAATTTTCTCACGCCTTTTTTTTTTTTAACTTCAGCATAAAAAATAAATAAATAAAATACAAACCTATTGGGAAAGGAAATATAGAAAAACAAAAGAATTAAGTAATAAAACAAAAAATGGGACAGTAATAATTAGAAACTAAACTAGGCCTTTTGTTAGGAAAAATAAATCGAATCAACTTCAAAATAAATCATTTGAAATAACGTAAAATAGAGAAAATAGAAAATAAATTATTAAATAAAGCTATAAATAAATCATTTTAATAATTCAACTCCACAGATTGGTATCGATACTGTCATGCGGAGAGAGCAACATTAATTAGCTTTTTGCAATCCAAAGAACTGAAAATGGAACACACGGAGAAGAGAGAAGGTAAACGAATCCAGAAATTTGAATTTCATTTCTATAATCTATAAACGTCTATAATATGTATTAGATATTTAAAGATTGTAATTTATTTTGCAAACAAATAAAATAAAAACAATCGAATGGCTGTCAGACTTCACAGAACTATGTTGGCAACGCAATGCAAAAAGATTTAAAAGTTGCTGGTACAAATATGTAACAATCTTATTTAATGAAATTAATACAGAAAGATACTGTTAATATGTAAAATAAATATAGATTATAGTAGAATCTACTATTTTAAATATTTGTATTGGTTAGTTTGCTTACTACAGTTAATGAACAAAATTATTTAAGCAATAATTTGGGCAAAACTTTAGAAGTATTCTACCCCATTTATTGTACTGTCAATCAGTGGATGTATTACTGCTGTAAAAAGGCCACAAACCTTGGTTTCAAGCATAAAGAGCAGGGTAAGCGTTCTGTGGTCTTGGTGCGACCTCTTTTGCAATTATAAAATGTCCAATTCGTGTGCGACAAAAAAGAGGTGGTTAGAGTTACTAATTATACTTCAGTTATGAATTTTTCGTTTGATGTTATAGCGGCAGCTCCTCGGCATGTAATATTAAACTTTAATTTTTCAAAGTTTATTTTTTCTTCTTTTAAACTCATTCAATTTTTTTTATTTTTATTATTATAAAATAGCTGGAATTGTAAACAGAACTGCCCTTTATGGAAAGCCGACAAGTTTAGGTTTACATTTATACAGCAATTACCAAAGGATTTAAAGAAATCCTTTGGAACCGAAATGTAAAATAAAATCCTAAACAGTGTCTGCAGTTAGCTAACATCTAGAAATGAATGTTAATAACTGTCAAAACGATGAGAAAATCAAAAATAGGAAAAATGTGGGTTTTATACCCAATAAACACGGACTACATCTGACACCCAGCAAACAACTTAGCCCCAAACTATATTCAAAATTAATCTTTCTATTTGCTAGATACATAAATGAGGAACTTTTCTCATTAAATATAGAAAAGTAACTATAAAATAAGAATTTTATTTCAACCGGTTAACGGAACAACTCTTTTCAATATGGGATACTGATTTTTGAATCGATTCCATGTCAAAATTAATCAGTTTAATTCTCATTTTAAAATCTCTACAAAAAGAAAAGAAAAACCATACAATTTTTTTGTGTCTATATTTCTTCTTTAATTATAACCACAGTTTTTAATTTTTCTTCTATTGTTCAGACTTAATTTTTCCGACTATCCGAATCTGCTGAATTTTCTTTAAGATGCTTTTTGCTATTGTTATCCTCAAGATTTTCTTTTCGGTTATTTAAAATGAGTTTAGTTCCGCCCTCTTGATGCAATTTTTTGTTTAGCACATTACTATTGCTCGCAATAAACTTAGCTTCATTACCTTCCAAGTTATTTTCGTTTTCCAAAGTATCTTCTACTTGTACTCTGACATTGTCACCATAATTGTTGATCTCTGATGATTTCCTTGAAGGTCCTGCTTTCGACGTTATCTCATTTGTTCTAGTAGAAGATTGTTTCGACGACGAAGGATGTACACTAATCTGTGCTGAATAATTTGAATCACAGTTTCTATTTTTCACAGATGTTTTATCTAGTCCCTCAATAAAGGAGCCTACCTGTTGCCAACATTCTTTTAAAAAACAATCTTCACCTTCTGCCTCATCCTCTTTGTTATTTTGTTCAACAATTTTATCGCCATTTTCTTCTTTTACATCCGTTTTACTGGCTGTAAATTCCGGTGGGGCACCTATCTCTTCCGTCATTGTCATCATGTTTCGATTATTTTCGCCTTCAGATCTACGGTGAAAAGAACAGAGTAAAAAAATATCATACTCATTGATTACAAAATTAATTATTTCAGAATACTTGAGTGGCTTTATATGGGTAAACTTATCTGAGAACTTCACAAAAACAAAAAGGTAAATCAAATAAAAGTGACTGGCCTTTACGGGTGTACTCGAGTGAATGAAATTTTTTGAAAATAATTGGAGCAATTACGGACCAATTGGCGACTAAACTATTTGATGAAATCGCGTAACCGGTTCTAGGATTGTGGACAAAAATTAAGTTTTAGATGAGGTAGTCTAGATGTAATATCAAATTTGGACCACATCCTTCTAGCTGGAAGCAGAGACTATACATTATTATTTGGAACAGACATAACTTGACGATCAAAATCTCTAACCCAAAGCAAGTATAGTATCATCTTAAATCTAGCTCCTTTATATTGTTGGATCAGCAGTGCTGCATAATATCCGTGATTTTATTTGATGTAGCACATTTATTTTTTTTCTATTTCTGACTATAGTTAATGTAGGCCCTCCTATTTCTTTTCAAACTGAGTAGGGTTAAATTTTAACTGAAATTCCGTACTAAGAAAACTGAGCATTTTAATACTTTATACCCATAATTCCACCCCAACAACCGTGTACTTTAGGAGTAAATTAGTTACTTATAAATTGAAATAATTGGGGTGAGAATAATTGGAATAAGAGAAGGGAAGGTCAGGATAGGGTTCGAAGCAGAATTTGAAAAAAAAAGAACATTTTAAAAGCAACGGAAAAAGTTACAAAAACGTACACTAGCCCGCGTTGGGCGTTTTAGTTCCAAAGTTTAGCCCTACAAAATTACTCGCTAAAATTTAAAAAATAACTTACCCATCTTTTTCAATATCATCCATTAGTTTTTCTAGAATATTTTCTTCATTATTCGGTGACGATGCTAGTAATGATAGCACGTGCCTATCACATATTTTCCATAAAAACACGTGACCACGAGTTTTTCTTATCATATAGCCAAGAGCTACAGCTCTGGCCAAACGTTCACGTAATTGACTCCGTGTAATTTCAATTCCCAATCCTTGTAATTCTGCTAAAATCGTTTTCTGCGTTGCTCCAGATTTTCCACATAACTCGTAGAAGTTATAAGTGGAGCACATAATATAGGTTAATTTGTAGCCAAAAAAGAGAGACAAAAACAAAAACGAGCAAACACTAATCAATTATCTGGGACATCTAAACTATTAACAAAAAGAAAATGGGAACAGTGTTTTTCGATTTAGGTCTATTGAAGCAATAACAATAATAATTCATAACTCATAAGCACAATAATTTACAACTCTAACGCTTTGTAAAACATATGTGCGGTTCGAATTATTTAAACTGTACATATGAAATTTTCAAATTTCTCAGTAATAAGATCAAGTTTTTTGCTTCTTCTCTTTAAATTTGAAAATAAATAATTAAATTTTGATAGCAAATTAATTTATATCTATAAAATTAAGTTTCTACTTCATGTTTTTTAAAAAAAACAATGCTATCGATCTTACGGAGATTATTTTTTTATTTAGCGATTATATTTATATCTAGTTCTAGCTAAAATATGATCAAAGTTAGATTTTACAGTAACCACAAGTAACCAAGTCGTAATAATAAGCCAATTGGTTCAAATTAGTCCATCTGAAGAGAAATGATCTTTTTAAAAGTGGTAAAACTTTAGGCAAAAAAATAAAACAAAATTACATTTTACAATTATTACTCCAACTTAAGAGCCATAAATATAGATGATTTTTACAGATAATTTAACAATTCTTCATTTAATAACTTTTTGCTAACAATACAATAGTGTTTACGTTTTCCAAAGATATTAGAAGCTATTATAAGCACCTTGCTTCTGCTGTAAGACTTGCCCTTCTTTTCCTAACCATCAATATGAACCAATATTCTTTTCAAGAGATCACAACCTTTGTTTTTAACCGTATCTTCTTCCATTGGTGCTACTTTTCGGAAATGAATTTTCTTTAAGAGTTAATTCTAATATCGATAATTTATCCGTGTACGCGCCTTTATCATCTTTTGCAGCTTCGAAATCAGAGAACTTCTGGAATTATTAGGCCACAGGCAGCTTGGCTTTTCGAGGAGATGCCCCTGTAAGCTACATTCTTTTTGTCGTTTGTGAGAGATGTTCACGATGCATGGGTGTACAGATTATTATTAAGCGAAATAAACCGCGGGGGACATTACACCCTAAGCGACGCTTGCGGAGATATACTCCACTTTTGAATGAGACCATAAAAATGAAGTCATTCAAAAAAAAAAAAAAAAGTAAAATTTCTACGAGCTAATCATGCCTTTGTAAACATTAAACCTTCATGTTAGTTCATTGCAACTTTATGCTTGGTGTAGCCCCACTATACTATTGCAGTAAATCAGTTGGAGGTGTAAACCGCTGCGTAGGAGTGTTCCATTACCGGTCTTAATGGAAATCAGATACAATTGCTTCCTACAGCAGAAGACATGCAAAGAGATGGCAGTAAAATGAGATCCAATATCACCCATCTTGTACAAATTCAAATCGATTTCTTACAAATACAACTTCTACAAACGGATATTACACTTTATATTACGAAAATATATAAATCATGTATTAAAGATAAATTAAAAAAAAAAAAAGAAAAATCACCCAAGAAATTGGATAAAGTTAATCTTTTAGTTGAACTTTTCCTACCTCCAAAAACCTGTAGCAATAAAATGTGCTTCAGTAAATCCATCTCTGCATGTTTGGAATATTATATCACGGTTTCCTTAGTGTGACGTTTACTCAGAACTGCCGGAGGCTGTTTTTTTTTTTTTGCTTTTTCCGGTAGCAAACAGCAGTGGGTCGTTTGTGTACTTTTTTTTTTGGAAGAGAGAGAAATCATATTGCCCAGCGATTCCAGGAACTTCAGGTGTATCTTATTTCCGGGGGACAGTCCCACTTCTCCTTCCTCCGTACCCAATCGTACTATCTATAAATGTTTGCTTCCTTATTGCATTCTGGTACTCCACAAACCTCTTTACCTTTTAGCTAAGAGCAAGAGAGGCAGAGAGAAAATAAAACTACTTTAGGTAACTGTACTCTTTAATGTTTATACTCAACATCCTGAGGAATTTCTTTACATTAATTACGGTCAAAGAAAGTCGCATGATCAGACTGTTTAATCATTAAAGTTTTAAAAATTATTTCATCATTTACAAGAAGTTTGTGGCAGGGTTACCTGTTTGCTCAGCAAGTAAAGACATAAAGAAAGAGTCAACAAATCCAATAAGAAAACTCAATTGTGCGCATGCATTTTGTGCATTATGTACATGAGTTTGTTTGGCCCTCTAACTTTAATCATTAGGAAAACATATTGAACTAAACGTCAGCTGTCCACACACAAAAAGCTGTTCCGTTAACCGACTGTGGTGAAGGTTTCACGGCTATGGAAACAGTAAAAGAAGTTACAAACTAGGAAAAGAAAGAGACCGGTGATATTGCTTGGTGATGATAGGCACTGGGTACGTCCTTGGTGGGAAATTGAAACGGAAATTAGTGCAAACTCACAAAAGTTCTTTGTGAAAAGAAGGTAACCGTGATGAAGGTAGCAGAAGGATGGAAAAAATTTCTTCTTATAAGTAACAAGTACCTTTTTTTTTTGTTTGTTTGACTTAAAGGAAGTGAAGTAGATTTCCTCGCTTTTCTTATACTTTTCTTTTATGTATTTGTGTTTGTGGGTGAGCATTCCTTTTTTGGGTGTATATGTGTGTGTGAGAATATGAGACCAAACTTGTAATACTCACAAATAAGAGGTGGGCACAACAAGTGAGTTCTCAACCAACAAGTGAGTTCACCCGCAAAAAGGATAGAGAGCTTTGATTAGAAAAGTTTTCTTCTTTTTTCTTTCTGTTTTGTATCAACTGTATTACCAACAGTTTCCTATTCGGAAAACAGTGTTCGTAACATGCCAAACAAGGAGAAAATTCAACTACGTATTGCTGGATTTCAAACAGTCCTGAGAAATTCAATCTTGTTCAAAGCAGGGTATTGGAATGTAATATTTTGGAAGGAAGTAAACAATTATACATCCTTATAATTGGACTCTGATGGTGCCAGAATAGTAGAACGTTTCCGGTGTGAATAAATGGAAAGATAAAATTGAAACAAGAGTGGTATACGTAAACATTTGTTAAGTAACAAAATAATTCCCCCCCCCCGGAACCAAGCAACAAAAAGTGTTTATACAATATACACGCGCATATCTAGCGGGGGTGTGTTAGTACTGCGTATGTCACATACTAGTTTTGTAAATGCACCACAAGCTTGGTATGTGCACATACCAGGGGTCATATACACATACAAACGCGTTTCACATCTACACGTTGTGCACGTGAACGTGGTGTATATTCGCGCAGAGAGGGTTATGTTTATTTTATTCCCTAACAAAACTCCTATTTATTTTACCTTTCTCTTTAGCCTTTAAATAAATACGAGTTCCCGGTTGATACTGCCTCCTCACCACACACCCACACAAGTCTACCTAAATATAAAAAGCACATATTTCCTCTGCACATATATGTACACAAATATGCAAATAAAACAAAAACGAATTAATTTTATATATATATATAGACATAGTTTTTAGTTATTTCTATAAAAACTGCCCAAGATTTCTGCTTTTGAATTTTTTAAATCTAAAATATTCTCATTCATTTTTTATAAAATTTGACTTGTAAATTTGAACTTTATGAATAAGTGAAGATAAAATTTAAAGCTTTAAGTGAATACGAGGATAATAAAAAATTGAATGTAAACCTTCACTTCACTAAGATATTGTAACGAAGTTGACCTGGGCAGAAAAGAAAGGCCTAGATTGTTCTAGGGGTTGAGCGACCAAAGTCGGTAACATGCCGCCACTGTGTGAACAAAAGGCCGGTCTCTACCTGAGCAGAAAAAGAAAGGCCTAGATTGTTCTAGGGGTTAAGCGACCAAAGTCGGTAACAGGCCGACACTGTGTAAACAAAAGGCCGGTCTCTACCTGAGCCAGAGGAGAAAGGGCTAGATTGTTGTAGGAGTTAAGTGACCGTAGCCTGTAACGGTCCACCGCTGTGTAAAAGCCAGCTAAGAGAAAGGCCTCAGTTGGGGTGGTGGCATATGTGTTTTCCCAGCCAGTGATTGACAGGTGAGAGTAAGACAGACGGAGTTGGAGAGAGACAGAGAATTGGAGGAGGCGGCCCTAGTTGGGGTGGTGGCTGTACGTGTTTTCCAGCCAATGAGCGGCAGGTGGGAGCAAGACAGGCGGAGTTGGAGTGTGACAGAAGGTTGGAGGAGGACGGCCCCAGTTGGGGTGGTGGCAGCATGTGTTTTCCTTAGCCAGTGACCAGCCGCGGTGGGCGTGAAACAGACGGAGTGGGGCAGACGCAGTTAAAAGGAAGCAGACACAGCTGGAGAAGTCAGAGTTATTAGAGTTTTTAGTGAAGTCTTTGCAGTCAGGCAAGAGTTTTTAGTCAAGTTTTCTAGTTTTGGAAGTCAGTCTTCGAGAGACAGTTTTGGAGAGACACTTTGGAAGTGATAGTTTTTGAGAGAGTCAGTGTTGCGGAGTGCTTCGGAGTTAGCCAGTTAGTCAGTTAGTGAATAGAGCTTCGTTAGTGCGGTTGAGCCTAGCGCAGGGGTCGGCAACCTATTTTAAGTAGAGAGCCATTTTTCCTTAAATAATTTTAATAAATCTTACTAAGAGCCACAGAGATGATAGTGTAAACAACTCTGTAGATCATTTGAACTTGCAAATTATTATTTTATGATATTCAACAACCTTTAAATGTTTTAAAACTGTTCGGTAGGACAGTGGTAGAAAGGGTTGATCGTCAACTTTGACAATTTTATATATTTATTTTCACATATTCAAAGTAAATAAACGAATAAATAATAACTAAACCTTTATTTGAATGAAAATGGTAGCAGTCTTTTATAATTACGTACTTTGTTTTAATATAATTCTATTCAATTTCAAACCTATCACATTTAAAATTATTTTTGAAAAAATACCTTTAATAAATGAACTTTTCATTTGTTTCAATAAAATTAAAATATACAATTTATTTTGGACAGGCTGAAGAGCCACACAATTTGGATAAAAGAGCCGCATGCGGCTCGCGAGCCGCGGGTTGCCGACCCCTGGCCTAGCGCAATTCGGTGCAGTGCGGACCAGTGGTCAGTCGGGGAACAGTTTTGTGGCGTTACGTAGTGAGTAACAGTAAACTGTTGTGACTGTTGTAAATAGTAACTGTAATGAATAGCGTTAGTTGCTAGTAAATGTTAATGTGAGTAACATTAATGTGTTAATAAATCAGGTTATTACCTACAAATTTAGCGAGTTTTATTATTAATCAAACCCACATATTAAAATAACTAGTGGCAGGCATTAGTTGTAGTTGTTAAAATTTTTAGTAAAAGGACAAAAACTTTACAATATCTTACACCCACTTTCAAGTTATCAATTTTTTGATACTTTTATTTTGTCCTACGACTAGATCTCTAAATTACAAATTAAAAATTCATTGGGTTTAGCTCTTTGAACAAAACTAATACGCTTATCTGCACAGCAATAACAAAAAAAATATTGCAATAACAGTAGAAACACAAGTTACAAATAATTATTAGCACAAAAATGATAACTCTTTATGCTTTCTCAATTAATGATTGCTGTAAATGATTACAATCTTAAATGACCTAATCTTCTACTTAGGCCGCCTCTAAAAATAGGCATTTTTTTCACTTTACTCCCTTTTTATAGTAGAAAATAGTTCCGATGATGAGGTATCCAGTAACGGTTCTAGATTCGTTAAATATAGTATCTAGTATTCGTTTTTCTTGGCGTTTCTTTACATTACTATTGGGCCTTACTGATTAAAATATTGAGCATGAACAGAAAAGTGATTGCCAAAGGAAAAATACTTGCTTCTGTACTTCACTATTAGACAATCATTTAAGATGAAGTGAGAAACATAACCCCTCATACAATCATAACAAAACTAACACACAAGAATTCAAGAGATCTTTGCCTTTTTTAGATTTACCTCTGCAGTTAAATCACAGTACACCAATGAACAGTAATCATTGTTAGGAAATATTGTTTTATAAATGAAATTGGCAGAATGTTTTTGATTATACCTTTTAGATTTTTCGAAACAACCAAAAATTTTGTGAGCTATGAATCTACGGTAATAAAGTAGTTTTCTCAATGAACTTCGGTATCTTAAGCTGAAATATTTGAAACTTCCAACAATAAACATTGGTCTCGTTAATTTGATCCTCCCTAGCGCGCATCATTCTCCTGTTTCTGACCGGTTTCTGATTTTGATCCATTAACAGAGGTTGATTCATAAGTTTACTGCAGAGAACTTGATTTGAAACTGAAGAATGCTCTTTTGACGATCGATGAAAATCCATAAACGGTCAAAAAATGCGTGCTACGATAGTCGTAAAATCATTGATTTTATCGAACGCTACGGATTCAATATTTTCAAACCAATTGCTACATTTTTCGATGCAATAGTTGGTTGAGACCAAGAAAGAGAAATTTCTATAAAAAAGAAGATTGTTGGTTCAACGTTTCGGACACTTCTGGTGTTTCTCCTTCTAGAGCTATGCAAACATGTTGTGAAAAGAGGATGGTACATTCATGGGTATCCTTTAGGTCAACCGAATAATCCTTTTTTTTTTTTAAATAAAAAACTTCTGCTTTTCGTCATCAGGCAATGATTACAACTTCACAGTATTATTTGATTTAGCCTATGCACTAGTTTGGCTATATTTTGTTCTATTGCCACAGTGGACAATTAAAGTACATCTTCAAAGAGGCTTTATTTGCGTTACTTAATAAATGAAAATGTTGTTAATCTATTTGGAGAATAAAAGATTCCCCAAACCGAACTCCTGGACGTCTATGAAAGAAAAAGTGAGAGGGACCAATTTGTGAAAACCCCATTTCTCTATCAAGAGACCAAGAGTACTGGACAACCGTAATGTTTTCTCTTACGTCTCATATTGAGAAAATAATAAAACAAAACGGAAGTTACTGAAGTTATTGACGCGTTGGTCGATTATTGTCTTTTTTCTCAAGTTGCACAAAATTATTTTCCATCATGTGTTAGTTGATTTAAATTCTTTAAATTATTAATTTTACCACTAACTAACAGTAACTGCAGCTTGCAGAAGTATTATTCATTCTGTAAACTCAATTTAAATTTCTCCTATTGCACATAGTGTGACATGCGATATCAATTGGGGGGAAACAACCGGACAACAGCAAGCAATCAAAATGAGCCTGCATTCAAGGAAACTTCAACTAAATTTACCTTGGTCATTATATGCATACAATGAATAGGCGAGTGCCTGGTGGTTTGAGCTGAATGCAGTCCATATCCTATACACTACAGTGATACACTCCAAAACCTCAAACCCCCCAGTACGCTTTCATCCATTCTTCTTGGACGTGGAAAGTGAACGCAGCGGTAAATTTAGACATACCAGTGTGAATTAATTATTTATGTTTGATTATAATTTTAAACGGATGTTACACTAAGCCTAGCAAAACGGACGTCACTAGTGCGTACTGCAAGTACCAGTTTCATTGTTGTGTGCTCATGAAATGGAACATGCGAGGATCTATTTACAGTTAGAGAGCCCAACAAATGCAGTACGGCACTTCTCACAATTGTATTTTATAATATAATTGTTTAACTGAGCAACATTTTTTTCCCCTTCACGAATCCGTTCAAGAAAACGGAAAACTGGATCTAGAGTAATGTGGCTTTCCGGTTAGCCGATAATTCGAAAAGATTATAAATCGGGACTTAATGTTGGCACCAGAAATCGAAATAACAGATTTGAACTGTTTTGAATTATTTACACAGTGCGAGAGAGGCAGGGAGAAACCTATTCGTAAAAACCACTTTTTTGGTCTCAGAGAACCTCAAAAAAGGTTTGTTTTTTGGTGGCATAAACTAAAAATTTACGTTTCAATATCTAAACTTACTCACTTTTAGAGTGAGTAAAAAATAATTAACACAAGTAGAGCTTTATTATACTCATAAACTCACCATCAGGAGAATATCAAAGTTTTAACATTTTTTTATCCTTATTTTTTTCTTTGCTAAAATAAAAAAAAAAAAAAAGGTAATTATAAAGTGGAAATTTGCAAGTTAAAACATGCCCACAAGCCTACAAAGAGCCTTTTGCCTCGGCTTTAGAAGTGCCGCCTTTCGTTGCAAGCTAAACTGTTCACCGACTTTAACCACAAGAAACAAATGTTTTAATATTTACATAAAATTTGCATGGCTTCTCCAGCATCCCTCCTTTACTTTGTTGATATGTTTGTTGATGGCACTGGAATTTAGAGATACAATTTTATAGCGTTTCAGATTTTTCTACACAGGCACAACTTTTACAGTCCTCCTGTTGTTTCTGGTAGCTGCGCAAATGCTACACGATTAAAAGAAAACAACGTGTGGCTAAGGATGTTACTTCTCGGGGGAGGAAAAACCAAGGCCTGTGAGATTTACCCAAGAGTCGCTCTCCAGCATTAAGAGTCTGATTAAAAGGACAGGTTTGGAGTGGGAGCTTTAGAGGGAGGGGAGCCACAATAGATCCAAAGGGGTCGCAGTGGCGTAGGCCTTGAGGCCGCCCTAGTCTAAACTAATCTAATCTAAAAGAAAACAACAGTAACAATCATGAAAAGAACAGATAAAAATATGAATGTATCTTTCATTCATTCTGCAGACCGGAATTCAGAAAAAAATATTTTTGCTTGTTGAAAATAATACTCATTAAGTTATTGACGCAATTGAGTGTAAAATTGGTTCCATTAGAACTTCTTTTTAAAACAAGAAAATTTAGAACAAATTCAGTTATCCCTATCAAAGGGAGAACAATTTTCTAGAGCCTCTAAAAACCGAACGCAGTACTAATTGGCAAGTTTTTATCTAATGTAGCGCACAACCTTAGCACTTGAGAAGAATGTAGCCTTAGGGAATTTGAGAGGGCACGTTTCTCATTATTGGAGAACAACTCATTCTAAGCCTATCCCTGGCTTGCTACTGAAACTCCTCCACAACACAGGGATTCTAACAGTTTCTCTTTTTTTTCACACACACTTGATCATACACCAAAGCACAGGATATATATATATATTCCCACAAGCTTTTACCTTTTTCTTTTTCAGTTCTCTCTGTTTCCTTGTTTTCATTTCTTCTTTGTTCCTAAATTCACTCTTGTTCACTATTTCTTCAGACCCTGCCCATTCTCTTGTGGCTCCCTAAACAAGAAGGAGTGCCAGAGGAAGTGAGACAAAGCCTCAACACAAGAGAATGGGTTTTCCTTTAATAAGGTTTCTCTTATAGTACCAGGTCTCCCGTTGGCCTACGTTTTTTCTTGTTTTTCATTTCCAAAGAAATGAAGAAAAAGGACATGCTTTGTATTTTCAAAAGTCTTCATATTTCTCAAATTCATTTTTACAGCTTCTTCCCTTTTCATTTCATTTTCTGTTCAATGCTTTATTATTATTTTTCAACACATTTCTATAATGACTTTCCCGCAGAATGAATCAAAAATTAAGGAAAAGGACAAAGAACTAGGTGGCAAAGATCATTCGACTCGCAAAGTAAACAATCAGGGTAAGATGAGAAGTTTTCGACGCAGCAGTAAAAGAATGTTTTAGTTCAATTCAGCGTTTCCGTTAAAGATTTTATTCTGAAATATTTGATACTAGAAGGTGTGCAAAATGCGATTCTACCTAAAACGTATTCAAGCTACAATTTCTTTACATTTGAGAACAAGTTAGATGGTGCCAAATCTTTGGAATACGGTGGATATTCCTACAATTTGCACTTCAAATCCCTTTCTCTTCCCCATTGCCCATATTCCATGAGAGTAAGTGCATTGACCTGATGAAAGTTACCTGGAATAATAAAATGTTTTGAGATTTTGGAAGGGATCCAGAATAATAATTTCACTAAATTGACGCAGAAGAACAGAACGGAGGTGATAATTTTATTTAAAAATAATGAAAACTTTTCAATTTAAGATTTAAGTGCACCTTCATTCTTTCAATAAAATTTGTTTTCAATAGGATGAAAAATTATTGCCAGTTTCAGTCATTATAATTACTTTATTATGCCGAGCTTTCGACCTAGAGACTAGGTCATCTTCAGGGCTAATTTACAATATACTGTTCTACATCATTAGAGGGTTGGTGTGTCTTCTGTCTCGTCTATTCATGGACTCCATGTAGACTGTTATAAAACAGTATATTAAAACCATGTTTCCCAAATCTCTCGTCGTTCCATCCATATCCTTAAGCAGTTTAATAGTTCCCGTCACCTTTTTCTCAATTAAGACCCGGCAACTCATAGTTTCCTCTTTTATATTCCCCCATTTCGACTATGGTTGTTTAGTGTATGGCGGTCTTTCTGGTGATATTGAAGCTAAGCTCAAACGCCTCATGAACTGCTTTATAAGATTTATTTTCAGCATTTCCAGAGACTCTCGCATTTCGCACTGCTACGATGAGTTGAAGTGGCTTTTTCCTGTCTATCGCCGCCAATATCTTTTGGCTTCTTTCCTTTTTCAAGTCATCCAGTCTCAAAGGCCTTACTATATTTTTCAACTCCTAAAGTTTAAATCCTCCATCCATTCCCGTAACACTAGATCTCGCTCATCTGATCTCTATATTCCCTCTCACCGTACCTCATCCTTTGACATGTCCTTCCTAATACGTGCTACCACTCTCTGGAACTCCTTACCATCATCTGTCCGCCATGCTCCTACCCTATCTATCTTTAAATCCCTTCTATTCAGTTATCTCCTTTCTATTCAGCTTCCACCGAAATTCTAATTGTTTTAATTTATTTCCTTATTTCTGCTGTTATTTTTATTTTCACTTTTTGTAAACACTTATTTATTTTTTGTTTAATCACAGGCCAAACTAATAAGGCCTCTATATTTGTACCTGTATTTATTCTTAGGGGACAATTGTCCCAGAATAATAAATTTCTTTTCTATTCTATATTGTAAATTAGCCCTGAAGATGACCTAGTCCCTGGGACGAAAGCTCGGCATAATAAAGTAATTATAATGACTGAAACTGGCAATAATTTTTCATCCTATTGAAACTATGATTCAGTCACCCAAAAATAATGGAACAGTAAAATTTAGTTTTTAATTTTTTTTTCAGACGAGTAAACGTGACCGGCTTTTACCGTCCAAATGCTACCAGCACGCCGCGATGTTGGGTACCAGTTACATCGCAAAAATATTATGTCATATTCGCCGAATTGGTTGGCGGTGTGTTAACGGCTAAAGATGATGATGTTATGGGATCTACGGCCGACTGGACGGAGCAGAATGAAGCAAGAGTTTGGAGAGGTGTCGGTAAGTTGTGCCATTCATTTATCATTACTTTTTAATCGTAAAAATTTCAAGCAAGAGGTCGCTAGAAAAGAAAAAAAAAAAAGTTGACTCTTTGTTGTCACAGGATGTAGAAAAAAGTAATTGTGTAAGAAATGGAGAGGAGGAAGTAAATAGTGTGTGGTAGATTGACAAAAGGCATTCCACATAACCTCAAACTTTAATTCAAGTGTAGGTTGATGGCGGCTCAGATTGTTGGCGTGGAAGCGGACCGAACGAAGAACTTGATGAAGAAATATCAGGGCTAAAGAAAAACAATGTCAAACTTTAACTAAAAGAGAGAATCGTCGCTTTTAACTTTACCGTGATGCTGTTTTCCTCTTAAGATCTTGGAGCTGTATACTGTTGTGAGAGTGTGTGTGGGGCTATGGCGCAATGACAGTTGGAATGTTACCAGTATAACTAATAGAAAACTTCAGGATAGGGTTTCCCTATTCCTGGTTTCCCTATCAAGGATTGCGCTAACTCTTACTAGCTCCCTGTCTCTCTCTCTCTCTCTCTTTCTAGCATACTATATATATAGTATACCTGTGGTATACCCAAAGGGGAATTCATCCCCTTACAAGATCCACCACTTTCTACTTCATCATCCCCTTCGTCTACCTTGCGTAGAACAAAGAGCAGTGGGTTAAGGTGAAAGTAATTGGACGAATGGTCATTTAAGCTGGACCATTGGGAATCAGAAAGTTCTAAGATGAGTAACTAATGGAAGTACGTATCACTTCATTGCACATCTCAGCAACCTGTTCTAATTTTTATTACCCTTACCTTTAAAATGTTCATAAAATCATCTTTAATGATATATAAATGTGTGGGAAAACTTTTTTGGAGAGATGAAAACATGATTTCAAGATTAATTATTGTGA
Organism: Rhodnius prolixus; assembly: GCF_049639745.1. Taxonomy (NCBI): domain Eukaryota; kingdom Metazoa; phylum Arthropoda; class Insecta; order Hemiptera; family Reduviidae; genus Rhodnius; species Rhodnius prolixus. Next base: position 8,767,295 of record NW_027411634.1, on the reverse strand, counting down.
TGCGCTAAAATTTTCTGAACAGAATTCTCATAGTTAATAACATTTTATTCTACTATTAAATTCATAAATAGATACTCGCTCAATGGACATTGTAGGACGGAAAAAAAGTTGACGGACCTATTCCCGAATAGGTCCCTGCTTCTAGAAGCATTCCCTGCTTCTAATATTACAGAGAGCTACTAAAAAGATCTCCCAATTACAAATCTACTCTCTATAACCACAAAATTAACTCCTGTCTCTAAATGTCAGGGATTACTACGTCATGAACTAATAAATTTTTGCTCTTATACGTGAGGAACAGAAGTCTTTCAAATAATCCTTACACAAGCTCTAGAAGAACATTTCTTTGAACCAATTATTGTAAGATTTAAACACAAAAATCACCACTATCTGTACTGAACCAAATGGTTTCTCATTTTTAAAACATGTTATTTTTCAATTTAGTTAGTGAAACGGTAACTGTATTCTAAGCCATAAATACGAAAGATGCAGGAATATAAGAGTCAATTTTTGATTCTCCAACGGCCCAAATTAGTACTTGTCTCACCGGCAACAGAGTTAGTCGTACTAAGATCTACCGCTCTCTTCTCTTCTAAAAAGCATCATCAAAGATCAAACATCTTACCTTTTTTGAGAGCTCCTTTGTGGTTCCACAAAATTCTCTTCTTGCCTACCCTTTAATATCATGTACTCCGCAAAATGTTACTATTACAGTAAAATAATTTTTCAGGCAGGACTTGATGTTCAACTGCCAATTAGTGGTCGTTGATGGAGTCGAAAGTACAATATTTTACTATAAGCAATTTTTTCTAACAAATAAAAAGTAACAGGATTCAAACTAATGATCTCCCAATTACAAATCTACGCTTCATAACTACCAAATCAACTCCTGTCTCTAAATGTTACTGTAGTGTGTAAAAAAAGGCAATTAGTTGCAGCTGAATGTCTTTTACAGATCTGGCTTAAAGTGAAGATTTGATCATGAGGTACGAAGACACATTGCTTTTCTTCTTTTCCTTAGATTCTACTCTAAAGTTGGAGACTAAACTTAATTGCCATTTGGAGAGAGAAAGGGTTTTTTTGAGATGCATATTCAAGTTGATACTGCATCTCTAATTTCCAATTAGAGTCACCTATAGGGCCTTCTAAGCACCATTTCTTTTCGTTGAAATTTAAGCTTCTACCCTTCTTTGAAAATGGATAAAGGCACAATAAGCCTCTAGTGGCTGCGGTGCCGTGGAGCGTACGACCCGTCCTGTTTTCTAATCTTAATCTTGATAATGGATGGCAAATCTAAACCTAATTGATGTACATTTAGACTAATTCTTGGAAAATGGAATAAAAGATAAATAATTTAATGAAAACACACACATTATGGTGCTTAATATGGTACAATATGTAATATATGGATAGTATAATAGTTGACACTAAATACCAGAAAGTCTAGATGAATTTCTGTATCGATTTATTAAGTCCACAATCGAAAGTGTACCTTTTTTATAACTACTGCCACTTTTGTACCTTTATTGGTGATAAAATTTTCTTGTTGCCACCCCTAACAGTTCCGCAACTAACTTAATAAAGCACAATTACAAAGTAATCGTAATTTGTGAGTGGGAGTCCTAATGAAAATATTATATGTAGATAAATTTACCTTTTTATTTATATTTTGTTGTATGTATGTTTATAATATTACACGAAAGTATATAGCTGCTATTTTCCTGATACAGCGCTGACTTATGCGAAAACTGATTAAATTGAAGAAAAAGAAACAATTAAATATAAAAACAATAAAGCATCGATAAATATTAATGTGATTCTTGAGTCTGATGCTGTGATTCTCAATATTTAATTTCTGGTACAATTTTTTGTAAAGAACAAATGAAGATCTGCATTTTCGGAAACGTTCGCACTGAAGCACTGAAGTGTGATGCTAAAAGATATGAAGTATGGAAAGTTTCCAGTAAATTGAAAGTAGTTTTTCATCACTTATTTGGTTATTACAAAGTCAGTTTTTTTTTAAAATTTAATCATTGGTTTTCACGACCACCATTGTTGAAAATCGAACGAAACTGCCCACCAGAAAATAGTTGAAAAAATCCACTGCCTCTGGTGGTACACAGCGGACAGATTAAAAAAAAAATATATATTACATTGAAAGAAGCGCTATGGTTATTGAAAAATATTAAACATTCCCGTTGATCCTTTCCGTCATAAAATGTAAAGATATTTACGGTTGTGGATAAAATGTAAGTGCCTATATTTCCAGGCACTACCAGGCTATTGATCAGATGTCGGAGACAGAGGCAGAGATGGCAGAAAATAAATGCAAGCGTGCATACATTGAAATGCACTTGCAACCCCTCCACACGGTACTATTCTCTGAAATACAGAAAATCCACTGACAGTTTCCTCCAAGGTTTTTACTTTATTTCTGTTAATAAATTTCTATCTTTTAGAAAATTTAGACCTAACTTTGCTAATTTTTAATATACACATAATTTGTCATTTGCATGTTAAATTTATTGCAATTAATTTGCTCTTTAAAATGAAGAAATAACAATTTCATAACTTTTATTATGCAAGGATCAGTGCAAATAGTTATTTCTAGAACAAAAATTATTACTTATCAGTTATGAAGTTACGAAAAATATTATTAATTATTAAAAAACGCTGTTGGAAAGAAAAGAAATCAATACTTAGACTGCAGAAGGTCCGATGGGAAACTGGATATAGGACCTCCCACAGAGGTACAAGAAAGCTTTCCGTTCTACTAGAGATATAATCCAATATTTGAGGTAGATATTCCATCGGGCATTTCCTGCTAGTGTAAACTACTTGGCTTTGATTAGATTTTCCTCCTTTTTTCCCCCCCCCCCCTTCCGCTTCTCATTCTATTTATTTGCCAAGCCCTTTCGAACGTATTTCCTCAAAAACTACTTGGAGTAAAGATGATGTTTGAACTTCAAAATATTTTATGGATAAAATGGGTGTACGTTTAAATATGTGGACAAATAGATTTTCAATATAATACCGGATGATTCAATTTATGCAGAAATATTTAAATAAATGACAGTCACAAAGCAGTTTCACTCGTAAAATTGTTATTATCCAAGCTAGCTTTACGTCATCTAGATAGTCGTCGTGTACGAAAGTGTATAACAGCTAACATACTATACAAAAAATTTCTTTTTAAACTATGAATAAAATCTATGGTCAAATCAGTGCCATCGAGAACTTTTCAGATTTGAAAAGCTTCGTACGCTAATTCGAAAATTGATATTTTCTTCTATTTAACGCTCTATGCCTCTATCCATCGATTAAGACCTTAAAAATCTTTCGGTCATCAATAAAATTACTGATAAAATCGCATACAGTTGCAGTAAGAGCTCATCTGTACATGTGACATTAATGGTAAAGCAAAACGTCGTACACCTCTAAGCTGAATACCTGTGCAATAGAATCTTTACAGCCGCAAAAAATCATTATATTCACTTTTTACTTTGAGATTTGATAGTCTCCAATAATGTTTTACTCTAAGAACATTTGTTTTAAGCTCTCTTTATGAGATTCGGGACTCTAGCACATAACTAGAAAATAGTTAACTTTGGATAAACAAGGAGGAGGCCAAAAGTCCAAATATATTTGCTTAAAGGCCTCAATAAGCGCTACTCTCTACAAATAAGATTTTAATTATTCCAAATCTAATTTGTGACAATTACAGTCAAAGGATAAATTAACATATTCTAATTACATTAATTAAGAGATTCAGAATACTAATCTTGTATAATTATTGACGATAAAACATATCATGGAATATTGTGGTCCAGTTAGAGTCTCCTCAAGTTTAAAGTTGTAATAAAAATATAGGCAACTAGTACAGCCTATGCCATCTAGCGGGAATTTTTGTTACAGGTTCTAACAAAAGAATTCTCTAAGTAGGGTTTCATAGGATAAGCCTGGGACAGCTGCATGACCTGAAGACCTTCGAAAAACCGAGAGTGCATTCAAAGGCAAAAAGTAGCCAAGGGTGGTCGAAACTTTCAATGTTCAGAATTTATAAATAAAATGTCATCTAACTGGTATTAGAATATTTTAAAAAACATGGCATTCTTGAAATTATTCAGTAAAGTATTCTTACTCGCAAACTGTATCAATTTAATTTAGATGCCCTCCAATATAGCTCAGTTCTTTGCTAAATGCTGTGAAATTTAGTAATCTGTACTTCATGATGCATAATAGATGCATTAAATAAGCTCAGTCGTTCCCTAAAACCAATTTGACTGTATTGTTGCAGTTGAACATAAAATTCAAAAGTATTGATTGATTGATATAACATTAACCTGCTCCTCTGATATTCAAAAACATCAGTTAAACTATTAATTTTGAGGTATATTCTAAATTAAAATTAATTAATTTTGACCCGAATGTATGAAATGACCCGAAGGTACTACGGTTAAATATCTTGTCGTTTAGCTCTTTTAAGGCAAACAAAATAGATACAAAAAATAATGTAAGCGAAAAGAATTGAATATAGAATTCTCCGCTTTTAACAAAGAAATTGGTCTTCCAATAATGAAGCGAATTTATAATTATTCTTTAATTTTGTACGCTACTCTTTACGAGTTTAAAGTTTGGAGCAAAAAGCCAAAATGGGAGCAAATTGCAAGTCTGACGAATACATAATCTCTCTGCTATCGTACCACTTTTGGATTAGTTACTTGAAAGAAGAGAGCTACATAAATTCTTATTTAAATACTAGTATATATTTATTGAATGTGTAAACCTAAGTATGTATTTTATACAACCACAGCCGAGGATATTTCCACGTAAATAATGCCAGTGGTAGAAGGCGTGAAAAAGACCTAACCAACGGTACAGTAACTAGTTTATCTAGAACATTTCTCAAAAGAAGAGCCCAGGAAGTTATATTGTGAACAGTCTGCCGGACCAAAGAAAGCAGAAGCAGCAATGCCCAGGCTCCTGTATTCTGCTCTCTGCAGAGTGTTACAGATGGTGAAGAAATATTAGCAGAGTGGAAATCTGCAACTCTTTCTCCTGCTGCCTCTCTAGCCTACCTCTCCCCTTTTCGTTCAACCACCGCCATCCAAGGCACACAGAAGTGCCGCCTTCAGTTCTGCTTTCCGCCGCTAATAAAAGATAAGGGCAATTACATTTGTTTTGCAAGCATGTAGAACAGAGGACGGTCCCACATACATAAACTTTCCTTATCCGGACCGTACAGCCGTGCGCATCCCAACATACACACTTCTCCGCGCCATTGCTTTGCCCACTGGAAAGGGGTTAGAGTATTGTGAAATCGTGGAAGTATCCAGAGGCTTCCTTCTTACTACTGTTTCTATAGCGCAACATCTTTGCACCAGATTTCTTCTGTCTATCTCTTAGTTCTTTTTATTTCCTCTAAGTAACAAAGTTTTTTGTATTTTTTTTTTTTTTTTTTCTTAAACTGAAAGAACAAAATGTTCCTTTAAAAATGCATAGAATAGAAAAATTAGCACATATTTATGACACACATGATAATGTGATAATTATAAATAAATGTCCTGTTTAAAATTTGACGTTAGATCTAAAGTTAGCAAAGCCTAATGCGGTAGTTTTGGACACTGCGTTTCAGGTGGCGGAGAGAACTACTAGGGATGTCAAGTGATTGGAACAAGGAATAAAGAATTGATAGAATTTTTCTCGACATGAAAGTAGAAATAGAAATAGAAATGTAAAAATCATTATGTACGGTTAGGCTGAATTCTTAGTGTGGAGTTTCGGAGATTTGAGATTGTAAAGATTGAATTGTTTTGGAAGTTGATCGCTTAGTTGAGCCCAAGACTTCAACCCCGTTTGTTAAAATTAGTGATAAAGTTTTATTAATTTTAGTTTGTTATTTAGTGATACTTAAATTAGTTTTCTTAAATCTTAATTGATTGAAATAATTAAGAACAATTAAGTAAGGTCTGAGATACTTGACCTGTAGTTGTTCTGAAGAAAATTATTTTTTTGTACCATTTTCTCTTCTAGGAGCTGTACTTAAGAAATTTAATGAGAATTTCTTTTAACTGTCACGACATATTTCAGTTGACATGAGGAATTAAGTGAAGCCAGATTTAATCTTATCCTAGTATACAATCGACTAAGTATTCTGTAAATATCTAATATCTTTTGTTAATGAATTAGTAATGTTATTAGGAGACATTTTCCACCAATTATCTACAGCTTACCAATATTTCTATTGCATTCAGTTTATATTACACTTATTTTTACTGTAGAATCATTTCCCTAATTAAGCGAAACTTAGCTCTTGATCACCTACTGGGAGAAATATCACTTAATAATACACAATAGCTTCTACAAATTTCTTTCATTAACGCTACTTTTTCACGCAAAAAAGTTCTTTTTTTTTCTCATTACTGGCAGAAAATTTTAACTTGGTCATTTAATTGAATTAAAAGTCGACGGTGAATCCATTACTTCTGGAAACAAAAATGACATTAATTTAGAAATCGAAAAATAATTCAGATAAATTGCTTTTAAGATGTAATTCAATTGAGGCCAGATATAACGTCTATCTGTTGAGTATTAAATAATAAGTTATTATGTAAGAAAGTAGGCTAACTTGCAGTAATTGTAAAGTGATTTAATTTGTTCTTTGAATTTGATTGAAATTAGATTTTGAAATCTATATTATTCGGCCTGCAAGTGTGTTAGATTACTGATAATAAATAATGATCTCTCTCTCTGTTAGGATGAAGAAATTCATATTAAAAGAAATTGGTTTAATAAAATCAGCGGAACCTTTTATTTTGTTAGCTCAGAGTTCGTTAAATTTTAAAATGTTATTCGATTTGATTTTAAACGATCCTCTACACGTCAGATGAAATTTGTTTTCATTGTGTAAGAATTTTTATTTTACAAAAAATGAGGAAAATATGATAAACGTTTTTTAAAACTTATTAAATACATTCATAGCTTTTTACAGGCTATTTTATTAGGCACTAAAAAAAATAATGCTGTACATATTTATTATGTTTGACCCTAATGTCAAGATAAGGGAAACATGCGCGGGTTGAGTTATTTATGTTACAGTGTAGTTTTATTTTATTTTTATATATATAAAAAAAAAGTGTTGGCATTTATGTAAAATATAAAAATAACTTTAAAAATTAATGATAAAAATATTTCTTGCGGTAAGATTTATTAAATAAGAAATATAAAAATTGTATACAACAAAGAAATTTGGTAACAAATATTTTTATTCCAAACAATTCGATTTCAGAATTTTATCCATCATCAGTGATTAGTGCATCTAATGTTACGTTTTATTTAGAGAACTTCAGACTTTCTGTAAGTTGGTGTCCACATTATCTAGAGTGACATTCAGATATTGATTGTAATAAATTATTAAGTTTGGATGCTTAGTATTTATATTAGAATGGTATTTAGATATTTCAAAAATTCTTTGAACTGGGAGGACAATTCTAAACTAAAAAAAAGTAAAGAAATTTTAGCCTGGAAACCGAAAACAAAAATTATTTTCATGACGTAAATTGCAGTTAGAGATGGTCATGCGAGTGTTTCATATATGATAATTAGTTAATTTTTACCTTTACATAAAATGAAACAGTTGAAAGGTATAATAATATCCAAATATTAATATAAGACTAAAATCTATTTTAAGAAAATATTATTGGCTTTGAACAAACAGATATCATAGTAAATAAATAAAAATGAATTCAAAACTGAATTACAGATAAAAGCTGACCCTTTTACCTTAGTGTGCGGAATAAGAACATCCCAGAGGGAGTAAAGCCCTTCATCCATATTTCTTATTTCCGTCTCATGAAATAATTCAATAAAGAAAGATATATAGAAACGGATGAGAGAGTTCAGTGGGGATGTTGGCGAAAGAGATAGATACAGTGTGATGCTGAAGCTGTGTTCTGTACACTTTCTTGTTCTATTTTTAAAATGGAGGACAAGGATGTACTTGGTGAATAGCTGGACGAAAAAAAACAGGGCTAGGGAATGTGGCCTGGCTCTAGTGCCCTCAGATCCTAGGAATAAAAATGTTACTTATTTCCTGAGGATCGGAAATCCTGTGATCGTCCTATCCCTACTTAGCATTATACTGGTTCGCCCATTCTTCCAGACAATCTAATCTCCCTCTCTGTCTCTCCTACTGTAATATATTTTATTATCAGCGGAGGGATATTTTCTTATCCAGTTGTGTGGTGGTAAACTTGGGTTCCACAATCTCAGTTCTCTCAAAACCACATTTTCTCCTTCACCCAATTCTTTGACCCATCCCCTACTCGTTTCATTCTCTTCACTACCTCTTTTCCTGTACCATCGTTCTTCTATTTCTTATTTTGCTTCAAACTAACCAAGTTTCATGTTAGCCCCCTTTCCTTTAAAACTCTAACGGTAACCCCTCCTCCTACTTGTCCATCCTTGCTAACTTTTTCTTTCCTCGTTTACCCATTCCAGCCATACTTGTACCACCTACTCCATACTCTTACAACAATTCAACCTTGGGATACAAGTTGGATAGTTCCTTGGGATTTGAAAGTCTTTATTTGATCATCACCGGTTCTGCCACCAATGTCGACAACGGCTATTTCTAGGCTAAAAGCATTTTCACTTTTTTTTTTTACTATTCTCCTTTAAGGACATTCCAAGAAAAGTGCTGAATCTCTTTCAATATACCGATACCAACGACATATTGGCAAGATGATCAGAATGTAACACTCAGAATTCTTTTATAAAACTTTTTAAACAGTAGTTGGAAAATGTTTAAATTATTATAGATTAATGATTAAACAGCAAACCATAAAACAAATCCAACCTGATTAGGGAAGAAATTACAAGTGTTTGCCACGCGAAGATGGGTTTGACTCCAACTGATGGGCCTTAGATTTTCTCTTCCTAGGAGCTTCTTACTTCACTAGTGATGACATTGTTATCTGAGAGATCCGGAGGCAGAAAGGGCACCTGAAAGGGATCCTAGCGCCACTGTCCTCAGCTAGGTCCTAAATTTTACAGATTGTGTAATTTCTGTCTTTGTTTAGCATAAACTACGATAAAATGGCTTGTGTACATGCGTACTGGTTAAAATTTTTCGAATATTTGTTTCTATTTAATTGTTTATACATATAATCGCTTTTTAAATTAATTTAATTAGAATACACCCTTGCTGGAATGCATCCGGATTATTGTTATTAATTATTTGATTTTAGCTTTTTTTGATTGGAAAAATCTAAGCAGTTTGGTGGTATGCACCTAAATTTTCATTTTTTAAAAAGAGAATACGGTTTAATGAAAGTAGATCTTCAAATACAGCTAACTGAAAACTGAATTTCCTTTCAAGTGTCCTAACTGAGAATTTGAACATTAAATGTTTTAACTTCGAAGGAGAAGAAAAAAAAATGCATTTTCCGCAACAATACCCAAGCTATCAACGGCTTTGCTGAGTTAATATTAATTAATTTGAATAGAAGGAATTGTTGATATCTTAGTGGGTTTCATGTTCTCAAACAAATTAGCTAAAATATTTAGAAGATGTGTAAGGCCATGGATAATCTTCTAAACATGATAAACAGAATGGTATATAAGCTGGCTTTGCTTATATTTCTCCAGCAACCGGCATGTATAGACCTGCACACAATACTCAGGAGATGGAGCACCATTTCAAAGGTAAAAGGAGATTAGTTTGAGGTTATCAACTCTATTTAAGTGGTTGTAAAATATATGCGAGTGTGAATGAAAATGATTCTGTGTGTGAGTGAGTTTTGTTGATTTGGCTTCATGTCTGTGCTGGCATGCCCAACATATATCGTGACATCCTTTCTATACTACTATACCGGTATACCCTGTGTTCAGTTTACACTATTTGCTAGCCCATTGTTGGACTAGCGTTGTGAAACTGATTAGTTCTGTGATAGCCTCACAAACTGTACATCTTCTATTAACAATATGTCTTTAGATTAAAGGCAATTTCACAGACTAAAGGCCTCTACTATTACAAGATATATTCGAGATTTTACGACGTCACTGGCATACATTCGTTACGAACATCTGAACTAATCAACGACCATATATGTATTGAGTTCAGCTCTGGTATGAGAGCATAGCAATCAACCTAACGCCGTTGATATAGTTGTCTCATACAGGCAGTGTTCTCTTTACTCTTGATATCTCCAGATCTTGTGCTCTCACAGTATCCCACTTTTTGTTTTTTCTCGAACTCTGTGGACTCCATGACGGATATTTCAATGTTTAGACTGGGCTACCGTAACTTCTGTTTTTTAAGTGGTAATAAAATTCTTTTGCGAACATTCACAACTCTTTTTTAATTACCTCAAAGAATTCCTTTTCAAGTTTACATTTTAATAGTTTCAATACCCTTAAATATCTTCTCATACATCATAAAAATTAAAGCATTTTGTGCTTAGTGTGTCACATTAAAGTAAAGCAAATTGTAAAATTCCTAAATTCTCAGAAAATCATAAAAATAATAAGGGTAATTTTCTTAACATTTTTTATATTTTACGATTCTTTTCATTAATTTTAAAGAAGTTAGAAGCTTATAACTTCTTGGAATAGCACTGCGGAATAACATTTAACTTCCCCAATCCTTTTTCCAAGCAGAGTCCAGATGAAGGGGAATTAACTGTTTCAATGCTGTAGAGTACTGACAGCTTCTAAAAGACTTCTTACCTACTTTTCCACAAATACAACTGCCTTAAGATGTATTTCTAGGGAAAACTTAATTTCAAAATTACTCTTGCTCGCAGAATGCCCTGTTAAGGACAATAAGAGAAATTGAAATAGCATTACTTTACTCACTGTTCGATAAGTAGCCACTTTCCCTTTAAACAAATGCAAAATTTAAAATTGTTTTACAACTTAAGAAACGTTTACAAACAAATTATTTTTTAGAATAAGTTGTTTGATAGAACATTAAATACATAAACGAAACACTTGTTAGCCTTGCGACACAATATGAGAATAAACAATGATTAGTAGCCAGCATTGTTCATTCGAACTAATATAACAGAAAGTTCTCTTAATTTCAGCCAAGAGTCACCAAAACAAGAAACCTGTTTTGTAAGGTGTCTGTTTTCCGCTCTACGAAGTTTCTTGGTTTAAAGAACTTATCTGGATGAATTATTGTTAAGTTGAATGAGCTGTAGAAATTAGAATGAAATTATTCTCAACTTATCCACTACAGAGATCTGGTACGACAAAAAGCAAATTGAAAGCATTCTATATTTGTCTTTGTTATTGAAGTAATGAATTTCCAACGTAATGAAAGTGTTGAAAACAGTCTCTCATTCTAATTAGAATAATAATCTGTAATTAACTTCTCATTTAAATTACACCCTCGTCTCGTTTTGTTATCAGATTAAGGGGCACAATGGTGATAGAGATGCGAAAATGAGAAGTTCTTTTGGAGATGTATGGTTAATAAATTGTTTGCCTGTTGTTTGTGAGGGAAATTATTTTTAGAACGGAGAACCAAACACAAGAAAAACATGATTTATTTTTAAACAAAACTCTTGGAATCAATCTAAATTACGAGTTCGAAATTTGAATCTTAAATGATGTGTTAAGTTCATTTTTGTAAAAAAGAAAATCTGGTGTAAACTACCCTGCCACTGTCTCTTACATCTCAATTTGTAAATTTTAATTACAAGAGGTAAGAAAAACTGACGTTGGGAACTAAACTTTTGGAAAAGATTAATTAATTGGGCATCTATTACTTGTGAAAATGAAAATTAGTTGACTAAAATAGCTTAAATAATTTATAGACTGACCAACCAAATTGGTTTTGGAAATTAAATGAGGCATTAAATGAAAGGTATAAACAATTTAATAGAATTTCCCATAATGGTTGGAAACTAAACATTCTGTGGAAACTGTTACAGCGCCCTCTGGTAATAATTTTGTCCGGTCGCTTTTCTACTATACCATAGCGCAGAGTTTGTCCACACTCATGCTGCTAGATGGCGTTTGGGTATAGATGGCTCAATGGTATAACCATCCCAGCTAAGTATTGTTAGAAAGTTACTTAAACTTTCATCAACATCAGTTTATTTCCATGCCTCAGTATTTACTCAAGTATTAAAACTGTCCGGTAGGACAGTTATGTATAAGGGTTGATCGTCAAAAACTGCACGAAAAAGTGTAACGTTGAAAAACTCCCAACTTTGACAATTTTTTTTCTCTTTTTCTATAAAAGATAAAATTCCCAAATTTTCTTTATAATATAGCGAAAATCCTCTCCTTTATAACTGTAATTTTTTTGCAACAACTATAGTAAGACGGCGGCTAAAGCTTTTCTGAATCAAGAGTTTTTCAAAAATGAAAAGTAAAAAGAAGCTCAAACCTAAAAATTCGTTTGGATCTTTTTAATTTTCCATGGTTATATTGAATATATTTATGGGAATAAATATAGAAATGTTTGGTTATATAGTTTGGGTTCTTTGGGAATATTTTGTTTTATTATTATTATTATTATTATTATTATTCCCTCGATATCCGAAATGCTTTCAATTCTGCGAGGTGGACAGACTTCCTAACGACGCTTCAGGATACTTTTAATGTCCCTGAATACCTGATGAGGATGATGAGAAGCTATCTTAGCGACCGCAGACTTCTTTACAGCGATTCGCAGGGGCAGCAGATAAGGAGACTCACAGCAGGAGCAGCGCAAGGTTCAGTACTTGGACCGGACCTATGGAACGTATCGTATGATCGCCTCTTGAAGGTGGAAATGCCAGATGGAGCATACCTTGTGTGCTATGCTGACGATGTCGCGGCTGTAATCACAGCTAGGACTTATGAGGCGGTCCAGATGAACCTCAACATGGTCATGCGACGGATATTGAAAGAAATGGGAAGCATGGGACTTACTCTTGCGACCGAGCAAGCGAAAGCTGCTGATGACAGCGGTGAGCTCGGTTCTGCTGTATGGAGCGGAGGTATGGGCTGAAGCACTTCGCTTCACGAAGTATAGAAAGCGGATTGCAGGAGTGCAGCGTAGAGGCGCTTTGCGAGTGGCGTGCGCCTACCGCACGGTGTCTGAACCAGCGGTCATGGTGGTCGCGGGCACCATCTCAATCGACTTACTGGCAGTCGAGCGTAGGCGCCTTTATCTACGGAAAGCGGAGGTATTGCCAAAGGCCAGAAAAAGGCGCGAGGAACGTGCCCGGACGATGGATGCTTGGCAGGAGCGCTGGGATGCGGATGAGCGGGGAGCTGGACAGCGAGACTGGTCCGAAATATCAAACCGTGGGTCGAGAGGCAACATGGGGAGGTAAACTATTACCTCACCCAGTTCCTGACGGGGCATGGGTACTTCCGAAAGTACCTCCATAGGATCGGAAAAGCAGAAGACCCTCAATGTACCCATTGCGAGGAATGTGTGGAGGAGGATGCCTACCATGTCTTTTCTGCCTGCAGTCGGTGGGGCGTGGAAAGAAGACGAGCGGCCGATGCAATAGGCGACTTTAGCCCGGAGGACGTCACTCAAAGAATGCTCCGCGAGGAGAGAGGATGGGCAGCAGTGGCTGTGTTTGTTGAGGACTTCCTGAGGAAGAAGAAGTTCGTGGAGAGCACACACCCTCACCAGCAAGTGTCCCGAGCCACTTGAGAGGGAGAGAGAGTAGATGTGGCCTAAAGATGCGGAAGCCCGAAAGGGCGAATAGCGAAGGCCTTCCACGAAGTAATGTGGTAAACGGTTCCGTGGAAGGTTTAGCTAGGAGACGGGGAGGTTTTTAGTGGGTGTGAGTCCCACATCACCAGGACTGGCCCACCTGGTATCCATTAGATTTTACTCCCCGGAAAAAAAAAATTATTATTTTATTTTTTTTGCGCATCAACAGCTGAGGTCATTAGCGCCCGGAGCTTTTTCCAGTGCACTGCCGGCCTCCGGACAGTGTTCTCTCGTTACAGACAACACTGTCCATCACCGGACAGTGAGCTGTAAGAAGCTCCTAGGAAGAGAAAATCTAAGGGTCAGCTGCTGGATTCGAACCCGGGACCTCCGCGTGGGAGTCCAGTATGCTAACCTCATAGCTAATCCCTTCCCTTATTATTATTATTATTATTCCCGTAAGGTTCTGATGAGTGTTGCACACTCAGTACTGCTGTATGGAGCTGAAGTTTGGGCGGACGCCCTCAGCAAAGAGACGTATAGAAAGCGATTGGCGCGGGTTCAGAGGCTCGGTGCTCTCCGGATAGCCTCTGCATACCGGACTGTCTCGGAGCCAGCTGTGATGGTGATTGCGGGGGTCATTCCTATTTCATTTCTCGCCTCCGAACGAAAGAGAATCTTCGGGAGAAGGAGGGAAGTGGATAAGATAGCAGTCACCCGAGAGGAGCGGCTGCGTACTATGTGGGAATGGCAGGCTGCATGGCTGGAGGAGACCAGAGGAAGGTGGACTGCGAAGTTAGTCTCGGACGTGAACAGTTGGACCGGGAGGTCGTTCGGTGAGGTAGATTACTATCTCACCCAGCTTCTCACTGGTCACGGCTACTTCCGAGACTATCTGCGGAGAATGGGCAAGCGGCCGGGAGGGGACTGCCCCCATTGTATAGGGATGAGGGACGATGCCCATCACACCTTTTTTGAGTGTGAAATGTGGGGTCGTCTCAGAAGGGATTTGGAGGGGAGCGTCGGCCGGTGGACTCCTAACAGATTCCAAAGTGCAATGCTCACAAGCAGAGCGAATTGGAGAGCGGTCGCAACTTTTGCAAGAGAGATTTTAATAATTAAAAAAAGGGAATTGGATGAGGAGGAAGCGAATCCCTAATTAGGGTCAGGATGGGGGGCCTAGCCTGAAGTAATGCTGCATAAGTGAATCCAGGCTAGGTCCAGGGATGAAGGGGGTGTTTTTAGCCGGTAGGCCATTTGGTTGGGAGCCCGGCACTCTGTGCGTAAAAGCATTTCACCTCCTTTATTTAATAAAAAAAAAAAAAAAAAAAAAAATATTATTAGTATTATTATTATTATTATTATTGATTGTTCAGTGAATATTATTATTTCCTTATCGAAACAAAAGTTTTTTCTTCGTTCAGTCCACTTCCTTCCCTGTAAGCTCTATTGAAATTTAAGCTGCACTTAAATTTTAAGCCAATGAGCAGCGATGTGCGTATTTTTTTTTTCTCTCCCTTAGAAAGTTGCTAGTAAGAGGTTGAAGTTGTGTTGATTGAGCACGCTTTGGTGGCCATTGTTTTGGCATAAAATTGGCAGGGCGTTCAGTTCTGAGTGCAAGAATTTTTGGGCAGGGATTTGGGTAATGATGCATACTTCATGATTAAGTCAGTGTTCCCGTTCGGATAACACTAGTTTTAAAAAAATATCAAGGGAGAAACGTTGAAAGAGAGATTTAAATTTCAGGGATGTCTTACGATATTGTAGGCAAACTTATGTTATATATATGGTATGCATTCAAGTTTCGTCAGGTATTCGGGATAGACTTAGGCTGCTAAAAAATAGACCCTCCAACTTTTACCAGTCGCAGCACTCGCTTTTCTAATTTTCTTTTGCAATTAGAATTTTATACCCGTTGTGACCATTTTCTGAAGGAATTTTTCTCTATTTTCAAAAAGGATTTCCTGATAGAAAAGATGGATTTGTGAATTTACTAAAGCAGAATCTAGGATGCCATATTGAGAAGTATTAAAACCCTTGGGCTGACAGTTTGCTAGAGAACAAGAGATTTTGTGAACTACTGCAGAGCTAAGGATAAATCTCTTCAAAGCTGTTTCTCATGGACGCCCATGGGATAGCATTGGTTGATCCCTTTTAGTAGGGTAGAAGGACGCCCTAAGAGAAATGGAAGGGCAAGAAGTAGTGGTACTGAGTAAACCATAATATAATTTCCAACCACCTCCTAGCTCTCTCTCTAACGTTTTCACCCTCTCGCCAAACCCAACGTTGCTCTAGTAGGAATTATGGCTGATTGTGTAACAAGTCTAGTATTATTATTCTAGCTAATGGACCATGGAGATACTGTACTGATTCTCTCTCTCTATCTCTCTTTACTCACTCATTCGCAAACTCTCTCCATCCATGTTCACACATTCACGCAAGGACATGAAGTATATAAATATTATATAGTGATATGGGTTATATAATATCATCATCATCTCACTACATCATATCATTACCCAATCAAATATGGATTTGTTTTCTAATGCATTATATATGAACTTAATACATTATCCTTTTTATAGGTTATTGGTTTCCAAACCGATAACTGTCCACCATCATTTATAATTCTAATGTTTTAATTTTGTCACAATATTTTGTTTCATTAGCACCGATTGGCTTGAGTGTACATTGTATTTCCTCTAACTTTCTTCCTTCTACCTGCCTCTTGGCTTAAGGATCTAATCATTTTCCAACACTTAGCCAACTAACTGATTGGGAGATTTCCTTAAAATCAATCTAAGGATACTGACAATTATATGGCTTGACGTATCGGCTTAAAGTTTGCTGAAGACTCCGCTACCTTGGCAGATTCGTTTCCACCCTACAAAAGTTCTGGATCCATCACAATATTCAGATTAGGTACCACAATAATCGAACATTTGCCAAATTGATGTCTATTTTGTAGCTACATTTTTCGGTGATCAGACTCATTATTTTGGTAAAATGCATCCATCCAAAGAATAATTTTGTTCTAAAAGTAGATCTTCTGGCAAGGGGATCAAGCTTTTGAATTCTCCTATATCAGTAGAAAAGCTGTCAACGTTTCCTTACTGGAAGATTAATGGCATTAATAATGTCTTCCAGATTATTCTCTCTCTTCAACCATCCTCCTCTATGGATTTTTTCATTTTCATTTCATCTGACAATAGTAAAGTAAAAATAAAACGGAACTGGGTCGCAAGAATAATAGCAAAAAAAAATAATTAAAAAATCCAAATTGTGCTTGATGTTTTGCTCATTTACAAATTTTATTTTGCAGTTATAATTCGTTGCTATTGAATTATTATTTTATAACAAAGGTCATTGCTAACTTTAATTTTTCAAATTTTAATTACTTAACGACTTTGTACAACCTCGGTAAATAGTTAAGGAAATCAAATTGTATAGGAATGGATGCCCGCAAGCAATAATTATCAAATAATAAAAAAAAAAAATACTATAGGTATTTCCTTCAAAAAACAATACAATCAAAAAACTGTATATTTATCAAATTTTTAACAATAACAGAAAACTTTATTCATGTTAGAATTATTCGATTGAATTAGGCATATTTATTAATTTTAATTACATAGTTAGTTCAAAAAATATTCAACAGATCGTTCTCATATGGCAAAATTACTTTTGTTTCACATATGCTACATTAGCTGTAAAGGATTTTTAGTATACAAGCTATACTGTTAAGTATTTCTAAGTATTTAAAACAATTGTTTGGAAGATCATTCCGATCAATCCGCCAGACAATTTTACAAATATAACACAATAACTTACAAGGAACTTTGGTTTACTTAACAAAATTGACTTAACAATGAGCCCAAACAAGATGGGCTCTTCAAAAACTAATAAATAATGAATAATTTATATTCAATAAATATGATAATTTAAGATGGCCAACGAATCGAACAGATTCGATTAAGGTAGTCAAATTTTTTGGATCTACAATTGAAAGAATTGTTCAGCATCCATTGTCACCAGTCTCAACCAACAGTTCTCTTAAAACAAAATTTTCTTTACAATATTCGATGCCTTCGTTTTAAATTTATCTTTCTGATCTTTGATAAAGCAATAATGTTCGCACATTTGACAGACCCATTTCTATTAATTCCGTGAAATTGCTTAAACCATACGTAGTATCTTTTCTCAGTCATTAGCTCCATAATTTTATGTTTAGGCATTACTATGGAGTCACCGGGACAAGAGAAGCATGCTACTAGAACAATATCCATGCACCTGGGCTGGCGTTTCATTCCTCTGCCACCTTTCCGCCGAAGCGGCTCTGATATCTCCTTTCGACAGGCTCTTGAGCGGAGTAGAATATTACAATAAAATGAAATGAAAAATTAATGAATCCACTTTTTCTATATTTTAAACATTGATCAAAATTGATCCTTAAACAATGAAGCTGAATTAATTAAAAATCTTCTAGCTCTCTAAATGAAGTGCTCAGATTTATTCTTTCTCTCTAAAATGATCATATATCTGTTGACCCAAATTCGGATGTGTGGAGAGGTATGCGAATCAGCTTCCAAAGAGATTATTAATCAGTAATCAGTCTGCTCGTTTTAATTCCCTTTTGTTCATTTCTTTTAAATGTTCATTTGTAAAAACAAATTGGGAGTGGGTTATGTAATGAGTGGTGCAGCTCCTTCTGGGTCCATAAACCCATTAGTGCGCTCTTAATACCAGAGAAGGCAGATTCACCATTCTATTTCCTTTTGGTGCTCATCTTCAGGCAAACTAAACCATAATACCATAATGATCACTGGGAAAACTTATCTTTGTATACTTATACTACCACTCACTGCTACCACTTTTAGGATTGGACTCCCTTTCTTAATTAACCTTTATTAATGATGAATTAGATGCTGGGCACGTCCTGGCCTGGGACTTGTAATTCAGAGAACTTGAGGATATTTTGAGCGCGATTTATGGAGTTTTTCCGAGAGATTGTAAGAAAGGAAGTAAAGATTGCTGGCTAGCATAGTTTGTTGAAGATTTCCTTTTATAAACCAATAAATCGACCACTTATTTGGAAAATTTGAAGCAGAAGAACTTAATATTTGTTAAAGTGGAAGACTTTAAAGTTCTTCCATCATTTACATGCAATAAATACTTTAACATGAATTAGATATAATGTATATAAACTTAATAATACCTTATCGTGAAGATAAGAATCATTAGATAATCAATTAACCTTTATTTTAACCACAAAAGCTAGGGGAAAGAATGTACAAATATAATATAAATAAATAAATAAAGATCTTCAACTGAAATCCCCTTAAAATCCAGCTTTTTCACGCGCAAGTTTCTATCAGACATCTTGAAGGAGTGAACACCTGTTTGAATAAGTGAATACATCAGCGGAAATTGGATATCTTCATGTATTCTACTTCCTACAATTTACACATCCTTTTTTTCATTCCCAGTACCGCTTTTCACCAGGAATGCTCTCACTCTGTACAGGATAAAATTCTGGGTATCTTCCTCTACTCGTTCCCTACGTTCTGTTCTGCTATTAATCTTCTTTAAAATGTGTGTATGTTCAATTTAAGTATTCTATTCTGTTGAGATAGATACTTTTCTCTATCTTTTAAATTCCTTTTCTTTCTTTTTTAAATCCACTTTCAACGAGTAAGATAAGTGACACTGTAGTCATAGACTATAGCGGTTTACATTAGTTAAACCTATATTTACATACTGTAGAGAGAGGGCAGGTAAGGTTCTTTAAACAGCTCCTCTGTTGGCCTAAATGTACCCCCGACTATATAGTCAGACTAGAAACTGGTAGGGTGCGCTTAAGCGTAATTATCTTTAAGAAAATGTTGTCTTTTTGGATTAGAGTTCTGGCAATGGAGGAAAACAGATTACCAAAATTATGTTTTGAAAGACTAAAAGAATTAGATAGAGTAAGTGATAAAGTACCAGAGAGGAATTGGTTTGGTCAGTTGCGGAAGTGGCTAACAATTATTGGGGAACAAGATATTATTTATAAAACGGAAGTAGATTCAGTTAAAAGAACCTGATCTTATAGAGAAGTGGAAAAACCACGAAATTTCAATAGATGTTCAAAGGGCTATTAATTCAAGTTACAGCACTGTTTATAGACATATAAGTGGGTTAGGTGCGCCTGAACAATATGTGACTTACAATTGTGCGATAGATAAAATTAGAGTGGTGAGCCAGCTGACAAAATAATAAGAATATGGTATAGAGCTGGGGACTATCACTCTATTGACACTCAATCTGTTTGCAATGTCTGCAATTTAAATAAGTGTGAAACTCTGGAACACCTTTTAATAGAATGCCCTAATTATAACCCATTCAGGAAGCGTTATTTTTCTGAATTTATTGCCGATAAAGACGATATTCATTGGCTCTTAAACATTCAAAATAGGAACCATTTAGACAAAATGTAATTTTTCATTATAGCAGCTCTAAAATTAAGGTCATTCTGTTTAAATGAATGAAAATAAAACATAAATAGTAGGGGCAATTAATTTTATTAAATATGTAAAGAAATTTATAAGTTCATTGAAAAATTGTGGTCGTTTATTCAAGTTTAAGTATTGAATAAAGTTTAAGTAAAATTAATGTACTGAGAGTATTTTTATTTGCAATGTTTGTTTTCAATTAGTTTTATTTTATTTTCTATCTGTTCTTGTGGAAACTATAATTTTCTTTTATTGCTAATATTATTAATATTCATTTTTATTCTTAAGTTGCCACCACAGCTATTATTATGTTTACTATTTCAATTTATATTATGATTATTATTTTATCAGTTAAACTATTGTAAGATATTCTATGTAACACAGAACCCCTGTAATGTGTATATATATACCCTAAATACAGAATATTATCTATCTATCTATTAGTTAAACCAGAGTATTCACAGACTTCAACAACTACCTTTCTACATCCTGGATGTCAGTGCTGAGTGTGGCACCCCCAGCAGAGACTTCCAAGTTTCCTGAAGAAGTGGTGATGCCCATCATTTTGTAGAATTTTTGTTTTTGTTTTTTGTTTTAAATAAATTATGCTGTGTGGATTTTGTATTCGGAGGAATCTATATCGTTGTTTTCTTTATTTAGTTAAGCAAAAGTTGAAGGAGCTGCTGCATTTTATGATTTAGGTGGTCTATTCTATTTCTTCTTCCTTTTTCATTTTACTGGGAGTTTCTTGTCTGAAATTGTTGCACTTTACTCTTGGATTTGTTACTGCTTTACATAAATAACACCTAAACAACTAGAAATTGACAGCAATACCAAATACCTAAATTGTTACGAAAACAGAACTATCTAAATACAACAATGTTTGCGAGATACATGTTCTGTTTATGGTCAATCCCAAACATAACAACAATCTAGCTCTACATACAATTTCTGCCAAGTGTGTTGAATTGTTCAAGGCCAATGTGTTTGTGTGGAACATACATATATAATACAAAGCCAGTAACACAAATGGCGACCTAATGTGCACCACAGTCATACTAGAGAACCCAAGGAGCACTCATGTTAACACTTCCAGTATCCTGCTGTAATTCACTAACGGAAACTAGTGGCCGGTTTTCCAGCACGTGCGTTCTAACTCTTCAACGTCTATATATATATATATATGTACGGCCAGAATCTCTAAATTCATGGATGTCACGTGTCAATGATTTATGAAATGGTAAATACCAACTGACTACCTACGAGGACGGCTGGTAAGTACTATTTATTATTCAACTCAGGCCGGATATCAACAAGTTGATCTATCGATCGTGTAATTTTAGATTGATCGCCAGCGATTATATGGGTTTGTTTAAACAAAGAAGAACATCGTTCTACAAACTGTCCTTCAATTGTATTAAATTATTGCCTTGTTTATTTTGGCTCAAAATACGATAGACGTTATCTCGGGCCAGCAATAACTAATGTGACCTATTCTTCATAACTAAGGTCGATTAAAAGGAAACTAATATAAGGAAATTCAAGAATCTATTAAATCCTTCTATCACGGGCATTCGAAAATCTCGGGCCGCAGCTGCCTCGACCCCAAAACAGCTTCCCTTACTCTTTAGTTCATAGGCGCAGACAACGCGTCTTACTTCTTTAGATGAACTGAACTGAGCTAACAGTGGATGTGCGATGATGTTTAAGGAGGATGTACAATCCAGGGAGGCTGTAAAAGCTTTACTAGCGCATGATTTTATCGCTAAAAATGAATTAAGTTTTAATTTATTTTTGTTGGTAAACTTTTTTTCTTGTTCTACGCGGGGGGCCCACAAAATTCTGATTAAATTTTATTTAAGCCGGTATTTGGCAGGATGTTAATACTTTTTCTTTTTTTTAAAGAGCAGAAGGAAGTAACGAAGATGTTCTGTTTATAACCATATAAAAATGCAAAAAAAAAAAATATTTTCTTTTATCTTTTTTTATAAATATCGCATTATATTCTGCATCTTTTTTGTTACTTCTTTTTTTTACATAGAAAATCAAATAAGGGGCAGAGATTATAACGGATATGCTATATTATTTAAAGGAACTTGGGATAAATAGATTGGGGTGTGCATAAGCAGCATCCAGGACAGCCACATCAACTGTACTGTACTTTGTTGGCTCGTAAATCGGCGAGATAACAAA
This sequence comes from Rhodnius prolixus, assembly GCF_049639745.1. Classification (NCBI taxonomy): domain Eukaryota; kingdom Metazoa; phylum Arthropoda; class Insecta; order Hemiptera; family Reduviidae; genus Rhodnius; species Rhodnius prolixus. The sequence continues at coordinate 8,744,942 of NW_027411634.1, read as the reverse complement.
TGTTGTTTCGGTTGGGAAAACCCGAAAAGGGGCACCAACACCCGGATAGTAACTTAGGAGCTACTCACATCCATCACTTGCTGTCTCCTTTGTCACCGTCCCAGCTATCCAATATCACTGCAACTCCATCCGGTGAGAATGAGTTTCGGACAGGAATTATAAAGCCACTTCTTCGAGGCAAGACTTTGCTTCAATGCCCGACACTTTTGCCACCATAGTATACTTCTCATTATGCTGCTTAGGAAGTAATTCCCCACTTTTAAAAACATTACCTTCAACTTTTAATGTAGTTTCTTTTTTAAGTTACAAAAACAGTTACAAAGCGGAACATCTCATGTTTATTTTTATTAAATATGTATTGTAACATATTATCCTCAATAATTGATAATAATCCATTGCTCTCTGAATTCAACAATGGCACAATTGAAAATCCAGATTTTGAATCAAAGCCAGGCAAAGATTACTTTACTTACAAATTCCCCATTTCATTATTTCAATAATAACTCAACTTTCAACCATTAACACATTGTACGAAGCAGCCTTTATGTGGACTTAATTTTTAGTGTTTTGGTTCAGTAGTAACTTTGTGAAGGGACTTGCAAGGGACTTGGTGGTTAACTACGTCAGGAAATTTTAAGTGAAGCGCCACTAAAAATTTCTACTTTCCCACCAGAAGTATCACCTATCCCAAAGTTGGCGATCTAATCATACAGCTATGAAATCTTAAATCCTCCAAAACTGTGCATATTGTGATGACTTAGTACAAACATTCATAGAATGAAGGCACGATTTTTTTTTCATGTCAAGGAAATCTCCATCTTCATAGCTCGAATTCTTCCTAAAACATACTTTTAATTCATATAACTGTTATTTCCCAATCAGGCGTGCTATGTCTACCATCATTGAGATGCAGGGGCAGAGTTTGAATGTGGCTGGTTCTGGATCTGAGAAGTATCTTCTAAGAACAGTTATTCGTGGCTTACTCCAGTGTCAGATCACCTTTAAAGCCGGGTCATCCTCTAGCGTTTCATAGGAAAACCATGAATCAAGTTATTAGCCTGGCTATAGATACTGTTGGCTTTAAAGGTACAAGGTACAACCTTTTATTTTTATAATTGTTATCTGTGTTTAGTCCAATTTGAACTGCTTGAAAAATACTCCAGCATCTATTTAAATTGCTTTAAAAAAGAATGAAACTAACTTTAAGCCCATTGCGATTCAAATTATACACGATTAACTTACAATGATAATGAATTAGCTACCGAAACATCGGTAATCAGTTAGATCTTAATCAAAGAGGGGAAAAAAACAACGAACAAAAACAAAAAAGTAAAAAAAAGTGCCTACATAAGTTGGGTTAGCCCAAGCTATGCTGAGACAACTAGACCTAATTGGGCAATCCCATTTATTGTGTTTAATTTGTGCAATAAAGTGTTCCTCCCACTTAGATTAGCAATGCTTTTAGTGTAAATTGGATGGAAGAGTCAAAGTTTAATTGCAGTTCCATTGAGTGTACTCTTAAAATTTACTGGACAAACAGTTCAAGAAAGTAGTTTTTTACAGAAAAAAGTCATAAACATTTGTTTACAAAACACATGGAACTCTTGATAATTCTTTATTTAATTTTTTTCACATTCAAAGGACCTCAAAACTTTATTATCGATATTATTATTGCAGTTTCAAAGAAAATCAAAAGCCCAAGAGAGACCGTACAGCAGCTGCTCCAAAGCGAAACATAAAAGTAGTAAGTGTAAGAAGCTAATGTTTGCGGTTTACGCCAAATAGTTATAAGTTGTTTGAATTATTAAGTTGGCATATCCACAAGGATGTAAAGATGCTTCATGAAGTGGTTATGTAAGCGATGGAAACTTAGAATTAACGAATACAAAAGCACCATAGTAATGTTCAATCTTCGACGAAGTTGTAGTGTTGGACCTCCCCTAGAAATTCTCATACCCTGTTGCTGTTACCCTCAAATGCTTGGACCATTTCTTGTACAAAAGACTCGCGTGGAATCCTCATACTTTGAAGGCAATATTAAGAAATGAACATTCGCAACAGACTAGTTCTAGGATTGATGGAATTGGGAGTACAGGTTCAAGCCTGTCCTCTGTTAACTCTTTTCGGTCCGCTTTAACTTTACGGATCATGGAATGAGGGAGTTAAAGGGTGCGTTGAACGAGACTTAAAAGAACAGTTAATAAATGAACCAATTAGATCTTTAAATGCCAATAGCAGTGGCGACCATTATAATTAACTAGCTAGATAGATCGATAGATATAGCTTTTATTATTTTATTATCAAGTGGTTACTACATAAATTTATCGTAAAATAATAATTTGTCTCTAATATTTGACATTCAAGATTTAAGTCCGAAGTTCAAGCCAACCAATCCCAAAGAATCCAATCCTTACAATACAATACAATTACAATACTTCGCTGCTACTTGTTCCTATACAGTAATCTTAAAATTCCTTTCTTAAAAGAAATCCTATCCTCCCGTTATGAAAAATTCTTTAATATATCCTCCTTTTCCAAAAGCAACCCTCTTGTCCTACAGACGACCTCTTCCTTAATCACAGATCTTCACCCTTACCGAAGCACGAGTGGCCGCATAACACTAGGTAAACCATCACATTTTAAACTTCCAGATTAAATGGGTCTAGATTGTCTTTGCCAAGTCTACATGTAATTAATAGCTTATAAATTGTTCGTATATTGTCTTGAAACTATAAAATTCAGTTTCACAAATTTGACTTTAGCTTATTACTTGATCTTGTGGGCAGAATAAGCTGACAGTAAATATAAACAATTCCCAGAGAGATAGTGAGAATGCTAAGAAAAAAAAAGACATCAATCTTCTGAAATGATATGACCATTAAATCTCCATACTACTATGTGACTAAGAGCAGTAATATATTTCAATGTGGCAGTAGTATTGTGTTGTTAAGTTAGGAGAGCATAGTTGTCAAGGGAACAAGTGTTTTGATAAAAATAAGAATACAGGAGCCAACCGTCATCATCATCAGGCGTGCCCTAACTTTGTTGACACACCACAGCCACCATGTGAAAGGAAAAGATCTTACCTCCGCACCCCCCCTCCAAAATAAGAAAGACCCTCTAGCGGAGGCTGGTTGCACTCAGTCATCTTCCCCAACAATTTACACCTTCAGCTTTGTTACCGGATACTTCAGAATATCTACTCCCTTCTCATTTTTACCGCCTCCTGCTTGCTCAACCTTCCGCGACCTACTTGCTTCTTATTTCATCTACCTTCTACGTCGTCAAGGCTCTCTCTGTGAGCCTCCGTTAAAAAAAGATGATACTAACTTATCTGTTTGTCGCAGCGACGCCAGTTCATAATGTATCATTCTTTATGCTCGCTATCTTTTAACATTACTACTTTTTTTCTCTTTTAATATTTATCACACGATACCATTTCAATTTGTTGGTTTTAAATTATGTATCTTCCTATTCTGTTTTATACTTTCCAAGAAGTAGCAGAAATGAACCTATTTAAGTAAACAGGTAAAATTAAAAAGCAAAGAGTCCACAGTTAACTCCACTTTTACTATTTCATCCTTAAATTGATAACAATTCATATTTAAAAAAAATATCTCTCTCCAAGTATAATATCTTTAAACTATCCATTATACAAAGCTTACAAATTCATACCCTAAACTGTAAACCATCATGAGAGAGTTAATGCTTGGCTAAAGCATTCTAGGAACAGCGTTAGACATCCAACACCAAGGTTTAGTGCAAAAAGCAAAGAGGATAACCTACTTTAAACAGTATATAGCATGAATAAGAAATAAACTAAGCCAGGGCAAAAGAAGTAAGGTCAAAGAGTATTAGAAACTAGAACATCAACCCTCTTTAAAGGGGAAAAAAAAGAGAAGATGCTAGTGGGAAGCTGTAGGTTTGAAAGATCAAACTTAAATAATATAAATAGAAAATGGGAAACATTATCAAAGCATTAGTACCATTTAGAATTAATAATTATTCAAGATAAAATTATTTGTTAAGAGTGTCTTAAACTGGTTCATTTTTTATTACTCATGTTATTTTATCCTCTAAATCAATGAGTAAATAGAAGACTAGTCTGCCTTAAAGTAGCCATATTATTTTTATTCATTAAACTTTATAGGTTCCCCAAATCTGAAAAATGGCTGAATTCTTTTATTTCCCTGGAATTGGCTTTAGAATAAAACCTGAATTTGTTTGTTTACAAAACAGAAATACTTTTTTATTCCTACAATGAAATCCAGAAACAGCTGCTTGCCTTCAGAGTGTATAGAATGAGAAGTATTGGATGTACGAGGGTCGTTTGAAAAGTCCGTGCAAAGTCAGAGAGATAGCACTACTGGCGCGTATCGAGGTTATGTTTAGTTAGAAGCATCTCTTGGAAGAACACACACCAATTTTCAGCCAGATCGGTCTATTTCTTTGTGTTTGGCATTCGTTTGAATCGAGGAAGTCGAGTGATTTTCAAAAAATGGACGAAAAAGAATTTCGTGTGTTGATTAAACACTACTTTATGAAAGGCAAAACGCCTCAGGAGTCTAAAGAGAAGCTTGATAAACATTATGGTGACTCTGCACCTTCGATTAGAACAGTTTATAAGTGGTTTCAAAATTTTCGGAGTGGCCATATGGGCACAAGTGACGCTGAACGTTCTGGACGCCCTGTTGAAGTTACTACTCCAAAAATCATTGATAAAATCCATGATATGGTGAGGGATGACAGAAGAGTGAAGGTGCGTGAGATTGCTAGTGCTGTGGGCATCTCGAATGAACGGGTACATAAAATTTTGCATCAACATTTGGACATGACAAAGCTATCCGCAAGATGGGTGCCGCGATTGCTCACGCTTGACCAAAAACGAAATCGTGTGAAGTGTTGCAAGGACGGTTTGCAGCTGTTCCAGAAGAATCCGCAGGACTTCAAGCGTCGTTTCGTCACTGTGGATGAAACATGGATACATCACTACACTCCTGAGGCCAAAGAACAATCTAAACAATGGGTTACCAAGGGGGAATCTGCGCCAAAAAAGGCGAAGACCGTTCCTTCGGCCGGAAAGATTATGGCGACTGTCTTTTGGGATTCGCAAGGAATAATCCTCATCGACTATCTGGAAAAGGGTAAAACTATTACAGGTGCATATTATTCATCGTTATTGGACCGTTTGAAAACCGAGCTGCAAGAAAAACGCCCACGATTGGCCCACAAAAAAGTCCTTTTCCATCACGACAACGCACCAGCTCACACCTCAGCAGTTGTGGTCGCAAAATTAATGGAAATAGGGTTCCAACTCGTTTCACATCCCCCCTATTCTCCAGACTTGGCTCCCACGGACTACTATTTGTTCCCCAATATGAAGAAATGGCTGGCGGGAAAAAGATTTTATTCAAACGAGGAGGTGATTGCAGAAACGAATGGCTATTTTTCAGACTTGGACAAATCCTATTATTCGGAAGGGATCAACAAACTAGAGCAGCGTTGGACGAAGTGTATAAGCCTAAAAAGAGACTATGTTGAAAAATAAAAAAGGTTTACCCCAAAAAATTAAGTAGTTTTTATTTTTGCACGGACTTTTCAAACGACCCTCGTAATTAGGTGAGCAAACTGAAAGAGAGTTCTGCTCACCTAATTTTATCACCAAGAGCCCAATACTAATTAGAATATCACCAAACGAGCAGTAAAGACCATTGATCCATCCATTCAGCAGCGGATAGTAATAAAAAAAAGAAATAATAATAATGAATGTACAGGCCTGAAGTTATTTTGATGAATGACATTCATCTCTGTCATACAGTTTTCTGTTATATAAAACCATTAGTCATGTGTAAAAATTTTCTTTATCATTGAGCATGCGCTGGGGTAGTATTATATTGCTCTAGCAATAAAAGGCACCCAGTCGGGATGTCAGGGTGTAATTCCCTTCATTATTCCTCTTTTATTTTTTATTTGATTCCCTTTCAGACTTTTCTTTTTTTATTCAGGAAAAAATTATAATTTTTATAACATTAAAGTGTTTATAAATATTCGTTCTAATTTTTGTATATATACTGTTGAAGCGAGTACAAATTGGGTCTCCAATTTGAAAAATATATTTATCTCTGTGGGTTCGTTGGAACTCTTTCACTGTCAAAGTGCTGCTGTACTGAGAAAGGAATTTCACAAACTTATTAATAAATATAAAAAAAAATGTGTCCTCAGTGAGGATGTTGATTTCATTCTCAACTCCAGATACAACAGTTTATACAGATCTTTAGCTACACTCGGATTACTAGAGCCATATCTGGATTGGAAAGTAAATATTAAAAAAGTGAGAGTGGTAGTGCAATTAAGGCTGTGCAATTTGTCCAAGGCAAGGTTCTATATTAATGACACCTATTTTGAATTTAATGAAAACAATCTTTGCCTCACTTATAATTCTTTTTCTTCTGATTCAGTTGTTCATTTCCTTTTTGAATGTACTTCACTTTTAACCTATTAGAAATCATTTTCTTAACTCCTATCAATCTTCAAATGATTCTACAAATAAATGATAAGTTTCTCAAGTTGTTAAACATAAATCATGTGAACCAAATTAATGAAATTTACAGTTTTATGTACCAAGCTCTGAAGCTCAGTAGTTCTCTGCTCTTAGTGAGATAACTGTTGATGAGTAAATTATGTTTAACTAAATAAGTTATTTCTCACTTATGTCAATAAGTTTATGTTTTAGATTTCCTCTTCTTATTTCATAGAAAATAGTTTCTTTTAATGCTGTAATAATGTGAAGTTATTCTACTTTTTTGTGCATTGTTGTTACAACTCCCAGCTAAAGGTATTTACCTATAAGCTTGTAAATAAATGAAAATAATAAATATTAAATTTTCCCTACTGACACTACTTCCTTAATTAAAACCTAATTTTGAGGATGTGAGACAATTAGGTTCCAAATTGAGCTAAATTTGGAATTTTACACTCCTTTTCTGAATCTTCTCTTAAACATAGATAATATATTAATTTTTTTGTGAAAATTTGTGCGTGTAAGTTACATAATCTTTACGCCTTCCCTGTATACCCTTTTCTGTTTGTGAATCCTAGCTTACTTCCTGCCAAGATTCTCATTTCTTTTTAAGCAAACTCCCTTCTTCAACATGTTCTTCCCACTTCGGTCTATCTCTCATTCTTTTTTTTCCTTTAAGCTGAATCTCTTACGCTACCCTGGCCGTTCCGTGTTGTAATCTATCCATTGGTGCATGACCGAACCAGATTAGTCTTGTTTTATTTTTATTTTTCTACTGCTGGGATCTTTATTGTGACATTCAAGAACCCTGTCTTCTGGACTTAACTTCTACATTCTTCAAACAACTCATCTCACACAACTTGAACTGACTTTTCGTCCCTTCGTTTAAGTCTATGACTCCGATAAGTAACTTTTAACTAATACTTCAACAAAATTATAAATCTACATATATATAAATACATTTTCTTTTTTTTGGCATTTAAAACTTCTCCTCCAACTATAAAATTTAATAATAAATTAGTTAATAGAGTAAATTACCCTAAATTCAACACAATTAAGAAGGCAAACCACAATTACTTTATATTGTTCACAGTGGCCACATTAATTTTAACCTAGTAACGTAGAGTTCAGCTAGAAACGCAAAGGGGTGAACGTAAAGTCTTTAGGGGACAAGCGGCTGGAACTTCTCCAGCTCCAATATACTACACTAACACAGTGCAAGCTGAAGAAGGATGGGAAAAGGAACAGAATATAAAATAAAAAAAATATGGTAGAAATTATTTTTAATTTGCAACGAACCTAGGATTAACCAACTGGAAGATATTTATATTAGCCAACCACCGTTTAATAATAATTTTAGCTCCTAACGCCTACCCTTTTTCTCGCTTTGACACCCTCCATTCCCTCCGTCTATCCTGCTCACGCACGCACACACTCATTTAAAAAATAAACCGGAACTGTGGAAAGGAAGAAAGAAATTTATGAAAGGCAACTTTTGGCGGGGTTCGTTTTAGTTAGCCTGGAGAAAGTGTACTAAACTGTATGGGCCGAAATTCCTGCAGGCTTTTGATTTATGTTCAAGTTCCTAAAAATTGTAGTTTTTATTACGCAGCCAAATTGCCTAAAATTATGCACAGAATTAAATATTAGAATTAATTAATTTTATTTATTTATTTAGTAATTCTGTATACCTGTATACGATGAGTATGTATGAGATATGATGAACTGGTGCGGGAAGAGCAGCAGGAGAGAAACTACCCAGCGGTAGCACTCTCTGAGAATGTGAAGAGGAGAATATGAGGAGGAAAGAGGAGAGATAGGAGAATAATGACGTTTAGTTCTTCAGACTCTGCAAGGAAGTCGCGGAGCCACTAGAATTAATTAGAAACAGAAATAAATAGAACGGCCGCTGGATATTTATTTTAATTATTAAATTATTCTAATTTATATATTTATTTTTTTATGCTGATTTCTCATTTTAATAATTAAACTTATATAATTTAAAACTACCTACACATATTGTTTGGTGATTTTCTGCTGGTTCAGAAACAGGGTAGAAAATCCAAACCCAGGCTTTATGCCAGGGATTAATAGCAGTCCGAACTTAATAATCTTAAGGCGAAACAGCCTAACTTGACGTTTCAAAAGTTTAATCAACCTTACATTTGTAAGCAATGTATCACGGAGATCGAGTGATTTGCTCCTTTAGTACAATAAGGCACCATAGTCTTATTATATAATGTGCTATTGTTAACGTCTTTGTAATTTGTCTGTCCTTTGAAAGTTTAACTGTAGTTATGGTTTCCTTATGTAAGTACGAGAGGTAATTTAATACTATATACTATTATCAGTGGTAAGAAAAACTTTTGTAGTTAACATTTATAAGTAAGTTATAAAACAAGATAGGAAATCAAACTAGAAATAATTAAGCGCTAAGCTACACAATTCTAACATACTATCCATTAATCTAGCATAACTAATTAAAACTATTTTGGAGTAAACTCCCAAATAATACTATATTAGCGTAAAGGTGGAATATATATATAAATTCCCAGTTGGATGGAAATCTCACACAAACGAACTGGGTTCCAGGAGGCTGGGACACCATTTTCACTGCAAATTACTGCCTAAACTGCTCATATACTTAGCTCAGGGGGTAGAGAAGGGATTGTGTATGTGTGCGAATCCTTTCATATCTTCACAGCGTAAACACACATCTCTCTTTCTCTTTAAGCCTAATACGTCACCGAAACTCCTAACGTCAATTTACTGGCTCCTCTTGACAGTAGTAACTAAACTAAGGGCGGCTTACAGTATTCCCCCCACTTCTACTTCTAACCAACCGTCTAACTAACTTTAACTCAGCCTTCCTACACACTCATGGTCGTATACACAAAATTTTGCATACGTATGTGCGCTTCATTAATATAAGGCCAATTAAAACTCGCTTAAATTTCTCGCCAGTATCTTTTTTGGCCATTTTCCATGTCAAAAGTTAACGTTTATAAGCTAATCTAATATGATTTCTCTCAACCAGTTTATTATACATTTTCATGCTTATTATTTGTCGGCTTTTAAGTACTTCTTAAGTAAGGATACAGAATTACAAACAAATTTGCAAATTAGTCGTAACAGTTTTAATAAATGAAATTATACGTACATTTTCTTTTACTTTTTTTGTTTCCTCCAAGTCTGTCCTCAAAATAACGTTGGGAAGGCAGCGAAGAGGAGCACTAGTAACAGGAAACGATTACCTCTGTCTGCTTGCTCCCCTCTCTGGAGCTCTCCAAGAGATTGATTAAGAGATATAACTGAGTCAGAAATTTTTGTTAACGAAGAAGTGCCAAGAGGGAATGAAGCAGTGAAACAACAGGCATTACGTAACAGGCAATTGTATGATTTTGCTAACAAAAGTTGAGGCTGGAGTGTACCAACCATCAGATACTCGGAAATGCAGGCGATAGAAGTTTACCTCCAGTATAGTCATCCTCCGAGTGAATTAGGTTGCCATTACCGAGCTGCGTTGCAATGTTTTCAGCTTAGAAAATGATTCGGCTGGCGTTTTGTGGGCTATCTCTTCTCCCAGTGAAATTATTCACTGCAGAGAAATTGTAAAATCAGTCTGCAAACTATTAAATGTCCCATTTGGTAGAGAATATGGTGCAATGATGCTGCTGTTATGGTTTTAACTATGGCCGTTACGAAAGCAACATATAATAACAAATGTATCTAGTTATTACACTGGAAAATATGTACCAATGGACAAAGACTGACAGATACAACAGTCATCTCTATACATGAAATGAAGGAGGATACGAGAGAGATGATGATGATGAGGAACAGAGACTAGAAATGTTTGTTCAGACACAATCTTCTCTGCACAGGCTAGTATTACACATTATCCGGCCCTGCGTCCTTCCATCTGGTTACATACCTATACCGCAGACTAATTATGAAAGCGAAACACAGACACATAGGACCCAGCCGACAGTCGCGTTGAAGGCAGTAAATCAGCTGTAGATATACCTACTGTTGGCACACAATGCTTTGGCGATTTATTACGTCGCGCACAACGTCACATTCCTCTCATTCCTCTGCGCGCCCTCAAATACAACACTGACCAGGTAAAAGCTAACATTGTGTACCCGTTGTTCCTAGCCAATAGGACGCCAGCCAGTTTATGCCAAATGCCTGCTGGTTGTTGGCAACCCTTGGCTGGCAGTTGGTTGTCCTATTTCAGTTTTGATGGTAGATATGGTGGACATTACTCCTAGTATAATGAATGAAATACACAATAAAAGAACGTCACCCATAAACGTCATGAAATGGGTTCACATATACAAAATATATGTCGCAGTCAATGGAACATCACGCAATAAGGATATATGTGGGATCTGTCAGTTTATTTGTCCGGACGTTAGAGTAAAAAAAAAAAACTATCTGAACATGGTTTAGTTCCCAATAATCATAAAAACTAACTATAATCACGAATGAACTAGATTATTATTTATGGAATTAAGCCTAAAATGAACTTTACGCCTCTTCAACAGGCTTACTTTAATCGGTTCTATCGGCAGCAAGAAATCTCTACCTTCTTACACCTGTCTTAGTGTGATATACCAGAATTTCGTCGAGCCATCACGTTCTGTGCACCCATTATCTTGCGATTTTACGCTCCCATGGTTTGTTAGTTATTAATTATTAGCCAGAACCGAGCTCTCACTCACGAAGGAACCTGTTTTATTGTTAATTTTATACCAGAACTGTGCTACAATTTTGTGATCCCCAAGACAACTAAGTTCATCCCCCCAAATTTTGCAGGACACCAAAAGAAAAGAAAAATAATTATTAAATTGCAGTAATGTTCATTTTTAGAGGCAAACTTTACGTTCAACTACCAATCAGAAGTTGTGGACAAAGGCGGGTAGCATGCATTCTTTACATCAAATAAAACCTAAAATCTAATTGAATCAAGCTCCACCATCGATGTTAGCGTTGCGATGATTGCCTCTAACCACCCGGATGCCACGAGCCTTGCAATCACACGTGAAAAAATAGTTATTTGTGGAACCACTCACTACAAACAAAATAAAGCAAACAAATGCTTGTTCCTGTGTGGGTTTTGTTTTGTTACAAACACCAAGGTTTTATTCTTCAACCTCGTGCACTGAGTCATTTTACAGAATGTTAACTTTCCACTAGTTTCCGGTTTTTAGTTAACGCTAACCACTTACATATATAGGCCAATTCTTTCTTTTTTCCTGATTTGGGTGCTTTAAAACTTAATAGTTTTGATAAAAATCTGCGTACTTGCAATTGGATTACTCGTCTCTACATTCTAAAAAGTTTTCTAATTTGGAGAGTGTATTTTGAAGATAAACTATAGATTTTTCCTTAAACGCTACTAACGTAAAAATAAAGCTAAACTTGTTGAAACCAAGCTCAATACTCAGGTACACCGTGGCCCCTGAGCACTCCAAAATAAATCATCTGTCAATGAAGTAGAATGTTGTCCATCTAAAAACTTACTTCATATTTTATAGGATGTAAAAATAAATCCAAAAAGTTAACAATCCTGAAAGTTCACTAAGCGAACTTTAGAGTCACTACCCAGCGGCAGTGACAGCTATTTGACCACATGATCGAGCTCTGCTTTTAGTGTTGAGAAGTAGATGCTTGAAAGTGTAACGCTGAAAATATGTATTTTCTTTTATTAATTATACTATAACAAATGAAAACCCATTTATCATTTTCAATTTTTAGAGTCAGAACAATACAAGCGAACTGCACAAAACTATAGATTTCCCTTAAACGCTACCCAACGTTAAATTTAATAAAGGATTCAAAATTGGCCAGGAATCGGTCAAATAAAAACAACAACTCGTCTTTTAGCCAACGTTTCGACAAATATATTGTCTTCTTCAGGGCCTGGATATTACAAACAATTTAGTGAATCAGTAACATAGAAAATCAGTAATATAAAAATCAAAAAAGTAAAATACAATCAATTCTTCATAATTATTGAAACTTACGTGGCTATGTGGTTTGGTTGAAACGTTAGCAAAAAGACGAGTTGTTGTTTTTTATTTGCACCGATTCATCGCCAATTTTGAATCCTTAATTGAATAATTTACGGTCACGAAACCTGTATATTCATATGTTAAATTTAATCACATATACTTTAAAACAAAACCAAAATTACTAAGTAAAACTCTCTTGAAGAATATATTACACTTTGATTTTTACTTACAAAATAAGATATGAAAATATGGTGACAAGCGTGGTATAACTTATTTAAAGATTTTCCTACTTTTAGTAATATTTTCCTGTTTGCTTTATATAGAATTTCCTCATCTACGTTGTTTTATGCATTCATGCCCAGGGTCATAGTGTGGTAAGACCCCGATATGGTTGGTTGCAGCAGTGGTGAGGTGGATCTACGTTCTGCTAGAGCTACTAGATTGGATGGCGTCGGCTACCAAATGATTGTTTATGTCCTTTACTTTACTTCAACGGAAAACTACAAGATAAAAAAAAAATAGGTTGTTGGTTTGGCAAGTTTTCCTCTTGTTAGCTAAGGGATTTTTCTTCTAAAATCCCAATTGACATAATAGATTGCCCCATGGAGTATGTGTGGGCGTGTTTTTGCTGAAGAAAAAGGAAAAACTAGTCCAAGGCAAACCTGATAGTCACAGACAGGAAAAATAAAATTTGTTCAATCTCCTCTCTTTATTCGTATTTTTGCTTTCCACTAAAATTTCAAAACTTCATTTTTTACAAGATGAAATTATTGCATTATCTTTAGCGAGAAACTTAAAACTAATTTTTTCTTTAAAGTAATTGTTCATTTTAACAAGGAAGCGTAAGAACTTACAATAGGACAGAGCAAAGTGACGCGAATGAAGCCAGATATTGTATAGCGCAGCCCAGTTTTTGGCGTCTTACATATTCGCTCTAACATAATGCAGATCATCTCCTACATAATAAAACTGTCCATCATCAGTCAGTGAATCACTAAGAAACGAAAAACTAGGAGAAGATGATAACAACTAGTTGCCAGCTAAGAACAATCTTATTGGTCACTTAGTAATTTGCGAACAATTTGACAGGTTTTGTTTCTTATATTTTGAAGCTGAAGAAAGAGCACTTGGTCGGTCCGAATGGTAACATTTCACGTTGATCAACTACAAGCATTTCTGTTTGACAATAGTAAAATACCTCATTTCGGCATCAATTTTTCTTGCGTACCTCCTGAAGGTAATCTAAGGCTATCTTCCAACAGCCTGACGCAATATTTAATATTTAAACTAAGGACTTGTCTCTCTTTGAAAACCTTTAGCTCTTCCTTACATACCCTAGGGAATAATGGTACTGTTGTTTCTCCCTAACATGAATCCAGAGAATTTGTCAAAATAAAATCCAGGAATCTTTAAAGTAACTTAATTTTTAAAAGTATAATTTAGCTTCTAAAATAAAAGAATAATTTTAAATCAATGATTGAGTCAATATAACCCGTTGGTACTCGTTAGTAACCAAGGGTAGATGTCAAAAGTTATAAATTATATGTATAATTTCATAGTCGAAAGAATAGTGTAACGAAACGAATCGCCCCTGCGAAGAGAAAAGAAAATAATTGGCATCAGAGGTGGATTTCTGGTCTCTAAGGGGCTAGCACAAAACTCCCATATCGTTCGGACAAAAAGATACCGTCCTAAGAAATACTACGAAGTAAGAAAAAAGAACATTCTGTGGTGGATTAGTGATAAGAGATTGTAGAATGGCTCGAGCATTCTCAAGACTTGATGAGAAAGGATCCAAAGACGAATCAATGGAATGGGAGCGAAAGGAAAGAAGAAAGAGATGCGGGTTGATATTGTCAAGTCTGAATATGGCTTAGGAAGATATAAAGAGATCTGCGAAGCTAATATGTATTGTGGTACTGGGTTCGGTTCCCGGTCTTTAGGCCTTCGATTTTATTTAATAGTTATTAAAAGAAATTTACAGTAAAGTATGTTTTCTAGTCGCCTCCGTCCACGACACCTAATTGGTAGTTGGACGTTAAGCCCCGCCTGAAAAAATAGGCGATTACTTTACTTTACTTTACTTTAATAAGCAGAGATAAAATCGTCAAAGCCACCTGGAACTGTACCTGAACTGGGCGAATTCTAGAACAGAAGCAAAAACGAAAGTAACTGTCTCTTTGAACCACAGCTAAAAGATAATCATTCATAAGTAATCCTGTTTCTGGTAATCCATCGTTGGATAATTTTATGCTTTCATCTACTGCCTTAAAATTTGCTACATAAATCTAATGGTAAATTTAAATAATAGTAATCGAATATATTTTTGTTTACTTCTTTCAGTTTTAGTGGTTTAAAATATGTAAGTTCTTGGATTAGATTCTGTTAGATAAACAGAAGTTGTTGTTAGATTTAGAATCACATTTTATGGTACAATACTAAAAGAAAGGCAGAAGTGTAACCGCCTGAAAAAATAGGCGATTACTTTACTTTTACTTTTAAAAAATAGATCCAAAGATTTTGGCTTTGACTGAAGATTTGCATGATACAAAAATATTTGTGGGGAGAAAATTGAAATACCTTAAGTAATATGAAATTTTGGGCAAAAGAATCCTAATCGCAGAGCCCTCTTTTATTTCTTGTAGTGAAGTAGTAATTTTTTTGTGGTGTACTACAATGGTGTGTTGTTTAATTGGCGTAATGAATTAATTTAAGGCAGGGATTATTCCCGGGAGAAAACATTTTTCCATTTTCCAAAATCGTATTACCAAGGAAATGGATTTTCTTTTCTTCTTTTTTTGTATCGTTCTCCCTCTAGGTTCCTCTTATCCACGTTTTATTCATCCCTTTAGAAAATGGATGAATAAAAGGTGAAGAGACGATAAGAAGGAGGCCCCAGGAGCAGGAAGGGTTGAGAAAGAAACTTCATTGTTAGTGAGTGAAGGAAATGACTTTTAATAAAGGTGTGTTGTTCTAATTAGACATGGCAATAGTGTGTCCGCTTTCCGGCCGACAAAGGTTGCCCGAGTACTTTCTGCATGCAATGCTATTGGCTATTTGTATGCAGGAAGTAAAGTGGCAGAGTTTTCCCACTTTTGGAGCCACTACTTGCTTTGGGGCTAGGGCACGGCTTTCCAGCCACCGATCAAACAACGCTCAGTGCTCTTGTTCTTTTTTCTTTTTTTGGGGGGGTTTTAATCTTATTTTCTTTTCACAATGGAGTTTCCATTTTTCAACGCTTTTTTATTTTTAGCAACTTTTATTTAAAGTGGTGCCTGGTCAATTCCTTTCTTTGGCCAGAAGTGATACAGCATATTAAACAGCCTTTTATTCTATTTTATTCACCAATATTTTTTATGCATTATGCCCCAAAGCAATTGTGAATGAATGAACAATTTAAAGAAGAGTTCAGAGTGGTTAAAGCAACAGTGTGTGTGGCTGGCTATAAAGTGCTTGTATTTGAACAAAAATATTTTTTAAAACCTAAAAAAAAATGTCAGAAATCTTTACTAACTTCAACAAACTTCACTAAAACCAAGTAAGCACATAATTAATACAAAACATTTTTGCCAATAAATTATTTCTATCATCATTAATGTAGCAAGCCTTATTCTATGTAAAAAACATGTCAATTTGTATCTGAAGGTTAGAGTAAAATATTCACACGGTACTAATGCTCATTTAGAAGTATTACTATTTAACAGAACTATTATTTATTATTACATTTATAAATTAAATAAGGGCTAGTTCAATAAGAGCACAAATTCCAAATGGAGTTCAGGACACACTAAAATATGATTTCACTTGACGCAGCATAGCTACCATTCCTGTAACTAACTTTGACTATTGCCAAACCAGCTGAGTGATTTTTTGATTATTTATCTAAAATATCTTCTTTATAATTAATAAAATGAAATGTTTACTTCAAATAAATTATTAACTAAAACGAGTACACATTTCACCCATTATGCTCCCTCTGGAAATAAATAAACATTTTTATTTGTATCAAAAAATAGAATAATATTTATTTCTAAAATGCTAAATGTTGGCAAAGTAGAATGTAGTGTAAAACAAACCTTGAGACCCCTTTGGAATAATGATAGAAAATTAATTTATTATCCCTTACCATTTTGGGATAAACTGTCCCTCAAAACACAAAAAATAAATAATTAATTTAAAGCATAGAGCATTTATTTATTTGAGTAGTTTGGGCCCAGTCATTATTACTTGTTAGTGATCTTCTTGTTCGTTTCACTTCTTCTTATTATACTGAGTGGTGATCTTAAAATAAGAGATGAATCTTTCTAAGATCTAAACTCCTTTACTCACAGCCTTTCCTCTAAATAATTTCGTTCGGATGATTTGGAATCATAGTCTTAAGAAATGTACAACTGTAATATGCCAGTATTATATTGTATTGTAAGCTGTCGGACATTTCTGTAAAGTTTGATACCTAATCTTGAACCCCTATAATGGCTACACTCCATTACATACAGCAATTTTGATAAACAATATTCCTATAACTAAACTTGGCCTAGAGCGTATGAAAAATGAGCTTGAGGAGCTAAAAAAAAGAAAGACCAAGTATGATTAAAGCAATTTCTGATGCTCGTGATCATGGAGACTTATCTGAGAATGCAGAATATCATGCTGCACGTGAAAGGAGTTGCTCCGCTTAAAGTTGTAAATGAGAATATAAGTAAAACGGGTACTGTAGAGGTGTTAGCTTAGATACTAAAGATAGTGATGGTCGGACACTATTAGATATTGCTAGAGATAGTAATATTGTAGCGTACTTGCAACAAACACAATTGGATCTAGATAAGCGATTGTTGACTGCAGTACAAGGTAGTAATCTTAGCGAAGTTAAAGATCTTGTGAGTCGAACTCTTCACTTTCCTTATTTAAGGGTTTATGCGCACTGCTAGATTTTAGTAATTCTTTTGCTCTCATTGCTGCGCCTTAGAGCTCATAACGATACTGCTAATTTTTCCTCTTCTAGTATGCTTTTTTTTCGGCAGGCCTCCCATATAAGCATGTCTACATTTCGTTGGCTTAAAACCACAGTGTCATTTGGATTCTTCTATTTATTCTACTATGGAGCCCTTCCTCTTTGAGATTAGTTATAAGTGCCATAATCTCTTCGATGACAGGATTAATGCCTGTTGAATGAATGCATGTATTTGATAATTTACAAAGAACACTGGCTACCATTAATAGTAAGCTTTTTCTTGAAAAATGTTCGATTATATTATATATAATATACTATAAATATATAACTAAATATTTTTAGTAATTATATATCGAAGTCTTGCATATTTTAAGCTGAACTCTGGTAACTTACAGCTGCAATGTCAATCTGAATTTTTCATTGTAATTTCAACGCTAGTTTGCAAATTCATTAAAATAATTTTTGGGTTATTTAATGTATTTTATTTAATTATTTTGCCCATCACTAGTTATGAAAAAAAGTTGAAATATAAATAAAAGTGGCTGACGACTAATGCATTTCACCCAACCGTAGGAAATTAACTGTTTTTCCCGAGCTCCCGTATGCCCTGGTATCCCGTTAGCTGGTACCCCTCTCTTTCTCATTCCGCCATCTTCTTCCTTGCCACACAGCCAGTCTACTTAATTTAAATCATCATCAAGGATGAAATGGGATGGGGGTTCCACTTCTAGAAAGTTCCAGATATACTGTTGCACCCGCTTGAAGCCAACTCTCTCTCTTTCTGTTGGTGAGGGGCAAAAAGATCAAAAACAGAAAAGCGTTACACGTTCTAGAACACGACTGTTCCTCCAACTGGGTAGAGCACCGTCCCCCAGTAAGAGGCGGCAGCATGGCTGCTGGTACACAGTTTTCCTAATAGCTGCTGTCATCTTCATCCGCTAGCATTTTTCACCTAAAACATTTTTCCGCCCCCCAAAACTCCCTTACTAATATAGCCCCATCCGTTAGTTTGCAAAGTCTGTGTGTGTGTGTGAAATAGCCCGAGGTAGATTCCCTAGAATAAGAACGTTTTACCCAGCAGTAGGTCAGGCGTGTGATGAGGCAGCGGTAGAAACCACCACCTTCGTCTCCCACCTGAGCGGCAGAGAGTTGCCTTTCCTTCTCACGGACTTAGGATCCCTTTTTTAATTAAATTGTACGTATAATTTTTGAAAAACTAGATTTTAAGCTGTACTCCACTTAACTCCACTATGCTTTGGTTGGAGGTTACTGTAAACCTTCCTATATCTATATTTAGGTTTAACCTTCTTCCACTTTACTCTTTTTCGTTCGTTTCCCTCCTTCCTCTCTCTCTCACCCTATTTCGCTATATCATTTCCGGCATAATAAGATCTGCCTGCGTGCCCCTGGGTACTTAGCAAGTCTGATCTATGATGACTTGGTAAAGCTGATAAGAGTTATGTCGTAGACTCAAATTCTTTAGTGTTCTTTTAGAACATTAAACTAGAGGACTTTCGGCAGGAGTAGGAGACACCTTCTATTTCCCCCGCCAGTTCAAACTTTACTTCGTCTTATTTCTTCATTTCACGCTGGCTAAACAACTTAGGATAAACACTGATTTATCCCAGCAACTAAACTTCTACTAGCTCAAAAAAGTAAAACTACCTCATCTCGGATCTTTTTTTTTACCTTCTTTCTTGTAATCATTAACTTCTTTCTTTAATCATCAACTTTCTTTTAAACATTAACTGAGCAACTTAACATTGCTCATACAAAATCAGAAATTAGAAGTCGATAGAGGTTTCCTTTTCGAATTATGAATCTCAGTTTTTGATACATTTTCATTGTTTTCTGTTTGCTGTCTTTAAACAGCTCCATTTTTTCTATATCACTCACATTCCAGCTTTAAATTTTTGTTCACCATTTTACAACCTTCGATGTTGACTTTTGATGAAAGGTCGAAGGCCGCTTCTTCACTAATACCACAGGCTTTCTCAAAAACATGCTAGTGGTTTCGACCAACTCTTGGCATGCCATTCAAAAACGTTTTTTTTTGTTTAGTAATCTCGATTTTGTGACCGCTACTGTCTACTTTGTCTATCGTTGGCTTAGAGAAACCTGACTTGTGGTTTAGATGAATGAAGTGTCCTTTTTGCGCAAAGTTACTAAAATCTGCAGAACTAAATAAATCTACCCAAATCCTGACCCACAGTTTAAAAATTCATTTTTCTTAATAAGTCCGTTTAAAAAAAATATAATAATTATTATTATAGACTGTCTTTTAAGGACTTTTTAAGGTATAAATTACTTCATCCCAGATTATTTACTTAGTGACTTAGAAGTATATTGCTAATAGACTTTCAGGAACAATTTTTGCCTTTTTTAGTAATTTTATTTCAAAATAGAGTTTTAAAAAACCCTTCTTTTAAGATTGCCCATTTCTTTTTTAAATATATAGAAATTACTTTATGATTTCTAAATTGACTGCTGAATAAGTTACGGCTTTTCAGCTGTTATTACAATACAAACTGCAATGGTTAGCTGTGGGGCGAAAAATAACCATTTTTTCTTAAATGCTCGACGTTTCCATTGAAACAGACGCTTTCATAGCCCACTTCCTTTACAAATGACAATCTAAAGAATAGTCTTCAGCTACCAAATGTAATCTCGTAGGAGTTATCCACTATTGATGGAGGCTAAAGGTGAATAAAGGAATTTCCTGAATGAATCGCAAGCTCTTTCTTTTTCTTTTTTGGTTACCCGAAGCATTAGTTATAAAAGAGCGAGGCAAAAATAGTAGGTGGCCGTGGTTAGAAGTCGCAGATTGCTGGGTCGTTGCGAGTAGGTGCCACCACTAAATAGGGTGCTCACTCCCACACATGAATGGGACTCGATTGTCCAGGATAGTGGAAAGCAATCTACGGGTTAGGGTGTGGGAACGCCTGAACAACTTGGCCAGATCCTCCTGGTTTAGAATTAAACATTAAATCCTTATCCCATACCGCATTAAAAAGAAACGCTAAAGCGAAACAATAGTGAGTGCTAAAAGTCTGACAGTTAATGGAAATGAACAAAAGCTTGTCGATCCAGTTTTATCGGTTTTTATAGTTTTTTTTTAACCACAAAAAACTGAGAGCCAACTGAGAGCTTATTTTGAAAACGAATATCAAGTTTGCAGTTCCCCGTATAATAATATAAACGGTCCCATTTCCGTAGAAATACTTTTTAACTTGCTTTGCTTACCTCAAAACCGTGGTCGTATAATTACCAAAATGGTGAAAAAATCTAAATTTTTATTTTATATTTTAGGGGAGGTGGAGTGGTAAGGGGGGGGATAGTAGCCGAGGGCTTGAAAGGAAATGAGCAAGTTGACGCGTAAAACAGCTGAAAGTTTTATTACGCTCTGCTGCTTTAATTAAGTTAGAAAACAGAACAGAGCGTACAACTGGAGCTTTCAAGTTCGGTGTGTTTATAAAAGTAAGCTGGTCGAGGAAAAAACAAAGCCCGAGAACTTCGAACTGGCGGTAGGTTGTTGCTATTTAGCCTCCAAAAAGGTTGGACTCGTTATTTATTTATTTTGTTTTATTATTACAGCAGGTTTATTTGAATGCACAGCTCCTCCTAAAGTTAAAATACAAAGCTTTCGTTTTTATAGCGGCACATAATCTTAAAATATACAATACTAAGTGTTTAAGTTAAATTTCTTTAGTAAAGCTTAATTAAAATGCACGATTTCAATTTATATATGGCATAAAAAACTATCCACCATATTTATTTATTTTATTAGGGTTTGGAATTTATTGATTCATTCTTGCCCGAAGGCTATTTTACCTGGGATGGTTAATTGGGTAATAGCTTCGGGATAAGGGATGGTGATGTGGTTTATGAGGCTTCTGGATAATTCAATTAATGGAGAATTTTTCATTGAATAGGAAAGTAGATTGTTCTTATGACGGAGTTATAGAAGATTGTGGTTAGAATACTGCAGCCTTCTATGATAGAGAGCTCAGGATATTGGAGATGATAGAGTCAATACTCTTTTCGTTTAGAAAGGTGTTTTATAATGTGCAGTGCATCTGACTGGATGATGGTTTAGGAGAGGAAAGTGGATGATTTAGTTCTTGTTCTATAGTGGAGTTTAAAGTTGGGGTCATCTAAGTCAGGATTTGGAGAGAAGACTTTAGTTTAAAAAGGGGGTAGTTTTGAGGCTCGCAAGCCATCATGAAGATGGAGAGAGGAGTTTTATAAGAAAGTATTATTTTAACGTAAAAGCATTCATAAAAAAATTAATCAATCATAAATTAATTAAAACTAAAATAGAGAGCAACTCCTAATGAAATGTTTAACAGCATTATGTGACTTTATTATTGATAATAATTTAAGCTGTCTTCAGGTAGTGCAACAGATTATATTTGGTCATTTGTACAGCTTAGAAAATTAATTTCAAAAATATTTACATTCAGATATTGAATATAATCAGTTTGATTGGGCATTGAAACCATTCCTTCTTATTTTTGACAGTTCTTTTGCCATTTGCCACCACATAACTTTTATAAAGAATCAGCTTATGAAATAGAACCTTGTGCTACAATAATTAATGTAATTTTTAAGTTAACTGTAGATTTACGACAAAATTCTTTAATCAAATCAAAATTAGGCACATCATAATTGAAATAAAACAATATTCATAAACCGTAGTGGTTGGTGAAAAGTAAAATGTAAAATGATGAACAGAAAGTATTTTTTGCAGGAGCTTTTGTGTAGGTTTAACGTAGTTGAAAGCCTGATCTGCCCATTTTTTGGGGGAATTGGTGAAGTTATAAGAGTAATCAATCAAATCTTAAACAAAACAAATTAATTAGTAGATTAAAGTAATCGTTTATTTCGTTCAGACGAGCTAACGGCAATCTACCAAATTAGGGGTCAATTACTAAATATTGTACATAAGTGTACTTATGGATACTTATTCTATAGTTAATTAAAGTAAACTAACTTCTCCGTTAGATCTAAATAATTAACTTTTTCAGAAAAAAGAAAAATCCAATGAAAGTAGAGAATTGCAAAAATATATTTCCTGTTTGAAAAAAAAAACAGGAAAGTAAATAAAGCAAAACGAAAAAGAAAATTCAGAAAACATTAAAATGAAATATAAACTTAAAAGGAATAAATAAAAATGTGCTTTCATGAAAGATAAGAAGAGTTTGTTTACCCAAAATTGAGAATAAATTGACTTCTTGCGTATTAAAGCCCTAATAGGCAAACGGAAGATGATGAGGGGGTTGGTGTTGTTACCAGTAAAGGGCCCTCAGCTTGATGAAGTGGAAAAAATTTACCATTTTTCCCAAAGGGGCCGGCACACAAATTGGTATTAAAATTTCAACTATACAAATGGCTGACAGTTTCTAGATGTGAGTGTATAAAAAGGGGATAGGTAATATCAAGAGACCCGAAGGAGTGGTGGTAATATGATCAATGTGTGCGAGACAGGGTTGTAACATAGTACTGGAAACCATCTTTGCCAAACTTTTCTTTCGTTGGCTCCAAATAAATTAAGAGAATTTTGTCTCTTACAACTTAATCTGCGACAAATAATTAGAGACCTTATTTATATATATGTATTAGTTTTGCTGTCTCTTACGGTGCAAAGAAAGGTAATTTTCTGAAGTATTACTCCCGCTTTACTTAATAAATCGAAAAAATCTACAGCAGTGTTGACATCACCCAGCTCCTTCTATTTCTCTTTTACTTCTCCCAGTAATAATATCTTACAGTGGTAACTTCAAGTTTTACTCTTTCATTACCCAACAACTAATAAAGTCTGTGTGGTTTTGCGAGTATGCTTTAGTTTTCTCAGTTTCATTTTATCAAGTATATTCCCTTTCATAAACATACAAGACATCCTTTAAGTCCGCTTCTAACTTCACTAAGATAAAATAGTAAGATGGCAACTGGAAAAAGACATGGAACGTTTTAATACAAAAGAAAGAACATCAGCAAAGAATGAGAGAAAGAGTTAAAAAAATAGGGAACAAGATGAACCTCCAGAAGTGGAGTTTGTAAATTGTGGAATGTCGCTCCAGCCGGCCATCCGAGCCGTCACAACTTTCATTGCAATATGCTTTGAAACAATGCTACAAGGTAGAGCAGATAAACGTGGACAATCCCTTTGTTGTTTTGTGAAAGGAGATAAAGAAAGGGCAGAAACATGAAATCCCAAAGAGGGGAAAACTCGAGAGAAATTAAGTTTTAACTTCTTTTACTGTAACCACTTTTTTGTACGCTCTGTCAATGTCTATAACAACTGGACTTATTTTCTTCAACTAACAAGAATAAACTTCTTAAATTTACACTTCTGCCTTTCTTTTAGTATTGTGCCATAAAATGTGATTCTAAATCTAACAACAACTTCTGTTTATCTAACAGAATCTAATCCAAGAACTTACATATTTTAAACCACTAAAACTGAAAGAAGTAAACAAAAATATATTCGATTACTATTATTTAAATTTACCATTAGATTTATGTAGCAAATTTTAAGGCAGTAGATGAAAGCATAAAATTATCCAACGATGGATTACCAGAAACAGGATTACTTATGAATGATTATCAAGAAATCTTCTTTTAGCTGTGGTTCAAAGAGACAGTTACTTTCGATTTTGCTTCTGTTCTAGAATTCGCCCAGTTCTGGTAAAGTTCCAGGTGGCTTTCGACGATTTTATCTCTGCTTATTAAAGTCTTAAAGTAAAGTAATCGCCTATTTTTTCAGGCGGGGCTTAACGTCCAACTACCAATTAGGTGTTGTGGACGGAGGCAAATAGCAAACATACTTTACTGTAAATTTCTTTTATTAACCATTAAATAAAATCCAAGGCCTAAGACCGGGAATCGCACCCAGTACCACAATACATATTAGCTTCGCAGGTCTCGCCTCTAACCGCTTGGCTACCGTGGCGCCTATCTCTGCTCATTATGTTGGTTATAAATTTGCTTTTGAATGACTGGAAGAACATGATTTGAAGATAGGAATATAGTGTTG
Source organism: Rhodnius prolixus (assembly GCF_049639745.1). Lineage (NCBI taxonomy): Eukaryota > Metazoa > Arthropoda > Insecta > Hemiptera > Reduviidae > Rhodnius > Rhodnius prolixus. Next base: position 8,720,415 of record NW_027411634.1, on the reverse strand, counting down.
GCCGCGAAGGTACAGTTTAGTGTATTAGAGGGGGTTGTACGGAATTAGCCTGTACAGCGTACAGAGTTGAGGTAGTCTATAATTGATTTCCAAGTTTTCTTTCATTCCTCAGCATTATTTTCACGAGGTTTTCTACTACAAAGGATTACTTCTACTTAATGCATTTCCTTCAAAAGATGCAGATACTCTGGAATAATAGGAAATAAATATTGCGAACACTGATTGAAATCGGCTTATAGTCGAAACTTGAAAAGAGATCTGCTTTTACCATTTTGCCTTTAGTACATGGGCAGAAGCTAATGTTATTTAGATTGTGGATTTTAAAGGATATAAGAAAACAAAAATTACTGTAACCTAAAAGACCTATTGTGAAATCATATTTTATCAATGTTTGTGCAAAAATGTAGGCGTCTGTTTAAACAAATATGAAAGTGTGATGTTGAGCTAGCGTTAGCCTGGATTTGCAGATAGGTATCAATATTTCAATATTGATTAATAACATCAATTAATTATAGCAGGCCTAATGTGTGGACTGTTTGAGGATATTCGACAAGATTTAAATTCTTCATTCTAATTCTAAAAATTCATTCTAATAAATTTTCTTCCAAAGTTCTACCCCTTCTCAACTTAGTAATAATTAATTACATCTTTGGGAAACTTAGATTAATGTATTTCCTTTTATTTGATATATATTCTCATCTCCAGCTTATTGCGTAATAGGAGAATATTTATTCACACTTGTTCACGCACCGCCTACGGAGAGTTTACGAGTTCGGGAGATTAATGCCACAAAACTGTACACTAATTAATAATACACACAACAAGTAACAAAAGGGGGTAAGGAGAGCAAAGCAACGTTCAAACCCGTGGGATAATGGGAGTGAGAAACACCGTGAGAAACCTTTCTCTCTTGATTAATCCTCACCAGACATCCTGGGAGCCTGGAACACAAGAGCTTCTATATCTTAAATAACTAGGGAGAGAACATCTTTCATATTTAGACTGCCTCCACACATGTATTCATTCCAGCTTATCCGCGCGCATATTCTTAGCTCCCAGTATTACAAATATCTTGTGAGAAAATATGCAAGAAATGTAACTAATGGTGAGGAGGGAGTTCTCAGAGAGAGAAGAAAGAAGTGGGGGTTGGTCGGTTTTTTCATTCAGCAGCACCTTGACTGATTAATGAGCGAACTTGAAAGTTACCTCCCACTAATCTTGCAGGTGGAAATTCAAGGAGATTCAATCTTATTGTGAATCATAAATTAGCCGGGCTTAATATTTCAGTGTTAAAGCGGCTTTTTGGGGGCGGTAAAATATACTTTTTTGCACCAAACTGTTGTGCTACTATATTCTGACATTCTGTTCTAATTGACTAATTGTTCATGAAATGTTTTGCGCTATAAAAAAGAAGTAGAAAAATCTGTGAATTCAGTAAAAACACACATCAATAGGAAACTTGCTGCCTCCTCCTCATTCCTGCGGGAATGATCTTGTTAAATTCCAAAGAGTCCTGTACAATTTCACCTCTAATGTGAGAAGATTGCGGATTTCTTCTTGTTCTACACCTTTTTTTGCAGCAAAGGCTTTTAAAATAGAAACAGCTCTTTACAAGAAATTTATGGCTTAGATGTGTCCATCAAGATTTTTCTAGAAAGCCCAGAAATTACTCTCACAGTTCTGAAAATAATTTTGCTGCAAGAAAGCGATGCTATTGTTTGGGTAAGCCCTGCGAAAGGAAGCGAAGAATAGAAAGATGGTAGCAGTTATCAGCTAGGTGGGTTGGTATTGAGTGCGGACTTGTCTTTTACTGGTCCAATATAAAAGGAAAACCAACTTTTATGAGGCCGTAGAAATTATATCGCAATTATTGTTTTAAATTCATTTATTTAAACGGAGGCCAATAAATGTCTATTTTCTTTCCACACGTTTTCATTCTGGATTACCCCAGGATAAACAATACCAACGAACACCTTCTTGGCAACCATTTTTCCAGTTAATCCCTGACGAAACTATTTTCTTTAATTAAGGAACCTCTTCTAAGAAAATATAGCATTCAAAAGTTATTTAGACTAGGAAAATGTAAGATAACTGAAAACATTCTTAGTTAAGTAAGGCAGCTAGAATTACTGAGATCATTATGGCTGAAGTACCATTAGATCTGCTATCCTCACCTTAATCTGCTTTGTAACTAACCGTGGGAAAATATTTTTGTTTATCACTTGTTGAATCTAAGAAATTATATTTTCTTCACAGTTATAAAATTCAAAATGATTTTATTATCAAGTTACTCGGATTTTGTTTCCTTTAATTACTTCTTTTATAACTATTTATGTCAAGAAATAAATTTTTATGTGGGCCGGGGTTGTAAATATAAATTCTTATGTGGCACGTCAAGTAAATATTGTTTAAATAGAAATAATATTGTCTAATGTGTTGGAGATACGAGTGTAGCTACTTTTTATGTGTGGTTAGTTAAGTAAAAGCTTCAATAAGTTCCACAAAAAGATTAAAATTATAGTTTTCTCTTTTATTTTTTAAAATATCGCTTTTAAAGGTTACAAACACCGCTTGAAAAAACAAAGGGCATTAAGGGAAACAATAGCTACTTCCTCAGGAATATTGTAATCTCATCCCACTCAGTAAGAATATATAGCAAAGTTTTATAAGCGAAATATTTGGGTACATTAAATGGACTGTCAATCTACTAAGTTCTCCTCTATCCAACTACAAATAATGCTACATTCGATTAGTTGTAGGGATTATAGGGATCTTTGAATGATGTAAAGTGTGCCTACCCTTTAGCCAAGTAATCCACATTAATCTGTCTCTGAGAGATCTTTCAAGATATTGGGTTCTGGAAACCTCTAAATGTTTTTCAAGATGTTGGGTTCTGGAAACCTCTAAATGATTACTTCAGCGCTGCAAACCTCGTGAGAATCCATATCTTGCAAGTGAAAAATTTAACTTCAGAACATTTTGAAGACCTTTCATCTATCTTATCAAAAAATTTCTGAGCATCTGCTATTATATTAGGATGATTTCTTGCTTGTTATCTGGTTCCTCATCCAGAACATATTTGTTCTATATTTCTGTTCTACTTAGTTTTACTCAAACTGTAGTGCAATTCTTTTTTGAACAACAGAACCCTTAAAGAAGAATGAAATGCGTAAACTTTATTGAGGAAATAATAAATGAAATTGTTGAAAATAATGCAATAAGTAATCTTTGTTTCATTACAAACGAATTAATACATTCTCTAACTTAGACAAATAAGGCACATTTCTCGGTCCAAGTCTTTTGTTCAGCTGATAAAGCTAAATATAAACAAATTAACTACAATCTACTTGGCCCTACATTCCACACAATGAAAAATGAACAGCAAAAACAACACAATTATGATTAAAGAATTCAAACTGTTGCATTGGCATTCGGAAATTCTCCCACAAGAGTAATTCACATACAATAAATACTCCTGAGAAGTTACAAGTTAATTATCAAATAACAAAACGATGCATTTAAATCTAGTTTAAATAGATAAGAAATTAGATTAGAAATCAATAAATAAAAAGTGTGAAATTCACTGGTTAAATAAAAGAACAGTGGTGTGACTCTCAGCTGCTAGATATGTTATTTAATTTTCAGCTTGGAACTTCACTTACGTTGAATGCAGAAGGGATAATAAAAATATTTATTAATCATTTATTGCAAACACTCGCTGAGTGCATCGATCAATTGATTAGGATCAACGCAAATTAGATGTCCTGATCATGAAGATAATTTTCAGTACATTAAATACAAATAGTCTTCTAAAGTTGAAATTGGATTACAGTAATCTTATTGATTATCTGAACAAAGTGAAGTGTCAATAAAACCAGTTCTAATTATCTGGATGAATGGAAAATTTTACATATTGTCCTTTTTTAATATTTTTCAAGTAAGAGCAATGCAGTAAAATTATGCCTACATTTTCAGACAGGCTTTATGCCCAATTACCGATCAGTGTCTCTCGTGGACGGAGACGGATAGCTAACAACATACTTTATTCTTTTTATAATTCTATTCAATACACTCTAAGGTTAGGTATGAGAATCGAATCTACTACAAGAATACATTTTATCACTGCGAGCTTTGCCTTTACCTACCGCGGCTGCTTTATTATTGTTACTAATTGTTTACTTTAATGCACGTCACAATTTGTCACCATCGATTTTCAAAAATTGTTGTATACATTTTAACCTCTCCTCCCAGAAATGAAGATTATTCTATGGAATTAATTAAGCAAAATTTTTTTCCAATTCTTGCCCTAATAATGTTCCTAAATAATATATTTGTTAAACATGGTGTATTACCTAAATAAACCACAAGAGCCAAAATAAGCCTAAAAAAAATTACTACAATTCAGAGAAGATTAAAAGAAAAAGTAACGTAATATTTTATTACTTAAGTCCCACAGTCTGTTGTTGACCTTTTCCAACTTAACATGGCCGTTCGCATGACATTAAAGATTAAAAAGTGGTAAGGGGGAGAAAAAAAGACCAATAAACAGCTGCAGTGAGCTGGCAACAAGGGGATGATATCCCCCAGTCTACGCACAGGAGAGAACCGGGCCAAAGGTTGGCTCGGGGAGTGTGGTATTTAGGCCCTAAATGTCGTCCTCTTCGCTTCAGTTACCCTTTCTGTAAAGAGCGCCCAGTTGAAAATTTATTATCCTCGTGGCCTGAGAGAGAGCGAGCGAACGAGAGAAAAAGGAGTAGGACGACTTGGAAATGAGAGTGGCGATGAGGAGAGGAACGAGGTCCTGGTAGAACGGAAGAGAAGTATAGCGGAAAAGGGCTAGGCAAGGAGAACGGGAGGGTAAAACGGATCTGTAACAAGTTGACATTGGGAAGGCATTTTTTAACCTCTCCAGTGTCACTTGGCGTTTAATAAAGAACCAGTTATAATATGTCGCCGCTCTAATATCACGGACGCTTAATGCTGAATGTGCGTCAGCAATTTGTATCACTTCTGTTGGAAGAGGCAAGAAGACACTTCTCTCTCTCTCAAAACTTTTTAATAATTTTGACCCACTCATGTCAGAAATTTGCAGAGAATTTAAACAATAACTCTGCTTCTAGTATCGTTATAATTGCTGAAATAATTGAAGCTGTGCAAGCATTTCCATCAGGACCAAAATCTGTCCAGTTACCAAATAAGAATAAAATAGAAGCTCGTTATTCACCTTTTTCCTTCTTTCAATTAAAAAATATTTTTATTTTTGGTTTTTAGAGTTCACAATTCTTAATTAATAAAATGTAAAAAATAACAAACACCAGTCACTAACTGGCTTGAAACATCAATGATGAAGACGTCTCCATAGCATATTATTTATATGCCTACGATTGGCTTGTTATCCTCGTGGATAACAAGTCATTTGGCGGACATCTTGGCTTAACAACTAGCTCAACAATTTGCACTGACAGTCTATTACTAAAACCTTGCGTAAACAACCTCAAATTGTAATTACTGTTAACGTCTATCCTGTTCAGCGAACTCACAGGCAAACTTTGGCATACACACACATTCCCTATACCGTCTAGATCTCCTCCAAAGACGGAATAACATAATATGCCAGGCTATTTCTCCTCCATATTTATTTATTTTTAAAAAGCAAGATCACCTTAGTCCTCTTTGGCCAACAAAAAAGGAGAGAAAAGCTGTACCATGATGGCCCTTGAAGGCGTCAATAGTTTCAACGTTATATCAATTTAGAGGTAATTAGAACCTGCTTATAAAAGTAAGGAACCTGTGCTGGAGCTTGCTTCACTGCTTCTTACCTACAAATCTTCCATTAAAATAATCTCTATCCTAAATGATGAAACACAGAATTAATAAAACTAGTTCCAGTATCAAAAAAAACCTGTTCGCGATACTTGAACCTTATCTTGTCTCAAAAAAAAATATATTTTTCTCTTTTGCATTAAACTAAATGGGCAAGCTAAATTGTGTTTTGATGCGGTTTTAAAATCAACCGATCCTTGTTAAATAATATCGCTGGGTTGTCTGGATAATAAGTAGCAGCAAGAGCCTACAGCATCTGAAGTATAGATCAGAAGTATGAAAGACTAATATGTAGTGTGCGCAATGAACGGTTAATACTTGAAGCAGCAAAATTGAATTTAGATGATGAAAAATTGGAACTTGGCCGAATGGAACAAAAATAGAATACTGTCCGCTCTTAAAATATATTTTCTTGAAAAACTAAGCTTAAGTACTGATTTAATTAGTGTCTTATTTCGTTGTCTTAAGCTTAAGCCCTTCTTAGCACTAATATCTAATCTCCTTAAAATGTTTTCTCTTTCTAACCATTTTCATACATTCCATTACAATAACTTGCTCGCAAATCAACTAATAATTTCATATTATTATTAAGAAATAATGCTTATTAGAGTATCAACAATTAATCAATCCAAAACTTAATTATTTTCATAGTAAAATAGTGGAATTTTAATTAAATTTTTGTTGTTGCGTTTTTTGCAATTAATATAAATTAATAATATTATATTTCTGTCTGTTTCAGGTAAGTAGAAGATAAAGATTCGTTAAAAATAATTGTTGCTGCCACCTGATTGTTTAATTATCCAGTGCGTTTGGTCAAATTAATTTAATACAACCATATGTAAGTAGAAACTCATTAAAAATTTTGTATTCTTTAAAATTAATTAAATAAATAATAGTTTATTAATTGACAGGTAAGATACTTGTAATATAACGAGCAAAAGAAATTAGATCTTTATTTGCCTTAAATATTTATTTATTTTACAGCAGTAGAACAATTTTTTCAGAAAACTAATTAAATATAACCGCAATGAAAACATGTTTTACAAAAAAATTTTCATTGTTTTGTAATAATATAAAATATTACTGTTATACATCTTTTTAACTGTTTGTCCCTCTGGAGTATTGTGCTTCTAAAACAAGGCACTATAATGAATACAGTAAAGAAAAGCAGAATGAGAGAAAGAGAATATTAAGGGGCCAAAACAAAGGGGTCAAAGGGGAAGGACAAAGGTGAGGAAAAGGTGAGCAGTTATTAAATGAAGAAAACCATTTTTGAAATCATTAATATAGAGCAAGCTTTGTATTAATAACCTGCCTGTGCGCAGGGAGCGTGGTAGTAGGCCCTGTGTATAACTAAAGAGAAAGATTGCATGATGATGGTGATGATGATGATGGGGCTGCAATTAGCAAGGGAAATGTCCTTTTTCACAGAGTGGGGTATGAGAGTTTGCAGCCCTTAAATTACCACCAAACACCGTCATCAGTTTGACAAAAAAGAAAACTATTACTCACTACTAACCTTGTAATCTTTTATGTTATTATGAGAAAATATTAAAATTAAAAGAAATGAGTATTTTGATGAGGTGGAATAAAAACTTAATCATCGTGTAACAGTATTCTGCAGAGATATAACTTCTGTAAAATCTTTTCTTATAAACTACCTGCCATAAAAAAAGTTGCGCCGCTCAAGAGAAAAGATACACTCTCGAAACTTTCTATTTATTTAAATTAACATGAATCTTTGTCTCGCCAAGTAAGTTAGCGAATGCTACTCAGTCATCTAAATTGAACTAATATTTGATATTTATGGGGTATCGAGGAGGTGTAAAGGCGTGCCAAAATGGGAGTCCTACTCCCTCCTCGTCGGTCCCGAACGGCTGTTGCTGTTTTGACAGATGAATGTCGGCTTTACCACCGTTTATACTCATGAATAAGTTCTGATGGTTGTCCACAGGGCCGGGGTCGATTGTGTGTTGCTTACGGGCGGTTTTACGGGCCTTCCTCAGACTCTTGGTTGATCTCTTACACACTGAGAATTGGATATTTAAGAGGATAACCTCCACACAATGGGGCTTGCACACGATGCTATTTTCAGTAGCAGAAAACACCCATCCAGGTTAGGACGAATGGTCTCTATGGTGTGAGGAGGTTAGGTTTAAGATCTGCCTGGGAATAGGCTGGCAGTGGAGGAGTTAAGGCTCAATTCAAGTTGCTCGATCTTAAAAGCTCTTGGGTGACTCAAGCCTGTGACCAAACTCTTATCCTAGGTCGATCTTATCCTAGTTGTTATTCTTTGATAGCTGCGCAAAGGAGCTTTAGATTACGTTTGGTTTCTCTCCCCAGTGACGGCCAATAATAATGTATACTTGTATTCATCTGGATTCCGCTCTTCTTGACCAAAGCTTCAGACAAATGTCTTTTCAAGAAAACTTTTCTTCGGATTAATACTCTCTCAGCTAATAGTTGGCAAAAAAAAAAAAATAAAAATAAGAGTGTGTCCACTAAGATAAATACAATCATAGAGATAGTATTCCTTTCCTCACCGTGCTATGGTTTCAATCAGAAGAATGCCCATCATATCCTAAGGACTTAGTTCAGACTTGAAAGTATATGGAAGTCCTGACCACTACCTACATTAAAGATGAAGGTTCCAGCCTCTCACTAATGGACCCCATAAAATCTCGTCTTGCTACTCTCTCTCCCCACATTACCTCCAGACACACGTCACTCCCTTCTTACTACCATCTTTTCTGCTGTTTCCTCACATAAATGGGCGTTTCCGTTCCCGTTGTTTAATATAATTTTTTTTATAAACATTATTGATGGATCCTCAGAATCTACAAAAATGTTTTTGCTTTGTTTACAGTTTATGAAGGTTATTTAAAACAAAAAAAAAATACGAGAGATTCTGGTCGGTCATTAGATTTAAACTTACACTACATAGAAAACAAAGACTATTTAGTTTAAAACATTTCCTTGTTGCACTTACCTGGTTCGTCACAACTAACATTACATTGGTAGCTTTAGCATCCATTGTTTTCTCTAGTTAGTAGTTATTTAACAGAATAGGAACAGGTAACAAGTTCTTCATGAAGGTGAGATTAAGAGAAATGAAGAAATGCGTTTAATTAAAAGAGCTGAAATTATCTAATAATTTGAACGCTAACAGTTGAAACAATCGTGGAGTATCCAAATGATGTGCTTTCTAAGCTGAAAGTAGTTACAACAAGCGCACAGTGGTAATGCAGGATTGGTGAGCTTTAAACTGACCAAAAGCTGGATGATTTAAGAACAATGCTAGATTGTACTTGTTGGGTCGATCTACTTTGAGAAACCAGAAGCAAAAACCATTGCAAAATGTGGAAATAGTGTCCTAATTTCACTGGAATGCTGCAGTCCTTTCATTTAATAATTGATATTTAGACCAGTAATAGATTGTACATGTTGGGCCGATCGATTTTGAAAAACAAGAAGTACAAACCTATGGAAAAAGTGGAAATAGTGTCCTAATTTCACTGCATACAGCTGTTTCTGCATTTGGTAGTTAATATTAAGGCCAACGCTAGATTGTACATGTTTGGTCGATCTATTTTGAAAAACAATGAGTACAAACCTATGGAAAAAGTGGAAATAGTGTCCTAATTTCACTGCATACTGCTGTTTCTGCATATGGTAGTTAATATTAAGGCCAACGCTAGATTGTACATGTTTGGTCGATCTATTTTGAAAAACAATGAGTACAAACCTATGGAAAAAGTGGAAATAGTGTCCTAATTTCACTGCATACTGCTGTTTCTGCATTTGGTAGTTAATATTAAGACCAACGCTAGATTGTACATGTTGGGCCGATCTATTTTGAAAAACAATGAGTACAAACCTATGGAAAAAGTAGAAATAGTGTCCTAATTTCACTGCATACTGCTGTTTCTGCATTTGGTAGTTAATATTAAGGCCAACGCTAGATTGTACATGTTTGGTCGATCTATTTTGAGAACCCAGAAGTAGAAACCATTGCAAAAAGTGGAAATAGTGTCCTAATTTCACTGCATACTGCTGTTTCTGCATTTGGTAGTTAATATTAAGGCCAACGCTAGATTGTACATGTTGGGCCGATCTATTTTGAAAAACAATGAGTACAATCCTATGGAAAAAGTGGAAATAGTGTCCTAATTTCACTGCATACTGCTGTTTCTGCATTTGGTAGTTAATATTAAGGCCAACGCTAGATTGTACATGTTTGGTCGATCTATTTTGAGAACCCAGAAGTAGAAACCATTGCAAAAAGTGGAAATAGTGTCCTAATTTCACTGCATACTGCTGTTTCTGCATTTGGTAGTTAATATTAAGGCCAACGCTAGATTGTACATGTTGGGCCGATCTATTTTGAAAAACAATGAGTACAAACCTATGGAAAAAGTGGAAATAGTGTCCTAATTTCACTGCATACTGCTGTTTCTGCATTTGGTAGTTAATATTAAGGCCAACGCTAGATTGTACATGTTGGGCCGATCTATTTTGAAAAACAATGAGTACAATCCTATGGAAAAAGTGGAAATAGTGTCCTAATTTCACTGCATACTGCTGTTTCTGCATTTGGTAGTTAATATTAAGGCCAACGCTAGATTGTACATGTTGGGTCGATCTACTTTGAGAAACCAGAAGCAAAAACCATTGCAAAAAGTGGAAATAGTGTCCTAATTTTACTGGAATGCTGCAGTCCTTTCATTTGATAGTTTATATTTAGACCAGTGCTAGATTGTACACTTAGGATCGATCTATTTTGAAAAGCAAGAAGTTAAAACCTATGGAATGCTCGAATTACTGCATTTGCTAGTTAATATAAATATCATCTTCTATTTAAACAAACCAAGTGTATGTAAATGTAGCAATGTTTAATTAAATAAATAATGCAAGAATAAGATAAGATAATGCAATTTTATTTCTTATTAGTCCCTCTTAAGCTTTCTGCCTTTGACAAGAGTTTTACTCTCGGGAAGGATGACGTTCCTTCTTAAGTTGTTAGACACAGATGTAAGACAAACAGATCAAACATTAAATGCTATGTCTTAACTGAACTTTCCACATCTTATTCTTTGTCATCTTTCTGTTGAAGCTTCAATCAATCAACAATTGAATTGATTTGCCCTGATTGTTTTACAAAATGTATTTCCTATTTGCCAAATTATAATTATTTTTTATCAAATTACATAACTTTCCCCTGCATTTCGAAATATGATTATTATTTCGATCGGCATTGTTGAAAATAGATTCTAAATTACTTTTCAGTGGAGTTTTGAACCATTGCGGTCCATCAGCTCGTACTTTAATACCTTCGGTAGTTCTTAATTCTTGTCTGGTATTCGCTGCTACAGCGTTTTCATTTTCATCCGTATTTTCCCATTCAATACGTCCCCTCATATCACTACTGCGTAATAGATGGCGTAAGTTTGGTATATTTTTATAAAATTTGATGTTTTCTAATGGCCACTGAGCCAAAGATTCTGTGGTGGCATTTTCTATAGGTTTTGTAGTTGTCTCCAACTTCATAACTGGGGTTTCTGTGTAGTAGTTACTGTAGTACCACATCTTTGTCGTTGTTGAATTCTTATTCCGAGCTATGGTCGTCGCATTCTTGTCTACATCGAAGCTATACTTTATTTGCGGTATAAATTGAAGAAAATTGTTTTCATTTAGCGAATGTTTAGGAAGTTTTTCATCATTAATTTCAAATAAAGTTGGTTTAGATGCCATTTTATCCAGACTCAGTATTCTATCATCTTTATCCGAAATGTTCGTTACTATCAATGGAAAATTTTGTAGAATGTTTGATAATGCTCCAAACTCCGGGAAATTGTACTTTGATGGTTCCTTTTTTAAGTTTTCCACCTTTTTTTCAATATAGTCTCCCAAAGTGTTTCTCTGGAAACTAGCTGGCGTGGTTGTACCTTCCAAGTGTTGGAAATTTTTAAAATAAGGTTTCATTTGGTTCAGATTTTCATCAGTAAAGAATGGATCTTCAATTTTCAAACTTGGCACCACCTCTACCAGGGAGTTCAACAGTCTTAAATAGAAATCATTTAAAGATCTCAGTACCAACTGATTTTCATATTCAAAATCACCAAATTCATTAGGGTTTTTTACATCGTTCTTATCTTTTACTGTTAAATCATCAGCTTCATTCGATTTACCCCAAAATTTTTTATATCTATCCGTTTTGTACAAATTATCTTTAATTGTTTCTTGTAATCGACGAATTCTTTCCAAATCGGTTAAATGCCTTCTGTTTGTATCCACCGCTTTACTTTTTTTCAGACGTTGATCTGGTAGGGTCAACCAAAGAGGATGTAATATTACATCTTCCAATTCTTTTAATTTAAGATCATTTTTAGTTCTGCGTGAATCCTTTTGCGAAAGATCATCAGTATTTTTAAGCAACAATCCTTTGCCTAAATCTATGGTAGAAAGTGAATCGGTTTCTTCGGAGTAATTGTTATTAGCACCATCTTTAACATCAAAATATTTTGGGTTTATCTCTTCATAGGGTCTTATATATCTTTTTACTGGTCTATATCTTATTTTCATAAGATCATCCATATCTAAAATTCCTTCTTCATCGTCATATTCTGGATAAGACGCTGTAAGATAAAAAGTATAAGTTGGAGTTAAAATTTTTTACTTTATTTTATTTGCTACAAAGGGAAAATTGAAATCTGCACTGACACGCTTTGGAAGAGAACAACTAAATTTGAGATATAAGATGTTAAAAAGACTACTCGACAAACGTTCTAAACTGACCCTGACGAACAAAAGAAAACTATACATCGCCCTACTTGCCCCAATATGGACGTACGGAATACAACTCTACGGAAGCGCCAAAAAATCGTACATCAACTCACTTCAAACCATAGTCTAAAATCCTGATAACAATAGTTAACGCTCCCTTCTACGACTCCAATCACACAATGCAGCTTCATCTAAATATTCTAAAACGTTTCTAAAAACTCGTTACATAAAACTCCACTCTTATGTAGACAGTCCAATGTCAACCCTCTGATTCACAAGTCCACCTGAACATTTCCATCAAATCCTCATCCTAGACTTAATGGCCACAAGTTACTACAAGATCAGACAAATTGCTGATCTTTTCGGGTGATTGCCAAAAAGACGATTTTAATGGTTTCCATCACTAGATGGTCTTCGATCACTCCATTCATGTCTGGTGGATGCACAAATGGGTTTGCATTTTATGGCTATCTAGTTACATATTTGCACTTTCGTCCCTATTCCTATCGTCCCTTTTATTTTTTGGTATAAGTTGCAAAATATATACACGCAAGTGGAAAAAAAAAAAACAGTTTAAGTAAAAACTAGCAAATCAAATGATCATTACTTACTTGTACAATGGAATAGTAACATAACTTGGCAAAATTTTGTACATAAACTGATAAACATTTATTTAGTTTTCATGGACGTTTTTTTTTACTAAACGCTACTGGAAAATCATTAAAAATCAATAAATATTAACATTGGAAACCTATTAGCTTCATTTAACCAGTTTTTTGTTTAGAATAAAAGAAAAATACGAAAAAGGAAACCTACCATTAACTTCTTAATTTTAAAACTTTTACATGTGCTTAATTTCGACACATGTTTTTTTTAATTTTTAATTTTTTAAGTATTTATCCTTCAAGCAATTTTCACAAAAAACACCAACCGTTCAACCTTCATTGTCATTGGTTTTCTTTTTAATTTTGAATTTACTGGCGATTTAATATCGAATTTTCAGGGATCTTTTCATTCCTGCTGGTATCTCGGCCGCACTCAATATCAGCTCACACGAGAGACCTGAAGTGCTTCCAGATATGTGCAACCTCTTGAATTTAATGAAACTATATGCAGGTCGCGTGTCCATTCTTAACCAGTTCCAAGTTTTTAAAGGTTTCTCGTGTTTAAATATTTCTTATTGAAATAGAATTTTCAATTTAGGAATTATGTATGGAAATGAAGTATTGAATTTACTGCATCAATTGGTCAAATAACTTTAACCCTCCAAGAACTCTGGAAGGCAGTAGAAACATGTTTGTTTCTGATCATCGGGTGCTTCGTAAAGCTCCTTTTGTATCGCCAAATCTTTCAGCTTGAACGGAAGGCTGCAAACTTCACAAATAGCTATTTTAAGAATGGTTTTTATCGTTCACAGTGATATTTTGGTCTAGCAGCTTTATAATTTGTACTTCCTACCGGCCTGTATTCCCACGTATTCATTTCATTGGATTTCTATTAACCTTCAGTTTAGATTAAATTATGAATCTTTTAATTTAAAAGTGTGGACGCGATTTCCGAACATATATCGTGTTACGAAATTAATTCACGAAGTACCAAAATTAATGAAATATAAAGAAGATGTAGAGGCATTAAAGGCTTGCCTTCATTCTTGAAGTCATATTCTGTCATAGGCGAACAAACACACATTTTGCAGACAGAACATTTAGTTACGCTAAGTGTAGTTCAATACTTACATATATTGGGCTGCAGTGGATTTCGTTTATTTTATTAAGAGCATCTCAATCTAAATCTTTTAATACGATATAAATTTGTAAGTATTCTATCCTTGTTTTTTTACTTTTAATATTTTAGTTTAGCGTAGAACATTCGTTTTTGACAAACAATACTAAGTCTGTAAACAATTTCTAGAAGATTAAAAAGGAAACTATTCCATATTTGAAAAGGTAGAGAAGAAATTCTCCTTATATTTTTTATAATGAAACAAAGTTAAACAACCCAAGTCAGTTTACCTTTTTTTTGACTGACAGGTTGACATCAAGAACATTTATCCCTTGTGACAGCTTCAGAATTTGTAATAAGATTTTAAGTAGATTGAAAAAAAAACTATGTTAGGTAATAACTAAAAACATATATGGCAACAAATAAGGCAAAAACAAAAATTCTTTGTTCATTTTTGTCGTTTCATTTTCTAGTAAAACAAAGTTAATTTAATTCAGTTTAATAAAAAGCTACTGAGTTAGGGACGGTTATTTCTGAACAAATAGATTAAAAAGTTACAGTTATAATCTGGGTAGACTTAGCAACAATTGCGGAAAAGAATGAAACAACCATTACATATATATGAGCATGCGTTCTTCCCTCTATCTTCTAGTTGCTGATAGTAGCTCGTCACAGTCTTGACCCGGACCCATTCCGACTTAATCTGCCCTTATTAAGATCAGGTCAGATCGCCATTGAGGGAGTCATCCCCCTGTTTAGACTGCAAACAGTAGAAGAGGAATTCGATTCTTATACTCTGAGAGTCAGATTATTCTGCGTTATGAAATATTGGTCACATTGGGACCAGAGGAGAGGATATCTTAAAAAGTACAAGGAAAAGTTATGAACCTTGTAAAAGGAGGAGGCTTTTTCTTTTCAGATCTTTTGATTAGAAGCCTCTAAGGATACCTTGCCTTGGGGAACATGACCAGCCACTTGTCCTAGTTAATAAATAAAAGAAATAATGCACATTTAAAGCACAAAAGAGATTCATTAAAAGTATCCCTTTACATCAAATGAATCTATCGCTTTAAGACTTTTGGTTTGTAGTGAATATTTAAGGATAATGGAACATTCTTACAAAACAGTTTTGATGGCTTATTGTCGCGAAAACCTAAAATATAAAGAAATGACCCTATTAAGAAAAATCTAAACTTCACAGCTTTCCTAAATACATAATTTTCCGGCTAAATGATTTAAAAAAACAAAAGTTAATAGTTTAAAAGATAGTTCTGGTTATAGACCAATTGAATATCTAATTTCTCAAATTTTGTAGCGGTGCTTAAGTATAAAATACAATTTGTCACAACTTTCTCAAAAGAATTCTTAGATTTCATTTTTACAAACAAATAGAGAAATAAAGATCATTCATTTATTTACTTATTTTTAATCACCTTTTATAGATCAAAGGTCTTAAAAGTTGTATTTTTTGGGAAAACAATTTTTAAAAAATCTGGTCCCTTGAAATCTTGAACCCCACTTTTACAACTGCAGAAAATGATTACCAAAAGAAATTGATGAATTAGAAGTAGAAGAATAATGTAGTGTACCCAGTACTAAAAGGAAAAGAGAGAATTGTTCACTCCAAATAACTTAAAGGGACAATAAATTCTGTTTTCCCGGGAGAAAGAGTGCGGATTTTATTTTCATTATGCTTCATTCTTTTCCACATTTTTCTTCTCCAGCATGTCACTTTTTATAAAACTTGATGGTATGGCGCTGTGAAAAGCACTTTTCCTCTTATTTGTTCTCTTTTTTCCTCTTGTTTACTTCCTACAATTCTCTCATTATCAACTTTTAGTGTCTCCACTAAACTTAAGAGTACCATTTGTTGGAAGAGGCCACTCTTTCATTCGCTATTAGAATCTCTTTGCACTAAATTTGACTCAAGTATTATGAAAAGGAAATGTTCGCTTTATTTATATAAAAAATTATTAAATAATTTAGCATCTTTTAAAGTCGCTCTTGTGACTCTACAGTCAAGTAAGTATTCTGGGACTTATAAATGGTGCGACATTATTTGAAGACGATCTAGACACAGTATCATATCTTAAATACCGCGTGAGCGCGATGTCCGTTTCAATAACCCTTTTCGCGATAAGTGTATGTCATAGTTAAGAGTTAGTTAAGTCATAGTTTAAGTAAGCAGCTGATTATTAATAAAAAAAAAAGAAGAAATGAACTGAACTGGTGTAGACCATTATTTTCGGCTGAAACAGCTGAATTATTTATGAAATATTTAAAACTTTTTCTTTCAAAAATTCTGAATGAAAAATGCTGGATTAAGCATTCAAACCAGCTGTTAACTTAGATAAGAGATTTCCTCTGCACAGTTTTCTAAGTATTACCTTGAAGATCTATTTAAAAGCTGATCTTGACCAGAAAATGAAACGCAAGAGATATTCCCGTTTGTCTTCCTGTTCCCAAAGGAAATAACCCTTCCTTAGGCCGTTCATTCGTAAAACTCTTCTCATTCAATCTTGTCCTGTCTTGAAAAAGGAGAGTTTAGTCCCGGACAGCTAAGGTAACGACGAAAGAAAGAAAGAAAATGCTTCCCTCCTCCTCTGTAGACTAGAAAGATAGTCGGAGGTATTACTGGGAAAGTGTATTGGAAAAGGAAATTCTTTGAAGAAAAACCTGGTGATGATGAAAAGTGGATGAAGGTGAAAAGCGTTGAAACGATGAAGGGGCCTCTTTAGTGAAAACTGCTTTGACAATTAGCCAAGAAGACTTTCCCCCTCGCCTGCAGAACTGTTCGCCTTTTCCAAAGCTTTCCTCGCCATCCCCTCTAAGGACAAGTCTAACTCCCTTACTCTCTTTTCTGTAATCATAATCTCCTGTCCTACCTACCGCCACTTCCTTATCTGTTTCTAACCTAATTACAGAAAACTTCCCTCAGGAATCTGATATTCCAGCCGATCAAAAAAGAGTTTCCTTTTCCTTATCCTAGGGGAAAAGGATAGAATTTCACCAACTCTAATCCACCAAGCTAACAAAACTTTTTCTATTTCTATTCTAATTTCAGCATTATACATTTTTTTTTTGTTTAATAAAATGAAGACGTTTTTAAATAAATAGCATATAGGTATGTATTCTCATGCAACATAAAATAAAATAGTTGATAAAAATATACAAATCAAACCTGTGCTAAAGGAAAAGTAAAGGAAGATATAATGCTTTTAATAGAATTGATTTTTAATTAGGTTTCGTTTAAAATTAAGTTGCATCCATCCCTTTATAATAAGACAAAGCTTTAGATTAATTTACAAATCTGAATCTAACTAAAAATAAAATTGAGGTAAAAAAAAAAAAGTCCAGGCAAAGTACTTCATTCACTAATAGTTAAAACAACTCCACTGTCCGAAACGAGACAACAATATTCGGAAACGGGCAGAGAACTGGAGAAACTGGAGAAATCTCCGGATTCGAATGATCTTTAGATATGTAAAGATATTTTGCGCCTTTAATTTAAGAGAAAAAACCTATAAATCATCTCTTGAAATTATGTTACATGATCCATAAACTGACTAAGTTAGAAGGTAAGCTCCATTTCTGGATACCAATAACAAAGAAGAAAAAATCTATCTCCTACTGACTAACTATCCAGAGTTGTTTAAATACGTCACCATATCCTACCAACTTTGTGATGTGACAGAAAAAAAAAAAAAGAAGCTAATTTATGTACGTCATGCATTAAAACAAACGAAACATTTTAAGCTAGAATGCGTCTAACACACACGCACACTCTGTTTCACAGTTTCAACAGCAAACATTCACCGAAAGCGAGCATCCAAAACAGAAACGCTTCAGGCTTCAGCAACACAATGAAAGGGGGAGGGGGTATATAATGGGAGGCTGTTTTGGCCATGATAAGCCATTTTACTGCAACCATGTTAGTGAGAGACCGCAAGGAGAAGCGAAAAGGGTTATGGGTCGGCCACCAGAGGCGGCAGTTTGTTCATATTATCGTAGTAAAACATTGCAGCATCTGTCTCTCTCTCACACATTACTGCCCCCATTTAGCCACTCATATGCTCCTCTCTTTCTCTTATAAGTGCTGCCTCCAGAATGCGGTTAGATTCTTCTTGCAATCATTCATTTCCACTTTCAGTGCGCGGCTTGTACAAGCTTGAAGTGCCTGCATTTTCCCCATCGAATTGCAATTTATACTAACACACATCAGCCCTAAAACGACATGGAAGTGAAGAGACCAACAAAAAGAGACTTGATTCGTTGTTCTAAACAAGATAGAAAACAAAGTAATGAAATAAATAAGGGACTTTGCATTTTTAATAAATTAAAATTAAAGATACAACATGTGGATCAGCTTAGTGGTCAGCACTTTGAAGTTCCACGAGAGGATCGCAGATTCATCTCGAACAGCCTGCCCATCCATGGATTTTCTCATCCTTAAAACCTCTTACAGCTGACTCTCTGATGATGGACATGGCTGCCAGTAAGAAAAGAACACTGGTCACATCGGGAGTGCACTGAAAATAGGGACTGCGCCTTAATTCCTCCTTCTCCCCAAAATAATGTTGAACCCAGTTATTTGAAAAATTCACATAACTACTTTTTCTCGAAGTATTTTCTCCAAATTTCCAATTTTCTAGAATAAGTTGAGGAGTTTTTTGTGGAAATTTCGGCAGACCTTTCCCAAGAATATTACAAAATAAATACTGTAATTCCTTTTTAATATTATTTTGTCCCTGAAAGAAGAATAGAAAAAAAAGGGATCATATTAATATTCAAGTCCTATAAATGGTATTACAAAATGAAATTGAAATATAATAAAGCGGTGAGAGGTTCCTGAGGATACTTATACCTAGAAAGGGACATTAGCAGAATGATTAAATTATGCTTGGTCCTTTGGGTCGAATTATTTTTCCACCCGCCCTTATTTCTTCTTTTTTTTTTAGTATTACCTTCCTAAAACTTGCTATAGGTAGCTCTGAGTGAGTTTAGAGACGCGGGGATCTCCGAAGGCAAGGTTATTTTATTTTATTTTTTCCCCCTATAATGTTGAAGAACGGGTTTTAATATTTCATACCGTCTTGTAAAAGGGAGAGAAGCGGAAGGGCTGTTAGCTAGCCGAAGGGAAAATATGCGGAAAAAATGAAAAAAAAAGAACACTCAAAGATAAGATGAAGCTGCGAGATGGTAAGTACGGGGACAAACCCAAGAAAGGGGTTTTTCCTTTTTACTTTTGTCTTGCGGGTTTTTTAGGGCGGAAAAAAGGAAAGGATGGGTCGTTAATCATTCGGAACTTACCATAGTAGAGAGAGATATATATGTGTGTATCCTCAACCGTTTAGGACTGGCTTACCACCAAGGGCAACGCCGAATACATATGTAAACATACTGATACAAAGTACCGTTTTCTTAGCTGGTATTTTCTTTATTTTCAGATGTACACAGCTCTACTTTATGTATGTCATTCGGACAGTTTCGGACAGTTTAAAAACGAAAACTTTCTAGCCTGCAACGATCTCACAGGGCCTTTGATAACTTCTGCTATAGTTCTAAAAATCGACAAAGAAAACTATTGCAATTTTTATTCACAGTACAGAAAACGAATTTAAAAAAAACTACCATATAAATATGTATGCCCATAGGCCTACTGTGTGTAGTACATCTAAAGTGAACTTCAAAGACGTATTAGTCACCTTCATATTTTCCACTTGAGTGACGTCAGTTAATTTTTTTTTTTTTTCCTAAAATCATTATTTTTTTGCAATAAAAATGTTATTACTCAGAAAGTTTTAGTCCGAATTCGATTCTGATGACACGGTTAGAAAGACAGATAAATTTTTCAAAAAATTGACACCGTTTTGAAGCATAAATTATTCTCCAAACAGCTTCAATCTTCCTCCTGGTTACTGGAAAAATAAAAGTAATCGAAATTTTTGATGAAAACTCATTAGGCCCTTATGGGGATCATTATCAGACCCTAGGTGCTGGCACTTTTATATAAAAGTTTCCTTGTTTAATGGGCTTTCAAACGGTATATCATTTTCCAGGATTCCTTTTCTCTTCGTATGAGAAATTACGTTTTGTTTTGCAAACAAACGTAACAGTGATAGTTTATCAAGTTGTTTAATTCATTGAAAACTCTTTTAGATGGTCAATTTTTAAAGTAGGCTGTCTTAAAATAAGGAAGTCAAAGGTTACTTGTCCACTCTGTATATTTACAACCTTCATCTATAAAGGTCTAAAAGAAGTAGCAAGTTCAAGTTTGCTTTGTCTTTTTGAAATTATTCTGACCCAAACGCACAATCATTGGCTAAAAAAGAAAACATTTTGTTTTCAGTTGACCTCTAATTCTAACAATTTCTGGTGAAATATAAGTAATAATCTATTGAAAACAGAAATGATAAATGTTTTATATCATCTCTAGGATTAAAACTGATTTACTCTTTATCAATATTCGGCCAGGGGAATGTAGCGGCTGGCCGAATTGAAAAATACTGATGCTCCCGCAGGCAGTTTCGTGCCCATGTACATTCCTCACATGTTCCTCGTATTAAAACAAAACTAAAAATACAAAAAATCCTCTCGTTAAAAAAATTACCATCCTAAGCCAAAAAAAAAAAGAAATAATCCTCAAAAGCGGATTATTAAACAAGAGCTACAGCTCATCAAAATTCAAAAAAAGAAAAAAAGATTTACGTATACCTTCTTCATTCATAGAAGCAAAGTATTAATTTACATATGGAAAAAAGTAATTAATGAAGGAAAATAATATTCTAAGGGAGATTTTGAGTAATTTTTCAATTAATGAATGTTGCACCTTTTTGCGGGCTGCCCAGCCCTCATTGTTTCTGGACAAAGAGGTTCTTATCTTTTTTTTTTTTGTTCAATTATTTTTTTTACCCAGTTTTCTGAGCTACGTCTCAAAATTCTATTTATTCAAAACGAAAATCCTGCATCCGTTTCTTATTGCATTCATAAGGTACTTTGGGGGGCGGGGCTTTTCTCTTCCCTCCCCCCTAGTTCATCGTCATTCATTATTCAAACTGTAAGCCTGTACAGAGAGCGGTTATTCATTAAAACGAGCCAGCCTTTTATTAATTAAGAAAAAGGAAATTCCACTCAAGTAAAATAATAAAATAAATAAGCAGTATTAAATTCAATTCATTTCAATGTGAATTTAATTAAAAGGGAAATGAGGTTTTTCTTTTTAAAGGAAATAATCGCCTTGATATGCAATATTTTCCATACAAATTTATCCACTAGAACATTCTGTTTCTTATTATGCGGATTAGTTCTAGATGAGAAGCATGCTTTAAATTTCCACCTTACTTACTATTAAGAATGGTTTTCTAAGATAGAAATCCTTTTTCTGTTTCCAATTCTACGCTAATTGTATGAAAATAGCACAAATAATTATACTCAAACAATATACGCTCACAAAATTGAATCGAATTATCTTCCTGATTTTCTTACAATAATTGTGCTGATTTCTATCAAATTAAAAACAAGAATTATGACATGATGTCTCTACTGACTGACAAGTGGCTAGCCAATTTATCAGGTCAGTACACCCCCCACACAAATCTAAGCAGATAATCAATATCGCTCCAGTTTGGGCAAAGGTCCTTCTCTCTCTCTCTCTCTCTCTCTCCCTCTTCGCATTCACCATTTTCCACCAATTGGTACTAGTGTGTCCCAGGATATATCAGGAAATAGCTGGTAATTTTTCTGTCTTGGAATTACGGACATTATCCTCCCCAATCCTGTACGATACTGTTTTCTCGTAGGAATGCTGCAAACTTTTACTCTATTCCTGTCCTGTTAGATTGGAGAAATTGTTTGGGGCCGAATTCCTTAATTTTATTGCTCTAAATTTTGAGTATGAGCGATCTATTCAATAGTTTCTGCCGCAACCTTCATCAAATATAAAGATGAATTCAATGTAATTGAAATCTAATGAATTTCTAGGCTATATTGAAGCTCCGTTCGTGTAATTAACAATAAAATACAACATAAATTTAGCTAGGGAGTTCAGTCTATAACAGTGCCTATTAAATAACATAAAAGGCTATAGCTAGCTGCCATAGCAGTGCACTCCAACGTACTAGCGCAGAAGGGCGCGTAAAGGGCTAGGATAATTTATAAAGTTTTACAACAGTGACTATAAACTACATGAAAATAGATTGCATTCCCTCCATGACTGTAGTGATGAACTATTTTATAAACTGTAGTTTTTACCTTAACCTACTAAGGAGTTCTCCGAACTTTAACCACCAATAGCCTATCTATCACCTAATAGAGGCCGCACAACAAGTCCTGCAGGTTTATAGTGAAATAAAATTTCATTTACTATGTTATTTGTTTTTCTAGCTAAGAAAAAAGAGTAGTTTTTTGTAGTTTTAATGACTAGGAAAATTCTTGTTTTTTAATAGATTTCTTAAATTGTTTGTTACAGACAAATTAATTTTAGATAATGAACATTGGTCCTATTTCGATCAATTACAGCACTTCAAAGTTACAGCACTGTCTATTTATCAATGGCAAAACAAAATAAAATCATCAGCAAGTTTTCTTTAAAAACAAAACAGATTCAGTTTCTGTAGCTTTTGCCATTGATAACGCTACATAGACATGAATGGTGATTTCTAAATAAAGATTTCGTCCCCTGAACAGTACCAGAATGAAAAGCAAAGAGTATGATTTCTAAGTTACAAGAAGATTCAATTATATTCGTAAATTATGGTAAGAAAAAGTCATGAGAGTGTTCATAGGAGATTCTTTTCATGAGAAAGTAAAGTGAAACTGTCGAAAACTATTCGAAAACAATTATGAAAACTTTCTTGAAAATTGATTTTGTTTTTTGAATAATTTATTAGTACTTTTTCTCACTATCTACGTAAGATTAATATTATTTCTAAAATAAAAAAAAATAAGTTAATAAAATATAAGAAAATAATAAAATATTTAAAAAAATAAGTGAAAGGTATTGCAGCACCATTGTTAATACGCCCTGATCCAGCCATAACTCGTTTTCATTGGAAGGGGCGTGGCTACACTAGAAGTGGGCATGACGTACTACAGGTGGGCATGACCCGCCCACAGTCTGCAACCGTACTGCATTCTGATTGGCCACTACTTTAACCTCATTAATTTCTATGAAATAATTAATTTAAAAATTTTTTTCCAACATTTCTCCCATAGGTATTTGATAAACTTTCGAATTAAGCAAGAAAAAAAATTTCCCTTTAAAAATATGATGAATAATATTTCTTTTGGAATAATACTTCATGTTTTGCACAATTATCGTTAATAGAAACAAAAATCTTGAGAATTTGTATTGTTTAATCGTGAAATAGATAAAAGAGGAATAGGCTTGTTAGCCGCCATTACATAGGCTGTAAGCTTACTTTATACTCCATCCAGTGAACTCTAGTGGCAGTTTCTGTAAACATAAGGGCAATTTCCACATTCACATTTAATTATGTTGTCGACTCACTAGACTTTTATAGGATTATCTTACAGTTATACTTAATCATGTTGGTGACCCGCATCACTTTTATAGGTCCACCTTACTGTCATATTTAACCATGTCGACGACTCACTAGACTTTGTATAGGACTATCTTACACTCATACTTATCCATGTTGGAGACACATTACTTATATAGGTCCACCTTACTGTCATATTTAACTCAGTGTTTAGAGTATGTGTTTGTCGTTAGCTGGTGATACTTTGCAAGATAAAAGTATTATTTGTTACTCCTCTAGTAAACTATCTATTATGGCTATTTGTTTTACAGTTTTCAGTAACAAAAATCGTATTGATTATGTTGCCCCCACCAAACAATCAATTGCTCCAGCGATACGTCAATAGAGAGTACTTAATCCAAAAACCGGATTGTGATTATTCTCAAGGGCTCTCCTCAACAATAGATTGTGATGTAGACAAAGGAACCACACAATTTTTTGGAGAGGGTCTTTGGGACTAGAAAGGGAACAATAGTTAAAGAGAAGCTATTTCAAAATTTGTTCCTATTCTCCAAGCACTTTCTACAACTAATGGTACTAGTATTGGTAGAATGAAGCTACCAAGTTTAAGAAAAGTGGTAATATAGATGGAAATGAGGCACCAGCTAGGCAGAACGAAGGTGCGTAGGCCCGATTCTGGTTGAACCAATGACAAAATTGTGGTTACCAAATTTAAGCACTTAAATTAAAAGTGAATTTAATTCAATCATCTTATTTTGGTTAAATTTTTTAATTTTTAACATGATTAAAATTAAATTTTGGTTTAGTTCGACTGGAATTTAATTGCCTATCTCAGTCACACATCCTGATAGAGTAGTTGCGAGATTATCAACAAACATTTAGCAGAGTAAAGCGAACACACATTCTTTGAAAAGTTAAAACAATATTGGTTACAGTTTGTTAACCATAGAATGACTTCTAAAACACCAACTATCCAAAAATCTTTCAAGCATTCACTTAACTTTTCACTCCTCACACAATACTTCTGGCACTTAACTTAACAATCACTGGGAGCTACCTAAAGTAGTTAAGGTGAACTTGCAAACTAAAATGAACAGAAATTTGAGCGAAAATCTAAGTGAGGAAAGGAGGAAAGGTAGAGGAGACTGCCTTAGTAACTAACTGCTTTTCGCTTGCAAATTGTGCTCTCTTCTTCTGCCCTTCACGCCCTTACCTGCCTGCCATTCACTTTCACGTCATATTCATGCACAATGAACAAGGAGAATTGTACAACCACTAAAAGTAAACTTTGTTTAAAGCTGCTCCCCGCACCAATATTCCAAAATCTTCATTCATGCTTTTAACTTATTTAGTTATTAGAAAGCAGCTAATAGAGCTGATAAGTAACTTGCTTAATATCCTCGCAAGACTTTACTTCCTTCTTAGTCGAAATGAATGAAAAATAATGTTCTCATCATAATATCGTTATAATGTTCTCATTAATTAGAACATAATTAAAATTTTAATATTCCATTATCTACTTCTTTTTACACCTTCGTACTATTATCATTAAGTTCTTTTCATATTTTACCAGTTTATTTATTCGTTACTGTTTCGACGTATTGTTAGTTTGATTGCCCAAAATAAAAGGAAGTACTACAGCAAACTTACAAAGTATTGCGTTATTGAGCTTCTGCCGAACATGGACGAAAAACTGAACATTTAAACTGAACCCCTAAAAATGCTAGTATGCCACGTTCATTGTTTTGTCTGTTGAAGAAGACATGGTGCGTTAACTTAGGATCTTCAAACGATTAACATGGAACTCTCTCACACTAAACTTGTCATGACAATAGTGCCTAAGTTCTTCACCCTATTTCTTAGACGACACTCAAAACTTACGCTTTAACTAAGAATGCTAATACACAACTATAATGAAAACCTATGTGCTTTAGATCTGTGGACAACGCAGGCTTTCAAGTCCAAGATAGAATAACAAATAGTTAATACCTCCGTTTTATGGTACAAACCTCAAAACAACATACCATTCTCAATATTACTTCCGTAATGAATCTAGCCAAGGAGAAATATCAGAAATACCATCTGCACTCAGAAGTTGCTCTACACTACAGTGATGCCATTCCATACTCTCAACCATCTTCCAGATAATCTATCACGCCGACTGAACCAGAAATATCTTTCAAGACTGATAGAAATCACGACGTAAGTGCTACCACTGGGTAGTTTCTCTCCTCCAGCTACTGACTTCTTACATATTTATCTGATATTTTCTTATTGTGTACTAATCTAAATCAGATTATAAATTTCTAAATAAAGAGTTTTCCATATTAATCACTGGAAAAATTAAGGTATTTCAAAACTATCGAGTGTGCGCATTTCATTTGATGTTTCCTTATCTGTTTGTAGTTACTACAACAAAAAAAAAAGTTGTCCTTTAAAGTAATCGCCTATTTTTTCAGGCGGGGCTTAACGTCCAACTACCAATTAGGTGTCGTGGACAGAGGCAACTAGCAAACATACTTTACTGTAAACTCCTAGTAACCATTAAATAAAATCCAAGGCCTAAGACCAGGAATCGAACCCAGTACCACAATATATATTAGCTTTACAGGTCTCGCCTCTAATCGCTCGGCTACCGTGGCGCCCAAGTTGTCCTTTAATTTAAGTTTAAAAAATTTGGCTTAGAACTACTTTAATGAAGTTTGAAAATCAATCAAATAGAAGTGGAGAAGTGGAAGGAATTGCGAACTAACTTTAAACTGCGATGTCCCGAAGAACTGAAGTGCTGAAGAACTTATTATGGTAATCAGGTCTTTTTCCAGTCTCTATGGTTTCTAACAGAACTGTTTTCTCGAAATGATAATCTTACCAGAAAACCTCTCATGGTAATCTTTTCATTGTATTCTAACTCTAGGTAAGTAGAGGGGAAGTGGCGGTTCTGGCGCACCTAAAATGTGCACCTTTTTTGTGCAAGATGGCCGCCATCCCTACTCCGCCCAACCCTACCCACACCGATCCTTATTGATTAATCATCGAATTAGACGAAAGTTTAAGCCACGCCCCCCCTTCTTATTGACTAATCATCGAATTGGACGTGGGTTTAAGCCACGCCCGCTACCCCCTCATTATTGACTAATCATCGACACACCTAAAATGTGCAAGATGGCTGCCCTCCCAGGCAATCAGCGAATTCGACGACACCACCGCCCCTACCCCATCCTTCTTAATCGACCAATCAGGAACTTGGATGAGGGCTTTAAGCCACGCCCCTTCCCCCCTTCTTAATCCATTAATCGGCGAATTCAACGACACCACCTTCACCCCCCACCCAGCCCAACTCCAACTCCTATTACATGACACCTACCTTTATCCCACCTCTCAGTCGTCATATTTATTCGCCTATCAATCCTCCTACAAGATGGCTTATCCGCTGTAGTACTCAAGATGGCGGACAGGGTAAGCATGAATGAATACATAACACAAAAGGTAGCGTACTATTTTTCATATCTTAGTAAAAGTATCACTAAACAGTTTTGGTGTTCGTGTTGTTTATGGCGATTGAAGAAGGATTGGATGAGATTTAGCAGTTGTGGCCTAAAGGTTGGAAATGATTCACTCTTAAGAGGACTCCATCGAACTTTTTGATTGTCCATCCACTCTCCTTAAGTGAGGATTCCTCCATTTCTGAAATCATCTTATCAAACCCTTCTCTTAGAGACTTTCCAATAGAGGAGTCTTTGCAAATTATCGGTTTTTTTATCTTGAATGCGCGATTAGTTGTTTCCTCTTTCATATTTTCAAATGTAGCCTCAAAAACCAAATTATATTTTATTGCGGTTTCATCGTCACCCATGACGATTCGAAATTCAAATGTACAATTAAAAATAATTTAGTACAGTTAAATCTTTAAAATACTTGAATAAATTCGATGACTTAGCCGCTTGGAGGGGAGGGGAAGGGCTATAACATGCATGTTACGACCAGTTCAGATCTTAGACTTATTTATTATTTTTGCGGACAGGAACGCTAGTCTCGATTTCAATCCCTTGTATGATAAAAGTGGTGCGAAGTATGTATTATTTATTAGTTCTATGACTGTGCGCAAGCTGTCAATTGGTTAGACACTTGTACACTTTGATTTCAAGAACCGCAAATATATCTACTAAGCTAAAGCATTTATACATTCTCAAGTTGAGCATATAGTTTGTTACAGATTTGTCTCTTAACTTTGAAACTTTGTTCAAATAATACTATCATTATGCCATTTGAATGCAGTCATTGCAAACAAATATTTTCAAGAGCATTTACCAAAAAACGCCATGAAAAAAATGTCTGAAGGGTCAGACTCGTTTCCAATGTGTGGCATGCGGCGAGTTTTATTTTACTAAGAAAACTTTAAACAGTCACAGTCGTAGCTGTGGACAGAAAGCACCGGCCAACTTAACCAAAAAATCACGATTGGACGCGGCACAAAGAAATTTATACGAGGTGGAATCGTCGTTTGGTGGAACTCTAAGAACTTTCTTCATACCGTGCTCTGGAGAAGTTGATGTAATGGAGTTTCTAGCAGGTAAGCAAGAAACATTGCATCGACTAATTGAAAGTGTCATGGGTGACAATGAAACCGCAATAAAATATAATTTGATTTTGGAGGCTACATTTGAAAATATGAAAGAGGAAACAACTAATCGCGCATTCAAGACAAAAAACCAGATAATTTGCTAAGACTCCTCTAAGAGAAGGGTTTGATAAGATGATTTCAGAAATGGAGGAATCCTCAATTAAGGAGAGTGGATGGACAAACAAAAAGTTCGAATAGAGTGTATAAGAGCACAAAATTTCATACGAATAATCTGTTGTTTACTGTGGGAGTTATAAGGGCCCCATTTCACAGCAAAACCATGACCCAAAAAAATTTCAACTCTCAATATCATCTCAACTAATGGATCTGTACTCAAGAAAACTATAGCATACTACTCAGTAAAACAAAGTGTGTAAAAGCACAAAACTTCATACGAATAATCCGCTGTTTACTGTGGGAGTTATAAGGGCCCCATTTCACAGCAAAACCATGACCAAAAAAAATTTCAACTCTCAATATCTTCTCAACTAATGGATCCGTACTCAAGAAAACTATAGCATATTACTCAGTAAAACCGAGTGTGTAAGAGCACAAAATTTCATACGAATAATTTGTTGTTTACTGTGGGAGTTATAAGGGCCCCATTTCACAACAAAACCATGACCCAAAAAAATTTCAACTCTCAATATCTTCTTAACTAATAGATCCGTACTCAAGAAAACTATAGCATATTACTCAATAAAACCGAGTGTGTAAGAGCACAAAATTTCATACGAATAATCTGTTGTTTACTGAGGGAGTTATAAGGGCCCCATTTCACAGCAAAACCATGACCCAAAAAAATTTCAACTCTCAATATCTTCTCAACTAATGGATCCGCACTCAAGAAAACTATAGCATATTACTCAGTAAAACCGAGTGTGTAAGAGCACAAAATTTCATACGTATACTCTGTTGTTTACTGTGGGAGTTATAAGGGCCCTATTTCACAGCAAAACCATGACCCAAAAAAATTTCAACTCTCAATATTTTCTGACCTAAAGGATCTGTATTCAAGAAAACTATACCATACTACTCAGTAAAACAAAGTGTGAAAGAGCACAAAATTTCATCCGAATAAAATGTTCTTTACTGTGGGAGTTATAAGGGCCCTATTTCACAGCAAAACCATGACCCAAAAAAATTTCAACTCTCAATATCTTCTCAACTAAGAGATCCGTACTCAAGAAAACTATAGCATATTACTCAGGAAAACCGAGTGTGTAAGAGCACAAAATTTCATACGAATAATCAGTTGTTTACTGTGGGAGTTATAAGGGCCCTATTTCACAGGAAAACCATGACCCAAAAAAATTTCAACTCACAACATCTTCTGAACTAATGGATCTGTACTCAAGAAAACTTTAGCATACTACTCAGTAAAACAGAGTGTGTAAGAGCACAAAACTTCATACGAATAATCCGTTGTTTACTGTGGGAGTTATAAGGGCCCCATTTCACAGCAAAAACATGACCCAAAAAAATTTCAACTTTCAACATCTTCTCAACTAATGGATCTGTACTCAAGAAAACTATAGCATACTACAAAGTAAAACAAAGTGTGTAAAAGCACAAAACTTCATACGAATAATCCGCTGTTTACTGTAAGAGTTATAAGGGCCCCATTTCACAGCAAAACCATGACCCAAAAAAATTTCAACTCTCAATATCATCTCAACTAATGAATCTGTACTCAAGAAAACTAGAGCATACAACTCAGTAAAACCGAGTGTGTAAGAGCACAAAATTTCATATGAATAATCTGTTGTTTACTGTGGGAGTTATAACGGCCCCATTTCACAGCAAAACTATGACCCAAAAAAATTTCAACTTTCAATATCTTCCCAACTAATGGATCTGTACTCAAGAAAACTATAGCATAATACTCAGTAAAACAAAGTGTGTAAGAGCGCCAAATTTCATACGAATAATCTGTGGTTTACAGTGGGAGTTATAAGGGCTCCATTTCACAGCAAAACCATGACCCAAAAAAATTTCAACTCTCAATATCTTCTCAATTAAGAGATCCGTACTCAAGAAAACTATAGCATATTACTCAGGAAAACCGAGTGTGTAAGAGCACAAAATTTCATACGAATAATCTGTGGTTTACAGTGGGAGTTATAAGGGCTCCATTTCACAGCAAAACCATGACCCAAAAAAATTTCAACTCTCAATATCTTCTCAATTAAGAGATCCGTACTCAAGAAAACTATAGCATATTACTCAGGAAAACCGAGTGTGTAAGAGCACAAAATTTCATACGAATAATCAGTTGTTTATTGTGGGAGTTATAAGGGCCCTATTTCACAGGAAAACCATGACCCAAAAAAATTTCAACTCACAACATCTTCTGAACTAATGGATCTGTACTCAAGAAAACTTTAGCATATTACTCAGTAAAACCGAGTGTGTAAGAGCACAAATCTTCATACGAATAATCTGTTGTTTACTGTGGGAGTTATAAGGGCCCCATTTCACAACAAAACCATGACCCAAAAAAATTTCAACTCTCAATATCTTCTCAACTAATAGATCCGTACTCAAGAAAACTATAGCATTCTACTCAGTAAAACCGAGTGTGTAAGAGCCCGAAATTTCATACGAATAATCTGTGGTTTACTGTGGGAGTTATAAGGGCTCCATTTCACAGCAAAACCATGACCCAAAAAAATTTCAACTCTCAATATCTTCTCAACTAAGAGATCCGTACTCAAGAAAACTATAGCATATTACTCAGGAAAACCGAGTGTGTAAGAGCACAAAATTTCATACGAATAATCAGTTGTTTACTGAGGGAGTTATAAGGGCCCTATTTCACAGGAAAACCATGACCCAAAAAAATTTCAACTCACAACATCTACTGAACTAATGGATCTGTACTCAAGAAAACTATAGCATACTACTCAGTAAAACAGAGTGTGTAAGAGCACAAAACTTCATACGAATAATCCGTTGTTTACTGTGGGAGTTATAAGGGCCCCATTTCACAGCAAAAACATGACCCAAAAAAATTTCAACTTTCAACATCTTCTCAACTAATGGATCTGTACTCAAGAAAACTATAGCATACTACAAAGTAAAACAAAGTGTGTAAAAGCACAAAACTTCATACGAATAATCCGCTGTTTACTGTGGGAGTTATAAGGGCCCCATTTCACAGCAAAACCATGACCCAAAAAAATTTCAACTCTCAATATCTACTCAACTAATGGATCCGTACTCAAGAAACCTATAGCATATTACTCAGTAAAACCGAGTGCGTAAGAGCAAAAAATTTCATACGAATAATTTGTTGTTTACTGTGGGAGTTATAAGGGCCCCATTTCACAATAAAACCATGACCCAAAAAAATTTCAACTTTCAATATCTTCTCAACTAATAGATCCGTACTCAAGAAAACTATAGCATATTACTCAGTAAAACCGAGTGTGTAAGAGCACAAAATTTCATACGAATAATCTGTTGTTTACTGTGGGCGTTATAAGGGCCCCATTTCACAGCAAAACCATGACCCAAAAAAATTTCAACTTTTAATATCTTCCCAACTAATGGATCTGTACTCAAGAAAACTATAGCATAATACTCAGTAAAACAGAGTGTGTAAGAGCGCCAAATTTCATACGAATAAAATGTTGTTTACTGTGGGAGTTATAACGGCCCCATTTCACAGCAAAACCATGACCCAAAAAAATTTCAACTTTCAATATCTTCCCAACTAATGGATCTGTACTCAAGAAAACTATAGCATAATACTCAGTAAAACAAAGTGTGTAAGAGCGCCAAATTTCATACGAATAATCTGTGGTTTACAGTGGGAGTTATAAGGGCTCCATTTCACAGCAAAACCATGACCCAAAAAAATTTCAACTCTCAATATCTTCTCAATTAAGAGATCCGTACTCAAGAAAACTATAGCATATTACTCAGGAAAACCGAGTGTGTAAGAGCACAAAATTTCATACGAATAATCAGTTGTTTACTGTGGGAGTTATAAGGGCCCTATTTCACAGGAAAACCATGACCCAAAAAAATTTCAACTCACAACATCTTCTGAACTAATGGATCTGTACTCAAGAAAACTTTAGCATATTACTCAGTAAAACCGAGTGTGTAAGAGCACAAATCTTCATACGAATAATCTGTTGTTTACTGTGGGAGTTATAAGGGCCCCATTTCACAACAAAACCATGACCCAAAAAAATTTCAACTCTCAATATCTTCTCAACTAATAGATCCGTACTCAAGAAAACTATAGCATACTACTCAGTAAAACCGAGTGTGTAAGAGCCCAAAATTTCATACGAATAATCTGTGGTTTACTGTGGGAGTTATAAGGGCTCCATTTCACAGCAAAACCATGACCCAAAAAAATTTCAACTCTCAATATCTTCTCAACTAAGAGATCCGTACTCAAGAAAACTATAGCATATTACTCAGGAAAACCGAGTGTGTAAGAGCACAAAATTTCATACGAATAATCAGTTGTTTACTGAGGGAGTTATAAGGGCCCTATTTCACAGGAAAACCATGACCCAAAAAAATTTCAACTCACAACATCTTCTGAACTAATGGATCTGTACTCAAGAAAACTATAGCATACTACTCAGTAAAACAGAGTGTGTAAGAGCACAAAACTTCATACGAATAATCCGTTGTTTACTGTGGGAGTTATAAGGGCCCCATTTCACAGCAAAAACATGACCCAAAAAAATTTCAACTTTTAATATCTTCCCAACTAATGAATCTGTACTCAAGAAAACTATAGCATACAACTCAGTAAAACCGAGTGTGTAAGAGCACAAAATTTCATATGAATAATCTGTTGTTTACTGTGGGAGTTATAACGGCCCCATTTCACAGCAAAACCATGACCCAAAAAAATTTCAACTTTCAACATCTTCTCAACTGATGGATCTATACTCAAGAAAACTATACCATACTACTCAGTAAAACAGTGTGTAAAAGCACAAAATTTCATACGAATAATCAGTTGTTTACTATACAAAGTGAAAGGTAAATCTACAGTCAGCAGACGAATGGAGCCATGTACAGTACTCTCCTCTGCGGAAGAGGATTTTTTTTAGTTTTGTGGATCACGTCTGTTGCCAGAGCTGGGTTTCCCATCACTAAAAGCTATCTACTGATGAGTGCGTGGCAGCTTATTAAAAAACTAGATATACCGAACCCTTTCAATAATAACCTACCAGGTAAATCTTGGTAGAAAGCATTCCGGAATCGTCATCCTATCATTGCAAGAAGGATAAGCGAACTGTTTCTTGAGCCAAAGTAACCAATACTAGTTGGAACGTTTTGTATAATGAAGTTTCTCGATAATTGAATGACGCAGATGCCCTAGAAGGTTTGAACGAAATTAAAACTCTCCGGTAGGATAATAATAATAATAATAATAATAATGTCTTATTTGAATAGGGAAAACAAAATATACATATTCTTTCTATAAACATCAATGACATGGTACATTACCGTCTGTCAGAGTCTCATTTGAAACAAAAATTATTAACTTAATGATAAATACATATTTAATGAAAAGAAAAGTGAGGAAAAAGAAAACTATATTTACATAAGAATACTAGTTTTAAGTGTTACTGTAGTA
Organism: Rhodnius prolixus; assembly: GCF_049639745.1. Taxonomy (NCBI): domain Eukaryota; kingdom Metazoa; phylum Arthropoda; class Insecta; order Hemiptera; family Reduviidae; genus Rhodnius; species Rhodnius prolixus. Next base: position 8,686,349 of record NW_027411634.1, on the reverse strand, counting down.
TTTGGTAATAATAATTAGAGTAGGAGAACTATATACAATATATAAATTAATAGTTAAATTCATTAACTAAATACCTCCTATAACGCATCGCACATTTTACAAAATTAATCAGAGCTCTCCAATTACTACCATTTAGTAAGCATAGAACTTCTTTATTAAGCACGCGCTTATTAAAATATCGGATCCTGAACTCTCTCCTAATGGGGTATTCAGCCAAGAAATGAAAAGTAGATTCAATAGACCTGAGGTTGCACATTGAACACAAATAATTGCGAGTGATCCAGGGTTTATAATTTAAATTTAGGCCTTCGGTTCGCACTTTAAATATTATTTGTTTAGAAAAGTGATCAATATTCGGTTCAATGTAATTTAGGTCATAATTTAGGCATTTATATAGTTTATGAAAACTGGCATTTCCAGCAAGATATTCAAATTCAGACCTCTCAGCTGATTTTATCTTATCAATAATGGTTATCATTTGCTGCTTCCACTTAGGACTATACGCTCGTTCTAGTTCAACACCATGTAACTCAGACAAATGAACCCAATCTTGAAACCAGAAACATTGCTTTCTAACAACCTCCTTCGCCAACATGTGAGTTAATCTACTATCTGGATGCTCAGCAAAAATCTTAAGAATATATGAGAAGTGTGTACTCAATGTGTAGGTGAACAGTGAACATTTACCGGTTTCCAAATAAATGGCATAATTCGGGGTATTAATCGGAAGAAAAAACATTTTTTTGATGAAGTATTTCTGAAGTTTTTCCAAATCCTCGAAGGCGACAGAACCCCACATTTGACTACCGTAACAAGCAATAGATCGCAACACTGCATCAAAGATTTTATATTTCACCGTAAGATCAATAAAATTATTTGAAATGAAGTTATTCCATATACTTCCCAAACTACGTTTTCCTGTAACCAATTTCTCCTTAATATGCGGTTTGAAATTCAAGTTAGGGGTCAGGCTCACACCCAGGTACTTATACTGCTTAATTACTTCAATTTGTTCGCAACCATACATCCATCTCTCATTAGCCTTGTTTCTACCACCCCCTTTTTTAAAAATCACAATTTTGGATTTGGATAAATTGACTTTTAAATTCCAAATTTCAGAATAATTATACAATTTATCAATCATTTCTTGTAGAAGGCTTGGCTGATCACTCAACAAAACAATGTCATCTGCATATAGGAGCATATTTACTCTTGTACCACCTATCATCAGTCCCCCCTCTACTCTTGCTGGTAAATCATTCAGAAATAATGAAAAAAGAAGAGGGCTTAACGCACAACCTTGTTTTACACCGGACTCTGTCCTAAATTCATCTGTTAAACCTTCATTACACCAAACTCTTGCTTTAGTACCACTGCTTTTAGACACTTTGTACTTAGACCCAAATTACTTAGTTTACGAGGGTCGTTTGAAAAGTCCGTGCAAAGTCAGAGAGATAGCACCACTGGCGCGTATCGAGGTTATGTTTAGTTAGTAGCATCTCTTGGAAGAACACACACCAAGTTTCAGCCAGATCGGTCTATTTCTTTGTGTTTGGCATTCGTTTGAATCGAGGAAGTCGAGTGATTTTCAAAAAATGGACGAAAAAGAATTTCGTGTGTTGTTTAAACACTACTTTATGAAAGGCAAAACGCCTCAGGAGACTAAAGAGAAGCTTGATAAACATTATGGTGACTCTGCACCTTCGATTAGAACAGTTTATAAGTGGTTTCAAAATTTTCGGAGTGGCCATATGGGCATAAGTGACGCTGAACGTTCTGGACGCCCTGTTGAGGTTACTACTCCAGAAATCATTGATAAAATCCATGATATGGTGATGGATGACAGAAGAGTGAAGGTTCGTGAGATTGCTAGTGCTGTGGGCATCTCGAATGAACGGGTACATAATATTTTGCATCAATATTTGGACATGACAAGCTATCCGCAAGATGGGTGCCGCGATTGCTCACGCTTGACCAAAACATGAAACATGGATACATCACTACACTCCTGAGACCAAAGAACAATCTAAACAATGGGTTACCAAGGGGAAATCTGCGCCAAAAAAGGCGAAGACCGTTCCTTCGGCCGGAAAGATTATGGCGACTGTCTTTTGGGATTCGCAAGGAATAATCCTCATCGACTATCTGGAAAAGGGTAAAACTATTACAGGTGCATATTATTCATCGTTATTGGACCGTTTGAAAACCGAGCTGCAAGAAAAACGCCCACGATTGGCCCACAAAAAAGTCCTTTTCCATCACGACAACGCACCAACTCACACCTCAGCAGTTGTGGTCGCAAAATTAATGGAAATAGGGTTCCAACTCGTTTCACATCCCCCCTATTCTCCAGACTTGGCTCCCTCGGACTACTATTTGTTCCCCAATATGAAGAAATGGCTGGCGGGAAAAAGATTTTATTCAAACGAGGAGGTGATTGCAGAAACGAATGGCTATTTTTCAGACTTGGACAAATTCTATTATTCGGAAGGGATCAACAAACTAGAGCAGCGTTGGACGAACTGTATAAGCCTAAAAGGAGACTATGTTGAAAAATAAAAAAGGTTTACCCCAAAAAATTAAGTAGTTTTTATTTTTGCACGGACTTTTCAAACGACCCTCGTACGCACTGTTTACATCAGTTGATCTTTGCCAACCAAAAACATTTCGAATTGTTCCACAAAATTGGGTCCTCCAGAATTCGGAATCGATTTCTCTTTTTCGTTTCAAATTTCACTACTCAACTCTGATACCATAAGCGATTAAAACCAACGTAATCCAGTCTATTTCAATCGGGATGTTGGTCTTAGTTGTTGGGACAAGTTTAATTAGGAGAACAAGTGAATACTGGTTTTCCATGTCCAATTGTTAGATACAAAATTAATTATTAATTACAATCTGCAAACATGGCTTGTCAAACTAAACTTATTTGTGACTTATGTGGGCGACAGCATAATCTGCATCACCAATAATGGTAAAGTTAGTATTTTAAGACAATGCCATATATGTTGACTGTTGGATTAGATAACACAAAATAGTAATGATGTTATATACGTGACAAACTTGTAATAATTATATATTGAAAGCAGAGAACTATAACAGTGCCCGTAGTTAACGTTTGGTTTTATTCTAATTCTATTAAAGTACTGTTATAGTTTGTGTCATCTGCCTTTCTCCTACTTAGCGCTGGCTTACAATTGCAAAGCTCTTACTTACAGTACATCACTATATATATACCCTATGACATAAGCAATGAATTCTAAAGCTCATTTATGTCCAGCTTAAAGTTTTACTTCAAGCCCAGTTACTACTAGTGAATACATGTTACTCGATTACAATAGATATAATAAGTAACTTTGTGAACAACTCAGAAATCTCATAAGCTCGCAAGATAGTTATTATATTAACTATTTCAAACGACCCTCGTATAAAACAATGCATTACGGTCAATGCAATCAAATGCTGATTGAAAATCAACAAAAAAAGCATAAACTTTAGTCTTGGACTTCATCCATTTTAGATGAATAATGCTGGTCAGAGAGAATAGATGGTCAATGGTCGAATGAAATTTCCTAAAGCCTGCCTGATGATACCCACTCCAGACGTTTCGTTTATCAGCCCATTCAGTCAACCTGTTCAATAGTAAAGAAGCGTACAGTTTGGATATACAATCCATAAAAGTGATCCCTCTATAATTATTTGGAGTCTCCGGTAGGATAGTTGTATAAGGGTTGATCTTCAATAACTGCATGAAAAGGCGTAATGTTAAAAAATATTACATTATTTAGGTAGGCCAATTTAAAAACCGATTGTTATTAATTATGAATAAGACTGATTTTTTTGTTAAAAATCTAAGTGGAACAGTGATTTAGGTATTTTGAATTTTTTAGGTCGTTTCAGGAATATACTTGTTGTCAATCACTGGTCCCACCCCATGTCAAACACTGGTACCACCGAAAATTCGGTATGTCAATCACCGGCTCATTGAAATACTTTAAAAAAAGTAATAATTTTTGGTTGACATAAAAATCGAATTTACTGCATATGTACATAATACAATCTAATGGAGCGGCACAATTGTACCAACCAACACCTGGAGCCAAAATAACGGAAGATATTCTAAACGAAACTCGAATTTTGTCTTAAGCTCTAAATTACCGGTCCCTTCACCCTATTTGTTTTGTGTGAGTGCTTTTTTAAACTCATTTTTCGAAAAAATAAGCATATTATGCTTACAAAAACCCTTTAGTCTGTTGTTTATTTTAAAGTTCTCTGTCACAAAACCTATTTATTACAAACATTATTCTGAACAAAATTATTATTTAACAGTTCTGAGATCAGAGTATATCTATACCGATTTAAATCTTTAGATCTTTTAAAACGATTCCTCATTCTTTTGTGATGGTGCGGATTTCAGCCTCGTCAAATTCGATGATAGGTGGGGGTAGAATGGTGCTGATGGGTATGGCTTACAGCTTCGTTGAACTCGATGATTACCCGGTCAGATTTGGAGGTGTTTGGATCTGGCACAATTTAGGTGCGCCAGAACCGCCATTTTCCCTCTACTTAGGTATCTTGATACCAGCCAATATTCCTGTTTTTTTCTGCCTTTCCATCGTTGCCAATTCCCAGATGTCGATATTAAATAAAGTTTACAATTTTTATTTTTTTACCTTAATTGAAACTTTCTCGAACTATTAACGTTCTTAGAAAAGAAGAATACGTGCAAAGAGCACCAGAACTGTCCTCTAGATCCATGAACAATAAAAGAAGAAATACCAAAAAATAAAAAAAATAAAAAGTGAATTCTCAGAAAGGAAGTAGAGTAAAATAGAACGGGAAGTTTTCCTACCAAATCTTTTCCACCAGAATGACTGGTATAGTCAAGTTTCCTTCTTCCATTTTCTTTCTAGTGAGGCTATTGGAAGTTACAAAGAGGTTCTAGAGTACTTGAGTTGGTTTCCTTAATACACAGAGCTAAGAGCCTTTGCTCGCTGGCTGGCGAACATCAAAGTAAATCAGTTCGTTCGATTTACTCTTAATCATCTTACAGATTTTTGAATCAACTCTTTCATTTTCCTGTTTCAACTCTTCTTTCTGCTATTTCTTTCCAGTTAGTAAAAGGAAACATAGCAAACAATTTCATGAGATAAATTCTTTTTAAGAACCCATGGATGTAAAAATCTATTTCCTACCAATCGGACTGTTATAGTTCGCGGTCAAGTTAGCTCTAAAACGGAAAGATGTAGAATGGTAAAATTTGATTTTTTGGTCCCAAGAAGGGCTTGACAGTTGGCCATCTGGAAGCACTATTTTCCCTTCTAAATTTTTCAGTTTTTTTGGAGGGATTTTCCCTCACATCACTTGCTGGGGGCCATCGTCTGCTTCCAAGATATTCTTAAGAAAGAATCCTCAAAAGTAAAGTAATCCTCAAATTGTTGGGCTGCGAGATAACTTATATTCTCTTCAAAAACCTGTTATATTTGAAAATGGTTCAAAAAGGGAGATTTTTCCATAATTTTTCCTAAAACCGTAATAATTCCTGTAGTTATTTCAACAAAATAAAACTCAGTTATAGTATTTTTATAGCTAACTATCTATAGCTATCAAAAGACAATAATTTTGTAATACTTTTTAAATACTCCTAACTGAATGAAAAATATTTGAATGGCACTCATATTTGTGACTGTCATAAACCTTTTTTTTTTTTTTTTTTTTAATAATTATTTATTTTTAATTGAGGTGGAAAATTTAGTACAATTCAGTTCACAGCGCAATAAAGTTTTTCTGTTGATTTATCCAATCAATCTCATTCTTCATAATTGAAAATTGTTTTGTACGCGTAGATGTTCCTGGAAAGCAAAAAAAAATGTGCTCCTTAATTGATATTGTATCTCTTTTTTACGTACAGCGTTCTTTGTGAAATGACTTAAGCTTTTTTATGAAAAAAAATAACCGGGTCAAAATGCCCACCATATGGCCCTTAAAAAGAAACTGCAGTTCAAAACGGGACATATAATACGTCTATACTTTAAAACATTGTGTAAGACTCAAGTCTTAAAGTGTAACTTTAGCTTTAAAAGTGGCTATTATAACTTCCAAGTTTTCTTCAGCTATGTTTTATCTTTAATCATAAACCTTTACAAACACACTCAGTACAGAACATTCGCAAAAACTTCTTTCTTTCTTTCACATATTCAGATGACCTCAAATACCCAACGGCGACAATCTGACACGATTGTAATCTCTTAATTGGTATAAGAAGAAGTCGCCTAGTATCCCATCTACTGTTAGACCAAGAGTAACCTGAAAATAACACCCAAGGACTCCCAAAATGTGGATGAAGCTGAAATTACATTCTTAAGGTATATATTCCTCACTCATAGATATAAGTTCAATATTTGTTACCCAACTTAATGACACTTTGAAACAACTTCCCCTAAACAACGTCGGTTTCCAAATTACGTATTCAAGGTGGAGTACAAGACGCCGCTAGAAAGGAGAAAGTTAGAGGCTGTCATAATGGATACCATCTGGCCTTATTGGGCTCTACTCTTACTGCTTTTCTTAGAGAGAGATTCCTTTCCCTTCCTTTATTATCTTAATCATTCTCTCTTTCCTTCGTCTACTTACGGTTAATAGCTCTAATAAATTATGAATTAAACCAATCAAGCAAAAATCTCTCTCTCTTGATGGTAAGTGTTCTTGATGTAAACTTATTAAAATTTAAGCACGTTTCGAAGTAAAGTCAGTAAGCTTTAAGCTTCCAAGAGGATTTCGCCTGTCCAATGCATCACCTGTTTCAACATGATTTTTATTTTAAATAACTAAATAATTAATGAACTGGCAAGTTTACAAGAGTTCGGAATTCAATATTTTACAAAGGCAAGTAGTACTTCAGTATTTTTTGTTGTTCAAGACTGTTAATCACTAGAAGTCAACTTTTAATTATAAAACGATATTAGGAAACGCCAATTCTAAGACTTAAGTATTGATTAAAGAGTACATGAACGACGTGTTGTCTCTTTCGAAAGGTTCTCGTTGTTTCGTACAAGCCGAACAGCTCATTTTCTAATTTGAACAGCGCATGGACAGAAAGCTGAGACAAAATGAAGCCTTGGTCATAGTTATGAACTTCCCATCTTGGTATCCCTTGAAAGTGTTTCGGATAAAAAATTGTTACATTTTCAGGATGGAAGATAGTTGTTAACAATTAATAAAACCAATGTTTTATTGCTTCTAAAAAAGATTACGTAGGCTCAAACTTGCGAGCTAAAGAAAGATAAGCCTCAGTGATGTATTGTACATGATAGAATCAATAAACCCTCTGTTTCTAGGATTCAATTTGATGGATTGCAGTAAGTACTTCCTCTTACGAGAAAGAAGAGGAACTGACAAACAGTGCAACTGTAATAAATCTATATCAGCATAAAAAAAATATGTACATATATTTATTTATTAAACCAAAATAGGGCTAATTAAATGCCGCGACAATAAAAATGTTTTCTCTTTACTCACAATTACATACTTTATTAACAAGATTAGTTCAATAAAACAGGGTTAAATAAGTAGAATTAAAATGTAAATGATTCCAATAAACCCAATAATGAATGCAATCAGTATAATTATTCTTTAAAAAGCATCAGCCCGTACATTTTCATTAAGCTCAATGAAATTATTTATTACGATGTATGCATCTGATTCCATTATAGTTATCTATCTATTCCCACTGTTCGACATCATTAACAAGGCATAAAACTCTTTTATGTGTACTTTGCAAAAATTCTTTACCATATTTAACAAAATGATATAGAAATATAAATGGACAAAATCATTTTGCAAACATAAAATTTTGGCCTCTGAAATGGTATTCATAAACAGACAATGAGAAAGAACAAAAAGAATTAAACTCTTGAATGAGACATTGGGCGATATCTCCACGAATGCCGCTTCAATTCAGAATTCAGCAGATCTATAAGTTGAGCTTTTGTCAAGCAAGAATGACCTGTTGGAGTTAAAGGGGTTCCGCAAGTGATCACTATTTGCTTAGCCAAAACTATACAAGGAATTTTTCATGTAGGAACTTGAAATTAGGTAAAAGTCACGTGCTTCAAATACACCAATCAAGACGCAAAAAATTATTATAAAATTTAAAAGTTAATTATAAATAAAATGTATTCTAGAAAATAAATAAAATAAAACCTGATTCGCTACCTCCATTATTCATTGTCTGATTAAGATGTTTCTATTTTAAGATTAAATAAAGAAACAACAATAATTGGAGCAAAAAAAAAGCTTCGATAAACTATTTTATCTGCTACTTAAACATGAGATATCTTCAAGAAAACCCATGAGCTCAAAGGGTTCCTAAAAGTGTAAAAGGTTGAAGACCACTGCTCAAAATCGAGAAACAAGAGGAACAGTCAAACATTTCTTTAAGAACTACGATCCTCTGACGGAACTGAGCAACCTGCCCCGTTTTTCTTAAAGTATACGAGAAAGAACAACGTATAGAAATTAAGAAGAACGATTCGCTTCTGATATTTAAAAAAAAATAACTACCCTAACTCTCACGTCATAATGGCTCTCAGCTGAATCAAACTGAACATTTAAGGTTCCCTAGCTATAAAATCTCAAACTATTGCCTGAAAGAAGTTTTATTTTCTAGAGTTAAAACCAAAGAACATTATGGTTTTTATCACTTCCAAATTAATATTTTAAGGGTATCATTGATCACCGAGGAGCATTATGTCGAAATATGAATTTTAGAATAGAAGAATATACAGTATTAAGAAATAATACTCATTTAAGAATTTACTATTGTATACAGCAATAGCAAAAGAACATAGAATCTTACGAAGAACTTACAGATGTAAGAGGAAGGGCCTAAATCTCTGCTCTCAGTGCAACTAGCTTCTTGATCCTCTCGTTCAAGAAGTGGCAAACGTAGCTATTGTCTCAACCACTCCTTACTTCGTCCCCAAGAGGTTTTGTAGGAAATCTCGCCAAAAAGGAAAGAAGAGGGACTCTCTCCTCTGCAAGAATGGCCAGCTCATCAAAAAAAAACTTCTTTGCCTTTGTTTGCCTACACTCAACACAGCCTAAGCTATTAATGGTTCACCAGAGTTTTGAATGAAAGCCTACATTATCTAAAAGCTCGCCGTAATATGAGGGAAGTAAAAAATCTTTTTTTAGGTAAACATCAGTTTAATTTTCATCCTGACCATCTGATGTTTCAACAGTCAAGGTTTTAAGAGAGATTTTCAGCACCTTTCTTGATTCTTGTGCCTCTTTTTTTTTCTCTCTTTTTAATGAACAAATCGCCAGGTACGCTTACACCAAAGGTAAAAGCTCTTGAAAGAGGAAGTGAGGCTGAACACAAGATGCTTCATACTGGAGATAAGAGTGTAATTAAAGTCTTACACACAACAACAGAGTGAGAGAGATTTTAAAGTGAGTAACGGACCTTGCAACTCATCCAGAAAACTAGGGCCGCGGCTCCCTCTCTGGTAAAAGCTCCTCCTAAATCTACTCATCCCAGAACTTCATTTCGTGATCCTCTTCTTTGTGCTACCCGCTGTGAAACAACCTTCAGGCAGTATTTACTTTCACTAGCAAAGTTTATCTTGTATAATTAATTTTTTTCTTTTCACATTTATATATATATATATATACACATATTTCCTCAGTTAATATGAAGGTTAACATAAAACTAGTCTCTTCAGTTACGTTTACTTGTAGTGTAAGGAAAGAGTTTGGGCAGAAATTAGTTGACTGCGAAGATTATGCTGATAGCTTTTATTTCCTCTGAAACTTGCATAAGCTTTTTCATTTATTTATTTATTTTTAAACACTCGTTCTTATCTGGCCATTCATTACGCCTGTTAGCGTAAAAAGTCTGGCAAGAAACGCTTACCCGAGAATGTATTTACTGAGAATTAGACAACAGCTATTTCACAATGGATATTTGTGACATTAGATGGTTATATTGATTTATGGTTTAGCCTAGGTTATGCTTTTTTTATTTTAAGGCTAGACCTTAGATTGTTCGCAGGGAAGCAGGAAAATAGGCAGGCTAAGGCTAAGCTGTGGCCAGCCAAAGCATCAGTGTCCTTGCTAGAATAGAAGGGACTACTGGAGAACTAACATAAATAAGGTGCTCTACCTAGATTTGGTGAAGAAAGTCCCATTTCCTTTAGGAGCAAAATTATTCCTTTATAGATTGGAAGTCTATATTTTCTGTATTTAATTCAGGATACCTGTTCTAGATGTTAACTGTTCTGAAATAATTAACTCTGACGGAAATACTGACGGAGAGAGTTGGAGGCGGCCAACTTTTATTAACGAACAACTTTGACAAAAGAACATTCGGAAATTGGATTCTCCATTTCTAATTACAAGCCATAAATATGGGACGACAGAAATCACCAAATTTCTTGAAATATCTTTTATTCCCCATTTTATCTAAAATAAGAAGGTTGTTTCCAAGTTTACAAACTGTTAATTAACAGACCATTTTGGTACTGCAATAACATTTCTTTGAAGTCAATAAATTAGCAGGAGTCTTTATTTTCTTTTTGAAAGAGACCTTATTAATATCTGCTATCTTGTTTAGAAGAAATCTATTTTACACATTATCAATAAAATAGTTTAAAAGAAAAGTTATACTCCAATCCTCTTCCTTGTGATTATTTATTTTTCATTGAAATACATTAATACATTTTTTTGTTACTACGTATTTAAATTTAGTTTCTTTGGTTATCATTCTTGAAATGTTATTTATTTTCATAAAAGTTTTTTGATTTTCTTGAAAATAATTTGTCTGTTATACTTTCCGCAATAAATTTAATTTCTAGAGTTAGTATTATCTAAAAATAATTATCTCTATTTGTGTCGTCATGTAGTTCTTAAATTGAAATAAGTTCACATTTTTAAGTTATACAAGAATAATAAAAGATACAGAATTTTCCTTTAGTTACAGTGCTAGTTGCAAACAATTTTGAAATAAATTGCTAATATACAATTTCAGATTTAAAGTTTTACAGGTAGATAATGAAATTTAAAACGAAATTACGTTTGGGTAGGGATAGTTATTGTAAAAAAGAATAGTGCTTTTGCGTTTTACAGTGGAAATAAATAAATAAATCTTTCCACTTTTTTTTTGTTTATTGTGCTACAAACAGCGCGTTGGCGCTATAAGTAACAATGATACAATAGAGTAGTAAATGCTAAGGTAACGAGTGGAGAAGTTACCCAGTGGTAACACTCCAAAACATTATATGGTTAGTCACTCGCTTCACTTGAGAGGAGATCACGAGGCCACTGTCTTTTAAGGTTAACACTAAACCTACCACGACCGGTCAATTGACTGTTTTTTAAATTTGATTTAAATTTTCTAATTACAGCGTCCATCATACCGCCATTAAACTTCACGACTTTTCCTAAAATATGTATACAATTGTTTTTTTAATATTCACTTCTCTTCCTAATATTTGATTTTTGAGAAAAATTTGTAGTCCGTCTTAACTACCGCGACCGGTCATTTGACCGGCTGAATATTTTCATTTTATTTACTTATTATTTAATTATTTAATATTTTATTTTATTTATTAATTTATTTTTGTAACAGAATTCTCTCAAAAACTCAATTTGATAATACATTTATCGGATTATTGTTTGCATGTGGTGCATATGAGGCGAAAAATGTACGATATTGCCCTTTTCACTGGAACAAAAAATAGGGACGAGCATTCTTCTCAATTAGTATGAACAGAAATGTATAGACGGAAGTTTTGAGGTTTATTCGAGTGGAACAAAGAAATCATCGCTTACAAACCGATAAATTTGCTTTGATTTCTAAATTTTGGAACAAATTCGTGGAGAACAATCAAAACTGTTCTAACCAAGAGCATATATCTCTTCCAAGGACATTTGTTCCCAACAAAGTCAAGATGCAGATTTACTCAGTACTTGCCAAACAGGACAAATTTGGTATCAAATCTTGGCTAGCGTTCGATGCAATAAAAGGCTTTCCATTTTTGGGAAAACGTGAAAGCAGAGAACCTATAGTTCCGCTTGGGGAGTTTGTCGCTCTGAAATTAGCAGAAATGTATACAGCTCGTGGAAGAAATATAACCGTGGAAAATCTCGGAGATGGCCTCAACTAATAGTTTTCAATATCCTAGACTTAGGCCCGGGATAAATCCATGGATTTTGTATAAAATACTACCGGAAGTGAAATTTCAAGGCAAAATTTGTGTTACCATTGCAAAAGCAAATATTAGTACACGAACAAATGGTCGGAAAATAGCCAAATAAGACACTGCAAAGGCAATAAGACTAAAAAATGCTGTCTAAAATATAAAAAGTAAGTATGCTGGAAATTTGCAATTGAGAAGCCTATAATTATAAAAAATGATGCATAAAAGAGTAAAATCTACGAGATATATTTTTAATCAAAAGAAACTATGCTTTTTCGTAGTTAAATAATTATTATCTTCATTCTAAAATAAGAAATTTAAGTGATTTTAAAGTCCGGTCATTTGACCGGTCATGGTAGGAATAGTTATGCATAAATGTCGGTAGGTTTAGTGTTAAAATGAAGTTTTCAGTACATATCATGTTTTAGCAACTTAGGTGATAGAAGGAATGTTAAGGTCAGTGTGTATAGTCAAGTTGGAGACTTAAAATGGAGCGTTTACAAATAGTTCGAAGTATTTTAGATTGAAGAGATTGAATCCTTTGGAGATTGGAGCGTTTGGTTGAACCGTACAGCTCTATTCCGTACGCCCATATTGGTTTCAAAATAGAAATATAAATCAGTCTTTTGCTGTCCAGAGAGAGTTTTGATCTATCGTCTAAGATAAATCTTTCCCTAAAAAAAATGAATACAAAGACCCATTATAGACTTCATGAAAAACAAAATTTAACATTATAATAAATCAATTTTTCACAAAATTTTGTGCGCATGGGAAGGAATTTTTTAGCCTAAAATTATTCATCCATTAATTTTCTTTTATGAATTAATTTTGACATGTTACTAAAGCCTTGGAAAATTTAACTTTTCACTTTTAGGTGCAATTACGTTTTTCACTCTTTTTCTTTCTATTTAAGCGGAGGGCATATTTTTTCCCACCACTAAGTGAAAAAAGACTTTCCTGCGTCATATTAAAAATACTACCGGTTCTTATGGAAAAAAAGGGGGCGAAAAAAATTTTCTCTTCTAGTTCAGAAAGTTATTAAAATGGTAAGGAATTGTAATATGAGCAAAACATAAATTCCCTTATTGCTCTTTGACCTACTTCACCCATAGCTGGCCTTTTTCCCGCTAATAACATTCCTTTTCTCCTTACAAAATTTAAATTAATAAATTATTGGAGGTAAGCGTGGCTTCGCTATTGAAGGAAGAGGCTGAGAGTTTATCATTGGTTCTTGTTCCAAGCTCAAAGGCAGCAAACCCTTGTTCACCTTCAGTTTATCATCAAACATTTTCCTGGTACTCATTACAAACAAGAACTATCTTTTGGGAAAAGGAAAACACGAAAAGAGAGGTTTCCTCCAGATAGCCCTGATGTGGTGGAACAACCATAGAAAACTGAATTCTATACTGATAATAGGAATTTCTTGAATACCCACCTGTCTGTTGTATGTCTTTTGCAGAGGGCGTACATACTATTTGGGGCTTTAGCAGGGACTGATGGGTTTCCTGAAGAAGACACTCCCTTAAAAGACCCTTTCCTCTATAAAGGTTTTGCAGACCCACTGTTATACTCTGCCATTATTCATGGAAATGGAAATAAATAAAAAAAAAAGAAAGAACTCAGAATAAATTATCTGTTTTCAATGCTGACAGTAACTATCAATCTACAATTCTTACAGTTATATTTTCTTATTTTCCTAATATTTTAAATAATAATAATGTTCTATGTTCAAGCGGTGGTGTTAACATTGTAAAAGCTCATTTCAGTAAAACAGAACTTTTCAGGAAGCATTTTTTATTCTTCCTGTCTTTAAGAGCCACAATAAAATCTTTACTATTCCAATTCTCCACTAATTATCATAAATATTATTCTGCTCTTAGAGCCGTACACGGAAGACATTTTAAAGAAGTACTTGCCTTTCACTATTAAAAAGTTATGACATTTTCCTACTTCAAGTAAATGGACTTGAAGTGAAAACTGCACAAAAGAAGTTAAGTTTCACTTTAATTGACACCTGGCTGGCACGTCTTGAGGAGGCCAAGACTCCTACATGAGTTGTAGCGCCATTTAAGAGAAAGAAGTTTCACTTTAAGTTTCAACATTGGGTGAATTCTCTCCTCAAGCTACTCATGCATTTATGTATCATGTTGTATCAGCTTCACTTGTTGCAGAAATGTACTGCAGTTTTGAAAATAAATAAAGATAAACAAAGAAAAAGTCTTTCAAGACTCAAGAGAAATAGAAACTTCATTTCCTACTACTTAAAATGAATAAAAACCTGGATACAGTTTAATAGAACTTCCGAAGAAAGATAAAAAAAAAAAAAATTTAGAGTATTTCTTTAGATCAATTTATTTCAAAAAGAATCTTAAAATGTTAATTAAGAAGAATGATCATTCAATTTGATTTAAGAATGTGCTGTTTTTAATTAACCCAACTGTCACCATGGGCTCATCTCCTTGAACAATATTTTACATTTAAAATTCTGTTTGATGAAGATTGAATTAAGCCCGTACATATGCAGAAAAATTACTAGAAAGCAATTTTATCAGATTCCATGGATCCCTAAAATATGTAATTCCATGGAAAATTCAAATCCCAAAATCTGCACCTCAACAATGCCTGTAAAATGAAAATGATTTAAAAAAAAAAAAGCTTAAACGTCCAACTGGAGATGGTGATTTGTATTTAAATGTTAGTACCTGCAGCGTTTTTTACTCTCTTTTTTTTTTATCGCGCAAGCAAACCGCTGTGGGATATTAGTTTTGTGATTTATGTCAGTAATGCGGGGGGGGTGAGCTTAAAAATTAACTGCTGCTGCTGCTGCATACCTGTCAGATATTAGGCTAATGCAAATGCTTATAATTTATGCGGATGGTGAGCTCCAAAAAAAAAAAAAGAAAAGTTATTACAGAGATGTTGGGAAATGTTTATTATTGACTTTTCTTTTTGTTTTTTGTTTTTTTTTTAACTGGAAAAGATTAAAATAATTTTTCCGCATTAATAACTGCTCTCTTTGCTCTTAGAATTTATTTTCTAAAGATAAGATGGAGGATAGTTGCAGCTGACTTGCCAAATTTTGGAAAATGGACCTGGTGGTGTATTGCAGGCAGCTGAAACATTAAATCTTTGAATTGCTCTTACAAAGGGAGCAGTACTTAATGATCACAATTCTTCTTCCTGAATACCACAATTAATATGTGAATCTTTCACTTTTTTAACATTTACCTAAAAATTGTTAGCTTTTTTTTGGCTTAAAATGAGTATAAGTAGAAGGGACAGGTTCGTAACTTTCATTTGAAACATTTTTCTAAGTAAATTCGATTAAGGGCCCTACTTTTTTTTTACCTACAAGTATTAATCGCTTTCTTGAAAATAGTTCTGAACATTTTTTTATTTTCTTTTAATATATAAACTTGGAGTTTACATGACATAAGCCAAGTTTTTGTAATGATTACTTATACAATATTTATAGCAAAGTTTGTTTTAGTGAAGGCATTGAAGTAGACATTGAAGGCATTAAAGGGTAAATTTCAGTATAATTTTTGGTTCAAACTGAAAAGAATTGATGATGACTCAAAAATATTTTTAGATAGAAGAAAATTTGAGTTAAAACCATGAGAATAGTCGCTGGATACAGTTTAAACCAGATATTTTGCAATAAATCAAATAAAAGAGCTTCAACGATTAGAAGTGAGACATCTATAGGGATATTTTATAACCAAGGGCTGAAAAATTGTCAATTTTAATCGGATCATGCATAGAAATATGGCCGAAATAAGTTAATATTTTGGGTTTGAGATAATAAAAATGTTTATGCTTGCATGGGAAGTAAAAAATAAAAATAAAGAAAAAAAAAAGAAGCAGTGAAAAAATGCGTATGGAAGTAAGGAGAGACGAGTTATGCACGTTTGGTCGTAAAAATAATAAATGCTGGTAAAAATGTGTTAGTACGTTGGGGGCTGCAAAAAAATAACATGGGTCAAAAAAAAAGTCAGATCCTGGGACCAAATATAGTTTCGCCAACAAGAATGTACATTGAGAAGAATATATATATAGAGAGAGTATGCACACAGAAGTGTTAGGGTCATGGAAAATTCCTGCAGTTTCTTTTTGCAGCGTGGTAGTATGTATATGAAGATCAGTCTATAACAAGATATATAGTGGTTCAGCGTAGTAGCCAGGAAGGAAACGAGCTGAACACGTGGCTGCTGCCATAGATTTACTACTTTGGTAAGGGTAACCATGTAAAAAGAGGAGAAAAATTCTATCCAATAAACAGAAGAACAGTAAACGGAAAGTTGGGTATAACCAAGGTCGAATGGAAATTATTTCTAACGGGAGGCGGCTAGGGCCCCCCCCCAAAAAAAAGGCCTGTACAGAAATTGCAATGGCAGTGGGCAAATCGGGAAGGCTAGAAAAGTAGGATATGAGCCAAAACAGGTTCTCTCTCTCTCTAGTTAGGGGGTGTTCTTTATTCTCACTCCCTCTCTAGGGCAGCCACTAGTTCGCCTCCTGGACCGTTACTCTTATAACTGAAACCGGCTAGCGGCCATTATGTAAGATTTATGCAGATACCAGGGGTTACAAAACACATACACCTAACTGTGCCCAATCCAAACATCCCCTTCACCAGTAGGTTTCCCTCCCTGTACACTAAACATACACACACACACACACATGTAAGTTCAACTTTTCTGGGTACCTTTACACGAATCAAAATATTCCTTCGTCTATCCATCTTCACGGAAAGTAAATATGATGTTTTTTAGCCAACATTTTTCTATTTCCTCCATTTCGCGCGATATGAAAATCTTTTGATTCATACAGTATTCTATTTACCTGGTACATTTAGAGAAATAGGGTTCTTCCCTCGTATTCTTTCATTATTTCACATTATTCATTTTCTATTACTTCTTCTACCAAGAGAGAGAGAGAGAGAGAGAATTGCAAGCAAGTCAAAATTAGAAAATTGACCTCTAGCATTTAGAATCATATTTTGAGGTACCCGTTTTCTGTTCAATTGGAAATCTCCTAAACAAAACAAAACAAAAAACGATACAAAGCTCAAATATTTCGTGAAAAGCTGCAAGATTTTTGTATATAGCATCGAGTATCAAAAGGAATCACAAGACAATACAACACTAATGCTGTACAATGATCAGTTTATATTGTAGTTTTCTGTAGAGAAATAAAATTATACGCACTTATCTTTAATTATATGTATGGATTTTCCTTACAATTGAAATGGTCAACAGAAGTGCTAATATATCACATTTTAAGCTTATCAGAATTTTAAAGCTCTAATCAGTTTTGAAATTCTAAAGTAATTTGATAGATAATAGTTTTACTTACAAAATATAGAACTTGTCTGCATGTCGGACAACTGAAAACTGGCCTAGTTAGGAAATGGCCTTCCTTAAAAATATCTTTTAACTGCTTGCGATAAGTCCAAGCAGCTGGGGTTGTAAAACTCAAGATCCTATTCTGACGTCACTTTCTATCTCTTTTAATTTAAATCTGCCCTAAAATATCATTTTCTGTACTTACTAAATAATATTTTGTACATTCACTTTTTACATTTCTGCATTCTGTTTAATTTCTTAAATAACTTATTGGTTAATTCGTAGAAAGTGAACGGGTTTTTCTTTCTGGAAAGATTTAATTTGCACGGTGATGAACTTTAGAAGAGATTGATCTTGGAAGAAGGAGCGGTCTAAAAGGATAATATGTGAGTAGACGATATCAGGATAGGGACAAATGGTATATCAGCCAAAAGAGGTGTAACAGCGAAGAGAAGAATAATTGTATATTGAAGCAAACCATGCTTCAAGCTTGAAGAGCTTGAATTAACCAATATAAGCAAAAGCACCGAATGAATTGAATTAGAGGGGATATTCCCTTTATTGTTCGACCAGGCGGTGGCAAGACTATCGGCGCTTTAGCCTCCAAAGGAGGATTCAAAAGGAGGGTAGGACCTGATGGATTAAAATTTAGAGAAAGCCATTAGCTTCAACCTTTAATTTCATCTTTGCTAAGTTGAAACTTGAGCACAAAAGTTACTTGATTCCCAGGAGCTTTAGGTGACAGGCCAATTGCTTTTATAGGTTAATAGCAATTTACAATTTTGATTACACTAATTCACGAGAGATAAAGACAATGAAACACACCTAATTTTTTTGTATATTCCAGCCAATCAGTTTATGAACATCTTGATATATCCTATCTTATAGGCACAATTTGAATATTTTTACGCAGACATTAATATAAAGTAAAGCCTATTTTTTCAGGCGGGGCTTAACGTCCAACTACCAATCAGGTGTCGTGGACGGAGGCGACTAGCAATCATACTTCACTGTAAATTTCTCATATTAACAATTAAATAAAATCCAAGGCCTAAGACCGGGAATCGAACCCAGACCACAATACATTAGTTTTACTGGTCGCAGACATTAATATTTCATACAACTTTATTATTATTATCATGTACAGCAACATTGTAATGAAACAGTATCAATTAGTATTAGAATAATACTAATGAAACAGTATTAGAATAATTATGGAGCTAATTTCATGATGCTAATTATTAATAATGTATAATAAGAGTTCCGCAGGCATAATATGTTGGCGAATAAATTATATAATAACAAATGTATTAATTTTGAAATTCAATTATACTGGAGAATTCTAAAAAAAAAAAAACCTGGAAATATAAATGTAATATCTCGGTCAGAGCGTCCTTTTATTTGGTAGCAATTTTGGTTTCAGCAAGTTTAGTGAAGAGAAAACCCCACACCAAATCGATTAATCAATTAAAATTGATTGAAACTCCAAAAACGGTTTGGAATACAATAATCATGGGATAAAATCAAAGATATTACCCACCAATCGGACGGAACTAACCACATTTTCAAACAAGTTTACCCCTTGATTTTAATCTGAATTAATGAACACATTACATTGTTCATTTTTTGGGGGGATGAATACATTCCTTTTGGATAAATATTTGGCACTTGGACATGAACATATCCAACTAGAACTACTTACGAAGGTTCCTTATGTTACCAAACGAACTAAATGATTAATATACCTGGCTTGCTTGATTCTAAAGACCGTAGTAGTTATGCTGTTCAAAATAGACCTTCACGAGAATTTTTACTAAATAATAGCTGTAAGTTTCTAAGAATTGTTTGAAATATGCAGGAATTAATGTATCCTGTTCACTCTAACTTCATTCCCTTAGCCTGCTACATATTTGTTTGCGAATAGATCTAAAATCTTTACTTGAATCTTCGAACACTAGTTAAGTGAGCAGAAGTAAGAAGAGACTGTCTTTTACAATTGAAAGGAGTTATTGTTCTAAAAACTCTGCCTACAAGAAAAGTCTGGTCTATAA
The DNA here is from genome assembly GCF_049639745.1 of Rhodnius prolixus. Lineage (NCBI taxonomy): Eukaryota > Metazoa > Arthropoda > Insecta > Hemiptera > Reduviidae > Rhodnius > Rhodnius prolixus. The sequence continues at coordinate 8,666,753 of NW_027411634.1, read as the reverse complement.
AATGGAGAGGAACTGTGGCATTAAACTAAACGTTCATAAATCCAATCTTGGCAATGATTTACCTTTGTTACTACCAGTTCTTTAAAAGTAAATGTTAAAGGCCAGGACCCCCCCCCGCATTATTTCCAGATTTTTTCAATTTTAATTTCCACTAAAATGCTTCTAATGTCTCAACCACTCAACCCTCAAACTACTTTTCCCTTTTTTTTTTTTTTTACTTTTAGTTACAAAAACAACAAACAAACATAAGTTCAAGAGAGTAAGGATGCTGTACTTCCGTTTTAACAACAAAATGTGTTCCTTTTACTACCGGTAACAGTATAACATTTCTTAATTAAAGTGAAAACAAGTTCGTAGAGTTGTAGACCTCAAGACTAACGTAAACGCTGGAAGGAGCGTGCGTGGGGGGGTAACTGCCCTGCCCCATCCCCAACAATGCTCCTCAACTTTCTGCAGACCATCTCATGTTTTCTTGTAAACAAAGTCATTAGTACTATTGTTATTAGATATGGTTGTCCCTAATTAGATAAAAACTTTCATTTTTTCTTTTTGTTATATTTTATTTCATTAACATCTCAATTTTTCCTCAAGTCTACTTACGTGAAAATCTAAGATATACGTTGGTTTACATCATTAGACTTATCTTTAGATAAATCTCTTTAAAATCCTCATTTAACTCTGCTTTTTCTTCTAAGAACAGCATCCGATTTGATGTCTACAGTAGTCACTTTTAAAAGTATTGCGAGCATTAATATATGTTTGTAAATAAAGCCAAGACCTTTGTTACTTAAAACTCAAATTCTGAACCAAAACTTCTTCTGCCTAAACCAAGTAAGTTTTCAGTGTCTTCAAGACTGTCTACTTCCTTTATCTGATGAGTTTGTTGAAGAGGATATACGATTAGTTATTTAGTAGAATTATTCAATACTTATTTACAAATAAAATACTAGTTCTATTTTTGCAGAATGATACATTGTAAATGATAATTTATAAAAGGGCTTTTATTAAATCAAATTTGTTTTGACAAATAGAATGAACGGAACCTTTGAGAATAATTTAAAGAAATCAATAGTTCCTTGCTTGTGATAGAATGAGACTAAAAAAGCGAACGTTCAAAGACTTCTTGAACACCTTAGATACCATAATGGCACCCGGTACCATTCATTAAGTGGGCATAATGTAACACGAACTCTGAAGAAGAAAAAGATCCTTTAAATTTAATCCTAAGGCTGACTTAGAAACCTAATTACGCAAAATTTCAAACTACATAATGGAGCAAAATACGAGGGTCGTTTGAAAAGTCCATGCAAAGTCAGAGAGATAGAACCACTGGCGCGTATCGAGGTTATGTTTAGTTAGTAGCATCTCTTGGAAGAACACACACCAAGTTTCAACCAGATCGGTCTATTTCTTTGTGTTTGACATTCGTTTGAATCGAGGAAGTCGAGTGATTTTCAAAAAATGGACGAAAAAGAATTTCGTGTGTTGATTAAACACTACTTTATGAAAGGCAAAACGCCTCAGGAGACTAAAGAGAAGCTTGATAAACATTATGGTGACTCTGCACCTTCGATTAGAACAGTTTATAAGTGGTTTCAAAATTTTCGGAGTGGCCATATGGGCACAAGTGACGCTGAACGTTCTGGACGCCCTGTTGAGGTTATTACACCAGAAATCATTGATAAAATCCATGATATGGTGATGGATGACAGAAGAGTGAAGGTGCGTGAGATTGCTAGTGATGTGGGCATCTCGAAACAACGGGTACATAATATTTTGCATCAACATTTGGACATGACAAAGCTATCCGCAAGATGGGTGCCGCGATTGCTCACGCTTGACCAAAAACGAAATCGTGTGAAGTGTTGCAAGGACGGTTTGCAGCTGTTCCAGAAGAATCCGCAGGACTTTAAGCGTCGTTTCATCACTGTGGATGAAAAATGGATACATCACTACACTCCTGAGACCAAAGAACAATCTAAACAATGGGTTACCAAGGGGGAATCTGCGCCAAAAAAGGCGAAGACCGTTCCTTCGGCCGGAAAGAATATGGCGACTGTCTTTTGGGATTCGCAAGGAGTAATCCTTATCGACTATCTGGAAAAGGGTAAAACTATTACAGGTGCATATTATTCATCGTTATTGGACCGTTTGAAAACCGAGCTGAAAGAGAAACGCCCACGATTGGCCCACAAAAAAGTCCTTTTCCATCACGACAACGCAACAGCTCACACCTCAGCAGTTGTGGTCGCAAAATTAATGGAAATAGGGTTCCAACTCGTTTCACATCCCCCCTATCCTCCAGACTTGGCTCCCTCGGACTATTATTTGTTCCCCAATATGAAGAAATGGCTGGCGGGAAAAAGATTTTATTCAAACGAGAAGGTGATTGCAGAAACGAATGGCTATTTTTCAGACTTGGACAAATCCTATTATTCGGAAGGGATCAACAAACTAGAGCAGCGTTGGACGAAGTGTATAAGCCTAAAAGGAGACTATGTTGAAAAATAAAAAAGGTTTACCCCAAAAAATTAAGTAGTTTTTATTTTTGCACGGACTTTTCAAACGACCCTCGTATCCATGTTAATAAATTAAATTTCAATGGAGATTTCGCATTAAATAATTATATTATATTCAAACTTGTAAAGACCTAGTATTATCTTCAGTATATCTGTACACAAAGAGACAATTTAGACATTAACATCCCCTATTTCCTCCAACTCCGCAAGAAATGGGTTTAGGTAAAATTGGCACATATAGCTGTGTGTGTGTATGTGTGCCTTTTAAAGGCTCATTAATCAGTGGCTTAAGGCTTAGTTAAGGAAAAAGCTCTGCGTGTGTTAGTGTGTTCTGGATACTCCTCTACTTCTACGTTGAACGAACAGAGTACACTTAGAGGCATTTAGGAGTTAGAGGGAGACAGCCATGGACCGCCAACTGTGCCAGTCTCCAACTTGGAAATGAGCACCCTCTTCTTCTTCTTCATCCACTGTCTCTCTGCCTTCTAATGAACTTTGTTAAGTTCACCCTTAAAACCCCTTTCCAAAGTAAGGTTACTTAAGCGTCTCCTAGGCATTCAGTATGGGCAAAAGGTAGTTGTGTAGTCTGGTAGTTTAGCTGTCCCTACATTGGCAGTGAGAAAGGTTTGCTAGTTCATCCTCTTTCAACCACATTCGCCCAGGTCGTCTTGATTAATGAGAGGACTGTGGTCATTGTTTACTCACCCTCAGCACTTACCAACCGTAGCCAATTCGGGCTAAACCTTCACAGTTCTTATTCTGTAGGTAACCAAAATCCTCTAACCAATACGTTTGAGATTCTAAAAAACAATCAGTTAAAAGCTGTAAAAAAAACTTTTTCAAACTCAGATTAATAAAGTGGAATTTTTAAAGAGGATAATTAATTAACCTAATTCAAGTTATATCATTTTAAATCGCTAGTTACTAAAGCTTCATCATTTAATTTTAATTAATGAATGACATAGGAAGATTTGTGACGTTAGAAAGTTTGTTTTTTTGATCAATTCAGATCATTGAATTTATCATTAACTCATCTTTCAGGCTTTTTTTTTTAATTAATTAATAGAATGTTGATAATTTTCCATTGAACCTTGAGCAAATGGTGAATAAAATTTAATTCTGATAAAACAAGTCACCTGCGGCACACTTCTTCTATGGTACCTTGGAATTTACATTGACAGGCGGACAAGTCATAGAACATTCTAGACGGAAATGTTAGGAATGAATTTCTCCTGATAGACGTTCAAAATTATCTTGGGAACACCAGCGATTGATGTTAATCAATAGGGACTTAAAATTTTGGGGTTCAAAAAAATGTTTAAATGCTCAGTAAAAACAAAACTTAATCGTTTCCCCGTTACCTTACGTTTCTTAACTCTTCGAAGATCTAAGCATGTAATAAATACATAAGGAAAATGACCAAATTCATATAACAACAATTCACTTCCTTTTTGCCCTCTTTCTTTTTTTGATACTCCTGCACTCCTGCACAAAAGCCTCCATGTCGGCTGAGCCGTTCTTGTCCTTGTGGTTACCTCCAAGAACACTTGAATGTTACCAAAGGGTAGTTTTTATTCCTAAGGCAACCATGTCAACAATTAAGCTTATTTACAAAGTTAAACTTGGACCAACTGTTAGATTCTAAAACCATCATTTGATTCCATATCGAAAGAACGTCTCCGAAAACTCCCTATTTATGTACTACACTTTTTCCAGTTCGGTTTTTTGGACAGTTTGCTCATCTAACTGCACATCAATCGAGTATCGACAGTAAAAAATTACGTGTTTACATAAAATTTAAGCGACAACGCTTTCCAAATTAGTCACAAAATGGAGCTTCTCAGCTCCTCCCTGAACATGATAAGACCAATGGTTAGTGTATTGGATTTCCCGCGCGGATCCAGCAGGTCGGAATCCATTTGCCTTACCCTGGATTCTCTCCACAAGAAGAGTACACAGTTCAGATTCCAGTGGTACATTGAAAAAGTCTTTGGGTAACGCTGACCTCAGAAGTTTGAACAAATAAGTAATAATATTAAACCAAATCACGACTAACTAAAAGTTATGCTTACTCCACTGTTCTCAGTACTCCAAATTAAATCTAAAATACGCAACAAATTTTAAATATTTTAATTTTTATGCAAAACTCATTTCATTAACATTTTTTGTCGCATTGCGCCATGTAAAAATAATGGCTATTACGTTTAGCAACCAGAGTCAGAGTACATCTGAATTATTAAACAGGGAAGCGCACGATGTAATTACCCCACCTCTCCCCTCGTCTAATTTCTTTTTAAAAAAAAGCAAATCTTTACGCCTAATTTTTGTGCATAATTTATGAAAATTATACAAAACTTTTAGTCTAGTTTATCTTTTTTATCATCTCTGCTATAATAGAAATAGCTAAGTATTTTTTTGTTTTTTGAACGTGATGATTTAGTCCATTGCACTGATGAATTTCCTGTTTGTAAATAGAAAGTAATTAATGTGAACAATAGGAGGGGATAAGCTAAGTGGTTAGCGTAATTGATTCTCAAGCGGAGCTTCCTGAGTTCGAATCCAGCTGCTGGCCCTTAGATTCTCTATTCTCAGGAGCTTCTTACAGCTCATTGTGGGCAGTATTATAAAAGGAGTACACTGACCTGAAGCTGGCAGTTCACTGTTGTCTTTACTTGTTGTTTTATTATCATATTATTAACAGGGTCTATGAATTACTAACAATTTACGTTATCTTAAGTTATGACTCGTTCTCAATTAACCAAATATAAATCCGCTTAGGTGCAATATTGTTGCCATCTGGTATAACAAATTACTCCTGCCAATTATGATGTTTTACTTGCATAAATCTACATATATATGTATGCATATTTATGGTATACTGTGTTGAATAAAACCTTTTACCAATGCCCAAGCTTTTACAGTCTGGCCGTAGAATAATTTGACTAACTCTGTTTTCCAAGGCCCTGTCCTCACAACCGTTTTTCTGCCCTCAGTAGAGTCTATCGCTATGGAAATCTAGTCTATTTTTTTTTTTTTATTCTAGCAAAGAGCAAAACATTTTACGATTAATGGCAGTAGATTTTGTGAGGCGCTCTAGGCCGAGAATTGGTGCTGTTTGTAAATTCCGTCCACTCTGCCCATGTTGGCCGCTGGCAGACCCGCTTTCCGTTCAAACTCCGTCTATCTCCGCCATATCCTGCCATTCTTTTTACTGTTGCTACTCAATTTACATCACGCTCCACAGATTAAACATTGCAAATCACTGAACAACAGTGGATATTCGAACTTTTCTCATCGTTTTCCATCGACAAGTCGAACATCCTGTTCATTCTTCTATCCTCCTTTCCCCACTCTTGGCAAATCTACTTTACTCTCCCTCTAAACTAACATTGACAGAGATAAACAAGATATAAAAATAAAGCAGTACCTAATCTCACTCTTGCTAGCTCGCTTCCTTCCAACCATGTAAATTTTTCAACTCCTTCTTCTACTTTTAAACTTCATTTGCGTAAGACTGGTTGGAACCAAAAGAACAAAGAACAACAAAATCAAGTTGATAAATTTAGAAATTCTTTTTAAAGTTTTCATAATTTAACCAGCCAATGACTATTGTAGACTATTTTTTTTTTTTTTGTTACGGCTTCTACCTGACAATTCGCTTAAACTTTCTCAGCTTACGAGGTGTGGCAATTAAATAACGAGACTGATGCTGCTGCAGAAGAACTATGCATGCGCCAAATCCTAACAACGGACAGCTGTGCAGCGTAAAGCATTCTCTTTCGATTGCAGCGTCTCACGTGTTTGTAGAGAAATCTGTCTGACCGGAAACGTCGTTTGTGTAAGAGGTGTTAGTTTCGTTTTGCCGAAAACATGATACTACACATGTAGTAGAGCAACGAATTGTCGTGAAATTTCACATCAAAACTTATCTTTTATTAAAAGAAGTTTATGGCGATGAATGTTTATCACGTGCGCGAGTTTTTTGAGTGGTTCCAAGATGGCCGAGAAGATGTCGGAGATGATGACCGCCCGGGTCGCCCTTCCACGTCCAAAACGGATGAAAATATCGATTATAATTGAACAACATTACTACCGTGAGGTGCTTGCTCAACTCCGTGAAAGAATAAGGATAAAACGACCCGATCGGTGGAAGAAAAAGTCATGGGTTCTCCATCAAGACAACGCACCGGCTCACACTGCATTATCTGTCAAGACGTTTCTAGCCAAGTAGAACATCCCAGTTTTAGGCCATCCACCTTATTCGCCAGACCTGGCCCCATGTGACTTTTATCCGTTCCCCAAAGTCAAATCTGCATTAAAAGGAACATGATTTCAGTCGGTTGAAGCTGTGAAAGAAAAAGCGGTACGCGTCATGCAGGAGTTCACAGAAAAAGACTTCCAGCACTGTTTCGAACAGTGGTAAATTCGCATGGAGCGTTGTAGAGATTTGAGAGGGGTGTATATTGAAGGAACTAAATATGTAAATTTAAAATAAATATGTTTTACAGCAATAGTCTCGTTATTTAATAGCCACTCCTCGTAGAAATGACTTCAATTAATTTCCAGGCGTGATATTAATAAGGATGTACTTGGAACTAAAATAAGGAACTCAGTAAATATTTTACTTTCACTATTTAATTAATTACGAGCGTTGCCATCGTGTCCAATTTTCAAATTCTAGTTACACCAGAAACATTTTGAAATATTATTTTCGATGAGTCTTAGAATATTATTTATTTTTTAATGGACTCAACAAAACTAGTTGGATATGTCAAGGAATCCCTCAGGCTAACACGGTTGTTATAACAAGGTTGTCGTCACATTCAAGTCACTAAACAATATGTGTGGTAAAACAAAACAAATTTGGCGGATTTGCGAGTGATTTTACTCAGAAAAATGAAATAAGTTTTTGAAAACAAATCAGTTGTTTTTTAAAAGAGCTTTCCAGCAGAAAAAACTATTTTCTGACTTTTTTAAAAGTCTTACTGCTTGAAAGATTTCATGGAAAGTGATGCCACTAATTTCTTCATTATAATGGAAACGAACACCACTGTTACTTTATAAATAATATTGATCTTCAAAATAATTTACAAAGCAAAAAAAGGCAGATCCTTTACAGATGACCAAAGTCTAGTGAACTAAGGTTTATTTAAAGTAGCACAAAGAGCGCTTTCAGTCAATATAATTCACGTTAGGCTCTTTATTTAATATCTATATTCAAAGTTTAATACTCTATTCAACATTTAGTGCATTTCAAAAGCCCTATTTTGCATAGGCTATGCATTATTCATGATATTATTATAGACGTTGCACCAACTTGGCGAAATGCCCTTCCATCTTTTTCCATACATCTCAGAATGAAATAAAGAAAATTCTCTCGTTTTTATATAAATCAGAAACGATTCACCTTCTCACAGATAAGGAAGTTAACCAAAAAAAATACCTGGTGTGAAAACTTACCAGATTTTTCCGTGACACGAATTGTACGTAATTTATTGGAAACGTTTAATTTCCTTCAATAAACGCGGATTTAGTTGGAATTGATTTTGCAGGTAATAATTTCTATCTTAGTCCAAGCATACGACATTATACTTGTTATTAAATTAGATTATACTATAGTATTCTGTGTTTGAAATTCTCAGCCGTAGATACTTCAAATTCTAAAACATACTAGTACCAAATATTTAATTATCTTTACCCGGTGGGAAAGCAAATCAAACATTAGAAATAAATAAAATGTATTTGAGGATAGATTTCTGCCAAACCTATAGTTGATGAAGTTAGCGTTGTATCACAAAGGAATACCAAATTTGAATTAACGATTTTTCTTACGTAAACTTCTTACTTTCCATATTAACGTAAACTGATAATATTAGTATACATGCTTACCCGAATACAAAACGTATGAACAATATTCATACAGAAATCAGAAAAGGAAAAACAAAGTAATAGTACGTTAAATAGTATCGAATGCATGAAACTTTAAAGTATGCATTGCTTTACTTCCGGCAGGGCCAGATTTTCCTATAGGCTAACTAGGCTTCAGCCTAGGGCCTCAAGATCAAGAAGGGCCTACATTCAAATTGTTAGCAAAATTAAAATTACACTATTCTAAAAACATAACATATTATTCATTAAAATATTCATATACATCACAGTAGAGTTGTATTTTATTATCTCTCATTAATTTACAAACTTAAAAATGGGCGGTGAAAGGGCCTCATAAGTGGAATAGCCTATGGCCTGTTTTCATCTAAATCCAGCCCTGAAGGGAGCATTTCGATCCTGTCAAATTTGGAATATCCGTTTTAAGCTTTCCTGAGTCAGAAATAATTAGGAAATAGTCTTATGTTTGTCTTTATGTGTTTTTCTCATACAAATTTCTCAAAAACATGAAAAAGTAGCTGGAATTTGAAAACATTAATTAGATTTATTCCCACCTGGAGAAATGACTCAGAATATATTCTTAAAATTGTAGATTTGTGTGTTTATGTAATAGGTGTTCGATATATTTCAAAGGGTATACTTTAAAATCTTTGTCAATGTAATTTAATCAAAATACGAGGGTCGTTTGAAAAGTCCGTGCAAAGTCAGAGAGATAGCACTACTGGCGCGTATCGAGGTTATGTTTAGTTAGTAGCATCTCTTGGAAGAACACACACCAAGTTTCAGCCAGATCGGTCTATTTCTTTGTGTTTGGCATTCGTTTGAATCGAGGAAGTCGAGTGATTTTCAAATCGTGTGAAGTGTTGCAAGGACGGTTTGCAGCTGTTCCAGAAGAATCAGCAGGACTTTAAGCGTCGTTTCGTCACTGTGGATGAAACATGGATACATCACTACACTCCTGAGACCAAAGAACAATCTAAACAATGGGTTACCAAGGGGGAATCTGCGCCAAAAAAGGCGAAGACCGTTCCTTCGGCCGGAAAGATTATGGCGACTGTCTTTTGGGATTCGCAAGGAATAATCCTCATCGACTATCTGGAAAAGGGTAAAACTATTACAGGTGCATATTATTCATCGTTATTGGACCGTTTGAAAACCGAGCTGCAAGAAAAACGCCCACGATTGGCCCACAAAAAAGTCCTTTTCCATCACGACAACGCACCAGCTCACACCTCAGCAGTTGTGATCGCAAAATTAATGGAAATAGGGTTCCAACTCGTTTCACATCCCCCCTGTTCTCCAGACTTGGCTCCCTCGGACTACTATTTGTTCCCCAATATGAAGAAATGGCTGGCGTGAAAAAGATTTTATTCAAACGAGGAGGTGATTGCAGAAACGAATGGCTATTTTTCAGACTTGGACAAATCCTATTATTCGGAAGGGATCAACAAACTAGAGCAGCGTTGGACGAAGTGTATAAGCCTAAAAGGAGACTATGTTGAAAAATAAGAAAGGTTTACCCCAAAAAATTAAGTAGTTTTTATTTTTGCACGGACTTTTCAAACGACCCTCGTACGCACTGTTTACATCAGTTGATCTTTGCCAACCAAAAACATTTCGAATTGTTCCACAAAATTGGGTCCTCCAGAATTCGGAATCGATTTCTCTTTTTCGTTTCAAATTTCACTACTCAACTCTGATACCATAAGCGATTAAAACCAACGTAATCCAGTCTATTTCAATCGGGATGTTGGTCTTAGTTGTTGGGACAAGTTTAATTAGGAGAACAAGTGAATACTGGTTTTCCATGTCCAATTGTTAGATACAAAATTAATTATTAATTACAATCTGCAAACATGGCTTGTCAAACTAAACTTATTTGTGACTTATGTGGGCGACAGCATAATCTGCATCACCAATAATGGTAAAGTTAGTATTTTAAGACAATGCCATATATGTTGACTGTTGGATTAGATAACACAAAATAGTAATGATGTTATATACGTGACAAACTTGTAATAATTATATATTGAAAGCAGAGAACTATAACAGTGCCCGTAGTTAACGTTTGGTTTTATTCTAATTCTATTAAAGTACTGTTATAGTTTGTGTCATCTGCCTTTCTCCTACTTAGCGCTGGCTTACAATTGCAAAGCTCTTACTTACAGTACATCACTATATATATACCCTATGACATAAGCAATGAATTCTAAAGCTCATTTATGTCCAGCTTAAAGTTTTACTTCAAGCCCAGTTACTACTAGTGAATACATGTTACTCGATTACAATAGATATAATAAGTAACTTTGTGAACAACTCAGAAATCTCATAAGCTCGCAAGATAGTTATTATATTAACTATCAATATAATGTTCAATGTTTGTTATCAAATATTGATTGAACTTTGATAATGTTGGGATACTTAAACTGAATGTACTAATGAAAGCGTTCAATTGGTGTTTTAGATCTACTGAATGATGGTTATATTAATGTGCTTTTTCTTCATTTAAGGCGCAGAAATATTAATTGGCACATATATTGTGTTCCGAATCCGTTCTTGTTTGTTTGCTACATTTTTGTTTGACTTCGTCCATTCAGTTTGGATTTTGGCTCATCAAATGTGTAAAGAGAATTTTTTTTTGAAGATGGTGGGTTAAATCCACAGATTGATTGCAGATGTAGGGTGATTTGCCCAATGTTTTTGGGTTTAGTAATTCAGATTACACTCAGCTAAATATCTAATCAAAATTAAGCAGCAAAATATTAGTATAAGTATAGTTTAATACAAAGTAGAAATACGGTTTTACTGGGACTTAAATCGACATGCATTACTATAAAGAGAAGGTTCTTAGCGCGATGACCCAAACAAACTAAGTACTCTCCTAAAGAAAGTTACACTCAACTACGTATAATAACTGTAAGTAATCGCCTACTTCTTTTAGTTGCGAAATTAGATGAGTTACTTGTATGATCAGTTGTAACACTCAATTTATTATTCCGTCTTAGTAACATTTCTACTTGCGTAACTAACGTTTCAAGACGAAAATACGGAACTGGAATTGCGATTTCTCTGAACACTTTATTTTGGTCTCTTTTCAGACTCCCAACCTATCATCCTCACCTCTCTAGACAAATCTAGCAGTAGAAGTCAGAACGCTTAAGGGAAACCTAAAAAAAAGTTGATAATAATTTTCCTGGTCTTAATAAGAAGATCTTTTGTAATAAAATTGTTCTTATTATGATTTCATATCTTAAGATAAATCAAGAGCTATTTAAAATTAAAATGAGTGCTTTAAATAATCAAAAAAACATTTTCATCCTAAAATAAGGATTTAACTAAAAAATTTTCCTTTATTATAAATTGTTGCTTTATAATAAAGTATTTCTTCAAGTTTATTTCCCAACTTGAAATGTTTTTTTCTTCTTTTTTTTAACTTTTTGCTAAGAACTTATTTCCTTTTAAAAACTTTTCAAAACTTTGTACACAGCTTCAGTAAACTTTCTCTTGGAGACTTTATCAATTTAAAATATTTTAATCTTTCATTCACTTGTTCAGTCACTGAGGACTGAAACCTTCTTTCTGGGTGCAGAAAACTGGTCTTAGAGACCACACGTACGACATGTTCCATAATTGGTTGAATTAATTGCACAGGTTCGTGGAAAATGGAAAATGTTCACTACTTTGACTAGAATTTTAAAAGTTTCTACTACCAACATTCCATTTTTATGTCAGGGCTAAATTGCAATCATTAGGTTGGATAGTTTTGGATGTAGAGGTTCTTAAAAAAAGGAAAACTTAGAAAATCTTTAACTATTTTGGTTTCTTTTCCTTCGCCTCCGAACCAAACTTCTTCTATATAGCAGATTCCAGGGGACAGTGCGAGAATCAAGCCTATACTATGGAATTAACAATTAAGGGTATTAACTAACAGAGATAGGGCAGAAATTCCCTGCTATCTGGTCCCCAAAAACCTTTTCCAACACTTGGAATACTATCCACTGCTAATGGGTTGTTAAACTTCCAAGTACCAACCCTATCCTTATTGCACAGGCGAGGGTAAAGTTGTGATCAAGAAGTGGCTATCTATAGAAGATAGGGAATCATGAGTTAGTGTGAGGATATGGTTGGAAATCACAGTTTACACGTTTCTGGAGCATCAAACCTTACTTGGAAATTAGCATCCAATTTCTCAGGTTTTCTATTTCAGCTAGCTGGGTTAAGTTTAAAGTATCCCCACCCAATAAATGCTATAAGAATCAATTTTGGTTTTTACAATTATTCAAACTTTCTCTAGAATTTCTTTAAAAGAATAGTATGCACTCTTTTAACCAAATTTCCCAAGTAAAATGTGTTTTTTTATGATCACGACAGACCACCTTTTGATGTCATGATTAAAAAAAAGAAAAGATCAACAATAATTATTAATCTTTTTAGGCTTTTGAAAGTCTTTAATAAATTTTAAATGGCAATTTAAAGATTTTTCCAGCTCTAAAAAAAAAAAGTTGATTGGTTGATATGAAAACAAATCCAAAAAATAAAAAATAAAAATAAATGCCTGACACTGAAGTTTTGGATAATTGGTCTGGAAATTGGATGACATAATGGATTCCAGTTTGACACTTCTGTACAATAACAAACAATACAGTGATAACGTAATAATTTTTGAAGACTACAGAATTGCCAAGTTTATTTTTTTTGCTTTTGTTTTTTCCAGATGAAAATTTAATAAATTTCAATTTTAGATTAAATTTAGGCAAAACAATATTAACATGTAGATATTTTCTTTGAGCTAATCATTGATTGAAACACGGATTTTAGATTAAAGGATCTGGTACAGTAATATTGAATAATCAAACCGAGTCAAAGGTTTGAATGGCGAGAAAGGAGGATTCGATTTATGTAAATGTGGTCAGCGGATATAGGGTTTAAGTTGACATTGTGCGTTTGTCTGTGTGTCTGCGTGTGTGACAGACAGAGAGAGAGAGAGAGATGTGAGGAGAGTTTAGCACAGCTGCCCGAGCTGGACGGCTGCCATAAAGCAGAAGAGCGCTTAGAGGAATGGAGAGAACTGAAGGAGTAAGGCTAGGTAATGGAGGAATACAAGAGAATGCCTAGCTCATACCCACCGATAGCTGATTGGGCACAAAGCTGAGCAGCTCCAATCTACCATAGAGAGCGTTTGCTCTGTACCCACCACTCTTTCAGCAGCTACACCACAGGACTCCAGACCACACGGCCCAAAGATTGAACTGAGTAGTACTTCCAGGACATTAGCATAACAGCTTTCCCAATCGTGTCAGAACGTTCACTAAAACACTTTCCGCTCTCTATGGGTCTCATCCACATTGTCCATGTCCCCAACATACATATATCTCCAATCTGGATCCAAAATTGGATAAGCGGGGCAGACAAAACACTGGTTTTCTTAATGGGCTTCAAGTCTAGCCACGCCTACATTCTTTTTTATTGACAATATTGAAACTGTATGGCAGAGATTGAAGGGGCTGCCCCTATGACTAGAGCTGGAGGGTGTGCTCGTCCGTTTAGGCAATCAAATCTTGCTTTCCCAATGATTGGCTCTGATTCTTGCTTGCTCCTACGTATGTTTCAGTTCGCCGTTCCTTCTTTCTAGAAGCCAAACACTTTTCTTCTTCTACATTTAGCGACTGTACCAATCTTTAACATTCGTAGAAAACTAAAACTGTTCATTTGTAATGCTTTAATAAGAAATTTAAGCAAAAAATAAAATTTCAATTTTTTTTACGAACAACTTTTAACTTCAATGGGCGATTTAATGATTCATTTAATGTAAATTATTTCAATTTATTCAATTAACTTTATTCAAAACATTGATTACATTATTATTTAAAGCAGCTCATTCTCCTTTATTCTGCAGTGCTCTAACAGACACTGCTGATTGATTGTTGGTTTAAAAGGTGATTGGCGATTGAAAATAACCATTTTATGTTTACACAAAGTTATTGACTTTTGTAAATAGTAAATTTTTTAACAAAGGGTAAATTGAAATCTACAAATAAAGTAACATTTGCTTGTAATCTAGTGGGATTTTAGTGTTTTTATAGATATAGAATAAAGTAACATTTGCTTGTAATCTAGTGGGATTTTAGTGTTTTTATAGATATAGAATAAAGTAACATTTGCTTGTAATCTAGTGGGATTTTAGTGTTTTTATAGATTTCTTTACAGCAAATAATATATGGTTAAAATCACGGATAAAAATATTGCAATTTTTAACTAAAGATTGGTGTTTTTATTGTAGGCATGCGCAATAGATTTTATTTACTAGGTGAAAAGAGAGTGGGACCACCGGGTACTTCACGAACCATTGACTCTGAAATGGCGATGTAGTGGAGTAATGGAATGGGAAACGAGCAAAACGTGTAATGTAGCGACAGCCGTCGTTTTTCTCGCCTGAACTGTTTTCATCGTTACAATTTCCCAATTGTCCAATCATCCTGGCCTACCGAGGAGGTCTTGCCTCTTCACGAATCCACAACGTTTATTATACACACAATATAAATGTAGAATCTGTATGTTTATCTGTATGTGTTCGTGCATGAGCAAGGATTTAGCGTGACTTTTTTTGTTCGCGAGTGTATATTGGTATAAATGTAATGTTAACATGAATGGACATCGTAATATTGTGTTACGGATGGCGTAGATTATTCGTGTGAAACACAAGTATTTAGTGTCACATTACCTTCATGAATTACAGCCGCTGGACTTGCTTATTTTACAAATTTCAGTTACCTTTCCCTTTAAACGGAAACATTCCAGTAGTGTTCAACTTTTGTAATGGTGCTTTCCCAGAATATACAATGTTATGTAAAGTTCACTGAGCTTGCAAATAACGTTTTTTGGAAATAGACTTCTCGATGAGTACGAGCTTTATGAATTTATTTCATTAGTTTAATTCCAAGTATTACATTCGGTTTAAATTTGATATTTGGTTTAGCTAGCAAGCGGAAATGGATTCAAAGTTTTGGATTAAATCGAACATACCATAAGATACATTATAGACATTTTTTGACTCATTTAATTCACTCTGTCACTGTATTCAATATAATTTTGATAGGTCCATTTTATCCAAAGTATCTCTCTTTAGTCAACAGAAAAATATTTATTTGCAGCAACATTATCCATCATTCAAATATAAGAATAGAATCATGCCATAAGTTGATACATGCGAAATCAACATCTTATTGTTTTAAGTAAATGAAAAACTGGAAGAACAAGGACAGTCGGAAGTACCTCGTGGTGCCTTTAGAGCTAGAATTTACAAGAAAAATAATTTTCTTTTATAATGACTTCTGCATTCCAAAATAAATGTCTTTATTATTAACCCTGATGATGATTCACGGCAAGATTTTTCCTCTTAAAATAAACTTCTGTCCCAAATTACAATAATCTATTTTCAAGATTAAGAAGAATTGCTTTTCCTTATTTTGGCCCAGTTTTTCTTCCTCAAGTACTATAATAACTTCTGAACTTTAGTGGATCTTTTACTTTACTTAAACTTTCTGAAAATATGTACTTTACATTACCTTCATCTATCGAATCGCAGTATCTCCCGTCCTATTGGTATAAACTCTGCGAAAATATGTACAATTATTGTACTCATTTACCTCTACAATAGTGTACAATTCTTTATAGCTGTATTTATGTAGGAGATAAAAGGTGATAAAGTTTGGAACTTTACGTTTCCTTCATATTTCAAACTGCAATTTCTCCTGTCTATATTAGCGAAATCTGTGCAAAATTATGTACAATTATAGCACTCGATTATCTCTACAATTTTACACAATTGCAGTTTTCTATAAGATTTGAAAACATTGAAGATATGCCTGCCTACATTTGGGTGTACACTTACTTAAAGCAGAGTAATAGGACTGATGATTTATTGGGACTAGACACTTCTTTAGCGTTCCTGTGGTTCTGGCGCGCGTCCCAACTTAAGGACCCAGAATTAGGTAATATAAATAAGAGATAGTTGTGCCCAAGTCACTTAGATTTATCGTACCCATGGGCAATCATTTCGGCTCATACTCTTAGAAAACCATTCATATTCACAGCAAAGATACCTCCGGAAGCTCATATAGGGATCTTTTAGGTTTACAGACCACCTTGCCTAAATAAAAAAAAAAATAAAAAAGATTTCTACATAATAAAATTGTGTTTTTTATTGATTGTATACAGAGTTACAGTTATTAATTTTGTATCTTAACTTTTAAAACTAAACAAATTAATACACTTGATGCATAGGAACATGATGCACCAAAGGTACATGATGCATCATGACAGGTGGATGATGAATCATTCCTCCAGCGAATGCAGCTCCACCGCCACTAGCTGCAGCAACTCCTCCGGATTTCATGACCTTCTGTTCCACGACTTTTGAGGACGCCACTAGACCGCCTCCTTGTTTGATAGCACCGCCTCCGCCCACTAGTCCAACGCCAAGTTGACAATGAACTGTGGCTACAGCTACTAACATTAATACTGCACATAGTTTCATCATGATGGTTACCTATTTAGGAACACTAACTTCGGTACTAAGAGATCTTCAGGAGAACACTGAATGCGCTAATCTTTATTTGGCAGCTTATATATTTCGAGATGTAAGATGTCTAACCTTGACATTTCATTTAAGGAGTTATTGTTTCCAATAATTACTTTAATTGACTTTTATAAAAATTAGGAGGAATATGTTCGTATATATTTCGAATGAATTCTTCTTCTATTGATTATTTTATAATTCGAATTCAAATCTTGATAAAACTCCATTTTCTCTGATTCGTTTCGAATTAACCTTGTAAAGTTTAAATAAATTATTGCAATGTTAACTAACCTTGAAGAAAGCCGCTATTATCTTGAATCCGCTTTGATTGAATAAGCACACGTTATTTTCCATCAGAATAACGTTTAACGAGACTGTATAATAATAATTTCGTACATACATTTTTTTCTAAATAAAAGTTGTTATTTGCCAGGCCGAAAATAATCACGTGTGATTGGTGATGAAGGAGAAATTCCCATTATTTATTTGGATTTTTAGTTGTTACATTAATTAATGAACTTGAGGTCGTCCTCGGATTTTTCTGAACGAAGTATCAAAGCGCCTCTTATACCAAATATTGTGCTCCTTATATCTAGATTACATGTGTAAAGCACATCATTTTGAAGTCTCTTCTTCTTCTTCCTACGGCCCTTGTAGGACCTTGGCCTCCTTAAGCAGATTAGACCAGCTCTCTCGATCTACTGCCTTTCTTCTCCATTGGTGTATCTGTATTTTTTGGTGGTCATCCTCCACATCTTGTAGCCAACGGAGTCGCGGTATTTAAAGTCTCTTAGTTAAATCAAATACAAGTGCTTAGAAGTAGAACAGATAACGTGGACATAGCTGCCCTTGAAAGGGACAATAAGCAAGTAGACATCATCGAACCCTCATTGCAGTTTAAAAGCAATTATCCAAAGCACAGAGAGAGAAAGCCTAATGGACAATGAAAAGTAAGACATTTTGAAAAGACATCTTTGGTCTATTGTTTATCTCAGACTAACAATATGATTTCTTGGCAGATGTTACATTTAAAAATTTTAATCCGAAAACATCAAACTATAAAAGATCTAACCACATAACCAAAGTGACAAAAGAAAATATTGTGCTTATCGGAAACAAAGTTTAGTTTAAAAAAAACGGTAGTTTATTAAAGCTATTCAGCTTTAAGAAATATGTAAGCTCCGTTTTTTTTTGTCAATCTTTAGCTAATTATCTCAGAAATTTTCCTATCAGAATGCTTTTTATAAAAGAATTTTTGTTGATTATAATAGAAGTAAATTTTTCTCTCTAAAAATGATTTCCTTTAATTTAATTTTATTAAATTAAATATCCTTTTCCTTTTAATTTTATCAACTTTAAGAATGCGGCAGCTTTCATCTTGCCGGCTGGTTAAATTTACTACAAAGAAAAACACTAAACGGAAGTCTCTACCTTCTTAAATTTACTTTATATATTCCTAGAGTATCTTTCAAGGAGTTCCAAGGAGATTCGAAACCAATTTACTGCCGAGATGTTCAGTTTTCTTGAAAGTTGATCTAGGTTTGCGCTCAATATTTCAGCAAATGGCCGACTATTTTCTTTTATTTAAAAATTTTACAACTTTAAAGATAAAATAATAAGTACAAAGGATGAAATGCAGATAAACTATACTGGCTTGATTTTGTGAATAGCGTCTATCCAGTGATAGGTAGTGCTACTTAAGGCGTTAAGGGAGTGCTACTCAAAGGTCTATAGGTCAGGGGTCGGCCACCCGCGGCTCGTGAACCGCATGCGGCTCTTTTATCCAAATTTTGTGGCTCTTCAGCCTGTCCAAAATATATTATATATTTTAATTTTTATTGAAACAAATGAAAATTTCATTTATTAAAGTAAAGATATTTTTTCAAAAAGAATTTTAAATGTGATAGGTTTGAAATTGAATAGAATTATATTAAAATACAGTACGTAATTATAAAAGACTGCCGCCATTTTCATTCAAATACAGGTTTAGTTATTATTTATTTGTTTATTTACTTTGCAATATGTGAAAATAAATATATAAAACATTTAAATGTTATTGAATATCATAAAATAATAAATTGTGAATACAAATGATCTTCAGAGTATTTTTTTACACTCTCATTCTTGCGGCTCTTGGTAAGATTTAATAAAATTATTTAAGGAGCAATGGCTCTCTACTTAAAATAGGTTGCCGACTCCTGGTCTAGGTGGGTTCGTGGGAAGTTGTTGAGGATGGGAGGGCTTGAAAGAGGGATTTAAAAGAGGGGATAGTTTGGAATGAATTCAGGTAACGGAGTTTGACTTTGGTTGGAACGAAGGATATTTATAAGGTGGTAAGATTTGAGATGTAAATGGGAGCATTGACTACGATTCGTAGGATTTTTGGATTGTAAGGATTGAATACGATAGAAGTTTGTGCAAGTTCAAGTCCATATTAAAAAGAAGTTACTGATACAAAGTGTACTAAGAGCTATAATCGTTCTCATTTGAAGCAAATCAAAACACAGAGCATGAGGCCCTTTGAGGAGAAACCTCAAAAAATAAAAAGGATACGTAAAGGATTTCTTGTAAGATTAAATTTTACTGTAATATACACAAACTGAATAACTTCATTTTAGTTTTTTATAAACATTTATTAAGCTTCAACAATCAAAACAGTTCAATCATTTAAATCTCTGTTGAAATCTACTCTCCATTCTGGTCGGCTGAAATTCATCATTTCAAATTTTAATTTTGAAACAAAGTTAAATTATAATTGCTAAAGTAGCCTTGAGGCTCAAATATTACCTTTAAAAAATAAAAAAAGTGTCCCTTCTGCTTAACTTTTATCTAGAATTAAAGCAGCAATCGTTTGAGTTCGAATCGATGAGGAAATTACTTGTGCTTAAGTAAACTAGAAATTCTCAAGTTTTAATCAACCAAGTTTAGGTCGAACTGAAGCTGAAATTAATTAATTTAAATAAACGTAGTTAAATAAGGGAATTTATTGAAGTTGTCTGTTTTATAACAAAGAAAGAATTATTGTAAAACCTTACAATTTACTTCTCGTAAAAGGAAACAATGGTAATATTTTATTCTTGGGAGTGTATTTTCTCTATATTTAAGCACACTTCCCAAGATCAAAGTAATGATCTTTAAAAGGCCATCATGCTTACATTCCTAGAACGTGCTGATATTCAGGTAATTGTAAATGACAGCTGAAGTGGAGGAGCGATTATGTAAAAAATATGAGCTTGAACAAAAAATATATATCAAAAGCACATTTCAGTAAAAGTAGCATAACATCCAAAGATCTGTCCTGTTTAGGCTAAGGGTCATTGACTGTTTCAGGCTAAATATTGGGTACGACTAACCAGTAGAAGCACCTTCACCATATTGGAGTTGTAAAAATCTCTGAACTTAAAAAACGAACTTTATAACTTGGCCGAGATGAAAAATGTATTTAATTCTCTGGCCTGTAAATGAAGGTAAGTGTCCAGTAGGCTGCATAATCGGGGACAAAGAAGAAGAAGCAATTGGATTATCATTACGTAAACGTGGGTGGTTATAACAGCGAATTGTTGGATTACTTCTAATTTATTACACCCCCATCGATTACCCACAACTGGGTCTCGTCACAAACATAAATGTCAACCGCACACTCCCACTGAGTCCATTTTATGTTGCTCGTAAAAATTTTTATCGATAAAGCAATGAATTCAGGTCTACCCTGACCATTACTTCTATTCGTACAACTGCATTTCTTACGCGCTGTTGCTCAAGTATTTGTAATGAGATATGTTAACTGTCTGCCACCCTCCGCTACACGGGATAGATGTAAACTCTGCCTAAAAAACTAGGAGGAGTACTCTTTTTAACAGCCCAAATACTCGACTTAAATTCAACAGTAAAATTCATGTTATTTTCCAAACTTGAACTGACAAATTCAGGAATAAGAGAGATGATTGTCAGGGTAATCAAGGCCTTATTAAGTCTGGATTACCGCACGCTTTCTGACAGTACTGGTTGCATTAATTTTCTGAGTTCAAAAGAAACGGAGTAATTAATTCCAGAGACATCATGAGCAGCGAGTCTGCTCTAGGTGATATTGACTGTCAAGCCAGCTACGGTAATGCTTTAGCCAACTCTAGCTAAATTTTCGTCGTCAGACTGTCCGTACATTCAAGGCCTAAAGGCACACCCAGAGATATGCCTTAAAATTGCAGTCATTAAGGCGAGAGGTGATAAGTTGCAGGAATAGTAGAGGCAGGCCAAGAAGTTAGTTACTTACTCTTGTTAAGAAGAATTACTCAAATTTTGGAAAAATTACCGAATTGTACCCAAGTTACTACAAGGAGCTGTTTTTTCTGTCCCTCACAGCTACTATTATGGCCAGAGCTAGATGTAACATACAGAGTCGCCCTAATTTTAAAAGTAAAAGGTAAAAAACTTGGAAAAATTACCGAATTGTACCTAAGTTCCAAATTTGGTCTGTGAGTCACCTGGAAGACTTTTTAAGAAGATCTTCTCCGCATAAATTTTTGTAAACTATTTTTTTAAGAATTCAAGTTGTCAGAAGAAGAACAAAGAGTATACCTTATAGGAAACTGAAACTAAGTTACCCTGACGAATCCGCATATATAAATCTACTAATAGATGACAAAGTAAAGTTTCTTTCACAAAAATAGTTGGCCTTTGTAAGTGTTTTGAAAAATAATAAAGCTCCTTTCACTTTATTCATTTAAAAGAAGCTGCAGATTAAGTAAAAATCTTAGGAAATTGTTATGAATTTGAGAAAAATTACAACAAATTCTTGGGGTTTAATTCTAATTTATTTTTGAACAAATACAGTTAACAAATGACAACCTCTAAAATACATGTTGCAGTGGAACATGATGCACCAAAGGTACATGATGCATTATGGCAGGTGAATGAATCAAACCTCCAGCGAATGCAGCTCCACCGCCACTAGCTGCAGCAACTCCTCCGGATTTCATGATATTCTGTTCCACGACTTTAGAGGATGCCACTAGACCGCCTCCTTGTTTGATAGCACCGCCTCCGCCCACCAGTCCAATGCCAAGCTGACAGTGAACTGTCGCTACTACAGTTACTACTAACATTAATACTGCACGTAGTTTCCACATGATGGTTACCTATTTAGGAACACTCCCTTCGGTACTAAGAGATCTTCAGTTGTACACCGAATGTTCCAAAATAAGGTTTCTATATATATCTAAATTGTAGCAAGGTCATTTTATAAAATTATCAGATATTATTTATCGAAGATATGTAACTATTTTGTAAGCGCAGGAAGTTCTTTCTAATAAATAGACTCCATTCATTTAATTATTTTTGTTAAATCTTCTGATAAGCTATTGCCTGGTGTAAATAAAATTCAATACAACAATTATAATTATTAAAATGGCCTTGGATGAATAACTTTTGTTTATATAAACTGATACAATGAAAGTAAAGCGTTCAGTCTTCAGCTGAAGATCAGAAATATCTTCTACTAGCATACAAATCATGTGGAAGCTAAGTGCAGTGTTGCTGTTAGTTACTGTGGTTACAGTTCATTGTCAACTTGGCATTGGACTGGTGGGCGGAGGCGGCGCTATCAAGCAAGGAGGCGGTCTAGTGGCATCCTCTAAAGTCGTGGAACAGAAGGTCATGAAATCCGGAGGAGTTGCTGCAGCCGGTGGTGGTGGAGCTGCATTCGCTGGAGGTTTGATTCATCCACCTGTCCTGATGCATCATGTACCTTTGGTGCATCATGTTCCACTGCATCAAGTGTATTAATTTGTTTAGTTTTCTGAAGTTCAGATAAAAAATTTGTAAGTGTAACTTTGTATGCCAAAAATAAATTATACAATTGTGTTGTGCAGAAAATTGGTTTCCCTTTTTGATTAAAGCAACTTAGTTGTACTTAAATTCTAAAGCATTAACTTTGCCCTAAGTTTTGTTACAATTTATTTTATAAAAATGGTAAAAGTAAAGATTATATTAAAATAGCAGTAAAACCGCCTAGTTTTAATGTGCCGAGCAAAAGTATTGTGAAACTGGGTTTGATTCCCGAGCGATGCTTTCAATCTTGTTTAATTGTTAATATAAGAAATATGTTTGAAATATACTCGAAACAGATTTGAGAAAAACTAAACCGGTTTTTTTCCTTGGGCGAAAAAAACGCAATTCTTCGTGAATAGGAAACAGGAGATAATGACATGACCTTTCCTAAGCAAGATACTCGTATTTGTCAGACAGGCATAAACATTTTCTTAATTTACGGTAAGTCCGTGGTTCATTAAATATAACAAAAAAATTGTATTTCAACTTGAGAACATGTTTTATAGCCAAGAGGAAATTTAAAAACAAGAATATACAACAAATATAATTAAGGAGTTAGAAAACAAGTTAATGAATGTAATTAAAATGTTGAAAAAACTTCATAACTAGGTGATATGTAGGACACGAAGATGGCGTTGTAATAAACAAACAGGAGGCCTAATTTGGAGGTAAAAACTTTTTAGACTTCATACAAACTTCAATGTTATTTTTAAACTTTGGTGTTTACCTGTTTTTTTAATTAATTATTTATTTAAAGAAAAAAAGCAAAATTTGTCTACAATATAATTGCTGTATTTCATATCGCGGCTGTACAACTCGTTCTAATTTTGCAGAAAACCACATCATTTTCCCCGTGTGGGCTCCGAGCACAATTAGCTAACATTATCTCTCATATGAGACAAATTCTTAAGCAGAAGAAAAGCTACGTTGTTATTGTACTGCAGAAAAGCAGTTTATCTATATTTCTCCTGAAATCAAATCTCTGATCCACCCATGTAGGAAGTATTAGTTGTGAAACCTTGAATCCACTTTTGAACTGCTGTTTTTTGAGAGATCGTTAAAAGATAGAAATATTTTTGTGTAACAAGGCTTTGGAAATTCAAATAACTGGTAAGAAATAAACCCAATAGCTTAACTCAAAGGAACCATGTGAAGCTCTTCTTGGATCTGCGGGGATAGAAAACAATTGGACAATGGGAAACCGGACAGCTGATTAGGCTAGGAACAGATCGATTGGATCTGTAATCCTGAACAACGGTAAACTTCATTACATAATTTTGTGACAGGCAGATTAAGGAGTAGACAATGGAAGGACAAAGTAGATGAGATCCTACGGGTGCTTCCTGGCCGAAAGGATTATCAAAGGGATTAATTAAGCAGAGAGAGAGAGGGGACGTGTTTCTACTCTTCCCGAGAAGAACCCAATTAATGAATTTTCAGTAAACATGCTGACTGAGCTGGGTGGCCAGCATTAACATAAAATATGCAAGAAGTATATGAATTTTGTTGAGGGGATTAATAAAAAGTGAAAAATCAATTTTTAACTTACACTTCCTTCCCATAAAAGGAATTATTTCAATAGCTATTTAGTTTACCATTTTCAGGTACTCGTGAATACGACAAATGGCTTTTGCAAATTAGTGTATCCACTGGTAACTCAATACAAATAATAATTTTAAAAAATCTCATCTTTTTCAGAAAAAAAATGGCAGAATTAGTCGATAAATCGAGAAATGTTTTACTTCATACAAGTATGAAGTAGTAAGTAATAGAAATAATGTTCCATATTTACAGAAATGGATTATCCGAAAGTTCTACTTGAGTAAATAATTTAATTTTTTCCAGCGATTGCTTCAAAAACAGTGCTAAAGATTTTCTTTTTTCCTTTGTGTTTACATACTGACATTCAGTAAAGATTTAGAGCTTCTAGAAAATATAAAATGTAAGCCTTGTAAAGTAGTAAAAGGAAAGGAAAGTAATGCCTATTATTTCAGTCATGCTTTACGTCCAACTAGAAAATTGGGTGTCGTGGACGGAGACGACTAGCAAACATACTTTACTACAAATTTCTCTTATTAAACATTAAATAAAATCCAAGGCCTAAGACCGGGGAATCGAACACTCTAACTATCAATACATCTTAGCTTTGCGGGTCTAGACTGTAACCGCTCGGCTACTGTGGCGCCTTATACGCCTAAAAAGAGAAACTCTTGTGAATGTTTAAAAAACATTTTTCGTTTCATTTTAACATGCAGACGAGTTGTTTGGGGTGTGGGACAAAAAAGAAGAAGTAAAAAAAATCTTAACTTGTCAAGGAGGTGATTTTTTTTTTAGAAGTATTAGTCAATTGGCAAGAATTCTATGAAATGTCTTAACACATAAAGACCAAAATTCTATTCAAAAAGCACGACCTTCTTTTTTGGCCGAAAAACAGAACTGTTTCTAAAGAATGTAGTCCAGGAGTATGCGAACGGAAGGATGGAGGGTTGCAGAAGTTGTTGTAAATCAGTGCAAAACTTGGTATGTGGGAGTCATGTTATTTGTGAGAGAAGAGAATATAGTCCATCTCTTTCTTTTTTCCTTTATTTTGTAAACGAGAGTTTGTGTTGAGTGTTCACTCACAGAGCAAGGCACTTTTTTGCTCTCTCCTACTGCTCTAAGACGGTGCAGAACTGGAAGAAGTAGGTAATGTTTTGGAACACTCGAACTAGGCTCCTACCTCGCCGAACCTTCCTTCATGACTACCATCTAGAAGGTAGAAATGGCCTTCACTCTCTTACTCCAACTTCTACTTTGGCTGGCCCTTTCTTCGGGGTCGTTCTTCAAGTCACCAGGTCAAGTCTAGTCTACAATCCCTATACTTCTTCGTCCCCTATTTATATCCTCTTCTATTTCCACTTTTTTTTCTTCTTTTTTATTTTCATGTACCCACTTCATGTCTATTGGAAAAGTTTTCTAGGACACCCGAACCCTTCTTAGCTCTGGTGCACTTATACATAGATCTTTCCCTTACAATACATTCTCAAAGAATCGTACCCCTTTCTGTAAATCATAACGTCTCACTTATAAAACTTCTCTTGCTTCAAATTTTATATAATAATATATTGTGGGAGTGCAAAGTGTATTTATTTTTCTTGGACAAAGTTATAGCTACCTAGAACCCAAGTAAAAGTGTAACACAAGGGCCGGCCTTTGTAAGATAACTTTATCAATGTGGCCATTCATTAAAGTAAGAAAAGAAAAAACTTATTTTCTCTTATATTTATGGCTAGATTTTATTTATTTATTTTATTTCATTTTTTTGCTTCTCTTTAATGTGTTACAAAAGTGATCTGTAATATTTTTTAATCAAATGTACTCTTAAATATTGTTATTAATAATAATAGGAAAAGGGACTAGCTGAGTGGTTAGTGAATACTGGATTCCAACGCGGTAAACTCGAGTTCGAATCCAGTTGCTGGCCCTTAGATTTTCTTTTCCTAGGAGCTTCTTATAGCTCATTGTTCAGTGACCGCCTTTAGGCTGATAAAAAGCTCCGGTCGCCAATAATATCAGATGCTGACGTACCTAAAATTAAAAATACTGATGATAATGGCAAGGTGTAGTGATTGGAAGCTATGGGTCTGCACGTGTCATCCCAGCTCGTGTAGTATATGGAAATAAGAAGAACCTTGATTGTGGGCAGTTGATGCGCTTGGAAAAAAAAAATGATAATGTTTAAACAAAACGTTAATGAAACTTTACAAAGTTTTCTAAGCTAAAAGAAAATCCAGAAGATATATTAGAAGCACTTTTCACAATGAAAAATATTTACTACTAATTGCCCCTAAAATGGTAAGAATTGCTTATACTATACAGCGTTATCTCCCTTAATTTGTTTGGGGCTACCAGCTAGCTGAAAATTCAATATTTATTTCCTCAAAAAATTATTTGCACTTCTTCTTCCGATTGCCGCGGCTAAGATAATAGTAAGGTCTCCCTACTATAGTTAAACCATTTTACTCTGAAAATGGCAATAAATTATTAATTCATGAAGATAAACGTTCGATTAGCTAAACGATTAAACACGTTTATTACTCGAACACCTCGTTCATACTCGTTTTTGCTGAGTTCATTAATGAATTAACTGTAAAAAAACCTTCATTAATTCAAGGTTTATACGAAATTGCCAACTTATATTCTAGCGGATTGTAATTATTTCAATTATCTGCGGAAGAATTACTATCAGGCTGAGAGTTTTTATTTCAAGATATCCATCAGATTTTATTTGCAGATGTTTTAGGAAGTTCACCTCTTATTTCTTTCTGTTTTTTGGAAGAGAAAATAGAAAAATTGGGTTGCTAGCAGAAAATTATTATAGTGAATCTGGAAAAAAATGAGTCAATTACAACTTGTAGGAGACAACCAATTTTCAGAGGGATTTATTAACGCTGAAAATAAACTTTTAAAGCTTTAAATGTATAACATTACTTTGAAAGTCAAGTAGAGATATCAACTGTCGATAAGCATGAGCTTATTGATTTAAAGTGGTATTAAGAGGTACTAAGTATTCATTGTGCATCCAAGGTTATCGCACGCTGAGATTCTTGACTATTTCTCGCTAACTTATTACCTACCAATAAAGAAGCTTTTTTTGTAAAGATTTAAAGATGGCACGAAAGTTATTTATGTCTGATGAATTTCCAATTTACATTATATTGTTAAAAATAAGAATTAAACAATTAATTACGGAGTGGCGCAGATAACATACTTTAATCACCACAAAAAGATGTTCAAATTATACATTAACTAAAATCCTAGGCCAAGACCAGTACCAAAATCGATACTTCTTACTTTGAGGTCCTTGCCTCCAACCGCTTGGTACTGTAGGTACCTTAAATATTTTGATTAAACAATTTTTTTTTTTTATATGGAGAAATTTTTCAGCAAATTCTTAGTGTGATAATTTTCAGATACATTATTAGTCTAAGCTGCTTTAGTTACCAATAGTTCTTTTTTACTTTATAGTAAATAATTAGGTTTTCTAATGTCTTTTTTTAATCCTTTTAAAGTCCATTTTAACGAAACATACAATAACTATATTAAGATTCTAGAAATCTGTCCGGTTTTCATTGGGAAGTCTGCCAGTACACGAGTTTATAAAGGTACAGAGAATAATAGCATTAATTTTGATACTTAAAATGCACGAACCCAATCAGGAATGCTAATCTCTAGCAATTGACCAATGATTTTATGTCTCGCTATTTGCAACTGGTCTAATCCTCTAATCAAATCTTTACTCCTCCTCCTCTCAACTTTCACATTAGCCAATGGCAATCTAGTGCTGACCGGATTCGCCAGGAAAGCACTCTTAACTGCTTAGTCCTTAATTAGTTAGACAGAAAAGTTCAATCTATTAATACGAAGATATTATACGTTTCTTGTGGAATAAATTAACCTCACATTTCTGGACCAGATTAGATAGTCACATTTTTTTAAAGAATAACTTGAATTTGAACAGCATAAAATTGACTTTGAACTTTCCGCATAATTTAAAATGCGCTACCGGTAATCATTTTAAGTATGTGATCTTTAAGTTCTCTAAATCACCGAAAGAGAGATTAACTTCTTTTTAAAATATTGTATTTGTTTCTAAGGAATTGTTCTGTAAAAATTAAAATAGAAAATTCTTGGCATTTAATGAAAGGGAAACTAACTGCAACATATAAATTATTTAGAGTTCAGCAGCACTAGACAGTCCTGCGCATTAACCTGAGGGAATGTAACTGTGAAGTTCAATAAAATAACAATGGGGAATAGAATTAAACATAATTAATGATGGCTAATCAGGTAGCCAAGTGATTAGAGGCGAGGCCCTCAATGCTAAGATGATTTGTAGTGCTGTTGGGTTCGATTCCCGGTCTAGGCGCTAGATTGTATCTAATGGTTAATATGAGAAATTTGTAGTAAGGTATGTTAGCTCACCTCCGTCCACGACACCTAATTAGGTAGTTGGATGTAAAACCCGCCTGATAAAGTAGGCATTACTTCACTTACTAACTAATCAATTGCTGGCATTTGAGAAAGCCACATTAAATCTTTTTAATCGGATGGATTTGCCTTTATTGGCTAATCAAATTTAAACTGAATCTAAGTTAACTAAAATATAAAACAAAGACAATAATGTAAATTTAAATTAATCATACCAAGTTAAAGTGAATTTTTCTTAATCACAAAAAAAAAACCTAAAACTTTTATGCGGGTAAAATAAAATGCGGGTAAAGTGAAATTATTTACCGGCCACGAAATCCCACTCAGCTTTCACTCTGCAGCGCTAGAATAGAATACAGTGAAGGATGCTGTGTGGCCAAGTTGGAGGTGATTGATAGTCTTAGTGACATGAAGGGTCCAGTATATTATGTGGAGTCAGTGTATATAGAAAAGACTTAACTCTATCCATTGCCTGTTAGAACCAGCGTCATGTAGAAGACTAACCTGAAAAGAGGGGCTTTTATTCTGACAACATGTACTGTAGAAGAATTGGTAGTAGTGTGATGTGTGACTTTTATAAGTCCATCGTAGTGTGTGTGATCGACTTTTAGCAGTGTTGGTCAAGTCGATTCGCTAGCAAGAGAGATTTTTCTATACTATAGTGGCAGTACGGCTCCTCCAAATTCAAATCCTGAGAAGCCAGTAAGGCTATTCTGTTTACTTACATGTGCTAACATCCATCAGAATCTAACCTTGATCTTCTTATGACAGAGGTCCAGGTATCTATTCTATTAGCCGTTAAGAATTTAAAAGAATGTGATAAACAAACCAAAAACGGGAAATGGACAAATGGATTTTGGGTAAAAATGCATCTTTACTAAGTAAGTCTTCCAGCTTAAAAGTGAACTAATATTTAGTGCACTTCATGAACATTTTTATGGCAGAAATTTACGAAATAAGTGATGGGTGCTGAACCAGATTTTTATATAGATTATAATTGAGTTGGTTGCTTTGCATAATAGTTTTGTTTAATACAACGGTTTATCTTTTAGTTTTAGCATTGACAGTGTTTACGACAGGATTTAGCCATAATGATGGAAACTATGTCCGGAAATTAGTAAACTTAAATGTTTCAGAATATACATAAGTTAGGTGCAAAGAAATTGAAATGCAGCAATTAAAATTTATACATATTTATTTTCAAGTTTGGATATAAGTTTTTCTATACAGTTTAAACTATTTTATAATATAGTGAAAAACTATCATTGACATTGAGAACTATTCATTCAACTATTTCTTGCCTTTCATTCCACCGCCTCCATTGCATCCTTTTCCACCGCCTCCGCCTCCCATCATCATCATTCCTTTGCCACCGCCTCCGTTGCCGCCTTTTCCACCGCCTCCCATCATCATCATTCCTTTTCCGCCGCCGCCTCCTCCTCCTCCCATCATCATTTTGTTCATACCGCCTCCACCGCCTCCATTGCCTCCACCCATCACAAGACTAATATCAATAACCAACATTGCGACAATCAACATAACCGTAAACTTATTAAAAGTTTCCATGATTGTGGTTTATGCTACACGATCAAACAACTCAGAACTGAATGTGCTCTCTCAGTGGAAGTCCAATCTTTATATAGGCCCGGTTACAACATTATCTATAATAGTTTAATAACTCTTAGGAAACAAAGAAAAAAGTAAAATTCCAATCACAACGGTAATATTACAAAGTGTCTTTTTTCTTTTAGCCAGCAGAAGGTCTCCCCGTTATTGCCAACAATAAAAGATATTGCCATACCATGAAATGATATTGTACAACTTTAAGATATTTTATTTGATAAAATATATCTATTATAATATTCATCTTTTAAAAAGATCATAAAAATTTCCTGTAATCATAAATTATCAAACAGATCTTTTAATTAAGAAAATAGACACAATGCTCCTCAATTATCAGCCTAAGGTCGTTCAGAATTTTGGTGAGAAACTATTTTACAACTATTTTACGACTACAAACTATTTCCATTTTACTGGCTGTCAAGAAAAATTCTATTACTTAGTTTCGTCAGCATATTGTGCTGAAAAGTCGGCAAGTTTCTTTTTTGTTCGTGACTGGTCTACTTCACTAAAAAGGTCCGCTTTTCCAATACTTGGATTTCAATAAGCTATTTTACTTCTAACTAAGCGTTTAAGATGTAGAGTTGAATGAACTACTTAGCGTTTAAATGCTAATTCTTTTCGCTAAAAAGCTGAAACAGACAGTTAGGAGAGGCGAGTTTCAAGCTCTAGTCTAGAAACTGGGTTTCCAGCTAACTTAGGACCAATACTCGTTTGAAAAGTCGGTGCAAAGTCAGAGAGATAGCACTACTGGCGCGTATCGGAGTTATGTTTAGTTAGTAGCATCTCTTGGATGAACACACATCAAGTTTCAGCCAGATAGGACTATTTCTTTGTGTTTGGCATTCGTTTGAATCTAAGAAGTCGAGTGATTTTCAAAAAATGGACGAAAAAGAATTTCGTGTGTTGATTAAACACTACTTTATGAAAGGCAAAACGCCTCAGGAGACTAAAGAGAAGCTTGATAAACATTATGGTGACTCTGCACCTTCGATTAGAACAGTTTATAAGTGGTTTCCAAATTTTCGGAGTGGCCATATGGGCACAAGTGACGCTGAACGTTCTGGACGCCCTGTTGAGGTTACTACTCCAGAAATCATTGATAAAATCCATGATATGGTGATGGATGACAGAAGAGTGAAGGTGCGTGAGATTGCTAGTGCTGTGGGCATCTCGAATGAACGGGTACATAATATTTTGCATCAACATTTGGACATGACAAAGCTATCCGCAAGATGGGTGCCGCGATTGCTCACGCTTGGCCAAAAACGAAATCGTGTGAAGTGTTGCAAGGACGGTTTGCAGCTGTTCCAGAAGAATCCGCAGGACTTTAAGCGTCGTTTCACCACTGTGGATGAAAAATGGATACATCACTACACTCCTGAGACCAAAGAACAATCTAAACAATGGGTTACCAAGGGGGAATCTGCGCCAAAAAAGGCGAAGACCGTTCCTTTGGCCGGTAAGATTATGGCGACTGTCTTTTGGGATTCGCAAGGAATAATCCTCATCGACTATCTGGAAAAGGGTAAAACTATTACAGGTGCATATTATTCATCGTTATTGGACCGTTTGAAAACCGAGCTGCAAGAAAAACGCCCACGATTGGCCCACAAAAAAGTCCTTTTCCATCACGACAACGCACCAGCTCACACCTCAGCAGTTGTGGTCGCAAAATTAATGGAAATAGGGTTCCAACTCGTTTCACATCCCCCCTATTCTCCAGACTTGGCTCCCTCGGACTACTAATTGTTCCCCAATATGAAGAAATGGCTGGCGGGAAAAAGATTTTAATTCAAACGAGGAGGTGATTGCAGAAACGAATGACTTGGACAAATCCTATTATTTGGAAGGGATCAACAAACTAGAGCAGCGTTGGACGAAGTGTATAAGCCTAAAAGGAGACTATGTTGAAAAATAAAAAAGGTTTACCCCAAAAAATTAAGTAATTTTTATTTTTGCACGGACTTTTCTAACGACCCTCGTATGTGGGATCTTTTTGGGCTGTTCTAACCTAACCTATACTGGGCGTCATCTGGATTATCTGATGCGATAATCTGATGTCCCCAGGGTTATCCTTCTATCAACGGCTTTGGGCTGTAAAGTAATTACTCAAAGGCAGTATGTCATAGAATCTGTGGTACATCTATGTCTGCATCAATATTTAAGAGGAACAAGTGGACAATCATAACTATTAATGAAATGGCAATATCAGTTAATGTTTTCTAACTTCCAGGATATAAATAGATCTGTTTGTGAAGAGTTTGGGCGGAAATTCTGTAAGGGCTATTCTAGGATCACAGGATGGAAGTTTTAAGTTTGAAGAAAAGAGTAATACCTTTCAGGATTAAAGGGAACAGCATGAAATAAATCCACTGATCTCGTTAAGTATTCCAGAAAATTTTTGTTGCCTTTTAATAGTTTTTTATCTGTTGAGTTATGTTAAAATTTTAGCCATTGTTGTTATAGTTGAATTCACTCAATTAGTCAGTTAAATTTTTAGAAAACCGATAACAAAGATAAACTTTTAACTAACATTTTTCCTAATTACTTTCTTTTTGTTTTGCGGTCTGTATTTGTCTAGTTTGTTTGTCTTGCCGAGAAACGTGATCAAGCAAAAACTTGACAAATTTTCATTACGCAGTAAATGGAAAACAAAGATTAGCATAAAGCCACTAAAAAATAATGTAAATTTTTATTTAGCTTATCAATTACATTTTCTGACGTAATGACTACAATAAACTGTGTCTTTAGTTTTATTACGTTTCCAAATTAAAAGTATTAAATTATTTACGCAATTTGTTTTCTAAATCATTAATATTGTTTTAATGTGTAACCTTGTTAGCATCCTTTAATTCTGACAGGATGTAGTCAAATATTTTATTCTCATTTGCTCAAGTCTTCATCGTAATGAGGAAGTGTAGTTTTAAGTACGTTTTATTCAGTTCCTCTTAGAATACTGGGAATCAGAACCAACAAACTTGTTGAGGCATGCTGCACACCAATAAATCTATTAAGAGCAAGAACCAACCTGTTATTTATTAATTATAAAACAGGAATTAACTTCCTTTTCCTGGAGGAGAGTCTTCTTAGAACAAAGTCTAAAACGAAATATTGATGAATCTGACATGTACTAAAGTATTCTTGTAATCCTCTTAAACTTAGGTTCATTATGAAATAAGATTCATAAGTGAAGCTGTCATAAATTTGGGTAGCATCTCATAATGATTAAAAATACTTTACTTCATGTATCTCAAGTAAAAAAAAAGTGTTAATTTTTTCAATCATTGTTTCTTACCTTTATTGTAAGATAAACTGCTGAGTTCTTTGTACAGCTTACAATGTTCCTACAAAACACAACGATTACTTTTGGGCAGTGCAGAAACACTTCTCATTTTTATGAAGAGCAGTACAGGAAACGTGCTTCACGCATGGACTTGGGTGAAACAATATCTCTAGCTCCTTGTGAAATTCTTTAATTTTTTGTTAAAGTCAATGAACTTTGGCATGCAGATTAGTTGAAATCTTCTGTGTATATATATTCTAAGAAAGATTTAATGGTATATTCAAATTCTGAATAATTTAGTGGTTAACCATTACCAAAGTTAGAACTTAGTGTAATGTCTATTATTAGTGCCATCTGCAGGGCTTCAACATTTCCAAGATAAGTTCTACTCTATTGTACCAGCTGTTGAGTGACCAAAGGGCATTAAACGTTTTACTTAACACGCCAAGCATGACTAATTCCATTGATCAACCAGACATAGCACGGCTAATTGCAATCTAATATCTCACAGGAGAGGATCGAAAATTGTAGTTATGCCAGGAGGAAGCAAGAATCCTGAACTCTAAATATCCACCTTCTACCAGACTTCACCTGTTAAATTAACCTCTTATATACAATAGACGTAGATATCGTTCCAGTATTTTTCCTGGACAACCAGGACTACAGGAGGTCCAGTTTCTATCATTGTACGAGCGTTTAGCCACATACATTGTTGTAATTAATTGGAATACATATTGTCCTAAATAATTCTGTTATGCTGAACAAGTGTTTCTTCAGTGCAAACCAAGATGTATTATTTAAGAAATTGAATTACACAATGCTCAAATCAACGCTTGAAGCATCTGAAATTAAGATTAGAACTTCTATATAGCTAAGTTCGGCCAAGTTTCATAATAACAAAGAGTCAATATTTTCATATAAGATTTCATTTCAAAGAATTAGGGTAACTGCATAATTGCAACAATAAGAAATATAATAAAAATTATTTATATTGAAAAAATAAACAAACAATCATGGTATCACTTTTCTCATAAGCAAAAAATCTTATATTTTCAGTTTTAAAGCAGTTGTAAATGGAAAACTGGACTTCTGGGGATCAACGTTTGACGGACATAATCTGTTCTTCATGGAGAAGACTTGAAAAAGGTTTAATTTCCTCATGGAGTAGTAAAAAAGGTTTAGTGACTTCTTTTTGTTCGAGTTCAGCTGGTTTAATCACTTCTTCCTGGTGAATTTCGACAGCTTTAATAGGTTCTTTGAGAAAACATGCTGAATTAATGGGTTCTTCGTGATGATGTTCGACATGTTTATTGACTTCTTTTTGTTCAAGCCCAACTGGTTTAATCACTTCTTCCTGGTGAATTTCGACAGGTTTGAAGAGTTCTTTTTGAAGTCCAGCAGAATTAATGAGTTCTTCGTGGTGACGTTCGACAGGTTTATTTACTTCGTGTCCAGCTGGTTTAATCACTTGTTCCTGGTGAATTTCGATTGGTCTAATAAGTTTTTTGTGAAGTCCAGCAGAATTGAAGTGTTCTTCGCGGTGACGTTCGACAGGTTTATTGACTTTTTTCTGTTCAATCCCAACTGGTTTATTCACTTCTTCCTGGTGAATTTCAACAGGTTTATTGAGTTCTTTGTGAAGTCCAGCAGAATTAATGAGTTCTTCGTGGTGACGTTCGACAGGTTTAATAAGTTTTTCGTGAAGTCCAGCTGAACTAATGAATCCTCCGACAGGTTTAATAAATTCTCTGTGATGAAGTTCCACTGGTTTAATGAGTCCTTTGTGAAGTCCTGCAAAATTAATGCGTTCCTCGTGGTGAGTTTCGACAGATTTTATAAGTTGTTTGTGAAGACCAGCAGAGTTAATTATTCCTCCAGGTTTAATGTGTTCTTTGTGGTAATGTTCAATAGGTTTAGTAAAATCTTTACGAAGTTCCAAAGGTTTAATATGTTCTTTATGAAGACGGTCAGATTTGAAGAGTTCGTCATGTTGTAGTCCGTCAGATTTAATTTCTTCAAATTTTAGTCCAATAGGTTTTGGAAGTTCGCCATAGTGGCCAAAAGTGTTTATGAATTTTCCTTGTAGATGATCAATAGTAGGTAATGGCTGCTGTTGTAACAAAGAAGTATCAAAATAACTTTGTGCCGGTTGGATCAACATTGTTTTGTCACCACCAAACTTGGCACTGGTACCTCCTCCTGATACGTCCATGCTCTCAGAGATGTTCGTAGCCGATTCTTCTAAAACTTTGCTAGAAGATTGCCTCCTTCCCTCTTCTGTTTTCACCAAATCATCAACTACTGAGACACCTGAACTTTTGTTAATAACTGCAAATGAGAACACTAAAAGCAACACTGTTTTAAAACACATTTTGTAAATTAGGTTTCGTTTCCACAACCTGGAACACTAAGCTACTACAAATTAACCATGTGAATCTCTCCTCTATATTTATACAATATTAGTTCAAGGATCACGGATCATCCTCCCAAATAGATGATGATTACTGAAATTATATGATCCAATTACAATTTAATAAATAATTACAAACAACTTGCCTAATTGTTACAAGATACTATTAATCTATTTTACCTTCAAATTTAAGGAAGTTGCATTAATGGAATATTTATGCAATTCTGACCAATGTTGCATAAATGTTAAAGCATAGAAAATCTTAGTTAAATATAGTCCATCGCTGTTTGCAGTAAAGATGTGCATTGTTAAGGAAGTATAATAATTTCACGTTGGATAATGGAACAAAGAAACACTAAAAATGATCCAACTTTTCAAAAAATGATTATCCATTTTAAGCTCTACCGGAAGAAATGCTAAATGTGAAAACGAGTTCAGAGAATTTTTTTTAAGAACAAAAGTTGGTTGTGTACTTGCCTCTATTCATTTTCGAAAAATTGCTAAAAACTAAACAAAATTATTCAAAGAAATGCACTTTTGGACGGGCAGTTTCCTTTAAAACATGTTTTGAAATACGGCGATGAATAAAATCGTTGTAGACGAAAACAAAGTCTTGTTATTTGCAATCTGTTAGTATTATTTAACTCAGGTATTGCCGACAAGTGAAAATGAGAAATAGAAGAGAAAACAGAACTTCCGATATTGAATCGACCGGAACGTAAGTTAAACACCAGTCGCCCATAGTCTATTCAATCTATTCTACCCAAATGACGAAGAATGGAATATATTACTTCCAACTGCTGAAAATACACAAGAATGCCAACGGACTTAAGGATACAGATAGAGTATCCTTAAGAATCTGCAGGGCGCAGAAGGGAAATTGTAGAAAAAAAACAATTGAAAAAGTAATGCTAATTAATGGTAAAAGGAACTCAAACAGGGATGAAGATTGCCTTAGGTGTGGAACCAGAGGAACTTAATCAGAGGAGCCAATCATTGTTCAGAAGACTGGGCACCTATCCTACACAGCTTTAATTGACGGGAAAACGAGTTCTCATCTGGATAAAATTGTTTTAGATTTAAAAAAAGAAAAAGAGCTGTTATTCGCAATGTGTTAGTAATTCATCTTACAATTGTAATAATATTTACGATTCTCTTGGAAATTAACAAATAAAAAGCAGTAATTAAATTCTTTTCTAATGGGCACGATCATCACGAAGAGGTTTTAAACCTAATGGACATCATTGAACCCCTACAGATATCATCAAGATGAGCTTAATGATATATCCTCTTTCACCATTCTTTGAAGAAATTATTAATCGTAAATTACTTGAATTACTTTAAGCCACGGGTTCAATTCATCAATTGAAGACGATCACCTAGTTATCTTAACCAAGAGTTATTTAAACCAAAATCTAGATTGTCAACAAGAAAAACTGATTATGACATAATTTGGCTAAGAAGAAGAAGCAGAAGAAGTTAAAATTTATTGACAAGAAGTACAAAATGAATAAAGCAAACGTGAATCGGATAAATGAGAAATACGAGAACTGTTAATTGGTTACGTGAATCACTGAAACTTTATTGCATATTTTCAGATGGTAATTTTCATTATCTGAAGTGAATTAAGGCTCTAATAATTATATCCAATGGTATGATGCGCTTTCAGAAGTTCCTCAGGGGATCATAGCAATGGGTATAGCACTTTATTTTTTGCAATGGCATTTTGCTATTCATCTAGCTCTGACTCTTTTTATCTTCTTAAAACTATCTCTAATAGAATAGAAAGTGGCTTTTTCTTCAGATCTTCCGACTGCTGGAAATTCTTAAATACTTTTGCAAAGTTGTACAGCCTAAACTAGGCCGGAGTTTAATATTTTAAAAAACGACATTTGGTGGAAGAAGTTCAGTATTGTTTCTTTCTACACATATAGTGGCTGTCGAGGATATGGGTGAAAAAGACAATTTGAAATTCTAAAGGAATAACCATAAATAAGAATATAGCCTTCACCATTCAGTTACTGCAACGAAGAAACTGTTGCAAGAGGTTTAGGATTTGTATTTAGGCAATACTCAGAATCTTGCTAGCCCTAAAGCGGTGCTCACAATTTTTTTATTCAGAAGCATTGTGATGTAAGCTTGAGATGTTTGGAAACTTTAATGCAACTTGAAGGAATCTAATTCCATTAAGCTTTCAGCCGTAAGTTTTCCTCTTACGAAATAACTTTCAGCTCCTTGAAAATGAGAAAATTGAAGCGGATGTATCATTTTAAATAAACTAAAATATAATATCTTCCGCTTTTCATGTGTCAGCTATTAGATTGCTTGAACTAACCTCCCACAGAATGTCATTTGAATAAAGACTTTATTTTAAAAGTTTCTTCTGAATGGAATGGAGCATTGAATGGAATTTGATTTCATGGTTGATTTTGAATTGATTTTGTTTGTTGATGTATGTCACAAATAATTATTTCAATCACGTTGGCGGTTGCTGTTGTTGATATAATTATATAAATAAATAAACATCCAGGTTCAAATGTAGAATAAACAGCCTAATTGGAGCAAATGAACAGCACTGTGTGAACATATGGTCGACATAACATATTCTGCTGTTAGAGTTGAAATATTTCATTTAATTGGCTAACATGTCAAATTGTGGAATTTGAATTTACGCCAGAAGTACCTGTTTTGAAGCCTCAATTTTTTTCTTAGAAAATTTGATTAAAAGTACTTTTGCCAGATGATTGCGGTTTGATTCCCTTTAACCATCATTTCAATACAGAATCCTTAGAAGTGTACTTTATCAAAGGGTGTTAAAGCCTTAACCAAATGAATAATCATAGTTGTGTTCATCAAGTTGAGAAATTGTCCTACAGCCAGGATGAAGATAATTTTCGATCTTAGACTCCTTACCTAGTGGTTGACAGATAGGGAAAGGAAATCATCTTCAAAATTTCTTGAGACTGCATTTAAAAAGTAAGGATACTTTTAGCTCCAAGAATTTTGATTATCCCTGACGGCCAAATTTCTGGTGTGGAACTTAGTAGAAGACGTGATTAAGAAGTAAAGGTTTTTGTAAAGTACTTTTTCTCACGGATGGTGCTTAACATGTATTTGTGGTGTTAATTGGAAATGAACGTAGTATGGTATACGGATGGTTCAAGTACCCCTGAAGGAACTACGAATGATGAGTTTGGTCCAAGAATCAGGCATTCAGAACCCAGCAAATTCCTGCCGAAAATTCACGCAATAGGCCTGTCCAGTTCCTCGACTGGAAATATCGATACCAGGTGACAGTAATATTGCTGCAACTAACACTGATTAAATAAAATATTGTGCTGAACTTTTTTTAATTAAAAGTAATAAATACCTAGGATTTTGAGAACCTAGGAGGTGCAGAATTTGAGTTAAAAGCTCAAATTGCCTTGATTACAAAGAGTAGAGTGAGCAAATAGGAAGCAAGAAAACTGTTTTCACATTCAGAAACTTTTATTTAACAATAATTTTACAATGAAACTATAAAAAAATATATTCCATGATATTCCAGTAATTACCTAATATATAATTTCATGAGATGGAATATGATGCAGCTGTGCGGATACTGGAACATGATGCAGATGGGAGATACCTGGCTGGTGATGCACCCCTGATACCACATGGTGAACAGGATTGATGAACGCCTCTTGATAGTGACCACTAATGGGTATATGATGTTGTTGATGGTGTAACAGTGTGGATTGCGGTGAGTATAGAACTCCACCAACCTGACCACCACTGATGGCGCTGCTACCGGCTGAAGAGAAGTCCGAAGTTTGGACCACTGTCTTCTGTGAAACTTTGGAAGTTTGCACTCCTCCACTTTCGGCCTTCACCACATCTTCACCGATTGGGACGCAAAGTACTGGACCAAGGATAGTTAGAGAGGAAACTAAAAGAATCACCATTGTAGAGCACATTTTATTTTTTTAAAAAAAAAGGTTTACTTTCAAGAATTACTAAAGTGAACGGGAGATGTACTGTCCATAAGATTGCGGTCCAACAGTATTTATACTTAATGTGGCAAGGCCAATACATTGTTCAAACAATTATTTTATAATTAATAAGAAAAATAATATTAATAATAATGAGGGCTAACTTCCTACTTTTTGAAGGTTAGCATTGTGCGCATTTATATTAGCATATTATTTCAGCGTAATACCATCTGCTACAATAAATTATTAATTTATATTTATTTCATAAAAATGATTCAGTAAACTTTAAATGTAATACACAAATTCTTCTGTTACCACAGAAGCGGACTCAAAAATATCTATCATGACCTTCACACGAATCTTTAACGCTACGAATAGAATAGACACTACTTCTCTGTTGAGAAGAGTTGGATGTACCTAGTTTCTGACGCCTGGCAGGAAAAAAACCTAAGGGTAAGCTGTGGCCCAAAAATTTGCAGCCTTTTATCAATTCTAGGTCGTAGAGGAGATAGTCCTATTAGATGGAGCCAATTCTACTTTGTCTGAAAAGAGATGATTTACAAAAGGTAGTGGATGGTTTATTTGATGCAGTCTTTGAGATGAGGCTCTGTACCTTTTCTTCATTCTCAAATTAAAAGGTTTGAAATAATCCAGGAAGCGCTTGAGTTATTTATTTCTTACTCTTTCTCTTTACTGAACAACATTTATTAAAGCAAAAATTATCAATTCTCTCAATAGTTGATAGTATCTTCTTTTATCTTCTAAAAGAGTAAGAAAACTTTTTACATTAAAATATTTCCTTAATTCTGTCTGCGTATAATATATATTTCCTCATACTTAAGAAAGACTCATCTTTCAAGAATAACTAGTTTGTTTTTCTAAGATTTAATCAACCATCCGGTATGTTGAAGCAAGTATATATATTTTCCAACATTGAGTTTTGGACAGAAAATTTAGCACCTATTTGAAAGTAAGATAATATAAATCTTGTGCCAGCAAGGGGCACTGCTTGTGTATTATACGGTGAAGAGAAGAAATATGATGAAGATGTGGATAAAGGGATGCTGCACAGTTTCCAGCCGCTAACCAACATAAACTTACCGAGAT
This sequence comes from Rhodnius prolixus, assembly GCF_049639745.1. Taxonomy (NCBI): domain Eukaryota; kingdom Metazoa; phylum Arthropoda; class Insecta; order Hemiptera; family Reduviidae; genus Rhodnius; species Rhodnius prolixus. The sequence continues at coordinate 8,625,580 of NW_027411634.1, read as the reverse complement.
GGAGGTCTGAAGGCTCTGGCTCTAAGTGGTAGAAAAAAGGATTGTTTTAAAGTTTCTTTAATACCTCAAGCTAAAGGAAGAAGAGAATTTACACTAAAGAAAATTTGATTTACTATCTAAAAATTTAATAAAGATGGATGAATTTAGAGTTACTTTTTGGGGTTTTGAAGCATTTTTTTTCCACCACATTTCCGATTCGAAATCAATGCAAAGTGATTTGTTAAATAAAATATGATTTATACAGCCACTTTCCAACGGCAGACAAAAATGACATGTAAAAGTTACTTTATTATCATTTGACAATTACTAAAAAGAAGCACACCCCTCTTAAGGGAAAGGTTCCCAAATAATAAATAATCACATAAAAACCTAAAAAAAAAGTTATGCTTATTACATGGTAAGTCATGATAGTATGTCGCACCAAATTTTATTACTATTTCACCCTGAGACCAGCTTATTTTCTTGCAGTTTTTCCCAAATTACTTTATTATACTTTCAAACTACGTTTACTAATTTTTAAATGATTAATATTTTAAGAATTGAGATCCCTTAAGTTTGAAATTAAGCTTCAGGAGGGGTGAAAAAAACACAATTTGCCTTATATTAAAGAAAATTACTTTCTTGTAGAAAAATGTCTATCCAACAAATGTTTAACAAATTATTAATTTGTTAATAACAAATATTTTCCATCAAAATTAAAGGAAAAATGGTTAATTTCCAAGTTCTAATTCTAATAGAACTCTTTTCTAAGAATAATTAAAGCTTAGCTTCACCTTTTGACTAGTTTAAAACATTAAAAGTTGCACTGTTGGAAAAACTAGGTCAGTGAAAAATGCTTGATGTTTTTCCAACACGTACAGACGCCTAATGTTGGTCTGTAATCTCAACACTAATTTTTCATTCCACGTGCCCTTCAACACAGAAAGAAGAAAAAAAAAGATTAATAAAAAAAAACCTAACAAGATTAAAGGGAAAATATTAATCCAATAATTTTTCTTTGCCACATTTAATATTTCCCACAAAGATTTTTCTTACTTTTTTTTTTTTATCTTTAATAAAATATATAATGTAACGATTTAAAATAACTGAATTTAACATCATTTTGTTTAATACTATGATTTTTATTCAATTTTATAAAATAAAGATAAAATGAGATAACAATTATTTTTTTTTTAAATAGAAACTAGGTATATTTTATCTAGAGATTCCCTTTACGGTCTAGTTACATGGTAAAGCGCTGTGGCTTTCAAATAGCCACAAATTGTGGCTCAGGAGTAATACCAAATTTTCCTTTAATATTAGCAATATAGAGGACATCATTTGTATTCTTCATGTCAAATTGTTCGCTGAACGCATCATAAATTTAGTTTAGGTAGAGTGATTTAAGATAATGTTTACGTAGTAGCAAGATTAATTTACCTGCTGCAGCTTGTTCTGTGACAAAAACTTGAAAGTAAAGCTTTAACTTTAAAGATACTATTCGTAAATCATCAGCCATTGCTTGTTGTAGAAATATTAACCAAATAGTTTCCGCCAGAGTTCTCGTTAATTATGGGAAAGTAAATTTCTTTGGGATTAGAAGTAGAATAAATAAATAAATACAAGATTTGCTGATTAATATTTAATCTCTCATCAAAATGATGTGTCATATAATTTCGTTTAAATCACATTGTCTTGAAAATATTTTTGATCCGCATTGTTGAGCAACAGTTTGCGTGCGACTAACAGTTCATTGCGTTTGTGAATAACGATGAATAATCATAAAGAATAAGAAGAAAGATTAGAATGAGTAATTAAACTGAAGAACGTCTGGTTCAGATATCCAAGGGCGTTTATTGAAATATCCCACCATGCGGAGGAAATGAAATTTATCTGGTATTTAGATAAAAGATGCAAGTACAATTATTATATAACAGTTTCACATAAGTATTGACCATGTAAACTTTAAGAAAATATGTCATGGATCATTTCATTTTGTTGCTAAGGGATTGATTATTTACTTTTTGTGTGAGTGTTTTCCGTTTTGTGGTTCCCAATTATGAGTGACTTTTAACTTAACTAATATAGCACAATAAGCACTATTAGCATCAGCTCATTTTTGCCAGTATTAAACTTCGATTCATCCCAAAAATGAAAATTAGTGATTAAAGATTACCCAGTCGTAAGGGTTTGGGCTGCTAAAAAGTTATCTAAATGTTTGAAATCTGGGGAGTATGGTGAATGATCAAGAACATTCAATTTTTAGTTGTTTTGTGTAACCTTTATTTTCTTTATTTGTATCATCCATTTATTTATCCCTTTAAAAAACTTACAGTTTAAAAAGTACACTAAAAGGTACACAAATCAGCAACCACCCAACATTTCAATACATGATTGGTATCATTTAACTAATTATACTACATTAACTTTTCATCAATAATCATTAGAATTTATTATACATATGTCACAGACATGTTGGCTATTTTCAAATACAAAAAATTTCTTCAAGTAGCATCCCATTTAACTTAAAACTAAAACATTCCAATTCATTTCAGTTACATGGCTAAATTTTCTCTATAATTCAGTAAAGGAATCATTAAAATCGGAACATTAGGAAGGGAGATATAGAGGTTTGAAATTTAACCATTTGCAAAAGCTCCAAAATTTAACCTTCAATATCTCAATAACTATTATCACTAGAACATTGCAATTAATATCCTTTATATAGCTAAGTTTTCTCTATAATTCAGTAAAGGAACTATTAAAATTAGAACACTACGAAGGGAGATATAGAGGTTGGAAATTTGAACCATTTGCAAAACCTCCAAAATTTAACCTTCAATATCTCAATAACTATTATCACTAGAACATTGCAATTAATGTCCTTTATAAAGCTAAGTTTTCTCTACAATTCAGTAAAGGAATCATTAAAATTAGAACACTACGAAGGGAGATATAGAGGTTTGAAATTTGAACCATTTGCAAGAACTCTAAAATTTAACCTTCAATATCTCAATAACTATTATCACTAGAACATTGCAATTAATATCCTTTATATAGCTAAGTTTTCTCTATAATTCAGTAAAGGAATCATTAAACTTAGAACACTACGAAGGGAGATTTAGAGGATTGAAATTTGAAACATTTGCAAAAGCTCCAAAATTTAACCTTCAATATCTCAATAACTATTATCACTAGAACATTGCAATTCATTTCAGTTACATGGCTAACTTTTCTCTATAATTCAGTAAAGGAATCATTAAAATCGGAACATTAGGAAGGGAGATATAGAGGTTTGAAAAGGGATAGCGGAATAAGAGGGGTCTGGCGGCCCCCACCGGTTTTGAAACAATCGACCCAAAAACTTTGGAGGAGACCGAAAAAATTTTTTTTGAAATTTTTTCCGACCCTCTCCAACCCCACAAAAACCCGTAAACGAGAAAAATGTGTTTTTTTGATATTTTAATTTTTTTCGAGCGTTCTAATCCTTTTAAAGCGGTTCCAACGCAACTAAAAATTTATTTTGGATGTGTAGATGTTCCCTGAATTTTTTCGGTTTTTACTGTACAGTTAAATGAAGTGAAACATAGCTTTGAATCCAAAAAAATCGTTAAAAATCGGGATTTTTTAAAAACAAGTCTTCGGCATTTTGGGCTGACTCGATGGAAAATGACGGCCTAACTATGGTTGAAAGATACACTCTTACTCTACAAAATGGCGCAATTGAAACTCAATTTGGTTGCTTGTTGTCTGCGATAACTCAATTTGAGTAAAACGCGAATTTAAAAGGTATGCGATTTTGGCCTATAAAATAAGTCACAATTTAATTAAACAAAAAAAGCACCAAAAATAATGTTCGTATAAAGGTATTCTAAATCGCTGATCAAGAATTTGATGTCAAAACCATGTTTCGACAATCGACAGCTGTTAAAAATGCTGTCAACAAAAAACGAAGAATTCATTTTTTTTCAATTTTTTTTAAATGCACGGATAATTGTTTTTATTTTCAATTCATTGAGGTAATTATAATCTTGAATTTGATGATAAAAGTATATGTTGATAAAACGTCATATCACATTTTTTTAGTTTGATTTTGTCGAAGATGTTAATTTTTTGAAATTTTTTTCGCTAAAACAGAGATGACACCAAAAAAACGAAAACTTCCAAATGATGAATGAATGATGAACCTGTAAAAAGGATCTTCAAATCTTTTTCTATCATTTCGGGAAAGTCTGATACATCGTCTGATGTCAATGGTTTGAAGATCCTGATGCTGACAAGTTTGAGAGTTCTGATAATTGTCGTTCCACACGATCACGATCTTGCGGAAAAGTTTCATGATGACTGTGGCTTGTTGATGGTAAATTCGGATCCGCACTGACTAGACGAGTTGAACGACGACATTTTCCGCACAGAACGTTTCCTACATCCACTTCTTTGTCCAGTTCAACCGAAAACAAGTTGGCTTCTTCTTCTGAAGTAATGACTTTTTTTTGCCCGGTGCCGTATCGCAACAGTAGGTCGCATTTTATGCACCTTTCATCATTTGGAAGTTTTCAAATCCAATTCCTCGGATTCGAATCTACCATCAACAAGCCACAAGTAGATTATTCAACAACAATTATTGATTTCTCAGTTGTAATTTAATTTAGTCCCCTTAATTTTACTTATAGTAAAATATTGGAATAATTAGCTGTCCTAAAAATATGCATATCTTATTTACTTTATATTACATATATACAACATTGTGGGATAAATACCTAGATTGAGAATGTAATTGAAGAAAACTACATTATTTGCGATAAAGCCAGATAATTATTACCTATTATCACAAACGTTTGACTACTACATAGAATAACAATTACTTTAATACTTTTACTTTATATACTTTTATCATTAAATTCAAGATTATAATTACCTCAATGAATTGAAAATAAAAACAATTATCCGTGCATTTAAAAAAAATTGAAAAAAAATGAATTCTTCGTTTTTTGTTGACAGCATTTTTAACAGCTGTCGATTGTCGAAACATGGTTTTGACATCAAATTCTTGATCAGCGATTTAGAATACCTTTATACGAACATTATTTTTGGTGCTTTTTTTGTTTAATTAAATTGTGACTTATTTTATAGGCCAAAATCGCATACCTTTTAAATTCGCGTTTTACTCAAATTGAGTTATCGCAGACAACAAGCAACCAAATTGAGTTTCAATTGCGCCATTTTGTAGAGTAAGAGTGTATCTTTCAACCATAGTTAGGCCGTCATTTTCCATCGAGTCAGCCCAAAATGCCGAAGACTTGTTTTTAAAAAATCCCGATTTTTAACGATTTTTTTGGATTCAAAGCTATGTTTCACTTCATTTAACTGTACAGTAAAAACCGAAAAAATTCAGGGAACATCTACACATCCAAAATAAATTTTTAGTTGCGTTGGAACCGCTTTAAAAGGATTAGAACGCTCGAAAAAAATTAAAATATCAAAAAAACACATTTTTCTCGTTTACGGGTTTTTGTGGGGTTGGAGAGGGTCGGAAAAAATTTCAAAAAAAATTTTTTCGGTCTCCTCCAAAGTTTTTGGGTCGATTGTTTCAAAACCGGTGGGGGCCGCCAGACCCCTCTTATTCCGCTACTCCCTTTGAACCATTTGCAAAACCTCCAAAATTTAACCTTCAATATCTCAATAACTATTATTACTAGAACATTGCAATTAATGTCCTTTATAAAGCTAAGTTTTCTCTACAATTCAGTAAAGGAATCATTAAAATTAGAACACTACGAAGGGAGATATAGAGGTTTAATGTTTGAACTGTTTACAAACCTCCAAAATTTAACCTTCAATATCTCCTTAACTATTATCACTAGAACATTGTAATTAATGTCCTTTATATAGCTAAGTTTTCTCTACAATTCAGTAAAGGAATCATTAAACTTAGAACACTACGAAGGGAGATTTAGAGGTTTGAAATTTAACCATTTGCAAAAGCTCCAAAATTTAACCTTCAATATCTCAATAACTATTATCACTAGAACATTGCAATTAATATCCTTTATATAGCTAAGTTTTCTCTATAATTCAGTAAAGGAACTATTAAAATTAGAACACTACGAAGGGAGATATAGAGGTTGGAAATTTGAACCATTTGCAAAACCTCCAAAATTTAACCTTCAATATCTCAATAACTATTATCACTAGAACATTGCAATTAATGTCCTTTATAAAGCTAAGTTTTCTCTACAATTCAGTAAAGGAATCATTAAAATTAGAACACTACGAAGGGAGATATAGAGGTTTAATGTTTGAACTGTTTACAAACCTCCAAAATTTAACCTTCAATATCTCCTTAACTATTATCACTAGAACATTGTAATTAATGTCCTTTATATAGCTAAGTTTTCTCTACAATTTCATTAAAATCGGAACACTAATGTCTTTTTCGTGCAATTTTTGACGTTCATTGCAACTATACAATTTACAACAAGCAAATATGAACCTAGAATAAAAACGTCATGGATGTCATTTAAATATGATGTCCAATAGTATCACTGCATGGCGTTGGAATTAGTGAAGTTGATCTCGAAGCTTCAGTCGTCTGACGGGCGTATTGGGTAAGGTCAGGCATGAAATCTATTGTACAAGAGGATTGTGATAGGAGAGGAGATGTGGAATGTGTGATAGCAGAATTTTAATAGATTAGACTTGAAGGCTGGATTTTATTGGAGAAATAATGAGAAGCATTGGTAATTTTTCAAAAATTTTTTGGATTATAAGGATTGGATAGATGCAGTAAACAAATTTGTACATTTCTCTGGAATAACACATTAATGATAATCCTGCTCCCAATAGTTCAAGTGAAAGATAAAACACTTTAGTAGAAGCCCCCAATGTCTCAACATCAAATATAGTGGAAACTATTGTAGTAGATTAACAGCGATAAATTTTCTTTGATCACTTTCAGAGAAAACTGCGAAAAATAAAGAACGAAGAAGTGAAAGACGGAGAATATTTTGATTTCAATTAAAACCATGCTGCTCATTAATCCTTTTCAGTTAGAGTATTTTTCCCAGTAGAGCTATAATTGACTTCATAATTGTACTTAGCGTTATTAAAAGCTTATAATCCGGTTCCCCCTTTTCGCGAATCCTAACGATCCTTGAGTACGTATGATGTTCGTTTCTAAGTCCACTAATCTGGCTTTAAAAACCATTAAATACCCATTATGTTGTGTAATTATCTGCAATTATTCTGCTAACTGGAGATTTAATTAATATCTAATTATCTATTTCGATGCACTTAATTTTCAAATTTATTAAACGATGATGCATTCTTAAAAGTTCTATTTTACTTCTTCTATCATTTATGGAACCAAATAGAATTTTGGCGAGCCAAACATTGTTGCATATTGTTAAATTTATATCCATTAAGAGTCCAGAAATGGTAACTGCTACAGCTTTTGCTCTAACTTTAATATTAATTGCAAGCTTCCCCGCGCTATCAACTGTTATATTGGACTTATAAAAATCCTACAGTTGGAATGATCATAAAATGTCTGTCAAGAAATTTAAGTCCGTTTGCCGAGTAAGAGAGAAAAATCAGGATTTGGATCTGGGACCATCGGCTTTCTTGATCACTTGATGGTATTGAAAACAATTCTAGAAGTTCATCAATCTTGTACATTACACGGTCACTTTACTGGGTTTGACTGAATCAGTCCGAATGAAATGGGGTGATCTTGGACGCTGAAGAGGACGGAGATCTGCAGTCTCCTGACTTTAACACTCGTCTTTAGCCGTTGGTTCGACGAGGAAGAGAGAGGTGATCGAACGATAACTACAAAATATAACCGGAGTAATCATTATATTTTAACAAACTTGTTTTTACATAGTATTTATTAAGGTAGTATGTGTAATTAATTAATAACAAAGGCGTAATAATAGAGCGTATAACATTAGCCAAGTAATGACGTAATATAAAAGGATGATGTAAACTTTGAAGATAATCATTCAACCCTTTTTACCTTTATTAATACAACATGTTATATTATTACACATTATATTCTGTACATAAAACATTAAAGGTAATTGGATCTAGTTAGAAGTAATTAACAAATTTTATGTTTTTTTAAAAAAAATACATTACATTTACAGTAATAATTTTACATAATATATCAAGAGAACGATATCGCTGTGAAATTTGTAACACCAGGTATTATTCACTGCTCTGTGTAAACAAACAACCCAACAATCAACAAATTGGTTGGTTTGTTGTGCTGTAGTAAACATTAATGTGTTTGTGGAAGGTTCAAATTGCTAATTAAAGTTGTAGACTTGTATAATTCAATGTTACGGCCACAGTAAAGCAGAGTTACTCGGTCCAGGAGTGGCTTTACACCATCCTACCACTTTATACATGGTGGTTGAATAGGATTGCTCGGTATAGAAATGTGTTCTTCATTAGAATGAAACCAGATGGGAGCTTCCAAGTGTCTGTCGCAAAGACAGAAATACTCGCGGCTTGTGTCTAAGTGCCTAAACCTATGTATGTTTACATTTCTGATTGTGTCGAATTATCCTTTTAATTTTGACAAGATCAAACCGCTTTTCAGATTGCAATACATCCATGAATCACAGAATTAACGACATTGGTTTGAGACAAAATGCTGTACTTTAATACTGTAGTGCGATATTATTTGAATCATTTCAATTAGAACGGACATTCCTTTATGTTTCAATCTAGTTTAGGAGTATTCTGCTCTCCTATCTTTAATTAGATCTATTGTGCCTAGTAGGACTCAGCAGAACTCCAGGGTGATGAAACTACTCGCCCTGGAATTCTAGGGAAGTAAGAGAAAGAACAGTGAGTAGGAGAAACCTCACCCGTCCCAATTCTCCCTGAATTACCTTCCTAGAGGTTGCTAATACGGTGTATTCACCCCCACTAACACCTCGTGAATACCAGGCTCTCCAGTAAGCGTAGTGGCCCTTCCATACACGCCAACAATGCTTCCCAGAAGTTATAAAGTTGGTTCTCTAAGATCAAAAGGAGCACTCCAAGGATGTTCTAGCTAGACGGTCGACACTGTATACTGTCCACATGAACTCCTACCCCGGATATTCCAAAATTACCCCCATATTAAAATATTTAGCGTATTCTAAGGAAGGTGAACATCCCTTAAAACTGGTGGCAGCCCACACTATAGGGAAATGCCAGGGTTCAGGAAACCACTTTCTGACGCCAAATCCTCTCCCAAAGTACTGATAGAAAACAAATTTGTGGATCTCTGAGGTACTCCCAGAGAAGCCAGCAGATTGGGATAAGCACTCTGTAAAAAGCCTTAACTCTCCAAATCCACCATTCAATATTTACTAAGACTTTTGGACGAAGTCAAATACCCTAATGAAGCTTTACCTTGACTTTTTTTTTTACCAACTTGGAACAATTTTCATCGGCGATAAACGGCAACGAATTACATCAACTCTTCTGTTTAAACAGTTCGACCCCGAAGCTACATATTGTCCTCGACTCCCCCACATAGATAATTTATTTTTCATAGAAACGTTAACGACGGTGGTGGACAAATTCAAAAACTGAACACATATTTGTTCAAATATAAAATATGATTTCAATTACCGTGCAAAAATTGTTTCATTATTTAACGGAAATTCCTAATTCTTTGAGATATTATATTTACGTTCAAAACAGCCATCATAAATCCGGTAAATTCAAAGAAACTTGCGATTTACAGAAAAGCACTTCCCAAGTATTTAGCGTAGGGGCCATGGCTCGTACATTTCCTGCCAAAGAGAGTATTAAGTACAATCCCAAATAAGTTTCTGGTACTTCCAAAGAGATATTTTATTTTATTTTTTCACATTTCTCATCACTGTCTTTGGAAAGAAATAGGTCGTTTATGAAATCAATTTTAGAAGAAAAACAGAAATTAGTTGAGAAGGAAGCTTGAGGTCTGAACAATCCTATTTGTTAAAAAGCCATTTGAAGAGAACAATCCCGGACAAATCAATATAACCATTTATGTATGTATTCCAGATGCGAGTATTAACATCAAAGCAAAATTTTATTGATAGCAAACGTTATTTCTCCGAGAAATTTTCTCTTTGCTCTTTTTGGGGGGGAGAGAGAAAGTTATAGCAATGGTTGGCAATATTTGCAAAACCACTTTTTAAAGCATTACTCATATTTATTTGTTGGATTTTGTATTTTTAGCAGTTAGAAAAGTAGAGGAGAAGAGAAGTGGCAACAGAGCATCCTACAATACAGTGGGAAAAGTATCATATAGATGCAAATGAGTGTGTACACAGACTGACAAGAATTGCGCTACAGTACACCCGTTAAGTTTTATATTTCTCAGTGTTTGTACAAAACACGTGGTGGGACGTTGTGTAAGAAGCACAGCTTACACGTGTGTAATAGTTCACCTATTCAAACTAAATTCAGTCAATGTGTAAAGAAGCTGAGCTCCATCAGTAGAGCTTACAATGCGCTACATTATTCTGCAGAAAAAGCTCTACTTATAGAGAGCTCCTGCTTCCACTATATTGGATATTTCCCCGGAGGGCTCTCTCTTATATTGTTACCCTGTTTCACCTTTTTTTACTTTTTTAACTTCTACTTTTTTTTTTTTTAAGGCTATCAATTTAAAAACAAAAAAAACATTTTATCTACTATCCCGAGGAAATAAGTTCCCTGAGGATGTATTTTGAGAAAGATAGTAAAATTTTGTCTTTGTACTGAAGACTTATTTTGAGTCAAACAATACCTGTAAAAGAGAGATGGTTTTGAAATTAGCTGTTATTTTCAAAATGTACAGTTTAAAAAACAATGTTTTTTTTTTTCATTTTAGTCAAGGGAAACCGAGATAACAATTAGCGCTTTTGATTTCCAGGTAATTAACGGGGAAACTCATTAACTAACTAATTGTTCCAATGGTAATCAGTATATAATTTAGCAAACCAATCAACACAAGCTGAAGAGAACGGTTCATTTAAATCTAAACTACTTACCTCGTGTAAATAAACCTTTGACCTAATGAACGGTTAGGGTGACTGGATGCTGGGTAGCAAAATTTATGATCATATTTTACTGAGCAGAAATCTGATCCTTGCTTTTACTTGGAATTGTTTAACTAAATATTAAGTCTGAATTCCTACTTTTTCTTTCTGTGATTATAATAGTTGTCTCTTCGACAATCTACTTAAAAAACGTCACATCCTATACTTGAGTAATGCTCATTCTGCATTTAGTCCAGAATATTTGTTGAAAATAATTAAAGTTTTTTAATAATTTACTAAAATAAATGAAAAAAAGGCCTGTGTAATAAACAGTACTCCATTTTGAAGTATGCATTTTCGTGTTATGGAATCATAAAGTTCAAATGTTGCCTTTATGCTTGAGGAGTCCCCGTTCATTTATCCCATCAGTTAACAATTGTAATTAAATTCTTAAGGACTCTTATCTTATTTATATTTGTAATTGATACAAGGGAAACTAAACACTCAATCGTTAACCTCCAACAATTATTAATATTCCCATACGAAATAATTAAGTTTAACAATTATTGGCTACCTTAGGATTACATGACCCGCAAGAACGTTCAAATAGATTCTAGCTTATCATAGCCCACTATCATTACCAATTATCCCCTTTTAAATACAACTTAAATTCTTTGAAGAACAACAAAGTGAAAAGGGAGTCAGAATAAATCATTATGACGTAGTGGGAAGATGGTTTTATAGCCACCTGCAATATAAGAAACAAGCAACAGTAATTTGCACTTCTGCATTTTTGATACCTTGTATTTAAAGCAGGTAAATGACATTTTATACATATAAACTTGCAGTCATTTTGCTCGAAACATCTCTTAAGTCAGTTTGTAAGTTAATTTCCTAAACTTAAAAACGGTCAATTTGTGGCAGGAAATAAATATTAAATAGAACAGTTTCTACAAACGGAAGGTTTAATAATTTTAATCAGTAAATTTCCTTTTTACTACAGAAGTACCATTTTTGTTTATTATAATTTCATTTCCGTTACAGTTTAAAGACAAAGTTATTAATGCAATAATAAATAAATCATACAAAGATATTGGAATTCGAAAAAGCTATCTGTTAAAATTGAAGCAGAAAACTAAAAGTTGATCACAGTTCGCTATTGAATTGGTAATAATTGTTCCTTTTAAACAATATTTCTGTGACTGACTTACCCGTCTGGGTTTAGAGTAGTTATTTACAGTACTAGTGCAGTAACTAGAAAAACAAAGATAAATGGAATGTGGAAAAAGTGATCCACTTTGGACATAAATGTACATGTGACCATACTCGCAACAAAAAGAAGAAAAACCTAAAAGAGTTTTCCCATTTACTGGAATGAAATTTTTATTTGAACCGTCCAGCTATACTACAATTCCGACGACTCATCCCTTCGTGTGGGATAGTATTCGGTTATCCTTGTACTAGTTGTACTTACAGGGCGCGAATACATTGTGACATTCATTCTCCCAGTTTACCTTAACCTTCATTATTAGAGGGAAACTTTCTGTTTTTGTTTGATGTGTTACTATTATCTTAATCTCTAATGTTATATCATGTTTTCAATGTCAACTGAATGAAGTAACTGCAACTCACTGACCGAAATGTTGTGAGTCTCTGACATACGAGGTATGGCTATTAAATAACGAGACTGATGCTACTACAGAAAAACTATGTAACATATGCGCCAAATCTTAACGACCGACAGCTGCGCAGCGTAAAGCCTTCTTTCTTTCGATTGCAGCGTCTCACGTGTTTGTAGAGAAATGTTTTGCCGAAAACATTATACTACACATGTAGTAGAGCAACGAATTGTCGTGAAATTTCACATCAAAACTTGATAAAACCGCTACAGAAACTTATCTTTTATTAAAAAAAGTTTATGGTGATGAATGTTAATTACGTGCGCGAGTTTTTGAGTGATTCAAGCGTTTCCAAACTGGTCGAGAAGACGTCGAAGATGATAACCGCCCGGGTCGCCCTTGCACGTCGAAAACGGATGAAAATATCGATTATAATAAATCAACATTACTACTACCGTGAGGTGCTTGCTGAACTCCGTGAAAGAGTAAGGAAAAACGACTCGATTTGTGGAAGAACAAGTCATGGGTTCTCCACCAAGACAACGCGCCGGCTCATACTGCATTGTCTGTCCAGACGTTTCTAGCCAAGTACAACATCCCAGTTTTAGACCTTATTCGCCTGACCTGGCCCCCCCCCATGTGTCTTTTATCTGTTCCCCAAAGTCAAATCTGCATTAAAAGGAACACGATTTCAGTCCGTTAAAGCTGTGAAAGAAAAAGCGGCACTCGCCATGCAGGAGCTCACAGAAAAAGACTTCCAGCACTGTTTCGAACAATGGTAAATTCGCATGGAGCGTTGTAGGGATAGAGGAGGGGTGTATATTGAAGGCGATAATAACTAAATAAAATAAAATGTTTTACAGCAATAGTCTCGTTATTTAATAGCCACACCTCGTAGACTGCATAAACAAGAGAAAGTCGTACAAATTTTTTTAAAACAGATTTTATGAAAGGGGGATCTTTCTTTCTGAACCTCAAGATTTAGTTTTGTACTGTTTGCTAGTTTTAGCACTGGAGACAAATGCAGATTTTGGCAGTTGAAAGGTGCCACTTCTTCAACAAGTTTGAAAATTCTACTTCATCTTGTAACCTTTCTTAACTTCAGATAATTTTCTAGATGAGTGCCTTTTCTTCCGGTACAACGTCGAGTTTAATTATTAAATTTTTTCTTAATAAAAAGGTAACAAGAAGAAGAAAAAGAAGAACAAGAACATGAACTACGAGTATTTGTCAAAATGCCTTATTTTCCAAATGTTGGAAAAAACAAAACTTTCTCGAAATTTATTAGATCTGGGTTGTTGCCAAAAAATTACAGTTATAAAGGAGGGTTTGCCCTTTAATTTAAAGGAAATTTGGGAGTTTTATCTTTTATAGAAAAGGAGAAAAAAATTCTCAAAGTTGGGTGTTTTTCAACGTTACTGTTTTTCGAGTAGTTTTTGACGATCAACTCTTATACAACTGTCCTACAGGAGAGTTTTAATATATTTTAGACACTTTAATTAATTTAAAAAATTATATAATGATAATACCAAAGTTTGGTTGTACCTGTATCTACTTTTTTTCTTTGTAATTTCAAATATTTTTACATAAAAAGATTCCTTATTTTTTTTTAATGTAAAAACTCTCTTTTACATTCATTTAAAAACAGAAAAACACTCGATTATAAAAAGAATATTTATTTTTTTGAAAATTAATTAAAACCATCTGTATATAAATGGGTCACGGAATCCAGCGGACCAGATGTCGCTGATTAATGAAAACTCAAGTTTACAATTTTCCTCGACTGATCTGTCCCCCCTCCCTCCATTACTTTATAAAAAACACAATTTTTTTTGTCTTTTCTCTCATTCTCTCTCTCTCTCTCTCTCTATCTTTTTTGAATGTTTTTTTGATCCAAATTTACAATTAATTTTAATAAAGTAGAAATGACTTGAGTTTTAATTAAGAAGAACGTCAATTATATTCTTTTTATTTTCATATAGAATAGTTCGAGTTCTTTTATTTATTCATTGTTCTGATTCACTAACTAAGATCCAAAAGATGTCAAGTACTGATGTCTGGTGATATGGGAAGATGGTAATCTTTTCAACCTCAAATTCCTCTCTTCATTTCTGAGACAATGTTGGACTATCAAGAAACCAAGAGCAATACTATAATTATAGGGGGTTCATGAGTGAGGGTAAATTAAAGAATCGCGACTAGCAGAATCATAAATAAAAAAACTTTTATTGATATTTTATGCACAAACTAAGAACATTTATATACAGGCTAACTTCTAGTAAGGTACAGACAACTCTCGACAAATACTTGACTGCTCTGATCTAATGACTAAAACTAATTATTATATCCATAATTGCATGTCCTTATATATTAATTACAGTTTACATTGAGTATCACAGAGATATCAATAATCTTAGATAATACATATTCCCATAGATCGTACTTATTGTTACATATTTACATTGATAGCTTTACGATAGATATCTTATCATGAAGAGAAAAAGGTACATTCTCTTTAATTTTCGGCGAAAGGCAGGGTGACGTCATAACTGTCTCTTGATCAGTTACATGGGGACTAGACGGCGGAACAGGGGATACTCCTTTGGTAATCGGTAATAAAGTCACAACTGAATTACAGTAAAACAAATACCAACTTTTAAAAAAATCAAACTTTTGGTTTTGCAAAGGATGATGACGTAGATTTCATGAGAAAACTCCCATGATTTTCTCTTACTACAATTTTCTTGAAACTCAGATTTTGAAGAGAAAAATCAGCATAAAATGCAAATTACATTCCTGGTTACTTCCACGTTACCCACTTTTCTAAAGTTGTAACTTTACTTACCTATGTAATCCCTACAATTATTATACAGATGATGTAGTCTTACATTTAAGTGACACTTTTAGCTTAATCTCTTCTGAACAGAAATGGAGAATGTCCTTGGAGAAACTGTTTCAGATGCTGCAATGAGCGTACTAATGTTTGTAGGCAATTGTTGGTATCATTTTAGAGAAAGCCTCAATAACCAAAAGTGCAAGGAGGCACTTCTAGTTGGTAGATTAGGTTGGCGATTCTCGACGTTGCTATAGTGGTTGCAAGAATGAAAGAACAGCAATGGAATTGATACATGATATTTTTTTATTTTAAACAGATGGATTACAAACAAATTCAACTAGTTTTACTACAATACACGGAGATAGTGTTGAAATTAACTAATACGAACTGGAATGTAAAAAAAATGAAAACACTACTTTTCTCACTTACCAAATAAATTGATATTTAATTATCAAATCTATAGTAATAAAACTTGCACTTCTTCCAGGTTGGGATGAATGGTCAGATTGGTCAGCATGCAGTAGTTCTTGCGGAGATGGTAGTCAACACAGATGGCGGTACTGTCTGCTGCAAGCCGGTTGCCAAGGATTTAATAAGCAGACCAGACCTTGCAATACGTTCCCATGTCGAGGTAAGTTTCCCGATTTTTCGTATTTTTCTTTTATTTATTGTATTTGTACTTATTTTAAACTCTGTCCAGCTAACCACAGATCAATGGTTAGTATTATTGCAACTGGATGGTGAGGTATGATGCATGCATTGTGCAAACTAAAATTTAACGGTTCTGAAGCCTGCAATATTAAAAAAAATCTTTCATATTGCCATTTTACTGGCCAGTGTCATTTAGGACGCCTTCGTCTGCCAAATTTGAGCTCTCTGAGAACGTCCTTTTTTTTGGAGACTAGAAGTGTCCGCATGCATTTTGAAAATACTATTCCAATTCTTTTACTGCAATTACTGCTAATGAGCAGTAGGGAAGAAAAGGAAGATAGAATGATAAAGGGCTATCAAAAAGGGACTGCAAACCCTCAGTCATATTAAATTTCAAAGAGCACTTCTTTCCCATTATTGTTAATATTGCAAATTTAATTACAGAGTGACAGACTTTTTTCCCCTCTATAAATGGAGGGTACTTAAACGAGAGCCAAAGTTCACTTTAAATAAAACTCTGCCATCCCAATCTTAATTTTAGTAAATTCTTTGATAAATAGCTTTTTGCCTTCCTTTTAATTTTTACCTACACAATTACAGATTACCGCTGGCTACTTTATTAAAGTGACAACCACCATCTCCAGTCTAAAGTCTATCCTGGGATTTCCCTTAAGAAGATATAAAAACGGACTTTACCCAAGAAAATTAATGGGATTACCTAGTGTTTTCCTCAACGGGATTTATGTCAGGATTATACTTGTCTAACCAACTCACCCAACAATTGTCTGGTTCTTGTCTTAGCAGAGACTAAAGTTAAGGAGTTTGCTTTAATTATAAAGATTGTTCTGAAAATTAATCTTGAACATAATATTTGGAAATATAACAAGTGGCCGTTTTAAGCAATTAATTTTTTTGTCAGTTTGTGGCTTCTATTTACAAACTGAGAGCACTTATTCGAAAATATAAATTTACTTTTAAAGTTCCTACTGTATTCTCGCTCCACTTCTCTATATCCTGTACTCGGCTGATCTTCCGCTCCATTCGAACACTACAATTTATTCGTATGCCGATGATACGGCCATCCTATCCCACAATTCAGATCCAGTGAACGCAATCCGATCCATCCAGTCTCATCTTCATATCCTCGAACCATGGTTTCGCAAATGAAGAATAAAGGTCAACGAGTCTAAATCTCATTACATAACCTTTACCCTCAATCACAAGGTACTCCCGCCAATCTACCTGAACCATATTCCTATTTTCCTATTCCTCCGGCAGGTAAGGTGCGTTATCTTGGACTTTTACTCGACAAGCGCCTTACTTGGAACCCCAATACTCGACTCAAGCGACAGGAACTTTACTTACGTTACTGAATGACTAAAAGACTCCTCGACAAACGCTCCAAATTGTCTCTTACCAACAAATAGAAAATCTACACAGCTCTACTAGCCCCAATCTGGACATACGGACTTGAATTGTACGGTATTGCAAAGCGTTCCAATCTCTTCAATCAAAAATCTTACGCACAATCCTTAACGCTCCTTTCTACGTAAGCAATCACACCATCCACACTGACTTAAAAATCCCATTTGTCCGGGACCTAGCCAAATCCCGTTACACCAAATATCATTCCAAACTTTCCCAACACTTCAACCCACTCGTAAACAATCTATCCCAAACTACTCTTCCCTCAAATCCTCGCCCGAAGACTGAAGCGTCGATGGCCTCGCGATCACCTGAATGCATGATAGAAAAAGGGCATCCTTCGAATTCACTTTAACGGCATCTTGTGTTAGCCGACTCATGATGGTTATCGTTGGATGGCCCTCATTCAAATCTTTCCAGCCATTTTTATCTATGTATTGTAATCTGATTTACTTGTTGCCAATAGGTAGTTGTAAATTAAATAAAGAGAGTTAAAAAAAAAAAAGTTCCTACATTTTAAAGTAAGTCTATGTTGAGAATTATTTCTTTCAGTCATTTTGTAAAATCGATTTTAAATTATTATTCAAGACTTAAGCGCGCTTCTGCACGGTAATGAATTTTTCTTTTTCCCTGTAGAACGGAAAGAAAACTAATCTAAGCAAGACTCATGAACTTCTATTCCAACTACTTCAATTACAAATAATAAATTCATTTCCCATGTTTAGTTGGGCAAAATAAATAAACGGAAGTTCAAGGTAATATTGAGGCAAAGAGGAATAGAATTTGTTATTGCCCTTCAATACAAGGAAACCACGTCCTTTTTTATTTAAATTTAACAGGTTCCCAAGAATCCCAAATCCAATGAATATCGCATTTTCTGGAAAAACGTTTCTGGCCAAAGTGATGACTGCGTATGTGTATAATTATAACTGTTGTGACATACTGAAAAGGAAAGTCCACTAAGAGTACCTTGATAACTGTGGCGATTCAAAGTAAAATTAAGTTTTCCGGAGCCATTTTGTCGGTTCAACATCCGCTCTAAGTCTCTTACCTTTATCATAGAACGAACCAAGTACTACACATCTCTCTAGTTAATGAATACATCGTTAATTTAAAACACTTTAATTAAAATATGTTTGTCAATAACTGAAGAGAATAACCTTTGGGTATATTGTGTAGTAGGTGTTGTGGATTAGGGTCTTCTAGTTCCTCTCTCTCACTCTCTCAACAAGGGTAGAAGCCCTAAAACAGAGCCCTTATTAAAATGACAATGTGCTCTCCAGAACCAGTAGTATCCTTATCAAATTCCCCCACTCCTTCACTATTACTACCTTCTACTCTGGTAGTGTAGTCGTGCTGGATATATCCATTCCCGAAGGGTTTTCCACTACCTCCGAAGAGTTTGCCCGTTATGAGTATAATCACTGGAAGATAGTACGGAGGTCATGACCCAAACAATAGAGGTAAAATTTACCCCCATTCTCTCATGGCCGCTGCCGACCAGGATTCAATTAAGTCTTCCCCTAGCCTGCTTCGAGTTCAATAGGTCGAAAGGAAGGACCTGAAAGGTAGAAGAGAATGAGGTCACTTTCCCCTATAAACCTTTTAACTATAATAGCAAACTAGTCCCGGCGTAATGTACAAGCATATTTAGCACCTTAATAACTAAATTGTGTAGCTCACTTATATTTCCGACGGTTTCACCCATTATGCTTCTAACCAAGAACAAAGGTGGCATCTTTAATTAATTTTTTAATCATTTTTTAAAAAGTCCATCAAATTTTTTTTTAAATTAATTAGCTTTCTCCTAAGATAATTTAATTAAAATTTGATGTGGCATAAATACCTACCAATTTCATCTTCAAAAGCGAAAAAGTGAAACAGTCTAATGAGTGTCCACATAAATCATAAACCACAAAGATCTTACAAACGAATTCCTACAATAACCTTGACAGATATTGACGCAGCTCTAATCCTTTTATATAGGCTTCCTCTTGCTACAGAAAACCTTTATCCTTAATAGATAAAGTAATGTGCAGATAGTAAGAATATTCAGGACATGAATCTCAGTGGCGATTTGGAGATTCTATGGACGGTTTTTTTACTTTCTCTTCGTTCGAACCCTGCATCAACCAAATAAGAATGTGTTCGCTTGTGTCGGGCTCGTATTGCCAATAACATAATGGTTGGTTTAATCTCCTCTTAATCTCCAGTGTGAATAAATCTAAACTAAATCGTTTGTGCAGTGTTGAGTAACATTAATATCGTCTGACATTTGTCTCCAGTGAAACTGAACCTTTAATTACTTAGCATTCGAACCCAATGTTAATGAACATGTCCACTGAGGAGCCAAAAAGAAGGGGATCCCATTATAATGTGACATAGTCATGCAATATTGCATTTTTTATAGCAATTATTTATACTTTTTAATTAATGAACTAAATAAAATTACGTCATTATAAATAATTGAGGATGTACGTAATGAGTTGTATTGCCAACAGAATTAAAATTCATTTAATCAAAATGTAGCATCACTAACAGAGATCCGGTTTATTGACCGGATTGAATTAAATTAAAAATTGGACGATTTTTGTTTTTCTTTTTAAAAGGAATTATTGTTTGATTAGTGTGGCGTTATTCAAAGAAAAGTTGGTTGGTGTACAATATTTTCTTATTTTTAAAAACATTTAGGGAAATAGATTGTTGAAACCAAATTTATTATTAAAATTAGATTTTTGTGGCCATCTTGAGATATTCAGTAATCTATAGATTCAACCACGGGATTCGACTGGAAGGTTCTGGAGGAAATAACCTCACTAGACTGAATCGTTTTTGCAGACGGCTCTTAGAATTCTGAAAAACTTCATATTCTCATTGCGCTCGCGTAGATCTATAACTATTTTTAAAACATATACCTAGTGATGTGCTTGTAAAGTCAGTTCTGGAGGAGAGGTGGAGTTAAGCTTTCCTTTTACGTAATGTACAACCTCATTACTTGGAAAATTTGATGAATGAATGGCCATTTTTTACCCATTTTTACTCTAAAATCCAAGAAGTTAACGAAATGATGATAAAACTTTTTGAAAATTCATTTCTCAGTGACATCACTATCATGGCGAAGTTGTGAGCTAAAAGATAAAATAACACCACAGACTTACAGTTTCTGTTTCCAATTATGCAACAAATTATAATAATAAAAATGCATTATTGCACAACGCTGAGTTATCGATGATAATTCTTGAAGCAATGAAACCAATTAGAAGTTGTTCTATAATTAGTAGATTTTTAATTTAATTGAAGCCAACTTTGATTTCCAAATTACATTCACTTGTAATTTTTTTTTTTTTTTTTTTTTTTTCTTTTTGGCGCATCAACAGCTGAGGTCATTAGCGCCCGGAGCTTTTTCCAGTGCACTGCCGGCCTCCGGACAGTGTTCTCTCGTTACAGACAACACTGTCCATCACCGGACAGTGAGCTGTAAGAAGCTCCAAGGAAGAGAAAATCTAAGGGTCAGCTGCTGGATTCGAACCCGGGACCTCCGCGTGGGAGTCCAGTATGCTAACCTCATAGCTAATCCCTTCCCTCATTCACTTGTAATTAATTTTTATTTAAAACAAGTAATAACTAATGTAGTAATTGTTTTTCCAATGGTATTGGTTTACATAAGTGATATTAAATAATGAGGAGAGAATGTTGCAGCATCAAGGATGTATTTGTCAAGGGAACAATATAATGCTAGAAATATTCATAAAGGTTTCTTTTCTTGTATATTCGACCCAGTTGAAGAAGTTCACCTAAAAAAAAAGTAGGAAATATTGGAAGCAGGATATAGGTTTTCCCTAAGAAGGAGTGCTCCTCTGTTTACATAATTTTATGTATAGTTTTTCTTATGTTTCCATCTCCTTGGAAAATTTATATTGTATTATTCACCTGTATTGTAACAAATTCTTTTTCATTTTTCTTTTTGTTTTCATTTTGTCGTTTTCTTTACTCTTTCTAAATGTATTAACCATTTTCAGTTATTTTCTTTTACAGCAATTTATATATACATATGAAAGCTACATTTTTCACGACCATATGTCATTCTTGGATGTGTTAGGGAAGTTTTCCAATTTATTTTTTGTTGGGGCTTAACATCATATTTATTATACTCGCGTTTTTTCTTTTCTTTATTTTTACTTCCCTTACTCTTACTTAGTTAAAAGGAAGTCTTGTTCTCGTAAAAACATTACCGATAGAAATCATTTTCCTTTTTAAAGTTTCCTGAATGCCCAAAAAAGGATTTTAAAAATTATTCTGTTAGTTCGTGTGTATAGTGCTTTTTATAATCTTCAATTTGAATATTCAAACATTTCATGAATCTGCAGTTTTTTTTCCATGATCTTGACTTTGCCCAAATCTCTCTTTTTAAATCTTGAATGTTTTTTTTGAAATACTGGACTCCAGTGTTTCATCTTTTATAAATCTACAGGCGGTTGCACCTAATAATAAGAATTACATACTTGCAATAGTAAATAACACATGGGCTGAAAAGTCCCGGGCCTATCAAAGAAAACACGTTTTTTTTGTTCAAAAATTAGCTTTATCCATCAACGTAATTTCCATCAAGAACAACGCAATCATTCCAGCGCCGCTCTAGCATTTCAATACCACTTTTGTAGAACGATTTATCTTTTGCCTCAAAATAGGCCTCAGTTTCAGTGATAACCTCTTCATTAGAGCGAAATTTCTTACTGGCGAACATTTTTTTTAGGTCTGCAAACAGCCAGTAGTCGCTGGGAGCCAAATCTGGCGAATATGGGTGGATGTGGGAGCAATTCGAAGTTCAATTCATGTAGTTTTGCCATTGTTTTGATTGACTTGTGACACGGTGCGTTGTCTTGATGAAACAAAAATTTTTTCTTTACCATATGCGGTCGTTTCTTTTTCAATTTCGGCCTTCAAACGCTCCAATAACGCTATATAATATTCACTGTTGATGGTATTTCCCTTCTCAAGATAGTAGATGAATATTACACCACGCTCAACCCAAAATACCGAGGCCATACCCTTTCCAGCCGATTGTTGTGCTTTCGGCCGCTTTGGACGAGGTTCACCAGTTGCTGTCCACTCAGATGACGATCGTTTTGATTCCGGAATGAAGTGATGGATCCATGTTTCACCATTGTCACATAAAAACGCAAAAAATCAGGTTTGTTACGTTTAAACATGGCCAAACACTGCTCAGAATCATCAACACCTTCTTGTTTTTGGTCAACAGTGAGCAAACGCGGCACCCACTTTGAACAGAGCTTTCTCATAGTCAAATGCTCATGCAATATAAAACCAACAAGTTCTTTTGATATCTTTACGATGTCAGCTAACTCACGCAACTTCACTTTTCGATCATTCAAAACGATTTTGTGGATTTTTTTTGTTTATGTTTTCTGGGGTTATCGCCTCATTTGGACGTCCACTGCGTTCTGCATCATCGGTATCTCTACGACCACGTTTGAAGTCAGCAAACCAACGTTTTATTGTTGTTTCTGATGGAGCAGAGTCCCCATAACACTTTTCAAGCCATTGCTTCGCTTGAACGGTATTTTTTCCCAACAAGAAGCAGTGTAAAATTAAAACACTAAATTGTTTTTGATCCATTATTTTGAAAATAACAACACGATGGTAAAATCACAAATTGGAAGAAGTTCCTTAAGCAGAACTGTCTGGTTTACTAAATGAATTTTCACTTTTTAGAGATTGTTTTTCCGAATCTCAGGAAAGTTGCATTTCGTTTTTCACGGATGCAGATTGAATATGCTATTTTTTCCCCTCAAATCACTCCCACAAACACATTAGCTAAAGTATATGGTTTTTCTTATTGTTTTAAGAGTTATCTTAAATGATTTTTGCTTTAGGTAAAAACATCCCAGTTTGCAATTTACCAAGTTCATGACCAATTAAAATACACTCACTAATTATTTAATAATTAATATTGTAGATAGACTTTTCACCTTTTTTCAATTGTTAATGAAACTTTTTACTTAAAAGTTATTCTAAACTTCTTGGGGTTTTCCTCCCCCCTCCCTATAATTACTTTACTACAAGACTCAAGAAGAAGGAATTCATGTAAAAGAAAAACTAAACTTTTCCCGTAATACGAACATTACGAAGTTTTCTTTGATATTTAATATTTATGGCTAGAGAGAGAGAGAGAGAGAGGAAGGAAAAGCGGAAAAAAGAAAAAGTAAAGATTCATTACACAATTAAGAAGAACAAAGGTCAGTTTTTCATTAGGATTCCTTTTTGTCTGCCCTTAAGGAAATGAGCAAAAGGAAACTTTTCTTAACAAACTGGTATTTGTATTTCTTTCTTTTGTGCTGATTAACCTATTTATGTCCTATTAGCGTTGGCACAAAGAAAGTTTATTTTCTTTAATATCTTTTTCAAAAAAGAGGAAATCTTTTTTTTTAACGACTGAACTTATAAATTCAAATTTATTGCAGTCGTGCCAACTTCTTTATTTTTGTTTCTTAGAAACACCCATTTCTTAATAGAAAAGAATATGGGTTTCATTGGAGGTTCAACAGGATTTGTAGGTCAAAACTCCTCATTTCAGTCTTTTAAGACTGAATATCTCAGGGCTAGGATTCAGCCTTAAACTACAGCAGAGAAGGAAGCCGCTGAAACTCTGTGCGGATAGTAGAATACATCCTGCCTGTGGAGATCTACGTTTAACTTGAATTTTGACTTCTTCCAAAAAAGAAAAAAAAACCCTTCAGGCCTCTCTAAAGCTGAAGATGTTTCATCCTGAAGAAATACCCGTTTTTACTGGGCACCTAACATTATTTTATTTTCAATTTACATTATTCCATTGTTATTGACCTCATATTCTTCTGTTCCAGGTGTGGTCGCTCCATTGTCTTTAGAGGATAAGAAATATTTCCATCCTGGACAGTGGGAAAGAGTACCAGGACGAGACACTGCCTGGCGTTTAAAGCCGAACTCCTATTTGTGGCTGCCAGCGGCCGAATTACCATTTCCTAACAATTATTTTAGAAACCATTTTGCTCTTCTACTTTCTTTAAGAATAGATCCTAAGGTAAGTGGTCCGTTTTTATTAATTTGTTGGCTTTGAAATAAGATGATATTCTTTTGTGTTATTCTTACCGAACAGTGCCGTAGAGTTTATACAATACGTTTCACTAAGATTATGATTTAGAATTAATGATATTTGAAAACAGTGCACTTCAAAAATGTTGATTAGAATTTGTAGAATTATTTTGGTTGGCTAGCAAGCACAGCTTACCTAGAAATTGAGCCAACTGCTACTGAATTCTTAATTGTAATTTAAACAAAATTAAGAAAGGATATTATTTAATAGCTGATCTGAAATTATTTCTATTTGTAATGAATCTAACGCCATCTACATAAATATCTAACTTTTTTAATTGAATAAAAGCAAAATAGAAAAATCCATGTGTTTAAATTTATTGTTTTTAACTCAATATCCGTTCGTCTAATAGAGTCAATTCATCAATATTTCCTGTAAAGAGTAATTTGGTTAAGTTAAATCAGGTAAAGTAAAATTGAGTTATACTATTCAAAAGGAATAACCTATTTTAACTAACTGTAGAACTATTTTATTAGCTAACTGTTCTTTATTGCTATGTAAATAGAATTATTGACAATTCTAAGCCATGTATTTGCTTGGCTAACTGTGTCGTTGCTGGAAATACGGTAAATTAAAGGACCTTTTCATGGATATCAATAAAACTTTACTATTTAGATGGGGACATTGATTGCAGTAATAAATCTGTAATTTGTCAGTTTCTAGTTTAGTAGTTGCAATAGTGAATCGTCTATCTGGGCTGAAACTCCTTCTCATCCTTTATGATCAACAGTATTTCAGTAACAATATTTCAGTAATAACACTGAAGAAGACAATATGGTGTGAGAGGTCGATTATCCTTTCAGGGTCTTCTAAAATATTAAGAACTATGCAGATTGAAACATCAATATTTATCAATAGGATAAAAAAATAACTGCCAGTTTCAGTCATTATAAACTTTATTATGCCGGAGCTTTCGACCTAGGGACTAGAGTCATCTTCAGGACTAATTTACAATATACTGTTTTACATTATTAGAGGGTTGGTGTGTCTTCTGTCTTTTCTGCTCATGGACAATTAGCCCTGAAGATGACCTAGTCCCTAGGTCGAAAGCTCGGCATAATAAAGTAATTATAATGACAGAAACTGGTATTTATTTTTCATCCTACTGAAACTATGATTCAGTCACCAAAAATAATGAACAGCAATTAATATTTATGTTTAAAAAGTCCGATAAAACTTGAAATACTGGACAACAGATCAGAATTCTCACAACATAGACTTATTTTCCTAAAGTCTATGGCATTGCACTGTTGGAATTCTACCAGACGGCTCGAATTGCCTAAGAATTTACTCATTACAGTTCAAAATTCTTCACTACGTAGTTTATGCCACCGCCGCAGCCTAGGCTAATCTAATCCTAATTACCTTCTTCAATTTGGGTGTATTATCGACGTTTCACGTATTCTTATCACGTACCCTTATCGCGTCGCTGATTGTAACTAAATGAAGGACTAAAATACAAGTTCACAATTAGAAATAAATATATTTCATCCTAAAAAAAGAGATCCTAATGCAATTATTGGCAATAGTCTCGTGGCTAAATCATAACACTTCTTCTGTTTTTTTAAGACTCATCAAGCAATCAACCGGATATCATAAGTACCAGTTTTACCCCTCCCATTTAGAGCTAATTGCATTTTACGAGAAAATTACATTAGTTTCCGTTAATTTTAATTAAAATGTATGAGTTTTTTTTTTTTTTAACCTCCAGGCTGCGCTAGAAAACGTTGGTTTTAATTACATCTGAAAACTGGATTAAAAACTGGGATAAAAAGGGAAGAAAAAATAAAGAAAGGGGAAATAACCATTAGGCTTTACAATGAATTGTAAATAACGTTTAATTATCCAAGTATTTCTTCTTCTTAGTTAAATTAAAAACAAATTTTGAATTACTTTGCCAACATAAAACTTCTTACTCATTTTGTGCTGAACTTATTCGGTACTCTTTAAACTTTTCTTACAATGGACGGACTTACAAGTGTCTGGACTTACTTTGAACCATTTTGGCCCGCAAAATTAATGTGGTAATGGGTTCGATTGTTGGTCTGGACCAGGGATGGCAAACCTTTTTGAGACGTGGGTCAAATTTTCTTTTTTTTGTAGTACTAGCTCTTGGGTCACTAATGCCCATTTGTACAAGAGTTTAAAAATTTTAAACTGAATATTTTCAAAACTAAACATCTTTAAAATTCAGTTGGCTTAACGGGTAAAACGGGACGAAACAAGTGCTATGGAAGTCTCTTTTTACAAACATAACTGAACAAAACCTTACAAAAGTGTGTTTTATCTGAAGAAAAATCTAAATATAGTTATTTGCTTTGGGTTGTCGATTTTTTTAACAAACAAAATATGAGTAAAATTATACACTTTATTTTATATTTTGTAAACACTTTTTGCTTTATTTCAAATACTACAAAAGCATTTGTCGTCATTTGCGTTTTAGAACTGTAATGATCAAACTAAAGGTTATAGATAGCATTTAAGTTGCTTTTGTGTCATTGCGTGATTGAAAAAACTACAGATAGAATATAAATTATCCACACAATTAGAAAATCTAATTCAATCCGCGTAAACACACTAGCAATTGTGGGTCAGTGAAAAAGCTTGCGCGGGTCATAGGTTCGCCGTTACTGGTAAAACCTTCAGTTTTATTGACTCGTTAATATGACTATGGCTTTTGGAAACAAGAAAATCCTGGAGCTGAAAGAGGTAAACTTGAGTATCACTCGGATATGACTGGCCAGAATCCCAGTGTACTTTAAAGCTCTTTCCTGCTGACTGGAGCCAGCAAGCAATCTCTAGAGAGGGATTCAAAGATAGAGAAAGACAGAGAATTTGTTCGGGGAAACCTGGAAACCAATGAGGGTTTCCTAAGAGAGTTTACAAAGTGAACAAGAAATCTAAACCAACTACAAAAACCCTTCACAAGGCGGACAAGTTCACAAACCGTTCTCGTGAAGAAAATTATCTGCGGTAGCCAGGGTATTGCAATTAATTCCAGGTCAGCCTGCGCCCAGTGAACAAATACATGTGAGGCTACTCTACACATAAAACCACCAGCTAATTCTTCCACCGCAGTTTACCCTCAAAATACCTGTCTGTTTCTAATTAGGTTCCGTTTTTTTTATTCTCTCAAGAAAGCATGAAAATTTTGTTCTGTATTTTCCTTTGTATATGCTCATACACTTTTCAACTTATTATTATTAGATTGTACTCTCAAGTTAATTACAAACCCAAATGAGGAAAAATTCCCCGTCTGTTTAACACTACCCTCCATTACGATCATATGTAATCACATTTGTAACTGAGAATCTAAATCTAAATATAGAAAATTCTTTTGAATCTCTTGCTTTCTGCACAAATCCACTTATTCAAAATCTTGTCTCCACAACGATTCCAAATCGTGCTGCACGAAGAATGAAACGCTGTTGGCCTCGTGATCATCTCCAGTAATGTAAGAAACTCCAGCGAGAGTGTTGCCGGTAGGCAGCTTCTGTCCTCAAGCTAGTTATGAAGTCCTCTATCATATTCACTGATATTCTTTGCAGGTTGTGAATAACAAATGGATTAAAGCAAAATCAAATGAGAAAATAGATCAGTTCAAATTATATTTTCTATTTTTACTTGCCATCTTTATTATATAAATAAGATTTAAATATTGGACCAGGATTTCTAAATTTGAAGGTAAATCGGCCGCAAGGGAATGCCCCTCTACTGAACAGATTTTCCCCAAATTTGAGTATTTCCCCCACAAACAGATCCTACAATTTTATTTAAACTGATCCACCTTGATTCCTCCCTCATTCTGGAATTGCTTAGATAATTTAGTTGAAGGAGATGAAGACTGGACGTCGATTTTTAGTGGTAGCTTTTCGAATTAACAGTTCAATGTCAAGCCAGCTCCTCTGTTACCACTGTTTGGTAACCCACCTACATGGTTTGACCGTTTGTTTCTTGAGAACAAAGAAAGGATCATGAAATGAGGGAGTTTAAGGTGCCTACCTTGGAATCTTAAGGTAGCAGTTGTTCTGCATAGTGCATTAAAAGGAAAATAATTGATCTGAAACCTCCAATTCAAGAGCTGACCATTTTACAATAAATGGTTGCAGGACATTTAAGTTATCAAAAGAAAAACTTACTTAAATAGCCTAATCAAAAATTAAATAAATCTGTAGACATAATTTCCTTTTACACAAGATTAGCCATTCAATGAACCGATCACTTGTAAAGACCTAGGGAGAGAAAAAAAGAAAAACAACCTTCAAGTTATAAAAACTTTATCAAATCCTCTTATACCAGTTAAGCTCCTATCGAGAGCTGGTTCTCGAGTCATGTTTCGCAAATAAAACTTTCTCACTGGAACTATTCTCCGGGTCCATATTCAATATCCATAATTCCAAGTGCTTCAATGCATTCCATCCAACAACATGAAGCTGAATTAGATGAATTGCAATTAATCTACGCAACCATTTTTAAGTTGTTTTTTACTTTGTTTCAAATTTTGGTAGACATTGTGTTTTCTTCGGAAATGATCTCAAATTTGACACAAACTAAATCAAAACTTCAAATTCAAGGTTAGTACAACTATCTTTATACGAAACTTTATATTATAGGAAAGTCTGATGTTCCTCCAAACCAATCTTTCTCAAAACAAACAGTAAGCACTTACCTCCTCCTCAAGCAATCTCCATGTCTGTTACAAATTTTATAAGATATCCCTGAGCTTCAAATTATCCAAGCATTCCTTTGAAAGTATACCTCTTTTGTAATCTTTATACTAGTAACTGAACCGAGCCAAAAAAAAAGTGCCCATATTCCCAATTCAATCGGTATTAACCGTCATGCTTATACTGTAGAAATGATTGGATATCCCAATCAGCACACCTGACTGTAGAAAGAAAAGGAAGAAACTTTACGTGCTTTGTCTAATCAATCACCTCAAGACTGTCTAACCAAAAAAGATTTTCACCTCTCTATTATCTGTTTGCCACTGTTCCAATTATTTCAGCCTGAAAGCCAAACAAATCGATTAAATATATAATATAATGGCCCCCCCCTCTATTTCTTTATTTAGTTAACTAAATAAAAAATTACAAATTTGAAGATAAATCATCAAATAAATTAAAACGACTAGAATTACTGCGCTAGTAAGTTATTATAGAATTCTTATCAGATTGTTCTATTTTTTTTTTACCCCTATCTTCCTTTTTTTTTATTTAAGCTATATTAAACTATAAATTTGTTACTATCAGTAAATAGCGTTCGTTATACCGCCTCCGTGCCGCCGAGCGCTGTCGACTATAAACACGATCTAAAGTACATTAGAGTACCCTGGCGAATGGGTACATAGTACCGTGGGGAACTTTATACTGTCTCTCTTCGTCTTGCCAACCGATCCTATCGGTTACAATTTTTTTTATAAATATATTCTACCATTTCTTTTAAGAGAGAAATTATTTTGGAATAAGTTCGGGAAAAAAATAATAATTTATATAAAAGATAAATTAAATTTCTGCAAAATCTATTGAGCTTTAATAATGCTGTAAAATTTGTATGTTCTTAGGTGGATAGAAGTTCTATAATCTTTCACTAAAAAAATAGAGCTTGCAGATTGGAATGACCACTCTTTCCTAAAGCCTAAATTCATCCAAAAGAAAATATGTACTCCCCAAAAATACCTATTTCCTGGGTGGATTTTTGCACTTCTTTGAGAACTTTTCAAAAGTAGCTCCATAAGATTTTCTACTTATTCAAAGTGTTCAATGGGTTTACAAATATATCTACTGGACTGTATCAATAAGTATTGAAAAGGAAGAAATATTATTACTAATTTCCGATATATATAATTACACTATTGTTAGTACAAGAAGATGACCTATTTTCTAGGTAGAAAGATCAAATAAATTCCGACTGAAATTGGCAATAGTTTTTCTCCATTTTGGATCAATGATTCAGTCAGCAAAAATAATGAACAATATTCTACATTGTTATTATATTATTATATTCCCACGAATGAAGCACGAATGGCTTTATTAAATTGACATGATCTTCATGAAACCAACCGCCACAGCTGGTTTCTTTAAATAATCATTTCAAGTAGTATTCGATGAGCATTCGGGTCAGTTTAACTATTTCTTATTATTCTTAGCCTTGTATAGTTGGATTACGCCATCTTTTCAGCCCCAAACACTTTGTGGATTTATCTTTGAGCCATTTTAAGTACCAATAATTGTTAAATATTTTCTTAGATCAATATAATTTACCATGAAGATTTTAGTTAGGGCGCAGCCGTGGGCATTCATTAAGATTGTGGCCTTTGTGTTAATGCCCTTTGTTTAAATTAAGTGTACAATTATATAGAAGGCTCTGTACTGGACTTACGAGAACCTTTCAGCACATATTGCAGTGTGGAGTGAAGAGAAGAGGCTGCCGTTGAATGACGTATTACATTAGTGAGGTTATTATTTCTACAACAAGGGCACAAAGAGAGGACAATGCCGTCTGACTAAGAGCCTAGCTCTAGAACCCTTTAAGTACCAGGGTTTCCCTATTTGGGAGACCTCTTTATTTATTTGTGGTACCATATACATATATATAAATTTGACGAGCAACCCTAAAGGACAGTTTCAGTTAAAAGTAAGAGGAATAATTCTGACCTTTTTAGTACTGACAGAATTCTGCATAATTAGTATTCTCATACAGGAGATATGTGGAATCAATATCTAACCTTGCTGGTCAAAATTTTGATTAAACGCTCCATAAAAGCTAGCTAAGATCCAAAGATCAAGGGCGATAATCGCCAAAGCAGTCGATACGCCCTTCAAAAACAAAAAAGAAGAGTATTCGTAAGAATCTGGTGTAATCAAGTGAATGAATTTCACTTTCAGCATTTAAAAGTACATAACATAAATTTCCCTTCAAAAAATTAGATAAAAAGGGTCAACATTGTACAGAGTATACAAAAAGGGACTTTGACTAAACGCACTGTATTCTTATAGTTAATCGTCCCCAAAAGAAAATGCTTTAAATCAAACTTAAGTTTTTTTAAGATCCAGATTGAAAACAACGTTTCTGCTTTTAAGTTCTAAGGTCTCTTCAATATTGACAAAACATTTTATTGTTTAGACATAAAATTAAAAAATGGAATCAGTAGTTCTGAGATTGTGGTCAAATTATTGTGAAGTACGAACGAGAGTGCTACAATTTGTGCTGCCCCTTTTTCCAAATTCATTCTCTCCTATCTACTGTGAGTGTGCGAAATTTTGGAAATAGGATTTTCTTTTTCAAAATACATGATTTGAGGTCACTAGCAAAGGACCCCTTGGAAGGTGAAGGTTCTCTCTTCTCTGAAAAAGTCCAAGGAGATGTGTTTTGGTACGCAAATACAAAGTTAAAGGAAATTTAAAAGTGTTTCTGTTTTTTTTAGAATAAAGTGTAAAACGAGTACACTTTAAATCGTGTTTTCACTTTGAAGAAAAATAAATAAATATAAATTCCGGAGAATATTGCTATTCTTGCATTTCCTTTTTTTTTAGAAAACTTTGTACTTTAAGAGAGACGAAAGAATATATACTTTTTTTATTCTGCCCAACAAACTATTCCTATTCTTTTTTTTTTGCTTTTGTGTTGTGTATTTGTGAGAATGTGTTAGTATTTCTGTTGGATGTCTTGTTGTGTTTATTGAAAAGAAGCAATCGGTTCCAAGTACTCATGATTGCACTCTATTTCGGGGCCTCAATTTTGCTTTTGGTCCTCAATTCCACAATTTTGGACCATTTAAACTACTTCAGCATATCCCCGTTGGGGCTTGCACACCATCATCATCAAGCTCTTCTTCCTACATTCTTTCCACTACCCCCATTTCTTTAGCTCACCAATACTACTACCATAATTTCTTAAAAGCATCCTTGGAGAGAAACCAAAATAAAAGATAAGCGCCATTTCTTTCCACAGAAGGAAAACTTCTTGTACAAACCAAAAGGCCTAGAATTCTCCAGGGAGTGTATGTTCATTTCTTTATCTCCTCTCCACTTCTCTCTTATTCCTACACCAACTGACTATTCTTTAGAATGATTATCTTGGGTTAAAGAAACCGTTGGGATTATTAATGCAGAAAGGAGCCTTGACTGGACCAGTGTCTGTGATGGGCAAAAGCAGGAGGGAAAGAAAAAAATAAAGCAACACTAGAAAGGAGCTGAAAAAAAAAGAAGGAATAAAGCTAAGAAAAGTCTTAAGTGAGAAGAGGGGAAGGAATGTTTATTCCTTTGATGTTTATTCTCAGGAAGAAATTGTTAACATTACAAGTGTGTTCTTTGGCAGCAATAACATTGGAGTAATTATTTATTTTCAAAAATAACTTCTTTTTTCTGAAAAATAATTTAATTATGTCTATTTATAAGAAGAAGAATTGAGAGACAATATTTATACACTGACAAAGGTTCAACTTTAAAGGGTATTTTCCTGCTGGAGGTCCAATTGTTTTTCCAGAAATTAAGATGAACGCTGAGTTAGTGTTGTCAATTAATGACTTCAAAAATAATCCTGACCTATTAAAGCCCTAATAATTCTCACAATTTGCCTTTCTTCTACTATTCCCTCGTAATATTGGCCCTTTTTTTTCATAAATTTCCACAAATCAGATTAGTTCTTGGAGTTGTTTTTCCAGTCCACGCTGTCCTTTTTATCAAACCACAGGTATGGCACAGAGAATTCTTCTTCTCTAGCCAAAAAAATTACCTCCAACATAAAAGAGTTTTTATTCATTTAAATTACTCAACAGCATTCAGTATCCTAATTTATATAGATTAAGATTCCGCAGAAGTTGGCCAAATAGCTTAGCCCATCGCAACGTCGTGGGTCTATTGAGACACTCCTAGAGGTACCTCTTCCAGATATGTCTATTTAATTAGGAGCCAGGTAAGGAGCAAAAAAGTAGTATATCGTTTTAGAAATTAATCCAAGAATTTTGGCAACCAATTAGCCTTTCTCAGTAAAAATAAAATGTTATTTTTTAGCAATTTGAATTTAATTCAAACTTTCCAGAGTGCATAAATGACAAGTGCAGAACTTTCAACAATGTTATTCATGTACAAGAGTCAATCAAATTTGATTAATTTAAATGACAAACCGTGGAAGTCCCTGACAAGTGCTCCCTGTATTTTATAAATGTACCCAGAGAATGAACACTAACTTCCTGGGTGAATGTCCTGTATTTAAGTGAATTCAGGCCATCAGTTTTTAATAATAAAAAATTTAATTCAAGTGGAATGTGTAGCCCTTGCTCAATGGGTAGGCTTGGTAAAAGTTTTTTGTTAAATATTTAAGAGCCGCTATCAGCTGCAGACGTTCCTGAGGAACTGTTTAATTTTTAGTTTGTTTCTTTATTTTGAATTCAGTTTTATTTCTTTATAAAATATAGTAAGAAGTTAATATTTAATTTCTTGCGAGCTAGTTTTGTAAGTAAATATTTGACGTCAGGTTGGCAGATGGAATGCAGTCATCTAAACTGATAGTTGTTTTCTGGTATTTTGTTGCAGTTATGAAAATAAATTAACTTTATTATTAATATCATAATTCATTAACACTTTATAAGAATTGGTTTTCGCAAAATCTATTCGCCAGACCATAGTTTCTTCCTTTATCTTTCACTGTTTTAATTACAGAAGCACACAGCATATAGTTAGGTTTTTGGAATTCCAACAGAATGCGTGCAACACATTTATATACGTTGTTCTGCTTGACCCAGGGCCGGATTTAGATGAAAAGAGGCCCTAGGCTATCCCAACTTATGAGGCCCTTTCACATCCCATTTTTAAGTTTGTAAATTAATGAGAGATAATAAAATACATCACTACATTGATAGTACATTACTAACACAGTGTTTTAGTGATCACTGTTTTTAGAATAGTGTAATTTTAATTTTGCTAACAATTTGAATATAGGCCCCTCTTGATCTTGAGGCCCTAGGCTAAAGCCTAGTTAGCCTATAGCAAAATCCGGCCCTGTTTTAGTACATTACAACAGATTATCCTGGTCAAAAAAACAATCCTTCCATAGCCAATTATTAATAAAACAATTTTCCTCCTTATTTCATCTTACCTGGTCCACTCAGCTTCTCTATGGAATGGCGATTAAAAATGTAATCGAATCTTCTTCAAATATTCACTTTCCTCCCACTGAGTTCAAATAACAATTTCAAAATATAGGGTGCTTAATACTCTATATTCAGGGGTCGGCAACGTGCGGCCCGCGTACCGCTTGCGGCCCTTTTAATATTTTCCTGCGGCCCGCGCCACAAAACGGCAAATAATAAAAATTTAAATAATATAATATTTCAAATTTTATGTTAATAAAGTTTGGTAATTTTCGCTAGTACAATTATTGTCTCAGCGTTAAAATCTTTAGATTAGTAATCCGCGCTCTTTCTTTGTATGATCACTCGACTTTTAGTACGCCATTTTTACACCGACACAAAGCGTGTTCTCGCCGTCGAAGCTACGGATTTTCTTTTCTTCTCTAGTTATTTAGTTTATGGTGATATATAAATGTGAATGCAATCGCATTATTTTTATTTCGTCTGGCTTTTATTAGAAAAAATGATGAAGGAAGATATGAAGCAATTTCATAGAAGTAACTAATGCCGTTTTTTTGTTGATTTGTTAATAAATTTCATTTTAATTAATAATCTGTATTATAAATAGATAAATACAATTAATACATAAGAACCCGAAATAAATATAAAAAGAAATATATATATATGTATATATATACTGCGGCCCTCGGTAATAAACCAATACCCCTATATGGCCCTTTGCAGAAAAAGGTTGCCGACCCCTGCGTCTATATTATATAATATATATAAATTTACCCAAATTTATTTTTATATATACAAAAAGAAGAAGTTCAATATTTCTATAAAAATGTTCTTTTTCTCTTTATTTTCGTTTTAATAAAAAATATGTTTCCCCCCACGTCACTGGAGTTTATTTTTTTGCTCACTTATTTTAAGCGCAATAAAAATATAGAACGTGTGTTGTGTTTTTGGTGTGTTCAGCGTAGCGTAAAGTTAACGTTAATTATTTTGGTATAAAGTATTCTGCATTTTTTTTTTTAAATTTATAAACAACGTTTTTGGACTGTTATAGTTGGAGTTGGCCGAATTTTTTTTATGACAGGGCGCATGTTTGAGCAGGCATCACTGAATTAGTTTATTATGCTGTTTTATTAATTAATTCTAAAGATATTTATTTACTTGAAATGAAATGAATGAATAACTAAATTTATAAGTACAACTTTAAATAAATTATAAATTCTCTAAAAGTATTTTATTTGGTTATTTCTAGTAGTAGACGCTATGCTAAAATATATTAATTTTTTTAGGGAAGGGATTAGCTATGCGGTTAGCGTACTGGACTCCCACGCGGAGGTCCCGGGTTCGAATCCAGCTGCTGACCCTTAGATTTTCTCTTCCTAGGAGCTTCTTACAGCTCACTGTCCGGTGATGGACAGTGTTGTCTGTAACGAGAGAACACTGTCCGGAGGCCGGCAGTGCACTGGAAAAAGCTCCGGGCGCTAATGACCTCAGCTGTTGATGCGCAAAAAAAAAAAGAAAAAAAAAAAAATTAATTTTTTTCTACATTCAAACTTTATTTTAAATATTCTTTGATAGTCACCTGGTCTGTTAAAATAAAATATCAATAAAAATAGAAAATGTAGAATATAATAGAAACTTTGAGAGAGACTGTAGTTATTGCTGTTTGGAAAAAACGGTAACTGTAGTTTGACTTTTTAAAATGTCCTTGCCCAGGACCTGTTAGGGGAGTTCTCGTCGCTTGTCTCTCTCTCTCTCTCGGCAGTAAAGGGGTCCTCCAGCCCTTTGTCACATACGTTTTATCCTTCGTCAATCCCGCCAGGAGCCTTTTTTAGCCTTCTTTGAAAGTTACATTCGCTGTTTTCCTTACCCCCGGATTTATTGCATTCCCCACTTTATCTCTTTTTGTGGACCAGTCTTGTTTTATTTTCTAGTCATTACAGTTTCTACTTCGGTTTTGCTGTTTTGTATCTGTTTTTATTTCATTTTCGTACCTAGTGTACCTTCTGTAGATTTGTTGAAGTCAATTTCAAGAAAGCTGCACTAAATGAACAAAAAGAATCATTATAGTTGCATCTTTGTTAGATCGAAGCGATTTCAAAACAGGTAACATTGATAACCCAAAAATGAAAATCGAATTTTACAAAATTCTTAAGACAATGAGAGTCACAATAAATAAAAATTGCACTAATTCTGTACCCACCCTACCAAAGGATCTCTGAGGATTTCACATTCCCAAAAAACCTAACAAACTATAATTTTTGTTCTAGTGAGGCGCACATTAAATGTTCCAAACCTTTATGTTTAAAGTACCTCTGAAATTCGTATCGTTTGAGCAATGTCTGTGTCCATAAATTACCATAGCTCTCCTTCATTTTTAGGGATTTCAAATACCATTACATACTCACCGTTATAGTCATTTCCTTGCTATAAATTTTGAGCAGATCCTCGTGGCTTTAAGTTACAATATCTCCACGATATTATCGTTCATAATGGACGCATCTGTTTTTTCACTATACCTATTCCTTATCGCCAGCCATCTGTTATTGCTCTGGTGATAGATAGCACAAGTAGTGCTGCACGAGACCGAGACGAGGCGAGCCTTTATGCAGTCTCTATCTCGGTCTCGGTCTCGGTCGCTCAAGTCTCGGTCTCGGTCTCGGTCTCGTTTTTTTTTTTTTTGAATTTTTGTTTAAGTATTAAAAGCGGTTTGCTATTAATAATCTTTTCAAAAAATGTTATTATTTTCTAATAATTATTTTAATTTATATATTGGTAATGAAAATGTGTGTAAAAGAAGACAACTACTTACACTTCAATGCATCATATATTACTATTACTGTTATATATCTTTATATAATTTCAAAAAGATGTTAAAAACGCGCCAAATGAAAGACCCAAATAACATATCTGCCTCCTATAACAAGTCGATTCGTGAAATAAAAAATACACCTCCCAACAAACTTCCCGCTCCATTAGTTATGGCTGTTGGTGAAGATAAAGAAACTGGTGATTCACCTTTTGACGACGACGACGACTGCATCAATATTTTTGCACCATTTGCTCAAAAATCAGCAAATATCACCGAAGCATGGAAGACAGAAATAATTAATTACACCAAATTAGACCAAGCACCAGTAGACGTTGACATTTTAGAATGGTGGAAAACACTTGAGAATTCCTTCAAAAATTTGTCTAGAATGGCAAAAGAAATTTTTAGTATCTGTGCAACTTCAGTGCCATCGGAAAGATTATTTTCGCAAGCTGCGTTGATAATGACCAATAGAAGATCTTTTCTAACTTCTGACTCAGTAAAAGCTCTTTTATGTATCAATGCTTAGGCAAAGTGTATCTTAAAAACGAAAATTTGTGGCAATATTTTTTAGGTGCATAGATAGTCTTTTTTTTCAAATTCATTAATTCTAAAATTCTAAAATATAATTCAAATAATATCTAAGTTCAAAGTATTAGATTATTAATAGTGAAATTTATGAAATTGAATGAATGAATGATATGAATAGTGAATTTATGAAAAAATTAGGTAATTCGAAGGGGGCTGCCACGGTAGCCGAGCGGTGCGAGACCTGCGCAGCTAATGTGTATTGTGGTACTGGGTTCGATTCCCGGTCTTAGGCCTTGGATTTTATTTAATGGTTAATATGAGAAATTTACAGTAAAGTATGTTTGCTAGTCGCCTCCGTCCTAATTGATAATTGGTAGTTGGAAAAAATAGTCGATTACTTTACTTTGCTTACTTTACTTATGTAATTCGAAGTCAAATAGATGTAGTAATATTGAACATATATAATAAAATCGTATCTTTTAATAATTAATTCAATACTCGTAATGATTATTTATTAATAAAAAACACAATTTTATAATTTTGTAGCTAAAAATTAATATTTGAAAAACCGAGACGAGACCGAGATTTCTCGACGAGATATATATCATGTCTCGATCTCGGTCTCGGTCTCTGTCTCGGTACCGAGACCGAGACCGAGATTTGTCTCGTTTCTCGTGCAGCACTAAGCACAAGCAAAATCGTCTGGTTGTATTGTAATACTTGCCAACCTGCAGAACTTGTACCTCCTTTAATAAGGTTTAGGATTACAACAGTCATCTTACTTTTAAGTTTTTTGAGTATTTTTCTGGAAATGATCCCAAATATTTCTTTCAAAACTTAGTGTACTATATTCCTTGGTGGGACAGATCTAAACCAGGGGCGTCAAAACATATTCTTTCGGTAAAAATCAAAATCTAAAACCTGTAATTTTGCAAACGTTCCTCGTACCACGATCTTCTTCGCTGGAGAGCAGTAATTTAAAAACTCTATTCCGCAAATAAGTGAACAAAATTCAAGCGTTGTACTTCATATTAAACAGTAATGTGATATTTATAATATATAAGGGAACCGAAGAAACAAATTCGAGAGCGCTGAGAATCGGCCTAAATAGATTGGTAAAGAGACGGAGTGGGGTATATCCAATTTGTGCTTAACGTTAAGGAGAATGGGGTTTCCTGAGCTAGTTGTGAGTCAGCATTTCTCGTGAGTGTATTGTGCTAGTGAATGTGTGTTTTGGCGTGTCAGCGTGTACAGACAGGTACACACATCTACAGCATACAATTGCTT
Organism: Rhodnius prolixus; assembly: GCF_049639745.1. Taxonomy (NCBI): domain Eukaryota; kingdom Metazoa; phylum Arthropoda; class Insecta; order Hemiptera; family Reduviidae; genus Rhodnius; species Rhodnius prolixus. The sequence goes on along the minus strand of NW_027411634.1, from coordinate 8,586,191 downwards.
CCGTTCTTCTACATAGCTCTCTCACACACCTTTGGCTCGCACTCAATTCCACCACCACCTCCATGGTAGTTTTACTCATTCACTACCAGCTAGAGCAGGTCCAAGTTATAGTAAAACTTGTCTACCTCTTCAAACATGCTAAATATACACCACAAGCGGTTCTAATTTACAACATGGGTATTTGTGTACATAAGAGAACCTTACACAACTGGATTATATTCCATCATTATTTCCGACCAAACCGTTAGTCTCGAAACTAGAGAAGATTTCCTAGTAACACGAATTATGTTTCGCACACCATGGATATCTTAAAAATTAACTTATAACAATCATTCAGTCCCAATCTGGATACATCTTTGGATCTTCTTCATCCATGCTTATGTCAAATTTCCAAGAACTAGATGGTTCTCCAAGAAAAATGTATCAAACAAACAGCTTCTTCAGAAATGATACATATCAACTATAACTCCTTGTCGGTATTAATAAGAAACGGAAAAAAGAGAGTGCCAACAATGCGACTGAGTATTTTGATTGAAGATTTTAGATTCATTAGGGTTTCGTCTCAGATTTGAAGCGTTGGTTGAAAGAGATTTGGATAGTCTTTGCTCATGGATACCTTGTCAGTATCAGAATGTGGTCTGCAGGAAGGTTGGAGAATTGAACAGATAGACTGGACAGAGACTTTCAGCATTTTCATCAGGCTTAAAATACAATATATAAACTTATTAGTTATAAATCAATACTTATATTATTTCAGTTCCCAATTTAATGGTATCATGTACAAGACCAGCGTTTTGATAAAATATTTTGATGAAAAATGAGACTCGCGTAACAAGTAGAAGTTCGAATGAGTTTAAAAGAATTATATCCATGAGATATAAGACTGTTCATTTCTAGTTCCATTGATTTATTAACACATTTTTCAATAAATAAACGATGTAGAAAACCAGTTTATGTTGTAATAAGGTATTTTGTAGAACTCGTTGGCAGCTAACCAGCCTTGGAAATGAACATGGTTTGATGGTGAAAGATGAACGTAAGACTGGCCCAATCTCAACGTACAGTCTCCTTTATACTAACTCTGTAACACCCAAGAAATAGCTGTTGATATCTATAAATCGTTTTCTTTAATCCATCCTCTCTCCCAGTCATTTTCCTTCTCATCATCCTTCCAAAACAGCCAGCTAGTTTACTAGCAACTAATTCTTCGGATAAAGCAGCAGGCTGAAATCAAATCTACTATATAAATAGTATTCCTGCAAAGATTTATATCTTAACGTTCTGTTTTATTGGAAAGTGTGAAGGGCGGTCCGCGGACGGGGTGGAGTAACGCTGATGGCGGACTTGGGAGAAATTCGAGCAGCGAGGGATGGTTAAGGCAGGTTTGCCTCACCTCTCTTATACTCTTAAATCTACTGTGATACTTCTCTCGGCGGTAAGAGCTCTAAGTCTCTCGTGCGAAGTTTCTGTGTGTGTGTGTGTGTGTGTGTGTGTGTGTGTAAGAGAGGCAGAGAGAGAAAGAGAAGAGCCTCCTGCGTTCTATGCTTTTCTGTTTCAGCAGTAATGCAGAGCCCCGCGGAGAGCTCCGTTTGGACTGGAGAGTGTATTACAAGACCGGGTACCAAGTGATTTATTCTTAAAATGAACAACAACTGGGATAATTTATCCAAGAATGCGCCCTAGTCTATCCAAAAGCTTTTTGAAGGGAAAGAGTAGGATGAAGAAGTTGCGAGGAGGTTATAGTCGGTATAGAGTTATGTTGGCGCTGGATGGTATCTAAAGCTTCCACCTGCTGGAGAAGGCCAACAAGTCCAGCCTCTTTAGCTCTTTGGGTACACCATGGATAACACCCAGGAGCTTATTAACCACCCAGTAGAAAACCTTCATCTTATATAACAGTGCTTCACTTCCCTTCGTCTTACAGTTTAACAAGTTAAGAAAACTTCCACGTCAAATGGCTACCAACTTTTTTTTCTTCATATCGACCCACTTTTTTGGGGTCATCGTTTTCACTGGCCACCTTCAGGTCATTCATTTGTTGGACGCTTATATTTCCTAGTTTTTCTGAAAAATCAAAGTGTAATATGGATTTTATTGTGTTATTAATTTAAATAACCTTTTTTTTAAGGAAAATCAGTGAACTTTCAAAATGGAAATAGCAATGAATGGAATGTCGGACGGCATAAATTGTGACTGGAAGATGTGGATGTTTAATGAAAGAAAAGAATCACCAATAGAAATGGTGATTATAGAGGTCTATGTCTTTGAAAGAGAGGACTACTCATACGTTTTTGCTTGACACCATAGCGGCTTTTGTTAACTAACTTCTCTTCATAAATCTTCTTCTTTTGTCCAGCTTGAATCAATAAAAATATTTATTGGCAATTTTCTGCAACAAACATGGATTTAATACTAATGGGATTCATCGTTGGACCAGTCTTGCCAAAGATCGTACGTAGCGTTCTGTACAGCAGGATTTCAGTTTGTAAACACGTGTCTCTAGCAGCTGTGTGTGACTGACTGGTGAACAAGCAATCTCAGCAATATCAGGACGAGCTGTTCAAGGTTCCGAACAACATGACAGTGTTGAGCTGCAAGTTGTCGTAGGCATTCCATACCAGATTAATATGCTAGTCACAATGATCCACTGTCTAAATGTTGAATACTCTTCACCCATAAAACTGAATTAGTTTCTAGCTGTGTGTAGATTGTGTAAATGTTTGTATGGTTCTGTATGTATGTATGTATATACAATTCTGTCGTGTTTACATTGCCTATATGTATACTGTGTTTAACAGTATTTGTGTGTATGTTTTACGTCGTCGTAGTAACAAACCGTGGTTCGTAAAGCAGGGGATTACCATGCAAAAGTAAAAAATACAGCCAGTTTAGGTTCGGATTGATTTTTCTACTACAATTTGGTTTTCATAAATCCAATTCTTTTGTATTCTACACATTTTTATTTTGTAAAATTTGAAAGAAAAAAAAATCCATATTAAACGCAATAAAAGCATAGCCTATTTCATCAGCTGGAGGCAGTGTATTCAGCTATACAAGGAAATCTAGCTAATGCCGGTGAATACAACGCTAGACTTTTGGACTAACTGGATGAAAAATGGCCTAAATTGCAAAGTAATAAAATCATTTTTCATTATTCTAAAACATCTGTCTAAAAAAAGATGTTTTATGTTTGTGAAAACGTAGAATATTTTAAGTTTAAATTGTTAGGGTATCCACTCAATCCAAATTTTTTGTTGAACTATGTTATGTTGAAAATAAATGCATTAATTTAGTTTAACTGCAAACAGTATTTCACTGATTGCCAGGCTGTGAACTTTTTATTTTATACAATGCAAGAAAGGTCGGTCAGTGTTCTACCGATTTGGAAACGAAATCTAGAGGCGCTGAAAACCTTAAGATCTATAGTATACTCGTAAATCAGATGAAGAATATTTTGAAGTATGTTTTGTTATTTGTTAAATGTGGCCCAAATATTAATTATATTAATATTATATATTTATAATTAATATTAATGAATATTCTTGAGAGGAAATTTGTTTTATATTTGTTAGTATTACGTAATATTTGTAATTTATTGTATATTGTGTGTTTATATTGAACTGTTAGGATTGCATTTATCCTGTCGACGCTGTTATAGCACGAAACAATTTAATATACATTACACGTTGTGCTGATTACAATGATTATATACATGTATAACTGGCTATTTAATGAGAGTCTGTTGTTAATGGTAGAAAATGGGTTGCTATTATGCCGCCGTCAGCTACACTAACCCGTATTATTGTTACTTTCTTTGCCCTTAAATGTAAATATATATATATATATTGTAGCTGAGCCGAAGGTGTGTGTATTGTGTACTTTAGAGGGGAACAGCGTGCAAGGATTAAGGTGGGAAGACTGGAGTTCCTGGTTATCTTTTCACTCATTCTCCAGAACCCTTGTAATAATACTCATCTAAAATTTTTCTTTCTACCTTTTCTATTATCCACTTTTCTTTTCAATTTCTTTTTTGTTTAAACCTTTAATGCATATTTTCTTTTTCTCAAAGCTTGTAAAGAGGAAAAGATACGAGCTTGTTAAATTTCCAGAAATGAATTTTCATCAATAAATACCTGCTTTTAGAGGCACCTAATTAGGGTTAAAAATGATTTTTCTTTTTTAATGGGTTTTTCCTCACTTTTTCTCTCTATCGAGTCTGATCAGGGTCCTTTATTGTTTTCAATACACCTAATTAGTATTAGTGATCAGCATCATCAGGTATTGCGTGTTGAAAGTATTTAGTTTCCATGCAAATCTTCTTCATGTTCCTGCAGAAGTGGATGGTCTCCTTCAAACAGTAGGTAGTTTGGAACTGTGATCATTCCCATTTTCCATGGCTTTGTTGGATCTTACAGAATTATAGTATTTTCCCCCAAAAGTTTCATGCCAGACATCTTTGCTACTCGCCTTACCATCTCATTTCAATCTTTGGGAGATCTTTGTCTATTTTCAGGATCCATTCTGATGTCATTTCCTATACTGATGTTTTTCAGACAGTAACTGACAGCCTTTAAGCTTAAATTGCCTTAACTAGCAGTAAATTTAGTTAAATTGATACTTACTAGTTGGACTTCCTTCTAAATTTTCAGGTTCTCCTATCTTCTGAACCTATTTTATAAATATATACCAATTTTCCAGAAAAGAAGTTCAAAACATGAGAGAGGAAAAGCTGCAGAAAATTGTCGTCGATTTCCCTCCTCACTATGAATACATTTAGAACATTTCAGGGGTCTCTCCCTTCTCCAAATTGTCTAGATCTTACACTTTCTATAAGGAATCCATCAGGTTCCCTTAAACTACTTTCAAGATTTGAGGGGGCATTGCATTTCTTCAAGTAATTTATTCAGGAAATTCAGGAATTGAAATTGATATTCCATCAGTGCGAAGAATATTTCCGTTTTAATTTCTTTAAATCAAATCTTTATTAGCACATTCAACTGCTCTACAGCTTCCAACAGGAAATACGTAAAGGAAAACAATGCTGCTGGTTATTTTCTGCTATTTCCTGTCGATATTTTATGTCTATTTTTATCTTTTTCTTTTCATTCCATACAATTCAATTCTATCAATTCAAAACAAAAACACACAGAAGAAGGGAGGAAGTTCAAAGATTTATATTACAAAATATACATTCAGCTTAATGAATACTGGCTCCAGCATCAACGTACTCCGTTACCTCTCTCGTAATCACGTTCGGACCAAGTTTAGTGAAGGGACCAAGCAACCCTACATTGCTATTGTAAATTGATAGCAGGGTAGAAGGAAATCTACTGGAAAGAGACAAGGGTAAACATCTGCATTATTTCCCGGTCAGCCAGGCATCCATTTTTGTGTTTTTGTTTTGTACCCTGCTGTTTGTAGAATGAAGGGTTTAATGAACTCTGGAATTGACAAATTAATACACTCCTAAAATCAATAAAAGTGATAGTTAAAATCTTTATTAATTTCTCAATTATTCTATTCTTGTATTCTCTTTAGATAATCTATTTTGAGTTATTATGAAAATAACCATTTTAACATCCCCCGAATAAAAACAAATGGTTTTTAATAAATGAATGTAACTTAGAAAACGAAAAATAAAATCTTACATTTGATATTTTTGCTGAGGAACCTCCAACGGACGCATCAATAAGATCCTCTACTTACTACAGAAATTTAGAATGAAGTTAGGAAACTTAGGGCTTCAAGTGAATGGATTAGAACACACTTTTCTGGATCTTGCAATGCCTTATTCTTTCTCAGTCATTCAATACTTGCAAGGTTTCCTTTTAAAAGATAATGCGTTTTTAGAACCAGCGAATGAACTAGATAGTTCTTTACGACAAAAGATAGATTTCTCCTAAATCTATTTCCACGTTATCCTACAAAAACGAACGAACAATTTATTATTATTTAAAAAATTATTAATTATTTTAAATATTACAATTAATTAAATATGTTAAAGTCTTTCAGCGTAATTAATTTATAAAGAAAAAAAAAACGAAATCAAAGCAAATAAAAAAGAAATTAAAGCATTTTTCTTTCCCTAATTAAAACAAACACCACCATAAATTCAACAGGAATGGAGGGAAAATTAATTAGTAATTATCAAGGACTAAACGATGTCGATAGGAACTGAGGGAGTCGATGGGCCAGGGGATGAACTCCGCTCGACGAAAACTGTTGAAAATACTTTTTTACATTTTCAATGTTTCCTTCCATTATAAACTTTTTTGCTAAATATAAGATTTACTCCATTTTTAATATGTAATTTAACGATTTCATAACATTCTCAATATGAATTTTTTTTTTAGTTCGGTGGTTAGCATACTAGATTTTAACGTTGAGATCCCGGATTCGAATCCTACAGCCGGCCCATTGATTTTCCTTTTTCTAGAAACTGCTTACAGCTCACTGTGCGGTGATGGAACACTCTCCATAGGCCGGAAGTGTACTAAAAAAAGCACTGGGCGTCAATGACCTCAGATGTTGTTGCGTTTTCAATTAAAAAAAAAACTACATTCATATAAGAAATTTATACTTCCGCCGATGGTTTGTGTGTAGACATTTTCAATTTCCTCTTTAATTAAATAATTTTTATACTTTTTATTCAGAAAAACAGGAATACTTTGAAGGAATAAACGATGATTTCCCTGAAAATGAGCTTTTAAAGTCTCCTGTAAAAACAATAAATAAATGCGTAAACAATATTTGTACAATATCTGCTGAACTAGTGAATTCTAAATTGAATTCCACTATTTCTCTAGTGCCAGGTTACTATATTATTCACTAATAATTCTCCATACGCAGACGAATTCCCGTTATTCCCTTACTTTCTCATGTTTACCCTTTCGTCATTGTAGTGTGCAATTGATGTACATGCATACATGCACAAATGCTCCGATGGAGGGGGTGGGCTGGAAGTGTGGACATGGTGGGAGAAAGAAAGCTAGAATACGCACACTGCTGTAGGTAAAACTTTAGTCTATAAAAGTCTTGTATTTATTGAGAAGCCCAGTGTAATGCAGATCAGACAAAGCCAGGAATAAACCAAGAAGACAGAGGAAAGGAAAAGAAAACAACACAAATATTCGTTAGCAAATTGAAATTTTGGTTATTTGGCATGTTCTCTAATACAGATATTTATTTATAATTTATTTTTTAGTATTGGGGCTTTTAATTTGGTCATTACATACTTATAAATACAATTTCCAATTGGATTAAATTCAATTTCTTACATTTTATTACTAAGTAGTACTCTTAGGTCTACTTTTATATTTATTTATTTATTAGATCCAAAAAATGATGTATTCCTACACAAGGAATATTTATTACGAAGACAAAGGGATCCTTTTCAACTCGGGGCTACTTCCAGATTTGTTATGCGACTGGACGAACATCTTAATGAGGTATATTCATATTGCGATGGTTGAATGATACAGAACATAAAATAATAATAATAATAATAATTTCAACAGATTTATCTTCAATTTATGCATGAATTAAAAGTTATTAGATAAATTTAAATATTCTGTCCTGTTTTATCACAATATGATTATCCAAGATATTATTAGGGCAAAGCCAGGATGTTAGCAGATCGAGTAGACACTCAGAAACTAAAAACTGTGGTACTGTTGAATTTCAAATAAGTTTTATTTGATCCATTAGGGCACATTTTCGAGGGAAATCGTTGTGTTTCTAAAGTTCCATGTGATGTATGGAATGAACGGAAGTGAAAATTTTGTATTTTTTCATTTACAATTTTCGCCTACTTCTTGTGAACCACACCCAACAGATTTCTTTTAACTTGGTTTACTAGCCACTCGTAAAGGGAGCGGATAGTCTGGCTTGAATCCTATTTTTTTTGTAAAAATTTATTTAGACGGGATCAGATTGAGGGCTGTTAAGGTTGCCGTCTAACTGTTATTTTCCTATATTTTTCTATTTTACCACCTGTATAGTGTTGCTGCCAATTAAATGTGTACCTGAATTTCAGAACTTGAATACCTGAACACACCTGAAACTAGTAGAGTTGTAGTCAACTGAAGTTCTGTCTTTTTTTTCGTTTCTTTTACCCTCTTCCCTGGGGATTAGCTTGAAAGCCCTTACAATACTAAAGCTAATTTTGTTTTTATTTTATTTCTGAGAGATTCTTAACAGGCTGTGACGCTGTAATGCTACTTTTTCTTTAGTATCATTTATAGTTTTACCTTTTTTAGCACAAAATTTTAAGTTTCAAGATAATATGATTCAAATTTAAGCAAGTAAAGGAAAATTGGGAGGGGGTTTATGGCAGATTTTATTTCAAGTAATGTGATTAGAAGATGTTGTTACTTTAATTTTTTACCATACTCAAATAATATTTTTAATTATAATTATGTAAATGTCGTACAAACCATCTTTTAAGTCTGATGAGTATCAGTTAAATTTGCAAATTACAATAATAAAATAAAGGCATTACTGACGAACTCCGGAAATAAAGTACAATTTACTTAAATTGTATAATTTAACGAGGTAAAGTAAGAACGTAAAAGAAAACTTAATGGTTTATTTGGCTAACAAAGAGACACTCATAAAAATATTTTTATTGGTGCTTTTAATGGTCCCCCAATGAGAAAGAGGGTTTATGACAGACTTTCGAGAAATGTGGAAAAACAGAGGAAAATGGAAGTTTCAAATAAAACAAAACAAAAAGGAAAAATTCAACATAATTTTAATGAATAATGTACGACGGCTGACGAAACATCAAATAGATTTTACAAATGGATGGATTAATATTTTATTATTCTCTCTTTTTTTCTCTTTTTATAAATAATATTTTTTGTTCTTTATTTTATTATTAATGTAGGCGTATATTTTGCAATCATGAATCCAAGAAAAAATTATTTATTTTCTTGCTATTACAGGAAGGCCCAGTCTAGACTTCAATACTGCTTCCCAAATCACTGCGGATTAATAATCATTATTGATTATTTCCGTTCTTACTAAATTAATAGGAAATTATATTGTTTCAGAAACCAGTTGGCGGAACATTGTTCAGTCTAAGATCTAGAAGACAAGAAGAATGTTACTTTGCTGTCGAAGTAGCCGGTCAGGACGCCATCAAATTGGTACATTCAGGCCCCAATGGGACACAGTCTGTACTGGTACCCGCCCTATTGGCCGATGGTAAATGGCATCGCCTAGCTTTGGGGTATGTATCTACGTTTAAAGTTTTGTTAATAATCTTTTGTGTGATGGATTTGTGAAATATCTCTTGTTCCTCATGGATATTTTGAGCTTTAAGAATCTTAAGATTTTGTTTGCAAAAGAGTTGTCTCTTATTCTGTGTCTAAGATCAAAAACTGACTTCCTCAATCTTCAGCTTTGTCTTTCAAGTAGAAGAATACCAATTTCTAAATGATGTACTGAGTGTGTTCTCCACTTCTCGCAAAAATATTAAGGCCCATTCTAAAGCAACCCTTCTAATTATCTTTCCTCAAATAAATTTAAAATATGAGAAGGATTTAGCTGGAATATTTCTTCTGATTTCTCAACAGGAGCATTCCTCCACAAAATCTGCGGGTGTTCAGCAAGTTTTAGGTTTTAATAATAAAAATATTTTGAGCCTGTAAAAAAAGAAACGAGTCGAACATTTTTAAATTTTGGTCGGCAACGCCCATGCTCGCCCAAATAAAATATCCATATTTCTAGAATCGTATTAATAAAGGTCTCTTTTATGCACAAGAGAAATGTTTGATGCACAATAGATGTCATATTATTGGCTCCCAGTTTGAGTGTTTCCTTCTCTTCTACCATTCACGTACACCCTTCTATTCACGTAGACTATATCTACATCCCTACTATTGTATGTACATCCATTCACATACAAGAATAGGTAATAAATTTTTCTCTTAATGTCTTCCGCTCTAATTCTTAACGCTTAACACTTTCAAATCATTCTTACGAAGCGAACGCACCTGCTTAACTTAATTGAAAGCATCTCCCTTTGTTATAATAAAATTAAAATACTGAAAATTAGAGATAAATTTACGTTTAATCTATTGCGAACATTATTAAATAAATATTTATTCCACGTTAATTTAATTAAAATGAATGACCTATTTATTTCTACTGTGGGAACGAGCCTAATTCAGCTAACTTTACGTTTGGAAATTCATTTATGGTCGATTTTTCCATGTTTTACTTTCCCCCGAACAAAAAATTTAAGTCGTAGATTCCGATTTTCCAAAATTCCTAAGAAACTACTATTTCCCAAGTCCTTTAAATACATCAAGGTGCCAAATTGTTGACGAGTACTTAGTTGGTATTTACTTTGTATATGCGTAGTTTAACCACCGTGAAATATTAGTGACTGGGCCAGAATTCTATTGGTAGGGGTAAAAGGGCTCGATTTGGTAGTCCATGGAAATATTTGAACATGTTGAATGAGCAGCCTAGTTCTACTCTCAGTTAGGTTATATTTGAGTTAGTGTTTAGTTATTTGAGTTTCAGTAACATTTCTGTTTGAAAATAAACACTAGTGAGGAGAGCACTGCCACCTCACTTGTGTTCCTCATATTGAAGTTATTCAATAATATTGAACATTACTTTGCTATATTAGCTCTCTCTTTCAAATTATATTCAAAAACTTTTTATTTGCTACAAGTTTCACATTTTTCGTTATTTTACTAACGATATTGACTTCTCCTTTAAATAAGAAAAGATAAACGAAGTTGACCATTCAATACCAGCAAAAAGTTCCTTTTTAAATATGAAATTCCTCACCATCAATTTGGCTTTCGTAGTTACCACTCTACCATCCACCAGGCTCACAGAGTTGTTGACACCGTCGCAACCTCCCTTGAGCGGAGACAGTATTGCCCGAGAGCCTTCCTAGACATTTCTCAAGCATTTGACCGGGTATGGCATCCGTGGAAACTTAAGGGCATCCTTCCTTCAACTTACTACCTCATCAAACCTTGCTGATCGATATTTCATGGTTGTACAAGGCACTTCTTTTTCTCCTATATATCCTATTCTTGCCGGTGTCCCACAAGGGAGTATTCTCGCACCCCTCCTCTATACAATTTACACTGCTGACCTTCCACTGCATCCAAATACTGCTACTTTTACCTTCGCTGACGACACGGCCATTTTATCGTCTGACAATGATCCTGTCATGGCAACTCGCCATCTTCAATCCCATCTTAATATCCTAGAACCCTGGCTACGAAAGTGGAGAATTTAGGTAAATCAACAAAAATCCAAACCATATTCAACCATATTGCTCTTCCTACCGTTACAAAAGTACGTTACCTTGGACTTCACCTCGACAAGCGACTAACCTGGAATCCTCATACTCGACTAAAACGAACTGAGTTAAATAACAGATATAAACTATTAAAAAAAATTACTAGACAAACGTTCAAAACTGACGCTACGTAACAAAAGACAGCTGTACTACACTTTACTAGCCCCTATATGGACATATGGAATAGAACTGTACGGGACAGCCAAACACTCGAACCTTCATCGTATCCAATCCCTTCAATCCAAAATCCTTCGTACCCTTGTCAGTGCTCCTTTCTACGTCTCTACCCATTCTATCCACAATGACCTTAAAATTCCCTTCGTCTCTGTCCTCGCCAAATCCCGTTACATAAAATTCCATTCCCAACTATCCTCTCACATGAATTCTTTAGTCCAAGCCCTCTCAACCTCCACCCTCCCAACTAATCCTCCACGACGGTTGAGGCGTCGGTGGCCTCGCGACCATCTGCGAATGTAGCGTCGGCTGTCTAGTGTGACAGTCGTGATTCTCCTGCTATTATGGCATATTACGACTGCTATCGCTGGATGGCCGTCGTTCATGTCAGTCATGTCAATGTGTGCTTGTTGGCCTAGCCTATCAGTACACTCTATTATCGACCATCTGTTTTGCTTGTTGCATTGATTTCTGTGCAGTTGTAAAAATCTAAATAAAGGTTAAAAAAAAAAAAAAAATATGAAAGAAAATATTTATTAATAAGAGAGCAAAGAATCAGAGAAGTTTGGTAAGAATAGTTTCTTGCTATTCCTGGTGATTAATGAATCAGAAAACAGGCATCTTGTAAGCTGATATTACCTTCAAAAGGTAAGACTGCCAATGAGGCGACCAAGAAATGTAAGTAATTCAGCAAGGTTACAACAGTTACCGTTAAATGATTAGAGAAACTAAAGATTATGCTGTTTTTGTTTAAATTATTGTAGAAGAAGATAGAAGACGCTAAAAGTATTTGTGGGTATTACATTGGCTTGCAAACATGGTTAATATAGCCGTGCACAACCTCGAGTGAAGTTAAAGAAATCTGCTGATTAGGTATCAGTATCAAGAATGGAACCTTCTCTGGTGCTTCTATTATATTCAATCTTCAAAAGAGAGCTATTTGGACATTAACAAAGAAACATTCCTGATGTTGTTGTCAGCCTCTAATTCGGCAGGTACATACCAAGTCGCCTCCATCAGTGTTCATTTTCAAACATGCACTTAAACAGAAAAAAAAGATCATCTACAAAGATAATTATTGAATTTTATATAAATAACTAGTCGGTTTTTCATTCTAGTGTGATTTCCACAACTATCTTTGAACGCAGTTCCTTAAGCAATAAGTTAGTTAAGTAAGAAACAGTTCAAACGAACTCCGAAATTGTTACACAGAACAATTTTTATGGAGTAAAAGAAATAAAGTACTACTAGTGGAGTGAATAGTCTTTATGCTTATCAACTTACTTTAAAGTTCATATATTCTACTAAAGTAATTGGTAGAGTAATCTATGTTTTTATATTGGCGAACCTTATATTTTATAATAGTACACTCAGGCTAGCAAAAATTAAAATATTAAAAACTCATTTTATTAACTCGAGCAGATGGAGTTCAACGAGAGTATATATTTACAATATTTTATAAATAAAATGCGTCTTTACTTTTATAAATAAAGAAACGCTTGAAGGAAGTTATAACAAATGAAATGACTTTAAAGTTGTAGCGCCTTCTGAAGAGCTTGCGCTGTCCTGGGAAGTGTGGATTGAAGTTGTAGAGCCTTCTAAAGAGCTTGCTCTGTCCTGGGAAGTGTGGATTGAAGTTGTAGCGCCTTCCGGAAGAGCTTGCCCTGTCCTGGGAAGTGTGGATTGAAGTTGTAGCGCCTTCCGGAAGAGCTTGCGCTGTCCTGGGAAGTGTGGATTGAAGTTGTAGAGCCTTCTGAAGAGCTTGCTCTGTCCTGGGAAGTGTGGGTTGAAGTTGTAGCGCCTTCCGGAAGAGCTTGCCCTGTCCTGGGAAGTGTGGATGGATGAAAGAGTCCTTCCTCTTCCAACCAACTTCCAATTAATTAATTCAGTTAAATTTATTTTGTTTTCTAAAGGCCCACTTGCTAAACGATTTGTTTAAAATGAAGTTTATAGATATCTCGCTATCATTTGGATGATGAAAGCACTGTGCCATACCTTCTTAGTCTTTCATATAATCTTGATACCTTGCTAGCAGTTACGTCTTCGTTTTTTTCCTTCGCCACAAAATTCGGGCTGTTAGAATTGAACATTTTATTTTATATCACCAGTGAAATGAAACAAATTTATGTATTTTGATTAGCATTTTCATTACTTTCTTTTTAAACATATTGAAATGTATTCAATTTTTAAATTGCACAAAGAAAATGAATAATGCTGGAAATTGATTCGTACCAAATGGAGTCGGTGCACAATAAAAATGGATCTAAAACGTCTAGGGGAAGAATAATAATGCAGCTACTATTGTAATAAAATGAATTAATAAAGAAAAATTTAATTACTCATATTTGCTGCTGTGTAATAAAAAAAAAAACTAAATGGAAATAAGTATATCATTAAATTGTTAATTTTATGTATAAAAACCGTTCCAACATTTTTATTTGTTCATTTATTATTGCAGTGCGTTGTACTATTAACACATAGCACATAAACTGTTCGTACAAGATATAAATGTGCTTTCTCCTAGTTGAAGTATTCTTCTTTTTAAGCCATTTCTTCCACAACTTTAGTATGTTTTTTTAAGAAAATAGTGTCATCCTAGAATGTACGTTTGTCGCTCCCTTAAACCATGTTTATTGTTCAAGAGTTCTACAAAAATTTATTATCTTTTTTACATTTTACTGTTGCTAGAAGCATTTATGTTTGTACGGGGAAAAAAAAGCTATATTTATCATTCACCGAAAAAATTTAATGTTCAGTTGGTAGGGAGGTTGTTGACAAGTACAGTCTGATAAATAGACAAATGTATATCATTATCATTGATGTTACAAACGCAATAAGTGTATTGATTGTAATTAAACGATTTATACAATTTATAAATTGAAATAATTACATTTAAATAAATTATCAAGTGCAACACTTGTACACATTACAGGACTTTGCTGGAATAGTGCACACGTGACAGCATGTAATCCGTACGTGCATTCGTGCATGATACTCGCAAGAGTGTGTATGAATGCTACGTAATGCCCAAAGAGATTCACTAACGCCTGAACTCCCAGTTTTATGGTTCCACCAATTTCCTGTCTAAAATTAAGTTTACATTTTGCATGACTGAAGTTTACATTTTGCATGTGAGTGGACCCTAGCCTTTTCCTTCTAAAAAGGGAGGAGAGTATGTGATGTCGGTTTGTCGGTTAGTTGGTTTCCACGTCCTTGCAGTACTTGGTTTTCTCATGGACATATATATATATATATATATATAATATACAGACTATTCGCTCTTTCCCTTCGTTTTGCTCGCGCAGAATTTTACTCACCCTTAGTTTTGGAACAAAACTACAGACCGGGCAAACATTCGACGTACACATCCATTGAGAGTAAGTGAGAAAGAGAATTTTAGTTAATGTTCCCGTGGGAGAGAATCCAGATCCCAAAGCGCTGAATTGCTCTACTTCCCAGCTTAATAGGAGCCAGCCCGGGGAGATGGGACTCTACCGTCACTTAACAGTTTCCACCGGCTTGCAAAACAGTTACCCGTGTGCACTTTATATTAAAACCCATCCCGTTTTCCTCAATGCTCTACACAACGATTCAACACTGAATAGCGGTCCCATGTTATTACTGAACACAAGATCCTTACAGGATAGGGACATACCCAACTAAGTTAATAGTTAATACCACCTTAGTAACACATGTGAAATTTACAAATCATCTAGCCAGCACTTATTAACTTTGTATATATAAATATACTTGTAAAGCCACTGAATGATCTATTTAGCATGATCTCCTCTATTTCCTGTTATAGTTATTACAAATACACTTTAAACTTTTAATTTCCTTAATTAGATTCTGACAAAGGTTTAAATACTTACAGGTAACTAACCTCAGAAGTTGAAATAAAATCGGTAGGACTATTTTTGAAAAAATTATTTAAAAGACTAATAAGTTGGGTGAAGCGGTCGATGGATTTTGATAGTTTCCTCTATTCGGGAAAACGGTAATGGTAAAAATGTGTAACAAACTTTCTTCTACTGGAAATAAGAAGAAAAACTTTTTTTTACCAATTGAATAATGAAATAACTCGATAAAAGAAAAAGAGAATCTATCGTCAAATAACATTTACTAATTTTAGTACATTTGTTGATTACTACACCGGGAGGTGCAACCAAAAAAAAAAAAAAATTAGGTCAAATTAGTACAGTGGAAACAGACGAGAGAAGAAAACCACCGAGACAATACTGCGGTTAGAGTAGAAAACATCCTTACAAAGGAAATATGTAGTGAAACACATTTCAATCCCGGTCTACCCATGCAATCCGGCCAAGGGAAGGACAACAGATAGATGGGGGATGCAGTGACAGATTTACCAGTTACGGGTGACAATAGAAAAGAAGGAGGAGGCCTCCTTCCCAACTAGTGGTTACGCTGTGAATGACTTTTCCTTTTCTTCTCGTACATCAGTAACAGGACAATAGTGAGTTCTTCGTGGTTTCACTGGTCTTAGGTTTTACCATCAGCTAAAGTAAATAGCTCACCCTGTTACTTCATTTGTCTTAAGAAATAAAAGATTGAAAAGTTTGCTGCCTAAAATTTATGTATTAACCTTTTATTTATGTTTTGCAATCAGTTATCTGTTTACTGCTTGGAAAATACAAATTACGTTAGGGTTTTCTATGAGGACATCTCAAACAAAAATGTCTTACATTTTCCCTTACCACAGCTCCTTTTCCTGTTTTGTTTTTTTTTTTCATCTGAAAGCGAACTCTTCACTTCTTCATCCATCAAGCCCGTCCCACCTACCCACTTATTCTTTTTTTTTACCCTCCAACTTAAAGATAATCCTTAGACAAACACTAGGGCGCAACCCAATTTTTTAGGTCGTGAGAGTTTAAAAATGGGTCGCGACTTGCGGCCAGTTATGTATACATATATGAAAACCCATTACATTCATAACAAAATTTTACTGAAACTAGCAACTGCTTATTAAATCCCTTACTACAGATCACTTTAAAAGTACGATAAGAGATATGTATAGCTGCATAGCTTTGAAAGCAGCAAAAGTAAGCAAAGGTTAACGAGAATCAGGAGCAGTTAAATGCGTGTAAAATAAAATTATTGTCCTGTACTTGAATTTTTTTTTACCCAACGCATGTGGGTCACCTTATAATTTTGTGTTTGTTTTTGGATCGATAGATACCAAAGGTTGCTGAACGCTAATCTAACCCGGTCTCATCTCATTAAAACCCCCGTGTACAGCCTAATCAGACTGAAACTATCCAATTTTTCCATTGTTTTTCACTATGTATACCAAAATAAAGTCAGCCCTGGTTGTATCATCTAACCCTGGCCTTAATTGTAGTTGTCATCTCTTCAAAACCCTCTTCTACAGCCCGAACTGACTGAAACTATCCAATTTTTCCATTGTTTTTCACTATGTATACCAAAATAAAGTCAGCCCTGGTTGTATCATCTAACCCTGGCCTTAATTGTAGTTGTCATCTCTTCAAAACCCTCTTCTATAGCCCAAACTGACTGAAACTATCCAATTTTTCCATTGTTTTTCACTATGTATACCAAAA
Organism: Rhodnius prolixus; assembly: GCF_049639745.1. Lineage (NCBI taxonomy): Eukaryota > Metazoa > Arthropoda > Insecta > Hemiptera > Reduviidae > Rhodnius > Rhodnius prolixus. Next base: position 8,569,106 of record NW_027411634.1, on the reverse strand, counting down.
TAAAGTCAGCCCTGGTTGTATCATCTAACCCTGGCCTTAATTGTAGTAGTCATCTCTTCAAAACCCTCTTCTATAGCCCAAACTGACTGAAACTATCCAATTTTTCCATTGTTTTTCACTATGTATACCAAAATAAAGTCAGCCCTGGTTGTATCATCTAACCCCGGCCTAAATTGTAGTTGTCATCTCTTCAAAACCCTCTTCTATAGCCCAAACTGACTGAAACTATCCAATTTTTCCATTGTTTTTCACTATGTATACCAAAATAAAGTCAGCCCTGGTTGTATCATCTAACCCCGGCCTAAATTGTAGTTGTCATCTCTTCAAAACCCTCTTCTATAGCCCAAACTGACTGAAACTATCCAATTTTTCCATTGTTTTTCACTATGTATACCAAAATAAAGTCAGCCCTGGTTGTATCATCTAACCCCGGCCTAAATTGTAGTTGTCATCTCTTCAAAACCCTCTTCTATAGCCCAAACTGACTGAAACTATCCAATTTTTCCATTGTTTTTCACTATGTATACCAAAATAAAGTCAGCCCTGGTTGTATCATCTAACCCTGGCCTTAATTGTAGTTGTCATCTCTTCAAAACCCTCTTCTATAGCCCAAACTGACTGAAACTATCCAATTTTTCCATTGTTTTTCACTATGTATACCAAAATAAAGTCAGCCCTGGTTGTATCATCTAACCCCGGCCTAAATTGTAGTTGTCATCTCTTCAAAACCCTCTTCTATAGCCCAAACTGACTGAAACTATCCAATTTTTCCATTGTTTTTCACTATGTATACCAAAATAAAGTCAGCCCTGGTTGTATCATCTAACCCTGGCCTTAATTGTAGTTGTCATCTCTTCAAAACCCTCTTCTATAGCCCAAACTGACTGAAACTATCCAATTTTTCCATTGTTTTTCACTATGTATACCAAAATAAAGTCAGCCCTGGTTGTATCATCTAACCCCGGCCTAAATTGTAGTTGTCATCTCTTCAAAACCCTCTTCTATAGCCCAAACTGACTGAAACTATCCAATTTTTCCATTGTTTTTCACTATGTATACCAAAATAAAGTCAGCCCTGGTTGTATCATCTAACCCCGGCCTAAATTGTAGTTGTCATCTCTTCAAAACCCTCTTCTATAGCCCAAACTGACTGAAACTATCCAATTTTTCCATTGTTTTTCACTATGTATACCAAAATAAAGTCAGCCCTGGTTGTATCATCTAACCCCGGCCTAAATTGTAGTTGTCATCTCTTCAAAACCCTCTTCTACAGCCCGAACTGACTGAAACTATCCAATTTTTCCATTGTTTTTCACAATGTATACCCAAAATAAAGTCAGCCCTGGTTGTAACATCTAACCCCGGCCTTAATTGTAGTTGTCATCTCCTCAAAACCGTCTTGAACAGCCTAATCAGACTGAAACTATCCAATTTTTCCATGGTTTTTTAAATGTATACCAAAATAAAGTCAGCCCTGGTTGTAACATCTAACTCCGGCCTTAATTGTAGTTGTCATCTCTTCAAAACCGTCTTGTACAGCCTAATCAGACTGAAACTATCCAATTTTTCCATTGTTTCTCACTATGTATACCAAAATAAAGTCAGCCCTGGTTGTATCATTTAACCCTGGCCTTAATTGTAGTTGTCATCTCTTAAAAACCCCGTGTACAGCCCAAACTTGCTGAAACTATCCAATTTTTCCATTGTTTTTTACAATGTATACCCAAAATAAAGTCAGCCCTGGTTGTAACATCTAACCCCGGCCTTAATTGTAGTTGTCATCTCCTCAAAACCGTCTTGTACAGCCTAATCAGACTGAAACTATCCAATTTTTCCATGGTTTTTTACAATGTATACCAAAATAAAGTCAGCCCTGGTTGTAACATCTAACCTCGGCCTTAATTGTAATTGTCATCTCTTCAAAACCCACTTTTTACAGCCCGAACTGGCTGAAACTGTCCAACTTTTCCATTGTTTTTTACAATGTATACCAAAATAAAGTCAGCCCTGGTTGTATCATCTGACCCCGGCCTTAATTGTAGTTGTCATCTCTTCAAAACCCTCTTCTACAGCCCAAACTGGCTGAAACTATCCAATTTTTCCATTGTTTTTTACAATGTATACCAAAATAAAGTCAGCCCTGGTTGTATCATCCAACCCTGGCCTTGATTGTAGTTGTCATCTCTTTAAAAACCCTGTGTACAGCCCAAATTTGCTGAAACTATCCAATTTTTCCATGGTTTTTTACAATGTATACCAAAATAAAGTCAGCCCTGGTTGTAACATCTAACCTCGGCCTTAATTGTAGTTGTCATCTCTTCAAAACCCACTTTTTACAGCCCGAACTGGCTGAAACTGTCCAACTTTTCCATTGTTTTTTACAATGTATACCAAAATAAAGTCAGCCCTGGTTGTATCATCTAACCCTGGCCTTAATTGTAGTTGTCATCTCTTTAAAAACCCCGTGTACAGCCCAAACTTGCTGAAACTATCCAATTTTTCCATGGTTTTTTACAATGTATACCAAAATAAAGTCAGCCCTGGTTGTAACATCTAACCTCGGCCTTAATTGTAATTGTCATCTCTTCAATACCCACTTTTTACAGCCCGAACTGGTTGAAACTGTCCAACTTTTCCATTGTTTTTTACAATGTATACCAAAATAAAGTCAGCCCTGGTTGTATCATCTAACCCTGGCCTTAATTGTAGTTGTCATCTCTTTAAAAACCCTCTTCTACGCCCAAACTGGCTGAAACTATCCAATTTTTCCATGGTTTTTTACAATGTATACCAAAATAAATCAGCCCTGGTTGTAACATCTAACCTCGGCCTTAATTGTAGTTGTCATCTCTTCAAAACCCACTTTTTACAGCCCGAACTGGCTGAAACTGTCCAACTTTTCCATTGTTTTTTACAATGTATACCAAAATAAAGTCAGCCCTGGTTGTATCATCTAACCCCGGCCTTAATTGTAGTTGTCATCTCTTCAAAACCCACTTCTACAGCCCAAACTGGCTGAAACTATCTAACTTTTCCATTGTTTTTTACAATGTATACCAAAATAAAGTCAGCCCTGGTTGTATCATCTAACCCCGGCCTTAATTGTAGTTGTCATCTCTTCAAAACCCACTTCTACAGCCCAAACTTGCTGAAACTATCTAACTTTTCCATTTTTTATAGAATTATTCAAGTGAAAAGTGATGAAATACGAGTATATAACTATGATTGAATTGTGCGTGATGGTTTTTCGGCTTAGATTGACTCAAACTACTTCTGTAGGCTCATTATTATCTAGTTTTATTCTTGTTTTAGTTTCGGATGTAGCTTTAATTCCAGTTTAATGATTTCTGATGAAACCTTGGCATTAGAAGCTAAAAAATACCATTTTTGTGCTACCTTGAAATACTATATCTTTTGTACCCAGACATGGTTCTAAGATCTGGCGAAAGTTTCTTTTAATGCTGCGGGTAACCCAAAACATATCTAATCAGAAAAAACTTGGAACAATATTAACTCGATACTTAGCGATTGTAATATATCATGTTAGGAAGAATAAAGGAAATTAAAACAATAATAATAATTTTCCTATTTTCATCAATAATAAAGTAACTCAACCTAATAATAATGCAATACATTCCTTTCTCAATTTTTCTTCCTTATTTTTCATTCATCCTCTGGGGAATAAAAAGAATTTTCATGGGAGACAAAAATACATATTAAAAAATTCCTAAATATTTCTTGTGCCAAAGAAATTCTCGATATTAAAATATTTTCTTGCATGAATCATCTATTATAACTTAATACAACCAAAAAAAAAATCTGGTGGACTTATTTTTCATTTATTGGATTATTGTGAGTGGCGCCTTCAAAGTACAAAGAACAATTTTCAATCATAATTTTCTTCTAAAAGGTTCTTCTGATTGTTACTCGGACAATAAAGTATACGCGTGATGGAAAATACGCAAACATCTGTTCGCTACTTTCTTTAATCTTTACAACGAATTTCTAATATGGATCATGCAAACTATATTTTCTAGCTACAATTATAATTACATATTCTTTTACTTAAAAATTCCATTTCTTTTACGAATTCAAACTGGCGGACTAAACGTTGCTGAAACGTCTTGAATATTTAACGCTGTTGAAATTCTGTGCAACTTTTGGTTCCTAAAGTGTCTCTTTTCGAAATTAACCCGCATATCGCGTTAAATTAGTTAATCAAAGATAATATTTTACAATCTGGATCGTGGAAGCTAATCCATCTGGAGAAAGCGCAGAGCGACTCGTTGTTCTGTTTTTCTGAACTGTTCAAAGTGCATTCAGAAAATGGGTCCCTCAAGGGGATTGGCTTGAAACCCATTGGCCTCACCCACAATACTCCCGAGACCAATAGATTAACATCATTTCAACCAATTGGAGAATTGTCTTTCAAATAGAAATTTCATAAGGCCAAGCAAAACTGAAATCGAATTGTTTTTCTAAGTTTTTCAAGCGATGTAATAAATCGACTTGATTTCTTGTTAACGAAGATATGCGAACGCTAATAGTGTTTATCACAAGTGATAAGTGAAACAAATTTGAACTTATTTCCTGCGAAACGCACAAGAATCGTTTCACCCACAGGTATTGTTCTAAGTCTTTGGATTCATCCTCAGTCAATGATTATCCTAAATGATAGCAAGCAAATGTTTTTGGTGACAAAAGATTGGGATTGTAATGAAGATTGCGTTGTCAATTTTTCCTTGAAAATTACTGACAGCTGTCATATCAAATGTTTCTAATACTTTTACTCTAATGATTCAGAATTGGAAATTGGACTGTTATAAACGTGCAAACCACATTCGCTTTAACACAGATACTTGTGTCGTACCAGCGGAATGGTTAATCCTTAAAGAAACGGTAACTGTGTAGCGTTGTGCACAATCAATAAGAAATAGGACACAGATCTAAGAGCTGGCAAGCCAATGATAATGTCAAGTGACAAGAGGATTGGGCCTTGTTAATGAACGAGCTTAAAGCGACCAGAGAATGAAGACGGGAGTTTTGGCGCTACAGCCTCCCAGATTTGTGGCCATGGTATAGCCACTGTCTTCATCTAACTTACCCAAGTTATTTCTGCCAGTTGGAAAAGGTTTGAAAAAGAAATCTCTTCTATTTCGGCCAAACCAACCCCAGCAGACGCCTGTTTGGCACGCTGCCTACAATTTACCTTATCCCTTATCTCAACTAAAAATAAAACTCTTTTTTTCCACCCTTAAAAATTTCTCTGTAGTCTATATTTTCTTAATTTATTATCACACTAATTGTTGAAATAATTGATTTTATTTAATAATTAGGAATATTCGTTGTAACATTTAATTTATCAAACTTTTTACGCTCACTGTGGCAAAAATACTAGTAATTTCTGTGATTTATTTTAATAAGTTGTAACTAATGCCTATATTTTCCAACTACCGATCAGGATTCTAGGCGGATAGCAAACATCCAATAAAATGCAAGAACTAGACCGAGAATCATACCTAGTACCACAATACAAAGCTTTGCGGGCCCGTCTTTTAGCAGTTCGGCTACCGTGGTGCATGATTTATTTTATTTAATAGTGGAGTTTTGGTTTTCTAATGATTTCTTGAACGATTAGATGGAATCTTTCTCGCACAATGAAAGCAATGTGAGATAGCTATGACCTGCTAAAAAGGCACAGCAGTAACTCCCCTATTTTAGACCCAACTGGGTTGGAATCTCAATAACTATTGAGATTGTTACAGCTCCAGTTCAGAAGATATTTGCCAGGAAACATTTGCTTGATAAAAATGTCACAGTTTCTCCCAAAGTATCCAGTTCTATTACTGAAAGTCTACCTAAACCTGGTTTTCTCGTCAATCTGATGTTACCACTCTTTAATCTACGAAAACAACGTTGTTTAGATCGTTTTTCAGCAACTATTCCTTTATCTTGCTTCGATAATGAAGACCCCTTTTTCTAATTAAGCATTACTTTAATTTCTCTATTTCCACAATTGTATTGCATACACGATAGATAATTAAAATACTAGAAGTATGTAAAAGTGATGTGATATATAAAAAGTGACTTCAACTAACAACTAGTAAGCAGAAAGTAGGTTAAATTAAAAAAATAAAATGTTGGGATTCAAAAGAGAAAAAACAAAAGAAGCGGGAAGTTAAATAATATTATCTAAAGAAAAATCGAATTGACGATATAATCTGGACAATTATTTGAGAGGAAAGAACTATTCTCATAAAAAATAAAATAAATAAGGAGAGGATGTGAAATAGGAGACAGAGCATCGTTCTGAGGACATGAACTGGATAAAGCAGGGAGAAGATCGGATTGGAAGGGAATTTCTACCTCTTGCCCGACTAATTCCCGTCATAGCCGTAAGCGAGGTTCAACTAACGAGCTGGTTCAGACTTCCAATTAACGTGAATCTATATCGGTATTTCCCCTTACTAGTACAAGGCTGATATGGAGTATGTAGCCAGAGGGTTTGAAAGCCAATCGAATGGTTTTAGATAGTGTACTACTGCATTGAACCATAGAGAAACTGAGCCCGCCAGCAAAGCTACCGTCCTCCACTTCAGCCACTTAAAACTGCTCTGTATCGTCGGGGGATGTTCGATAGTTGATGTTATAACAAAGTACTTCTAACTTCACCCGTTTTCCTGCTTCAGTTGACAATCATGGAAACTGTTTAATACAATATTAATTGGAGTTCATCTACTTCTTTCAGAAATGTTTGTTTCTAAGATCGATTGATGTATACTTCATTTGATAAATGTGTACATAACTTAGAAAAATAAAGAAGTTCCAATGTATTAACATTACAACTTTCTTATGTAGTTCTTTTGTGTCAGAAAAGTAAATCATAGCGTAAGAGACAATCGGATGTTTAAATCAGAATTTTTAAGAAATATCTTTTAAAAATATTCGGATTCTATTTAATACCCCCCAGTAGATCCTATAATGAAATAACTATAATCAAATCCTGGCTTAATAGTTTAAGTGCTGGCTCGTGTTATTGGAAAGAAGGAAACTTTTCATCTTCTTTGCAGGAACTAATCTCTCAAATAAGTTTAAACCTCTGTAATAGAATGTGCTAAATTTCATTCAGTCTGAGAAAAACTAGCTTACTTTTAACTTTACTCTGAAAGCTAAACAAAATTTTTTTATTTAGATATCAAGTTTTAAATGAAGTAGAGAACAAAACTTTTAGTTTTCATAAAAGAGATAAGCTCAAAACGTGTGAAAAGTGAACATTTTCTTTAAAGCAAAAGTAAATTCGAATAAATTAACATATTTACTTATTTGCAAATAAAGTTTAAAAGTTAAAAAAATTCATAAAACATTTTTGCTGTGCAAAACCACCAAATGGCTATTTCATTACAATGGAAAATTTAAGTTGGCAAAAGTTATTAATAACAGCTTCATCTTTACAACAGCTAGGGAAATAGCAAATCCCTCTATTTCTGTAGTTCTCCTCCTTTATTTCCGGTTATAGGGGGTGTTACCATGAAGTAGCAGGGTCTAGTTTTTAGTGTTTCTTGAATTAGATGTTCGCAGATCAGGCAAACATCAGCCGAGACTAAAGCCTTGCATGTTCGCCTATGGCTCACAAGAGAAGGAAATGCATTATTTCTTATTTCATTATGAATCTTGTGACGTCTCAGTGAGCAATTGTAGCCTAACAAGAATAGCCCTTTAATTCCAGGATGCCTGTAGAGGCATTTGATCTGTACATCTAACCATATCCTCAAGGTAGTCTTTAGATCACCATCAAATATACGAGTTCACAACTTTTCAAATGAAAAATTTCGTTCAAATTAATTCTACTTACATGGACACCATGTTACCTCTTTTTAGAACGTCGAAAGACTGGGTTTAACTACATCTCAGTCAAAATCAGCTGCTCGCTCTTAGCTCTTCTCTTTCTAGAATCCTCTTACAGCATTTGATGACAGGTGGACCACCACCGACTTGCCAATCGTGTCAACACATCTTTACTTACTGCCTGTCATACGCTACACTTAAGACTTAAAAATATTCTTCAGACTTCTGCACGATGAATCCAACCACCATAGAAATTAATTTTGATTTCCTCAAAACCATTTACTTCTTACAACAAATTTCCAAAAAAAATTTACTCTATCACAATATTTCTTTATCGCTAAGTGTGTTGCTAAGTAAAAGACACCCAAAATGTATTGTGGTGGCCAAAAAAAAAAGAAAAGTTTTCTTTGAAACTTATTTGGAGTTTGGCCAATGTGCACGCCTTCATTGTGAAGGAGTAATGATGACCTAGTATAAACTTGATTCCTTTCCATTGTAAGTGGCCTGTTATTGGCTGTACATAGCAGCAAAAGTGACAAATCCAGTAAAACCATTTTTCATTGGTTGTATCATCGTAAACATAAAAAGAACATCAGTAATAAGTCTTTTCGGCACTTATTTTATCGCCACTAAAGCCCCACCACTCTCCTGCTAAGATTCGGAAATACATCCTAAAGGATGTCCACTTGACAAATAGCCCAACTATTTTTATAGTTAATTACGTGATTAACTACCATATTTGTAAAGGAAAACCTGATGCCACAATTAGAGTTTTAATTTTATATATTTGTATTAAATATTTTGGTTGGTCTGACATTTATAAAAAGTTGGGAAACTGCATTAAATGTAACTATTTTATTTTTCAATTTTGCCTCTTTGAATATCACTTCAAATTTATAATCCCTACTTTTTAAACTAATGCAAATTTTCAGAAACTCAACAACTTATTGAGTGCAGTCAGCTAAATTGAGTGCCTCCGTACACTATATTCAGGTCATTCTAGCCTAGATTTCCAGATTTATCCACAGTTCTTGAAGTACTATTTTCAAAATAGGGCAGTTTAATATCTGTACTTCAACTCCGTCAAGATTATCTGATGTTAGAACGAAAAAACACTATGTTATATTCTACATGTAATTAGAACATTGTTAATATTTGCCTTATGTTAATCGAAGATTAATGAAATGATGGTAGATTTGTAATTGCCTCAGAAACTTGCAAATTCTACAGTTGTAATTTGCTAAATCTAAATTAGGTTCTCCGTCAAAGATCAAAATACAGTTGATTTATATAATTGCAATAATATTGAATAGTATTTAATAATTGTGGTTAGAGTGAGAGACAGTTAGCGCTTCAGCCTGCGGTTAAATTCGCTCTGATGAGTTCGCATAACTTAATAATTTGCTTTCTCGTTGGATTCCGTCTTTGTAAAGGGGCGTTCGAGTCATTCGCAAGGCAATTCTGTAACTTGTATAATATACTTGGTGTCCTTACTGTTTAGGTTCTTAACTTGTGCTAAAATAGTACCTAAAGTCAGGACCGAAGACTTCTTAACCTTCAATGTTAACAATGTAAAACAAATTACCATTAATAAGTGACGTCAGCGTCAGCGTCTGTTGTGAAGTATCCTGAATGAGGTTGAGGTAACCAGTGACGTCAGGCCTCTCCCGCAAATTCCCCAGAGAGGAAATAATCCTCTCCATCAGCTAGTGGTGATTCTTTAACGCAGGCTCATCAGAAACCTCCCTCCACCCAAAAAAAAAGAGCACTCATCATTTAAAGGCTTCCTTTCTCACACTCCAAGAGAGAGTGTACATCCTCCTACATTGACTTACATTGAAAGAGCTACCGTGGTGACATCAAATGATCGCATTAATTAGGAAAAGTGAATTATGTCTTGATGAGTAAGAGGGCCGCGGCGATGAGCGCAGAAGGGTCTGGGCGAGAGCCCGCCTGGAGCCGTCGCTGGTGCAGATCTTGGTGGTAGTAGCAAATGGTAGAAGCACTTCTCTGCTTCGGAGAATTTTATTTTCGACACAGTTCATCCTTAAGGCATCTATCATTTGGCATAAGTCGCTTTATAACTTGAATTAGGATAGGATTTGCTGAGAAGTGATGGATGGAAAGCCTAGACTAGGATATCTTGCTCCCTAGCGCTATTTACTCCATTTCCTTCCCCCTAAATATCTCAAAATGTTCTTAAGAATGATTCCCTTTGCCCCAACGCTCTGTCCGAAGGAGAGATATAACACTGAAGATAACCTTAATCACTGCTAAGGAACGGAAGCAGTTCTCATAACATCACTGTTGGATCTGCTTCTAGAAACGGTAGTCAAGGAACAAGCAAGATAAGATAGAATTTTGCCTCCTCCACAAATATTTTCTTTAATGAATTTCTGCTGATTCAATTTCAATTTTATTGTGGCACACTTCAATCTTAATAGCAATTTTCTTAATGCACAAAATATAGACAGAAAGGAGATGAAGTGTCCCATTGTAAGTGACGTTCAAAAACCGAATCCGTGTCCAGGACGTTACTTCATTAAAAAGAACATCAATCCCTTTTTTATTAAAATGACCAGGAAAATCTTATCACTTTTCCTGTTGTGGAAATTTAGAAGGTAAAGTTCTGGACCTTCCCTCTAATGTGGATTTCCTGAAAAACATAATGTACGTGGAATATAGCTTGTTTTTTTTGTTTTTTTTTTGCTTTAAACCCATCAAAACCCTTGTCTGTAAATCTACTAGAATAGAATTAAACAAGAGATAGTGTGAGTCAAAACTGTCGAATTAATTGGCATATTGAAAAGCCACGAGGCATACGGTGTGATGTATAGTGCTAGTGTGAGTTTGTACAGGATGAAAGGATGGGAAAATGAAAATAGAGGAAAAACAAAAGCGGAGCTTTTTCTTGGAAAGCTTGTGGCTTACGATTCGCCAAACCATATCTATTCAGTGTGAAAAACCTGTGTATGTATTTTACACTCAATCAAAGGCCATTATTTCACTTTTCACCATGAAGTAAAATTCAATTCAACATTTTCCTCATAATTAGGAATTCGGCAATTTAATGTTTCCGTTCAGCCTTAATTAGTAAGAGACCTATCCACAAATAAGTTGAACGCTACTTGAACGTACTTTTTTTTTTGGAATAGTATACAACACGGATCCTCATCAAATATTTATTTTAAGTCCCTTTTTCTACGCTTTGCTGGTCTTCAGACAGTGTTGTGTCGTTAGAAACGACACCATAGGTGGTGTAAGAGGGGCATAAAAAAGTGTAGCATTTAGTGAAGTACCTTAGTGATGTATTGACTACTGAACTTCTTTAATTCTTGTCAATCCTTCTCTCCTCCATTAAAATCAATTAATTGAGTATAATGGACCAAGAACACTTCTGCAGAGGCTGAAAAAAGGCAAATGACCTGAAAAACGCTTTAAATAAAAATAAAATACAAATATGAATTCTTTCATTGAAAATAAAAAGTCTCGATCTCGAAGCTATCTTATTTATTTTCACTTCATTTCAAATTCAGACACAATCACACGAAATACATCAAAATTGCTTTTCAATACGTCAATTAATTCGACAGTATTGCCTCACCTGCTATAATTTTCTGCTTATGTCTACGTATTGACAACAGTATTGGTTTATTAAAAGAAATTTTGCTGGAATATAATAAAGAAATACTTTCTCCTTCGTTCAACGATGACAGGAACAAATGTAAAGCATTTTGCCTCTTGCAGAAGACGAAAAGTATTTGCCGAAACTTTCGAGATTATATAAAAATATTCAAAAAGAAGAATAATCATTCTTATATTTTCCTCGCGTCCTAAGGGCCTTTGAACCAGTAGCTTTAACATCAGATCAATGCCCACCGTTTGCAGAACAATTCGACAATAAAAAATATATGTATAAATCTTCCATCACCCATAGATCATTATTGTAAAAATAAATTCATTCCACAAGCAGATTATGTGAAGGGTAAAAAGGAAAATAAGAAAATTTCCTCTACCGAGGAAAACCCTGAGCCATATTGTTGAACTTTTCAGTTCCCTTCAAGAGTAAATGGTGGGAAGAAAACTTCGTTTAACTTCCCAAGATGTATGCAAATTTTCATTAATGGTATTTTTCACCATCTCAAGCGTTCATCACCACTTTTACATTTCTTAAGATTTATTTTCTTTTTTCATTTTTATTTACAAGGACATAAAATTTTTCCAAAAACATAATGAGCTTGGATTTAAAGCAATGCATAATTGTTACAAATAAATAGAAAGTTGTGTCAAGAAAATTCTTTTTCCATCCATCCCCTTACCATTCTTAAGATGACAAGAAAAACTCATCTGAAAACAGCAGTTAAAGGGCAGATGCCCAATCGTTTCAGCTGTTCAACATTTAGTCCCTTCTCTTTTGAGTACAACATATAAAAGTACTTCCAAAAGAAATTTCAAAAGCATTCTTTACTTGAAATTAAGTTAAAAACATGAAAACACTTGGATGTAAGGGTGCCCAATCTTATAATACCTAGTTCTGCTCTAGATAATGGTTATTTGAAGTTTAGAATTACATTTTTAGGACAATCTAGGCTGGATTTCCGACTTTTTCCACTGTTTTTGAACTTAGATTGTGAAAATAAGGACGACCCAGTCAGTAACATCTAGCCCTGCTCTGCTCTCATAAATGGTTATTTGACATTGCAAATCACTTATTTCGTGAAACTAGGCTGGATTTCCGACTTTTTCCACTAGATTATGAATATAAGGACGACCCAGTCTGTAACATCTAGCCCTGCTCTTGTAAATGGTTATTTGACATTACAAATCACTTTTTTCGTGAATCTAGGCTGGATTTCCGACTTTTTCCACTGTTTTTGAAATTTGATTATGAAAATAAGAACGACCCAGTCTGTAACATCCAGCCCTGCTCCAATAAACGGTTATTTGACATTATAAATCACTTTTTTTCGTGAATCTAGGCTGGATTTCCGACTTTTTCCACTAGATTATGAATATAAGGACGACCCAGTCTGTAACATCTAGCCCTGCTCTCGTAAATGGTTATTTGACATTACAAATCACTTTTTTCGTGAATCTAGGCTGGATTTCCGACTTTTTCCACTGTTTTTGAAATTTGATTATGAAAATAAGAACGACCCAGTCTGTAACATCCAGCCCTGCTCCAATAAACGGTTATTTGACATTGCAAATCACTTATTTCGTGAAACTAGGCTGGATTTCCGACTTTTTCCACTAGATTATGAATATAAGGACGACCCAGTCTGTAACATCTAGCCCTGCTCTCGTAAATGGTTATTTGACATTACAAATCACTTTTTTTCGTGAATCTAGGCTGGATTTCCAACTTTTTCCTGTTTTTGAAATTTTATTATGAAAATAAGAACGACCCAGTCTGTAACATCCAGCCCTGCTCCAATAAACGGTTATTTGACATTATAAATCACTTTTTTCGTGAATCTAGGCTGGATTTCCAACTTTTTCCACTGTTTTTGAATTTACATTATGAAAATTAGGACGACCCAGCCTACAAAATCCAGTATTGATCTAGTAAGTGGATGTCTAAGTTTAAAAATAGTTTTTTTGGAGAATCTAGTGATTAAATCTAAACCTACACTTACACATTAATAAATGCGGAGAGATTTGAGAAGGTGAGAAGTATCCATTCGTTCTCTAACAGTGGAAGAAAACAGAGAACACTCGAAAATCCACTCTTAACTTTACTCTTTTTCAATTAAATCTTTTTTTATTTCGAGACACTTCTTTCTAATTATAATTACAGTTTTCTCGACGCCATTTTCCGCAGTTAGCAACTGGTTCTGTTTTATTGCTTTTGTCCCGTTTGTATCGTCGTAATTAATGCGTAATAAAAAAGGCAGTCAGCTGGTGAAAAAGGGCGTGCTCGTCTAATTTTATTAAATTTGTTTTTCTCTTATTTCTTGAAAGAAGTCGCTTAGGATTCGCCCTTCGCTCTGCTTTTGACTGGCCAACCGTGTACAGTGTTCTGAACTGAGCTGAAGAGGGAAGTGCCTTATTTATTGTTCACCTCGCCACTGTGTTTCTTCACTTTATGTCGCCAATTCACTTCTACTCCTTCCAAAATATGTGTACATCCTTCAGAAAATCGCTTATTAGGATTTTCTTTTTTAATGAGTGGAAACATTTAAAAAAGTTTTAAAAAAATAAGTAAAATTTACAACAGAAAGAGAATTATGAAGAAGGCAAACGCGTAAATCGAGTAAATCGTAATTGAAGGATTCCCATAAATTTTGGGTGCTGGTATAATGGGAATTTTGCATTTGTTTAATCAAAAAAATGCTTAAATGTTTATTTAAAAAAAGGAAAACGTAGAATAAAAACTAATTTATGAAAAGCGTTAGGAATTGATTGATATAAAATGTAAAGTTTACATGTATGGGGTATGGTCTCTTTAGAACTCATTAGATTAGACGAATATCTTTGGCCTGTACATATTACTGTAGAATGAAATTTATTCTTAAAATCAATATGCCTCTTGTCTCTCAAAAACCTTAGCCATCAAAGATGCCTTGACTAAGTTACTCAAGTGAGCAAATTGAAAACATTTTGAATCTTATCCTGCAGAGCCAAGATAGAGTTAAAAAACAAAAAAATCCCAGGCTAGAGAACGTTATTAGTGGCAGTAAGAAGTTGTTATGGCGATAGACAGGACTCTACGGGGGACAGGCAAACGAAAGGTGGACAAAGAGAGCCACTAAAAGAGAAGAACAATACTTGAGATATGTAGATCGGGCGACGAGCTAATGGCAGAATGTGGCGTCAATTAGACGAGGACAGCTTGAGATAAGAAATAAACTGGTTTTGTTTTAACAAAGCCTTATTTATTCGTGCAGGGTTAAAAGTGAATTTTGTAAACAATTATAAACTCTGTAGTTACACTTTTTGTTGGATATTTAAACTGGTGAGAATGTGGTAATCTGGAAAGTTCCCTCTTAAGTGAGGGGGAAAAAAATAACTAGATCTTTTAAAAATAACATGATGTAACGCAATTGTCTCGAAAACAAAATGGTTCAGTAAGCCACTAAGGCGAAGGACAACATATGTGCGACTGCAGTAAACCTCCTCAGCAACCATTGGAAGGAAAATAAGAATCTCTCACAAAACTGGAGGGAAAAAAACTAACTCCCAAGATTACAAGAGCATTGACGTCATGAGTAAATCTCTTACCCAACAAACTACTACGTATATCCTCCACAGCAGATGTCCAATTCTATGGAAGGTCTAATCAGATTACAATAGACAGAGCATTCTAGCCAACAACATTAATACTTAATCCAGCAGCAAAATTTCAAAGTAACTATCTTGACTCGCAGAACTACACTGTAACATTTATATTCATCACCAGAGCCTTCTTCAAATAAGCAACCATTTTAATACGCAGAATACACACAAAAAAAAAACATTATCTTTGATATAGGTACTAACATTTATCTCTAGGAAATCTGGTGAGGTGATGTGATTGCAAGAAGTGTTAACGCAACAGAAGACCCACATCTATGTTACAAGAAGTTGTAGACGACGTCTATGTACGGCTCATTTATATTACTATTGAACAAACACGCATAGAATATGTTGTGTAAGGATAAGATGTGCTGAGAACGAATTTAGGATCATCCTGAAGATTTTACTCTCAAAAAGAAATATTGAAATATCGTAAGTCATAAGAACTGAAATGCACAAGAAAAATTGCATAGTACTTTTGTAACTATCTATAAATTAATATAACCCAGTTTTAAGAGAAAATAATTTCTTTAATTGAAGTATTAGTAACTTGTTTAAGAGTTCATTTAAATATTTTGAATTCATGTTACATTGAATTTATTTTAAATTCAAATTTATATGGTGGTTACAGAATTCAATAGTTGAATTGGAGATAAAAGTTATATTCTATGAAGGGGGTAGTTAGTTATTTATGAGAAATTAATTGGGAATGTTATAAGAGCAAATGATAAACTGCATTTGATTAACTGCATTAATCCTCGTTGGATTAGTAATTAAAATTTTACATTCCACATTTTAAACTTTTGTACAGAGCAGCATTCCTAACTTCCAATATAAATAGCTGATCAGATTAAATTATAAGCATGAATTATTAAAAACACAACAGCGCGTAAGGCATGATGTTCTCTGTTCTCATCCACCCATATTTACTTATTAATGCTTTCGTCATTTTATCTATGAGGCTGGACTAAAAATTCACACACAAAAATAATCAGAATTAATATTTATTGATTTTTTTTACCAAAAAGTAAAATAATAATAAAAATGTTTGGTCTTAATCTAAACAGCTACTTATAACAAACGCTAAGTAACATAATTTATTAGAGAAACCAATCGCAATAATACACAGCAATTCCATCTTATTTAAAAACATTTTTATTATAATGATGCTACCTGAGTTCTTTTAGAATGGGACACTCGAGCCAGGAAATAAATTGACTCTTCACCTGGAGCTAATTACTTGGTGAACCCATTTGTTTTCTTCAATCCAGGGATCATCACTCAGAAGTAACCTTAAAATAAGAGATTGATAATGATTTTGGGAATGACCGTTACCAACTTTGAAATACAAATTGCGACTACTCTGTTAGTTTAATGTTATCAATAATAGGTATCCATCTAAGTTCAAACATTAAACTACAAATCGTAAACACTTCGCATTGATGTAACCAATTAAGGAAGAATGGCCTTCAAGAGTGGAAGTAAATAACCTACTCCTTTCCAGTATCTTGAACAAATAGCAGAGATGGATATTTGGATGAGTAGGTGGAATATTTTCTTAATGAAGAACCTTTACAGTCTCTTCAGCATCTTAGTATGCACGAAATTCATACACTTGACACCCACAGCACTCACTAGATACCATCACAAAATCGAAATTCTGAATTTAATTGGAATCGGGTTGTTTGAAACAATATTATTCCAGATGCTTCTTATAAACATCGTTTGCTTATTGCCGATTTGTCTCTCAAAATACATTTTAAAGTTCTAATTTAAAAAACTTGAAATGACATGAACTCGACTTTGTATTTTTTTAATGTTATAACCAAGGGAAGCAAACGAAAATCTACTCTTCCTAAAAATTAGCTCTCCCCCCAAAAAAATTCGTCCTTTCCCTTTTTTCTTTTTAAAAAGAGGTCAATGGGCGCTGCAGAAGAACTAAGATATAATTAAATAAACTATGATCAACAAATAGCTAGACATAAACATTGGAAACTGGTGTGTCAACATTCTCCAACTTTAACTGGTACTAAATGAAAGAATTTTTTTGTCTCCTCATTGCCCTTTCCTCTTAGGGATATATGAAGGGAAATCAAGCGAACTGTTTGCACAAATGATAATATAAAAGGCATGTTAATGGCGTTCCTCCACCGGTAGCGTGGGCCTGTTTGCATTTTAAGTTGCTTCTTCTCGCTTCTGAATCCCCGTTCTTGGCTCCCCATCAGCTCGTCGTCTCTAGTAGCAGCAACACCAGGGATGGAGGGTAGGTTTTCTCTTCACCCGTGCTACCACCGCTACTTCGCAGGGAGCCCTAGCAGGGGATGTGCTGCAGACTTTCACCATTTTGCTACTTTGACTGTTGAACATAGGGCCGAGAGTGGGAGAACAACGTAACAGTGAGAGAATTTTATGTTACCAATTCATGAATATACATAGAAATGTAAATTAGGGCTCAACAGGAAAGAAGTCTTTCCTAGTCCATCCCCAGAGGTAGGTAACTATTTTGGAGTCACTGTGTAAAGTAGCAGTGAAGGAGTTTGTCCTGACTTTCTGCTATATATTTTTTTATTGAGAGTTTTTCCGAGGATGATGAACACGGAAGTGAAGGCTATTCAAAGTTGGACACAGCCTTACGCTCCATACAATACTGCGCTCATTATTTTATCCATGTAAAATTAATCAACTAACTTTGATATCAATTCTCTGAAACTAAAACCCGGCAATTTGCTTTTGATAGAGACATCTGTGGAGGTCTGGTAAGACGTACTAATAAATACCAAAAATTGGTGTAGTTTTTGATCAGTGCACACATACGAGGGTCGTTTGAAAAGTCCGTGCAAAGTCAGAGAGATAGCACCACTGGCGCGTATCGAGGTTATGTTTAGTTAGTAGCATCTCTTGGAAGAACACACACCAAGTTTCAGCCAGATCGGTCTATTTCTTTGTGTTTGGCATTCGTTTGAATCAAGGAAGTCGTGTGATTTTCAAAAAATGGACGAAAAAGAATTTCGTGTGTTGATTAAACACTACTTTATGAAAGGCAAAACGCCTCAGGAGACTAAAGAGAAGCTTTATGGTGACTCTGCACCTTCGATTAGAACAGTTTATAAGTGGTTTCAAAATTTTGCGGAGTGGCCATATGGGCACAAGTGACGCTGAACGTTCTGGACGCCCTGTTGAGGTTACTACTCCAGAAATCATTGATAAAATCCATAATATGGTGATGGATGACAGAAGAGTGAAGGTGCGTGAGATTGCTAGTGCTGTGGGCATGAACGGGTACAAAATATTTTGCATCAACATTTGGACATGACAAAGCTATCCGCAAGATGGGTGCCGCGATTGCTCACGCTTGACCAAAAACGAAATCGTGTGAAGTGTTGCAAGGACGGTTTGCAGCTGTTCCAGAAGAATCCGCAGGACTTTAAGCGTCGTTTCGTCACTGTGGATGAAACATGGATACATCACTACACTCCTGAGACCAAAGAACAATCTAAACAATGGGTTACCAAGGGGGAATCTGCGCCAAAAAAAAGCGAAGACCGTTCCCTCGGCCGGAAAGATTATGGCGATTGTCTTTTGGGATTCGCAAGGAATAATCCTCATCGACTATCTGGAAAAGGGTAAAACTATTACAAGTGCATATTATTCATCGTTATTGGACCGTTTGAAAACCGAGCTGCAAGAAAAACGCCCACGATTGGCCCACAAAAAAGTCCTTTTCCATCACGACAACGCACCAGCTCACACCTCAGCAGTTGTGGTCGCAAAATTAATGGAAATAGGGTTCCAATTCGTTTCACATCCCCCCCTATTCTCCAGACTTGGCTCCCTCGGACTACTATTTGTTCCCCAATATGAAGAAATGGCTGGCGGGAAAAAGATTTTATTCAAACTAGGAGGTGATTGCAGAAACGAATGGCTATTTTTCAGACTTGGACTAATCCTATTATTCGGAAGGGATCAACAAACTAGAGCAGCGTTGGACGAAGTGCATAAGCCTAAAAGGAGACTATGTTGAAAAATAAAAAAGGTTTACCCCCAAAAATTAAGTAGTTTTTATTTTTGTACGGACTTTTCAAACGACCCTCGTACTTGAACCCAAAAAAAAGGGTGGCCACTTCCTTAGAAAATTTCAAAAGTTTGTTTGTTAATTTGTAATAAGAAAATGGTCAATAATATAAACCAGACAAGAAAACCAACAACAAAGTGGTTAGAACCAAGAACTGGACTGGGTAAGTATGGTTGGAATATAATGCCGGCGTGGTACAATTAATATAGCCTCAACAGTGGTGAATTCTTCGAGCATTTTGGAGTAAATTTCAGTTTAGTACCGTTAGAAACAAACCGCAGCACTAACTTTAAACTCTCAATCTATTGACGGAATTTCCCCTCATTTTAAGGGATTTTCCTAAAAGGCCTTCTATTTCTCTCAGACTTGTTCAATCTTGGAACATCGTAGTCCATTGCTCCCGCAACTTAACTGAGGATCAATGCTGCACGCAAATACTAATTTGCCCGCTAATAGTTGAACTAAATATTTGTTTTTAATTTAAAAAATCAAAAAATATATCAAATTTATGTTAGACCTGTAAACTGGAGGAAGTGAAAGTTTCATTTTTGTGATTTTTCCAAATAAGTTTAAGCTTATTTTATTTTAACTGTAAAACTTCATTTTAGTGGAATTTCAGAAGTTTTGCCATCTTTGATTCCCTACAATGCCGTATTTAATTTATGTAAGTCCAATTACGTACATAATTCTTTTTTTTTTAAAAAATCCTCTTCTAATTTTAGGTTATTTTACTGTTTTGTTGCAGAATACAAGATGACAGTTCAGTACGCAGTTATTTCGACTGTCGCTGGGTTAGTACAGATATATTGAAGAAAAATTCACTCGACATACCTGAAGATGCCGATCTTGTAATTGGTTATCTATTTTCGGTAAGCTTTAAAACAGTTATATGGTATATTTTTGTTTCTTAGAAAATATGTAAATGGTGCGATAAGCTCAGTGGTAGCTCATATTGGTTCCCGGGCTCGAATCCGGTTATGGGCCCTTACTTTTCTCCATTCTAGGAGCTTCTTACTGCTTACTTTCAGCGATTTGTTCATTCGCTTTTTCGCTGCCATTCATTTTTTGTTCTTATACATTTGTTTTTTACAATTACTACTAAAAGAAACGAGTAAATGCATAAGGTAGCAACTACTTTAAAAAAACTAATCTAACAGAGGGAACAATGCTTAAGCCGTTCAGTGAGTTTCTGAAACTAATCCAAATCTGGTCGCTTCAGGTATCTCAAAAGTTTTGTCTCCACCTTCTGATGAAAGAAAAGGAGAGAGTAAAAATTAAAGGCAAGTTTTGATAGAGTGCGTTAGCAGTAGTAACAATGGCTTGAGAAGTTAGGTGGACCCACACTTCACTACCTAGGTGTACCTTCATCTATCCTAAAAACTTGCCCTTCTTTCCCCTCTTTTTTTTCTTTTACCTCTCCTTTTTCTCGAGAACAAGATAAAGGGACAGAATACTAACTTTAAAGGGCAAGTTTAAGCAGAAAAGACAATGAAAACTCTTTCTTTCCTTTCCTCACTTCAACTTCCTGCCACTCCCCACCCCCTCACGAGAATCTATACTTTAATTTAAAAACAAAAAACTGTCCTTATGTATCGTGGGCCTTTCTTCCCTTCCTTTTGCTTTGATTGTGAACGACCTCAAGATAATCTCCTTTTCTCCTCCTCCTCTTGGAAACCAATATCACTGTAATGAGTTCATAAAAGAAAAACAATTTATCCAAAACTCCTTTTTCTTACTTTTTTGGATCAGTGAATATAAACTGAGAGGGGAAATTATTTAAGACTTCCTCTTTGTTGATTATTTATCAAAATATATCGATGGACAATACTGTTGCAGTTCCTTCAACAACCTCAGAGATTTCTTTTTTTACTGTCTCACAGTTACCGGAAAGGGAATTACGGCTATTATGTCAAATTTCCTCCAAAAAAAATGTGAAGATGGTGATGGTAGAATTCATTGGAATCCATATGAAGGAAACAAGAGTCTAAACCATTAGAAGTTATGGATACAAAATCGTGTGAGTGCCTACACCAAATTGGTTTCTTTATTATGACGCTCAAGTTCATGAAATTGCAAATGAATGAATAGCGAGGCGCTGAGCAGTTTAAGGTAATGAAACAGCAAATTTGCTGAATAACGAAATCCCTAAAGCAACAGCCTGAAGCCCCCTCCCCCTTCAGTAATAAGTATTGGCAACCACTCTGTTGCGGATTGTTACCGTTTTAGAATCTTTACTTCTATACATCTAGGAACTCTGTAATATTGGAGAAACAGGCTGCGAGGTTCATCGAGAAGTCTCTTCAGCGTTGGAAAGTAACGCTGGATTCTGCATAGTGTCAAAGATAAAGTATACAACACTGGATCTATGCTGGAATGTTGCAGGTGCGTGGTATGTTTCGTAGCCCAAGAAAGGTCATCAAAGTCCGTAAGTTCTACACGAATTTATAACTTTTAAGAGAAATTAGATTCATTAAGAAAGAGTGTTATAGATTTTTGAGCATGAAAGAGATGCTAAAAGCATTATCATATTTCAAGAGAATCAATTTCTTTTAATAAAAGAATTAAAACGTGGATAAACACTGTCGTATTCATCTTTCCTGGTTCTACGAGCATTGTTCGTGTATTATGTTAAAAAAAAATTAATTACATTTAAAAAAAAAAAAGAATACAATAATGGAAAGAAGACAAATAAAAAAAAGAATGACAGAAAAAAGTTCAGAAGCCAAAAGTGATGCTGGGAAAAATGAAGAAAAATGGACCAGACAGAGAAGCGAAAAGAACTTTGCAAGTTGAGTACCATTCATTAGTTACATAAATACCTCTCTTTGGCCAAATGAATTCAAAAAGACCAAAAGCGCTAACTGCTGTCTCTACTGTGTTAGTCTTACCGAAGTTGTTTATTGTGGTCTTTACTTAGTATTGTGGTCTTCTTACTGAGCGAACTGGTACTTATAATTCTCTTGTAATATGCACTTGCCCTTTTGACTTCTTCTGTTTCTTCTTCTTCTTAAACTATGCTGGCCACAATCATTTCTCTTTTTTTACAAGTTATTTTCCTTTCATAATGTTATTTTATCTAAAATTATCTTCAAATCGCCAAATGGTTTACAGCGATGTTTCGTCAATTTAGTTTAAAGACTTTGCACTTTAATTTTGCCAAATTTGTGACTTAAAATAAAAAGCACAAAGAATGTAAAAATGTAGACCACTAAGTTTGAGTGGATGATATTACATTACTAAGTTTTTATTACTGTAAATGTTGATATTCCATTACTGAGTTGGGCTGTACATCCCTTAACCGAAAATTCATGTTTACTAAGCCTTTTTTTTTGTTTCTTTTGAGAAAGAGAGAGAGAGAGAGATTCTTAAATAGAATTTCAAATTTGGAGGGAAAAAAACTCTACCGGAAAATGGCTACATCGTTATATCCAAAACTTGGATTGCTAGTTTTTTATGTAATAATCTCTCTCCAATTTTACGCAATAATCATTTTCGTGAGTTTTGGAGGCGACTTTTATAAAAACAAACTTTCGAAACTGTGGCGCAGTTAAAGTCATTTCAAGTTTTCTTATTGGTCTACAATTTGTGATTGTCCCCATCCGTAAGTAGATAACTAAATTCAGTAGTAAGAATGAAATAGGATGTAATTAGAATTCTAATAATTAGAATAAATGAAGGTCGGGAGTTCATAACGGAGTTTATATGACGAGCTACTACAATAGCAACGGTTATAATTAATGATTTAATCAATCTTGTCTGTGAGTATCAGATCAAAATGGACGCGCTAAAACGTTAGACCAAAAGAAGTTTCAATTTTTTATATTATAATATACATACGAGGCTAGATATTTATACCTAACGATACGTGAATCTGTAGAAGAATTATATTTTGTATAATTAGATTAAATATCTTTTTGTATTCTCAGGGTGAACTGGAAGACATGGTGCTGGTGGCTGACCCTTCAGGAGTTGCCCAGCAATGTTCTACGAATTTAACACCAGCCTTAGATCCTTTATTGGAAGCGGCAAGACCACACAGGAAACCACATCGACCAAAAACGTATGTATTTCTGCTTCGTATAAATTCAATAAGACCAATGAGCTAAATTAAACGACTAAGCTATTTTGCTTTGATTATTGAAATGGATGTTGCTTATAATTCGAGTGTGATAATTAATAATATCTTTTGGAGGTTGTGTTTTTGTCATGATTATCAAAGACAAGCAATGAATAAGAGTGTTCCAGACCCAGCCACAGGATTTGCTTTTATAAGGGAGAAAATATTAACCCAGTTATAATCAAGAGTTTTGTTTCCTTGCATTACAAATATTTTCATTAAATTTTGAAAACTATTTTCCCTAACGGAAGAGGGGAAGTAAATATCATTTATAAATTTTCCAGTTCATCGATTTGAACTGGAGTAATTTTAAATTGTTCAGTAAGTTAAATCAACTGTACGTGGAAGTGGCTAGATTAACTTTAACCTGAGGTTTTTCTTTTTTTTCTGAATCTATAGAAACAAAACTAGTCGACCTAGTGTGCATTATCTTGCCCTGGCTTAGAAATAGAATATTTGAATGACAAATTAAGGAATTTGTAGTAAAACTAGTGAAGATTTGCCAATTTTTCTTTTTATTCTGCACTTCTACTTCCATAGCTTGCCGACTTAATGTGTATAATCTAGCCCATGCATGGACTTTGATTCTAAGTTAAAGAAAATGAGGAATTTCTAGTAAAATTAATGAAATTCTAATGAACTTCTGGACTTAAACTGATGAATTGAACTGAACTAAACTGAATGTAACGAACCTAATTCGCAATGGATTTGACTTGCAGTCACTGCCTTTACAGCTACTTGATTTTGTAATTTTGTAATCGCTAAATCACGGGCCGCTTAATGCAAGAAGTTCAATCACTGTGCGAATATCGTTACAGATTTAAATGTTTTCAATTGATTAATTCAAATTTGAGTTAATTTGAACTTCAGCTGAAGAAGATTTGGATGAGAAGGCTAAGAAGGATAGGCGTTTAAAGTGCAATGTTCGATAGACTTGATCATCATTTTGGTGATTTGTATTGTAGATTCTGAGGAGCTCGTTGTCTTTGTTAGTCGCGGTTCTGGGAGTTACTCAGGTGCCTCACCTAGACGTATCGGATTCTAAAGCCTGCGTTCGCCTATTACCTGAATTTCTTTCAAAAAGTTCTTTCTTGTCTGAATATCTGAAAAAATAATTCAGAACCTATATGCCCTCAGAAGAAAATTATTTCAGAAGAAAGGCCTGAAGACTCGCCTGAAAAATAAACACAAAATAAGACTGATAACCTAAAATAAAACTGTTCCAAGCCTTATCTGCAGATCCGAATCTTTTTAGTCTGTCGCCTCTGTTCCCGAACAATTTCTGACAATCTCTTCCTAGATGTCCTCCTAGCTTTACGAGAAATTTGGACAAAGTTTTCCCGAGCTTTATTAAATAGTAGGAGCTAATAATAACTCCCAAAGAAATAATCTAATATTGAATTACTAAGTGTAAGCCGAAAGCAGCTAATAAATAAGAATTATAAGTGTTAAGATCCAAGTGAAGGGTATGAGTGAGTTTCCTGTGCTTAGAACGGAAATACTGTACCCCTCGTGATAAAACAGCTTTCTTTCCTCCTCGCCTTACCTCTCTATACATATAAATGGTGGGAATTGGAAACGGCAAGTTGATTCCAGCCAGCTGTATGTGTGTTATAAGGAAAACTTTTGTGGCTTAATATTGGAACTAGCTCACTTCTGCTTTACTTGTTCAGCTCACGCATCGTCTTATATAAGCACCGCATCTCAGCTTACATTCTTATTGGCCCGCAGTATTCCAACACAGCTTTATTGCTCTTCTACATTATTTATCTCCCTCTCTCTTCGCCTCATACCCTCTTCTTTACAAACTGTAGCATTTTCTTATCTATTTACTTGTAATATAATTGAAAATACAGCATTTAAAGTAAAAAGTTTTATTTATTTTTCTCAGGCAAGCTTTTCAGTTATTATTGTGTAATTTATACAAAGTTTTGGCTGCTAGTCGGTTAGACGCAAAAAGTTTTGAGTTTTCCGATGGGTTCCTTCAACCAAATGCCGCTTTTAAGTTCATCCTGCTAAATAGAATTATCCTGGACATCCTCTTCTATGGAGACTTTCTCTACACATGTCCAATTATCATCTCTGGTCTCCTTTCTTTCGTCCTCCTTCTTTTTCTTAAACTAGGATCTTCTTTGACATCCTCCCTACTTCCAGTTCTACTACATGAATCCCCACTAACTTCTACAGACTTCTTAATGCAGTTTCATGAAACTTGTAATTTGCATTGAAAACATGGTTTCAGTTATTATATGCAATACAATAAAACGATAATGAAAGAAGCGATTCGTCCACAGTTTCATTTACAATCAATTTGTAAACACCATCTTTTCGAACCCAGGGGATGTCAAAACGAATATTCTGGTGAAAATCGAATATATGCACTTTCCCAAGATTTATAAGAAAAACGCAAAAAATTATTACATATTTTCATATTATTCGTATTTAAATATTACTAAACACAAGGAAAGTATAAATTTTTAGACATGATTTATGTATAAATTGATATAAATAGGTGGAGGGAAAACTGATTACAATTTAACAATTATTAATTAGTGGAACAGTTGGCGGGAGGAAGTCAAGTGAATTATTGTGATTCAGTATTTGGTGGCCTTGTTTACAGCATGTGGTGGAATAGTTTTCATTAACTGTAGTAACTAACAAGCATATTTACTTTGGTTGGCATTGCTTTAATTATCTAACCAATCCAACCGAGAAGTTTTAACAAATTACGTTCATACACCATCACCATCCTGTTGGAAATTAGAACGTTTTAGTGGTAGGAGGTGGTTTCTTCCACTGTAAGAAATGAAAACAGAAACGAATGCGCAGTCTAGAATGGGGTAAAAAGTAGAGCGAACCCCTATTTAGGGACTGTTTTCCTTAACCTTCAAGTGGATAAACTTGGAAACAGAACTCCTCACATCAATATTAATACGAAATGATGGTCACCGTGGAAGCTCATTGGTTCCAAGGGGTCGCAAAGCAACCGAAATTCAGCCACAGTTAGTGGCTATTGGTGGATTGGTGACTAAATTCGAAAAAACTATGTGTTGGAGAACTATACCGGTATTTGGCTTGAAAATAAGGCTGAGTTTTTCAATCGAATCGTAACTTGTGAAGAAAATTGGATTTTCCACGACAATCGGAAACGTTCTGGACAAGACTGAGTACCTAAACACTTCCCAAAGGCCAAAAATTCCTTCAAAAAAACTAGGATATGGTGTGATAATTGGACACTAGAGTCAATTTGTTTTTAATCATAAATTCAAACAATAATGAATTCTAACTAACTATTGAAGGTGTCAAAATAGGCTATTGTTTTCATACGTATATACGTAATAATACTTAGTAATATTTAGTACAGGAAGGAAGTATTACTTTCCAA
The DNA here is from genome assembly GCF_049639745.1 of Rhodnius prolixus. Taxonomy (NCBI): domain Eukaryota; kingdom Metazoa; phylum Arthropoda; class Insecta; order Hemiptera; family Reduviidae; genus Rhodnius; species Rhodnius prolixus. The sequence goes on along the minus strand of NW_027411634.1, from coordinate 8,542,409 downwards.
AGAAAACATTTCCATTTTCGTCATAAGATCAGCTTAGTACGGCTACTCCCGACAGAATTCGCGTTATTCCTTATTCGTCTTCTCTAGATCTATCCGTAGAAATGTTGTGGGAACGTGAATAAATGCTGTGAATCATCTTAGAAAACTTAAAATAAAATAGTATAATTACATTAAATTAAAATGTACAACATGAGTCTACTTTTTTTGCTTCAAGTCAATTGACTGTAATTACTTGTCAGTATGCAAGTAGAATAACAGCGTAAGTAATTGATAAATACCTTAACCAATATTTAATTAAAAGGTTGGAGCAACTATTCGATTTGATGTTCATTTAATTATTAATTAGAGTTGATGGGTAGGAAAGGATTTTTAAAAAAAAAGGGAAGGCTAAAGTAAGAGAGAGGCCTAAAGTTAGTTCCATGATTTGCATGAGAGAACTAGGCAATTTGTTGGACGTTTCTATTTGCTTCTTAGCAGCCTAGACTTCATTTGCATTTCCTTTTGTCGTAATTGTCGGCTTATCCAAGTAAAAACCACAAAAAAAATCTGGTCTTTAATGCGCATCCCGAGTTTCTCTCCTCATTCTCAAGTTTTTACGTCAAACACGAAGACGCAACGATAGCCCGAGCAATTAGAGGCAAGGCCTACAAAGCTAATATGTATTGTGGTACTGGTGTTCGTTTCCTGGTCTAGGCCTTGGATTTTATCAAAGCAAAGTGTGTTTGCTAGTCGTCTCCGATGATGACACCTAATTTGGTAATTGGACGTTAAAGCACGCTTGAAAAAAATAGGCATTACCTTACTTTTAATTAACAAGAAACATCTCCTTTTTTTAGGTAAATCGAGACCCATCTTTAATTTAAAAAAAAAAATAACTAAATTATCGCTTTTATAAAGGACACTGTATTGCATGAATCTACAAGCCAATCCCGAAGCGATTTTTTGCTCCATCAAACCCATCAGGAAGTGCTTTCACGAAGACAACTTAATCGCGACTCATAGCAACAAACGGTCGAGGCTTCTTTAGTATCTCTATTGACGTTGACAATCAGAACAGCACATCAAAATTATGATCAACTGAAGACAAAATTGGGTATAATTATACTTTCGATTGTTTTCGGCAAAAAAAAACTTTATTCAGACATGATGTTGAAACGAACTGTAACGATCTATTGGACCTACCTTCAAATTGAAGTATTTCATCCATTTAAACAGAAGCAAATTTAGTGTAATGTTTGCTTCTTCTTTTTTTTAACTGATGAAAGATTGCAATTCTTTGTTTTATGCGAAAGGTATAGAAAGTCATAATACACGTGATTGTGAACAATGTAAAGCCAGTATTTTCATAACCATTTCAGATTCTGCTACGACAAAAGGAAAACTTAATTGAATACGCCCCCTTTTTTAGTTGTTTTTTTTTAATCAAGCCCATTGCAACACTTCAATTGGAAAAACTGATCAAACTCTTGCTTCAAAAAATAGAAAGAATTAATTGAATATAGCTTTTCATCTTGTTGCTGCCTCTATTTCTACCATTTAGCTGGTCCTAATTTTATATTGAATTTCTCCTTAACTTTCTGTTTGTTTTCTCACAAAGTGTTTCTATTTGGAAAAATTGAATCAACGAGGGGAAAAACTTTTTTTTTCAATTAAATGTTTTGTTTTTTTTCAATTAAAGCAGAAGTTTTTAATATTCAGCATCGACTAATTATTAATATTATCTATAATTAGTTTACAAATAAAATATTTCGCAGCTGACAGTTGCTTCAAATTGTTCGATCTTATTTTCCTGCCACATACAATCAACAAGTTGGAGATCCCAGCTGGATAGTAAACTAACTTGGCTTTCCCACCAAAGTTTTCACTTCATTTTCCCATTTGAAAAAATAATAATAATACGTCTTTGAAGGGATGGGATTAACTATGCAGTTAGCGTATTGGATTCCCACGCGGAGGTCCTGGGTTCGAATCCAGCTGCTAACCCTTAGATTTTCTCTTCCTAGGAGCTTTTTACAGCTCACTGTCCGGTGATGGACAGTATTGCCTGTAATGAGAGAACACTGTCCGGAGGCCGGCAGTGCACTGAAGAAAGCTCCGGGCGCCAATAACCTTAGATGTTGACGCGCCTTAAATCATTCAAAATAATAATAATAATAATGTAGGTCTTTGAGATTGTAAAATTACATTTCTGAATTCCTTCGGAATCAGAGCGGATCTTTGATGAAAAAACTTCCACTATACAGACTTTTACAATAGATTTTCATATTTTTTAAATAATCCCTAAAATTGGTCTTAACTAATTTGTTTCCACATGAATAAATTAACAAAAACTTCTATTAAAGCGAAAGGAGAGTGGTAACGCTTCTCTCTACTGGGAGAGAGACTAATTATGGTTCACTCTAAAGTGCCAATTTGGCTTTATTTACGGTCGTATTTACAGAATTAAATTTGTTGCTTAAATTATATGATATAAGAAAGTTCTTCATTAAAAGTCTACACTTCCTTCAATGTTTAAATTTCGTCGAAACACATGAATACTTATAGATCTAATAGTTTTATTTTTGGTATTTATGAAGAGGAATTTATTTTTCCAGCAGTTCTGGGGGGGGGGGAGGCTGGATAAAGGGGTGACCTTCCTTTTAAAGAATCTGAAGAATTAAACTTGTGTGAGTTGTTGGCACGAGTTTATTTTTTTGTCCATGTTGGTAATGTAAAATAGGATGAGGATTTGTTTATTTGACAATTTTTCCGCTGCATAAAACTCAGTTTGTGTGCTTATTTCGGCGTCACACATTACGCTACACACTCTGGTAGTTGTTGTCGCCAGTCGTTATCCAAGAGGGACATATCCCAGTCATGAGTAGGGTTAGCTTTTTTTTTTTTTTTTTTGGAGCAAGAGAAGTAACAGAACAGACATTTACTAAACGCTGTATATGGGTGGAGAGGAGAGTGTAACGGACCACTAGCGATATATATATGAAGCAGAGGAGGAAGATGGAAGGGACTTGTTTCCCGCAGGAATATTTACATGTGTCGGGAAAAGGTGGCCTAAGAGGAGGGGGGGAGAAAAAAAGGATATGCGGTTTTGTCGGATGGAAGGGCATGAGAAATAAAGGGCAAAAAAATCCTGAGACTGTATGTGCTTGTGCGCATGCGTGAGTGTAAGTGAGAGAGAAAGTTTTCAAAAAAAATGGAGGAAACACAATCGTATCAATATTTCAAAAAGTTGGCTACAAGCCCGAGGTATTCACTATGTGTCAGAGATTCGCTCAACAGTAGACGGTGGAAGAAGTAGGGCCTTCCAGTCCTTAATATATAAGCCACAGTATTAGGTTTCACTTTTACTGTCAAGAGCAGAGGAAAATTGAGGCTGTGGGTTTGGAATATATATCTGTTTTGTGGTAAAAACCTTGGGATAAGGTGAGCACAAGAACAAACAGAAGTGGGTAAAAGTGAGAGAAAGGAACAAAACGAGACTTTTTTGAAAATTTCATCCTACGCATGCGTGGAATAATATAAAACTCTCTTCTCCGCATTTCTTTTTTTATTTCCGGTGACGGCTGCTCGCTCCTTAAAGTTGGATGTAAATTTTATGTTGACTTTGTTGTCAAATTGAGCTCTTCTCTTTCTTCTGCTTTATTCCTTGCCAGCCAGCCGACAGCGTTTTTTACATCACACGTGCGTAAATAATTTTCATACTTTAAGCATATGCATGCCAGTTTCGGTAAACACCCTCTGCTACAGTTTCCTCTATAGAGTTCATGAACATTTATATTCAACTCACTTTTCTTTTGTTAGCGGGGCCGCTTTACTCCTCCCAAAAAAATAACCATTCCGTTGCTCAACACAACAAGCCTCATGCTGAATATCTCTTTAATCCGATCAGTTCAATTCGAAGGAAAAACTGGTAATACAGTTGGCGGTAGTTCTTGCGGAATTGAAAAGTCTTAAAGTAAAGGTTCACATTCTTTTTTTTATTGTAGTTATTCTCCATCCTGAAGCCTAAATTTTGGTCTTTTTCTGTCCTCTCATCTAAAATTGATTGAAGTTCATCTATTCCCGCACCTTCGAACTCATACAGTTATTTATTTAAGGTAATAAGTGGGTTATAACCGTATTCACAGTATTAGAAGCTAAAACAACTGTTTTGAGCGAGAGTAGATTTTCCAGTTTAATAATGCAAGGGGGGCCAAGTAAAAATATTTTATAAATTTTTTCTATTTTTTTTGTTTAAGGCGCGTCAACATCTGAAGCTCTCATGGCATTTCTGGAACATTTTACACGTGAATTTACCGTACATCAACGGTGGTCAACAACTCAACTGAACAGATCTGTCGGATACAAATTAAACTAGCAATCTATGTTCCAGTAGTACACAGCGTTCTCTGGTTACTGACTCCAGCTGAGCTGTAAAAAAAATCTAAAGGCACAATTTAAATTGTACTCGCTGCAATGATATTATTTTTAACAATTTTGAATAGGTGCAATCATGCCAAATATTCTAAACTAGAATTACCATTGAAAAAAACACTATAGAAGGTCCCCTGCATTAGAAAAAGTGATTTTTACAAAGTGTAAGGGCCAAATAAAAGTCAATTCGATTATTATATTGCACTTTAAAGATTTGATTACACATCAACTAAATCATTTCTCTAATCATAGATTAAAGAAATAGTGACAATAAAAACCCCAATCCGCTGCGAACTTACAAGATCTATTGTGACCTCATTTAAGTGTTTATATTTGTAACAGATTGTAGGCGTCTGTAAAGTGTAAAACAAAATGAATATTTGTGTGGGTAAAATGGCCCAGAGTTTGCCTGTGGGGTACCTAAACCAATGTTTTACGCCCACATCAACTTCCTCAACAGATCCATCATTATTATTATTGTTAGTAATGGTGGGTTGGCATATCCGCAATATACTAGCCAGGAGCGCTTAGATCATTGAATATTGCTTCTTAATAGAAGAAGAATAGCTCAGAGTATTTCCAAATGAAAGCCAATCAGGGGTCTAATTTTAAATCACCAGATTTTGCTATCTGTTCTAGTTTGAAGGCATTCTTCAGCTGTAATACTTCCATTTTTAGATGGACGGTTGCTCCTAACGTCTCAACTTTTATCAAAATGGTTGTCATATGTTTCATTTTATTGCTTCCACTGTCTCTCTCTAACACACACAGAATCCAATATACCGGATGTTTTGAAAGGATAAATGAAAAAAAAACGTAAAAGGTTTTAAGTCCAACTGAATCAGCAAGTGAATTTAAATAATTCTAAAATCAAACATTTGTTTTATCATTTAAAAACAGATATAAGAGAGTATTTAAGCTGAACTTAAAAGCTGTTTAATGGTAGCAATTAATTGAATTACACTAATAAAAAAAAAAGTCAGTATGCCTTTGAAATGATTAAAATGAATCCCTTACTAGGGCTCTCGGCTTTAGTAACTTTACCGCCCTACATAAAGTGCCCTGCAGTAACCCCAGCCGTACAAGCTTTTGCCTAGATTTAGTCGATCAATTTGCCTTGTGTGGTAATTACCTGAGCTGGTCGTTAGGGATTTGTTAAATTGTTCTGTTTCACTAAGATGGAGAGAGAAAAAGCGGTTTACCTCATTCAGATTATTCAATTAAGAATTTTTTTTTAAACTAGTGTAAATATTTTTTTGTATTCGGGGTTGTTAAAAACTATATTCAAAGCTAGTGAGAAGTTAGTCTTCTTCAATCGCCAGATTATTAGCTCTGGCGATTACTACTAAGACGATTGTCCAGAATATTTGGGGAAAAAAATGTTTTTGCTCGTTACTGGTGTTATATTTTTTGGACTTGGTAATTTTTCTGAACTCCCAAAAATGTATCGACCCCCATAGACTAGACTGTCTTATTATTTCAAACTCCTAGCTAACAAACTTATAATAATGCAAATAATAATGAATGTAAGTTGAAACATTAATAATGGATAAACAATGGTAATGTGACTTTGATCAGGGTATACTTCGCTCACGATGGGTGGCTAATAGTAAACTGTGGTTGTGTTTTGACTTAAATGTGATGAAGCCTTGGTAAAAAGCTATAGAGCAATATAATATTAGTAGAAATAGGTGACACGCAAAGCAGTTGCAGAATATTGAAGCTGCAGAGAGTCTAAAACCATCTTTATTCATGAACTAGAGGTTTCATAGGATGATATCGCCGGTAAAATAGATAAAACGACTCTTCAGGGATGGCTGTTTAAGGCCCCATGGAGGATGCAATCATATTCACTAACTATAAAAAGGAAAGGAGTAGACAATTTGAGATCTAGGAGGCTTAGTCATGTAATTTATGAGAGAACGCTAGCCACCTCAGTATGCATAGTATTGGGAGACGTTCCAGGAAAAAAAAACCCGATTTTAAGTAAGGTTCAGACGGAAGACTTCAGGAAACCATTCTGCTGCTAGTCTTGCTCGATAAAATGTATAAATGAAAGAAAAGGTCGGAATCAGACTACCGAGTTTCTATTTTTGCTACCCGGAGCAGACTGGACTTATCACGGAAGTTAAAGCCGAAGTTATTGAGACAGAAAACATGATCATCGAGCTAATCATACTAAACAAGGCAGCAAAAATTAATGACTTAAAAAAGGCATTTTAGTATTTTTTGGACTAAGTAAGATTATTTTACTTAAAGGTGTTTTTGTATCGTAAGATTTTCCGTTCATCCCAAGAAAAACGTACCAGATATGATTTAAGAAGAAATAGGTTGCTCACTGAGAAACAAGATAGGATAGATTGGGGAAAAGAAGTTGTGGTTTTACTCTTGGATTAGTTTTTAGAAGCCTCAAAGAGGAAGAGCAGGAGCCTTCCTTAAGGCGTCAATATTAGCAATAAACCTTTTTCATACTAGCTGTTGAAGGGACTCAATATATATATGTAGCGCACATACACGCACCCAACACATTACCTTCCTTTATAAATTAGATCCATTTTATCGCAGCTTCCCGTATCAGAGGCCTAACGCTCTAGATCCACCCATCTGAGCCAGCCAGACGTTTCCTCTTGCCCAGCCTCCTTGATCAGAGTAATTGAAAATAACATTTTATTGCTCTATAATCTTATTACTGGTAAGCTTTCCCTGTAAAAATAGAAATGGAGAAAAGAGCTTTTCCTTACATCACCTTTGTGGCATTACTGAGTGTAGAAACCAAAAAAATGTATGTTTTTTACAGAATGTGGTTTTTAAAAAAAGTAAAGTAATGCCTATTTTTTCAGGTAGACTTTTAACTTTTTTTTATCAGTGGTGATATCTCTTGGAGTCTCTCTTCTTGAAAGCCACTCTAGCCACAGTGTGGTGATAGGGAGTGTCTTAGGTATCTAGGAAGCAGCTAGCTTCCTAGATAACTGGATCCACCTCACCTTAAAATAAAACTGTATTATTTTATCTGTGGCCCACATTGATTTATTTCAAAGCGCTTTTTAAATTACATTTTCAATGTAATTTAAAAAGAAAAAAAAACAATATGAGAAAATAAATCATATTGCTGGTTGAAAAAGTAGTAATTTCTATCACTTTCTCTTTCTCGCATTAATTTATGCATGTTCATCCTTCTATTTACCACCCTGCCATTTAGAAGGGCTAAACGAAAATAAAGGGTCCCAGGGTAATATTTCATTTCTTATCAGCATCGTCAGCAAAATGAAAAATTAGTTACTCCAACTCACCTACCGTCTATACTTCATCTTTACATCATCTTCCCTCCACCAACAGAACTATATTCTACCTTTCAATACCTTTCCATTTATTACCCAAATATTCAATCAATGAAATTATTTTGAAAAGATTTAGTTCTATTCTAAATTGAGCAATTCGATATCATTGAATATCTCCACAATTCTAATAATTAATAATAATCTTTATTAATTTAAAGTTGAACTTTTGTACAAGAGTTTGCCAATAGATTATAACATAGTTATTGTAACACATAACATTTAAATTTAAATTGAATTTAAAGGGAAGCAAACAAGTTTTGTATGATCAATTTATAGAAAAGAAATTGACAGTAAAATAAACTTAAAACATACTTGAGATGACAAGAAAAGTAATACGAAAAAGTAAAAAGTGCTAATAATATCATGAGGTTGATTAAGATAGATTATTACTACATGAATGTTTGCAATGATTAAATACAAAAATAATAAATATAAATTTGAATGAAAATAAACATTTCTCTTTTTTTTACCAGAATTAAATTTGAGGTAAGTACACTTGCACAGACCAGAAAGCATTCTAATAATTCGGAGTTTCTAATTAATTGAATTGATTTGGAAAAAACAGGTGTTGATAAATTCCTGCAAAAGCACAAAGTATTTTAAATTCTACATGAATTGAAGCCGTACTTGCAAAGATGAGGTCTTTAAAGCGAAACCTGGTGTTCATGCTTGCCATGCATACAGATTATCCAGGATATTGCTTCTCTTCTTCCTGAAGTTCAATATTCAGGCTTCACTATATTGTACTAGTATCATATCTATTTTATCTTCATTCTTTCTCCAATGACTCAGTTGTGTGCCAGCGGCTCTTCTATCCTTAAAAAGAAAAGGTTGTGAAGATGTTACCACAGTCTTCCAGGTATTTCTTACCCCGTGACTAAGGACCTGACCTGTAAAAAAGGGACTAGAAATTGAAGCGGGCTCGAGTCTTCACTCGCTCATTTGAGGATTATCCCCTCGCCCAACCTTTTCTCCGTAATTCTTTGGAGGATGTCCTTCTCTGCTTCCATAGTCTTTCTTATCACCAAATTTCTAACCCTCTCTAAACGGGATTTTCGAGCGGACCTTCTCCATTTCTCGGTTGCCAACAATTTTCCTCTCTCTTGACTTCCTGGAGTCCATGTTTCATTACCGTACTGGATAATGCTTGCGACTGCTGAATTGTATATCAGCCTTTTAACTGACGATAGTATATTGCTGCTCCACAGTAGAGGATTAGGCAATCCTATGGTTCATTTGAGCATTTTAAAGGTTAAAAAAACATAAGCTACTTTACAGGCTTCTCTTTTAAGTCACATCTTTGTTGGGAGAATTCCCCTAGTTGGTTCATATCTTCCCTACTCGCTCAAAAGGATCCCAAATGAAAATAAACTCCTTAATGAACAATTTTCTTTTTCCTTCCTTCCTTACCACCCTCTATCCCCACGCTTTTCTTGGAAAAGTTTCCTAATATTATATCGTCTAAACCATAATGTCTGTAAAGGAAAAAATAAGCCTAAATTAATTAAAGTGCTATCTCTTTTAATTCTTTAAAAAGGTGAAAATAAAATAAGTGGTACATACTGAAAGAAGTTTTATATTAAAATTAGATGATTAAAACTGGTCTTGGTAATGTTAAACGGTTGTTCATTAATCCCTTTCTTGTCTTTTTTGAAAGAAAGGCAAAAAAAGGAAACAGGGAAAAAAGTGGAAGGCAAGGTCTAAATGAGATTCTGAAAATGAAAAGAAACACTGAGAACAATATTTCCCAACTTTATTTTCCTCTGGAGGATAAAAAATCTAAAGTTATCATTTTTATCATTTTTTTGTAACATTGATAAAGAAGATATTTATGGCCAACTAGTCTAGTTTGCGCAGCCATTATAATCGAATATGGCTCACTTTCATCTATGTGTGAGTTTATGGGCTCTAAAAACCAAAATCTAATGTTATTTGGAAACGCTTATTGTATCTTTTTTTTGGTAACAAACGAGTAAAAATCATTCCAATCTCTTTTGTCATTTCTTTAAAGTTACAACACTTTTCGCCAGGACGTTACTTGCATACGTATCATGTTGATTGTCAGTCTACTCTAACAAATTAATATCCAGAAATAGTTTCTGTTATTAATTTTTCTAAATATCAATAAATAAAAACACAAATGCTCCTTGGATATTCATTTACCTTTCAAATCAACCATGTTTAAAACTAATGCAACAAACGTGATTTTATGATGGAAAACCAAAAAAAAGCAAAAGAATTGAAACCTTTAAATAATATTGTTTCAGAAGTAATCCGCTTTGGGTATTTTTTTCTCCCCGGGGGCGGAAATAACCAGAGTGGAAAGAAAAATATTGCAAATTTTTTTTTCATCTAGTGCAAGGAAATTCTGTAAATCCAATATTGGAAAACTATAACTGTAATAAAGATGTATTTTTCGAAGCGGAAATAAAAATTATTTCTACCCTGCCACAGAGTTATAATGGCGTACTTCCGATTTCACCATTATGTTTAGGGTCTTGGATCATTTTTCATTTCCAGGTACATTACTCTGGCTTTAGAAAGGATTTTTTTATATATATTCCAATTGTTTTTGTAAGGCTTTTATCCGAAAATCTTTTCTTTTGTTTTATGTAAGGAAAAAGGAGTTTCCTTTTTTGACGCTGGTATGTGATATTTCCCACTTTATACTTTCTATTACTAGGCGAGGAAGTCATGTTAATTTCTTATTTTGATATTTAATTTTTTTAAATTAAAAGTGTGTTCAGTATGTGGCCCAGGTGGTACTATATCCTTACTTTAGGCATCCTCTATTGATACCTAAATGATCACTATCTCTCGTTTAGTGTTTGTGATTGTGTATGTGTATATCCTCCGTAACTCAAACTAGTTTTCATTTAGGTATCAATAGAGGATGCCTTAGTAAGGATATAGTACCACCTAGGGCCTCATACTGAACCATTTATTCAGTTTTTTGTAGATTTTCTCATAAATCCAACGGTTTTATTTAAACTTATCGTACCAATCGTCTTTATACGTTGATTTCAAATTTTTATTGGAAATATGTTTGCTGGGTAATTTGATTAGGGTACTTCTGGAAAAGCGAAATGGTGCGAAATTCCATCAATGTGCCATTCTTCTACGTATAATATACAGTCGTCATTCGCATCTTGTATTCTGCAGATGAGGGTTAAATGCGTTTCTAAGATTAAGTTCGAAGTACATTTCTCCAGAAGTATCTCTGTACTTAAAAGATTGTTTACTGTCTCAAATATGGTCCCCAGGCTGTAAACTTCGTATTAAATAAATACATATACTCGTATACTACTAGTTTTTTCTCCTTAGCAAGAAGTACGAGTTTATTTTTTTATTTATTTATTTATATAAAGTGTCTTTTGAAGCCTGAGTTGCTGATTATAAATTTTTTTGGTGTCTGACGACTCTTCAGACGGTCTAAGGACCATGAATATGTCTGTCTGTGCTTTTGTATTTGTATTTCAAAGTTTATAATTATCTAAAACTTTTTAATAAAGTCATTATTTTTTTTTATTTTTTTTTTTTGGCGCATCAACATCTGAGGTTATTAGCGCCCGGAGCTTTTTCCAGTGCACTGCCGGCCTCCGGACAGTGTTCTCTCGTTACAGACAACACTGTCCATCACCGGACAGTGAGCTGTAAGAAGCTCCTAGGAAGAGAAAATCTAAGGGTCAGCTGCTGGATTCGAACCCGGGATCTCCGCGTGGAATACTATTATTATTATTATTATTATACATCCGTTTAGATTTATAACACTTACTTTTCTTTGCGGGAAAAAAAATTGTTTAAGTCAGTTCTAACAGAGGAATTGGGGCTACGCAATTCTGTACGATTACAATTAGGTGTAATGTTCGGTTTTACAAACTATATAATGTTGTTAAGAATTAAAATGAGTCAAATTGGAGGAAATGTAAATAGATTTATTAATAAACTTTTCAATTTTAATAGAAAATTATTTATGTTAGTTGATTTATATTCTTTTGTATCAGTTTCCCATGTAACCGAAATGGTTTGATTAGTAATCGTTTGTTGGTTTATAGGATATTGTTGTAGAACCATGTTTGTCAGCATTGAGATTACAGTATTGTGTGTCGTTTGATATTTTACGTATAACATATACGTACATATATATGTGTGTTTGTATGTGGCAACACCACAGTAAATTTGTCCAAATATTTAGTCTATTCTATAGGAACTGTTCACCCTGATAAATTCATTAACATTTTGGTATTAGATTTACGTATTGTATTCACTATTGATGTTCCAATATTTTACATTGAATTTTAAATTGAGAGCACAATAAGACCAGATAATAAGCTTTTCTGTGAAATCAGACAACACGTAGTACTTTGTCAATGAATTGATTTCACTGGTTTGTAGTTTTGTTTTTTACAAGAATGGTTCCCCTGATTTTATTTGGCGGTAGTAATCCTCTTATAAAATAATCATGAAATTTCTGATTTCTAACCTCTCACCTGATCATGCCTCAACGAGCTACGCAATACTTTTTCCATGTTTTCACCAAATTTTTGAGGCATGATCAGGTGAGAGTTTCGTTCTGTTGAACTTGGGCATAATATGTTGGTTCGCACAATCACTTTGGTTTGATATTCTTTCTCAGGGAGTTATTTTTATAGTTTAGTTGGGTTTTGGTGGAGCCAATGAACTCATGCTGTCCTTGCTAGTATCTTTTTGAATGATAAACTTGTGTATTTATTGTTGTCCATCCATCTTTTTCTGGCAATTTCTAAAGCTTTGAGAAAATTCAATTAGCGGATTTTGGCAGGTGAAAATAACTAGCCTAATAAAATTCCATTTCCCTTCGTTAAAATTTTATTTATTACAAAAACAAAAAAAGAGGGGTTGCCCTAGTGACTTTGTTAATGATGTCATTGGCGACGAACTGAATATTGAGTATAAACTGATCTCCTAGAGTTTCAACCACACAATTAACTCGTTGATTACAGAGAGCACTAAAAGCTCGCTTTTGTTTACGCTATATTTTTAAATGGCCACTTGAAATTTTATATTCCATGCTGGACCTGTAAAAAGGGTGGTATTTAATAACTATTTTGTTTATAGAAAATAGAAGTCAAGTACCTGTAGGATGTGGCGGCCATTTATTATAGTTAGTATCGTATAACTAACTAGCCACACCTTTGCAACAAAATATCTGCTGTAGAGACTTCATATTTGATTTTCTGTTTAGGTACCAGAATGTAAGACTGGACCTTTAAGGGGAGCCAACAGCCTGTGGCAACTGGAAGGGTCATTAAACAGGATTCTGAGAGAAGGATGAAATTAAATTCCCCCTCTAAAATATTGTGTTTGTCTTTAATCACGAGGGTGATTAGACGACATGCTCGCGCTTGATAAGAACTACATGAAAAACAAAGAAAAACCTTCTCATGCCTTTAAAACCCCTTAAAGCCGTGCTTGGGGGGGTAGTGGAAAAAAGGCAATTTTATGCAACAATTATACAACTTTGCTTTAACCTAATGCAGTGGTTCCCAAACTGGTCCGCGAAACACTTAACATTTTTAAAATAATAATATATTTATTTGACATGCGGACGCGTGTGCGGCGACGCGTGGTGAGTGGGATGTCGAGCTTTACGTAGAGCGCCTAAAAACAAGTCCAAGAGTCGACTAAAAGCAAATGATGATGGGCGTGTCGCTTTGAGCAATCTCATGAATCCCAGCATTATCCATCTTCTTAAGAAAATGCATGCTCAAAAAAAAAATTGAGTATGAAACTTCTTTCCAAAATGTTAAGTAGTGAAAATATAAGTCACTTAAAAAGCTACTTGATTAGGACAGCCCGTAACTTTCTAGGCAGCCGCCGTTAAGGGTTTTTTTTTACATTCACCTTGGTTTTGAACTGTTTTTTTGTAAAGGGAATATTAGTTTTAGTATTAATTTGGGTTCAAAAACTGTTGTAGACTTGTACAGTATCACTTGTGAACACATTTAAGATTGGATCTCTCAGCTAGCTTTTCAGCAGAACTCCCCTAGCAATACATAACCGCGTAAATTGAGCCAAAAAAGAAAAACGTAACCATAACCTAAAGTATCCTAAACTAAAAAACCTAGGAGAAACTTTCTTTTAAAGGCCCTAAAAAGGCATGTACGATCAGTTGTATCAAATTAAAGGAAATCTTTGGCATCGCTTTCAACAAATTATCAACAACGACAAAAATGTTTAACAATGAGTAAAGTGCCGCATCCTGTTTGTCAATTATTTAATTTAAACCTTATTAAGACGCTCCTAAAGGAACATTAAAGGAAAACACTTTGTCATATTCAGATACATTAAAACTTTATTTCCTGTGACAACCGAACACATAAACCTGGACGACTGCAATACTTCCTCTGAAAAGGGTTAAGAGTTAGAAATATTTGCATTTCCTTTAACAATATATAAGATAGAAAATCATACTTAGAAGTTTTCCTTTTTCCACCTTAATCCGAATAGAAATAGCTTATGTTGTATGTATAATATCAAAGAAACAGAGTAATGGTGGAAAAATTTTCTGCAGTCCAATAATAAACTATGCTTTCATATTTTTCTAAGAGCGTAAAATTGCCAGTTGAACTAGAAAATATTACCAAGATTTGTGAAATATGAAAATCATGGGTGGCGCTGCACCAGTTCTTTCACTTCTACATTTTTTCCACTGGAAGTGGATCTAAAATATTTTTTTTTCTTCTTGGGAAATAATTTTTCTTTTTATTAATAAATAAATGTTCCTTCGGCACTAGGTACTATCCCACCCAACTATAAAGTCTGGAGTCCTCATAAATCATTTTTGTCGGTATTAGTTTTCCCATTCCAGGTATTGGTAACCTGGTATCGAATCTATTTTACCTCTTTATTTTCTTTAGCGACCCAAATCATCACTGCAACCTCTGCATCAACATTATTGCAGAGGCTAACAAGTATTCTGAATAGGGTATACCTTTAAGGTCGTTGGATATATTGCTTTCGACTCTTAGCAATGCCAACTTTGTGAGTGCTCAGCGCTTTTTGTCAGGAGTATCAGTTCATTTGTGCTTCTATTATCTTCACCTTTACTAATAGAAAAAACGCTTAAAATTAGTATAAACATTTAAGGCAGTGCCGGAGTAACAGAGAAACTCTCTTTTATTGATTGGATACCATAAATATCACATCATAAATAGGATACCATAAATAGGTCATTGGCAGCATCGTTCTGGAGTCGAGTCTGCAAAACTATAATCCAAGAGACAAGCTCTAAAAAGGTTTATATATATTTTTGTCGGGGGGAAATCTTATTTCTATTTTTGATGGTCTGTATTCGTGGTACCCCCGGAAAATCGCTCCTAGGAGCGGCCAACGATATATCTCTTTGTACGGTATGAGTCCAAGATTGAGATAATCCCCAATCACATAAGTCTCCATTTTGCTGAAGGAGTCATCCTCAGTGTAGTTTTCCAGGAAGATTAGAAGAAGAAGGCTGACAAGTTAGAAAAGGTGAAAAAAAAAAACAGTAGGACTCCTGTAAATGAAAGCGTATGTTAGTTTTTGTAAACGTCTGCCTTACCAAGTCAGGGCAAGCCCAAGAATAGAAAAGTTGCAACAACATTCTTCGGAAAATTGGTACAGAAAATTTTAGACCAAGAAAAGGCTACGATATTTTCATTTGTGATTAAGGACGATTACTCTTGCCTCCAATGAATGATACGAGCACACTATCATCCTTGGTGTCTAGACTTGATGACGTTCGACATATTGAGCAGTCAGTGCTAAGTACTTAGATATACTGTGTTGGAATGCCAGATACTAAATGGCTATAAAAGTGGCTAGATCCGTTTAAGAGAATAAAATACATTTTAGCCACTTCCTTATCTATCTTCGGCTTTACACTGCTCACTTAAGGAGAATTTCTGGCTCAACTTTAAGCTCAGTAATGAGACGTTAATTGGAAAAGAGATAGAAGGATTCAGACAGTTAATCCCAGGACCCTTGGTTAGTGAAAAACTGATAGGGTTGCTCCTTTAGATAAGGTGCATTTTAGGGCTTCCTCTATCCTCTTTGTGTGTGTTTGACGTCAGATTTTATGCGCCGCTTTCAGCAGAATATAGCTGTGAAGAAACTATTTTTTGTTGAAAGTTCACTAGAAATTAGGTTAAACTAGTACACTGCTGGATATATTGTGGGTGTTTGACGTCAGATTTTATGCGCCGCTTTCAGCAGAATATAGCTGTGAGGAAACTATTTTTTGTTGAAAGTTCACTAGAAATTAGGTTAAACTAGTACACTGCTGGATATATTGTGGGTGTTTGACGTCAGATTTTATGCGCCGCTTTCAGCAGAATATAGCTGTGAAGAAACTATTTTTTGTTGAAAGTTCACTAGAAATTAGGTTAAACTAGTACACTGCTGGATATATTGTGGGTGTTTGACGTCAGATTTTATGCGCCGCTTTCAGCAGAATATATCTGTGAAGAAACTATTTTTTGTTGAAAGTTCACTAGAAATTAGGTTAAACTAGTACACTGCTGGATATATTGTGTGTGTTTGACGTCAGATTTTATGCGCCGCTTTCAGCAGAATATAGCTGTGAAGAAACTATTTTTTGTTGAAAGTTCACTAGAAATTAGGTTAAACTAGTACACTGCTGGATATATTGTGTGTGTTTGACGTCAGATTTTATGCGCCGCTTTCAGCAGAATATAGCTGTGAAGAAACTATTTTTTGTTGAAAGTTCACTAGAAATTAGGTTAAACTAGTACACTGCTGGATATATTGTGGGTGTTTGACGTCAGATTTTATGCGCCGCTTTCAGCAGAATATAGCTGTGAGGAAACTATTTTTTGTTGAAAGTTCACTAGAAATTAGGTTAAACTAGTACACTGCTGGATATATTGTGGGTGTTTGACGTCAGATTTTATGCGCCGCTTTCAGCAGAATATAGCTGTGAAGAAACTATTTTTTGTTGAAAGTTCACTAGAAATTAGGTTAAACTAGTACACTGCTGGATATATTGTGGGTGTTTTAAGAACCAGATCAGATAGTTTCGCGTTGGTGTAAGATTGACTAAATTGAAGATTGTGTGTTAGATATGAAAGGGATGAAAAATATTTGTATTTCAATTTGTTAAGTCCATCACCTCAACTTTTATCTTCATGTGATTAGATCTTCAGTGTCTGATTATTCCGTTTATTGTAAGATAAAGACAACTTGATATTCAAAGATTTAGCAGAGATAAATCCTCAGTATTATTTTGTTCCGTGTCAAATGTCTACAACTTAAGTTTAATAAATTTTTTATTGATTACATTATCACAATTATTTGTTACATTTACTGGAATTTTCCAGAGAAGATAATTAGTACTGCATTCTGTTATAAGCAATGCACATGCAGGTAAACAAAGTAGTTGCAAAGTGTTGTAAGTTTTTGAATTAAAATGAACTTTGTTGGAAGATAAACCAGGAAAATGTTTTACAGTTTCCTCTTTTTTCCCTATTTTTTATGATCATTGTTTTAACATATGTGACTTTCTTTCCCAGTTCATTATTTTTGTTAATAAATGTCCCGTTCATAATGAACGTACGGGATGCAATTAGTGAAAGAAAATGGACTGAATTGATACCTTTTTTAAATTGGACAGAAAAAAAAGTTAAGCTTTTTCTTATTAAAACGATGCCTTATTTTTCCCTGTTTTTCCGGTGGGTATTTTTCATTTATTTTATAAGCAAAACAGAAGCTCCTCAGTTAATTAGTCGAAATCGAAGGCTATGATATCTAAGGCTCTAAATCTTACAACTCGAGGAACATTTTCAAAATCACCTACAATCTTAAAGCATTGAATTAAGCATGGAAGCATTGTACTAAGATTGTGAATCTAAATTTAAGAAAGTCATTTTTAAAGAGATAAGACCATGTACTAAGTAATAAAAAAATCTGCCTTTTTTTGTTTCTTGCAGATATCCGAAAAGTTGGATGTCACGTATTGATCAAAACCAATTGATCACAGATGATGAAGATTTTGAAGGAAGCGGAGCCACAGCTGATTATGGTAGCTATGAGAACTTTGATCTATTATTTAACGTCTTGAAGCTATTTTGGAGGATTATATTTTAGATTGACCTTTGGGTGGATTTGTTAATTCTTTAGGGCGTCTCTGTAAAAATAATATAATATAAATACGGCTTGTAGAGTAGGTTTAACCACAGGCAAACTCGTAAGTTCAATCCAAGGTACCATGCGATACGTGCCGGGTAACATCTCTCCGTTAAAAGCGAAGGGTTTTCGCGTGAATCAGGTTCTAGGGACGGCGGGATACGTTGATCCTAGAAAGTTGTTATCCAAGTGCCGCCTCTCACCGCTCATTCTAGAACTTCCCTAGAGAATTTGGGTTCCTTTCATCAACTGGGTTGAATGGAGACACTATAGATCTGATTGGTCGTTATGCAGAATCTAATAAAAACAAAAAAATACCTATGGATCAGTGCTAACATGTTCCCTAGAAGAACAGAGAATGCCCCATAAAGATATATGTATATATAGAGATGCTTCATTGTGCAACGTCCGTAATTGCATGCTAGATCATACTTAAAGAAGCCTTTGCTTAAATCCTCTCAGTTTAAACTAACCCTGATCTTAATTAATAACCAAACGTACCGATTCCAGTTAATTTTGTAGCCTTCAAAGTAGCCGGCATTATTTTATTGGATTGGTTAAGGACATAAGAGATTTCATCCATCTTAGCATGATTGGTTATTGAAATTCGAGCCAGTTTCTCCTATTTTCATCTACCTGGAGTATGGAAGTATATAACAGAAGTTGTATTAGTGGAAGTCAAATTTTTCTATTCACAAGCTGAAGGTGGATGACATCTGGAAAACAAAAACCAGTTTGCTAGGATAGATGAAGTCAAAAATATTGTCCTGCATTGGGTGATAGGAATGTTCGTGTCCAGTTTGATATTCTTGGATACGTAGGAACCTCTTACATCTCGTTGAAGGTGATGGACAGAGTTTTTTTTTTGGCATTGGCTTTCGCCGTACAGCCAGCATCGTCTAGGTGCTTATCACTAGAATATCACTCACTCTCCATTATAAATACATTCGCTTCACACATTCATCCCTCTACTATATACAACTATTTACATAAACTACAGCAAATGTATGGAGCAGTACTCTGTGCTCCTGCCATCCTTATAGCTTAACCGAAATTAAAATCACGTAATCCTTCTCTAATCATTTTCTTCCATCATTCTACAACTTTTAAATACATTCATACAGAGTTGACTGCCATTAAAGTGCTCTAAGGCGGGCAGCTCGCTGAGAAGGAAAATTATCAATTCAAAAAACTTACGGCTCTAACCTTTATTACGTAGTATAAATAAATGAAAGGTAATCGACAAGATGGGTAAAGTTTAATACCAGCAGTTGAAAGATCGATTTGTCTGGGGAAATACTCGTAGAGATATAAATTCCATATTAGCGTTATTTCGCTCCATAGGTGCAAGCAGACTTACGATTGCTTACGATGTAAATTGGTACTCACCTCCCCTTTGGTCTCGGAAGTATTTACAGCGTGATATTGAACGTATTCTCCAACGTATGCTGACCGTAAACCCACCATAAAGTATTGCGAAAGTATTGTGCAATGCACGTGCAATAATTTATTATTTAAAACATCTAGCCTAAATTCTAGAACGAATGTGTTTTAAATTTCCAAAATAGCTGTGTGAATCAAACACCTCTACTCACCACTCACTACTCTCTCGAATTTAATTCCGCTTGTTTGAAATTTATATCTAATTGATTTTTCAAAAATTTAATTTACATTTAATTTATCACTGTATTCTTCCCTCCAAACGTGGAACTTTTGATAAATTAGGTTTAATTAAAATTGTTATTTCTTAAAAAAAGGAAAACGAAGTTAGACATATCAAACGCTTTATTGAACTATCCAGAATCCGCTTCTGATTGGTCCAACAGTATTTGTTGTTTTATATTGAATACAATTTATTTAGATTTTTCTTTATTACTCCCTTCTACTGGAAGAGTTTTGTAATTAACAGAAATCATTGGTAGAAAAAGTTTATTGATTTATCGAAGCTTTTTGATTAAAATGCCAGACAAAAAAAAATAAAAATTTGGAATAGTCATTGGATTTAGCTCTTGCTATTATTGTCGACGTTCTAGATTAAACGTTTAAAATTACGAGTTGTGAACTTTATTAACTCTTTTCTAACTCATATAGTACATGTTAATGAAATGCGTCTTGAAAGTTTACCTTTTGTGGTTGTAGAAAGGTGTGGCAAATAATACTTGCAATATGAGATCAAGCAAATGTCTAATTGGAAGATGGCATCTGCTTGATCGTTGTCTTTAGTTCTAGTTAATATTCCGAAAAGCCATTAAATCATTGAACCTAAGACGAACACCTGTGACATCTTAAACCTGCGCGATCTAATGCGGCTTTGAACTATCGTCCAGCAACCTCAAAATTGCGCTTATCTACCTGACTGTTATCAGTTAACTCTTATCAGACAAGACGTATCATTGAAGGTAATACGTTCGCTCTGGATTTCCTCATACTAGAAGCTCTCCCTCCATACACAGAGCTCCAGTATAAAGTGAATTCTTCGGAGATACCGGCCACTTTTCGTTATTTAAGTCACAAAATATAAGAGTAAAGACATCAGATACTGGAGTACATTAAAAAAACAAATTTTGAAGATGTTAACATTTACCACGATAAGAGTATTTTAAAGATGAACTATACCCCTTTTCATCCTTCTCACACTGACGCAGTTTAATCTTCACAGCTTCCCCTTCAAGAGAGATAAGACGAGAGAATAGTTTAAGAATAATGGATTAAGCGGTTCTCCGCTCACGCTGTAAATACTTCCAAGACCAAAGGGGAGGTGAGTACCAATTTACATCGTAAGCAATCGTAAGTCTGCTTGCACCTATGGAGCGAAATAAGGCTAATATGGAATTCATATCTCTGGAATATTTCCCCAGACAATCGATCTTTCATCAGCTGGTTTTGCACTTTACTGGCACCCATCTTGTCGATTACCTTTCATTTATTTATACTAATAAAGGTTAGAGCCGTAAGTTTTTTGAATTGATAATTTTCCTTCTCAGGGAGCTGCCCGCCTTAGAGCACTTTAATGTCAGGCAACGCTGTCCTTCACGTTCAACGAGATGTAAGAGGTTCCTACGTATCCGAATAATGGAATAAGTGTTATGTATAGTTTAATAACTGTATCCACCTACATACCGTTCTAGGAAATTATCTCAATCCGGCTACGAGTTAATCGTATTATTGCTCTGTATCCTAAAATGTCGCAATATTAAATTAATTTTGTGTTTCAACAGCAACTGCTACAGAATGGACTGAGTGGTCAGCATGCAGTTCAACATGCGGCCTTGGAGTACAACACAGGAAGTCTTTGTGCGTAGAAGATAACTGCATAAAAAGGAAGGAAACCAGGCCGTGCAATTCTGGTCCATGTTTTAATAGGCGCAGATCGAATTCTGGTAAGAAGCCAATACTTATTTGTAAGTTTATCTAAAAGATGTAATAATCAATATTCGTAATGAATAGTCTGGATGAACATCATTAATAACATCTTTTCTTGTCATTCACAGACATTCATCACGTTTACTTGATGTGCAGTTGGTAATTAGATGATAAGTCCACTTAAAAAAAAAATTATATTTAAAAACGCTCTACTTTATTTTACGTTTTAGCTAGTTCGCAAAGATAGTCTAGATAGAATTTGACATAGGGCGTCATGAAAAATCTAGATTTCGTAACGACAAAGTTTGGAAACTGCTCCATGTTATTTAAATATATATATAGTCATATTTGCTTATATTTAATGGCATTGACTTCCGCTTTCTGATGTTCTCTCAAAGTCTAATCTTGATCTAACGTCATAAGCTAGCATTTCAAATACTTTAAAAGCAATCCACTTTAAAACCAGAATACAAGAAACATTATTGTTGCATGTAATAATGACATAAAGCTACCTTTTGTTTTCGTTAATCCCACAAAGAGGCGAGAGAAACCATGTATAAATATTTGAGCTGCATTGACAATGAAGCGGTAAACCGCACTTGTCATTTAGCAAGCATTCACCCTCACATAATATAAAACGCAAACTTGTATAATTGAGTTGAAGTGGTATAATAAGACCACGTCATTTTGTCTCTATGCGCTTATCTTCAAATAAGAGTCAATAGAATTATAAATAATCATAAATCAATAGTTGGTTTTTGAGATTAACTAAAATCCATAAACAAAATTTAAATATTCGTTTTATAAATAATTTGAGATCTTCATTTTGATTTAGGTACCACCACGGGATCCGACAAAATGCTTTCTTTTAGCCTCTTTGTTTCTGTTTTTTTTGGGGGGGGCGTTTTCTTGAAAATGACTTCAACCGACTCATCAAACTTGTTACACTAATTGTTTTTGATTAAATCTACAATTTGCTTGAAATATTTGCCCAGGAAAATTCGATTAAGGCCCGTTTTTGGTAGATATCGAGGTGGTTACGTTTTTCAATAAATTTATCGATCAAAAATAGTCAGCCTTTAATCTTAATTGCACTAAACGAGGTTTGGTAAAGTAGTATGCATAAGCGTAGTTGAGACCACTTGATCCCAGGTGTTGGAAGCCCTTAAGGACTGGCCGAGGGTCGTACTTGTAATACGGCTCATTACTCTAGTCTCAGGTTTTGTTATAACCATGAGAAGAATTTTAGAGAATAAAAGTCATGAGAGTGGTTTCACAAACGTTCTTTACTTCCTGCCGGTTGGTCTATGTCGCCGTTTTAACTTATCTCTAGTGTCCTTTTCTGCCATTTTACTTAACCAGAACAAATTGTTATTTACCGAACAAAAGTTGGTTTCTGTTTTGTTTTTTTTTAGAATAAAATTATTTAAACCAGAACAAAGTTGTTAAGCAATGGAACAATTCAACCGATCATTAAAGAAAATAGTTCAACTCGCCCCCAAAACTTCTTGTAAAACAAAAACAAGTTTGTGATTGTTGTTTTGGTGTAAATGAAAAGAGTAGCGGAGGAAATCTACCATGGGCTAGAACTAATTTACATGAACATTGGAATGTTTGTATGCTGTTTGCAAAGATCTATCTAGACAGCGTGCTAACAATAACACTGATAAACTTCCATAACAGTAAACTGCGCTTTAAAACATCAATGTAGTTCTATTCAACTTGCTCTTCAAATTTTAAATCTCTAAACTAGATAATTTATTCATTCATCGTCCGCTAGCCCTTACTTGCCCTATCCACTTCCATCTCTCACTAACAAAAGCTGATATTAAAATACACACATCCTCTAACTTTTGTACAATATTACAACTCTAATGGACCATTTTTACTATATTTTATAATGCTATAAAATACCGCTCTCTGAACAACGTTCTCTCTAGCCAGACAACACGGTTCATTGCTGGACACCGAGTAAAGAGTCATTCTAAGGGCACTAACTAGCTGAAATCCGGTTCTGATATCAGGGCCATCCTATTTAACTAAGTCCTTCCCAAAACGTTAATTGGAGTGATAAATTTTGAAGCCGTTCAAAAAATAAAATGTTAGAATATTTTTATCTATTTTTTCACGAGCTGAAAATCCAAATTTATTAAACAGAATTTTAAAAACATCTTAAGAACTCTGTTTCACTTTTACAAAATTTAGCCAATCCTTTTTAATAAATCAAGAAATGTAAGTTTATTACATATTTTATAAGAGATTAATGAAAAAGTTTCTAGAGAATCAAATTACAAACTATTACAATGAAAATAGATTAACAAACCAATGCAGAACTCAGTTTGGAGCTTAGGAATAAGGAATAGAAGAAAAGAATTAGAACAGAATAAAATAGGTACAATAGGATTTAGCCGGGCTCCCTAATTGGTAGCAACCTATTCCCTAATCGAACACATATTTCACAATAGAGTCTTGTGCTTCCTCCCCTTGTAACGTAACTCCTAAGCCCATTGATAAAAATTGCTTCTTTTTTTTTTCTGTTTGGAAGATGGTTTTGGTAGGAGGTTGAATGCGGTATGTAGAGGACTTAGGGCCGGTGGCCAAGGAGGAGATCCTACATCGATTTACCAGTAAAGGTCCCGTTCTTGCTCTCCACCCGCTGGGCCGGCTGAACTTGCTCTCTATAGAGAACGGGGATAAATCCTTTCCATCCCTCTGCCGAACCGCACCATTCTGCAAACAGTTCTCATATTAATTGGGTCACGTTCGGATTTTTTTTAATTCCCATTTTTTCATTGTATTTCCCTTTCTATCGTCTCACGATTATTATCTTCTCCTATTTTTTTTTATTTCTGTGATGAAGATTACAATCAAAACATTAATAACTTGGCCACCCACATTGAGTTATTAACATCATTCCCTGCTGAGTTTTCACAATGATATCTAAAGAAATTGGGAAATTCTCGCAATGAAACACAATTTTCTAGCTAGGGAAAACCACAAGAAGTCCACTAAGGACATAAAGTGTGCCTCTGACGTAATCCATGTTTAATGTCCCAGGACTCCAAAAAAAAAAAGCGAAAAAGGGCACCCTGAAGCTTACAAGAATTTGCATAGATCATTTCTAGTGATGGTAATACTTCCTCTTATAACAATAAGCAGAAGTGCGACATAACGAGCGTAACGATACATAATGCATAAATAATGAATTATTTTGAATAGGTAAGGCGGCTAGAGCTGTGATGAAATTGCATTCAGATAATGCAAACTATGTAAGGCTTTCACTGTCTTAGTAGCTCCTCAAGTCGGACGCAATTTGTGCTGCTAACGTTGCTGCCAAAGTTTAGAAACAGTAGCGACAGTGTATAGCTACAGGCGGCATTTCTTTCCCAAGTCGCAGACCGCACACAAGATGCATTATGCATGAGAAAGTTAAGTTAGGCCGTATAAGTAGTAGTATTATTATTATTATTATTATACAGTTGCACTCTCACCAAGGCAGTGTTTGTATGAGTGAGTCAATGTGAATAGAAGAGTAGAGTGGAAATGTCAAGTGTTGTAGAGGTCACGTGACCCAACACCTTAACTTTTCCACCTCCCTAACACTTCATTTTTCCCTTTATTTATCTCCCTTCGGGGTTTTCGGCAAATAAAAGCAGCCAATGCTATAGCAGAAATATTGCGTGACTAGAGGATATTACGAGCACTAGCAGCATTCACCTTTCATCGCCTTTATGATGGTTGTTTCCATTAGCCTAGAAAAGTACCATTATTCTTAGAAAGAAACTAAAATTGTTGTTAAACATAACATCGAGAATTAGTGCTATCAAAAATTATTTCTGCCATTGTAGTCATCAGAAGAGCCAACTCTTAAGGAATTTCGCTTATTTACAATTTAGAAGAACAAAGTTTGGTAGTATTTTTTTAATTGTCAAGCATTGGAAATTAGCGAA
Organism: Rhodnius prolixus; assembly: GCF_049639745.1. Lineage (NCBI taxonomy): Eukaryota > Metazoa > Arthropoda > Insecta > Hemiptera > Reduviidae > Rhodnius > Rhodnius prolixus. Next base: position 8,517,187 of record NW_027411634.1, on the reverse strand, counting down.
AATGGAATTATATAGTTACAATGTAATACATAATATAATGATTTTATAATAAATATTGCAATAATTTCTACATTTTTTCCAACGGTTTAGTAGGGGGTCTTTTTGTTTAAAGAAAGGTCCTGTCTAAAGGTGAAGTCTGTTTTAAAAAAGAAAACCTTTTATTTTCATTAATTTTTATATTTATTTATTTCATTGAATGTGAAACAAGAAGTCTTCATGACTGGATGTATATTTATTTATTTCATTGAATGTGAAACAAGAAGTCTTCATGACTGGATGTATATTTATTTATTTCATTGAATGTGAAACAAGAAGTCTTCATGACTGGATGTATATTTATTTATTTCATTGAATGTGAAACAAGAAGTCTTCATGACTGGATGTATATTTATTTATTTCATTGAATGTGAAACAAGAAGTCTTCATGACTGGATGTATATTTATTTATTTCATTGAATGTGAAACAAGAAGTCTTCATGACTGGATGTATATTTATTTATTTCATTGAATGTGAAACAAGAAGTCTTCATGACTGGATGTATATTTATTTATTTCATTGAATGTGAAACAAGAAGTCTTCATGACTGGATCAGCCGGAAGTATGTCGATTTTTTGCCAATCTTTTCTCAAACTATGTACCTAAATAAAAAAGTTTTGGGGAAAAAACTATTTTTCCTAAATTTTCACTATGTATTGGTTACACCAGGAAAAGCGATGGATTCCTGAAAAATATAATGAAGATTTTTTGTTTGTTTAGGATTCATAGAAAGTTGATCGGCATACAAGAACCGTCGTTGAAAATGTTTTTTTCTAAAAAGTCAGGTATTAAAAAATTAATTTACTTTTTTTGAGTCTCATTTTGAAAGAAACGCTCAAAAAGCTCCTTCAGTCTATGCTAAGCTAATTATTAAGTCTGGCTTACATTGACCAGCAGCCAAAAGTATAGTGATTGGTCCAAAGAATCATTGATTTTTATTCTTCAATGACTTGTCCCATTTGAACAGTTCGAAACATCTTTCAGAGTCCATTCTAGTACTGGTTGATGGAAAGATTAAAATTGTTTTGAAATGGAATGAAATATTCCATCTATCCCTTATACACTCTCCAATTATATTTGATTTAATATTAATAATGCACGCCCAGGCGAATCGCGGTCTTCAGCTAATAAATAACTAGCTGCTATTTTATTAGTTACTAAAAATTAAAAGTTCTTGTATCGCGCTTTTAAAATAATCATTCTACAACAAGTAAAACAATTTTCTTACTGAATTAACATTCACTACAGTTGGGTTATTTACTCCATAGATGGCAGGCAATGTACAGAGTGTGTACTCCGAGGGTATAAGGAAACTTAGTGGGGTACTACATTGAAGTGTGTTAGGCCAATGTACACAACCATTAGATTAGGCTTGCCAGTGGTGGTAGTAGCCAGTCTTGTCTACCAGTTAAAATACATTAGCAATTACAATAAATGAATAATTTATGAATGCTTTAATTGTTGCTAGGAGCGACAATGTGCATTAGTTTCTCTTTCTCTTTCTCATACACATACACAATACTCACTATCACAATTCTCCCTCTAAAAGTTACATTACACTATGAAAGATATATTCAGAATTTTGATTGATAATGTGCTGAATTGAAAGGAAACCTTTTTGCTTTTAGAGATTACAGATCTCATAGCAAGGGTTGATCTTACTAATTTATAAATACAAAATTTATTACAGTTTTAATACAACATTAATTATTTTGTATATATTGGTAAAATTAAGTACAGAAAAAGTATCAGGTATCATTTAATTAACTAAAGAGAACAATCTCATGATTGTAAGGACAAAATTAGAAAAAGATATAGAAGGATAAATTGTAACTAAAGGCAATCAACTCAATGGTTTATTGCAGAAATGAAATTAGTCTAAAATAAAATAACAGTTAATAATAATAGGAATATTGGCTAAAATGGCTACATTTTATTTATTTTTTAAATTATTATTATGGCTACAGTATATAGTTTAGAAATGTTATAATATAATATAAGGCGAGCAAGGAGCTTCAAGATATTATTGACTTTCTCAGTATCTTGATCATATGTAGTCAATAGATCGGTAATTTTATTACTATTGTCACTAACAGAGTGGTGAGAGAAATACTCAGTGATGAACTTTTCTGTATTGATTGAGTACCGGACATCTTTGGAGTAGATGTAAAATATTATCTAAATCATCATTACATAGTGGACAGAGTCAAGGCAGAATTTGACAGAGTAATTTTGATAATTTAAACGGTTTGTGTGCTTTCCAGAGATAAGTATAGTTGGGAAATAATTCTTAATTTATTTATATGGGACTTCGCTTTTTAAATAGCCTTCACAACCACCTAGCAAACTATAAGTTCTGTAGTGGGTATTAAAAGAACTGGGAACTGCGTCATCCACATCTTTTCCAATTAGGTGATTCACCATTCTCTCCTCCAAGTTATTATAATTGTGCAAAGATAATAATGTGTTTGCAATATATTCTTCAGTTGATGTTACTGACATGGTCAAATCGTTATTGTCTTAAAAAAAATGAAATGAAAAATGAATTTCCTATTAAATGAAAAGGAAAACCCTCTCCAATTTCCCCATACATAACAGTTTTCACGAATGAATGGACAGGACTTTTGTTATTACCAGTTTACAATAACTGCTATTAGAGTTAGGCTTTGGTGGGTTATAGAATTGATATGCGGTTCACTACTACCTAGTGAATCACTTCTATTAAAATAGACGATCCCAGTTCGGTCATATACACCCAGACAGGTATGTTATTCTAAGATTACCTTAATATTTCCTTGTTAATCCTTGTGGTTCATATTGGTTCAGCTAAGGCCCACATATAAAAGCCGCTGTCCAATATTCAGCCAAACCTTTCTATTAAGAAATATTAATGCGGAACATCCCAGTATATAGCAATCGTTTCATAAATTTAATCTCTGTAGGAATATATATTAGTTGGAAAGGTTTTGTTTTTCTATTTCTTTATCAGTTCCATTTTGTTTATTTCCTCTATAAGCGCTTCTTTTTTTATTGCTCATCTGTTTCGAGATTTCGCCTACTACTGCTTGTTCAATCTTTAACTTCAGAGAACTTGTTCCCCAAGCTTAAAGTGGAAAAGTCCGGTTTTTTATTATCCCTGTGTGCGCACTTTGAGAATTTTTTTTGAAGTGAACACAGGTGTAAAAATAACCAGTTTTTTAAGTAGTTCAATGTATGAGAACGAGATTTAAAATAAAATTTGCGCGATCCAAAGAGCAGTGTACATTGACCTTGTCAACGAAATGTTGTAGGACAGAAAAGATCAACAGCCCGTTTTCCTTTGTGTAGAGCTCTGCCAACAAAGAGAGTGCAAGAAAGTGGTCGCCTTACTCTCCCTTTATCTGACAGGAAAACTGTTACCAGTATTATTTAGCGTTTCAGAGAAAAGAAACTCAACACGTGAAAAAAGTTAATGCGCTCAAAAAAACCAGGAGAACGGAAGAAGTAGGAGTGTGTGAACATTTTGCCCACTTTGTCGCTAAACACTTTGATCTTCCTACTTCAAAGATAAGAGTGATTGTGTGACCGAATATTGTGGAGTTTGGAAATAAAATATCACTTTGAAGTTCTGCTGCATACACAATTTACGTGGGTAGATCATTTTCTTTCAGCTTTTTAAACGCCGACATGGTTTTCCGTCAAAAGTATTTTTAACAGTAACACCACCACCACCTTCAATGAAATGGTACCATAATTGTAACAAAAGGTAGTTCTGTTTATCATTCTCTCGTTTTTAATGTTCTTAATTATGAATTAATTAAAATCACGAGATAATTTTAGTTACACTTGGTGAAAGCACTTAAATTAGTGTCTGGTTTATTAATTTGAAATTCAACTTTCATGCTGTGCATCTGTTAAGAGGATCTGTTTTGTACTTAATTTGGTAGAGGTTCCTGTAGGTGTTTATGAAATGTTGAAACCAGATGTACATTGTCAGAGCATTAACTACTGGCATCCCACTTTAAGACAATATATCTCCACCACTTCAGCCTGAAGTCGGTTTTAGTTGTTATGACATTTCCGGTTTCCTTTGTCATCATTTCGTCCTTAATATTGTCACATCCACAGGCTAGTAGCTACGATTTCCTTGAAGTATCTCCCTAACTTCCTAAGATAACAAAAGCGTTCTGAAATTGGACCAAACAACATCCATTAAACCATTACCCTTTATTATGTCTTTCTAAATTATCTTTCTTTTATTAATAATTAAAGATAACCTATTTTTTCAAAATTAAAGATTTAGTTTATTGTTAATAAGAATAAAAGAAGAATGGTTACCAAAAAAAAACTGAAAAGATTTAAACAAGCCTTTAATTCACCCGTTGAATCATAACATTGCACATTGATTTTGCAAAACATGGAAATTAAAAAATTAAAAAACAGAAAAAAAGACCAAAAGCGTTTTCAGCGATTGGATTTTGAAGAATTTGGCCACAGGGACAATATATTCTGGGAAAGTATTTTCCCAACTTTTGTTAACTATCTAGACACTTCAGGGTAGACACCTCAGGAAGAGCAAAGGATGCAACACACACGTGACACTGCGATGGTTCTCAGGTGTTTATGAGAAGTTGACTCCTTTAAATAAAGGAAAACCGCTCTCCAAAGACATTCTAGAGAGAATTAGAGGGAGTCCTGGTCTCTCTGAATCAGAATAACCACTTCCTCCCCTTACATGAGGTTATGTAACCCAAGCTTTTTAATGATTAAAAGTAATTGGAATCGGTCAGAAATAAGAAAAACGAATGTAAAGATGGATAAAATCAACAGTATTAAAAATAATTGCGAAGAATTTCCTTAGTTTCCAATTATAATAATAATTAATTTGAAAAAATAAAATATAATAAACACACATTTATCAAAATGAATAGCAATTATATTTCAATTATAACCAAGCTACGAAAAAATTAACAAGTGTAAAATTGCCTAAAATTTTTAATTTGGAACCTTCAATTGGAATTGTGGAGTTCATTTTAGGGTTGTATTTAAAAACCTCTCTAAAAGTGAAATAGCATGAAAATAACTGGGGCAGAAGTAATGTGGCTGAAATATATCCAACAGGAGAAGGTAATTGAGTTTCCAATATTCTTCAGAACGGGACGCAACTTTTAATTAAGAATTTTCTAGAAATGAAGCTTTGATACGGAATTTTTGGCCATTTACACTAATCTTTAGTATAAAGAAAAGATTAATGTAAAAGAGTATTGGACTGATTTAAATAATTAAAAAAAAATTGTGTAATTTGTTGTAAAGAATAAAAATTGTGCAGTGAATAACCACATGACTTTCTCTTAACTCCATTTTACAAAATTTTCTTGGGAATTCCTAATTCATACCAAAAATGTAGTCGAATTTGATATAAAACAAGTTAATCATAAAAAAAAAAAGATTCTGTTGAAGGAAGAGTGCTTTTATAGTTGCTCTAAAATCCACTAATATTCTGATCACAGATCTTTGTGAACTCTAGCCTCCTCGTGGAATTCTCTGGCATCATGGAGTTCTACCCTAAGGCTTTAGGTATCAGATCTAAACTGTTCTGCCAAATAGTTGTATGTCAAAAAGAACCAAACAGTATTCAAGTAAAATTGATATTTTTTTGTTATTTGTTGTCATCAGTTTTTCCCAGGATCCGTAATAGAAGCAATAAAATAATACAAAACTCTGGAAACTTCCGCAATCCATTACAGGAAATACCATTTGTGTTGGTAATAAAAAAATTAAAAAACTTCAGCCAGTAGCATTTGCCTTGTAATCCTCTTTAATATCGAATTGTTCGCCCTCTCTCTCTCAGTGGACTTTTTTTTATTAATTTTTTTCCCTACTCTTCTAAAATTGGGACAGCTAAACCTTCCCCGCTACCTCCGCCATTCAATGCTTGCAAAAAAAAAAAGGATGGTTGAGATGAGAGCCATTTGGGATGGAAAAGGTACAGTGCTGCCTCCACTACCGTCGTGAGCCTATTGAAATGACTTTTATGGTTTAGAGAGGCGAAGGCAGACAGGAAATAAAAGAGAGGGTACGAGGAGGCTGTGAAGTGTGACAGTGTCTAGGCACTCGCAACTTTTTCAATGAATTATGTATGTAGGCTTTCTCTACGTACAGTTTCCCATCTGAACATCACCAAACCCATCAGCAAGGAGAGCGAGCGAGTGATGTTAGAAAAATTTCCTTCCATTTTCTTAGCTGAACAAAACGGAGTTTTCTAAGTAAGTTTGAAATTATGCATTTTAATGAAAAGCCTGCATAAAAAAAATGATTTAATCTCGTAAAATGTTAAGGCTGGTTGGACAGTAATTACATAAACATAATCATATTGAGGAAGGCTATACTGCTGGAAAAACATCTTTTCCATCGTACAGTCAGTTCATCGACCTTGAAAATGTGTCCATCTTCAAAATTCCTTGATTAACTTGAATGAGTTGTGACAGCAAAATCAGCAATCACGTTGGAAAGAATGTTCTTTCTGATTCTGCCGTTTGATTTCTCCACAGATAGACTAATGTACATTGGTAGAACAAACCGGCACTTTGCTTGAATTTTCTGTTCGAGGTACTATTAAGGAATAACAGAGTACTTGATTGGAACAGAGGTGGGTGCTGCCTCCAAGGTCTGAAATCAGAAAGGTTTAATCCTCTTAATGCTGACAAAGATCTTATATCTTATATCTTAAAGATCACCTCTTAGCGATTAAATCAAAATGTCAGGCCATTTCTTTCTTCTTCTTACCAAACCTGTATTGCACAGAGACTCTTGATAAAGAAACCCCACTTGCAAAGAAATGAACTTACCGCTACCTGTGAAAAAACAATCATGTGGTGATTATAGGAGTCTTCAGTTCTAATGGTTTCAGACTTAAAATGGTTTTAAAGAGACTGAAGATGTGTTTATTACAAAAATTTTACGATTTAAGTTAGACAGACCTGATATCAATTATAATTTGTCCTAACACCAGTAGAAATCGATAACTTTAAAGAGAAAAGATTTGAGCATAGCAGATAGAGTTCCTATCTAGAACGTGGTAAAGGAACTAGTTCTCCAGCGATTGGCCCAGGAATATCTCACGAGTAGTTTGTCCCCGGAACAACAAGCCAATGGGGAACTAGGGAAATGGTTAGGTTTGGTTAGGGATTAGAAAAGAGTAAAGCAGCAAAGGTGGTTTGGAAAACCACTATTGGCGTACTGTAGTAAGAGCTGGATGGAATGGAAAACAGGCCATCCACTGGGATAGCTTTGCGAGGAACATAAACTAAAATACGTGGACATGACTTCACTTAATTAAATGGTAAATGTCGAGCAGTTGCTGCACGAGTGCATGAGCCTATACACGTACATTCTTAGTAGGTATGTACAGTGTGGCTGCAACATTCAATGTTCTGTAGTTGAACGACAAGGTGACACTCACAAATACACAAATTGGTAACTCATCTACATGGAATTCTTGTATCTTCGCGCAATTCTAAAAGAAGGATAGAATTTTCCAAATTGATCTAATTTATTCAATCATGAATAACAACAAATTATTTTATTTTTATTTATTTTATTAAAAATAATATATATATAATATATTAATTTTAATAATAATATATAATAATAAAAATAAAATATATATTAAAATTATATATTTTAAATAAATGTTACAGATTGTCATTGTGAGAATGGAGGCACTTGTAAGAAAAGAGGCGAATGCCATTGTAAAGCTGGCTACAGCGGTTCCCATTGTGAGACCCCAGTGTGCAGACCACATTGTAGGAATGGCGGTGTCTGCACCCAGCCAGGGGTATGCATGTGTCCAAGCCATTTTACTGGATCCATCTGCCAAACCCGTGAGTTTTACAATTTACTTTCAATTATTTTTTATTGTACGAATAATTTATCAAATTAAAATGAGATCAACTTTAAAAAAAAATAATGTCAAGCTTACAAGTATAAACAAAGAACAAAAAAATCCCATTAATTTTCTTTTTAAGGATCGATTTTTCTTTAAATTCAAAATTTAAACTATAAAAATATTAATAAATTGTACTAAACTAAAAATTTGACTCAAGTGCGTACTCAAAATGTAGGTGGAAAAATGGAATGAAATTAGAGTTGTAAAATAATTGACCTCATTTCTGATAGTGCACTCTATTTCCTTAGCTCACTTGAACTTTTGAGTTCATATATTTTTAAATTTATTTACTTCCAGTAAATTCATGCAGTCAATGAGACTAATAAAAGTTAATAGGTTATAAATAAAGAAAAAACTTCGTTTTGTTCAGCTAAGAAAATGGTAGGATATTTTTCTAACCTCGCTCGCTCTCCTAACAAGCTAATAAAAAAATGTCGTATCAAAAAATAAAATAAAAATTACAAACTACTTTTTTCATAAGGAACTAGTTCCTCATGTTTATCTCAAGCTATTTTGCTATAATTCAATTTTTTACATCATGTATAAACTCTTAGTACACATTATATACATATAAACATAAATTCTTTTAATCCCAGAAAGTTACTCAAGTTTTCTCCAGAATATTTTTACTTAAGAAAAAATAATTGTAGAGTTTGAGGCCACTGCAAGCAAACCGGGACTGCTTATCTAAATAGCTCTAGAAAATGTCTAGAGTGGAAATCACTGTTAGCTCTGGGAAAATAGGAACCTCTTTTAGTTTAAATATCTGGTGACAGAAAGCTGCAAAACTATTGAAGAAATAAAAATGAAAAGTGGTGTTACTTCTGCTACTCCTACGTAATTCAAGAGTCTAACCAGTGGTAGGAACTGAGATCTCCGTGTAAAAGTGTAAGTAAAAGTTGCGATTGGGCTAGATTTTGGTAATTTCTGGTCTTTTTTAAGACATATCTAAAGCAATCGGTATTATTCCATAGATTTGCCTCTTCTTCAGGGTTCTTAATGGATTCCAGCTTAACAACGAGCACACCGACACTATTAATGCTCATATAACATTATCAGTTGCATGAGTCAGTTTACCCACAGAAATATTAGATCAATCCAATTCTATTCTGACTTTGAAAATGAAAATAAAAAAGATTAACTGGCTGTAAATGGTACGAATTAAGATTAATTCTCTTCTTCTCTGAAATGATAAAGGATTGTCAGAATAAACTATTTCTTATTTTAATAAAATTTATACATCAATGTATCGATTGAATATGTTGCACTCTTGAAGCGAAAACTCCTCTGAACTTAGTGACAACAAACTGAGACTAAATGTTAGCAATTTCAAGGAGGAGTTTGTGTTCACAAAGTTGCTGAGGAACGCAGAAAGTTACATGTTCTTGCCATTTACCTTCAATACTATTCAATCGCTTTCATTCAAGTGTCACCAAGTGTCAGAATGTCTACAATTGTGTATCTTACATTCTACATGGGTTTAACATTCCTATGTATCAACAGTTCACCTACAAGACATAGTATTGAACAATGATACGATTGATCCCATAACTTTTGGACAAGGAAAAAGGACCGAATAGTTTATTATTATTTAAAAAGTTGAATTTTCTAAAATATTGAAGTCTTAATTTTTGTAAGAAGTGAATAAAATTTTATTTATGTGAGGAACATAATTGAGTAGGTATTTAAGATTGCTCGAATTGATCTGTGACAAATTTTACTCCTTAAGAAAATATCCAACTAAGCTCAACAAATGATCAAAGATTTGTTTTCATTCTTAGTAATTAAAAAACTTTTTCGCTGACTTCCTAGCTCATTTCATCGATAAGGTTGTTTTATTTTAGTCTATAATGAAATTATTTCAAATACCTTATCAAATCCATTGAGATATTCATTATAGTGCGTTCCACTTTTATTAAAAGTGATTACATTCCACCGGAATGTGGAATCTATGAATGTAACATAACTTCAAGCTCTACATCTTAATGGCTGATATATTCTGGTAACGGAGATGATAGACTTTTCCAAAACTTAAAAGATTTGTTTGTCCTTGCCTGATATTGTTTTAATTTTACAGCGATTTGTGATCCAGTCTGTCAGAATGGAGGACATTGCGTAGGGAACAATCAGTGCCTATGTCCACCAAACACCAGCGGAAAGTATTGCCAAAATTGTAAGTAAATGATAAAACTAAAAGCAAAATATATTGTAATATTTTTATTGATTACCATTTTTTTCACGATTAATTTCTCAGAAATCAACTTCACCTCCATTTTTACCAGCTCCAGCTTTATTCCATTTTGAAATGGGAACTTTACGATATGAGTAAGAGATCTCTGAAATAAGGGCTCACAAATTTCGCTTTGATTCAAGTATTTTCCAAAAATGGGGAAATTAGTGGGATATCTATGACCCCAGACTTTCAATATCATCCTCATATGATCATATTTCCTTATAGCAAAATATACCACATACCCTTCATTTTAAACTACAGTAAATTTATGTTTTTAAGATACGAGACTCATTCGAAGAAGATGTTTATGTAAAGTGAAGTATCCTTATAAGTAGAGCCTTGATGGTACAGCCGAAAATTGAGCGCAGCATTTCTTGTAAGACTCCAAATATTTTGTAATGGAGTAAACAAGTATATAAATGTACTAATAAGAACTCTTAGAACAGATAAAAATTCTTCTTTTTTACAAGTAACCTACTTAGCAGGATCTTTGTTTTCTAAAACATTGAACTTGCAATTTTATCATATAAATTTCTTTAGCATATTCTAATATTTGCTATGTTTGAAAGATACTTGTGGAGCAGGATGCGAGAATGGTGGTACCTGTGTCGGACCTGGGCTTTGTGAATGTCCACACAACGCTACCGGCGAACTCTGCCAAGAACCGCTGTGCGATCCACCTTGTGAAAATTCAGCCACATGCGCTCCCGGCAACATATGCATTTGTCAGCCACATTCTTCAGGACCAAGATGTCATGACAAGTAAGCGTTTATTTATTTAATATTTTACTTTCGTTTTATAATCGCGCTTTTCTAATTTCTATTGTAAATTTCTTTTTCCTTGTTATATAATTTTACTAAACTTGAAGTTAATTAATTCGGTATTTTGCTGGGAATTTGAAGCATAAATTTATAATATTTTATTAATTTTTTTTTAATACAATCTTTCAGAAAATGTGAGTATAGACCCGTACAAGAACCGTATGTTAGAGGCTATAGAAGACTTCTGCTAAAGAAGCATTTTGAAACAAAATGCGATTCGAGAAATTGGAAATCTTGTATAAAAACAGTGCCAGAATATCAAAATGTTTATGAAAGAGCCTATAGGACAACATATAAATGCATAGACCAACCATGAAACTTATAATGTAAGGTAGATTACTTTGTTCCAATTTATCAAAATACCTGCAACTACCTCTTCTCCTACATCTATAACCAACTTCTTTATGTCTGAATTAATTTGTTTTATTATTATTATTGCAATTTTTATTCTCTTAAGAAAAAATTATCAACTAGTTATCTTCCCCAATCCTGATCGGATTGGTAGATAAGTAAAGATGCGGATTGCCAAATCATTTCAGTCCCTTCTGAAAGAAGTTCACTTGTAGAGTCTTATTAGAAGTGAGAAAACTTCAGTTCCACTACATTTATAATTAAATGGCTTGTAATCTCAGGAAAAATATACAATATTAATAATTGGAATTGATTAAATTTAAAATGTAATCCCATTAGAACATGTAGGAATATGCTTTGTGTGCAAAAGTATTGGGATAAGAAAACTTTGTAAATAAGCTTCTCAGGTCACAAATCTTGGATTTTTTTTTTAGTGTAGGTTTCCATATTTCTCTTGTATGATACAACAGCATCTGCCATCTATCTCAGGTATATGCAGGCTAAGAAGAATTGGGCCTTGTCAATTAATTTTTTCCAGAACACTCTGAATCTGGGGCCTTCCACTCAGCTTACTCAGCTCACTGGGGTATCCGTTAAGTATTTTCCAAGGATGTTATTCGCTTTTCTATTCTCTCTACGACGTTCAGCCTCTTGAGCCAATCTTTTTTTTCTCATTAAGCTATGCTTTCAACTCATACGATTTAGTAGATCTTATTTCATTTTTGGAGGCTGATTCATCTTGAATCGTCACTTCAGTATGTAAGTAAAGAAATCACAATCCATGGCGGGAAGTACTACAGTATATATTTACTCCATTTCTGTGTCCGCTTTTTGAGAAACACAATTATCATTCCGATGTACTAAAACTTGTTTATTACACTGATAAATCTTAAAACTGATAAAACAGATGCAGAAAAATTAAAGATGAGCCCTCTTTGTTATATGAAGATATTGTTAGATTCAGTTGATCCCAGATACTGCATTCTGTAGTCATTTCGTGGCAGAGCTGCAGAAGTCACTTAAATGCAGATGTCTGAACTTAATAAAATTTAAGAAACTTTATTTTTAAGTGATTCTTCTACTTGGTTAAAAAAATAAAAATTCATTAGGCGATAAATCAAGTTAAGTTCACTTATTAAGAATGTAAATTTGATAAGAATAAAGTTATTTTAAAAAGCTTACTTTTGAGGGAGCTTAAAAATTTGTTATTGGGGACTGTAGCGTCAGCCTCAAATTTGTCTTGCGCTTAAAAGTTCCTTTAATTTCTTATATATTAAAAAAATAAAAATAATTAAGTAGATATTTCTTGTAAGTGTAGTTAATTTACTATTATTATTAATAAATACTTTTTTTTGTTATAGAGCTGTCTGGTGTTTGAACACATATCTCGTTTCAACATTCATGGAAGAAGAGATTTCAAAAACTATCAACAATTTCATTTAAAACAAATACAAAAAAATGAAATACATAAAACAAAAAACGTAAAATGTAAATAATATAAAACAGAAAAACCAAAACTGCTTCACAATAATTTTTAATTTAAATAACTTTTTTTTAGTTTCAGAACTTAAACAATAAATAATTACTTTTAGAGTTTATGCAATTAAGTTATTGTGAACTTTTGTTCTAGTTTGGAATGTTTTCTTATTTGTAATTTTAATTGATTTTTAAAATTTGTATTCCTAAATTTTAATTATTAAGACTTAACTAAAATTCTTATAAAATTGTGTTGTAATTTAAAAAATACATAAAAGCTGAGAATGTGAAATAAATATTTTTTTTTTTTTTTAATTTAAAAAGAAGATAATTTTTAAGAAAATGTAGAATTCTTTTGTCCAAGGTGATCGAAGAAATGAACATAAATGAAAATTATTTTGCTTTTAGAATTGTAGCAAATTTTAGCGTGCATTTTGTAAAAGCTGATCTCTATATTGTCATTTAATTTTTGTTTTACTTTATGAAGAAAAAAAGAATTAAGGTAAGAGATGTTTCTGCTGTATCTTAGTTGTGTATATAGAAGTGTATAAATGAAACAAAAAAATGTTCATATTTGAATGAAAACTTGTAATTCAAAGATTTTAATTAAAAATACTAAATAGTTTTGTGGGCTGCAATATACATAAATATTATCGTTGAATGTTTTCATAAAGAAAATACTTTAAACCAAAAAATGTTATTAATCGTGTGTCCCAAGCATCTGTAGTGATTAATGTTTGATCTATTTTTGGCCATTCCTTAATAAAACCTAATTTTACTGAAATAATGCGCAGAACATAATGTTACACTAGATACATATATTAAAAGTGTTTTTGTACAATATTAGAAAAGCGAAGAAAAATGTGCGTAAAAGATATTTTCAACTCAGAAAAAAATGTTTGAATTTGGAGAAATTTTCTGCTATATTGTTTTTTGTTTTACAAATTTGGTGTTTTATTTGATTTAATAATAATGTTAATACCAATCGAAAGGTGCTAAAAGTTTTTTGTTTAATACAATTAATTGTAATTTAGTTTTTTAATTTTATGAACATTTTTTTAAAAAGAAAAATCGGGGCGAAACATATACACTCAATTTCTCTTATTCCGAATCTCATACGTAGTTAAGTGACAAATTTACTTTATGCAGACTCAATAATTTACTAACATATTTTATAAGCAGGATATAGGGAGCAAATCCAAAGAAAACAGAGAAGTGGCCATTCAGTGAGAGAAGCTCCAAAACTTCCTCCTCCTGAAACGGCTTCAAAGATCGAGGTTTACCAAAACTTCAAAGTGAAACTGAAAGTTGCACCATTTTCCTTAAGAAAATGTAACACAAAAAAGAAATTAGATTCTTTCTTCACCTCGTAGTTTTAGCAACTCATTAAATCCCCTTTTAATGAGAGTTAGTAATCATTTGTCCGGGCCCTATACAAGTACCATAACGAAATTTATAGTTCGACCACCTAGGAAAATTCCGTTCATGAGCTTGAATGTTCACAAAACTTGTAAAAGTACATTTTCTAAAAACCAGTTACCTAAAAAATTGATGTGAAAAATTACAGCACTCCTAATGCGAGTAAAGAAAAGTGAAAAACACTAGAAAATATAAGATTCTAGCATTAATATGATTTTTAGGTTTAGGCACGATTTTCTATGATATTTTTTTTTCTTGATTAAAAAAAAAAAATAGTAAATATAAAAACTAATTTAGTTTACATTTATAAATGTATTTATGTATATTGTGAAGATAAAATTATTCTTAATTTTTAAAGTACTCAAGAACTATAATAAATATATACTAATTTTTAGGTAATGACAATGAATAATTAAAAAAATGTGGTAATTATAATTTTATATAATAAATCTATAAACGTATAAAAGATATAAAACAAAATATGTATGTTTAAAATATTTATTTTCATTTTACTTTTTACATTTTTATTTTATAATATAATTAAAAATTAAATGTCGATATAATAAATTTTATATGTTTAGTGTGAATTAATTCATATTTTTTTAATTTTTTCATTCTTGGATCTCTCTACAGCTGGGATGTCACGAGCCATTTGGTTGGTGCCGGTGCAACAGGCAAGATTCACGCAGGCCACATCACATTTGCAAATTTGATTTGATAAGTACGATTCATGACATCACAGAATGCTCTCTTTTTAAACTTTTCGCTACTGGGATCAGTTTAGATTAAGTGAAACTGAGAGTGGCAGACATCTCGCTTCCAAACTTCGCCAGAACTAATCAGTGCATTTATAAGAGCCTACAGGTACCCTAGGATAGACACTGGGATAGATACTCGACTTCAGCAGATAAAGGGGTACCAGAAGTTGTGTGTACGATATTGCCTAGATCTCCCCGAAGCGCTTTTTTCTTTATAACAATTTTTTTTTCTATTTTCATTTTACATCAGAACATTATTGGCTATAAACAATACCTCAGAGGACGCATGCGGGCTGCCAGTTTGACACGCCTGCTCTACAGTATCTGAACGTAGCCAGGTAATTTACACATTTATCTGCATTACTCAGTTGAAGGACGAAAATGAATCTATTTGGTCCATAACCTAATTATTTTGAGAACGACAAACTACTTTTATCGTACAGTGTTAGAACATACTTTCAGGCGGAATTGATTTACCACTGTTCCGTTCGATCGCTTAACTAAACGCATGATAGCTTTTATTAAAACGATTGAACTCCGAAGATCAAATTTTAGTATCTGCCAATAATAATTATATTTCATAAATTGTACCTCAAAATTAATTAAAAAAAAAAGAAGTGAAATCTTCTGTTAGGTTAAAGAAATACAGGATGCAAGATTTTTTTAAAAATAATTACAACCATCATCCACTTAGAAGAAGGATGATGCACTTCTAGAGAATCTACTCATACGTATTCTTGATTCCAACCATCAATAGCATTCCCCAGCTTTCACTCCACAGTACTTCAATGTTACAGTTTAGTAAGTATCATCGCCTTCTCTACTTGAACGTTACAGCATTACTCATCCCTGATCCAAGCGAGCTAGAAGCCTATTCGGCTTTTTCCCCTTGTATTTTACCTTCCATTTCCCGAATGAGGACAACCCTTTAGGTTTATTTTAGCTCTGACTGTAAAAGTAGGTGACAGAGACTGGAAATGTAAAAATCTAGACGAACTGGAAGCCAGTTCGGTGTTTTTCCTCTGTATTTTTTTGGCCATTAAATGATAAATAATTTATTTCAGAAGCCATTATGATTAACTCCGTGCTCTAATGTAAATCGTTGCAATAGTTCAACTTAAACTCAGTAGGAGGCGCTAATGATAGCGGTATATTTTTTTGAATTTATATTTTAAACGGAAGTTAACAAAATAATGTACATTGCATTTTTCCATGTTTTGGTTAATGAAGTTAATCGAATTGTGCAATGATCGGCTCGTACCAAATGTTTGATTACGACCCAGTACTAAAGTGAATAAAGAGTGAGTGACCCAGTGACTAAAGGTTAGTTTTAATCATGGAATTTATCGTGTTAGTAGCGATTTATTCATTTTAACACGGTTGGTGACTCTCTAAAACTTTGTAAGTCCAACTAAGATTCAGTATAGATGGTTTAATATTTCATAGTTCGCATGTTTATTGTATTCCATACCGGATTTTGACGTTAATCAATTATCAGAGGTACATTAATCAGTTAGTTTAGATAATAAATAAATCTTGCATTGTCTATTTATTGATCTGAAGATGATATAAATTAAACGTGTTACATATCAAAATTATTCCAAAACTAATGAAAAAATTAATAAATATAGATTGAAAAAACTATTTCTTTTTAGAATAATATATTCTTATTTTTTTCGTTTTTTACTTATTGATGTAAAATAAATTATTAATTACTCACACACACATACAAAACGTGTAAGAACACAGACTCATTTAAAGAATTATTTAAACATTGGTATACATATCAAATGTTATTTATACACATATAAGTTTGGTTCTCTCTGTCGGTCTGTTATTCTCTCTCTTTCTGAGTGTTTAGGATTATAAAAAATTATTTATTTGCATACTTATTTTTTTACATAGACCTAGTATCTATATTCTATTATTACAAATACTGCATATATAAATTAATAAAATGCTAAAAGAAGTACTAAAAAACATTTAAAGTTAAAAAAAATTAAATTAAAGAAATTTATTAACAAAAATACATATAATTAGTTCTAAAAAAATCCGTCAGAGAACGTAAAATATCAAATAATTTAAAAATGAGTAATTAGTTCCCAAAAAATCCGTCAGAGAACGTAAAATATCGAAAAATTTAAAAATGAGAAATTAGTTCCCAATAAATCCGTCAGAGAACGTAAAATATCAAAAAATTGAAAAATGAGAAATTAGTTCCCAATAAATCCGTCAGAGAACGTAAAATATCAAAAAATTTAAAAATGACATTAGTTTTTAAAAAATCTGACAGAGAGCGCCACTTAACAGGCAGGTTAAAAGATAGTTCTTAAAATGACCAATAGGTAGCACTGTATATATACATGTCAACAAACAAATTTTCTTCAGTACGACTTGAGAAACGAAGGGGGATATATCGCTCGTCATTCCAAACATATCTAGTCTAACATAAACCTCTCTCCCTTAAAAACTGAGAAATGTAGGTTGGGTATACCGCTTTGCGCTCGTCATTGCAAACAAATCTTAAACTAGTCTAACATTCAAATGTGAATTATAATTAAATGTAAAATTAAATCAGTCTGAGAGCCCACTTGACAGGCAGGTTAAAAGGTAGTTCTTAAAATGACCAATAGGTAGCACTGTATATATCAAACATTTCTAGTCTAACATTCATCTCTCTCCCTTAAAATCATGAATTTATGGATGTTAATTTGTGGAAGAGATGTTTTCGCTTCGACGGTCGGAGAGCAAATGATCGCCCCACCCGCCCACCCCAGCAGCGAAATTATATATATAGGGAAAAAATCCAACATGGCGGCCCGTCATATCACCATGACAACGGCCATTAATTCAGTAAACTGCCACTAGATAGCTCTTGCTGCTCTGTATTAACCGTTTATTGCTCTTACACACTCTCAAGACTCTGACAGCAATTTTTAACCTCTTTTTGTAGGTTTTCTTTTTTATTTCTTCTAATCACTGGACTTTGGGCCAATTTTTAACTTTTTGTGTTTTTTTGTATTTCTTTATATGTATTTGTTTCATTTTCAGAGATGAATACAATATTCTAATTTTTACTTTCTTCATATTAAATTAGATATTAAAAGAAAAAATAAATTAAATATTATTAATTACTTCGTTTTTTATTTTTTGAAGTTGTTTATACATTTTTTTTTATAATAAATTCTTTAAAAATCTTTACATGCAAAAAAAAAGTTATAACAGAATAAATTAATAAAATTATCAAATTTTAAGTTTTCACCTTATATTTAACCATGTTGGCGACTCATCAGACTTAGGTAGGTTTACTTTGCACTCACATTTAACCATGTTGACGACTCTCAAGACTTATACAGGACCTTTTTTTGCACACATTTAACCATTATGGCGACCCATCAGACTTAGGTAGGTTTCTTTGCACTCACATTTAACCATGTTGACGACTCTCAAGACTTATACAGGACCTTTTTTGCACACATTTAACCATGATGGCGACCCATCAGACTTAGGTAGGTTTACTTTGCACTCACATTTAACCATGTTGACGACTCTCAAGACTTATACAGGACCTTTTTTTACACACATTTAACCATGATGGCGAATCATCAGATTTAGGTAGGTTTACTTTGCACTCACATTTAACCATGTTGATGACTCTCAAGACTTATACAGGACCTTTTTTTACACACATTTAACCATGATGGCGACTCACCAGACTTATGTAGGTCCACCTTGCACACATATTTAACCATGTTGGCGACTCATGAGACTTTTGTTGGTCCACCTTGCACTCGTTTTTAACCAAGTTGGTGACTCACTAGACTTATAAAGAACTACTTTACTCACACACACATGTTTTGTGTGTTAGTCGTATAGAATAGAATATTTAATAGGAAAATATAAAAAGTAAGTAATTTACATAATAAATAGATGTAAAAGCTCTACCCTCGTCGCCCTGAGAAAAATGAAAATAAATAAGATATCGGAACACCACTACGAGAAGAAAGATTCATGTAAAGGGATAATTTCATCACTTATAATAACTTATTTCAGCTTTTTATAACTATTTAAAAATAATATAATACCAATTATCCATTATATGTTGCGCTAAGCAAATTTGGAATTTACAGCGCTAAGACGTGCTATAAGAGTTTCAAAGATATTTAGTTATAAAACATCATGATTTATCTCTAATTCTATTTCTATCATCCACAAAAGAAAAAAAAAATGACTACCATAACTTTAAGAAAAGGCGTGCACTATGCTATCTAGCGGCGTTTATTAAAACTATTAGAAAAGTTTAGTTCAAGCTTTTGCCGCTAGAATGCATGAGCATGCTTTTTATTAGGTTTTTTAGCCAATTAAATCTTGAAGCGAAAAGTTCTAGATAATCTGTAGGTTCGGTTTATTTTCTTGCAAGATATAGAAGTATGTACAGACTGGTACGAACGCTACCTGCTACCGTGCACCTATTTATTGCCATAAACATTTGTATTAATTTGTAATTAAACTTATGTTTGTCTACGTTTACGTCTTTTTTTAATTAAGTACTTTTGAAAATTTTGGCAGAAACTTGCAGAAAGAGAAAAAAGAGTCAGAACAACTTTTTTTTGGAAAGGTTATACCTTTGTGACAAATGACGTGTATATATTTGACGCAAGGTATATGTGTTCTAATTTTAGTGGGTGATTCGTATCTTATCAAGTACAATATGAACTACGGACTCATTGGTTTTTGTTTAAAAGCTAAATGTTTTTAACTTGATCAGTATCAACCTGGCTTCCAGTGAGGTCAGTGTAACTGCTACAAGTACAAATCATCGGAGCAAACATCATATTGAAACCTCCTGATGGTTATTCTACCAAGATTATTTGCAGTAGCAGTCGTAGCTGTCTTCTTCGCAATTATGGCTGACGTTTCTATAGACTTAAGTGGAACTCTGTCATCACCAGTAAATTTAGAAAAGATTGGGTAAGTTAATTACAGATTACCTACATAATACTTAATTAACTACATATGTTACGTGCAAAAAAGGTAGTGATTTTTATGTTACTTTTTGGTTTTTGAAAGGTTAGATATTGATTTGTTTAAAAAGATTGTTTTCACGTTACAGATTCCCGAAGTATTACATTCCCTCTGTTACTGGATTCGTAAAATCATGTCGCGAGAAAATAAGACCATGGAAAGAATTCTTCAATACATCAAATTACAAGGCACCACCAAATTTCTCAAGATTAATAAAAAGAGCTGTCAATAATATTAATCACTTTCAGGGGAATTATGTCATTGTATCACTTGTCTTGATGGCATATTGTCTGTAAGTAAACTTGGATTAGACCAATTTTCTATGGTATACATACCAATAATTTTAAATATGGAGTGAATCTTTTTTCTTTTCAGTTTAACATCACCTCTGTTGCTAATATCAATTTTTGTGAGCTTAATAGCTTGTTACATCTTATCATTGAGAAATGCTGAGAAAAAGTTGAAGATAGGAAGCAAAGAGATATCATTGAATCAGCAATACAGTCTTGTGGGGATGTTATCTCTTCCACTGTACTATTGGGCAGGAGTTGGCCAAGCAGTGTTTTGGGTGCTGGGTATGTCTCTTTCGTTTGATTATTTACTGTTTTATTCTTCAAAAAATCTACTTCAGAAGTGAAAAATATAATTGTTTTTTATGTAAAAAGGATAGACTAACTTTGATATAGCGTTTCAGTAATTGAACTTTTTGAAAAGCTGTAGATAAAATTCCTTTTGCTTGGCGTACTATAAATTCTCCAGTTAATAGACTCTAGATAACTTGTATATGCACTTAAAACGAAAGATAAAAAAATTGAGTCGCCAACAAACGAAGCATTTACCTCTTTTCCTTCCTTCTCTAAACTTATCTCTTCTAACTTTTAAAAAAGATTTTCCAGAGAATCTTTAATAACCGAACACAATTTGCGAATGTCAATTGATTTCGATCCCTCCTTCTTAAGTGTTGAAAACATGTAGTTACTTTTCTTTTACCTTCTAACATCAGTCTCTTCGTTTTGATTCAATTTATCTATTAATGATTTGATTCACTAATCTTGCAGAAACAGGTATAACTTAGTTGATTTTGTCAAAGATATTAACAATATATACTAATAGATGATATTTTTGTAATGAGAGATTGAAAATCTATTATTTTCTTCGGTAGTGAAAAATTTGCTGATCGCTTTACAACTAAGTTTAAACTCCCCTTTCGAAAGAGCATTTCCTCAATGGAACTTAAGTGCATTAATAAAATTCAATTCCAATGCATAAACTATTTTCTAACTTCCATAACTATGCTTTTCAAATTGCATTATAATTAATTTTTAAATTACCTTTTAATGTAAATGAATTTAACGAACATTTTTACAGGAGCTACCTGTTTTGTCGTCTCGTTGCATGCAGGAATGTACAGTATTGAAGATGTGTTAACTGAAGAAGAACAATTGATGGTTCAAATTTAATAGTAAAATCAAAGCCAGGAGAGATTCAAGCAATTTTATTTTAACGAAAATGTATGTATCGTAATGTAAATACAAACATGACAGAGTGCCTTCCATTTATTAAAACGAAATCTAAAACACAAATTAATAATCGAATCAAAAAATACACTTAAATAAAAAATCCTTAACATATTCCCTTTGGTATAAAATAATGGTATGTTTATATATATGTACGTAATATATATTAAATATATAATGTAAATAGATAAATATTTTTGTAAAGTGCATCTATTTATTATAACAAAATTAAATTACTTTAAATTTATTTGTTTAATTTCTCCACAATATTTGGATCTATTAAAAAAAATGGAATGACATAAGCAAAAAAAATTATATATATTTACAAATGCAATTGTAAATATTTACACATGCAATTTTGACTTTAATAAAAAAGAATTTCTGTAAATATAAAATGTATGACGAACTATAAATTTCGAATCATAGCTTTTATAGCTTTCTTAAACATCTACTGATATAGCTAGGCATTTTTAAATATGCACATTAAATCTGATAAGTGCAAAATGAAACTATCTAAATGACAATAGACGGAAAGTGCAGAGAAATTAAAGAATAAGTGATTACAATAGGTCACGTAAGTTATAGTAATCAAATGGTAATCCTGAATATTATTAATCGGTATTTATTTTAAGAAAAAGTAAGTACAAATATAGAAAATACTTTTTATTTATATACTTTAAATTAACAAATAGAAAAATTAAGTGGAATGTTTAAAAAGAAAATATTCTTTTCTTTAAAAACGTTTCTTACCTTAGGAAATAAATTTTACTTAGATAAGGAAGATGGAAGAAGTGAAGAAGACCTTTTTATGAACTGAGGTTGCTGCTTGCTAATAATCATGGAACTTAGCGAAAGGCACTTACCGCCGAGAGTAATTTTCATCAGGAAATCTGCAATAGACAACTTAACACCCATAGCTACTTAACTTAGACATCATATAGTCATTCATCACTACTGCTGTTTCTTGGTTTCACTCTTAAGCTAAGGATTAACTCGCTCCGACATTCACAGATAATAATCAAGATAGTATATTATTACTAACAATAAAATGTGGAGAGTTATTAATAAAACAAGTTTTATGCAGAACCTCTGGATCACGTCACTTTATACCAGTTGCTAAGTTACATAATCAGTATTTTCCGAAGTTTTACTGATGAAAGAATCTTCAGCGAATTCTCTTAAATCAGACAAAATGAAATTTGTAAACATCAGCTCAACTCTAAAATAACTGTTAAATGAAATCTAACAAATATATTATATATTAGAATGACCTTAAGAGTTATTCCTTTCCTATGAATCTATCTAACATTCAAAGAAGAAAACTTCATCTACAAAAAATATTGAAAACATGAAGATAAGAAGAACCAGATGAAAAGTAATAACGTCCCTGATATTAATTAATATAATTCTCACCTGGATAATTAGAACATAATATAAAAAATACTGCTTTTAATTACGTGAATCAGAACAAGTATGTAGGAACTTCTTTTTTCTGTTTCTTTTAAACGTTTTGCACATTACAAATAATTCATTCTTATTTATTTGTTCTACATACAGATTGCTTGATGCTATAACCATGTGTCAAGAATGCTGATGAGAAAATATAAAAAGAAATATTGTTTTTATAAACATAACATTAAAAAATAAAGTCGAAGCGGTAAAAATTAATAATAACAAGTCTTTAATATTCCAGGTAAGGATCACTGTGGTACATAGCTCTAGCCAGTCTAAGTTGGAAATCCTTGTAAAGTAATTTCCCTCCGAGTGGTACACGATCCAAAAACATCGTAACTGTCATCAAGCATAAAGCTTTTCCATTCATGATAAACCTTTCAGTTGGTACTTCTGGTAGATGATGCGATTCAGCCATATGTCTCAACCAAGTAGCTACATCATTCCTGCTCCAGTATCTGGGATCTGTAACATAAAATGTATGAATTTAAGTATAAAAAATATGGAAATCTCAGATGCGTGACAAGAAGTACGAAAACTAAGTACCACGTTGTTCTCATTCGACAAATTGTGTTCAAATTTAGTACTTTCAAAACATTCAGTCATTTCGAATATTATTAAAATAAGAAAATACTCATTCATTGGAGGAATTTAGTGGTCAGCAGTGAAGAAGGAGCAGATCTATAACCTGCTGTAGATGAAACCGTCGAGGCAAACCTACTACAGATACAAAGTGAAAGGGAAAAAGTAGAAGGCGTACCCTTACACTGAAATGGGAGAGGATAGCTTCAACAAAGACCTTGGTTTAGGGTCTGATACTTTACACTGCAAAGACTTACGACCTTGAATAAAGATTCTAGCCAAGGAGATGAAAGAAAGGAAACATTTGAAAGTAAAGAACTTATTGACCAGAGTGCAAATGAACGTTTCAAACAATGTAATGCAGAAAACTCGAATGTTTAAGATCACGACAATGAGTGGGAAACTGGAGAATTGCATAAAGGGTCCCAGATTGGGAAGCAAGAGAATGAAGAGTGACAGAGGAGAATACCTAGACACACCCAGCTGGAGGACAAAACTTACAGACGATTGGTTGATAAAACTCAGAACCTATAGTACTTTAAAATTAAAAGGAAAATAAAAAACATTTAAAAATTGCATAATAAGCTAAATAAACGTGTGTTGAGGCAGAGTTCATTATACTTGATAATGCTTTGATAAACAAATTAACCTAAACATACAAAAATTGTAAACATGTTGCAAATATTAAACCTAATTGCAAATATTGTTCTCATTGATTGTTGCACTTTTTTTTCTATAAATACATTTTCTTCCAGTATATTGTATTTAGGTAGCAAACGATTCATACTCAGAGAAGTTGCAATACCATAATGTAGCACTTAAGAAGGGAATCTAACTTCCATCACCAAAGAACCAGTAAGTATTTTCAGAAATGCTGATGGTCTATAGAGTACTCAATATTAATGGAAGAGTAGAGAATCATTAAAACCAATAAAACAAACTCTCAGTTTTGAAAACTGAAATCTTCTTTCCAAAAAAGTGTAAATAATCATAATACGAGCAATTTCTTTTAAATAAATAAAATAGATACTTCACAATAATAAATAATTAAAAGATATTACAAAGAACACAAAGTAGAAGTATCACAGTTAATTTTATATTTTAAAATAGAATCCCCCAATATTCTTTTGTACGTTCTAAGTTCACAGAGCAATGACATTCACTAAAAGCACTTCTCGCTTGAGTACTCTGATAAAGCAAAATGCATGTTAAGCCTCACAGAGCGCTAAAGAAGAACCAACTCCGTTAGGTGATGTGCTCTAATGATAGACTTAATCATTATTCTTCAAATTTTTACAGTTGTAAATTTATTTCTTAGTAGGCCGAATAGAACTACTCGACAGAAAATTAATTGAAAATGAAGTAGGGTCAGTGCAAGATAAGATAGACGATTTTATACCCAAATTAGCAATTATGTTTTCCTTATTTCCGATTGGTTTAGAACTTTTATATATCATCAAAAGTTGCTTTATTAAAAAAATTAATTGAATCAATATTCTTCGATCCTGATTATATCGGAGGGATTTGTCTCTCAGTGGGAAACCACTAAGTGGTTCATTTTTGACCGATCCCAAATGTAATGAAGATCAAAGAATATTGTTAAATTAAATTACTATCATTTAAAGGGATTTTATATTGCAACGAGATTAGCCTGGCTACAATATGATGGAAAACAACAATTTTTTTGCAAGGGAAGATTCTTTATGAAGTAGTCGACTTTATGCTATCGATATAAGAATTAATTAAATTAATGCAATAAAGTCTATGATAGTTTTCTACGGAACAATAAAAATCTAACCTTCTCTTCTTTAAATTTTTAATTTTCTAATTTAAAATTTTTTAAACTCTCATATTATACAGTTTTGACAATAGAATGACGTCTATCCCATTCTTTTACGAAACTTTCCCAAAATAAATGTCTAAATGCGTATTCCCTGAAGTTATATTTACTTTTCACATTATTAACAGTTGGAGAAATTTTCAGAAAGTGCTAATAGGAGAGAGTATTATGAATGAATGTTATTATTTAATTTATAAAAACATCAAGAGTTTTAAAAATAGAAAGAAAATAAAAAAAAACATAAATTTTAAAAATAGAAATATGATAAACTGAATGCCTCCTACTTTTGAGTTTTACCAATTCTAGTCATACTTTTCTGCAATAATTGAGCACAGCGCTACTAGATGGCGCAGGCTGCTCTGTTTCGTACAATTCTTTCAGATTTAGGATAGTTGTTTACTACTGATAAAATTTCTAATAAATTAACAAATCTGAACTCAGTTTTCAGCACAGAACTTTTTAACTTGTTATCCAAGTTACAATAAGATTTTACAATAAAAATACTGTGAAAAGGATCTACAACAACAAAAAAGTACTGGCTACAGAGGTCGACTTCTGGAGACGGCCAGAAATCATGAATAGTAAGAGAAAAAAAGTGTACTCTTTTGGGAACTGTTGGAAGTAATGAAAAATAATATTTTCTAATTTAGAAGAGGGGATAAATAAAATGGATGAATTTAAGAAAAAAGAAAATCCCCTGTTATTTTTAACATAATTTAAATTTTAAAACAATACATTAGACCCAAATGATTATTTTTCTTTACTCATAATAAAACTGCTTTTTCAAAAAGCCGAAAAGAAAAAGACTTACATTTATTTGTACATTCTCACAGATACAGAAAGCAAATGAATTTCCATTTTGCACTGGAATTCTCTCCTTTGTGCACAAGTGTAGATAAGTGTACATCTTAAAGTATTTTTTAAGTTAAGCTTTGGATTAAAATATGAAGCCAGAATTTTTATTGAAGAGAGGCAAATATTATATTTAATATTTTAAATAGAATTTTTAATAAATAGTTTTTGGTCAGAGGAAGTTGATACCAAATTTTTGAAGTTACGAAATATCAATTTTTAAAAGCACTTTCTTTACTTAATATTAAACTCTAAATAATAGGTTACCTAATGGGATGTTTGGTTCTTGTTGGTTACCATTGGCCCATTGATTGTTGCAGTAATTTGGACTTGTCAGCAATTCGGTCTGCATTGTTTAGGTTTACTGTAAAAAAATAAATAAATAAAATAAATTTTTTAATCAATACTAGTTTTAAAACAAACTACTGACTACAATTGTAAAACACCAACTACAACAACAAAAGTGCGCATGATTCCCTATTTATTTGAATTGGGTATCCTGTTCATTATTTAGTTCATCCGAATGTGAGTGATGTCCCTCCCCAAAGGCTTCCTGGGGGCAGCATACATATATATATATGTATATATATTATACATTTACTGCGTTCTATATTATACCAAACACAAAATACTTCCTGGCTATTGTCACAGTGCTAGGATCGCTTTTGTAAAACATTTCCTTCAATGTGTGGATATCTGTTTGAGCCATTATATATCAAAAAACTGGTTTGACTTGATAATTTTCATTTATTTTATCAATTTTAAAATAACACAATGGAGTTAGAAAACCTAATGTAGGAATAATTAGCGTATAGTTGTCAGTCGTAGATGTTTTTACATTCTAAATGGGGTACATATTTCTTTAAAAGAAAAAATAAATAAATAGTTAAAGCTGTCTGCTAAAATTTGTTAAACACCTAAAAAACTCAAAAAATCAATTTATGAAAATGGCGACACTTCGAGTGTCTTTTAGCTGAATTAGCCACATCGTATGGAGGTACTTAAAAAAAATGTATAACATAAAACAATTCTGAAATATGCAGAACACACCACCTATGAGACAGGGAACCTCAAAATATACATTCTAGTTTTGAGAATTTCAAATAAAGAAATCTTCCCGATCACCAAATTCCTCTTTTACAAATACTTTATGTTCCAAGATAGATATTGTGATTTAGAATTGAACCTAGTTCCTTTCTTTTTATGTATAGTGTTACTATTTTTTTTATATATTAATTTTTTAGAAAGATAAAAGACAGTACAGTTATGTCTTGTTTGCTCGTTATCTGTATGGTTGGTTGTAGCCTCCCAATAAGGCCAGCTATAAAAATACAGAATAACTACAATGTCAAGATAATATTTGTAGATAAAAACCTGTTTGGCGGTCGTATCCCGCTTTTTTTATTTCAATTTAGTGATTAATCTTAAATTTAATTTATCTATTTTTTTAGTTATTAATTGTTTTTAATCTTTGCTTGCAATTATGGTAAAACAATTACTTTCTTTTTGTTTTGACGCATGAAAAATACTTTATTTTAGCTGTTTTAGAGTTATTAGAGGCCGGATAAACAATGGATCTTCAAGCTTCTGTTCAATATCAATGCCAGGACTGATGAAGTTCAAGTTTAACACTATCAGCAGCAACTTTTAGTTACTTCTAGCACACTTGACCATTGGACAAAGGAAATCATATTCCAGGTCACAGGATGTTTTGGAGGATGTAGTCGTCAGCCCACACATATCCTTGGACTGCTAGCAACAATATAAAAGTCGCAATTGCTGGTTCATGTAAAGTATTTTCTGTTCGTATAACAACCAAGTTCAGAAATGGCAGATAGTTCTTAGGGCATTCGGCCATCTCTATGAAAACCTTACTATCCTCTTGTTTATCATAAGTTTTCCAAATTTAATGAACCCTGTTCATGCAGAAAACTGTCTCTGATTACAGTGATTTATACTTACTATTATATATTAAAAGAAAACCATTTTCACAGAGCTTGAGATGAGTTCCAGTCGAATTTCAAGAATAAAGTTAATGTAATGAAATGAAAGGGAACATAAAAACTTCTAGGTTGGAGACTCATACGACATTTTCTTTTTCAATGATTTACAATTAATTGACATATTTGACTATTTCGGGAAAAAATTCAAATAAAAGTGATAGGACTTCAAACTTTTATTTAAAAATGTTTAAAACAAATCGATGGAGACAGTTCCGATAAAGAGTAGACGTTTAAATTTTTATTTAAAAATACGCTTGTTTTCATATTAGCTTTTCGCACTAAACATTTTTCTTATTTAGTAAACCTTGAATAGCTTTTGCCAAAAATTTGATTTCTGATGACAAAATTTAGGTCACAGTAAAGTGAAATTTCAAGGTAAATTTTTTCCCAAAATATTAAGTTAACTTTATCTTTTATTTTATTAAGTTAAATTGATTTATTATGAATTCTCAATCTGGCAATCGTAATGAGTATCACGATTCCGCAGTCTTGATTAAATGATTAATGCTCAAACGCAGGAAGTAGATGATGTTGACGAGGAAAGAACTTGCATACACTTACTGTTTACAAAAAAAAATAGGAATATGGGCAAAGGATTTAACAGTTTAGGAATGGAGATCCGCTAACGGAAAGACTTTATCGGAACTAGACAATTCCCCCTTGGTATTTTGACCCCTAATTCGATAACACGAACGTGGAGGCCACAGTTGTGCATGGGGACAGGAAGCCGAAGTTAGATCCTTAAGAAACTGCCGGTCGGCTGTTCCAACCCTAAGTTAATGAATGGTTTGATACTATACAGAGCATACCCTAAGGCGCGATAGGAGGGGTTGCTTCCTTTCAGCTTTCATCAACATCTGGCTTCCATCCAGGTAAATAGGGATTGTTATTTCTTTCTCACAAAGTTGCGTCATCATGTGCCGTATCCCTTCGCTTGCTTGTTTTTAGAAGTGTTTGTATTGTTTGTTTTCTTTGATGGAGTCGTGTGTGGGTCTTTATTTAGAAGAGGAAGTATGCAACAGGAAATTCACTTACGACTCACATTAAAAAGAAACCCATCTACCGAACTATTTGTAATTGTTAATTGATTTTATTTAGGATAGAGTTGTTAAATATTTAATCAGCTTTCTTTGAATCGTTAAATCTTTCTAGACCATTACAATCAACTAAACCTGAGAATTTTACTAACAGTTGTTATTGTAAAAGGAAATTTTGCAACATCAAACAGGAAAGTGAGTTTTTCATTAAAATAAACAAAATATGAAACACAAAAGAAAGACCAAGATAAAAATTGAAGATAAAGAGAATTTCTCAAAAGAAAAATCTCACGTGACTTTTTTCTCTTACTTCATCTCAAAGTTTTAAACTTGTAAATTTCCTTTACAATTTGAATTTCAAATTATATTTAAATGTTACTAACAATAGAGAGTTTCCTAATGCCTACCTTGATGCCTGCAAAGATATTTGAAGTATGTAACTATTTGGCTGGCTATAGTAGAAACTACAGGCCACCTCCAACTCATTAACACTTCCATAGCTATTCAACTTTCACATTCAACACTTTACAGACGTCTAAATTCTACGTACTAACACTGATATTTTGAGAGCCACAACAGAACTTTTCGGTTTTAAGTGGATTTTATTTCATAATCAATATTTTAATGTAACATCTTATGAAATTGGAGTTTTAAATCCCTGACAACAGTATGGTCTTGAATATGTAGTTTTCTCTATTTTCCAGTCGTTTCTGATAAGATACGGAGGAGTGCTATAGGAGAGACGAATGAACGCTTGAGGAGGTTATTATAACCTATCGTAGCTAGAAAACAGGTGATCTTAACGGCGGCTATCTTCTTCAATTAGTTTTTTGGTTACGTAGTAATACTTTTTTATTAAATTATTTATTTCTGTCCTACAGTTAATTGGATTAATTATTTTTATTTCTAGGGTAGTGAGTAATATTGAGAGTTGTTGCGCGGAAAGATAAGGCAGTACTTTTCTTTCTGGTATTCATGTCTTTCTCACACTCTCATGATAGTTCATTCT
The DNA here is from genome assembly GCF_049639745.1 of Rhodnius prolixus. Classification (NCBI taxonomy): domain Eukaryota; kingdom Metazoa; phylum Arthropoda; class Insecta; order Hemiptera; family Reduviidae; genus Rhodnius; species Rhodnius prolixus. The sequence goes on along the minus strand of NW_027411634.1, from coordinate 8,486,847 downwards.
TTTCTCCAAATACTAAGAAGTCTGCCCAATATATGAGACTGAGACTTCAAAGTCCATGATTCTAATAATATCAGAGTATTACTTGAATCATCTCTACTTTCCAAGCAATCAAAGCCAGAGATGTCGACATTCATCCAAGCAAAAACTTCTGGCAAATAAGGAAAGACATGTTTTTCAAGATTTCTAAAATAAATGATTAAGTTAAAACGTAAGTAGCATATTGATTTAACTTTTAAAAAATGTCTAATTACAGACATTTTTAAACGAAATTTAAAATTCTAAAGTAACCTAAATGTTTTGCAATTATAATTTAAACTATCATCAAATTTCCGATACGAAAAATTGAAAATGTTGAGTCTAACCACTTATCCTTGACCATCATTCGGTATTGAGTAAATCCATCCATTCCTTCTCAGTCGATAGTTTCCGCTCTACTTTAAGATAAAAAAAAAAAGGAAGAGATTGAACAAACCAATTAAGATAACGCTAAAAACTGCGGCGCAATACCAGAATGAAGGTGTGCTCATAGATTCTTCCTCCCCTCCAGCCACCAGTACTGGACTGCTAATAAAATAAAATAAAAACTTTTACAAGAAAGTGAACTCACGTTGCTACAAACGTAACGGAGAAATTTCTAGTCAGGCCAGTTCTTACAACGACTGTAATCATTTGTTTACAAAATAAAACTACCGGAGTGGTCAGGTATGCATTTTTTTAATGCGTGTATGTGATCAGTTCATCGCTCGTAAAAAGTTTTTATTTTACACTAAATCCATTGCTGGCTCTATTACAACGCAGCAGTATTCATTCATTGTATCTACTACAAAAGAGCGCATCACACAAAGAGACTTCTTGACACGAAAGTCTTATTTTTTATAATTTTCATCCGTTTTGGCTGCAACATTATTTTAAAATGTTGCATTTTTACCTGAAGTGTAAGTTATTAAAATTAAAAGTACTAACTGGAGGAATTATAATGATCAGCTCAAGGATAGTGTGCTGCACTGGGTACTGCAGCCTCTATTTCTATTTTGAATTTTAAAAAATAAAACCAAAAAAGATTTAAATTCGTAGCGAATAAAACAAGTTTAAGAAAAAATATTTGGCGTTATGACATTCAGAAAGAGAATAGCAGCATCATACTAATTAAACTTATTGGTTAAAACAGAGAATTGAATTCACTATCAGTATCTTGCATGCCACCAATCGCTTAAGTCTTCAAACTTTTTTTGAGCTAAGGTCACACTCCATTCTGGAAAGATACGACCATTTTATTGATGAAAATCAAGGCCTGTAATTACCACTATTATAGTACGCTAAACGTCTGTCAATTCTGGCCAAAACAACTAGTAAAATTAGGGATAATTTCGTTGAATCATTCAAACAGTTTTCAGTAGCACCCAGACACAAAACAGGATTCAACTTTTCAGAATAACTATTCATTTATTATTCTAAATATAAATACAAATGAATGGTGTAAAAAGAAGTAGAAGGAAGACTAATTTTAAAGGCAAATTACTAATTTTAAAAGAAATTTTCATAAATCTGTTTACGTTAGAACCATTTAGTAAATTTCAGTGACGTCAATGCGGGTAACTACCTATATTATATCTTTATAATTTATTCTATGCCATTTTTTATACTTCTTTTTCTTAGTAATATATAATTGCAGAATATCTATTTTTGAGATTTACTAAATGTATGAGGGAATCTTCATTTGCGAAATAAACACTTCTTAAGTCAATAGTAAGAGACAGGTTATTGAATATTATTTTGCTGATTTTGGATTTTTTGAATCCTAACTTAATTTTGACGTCCATTGCGCCCGAAAAAAGACCCGCTTGGCAAGTAAGCTTTTGGATAAAATCAGACATGAAATCTGTATTTCTAAAATATGTATGAATGCAATAAATACTCCATCTTAAAGAATATTATGAATTTAAACAACAATTTTCAAATAAGTGAGTCTAATTAGAACTACTTAACTTAAAAAATAACAATTAGAAATTATAATGCTCTTTTATTACAGTTTGGCCAATTACTTATAATTATTTAGATTAGTTTATTTATTCAAATTAAGCAATCTAAAAAAATTAAAAGGATTAGAGCCCGGGTCTACGTTGTTATGAAGAAGGTTGTTTCAATGGTGGCGCTACGGAAGACTTAAAACGCAGGCGTTTCGCTCAATGAGAATGGATAACAAATTAGCGTTGAACCACTGGCCAATTACTTCAGTGAGAAGGGGCAGAAGATAACTGGCGTTCCCCTTGAGAACATTGTACCAACTTACTTCTCTTCCATCACAGCCAGTCAATGGTCTACTTCCCGTTAACACTTAGTTAAAGCTGTTATAATATGTTTTCTTACTATTCTTGTTAATAACTACCAACATTATTAATAATAACACCTTTCTCTGAGATTTACACGCGGAAATTAGTACAAGCAAGCAGTAAAGGTGTTCATTCGCCATTGCATTATCATCATAATGTCAGCTACGCGCATATCTATCTAAGCAGTGAAATTAAATATGGACAAAACATATTATGTAAAGTTTTTAGTTTTACTTACTTTAAGATAAAAGTATTATCTCTTATCGCTGCATTCATTGATTACACATGTACGACAGTCTGAATGGGCCATATGGACTCTAGACCCGATTTGTGTAGGCGACTGGCACGTGCTGAGTTATCGACCGCGTTACATAATCACCACCCAAAATGCCTTTAGTAAAATTTCATCACTTTATATCCTTTGCTTGAAGCAAGGTGAAGGTGTTTTTTAAATTGTATTTCATTCTATATTTTTTCCTTTAAACACATATATTTTTTTTTTTTTAGTAACGGCGCTTCAAATTTGAGGTTACTAGTGTTCAGCCAGACCATAAGAGGTAAGAGGTTCCTAAGGAGCGAAAATCAAAGGGTACGAACCAGATGCCACTCGGATCCTGATTCTAGCACAACACCTACAGAGCTAATAGTTTTCAAAATTTATAAATATCTTTAGTTACCCAGTATCCTGTAGCAGGCATCCCAACCTCGGTGTTTGCTTACAAAACTGTACACGGAGATTCCGGGTTGGATTAAGTTGCTGGCTTGGAATAAGCTCCTTATTTGCATATTACATTTAATTTAAATACCCTTCTCGGCTTTATCATCTTCACACAGAAAAAGACTGCTCTAATGATGCCAAGAGAATTTAGGTACAACACTATTTCTGTTTTGAAACAGTCAGACAGGTGACCAAACAAAGTTTTTTTTCTTTGTAGCTAATCTTTATTAAAATCTGCAATAGTTTAATCAGATGTTACATTTTTTTCATGTCATTACATCCAATTTTAATAATATCCATTATTTTAAGAGAGTAAAAACAAAGTAAAAGCTACTTTCAAAAACCCTAACTATTTAGGAGGCACAGAAAATGTAACAATAAATATTCCCAATTAACGAAATGACCTTCCAAACTTTTTTAAAGGCGTGCTAATAACTGCTTTTTGTTAAAAAAAAAAAAATAAATAAATAAAACTAAGGCCAAACTGATTGCAATAATTTTCTGTTCAGATAAAGAAAAAAAGAAAAAAGAAAAATCTAACATATTTGTGACTAAATCTGTTGCGATAAAAATATATATTTATACGAAATACGCGTCACTTTTATGATACTAAATAATAAAAAGGGAAGGACACTTAATTTTATTGTGTTCACATCCCTTTTATTATCTGGCATTTTCTGGTACAAGGATGAGTTTCAATTTAATGGCGTAATCTAATTCTTTAATATTTATTTATTGCATTGTTTTATATAATAAATAAACAATATTATATAATTACTTCGCTATATTTGTTACAGTAATTTGAGGACAAGAGGAATGAAGCAATAAAATAAAAATACTTATTTTAAGAAGCATGTATCACTCGCTTGAATTGGATAACCTTAGTTTAGGAGTACAGTAATCTGTATATCGAAAACACTATGAAATCTGGTATTTTGCTGAGAAGATTATTGGAACGTTAGATCGTAGATGTTGAAACAGAAATAAGTAAACAAAATCAATATAAAAGTAACAAATTAATAATATTTAAGCACTACTTGTATACTACTTAAATAAATAGCCCTTTTTTTGCGAGCACCTGGTACCACTTAATATTGTAAAAGCCATTCTAAGGTGCAAGCTAACCGTTAAAATTAAAATGGTAGCCAATATAATGATAAACAAAAATCTTTTGTATTATTATTCCTACAATATTTTAAAATTTTTGCCTAAAGAATGTATGTGCCTAATTTGGTGGAAATAGGTGACTATAGTATACACCATTAGGCAAACAAACATGCATATAGTTGCACACATTTGGTAATTTAAACATGTAAAATTAGATAATGTATCGATTAAAATGAGTTAACCCGCATTAGACTTCTTATTGCGTTCAAATAATTCATTCAATACTCTGGTATTGTATACAGTGTCTACTCTAGCTTTGAAATTGAATATACACTGCGCTTCATTCTTTATTTAGTTCTCTGAGCTAATATAGGAGGCTGTATGATGGTTATGTTTCCAGAAATCACCTTTTAAATGATTTTTTTCTAGAAAAATAGAATCTAAACAACGTCAAAGCCCTAGTCTAATCATTCCCTAGCTCCTAGATAAATTAATTTTTGGAGGCATTTGAGGAGAGTTGAAAGTTTGAAATTTCTCGAGTGCCACATGGTACAATTTATTTTTATACTTTTTAATTATTTTAAGAGATGTCTTCGGCATCACTATAATCACATGTATGGTAAAAAACAATGCATCAACTTAATTATAAGACTACTTTAAAGAAAATTAATTACTTAAAGAAACTATCTGAATAAAAGACACAAGTACAGGTTTTCTTTATACCCCCTTTACGGATAATTTACGGTTCTACAGTTAAGAGCTATCGTATGCCAGTTCAATTTATTCACAGCTTGAGTTAATTATCTACTTAAAAAATTACTCAGCATAAATAATTACCAATTAAAATGATAGTTGTATATTTATAAAAATGATAATGCAGTGTTGCAGACAATGGTAATGAACAGTACCAGAGGAAGAAAGGATAGATGAAGGAAGCCGAAATGTTGAAGTGGCCAGGATGAACAGGTGGTGATGTATAACGGCAAGAAGGAAATGTTAGGGGCGTGCCCACGTGGGAAAGAATACTAAGATATCCGCTGTCATTGTCTGAAAACTGGCTGTAAGTAACGAGAAGTAGGTTTTCTTTGGTAATAGAAAGAAAGGAATTCCAAGTAATTAAACAGTTTATCCACAAAAAAGAAATAGGGTTTACATTTACAAATTTAGAAGGGTAAGTTTGCAGGAAACCATAAAACCAAACACATCCGCAGTTACAAAAAAAAAAAAAACAGTGCCTTATTTCTTTTAACCTTAATTTTGTAGCAATGCTCATCAATACTGGACAGATAAGACATTACATGACGTGAAAGTAATAAAGAGGAAAGGAAGTCTTATCTCCTTCCACTTCCTGGCTGCCCTTAAATGAGTTTCCTGAGCAATATAAGGAAATAAAACCTACTAGATCTACAACTATGCAATGAATATGCCAAGTTTAATGTCACCCGTTTTAGGGGGAAAAAATACTGAATAATTGATTCTTAAAAGTGGCACCTGTTTAAAATAGTCACACGATGGCGCCTAAACCAAATAACAAAAATGAACTACCTTCAATTTTCTGCATTTAAGTTAACTTCAGACAGGCTCGAAATGCGAAACTACACCTTACATACAATACCGCAGGACAAAATCACAGAACGATTCGCTATGGAAATGTATCCAGAGAAAAGCTTATAAGAACATCATATTATTATTTCTTTAGTTGAGGAGTATAGGAATTCCCTGAGCATCTATTTCGGAGCAATACGATGGTCCTTAAATGAGGACCTGACAGATCATTCTGGTATCAAAGTTACGAACTAGCTGAGCAGTTTGGTATTACCAAGGGCACTGTGCGAACGAATCTTAAACATGGCTTTAGAGAAAGAGAACAACAAATCCAGGTAGAGTAAAAGCATGGAATAAGTATTGCGCCCGATTCAGTAAAAAATAAAAATAATAATAATAAGAACTTACAAAAACCCAAAAAATTAGGTTGTAACCAGATTTATCTGGCGGCTGGACTCCTTGTTCAGATTGCTAAAATTTAACCCGAGATCTCAGCTGCAAAAAGAGGTAGAAGAAACTGCTTCTCGTATCTTGTTTGGATGCATTGTTTTCGCCAGATTGCTGTGAGGTGTCAAAGAACTCCTCTCAGCTGTCAAAGAAGATAAATACCTCAACTAAGACTGGTGCGAAAATTCATGACCTCTCTTAAGAACGGGAAGATTGAACAATGCGTCGATATAGGAGATCTTTGGAGTGGTCCAAGGCCCGCCCAATAATCCGATAATAAAAGCATGAATTTCAAATACGAGTAAAATTGGTGAATTGATATTTGAGAGATGAATTAACAGGAAATGTTTCTGTATTTTGTACTACAAAAATAAAATAGAATTTCCTAAATGGCTGACCAATCAGGAAATGTCAGATAAGGTGTTATTTTTCTTTATTTAAAGGTCCGAAACCTAATAAAAGAGACATAAGCAGACGGAGAAAAGGGCGGAAAAAGGACAACAAAAAAGCGAAGGACAAAGAAACTAGCAAAGCATGGCATTAGGCCGTGAAAGACTATATTTCTGCTTATTTTGTGGCGATTTGTATAAACTTAAAAATAGAAACCCAATTCATTTACAATACAATGTAGCCCCAGCAGCTTTATATACAATGCAAGTCGGTTTGAGCTCGTGCCCCAGGTGCAAGACAGGTGGTGTGACGTTCAGAAGGGGGTGACATCTGGTCTTCCAGTCCGCCGGATACATCTGACCTCTCTCTGGTACAGCTGCACCAAACTAATCTTTCAGCTTGCTGGGAAAATATCTCTCAAGGAGAAAATTTAAGAAATTCATTTTGTTGAAACGTTTTAAAGCAATGAAGAAGCAAGACAAAGGATTAGTTTAGATACATGAGCTGAAAATTCCATTTAAAACTAAACTAAAACTAAATATAAATTGGACTTTTTTTTCATAATAAGTAGGCAATGAAAGTAGGCCCTTAAAAATATGGCGAATCATTTAACTCCAGATCTGTTACTTAGTGGCCAACATTCGTCAAGGAAATTGCTTCACAAAACTAAATAAATCTGCAGCCTTTTGAGATAACACTATTTAACTATTCAGTTATCTATTACAAAATTTTTTGAATAACATTCTACCCTTGAAAGAATATAAAATTTAACTTTCCAATTTGATTTGAAAGAGGATGCGTGTTTCTTATCAAAGTTCTGCCAATAAGTAGCATCTTTTCAATGAAAAGAATCTGCCAAAATGCAGCACTGAATACCAATCTCTTAATGATCTTAAAGAACAAAGACTGAATTACAATAGATTGGATTGTCCAGTATAATCATCTATACCGTTCTAAAATGACCTGTTGCAAGAAAAACCGAGTTGAAACCAGAGGAAATCATACAAAAACACTATAAGGTAATAATGCTGACTCTTTGAAAAAAAAAAAAAGGAAGGTTACACCTACTAGTGGTTCTTAGGGGAATTGAGGCAGCCATTTGCTGCAGCATGAGAACAGGCTCATCCCAAGTACCAATTCAATCTAACCATCTAGGAAAGAGAGAAAACATTTTGTAGAATACAGTTCTAGGGAGCAAAAATTTGACAGAACCCCTTTTAAAGGCGATATTCCGCCATAATGCGCGCTTTCAACCACTTAGGAACAAATGTTTTCAGAGAATTTCTTTAAAACTTCTTTATTTTTTAAGCTCAAATTACTCAAGGCATACAAATTTAGTCATGGCTTATTTTCTATATTATGAATGTAATTCATAAAGTTAACATTATTACTATAAAAAGAAGCACAATACTTCAACTATAACCTATTACAAAATCTTATAATTTTCAGAGCAAAGAAATAGATGACTAGTTTCTGTTTGTAAAATACCGCCTTTAACGTAATTACAGCTAGCTTTCCAAAAAAAGAAAATCCAACTTTTCTGGCTTTATATTCCCTGTAACATGAAGGTTTAAAAATAAAATAATAATAATAATAAAATAACATTGTCCCGTTTTGTAAGACCGTGAGAGAGAATAAGAGGTTAGATTTAAATCCATGTAGCACAAGGTACCGTTAAGTAGTTATTTTATATACAAAGAAATAAGATAGTAATATAATACATTTATACATACAGTCTGAGAGACAAAAAGCCGGCCTAATTGGGAAACTTCTATGTGAAGAAAAAAAAATACAAATATTTGTTTACGTTTTTGTAATACCAAGAATGAGGGCACGCCACAGCTGAGAAATGTTTTATTAATAAAAAAAAAAAAAGAAATTACATTAGTACTTGTACGAACATGCATTAGGTTCTATTTATACCGCAAGTACTAAGTTACCGCTACACATATTCTTTCCATGTCTTTATTTGAACACCCAGCATTCGTTTGGTCATGGCTCATTTCTTCCATACGTGGAAGTTATTTTGGAGCATTATAACTTGTATATTTTTTCTCCCCTTGTAGAAAGAACACTATATTTCCCTTTACCCTCTATTTTTATTACAATTTTGCGAGTAATATTTCTGTTCTCTCTTGGATATGTCGACTTTAGAAACGCTTTAAAATGTTTTTATCTTAGTAAAAGATATAAAAAAAAAAACATGGATACTTAAAGCGGACGATAGATTGCGACCGCAAACTGCAATAAATACAGCATCAAAATGTTACTGAAAAGAATTACGCGAAGGAATTCTCCGATTTAATCATTTATGTACCTTCAAGACTCTTTTTATTCCAATTTTAATTTTCGATGGCAATTTAATTACAAAAAAAAAATAAGATAACGAAACTAAAATGTTTAAATTAAATTCTACTAAACTTTAGTTTCTTTAAATTAAAACCTGCTTACGCTACAAAAAAAATGGAAACTGCAGTTGCCATGAACAAATATTATCTACTCACAATGCCTACATTTGTTTACACAATAAAGTATACAGAGTTACTGCCATAACACAATAAAGTAAAAAAAAAATCAAATAAAAGCGACAAAAAATAATAAAAATGAACGCTGCGAATTAATAAAACATGTCTAAACAGGTTTTAAACCACGCAAATCCCATTCTAATTTTTTTATTTTTTTTAAAGATAAGTTTAATGTGACTAAGATTTGAGAATTTATTGATCAAGATATCAATTTATACTATAGTAACGCCCAAAATTAGTGTATTGATTAAATTGGGTATTTTACGCAAGAAAATAAAAATAAAATATGAATTTCTAAAAGCTATTTTCTAAAATAAAACGCTTTTGGGTCTGCCCAACTTTTTTTCGAATTTGAAATTTTGGCCGCACTATTAGTACCTTGTTCTGACGTGGCACTTTAAAGAAATACTATTTCACTTTCCTGACAATCCCCCTCACAACATTTTCTTGGGAAAAATAGTAAAATATAAGCAGCACAGCATGCAATATTAAACAGAAAATCTTTTAGAGACATTTTCGAATGTACAGTTGCTCATAGGTGTGGCCATTTGAGATCTCATAGAGTCACGAAAATGGCACAGAACCTATTGGTAGTCTTGCAGTGGTGATGATTGTGTCATATCGTTCTGTCACATGATAAACTATGTCGTAGGACTCAAAAAAGATTCGTCGCACGACTTTGATGTTGCTGTTCCATTACAATAAAACGAACCTTACCAGTTCTTATAGATTTGTCACTGTGTTTCCTAGCTAATCTCAGCATTATCTACTGCTTTCTCCCCTCGTAACATGGCTCAGTGTGACTTTTGACTTCCACTTAAGGAGAAAATACGAGTACTACCTCAAGAGAGCAGTATTCATACCAGAGAATGCATCAAACATAATGAGAAGGACCAGCTGAGAGTCTTTTGAAAGGAGACCTTCCATCCAGTACTGCTCCCGACAATGGCAGAACCTTTAAAGAAGGAATATGTGGCTGCCTAAAGGGACTCCTTTTTTTTATCAAAATTAAGAGTTTTGAAAATGAATAAAGGTCTAATATTTTTTAAACATTACTCGAACAGTTCCTCGCCTCAAACTCTCAACTTTTCTATCTTATACAATTTGAATTATTTTCAAAACAAGAAGTACAGTCCACAAACTAATGGTGAACGCAAAATCTAGTCCTTACTTAAACTAACAATCATATTAAGTATGTAACAATATTTTCTTTACCTTCAAATTGTATACTATGTATTTCTAGACATGCGCATAGAGATCTACTTCAACCAGACAAACACGGATAGCATATTATCCTTATCTCGATTCAATATCATCTCAGTAGTTAGTATTCTTTCCCACGAAGAATCTTCAACTATTTCCCTCACTGTATACCAACTCCGTCTATTTATCACACGTTTATGCTTCAAAAATATTTTTTAATACTTCTTATTTAAAAAAAAATAGATTAAAAACACTAATTTTCTATAATTCTGGCATCAAAATGAATACTTATTAATCTCACAATTAATACTAAGTCTTATTGATCATTTTTTTTTTATGACGAATTACAACAAAAGTTCATCAGTTTTCAGCTAAAGTTTGTAGTAGATACGAATGACGTGACTAGAAAACCGACAATTTCTTAAATTTTCCTGTCGAAGAAAAACTAATATTGGTCTACTTTGAGTGTCAGGAAAAAGTATCCCGATAAGAGAGTTATTGCATTCAATCACTTAACAACTTCATGGTTGGATATAAAAAAAAAAAAAAACATACACACATATAAACTCCCGGAAACGGTTTTTTTTAAAAAAGGAAATTATACAAAAGAATAGCGAAGTAGTGGGGGAAATGAAGCGGGAATAAAGAAGACTGCCCAATCCGAGGGAGAAGGGGAGGTTAAACTTTCCACGAAAGTTTTTACCCGTCAGGTGAAAGTTATTATACCTCCTTCCTAGATTGGTAGATGCAGTTACTCTCATCATCCCAAGATCAGCATACTTCTTGGCCAGGAGAGAGGCATTCAGAAGTTCTACAATTCACCACTACTAGAAATAAACAAAGATATGATATAGCTCTTTCTTCCTCTGTACGGTCGTTTCCCCTACTAATATTAATATTTCTTCGGTTAGATTTCACATTCCTAATTTCAATCATACTATGTGAAAGAGTGAGTGAGATTTTAAACACGGAAGTTGTAGAACTAACAGGGACGCATGCTGTCTATAAATAAGTTGTTAGAAGCTTGTGTACTTTTTTTTCTAATAAAAAAAAAAAATACCAGAGCTTTTTATTTGGACGCCTAGTTGTAAATGTTCCAGCTTCAGATAGATATAGTTTCGAATCACAATGAATAAGGTTGACCCTCAACAGATAAGGTATTAATTAAACTATAGTTTCGCCAGTAGCTTTGTTTTTAAACTAAAATTATTTTCAGCAGGCATTGTTTTATTGTATAAACCAATATTGGAATTAGAAATTGTAAGATACATTTAGAACAGCGCTTTATATAGGAAGTTTCGACCAACTGGTTACAGACTTCTATCTCCTGAGATAGAAGAAATAAAAGGTAAAAAAATGCTTTTTAAAACACATCGAAAGGCTAAAATTCTCCTTAACAGAAATACGAGACAAGATGTGGCACTGGTTCAAACTGAAAGTGAAGAAAGGATACTTGAGTATCAGAGGCAGGAATGTCCTTCGTAAATTTTATGGGCTGGAGAAAATGTAGAAGTAGAGCCGAAAATTCGAGAATTTTCTATGATATGATGAGGCTATGCTGGGTTGGCAGGGCCACGTAGAGAGAGTAGCTAGCGCTTGGATACCCAGGAAGATGTCGTACTGGACTAGGGATCACGTTATAGAATACCATCTAAAAAAAACTATCTTCAGAAAACCTATGCACGTTTGCAAAGATCACCCTTGCAAACACCTTACGAATTAATTATACTATAAATTAGAACAAAGTTCAGACTAAAAATACTAATAACCAGAATGAAGTTTAAAAAAATATATATAAATATATTTAATTGTAGCTAATTGGTAAGTATTGATGTAATTTCTAGTTTGCCAGTACATCTACTAGCTGTGGGCTTCAAGAGACATTCATTGCCAGTATTTGACCTCAATTTCTTGAGGTTAAAAACAATTAATAGTAGTGCCCTTATATACATTTTTTTATGACTGCCCATATTAACTTAGAAATATTAAAAATTATTACTCCCCTATTATCTTGTTAAATTATATAATTAACAAACTCTGACTGCCTTGAATGAATATAAATAATTATTGATAACTTTTATTCTAATAATAAAAAAAAAGAAGATATTTACATTTTTATTAAAAATTCTTTGTTCTTTATTATCTTTTTGAATTTAATTATCTTATCTAAAACCTTTTCTCGCAATTTTATTTTTGTACCACACTAAATCTATCTAAATCGTCTAAACTTAAATCCAACTTCGTTATTATGTCATTGACAAGAAGTATTGGTGGTCTGCTTTTCAATAGCCAGGCGAGAACAAATAATTTGAAAGTTCCACTTGAAAAGAATTTTAAACCTTTATTTCATAACCAAAAAATAAATAAATAAATAAATAAATAAAATAAAATAAAAAAAGTATCAAAGGCAACCCAAATTAAACAACTGGAGCCGAATTAGGAAGACAACCTTGAATCAGCCAGAGTGAGAGAGCTTTTGAGATCTGAGGCGCCAATCTAATTACAATCCTAGTTATATTTTATTTATTGAATTTTTTCTATTAGGCTGCGATTTTTTTAATTTTGTATAATAAACTTTCTGGAGCGTCGAAATTAATTCTAAATAAACTCAGAAATCAAACAACCATATAACCCTCCTCAATAACATTCAAAATATAACCTTAAATCTATAACCTTACATGGAAATAGTCCCCTTATTCGAATTATCCAAGAAAAAATTCTCAAATAACAGTTATTGAACATCATAAGTAAAAACTAAGCAAAACTAGGTTCTTGTGAAACCTCTCAAGGATGAGGCTGGCAAAGAATTTTTACCCTATCTTAATCACAAAAATGCTTACTTCGAACTGAGTAAGCATCGGCTGAAAGATTTCCCATAAGGGCAGTGTTCGCTCTGATTCTGTGGGGTAATATGCATCAATATGGGTTTTAGAAGCACCAACCTCAAAATCATCAACATTACAGTAAAACATGAGCACTAAGCGCTCCCATACAATTGATTTTATGGGTCACAATAGGTTAGGCTTTTTAGTCACTCCTTCTACAATTTACTTTCTTGCTTTATGCAGCAATTAACAGAATTTTAAACAAATAAATACCAGAAAAAAAAATAGATTCCAATCTTACGATTAAAAAAATACGATGACCCCGTGGAAGTGTCAAAGGTCGGTCATAAAGACTAATTTTTCTATAGATAAATTATATGCCTTCATTTTATGGCTGGAGTATATGTATTATTTATTGCGTCATAAATTTTAAAAGATGCACAATGCTATTATTTATCCTTTCAATTAAAATACCATTATCTAATTAGCATAATGGATCAATTCATAAGCAAGAATCTAGTACTAGACACTTCTATGTAGGTTTCAGTTAATTGGAGACTTACAAGAAATTTATATTTACAGAATGAAGCATTTCATTTTGTTGGCAGTATGACATTTGAATTTCCTAAAAATAGGTCAGTAAGACGCGTATAATCCACTTTTAATTTCCTGGCTTCACTAGGGACGTTATATTAAATGGAGATAAATTTATTATCTGATAAAGAGGAATTAAAGAAAAAAATCTCTATCTCTTGTTATGAATGAACGAGCAGACAAAAAAAACGCCTTAAAGCAGATTGTATCACACACAAACACACACTATCTTTCTCTCTCCTACACACGCACACGAGGCATCAAGCAGGATGAGGATGTTATGAGTGAAAAGTATAAGTCCTGCAGTACAGACAGCACGTGCTGTCTATAAACTCACAAATGCAGACAAACTAACACACAGACGAAGTGTACATAATATGAACCGTTGGTGAACAGTCAGTAAGTACATCACACACAGACACATGCTACAGAGAGAGAAAGAGTAAGAGATATGAGTGAGTATACATTATAGATTTGTATATGATTCAACATCCTGTGTATATAGTGTACAATGAAACTTCAAACCATAACCACTCTTTTACACATTCATTAACAATTTTTTCCTCCCCCTCGTTCCATCAATTCGTCACTTTTATGTTTTATCTTCCTAGGCAACAGGAAGTATAGTGATCTAATCCTATTTTTAAAATTGCATTTTCACCGGATATATCGCCGGGAGATGGCTTCTATTGGGTTTGGTTGGGAAGCATGAAGAAGTTGTAGAAGTCCAGATCCATTCAGGTTACTGCCTCTGACGGAGAACGTTTTTTTTTAATCTCTTAGGAAAGTAAGCACTTTTTTGAAAGAGGAAACTTACCTCTATGGTACTATTTCAGTGAAATGAACAGCCTCACCACCCAATAATATTAATTAAAATAAATAATTAAATAAGATTCCAAATTTGAGGATAACCTCTCAATAACAAATACCATTTTACTGAATGCATTATTCGCATTTTAATTTTGTTTTAACTTTTTTTAATAATGCACGTAGTTCTTTAAACTTTTATACGGGTAAATTTTTAAGAAGAATTTGTTTTGGGACAGTTCTGGAGAGATATAGTTAAGTTGCACTTAATTCTTACAGATGGTTTCACTAACTGTAAAAATTTTGAATAAGTTCTTTGAAATTCCAATTTTAAACGAAAATAGATCCATATTAAACCTTTCCCACTAGTACAGGTGAGTCCATCACGACATATGTATAAATGTCACCAAGCATAGTATACAAACTTATCAGACCGGGATTGTATTTGTTGTAAAAATCCCTTTAATACAATCTCTCAAAGAACCGGTTTTTTTTTTTAATAATTAATACTCTAAAAAAAAAGAAATCTTCCAAATACTTTTTTAAATAAACATAAGAAAACGCAGCACATTCCTTAGTGTTATGAGAAGGTATTTTGGCTAATTATAATTTAGAAAATGAAAGTTTTTTTTAATAATAATTCAGAAGGCTCTGCTAACTTTTGCTGTTTTAATAACAGATAAAGTGGCTTTTTATAGTTTTATAATCAATTCCCAATTTTAATATTATAATTTTTATATTTTAAAATCATTTGCGCCTGGTGCCTTTTAGGTGCGCCTATCTCCAAACCATGTTTACCTTCTTTACGGACAACACTACTCATCACGGGAGAAACTGAGCTGTAGAGGTCCTAAGAAGGAAATAAAAACATCTAAGCTTGACTCGAACCTAGGATTTCGCGTTGGAATCCAGTGTAGTACACTTATAAAGTTGGACTTACAATATACTGATTATACAATTCAAGAATTAAGTATATTTCTTTATTAAAAGTTGATCAGCTACGTTTTAATTCTATCAGCCTGATTTTATTAATTTTTAAAGTTCTCTTTAATGACTGGCGAAAAAAAAAAATGAAATAAGTCATCTGAATTCTTCATTGTACTATTCGCATTAGCGGAAGATTCCCGTTCATTGACCAAGTTAGTTTCTTCTTTTTTTTTACGCCTTAACGTACTTGATAAATAAGGCTTGAATGTGCTGTATCTTTCTCCCAGAGGCAATTGTCATGCAGCGGACACTGTCTTTAAACGATCAGCGAACCATTTAAGGCAAAGGAGTACGTCTACCTGACTAGTTACTGTCCACAAAAAGAAAGAGCCGTCATGTTTTCTAGCTCTTCTCGAGTTGGCTCAAAATACGTACCTACTGTATAAGCTAAAAGTCAATTATTGGTTTGCAAGTATAATATTCAAGGTCAGTCATTTGTCTGGGTTTTTTTTCCCCACCTTGAACATTATGCGGAGAAATAAAAAAAAAAACTGCCCGAAACGCAATTACCTATCTTCAATTCATGCAAGGAATCCGGCATGAATACTTCAGTTCATATTTTAAATCAACTAGAAGGTTGTCGAACTTCTTAAACATTGGTTTACTACAGACTCCATCAAATAAAAATTTAATTTGAATCAGGTTTAAAGGAAAATAATTAAAATAATTGTGACTTCAAGCTTACCTCTGATAGTGTTATTAAAAACCACCGCATGGTTCCAATGATAAATACAAATAAAGAAGATGAGTAAATGATATAAAAGGGCGTCAGAGAGTAATACTTTCGACATGCATTCTCGATTCTTAGACATGTTCTGCCCAAGACCCTGGAGTTATTTATTACTCAGCTAAGGCCCTTGGTAGGAGAGGCCACTTACTACAGAATATTGGCGCCCCTCTGCTGGTAGTTATATTCAATCGTAACAACACTGACTATCTTAACTGCTATTCACATAACATACTTACACTTTTAAAGTTTTAGTTGATATGTACAGCTATTTGGAATGGACGAATCCAAAGGTAAACTGTAAGGAGTCACTTTTCAGGTCTCAGAGCAGATTTGGCTTTTCTTCCCACAGGTGCTTGGTACCACAGAACGCTGAAGAAGTAGATAGTCCAAATCACTCTGCAAAGAAAAACAGAATACATTTAGTAAAGATAATGAGAAAATCCGTCAATTGACTATAGACAATTTATCTTAATTTTGTAACTATTCTTTGCTGTTTCTCGAACCCTAAATCTCTAAAGGAACTTATAGTCAAAAACTATATACTTGACTGTTAAATATAAGAATTCCAAGATTTTAACGTAGTTCTTACCATACTTATAAATAATAGTTCCTACCAAGTTAACCGCCAGCTAACATTTAACATTTCTTTACAATTTAACCTAAAATTTCACTGTTAATTTAAAAAACAAAAAGCCGCATACTGAAAATACTTTGATAACATGGAAGTAAACCAATTCCAACAAAATTTCCTCCTAAAGAATCTTTAATGTACGTCCACATTATAAATTTGAAGGGAAAGTTGTATAATTTTATGACAGAATACAAGGAAGAAGAATGGTTTTACATCTAAACCACTAATAGTTTTAAAAAAAATCTTTTTTTTACGTCACTTTCACTGATTTGGTTTTTGGTTTCAATATATTTTTTAATTTGTTTATATCAACTCGCACTATTATTTTAAATAAATTGTTTACTAACACGGGTTAGATTAATTCTTAAAAATTAAATGAAGAACATTGTAAATTTTAACATCAGTAATCTTCAAACAGCATTGCAACAAATAAATTCCAAATTTTATTTAATGCGCAATGTAGAAAGGATACTTCGGAAGTGAGATTGAAGTATCCAATAATCAATGTTGGAATGCAATTGAATGAACCTGCAAGTTCACTCCAACAAGGTCAGCAGTATGAATAACATTTAGAAGATATGTGAAAATTGACTGAATAGCATAACCTCAAGCAGTTCATTGCAAAATTATACTTGAGAACAAGATAATGAATCAGTATTAATAAAATCGTCAGAATCTCTCATCCAATAAATTCAATAGTTACTAAAGGATGTAATCCTAATTCCTACCCAATGGACATACAATGCTGGACTACACAATTTCATTTTTCCATTCTAACCGGATTCGGACGTACATCCATTTTCGAAAATTGAATTTAGTAAATTGAAACAAATATCTTGTTTTTTTCTAAATACCTTGATGTACCAGATAGACAAAGAAGAGGACCTTGAGACTATTTAGTACTTTCTGAGACTCTTACGAAATAAACTAAAAGTAAGCATATTCTTGACACATACAATATAATTCACTTTGAAGCCTTTAAATAACCTCTTTCATAGTTGAGTAGAATCTTCAAAGCGAAAACAGTACACAATTGTTGAAATTTTTTTTATGATTGAAAATGAGTCTATTAATAATAGACAGCGGTAACATCCACCGATGTAGTCACCAATGATTTCAGGCCAATAATGAAGCCACAAAATTGTGTAATCTCCACAAAGATCTCTCATGTAGGTAACATCAGTAACATGTCAGTCACTGATGTGGAAATACGTCCGCATAGATAGTACACCTAGTTTCCAAGGCGAACACCAATAATATCAAGTACAAAACAATGACTCGCTTTACTTTTCAGATTGATAATCAGCAAACTTTGTTTTAAGAGATGCGATACTAACAATCTGCACTTGCATGTTCTGCAAGCGAAATGTCTGTGTGTGGTCGGCGAGCGGTGACCCCTACAGGTTGAAGGTAATGTAACCTACTTTCAACGACCTTCTCCTAGCCCACAGTTAAGCTGAGACTTATTATTTATTATATGCGATTCGGATTTTCACTTTAATTTTTTTACATTTGCAAGAAGAAATATGCTAGGCTTTTGCCACTTATAAATGCGTTTCACGAATAGCACAGTAATTAAAGATTCAACATCACCTCGGAATAAGGCTGCATGTTTAAATTATAAAGCGTAATTAGATCTCACCACGGCGCTAGCTATAGAATGCCAATGTAGAGGTGCGATTATAATATTATGAGAATAAAACTCAGTTCAATCAGCAGTAATAGAAAATATACAAGATCTACGATGAAATAGCCGCTATAGACTTTGGTTCATCGACCGTTTTAGACGCCGGCAATCTTTAGAATATCTCTTAATACAAACAATATCCCAGACATGTAGTCAGTCCCGTTGTAATAAAAATACTTATTTCCTCGATATTTGAAGTTATTATAAGCCATTTTTAATGTTTGGCGTCACATTTATTTGCTCTGAAATTTTATTCATTTAAAAACGAATTCTTCCCTCGTTATTGTTAGAAACAAGATCAAGGTTAAAGTTGAGTAAAACAACTTTTGAAACACTTTTATAAAAAAATAAAATGAGTAAAAACTTTTTAACAAAATAAAATACTTATAGCATAATTTTTCCCTCGATACTTTCACTTTTAGATACGCCATTTCCAATGTGTACGCTTTCACCATTATTATCATTACTATTCTGACCACTGCGCAGTAAAGGTTTCCTTTATATTTAAATAGTTTTTTTCGTTCAGCTAAACATAATGACCATAGATTGTCATCAAGTTTCTTTAGGTACTTTAGAGCCAAGCAATGAAATAAACTACCAGATTAATTAGAAATGCTGTGTTTGCCATCTGTCTAAATTTGTAGACTAATGCTAATTACCCAAAACACCATTCAAAATTTGCAAATTTCTTTAAGAACCATCCATGGCTTTCAAGTTCTAATTGACGATTTGAAGCAAGTGATACTAGTAGTACCATGTACTAAAATGATATCTTACAGAAAATCTACTTCATTACCTGGCTGTGATACCCCTCATCAATTAATAGTTATTTAATGTAAACTTAGTTAAGATATTTCCAAAATTTAATCATTTCTGCAATCGTTTCATTAATTTAGAAGATAAACTCTAAACTTAGGCGAAAAGGCTACTTGCTAACGGTTGGACTAGTTTACAGAATTTAGAATATTCTAATCACTTGAGCTTTAGAAGCATAAAAATTAAAAACCACATTAAGATAATTTTTCTTTCAATTACAAATTATTCATTTATATTGTACTTACAACTATTGTTTCCATAACTGTAAGTGGTAGATTATCTTATGATTAACTTGTTAATACTATTATATTAGTAAGTTATCTAAAAGTCTTCTACAATTTATTAACTTTTAGGAGTTGTTTTTTCAGAAAATTATACATCAATATCACGAGATTTTGGTTACTGTTTCAAGATGATAGGCCAGCACTTAAGGTTTCTCTTAGGTTATAGACAGGCAACCTAAAAAGTCTTATATTTAAAAGGTATTGCCAACTTAAAATTGCATTTGTGTATGTATTAATAAAGAGTTTAATAATTTATTAGATTTGTTATATTTAATTATTTTGTTTGTATCTTGATTAACAAAACTTTTAATTTTAGAAAGCATTCAAATGCATGAACATCTAATAATTGTTTCTTAAATTTTAAAGCGTTTTGTTTACAATAAAGGTTATACAAAGTGGAGAGGTCATATTTATTGTTTCATTATTGTTTATGTGAGTTGGATTCACACGTAGCATTTACGAATCGTCATTTAATTGAAGAATTTGATTACGAGAAAATTAAGCAGCTAAAAATCGAACTTTTTCTTTCTTTGATATAAATCTTAATCGTAAGTTTTTTCAAACTTTGAATTACTTATTAGTGTTCAGTTGGATTCAAAATTTCCCGTTTACCTAAGCTTTCAATAGGAAGGTTCTCCCTGGTACTCCAATATTTCCAGCATGAACCACCGTCATCTAAAACAGCTCAATCTAAAATTAGGAAGATTCCATGGAAGAGCAAAAAAGATGATGAACCAACTGCGCGAGTCTGTTCAATTGCACGTTGCCCAGGATTTCGCAGTACCTAGGACACTTTCTTCAATCCTTCCAATTTAAATACTCCCAATAATTTCTTGGTTAGCGTAAGAAAGCACTTGCATCCACGATATTAGAGGCTATCGCGAGTCAAGGACGTCTCCGAAAATCTTCTTATCTTGGATCCAATTAAATTTTCATAACAATCTTCTAATTAAGGCCTTTCCTTTTCACCATTTTTTAAAGGTTGATTTAACGGACTTGACATTTCTCTAAAAGATATTTTGCACTAAGTACTTGTTTGCTTAAACTGTAAATACATAAAATAATTATTTCATGCTGAAAATGAAACGCGCCTCGGAATAACGAAAAATGCAAAATTATTTTCGTAGCCATTCCTTAAATCAACTTTTTTTTATTAAATTAGTTAGGCTTCGTGACGACATGGTACAATAAATCTTGCGGCACCAGTAATAAAAATTAGTCGCATGCTCTCCTTTTTTTAGTTTTATAATTACCGTATTCAGCTTAAGAAATTAGAAATTTCTGTACTATGACTCTGATTGAATTCTAGAGGGTTTTAACCAAACACGATTTGCTGAATAAGGCTCTCAAACACCGACAGTTTTTAGGAATGAAGTGACTCCTTCAAAGGAATTTGTTTGATAACAGATAAACAATGCAACGACCAAGTGGAAAAACCTTAAAATGTATGATGATTTAAGTATAAATTTATTTAATTTTATTTAGGGAATAATGTTAATATTTTCTTTGCTTGCTCTGAATAGTTCATAGAAAATAAAGAAAACAAGAAGAGATAAGGCCAAGGGCTTGGTCTCGCCATGTTGGTTACACGAGCACACCTTGCCTAGTAACAATGGTGAGAATTTTTACTTAAACCTGCAGTACTTAACAGACAAAGGAAATTACTAATTAAAGAACACGTATTCCCACTGAATATACAGAGTAGAAATTCAAACAATAAATTTTACTGTTTCAAAATAAAGAAATGTACGGTTCAATTAGTACATTTTTTTGAAAATTAAAATGTAATGAATTTTCAATCTCATTTGCAACAATCTAATTGTTATCGGAAATATCTATACCAAAATATTACACGTAATCAATTTACTTACTTTATTAAAATTAAGAAATATATTTCTATAATATATAGAAAAATAACAATGAGAACCCTATGGTCACTTAGAAAGTATCGAGAGAATGTAATTAGTTACACAATTAATATTTTTTCCAGAAGATTTTGACACTCAAGGAAGCTTAAAATGTCAGCACTTAGGGATTAATTAGTGGGCGAAGTTTAAAGGGAGCTTCTCGCAATTTAGCTTCAGATTATTTGTTCAATCATTTACTACGTACAGGAATAGCTCCTCTCAGCTTTATTCAGCCAATTTACTCAAGCGAAAATGATGCAGAACACTTATTTAATCCATAATGCTAGACATAAGCATCCACCATAGCATCTTGTTTTCTTTCATTCTGACCTTCTTCAGATTTTCATATATGTTAGGAGATTTGGCCATCAGGTTTGTGAACAGAAATTTTACTACCACCTAACAAACCACCAAATTATCTAATGGAAATTATGAACTTGAATGCAGAGCATACCGTTTTGTGTGGACCCACCCTAAGGATAGCAAAATTCTGGATTTGCAACCAAGACTACTTCCGGCGTATGTGTTCCAGACTACTACGTGATACAATAGTAACCTGCTCAATAAAGGCTTTAATATTCTAGTCCATTGAAATTTTGCAATAAAGTCACTCTAAAATATAAATATTTTTCCTTACGTCAAGAACTAAAATTGCTTAAGTGAATGAAAATATAGAAATCATCCACAGAATTCTCATTGATCAAGTCATACATGGGTCTAGGCAACAGAGCTGAGTTAGTAACGCATATTTAAGTCGAAATGTTACCTAATAATTTAAAGTTTTTTCAAAATAATTTTGTCCTTATAATAGACATAAAAGCTTATCGTATTCTTTGTAACTAACTTGGATGCTGGATGATGATCGAGCCATAAGAGGTTTATATAGAGAAAGAATGCCTTTAACCCGAAAAATTTTGTTGTGGTTCCCTTTCAAATCAGTATTTAGGATGTATTCGACCGTAAAGGATACAATATATAATGAAGGAGTGGGTGAATATGTGGATGAGATAATGTATTCTATAGGGATTGCGAAATCCAATAGTTAAACCTGTTTTCAAGTTCAGTAAACCTTCACAAGCTCTATGCATACTGTATGAATGTTAAAGAATGTGTAGAAGTCCCCAAAAACAAGCGGCTGTTCAATATCCTCCAACAGAAGATTTATGAGCCCAATAAAAAAAAGAAAACCAAAACTATTACAAATACAGTATCTATTAAGATTTCTCAAAAGTGGAAAAGCTTTTCTCGTTTTTTAAAAAAAGGAACAAGATACTGTAAAAATGAAAGAATTATATAAACAGCATTACCTGCACAACCCTGACCCAATATGAGAATGAGTCAGCGCAAGGACGAGCATTTTGCTCATTAATTGTTAGTTATTATAACCCTTATTTTTAACTAAATTTCATTTTACAAATAATATTTTGTACTTATTTTGTTAACGTGGATTCAATCAGTTCATAAGAATTTTATGAACCTATTAGTTTATATTTAGTTTGAAATCGTTTCAACTATTCAAATGTTAACCTTAACCATTACATAAGGTCAAACTGTAACTTTAGCATTAAAGCTAAGTTATTCTTATTCTATAAAAACTAACGAAAACCGACTTTTGAAAATGTTCAACGAATTATTTGATGATACAAGAATGAGTGTTAACTTCTAATTTCCAGAAGCAGTAAATCACAAAAAAACGTGAAGAAATTTATTCATCGAATATCAGCATAATTGTTAGAAATTAAAATGATGTACGTAAAAATTACTTTATAACCTTAAAATTTCTAAAAATGAATTACATGGTTAAAATTACACGAAAATTGATATTTTTCTAACCCACTAAGGTATGGTACCTTAAAATTCATGCTGAAGACAAAATGAGAAAAAAAAACAAATGTACTTACTGCAATGAAAGTGTAAAAGACGAAAGCTGTTTACGACTTGATAGAACAAAATTAACTACAGCTCCTCGAACTACAACACGCTGGACAATACTGTCAGACTAACTTAATCGTAGTTAAAGCAAAGTAACCTCACCAAACAACCGGCTGTATTCCCCCACCAACAAATAAACGCAGTAGTAGCGGCATCTATAGATGTCCGTCTGAATGAAGGGTACATAGCCCTCTCCTGACTTTATTACTCACTCGTCAACAGGAAAAGGAAGAACCGTGTGAGAGTGTGGTGTGTGTGCAGATGGTAAAGAATAATGCATGGAGACGGAAATGTCAAAACAACAATACAATACAAAAAAAATTACCAACCCCCTTGTTGCATGCAAGGCATTCACCCCTTGGGGCTCACCCTTCCATTAGAACAAAATTCAACAAATTGTTTTGTTTTTTTTGCTTTAGAAAGTGTGGAAAAATATACTCAACTAGCTTCCATTTTTCTCGTATACTGGTATTTTTCAAAGTACATTCGTCTTTTCAAGATATTATTTTTAAACTACCTGACCGAGTAAATAGCCATGTCTCAGGATGTGCTTTGTCAAAGAACTATGAGGGGGATGGATCTGTTGTATTTCTAAATTTGTCACTTCCTTTTTCTTCAATTGGTCACAAAATTGCTTACGTTTCCCTTTATTGTAAGGAAAATTTTTTATTTTAATTATACGTCTAATATTTCAGGAAATTATGGATTTTGAATAGCGCGTTATTTTTTCCGGTGCAATTAGAAAACCAAATCGAATGACATCTCTGTATTGTATGTTTCTATGATAGGGTGAAACAATCGCACATTGTCTTAATGTAATTATCACAAATTTTCTTAAAATTAAGACTAGTTCCTATGCCACCCTCTGTAGTAGATAACCGGTTAAACGACTTTCACAAGGGAAAAATTTACGGAGACCTGGGTTCGAGTCCAGCTTACAACCATAAGATTTTATCTTACTTGGATTAAAGGATCCTATACGCTGCTCCGGATTGTCTGATGATGATGGTGATGATGTATGGCAGCGAGAGAACTTTGTCCGTAGCCTGCCAATGACTAAGGCCTAGAACTGTATTGCATGAAACTATTGAAAACATGGTGGATCCGCCACTCAATTCAAGCCTGAACTTATTTGCTTTTTTACCCTGTACCAAGTACTGGTTTTTTCCCTCTTCAGAGATTACGTCAAGTTAATTAATAAGGTGCTAAATTCAAACTCGCAAAGGAAAAAGGAATATCATTTCTCTAGAAATACAATTTCATTGTATTATTTATTATCTCGCAAAGTTTAACAAGTTTAACATTAGGATTTAGATAATGTATTTATTTCATTTAATACTACTGCTAATTTCTATTGTATTTGGAAGTTACATTTTTTATTGAAAAGATGTATAATTCAATTAAATAAACCATATAAACGATAATATAATTTTTTTAATGTCTGGTCCCAAATAAATTTTTAAATTAACAAGGAAACAAATAACTGATGTACATTACAGAAACTGTTCTGGGTGAAGAAAAAAAAAAGAAATCAAAAATATGAGTTAACTTGGTAGAAATTGGCTAACATTTTTCAATATATACATATTTTTAACAAACATTTCTGAGCAAAATTCGTAAATGAAACACAATATGCTGCCGCAGTGAAGAAAAAACTTACGTCCAAATTTTATCTATGGCATGAGATCAAAAATAATTTCAAGCAATATAAGGTATTTCAGTCTAATTGTATACTTTAATCAAATTTTTCAACAAAAAAATAAAAAAGGAAAATTAAAAATAAACGACGGTGAACAATGTTACCGGATTTGTAAGGCAATGTAATAAAGGAAGGAAAAGACAATTTAAAAATGCACTAATTCTTCTAAATGACACTAAAAGAAAAACAGGAAAATTAACTTCTTAACTTACAAATTGAGGGTATTAAGGATGGTCCTGATGGGCCACAGTTTCGTAATCTAGGAACTTCTCGAAGAAACTCTTTACAGGGAATACAACATATATGGCACAAAAAAAGGCGTGAAGGAAGAAAAACAGTAAATTTATGTTTTTTCTGGAATAATTTATTATGAAGGAGAAAAATGGTAAGTAACTAATTTTGGAAATATGAGTAAGTGAAACATGAAACGAAGTTCCGTGGGAAGTTCTTCTGAGACCTCTTTGAAAATAATAAATCGTTTAGGTTACTATAAACTTTGCTTTAGGCCCACTCATTTCATTTACTCTAAACAACTTTATCACTGTTAAGAGACACCAGAAAGTAATCACCATAAAGATAAAAAAGAAACCATATCGGGTAGAGTTTTATTTCTAACTACGATCATTGATCAAATAAGAGCAAGGAAAATTCCAGCTAACCAACCGCCTAACCTGCCATGATTTCACTTCCAAATCATTGATGTTATCTAAGCATCAATAAGTACCAAGTCAATTCATATATAAATAAAACTATTCCATTTTTATGGATTCTGTAATATGGTATAAATAGGTGGCATAATGTGTACTTATAAACATTGTCACAGTTGGGGGAAGTACTGTTTACTAAAGAATTTAAAATTTCCTGATTTTTCTAGGATTTAAGAGAAGGGACCTACCTATAAATTATTAGTTAAATATGAAGATGGGTCCATTGTGAAGGGCAAGATCAGATATGTCTATTTTTGCTTTGTCCGGTTTTGGAATTTAGTTTGGCAGTATAGAAAAACGGGCTCACGCTTTTACACCATATTACAGAATCCATATAAAAAAAGAATACTGTTAGTCTTACTTAAAAATATGGTGTAAATTAATTTATTATTGAAAAAATTACTCGGAATTCAATAGGCTTCGAAAACTGAAAGATATAAATAAGAACTTCTATCATAAGTAACTTCTATTAGTCATATAATAATAAAACATAACAGTATTCGTCAACTAAATATCACAACCTACCATGTTAGCCATTTCATCTAGTAGAAACATAACACCACAATCTTAAAAATGCAAATGTTTTGGAATTATGTTATTTCTGTACACAAAAAAAAGTAGTTATTTTACAATAATACATTTAGACCTCGACTTATGAACGAACGTTACAAAAGAACCTAGTTCGAATGTGCAATATTAACAGTATCAATGGTTTTACAATGGAATATGATCATTTCAAGCAACTACTACAGGTGTTTTCGCGACGAGCCACTGATGCTGAACCTGGTTTAGATTTCTATTTATTCGAAGTTAATGCAAATAAATCGTCTACCGGATGCAATACATTTTAAATAAACGGTCATTAAGTCGAGGATTAAGTGAAACTATAAGTGCATAGATTTCTTTCTTATGCCCGGTTTACTCGTATATTACTAGACCGCTGGTACTAATTGCTGTAATTGACTGGGCGTGTCTTAAAAGTATTAAGTACAAATAACGAAAAAAAAAGCACGTAAAATCCCCTAGAAGTAAAACCGAATAATTGATAACAATAAAAAAAAAGAAATATTGGCTGCAAGTGACGTTCAAACCAGAAATTGTCCTATTCAAGGTTGTGTTGTTCAAATTTTGTCAAATTTGTTCCAAAAGATAATGAAATTGGTTCTTCTGTAGTGTGACACGTAAAAAAAAAAACCTTTGAATTACCAGTTTCAAATCTTTCTAAAATTCTATCAAGCTTTGACACAGAAGCGAAAGAATTCATGTTTCTAACACCGATAAGCGAGTGAATTGAGGGGCATGTTTTTAACCACATAAAAGCCAAGAGAAATAGGCTAGCTTGGAGTGTCGTATAGTAGGACAATGCAATATCAGAGCTTGTCTAAGCTGGTTTTGATTTTTGGAAGACGAGAACCGAATTAAAGTATCAACTGTTTCTCACTGTAAAAACCATAATACAATTTTAGGTTGATGCACAAAAACAAAATGGGATGACATTGCAATAAAAATTCTAAATTAGAATGCAAATTTACATCATTTTAAGAATTGAATTAAAACAAATAAAGCATGCTGAACATCTCAACAAAATATTTACGAACTATGTTCATGATGTTCCTTGAAAACTACAATTTATTTTTAGCTAGAAGAAAGCGAGGTATACAAAAGGTTGTACCAGGTGTGTGCTATTCTACTTCTTTTCCACTAATGAACACTATCAACCACCATTAAGCATCAGAAATATTAAAAATTGCCTTTCTAACTCAGCCTTAATTCCCTTATCAACTTCAATGTACAATGTAATCCGGGTTTCGGTAATCTACAGTGTTATATTCATTTAAATATTAATTATAAATTTTGTTTTAATATTTTTGATACAATTTTTAATGGACGAATATAAATATACACATGTTCTGAATATAAAATATATTCAAATAAGAAACGAAACATTCAAAAATTCGAACATAAGTATGCACTCTCAAAGCGAAAACATACATACAATCACACATATTTTTTTGTTTAAACATATAATATACAGAATATATTTACAATCTACACATTTAATCAGTTTGATGCAAGCATCACACAATCACAACATCCGCACATAATCGCATGCACTAAGGTTTTTCGATATTAATGATATATTTTTAAATAATAATTATAACTTAAAGGAACTGTACAATATTTATTTTAAAAAAGAAAAAATAATAATGAAATTAGCGTTTTTTCCTTATTTTTTGCCTGTCATGGAATGTATAAAAATAAAATTTGAAAATAATGCAAGTAAAATTTTTTGTGCCTTTACAACCGTGGAGCACCAATAAGAAATTCGAAAAATAAAAAGTGAGGATGAAGTAAGATTTATGTTCAATATGATCATAACAAAAACAAAAAAAAAAACAAAAGTAAATAAATTCAAAAGCTTAAATATTCTAGACTAGTAAGAAATAAATTATAGAAATTAGTGTTCGAAATCTTGTGCTACATTTGAAATAAATTAGCAATGTCATTATCGTTTATATTATGATTATCTAGGGATTTTGTTTTTTTTGATAATTCAATTCTAGGTAGATCCCTTATGGCCACTTTCTTGCGAAACAGTTGTCCCATGTTTCTTCCAATTAACTATAAAAACAAAATAAAATAAAAACCAGTAATCATATATATTACTATTTTTAAAATTAAATCGGTACTGAGTACAAATTTTCACAAAGCTTCGATAAATACTTCACAAATTTTGTTTTATTAAAACAATAAATTAAAAATCTGAAATTGTTTTTTTAACTTTTCATTTATCTTCTTTGAACCTAATTTGACAAATATCTCCGACTGCTAGTACATTTCATTCATAAAATAGTTAGCGAGTGCTGAAAGAAAGAACTGATATATCCAGTATTCTTTTTTGGAGTGGCCATCAAAGTGGCATACTCTTCATTGGCACTCAAAATTTGAAGGTCATTTTAGGTCTTAGTATGTGACTTTTAAAGAATATTTTGTTATTCCACAATTTTCTTGAAAATATTACGGTTTTCAGTAAGGTCTGAATTGATTTCCCACTTATAATTTCATCATTATTCGATTTCATTACCTAGTACTTTGAGTTTCCTCCCTTTATTTCGTATTTTTAACAAAAGACAACAATCTGGCGATTAGTTTTTAAGTCGGCATTCTTGGGTAATCAGTAGTAAGGTCCTTAACGGATGGCAAGTTTAAATAGAAATACTCATATGTAATAGATCAAAAAATGTTTAATTATTAAAGTTATACTAACCGGAGTAGTCACTTTTTTGAACATTTCTTTTCTGGCTTTATCAACTTTTGTTCCTTTTTGAGCTTCCTTTAACATTCTTTCGTCCAGTTTTTGTAAATCTGCCACATTAACATCAGGGATCTGATTCATTACCTGTGATAGTCAAATCAGAATAATGTAATAATTTTGTAGAAACTTAATTTTTAGGAATAACTGTTGGATTAATACAATCATTTCCAAACCTGTACAATATTTGGAGCAATGGGTCTCAATATTCCATAAAGCATAGTGCCAAGTACTAAAAGAGACCCTTGATTTGCATCGTGTTGCCCATGTTGTTGCAGTCCTAACAACACAGATGTGAGCGCATGCGCGGCCAGTTCACTGTCCACTCTGTTAGCTTGGACTAAATAGGATATCACACCTCCAAGAAGACCAGTGCACTTGAGGCTGGCAGTACTATCCGCCCAATATAGTGCTCTGGAAATTTAATAATCACCTTCAAGTACAGATGTACAAAGGTTACCTTTTGTTAAGTAATAAATAAATTTACTTTACCTCAACAAACATAGAGTAACTGGTTGGCAGGTTGCATCACAACTCAATACCTTAGTGCCTAATTCAGAAATTACATCAGTTTGCATTAATGTTGGTTTGCTGATTTCGCTTTGTTCTTCAGAATCCATTACTACAGAAGTTTCCATCATCCCACCACTACCAAATAACATTACTTTTAACACGTCTAAATATTCACGAGTTAACGTTCGATTCAACATATCTTCAAGCATCTCCTGCAAAGCAAACATACATTCAGTCATTTAAAGAAGAAGCATAGATTTTATCAAAATACTTATTCTCAATTTATATAGCATTTATTAATTTAAAAAAAAGTTCCTCGTCATTACGTGGCCTTCTGAAACCATGATGTCATGAAAACCCGTTCATCCCATCTCCACATATACCATAAGAGAAGAAGAATTTATTACTAAGAAAGATGAAGGAATAGAAATGCAATTAGGACCAGCTTAGGTGTAAGAATGGCCGCGCATTTATGGACTCTTTACATAAAGTTATACAAAAGGACCAGACACATGCCCAGAATTTTGTGGAAACAAGAGTTGATGGAATTATTCCAAGGGCGAATATTGGAGTGGAATACTGCAGGAGAGCTAAAGAAGGATAAAAAAAATTCGAAGCCTACATATACAGGCTACCACATGATACAACTTAGCCAGTAGAAACGTTCAATGATTATGTACTCTTTTTTTTAACATTTAGATTAAATGTTAATATTATGTTTCGGATTTCTATTTATATATATGTGTATTTTTGTAGAATCAATTAACGTTTATTTCCATACATTCACTAACTGATTTACTGAAATGTTTTGAAAGTAGAAATCAACAGTGTAGAAGTTAAATTGACGGTGGAAAAAATTGGGATAAATATCCAAGACGGATATTGTTTTTAAATTTTAATGTATTAATTCTCTGGCATCCTTATTGTAATGATATGTTTTGAATTTTGTTTTTAAAAAGACATAAAAGAAAATGGTACCTGGGTATCAGTGTTCTCCTCGTCCAGACTTCCATTTTCATTAATTTCTGAAAGATGATGCCATCTTTCACTCAAACGTCTAAACACTAAAAAATGAAAAAGTCACTGGAGAAGCAAATAAAGTAAAGAAAAATAAATAAATAAAAAAATATATACGTACAATTAAAAACTAGTAAAAATTTGAATACATTATAAGACTACTCTAACAATTCTTTTCTGCATAAAAATCGTAGAAGTATTTGTATTTAAAGTAGGATTTTGCCTCTTTACTTCTAGGCAATTGTCTTTCGCTAATATGCTGCAATATTTCATCAAGAACAGAATTTCTTTTTGTAAATTTACCTGGTCTGTTCATGTTCCATTATTTGCTTAATCGTTTATTAAATCAGAGTATTTACACGAAGGTCTATCGTCTGTTTGTTCTACTCATGTATACTACCCACTTTTTCTCATATTACGGAAACGCTTACAAAAAAAAAAAAAAATAGAACTCCCCGTTTTCTATTCTTAACTTTTAAATTAAATATTCTCTAGAAAAAAGCTCTAGCGCAAAAGCTTCAAATCTACAGATGGTAGTTAACGGGATACTTATAATAAATATATAAAAACAAAAATACTTACAATACGGAGTGAAATGAGCTAAAACTGGTAGAAGTACGGTTTCATAACAGCTTGGTAGACAGCTAGTAACGAATGATTTCAAAAACACTCTTACCAATGTTCTTAAACGATAATCAGGAACAAACTGAAAATTAAAAAGTCAATGAAAAACAATGCATCATTCTACAATTCTCACTATAAAAAAACCTTCATTAAGATATTACTTCTAAATTGGAGAAAATAGTTGTAATAATTGATGGTGCTAAATTTGGAACGTGATAAATGTCGTGCGATAGTGAATGGAATGCATGGGCGAGTGCATGAGCTGCATCTTCATGAACACTTGATAAAAAATTTTGCATTCTTTGAAGAGGTGTTGTAGCCGTTTTAGTTTCTGATCCCATATTGTCAGACTGGCTTGTTCCACTACCTACACCTAGAAGATTCTGGCGCTCGACTTCAACCATCATATACGCTCCTTTGTAACCCTAAAATAATAATATCAAAAAGTCAAACAAATTATAATGGAAAAAATCACTTTGGCTGTGTAATTTTAAACATTTTGTTTACCTCAGACAGCAAGGCTATAGCCGGTGGAGCGTTAAGACCATTAAGAACTTGACAGAGCGCCAATAAGCCAGGTAACAAAGGTAGAACATGTGGTGTAGCAGGATTTCTGTATATGGGATTGCCTGCGCTAGTTGTACATACTAAGAAGCCACCTCGCGCTGCCAGCTCAGGATCCGACGGCCACATACATCGTTTCACAACCGCCAAAATTACATCCAGACACCACATAATCTACAAAATAATAATTTTCACCAAAGAATTATGACTAGATCTTATTCAACTGTTCAATTGACCACAACCCACGATTTTACCTAGACTAATCGCAAAAGTTTTTATTCAAATAATTTTGAGTTCATTCTTCAATAAAAAGTCGCAAACTATACATACAAATAGAAAGGAAAACATATTTTCACCGAAATTAGTGTTAAATGCAAATTTTCTACAAACTTCGCTCGGCGCAGAATAAGCGAAGTAAAATGCAATAAATTTGATGAAGAAAGGCCACGGACAGAGATGGCTAGAAGCATCTGCTAAAGCAGGCCAAAGCCCTATTAAGATGTAGAACCAAAGGAAGCAGAAGAATTTTTACTTTCAGTCGCTGGAAACACAACGTACAATCATATTGTTGTTGTAAATTACTCACTACATTCTAATGTAACTATTTTGAAAAATCTAATGGCATACTCATAAGAATTGATTTTACCGCTATATATGTTGTTAGGTTTCCTTGAGAGGAGTTGATATTAAATAGTAGTTGATTCATGTACATTAGGCACATAAATGGAACTAATTTCGGAAAAAGTGTAAGTGCACATTAACAGGACTTTTTCATAGTAGGTATGTATTCAGGTTTTCTAATATTTTTATCAATAAATAGTTGATTCTTATTAATAACACTCCAATGGAACTATTTTTGAAAAAAAAAATCTAATTCAACAAGATAACAACACTTTCTCTTGCTATTAAGAAAAAAAAAATCATAGTGAATTCTTTTAAAATACCTGAGATCTATTTTGCCCATTAGTATCATCAGAACTAGGTTCTACGGGAGGCTTGTCTAACCCAACATAAGACATGAAAGCAGGTGTAGAAATGAAAGCAGTAGAAGTTATTGCCATCCAAGGTTGGGACACTGGACTGATCACTTCACCAACAAAACGGCACTCGCGTTCATAATCACATAAATGATTGCTAATCAATAATAATGCTTCCTGTAAATGAATAATTTATGAGCACTGTAATTGTGAATTACAGAAACATATTAATTTTATATACATTTACAAACCTGAAGACAAAGAGCTTCCATCGTTGAAAGTGTGTCTGGTTTACTTTGTAAATTCAATACTATATTGTGGATTCTAGAAAATACAGGTAAAAGCAATAACGGATACTTCTGAGCTATTTTCACCATTAAAGATGCAGCATGTCTTCTTAAATTTTTCACACCACGAGATCTTTGATTTTTTGATTCACCAGGCAATGTAAATACTAAAGTTGCAAAAATCTTATCCAATACTCGTGGCAAATAAACCTTTAACAAAAAGACAAATGATGAAGTACAGTGCAATAAAATAAATATCTGCATGTAACAAGAAAACAATTCTGATTCCAAATTTATATATTTATTTGCGTAATTTTTGCACCCTATTTATTTGTGTGAGATACTTTAAACAGTAAAAATCATTAATAAAAAAATACTTGCAGGGAAAGAAATTACAGACAACTCTTGGACACTCAATTTAACATGTTGCAGGACTCTTAAAGGGAGTTAACATACAGGATAAAGCATCCCATTCCTAATAGGCAAGCGATGTTAGTGTACATGGTTCGGTACTGGTTTGTGAACCATACAATCGGTTATTTTTTTAAAGGTTAAAACCTTTAATTTTACAAGATTTAAAACTTCTAATAAGAAGTAGTCTTACGGGCTCATTCATGAAATTAAAAATTCATAATTTATTTTTGTAAATCTCAAAGAAAAAAAAACACATTTTAAATCCTCTAAAAGCAAGAAAATACAAAACATTCATAAACTCTTTATAAAAGAATCAAGTGTTCTTTGAAAAATCCTTTACGAAATATACAAACTTCTCTAAAAAAAAAATTGTGTTTTAGAAGCTAAAATTTTATTTTACCCGGAGACTTTCCGTGATAAATTTTGATTTTGAAATTAAAAAAAAAACAGGTATAACCCCTAATAAATAAACATAACGTTGTCTAAATTTAATAAATCCGAGATTAAGAAAGCTTTAATAATAAAAATCTAAGAAATAAATGAATTCCCGGATCAAATTACGAACAAATAAAAGCTAAAAATAGTTTTGGAAATTACTCACGGCTGTGGTTTCTGGAGGGGCCATGCTTAAAAATACAAATAATGCTGAAATGCATGATAACATAGCAGACATAATTAGAGGATCAGATGGTTCAAGAGCTAAACATAAATCCAACAGTCGAAGGCCACTAGTCACATCAGGGCGATCTTTCACCATCACTAACTTGCTAAGAACTGCATCCAGAGCCTTCAAAAATGAAAGTAATTTTTTAAAAAAATAATAAAAGTGGTGCATAACTTATTTAAACTGTTATTAAAAAGATACTTGGTATTTACCAAAGATAAAGCATCCCATTCCAAATAGGCAAGCGATGTTAGTGTACATGGTTCGGTACTGGTTTGTGAAACTGTTTTCTGAATTTGTAATTCTAGCCATCTTTCAACGTACGTATATGCAACTATCGGTGCTACTAATGTAGCCTGAAAAATGAATTCCTTATAATTATACAATAATAATGACATATGAGATTTATCAGTTATCTAATGATCATCTCAGAGAACGGCTCCGTGGAAAGGATCAGCTTCGAAAGTACACATATTATACTAAACTGAAAGCTGTACTTCTAGGGTGTAGCGTTCTAGAGAATGTTAAGTTTTCTCATTCCAGAGCCTGGCACTTACCATTTCTCTTTCAAAGAGCCTCTTACAGCTCTGAAAGTCTAAATTGTCTTTAATAAGAAAACATTATCTTGAGGTTGCATAAAGGCTCCAGGCTCAAATCAGATTTGCTACTGATGGGTCTTAAGTTGAATAATAATAATTTAAATTTATATTTTGTTCATTAATAAAATTCGAACTACATTTTCCAAGAAGTAATCGAATCCAACGAAAGATTCAAAGCAAGAATGGAAATGAAAGCATTTGAAGTTACTGCCAACAAGGCAGAGACTCTACACTGATCACTTTGCCTACAGCGGCACATTCATTTATTCATAGTTGCAATACGATTATGATTAGTAAAATTGGTACCAGAAACATTAATAAGGTATACGTACATTCCACATTGCAAATTAATAAAAGAAATATATAAGTTCTATAATAAAAGTAAAGTAATGTCTATTTTTTCAGGCATGTTTTACGCCTAACAAATTAGGTGTTATGGACGGAGGCGCCTAGCAAACATACTTTACTATTAAATTTTCATAAAATCCCTAGTCTGGGATCGAACCCTGTACCATAATACTTCTTAGCTTTGTGGGTTCGCTTCTAACCGCTCGGCAATCGTGGCGCCTAATAAATTCTGTAATGAGGAGATTCCTTAACTACAATCAGATCTCTCTACCTACCGCTCTAATTTTAGTACATCCATACATGACAACATTTCTTAAGATAAAATTTCGAAATAATGTTAGCGCGAACATTTATTTAAATCTATTAAAACCTTCTTCTTTTTTATTTATAATCTTACTTGATTTTAAGCAGTTTACATAAAATGGAATTGGACCTTACATTGATATAAATAACTTTCAACTTCTACTTTAGATAGTATCAAATTGTTTTACTTTTATCACATATCATTAGGATGATTTCACATAAAATTTGCTTAAAGACTGGCCACTTAAGTTTTAGATGTTAAAAAAAAACACTTCCACAATTATGTCCACCAGGTTCAATTCTTTCAACCTGACCACCCAAAAAAATTAATAAATAAAACTGAATTAAAAAAAAAAAATCACCTGCTTAAAAGTATCCAAAAGTTCTACTCGGTATCTGTGAAAAAAACCATTAAACTCATCTTCTGCATCGTAATCCATAACAGCATATGCTTCAGGTGTATTAGGAGCTACACTAGATTTCGATGATGGAAATGGTACCTAAAAAAGGTTACAACATATTTCAAAAAATAATAATCACAAGTAAGATGCCTAAGAACGTTATACACTACCTTAATGATTTTTGGACCGGCTGCATCTACCCATTTTGGCACAAAACTAAGGAAGACATCATCTTTGGATATTTGATCATGTTTCATCAATGACAACCAAAGAGAATTTGCGTAATATACAAGTGATAATGATGGGTGTCTCGTGAATGTAACAATAGCTTCCAAATACATTTCAAAATTTGGCGGTCTTGCTTGACTTTCTTTACTCCACAAAGAACACAGCTGACTACCTAAACCAGTCAATACCTGAAATTGAAATGATTACTTTAAATTTCGCTGAAAAGTAGTTACTCTAGGTAAAATTAAATTAGATCAAAATGATATGCGGTTAGAGGTGTGAACCAATAAGTTATCATATATTGCGGTGCTATTTTTGATTCTCAAACATTTGATGAGTTAATCCAAAGAATATTACCACTTCTGTTCAAAACGCCGGATAGCAGAATCTATTTTAATTTATTATTTACACTTACATAATAACAATGTAAACATAAATTGTAGGCAGCAGAGGCTTACCCTAGTCAATTTTTTGAGAAACTGATAATTTTTTGTAACAGAAGTATCAGCAGATTGAAAAATACATCTCATTGCATCTTCGCTGAACAGGACAAGCAATGGTCGTCTTTCATCTAATTTACCTTTTCTAGAAACGATCTGTAAGGCAATTAAATTAAAAATTAACCTCCTATTTTTTGTAACTACTACCTTCAATGCAATTTAAGTTTTGTGAAGTCTGAAAGAGATTGACGGGATAGCATCAGGAAGTATTGTGGATTACAGAATAGAAATACTTATTAGAGACCAAAAAGAGATTAAGCATTTATAAATTTCAATTACCTGCAGCAGGCATTCAGCCGCACCATCTTGAAAGTGCTCGTTATTCAACAGTAAGCAAAGTATTTGCAAAAGTCTACCATCTTCAGCCATTATGTTTGTCATACTAACCCATTCAACAAATCCACTTAAAGTTAAGAGTACCACCTGAGTCAAAATTATGTTATTTTACAAAGTAATAAAAAGTTTATTGATCGTTAACTGTAAGGTGACATAAATTTACCTGTACTACTCGGGCATGCGGATTAGCTTGTACTAAATTCCCTAAAGTACTATTTGCTTGATATTGTTCATAGTGCTTAACTATTAGACCACGAAAAAATGTGAATAAATCAGCCATATTTAAAGTAAGTGCCTGATATATATCCTTTCTTCTTTGATTTGATTCCAATGTCTAAACATTAAATGTTTAGAATTACAAAAATGTCTGTAATAGCTTCAAAGGAATAAATTCATTTAGCAGAAAATTATCTTTTTAGAAAACGTTCCCACCTGTAAAACGGCAACATCTTCCACAAGTCGAAGAAGCACTAATAAGACCAATTCAGTCTGTATACAACCACGTGAACTACACTCATTAAGTTCACTTAAAAGAGTACCCCATTGTTGGGGCCACTCACGTTTTATCATTTCAACTACTACCCTTGATAATGCATCTCGCATATGTGCTTTTTCTTCTAACAGAGCATCCATGCCTCCCTCAACTAATTTCATTGCATTTTCCTAAAATTATAAAAAAGAAAGGAAAAATATTATAAATTCTGGTTTATGTATTCATAGCAAAATCATACATTTGATAAAAATAAGTGGCTTAAGTCACTATACAGGATCCATATTCTTGTGGCCTCTAGAAAGGCCAATCACATGATAAGCTCTTAGGAGATACAAAAGAGAGAGACCGAGAAAAAATAGCTCACAAAAATACAAGAGGTAATGGAAGGCGAGGTCTTTGTAAAATTGACCATCAAAATTGAGAATCTGCGAAAAAAATCCTACTTAGTCTTGACTTTGATAGAAGGTAGGTATAACATAAAATGCAACTTTTTAATACAAATGCAAATCTATTCTTAAAATAAAAACAAAAGTTCAAACAAAGATTGCATGCAAGCTGTGTAATAAAGCACAATCAAAAAAGGCAATTCTAAAATAGATGGTATTAGTTGTACAATACATAAATTACAAAATTATTTACCTTAATAAATATCTTCTCAGCATGTGTTAGATTATACCATCGATACTTGATGCAGTGTTCCATTAACTGAAGCCCAAAGTGTCTCACAAAATGAGAATATTCCGGTCGTTGAGCAAGATGTAAGCCACATTGGGCACATAGTGGGCTTTTCTCTTTGAAGAGTTCACAGGCATTATATGCTTCAAGTCTTTCCGAGTGTGTAGCATTGGGATTCATAGTCAATTCAACGGCAACAGCAAGCTGTCCCGCTATTACGCTAACTTCCACATCCATTTTTCCCCTGTATTAAAACAAGAGAAAATATTAAACAAGTTTAGTTCTAGTTTTGATTAGCATTTCTTTTTTTTAACAGCTAAAGTTATTCTCAACATCTCTTACTTTGTTCGTTTAAAAATAAAATTTAGTACGAGCGCATGGTACTGTTATCAATGGGAACGGGAGTAGTTAAATCTAAAAATAAATATTGTTAAATCGTTTTCAAAAATTAAAACTATTCATTGATTAATTAAAAAACATCTCAAAGGTTCAGATAGGTAAATCAATTCATAAAAATATCATGATTTTCATTCCTAAGGCACGTTTCAATAAATAAGGAAGACAATAATAATAATAATACTAAAAAACACTTAATTTACTGGTTTAATAATGAAAAAAAAAAAAAACTGTATCGTACTTCATATTTAACATAAGCATTTCTATTAAACAACCAAGAAGCATTAAATTAATGGTTAACTGGCCACATGGTTCTCAAGTTAACAATATGGGACATAAAATATGTTGAAATTCAAATAATGGATTCGGTAAATATCTTTAATATATACACCGTATTCTTATTTGATAAGAAATCAATCAAAATAATGTTTAATAATAATTTATAGCTTGCCGGTGATTCTGACAATGACAAGTTACATAAGTGAATTTAAATTAAATTCATTCAAAAATGTGATTAATTACCAATTATGGAAATGCTTGAGCACCTGTACGCACGACTATATATACTCTTCATTTACAACAAAACATAAAAATGTTAAAAAGAGAAATACTATTTCACGCCATGTTTCAATAGTTCGACATCCTAATCCTAACCTTGCTTGTTTACTACCAAAGCACTGGTTATGGGGGGATACGAAGGTCCATAGGCTGAGTGAACTTGCGAAAGTAAGATATATTAATATTAAGAATTGTATTAGATATGAGAGTGTTTTTAATTATTTTAATGATGAAATAAATTTATTTATTCCTTGCTGTTAAAAAAAAAGTATAATTATTGCTTATAGACCTATATCTAAATTTAGGTCCCCCTCCCAAATATATTTTTTTTCTAACTAAGAACGGTGACTTTTGACTCAATTTATTCCTAATCGAAAACAAGGCGTAAGACTAAGTTGGGCATTTTTTCAGAATTTGGATATCTTTGGAAATGCAACTTTTCGAGTGTACAAAACTGTTTCATACGGTGGTCATAAATGTAGATTTCAATAAGGATAAAAATAATTAAAAAAATGACAAAACTTATCACATGTACACGTTATGGATACCTACGTTCTTTGAACAAACCTTGTAGAACCCCTATGAAATCTGCTTAGTGATCCAACACGAGCTTGAGGAAAATTGGAAGTATAC
Source organism: Rhodnius prolixus (assembly GCF_049639745.1). Lineage (NCBI taxonomy): Eukaryota > Metazoa > Arthropoda > Insecta > Hemiptera > Reduviidae > Rhodnius > Rhodnius prolixus. The sequence goes on along the minus strand of NW_027411634.1, from coordinate 8,447,133 downwards.
ATTTTTCTTCCATTCTGACAATTTTCTTCTAGTTTGGAATAATTACTGAAAAACATTTTATAAGATGCATTATTTCAGGAACTGCTGATGGAAGCTTGAGGTTAAGACTTACTAAGTCTGAGCTTGTATTTCGTCAAGAACCCTCTAATCGCTGATTCTTGCATTAAAAAAATCACAATTTATGGTCTTTAATTTGGCGATTCCTCCTACGACATGAACAGTAGTATTATAGAAATTAGACTTCCAAAAGTTGTTTTGAAGAGTTTTCTAATTAATTGAAAATGAGTAAAAATAATTGAAAAGGCAATCTGATTTTTGAAATCAAAAGATCTTACCGAATACATAATTATTGAAAAAAAGGATGAACCGGGCTACGAGATATTTCGGGAAATAGATTAATATGCAATAATTAAAATGAAATGAGAAAGGATAAAAAAGGAATATTCTTTTATTTATATCAACCAGAAAACGTTTAGTGTCATTGGTGTTTCCGTTTATAGCTATTTTCAGTTTCGCAACCCAATTAAAGCAATTCCTGCTTACCAGAAACATCATTATAACTTCGAGAGAAAGGATTAACTAGGTGATTAGCGAATACTGGATTCCAACGCGGAAATCACGGTTTCGAATACAGTTGCTGGCCCTTAGATGTTCTCTTCTTAGGAGCTTCTTACAGCTCACTGCCCGGTGAGAGACAGTGTTGTCTATAACGAGAAAACGCGGTCTAGAGGCCGGCAGTGCACTGAATAAGCTCCGAGTGCCAATAGCCTCAGATGTTAACGCGCCTTAAATTCAAACTTCATAATGATTCCAATCCAGTTAAATGCCAGTTGCATTAACTTAGTCTAAATTAAATATCAAAATTCTTCGTTTAACCATAACCGATGTCTTCGTAAACAAAGAAAATACATTGAAGGAAGGAACTCGTACTTAATAAATGATAAAATATATAACTTTTTCGTTTTGTAAAAAAATATTGAGAACTATTTTATTTGATATTTTGTAAAATTTGTTGAATCTTTAAAATTTATTTTTTCCAATACTTTATTATCATTAAGATCATTTTTATTGTTACTATTTATATCACCATCATTAAGCGTTTCATAGGATACTTTATTCTCCTTGCTAAAGGCATTTCTAAAATTATTATCTTCAAAGTTTGGAAGAGGCACATAGTCACTTATTTTCTGGGCCTGTAAAACATTAATAAACAAAATATAAACAAGAACAAGATGAAAAAAATTATTATTATTATAAAAGGTGGGCGTATATAGCTCTTACCATACCCTAGAATACAAAAACACGATTTTTGTGACTAATATGAAATGTTGAATTTCATAGCGGAAATATAACAGGTGAACAGCGACTTTTAATTATGTGGACCTTCCTAAGTGATTTGGAAAAGGATCTATTCAAGCATTTCAATCAAACTAATTCAGCTCAAAATTTGTGGCCCAATTAATAAACCTTTTTCTATCGTGTTTTCACTCTTATGGAGAAAATTGGCATCTTGAAACACCTAAAAATGTCTTGGTGGGGGACCAATACTATGAAATGAGTAATACCCCAGACATTAAACAATCTGCTGTGAACACTATACGGCTATCTCTTCGTATTTCACCTTGAGGTTGAAGTCGTGGTATTTCACCTTGCCTACGAATGTAGCTTTACTTTTCAAACACCATTTTACCCTTCATTAAGAGTTGCTTTAGACCTGGAGAGATAAGTACGTTTCAAGTCACTGAATCAGTTGGTTTAAGTTTATACTATTCAGCTTTCTCATCCTAGAGAAGCACCAATGGTAATTCTCAAAAGTCTAGCTCCAAAAAAGTTTTTTTGTAAAAATTTCTTTGACATTACAGGAAAATCCTCCCCCTTCTATTTTAAGATTTGACATTACATTTCTGTTAAATAAAAAACACACCTGAGATTCTACTTTGGAAAGTAGTAGCTGCAGGGACATAGCATCAACGTGGATATGTCTAGACGAAGGATTTTCGTTGGAAATATCACAGACAAGTTGATCATCTGTTGCTGAACTAGACAGGCACTCCCCTAATAATAAATACAAAAAAAAAGCTTAATGTAAAAGAAAAATATACATTTTATTAAATTTTCAAAATTAGAGGCTGTAAATGCAAAACATAATTAACTTAAACTTCTACCTGATTGTGGCAACAATGTTGAAAATGTGGAAGTAAGTGGTGTTTGTTGTTGCTTTAAGATATCTTCTTGATTCTTTACTAATTTCTCTTGTATTGAATTAAATTCTTGAAATTGATCAATTATATTTTGTATCGAACTAGAAAATAAATAATTGAGAAATAAACAGTATTTTAATCACCAAAAAAGAAACTAAATAAAAAATCGTGCAGTAAACTTACTTTTGTAAATTATTTAAAGTATTTTTTACTTTATAATGACAGATAATAGCGTGCCTGGCTCTCTTTGCAATTCCCCAGTTTGGTTTTAAACTAAGAGCATTATCATAGTATGCTATCGATCTAAAAATAAAAAATAAAATTAATACCATTTTTTGCTCACTTGTAACACCAAAAGATATTTATAAACAACAATACACCTGTTATAATTTCCTAACGATGTATACACATTAGCAAGTAAAAAATGTCCTTTAGGTTTGAGAGGAGCATGATCAATTACTGAATGCAATAGTATTGCAGCCTCCGCAGTACACTGTGCTCTTTGGAGCATCACTCCTAGATTTAACATGGGTACATCCTTAAAATGTCTAAAAAAAGATGTAATGTTTCTTACAAACTAAGCTATCTAGTTATAAACATAAATTATTGATTTCTTCATTTTTATCATATTTAATGCATATCAATAAATAATCACAACATAAAAATTTTGTAAATAGATTAAGCGCTTTTAACAAGATTGTTCAGAGACTCTGTTTTACATCGATTAAATTAACGAACTATCAACGCTCAAAAAACAAACAAACAAATGTAGAAAATAGAATAATCCTACACTACAAAATCTACGTAACTAAAAAAGAAATTATCTTAACTAGAAATCAGAATTAAAAGAATAAAAACTAAGGTTACCTAGGTGCAAAGTGCAAGGATCGCTTGATACAATCCAATGCTTTTTGCGCTGCTCCTTTTTGTCTCCAATAAAGTGATGCCAAATTATAATGATACCAAGACGTAGAGTTTTTATTTAAACTATAATAAATTTGGTTTGATGATAATGGAATGCTAATATCAGATTCATCGGGCCATGTTAAATTCCATGGTTCCCTCAAAACCTATTGATAAAGTATAAATTCTTAAAAATTAAATTGTCATATACTACAAAAGGATGGTGTTTTAGACATGTACACAATGATGTTTACTTGTAGATGTGGAAATGTAGCCATGCTGAAATCCAATTGAAAAAATCTTGAACAATCCAAATCAGTACTTCCTTCTTCAGAAATTAAATCTCCTTCTACATCACTGTATAAAAGACTGTAAAGATAATTAACTCATCGTTCAAAATTAATTAAATTAAAGGAATGGAGTACTTTTACAAAGGGGAGATATCATACTTAAAGTCTTCTGATGCGTACTCGTAAAAAATTGTATCGGAGTCAAAATCTAATAATTCTTCCCTAGCAGCTGTACAATCATCATCCGAAAATAAATTCTTTTCCAATTCTGTAGCTGAACTAAGAGTTGCCCATTGGTTATCCAAAACTATTTTCTTGCGAACCATATCTTCATATAATTTTACTACGTTTTGTGCTCTTTCTTCTTGTTTTAAAAATTCGATTAAATCATAAGGTCTGTTCAGTCTAAACACAGAATCAACCTAAAGATACAAACTAACAAGTTAGTTAACTTCTTTTACTAGTCTGTTTATGGGTTTTGTGTTTCATTTATTTATTTATTTATAAAGTATTAAACGTTCAGCATTAGTTTGAAGTAATACACATTTTAAAATTGCTTGAAGGCAGAGGTTAAAAATAAAGTTCAAACATGTACCTGCGACTGAATTCTTCCATTTTCTGTAAGTACCCAATGAGTAGTTGCTACAGATAAATTAACTACATCAAATAAAACTAAAATTATTTGGAATGCATTGTGTACTAGCATTTTCATAATTAACGGTTTTTGAATCACAAGCCCAATTCGTACTCATGTCAAATATTTATTCACTAAGGTTAGACAACACTGACAAATTAGCTTGATAAGAGTTTTTATGAAATAAAATATTTTTAAAGTACATTTTAATAATAATTATGTTACTTAGTTAAAAAAAAATCTTGACTAAGATTAAGTAAAATAATTTCTAAGAAAGGATTTATAAATTTCAAAACAAAGGGTGAAACAGATGTAACTCAAGGTCATCCCATCTTTATATATATATGTCCTAGTTCCTTGGTTGACACAGTTGTCAGCTTAGCAGTGTGCAGATATCGTTGAGCAGTGTCAGCTGGACTTCTGATTAATTCTGTCAACGTTTCTTCAAAGCTAATCGAATCAACATTTCCGTATTTTAATTGTCAGCATCCAGTGTGATCTACAATTGCAACTATAAAAGATGGCAGCTACTCAAGTTCGTCAAAACTTCCATACAGATTCGGAAAATGCTATTAACAAGCAAATTAATATGGAACTGTATGCCAGTTATGTCTACTTATCAATGGTAAGTTTGCTTATAAAATCAATAGCTAATAAATATAAGTTAAATTAGTTGATTAGTATAAGTTACAGAAACACAATTGAAATGTCAATTTTTTTTAGTCGTACCATTTTGATAGAGATGACATAGCATTAGAAGGATTTCATAATTATTTCAAAAAGGCTTCGGAGGAAGAAAGAGAACATGCTATGAAGCTTATGAAATATTTGAATAAGCGAGGAGGCCGCATTCTACTTAAGGATATTTCCCAGCCAGCCAAAAATGATTGGGGTACAGCTGAAGAGGCTGTTGCCTATGCTCTTCAGCTTGAAAAGGATGTTAACATGGTAATTTAATTATTGCATTTTTTCTTATATCAGTGCTGCAATAATTATTTTAATTGATTTTATTCAACAGTTCTCCAAATCTTTAAAATATTTGGTCGTCTCGTATGTTTAATACGCCACTAAATAGACAATGTTGCTTTGTTTACTGTTTTCGAAACTACAATTGTCGCAAGGTTTACTCTATTCAAGGTTGTTGCTTTAAGTGATTCATTGCTGTGATGATCTCTTTTATTTTTTGCAATTAACCACCTGTTGTAGCTTTATTACACAGCATCTTTTACGTAAGTTAATTTTTAATAATCTGTAAACTCAAAAGTGAATTTTAGCGACCGAAATTTTACATTTCTTATTAAGATGTAAACTTTATGTGTCATAGTGTACTACCTTTGTGTAATCCGAATAAATCCTGTTGTTTATAAAATTAATTATTTAAAACTTTCAGAGTTTGTTAACACTTCATGGAATTGCTGGGTCTCACGGTGATGCTAATTTACAAGACTTCATCGAAACCGAGTATTTACAAGAGCAGGTTGATTCAATCAAATCGCTTGGTGACCTTCTCACCAATGTTAAACGTGTAGGTGAAGGACTTGGTATCTTTGTACTTGACAAAGAAATAAAGTCATCTTAACTATGTCAATGGTATACCTTTATTTTTGCGAATTATGTTAATGTATTTAATCATTTAAAATCACTTATACTTACGTAGATTGTTTCCTAATGCACCTTGATAATAAAATCATTTTTATATTATAGATCTATTTGGCAATTAATGCCTTTTATACTAATTGAATGTACTTATGGATATTGTTAAGTTCAGGCTTTCCTGAGTGTAAATGTAAATTTGCTCTAGAAAAAAGAAAATAATAATTTAGTTAGTGGTACATTTTGTTTTATACATATGTATAGAGAGAGATAATTTAAATTAAAAATTTATCCGCAGAATGTACACAGTGTTAATTATTTGTAAAATAAATACATCGACAAAACTACGATTTATGTTCATTTTTTGTATGACCTTCATTTGAATTAAAAGGCCAACAACTTTGAATTAATCACGCAAAAATGGTATGATTAATATCAAATAATAATTAGTAACAAAAATTAAAGTAAACTTAATTATTTATTTGTGAGAAGTTATAAACTTTTATTGATCGTAATAAATAGAAAGCATTTTTCATAGATTCCGAATATTGTAGTGATCTGTATATAAATCATACAACAAATTGTAATTAATTATCTAAGTTTACTTAAGATTGCGAAATTAAGCATAAAATATATTTTAGCACAGAAAATAACAAGAAAGCAACATGACTTGGTAATAATTCGAATTTAGTCGCTATCTACAAGCCATTTTGTCTTTATAAGAAATATGGGGTTATGGTTTCGTCACACAGTTGGATATGTTTGTTATCTTTGTTATAGTGAAGGTTGCTCCCAATATATAGCCTGCAACATAACTGCGTCTTAATGTACCCGAACATTGAATCAATAAAGTAATATTTATCTCTCTGGGAATGTTTTAATATTTATTAGTACCAATTAAAAATTCATCAATTCTACTTTTGCATAGATCAATTGATTCGGGGGAGACGGGTTGGAAAAAACTCCCTTGATACCAATAATCTTTCATACATTTTCTTCAAACTTAAAATCACTTCAGAAATATACTTGACTTTTACTGACTACATATTGCAGGCCTTTTTACATTAGCCAAAAATAAAATCTTTTTTTCGGAAATTAAATAAATGTAATTTAAAGCTGATTTCCAAAAGTACTGTTTCAAAAAAAAAAAAGAAGTTAGTGGGTTAAATAAATGACCAACGAGAATATATTTTTATTTCAAACACGCTCAGAAACATAAAAAGTTCGTTCAATGAAAGAAAAATTATTTTAATTTATTGTTAAAGAGGCTTTAAAGTAGCAGATTTATTAGAGTGAAGAAATGAATTAGAGTGGAGTTTTTGGACCAGATGGAACTCATAAAGTGCATTTTCGGTGAAAAATTAATTGCGCAATCGGATACAATCGAATAATTTCCCTTTACTGAGAGTGAGAATAATTAAAACGAAATCAATCTTCTTTAACATTAGAACAATATTTCGACATATGAAAAGTATTAAATCTAGCAGTTCGTCTACTTCTGATGCATTTAGGGACTAATTCTTGCATCATACTTCATTAGAAGCTAAGAATTGAATAGTGCAGTGATGTAAGCATTCATAATTAACAAGACTTCATGGCCGATTTTGATACAATAGGGAAACAAGAAAATTGATAGAAATGATTGAAAATTTTATTTTTTCACATTTCAGAGAGAAAAACCTATCACAAGTTACGAATTAGCTTTTCGAAAATATAAAGAAACTTCCTAGATGTTGTACAATAAAATCGTTAGAATGTATTTTTTCCACTGATACAATAATTTTCATAACGAAAAGCGTAAATTTTATTTAATTAGAAAAAAAAAATTGGGAAAGAAATTATTCTTCCATGTTTTAGTACGGCTAGTAAAGAATTGACAAATTACTGGAAATTATATCCTTATATTGCACAATAGACTGGGCAAATCAAATGTATTCGAAAGCTTGGCTGCAAAATTTGATAAATTATTTTCGGCGAGCTTTGAGCAGCGAAATTTTTTATATAGGAGACATTTTTATAGAAACAATTAAGTTAAATAACGCTAATTTCACAGTTCAGCGGAGATCAGTGAAAACTGGTTTTAGAGACTGAAATATTTTCCTGGATAATGTTATATCCACTTTTCAAACTTCTTTCCAGCCTTGCCTTTTCTGCTGTTCAAAAGAATCTCTAATATTGTGCTGAGGATATCATTTTAACAAGTAATAATTGTTGTAGATATAACTTAAGAGCACAACTAGTACCATCGATTACACAAGACTGCTGGCTTGGTTACACTTAAGTGTATTGATTACAAAATATTTTAGACAGTTTTGAAAATCAGAATCAATTTAAATAAATCTGTGTACGATTTAATTGCATTAATCGATCTTCAATGACTAACGTTTGAACGTTCAATTGTTTGAAGACATTTTAGTTATGGCCATCGAACTTCGCGTAAATGTTGACACGCTGCCAAACTAGTTTTGGACCATAACCAAAATTTAGTTAAGGTGGCATTTCAAGAGTGAAGTTAAATTTGGACGCAAAATACTCAATTTTGAAAATCTGAGTATTCCAATCTCATAGTAGTTAATTTCCATAAAGTTCTTCGTAAAATGTAGCCTTGATACCTTATTTTAACATAATTTTGACGGCGATTTCCTTGGAAAGATTCTGAGACTAAGTCGTTTAAATTTAACACGAAGAAAGCAAACCTAATGTATATAATATATTAAAGTAAATTACGTAATCTTAAGTACAAATAAATAGTTACGACCATTAACAGTTACATAAATAAAGACAAAATATTTATTTATAAGATGACAGAGGCGAATTTAAAATAATTATGCCAATTTTAAATAGGAACTTCATTTTGTTAAAAGAAAAAAAAATACCCTAATTTTTTACTCATTATTAGATATTTATAACTTAAACATTATTACTAGTTGATTTCCAGTTATTTAAACAGTCAATCATGTTTATTACAAGTAAATATTATGTATAAGCGATTAAACTTTTATCATTTCTTCAAAATTTAATGTTATCAAATGTAAACAAACATTTATATCACTATCAAAATTAAAAACTTCTCTCTTTTTCTCATATTTGAGATTAATACAGTCACTATATGCAAAACAACTATTTTCTATTTTCGGGCAGGTTCAGGAATTTCTTCCATCATCAGAATACCGTTTATCACTTTTTATAAAAGCAATGACTTCAACTTTTTGAACCATCTTCCATATACTAAGGAAACAGGATCAGGTCCTCATGATCATACTATCTACATAGAGAAAATAATAAAATTAATGCAATATCTCAACCAGCTTATTAAACGAGATCATAATAATGGAAGCAAATATTAGAAACTTGTGAAGTTTTAAAAAGAGAAATATGATAATGTGAGTAAGTAGTATTGAACATTGTGGCTGAGACAATTTATTAGGTAATGATATAGATGAGTCTCAATTCACTTACCATTACACAAGTTAAAAACTGAATTTTTATTAATAAAAAATAATTTAACACGTTAATAAATCTTCTAATATCTAAAATTAGATACTAGAGAACTCATATGAAAAACAACTGAATTTAAATCTGTCATCATTCTAAATCTACATACATAACAACTCGACTGCTGAAGAGGCAGAGTCAGCAGAGACTCAAAAAGCTATGAGAGTTGGAGAAGAACCCAATTCTACATCTGCCCTCCTAAATATAGCCATTGGATCACCAATGTTAGGTTATTCAAAATAGTTCACAACTGTTCTAAGACAGAGGAAGATGTGAGCGTCAGGATGGTGAAGCTAAGCCAAGGTTTGACACCAAGTAATAGAAAAAATAAACTAAAGCCTCTCAGAATTGATGATTACAAACCCTTCTCTAGTGTGAAGTGGACTTGCCATTTTTTGCGGATCTTGGCGCTCGCACGAGTAACACTGAAACTGATGACAAAAAACTCATAATGCCGGCGTAAGTATTTGATGCGGGCAACTACTTACATTTAGCGAATCTCTCATTAGCAAAAATACTAAATCAATGAAAAAACACTGATCTTGTGGCTGGCTGATTGGTAAAAGCCGATGCGAAAAAACTGATATAAAGAAACCACTACAGATCATTTCAATCACAATGAGTTTGTTTTGCTGCCACTTCCTAATACTCTTTATCTAACGGGTGACCATGCCAATGACCGTAGTAGATCCCGTTAAGGGGCACTGCAGACTGAAGATGAAAATTGAAGTAATAATTATAGGACAAAATTAAATATGATTAATCTTCTATTAATAATGTTTCGCCATTCAACAGATCTACTGCAAAATAACATCCCACTTCTTGGAATTACTTATTTCACAATGTTCGCTGCAGCATATAATTCTATTTCACAAAGAGATTTTTATTTTAGAAAATAGAAACCATAAATAAAAAAATACCTGTAATATCAGCACTGATAATGAATACATATATTGTTCTAAATAAGAATTCTTAATGGAACTAATAATATAAGATATACTGCCATAATTACCAGAACATTATGATGCATCCTTTTCTTCCATATATTGAATATCCATTCTTTTTTTTTTTTTTTTTAAAAAACTGGTAATTACTACTATTTGGTACCAAAAATCTAAAAATACAAGATTTCCTCTACTTCTTCATGGTTTAAATTCAATATTATTATTTTTCAATTAAATAATAATTACTGTTCTAACAGCACGAACATGTTTTAATTTGTAAATCAATTTATTTATTTTGTTAGTTGTCTGAATAGAAATAAACTACACTTTCTAAGATCATTAACCTATTTTTCTTTGATTACCTATATGAATTACTTTTTACAAATCTTTTTAATTTTATTTTGAACAAGACATAAGATACTGCTGGAAATTCATTACCCTAGATGATACTGTAGAATCAGGCGTAATTACCTCATTCAACTTTTTTAAATGTATATTCTTATGATGCGCTAAACCACTTCTCTGGGCAAAACTTTTACCACAAATATGACAAGTAAAACTTTTTACTAACGAATGTGTTGATTTATGATGGATCAAACCACTTCCTTGGGCAAATGCTTTACCACATACATCACAACTGAAAGCTTTAACTTCTGAATGTGTTTGTTTGTGATGTGTTAAACCACTTCTTTGTCGAAAGCATTTACCGCAAACACTACACTGAAATGCTTTTATTTCTGAATGCATTGGCAAATGATGCGATAATCCACTACGTTGGGAAAATGCTTTACCACATATTAGACAGGTAAACATACCATGTCTTTCACGTTGATGCCTCAATTTTGATTGCTTATCACGAAAAGTTTCATCACATTTCAAACACTTTAATAATGATGACCAATCAGAGTTCTCTAAAATTTGTGTTTCAGGGTACAAAGCTTCTAATGCTTCACCTTCTGTTTCCTAAAAATTAGACCAACATATTAGTGAATAGCAAGGCAGTAGAAATTTGCAAAAATGTAATAAAGCAATAGTTAATAAATAAGCAATAAACAAATAAATAACGGAATAGAAGTTAGCAATAACAAATACCCTTCGGGCCATAACATGGAAGAGAATATCTAATGTCCCCTTCCCCACGCCCACTAGAAAAGGCAGACTTCAAAATGTCATTAGTGGAACCTTCACTAATGACACCTGCATTCCACTTATACATGAAATCATGTCTCCAACATGTAGCAGAAACTTCGTACAAAAGTAAGGTGATAATGGATTTAAATTCACTTAACGTAACTCTATACACTAGTAATAAACTTATAATTTCGTTATTTAAAAAAAAATTGTGAGTAAAAGTTTTTACTCAAATCAATAAATTGTAAAAAATGGAATATAAAAAGTAAATTTAACGTAAGGTGCACTTCGAAACCATAGTATTTAAGATTTTAATTAACCCTGGTATTACGCACTCTCTCTCGCAGAGCAGGTAGGGAACATTAGATGACAAATATAAACATGGAGAAGGTGCTTACCTTCAATAAATCGATTTTTGTGTCGATTTTGGACTTACATATATAAAAGTTTTTAAAACTCAAAACATCTATTTCGCCGTTTATCATTTAAAAAATAAAATAAAATACTACATTGAGTTAATATAAAGTTTATCTTTATAAATGCTTTTGATTATTAGTTGACTTGATGTTAAAGATAAACTTATTATCGATTTGTTAATAACAAACATCTATTTTATATGCATTTGGATTAATATATTTACATTCATGTGTGCGTGATTATTTGGTAAACACTAAACTGTGGATGGTAATAGCTTGAATACCGTTGTTTCATTTAGATACGTGTCCCTCAGTAAAGGGAGTGTTGTGAAGTACAGTTTTGCTGGCATTGTTTGGTAGTAATTGCATACGTCAAGAAATAACTTGATATTTTCATTACTCAGCAACCAACAATTGACATCTATGTCGTAGATGAGTTTATTATTTTATTCCAACGTGTCATGGGGCGTGGAACAAGATTAGTAATCATTGATTACATTATCACTGTATCACTGTGTATAAAATTGATTTAATAATATTTTGTGTGAAGGAGTTTTGAAAATTCAATATTAGGTAAGAAGTTTATCTTTTTAAATATTGTTTTTTGTAAATATAAGATATGCAAGCTTATAGATTAGTAATTCGGAATAAAACACCTAAAATGGCTGGTAGTAAGGTGTAATAATGAACATTTTCTACGAGTTTGGCCATATTCATGGAGAAACTGAACTATTTAAAATACTTTATGAAATTCAGGAAACATAACATTGGTTAACAACTAAAACAGTATTTGAAAAATGTATTTTGTGTTTATCCATACCACTAAACAAAATTCATTGCTCCTGAATATAAACATCTGGCCGGCTTTCAATTTAGATATTGCTACACTCTTCTTAAATATTACTAAGGAATGATAAATTAGCCAATTGGTAATAACATTTACCGTATATATTTATAACCCATAAGAAGAGTATTTTAATGTTTGTATGTTATTTATGAATGGGAAGCAATTCTCAAGCGAATCATCATGAAAGTCATAGTCTTTTCTATGAAGCCATGCTCTTTTTGTAGAAGAAAATGTATTTTCTCAATAAATTTTTTCCATGGAAAGTTTCTAATATTTCGTTTTGAACAAAGAAATTAAAAATATTCCAGATTTAAAGTATACTAATTTCATTTTTTTCTCTTTGTATTTTTCTAGCGTCTTTATGTGTGGAACAAAACAAAAAATGGGAGCAATGAAAGCATTAATATTGGTAGGAGGTTATGGAACCCGTTTACGCCCTCTGACACTTAGTCGACCTAAACCCCTTGTGGAATTCGCTAACAAACCTATGCTACTGCATCAGATAGAGGCATTAGTGGGTGCTGGTGTGAAAGAAGTAGTATTGGCAGTATCCTACAGAGCGGAACAAATGGAGAAAGAATTGAAAGAAGAAGCTGGAAAACTTGGAGTAAATTTGATATTTTCACATGAGACCGAACCTTTAGGTACCGCTGGTCCTTTAGCGTTAGCAAAAGACATATTATCCGCAAGTGATGAACCATTTTTCGTATTAAATTCTGATATTATTTGTGAGTTTCCATTTAAAGAATTGGAACACTTCCATCGAAGTCACAAGAAAGAAGGTACTATCGTAGTTACAAAAGTTGAAGAGCCATCAAAATATGGTGTAGTTGTGTATGACGAACGAGGTTGTATTGAAAGTTTCATTGAAAAACCACAAGAATTTGTTTCTAATAAAATTAATGCTGGGATGTACATTTTAAATCCATCTGTTCTTAAAAGAATAGAACTACGCCCCACAAGTATTGAAAAGGAAGTTTTTCCGTTTATGGCACAAGAGGGAGAACTTTATGCTTTGGAGCTTCAAGGGTTTTGGATGGATGTTGGACAGCCTAAAGATTTCCTTACTGGTAAGTGCGGTGGCGTGTTAAATAATAGTGCAATGTACGAAGATATGTAATACTTCTGTTTTTTAATTACAACAAAGTAATAATTTAACATTTTAAAAATGCTAAATCAGGTGTCACACTGCTTCTTCATTGTTAAACTAAAATAACTGTTCAATTTGTCTAACAGGTATGTGTATGTATTTGGCCTCACTCAGACACAAAGATCCATCAGCCTTATATTCAGGACCAGGCACAGTTGGCAATGTTCTTGTTCATCCCTCTGCGACAATTGGACGTGGCTGTATTATCGGACCGAACGTAACAATTGGACCAGATGTTATAGTTGAAGATGGTGTATGTATTAAACGAAGTACTATTTTAGAAAAAGCAACTATAAAATCACATTCATGGGTTAGCGGATGTATAGTTGGTTGGAAATCATTGGTTGGAAAGTGGGTACGAATGGAAAACACTACAGTGCTTGGCGAAGATGTAATCATTAAGGATGAATTATATATTAATGGGGGCAAAGTTTTACCTCATAAAAATATTGTTAATTCAGTACCTGATCCTCAGGTAATAATGTGACTATACATTACAGTTTAACTAACATTAGATTCTTAAAAGTTCAGCTCTAAGCAGATAAAATAACTGTCTGTTTAAAATGTCTTTTCATTCAGGTACCAAAAAAGAGTTAAGTTAGATCAATTCCCTACTTAGATTTAGAAGTTTTCCCTAGGACTGTTCAGTTAATAAAAAGTATTTTGATTACTTTGCTATATTAATTATTTTTAACGATTCATATTTTTGTTAATGTAAGTTTAAATCAAGATATCTACCTTTTTGTTACTAGTTATTTTTAAAAAAACTACATTCATATGTTTACTTACGAAAACAAATACAGAATCATTTTCCAAAAGCAACAATGCTGAGTTATGGCCCCTTCAATATTTCCTCCAGTCAGTTCATCTATAGCGGTTCACAGCGCTTCAAATAATTTTAAGAATAAAATATTTTCTTCTTTTCCGATTATAGCTTGCCCTTTTGTTTGAAATGAAATTTGTTCTGGCCACCTCCAGATTTTCATGTGCCTCCAAATTTTAGATGATCAAGTATTGACTGGTAAATAAAAAATTTCTTTAAGTATTCCTTTAAGAAAGTGTATTGTAGCTTTCCAAGTGAAATATGTACCAGATGAACCATACTAGAATAATTTCAGTTTACTATCCTATCCGAAAATCAAAATCAAAAATATAATTAAATCATGGCTGTAACAATTCTCATAAACTAAAAATTGGCAAAAGAAAAAGTAACGTATTTAAAGAAAAAGGTTTTGTTTACGTTTATGTTCATAAAAATCGCCACCAGAGTACTTTGCCAACTGGAAAATACCATTCTCAACCACCTTAAACAATGTAGAAATTTGAAGTTTTGTACCAAGATATAGAAGTGAATAGGAAGTCTTTTTTGTTTACGTTAGTTTCTCTGCCTACAGGGAATTTGCAAAACAAAACGTTTTTTACATTGCATGTTTGTTTTATTCAGTTAACACATACATATATTAATAAATTTGTTTGTATTCTTTAATTCGTTTTTTTAAAAAGCTATTTAGTAACATATTTGTGAAATTTATTTAATTTATAGACTTTTAGTCAGAATAAGCGCTGCCAATTTTCCATAATTTTGAATGTAAAATTATAAAATGTTTCTAATAAACATTATTTGGAAATTATAAATTTTAGAAATAATTTATGAAGCACAGATTTGCTAAAAGTACAGATTACAAATTAGCTGACACAAAGAAATTCATTAGGTTTGGTTTTTATTTTAATTATTTAAATTAAAATGTGCTTAGTAAAATAGGTAATTAGTGATCCCAACTTAATATAGCTTAAAATATGTGGATTTTAGGTTATAATTTTCATGGAAACGCAGCTCACTTTTGGAAACTGAGAAATTAGTGTGGTATATTTCTCCACATTTATTTTTAATGTTTTTTTTTTAAGGTAAAAAACCTAAAAAAGCAATTTTTACCTGATACAATTTGCAATAGATAAATTGTCCTAGGTTTTTTACCGGAAATTTTGAGGGCTTCCGAGTCTGCAAATTTGTTTTTTTACTAGATAAAATGGCATATGCCTTGGGTAAATAGGATTTTTACTTTCTTACCATTGCTACGACTAGTAGTTTTATTCCAACTTTTTCTTGGGTGTACTATTGAGGCATTTTCCTTCAAAGTAAATGACTGAGGTTCTTTGAGGATAACATGGTGATATTTTCCCGGCCAGGGAAACTGTCGTCTCTTTATGCTTTTGTCCTGAATGTCCGAACACCCTTAAAATAACAGTCAATCACGAATTTACTACTTAGGGCTTATTACCTAGTTGAAGAGTCCCTAGATGTCTTATAAAATAACGTCTCTTGTAATTTCAGCAGCACAAATGTTTAGGAAATGCTTTTAACTGAAAAATAAATTTTCTTGGGCTTACCGAGATTTCACAACTTGCTATGGTTCAATGTATTCTAGTTCGTTTGATGCAATCACAGCTTAACGTTACACTAAAGAAACATACCAAGATTGGTAAAAACAAAGTTTCAACTATAAAGAAGACTGTAAAATTGTTACTGTAAATTTAGGCTTAAGTTTTTCTTTTAAATGCTTAGAATCGGTTCTAAGATCTAACAGTTTACCTGAAAAAAAAGGTATTTTTAAGTTAAACAAAAAAATCTTTAATCAACTAAACTTATAATCTCTAAACATGTTAAAAGATAATCTCGGACTTGTTTTAAAAGATAATGTACCAAAAACAATGTAAATAAAATTGTAAATAAAATAAAATTATTTGTAATGAAACAATAAAATTTTTTAATGCAAATGATTATTAATTAAAAAAAGTATATTTACTATTGTTAAAAAAAAATCACAATTTTTTTAAGTCTACAACTATGTTGTTACTAGCAGAAATCTAAATATGTGAATTTATTTGTGTTGTAACCGCATTTTATAGGATATATAATATATAATTATTGTTTATGTGCAAATGTATATCAAATAAATGTTGAAATATTCTTATGATTTAAATATTACCTAAGTGTGATAAATCTTTATTAAATTCTTGTAAAAATTACAGCTACAGTGATGAGGGTAGCACACTCTTATTCCTAATTAGTGAGTGAACTCCTGAGTGTTTCACATAACGAAGTCGAATTAAATAAATTTTGGTTAGCTAGCGTTTTCTAGCCAGTTATTGTGCTTTTGGTTTTTAACTATCCGGCTAAATGGGTAAGATAAAGAGGAAATGAAGGCTAAAGCCGCAAGAACCACAACAGCCCGCCTAGAGTACCTCTTTGAAAACAAAAATTGACATTCTAGGCATGGAGACATGTTTGAATTGCAGTCAGATGTTTTGTATGCAGATTACAATTGTTCACTGAAGTTCTCAAGGAGAGTTCACGAAGTTGTTCCCGTTGGACTTCCCAGGATATCCACTTTTACTGCAAAAAAAAATCATATTAAACTCAAAAATGGTCCAGCATCTATTTTAATCTATTGCAATCAAGTCTCGTTCCGTATTGATAACGCTCAGTTCCTCAATCCCTCTCTTTAAACTAAAGATGGCAGAAAACTTCTTTTAACATCTTCCTTCAAGTCTATTCTTTACTTAATACACATAAAATTTATTTTGGTCCAAGTCAGGCGTAGATCACAAATCAAAGGAATGGATTCTGCGGATATCCAACGTGAGCTACACTTTGAACATTACATAAAAATACATTAAAAAATAATTAAAATGTAAGTTTTTTAGTACACGCTTCATATTATTCTTACACTCATTTTAAACTCAACTATCCTGAAATTTAATTCTTTCTTTTCAATTTGATGTCAAACAAATAAGATTCATGAATAATCAGAAGATATTGTCAGATTTGAAAGATTATAATCACGGTAATTTCAGCACTAACAGAAATTTGTTATTGTTAAAAAGTCAATGAAGGGATTCAAACAGATTTGACAGAATACAACAGATTTTTTTCGCACCATTATAAATGGAGCAGTTTTATTCAATATCATTTTTATAACTAAACTATAAATGCTTTTTAAATTTAAAAAAAATAATAATTACATGACAAAATACAGCAAACACATAGAGATATATTTTTTCATACATATAATTTCTTAGAAATTTTGTGATGATTAACGCTAATGCATTATAAAATGAAGCCCCTTCCCAAGACAAAATAAGCCTTTTCTTCTTTTTTTTAAATTTGCTTATACCTCATAATAACCATAATATAAAACTATGTATTGAAAATATTTATTGCGTTTGGAATACATATGTACTTATATTCCATTATATATATGTTTTCCTTTTACATGTTTCAATTTTAAATTAAACTGGCAGTTGTGTTCAGGTATGACGATAAAGCACCTACAAAGGCACATCTACTAATATCTTGCTAATAAAAAATATGTATATGTAAAAAACAAAATACAAACAGAATTGATGCAAATTTAACTCTTTTACAACTTAATGATGTTTCGATTTAAACAACCTTTACATTGAATATCATCTTACATTTTTAAATAATTTTACCTTTACTTATTTATTTTAATTGATGAATTTTGTAAATTTCTCAAATATTAAGTTTGAAGCAACATAATAAAATACTGTGGAATGCTTGACTATGTGTCATCAAAATGTTTGTCATTTTTTTTTTTTTTTATTTCTCAGACAATCCATCTTTATGAAGCTAGGGCAACCAAAAGATTTTTGAAATCTCCGGCACAATCATTCTGTAGAAAAAAAATACAAATTAATATATTAAAAGCAAAAAATATATTGTGTAATTAAAGAAATAAATTATAAGCTATTAATTAGTTTGAAGGATTAAATTGTTAAATAGTGCGTGTCCATAATTAATACATCATCAACATTGGGTTTGGGATGGCAATGCATAAATCTGCTACCATTTTTATCTGCTGCTATTTAAGATTTTGTTTCAGATATGTGGAACTTTTTAATAATGAGTACCTACGTCCCTGGCATATTTATTTTCCCTCATCGCTTTATAGCATTGAAAATTTTAGGCTTCCAACTGCAATTTGTACACAGTTTTGCAATAGGTAGTTTAAGATGCCTTTTCAGGCCTGGCTTTTGACTTCTAATCTAGATTAAAGGTAGTTATATGGGTAAAACAATAGCAGTTTGGTTAGTTATTCCAAAACCCAAAGAAATTCTTCCAAATTTCCAAATATAAGGGTAAAAGAAAAATGTTACAAAAGTCTACTTGTAATGAAATTAGTGATCTACAAACATAATTGGCAACAAGCTGAGAGGAAACTTAGCGAGGAAAATCCATATAATTTGTGCTAAATTCCTAATGAAATATTTTCTTTTAGGAGAAAGAATTTAATAAATACTGGGGAGTAAAATCAACTGTCAACATTGAACAAGACAAATCAGAGGTAGGTGTCAAATCTATTACCTGGTGTTTTAATAAGCAATTACTGTTACTTTGGAACTAGCATAAAATTTGGAAATAACTAAGAAAAGCTCTTAAAACTAGTATTACATTGCAGTAAGAGAGAGATCAGAAAGTAAGAAGGCAAATTCTATCATACTGAACATAAATTTAGCAATATATTGATGCAAAACTAGAATTCAACTATGAAATTATCCAGGGAAATGGAGTAAACTGAACGCCTAATAAAAGTAAATTAAATTGAAAGATAAACTAAAAGAGGTTTATTTACTTGCGTTTGGTTGAAACCATAAGCGCTCACACCAAATAGAAAGATGCAATTTATCTGCATTACAAAGCTAAGCAATGATTATTAGGACAAGCTAAAATACCTTCTTAAATTAACAGCTACTAACAAGAAAGTTTTAGAATGAAAAGCGTTCTTGAATTGCTGCAAGAAAATCTAGAGAATGACCAACTACGTTACGATTTTTCAAGTAGTGATAAGGAGGTTATTTCCTATTAGATTGTTTGCCCAATTTTATTTCAAAGGGCAAAATTTTTATTTCGGTGAGTAATTTGCTATATACACTAATAAAAAAAAGTAATTCGTGGGGCTTACTGAATCATCTAATAAATAAAAACGCACTTATAGAAAAAGCTTAAGCTGCACTAGGTTTACTAAAGCACATATCTCTTAAGTTTTATACATAAAATAAACTTAAACTAGAGAATTTTAATAAGCAAAAATTATATATTACATGCTCATGCAAAAGGTGCTGACATTTTAAGAAACCAAGGCCAGAAGGAGCCGTTTGTAGTCTCCTGAAGTGTCGCCCTAAAAAAAACATAAGAAGCAAGAAATAAATTACTATCACCTAAATCATGGAAAAAAGCCAAAGGGTTTATTATCTTTAAATGACTACTAATTAAAACTGAAAAGATTAAGCGAAATATATTATAACAGTGCCGTTGAACGCTAAATAGCTGGTGCAATTGATTATTTACTATTATTTAAAAGGCTATGTCAAAGAAATTTATTTTATTTATTTATTATTATTTTATTTTTAAAGATTAAATAAAGTTTTCTTTAGGAATATCCTTCTTAGAAAGTGGTTTGGGAAACTTGAAGTGAGGCCTTGGAAACATAGTTTTCATCAACTTCATTAAAACCACATAATTAAGTGAATTATAATGAACTTACTGTATTTATAATAATTCATTATTTGCTCAAAAATATATCCATTTATCTTAGCGAAAACATTTATTTCGGTATAAATTGGTAGTTGGACATTAAAGCCCCGCCTCAAAAACTAGGCGATTACTTTACTTACTTTTTTTTGTTTCTGTATATGTATATGTATGAGTAATATCGATTTTCCTAATCTCAGAGTTAGTTTTCTTCAGAAACACACGATTTGAGATCCTGTATTTGGGTATGTACGTGTTTAGTATTGCATAATAAATTAATGAAAAAGAGAGGAAATTTGAATTCGATGTTTGGCTTATAGGTACCCTCAACAATAAAAGATAGATGAATTACTCATTTTAAAAGTACTTATTAGATTTAGAACTGTCAAATTTAGACTGGAAAAACGGATGTTTTGAACCCATCCCCATCGGAATGCAAGCAGATTTTATTAAAACCAAAACAAATTACTTCTCCATCTTTTGTTGAAATGAAAACTAATTTCCAGCTTAGCGATTACTTTCTAGATGATTCAGAGTTTTACAAGTTCCCTTTAATACTAACCGGAATGTACTTAATGTTTAGAAGAGTTTAGTAATTCAGACATCATGATGTAGTTTGGTTAACTTTTATTTCAATTAAAGTAAGTAAACCTCAAGTTCCCAAATCCAATCTAACCTTTTATAATGAACTATAAATTTCAATATACTTACAGCGATACGTTCTTGTAATGGAGTCTCATATATTTTCTGATATTCAGCCTTAATATCTCCTAAATCTATTTCAGAACGACCGACAACGATTCGAATCAGTGTACGATCTTTTGTGCCCATTCCTGCCATACTGTCTTCTAGACGTTCGGCGAAGAATTTTGTTTTACTTTTTACACATTTAGCTAAAAATAAAAACAGTTGCTATCAGATACATCTCCTTCAGCGAAAACTCAACATAAATTTAGGCGACAAGTTCAAAGCTATATGCTGAAAAAAATCATAAAATTTTGAATACGTCTTGCACACTAATTATAATTGTAGTAAATAGAAATGCCTTTTTAAATTAAATATCCAGAAAGTTAAGCTTCAGATTTTTGGAAACTTTCAATTTTGCAAAGTATTTACAAAACAAAAAAATATGCTCAATATTTATCGAGCTACATTTATTGCTTAATTATCAAACAATGTTAAAGAGAAACGTAAATAAAGATTCCATCGCCGTAGCGACGCAAAAGTGGTCTTTAAACTCAAAATTACTAATGAGTACTAATGAATTATATTTACAAAATTTACAAACCAATAGCTAAGAATCCATCTTCAAGTGCTCCAGAAGTTTCACTTTTGATAACATCTTCGATAGTATTGCCAGTTTTACTTTCATATTCTTGGAATACTCTCCTTAAATGAGCATATGATCTGGAAACCAAGACTGAATTAAATGTAGATTCCTCAGTACCCCATTGAGCTTCGCCTAGGAAAAAAAAAGAAAAAAGAAGTTAAAATCAACGTCAGAATGGCTTTTCCTTATCAATACTTTTTTTTTTTATAAAATTTGGAAGCAGCAATTATCCAATACCTTTTTTTTCAATACGTGAAAAACTAATTTTTTTTTTCTAAATAACTTTTTTGCGTCGAACAATATCCATTCACTCAATTTTTTGTAACTGCTACTAACTTAAAAACATACTTCTAAAGGATTTTCCAATGTTTAATCACACGATAAATGAAACGCAACTTAAGATTACCAATACGTGTAGGATCCTTAACCACAAATCAATATATTTATTCGTAGAAATGAGATTTTGATTTTTAATTCTTCAACTTTATAAAATTGAGTTTCAGGAAAAATAAAAGCAGTACTACTGCATGCAATTCGTAAGGATTCATTTCTAATTCTGCGTACAAACTTTTTTGTTCCTTGGGAAAATAAAAGTTTGCATTGAACAAAAAATAATAACTTCTGATGAAAGACAATTTATTAACAAACCTGCAGCAATAAGAGCTTCAACATCAGCACTGACTTCATCTCCATCAACATCAACATTTTCGTCTCGGTTCGCCTAATAACATACAACAACAAAAGTTGTCAAACTCTGATTCTCTTGTACGTAGTAATTACAAACACCAACACATTTAAGCAATAATTAATAAGATAGATAAATAAACTTACTGTACAAAGTGAAACCAATAATTTTCTGAAACTTCCAGAAGTATCCGATTTCAAATCGTCTTCCATTTCATTTTCGTACACTATTGAGGAAAAAATATCTAATGTTAAAATTATTGAAATATAAAAAGAACGAAACAGTTCAAATAAAACTTATTAACGACATAAAATAGTTAAATAGTTTAATTCATTAATTACATTCTTTATATGCGGCTGCAATCGCTCGGACTCCATAATTACTCAGTGTACAAAGGATTTCTACCAAAGCTTCTTCATCGGTACCCATTCCTGCCAAATGATTTTTAGAATAATTTTAGTTAGAGCCATTTACACTTGACTAAATTAATTGAATACATATTTATAAAATTCATTAGTTAAATATGAATTTCATTTGAGAAAAGAAAAACGCTTCTGATATGTAAGTAAGCCATGTAAAAGAAACTGGCTCTGTAGTCCATATCCATTTTTTCCTAAGAAAATATTCATTGTCAGTCAGGGTCATTCTTTGTTTACAGAATGCTGGCGTTCTAAGTGGAAGAAAGAAATAAAACGCGACTATCTTGAAATAACTTAATAGAATAGTTTAATTATTTCAGAATTTACTCTTATTTTGCCCCAAATTATACAAATCTAAAACAATTAATTATTTAAAATCAGTAAGTAAATTTTAAAAATACGTTTAGCTTTTTGTCTCACAAACTTGATGGACCAGATTAGAAGATTGAAATGCCATCTGAATATGAAAAGAAAATAGGATGAACGCCTAGCCACTTTTATATTCATCGATTCAAAAATGAAATTACAATTATTTTCTAAAAGTCCACAAGCAATCACTTAAGAAACAATTTCGTTAAAAAAATGTAGTATATGAGAATCATCTTACTTTCATCGACATTTATTTTTGTGAAGCCTTTTTCAAGTTCAAGTTATTAAAGTTTTTTTAAGTTATTAAACTAATTAACGTTGTACCTTCAACAGCTGCATGGACTTCTTTGGCATAGAACTTTGGTAAAGATGTCATCAAAGCGACAATAGCATCTTCAAAATGACCACCAAGTTCACTTTTTAATGCAGATATTAACTCCTACAAAAAATTAAATGAGAGGTTTTTGTCATAGGTTTATGTATATTTATTATAATATATAATAAATGTATATGAAGGCCTACATACCTCTCCGTACATTGTTTTATAGTTCTCAGCAATTTCTAGACGCTGCTCGATGGATCTGTGAGCAAGAATATCAATAATAGTTTGTTCATCGGTACCCAATCCTTTCATTGCCGCTTTAAGTGCTTCGCAATCACTACCTGCATCGAAATCACTTGCTGGCAATACAGTGCCCCTTGACTGAAATAAAGTAGATTATAAATAAATATACCTAAACGAAATACATAAAAAAATAAAAAGAAACACTCATGGAATGAAATTTTTAAATATTTGAAATGGTACGACTTAAAATTTATAATAAGGTCTGAAGACATTTAATATTTGAAAACTTAAAAAAGTGTCAAACTTAACTGGATACTTGATTCGCTTTTTTAAAAAAAGCGTGTGCTTTTCAATTACTTTTTTTCTAGGAGATTAGGCATAAAATCCTTTAAGAGAAATTACCTTCATATGAAGAGGTTCTTAACAACCCTACAGGCCTGTTATGACTTACACCAAGCCCACCAAGAACAAACAAGGAGGTAGTTATGTGTAACCAACTTCATCTTAGCTCTATTCGCGCACACAGAATAGTTATCAGGGTTCTTTAAGAGCTTGAAATTTGATTTTTTTTCTTTTTTGGATGAATAAAAATGCAAGTAAACATAAGATGTTCTGCAAGTAATCCAGTAACATACTTGGATGACAAATCAGGTCACAGCTAATAAAGGACTTCAGATTTAATCTATAATTTCATGGGAACCTAATTAAACATAAATATTTATTTTCATGTTTAATCAAAGAATATCTTTATAAGTTTATTTTAGGAACCCCCTGCAAACTTAAACATCTATAAGTTTATTGTATAAAATGTATTGAAGGTCCCTCACAAGGTCATACATGACGTATTTATTTACAATAGGTATAAGTTTACTTCACACAATTTGTAATGCAACAACGCAGTTCCACTTTGAGAGAAATTATTTCAATTATTAAAACAATGAATTGTAAAAGAGATAATCTTTAAAAGCAGATGGATGCTACAATTTACGTTTGTAGTATGTATGAATGAAATGCTGTAGAAAAGAATTTGTTGGATTTTTCAAGATTAAAAATTTATTAAATTAAATTTAAAGTTTTCTACCCTATGAAGATATTTCTAAAAATCTTCTAATTATGCTGAACTGCAGCTTTAAACTAGAAGTATTTTTTTTAAACTATTTTCTAAAACAAACAAGAACTAGATTTTGTATCTTTTTACTGATGAAGAAAAATACTAAATACAACAGAAAAATCCGATAAGCATTTTTACATAGGAGTACATTAAACAAGGCGTAATTATACTGCATGATCATTAAAGTTAATTAAAACGATGCCAGGAAAAGATAATGACCTACATCCTCAGTTGAGTCATGCAACATTCCAAAATGATGACTGGTTAATTTAAGGGTGAAAGTAAAAGTACTTTCGAAATAGAGTACTATTAATTCAAATTAAAATGTATTACAAAGAGCTACTAGAATTATCAGTACTTTTCTGAGCAGTTTGTTCAAATTAAGCATTTTTGTTGTACTCAAAATATCTTCTTCATTAACAAAAATTCAACTTTAGATAACTTACAAGGTTACAGCTGTTAAAAAATTAGGCTAAATAATAATAAAAGTAACATTAGAAAAGTGATTAAAAATAAGGATAAAGTATTTAAGCAAAACAAAGATGCGAGAATTATGTAATCACGTATAGCTCATTTAACCTATGAGTCACACTAGGGGCTGGTCCAGGGCCTCAGGCTGTGCTGGATTATAAAACGGATCTTACACACTTCTTCTTGCAAGTGAATAATAGGTTCATTCAAACTTCTTTCTCACAATGTTCATGGTACAATAAGCCTCTTGGCTTCGTGCCTTGGGGAACACAACTCGCCACTTATCCCAATAATAAATAAATAACATGTACTGGTTGAATTCATAAATCTGTTCAGCAGCTGAATTAAAAGGATCTTTTGAGTTTTTTCTGGTTTAAAGTATTTTATTCAGTAATTAATTTTTGTTTTAATTTTGTGTGAAGATATGGGAGCAGAACATAAATTATAACAGCTAATTTTTGTTTGCTTGTTCTGAGTGGGTAGTTTAATGTAGGAAACACAAGATAGTGGTGTAGATATTGAAGAATGTAAGCAAGTAAATTCTAGTGGGATACTGGACATGGGTGTCTCTCTACAATATTATGCATTTAGCTTGGCATTTTTTTTGGATCCACCTAGATGTCAAGTCCATTTATGTAATCATTTGTTAAGAAATTCTAAACGATTTTAAGTTATTTTCACCTACATAAATACACTTTATTAAATATACGATACCGAAATCCAATCTAGGAGAACTGAATAAATTAAACGTTCTATTTTTTTGCTCAGGGCATTTTCACTCATTTACAACAAGCTCTAACCCAAGAATTTTCTCCTAACTAAATGTTAGTTAGCTTCATAATAAAAAATATGGTGATTTTCAACACGCCAGAAAATAAATTTTCATGACAAATATTGCAAGAAAAAGAGATCTGTATATCTTAATCTGAGTAGAGAGTGAAACTTTTAATTTTTCAAGAATTCAAATTTCCTGTCATAGGGGTTTTTAGAAAATCTCTAAAAAAGAAATTTGGCATCTTTAAAAACGCACCACTTACCATTTCATGAAAACGAAAGTAAAACTGTATCACTAAAGTTATTAGTATTTAAGTTTTTAAATCCACTTTAGAACGTGATAAGAATCCATTGGTATCAGTGAAAACGAATAATCTTATTTTCCCTTTCTAAGAAAATAGAAAAGAAACAGCTCAACTCTTCCTTCCTAATGTGGCGCCAACGTAACTTTGGTGATGACGTCAATGACAACCTGATTCTTTGGTATGGGGCATAAAGGCAAGAGTTTTCCTCCACCAACCCCCTCTAGTAAATAAGTTGTGTCGAATATCGACCAAGAGCCAGCTCGGTTCTAACCAATCCGTTCTCTACTATTACAATCCTACTACTACTGCTTCGGCACAGTTTCACAAAGTATGTCAAGGCTGTTTTAGACTGACAACTCTGGGTATGTGAGAACAATGGAATTTCATCTCGAGGTCCAAGTTCTCTTCTATCTCATCTCTTTTTACAAATATTTTTACCTCCTTCAAATCTAAACACAATAGATGTTAATGGTAGAGAAGAAATAACTTGCAGTACTAATTAAATCTCAAAATGTAGGAAGGTAGGCGTGATGATATTCAAGGCACCTGCACCGACTTTATAACATTTTGACCACATTTTTACGGTCTATGTTGACCATTAAAAAGTAATCAACAAATAAAACCCAATGTTAAATATGAAAAAGAAAATTCGACTTGCAAAGAATCCTAGCATGAGTGCACCAGTTTTGGGTGACAAACTAGATCAAAAGATGTTATAAAAGATGCAGCTGTAAAAAAAGACCGGCCTGGACTACATAGATTTTCATTCTATCTTCAGCTGTGTGTAATTTGTCTGACAAGAGAAATAAATTATTTGTCCGTTTATGTCTTTATTTAGTTAATGTTATTTTATAACATTTAAATTAAGTTTAAATTATGCATTAAGTCGTGTTAGTAATTAATTGCGACTATTCTCTTCCCATAAAGACAGATAACAGCGCTTTGGCATAAGATGTGGCATAACCACTAATTATTGTAGCACTAAGTTATTTATAACAACTAGCATCCTCATTATTTTCTTATTTTATAGCCCGTACACTAACTTGCCATTTTAGGATTCTACTAAAACGTTTTGATTCATTAAATGATATTGCTAGATTAGAGTAGAGTGAAAGTGTAAAATTGACATAAATGCAATTCTTTCTCTTACTATGATGTAAAGAAAACTTGATTTTAGATTTAATTAAACGAGAAGCAGGAATATAAAAAAAGATGAACACTAAAAGTATGGCAGGATGTGAATGGATGGTTAAAAAGTGTTCCTTAAAACAGGATTTGTTTATTTTTATTTTCATTTCCATAACCTGTTTTTTTTTTTTAATAACCAAAACTGTTGTTAAATCAACCTTCAACTATTTTGATGACTAATACTTTTTACAGCGCTATTTTTAGCTACAACTTCATAACATTAAAACAATCTTTTATTAAATGTAAATATTTTCCCACAGTGATAACGGAAGTTTCTTTTAGGACGGAGGTGAATTAATTGAAGCTAAATAGGCTCAAGGATTTTTTTTTATCGTTGCCGCAGATTTGATTTTTTATTTAGCGCACTCCCCAAAAAACCTAAGCTACAAAAACATTGTAACTTTCTAGAAGCTACTTATTTTTTACACAAAGTGCATATATTCAAGAATCGAAAAAAATTATTAAGGTCGGGCCGAGATGTAATTGAGAGTAGGGAGTGGCTGTCAGACCTGAATTATGGCTTAAAGTTTTTTGTTACGAGAACAAAAACCTGGATTCAGTGATGCGAATACGAAAGCTAAACTGTTTAACCAGTCTCTGCAAATCGTTGAACATCCGAAGCCGATGGCAATGAAAACACCGATGAGAATAAGCATCCTGTAACGAATGAAGAAATTGACATTGTCTAGCATTGCCGTTTCCTAAAATGATTTAGTAAACGTTTTAATTTTTGTTTTTTAATAGAAGCCAATGGATGATACACTAGAGGGAGACATTTCATTTTGTTCTTGAACTGTTCTAAATGAGTTTTAACTTATAATCCCCATTCATTGCGAAATAAGACTAATTTGTAAAAATCCCCATTTCTTTGTCGAATGTCAACCTTCAATTATTATTAGTAAGCATATCACAAATATTTCTAAGTTTTCAAGCTTTTATAGCAATAAAAATGATTTTAATAGAACGTCTCGCTGATGAATAAGTGATGTAACATTGTTATCACTCTTATATAATTCGAGTATACTTTAAAGACAATTTCACACAATTAAATTGTTTTCGTCTCTCCCAGAGTTTAGATTGTATTACAAACCAAAATCCATCAGGAGAGGGAGTGTTACCCAGCAACCGAGATGGTCGCTAGAACTGAGAGTCCATTTATTTATTTACTGTATAAATAATTGGTTATATTATACACTATCAGTTGTATTATAAACAAGCGGTTACTGTTTTCAATTATGAATTCAGGGCAATTGGAAATCATACTATATTATGTACCCGTTGAAAGAATATCACTACAAATGGATTCGAAATAGTTAAGAAATAAAAAACATAAGCTTTCCTAGATGAATAAAATTAACAAATTCACAATTTTTCACAAAAAATAAATAAATAAAATAATCAATAAAAGTAAAATAAAATATTTAAGAAGAATAGTAGACAGCTGGTTAAAAGTTATAGATGATTAGATAAATAATAATTAAAGAAATTTAGTCTTAGAAAACGTACCTGTCCTGGATAGTAACGTGACATCTTTGATTGGTTCTTGCTTCGGTTTCCTACAGAAAAAATAAGTAAAAAATTTGACACTGAATTTAAATCAAAATAACACAAATTAAACAATAAACACTTAGTGTTTGAAAATGATTGTATCAGAAAATGCTACTGTTAGTACCAATGAATAGTTTAGCTTCTTTTCGACGAACTGAACCTCTGAACGTCTAGATGTTCAATAATAAATTGAGAATAGAAATCCCTTCTCCTAATTGTACAGAATTGACGCTGCCGGTATTTACAGTGGAGGGATCAGACCTCGATTCTCATGTCGTGACATCAGTCTGAGTCAGTCTACTATTTTTTTTTTGTATTACTACAAACAAGAAATGGTGGGGGCCAGACTGCAACATTCACTCTAAGCTAAGAGGAAGGTCATGAAAATATACAACTGAGAAGAGAGAGAACTCGCTAAAAATCTCCAACTGAATGCAGTTTTGTTAAAACTTATTGAATAAATAAACTCGTTTAAAGGAGTTTTATAAGCTCCGGCTATTTTAGTTGATTTTCTCTTAGCCGGCTTTTGTTATACGAATGTAACCAGTTCCGCTCTGCATATTACCTAGTCAAGGTTTTTAACAACTAAGTTTATACATTAGCAAAATACTCTTCCATCATACACTTTGACCTTTACATATACTTTTGATAATTCGTTTTTTATTTTATTTTTAAATAAAAAACGGACCAATGTCCAATTTACAGAAACAACAATATTAATGACATAAATAATACAAATAGTTCTGTCTATAATTTAGGTTTATAATTAGGCTTTACCATTTTACTTTACCTTTTAGAGGTTATTATACAAATTTATACAATAATGCAGTTCAAAGAAATAGTTGACATCTGGCTTTAATTAGAAAATTTTGTATGTACATATATCTGAGCTGAAGTAATCTAAGTTAAAATGATTGGTTATCCACATCATAGGGGCGTAAAAAACGTAATTACGTTTGCAGTACGGTACATTGTACGGAGAAGAATGTCGTGTAGTAAGGAATGAAATATTAAAAGAAATTAGAGAAAGAAGATAAGGACAGTCTATTTGAGATGGAGAAGTTTGCAGAGGAAAGAGAGATCATAATAAATTCTTCTGGTGGTAAGTGGAGGAATATTGAGAGTAGATCGGAATAGGCAAGGGTTTCTTTAGGGATTTTCAAACAGCAAGCCAACCACCAAAAGAACTTGTACTTTGTAAAACGGACCCCAAATTACTGAACCATATTCAAGATGGGGGTCTTACAAGGGATTTATATAATGTGATATAAGAACGAATGTCAGAGAAGCTGTAAATAATTAAATATAAAATATATCTCGTACTGCAATTTCTCGAAATTCTAGCTTACAAAAGTGAACTTCTCTTAAACTTTAAAATTTTAAGAAATGAGAAGCTTTGCTCTAACGAACCCTATAAAATGCTGAAAAATATTCTTAATTGAAGTAGCAGAACTATTTTGTGTAAGTCCAAACTTTAAAGAACCTTGACTAATTTTTCAAGAAAATCGCCAGTCTGAATACAATTGTTCAGTAATTTACTCTACCATTCAACAATTAGCATTTATATCCACTGGAAATCCATAAGAAGCTTAGGGTAAAATCCTTAATAGAAATTTGCAAAAAACAAAAAAAAATAGCCTGACTGTTAAAACATCTATTGGAAGGAAAACATGAGTTCATTGACCTCTGCCAGATTGGAAGGAAATCAACCGCATAAGGAAGATGAAAGTTTCTCTTGCAAAATGTAAATGGCGCGAAACAAGAGGTCACGTTTTTACGCGCCAATTGTTTATTAACGTTGGTGTAATGCATACAGAATTATACTGACATAAATATGGACTGTAGCATTATGTTTGAGGGTATGTGTAAGAAAGCTAACAGTCAATGGACTTGGTTTATTTCAACGCCCACATTGGACTCTTCGTAGATATTTTTAGTTTTGTATGGTACAGAGTGGGGCAGTGTGTTCTATTGATTCCGACTGCACTAGCAGGGAAGCGTAGAAGAATTGGTTAGCAAGGAACATTCTATTCTCTTCTAATTCACGAAATCATAATTTTTTTTGGCTAATACTAAAACTTCTCTTGCCAGTTTTTAGTTACTTTCTTATTTTATTCATCCTCAAGGAAAATAAATAATTCCTGATAGAACTATTAACCAAAATGAACTAAATAAATAAAAATTTCAACCAGATCAAAAATCGGGAAACCAATCGAGCTCAAAAAAGGCTTTTCTGAGATTTCGATCTATCCATCAAGTTGATGCAAAGTAAATACGAAACTGAAAATTCGATTTTGCTGAATGAGAATGAATGTCTAGAGTCATTTTTTATTAATCGAGATTATCTGAGCTAGTTTCTTTTTATTACATTATCCAAATTCTCAGATAAAGTCTTGGCACTTTTTTTGTGGATATCGATTTCAGAGTGTTCTGGGGTAGGTAATTCGACTGTTTTAAATTCCATTTTCGCGTCAGTGTTATTTTCGTTTCAGAAATTTCATTTTATTCAGTCAAAAGAAAATGTGTCACAATAATGAAAACTGTAGGAAGCAAAAGTCGTTGTAGATTGACTTACATGATTCCAGCAACTGACCCACTAATTAGAGAGTTTAAACTGGAAACTGAAGGGAAAAAAGTTTATTTCAAGCTTATGTTCAACGGAGATGCTCAAGTCTACGAACTTTCATTATTGACGCCTCTAACATCCCCATAAAAAGCAAAAATAAAAATAGATTTAACGATTAGAGAAAGGTGCAGTTAAAATGGTAGAATGAAAGTTGGGTTATCATTTAAATGTTTATTTCTCTCTCACTGATAGGACTCCATTTTTTTATATTGCGCACTTTTTAATCGGGTGAAAGTTGAAAAGAGAATTTATCAATTTCCTTTTTGAAAAATTAACGAGTGATAAAAATTTATCACCGAAAAATTGTTCATAAATTATTCACTTGTTCCGATGACTAAATAAGTAATAGAATAAATATAAAAAAATAACACAAAAAATATTTGCAAATAATGACGCACCAGATAACTATAATTAAATACAGTATAATTTATTCAAAGAAATGATGTAGATTGTTTATAACTAACATGATCCTATTCTCCTTGCAACACAGGTTTCGTAACTTCTAATCCTAGAGGTACAAGAAAACATTAAATTATTTTAATAATTTGCAAGATATTTCCAACTTTAGAACTTTCACTTTCCCAATACAGGATGGCCAGATCAACATTGAGTCTTCCAACCATCCCAATCCCGGAACCCTAGGGACCTATTTCTCCTGAAATACCTGTTCATAATTAATTTTGGGCCTCTAGTCTTTTCTATTCTGTTCATATGTGATCCAGTTCTCTCAATTTTCCAGCCTTAATCATCTTTTGTATACAAAGAAAAATTCCCTTAAAAAATAGTCTGCATTCCAGGCAATTAGTAATCCTAAAGAAATCCCCTGCATGTCGATCATTTAAAAAATAAGGTTTAATTATTTTTATTTACTCTAAAGTAGAAACCATGTAAGTTAGACAGGGCATTTCTGATGCTTAAAAGACCGCTGGTTACTTCTAAAAGTTGTATGTGTTCATATCCATAGTTAGTCTCTGGTATTTAGCCATATATAAACGTTATATAAAAGAATTAAGCGCATCTAAAGATTCTAATAACTCAGAAGAAGAAAAATAGCATGAATAAAAATATAAACAAGAAAAATAGATTGTGAATGGGAAAAATATTACTTCAGGCTCAGCTGTGCATTTTTTTTATAGTTAGCAAAACAGAAAGAGGTAGTAGTAGTATTATTGCGTATGAAAAAGGTATGCGAATGGAAGGTTCTCTTTTTTTGTTTAACACATAAAAAAAGTTACATGGGGAAGACATTAGATGAATGCGGTGAAGGTTACACTATAAATAACACACTCTCATCCAAAAAACATGTTCATTCAAGATAGTTTTTACCAAGTATCAGAGATAATATTCAAGGAGCTAGTGCTAAGGTAATAAGTGAAGGGAAACTAAAAAACATGAGAGTTCAATGAACTGAAATAATTGATGGGTCTCTTTAATGGTCTAAAAGAAAACTGGAATGATCACTCACACAACCTCAGTAATAAATTTTCTAGATATTTAGGATTTGTTCTAAGAAGATGTTTGGATTCAACTATAATTCAATGGAAACAAGTGTGGCATCACAACTTTTCCATAATGGCACTTGAACACCGATTTCTGATAGACATTTACAATTAGTATTGAACGGAGCTAGAGCAATTTAGAAAAAGCTGAACTTTGCCCATAACTCATCAACCCATTTAAATAAAACTACAAATGTAAAAGACCATCATTTAAGTAGTGTACTTATAAAGTTAAAACAATAATCATTTGAAATATTTCAGATAAAATGTCTAAAAATTGAAAAATCTATTAAGTAATCACTTTCATTTACCTTTAAAATCTAATCAAATCATTTTCATTTACCTTTAGATTATAACATTAATTACTATTAACAGTAAGTTAGGTCCCTATATTACACTGAAATCGTATATTAGAGGTAACCAATACAAAAAATCCTCGCCCAGTCAAAATTTCAGTCCTTAATCCGAATTTCCTCAGAAAATGTTTCCAGATAAACGTTATAGAATTGCATGTACGCAAAAGTATACCAGCCTAGTTCAAAGAAAATCTCATTGAGTGGTTTTTTCGAGGTAATCTCAAAAGAGTAAACAAATCTTTTCAGTAAAGTGAAACTTCAGTCGAGGAATTTTTTTCATTAAAAACACCAGTTTTAGTCTTCGTTTCATTGGTATTAACCATCCTCAACAAAATATGAGTAATAGTATATCATCACAAAAAACTAGCATTTTATAAGACTGACAACTCATTAAATCTTCCAAAGAAGTACCCTTTATAAATTTCCTGTAAAAAAAAAATGTATTAGATATACACTAGTGCTAAGAATGTACAAGAGTGTAATTTATAACAGTTTAGAAGGTACTGTCAGCCTTCTAATATAATAAATTTAGTATCGATTTAATAGTTGGTAACAGGCAGTACTTGTTACACTTTTTTATTTAACCATATCTCTTTTTTACTATTGACCTACATCACGGTGCCCTCTTTATTTCAGCGGTAGATTATCTCTGATTTTTTTTTAGCTAACTTTAACCCGTTATATTCTTTATTGGATTCCTTTTTATTTATGTAAATTTAATTTCTAGATTTACATAATCGCTTTAATCAATAAGCCAACGCCTTTTTTCTTTTCTCTATCTACCTGACGAAAATCGTAAATGTATTTTAACATTTACATTTAAATTCCTGCAGAAACCAAAAGGAAATATATTTGAGATTTCTGCATATTTTGTTCATCCCCTGATCTTCGCAACTCTAGAAGTTTTACAGATTGAAAATGTGGTAAAATTGTTAATTTTATACATTGTAGCACGCATGTTTATTGCATCTCTGAAAGGTTACAGACTTGCGTCCAATCAAAAGGTGAATCAATTTGGTGTAAAGAACCTGACCACTTATGTTTCAAAAGATGTAGAAATGGAAAATTCGATTAAGAATTTGAAGAAAATTCTTTAAACGAAAGTACGTTTTTACTCAAAGGTTAATCAATTTTTTGAGTTTTGAGTCAAAAACGGCCCTTGAAAATTGCAAATTTGCATATATTTGTTTATCAATTTTCTATAAAAAATAAATTTTAGGGTAGTTCCAGGAATTTTTATGATATTTAAGGTTTCGTATTAGTTTCTTTCAATATTTTACAAATAATATTGAAACTGGTATTAATAGTAATGGCCTTCTCATCTTACCCCCTCTATCTTTCAATGTCCTAATGTCCTATATTATATTATGTCCTTTTTCCTCGCTCTCGAAACGCTTTAACGAGGTTAACGATCGATAATCTCCGTAATTTTGTCGAATTACGCTCTGAGATCCGTCTTAAAGTACAATAATTCTACCTCCAGTTGGCGTGTATTGATTGTTGTGACTCCGTAATGCACTTATATAATGGTTTGTTTTAGTGCTTTTAATTCTCTTATCAATGACATGCGTAAACTTATTTGGCCGCTTACGAGGGTAACGTATTCTTACCCACTTTATTCGTTTAAATATAAATATTACATATTTTAATTTGAATAAAACTAATTTGTATCACATTATTACATTGTCAGGTGCGAAGGACCTTAGATGTTGAGCACCTTTAAAAAGAACACAATAATAATAATAATTTATTATCTTTATATCCGTCCAGTACTCTTATATGCGGCTCCTGTGTGGCCCAATACTTGTTGCACCAACTACGGGAAGTTACAAAGAGTCCAAAATAAATGCTTAAGACTATTTAGGTCATATCCCCGGTGGACACCCATAGACTACATACATGTAGCACTTGATGTTGCCAGAGTGTCTACATTTATCTATAGAGCCAAGGAAAAGTTTGTAACTTCCTGAACACATAGTCCCTACCCGCATGTAAGAGGTATTGTAGACTACAACTTGAGTTCACTCATTTATAAAAAATATAAGCATAAAAGGCTTAAGCATATCTTGCTTTAATGAACTGTATATAGCAAGGTTTTTTTTAAAAGTTTTTTTTTGCCGTAGTATTAAGTTTGACAGATTTACCAATGTAAATATTAAAGTTGTGGAGAGTATATAGACACTGCAGCCTGAAACCTCCTTTGTATATAATATTTGTACAACTGTTTTTAAATTGTAAACTTTTTTAATTCAATTTAATTCAATTTGAATAAAAACATTTAAGCAAACATTCTTGGAGTAAACTTCTAGTTCTGCTCATTCTACTGAGATATTCGCTTACTCTCACATTAATTTGGGTTACGTGAACAAGCGCATGTAAGATAATTCTTTGAGCAGTTTTCATTCTAGATATTTTAGTGACGTAAAAGGAAGTTCGTGTACTCTCACGTTAATTTGAATCTTGTGATTAATACTGTACATGTATTAAAGCACGTAGGTTGATTTTTTCCTAGAATAGACTTCCAGTTCTGGCTACTTCCGATAAGAAGACTTCATTTTCTTTGGAATTCAATTATTTTCAGACTAAACTGAAATCGTTTGAACGTTCCCTTAAAAAAAAAAAAATCAATATTCTTGCATGTATGTGCTGGCCTGATGCTACAAAAGAATTTCATGAGCATTTCTCATACTTCATGCCAGATGATCGTGATCAAAGTGCTAATTTCCATTTCTAAGACCAGGATTTTTACCAGAACATTATGCTTCTATTTAAAACTATCTTAAATTACGTGTACCAATCTTAAACACATCTATAACTTTATTTGTCGGAAGTTTATTATCTCATAATGGTCAACCTTTTTTAAGAAATCTTTTACTAACCAAGGGTGACGGCAAACTTAAAAAAAAAATCGACCTGTCATACAAAAGAATGTTGCTTTGGTCGATTAACTCAAGGTATAAAAAAAGGCACGTTAATCATAAGTTGACTTATATTCTTGGATAAAAGATTAATTTGACTAAACTCAAGGTTATTGCATCCTTGAATCAAGATATAAACTTTTTTTGTGTCATTCTTGTGTTGTGTTTATTTATTTTTTAATTGAAAAAGAAAATGAAAAATTGTTTATCCTTTCAATTTAAATATAAACAATAAAATTTCGAATTTGACAGCCTGCAGATTTTTTATAATGTTTATTTTATAAATTTCTTGGTAATATTTATAAAAGACTAGTTAAAATTAACTTGTTTACTCAAGATTTAAATTACAGGAGAACATTGACCACAAAGTGGAAGCAGGATACTATTATTCCGACTCGTCTTTTAACGTTAATCTGAGGGAATATTGATTGTTCAATAGCAAAACTAGGTAGTTTTACAATTCTACAAATACTTGAGTAGAATAACGTCTTTCTGCATTAATATGCACAAACAGGGCGTAGATTCAACGCTTTAATGTTGCGGAAGAGCCAATAGGGGATCATACCGGTAGAATTATTACTGGTAACAGAGTGGCTAAAGGCGTGGAAACTGTTTAACCCACCAACTCTAAAAGGAAAACCTCTAAGAGCTGTTCTTCAAAAAATATAAATCTTCAAGATCCATTTTGAGATGAAGCATTGAAGTAGAATCAGAAATAGAGCACAGCCTATCTGAAGAGGACCACACTATACTAGACAGGGCACGCCCTTGTGACAATGACACCGATTAAATAGTCTATCTACTATTCTCCAGTCTCCCTACTGGAATCACAGAGAGCGATCTCAATTAGAAAGCAGTACTAGCAGCCGGATGGTGGACAACAAGAATTCACTTCATCCCATTTAAACGGACAGTTCAATAAATCTTTGAACAGATTGATTTCAATTTGTAATGAACAGTTGTAAACTTGTATAAGGGAAACAGATTTAATTCAAAACGTTTATGTTTTACATTGAAGCTGTAGTTTTTGTTCGTTATTATTGTTTTACACTTTTGTATATTTAACAAAACCTGTATTTGTCTTAGTATTTTAATTACATTTTTAACGTTTATAAGTTTAATAAAAATTACCCAAAAAGTTATATTAAATCAAAATTAATTCCCATTATAGTTCCTACAAGGTAAGATAACGTCGGGGTTACCGAGTCATAATTTTATGTCAGATCTGAAGCCATTAAATGTAATCATCAGATTACATGGAAATTTAACGAGCCAACATAAATTCCACTCCATGACCTACTACTCACATTTTCACATATCTCTAAATTCATTTATCAAATGCAAAAGATAATGGTAGTTAATGCCCTTTTAAAATAATAAACAAATAAAAATAGGGCATACTAAGAAGTTAATACAGTGAATGGCGTGCACATAAACTTGTCGATATAAAAAGTTTTAACAAAAAAAATGTACTGCGCATGCTCTTCATGAAATTTTTGTAAACGACAGTCTTATTAGTCACATGCACTTACCCTAGATCTTTCAAAGGGCACAAAGAAAGTAATATAGGCCCACATGGCTTGATCACAAAATTGCGTGCCAAATACTTTCAATTGATGTTCCAAACATATCAGCAGAAACATTCATTCCTTTTTAGTGTTATTAAATGTTTGTCATTTACAAATTTATTGTAACTTTATTACGCAATAAAGCATTCAATTTTCAAATTTATAAAAAAGTTGGACTAGTTTCTGGTTTACTAGAAATCCAGTATTGTAGTTCCCCCCTGGCTAGAGAAATAAAGTCATATGATTCTCATCTTTAAATTCAATTCGAGCTAATTTAATGGGCTAATTTCACACTCAAACAATATTTGTAACACCATTTCTTCTACTTCCAGCAAAACCGATCACTGATACGAAGCATGTGTTTTCCAGGCTGAAAACAGGTCTACCTTCATTCGAATAGTTGCCTGGTCTTGTTAAAATCTAATATTGAAGGGAATTTGAGCGAGAAGCAATCGATGAACTATTTGGCCCAGGATTTCCAATCAAAATTCGTATCACTTGCTGAGACCCTTTGCCCTCTAAAGAAATGTCACTTGAAATGCTATTCTTGAAGTATTTTGCGACTTCAGAAGAGTTCTATAAATGTTCATAGACCTTTTATTTAATGCCAGACGGTCGGTATACAGGACTATCTTCATTCGAATAGTTGCCTGGTCTTGTTAGTATCTAATATCGAAGAGAACTTGGGCGAGTAGCAAGCGATGAACTTTTTGACCTAGGATTTCCAACCTCCATTCCTATCACTTGCTGAATCTTTTTGCACTAGTCTACAACCTCTTAGCTCCTAAGTACTAAATGTCCGTGCTTCTATATGAGACAGTCCGTGTTTAGGTTACCAATTCAAAGTTAGGAGAGCAGTACCTCATAATTAGGATTTGATAGCCTCTAGATCTGCTGGTTGACAGAGAAGATGACGATTCTGGAATTAATTTTTCTTCAAGGAGCCCAAGTTAATATTATAATTGTTAGGGACAAGATTTTGGATAGACTTAAAGACCCACAAGTACGAACTCTCATCATAACTATCAAATTTAAGGGAATATCTTCGGACCAAATTTCCCAAAATTGAAAAAAATAACATATAAGATTTTGAGAGAACAAAGTAAATAAAAATAAATTTTAATCAGCAGTAGATGTGCCAAAACAAAAAAATTATATCTGTCTTTTACTAACATTAACCTTGAAATA
Source organism: Rhodnius prolixus (assembly GCF_049639745.1). Taxonomy (NCBI): domain Eukaryota; kingdom Metazoa; phylum Arthropoda; class Insecta; order Hemiptera; family Reduviidae; genus Rhodnius; species Rhodnius prolixus. The sequence continues at coordinate 8,408,056 of NW_027411634.1, read as the reverse complement.
AAGTGCAAGCAAATAAAAAATGTTATGAAAACATATCATATTACTGCTAACGTAATTACATAATTACCGAGCAACTGTTTTTTTTTAAACCATTGCAACATGTTGAGAAAGCAATTACAGACGATTTTCTTTTGAGTTGAAAAAAACAAAGCGTTTGCTGAGACGGCTCGAAAAATAAATTCTGTTTGAAGTCCTAATATTGTTAATGAAAGCAATATGCACTTCGATTTCAGAAATTTCGGTCTGGAACCTCGAAAAAAAAGCCGTTCGACCTATGGTTCCTAAAAATGATGTTTTAAGAATTAATCACGGAAGTTGACTCATTTTAAACGTACTTTGTATCGATACATCCTAAGTGCCAGAGACACGCTTTTTTATTATCAATGTTATACTACGTGTTTTGTAAAAGTTGACGAGAAAGATGCAAGTAAAGAAAAGCTTCAAATGCCAGTATATTCATGACCTTTCCGCCATCCTTAATCTCCGAAGAGCTAACATTTAGATCTACCTAATTAAAAATGCACTTATTATATAAACAAGATCCTTTTTGATACATAACTAATTCCTTTTTGAAAATGAACTTAAACCTAGCAATTTTTTTAGAATTATTATTTCTTTTCAGTTCTAAAAAAGTTTGAGAACATCTTTATCTTCTCCGTACTAATTTTTGGATCGATTTTTTCTTTTATTTATATTTTTCCTGATTTTAGTATTCCATCGTGTCCAACAAATTAACTTTTCATTTGCGATCAATTATGTTTAAAGACGAAAGGAATATTTTTACTTTGTTTTAACAGTGCCTTTAATGTTGATTAGGCGATTGCACGCACTTGTAAATAAATAAATCAAAGCTTCAAAAACTAGTAAGAATAGCAACTAGAAAAACAACTAAGTAAGAGATGACCACAAGATATTCACAAGTTTAAGAAAAACTTTTAAGAACATACGTCAAAATAAAAATTATAAAAAAAGGAGTCATTTCGAAGTATTATAAAATTTTAGTTCCACAAGTTCGATTCTAATAGTAGAGTTATCCAGAGAGACCAAATCAAAAACATCAATCAATTCAAACAAAATTAAATTCGGATAAATGCAAAAGGCAAATTATTTTAACAGTATACAGCAAGCAAAACGGAAACAACAAACAGAAAACTCTTAATTCTATTAACAAACAAGAAGCAATTCAGTTAAAGAAGATCTAAAACGGAACCAATGACGCCATTTCCAATGTAATATTTTATTATAAGTACACGTCACAACTAAATTCTTAAACAATGAAATAATCCTACATTAGTTGGCCATTTCTGATATATTTCATAAATTTAAATTACTTTTTTACGAAATATAAAAATTAATCAAAAGTAATTAATAAAAACAATGGTACTCCTCTTAAAATTGCTGTTATAAAGATTATGTTCTACATTAAATAAAAATAAATCAATTAGTTCGCTGAATCAATAAGATAATGGTTAAATTTGCTTGATTTAAAACATGTTCCCTTGTAATAAAATGTATTTTAAAATGTCCTTGATATTTCATTATAAGAGTAGTCAGATTATTATTAATGTAATTTCTTGGAGGTTTTCGACTATAAAGTAAATGAAAGATAATATCTTGAAGTGGTTTAATTGTCAGAAGAGTTTTATTTTCAAATGACCCTAAAAACTAGAGTGCAATAATCAGGCTAAAAAACTGAGTTATTGTAAAAGTTCACTTACAGCTGCTTCAAAGGAGTGTAAGGTGGAATTGTTGTAATTCGTTGAAAGATGGCAGTGAGAAAACCACACACTTCCAAGCGTCCTTCTTGATTCCTAGCGCTTCGCGTACAGCAGGCGGCCAATTTTGGAAAGTGCAGGTTTTCACAGTATCAAGATCAACCGATAGAGTGCAAAACCGACTGGAGTTGGGAAATTTTCCTTTGCCTGTAAGGAAAAAAGATGTTATAAAAAAAAATGTAACAAGAATAAATAAAAAACAGTTATTTCTTGGAATAATAAATTCATTTAGTTTTATTTGTCATAATTGCATAAATGAAGGAGAAGGCAAAACTCTTCATGTGCAATTACATGCAAAGAACATGATCAGAGACAAAATCTGCTCTTGGTTCTTCGAAATCGGGTGTGCCCCATGAATGTATTAGCGAATAAAAACAATATTCTAATCGAACTCCATACTAATTAGGGCGTTTTAAGACCGTTAAATCAACCAAGGGAAGAATAATAAAGAATACAAAATAATTAGTAACATTTCTACATTCCTGTCATTTGGGTTTCCAAGTTTTTCTCTTCAAACAGCACTTAAAACATGTTTATGTTTTAGTTAGAGCCATATGACCTAAAGAGACTGTTATGGTTAACAAGCTTAAGTACTTGACCACACCTTTATTTATTATTTATTAAGGGCAGGTCTTTATTTTCACTGCACCGTTCATTTTATTTTATTTATTTTGACCTAAAACAGTTTTTTCTTTTTTTTTGAGAACAGGTTGTTTCTTTTCATTTCTTTGGTTCACACAACTATTTAGTAATATTAATTTTCGCACTGTATTGCAGAATTTTGTGCAATAACTTACAGCCTTGAAGCGGCAACTAACACAATATCACCACGAAATAAGGACTGATGTTTACAAAAGCTACTGGTAGGCAGAATTGTAGCTAGTCAGTGCCTACCAAATCAATCAACTCTGAACTGGAATACAATTCTATAAAAAAAATTTAAATAAGGTATACATCTAGAATACCTAATTTTACCTTAAGAGCCAGGGCATGAAGGGAATTTAGAAAAAAGGAGTTGACGAAGAAACTTAAAGCCGACTCGGAAATATTTCAAAAACCCTTAGTACCGGCCCAGGATTGATACGATAACCTTAGCCTTAGTCTTACATAAGTAACAGAAACACATAAGATCAAAAGGACAATTGGTGTACAATGACTCCCTGGTGCGCTACGATGGGTTCTTCACAGACAAACGACTAACGAGGGACCCACGCACAAGACTTTAAAAACAAGCAATGACAAAAAGTGCCAAACTACTTGAACCAAGCTCTAAATTGCTCATAGCACTATATAAACGTTATTACTATCTGTAAACATATTTGAACTTACAGAATAGAGCTCCTGGGTACAGTCAAACCTACAAAGTTTCTGTACGATATTTCAATCAGAACTACAACAAATGGTTGATGCTTCATACATCTCACTAGCTTAAAATAAACTTGGGCCTAACGTTTCTTGTGAACAGAATATCAATACCTACTGCAGATACACATATACCAATCTGTTACACATATTTATTTATAATATTTATGTACAAATCAAAAGTTTAAATATTACTAAAAAAGATTTTGTGGATGACGCTAATACTACTAAACGATAATGATCGTTTAATTTTTCAAGTATTAAAACTGTCCGTTGGGACAGTTGTAAAAAGTCGATCGTAAAAAACTGCCAGAAAAAGCGTTTCGTTGAAAAACACCAAACTGACAGTTTTTTAAAATCTTTTTCTACAAAAGATAAAATTTCCAAATTGTTTATTAAATATGCTGGCCATTTTCATATAAAAAATATTTGTTCATTAAAGAGTAGCCTAACATAAAGAGTAAGTCCACATAGTATGAACTAGCATTCTAACGGACTGCCTCACCACCCCTCCCCCAAAAGTGCCCTTAATCGAATGATTTCAGAGAAATGTTTCCTATAAAAGTTGTAGAACTATTTGTGAGCTATAATTATACCAAGTTTGAAGAAAACCCGAGAAGCGGTTTTTAAAAAAAAGTTAAAAATCTATTCAGTAAAGTGGCACTTCCGGTGTACGCATTTTGACTAAAAATGAACGGAAGCTTCCTCTGGTGGTACCTGAATGAAATATCAAATTTGGAATTCCTGCGATTTTCCGTTCCCGAGATGTAGTGAACTATAGAGAAGAAAATTCAGTTCAAACCTAAGCCATCAAGGACCGATGGGTTAGAGGAAACCAAATTAGTAGGAAAATGTAGAGATTTTCTAGAATTACTAATTTCTAACCCATCCGACCTTAGGGTACGTTTACAACGGAGCTGTGAGTACAGATGATAGCAGAGATGATAACTGATAGAGTAAAATATAATCGCTGATTAGTGAGCACAACAGAGCTGTGATACATGCAACATGTCCGAGAAGTGAAGAAGAGTTTTTATGTTCAGCAGCAACAAAAAGGTATATTTTAAAGAAAAAACGCCTTAGAAAATATCATGTACATCCCATAAATAAAAAACGAAGTACTTTGGGCGAATTTCACTATTTATATAAGGAACTTAGAAATTATCCGGATCGTTTTTTTGAATATGTGAGGATGGGTCCACCCACATTCGACTATATTTTAGAAAAAATAAGGTCAAAATTAAGAAAACTTTGGAAAAATTGTCATGGAAATCCTGTAACCATAGAAGAAAAACTAGTGATTACTCTTAGGCAAGTAATGGTTTTATTGAGAAAAAAAAAACAAATAAATACACATGAAAATAAATGTAAGCCCGATTTAAAAAACAAAATATTGTTAAAAAGTAAATAATAAAATAATAACAAAAAATAATGAGTAAAGACAGCACTAAATAATTTTTCGACGTCCATTTTGAAGCTCCGATACTGGAGTTCAGCTAGCAGAAAAATGAAAAATTCAATTCTATCATCTATGCTCGTTTATAGCAGCGAGTATGAGTCACTAGTCGAAGCTTCGTTGTGCACGCTCACATAAGAATGCACTAGGTTATTCTATAAGCGCTGATGCATCACTGCTATCGTCTCCGCTATCATCTACGCTCACAGCTCCGTTGTGAACGAACCCTAGCCGTGCTTTTTAACAGCACTTCTCTCTTAACTCAAGCCTAATGCGATCGGTTTTTGTCGGCAACTTTCGGCTTCATTACTTATGATTAACTTTATTTCTAATTTAATGCAGTATGCACACTCACACAACTTTCTTGCTCTTATTAAATTGTAATAAAATATAATTAAACACATAAACTTTTTCTAAAGTTTCTAAATGGCAGAAATTACGAACTAAAGTATGAATGAAATGTTGGGTAGTTGCTGATTTGTGTACATTTTGTCGTTTAATCAACCCTTATACTCGAACTTAACTCTAAGTTTATGGAAAGGAGTTCATATAATAATGACGATTAATATAGTAAATTAAGTTTATGTTAAGAAGATCGTGATGATTAATATAGTAAATTTTACATCTCCAAGATAAAGATTAAGAAGTGGTTCCTTTAAAGGATAAACAAATGAGTTTCGTAATGAATGTATTATTTAGTGGGTTCTGGATTTTCGTAGATTTCAGCATGAAGAAGTACTTGACGTTGTAGTGAACAGAGAAGTACCGAACGGGCACCACTCACACTTATCACCATTACTGCATTCGACCGCCTGAATTTTAATGAACTATCCACTACTTTTCCGCATACTGCAAAATAGCAGGTTTAGTTGGAAGCTGTTGCATATTAAAGACATGAGTACTGTCTCTAACGTGGTCTCTTCCAAACATGTGGATGGCCACGTTGAAAAATTTAGTCACGTTTTAACAACTGTCTATAACTGGTGATTTACCACACAGGAGTCATTAAAATTTAATTTAACTTAATATTTGTTAATTATTTATCCTGTGCTATGATTAAGCTAAATGGAACTAAACAATACAGATCTTAGTTCAATCAACATTCATTCATAAAATTGGTTGGATAAAAACAAATGGGTTGGGCAAATTCCTTAAACATCACAAGATGATGACTCATACGTCCCAACATGAACAATGTTTTCGCTCCTCATTCTACATTCTAAGAACACCATACTACTTACAAATCAGTACTTCCTCAGTGTGATTTGACCACATTTTCTTTTTTGTATTGTTTTTTCGTATTCAAATCGCCGACACACATATTCTAGAGTTCATGCATCACATTTTAATAGTCTCTGCAGCTATTTGGAGGTTCTTACCTAAACAAAACAAAAGAAATCAGGTGTAAAAGCTCACAACACTTATTCTAAACAAATCTCAAAGTTATAAATGAAAATTTTCAGAGGGATTTCAGTACCATTATTATGGCACTTCCCTCACAGCAAATGAAACCAAACACAAAAAACAAAAAGTGAGAGCCAACAACCCCTCTCATGGAGATCTCCAAAAATTAATTTCCATAGAAAAGAGATTTGTACTTTATAACTTTGATAGGCTTTCACCATGTTGCACAAAATTTCAAGCACTAATTAAAATTTTGTGGGAAATTCGCAAGCGATTTTCTTTAAATTTAAATTTTCACCAATAATTTCATCCTCTACTAACCACTGCAGGTAACAGTATCTATTGTTACTGCACCTGCTACCACAGCTACTACTCCTATTGCAGCTGCTGCTTCAGTTTATCAGCAATTATGCTTACGCTGCTACTGAAACTACTTCACCAATGCTACTACTGCAACTGCCACTGCTGAAACTGCTACTATTGCCACTGCTATCACTGTTGCTAATGCTACGGCTCCTATTACGATCCAACTGCTACTGCTGCTACGGTTGAAACTGCTATCCCTGCTACGTTCCAGCTGCTACTGCTACTGATGCAACTGCAGCTACAGCTACTGCTTCTGATGTACCTTCTACTGCTGTTACTGAAACCGCTGCTTCAGCTATTGCTACAGCTGCTACTGCTACAGATCCTACAGCAACTACTGCTTCTGATGTAACTGCTACTGCTGTTACTGCAACCGCTGCTACAACTACTGCTACTGCTACAGCTACTGCAAATGCTCCTACATCAACGGCTGCTACAGCAACTGCTTCTGATGTAACTGCTACTGCAACCGCAGCTACAGCTAATGCTACTGCTGCTGCTACTGCCACCGCAGCTACGCTATTGCTACTGCTACTCCTGCTACTGCAACCGCTGCAGCTACAGCTACTGCTACTGCTACTGCTACTACAGCTGCTACTACAGCTGCTACTGCTACAGCAACTGCTACTTCGCACCTGCAGATGATACGTCTACCGCCCATGCTGCTGCAGCTTTTGCCTCTACTGCAACTGCTGTAGCTTTTTCATCTACTGCTACTGCTGCAGCTATTGCTCCTACTGCATCTGCTACTGCTGCAACGGCTTTTGCTACAGCTCCTGCTAATGCAGCAGCTACTGCAACTGCTCCTCCTTCTACTGCAACTGCTCCTGCTGCGCTTCTGCTGCTACAACTGGAACCTATTTACAAAATTAGTAAAATTAAATGAGAATAAGTTGAAAAACCAGTTACTGCTTATACAACTACGGCTACAACTGATTCTGCTCCAGCTGTTGCTGTTGTGGCAGCTACTGCTACTGATGCAGCTGCTTTCTGCTGCTGCTCCTGCAACTGTTACAACTACTATTGCTACAGCTCCTGTAGCTACTGCTGTTGCAATGGTTACCACAACTTCTGCTTCTACTGCTTCCGATGTTACAAATACGTATGCTTCAAACTCTGTAACTGTTGCTACACTTAGTGTAACTGCTACAACTACTGCAACGGCTTCTGCTGCAGCTAATGCTCCCACTTCAACTGCTGCTGATTCCCAGCTGCTGCTGCTACTGCTTCTGATCTTATTGCTTATGATGTTACAAATACTGGTACTACTGCAACTACGACTGCTGCTTCGGCTACTGCAAAATATTTTTTAAAAATACAGATATTTATAACTTATAGTATACAATGTTAACTATAGTAAAGATAAGGGTCGAATTATTGGGCTTTAATTACTCTATATTGTTTCATTCATTATATTATAGTATTACTATTATACAGATATTTATTGTTATTCTTATTTTTAATTATATCATTTCAATCATTTTGACTAATTGGTAAGCTAAGGGTTTTAGTTATTCGACCTAGTTGAGCAGCCTCGTTAACTAATTAAGTAAGCAATAGTTCTCTTACAAAGAGTTAATGACCTTACAGCAGCGTACATACTAACTTTAAGTGTAATTTAAATCCCGTAATGCTACTTTAATGCAAATGGCGTCTACAAGATTTAGTTAGCAATAAATCTTATTTAATTAATAATTATTCACGGCTTTAATCTAAATCATTACAATAGTTAAGTTGTGGTGGAGTTAGGAAGAAATAGCAGTGAAAGTTTTGAATGTCATGTTTTAGAGGTTATATATAGGTGGATGCTGTGTTGGACATGAAGATTCAATATAGAACATTTGCAAAATTACAATACTTCCGCTAATAAACGGAAATAGGAAGTACGTTTGTATAAAACATAAATAAAAATGTTGCAAAACACTGTTCACTAGAAATCATATGAGTCATGCGGCTTTTAATGAATCAGCTATATTTGTACCTCAATGAATAATTCTGTGCCGGTTGTAAATGAATGCTAGATAAACTACAGTTATATAATAGGAAGATAACTTATGTACTTATACAGAAGCTATGATGTGATCACAAAAAATATTTTACGAAGACAATTTAATCATATCTCTCTTTAGCTAGAGGTTAAGATTGTTCTAATTAATATCTACCGAATAAGAAAATCAGACGTAAATGACCTCAGTCTGAAAAATGTTTCTATTCAATTATCCATTTCTGATTCAATGATTCATCGAACTTATTTCTTAGCGTTCCTCTCCAATGCTTCCATTTGAATTCATTCCTACAGACTTTGTAAGTTATATTTTTTAAATTTTCTTTTAACTTTTTTTCATTATATATTTTTTCTGAAACCTCCAATTGTTCTTTTAGCTATCACTACTGTATTTGCTTCCAAAAGAAACCTTCAGAACTGTTTGAATCTCTTCCAGGTAAGAGTGCCTTTTGGACCATTCTGTTCGCGGAATTTCCTCTTTAGTAAAAATAAATGTTTCATTTTAGTTTAATTATTAAAACACAAAAAAAAAAGAAAAATAAATAAATATGCTTCTATCGCTATAAATAAAGATAACATCTCCAATTTAAAGTTTATGAATTAGTAGTATAAGAAATTATTCGGAGAGATGATTTCTATATTAGTATCAGCAACATTATCACCGAAGAGATAAATATTTTAATTTCTAAAAATACTTTTATTTCCTTGTAAATGATACTGAAATGTAATCTATACTCGGGTAAAGATGTGGAAGACTAATAAAACATTACTAAGACATGTGATAGTTCATATTAATATCACATTATGATTTTGAAAAGTGATATGTACTACAATTATATTAATAATTATAATAACAAGGGAAGGGATTAGCTATGCGGTTAGCGTATTGGATTCCCACGCGGAGGTCCCGAGTTCGAAATCCAGCTGCTGACCCTTAGATTTTCTCTTCCTAGGAGCTTCTTACAGTTCACTGTCCGGTGATGGACAGTGTTGTCTGTAAGGAGAGAAATTGTCCGGAGGCCGGCGGTGCATTGAAAAAAGCTCCGGGTGCCAATAACCTTGGATGTTGACACGCCTTAAATCATTTTTTTAAAAAAAAAAAAAAATAACACTTATATCAAGAGCAAAACGAATTCGAACTGACTTGAGTAATTGTTGAAATAAAATAAAATTGATTTAATGTGTTCACCTTGAGCCTCGAATGCAGATAAATTTTAAAAAGTTGAATAAAAGTGTTCGCTAATAATTGCAAGTTTAAAGTGAATATTTGGAGCCGTTGAAACAAAGAATGCAGTAAAGGTGGACTGCGGGTTAAAGATTTTTTGTAAGTAAATCTGTACAGTTTGGTCCAGTGATGATGGCCGAACGGATCATTTTGTTGAGACTTTGTGATCTTTCCTTCTTAAGATAACTCACACAACCTAACTCTGACAAAATCAAAAAGTTAAAGGTGATTTGGGGCTTCGCAAAACGCCACATGATCCAGTTTGCCAATTGTAGCTTGTTAAGAGGCGATGTAATTTTGGTCATTCCTTCTACCAAGTTACACCACGAAAATCCATTAAAGACAGCGAGAATTGAAGTAACAAAGATAGCGCGTAGTGTGAATGTCGAAACTTATTTTCTCTAGATTTATGAGCTGCACTAAGAACCAGCATTTTTTGCTTTAAGTAATAACATCCTGTTATTTTTAATTATAAACAATAAAATTTTATAACTATAATGTGAAAATATTTCGCATTTGTACTTTAATATCTAAGAAAGTAATCCATTATAGAAAGTCCAGCTGAAATTCCGTATTATCAATTATTATTTTTAATTGTCTGTGACATTTCCATACAAAATTTTATTGTTCCCTCATCCTATTCACACTTGTATTTCCTTGACCTTTTAGAAAGAATGTTAATTGAAGGAGAGATATAAAGTTATACAATTTTAGGAATTACAACCCCATCTTAGTTCCGTTTTAATGTTTGCTGTGCTATAATTAACAGAATTAGACTCACTTCATAATGGTTAATTATAGCTTAAACTTTATTAAGTTTAGATGTGTGATATTGCCAACAAATTAAACAAAGCTTAAATACTAGAATGTTGCATTTTAATTTCATTCTGGTGTATATACTACAATTTGTAACTTTATTCAATTAACCTAGAACTTCTACTCCTTTCTCTAATACTTTGACTGTTATTTTTGGAATGTTACTAAAACATAAAGGAAAGTCTCTGTAGCACTAGGCTCCATGGAGCTTGAAAGAAACCATTGTGTATCTTCTTAGAATGTTTTCATTCTGGGATTCTAATTAACAAAGTTTCTTTAAAGTTAAGAAATTTATTTAATACCTCCTCATTGAATAGATGGAAAGAAATACAACGCTTTACAATTTAAAGATAACCAGCGACATATTAAAATCTTGTTTTTTTTTTCAAATTTTCAAATAAGTTTGAAAGGTTAAAACGGTGATTTTATAAGCATTAGCTCGCTGTTTCCCTTTTTTAACTGATTTCAAATTTTTATAATTCATCAGAGGTTGATTTATCAGTAGTTTTAGAGTTTGTTTCCGCTTACAAAGCTTCTATTAAATAATACACTTTACTGAGCGTTTATTCAAAAGTGGTGAATGGCTGGCGTAAATGAAAATAATCCCAAAAAGTACATAATCTATATTTGGTTTGAGCCACCAGAGGGGATCGTCATTACTTTTGGACCCAATCGGATAATCGGAAGAAACACTACGCTATTCTCTATTTTTGGGCTTTTATTTGACAGGTCTCCAGAGATTTTAACTAAATTTCGAACACCCAATACTACAACTCGGCAACTTTTATTTGTAGCCTATTTTTCCAGGGAAATTCGTGCTACGACACTTCCGAAGTAGAGGTATCTAGTGGGTGTAAATAATAAATAGAATCAAGACAGTCAAGATAACAGAAATAAAATGGATGACAAAGACTAAAAAACCAGAATTACAACTCAAATGGAAAAAATAGGTAAGCAAACGAAATTAATTGGTTGATATCCACAATTGCAAAAAAAAGTTGAAGCATACTCAATACAAGACGAAAAACAGAAAAACAAGACTGAGAGATCTGCAGACAGTTTATGGTTTTATCTATGTATATTCATTTTGAATTTTCAAGTAGTGAAATATTTACATATTTCATATCAAATATGAAATTCTTTCTTCGATTAGTCCGACCTTTAACTTGCAATTCAAGCTTGCAATAACAAAGAACTTGCTAGAAATAAATCACTCACCAGGTCTGTCCAGCTTGGATCGAAAATCTGAACATCATTTATACATTTGAAGAATGAAATAATGTTTTTTTTTTAATTGCAGAGATTAATGAGAAATACCTGTAAATGAAAATTATATAGTAATCTCTTGAATCAATAATGTGTAAAAACTGTTATATAATCTCAATAATTACCTCAAATCTAAAATTAAAGGGGAATATTAGTCATTGAAAACCATACGCTCTATCCCAAAAATCGGTTCAAAATGGCGATAGCGCCTTGAAGTTGGGGCCCCAAGTTTGGAAGACACTAAATATCATTTAAACAAAATAATCAAAAAAGATATTTAATAAATTTCTCACTGTTATAAAAAAATTAACAAATATTTACAGTAAAGAAATTAAATTGAAATTCTAAAAAAAAAAGTGAAACTAACTTTAATTCTAGTTATTGTTTTTGAAAACAGACGATATAATTTTTTAAAAAGTTATTAAAATATACGAACCATTTATTTCATTCAGTAATTCTTTCAAAATGTGTACAATTAAACAGATTTATTTAATGGACTTCTTTCCTTGATGGGTACACCTCTTCTGATTGGTTTAGTTTTTCATGCGGGATGCTGCTATGAAATTAAGTTTCTTTGTGTAAGTATAATATATTCAAAATTATAATAGAAAAGTTAAAGAAACTCATGAAACTGCTATCAAAATTTATTAAAAATACTGCCTAGATCAAAACTATAAAAGGTTTTTTTGAATTTCATGATGGATTAGTTCTGGAAATCAATAATTAAAACTTGGCCACTTTCGAGTGTCCATTAAATAGTCCAAAATGGCGGCAAATCATCAATTTCTTTTTAAAATCAATTTTATAAGCTATTCTGGAATCTAAATTATGAAATTCAAATTAAATATATGTAGCCTATCATAATTTAAACAAACTTTTTAGACTTTAATGAACTTTATCAGATCCCTAGACAAATTTATAAGATCAAGATTTGTATCAAACTGGTAAATGAGCTGATTTTTTTTAAATGACACTGAATTTAATTAATTTAGCGCTTTCCGAAAGGTATTTTTTATACCTTCATAAAGTTAACACTTCTTATTAAAAGTTAAATTTTCAGTTAGTAAGACACATTAAAACTGCTGATTTTGAAATATAAAATTATGTAAGGTCAAAATTTCTATTTGATATGTACCTTATATTTACCTTCAAATTTCATTTAAATTTAATCATCTCTGAAATTTTGTCAAGTTCCATCCTAATTTTATGTGAAGGTTTTTACTTCCACCAAAGTTTTTGTCTCATTGTCCCAACGTAGTTTTACATATATTTTATCAACTCTTGTTTGTAGATCCCTTAACCTGTTAATAATGAAGAAAATATTAATATATTGGATTTAAACTATGAGGCAGGATAGTTATCTAAGGGTTGTAAAACCAATCAACTTCACAATATGTTCGGATTTTATAAAATTTATACTTTCTTACTTGCAGGTGGTTCGGAATTGCAGTGCGTTATCAGGAATTAATGATTAAGTTCAGCGTCAGACAACAGACTAATGCTTATTGAAATTCCAGGTAAGATGTCGCCAGTTAAAACTTGGAAAATATTGTATTTTTAAGCGCAAAATGAAGAATGATGGTTCTTAAAGAAGGGATTCGTTAATATTAATTGAAAACTACTTTAAAACTGATTCAGCAAAACTGCACACTATTGGGCTTGTGAGATGGAATTACCAGCTCAATGTTCACCAATACACCAGTATCAGAATTTTTAAAAAGAAAGTATCTGGTAACCTAAATTCACACACGGCCATTACTGCTGCAAAGTTGCTTGCTTCCCCGCCATAATAAACCGTCATGAGTTAAGAAGTTAATTAGGAAATGAGTACAAATACCAAACAGAAGCCCTATCTAGGGACTAACTTAATAAAATTCGTTTCTTTGTTTTTCAAATTTAAAGTCATTGACGGAAGCTTTTTTTCCCTATTTTAATTAATTCTCCAGATTAAAAAAAAACATGTAAAAATAAATCTGGGATCAGTTGTGATCAATGAACTAAAACGTATTAATGAAAGGAGGATAACCACCACTATTCGCTCTAATAACACTGAAAAATATTATATGTGGAAAGTAACGATATTTTTCTGGTTATATTTTTATTTTCTAAAAATAAAACGACGATTTCAGAAATGAAGTTTTAGCAAAAGACATTAATCGATGAAATAACAAGCGAAGTGAGGATATACCGAAATATTATTATGATTGATAGAATCCCAGGTTTTTAAGTAAATCAGTTAATCGCAATCATAACTTGCTACGGATTCCTTGATGTCCTCTATACTTCCTGAAAAGGCTTACTGCCTTCTTCTGACCAAATTCATGAATTCACTGACTAAAGAAGAAATCTAGTTTTGTGATTGCCTTTGTAATCTTTGTTTTTTTTTAATTCTAAAACTTTTTACCCACGCATTCATTGTTATTCGTTCTCAGCATGACTTCATTGCTTTACCTTGAATGGGCACACCTAACGGCGTCAATTGAGCTTCATCTCCAAATAGGCATAATGACTGTCATTGCCAGCAGGTTCATTGCTCTTGGACTTAGTCTCCAATTTAACCTACTGCTTTTCGGCTCTGTCAGATAGCTTTTACTGCTTTGGTATGTACCATTTCAATATGTTGTCACCAATTTAGTTTCACGTTGAGCAAAGCTGCTCTTTCATTAACTCCGGGGTAAACCAGAAACTGAAGTTTTGTCTTGAATACTTTCCTTTTGCTTAGCCTAGTGAAAAGCATAAGGGAGCCCTTTTTGGGGTTGCCGGACAGGCCAAAGTTCAATTTTTATTAATTATTGATTACAATGACCGTGTAGAATCCGCCTATCGACTTGCGGGCACCTCAATTTGACGTTCCCCACCAACCTAGGGTCCACCCGAGGCACAACCGTTTGGAAGGAAATAGTGCGGGCAGTAATTCTGTGTTTTGCGGAAATGACATGGACTTATTGAGCGTGGGTTGAAGAAATTAACATTAGTTTGCTGGCTGTTTAAAGGAATGTTTGTTGTACTTTTAGCACCATACCTTTGGAGATAAGTTTATTTCTTGAATATTGTTAAGTCTAATTTGCTAGAATATTGTTCATTAACTAGCAAAGATAATATTATGAATATAAGTTTACTTTGAATTTGAATAATTTCTCATATAAATTCAAATATAGAGAAAAATTTATGAGCAAAGAAATTCTTCTTCTTTGTTTTATTTTATTTATAGTAAAGAGTTCCCTTGGGAATCCCTAAGTTATTTATAATGCTCAGCGGAAGGGAATATATGATGTATATACTCGTTATTTATACTGCGGGCAATTCAAATGAATGCAATATAGTCCTTAGTTCACCATGTGAATTCTAAATATTTAAATAGTTGATATTTTTAATTCATTAACTTTTTTCCTACATTTTCTCTCGGTTGTACAGAATAGTTTTCTTATTATTATTATTTTTTGTGGAAAAATAAAGAGATTACGTTTCTCCTTAAGGGTATAGACGGTAAGAAATAATCCATCACCTCGAGACAGTACAGGCATGACAGCCTGAACAAACTATACTATTTCAGCTAGCCTAGATTGTATAGTTAGAAAACAGCTCCCAGAAACAGAATACCGGCTGTGTATATAAACATATATCAGATTAAAACTGTCCGGTAGGACAGTTGTATAAGGGTTGATCATCAAAAAATGCACGAAAAAGCGTAACGTTGAAAAACACCCAACTTTGACAATTTTTTTCTCTTTTTCTATAAAAGATAAAATAACTATGATGTTTTTGTTTTTGAATTTTGAAAATGTGATCCGAACCAATAGTTTGAAAAGCCATATAGTGAAATTAATTAATGCAGATAAATATGGTATTTTAGTCATTTTAAGGGAAAATTGGTTTTAGGGTTTTAATTGGTGGGTTAAACTTTCTGCTGAAGTGTTTCGATATAATTAATAATTCATTTTGTTTTACAAATTTACAATTTTAAATTAAAAACATGTATGTCGAATAAATACCATCAGCCAATAGGTGCGGAATAGCTAAAAGTTGTATCACGAAGTCCAAATAGGCGTGACCATTTGTCCGAGCTCTACACCAGCGCCCACTTTATAAAAACAAAAAGGTTGGAGGCGCCGGACTGTAGGAAATTATTTTACAAGAAGCGTGGGTTATTATGATCGACATTGTCCGCATTCCATTGAAACTAATATTACCAAGACTACATAGTTAATATTACAATTTATTGGTCGCCTGACTTTAAGGGGAAAATTTAAGTGTTTAAATTCATTCAGTTTTATAAATAAAATAAATATCTGATGTAAATCGCTGAGACATCTTTCACTGAAATCCAGTCGTGTTAGACAGTTTTCTGAACTGATACAGTTGTTCAAATTCTATAAGTTCTACCTCACACCTTGCTCAAACATTCAACTATTTATACAGTCCCTAGTGGTGAGAAAAGTTACCACTGTTTACCAAGCCTATTTGCATGTAGATCTATTTTTTATGGACCCTTTGGGAGATAAGTGTATTGAGTGGAAAAAGCCAGTAGAATTGACCAGTCTACTTCATCTACGAAATTCATTGCACCATTTTGTATAGTCTGGCATCATCGCGACCCTCAAATGCCAGTGACTTTTGAAAAATCTCTTTGTTCGATAGTAATTAATTTTAGAGTAAAACAAAGGGTTTAACATGTAGATCAGTTACTCTCTCCTATAAGAGTTTATTGTATTAAGGTTAGTCTTAGGTCGACACTATGTTCGGGAGCGTGAAGCTTTTTTGTGGCTTAACGGTAATGGTTGGACAGAGGAGGAACAGGACACCACCTTGGGAAATCGTACTTCCTTTTTCTTCCGTCCAAAAAAATAACCAGCTGACTAACACTCTAAATAGAAACTATAATGTTATTAGTTAAAGAAGAAGTAAAACACAAATATTAAAAAAATATCTTGAGCGCTGGTAGTAGTAGTTATGTATATGTTCACAAGCTCTTTCTAAATATAACAATATTGTGTATAAGTGAATTTGCGGTAGACAAATAGGCCAGCAAGCGATAACATCATGTATGTAGTGGATGTTGGTGCGTACACTGAAGTTGAAGTGCTATGCCCTGTCACCAGGCGGCTAACATGGTTTACTTGTTTCGCCAAGGCTCTTGTGAGCTCGCTTCACAATGCTGAAGCCTTGTCGTTCCTCTTCTCTTGCTCTCTCTATTTCTACCCACACATTCAACATAAAACACTTGCTCACATCCACTTATAAACTACATACACACCATTTACACTAATGGAGCTCCTCTAACACAGTTAGGCTGTACTGGAAAAGGTCCTCATATTCTAAAGTACAATATATCTATACATATTGTTCCAGCGTTGCTATATATTTTGGAGATATACATAAATATATAGGTATATATCATAAAGGTACTGCAAAACAGCGGAACAACTTGTTTGTTTATTGTCGGTAAAGCGATGTTTATACAGTACAATGATGCATTAGAAACTTGTGTTTACCTTCAAGGTATTGAATGTGTTTACCTTCAAAAACTGCTTCTGAATTAATTTATAAAGTGGCGAATCCTGCAAAAAAAGAGGAAGAGATAAAACAAAAATTGTTCGGGTATTATTTTCCGGTCAAGAATTTTGTGAGAAAATAGAGCATTGAACTTCCTCTAAAATGGTCTAAATTGCCTTAGAAGGGGGTAGCCTAAAATCTAAGTGACTTTAAAATAAATTAACAAGAAAAAAATAAATAAATAAACCTTATTGAATGAAAAAATGTTTATAACTTAAAGCCAACCCGATGTGAAAAATCTTTAACCACAATTTAACTTTTAGTTTACTATTTAGTCACTAGATAGTGTGCACAGTAACAAAATCAACTACTTAGTTGCTAAAAATTCCAATAGATGGTAGGACAGTCTGAAAAAACAATACAACTGTACTCAGTTGACTACTTTCGAACGCCAGCGTTATTTGTAGGGGGAGGTTTTATGTTATTAAACCCTTCAATGTTTTAATTCACGCACAGTTACATATTTATTATATATTAACATTTTATTATTATAAACAAGAAGCATAATTATCTAATCTGAAATCGTGTCCAGTTATTTTTTTTCTTTTTTCAAACCTCCTGTAAGATATTGTAATCACCAATTGCAATGAGTTTGTATTGTTTTTTTTTGGCATCAGTCTAGTTTTAATTTATTATAAATAACCTTCCAACGACCCAAAAGCTTGCTTAAATTATCACGAAAATTATTTCAAATCTTACTGGCTGACTTTCTTTCTCTAATTCTCAGTTGTGAGTTTAATATTTAGTTCAAAACATACTGAAAAAAAACTGAAACTGAATAGCGAATGGTACATTAGAATGAAATGAACAAGTAATTCCTTCCTCGTAAACCTGCTAAACTTTTCAAACAGAAGTTAGTTTCCTTTTTTGCAGGAAATCAAGTTTATTTTTCCAGAAAAAAGAACGGAAAACTAAAATAACTCGAAATTTTGTATTTCCAGTACCAAGATTTTCATGAAACTTGAAATTTCAGCTACTCAATTAATCCTCATTAATATAATATAACTAATAGGCGCTTACAATGCAACAAAATCACATTTTAGAGCCTAGCGTAACCACCCAAACCACAATCCCAAAAGTAACTCTTAATTTATTTTTTCCAGAATAACTGTTACAAATATAAAAAATTATGGATGTAGAATTAGATGCTAATTGTATTGAAAGTTTAAAGATATTTTTGGGAACCGTGTTTTTGAGATAAATCTCAAAACTGGACCATCATTGACCAAATTTGAACAATAACTTCAATCTTAGGATTCAAGATTGGTGAGGAATCGGTCAAATAAAAAAAACAAACTCGTCTTCTTGCCAACGTTTCGACATATACAGTCGACTCTCGATAATTCGAAACTCGATAATTCGAACTCTACAGTTGCTAACTTCGGTAAATCGAAAAAATGCAGTGTTATTTAGATACGCTCGATAATTCGAAATCCTTTTCTTAAAAACTGGGGGAGAGAAGGCTCTATAATTCGAACGAGGCCGCTTCCCCTCTTTATAATTCTAATTTACGTATGTACGTACAGATATAGCGGGCCTTACACGGGAATTTTGGTAATGACAATGGGACAGATACAATAGACTAATTACAATATTCAATTTTGACAATAAAATAGATATTGGGAAGTTTCTTTTAATACAAAAAAGCCGGTAAGAACAAAAACCCTTATGAACTAAATAACATAAGAACCAAATGATTAGCAAATTTAAAAGAACACAGCAATAATTATGTTCAGAAGTTAGAGATCTTTTTATTTTTTAATGATAAAATTGTAGCAATTGGCTAAGTTCGACGTGTCTGTCCTAAAGTTAACTGTGTTGTTCTGTTTCACTGTGTGGCACATTTCTAGAAAATTTCGTTTGTACTGGTTCTTTTCCTTATCGAGTACTGTCACATTCTGGAAGTCAAAATTGTGTTTATTTTCAATGTGGTGTCTAAGTAGCGCGGTAGAATTGTCGTCTTTTTTTGTCTTACAATCATACTGATGCTGGTACAACCTTGCCTTAAGATACTGACTTATCTGGCCTATGCAATACTATATATTCATAATAACTTCAATTCAAGATGTTTCTTGACAACATACGAACAAAATATCAACTTCCTGCGATTATTTAAAAATTTAATTTCCGTGCATTAACATAGACAGACAGTCTGATGTCTAAATTAGTATTATAATATTTTAAAATCATCTTTTCGCCCGGAATAGTCATAAAACGGATACTTCCGGTAAAAAACTATGAATAGAAATTCTACACGATTGCAATACTTCCTTAAAAGGAGTAAGAGAAAGTAAAACCTAGTAGAATAAGAAGAAATGAACGTCCAGTGTTCGGAAAATTTACCTATGACGTAATATAATTTCCTCCGTGCACTTATGTTTTTAGCTATAAACTGGCGGAATGGGTATCGTAAACATTAATTTTATGCTAAAGTTTTTGAGTTTGTTATAATATTATGTTTGTCTGTAGGTATGTTGCATGTATATACACATACATAAACTTACTGAGAAAGAGAGAGATATTTTGTAGTGAAGAGACAGACAGAGAGAGATGCTTTGAACGTGCCATACTTATATTCATAGTGTATTTGTGTATATTTTATGTATGTGTTTTGTTTGTGTGTAACAGTATATACACATGTATATGTATATACATAATAACGAAAACCCTTTTTCTGACACACACACATTCGCAAAATAACCAACTCGACAACATCCTAAGTGTTATAAAGGGACTGATATAATTGAATTTATCTACTAGGTTAGTGTGGTACATAAGTGATGTATACGAGTATGTTCAGAAGATGGTATACTTCCAATTTAATATGATTCGATATATCGATATTTCATAGTGCTGGGAAGTGATGAAGGTTAGAGGGCACAGTGAGTTTATTGGATGTAATAATAAAAAGAAGTATTTTCAGGTGGTGTGTATATCTTTTGGTGATGGAAAATAGCTAAAAAAATATCTAAATTTTTTTTGTTTGTAGACTTTCTTGCAAAAATGTATAATAAATTACGGGATATGCGATCGCCATGTTGACCCTCTTGAAATATAATTCAATAAAGTTTTTTTTTCTTATAAAGAATTTCTTTACGTTTTTACCGAAAAACAACCTACAATATTTAATAAAAGTTTGTAGCATTCAATTTTAAGTAACTTTATTGGGTTTATCTTTTAGAGTGGTTCTTCATGGAATTTGAGTAGGGTTAGTGCTTTTTAAGCAATATTCACCGCTGACCCTTTGATGAAAATGTCTCTGATAAATGAATTATCAACTTGGGTGGCATAAATTATTGGTTGTTCGGCCCATAATTCACTAGTATCTTATTTCTTATAAACGCAAGTATCTTGTAGATTTTCGAATTTGAGTTTGGACAGAAAATATCTATTTTTAAGGTCTCTTGTGTAAGAAAAAGTATTATTATATAATATGTACATTTAGGGGCCGCGATAGCCGAACGGTTATAGGCCAGGCCCGCAAAGCTAAGATGTATTGTTGATTAGTGGGTTCGATTCCCGGTTTTAGGTCTTGCATTTTATTTAATGGTTAATAAGAGAAATTTATAGTAAAGTATGTTAGGCGGTTAGAGACTAAACCCGCACAGCTTAGATGTATTGTTGGTTAGTGGGTTCGATTCCCAGTCTAAACCTTGGATTTTATTTAATGGTTAATAAGAGAAATTTATAGTCAAGTATGTTAGACTAAACCCGCACAGCTTAGATGTATTGTTGGTTAGTAGTTTCGATTCCCCCAGTCTAGACCTTGGATTTTATTTCATTCTTTAATATATCAATGTCATCTCCTCTTTGAGAGTAAAAAGTACTGCTCAAGAGTTTTCCTCGACATTGCCCAGGCCTTTGATAAGGTATGGCACTTAGGTCTTCTCTACAAACTTAAAAAATTCCTACCAAGCACTTATTTTTTGATTTTACGATCCTTCTTAGCTGATCGACATTTTAAAGTTTGAGTAGGCTCCGAATATTCTCCAGTGAAACCTATCTCCTTAATCACTACTTATGCTGACGATACTGCCATTCTCTCTACCCACACAGAACCATCCGAGACATTCTCTACATTCCTTCAAGAGCACCTCAACCTAATTGAAAGCTGGTGCACCCATTGGCGCATAAAAATTGATGAAAGCAAGAGCGTTCAAGTAACTTTCACGCTCAGGCGTCAAACGTGCCCCAGTGTTTTCATCCCTAACAAACCCATCCCTACCTTGAACGTAATACGCTACCTGGGTTTCTACTTGGACAGTAGACTCACGTGGAATCCCCACCCGAGACTCAAAAGACTACAACTAAACAAAAGGTACGTACAACTAAGACGCATGATCGGACCTAAATCTAAACTAAGCACATCTAACAAACTAACTCTCTACAAGTCGTTACTTAAACCCATCTGGACTTACGGATCAGAGCTGAGGGGCTCAACTAAACCCTCCAATATCTCCCGCATCCAATCCTTCCATGGTTTTGCTGTGAAATGGGGCCCTTATAACTCCCACAGTTAAACAACAGATTATTCGTATGAAATTTTGTGCACTTACACACTCTGTTTTACTGAGTAGTATGCTATAATTTTCTTGAGTACAGATCCATTTGTTGAAAAGATATTGAGAGTTGAAGTTTTTTTGGGTCATGGTTTTGCTGTGAAATGGGGCCCTTATAATTACCACCGTAAACAACAGATTATTCCTAAGAAATTTAGTGCTCTTACACACTCTGTTTTACTGAGTAGTATGCTATAGTTTCCTTGAGTACAGATCCGTAAGTTGAAAAGATATTGAGAGTTGAAATTTTTTTGGGTCATGGTTTTGCTGTGAAATGGGGCCCTTATAACTCCCACAGTAAACAACAGATTATTCGTATGAAATTTTGTGCTCTTACACAATCTGTTTTACTGAGTAGTATGCTATAGTTTCCTTGAGTACAGATCCATAAGTTGAGAAGATATTGAGGATTGAAATTTTTTTGGGTCATGGTTTTGCTGTGAAATGGGGCCCTTATAATTCCCACTGTATATAACAGATTATTCGTATGATATTTTGTGCTCTTACACAATCTGTTTTACTGAGTAGTATGCTGTAGTTTCCTTGGGTACAGATCCATAAGTTGAGAAGATATTGTGAGTTGAAATTTTTTTGGGTCATGGTTTGGCTGTGAAATGGGGCCCTTATAACTTCCAAAGTAAGCAACAGATTATTCGTATGAAATTTTGTGCTCTTACACACTCTGTTTTACTGAGTAGTATGCTAGAGATTCCTTGAGTACAAATCCATAAGTTGAGAAGATATTGAGCATTGAAATTTTTTTGGGTCATGGTTTTGCTGTGAAATAGGGCCCTTATAACTCCCACTGTAAACAACCGATTATTAGTATGAAATTTTGTGCTCTTACACACTCGGTTTTACTGAGTAATATGCTATAGTTTTCTTGAGTACAGATCCATTAGTTGAGAAGTTATTGAGGATTGAAATTTTTTTGGGTCATGATTTTGCTGTGTAATGGGGCCCTTATAACTCCCACAGTAAACAACAGATTATTCGTATGAAATTTTGTGCTCTTACACAATCTGTTTTACTGAGTAGTATGCTATAGTTTCCTTGAGTACAGATCCATAAGTTGAGAAGATATTGAGAGTTGAAATTTTTTTGGGTCATGGTTTGGCTGTGAAATGGGGCCCTTATAACTTCCAAAGTAAGCAACAGATTATTCGTATGAAATTTTGTGCTCTTACACACTCTGTTTTACTGAGTAGTATGCTAGAGATTCCTTGAGTACAAATCCATAAGTTGAGAAGATATTGAGCATTGAAATTTTTTTGGGTCATGGTTTTGCTGTGAAATAGGGCCCTTATAACTCCCACTGTAAACAACCGATTATTAGTATGAAATTTTGTGCTCTTACACACTCGGTTTTACTGAGTAATATGCTATAGTTTTCTTGAGTACAGATCCATTAGTTGAGAAGATATTGAGGATTGAAATTTTTTTGGGTCATGATTTTGCTGTGTAATGGGGCCCTTATAACTCCCACTGTAAACAACCGATTATTAGTATGAAATTTTGTGCTCTTACACACTCGGTTTTACTGAGTAATATGCTATAGTTTTCTTGAGTACAGATCCATTAGTTGAGAAGATATTGAGAGTTGAAATTTTTTTGTGTCATGGTTTTGCTGTGAAATAGGGCCCTTATAACTCCCACTGTAAACAACCGATTATTAGTATGAAATTTTGTGCTCTTACACACTCTGTTTTACTGAGTAGTATGCTGTAGTTTCCTTGGGTACAGATCCGTAAGTTGAGAAGATATTGAGAGATGAAGTTTTTTTGGGTCATGGTTTTGCTGTGAAATAGGGCCCTTATAACTCCCACTGTAAACAACCGATTATTAGTATGAAATTTTGTGCTCTTACACACTCTGTTTTACTGAGTAGTATGCTGTAGTTTCCTTGGGTACAGATCCGTAAGTTGAGAAGATATTGAGGATTGAAATTTTTTTGGGTCATGGTTTTGCTGTGAAATAGGGCCCTTATAACTCCCACTGTAAACAACCGATTATTAGTATGAAATTTTGTGCTCTTACACACTCGGTTTTACTGAGTAGTATGCTATAGTTTTCTTGAGTACAGATCCATTAGTTGAGAAGATATTGAGAGTTGAAATTTTTTTGTGTCATGGTTTTGCTGTGAAATGGGGCCCTTATAACTCCCACTGTAAACAACCGATTATTAGTATGAAATTTTGTGCTCTTACACACTCTGTTTTACTGAGTAGTATGCTGTAGTTTCCTTGGGTACAGATCCGTAAGTTGAGAAGATATTGAGAGTTGAAGTTTTTTTGGGTCATGGTTTTGCTGTGAAATAGGGCCCTTATAACTCCCACTGTAAACAACCGATTATTAGTATGAAATTTTGTGCTCTTACACACTCGGTTTTACTGAGTAGTATGCTGTAGTTTCCTTGGGTACAGATCCGTAAGTTGAGAAGATATTGAGAGTTGAAGTTTTTTTGGGTCATGGTTTTGCTGTGAAATAGGGCCCTTATAACTCCCACTGTAAACAACCGATTATTAGTATGAAATTTTGTGCTCTTACACACTCTGTTTTACTGAGTAGTATGCTGTAGTTTCCTTGGGTACAGATCCGTAAGTTGAGAAGATATTGAGGATTGAAATTTTTTTGGGTCATTGTTTTGCTGTGAAATAGGGCCCTTATAACACCCACTGTAAACAACCGATTATTAGTTTGAAATCTTGTGCTCTTACACACTCGGTTTTACTGAGTAGTATGCTATAGTTTCCTTGAGTACAGATCCATAAGTTGAGAAGATATTGAGGATTGAAATTTTTTTGGGTCATGGTTTTGCTGTGAAATGGGGCCCTTATAATTCCCACTGTATATAACAGATTATTCGTATGAAATTTTGTGCTCTTACACAATCTGTTTTACTGAGTAGTATGCTGTAGTTTCCTTGGGTACAGATCCGTAAGTTGAGAAGATATTGAGAGTTGAAATTTTTTTGGGTCATGGTTTTGCTGTGAAATAGGGCCCTTATAACTCCCACTGTAAACAACCGATTATTAGTATGAAATTTTGTGCTCTTACACACTCGGTTTTACTGAGTAGTATGCTGTAGTTTCCTTGGGTACAGATCCGTAAGTTGAGAAGATATTGAGCATTGAAATTTTTTTGGGTCATGGTTTTGCTGTGAAATAGGGCCCTTATAACTCCCACTGTAAACAACCGATTATTAGTATGAAATTTTGTGCTCTTACACACTCGGTTTTACTGAGTAATATGCTATAGTTTTCTTAAGTACAGATCCATTAGTTGAGAAGATATTGAGGATTGAAATTTTTTTGGGTCATGATTTTGCTTTGTAATGGGGCCCTTATAACTTCCAAAGTAAGCAACAGATTATTCGTATGAAATTTTGTGCTCTTACACACTCTGTTTTACTGAGTAGTATGCTAGAGATTCCTTGAGTACAAATCCATAAGTTGAGAAGATATTGAGCATTGAAATTTTTTTGGGTCATGGTTTTGCTGTGAAATAGGGCCCTTATAACTCCCACTGTAAACAACCGATTATTAGTATGAAATTTTGTGCTCTTACACACTCGGTTTTACTGAGTAATATGCTATAGTTTTCTTGAGTACAGATCCATTAGTTGAGAAGATATTGAGGATTGAAATTTTTTTGGGTCATGATTTTGCTGTGTAATGGGGCCCTTATAACTCCCACTGTAAACAACCGATTATTAGTATGAAATTTTGTGCTCTTACACACTCGGTTTTACTGAGTAATATGCTATAGTTTTCTTGAGTACAGATCCATTAGTTGAGAAGATATTGAGAGTTGAAATTTTTTTGTGTCATGGTTTTGCTGTGAAATAGGGCCCTTATAACTCCCACTGTAAACAACCGATTATTAGTATGAAATTTTGTGCTCTTACACACTCTGTTTTACTGAATAGTATGCTGTAGTTTCCTTGGGTACAGATCCGTAAGTTGAGAAGATATTGAGAGATGAAGTTTTTTTGGGTCATGGTTTTGCTGTGAAATAGGGCCCTTATAACTCCCACTGTAAACAACCGATTATTAGTATGAAATTTTGTGCTCTTACACACTCTGTTTTACTGAGTAGTATGCTGTAGTTTCCTTGGGTACAGATCCGTAAGTTGAGAAGATATTGAGGATTGAAATTTTTTTGGGTCATGGTTTTGCTGTGAAATAGGGCCCTTATAACTCCCACTGTAAACAACCGATTATTAGTATGAAATTTTGTGCTCTTACACACTCGGTTTTACTGAGTAGTATGCTATAGTTCTCTTGAGTACAGATCCATTAGTTGAGAAGATATTGAGAGTTGAAATTTTTTTGTGTCATGGTTTTGCTGTGAAATGGGGCCCTTATAACTCCCACTGTAAACAACCGATTATTAGTATGAAATTTTGTGCTCTTACACACTCTGTTTTACTGAGTAGTATGCTGTAGTTTCCTTGGGTACAGATCCGTAAGTTGAGAAGATATTGAGAGTTGAAGTTTTTTTGGGTCATGGTTTTGCTGTGAAATAGGGCCCTTATAACTCCCACTGTAAACAACCGATTATTAGTATGAAATTTTGTGCTCTTACACACTCGGTTTTACTGAGTAGTATGCTGTAGTTTCCTTGGGTACAGATCCGTAAGTTGAGAAGATATTGAGAGTTGAAGTTTTTTTGGGTCATGGTTTTGCTGTGAAATAGGGCCCTTATAACTCCCACTGTAAACAACCGATTATTAGTATGAAATTTTGTGCTCTTACACACTCTGTTTTACTGAGTAGTATGCTGTAGTTTCCTTGGGTACAGATCCGTAAGTTGAGAAGATATTGAGGATTGAAATTTTTTTGGGTCATGGTTTTGCTGTGAAATAGGGCCCTTATAACTCCCACTGTAAACAACCGATTATTAGTTTGAAATCTTGTGCTCTTACACACTCGGTTTTACTGAGTAGTATGCTATAGTTTCCTTGAGTACAGATCCATAAGTTGAGAAGATATTGAGGATTGAAATTTTTTTGGGTCATGGTTTTGCTGTGAAATGGGGCCCTTATAATTCCCACTGTATATAACAGATTATTCGTATGAAATTTTGTGCTCTTACACAATCTGTTTTACTGAGTAGTATGCTGTAGTTTCCTTGGGTACAGATCCGTAAGTTGAGAAGATATTGAGAGTTGAAATTTTTTTGGGTCATGGTTTTGCTGTGAAATAGGGCCCTTATAACTCCCACTGTAAACAACCGATTATTAGTATGAAATTTTGTGCTCTTACACACTCGGTTTTACTGAGTAGTATGCTGTAGTTTCCTTGGGTACAGATCCGTAAGTTGAGAAGATATTGAGCATTGAAATTTTTTTGGGTCATGGTTTTGCTGTGAAATAGGGCCCTTATAACTCCCACTGTAAACAACCGATTATTAGTATGAAATTTTGTGCTCTTACACACTCGGTTTTACTGAGTAATATGCTATAGTTTTCTTAAGTACAGATCCATTAGTTGAGAAGATATTGAGGATTGAAATTTTTTTGGGTCATGATTTTGCTTTGTAATGGGGCCCTTATAACTTCCAAAGTAAGCAACAGATTATTCGTATGAAATTTTGTGCTCTTACACACTCTGTTTTACTGAGTAGTATGCTAGAGATTCCTTGAGTACAAATCCATAAGTTGAGAAGATATTGAGCATTGAAATTTTTTTGGGTCATGGTTTTGCTGTGAAATAGGGCCCTTATAACTCCCACTGTAAACAACCGATTATTAGTATGAAATTTTGTGCTCTTACACACTCGGTTTTACTGAGTAATATGCTATAGTTTTCTTGAGTACAGATCCATTAGTTGAGAAGATATTGAGGATTGAAATTTTTTTGGGTCATGATTTTGCTGTGTAATGGGGCCCTTATAACTCCCACTGTAAACAACCGATTATTAGTATGAAATTTTGTGCTCTTACACACTCGGTTTTACTGAGTAATATGCTATAGTTTTCTTGAGTACAGATCCATTAGTTGAGAAGATATTGAGAGTTGAAATTTTTTTGTGTCATGGTTTTGCTGTGAAATAGGGCCCTTATAACTCCCACTGTAAACAACCGATTATTAGTATGAAATTTTGTGCTCTTACACACTCTGTTTTACTGAGTAGTATGCTGTAGTTTCCTTGGGTACAGATCCGTAAGTTGAGAAGATATTGAGAGTTGAAGTTTTTTTGGGTCATGGTTTTGCTGTGAAATAGGGCCCTTATAACTCCCACTGTAAACAACCGATTATTAGTATGAAATTTTGTGCTCTTACACACTCTGTTTTACTGAGTAGTATGCTGTAGTTTCCTTGGGTACAGATCCGTAAGTTGAGAAGATATTGAGAGTTGAAGTTTTTTTGGGTCATGGTTTTGCTGTGAAATAGGGCCCTTATAACTCCCACTGTAAACAACCGATTATTAGTATGAAATTTTGTGCTCTTACACACTCGGTTTTACTGAGTAATATGCAATAGTTTTCTTGAGTACAGATCCATTAGTTGAGAAGATATTGAGAGTTGAAATTTTTTTGTGTCATGGTTTTGCTGTGAAATAGGGCCCTTATAACTCCCACTGTAAACAACCGTATATTAGTATGAAATTTTGTGCTCTTACACACTCTGTTTTACTGAGTAGTATGCTGTAGTTTCCTTGGGTACAGATCCGTAAGTTGAGAAGATATTGAGAGTTGAAGTTTTATTGGGTCATGGTTTTGCAGTGAAATTGGGCCCATATAACTCCCACAGTAAACAACAGATTATTCGTATGAAATTTTGTGCTCTTACACACTCTGTTTTACTGAGTAGTATGCTATAGTTTCCTTGAGTACAGATCCATAAGTTGAGAAGATATTGAGGATTGAAATTTTTTTGGGTCATGGTTTTGCTGTGAAATGGGGCCCTTATAACTCCCACAGTAAACAACAGATTATTCGTATGATATTTTGTGCTCTTACACACTCTGTTTTACTGAGTAGTATGCTATAGTTTCCTTAAGTACAGATCCATAAGTTGAGAAGATATTGAGCATTGAAATTTTTTTGGGTCATGGTTTTGCTGTGAAATGGGGCCCTTATAGCTCCCACTGTAAACAACCGATTATTCGTATGAAATTTTGTGCTCTTACACACTCTGTTTTACTGAGTAGTATG
Source organism: Rhodnius prolixus (assembly GCF_049639745.1). Lineage (NCBI taxonomy): Eukaryota > Metazoa > Arthropoda > Insecta > Hemiptera > Reduviidae > Rhodnius > Rhodnius prolixus. The sequence goes on along the minus strand of NW_027411634.1, from coordinate 8,379,107 downwards.
CTATAGTTTCCTTGAGTACAGATCCATAAGTTGAGAAGATATTGAGAGTTCAAGTTTTTTTGGGTCATGGTTTTGCTGTGAAATGGGGCCCTTATAACTCCCACTGTAAACAACAGATTATTCGTATGAAATTTTGTGCTCTTACACACTCTGTTTTACTGAGTAGTATGCTATAGTTTCCTTGAGTACAGATTCATATGTTGAGAAGATATTGAGAGTTCAAGTTTTTTTGGGTCATGGTTTTGCTGTGAAATGGGGCCCTTATAACTCCCACTGTAAACAACAGATTTTTCGTATGAAATTTTGTGCTCTTACACACTCTGTTTTACTGAGTAGTATGCTATAGTTTCCTTGAGTACAGATCCATAAGTTGAGAAGATATTGAGGATTGAAATTTTTTTGGGTCATGATTTTGCTGTGTAATGGGGCCCTTATAATTCCCACTGTAAACAACAGATTATTCCTATAAAAATTTAGTGCTCTTACACACTCTGTTTTACTGAGTAGTATGCTATAGTTTCCTTGAGTACAGATTCATAAGTTGAGAAGATATTGAGCATTGAAATTTTTTTGGGTCATGGTTTTGCTGTGAAATAGGGCCCTTATAACTCCCACTGTAAACATCCGATTATTCCTATGAAATTTAGTGCTCTTACACACTTTTTTACTGAGTAGTATGCTATAGTTTCCTTGAGTACAGATTCATAAGTTGAGAAGATATTGAGAGTTGAGGTTTTTTTGGGTCATGGTTTTGCTGTGAAATGGGGCCCTTATAACTCCCACTGTAAACAACCGATTATTCGTATGAAATTTTGTGCTCTTACACAATCTGTTTTACTGAGTAGTATGCTGTAGTTTCCTTGGGTACAGATCCATAAGTTGAGAAGATATTGAGAGTTGAAATTTTTTTGGGTCATGGTTTTGCTGTGAAATGGGGCCCTTATAACTCCCACTGTAAACAACAGATTATTCCTATGAAATTTTGTGCTCTTACACACTCTGTTTTACTGAGTAGTATGCTATAGTTTCCTTGAGTACAGATTCATATGTTGAGAAGATATTGAGAGTTCAAGTTTTTTTGGGTCATGGTTTTGCTGTGAAATAGGGCCCTTATAACTCCCACTGTAAACAACCGATTATTAGTATGAAATTTTGTGCTCTTACACACTCGGTTTTACTGAGTAATATGCAATAGTTTTCTTGAGTACAGATCCATTAGTTGAGAAGATATTGAGAGTTGAAATTTTTTTGTGTCATGGTTTTGCTGTGAAATAGGGCCCTTATAACTCCCACTGTAAACAACCGTATATTAGTATGAAATTTTGTGCTCTTACACACTCTGTTTTACTGAGTAGTATGCTGTAGTTTCCTTGGGTACAGATCCGTAAGTTGAGAAGATATTGAGAGTTGAAGTTTTATTAGGTCATGGTTTTGCAGTGAAATTGGGCCCATATAACTCCCACAGTAAACAACAGATTATTCGTATGAAATTTTGTGCTCTTACACACTCTGTTTTACTGAGTAGTATGCTGTAGTTTCCTTGGGTACAGATCCGTAAGTTGAGAAGATATTGAGAGTTGAAGTTTTATTGGGTCATGGTTTTGCAGTGAAATTGGGCCCATATAACTCCCACAGTAAACAACAGATTATTCGTATGAAATTTTGTGCTCTTACACACTCTGTTTTACTGAGTAGTATGCTATAGTTTCCTTGAGTACAGATCCATAAGTTGAGAAGATATTGAGGATTGAAATTTTTTTGGGTCATGGTTTTGCTGTGAAATTGGGCCCTTATAACTCCCACAGTAAACAACAGATTATTCGTATGATATTTTGTGCTCTTACACACTCTGTTTTACTGAGTAGTATGCTATAGTTTCCTTAAGTACAGATCCATAAGTTGAGAAGATATTGAGCATTGAAATTTTTTTGGGTCATGGTTTTGCTGTGAAATGGGGCCCTTATAGCTCCCACTGTAAACAACCGATTATTCGTATGAAATTTTGTGCTCTTACACACTCTGTTTTACTGAGTAGTATGCTATAGTTTCCTTGAGTACAGATCCATAAGTTGAGAAGATATTGAGAGTTCAAGTTTTTTTGGGTCATGGTTTTGCTGTGAAATGGGGCCCTTATAACTCCCACTGTAAACAACAGATTATTCGTATGAAATTTTGTGCTCTTACACACTCTGTTTTACTGAGTAGTATGCTATAGTTTCCTTGAGTACAGATTCATATGTTGAGAAGATATTGAGAGTTCAAGTTTTTTTGGGTCATGGTTTTGCTGTGAAATGGGGCCCTTATAACTCCCACTGTAAACAACAGATTTTTCGTATGAAATTTTGTGTTCTTACACACTCTGTTTTACTGAGTAGTATGCTATAGTTTCCTTGAGTACAGATCCATAAGTTGAGAAGATATTGAGAGTTGAAGTTTTTTTGGGTCATGATTTTGCTGTGTAATGGGGCCCTTATAATTCCCACTGTAAACAACAGATTATTCCTATAAAAATTTAGTGCTCTTACACACTCTGTTTTACTGAGTAGTATGCTATAGTTTCCTTGAGTACAGATTCATAAGTTGAGAAGATATTGAGCATTGAAATTTTTTTGGGTCATGGTTTTGCTGTGAAATGGGGCCCTTATAACTCCCACTGTAAACATCCGATTATTCCTATGAAATTTAGTGCTCTTACACACTTTTTTACTGAGTAGTATGCTATAGTTTCCTTGAGTACAGATTCATAAGTTGAGAAGATATTGAGAGTTGAAGTTTTTTTGGGTCATGGTTTTGCTGTGAAATGGGGCCCTTATAACTCCCACTGTAAACAACCGATTATTCGTATGAAATTTTGTGCTCTTACACAATCTGTTTTACTGAGTAGTATGCTGTAGTTTCCTTGGGTACAGATCCATAAGTTGAGAAGATATTGAGAGTTGAAATTTTTTTGGGTCATGGTTTTGCTGTGAAATGGGGCCCTTATAACTCCCACTGTAAACAACAGATTATTCCTATGAAATTTTGTGCTCTTACACACTCTGTTTTACTGAGTAGTATGCTATAGTTTCCTTGAGTACAGATTCATATGTTGAGAAGATATTGAGAGTTCAAGTTTTTTTGGGTCATGGTTTTGCTGTGAAATGGGGCTCTTATAACTCCCACTGTAAACAACAGATTATTCGTATGAAATTTTGTGCTCTTACACAATCTGTTTTACTGAGTAGTATGCTGTAGTTTCCTTTGGTACAGATCCGTAAGTTGAGAAGATATTGAGAGTTGAAATTTTTTTGGGTCATGGTTTTGCTGTGAAATAGGGCCCTTATAACTCCCACTGTAAACAACCGATTATTAGTATGAAATTTTGTGCTCTTACACACTCGGTTTTACTGAGTAGTATGCTGTAGTTTCCTTGGGTACAGATCCGTAAGTTGAGAAGATATTGAGCATTGAAATTTTTTTGGGTCATGGTTTTGCTGTGAAATAGGGCCCTTATAACTCCCACTGTAAACAACCGATTATTAGTATGAAATTTTGTGCTCTTACACACTCGGTTTTACTGAGTAATATGCTATAGTTTTCTTAAGTACAGATCCATTAGTTGAGAAGATATTGAGGATTGAAATTTTTTTGGGTCATGATTTTGCTTTGTAATGGGGCCCTTATAACTTCCAAAGTAAGCAACAGATTATTCGTATGAAATTTTGTGCTCTTACACACTCTGTTTTACTGAGTAGTATGCTAGAGATTCCTTGAGTACAAATCCATAAGTTGAGAAGATATTGAGCATTGAAATTTTTTTGGGTCATGGTTTTGCTGTGAAATAGGGCCCTTATAACTCCCACTGTAAACAACCGATTATTAGTATGAAATTTTGTGCTCTTACACACTCGGTTTTACTGAGTAATATGCTATAGTTTTCTTGAGTACAGATCCATTAGTTGAGAAGATATTGAGGATTGAAATTTTTTTGGGTCATGATTTTGCTGTGTAATGGGGCCCTTATAACTCCCACTGTAAACAACCGATTATTAGTATGAAATTTTGTGCTCTTACACACTCGGTTTTACTGAGTAATATGCTATAGTTTTCTTGAGTACAGATCCATTAGTTGAGAAGATATTGAGAGTTGAAATTTTTTTGTGTCATGGTTTTGCTGTGAAATAGGGCCCTTATAACTCCCACTGTAAACAACCGATTATTAGTATGAAATTTTGTGCTCTTACACACTCTGTTTTACTGAGTAGTATGCTGTAGTTTCCTTGGGTACAGATCCGTAAGTTGAGAAGATATTGAGAGTTGAAGTTTTTTTGGGTCATGGTTTTGCTGTGAAATAGGGCCCTTATAACTCCCACTGTAAACAACCGATTATTAGTATGAAATTTTGTGCTCTTACACACTCTGTTTTACTGAGTAGTATGCTGTAGTTTCCTTGGGTACAGATCCGTAAGTTGAGAAGATATTGAGAGTTGAAGTTTTTTTGGGTCATGGTTTTGCTGTGAAATAGGGCCCTTATAACTCCCACTGTAAACAACCGATTATTAGTATGAAATTTTGTGCTCTTACACACTCGGTTTTACTGAGTAATATGCAATAGTTTTCTTGAGTACAGATCCATTAGTTGAGAAGATATTGAGAGTTGAAATTTTTTTGTGTCATGGTTTTGCTGTGAAATAGGGCCCTTATAACTCCCACTGTAAACAACCGTATATTAGTATGAAATTTTGTGCTCTTACACACTCTGTTTTACTGAGTAGTATGCTGTAGTTTCCTTGGGTACAGATCCGTAAGTTGAGAAGATATTGAGAGTTGAAATTTTTTTGGGTCATGGTTTTGCTGTGAAATGGGGCCCTTATAACTCCCACAGTAAACAACAGATTATTCGTATGATATTTTGTGCTCTTACACACTCTGTTTTACTGAGTAGTATGCTATAGTTTCCTTAAGTACAGATCCATAAGTTGAGAAGATATTGAGCATTGAAATTTTTTTGGGTCATGGTTTTGCTGTGAAATGGGGCCCTTATAGCTCCCACTGTAAACAACCGATTATTCGTATGAAATTTTGTGCTCTTACACACTCTGTTTTACTGAGTAGTATGCTATAGTTTCCTTGAGTACAGATCCATAAGTTGAGAAGATATTGAGAGTTCAAGTTTTTTTGGGTCATGGTTTTGCTGTGAAATGGGGCCCTTATAACTCCCACTGTAAACAACAGATTATTCGTATGAAATTTTGTGCTCTTACACACTCTGTTTTACTGAGTAGTATGCTATAGTTTCCTTGAGTACAGATTCATATGTTGAGAAGATATTGAGAGTTCAAGTTTTTTTGGGTCATGGTTTTGCTGTGAAATGGGGCCCTTATAACTCCCACTGTAAACAACAGATTTTTCGTATGAAATTTTGTGCTCTTACACACTCTGTTTTACTGAGTAGTATGCTATAGTTTCCTTGAGTACAGATCCATAAGTTGAGAAGATATTGAGGATTGAAATTTTTTTGGGTCATGATTTTGCTGTGTAATGGGGCCCTTATAATTCCCACTGTAAACAACAGATTATTCCTATAAAAATTTAGTGCTCTTACACACTCTGTTTTACTGAGTAGTATGCTATAGTTTCCTTGAGTACAGATTCATAAGTTGAGAAGATATTGAGCATTGAAATTTTTTTGGGTCATGGTTTTGCTGTGAAATAGGGCCCTTATAACTCCCACTGTAAACATCCGATTATTCCTATGAAATTTAGTGCTCTTACACACTTTTTTACTGAGTAGTATGCTATAGTTTCCTTGAGTACAGATTCATAAGTTGAGAAGATATTGAGAGTTGAAGTTTTTTTGGGTCATGGTTTTGCTGTGAAATGGGGCCCTTATAACTCCCACTGTAAACAACCGATTATTCGTATGAAATTTTGTGCTCTTACACAATCTGTTTTACTGAGTAGTATGCTGTAGTTTCCTTGGGTACAGATCCATAAGTTGAGAAGATATTGAGAGTTGAAATTTTTTTGGGTCATGGTTTTGCTGTGAAATAGGGCCCTTATAACTCCCACTGTAAACAACCGTATATTAGTATGAAATTTTGTGCTCTTACACACTCTGTTTTACTGAGTAGTATGCTGTAGTTTCCTTGGGTACAGATCCGTAAGTTGAGAAGATATTGAGAGTTGAAGTTTTATTAGGTCATGGTTTTGCAGTGAAATTGGGCCCATATAACTCCCACAGTAAACAACAGATTATTCGTATGAAATTTTGTGCTCTTACACACTCTGTTTTACTGAGTAGTATGCTGTAGTTTCCTTGGGTACAGATCCGTAAGTTGAGAAGATATTGAGAGTTGAAGTTTTATTGGGTCATGGTTTTGCAGTGAAATTGGGCCCATATAACTCCCACAGTAAACAACAGATTATTCGTATGAAATTTTGTGCTCTTACACACTCTGTTTTACTGAGTAGTATGCTATAGTTTCCTTGAGTACAGATCCATAAGTTGAGAAGATATTGAGGATTGAAATTTTTTTGGGTCATGGTTTTGCTGTGAAATGGGGCCCTTATAACTCCCACAGTAAACAACAGATTATTCGTATGATATTTTGTGCTCTTACACACTCTGTTTTACTGAGTAGTATGCTATAGTTTCCTTAAGTACAGATCCATAAGTTGAGAAGATATTGAGCATTGAAATTTTTTTGGGTCATGGTTTTGCTGTGAAATGGGGCCCTTATAGCTCCCACTGTAAACAACCGATTATTCGTATGAAATTTTGTGCTCTTACACACTCTGTTTTACTGAGTAGTATGATATAGTTTCCTTGAGTACAGATCCATAAGTTGAGAAGATATTGAGAGTTCAAGTTTTTTTGGGTCATGGTTTTGCTGTGAAATGGGGCCCTTATAACTCCCACTGTAAACAACAGATTATTCGTATGAAATTTTGTGCTCTTACACACTCTGTTTTACTGAGTAGTATGCTATAGTTTCCTTGAGTACAGATTCATATGTTGAGAAGATATTGAGAGTTCAAGTTTTTTTGGGTCATGGTTTTGCTGTGAAATGGGGCCCTTATAACTCCCACTGTAAACAACAGATTTTTCGTATGAAATTTTGTGTTCTTACACACTCTGTTTTACTGAGTAGTATGCTATAGTTTCCTTGAGTACAGATCCATAAGTTGAGAAGATATTGAGAGTTGAAGTTTTTTTGGGTCATGATTTTGCTGTGTAATGGGGCCCTTATAATTCCCACTGTAAACAACAGATTATTCCTATAAAAATTTAGTGCTCTTACACACTCTGTTTTACTGAGTAGTATGCTATAGTTTCCTTGAGTACAGATTCATAAGTTGAGAAGATATTGAACATTGAAATTTTTTTGGGTCATGGTTTTGCTGTGAAATGGGGCCCTTATAACTCCCACTGTAAACATCCGATTATTCCTATGAAATTTAGTGCTCTTACACACTTTTTTACTGAGTAGTATGCTATAGTTTCCTTGAGTACAGATTCATAAGTTGAGAAGATATTGAGAGTTGAAGTTTTTTTGGGTCATGGTTTTGCTGTGAAATGGGGCCCTTATAACTCCCACTGTAAACAACCGATTATTCGTATGAAATTTTGTGCTCTTACACAATCTGTTTTACTGAGTAGTATGCTGTAGTTTCCTTGGGTACAGATCCATAAGTTGAGAAGATATTGAGAGTTGAAATTTTTTTGGGTCATGGTTTTGCTGTGAAATGGGGCCCTTATAACTCCCACTGTAAACAACAGATTATTCCTATGAAATTTTGTGCTCTTACACACTCTGTTTTACTGAGTAGTATGCTATAGTTTCCTTGAGTACAGATTCATATGTTGAGAAGATATTGAGAGTTCAAGTTTTTTTGGGTCATGGTTTTGCTGTGAAATGGGGCTCTTATAACTCCCACTGTAAACAACAGATTATTCGTATGAAATTTTGTGCTCTTACACAATCTGTTTTACTGAGTAGTATGCTGTAGTTTCCTTGGGTACAGATCCGTAAGTTGAGAAGATATTGAGAGTTGAAATTTTTTTGGGTCATGGTTTTGCTGTGAAATAGGGCCCTTATAACTCCCACTGTAAACAACCGATTATTAGTATGAAATTTTGTGCTCTTACACACTCGGTTTTACTGAGTAGTATGCTGTAGTTTCCTTGGGTACAGATCCGTAAGTTGAGAAGATATTGAGCATTGAAATTTTTTTGGGTCATGGTTTTGCTGTGAAATAGGGCCCTTATAACTCCCACTGTAAACAACCGATTATTAGTATGAAATTTTGTGCTCTTACACACTCGGTTTTACTGAGTAATATGCTATAGTTTTCTTAAGTACAGATCCATTAGTTGAGAAGATATTGAGGATTGCAATTTTTTTGGGTCATGATTTTGCTTTGTAATGGGGCCCTTATAACTTCCAAAGTAAGCAACAGATTATTCGTATGAAATTTTGTGCTCTTACACACTCTGTTTTACTGAGTAGTATGCTAGAGATTCCTTGAGTACAAATCCATAAGTTGAGAAGATATTGAGCATTGAAATTTTTTTGGGTCATGGTTTTGCTGTGAAATAGGGCCCTTATAACTCCCACTGTAAACAACCGATTATTAGTATGAAATTTTGTGCTCTTACACACTCGGTTTTACTGAGTAATATGCTATAGTTTTCTTGAGTACAGATCCATTAGTTGAGAAGATATTGAGGATTGAAATTTTTTTGGGTCATGATTTTGCTGTGTAATGGGGCCCTTATAACTCCCACTGTAAACAACCGATTATTAGTATGAAATTTTGTGCTCTTACACACTCGGTTTTACTGAGTAATATGCTATAGTTTTCTTGAGTACAGATCCATTAGTTGAGAAGATATTGAGAGTTGAAATTTTTTTGTGTCATGGTTTTGCTGTGAAATAGGGCCCTTATAACTCCCACTGTAAACAACCGATTATTAGTATGAAATTTTGTGCTCTTACACACTCTGTTTTACTGAGTAGTATGCTGTAGTTTCCTTGGGTACAGATCCGTAAGTTGAGAAGATATTGAGAGTTGAAGTTTTTTTGGGTCATGGTTTTGCTGTGAAATAGGGCCCTTATAACTCCCACTGTAAACAACCGATTATTAGTATGAAATTTTGTGCTCTTACACACTCTGTTTTACTGAGTAGTATGCTGTAGTTTCGTTGGGTACAGATCCGTAAGTTGAGAAGATATTGAGAGTTGAAGTTTTTTTGGGTCATGGTTTTGCTGTGAAATAGGGCCCTTATAACTCCCACTGTAAACAACCGATTATTAGTATGAAATTTTGTGCTCTTACACACTCGGTTTTACTGAGTAATATGCAATAGTTTTCTTGAGTACAGATCCATTAGTTGAGAAGATATTGAGAGTTGAAATTTTTTTGTGTCATGGTTTTGCTGTGAAATAGGGCCCTTATAACTCCCACTGTAAACAACCGTATATTAGTATGAAATTTTGTGCTCTTACACACTCTGTTTTACTGAGTAGTATGCTGTAGTTTCCTTGGGTACAGATCCGTAAGTTGAGAAGATATTGAGTGTTGAAGTTTTATTAGGTCATGGTTTTGCAGTGAAATTGGGCCCATATAACTCCCACAGTAAACAACAGATTATTCGTATGAAATTTTGTGCTCTTACACACTCTGTTTTACTGAGTAGTATGCTGTAGTTTCCTTGGGTACAGATCCGTAAGTTGAGGAGATATTGAGAGTTGAAGTTTTATTGGGTCATGGTTTTGCAGTGAAATTGGGCCCATATAACTCCCACAGTAAACAACAGATTATTCGTATGAAATTTTGTGCTCTTACACACTCTGTTTTACTGAGTAGTATGCTATAGTTTCCTTGAGTACAGATCCATAAGTTGAGAAGATATTGAGGATTGAAATTTTTTTGGGTCATGGTTTTGCTGTGAAATGGGGCCCTTATAACTCCCACAGTAAACAACAGATTATTCGTATGATATTTTGTGCTCTTACACACTCTGTTTTACTGAGTAGTATGCTATAGTTTCCTTAAGTACAGATCCATAAGTTGAGAAGATATTGAGCATTGAAATTTTTTTGGGTCATGGTTTTGCTGTGGAATGGGGCCCTTATAGCTCCCACTGTAAACAACCGATTATTCGTATGAAATTTTGTGCTCTTACACACTCTGTTTTACTGAGTAGTATGCTATAGTTTCCTTGAGTACAGATCCATAAGTTGAGAAGATATTGAGAGTTCAAGTTTTTTTGGGTCATGGTTTTGCTGTGAAATGGGGCCCTTATAACTCCCACTGTAAACAACAGATTATTCGTATGAAATTTTGTGCTCTTACACACTCTGTTTTACTGAGTAGTATGCTATAGTTTCCTTGAGTACAGATTCATATGTTGAGAAGATATTGAGAGTTCAAGTTTTTTTGGGTCATGGTTTTGCTGTGAAATGGGGCCCTTATAACTCCCACTGTAAACAACAGATTTTTCGTATGAAATTTTGTGCTCTTACACACTCTGTTTTACTGAGTAGTATGCTATAGTTTCCTTGAGTACAGATCCATAAGTTGAGAAGATATTGAGGATTGAAATTTTTTTGGGTCATGATTTTGCTGTGTAATGGGGCCCTTATAATTCCCACTGTAAACAACAGATTATTCCTATAAAAATTTAGTGCTCTTACACACTCTGTTTTACTGAGTAGTATGCTATAGTTTCCTTGAGTACAGATTCATAAGTTGAGAAGATATTGAGCATTGAAATTTTTTTGGGTCATGGTTTTGCTGTGAAATAGGGCCCTTATAACTCCCACTGTAAACATCCGATTATTCCTATGAAATTTAGTGCTCTTACACACTCTGTTTTACTGAGTAGTATGCTATAGTTTCCTTGAGTACAGATTCATAAGTTGAGAAGATATTGAGAGTTGAAGTTTTTTTGGGTCATGGTTTTGCTGTGAAATGGGGCCCTTATAACTCCCACTGTAAACAACCGATTATTCGTATGAAATTTTGTGCTCTTACACAATCTGTTTTACTGAGTAGTATGCTGTAGTTTCCTTGGGTACAGATCCATAAGTTGAGAAGATATTGAGAGTTGAAATTTTTTTGGGTCATGGTTTTGCTGTGAAATGGGGCCCTTATAACTCCCACTGTAAACAACAGATTATTCCTATGAAATTTTGTGCTCTTACACACTCTGTTTTACTGAGTAGTATGCTATAGTTTCCTTGAGTACAGATTCATATGTTGAGAAGATATTGAGAGTTCAAGTTTTTTTGGGTCATGGTTTTGCTGTGAAATGGGGCTCTTATAACTCCCACTGTAAACAACAGATTTTTCGTATGAAATTTTGTGCTCTCACACACTCTGTTTTACTGAGTAGTATGCTATAGTTTCCTTGAGTACAGATCCATAAGTTGAGAAGATATTGAGGATTGAAATTTTTTTGGGTCATGATTTTGCTGTGTAATGGGGCCCTTATAATTCCCACTGTAAACAACAGATTATTCCTATAAAAATTTAGTGCTCTTACACACTCTGTTTTACTGAGTAGTATGCTATAGTTTCCTTGAGTACAGATTCATAAGTTGAGAAGATATTGAGCATTGAAATTTTTTTGGGTCATGGTTTTGCTGTGAAATAGGGCCCTTATAACTCCCACTGTAAACAACCGATTATTAGTATGAAATTTAGTGCTCTTACACACTCTGTTTTACTGAGTAGTATGCTGTAGTTTCCTTGAGTACAGATTCATAAGTTGAGAAGATATTGAGAGTTGAAGTTTTTTTGGGTCATGGTTTTGCTGTGAAATGGGGCCCTTATAACTCCCACTGTAAACAACCGATTATTCGTATGAAATTTTGTGCTCTTACACAATCTGTTTTACTGAGTAGTATGCTGTAGTTTCCTTGGGTACAGATCCATAAGTTGAGAAGATATTGAGGGTTGAAATTTTTTTGGGTCATGGTTTTGCTGTGAAATTGGGCCCATATAACTTCCAAAGTAAACAACAGATTATTCGTATGAAATTTTGTGCTCTTACACACTCTGTTTTACTGAGTAGTATGCTAGAGTTTCCTTGAGTACAAATCCATAAGTTGAGAAGATATTGAGCATTGAAATTTTTTTGGGTCATGGTTTTGCTGTGAAATAGGGCCCTTATAACTCCCACTGTAAACAACCGATTATTCGTATGAAATTTTGTGCTCTTACACACTCTGTTTTACTGAGTAGTATGCTATAGTTTCCTTGAGTACAGATCCATAAGTTGAGAAGATATTGAGAGTTTAAATTTTTTTGGGTCATGGTTTTGCTGTGAAATGGGGCCCTTATAACTCCCACAGTAAACAACAGATTATTCGTATGATATTTTGTGCTCTTACACACTCTGTTTTACTGAGTAGTATGCTATAGTTTCCTTAAGTATAGATCCATAAGTTGAGAAGATATTGAGCATTGAAATTTTTTTGGGTCATGGTTTAGCTGTGAAATGGGGCCCTTATAGCTCCCACTGTAAACAACCGATTATTCGTATGAAATTTTGTGCTCTTACACACTCTGTTTTACTGAGTAGTATGCTATAGTTTCCTTGAGTACAGATCCATAAGTTGAGAAGATATTGAGAGTTCAAGTTTTTTTGGGTCATGGTTTTGCTGTGAAATGGGGCCCTTATAACTCCCACTGTAAACAACAGATTATTCGTATGAAATTTTGTGCTCTTACACACTCTGTTTTACTGAGTAGTATGCTATAGTTTCCTTGAGTACAGATTCATAAGTTGAGAAGATATTGAGAGTTCAAGTTTTTTTGGGTCATGGTTTTGCTGTGAAATGGGGCCCTTATAACTCCCACTGTAAACAACAGATTTTTCGTATGAAATTTTGTGCTCTTACACACTCTGTTTTACTGAGTAGTATGCTATAGTTTCCTTGAGTACAGATCCGTAAGTTGAGAAGATATTGAGGATTGAAATTTTTTTGGGTCATGGTTTTGCTGTGAAATGGGGCCCTTATAATTCCTACTGTAAACAGCAGATTATTCGTATGAAATTTTGTGCTCTTACACACTCTGTTTTACTGAGTAGTATGCTATAGTTTTCTTGAGTTCAGATCCATAAGTTGAGATGATATTGAGAGTTGAAGTTTTTTTGGGTCATGGTTTTGCTGTGAAATTGGGCCCATATAACTCCCAAAGTAAACAACAGATTATTCGTATGAAATTTTGTGCTCTTACACACTCAGTTTTACTGAGTAGTATGCTATAGTTTCCTTGAGTACAGATCCATAAGTTGAGAAGATATTGAGGATTGAAATTTTTTTGGGTCATGGTTTTGCTGTGAAATGGGTCCCTTATAATTCCCATTGTAAACACCAGATTATTCGTATGAAATTTTGTGCTCTTACACACTCTGTTTTACTGAGTAGTGTGCTATAGTTTTCTTGAGTACAGATCCATTAGTTGAGAAGATATTGAGAGTTCAAGTTTTTTTGGGTCATGGTTTTGCTGTGAAATTGGGCCCTTATAATTCCCAGATTTGGAGGTGTTAGGATCTGGTACAATTTAGGTGCGCCAGAGCCGCCATTTTCCCTCTACTTTAAACTTGATTTCTAAGGGTGTTTTTTAAAATATTTTTTTGGTAAATGGTATTTTCTCACAAACGCAAACTTCACATGCAAACACAATTCAAATAATACCTCAACTATAGAAAGGGTGCAAATGTACAATCTAAATTCTTTAAAAAAATTGCTTTACAAGTCATTTCCAAAACAAATAATACATTTTTCTTTCATGAATAATAAGAATAGGTCATTTATAGCATTTTTTATTATTATACTTCAATTGAGTAAACTGATTTCAGATTGCATCAGAGAATTAATGTCTCACTCAATCTAGTATTTCATCGTAAAAAACAAAAACAAAAATTGCTCGTATAAAAAAGGGGAAGCATAAAACATAATCACTCTCAGGGGAGTGATTTTCTGGGAGCTCCAGAATGAAAAGGGATCATAAAGTTATAACCCTGTTTTGAAGAGGAAAATAGATGAAAAGTCTCAGCGCCTGTACGCTTATATAGTGGAAAGTTAATCCCCTTTCGGGAAATTCATATATATTTTTTTTTTCTATTCCTTTTCCTTTTTTAAGCAACCATTAATTCTTATTATCAAGATCTAGCGTGGTTATATCCATTGTTGAAGGAGGTGTTAATAAATTAGACAGAGATATATGGATATATCGGTGGAATGAATAATATATTTTCTACTGTACATGACCTTTTTAAAATATCTAGTTGATGTTGAGATTATTTAATTAATTATTTAAAGAAAATAGTTCTCATTCGGAGTTTCATAAATAAAATGTGAAGTAAGTTCAACATGGTGTGATGAACATCATTTCCCTTAGCTTTAATTAAAATCGTCATTATTATTACTTTAAATAATTATCTTTTGCAACAAACGCTCAATTTCAAAACGTACTCAATTTTGTCTAAAGTTTAGTAATTTGCAAAAATGTACTTCCGTATTGGCACTAAAGAGGAAACTGTTTTTTATCTCTTGGACCTTGGAGGTTGCCTTTCCGAGATTTTTCATTATCTACCGCAACTAGATATTTACATCCTGGGAGTAGCCCAGAACTGTTGCTACTTTAAGGAGACAAGCTCCTGTCCGCCCTATACTTAGCTGTGTCTATTATAAGTGGTGCAATAAGCTTTCCCCCCGCCTCGAGCAATCCTTACGAAGTTCTCTTACCGGCATGGCGAGGATCACTAATGTTAGGTGAATCTGTAACAGATCTAAAACCAAGGTTTATCATCTCTGTTAGTTACCATCTTTCAGGCTAAACCAAGTTAACCGTAAAATAATTTTGTCTGCTGCAGAGATCATATAATGGAGGAAAGAAGATAAATTTAACAGAATAGCCATCTTTTTCGGGTAACCAGACCAACTTATGGGCTATCAGCTTCAGTGCGAAGTCTGCTGAACTCTAGTCTAGAAACTATTTAAAGCATACGGACGAGAATCGGTAACAAAAAAAAAAGTATTTTTTGTCTTCTGGGTGACTAGTCGTTCAGAATACAGGGCACTGAGATTTCTGATGGTTTTATCTTGGGTCTTGAATCTTGCTTGAAAAAAGAAATGCATAAACTAGAATTTTTCACAATCATATTAAGACAAAATCGCGGAAGTGTTCGCTACCTTTTTCAATAAACACAAAGTTGATGAAAAAGATTGTTTTTATTAGAAAAACTCTAAAATAATTTGATAAAAGAGCTGCATAAAAGTAGAAAGATGAGTGGGATGTCGTTTTATCTAATAGTA
This sequence comes from Rhodnius prolixus, assembly GCF_049639745.1. Taxonomy (NCBI): domain Eukaryota; kingdom Metazoa; phylum Arthropoda; class Insecta; order Hemiptera; family Reduviidae; genus Rhodnius; species Rhodnius prolixus. Next base: position 8,363,790 of record NW_027411634.1, on the reverse strand, counting down.
AGAATGTGATTGATAGCAATATATTTAGGATAATCTGTTATGACGGAATAGAGAGCCGGAGTCTGGATAAAATATCAATAGGAAAGGTTCTGTTGTTGACATTCACTTGATTAACTGAGGTGGTGCGACTGCGAACTCTGGCAGACTGGAAGAGAGTTGGTTCCTCCCCGGTCACACCCATCACAAACACCAGACGACTCCTTTTCGTTCGTTCTATAGCTGGGAATGTTGGTGTATTAGTAAGAACTGTTCGCTAGTAAGGTGTGTTTGTGTTTACAGGTTGTTATTTCTCTCTCTCCTTCTCTTTCTCTATACAGTTCTAACCAGTTCACATCGTGTCTGATTAAATTTGTTTTTTATTGTGGTTTTTGGAGGTTTTATGTGCTGATTTTTTGCATAAATATTTGCCAATAGATTAGCTGAATTTTGTGCCATTCAGAACAATTTTCTGTTAAATAGTTCTTCGTTATTCATATAGGAATAGTTAACTCAATAAATAGCAGGTTGGTACGTTTTCAATCTATTCTATACAATCTGTTGTTTGTTGTTTGAACTTTGATAAGTAACTATGGCAAAGTGTGGTAAGTGCAATGTTGTTCTAACGCGCGGCCCTAACAGTACACACGCACAATGCATAAAATGTAAGTTGTTGTTTCATTTAGATTGTGTTAGTTTATCCATAGATGACTGGTCAACTTTTAAAGAATTAAACAAACCATGGATATGTATACATTGTAATAAAGAATTAAGAACTACACGTACTGATTTTACACCTGCATCACCTATTATTGCAAAGCCAATAACATCAAATAAAGAAATTACATCTTTAAATGATGTACTACATGCCATACAAATGAATACTACAGCTTTGAATGCGTTTATTGAAAATCAAAAAGCTCAGAATGCTGACATAATAAAATCTCTAGATGAATGTCATGCTTGCATTAAAGAAAATACTTCTTCAGTTACTAGTTTGCAGACTAAAGTTGATTCCTTGTTAGCTCAGGTTGATTATCTAACAAATGAGAAGAAGATACTTGAGAGTAAGGTCTCTGAATTACACTTGACTGTTGAATTACTGAAGCAGGCATCTCGAAGTAAAACAGTTGAAATACATAATATACCGACTACGCAAGGTGAGAATGTAGTTGAATTACTAAATAAAATTGGTACTGCACTCGATGTTGATGTCAGTGAAGTTGATGTTGTATATAGGACTAGACCAACTGCTACTACATTTGATCCACCTCGGCTTCCGCCTATCATTGTAACTTTTCTCAGCCAGAGTACTAGGGACAGTCTCATAGCTAAAAGGAAGGTCAAGAGAGACTTCGCTACTAGGCATATTGGCTGGAATTCTCAAGAGAATTTTACCATCTACATAAATGAATCATTAACTCCTTACTTTAAAAAATTATACGGTGCAGCTCGTGCAGCGAAGAAATCTAATATTGTTAAGTATGTATGGGTTAAGAACGGTAGAATTTTGATACGAAAAACTGATGGGGCTCCTGTCATCACAGTCCACACACTAAACGACATCCCGACAGCATGAACAGCTTTCATCGTTTACTATGTTATATTAATTATTTTAGCATTTATTATCATTATTCTCATTAATTTCAAAGATTTAACGGTTCTTTTAATTTTTTACAATTGTTTTTATTTGTTTGGCTTTTTTTCTGTTTACATATTAATTTATAAAGGCAAATATTTCAGTTTCATTATTATGCTCATTGGTTTTATTTTTATTACTATTATCTGTATTATGATACTCATTATTACTGTTCAGAAAATCAATTTATTTCTTGGTTTAGGATATTGTAACTGCTTTTCTTTTTGGCGTGTAATGGATTTTATTTTGGTTGTATTTGTAGTTTTCACAGGATTTTTTCTCTTTTTTTGCGAAGATCAAACTGGATACGTTAACACTCGGGCATCGACTGACTATTCAGCTGCATTGTTGCTGGTTATTTGCAATACAAGCCTATTTAATCATTTTAATGTCAAGTAATTTAATTGTTTGTCACGTTAATTGCCAGTCTTTATTAGCACATATAGATGAGTTTCGTTATTTTTTTTCAAAGAATTTCTATCATGTTGTTGCTGTATCTGAATCATGGTTGAAACCACATATTAGTGATGCGGCTGTCAGTCTTGCAGGTTATAGTTTAATTAGATGGGACCGTTTAGGAAGGATAGGTGGAGGTGTGGCTCTATACATCCACCAGTCTTTATCTGCCAAAATATTAGCAACTTCAACTGCACAATATTGTTTTCGACCTGAATTTCTCCTAACTGAAATAATCGGACACCAATCATCTAAAATATTATTCGGTGTGCTTTATCGTCCACCTAAGATTGGTTTTATATCAGATTTTGAAAATGTGTTTCATCAATATTATCAGCATTACAATCATATCATTATAGCAGGAGATTGGAATACTGATATGAATGTTGTCTCCTTTGACAGCACTTATATCAATAATTTCTTATACGAAACCAACCTATTCCTTGTTCCTTTCTATTCTACCCATCACACTGCCACCTCACATACCTGGCTTGATCTTTTTATAGTAGACGATGAAGATAAAGTTCTGGAACATTGTCAACATCCAGTTCCATTTCTTTCCAATCACGATCTAATCCAAATTAAATATTCCTTTAAAGTTCCACGTACTAGTTGCGATAACATCGTGATTAGGGATTTTAAACAATTTTCTGCCGATGATTACATAGATGACTTACAGAATTGTGAGTGGTCTGATCTGTATAATTCTACATCTATTGATGATAAAATACAAATGTTTAATACTTATATTATAGACACAATGAATAAACATGCTCCACTGCGTTCTATTCGAGTAAGACGTCCACCAGCTCCTTGGTTATCAGATGATATTCGGAATTTAATGCGTGAACGAGATAAGCTCAGAAGAGCCTTTATCAGGACGCGTAAAGAAGACTTACATATTAAGTTTAAAACACTTAGAAATGTGGTTCAAAATAAAATTAGAAATGCGAAACGTTCGTATTACTCAAATGTTTTTTCAAACTTAAACAATAGCAAAATAACCTGGAAAGAACTTAGGAAGTTAGGATTAATTAAAACTCGTTCTCAACTAAGTAATATTCCTTACAATTGCAATGAAATAAATAAACATTTTGCTTCATTTATCAATAAAACTACAGATTATGATACTCTGGAAATAACTCATACAGAGAAACCTTTCAATGAAAATAGTTTTTATTTCAAACATATTACCTTAGATACACTTTTATGTAATCTCTTCCACAGTAAATCTGAAGCCAAAGGTGTTGATGAAATTTCAATAAATTTTCTGAAAAAATCCATGCCTGTCATCATTCCTCCTCTATTAGACATTTACAATTTCTCCTTAAATCATTCGACATTTCCTTCCTTATGGAAACATTCCTTGATTCGAGCCTTCCCTAAAACTAAACATCCATCCTCACTAAAAGATCTGCGTCCTATTTCATTGCTGTCTGCTGTTTCTAAGCCTTTGGAAAGAATGGTATGCCATCAGCTTAAGGAATACTTGGAAAATAATAATCTCATGGATCCGTTTCAATCCGGTTATCGTGAGTGTCACAGTACACAGAGTGTGTTACTAAAAGTTACAGATGATATTCGTTTTGCTATTGATAAGCGCATGTTAACCATTTTAGTGTTGTTTGATTTTACAAAGGCTTTCGAATCAGTTAATCACACTCTTCTTCTAAAAAAATTAAAATTATTGGAATTTTCTGATGCAACTCTTAGATGGTTTCAATCATATTTGTGTAATAGAAAACAGTCCGTTGTCTCTGGGCATGGAGATTATTCATCATGGGAACCAGTTTATTCGGGTGTACCCCAAGGTTCTGTTCTAGGTCCTCTTCTGTTCTCTCTGTATATCAATGATATCTCATCATCTATCAAGCATTGCAAATATAGTCTATATGCAGATGATTTACAGATATACCTTCATTGCCCATTGTCTGAATTAGAACAGGGTATAGCCCAAGTCAATTCCGATGTTTATTTAATTAATGAATGGGTGAAACAAAATTGTATTGAGTTTAATGTTTCCAAAACCAAAGCCATGATTGTTGGAAGTGCCAGATATGTCAACGATATTGATGTGAGTTCTATTTCAAAAATAACAATAGATCAGGCTTCTATTCCTTATGTAGATTCTGCTAAATGTTTGGGTGTCACTATTACTAGTACTCTATCATGGAATAATCATGTTGGTGACATATCTAACAAAATTTCTAAAACTTTGTGCCAGCTTAAATACAATAGGAATATTCTGCCTATTTCGCTAAGAAAACAGCTGATTACTACACTTATATTTCCGCATTTAGATTACTGTTCGCTAGTGTACAATGATTTAACAGCTGAATTGAACATAAAATTACAAAGGTCAATAAATTCCTGTGTTCGTTTTATTCTAAATGTAAGAAGAGATGAGCATATCACTCCTCATTTTATTTTTCTTAATTGGTTGAATGTCAAGTATAGAAGGAAGTATTTATTGGGAAGGTTTCTGTTTATGCTTCTAAAAAATAAACGTCCTGAATATTTATTTAATCGGTTTATTAGGAAGGCCCAATTAGATTTAAAAAATACCAGAACTGCTAATTTCAAATTTTATATTTCTCCATATCGAACAGTTACCTATAAAAATTCATTTCTTGTGCAATCTTCTCTTTTCTGGAATTCTTTACCTCTTACATTAATTCATAAAAGTACAATAGCTTCATTTAAAAATGCATTGTATGATTTCTTAATGCGGTCCTTCATAGTAGACGCTTCTCATTAGAGAATTTATTATTTAGTTTTATATCTATAAATTAAGTGCATTTCAATGTAATTTTTGTTATAATAATTTTACTTTTATATTATAGAGAACTTATTGTAATTAATTTTGTAATTTAAATTTTGTTTGTTGTCCTTAAGGGATATTGTCCCAGGACAAAATAAAAGTTTCTTTCTTTCTTTCTTTCTTTCTCTGTTCACGGTATCCAGGTGAGCTTCAAACTCGCTTCAATATTTTTACAGAATGTTCCACACCGAGGGAATAAATTTTTGGAAAGATCTCTTATTTAAGTTACCCTATCAACGTGGGGATTAAGGGGAACGAAACAGCCGATTTAGCTGGCCAAGGAATGGAGCTAAAACTCCTTTCAATGGCCTGGAACCTGTCCTGGGAATCACTAAGGGTGAAGTTCGTGCGGCTCTTAGAGGAGAGTGAATCTGGAGAGAGCATGAAAAGAACTTGGTGATGTCTCCTGGGGTCAAACACAGTAAGTTTATGATGCCAAGGATGTCTAAACAAAGTACCGAAGAACCATTACTCTGTGCTTGGATAGAAATCAGATTACTCTGATCACAGGCCTATTCACGGGGCATGGTAGGTTCAGGAAGCATCTGTACAAGGTGGGGCTTATTAGCTCGGAACCGATGTGCAGATTGTGTCAGGAAGAGGAGGAAACTGCCCCTGCAATCGAGCGGTTGCGCTATCTCTTTGAGACCAAAGGAGGTAGCAGCGCAAAAAGAACTAGAAGGAAAGTTCTCAACCTCTTTAGTAGAGAAGGTTTCGACTACTAGATCCTCTTGTGGCTGCCGTGCCGTACTTTCTTTTCTATTTTCTAGTTCTACCCTGCGCAGCTGTAAGCAATGCTTCACTTTGGGCGTTCTCTAGTTCTGATAACTCGACGCTTCCATAATCCTTTTTCAGGCCGCACATCGCTACGGCTCTTTTCTCGACTATACAAGATGAAGGCTCATTGTTTCAGCACAACAAGAGCTGAACTAAACTAGCTATCTTTTTTTTATTTTTTGAGAATTCCATCATTACTACATCTTAACCCATACTCATAACTAGAAAAAGTTTGGTTCTAATTTTACTTCAGAATATTCTAGAAAGAAGTGTTTGATTAGGAATTGCCAACAGATAATAGGAAATCCTGATGCGAGATTTTCCTTCTTACTTTTATTAAATTTAAAAAATTGTCATTACAATTTTAATTCTTGTACGCCGTTGTACAAGAGATGGCAGTGCAGTGCACTCATTATAAATGCAGTCAACTCAGTGAGTTTGTCTAGGCACTAGAGAGAACTATGCACTGTTTATATAGACTATAAATCTTTCAAACACTTCTATTGCATACTTGATAAATGTGACTTTTAATGTCACCAAATATAAATCTTTGATATAAAGTTACTACTTTGAACATACTCCAAGAAGTCAAAATGTTATATTTACAGTAACGATAAAGTTGTAACTTTTTTAACCTTTAAACTGTTTTCCTAAAATCTTTTACTGTTTGAAAGAGACTTCAAACGCTAATTGACCTACCTGAAATGGCTAATTATTACGCTTTTTTTCGAGTTTATTTATTAGAAACTGGACTTACCCATACCTTTGACTTAAACCATTTACTCACAGCAATTGATTTATTTATTTACATCAACAGTACCAATGCCAAAATGGTTGTCATATAAACAGTTAATCGAGCCCATAATAGGTACCCAAATAATTAGAAATTGTAGTCAGTTGTAATTACCAAATCTATGACGTTCGCATTTTTTTTAAATAAAAATTATTTTGCTTTTATCTGATGCTAAAATGTTCAGCTCTTCGACACTGAATTGGTGAGTACAACTTTCTGAAAGTGTTATATTCGTTTCGAATAAATATATATGCATAATATTGTTATTATTTATTTATTTTTTATGATTTAAGGCGCGTTGGCATCTCTCGTTACATACAACATTGTCCATCACCGGACAGCGAGTATTATTATTAATGTTAAAGCACGTTAATTTCAATTATAATTTTTTTTTTTTTTTTAATCTAGCGAGTAAACTATGATAATAGAATTATTTTAAAAAGTGAAAATATAGGGTTAATAAATAAAAATGACGTAAAGTGTAAGGAAAATATAAGAAAAATGATCGGATGATGAAAAGTTAGGTGACAACAAAACGTGTCACAAAAAAGAAAAGGTACAAGAGCGATGTTTATACTCCAAAAGAAAAAGTGAGTCTTAACATTTCTCTTTGCCCTCTCGCAGTACTTTAGAGATTGTGTCGTCAGTTGGGGGCCTACCTCTTTGGCAGAGAGGAGTCTCTGGCTGTCAGGTAAGAGCGCTGCAACGTTATTTATCTTAATTTTTATTTTCCTCTGCCCACTCTTCTTTCTAGTGCTGCTTTCTATCATCTTGATGTAAACTCACTGATATATTATGGTAGACTATGTTTAACAATATAGGCCTTTATTTATTCTCACACTCGTAAAAAAGGTTAGGGCAATGTGTCGCATTATTTTTAAATTGTCTTTATCGAAAACTTCTTATCCTGATTGACACATTGAAGAAGTGATTTTTGAAGTATCCAGGACTTGCGGCGGCCATTGGGTGCTTTAATGCTCATCAAACTCTTATGAACATCTTTCAGTTTTGGGGCAAAGTCCAGATGCTCAACAATCTTCATTGCAGAGGTCGTTTGAAAAGTCCGTGCAAAGTCAGAGAGATAGCACTACTGGCGCGTATCGAGGTTATGTTTAGTTAGTAGCATCTCTTGGAAGAACACACACCAAGTTTCAGCCAGATCGGTCTATTTCTTTGTGTTTGGCATTCGTTTGAATCGAGGAAGTCGAGTGATTTTCAAAAAATGGACGAAAAAAAATTTCGTGTGTTGATTAAACACTACTTTATGAAAGGCGAAACGCCTCAGGAGACTAAAGAGAAGCTTGATAAACATTATGGTGACTCTGCACCTTCGATTAGAACAGTTTATAAGTGGTTTCAAAATTTTCGGAGTGGCCATATGGGCACAAGTGACGCTGAACGTTCTGGACGCCCTGTTGAGGTTACTACTCCAGAAATCATTGATAAAATCCATGATATGGTGATGGATGACAGAAGAGTGAAGGTGCGTGAGATTGCTAGTGCTGTGGGCATCTCGAATGAACGGGTACATAATATTTTGCATCAACATTTGGACATGACAAAGCTATCCGCAAGATGGGTGCCGCGATTGCTCACGCTTGACCAAAAACGAAATCGTGTGAAGTGTTGCAAGGACGGTTTGCAGCTGTTCCAGAAGAATCCGCAGGGCTTTAAGCGTCGTTTCGTCACTGTGGATGAAACATGGATACATCACTACACTCCTGAGACCAAAGAACAATCTAAACAATGGGTTACCAAGGGGGAATCTGCGCCAAAAAAGGCGAAGACCGTTCCTTCGGCCGGAAAGATTATGGCGACTGTCTTTTGGGATTCGCAAGGAATAATCCTCATCGACTATCTGGAAAAGGGTAAAACTTTTACAGGTGCATATTATTCATCGTTATTGGACCGTTTGAAAACCGAGCTGCAAGAAAAACGCCCTCGATTGGCCCACAAAAAAGTCCTTATCCATCACGACAACGCACCAGCTCACACCTCAGCAGTTGTGGTCGCAAAATTAATGGAAATAGGGTTCCAACTCGTTTCACATCCCCCCTTTTCTCCAGACTTGGCTCCCTCGGACTACTATTTGTTCCCGAATATGAAGAAATGGCTGGCGGGAAAAAGATTTTATTCAAACGAGGAGGTGATTGCAGAAACGAATGGTTATTTTTCAGACTTGGACAAATCCTATTATTATGAAGGGATCAACAAACTAGAGCAGCGTTGGACGAAGTGTATAAGCCTAAAAGGAGACTATGTTGAAAAATAAAAAAGGTTTACCCCAAAAAATTAAGTAGTTTTTATTTTTGCACGGACTTTTCAAACGACCCTCGTATGCTGCTCTTCTAGCTCCCTGTTCCGCTAAAATTCTTACGAAGGTTATCCCACTTAACAACCTAATCCTGGCTGACCTTTCTACCCAATTTCCAGCAGTAGTTGTCCTCTTCTGCACACCCAGCACAGTTCATTGCTTCATCTCTGCATCACTTTCCTATAATGGAGGAGCTGGGTTTTAATTTTGCTTACTGCCATGTGCGTGCAAAGTGATTCTTCGAGCGTACTTAGCACGGCCTCCTTCCTTGCTAATATATCGGCTCCTTTAATTCCTGGGATAAGAACTAAATCCATAATATCTTTGATAGTGCAGGTGGAGCTAAATTAATTTTTCCTAAGAACTAAGTATGGCGTTAAAAGTTCTTAAAAAACACGAGAATTCATTTGATTATTAAACTTTTTCTTAAAAGGTTTTTCTCTTTTTCCCCGGCATACGAGGGATGGATGTTCAATTCGAAAACAGAATTCTAGAAAACATTTATTATTATCTGTTCATATTCCATAAAGGGCTAGGTAGAGGTTCCAAAATAAAGGTTTATTAGCAGAAACACTGAATATTACTGAAACATTACTGTCCAAGCCACTTGGAACTACACTCATCTGTTTCCGTTCTCTATTTCACTGTTATAATCTTCACTTAAAGTACAACAGTTTGTATTTTTTCTCTGTCTGGGAAAGATGTAAATGGAAAATGAAACCAATTTCAAATTAGATGCCACAATGAGACGTTGTATTGAATTAAGTTGGATGAACCTCAAAACAGCTTTAATGAATGTTCTCTTAAGTTACTCCAAACGATTTTTTTTTAAACATGGAATCCGAAGTAGATACTCCGAAGTAGATCTACAGAAGGTTAATAAAGTTTTATCAAGTACAAGGTTGTGGAAGGAGAGAATATAATTTGTTTCAAATCTATAAATGCTTCAAATTATAGTAAAATGTCAGGTTAATTAAAAATGTTCCTTAATTACAGGTGTCCTTCAGTTGCAGTTCCATCGGCAGGTTTGGATATAAGGACACTTTCAATACAAAAGGTAAGAAATCAATATATAGTTCTATTTACTAAGTTATCTAATAAGATATTGATCTATTTCAATAATATTCGCAATAATTGATCTATTTAATTCATCATTGATTAATAGTTTCCTGCAATTATTCGCGTTTTTTCATCCATTTCCTAAAAAACTACTTTTTCTCTCTCGTGGAATTTTCAAAATTGGGGAAGTCCGGTAAAAAATAATAAGTAATTTTTCGAGAGGGTGCTTTGCCGCTTCAACCGAGAAATCCTGGGAAGTTAAGGTGGCGAAGATCCCAACACCATCCAGGACCAATATGTCCTTATAAAGGAGATGTTACAGTTATCCTGCTTCTCAATGGAAGAAGGCACTGTGATATTTTTAGTTCCAGAGCCTTATACTTTCTTACGCTCTCCAATAATGGGATTAGCTGGTTAGTCGTGGCGGACAGATACAATCCTTATAATTACTCATCAGGAGAAACAAAAAGACTCTTACACTAAAGCTGCCTCGGAGTCATGCAATTAACCGCCAATCAAACATGGCAACCAATTTAACATAACACACAAACACACACAGCCCAAATCAAATATTGAATACAATTAAACGTAAACGTTAAGGCATCATTAAAGTACAACAAACATTCTAAATAAATATTTAAAATACTGCTGTAGACATTTAATATTGCTGAAAGAACTAAAAATGCAAGTCTCTGTTTGATTTCATCTCTAAATAATATATATATATTAAAATATATTTGATAGATTAATATTATGTTGCCTAAAGTAGATATTTAATAAGTTTGCTTCACTTTCATAAATAATCACCCATCATTAATATTGTATTTTGTTGAAATTAATGATGTAAAAACATGCAACCACATTCAATTGCGCAATGAGCTTTAATGTTTGCGAAAACATTTCTTATCAATTGAATTATTATTATTATTATTATTATTATTGATTTTAAAGATAATTCGTGATATACGAGGTGTGGCTATTACTCGTAAATAACGAGACTATTGCTGTAAAACATTTAATTTTAAATGTACACATATTTAGTTACTATTATCACCTTCAATATACACTCCTCCCACTATACCTACAACGCTCCATGCGAATTTACCACAGTTCGAAACAGTGCTAGAAGCCTTTTTCTGTCAGCTCCTGCATGACGCATGCCGCTTTTTCTTTCACAGTTTCAACGGACTGAAATCGTGTTCCTTTTGATGCAGATTTGACTTTGGGGAACAGATAAAAGTCACATGGGGGGCCAGGTCAGGCGAATAAGGCGGATGTCCTAAAACTGATGTGTTGTACTTGGCTAGAAACGTCTTGTGACATACAATGCAGTGTGAGCCGGCGCGTTGTCTTGATGGAGAACCCCTTGACTTGTTCTTCCACAAATCGGGTCGTTTTTTTCCTTACTCTTTCACGGAGTTGAGCAAGCAACTCACGGTAGTAATTATAATCAATATTTTCATCCGTTTTGGACGTGGAAGGGCGACCCGAGCGTTCCTACATCTCCGACGTCTTCTCGGTCATCTTGGAAACGATTGAACCACTCAAAATCTTGCGCACGTGATTAACATTCATCGTAATAAACATTTGTTAATAAAAGATAGGTTTCAGTTGCGGTTTTACCCAGTTTCAAGTGAAATTTCACGACAATTCTTTGCTCTACTACGAGGGTCGTTTGAAAAGTCCGTGCAAAGTGAGAGAGATAGCACCACTGGCGCGTATCGAGGTCATGTTTAGTTAGTAGCATCTCTTGGAAGAACACACACCAAGTTTCAGCCAGATCGGTCTATTTCTTTGTGTTTGGCATTCGTTTGAATCGAGGAAGTCGAGTGATTTTCAAAAAATGGACGAAAAAGAATTTCGTGTGCTGATTAAACACTACTTTATGAAAGGCAAAACGCCTCAGGAGACTAAAGAGAAGCTTGATAAACATTATGGTGACTCTGCACCTTCGATTACAACAGTTTATAAGTGGTTTCAAAATTTTCGTAGTGGCCATATGGGCACAAGTGACGCTGAACGTTCTGGACGCCCTGTTGAGATTACTACTCCAGAAATCATTGATAAAATCCATGATATGGTGATGGATGACAGAAGAGTGAAGGTGCGTGAGATTGCTAGTGCTGTGGGCATCTCGAATGAACGGGTACATAATATTTTGCATCAACATTTGGACATGACAAAGCTATCCGCAAGATGGGTGCCGCGATTGCTCACGCTTGACCAAAAACGAAATCGTGTGAAGTGTTGCAAGGACGGTTTGCAGCTGTTCCAGAAGAATCCGCAGGACTTTAAGTGTCGTTTCGACACTGTGGATGAAACATGGATACATCACTACACTCCTGAGACCAAAGAACAATCTAAACAATGGGTTACCTAGGGGGAATCTGGGCCAAAAAAGGCGAAGACCGTTCCTTCGGCCGGAAAGATTATGGCGACTGTCTTTTGGGATTCGCAAGGAATAATCCTCATCGACTATCTGGAAAAGGGTAAAACTATTACAGGTGCATATTATTCATCGTTATAGGACCGTTTGAAAACCGAGCTGCAAGAAAAACGCCCACGATTGGCCCACAAAAAAGTCCTTTTCCATCACGACAACGCACCAGCTCACACCTCAGCAGTTGTGGTCGCAAAATTAATGGAAATAGGGTTCCAACTCGTTTCACATCCCCCCTATTCTCCAGACTTGGCTCCCTCGGACTACTATTTGTTCCCCAATATGAAGAAATGGCTGGCGGGAAAAAGATTTTATTCAAACGAGGAGGTGATTGCAGAAACGAATGGCTATTTTTCAGACTTGGACAAATCCTATTATTCGGAAGGGATCAACAAACTAGAGCAGCGTTGGACGAAGTGCATAAGCCTAAAAGGAGACTATGTTGAAAAATAAAAAAGGTTTACCCCAAAAAATTAAGTAGTTTTTATTTTTGCACGGACTTTTCAAACGACCCTCGTACATGTGTAGTATCATGTTTTCGGCAAAACGAAACTAACACCTCTATACACAAACGGCGGTTCCGGTCAGACAGATTTCTCTACAAACACGTGAGAGGCTGTAATCGAAAGAGAAGGCTTTACGCTGCACAGATGTCGGGCGCAAGCATAGTTCTTCTGTAGCAGCATCAGTCTCGTTATTTAATAGCCACACCTCGTATACATACATATTACCTATTTATGAGAAAAGAAAAATAATTTAAAGTTGATTATTTTGCCAAATAATGCTCTTTCGTAGATTTTTTAACGATCATCAGTTTTACAATTGCATAAGAAATGGTTGGAATAATTGGTAGTTCCAAATTAATGGCGTAATTACGAAATTTTTGGAAAATTAGTGAGCAAAATAATGCTTTTATCAATACGAATTGACTCACGAGGCCACGAGTATATCAATTTGAATGGGAATACTTTAGAATTAAATATTACAATATTTTCGTTAGTGCAATAACTTGCTCCTTAACATGTATTTAATTAAATACATGAAAATTAGCTGGTTTCTGATATAGGAAGTTCAAATAATCTAAATAATGTATTTGTTGGGATTTTTTTAAAATAAATTGAGCAAAGAAAATTATAATTTAAGATAAAAAGTTTATTTTTCTTTGTACTACATTCCCAAATAATTTGAAAATTATGTTTCACTAAAATGAAACATAAAACTTCAAATAATTCACCATTCCTAAGAATTTGCTAAAATTTGTTATTTTTTTCAAATTGGGTTTTACCCATTAATTTCTCTTATTAAATGTAATTATTGTGGCACCATTTATTACTGAGGAATTTCGTGTACTGGTCAGTGCAATTAGTTTCAATGTAATTAGTTCCCATTTTATGAGCCTACTAATTTATCACTAATATTCTGTGGTAAATCAGTATTATTCGCGGAATTAGTATCAATTGCTGAAAATAAAATTTAAAAAACGCTTCAGCCTTTATTTGATCTCGTTCAAAACTTTATGTCGCGATTTCTGTTGGGCAAAAAAGTGAAATTTCAAATTTGATTTTAAAACTGATATTTCAGGAGTTGTCTTAAAATACATATATACTTTGACCAATCGTAATTCCTTTTCTTAACCTCACAATTTATCTTCAAGGCTCTCTGCAATTGCAATATTTTTTTATTTTAATTTAAAAGATTTTTAAATAATAATAAACATATGGTTTCAATTAAAGTAAAAAGTAAAACTTAGGAAGAGGACTTCAGGTGGGCTTTATGTCCAACTAAGGATGGGTGTCGTGGCCGCTGTTGGAAGGCTGTACCATAAACTATACTTTACTTTAAATTTCTTTTTTACACCACTAATAAAATCCAAGGCTAAGACAAGGAATTGAATCTAGCACCACAATACATCTTAGTCTTGCCTCTAACCGCCTCGGCTATCGTGGCGCCTTTAAAGTCAATTACAGTGTTACAGAGATGTTGCCTTATTAAAATCAAGCATAAATTGCTTCAATTCAACTTAAAATAAATTAAAATTGTTGTAATCTTTTACTGATTTAGTACCAATTCTAAAGCAATAGTCTTGGATTTTATCACCGGTAATATAATAATATTTCTTAATCCAATGTAGTCTAAACTGGGCTAGACATGGATTCACTCGCTGACTAAATCCGAATAGACTTACCAAAAATGATAAGTCGTAAAAAGAAATAGTTACAAATATCTTCTTCTTCTTCTTCTTTGTCTTCGCTCTTATCACTTTCAGCGCCGAGCTTTAGATACGAGTAGCTTAGGCCTTCAACCATCGGATGTACTCTTCTCTGTTATTTGCCAGTTTTCGGATAGAAGGCCTCGCTTTTGTGCCAATCGCTCGATGTAATCCAAATAGCCCAATCTTGATCTACGGCCTTCTGATTTGGCCTCCGTCAAGCACCTAATCTTCTCCTCTCCGCTTTCCCTGTAGACGTGGCCAAAGCACTCCACTGCCAATTCTCCAGCTTGGTTACGAAGGATTGAATCTCTAAGCTGCTCCTTATTGATTCATTTCTAATTAGTTACAAATATATGGAATTTTCGTTACTAAAAGGACATTTATCATGATAGAACATTGAGAATAGTAGTCAGAGAGTTGTGAATTATTCACAAACTTGGAAAGAATTCCAAGTTTAAAGTTAAGTACGTGTTATTTTAAAAAGAATGTCGTTTCAGTTTTGATAACTTTTATTATTAAAAAATGTTAAAAGCATTGTTCATAATTACGAAACATTCAAATGATTCAAAAACTACTTTTGTTTATAGCCACTAAATATCCTAAAAAAGGTTTTAAGTAATTAACGGAAGTGAGTAAAAAGCAATAAACGCAGACATTAAATAACAGTAGAGAAAATCTAACGGCCATGTTTCGTTCTATCTGTCTGTTTTTTTTAGGTTGCCTTACAGTCGTTGGTATTCCTGTTTCCAGTGATAGCACGATGGTAACACCTCCAAAACGCTTGCCAAGTTCATTAACTAAATCTTCCATCCAGATGGAATTAGGATGGCGGAAAGTAGTGCCACATTGGGACCTTCTTCCCTTCTTTTCTGCGTCCTACTATTTCCGTTACAAGATATTCTCCGACCCACCGGTAAACACCGATACAATTTCCCATTAAATTAACCACTGAATTATACCATTAAGAAAATGGTGTCCTCCTTATTCTACAGAATAACCTTTTAAAGTATTTAATAATTATGCAATAAGTTATAATTTTCATTTAATCTGCGACAATTAGGGGAATCGTTTACGGAAGCGAGTAGCAAACATACTTTATTTTAAATATTTCTCATATTAACCATTAAATCAAGGGCCATACTTTTTTACCATTGTTACGCGTTTCTTGAGGTAAAAGTTACACTGATAATGCAGATTCTAAATCTTAAGACCTGCATGCACTCGCGTGCAGTAAAAAAAAAAAATTAGGTTGAGATATACGAGTATTTTGGCAATTGCATTTTGTTTTTCTTTAATTTTTCACACTTCCAATGCTCAAGTTAATCAAATATTCAGCGGTTAGCCTTTCAAATATTCAGGTTAAGTTTTTGAGGTTATCTCTTATGTTACATTATTGAAACGACAGCCGAAAAAAAAAGGAAGTTATTAAACATTTAAAGGTAGCAATCTTCTCTCACTAGTTCAATAAATAACTATTTTTATTGCAATTACATTTTTCCCCCTTAAAACTGAATAAAAAATAGATGATTCTAATCAGTGTATTGGCAGGTTAAGTTTATGTGGACTTCGGCAATGATCATACTTGATGTCTACTTATTGCCTCTAAAAATTTTTACTTTTTTTCCTGATAAAATTAATGACTATTTTTATTGGAGAATCCAGTTCTGAAGGAATATAAAAAGTGGATACATACGTCCAATATATTTAAGGCATTTTTATTGGCTCATTCTATAGATTTCATGGGAACTCATCTATCGTTAAATTCCATTTTCTTTTATTTATTTATGTATTTGGAATGATCAGATTTTTGCAGAGGTTTTTGATGTTAATGATAGACATTGCACTTATTTCGATTCTTTTTTTGCATTTACGTAGACCGTCGCTGCGTTCATAAAAGTTTTCCACATTTATTTTTCAAATTCTGTTTCCAGAAGATTGATTTTAAGAATGATCTAGTTTCTTGGTGTTTTTTTACCAAAGTAGTTCCTCTGGTTAAGATATTTTAAATGTTATGTTAATCTCTTGTCTCAGAGGCGTGTCGCAATCAAAATATTTCGTCCTAGTTTCCAGTGAGTTTTTTGTCTTTGATTTAGTGTGTCCTTTAACCTTTCAACTTTTGGATGGACAACTATTTAAAACGTTTCACTGTCCTTTAGGGATGAGAAGTGTACAGGGAGAAAATTTATGTGTTCGTTTCCATTATTGTTTTATACAATCAACATAGTGTCCTTACATAAACCACGTTAGACCACGATGCGATCCTTTCCTTATAAGGAATAAGAGAAACCCAAAAGGAAGGAATTCGCCTCCTTTTACAATTACGTATGTGGGTGGACACCTTCGCAGAAAAGAATAGAAATTAAAATGAAATGAAAAAAAAAATTATGCAAATAGGTGGAGTTTTATATATATATATATATAAGAAAGAATATGAAACAGCGAGAGTGAGCAATAAGGCTCACTAACGGCACATGCAATCAGACATACGAACAGAAGATTTGACTGGCGAAAAACCAGTCGCGCGTATGTATGTAGAAGATTGTGCTGCGTCCGTCGTCGGTTGGTCCGTTGAACAGTGGAACGATGGTCGTGGTCCTCCGGCTCCTGTGCCTGTGTATCCCATGCTCCACCAGCAATGGGCCTCCCCCACCCCCCACCCACTATTATATTAGAGGGATGCGGCGTGCTTGTTGTCATGGTGACGGCCGGGGATCTGGGTCGCGGGTTGTGTTAAGAGTGTGCGCCGATATATACGCCACTGCTGGGACAGAGAGTGCTGGGGTCCTTCTATTACGTTCAATACGCTCACCTACCTGCGTTCAGTTTTGCTTGCTATGTGATAACATACTCACCTCTTCTGCGGGCCAGGTAGGAAATTGTTTCATTTTTTATCTTTCAATTAAATAAAGAGAAAACTTTATTCCAATAAATAAAATAAAATATGGCAAACCCTTTTTCTCGTCCTTTTCTTCCAAATAAAGAAAAATAATAATGTTATCATCACAAATAATTGAAAAATAATAAAGAAATTGAAAAAATAATACCTTCATGAGAAAATACAATTTCTCATACAGTAAGAAAAAATAAATTAAACCTTCATAACCTTAGAAATTTTAAGATAAAGCAGATTCTAAGTAAAACGTGATTTCATTAATTCTAAAGATTACTTGATTTTTTCTTTCTTTCAAATAACTTATTATAAACAAAAATACATGGAAAATTTTCACTAAAATGTCTAAAACATAATTTATTATTTAATATTATTCAATGTCAAAAATCTTAGCCAAAAAAAAAGAGACAAATCTACAAGGTAGCCATATTTGTATTTGAAGTATGTAGGAGCAAGCCGACTAGGTTATGGCATGGCACTGCTTCACCAAATTAACTTCAATTTTATTTTCATTATTTTCTAGTTTCCCAGTGTCCATTTTTTGGGGGGGAGAGGCCCCCCAACAGGGGAAAAATAAGTAAGAATACTATATAATTTCGGTTGAAAATATTTTTTGAAAAGAAGGTTCGCCTAAATATAACTGTTTTCTTCTTTAAGAACATATTTGACGCTCTGTTTTGTTATTGGTAATTACTTAAACAAGATTCAAAATTCAATTTATATACAAAAATATTTTTCCATACAAGAAAGTATAAGAAAACTTCTTTGCTAAGTCATCTAATTTTCGTCCAAATTAGATTAATTGTAAAACCGAATATTTTACAATAGTGGTACATTAGAGGAAAATCAGCTTTCCCAATTTCCAACCCAAAATTACCTTAAATAGATGATCCTCTGAAATTGTATCAAATAGAATTTATGTAGCCACAAGGATGCAATAACTAAAACAATTATTAATCTGAAAAATGCACTTCTCAATTTATAATAAATTCTGCTTTAGATTAATTGCATTTTATATTTCGGCCCTCCTTGTTAGTAGTAACTAACCATTCAAAACTGTTCAAATCCAGCTGTTGGTCCTTAAATTTTCTCTTTTCCTTACAGCTTCTTATAGCTCACAGTGTTGTCTGTAACGAGAGAATGTTGTAAAGAGGCCGGTAGTGAACTGAAAGAACTTCAGGCGATTTAGCACCTTAAATTAAATATACTCGTATGTATATATTTGAACGTTACGCTTTTTCGTGCACTTTTTTACGATTAATCTTTATACAACTGTCCTACTGGATAGTAAATATGAAATTTCCACAATTTACTGAATTCTGAGTTATGCTAACCACACAATCTCACATAGACAAACACATACAAGCAAATAACAGATCTTATAACAGTCCCACAATAAGCAGACTACATTGTACTTTTTCATCTCAAAATTGGCATTTATGGGGAAAATTTTTACTGGATGTTAAGCTTTTCCGAAAATATAACTATTTTATAGAAATTTGAGTACTATGTATTATCTCCTTAACAAAAACTTACAGTTTAAAATGTTAAGTATAAGGGTTGATTAAACGCCAAAAGGTACACAAATCAGCTAGTACCCAACATTTCATTCATGCTTAGTTGATATAATTTAAGTAATTTTGCTGCATTAACTTTTCCTTCACATTTTTTAGAATTTATTAGATGTCACAGACCCTTATGCTGGCCAGTTCGTTCATAATATTATTTGGTTATAATTATGATAAAATGTATATTATATCTTCGTTTTTAAATAGGTACCTTATTTTAACTCTAATCCAAATTATTCTTCTGATTTATCTTTAATATGCCCTTTATTCTGAAGTTGTCACATCTTATACATGCATGTTAAAGTAGAAAAAGACAAAGTTAGAGTCGGCTACTGTTTAAATTTGAATCACGGAGGATTTAAAACAATATTTCAGACTTGAATTCGTCTTACCGAAATATTCGTGAGCACAAATAACACACAGTAAATAACAAGTAGATTATTCAACAACAATTATTCATTTCTCAATTGTAATTTAATTTTACTTACAGTAAAATACTGGAATAATTAGCTGTCCTAAAGGTATGCAATACTTATTTATTTTATATTACATAACATATATATAACATTGTGAGAAGAACACCTAGATTGAGAATGTAATTGAAGAAAACTATATTATTTGCGATAAAGCCAGATAATTATTACCTATTATTATTATAAACGTTTGACTACTACATAAAATAACAATTACTTTAATCGAAGAATAAACTTAAACAGACGATTTTTATTAAAAATAAAATAATCGAAATCATTGATGTATGTTGGTGTAAGCATTTTTTTAAAAAAGTTTTTAAATTTTGTAGCCTCGTAATTTTTTTTATTTTTTATAACGTTTTCTTTTTAACCTGTAATTAATAGTTTGATTATTATAGATTAATAGATATTAAAGTCAATCTACAGTGCTTCTTGAACAAATATTTTGTAGATGAAAATGGCCAGCATAAGGGTGTGTGACATCTAATAAATTCTAAAAAATGTGAAGGAAAAGTTAATGCAGCAAAATTACTTAAATTATATCAACTAAGCATGAATGAAATGTTGGGTACTAGCTGATTTGTGTACCTTTTGGCGTTTAATCAACCCTTATACTTAACATTTTAAACTGTAAGTTTTTGTTAAGGAGATTTTTGTACCTTTTGGATAGATTTTCATTTTTGTCTATTTTGCTAAGTTACATATCTGCTTTACTGTTTTTTTTTAAATTTGGAATAAGCAATTCTATCATTATAACCTGATAAGGTGTTAAGTCGGAACCGTAACTACCACTGGAGAGATCTTTTTAAAGAATGATTATAGTTGCCATCCTCAATAACAATTTTTTTGAGAAAACGTTTTGAATAAAATAGGAAGGTATTTGTACGTAAAAAGCAAATTTAAACTGCGATTTCAGACCTTCCTTTTAAGAGGAGTAAGAAAAATAAACGGGCGATTACAGTACTTCTCCCTAAAAGGCAAAGAGGCAAAGATTTTGAATCGAACGACAATTCATTAATGTAAATAGGTTCACCCATTGATAATTTTAACGATTTCAGTACTTCCTCTTAGTAGGTGTAAGAGCATGATGGCACTTCACAGCCATGTAGAGGAGCTTTAATCACTTCTTCGTGCTAAATTTTATCAAAATCGGACAAAGCGTTATAGAAATATTGGTAATAATAGTTTTAGAAACGGCCTTACTTGGGTGGGGCAAACTCCCCTCCATATGAGGCATAGCGACGAGACTTTTAAAGTGCAAATCTGTACAAAATTTCGATTCGAATGACACTTCATTCATGAAAATCAGTTCACTTGTCGATAATTTGAAACGATTGCTATACTTCCCCTTAACTAGCGTAAGAGCAGATCGCCGCTTTAATGTTACGTAGGGGAGCCCTAACTCTATCATCCTACCAAATTTTATCAAAATCGGGCTAAGATTTACAGAGTAATTAGTAATAATAATTTTGAAGGGGGCCTTACATAAAGGGGGCTAACTCCTCTCTAATTCGGTGTACAGCGTCGAGACCCCCAAAAGGCACATCTACATAAAATTCCGAATCGAATGTCACCTCATTCATGAAAATCGGTTCTCGCGTTTAGGCGCTACGTAGTTTACAAAAAAGGTAACAACAACAACAACAACAACAACAACAACAACAACAACAACAACAAGAAGAAGAAGAAGAAGAACAACAACAATTTCTGAAAATGCCGTTTTTGCTCATTTTCGGCAACTTTTTTCTCGAAATCTATTAGGTCTGGGGGGTTGCAAAAAAATTACAGTTATAAAGGAGGGTTTGCCCTATATTTTAAAGAAAATTTGGGAATTTTATCTTTTATAGAAAAAGAGAAAAAAATTGTCAAAGTTGGGTGTTTTTAAACGTTACGCTTTTTCGTGCACTTTTTGACGATCAATCCTTATACAACTGTCCTACCGGACAGTTTTAATAAAAATTGCTCCAATACCTAAGTATTTTGGTCCAAAGTAGGGATTTAAACAATCTTTCTATTAATTTTTTGAATCTTAAAGTAGTATTTCATTCATTAAAATAATTTGGTAGTTAGACTTAAGCTCGTCTGAAAAATTAGGTATTACTTTGCTTCTTTTTTTATTCATTCATTAAAATAAAATTAATACATTTTATTGAAATCTTTCTTATCTCTCTCAATCAATCTAGCGCTCTCTTTTTCTCTGTCTACAAACGATACTAACGTCAAATTACTGTCATTACTAAGTGTCACGTACCGCCATTAACTGCCTTGTACGTATGTTTACTTTGGTGACAAACTAAATGAACATTTAGTAAATCCAGGATTTTAAGTAACATGTAACTTTTACTGATAAATCAAGTTTTAGTTTAAATCCTAAATTTTGACTGCCTCCATTGCTGTAATTAAATTTGGGGGGAAATAAATTTTTTTTTCGATAATGAAAACTTAAGCTCATCTGAAGCTCTAGAAAAATTTAGTACCTAATTAAAATTACTATTTATTATTAAGCCAGGTACACATTTGACCTTTATTTTATTCTGAAATATTTCTCAGTTAAATATGTCACGTAATTGGAGGTTTTTTGAGGAATTACTAATTTCTAATTATCCTTTTTCCATTTTCAAATTTTTTACTTCTTCTTACCCTCTAGATTTTCTAGTTCAAGGTCTGTTAGTGAAGGAGTAGTTGTGTGTGTGTGTGTGTGTGGGTAATGGGTTCAACATAACCCAGCAACTAGAAATCTGTGAGTACAAATTTGGTCTTTTGTCAAAGCGCTACAATCAGGAGCAGACAATTTATTTTAGGATATTATTCTTGAAAGTCCCATGGCGGCACCCACGGATTGCGCGAATACCCAGCGAGCTGCAAATATCCACAATTAAAGACATCATACTCAGGACAGACATATTCCTAGGTAGCCTACCAAAGCAATACCATCGACTGAGACAAAAAGACAGACCGTTGACGACTGAGAACCATAACTACGACAGAATGTAATCAAATACTTAAAACTCTTATAATATTTTCAAAATTAAGTGTAAATTATTTATTTAATTTTTTAAGCCACAAAGTTTCTGGCCTAATAAAATTGATATTATTTTTTTCTTTCTGATTTTTTTAACGTCCCAGATCATAATTTTTCACTTACTAAAATCGTCCTAATATGTTTTGAACTATTAAAATAAAATGTTTTACATTGCAAACAATTTATTGATAATAACTGCAAAAATTATCACAAGTAAGAAATACATATATATTTCAAATAGACAAATTTTTTTTTAAAAGTAACTATTCACTAAAACATGATAAAGAAGAGATTATCTCAGTGGTTAGCGTACTAGTATAGTGTTAGTATTAATGTAACTTCCATGTGGAGATCTCAGGTTCAAATCCAGCTGTTGGTCCTTAAATTTTCTCTTCCTTAGAGCTTCTTATAGCTCACAGTGTTGTCTCTACCGAGAGAATGTTGTAAAAAGGCCGGCAGTGAACTGATAAAACTTCAGGCGATTTAGCACCTTAAATTAAATATACTCGTATGTATATATTTGAACGTTACGCTTTTTCGTGCACTTTTTAACGATTAACCTTTATACAACTGTCCTGCCGGACAGTTTTAATTATTATTGTACATATTTAGGCTCTAAATATTAGCAATGCTGTTAACTCCACTATCGTTCATACAGTGGATATAAATATCTTATTTTTGTAAATCCTATAAAAAAATTCTAATGTATATAAAAAAAATGTGGTGGTGGAATATTATGTTTACAATGTTCAGTATCCGGTTATATAGTCTTGAAGAGAGGTACGATTGAGAGGGAAAACGAAGAGCAGGATGATGGGTCTGGTAGATGTGCTGGGTTTTTGTTGAGAGTCCTGAGTGAACATGGGGCTCTCTAGACAATGGACATGGGTTTTAGTGGGTTATAATACATTTTGTGCGTGAATGTTACATTCATCTCTCTCTCTATTTTTTTTATGACGTCATACACCTGAAAGAGGAGATGGATAGGATATGGCGGCGATCATTTTTCTTTCTTTTTCTTTTTTTATGTATGAAATTTTCTTGTTTTATTGCTGAACCGTTTAGATGTAAAGTGGTGCCCTCTAGTAAAGGGATTGGTAACTTTGAAAATGGATCGTAAATGTTCATGTCCTTTTGGGAAATTTATAGCCAAGTTAAAAAGTTTCCACTGTTTTAGTGATTGCAGTAGGTAATAAATTGGTTAGCAAGGCTTATTTGTTCGTTCTAGTTTTATTATTTTGAGTCTTTAGCGGAGCCAAAATTGATGCGAGACTGGAATTAAAATTTATTTTAATATTCTCCATTAACCAATCACACACCTTTTATCTCATTCGCTTTCCAACAACTCTATTCGGCGTTTAGGGGCGGTGTTAGAGGTCAGTAATGAAGAATTACTTTCGGAAAGTCAGCTCTGTTGACTCTTCTCTCGTCTCTGAAGTCAGTTGATTTACTTGTTGTAGATGGCTTTATGTTTGTATGAAAAAGACAGTAGACTGAGATGGATTGGGAATGTAGAAAGAATGGGGAAAAGAGAGAATGCTCAAGAAAGCAGTGGATGGTCACCTAGGTGGTAGAATGTCGAGGATCAGGCCTAGAATGAGATGGTTAGAGGATGTGGTGCAGGATTTACGCAGATTGGGAGTTAGCGAGTTAAGGCGCAAGACAGGGAGGTTCCTTCCTCCTCTTCGGCGCTACAGTCCTGGACCCAGGGCCTCCTCGACCAAGGCTCTCCACTGAACTCTATCAAGAGCCTTCAGTCTCCATCTTCGCACTTCTATTTTCTTCAAATCCCCCTCGACGTCATCAAGCCATCTCATTCTTGGCCTACCTCTTATTCTGACGCCTCCGGGGGCCTTCCATATAAAAGGCGTTTAAAGATGCGGTTATCCACCATCCTCTCCACATGTCCCTTACCAACTTAATCTTCCTTTTTTGATATAATTGAACGATGTCTGCTTCTCCATACAGGGTAAACAGTTGACGCGGATTCTCCATCTTCCTCCCTCATTCACAGGACCATATCTCTTCCTCAATACTTTTCTTTCCCTACACTCTCAAGGTTGTCTGGCTCTCTTGGGTCCTGAGCCAAGGAAGCCAAGAAAAAAAAGTTTTCACAATTCATTTCTGATCTCAAAATCTGGTTTAAATTCGTTGGCTTCGAGAGCCCTGCATCAAAAAATATAAAGTCTGTGAGTGTTTCTTATAGTTTTGAATTTGTTTTTTCTAGAAATTTAATTAAAACTATGATTTTTAATTAAATGGGAATGGAATTTAAATTTCTTTTCATTCTACCACTATTAATGTTATTTAATTCCATGATAAATATTTGTTTAATAACAAAAAACGTAAATATTCAGAACGGAGAAATTACCTTATCATAATCATTATCTAATTATCATGCTAACAGTTCCCTAATTACAGATTCACTGTTAGAAAGTGGAGTTCGCATACCTAATTTCTATGATTACTTAATTAAGATAAGATAAATGAATAACTGTATTTTATGTGGATTTATATATTACAGGGGGTTCTGTTTTGTGAATTAATTTAAATTATAGTATAAAGTAAGAATGGTGTTCATCGTCACTCTAAAAACGATTCTTAATGCTCCTTAAAAGAAAAAGAAATAGGTAAAATTAAAATAAAATATATAACTGAATGCACGGCCTACAAAATAAAAAAACTTTAAACATACGAGGGTCGTTTGAAAAGTCCGTGCAAAAATAAAAACTACTTAATTTTTTGGGGTAAACCTTTTTTATTTTTCAACATAGTCTCCTTTTAGGCTTATACACTTCGTCCAACGCTGCTCTAGTTTGTTGATCCCTTCCGAATAATAGGATTTGTCCAAGTCTGAAAAATAGCCATTCGTTTATGCAATCACCTCCTCGTTTGAATAAAATCTTTTTCCCGCCAGCCATTTCTTCATATTGGGGAACAAATAGTAGTCCGAGAGAGCCAAGTCTGGAGAAAAGGGAGGATGTGAAACGAGTTGGAACCCTATTTCCATTAATTTTGCGACCACAACTGCTGAGGTGTGAGCTGGTGCGTTGTCGTGATGGAAAAGGACTTTTTTGTGGGCCAATCGTGGGCGTTTTTCTTGCAGCTCGGTTTTCAAACGGTCCAATAACGATGAATAATATGCACCTGTAATAGTTTTACCCTTTTCCAGATAGTCGATGAGGATTATTCCTTGCGAATCCCAAAAGACAGTCGCCATAATCTTTCCGGCAGAAGGAACGGTCTTCGCCTTTTTTGGCGCAGATTCCCCCTTGGTAACCCATTGTTTAGATTGTTCTTTGGTCTCAGGAGTGTAGTGATGTATCCATGTTTCATCCACAGTGACGAAACGACGCTTAAAGTCCTGCGGATTCTTCTGGAACAGCTGCAAACCGTCCTTGCAACACTTCACACGATTTCGTTTTTGGTCAAGCGTGAGCAATCGCGGCACCCATCTTGCGGATAGCTTTGTCATGTCCAAATGTTGATGCAAAATATTATGCACCCTTTCATTCGAGATGCCCACAGCAATAGCAATCTCACGCACCTTCACTCTTCTGTCATCCATCACCATATCATGGATTTTATCAATGATTTCTGGAGTAGTAACCTCAACAGGGCGTCCAGAACGTTCAGCGTCACTTGTGCCCTTATGGCCACTCCGAAAATTTTGAAACCACTTATAAACTGTTCTAATCGAAGGTGCAGAGTCACTATAATGTTTATCAAGCTTCTCTTTAGTCTCCTGAAGCGTTTTGCCTTTCATAAAGTAGTGTTTAATCAACACACGAAATTCTTTTTCGTCCATTTTTTGAAAATCACTCGACTTCCTCGATTCAAACGAATGCCAAACACAAAGAAATAGACCGATCTGGCTGAAACTTGGTGTGTGTTCTTCCGAGAGATGCTACTAACTAAACATAACCTCGATACGGACTTTTCAAACGACCCTCATACTTAAAATATTACTTTCATATTCTTACTTGAATACATTAAAAAAAGGTTAAAAAAATTAGTTTATCTTTTGAAATAAATTTAATTTAAAGTAATTAATGTTCAATTAAAAGGATAAAAGATTGTCCATGAATTCTTAATTATTATTATTAATCTACTATTATTCACTCACTATGATGGATCTTAACTTTTGTATTTCTATAATAAAGTAGTACGAGTACACGCTGTTTAAATGTTGGATTGAACTGATTGTGAGAAGACCAATCAAATTGGCGTAATTATCTATATTAGGATTACTTAATTATGAGATTTCCATTTTTTTAAATATACCTATAATTATTATTTAAAACGGTGGCCCACGAAAATTGTTTAAGATTTTTTTACGTGTTAAGTAGGCGTGGTCTTAATGTCTGCGACCTACCATCAATAGTCAGTTCCGTCTTATTTAATAAAATTCAATTATTTTGAAAATCAGGAAAAACATATTTATAGAGTGAATAAACCTTGTTAGAACAAAAGTTTTAACAACAGTATAAAAGTGGTGACATTGTGAATATGGGTTGGGAATTTGTAGTAACAAAAGTGGTAAATTGGGCAGACAAACCAGGAAGGAGATAAAAAAAATTTTTTCCGGGAAATCTACGGATTTCCATGTATTCTAAAGTAAACATAATCAACATCCTCGCTCACTGTTGATTATCCTACATTTTTGTATTCCTCTGTTGATATTTGTGACAATTTGTCAACAGACATTTCATCGACATTTTTTTTTGCTTCTGTTTAAACTACCAAATATTTGGTCTTGATTATTATTGTTCTATTAAAAATTACTGCAGTGGAATAAAAATAAGATATTTTTTAAAGAATTTCATTAATTAAAAATAGAATATACGTTTTTTTAAACGAAATGAAATAAATCTTGTAAAATAATTAAATACCCAGACTAGACTAAAATGAATTTTTAGTCTAGTCTGGGTATACTAAACACGCATAACAGGTTTGTATTGCAGGAACAAAAAAGTGTATAATTTCCCTATTAACTCTGCAGAACACAACGTACACTCTCTTACATGTACAGTTATTTTTGTAAAAACATATCTGAATACCCAAATCTAGGATCTAAAGCAGTGGTTCCAAACCTTTTTAAGACCATGGACCATTTTAATAATTTTTTGTTAGCAGGGGCCACAGGTTCAATATAACAATAAACTACTTTTAGATTTTAAAACTAAATTTCAATTAACATTGTGATTATGTTTTCAATTATATTAATGTGCTTTTTGAGCTTGCATTTTCTTAACAAGATGGGTAATCCTGGAATTGTTGAGATTGCTCATAGCGACGCGCACATCATCATTTGCTTTTAGTCGACTCTTGGACTTGTTTTTTAGGCGCTCTAAACTCGCTCGACGTCCTATTCACCGCGCCGTCGCCGCACACGCGGACGCATGTTAAATAAATATATCATTATTTTAAAAATGTTAAGTGTTTCGCGGACCATATTTTAAGTTCCTGTGGACCACTGGTATTGGGAACCACTGATCTAAAGAATCTACTAGTAGGTTACCTACGTCCAGGTTAAAATTTGAAATTATAAATAAGAATAATTAATCTGAAATACCGAAGAACTTTGCACTTAACTATTTTTAGTATTGAACTATTTTTGAAATTAGCTATGAGGAATAACGAAGCAAAATATTTAAAATAATGTCCTTTATAGCATGATTTTGTTTGTTGGTTTTAATTTAAATATTATAGCTGATTTACTAGCTATTTATTTAATATTATAAATTATATTTAATAATATAATTTATTTTGTTATTTAAATATAACTATTTATTACTTGATAGTTCATGAAAAACTTAAATTTGGTGCCTACTTTACTTTTACATTAAATTTCATCTGCGATATGTCAGAGTAATATCTAAGGAACGGATTTTTATGTATTTAAAAATGCCAAATATTTAATTAAAATATGCATTTATTTTCGTCAATTATGTGGAATATATGTGATTTTCTTAAAATATTTTCTGGAATATTTAAGTAAAATGGACATTTTTTTTTATGAAAATGGAATTTTTTTTTGTGGGGGGGCCAAGTTATAATTATTTATACAAGAAAGGAACATTTTTACAATTTATAATAATTTATTAGGAACAAAATAATTTGTTTTTACAAGTTATAATGATTTATACAACAAAGAACATTTTTACTATTTATAAAATGATGTGTTAAATTTTCAATTTTGAAAACTTCAATTGTTTGCAACCACATGAAATTTCAAATGTTGGAACGTAAAGTGACGACGATCTGGGCGTAAGATGGACTTGTAACGACTAAAAGATCGTTCAACATCTACAGATGTTATAGGTGCCTTGCTGAAAGAAGTTATCTCGTTGGTTGTAAAGGGTACACGATGTTCTGAGGTGACTTCTGTTCCACTGATAATATCAGAAATCTGGCAGATGGTCTCCCACCCTTTGTTCTTGCTCAGTACTTCTACCAGTTTTGATCTGATCAGATCTCCCTTACTCCCAGGTATTCCTTCCACCTTTTCGATGACTTTTTTAACGTTGGACACGTTTTCTGTCAGTCGAACATTTTGGGACTCAAGTTGGGAAATGGCTTGTGCAAGAAATACGCAATTGTCAGAAATGAATGCAAGGTCCTTAAATTAGGTTTCTCGAATAAAGACTTGGCTGTATTTATCGCTACTGCTTCGTCTTCGAGATGTGAAAGGACATTCTTGATTTTATTGTAGTTTTCATAGTAATACTGAGCTGCTTCCAGCCAAGTACCCCATCTTGTCAATATTGGTTCTGGTGGAAGGCACAAGTCTGGATAGAGATTTTTTAGCATTTTAATGCGACTTGGTGCTTTTAAGAACACTTTTTTAACCGAGGAGAAAGGCATGAGCAATACACGTCACATGAATTATCTTAGGATAAAATACCTGAATAGATTGCCCAGCCTTGACCATGTTGGGGGCAGCATCAGAGAGAAACAAATTAGCAGCATTCTGTGTAAATTACAATAACCATTGTACCCACTGTGATTCACAGCCCTACAGTCTGTGGTTCACAGTTCCTGTCAACCACCTCCCAATTATGAAAATATGCCCAAAATGAAAAATATGAAAAAATATGTACATATTTTGATTAAATATGTAGAAATATTTATTTATTTTAATCAAATATGTATAAATATGCGATAACATCCAAATATGTGGAAATATGTGAAATAAAAGTATACTCAAACGGCTTAAAAAGTGTCAGTATGAATACTTCTAGTTGAAAAAGTCTGTAAAATGCCTAGAAAAAAATATGTAAATACATACGAATCCGTTCCCTAGTAATATCTATTATTGGTGACAATTTATATGATTCATTTAAGTTTAATAATAGTTCTTCGCTATTAGTGATTTTTAAAATTCAATATGGCTTCATCGTCCTTTTTGAACTAGCCCAGAACTATGTTATTTAGCCAACTTGAGTGGGTCTTATCTTTTTCCATAACTCCTCTCTTCCTTCCGCTGGCCACGAAGCCTTCCTTTACCACATTCCTCACTTTCTTTTGTTTCTCAGTCTCAGTTCTGTCTGGTGGCTGCCACTTACCCTTCACTAAATTCATTATTATTATTTTTATCTCTGACCCACGTCACATACAAAATTTTTGCTAAAAAATTTAAAGTTTGCTGAAAATTTCGAAAAAAAGAGGAAGTAAAACTGTGACAAATAGTTGTCATAGTGTATCTTATTCATTTCCTTTAGAAATGTTTACAAAACAGAACAATTCTTTGCAAAAAAAAAAAAAAATCGACGCCCTCTAATCTCTTAAGATTCATTGGAGAGGAATGGTTAGAGATAAACTCGATTGCGGTCTCTTGGCAACTGGCAGTTGACAGTTTAATAGAACTTTGTGACGTTTGTATTTAGATGGCCTTTCAAACTGTGACCACTAAAGACGGTTTGGTTATTGTGGTCGAATTTTTAAAATTATTACAGTTGGGAATTTTATATTTAAATTATTTATTACAAAAATTTTTGCTCTAAAAATAGAAAATGACAATGACAATGAAATTTTTTAATTTTGCTAAATTCTCTCGAAAGCAGATGACCCAAAAAACAATTTTGTTTAAATTACCAGAAAATTTGACACGATTGCATTACTTCCGTGTCCCAAAAAAAAGCGGAAGTGAAAGTAGAAAAAAAAGGCTTTCTAACTCTACATATTGCATAGATCTTAGATATAAAGGACAACACGTTAGGCTTTACCATACCATAATAGCAGATGGATGGCTAGAACGCAGGATTATAGTAGATTGGCTGCTTATCCTGTTATATTCTGAACACATGACTTTAAGGGTGAGCGCTTAGATAAGCAGTATAGATGAGGATGGTTTTTGAAAACTGCTATAAAAAAAAAAAAATTCTGCTATAATGAGAAAAAATCATTGCAGAAAACGTACTACAGGAACTATTGCTACTACATGCTAGCCATATTGTATGTGTTACTGCTTGGAGGAACCAAGAACGTAATTGCTATAGTCTGGGAGTATTGCTGCGCAATACGCTAAATACAAAGCACAAAGTTCAGCACAAGCGTAACACTTCTTCCTCACCCCCTTCACCATGCATACATAAAAGTAGAGAAGTACAGTCCCATATAAATTGGACACGTATTTGACATTAGTAGCATCTGTTACGTCAGGTTTTCTGTCTGTGTGTGTGTGTGTGTGTGAGTATATAGAGAGAGAAGGAGAGTGATAGGGTTTTGTCTGTGGGAGTGAAAGAGAAGAAGAAATATGTTGCAAAGACAAAATTTTCCCACAATTTGAGTTATGACTGTACGCTAAAGCCGTTAATCTATAAAGATTTTGCATTTTGTAATTTTCTTTTCATTTATTTATTTTAAATTCTTTAATTCCAAGTAGTTGGTAGTACTGAGTTGTAGTACGCGCCAAATTGCCAATAAACTAACATTTCACAGGAAATATGCCGCATTTTGATGCGTTGTATGTTTTCTGTTTGGAAAATCATCGTAACTAAAAACGAACTACAATATTTGCTCATTTTAAACATACTTCCGGAATTAATTTTTTGCATCTCTCTAAATTATCGTTTTCAGTGATGTATGCAAGCCAGGTTAGCCTGGAGGTTATCAATTGCTCTCTGTATCTGAAAAGGCACCTTTGAAGTAGTGATGGGCAGAACGAGTCCGTCTTTGGACTCGTTGGATTTGAATCAGTTCCAGGGTTGGAATCGATTCCAACAACTCGTTCACCGATTCCGGTCTCTGTACTTACCCTATGCATTAGTAACATTGTCACGCAATTTATTAAAAAATATCATTAAATGTTAGCTTTCCCAGTTAATAACAAAACTATATTTCTTTAACACACATTGAGTACTATCCCTAATTTCCAATTGCACTGATAAATATAAAATTAACAACGTAACACAAAAATTAACATAAAAATAGACTAGTCAATTATAAAAATTAAAGCAATGCTGTTTAGTCATTATCTAGCTTGACCACTGGAAGACTGGAGTTAATGTGCTTCAAGAGGATCCAAGATAGAGAAACGGAAATGGGTAGGAAATTATTCCCATAAAAAAAAATCTAACCCTTCAAGCAAAATGATAATTACTCATAAATAAAGAAATATTTATTTACTAGGACTTGTATATCAAGCTTTAAAAATATTATCTCATTATCTTACGAAAAGAAAAAGCTGTGTGCTTAATCTTTAACATAGCGCTGGACACTCTTATTCTTATCTTCATTGGGTAAGTTTAACCGTGTACATGACCGCGAGACAGTCAAAGTAACACTGAGCCAAAATTTAGTATTACCTAATTGGTTTACTTACTGCAGTATCCCTCCCACTCTATCACCAATTTCACAAACATTCATCGATTGGAAATAATTTTTAGTTAAATATTCGTTTTATTTGAATACAAAAAACATTATAACGCTTTCTTAAGATGATTTTAATTTTTAAAATTTGTTTTTGTCCATTACTCTTATAAAATACGAAAAATTTCAAATAAAATATAATATACAAACACAATGATCTAGTGTGCAGGTGGAGTCAGTCCTCGTTACCATAGCAATGGAACCGTTAAACAACTCCGGTTCCAGCTCCAGCAATTTCTATTGGCTAGATTCAGTGAACGAAAAAATGGAACGAGTCCGGTTTCAAAAGGATTTAAATCACTCCGGATTCGACTCCACCAACTCCAGTGGATTTAACCAATGAAAATGCTAGAGCTGGGCCGGAGTCGTTTAACGGTTCCGTTGTCATGGTAACTACGACTGACTCCACCTGCACACTAGATCATTCTGTGTTTGTATATTATATTTTATTTGAAATTCTTCGTATTTTATAAGAGTAATGGACAAAAACAAATTTTAAAAATTCAAATCATCTTAAGAAAGCGTTACAATGTTTTTTGTATTCCAATGAAACGAATATTTAACTAAAAAATATTTTTAATCGATGAATGTTTGTGAAATAGGTGATAGAGTGGGAGGGATACTACACTAAGTAAACCAGTTAGGTAATACTAAATTTTGGCCCAGTTTTACTTTGACCGTCTAGCTGACATGTACACGTTCAAACTTACGCCAATGAAGATGAGAGTAAGTGTCCAGCGCTAAGTTTAAGATTAAGCACACAGCTTTTTCTTTTTGTAAAACAATAAGATAATATTTTAAAAGCTTGATATTCAATTCTTAGTAAATAAATATTATGAGTAATTATAATTTTGAAGGGTTAGAATTTTTATGGAATAATTTCCTACCCATTTCCGTTTCTCTACCTTGAATACTCTTGAAGTAAGTTAACTCCAGTCTTCTAGTGGTCAAGCTAGATAATGACAAAACTGCATTGCTTTAATTTATATTTGACTAGCCTATTTTTGTGTTAATTTTTGTATTACGTTGTTAATTTTATATTTATCAGAGCAATTGGAAATTAGGGATAGTACTCAATGTGTGTTAAAGAAATATAGTTTTGTTATTAACTGGGAAAGCTAACATTTAATGATATAATAATATAATAAATTGCGTGACATTTGTTCTTATGTTTAATCGTTCCAAACCTTCTGCTGCCTCATTTTCATTTTTATTTGCCTAAATTTT
This sequence comes from Rhodnius prolixus, assembly GCF_049639745.1. Taxonomy (NCBI): domain Eukaryota; kingdom Metazoa; phylum Arthropoda; class Insecta; order Hemiptera; family Reduviidae; genus Rhodnius; species Rhodnius prolixus. The sequence goes on along the minus strand of NW_027411634.1, from coordinate 8,330,250 downwards.
TTGGGGCGGGGCGGAATCACTTTTTTTAAAAATAGGGATTTGAATCAACTCGTTCCACCATCGGACTCGTTCCAATGGAACGAGTCCGCTCAAATAGCCCATCACTACTTTGAAGGCACAGTACATGCTTCACAAATTGAGTAAAGAGTATTATTTGATAAATTAAGGAATAAGTTTGACATGAAAGATATTGATCACTTAAATATGTGGCAGTAGGTTTCCAATATTTTTGGGTAATTAAACGCAACTCTCCCAAAATTACCAAATAATTATTGAACCTTCTTGTTTGTAACAGATGTAAAATTAATTTTTAGCCATTTTGTGTTTGCTTGAGAACATCTAAAGCTCTTAACATTTGATTTTTCTAAGAAAAATCACTCGGAAAACTACTTATTTCCCCGATATTAAGAAAAATACTAGCGTTTCTGCCTTGGTAATATTATTAGTAGAAAGGGGATGAAAAATTCATAAAAATGACCTATCGCGTGCTCTTCTTTCTCTTTGATAACAAGTTAAAAAATTGAAATATGATTAATAAATACCAGATTTTGAAATGGCCTAGCTACCTTTAATTTTGAAGATATCGAATTGCGGTTTCCGGTTTCTTTCATAACTTTTTATACTCTTTAAAACTGTGTACGAGGGTCGTTTGAAAAGTCCGTGCAAAGTCAGAGAGATAGCACTACAGGCGCGTATCGAGGTTATGTTTAGTTAGTAGCATCTCTTGGAAGAACACACACCAAGTTTCAGCAAGATCGGTCTATTTCTTTGTGTTTGGCATTCGTTTGAATCGAGGAAGTCGAGTGATTTTCAAAAAATGGATGAAAAAGAATTTTGTGTGTTGATTAAACACTACTTTATGAAAGGCAAAACGCCTCAGGAGACTAAAGAGAAGCTTGATAAACATTATGGTGACTCTGCACCTTCGATTAGAACAGTTTATAAGTGGTTTCAAAATTTTCGGAGTAGCCATATGGGCACAAGTGACACTGAACGTTCTGGACGCCCTGTTGAGGTTACTACTCCAGAAATCATTGATAAAATCCATGATATGGTGATGGATGACAGAAGAGTGAAGGTGCGTGAGATTGCTATTGCTGTGGGCATCTCGAATGAAAGGGTGCATAATATTTTGCATCAACATTTGGACATGACAAAGCTATCCGCAAGATGGGTGCCGCGATTGCTCACGCTTGACCAAAAACGAAATCGTGTGAAGTGTTGCAAGGACGGTTTGCAGCTGTTCCAGAAGAATCCGCAGGACTTTAAGCGTCGTTTCGTCACTGTGGATGAAACATGGATACATCACTACACTCCTGAGACCAAAGAACAATCTCAACAATGGGTTACCAAGGGGGAATCTGCGCCAAAAAAAGGAGAAGACCGTTCCTTCGGCCGGAAAGATTATGGCGACTGTCTTTTGGGATTCGCAAGGAATAATCCTCATCGACTATCTGGAAAAGGGTAAAACTATTACAGGTGCATATTATTCATCGTTATTGGACCGTTTGAAAACCGAGCTGCAAGAAATACGCCCACGATTGGCCCACAAAAAAGTCCTTTACCATCACGACAATGCACCAGCGCACACCTCAGCAGTTGTGGTCGTAAAATTAATGGAAATAAGGTTCCAACTCGTTTCACATCCCCCCTATTCTCCAGACTTGGCTCCCTCGGACTACTATTTGTTCCCCAATATGAAGGAATGGCTGGCGGGAAAAAGATTTTATTCAAACGAGGAGGTGATTGCAGAAACGAATGGCTATTTTTCAGACTTGGACAAATCCTATTATTCGGAAGGGATCAACAAACTAGAGCAGCGTTGGACGAAGTGTATAAGCCTAAAAGGAGACTATGTTGAAAAATAAAAAAAGTTTACCCCAAAAAATTAAGTAGTTTTTATTTTTGCACGGACTTTTCAAACGACCCTCGTATATGAAAATGGGGGTCAACCGCGAACCCTCACTTTTGGTCAACCCGCTTATGCGGGCAGGAATCTAAAATCAAGTCACATATTCTGAAACTAGAGGTGACAGACAACAAATTTTTCCTCTACCATTTTTTGCTCAGATTACCCGTCTAAGCATGAAATGCATTTGAGCCGTCTTAAAATGAACACTGTAAATAAAAATAAGCTGCTTTTTTTTATCAAATTTATTTCATGAGTGTTCCGTGGAGGCATAATTTGCGGCTTCCAGTGTAAAGTGCCATTTCAGTAATAAGTACATTTTTATCACTTTTATTATTATTACCATTTTTTAATTTAAAAAGCGTCAACACATGCAACATTGGTGCCCCCTTCGTATTATTATCTGTCCATTAATTGATAAGATGCATTAGACTTCCGCAACTCTATTACAGTTTTCAGAATTTCCACGATTATAGTTATTACTCGCTTTAAATCGTTTAGCGTTAAATATTTTCAACAGGTTCTAGTATTTACCTATACTGAATTTTAACTGATCGGCCTGGACGTTGAAATTGATCAGATTCCATACTTTCTTTTGAATGTAATCTGTAGTTCATCAAATTGAAAGTTGAGGTTCAGATAAATATCACTCTTGAAGATTAAAAAGACTATATTATTGCAACTAAAATGGTCATTACACTGAGTAGCCAAATTAGTGTTTCGAAAACTTTTTCCATTAACATGTTTCTCTAATTTTTTTGAAAAATAAAGATATAAAGAAAATAAAATCGGCTACAATCAGTACTGATTAGAAAATTATCAGAATTTATATTCCAGTGGCTTTTAAAAAATAAAATAACATGTGCTTTTTGTTCTTCTCTTAATGCAAACTTAACACATGTTTAACCTGGTGTTATTAGTTTCCAATATTTTCACACTTCCGTCTTAACCCTCTTTTTTTCAGTTTTTTCGATTCTATGTTCTTCATCGAAAACAGAACTTTTGTGGCACTGTAACACCAAAAACGTTTTACAGTTCAATTTCTCTGTATGCACCTTTCTATCCGTGGGTAACATTTTTTTTTTTTTTTAATTTGACGGTGTACTGTTTAGTGGTGTACCTGTAATCAGATCTATTGTACACCCTAATATTGCCAAGAGACCCTACAGCAGTCCCAATGGTGAAAGAACTCACCTAGAGAATCTAGGGAAGTACGAGGAGTCAAAAGGAGAGCTGGCAGTTAGGAATAACCACTGTCTGGAGTCAGTTCATCTTCCCCTACATTGTCCTCCTTAAATATTCTGAAGAAACCTTCTTTAAGGAGGTTATTGGTAACTATCCAGGAAGCAAAGTATCTCTCCACCCATGCTTCTCAGATGTTCTCAAGACCAGCTTTTCCAGATCTATTCTCAGTTCTGTTGGCTCTCCAAAATGAACTATCTACTAAAGGGCATATGATTGGATGCCAGAAGGCCAAAAGCTATAAAATGCTATATTTAAGAAACGTTAGGGTAACCACAAAATTTTTAATAAACACACTGATATTCAGTTTCTGTTTTTCCACACGGCCATGTTGTTCACATTGATCGACAGAACCTTTTTTCACTCTATAACCTACCCTTTGCTCATCGATACCAATGATCGATTCGCCCACAGTTCTTTCTAGAAGAGCTCTAATTATCAAATTTGAATGTTTTGCGATTTTCTGTTGTTGAGTTATGACGAAAACTACTGAGATAGAGAGAGAAATAGGAATAGATGAACAATCGAAATTGTAAAGAGAACTTTCTTGCACTCAGACGACATCAAAACGAGTACTTCCTTTGTAAACTCAAAAACAAAAATTTGCACGGCCGCAAAAACTCAATTACTTCCGTTGAGTAAACTCTAAAAACAAAAAAGAAACAAAGTGGGCTAAAATTTGAAACAAAATTTAGAAACACTATTAATAGTTACGATTTTACTTCTGTTTTTATTACGTCAGCTGGGTGTTGTAAAACTAACCTGTCCATAGCTTTGCACCCCGTAGTGACACAGCGTCGTTGACAAGGCCATCTACCCACCCAGTTACTAACCACGCCCATACTTGCCGAACATTTCTTCACTGATTACGGGATTAATTATCTAAATCACTTTTATTTCTTATCAATTAATTATTTTTCAAAATTTAAAATGTAAAATAATTAAAATTAGTAGATTATTTTATTGATTTATTGGACAAGAATGTTTAAGATCATTTCTTCAAAATTATAAAGCACCTCTTGCTGATTGTACAGCTTTCTATTCAATAAAATCGTTGGTATAAATGTGGTCTGTACTAAAATTCTCTCCGTTATTTCACCGTTTTCCTTCAACAGTTGATCTCCTACTCCATTATCAGCGCAAGATTTTATACGGATCCAATCAATATTATACATCTCAATACATTCCTTACCAATTATTTCAGCATCTCTCCCATATTCGTTGAACATGCAAGATATAATTCTTACTAGTTTCAAATTATCCTCAACTAAATGCACAATACATCCATGCAGTTTGTTACCTTCACATTCTGATGGCCCATGTTGACAATGAAATCTGTAGCTACTGTTGTTTTCTACAATTTCAGTACTAGCTTTTCCATAGGGTATCAATTCTGTTGTTATATTTTCTGGCATTTTCATTATAGTTGGTAATAATTGTTTTTGGAAAAATTCTCGTGAATCTGGACATAAACATTCATAAAATACTGTAACACGAACTATGGTTTCTTCTTCATTACAGTAGGGCAAGCCTATGTTGGTCATCTGTGGTTTTTTTACATTAGAATGTAAGGCCAAAGGTACAATGAAATAGGTCAGCGTTAGTATTAGCAAACATATTGATATTGTTATAAGTATTGCTGTGAAAATTTTTGTCACTAACATTTTTCCTCTTAAATTAAATAAAATTATTCCAAAATGAATTCTACACTGAAAAGACTATGATATTTTCAAGTGTCTGGTTATTCATAAAGGGTTTTATTTAACTAAATATGTTTTTTAAATCACCATATGTTTTTTTTAAAAATTATTACTTAACAGTATTAGGTATTTTCGATAAGGCTGGAAACATAGTGGCGCGGCGAGCTAAGCGGCGATGATAGCGAAGAGCAAAGCGGCGAAATCAAACACAAGTAAACATATGGGACCGCGCATAGTGGCGAGCAAAGCGAAGATAGAGCAACGCTATCTATGGAGAGTAGAGCAAAGGGTTATGACATGTTTGATTTCTTCGCTCTCATCGCGCTCAATTTGTAAAGGTTATTGCTCATAGGTTATGGATATTGTTACATTTATTGGTTTAGTTTGTTTAAAGAAACCTCTGTGCGACCATAGTATTTGCGAAGATACAATAGTTTTTAACAATTAATAATTAATAGTTAAAATTAATTAACAATTAGTAGTTAATGGAGAATTCAGGTAATTTTTGCTACATTTAATTTGGTTCTCATTCCCTTAATGCTAACTTTCATCTAAATACTAGGCAAAATTAAATTACATTTTCACGTCTTACTATTTCTGATCAGGACGAATTCTCCAATCCTACTTCTGTAGCGTCGTACTACTCCAGTTTTTCAGATGAACAACATTAATTTACGACAAATCATGGTGTAGTGATTTAATAAAATTATTGTGTTTTTTTAATTGACTAATTTCTTTTTATCTGCATATATTTCTATTTTGTTTTTATTTATTTTGATTTTCTTATCTTAAAGTAACTGCTAGGATTAATGGGGTTACACAGATTTGTATTTAGTTAATAACCTACATAGTTAATTTTTCTATATTGTGCCTAACTCATGTTATGAGCTGTATTACTCAAAAACAATAAAATTTGATTTTGATTAATAGGGTTACACTGGGCTAGTATGTAATCGAATGTTGATAAAGACATTCGAAAATACGCATGAAACTTGCCAGGATGCTCCCGAAGTTGTTGGTACTAGTGATGGAATTCACCATATTCATGTCTAGACTTATTTATGTCATGTACACTGCAGCTCCTACTACTAAGCTGCTGCAAATACCAAAGTTTCAACGAAGAATTTTCATATAAAAATAATTCCTCCATCTTGTTTTGTCGAAAGGAGAACGCGACTAAACTCGTCACTATGTGCATGCGACTCTTTGCTCGCTGCTCGTCGCTTTCTTTAGATCTGAAGCAGCTATCATCGCCGCTTTGCTCGCCGCTCCACTATGTTTCCAGCCTTAAGTCGTTTGAGTGTTCTCGTCTAATTTCGATAATAATGTATCGTAATTTGCTGAGATTATTTTATTGTTTGGAAACTATATATTTCAAATTATGCATTTCTTTCTTTACATAAAACGAAAGCTTATATAATTTATGTTGAATATGGACTGTTTTCTATATTCTTAAATTATTTATAAGAAATCTAAATTTATAATGCATTTTATACAACATGCAAGTTTGCATGTAACGTTAAAGTTTTTTCCTCCCTTAAAATGTACAATTACAATCCATCTTCTTAAATATTGTCGGTTGTTTTATTATTAGGGTTTTATCTATTTTCTTATTTTTGGAATAAATTATTAGTTTAGACTTATTTAATTTACATTTTGGATGCAGATTATTATTTCAACTTTCTTATTGTAATTTTTACTATAGTTTAAACGTTTGTTAAGTATTAATAACATTTGATGGGGTTGGATTGTTCTTGGCTAATTCAATGCAAAGGGATAAATTGCTTTTAATTGAATCTAACCAAGTTGTACACTTGAATATTCCTAACTTTTAACTGTTGATCCCTGTTCTTAATATATTCTAAAAATACTTCAAAAGCGTACAGAGGAATGTTTTATTTTTAATTGAACAATAAACAATGTATTTTCAAAACCTGGCGTAAAAGTTGAGCATTATTTGTGAATATATTAAGAATAATAACGAACAGGTGGATTTAGAGATGAAATATCTACAATCATTTTTTTAAAAAGATATTCGTCTTAATTTGCCTTACTAAATTTTTGTCCACACTACGTCATCGTCTAAATATTTGCCAATAAATAGTTTTGAATTTATTTTTAATTAACTGTCATAAACAGTGTGGCCATTAATTCTATATTTAGACTTCTATTTTTACTTTTTCGGTGTGAATTCCATTTCGTAGTTTTAATAGATCGAAATAGTTTTTTTTAAGTGAGAAAAAGTAAACATGTCTAACACTGTGACTATATTTTAGTTTAGAACTTTCGAATTATAGTAAAAAGATATTTGTATTAAAGTTTTCCCTGTAGCCAACCAACGATTAATTCTTATTTTCCCCTTTTTCCTCCTTAAATGTACAGTTTTCCTTCATGATAAATTATCTACCGACAATTCCAAACAAGATGGAAATATTTTGAAACTTTACCATATTTCTCTTCATATTCGTAGCTTTTCCTTTTGTAATTTCAAACTCTGGTATTGTTCCCTGTTTGTCTACATACAATACTGGAATAGTTTAGAAATTCCTGGCTGGCTAGAGTTTATGTTTGTTATTTGGTTGTTTGTTAGTAGGCAATTAATCATATTATTGTGGGTGAAATACTTTTTTGAAACGTTTTTTAGATTCAATTATACTACAGTTTATTTTATTTTATTTTAAACGAGAAATGAAAACAAGAGCAAATAATTCTTTGGTGATACGCCTTTCTCTTTATTAGTACTGGAAAGCATATGGCTGCTCAAACAAAAAAGTGTGCAACCATTTTAGTTACTTGCAAGCTTTAAGTTTTCATTGGTAGGGGCGTGGCCTATTTGAAAGAGTTTACACAACCGGCCATCCCAACAGATCGCCTATATTTCATACGCCATTGCAATTGGTCAATTCTTTGCAGGAAATTATTTCTAAAAAAACTCTATTCAAAAATTTTTGAACTAATTTTTCTCCCATAGGTATTTCATGAATTATCTATTTGTGGAATAACAAAAAACAAAATTTACCTTAAAATCGCCAAAATAAACGTGTTTTTTTCTTCAAATTTTCTGAATTACCCTTCTGATGTAAGCAAGAGAAAGAAAAAGTTAGTTTATTTAGTTAACTTTTGTGTGGAATGGCCGTAGCCATTTTATTCTTAGATAGTATTTGTTTGTAGTTTTTTTTTTTAATTACTGAAGAAAAATCGAAGTTTTCTAATGTGGTTTTCAAAATCAGAATAAGAAGTAGATAAAGGTTAAATAAGAATAATGAAGGCTGAAAATGCATTACCAATTACTTGTTTTTGTGTAAATTGAAATGAAAAGATGTTTGATCACAATGTTCCAATTAGTCACAAAATAAATACCTTTTTATCTTAATTAGAACTGTTTACATTAAAAATAAATAAATACTAGCGAATAATCAATTGCACTGCATCTCTGCTCTAAACAAATTTGTTAACAAGTTGCTTTTATTTTTTATGAATTAAACATTCATGATTACAAACAAAAACAAAAACTGGGTCATCCAATCAGATTAAATCGAAACACGGATTGTTTTCCCCAGGCTCAGCAGCCAGATGGCGGCTTATTCTACCAACTGGTTGGTTTTAGGTAGACTCCAGAATTCTGCCTACCCGTTATCTTTTGCGATACGATCTTCTCTGGTCTAAAGATGCTAATAGATCTCATGAACAACTTAAACTGGAATCAAACAGGATATAGAAGACATTAGTATTGACAGAACTCTGGATTGATTAATCATATTCTGTGTAGATCATGGGTTTACTACAGGAATAATAGTCTCCTTATCAGACTGTTTTGATTCTAGGAATTGTTTGCCAGCTCTGTCAATAGCTAGAGGTTAAAAGACAAAGTGTCCTTTGTTATTCCAGGGACATGTTCTTCTGGCTTAATGAATAAAGTGGTTGCCCTATTCTTGACGTTTAAAAGGCAATTTCATTTCTCCTGGTACCAGCATTTTCATTGCACCCATTCCAAGTTTATGCTATTATTGGATCAGGAACGTGTAGTCCACCTAAACAAGGAATAGAAATTGTTTGAAACTGCCAATCCCTTCAATACCGTGTAAAAATTAGCTCCAAAACTTTTTCGTAGTTGTACAAAGTTGTGTATTTTTAAAAATTCCACGCAGGAATATCGTATAGTCAAGATGTTTTTCGCTGAGTAACTTTGGATTCATCTCATGCTTTCGTATAGCTCAGGGGTCGGCAATCTATTTCAAGTAGAGAGCCATTTCTCCTTAAATAATTTTAATAAATCTTACCAAGAGCCGCAAGGATGATAGTGTGAACAACTCTGTAGATCATTTGTATTCACAAATTATTATTTTATGATATTCAATAACATTTAAATGTTTTATATATTTATTTTTACATATTGCAAAGTAAATAAACAAATAAATAATAACTAATAAATAATAACTATACGAATGAAAAGGAGGCAGTCTTACAAATATAAATCAAGTACTTTATTTTGATGTATAATTCTATTCAATTTCGAACCTATCAATCACTTTAAAATTATTTTTGAAAAAATACCTTTAATAAATGGAATTTTCATTCGTTTCAATAAAATTAAAATATACAATATTTTTTGGGCTGGCTGAAGAGCCACAAAATTTGGATAAAAGAGCCGCAGGTTGCCGACCCCTGGTATAGCTATCCATTTTGGAACTATCTGTAAACCTTACGGTACCTTTTGGTTTGCGTAAAGTGCACCCTGTTATCCATTCAGTTTTTCCTTCTTAAGGTACTTGATCTGGGATGTTCGAAAGGGTATGTGGTACTCAGTCATACTGACTACACATCCTAACGCAACTTTCCTAGTTTTATCATCTAATTAAAAAAAAGAGCAACAATATGATATAATTTGCTTTAAAGGTAGCACGGTTGGTAAGAAAGATAAATCAGACGGACTATTTTTCTGAAATAATTTACAATAAATTCTATTGGTTATTCTATGGTCAAGGAAAGAAAATGAACCAACCAATCACACTCGCCCACACACCTGGATAATTGGATTGTTCCTCCTTTTTCTATTCTGTTCTCCATGATATCCAGCGCTGTTGGCGACAGCTGATTTTTTTTCTTCTTTTTAAGGAGATTTTGTATAATAGTTTTTAGAAGAATGTTAGTCTGTTCCAAACAGAGCTTACCTTGTCAAGGAAACCAGTCAATATCTGGTATCAGATTTTCCAGCAGTTTAATGGGTAATTTTATCTCAGTTTAAATAAATTTTCATTTTAGAGACTGAAAATAAAACATTTTTAAAATTTTAAGAATTAAATTCCTTTAAAAAACCAAAATTCTGGCTTGATGAAGATAGGTTATGATTGTGGAAGGCACTTCCTCACTAGCCGCAAACCAAAACATATTGTAGACTCCAAGGCCAAACTTGGGGCAGGGATTTTTCTTACTACAATTCTTACGTTATAATTGAAACATTTCTGAAGCTTAAAACTTGTATTTGAACGAGCTTAAACTTAAAAGAATCGTACTTTACTTTTCGCTGTACTTGACACTTGTCAAACTTATCATTGGCTCTTTCACTTATTCAGCCAAGTTTTCGTTTCTTTGACTCTTAATTACTTTTATTTCCTTTTAAAGTAGAAGATATTGATTGGTATTTTGAATGTGTCATTTCCATGTTCTTTTTTAAAAGTTTCGTTAGTATTAGTATTTTTAAAGTATTTTAGATTCAAAAATAAATCCTTTGAATGTGGTTCTTACATCTCATTGCCAGTAATTTGTAAATATTTTTTCTGGTTCCGGGCAATGTGCTCTCATTCCAGCTAACATTTCCCAAATCGAACTGTAGCTGTAGTGGCTCTTAAATCTAAGCGCTGCTATACTCGAATCCTACACTTTTGCGTTCAGAGTTCAGTGTGCTAAGTTCTTAATCGATCTCTTCATTTAAATTTCATCTTTTGCGATCTTCAGAAATTGGGAAAAAATATTTTTAGACTTGATTTTTGTTTGTGCAAACAAATATCAGAAAAAAAACAAGTTTAGCTAATAAAAATATAGCTGAATCTTAGATAAAGCTAAAGTTTTGTACTAGTTTTATTACTAGTTACTAGTTTTCTGCATAAATAGATTTTTTATTCCTAAAAATGTTCTTAAATTTGGTATGTGCTAGCTCACTTTTTTGTTTGTCTGGGAGCACTGATTTTATGCGTTTCCTCATAAATTTTGTGGAACAAATTTAAATTTAAATTGCTACTATTACAAGTTCTGTGCAGACGAAGCCCTATTTAGAGCTGTGAAAACAACCTTAAACTTTACTGTAATATTACCTCAACATTTACAGTTATTAATATGAATATATAGTTTTCGTGACCGCAAATTGTTAAACTTATGATGGAAGATTTGCGAGAAATCGGTCAAATAAAACAACTCGTCTTTTTGCCAACGTTTCGACAAATATATTGTCCTCTTCAATACTCAACCAACCCGCATAGCCACTCCCTGAAGGTGACAAATATATTTGTCGAAACGTTGGCAAAAAGACGAGTTGTTTTATTTGACCGATTTCTCGCAAATCTTCCATCCTAAGTTTTACAGTTATTGTTAACAAAAACAAGTAAACTTTTGTAGATTTGTTAATGATTTTAAATATAGCTGTAAGGGAACGGTGAAGGTGTTCCACCATAGATTTCTTTTTTAGAAATCCTGTAATTAAAATAATTTTTATAATGTTCTGAATAAAAAAAAAAATGAAAAAACAAAATCTTGCGCAATCAATTTAATAAGTTTCCGGTGAAGTTAATTTACTGTTATTTCGTGTAAGTTGGCAATTCTTAAGTAGGGTTTAAATATTTCCTTTATGGTGTAAGGGAAAGAATACCTAAAAATTATTGTTCTACGATTTCTCATATTTTTTTCATTAAAAAATAATTTTCACTTTCTTGCCCAGCTTCACTTCTAGCCTTTATTCTATGCTTTATTCATTTTCATCTTTTATTCTATTCTTTAATGATTGGAAAAGAGTCGTAATGTTGAAGGAGGAAGGTAGAAGGTTTTTTACCACTTCTTTAATAACTAAACAGGGCCTTCTGAATTATTTAAAAGCAACGGTTTATCCAAAATGGAGATTGAAGTAAGAGAAATAACCTTTTCTTTGCTGTCTATAGACAATCACAACTTACTTTTATTGTATCGAGAATAAATTATTCCTTAAAATAATATATTGATTTTCTATTTTAGTAATCTGTACTTGACTTTCTCCCATATTTTGTGTCTCATTTGGGTACTATTCTGTGGACATTATCTTTAAATTATAGTTTAGGACATCATAAATTTTTATTCTTCCACTTTCTCTTACTATATGTGTGGGCGGTCATGCCAAATTTTACTTTTTGAGTTTAAAAAAGAAACAGCCGACTCATATCCAGACTAAGCACGATTTCAGCAGTTTTCATTGGCTTTCCTTTCCAGCCATTCCTAAGCTGAAAAATAAATCAGACTAAACTCTGTATAATGTCTGTCAGGACTTAGTATTATTTATGCCCGGGGGTAAACTGCAGTTTAATATTTTTCAATTAGGGCTGCTAGTAAATTTTAGCTGGCTGCAAAAGGCATTGGGGAAAATCCTAAGACATTAATTTTTATCGGTCTTTACAAAATTATTGCCGGCTCATATTTTCATCTATATTTCATCATTTCATTCCTACTTTATTGTCTCATTTTATTGAGACATAACTTTTTAAGAAAAACCTTTATTTATTAATAAAGATTAATAACAATAAATGATTTTTTAAGTATTTTCTAACCAATTGTGGGAAAATATTAAGAGATTGCGTGCAACTGCCACCTAATGTCTATTTATTTTCCTTTGATAATCAATCTCTTTCAGGAAAATAAGAAAAATTAGTTGTTTATCATTATTGATTTACTCTTTTATAGCGTAACATTAACTTGGATAATGTTAAGTTAGTTTGGTGGTTGCATAGATGGCGTGACCGCATCCATCCTCTCTGAGAGCCTCAAGAGGCCAATTTGGAGACATTTTTGATGCTATAAAATGGATTAAACAATTTCAATTACAAATTATGGGCTATAAAAAATTTAATATTGGATAGAAAAGAAGTTTATTACAATTATTTGTCATTTACAACAATTTTGGACTTTTAAACGAGAGCGGTACATATATTTTTCTCTGACTGTTGGTAAGAGGAAGTTTTGCGATCGTGTCTAATGTTCGATGTTGAATTTCCGTCGGAAACACTTATTCAGAGATCCTTTAAACGCCAAAAGAAAAGTCATTTTCAACCTTAAACTGGCACTCCCAGTTTGTTAAAGTAGTCGTTTCTGATAGTGAAAATTTTGGCCACAAATGGGATTTCAATAAGAAGGTTTTTCTTTCAGTTTTTTCACGATTTGGTTCTAAGGAACTAATTCTCTAGTCCAAAAAATTCCGAAGTATGTGGTTTGAGATGATATACGGTAGAATTGCTTTAGGTCTCCTAAACCAGGTCAGTCAGTCATCGCTCAGTAAGTTTAAATAATCAGCTTATCTACAAAATCTTTTGAATACTATAGATTAGAACAGTGATTCCCAAAGTGCCCGTAGCGCCGCGGTGCCGTCATAAGATCGCCGCGAAATATCCAATTAAACAATTCGGCAATTTTCTTGGAATTTCCAATTCTCGAATTTTTTGCGCCAACAATCGTGTAAGCTGACAGAATACCAAGAATTTAGCAACTTTCGAGTCTTTCATTGTTTTCTTTCCAATTCGCATCTTTTGAAACGGCTAGTGCGCAATTTTATTCCGAGATTTGAGAAGCTGTATAGTGAACATCAAGCCCATCCATCCCATTAATAATTTTAATAATTTTAACCATCAATGGACGTTCAATAAATTGTTTGTGAATTTAAAATTCGTGTTTAATTTATTTTTCAACTAACCTAACCACATGGTGGTTGTCCCGTCTCGATATGGATATTACCGAAACAGTTGAAATTAGATATTTTATATTATTATCCCTAGGAAAATAGTAAGTATCTCTTTTAATTTTTTGCTGTTAAATGAGTAATCGCTTTTGAAAAGGAAAGTTTTCCAATTTTACAAGAAAGTCAAAAATTTAGAAAAAATCTTATGTAACAAGGGCGCCGCAAACCGAAAAAGTTGGGGAACCTCTTGATTAGATAATAACCTAGGGTTCTGCACCGTAGGTACTGTGGCTAAAAGGTATTTGTAGTCCTCTCCATTTAGTCCTACAAGTTGTTTTTTCATTCCATCCCAATGACGCCCTAAAGTCGAGACGTTGCTCCCAAACAGTTAGCAGTTACGATTAACCTAACCCTAAAAAAGTAATCATTACCACCTTTTCGAGGCGCCATGGAAACAAAGGGAGATTGTAGAGCATGATGCTATTTCCTGCTATTGGAGAGATTACATTTATGGTTTTTTTTCTATCTGAACGTAATTATTAGTGTTATTAGATTCATAAAATTTAATACAGTAATGAATTGGCTACGCAGGGCTTTTAGCAATGAATGAACCGTTTTATAAAGGTTTGTAATTGGCGTGAATGGTATAGTCGTCCAATGGTATTGGAGTCAACCTAATGTTGAAATAAAAAGTGAAAACTTCCGCAATGTGTTTGTGCGTGCTAACGTCTCGTCTCATTACTTCCTGCCTCAGGGCGAACAGTAAAAGTACCTTGGAGGACACTATGGCGATTTTCCTCTTCACTATTTTTATCTCGAAGAAAAACTTTATAATATAAATCTCATCGTGAGTAGTGGCACACTCAGAGTAAAAATGCCATCCAACAAACACACACTTTTAGTTGGAATGTTGTAAACCGTTTACTAAAGAGTCCGTTTGGAAGCAATTGTAGAGAAAGAGATACTGGCCGCCATTACATAAAACTCTGGCACCGCTCTCACTTGTAGCCAAAGGAAAATCCAAGAAGTGAGTTTTCCTACAAAAGGTGGGGGGTTAAATTTAGTAGGAGATATCAACCAAGCGTTACAAGTTTCCCTACTCTTCGCTACCTGTTTATCTAAGCTCGGAAAAGAAAGTAGTATAAAACAAGACTGGAGAAAGTGCTTCATGAAGTCTACAGCAGCAAGAAGAGATCAACTGCTTTGCTATACGTTTTACCTAGCGTCTTATCTACTACCACCGCACAAGTACATTCACACAATGTTACAATGCTAACACATAAAACCTGTGTCGGTGAGAGTAAAGAAAAGTAGGCCATCGCTATTTTCCCCGTAACATTTTTGCGTCATCGTGATGTTTGTACCCTTGATTGCCGTTTGACTTAGCCAACATCAGTCCTTATAGTTTTACAAAAGGGCGAGGGAAATGAGAGAGAGTGGATAATACGGTTTACAACTTAAGGAAAAGAGATTTTATTTTTAAAAGGAAACTAGTGAAACTATTTCAAGAAAGTTTTTATTTCCGCTTTCCATGAACAGTTGGACATTCTCTTAAGACACACAAAATGGAATCTAAAATTTTGATAAATTGTAAAATTGTTCTACACAAAGAAAAACACATCCTTTTCTTCTCCTCTCAGCAATTAATAATGGCCACATTTTTAATGGTTTAGTTGGCACTAACAACAGTAAATTCGACTCGTGGATATTAATAGATGTGTGACCACTAAGGTACAAAATATTGGAATATTGCCAACCAATGAGGTAACGAGCAAGAATGCAATTCAATAAATAAAGGAACACAGGCAGACAACAAGTAAACCGGGGTATCTAGGCGACTAACTGAGTCAGAAGTCAGCGAAGAGGGAGAAATCCATTCTAAGCGACTGGTCAGTAAATATCAGGCGAATGGATAGACAGAGAGATATAATCCGACACAGCCAGCAGACCGAAGTGTACAAGTTATCGCCGTCTAGAATCATCATGAGGAATCTATCTCCAGCTAAAAAAATCATCTTGAGGAATCTATCTCCAGCTAAACAAATCATCATGAGGAATCTATCTCCAGCTAAACAAATCATCATGAGGAATCTATCTCCAGCTAAACAAATCATCATAAGGAATCTATCTCCAGCTAAACAATGTCTTTCTGCTATGCTTTACTCATTTTGCTTAATATTACAATCATCAAAGTTACTTTAAAATACAAATAACTTACATAGTTATTTCAAAATAATAAATGTGGTGGATTTTTTTTTTTAAATAAATTGATAGAAAAATGAAAATTTATTATTTATTATAAAGGAAAAACAGATTAATGGTAATGTACAAAATATAGCCGATGTTCTTCTTTAGTAGTTTTACATATATATAGTATTTCTGAGAGACGTTAGATTCCTTGTTGGTATCTTTGGAAGCGAAGAATTTTAAACTGCCGCTATAAATTGTTGGATATCCAATTCCGAAGAGAATCATAATGTGAAACAAAGCGAATATTTAGATCTGAGCGAATGGCGAATTTGAAAAGTCATAAGTTTCATAGTTTCATCAAAACATGACCAGAATTTAAATTTGATTTGTATCAAATAGCTGAGTTTGAGGAGCTACATGTTAAGTTTGGAAACCGGATTGTTTGACTGAAATGGTGTTTGTAGATTAATCTGTCTTGTTAGCACGCACGGCTTGCGTATTCATCGGCTGTCCAACCATCTCTATTGTCAAAGAGACTGGTTGAACGATGTTAAACTGTAGCAAGAACCTATGATGGAACTATAAGTCGAACTATGTTGAACTAACAATATCTACTCTCTGCTGTGTTGCACGATGTTGAAGTAGCCATTCCCTTTAGTGCGGATTCTCCCCACTCTTCTGTTAGCTTTGTCAAGAACTCTTTTAGACTTTCTGTGAGGAACCATTTTAGTCGCAGCCTATTTATTTACAAGTTTAGGCACTCTATAGTTTACTTACTTGCAGAGGTTTCGAAGAATATTGAAGAATAATCACACACACCTTCAAACCATATTTAAATATTTAGCTTCAATTTATTTTTGATAGCGATTAACAATTTCGAAAATTTCTTTTCGAGCATAAAAATTAGTTCATAAATTAAGAGCAGAAGGAAAATGGAATTAAAAAAAAAAAAGAAAAAGATTATCTACCTTACCCTAGAAATGAAGCGCACACTGTAAAATGTAATTGAATTTGGCCAGGCATTAAAGTACTTTAGCAGGATATGAGTGTAGTACTCAGGAAGTAAAGGCACAACTCTACATCAAGACCTCTCTCTACATCCTTTTACCGGAAATGACGTAGATTATAGATTATGTTCCCAGGTCGAACGTCATGTATCGTAAAATTCTAGTCACAAATAAAAACTGTAATATTGAGTTTTTCGAGAAAAAAAATTTGATTTAGTCATGAAAATAATAAATGTAGTGGATTTTTTTTAAAAAAATAAAGTGATAGAAAAATAAAATATATTATTTATTATAAAGGAAAAACGAATTAATGGTAATGTGCAAAATATAGCCGATATTCTTCTTTTAATAGTTTTACATATTTCTGGCAGATGTTGGATTCCTTATTGGTATCTTTGGAAGCGAAGAATTTTAAACTGCCGCTATAAATTGTTGAATATCCAATTAAGAAGAGAATCATAATGTGAAACAAAGGGCATATTTAGATCTGAGCGGATGGCGAATTTGAAAAGTCAAAGTTTCAGTGGTTGTGGACACAGCGTTTTCAGTCGCTGCAAGCAAGAGCTGGAGAAATGTACCAATTCTCCGTTTTAATCAAATTGATGGGCATCACTTGAATCTTATCAACGGAAATAAATTTAGAAATACCTCACTCTGGTAAAGTTTAACCTATTTTACTCTCTTTGGCTCTTTCAGTCACAGCATTTCCATTTGCTGGAAAAAAAGGGAACCTGTATCTTAGAGTTCGGCAACGAGGTTTTCTTTTATCCATGACCACAGTTTTCCTGATGTTGTTTTCAAAGACCTTTCAAAAGATTAGTTGGCGATGATAACGAATTAAGAAAAAGAAGAAGCCAGAACTTAATGAAACAAACTTGAAGCAAATCTTTTAGGTCGTGTCCTCATTTATTAGCGTGGGTCGTTTTTCCTGTCCTTTTAAAGATTAATGCTGAAGATGAAGAAAAATAAGAGATGGAAGCATTAATAAAAAAAAAGAAAAAGCGTTCCATTCATGATACATGAATAAAGGAAAAACTAGATCGTAGAACAGGATAGTGCGTAGAAGAGAGCTATGGAAATAATCTTAAAGAAAAGATAATTGCATATTTATAACATTCAATTGGCTATTTAAAGCTTTAAAATATGTTAAGTTCGTATTAATCCATGAACTATTAACTCCTTAACAAAAACTTAAAGTTTGAAAGGTTAAATGTAAGAGCTGATCAAACGCTAAAAGGTACAAATATCAGCTAATACCTAACATTTCATTAATACTTCATTGATATCATTTGAGTAATTTTAATGTATTAACTTTTCATTATTTTTTTGAATTTATTAGACGAAAAAGACCCAAATGCTGGCTATTTTCATATACAAAAGATCTGTTAAAGTAGCACACCATTACTGTAATTGATTGACTATAATATTTATTCATCTATAATAATCAAACTACATATTAATCCCAGGTTATAAACAAAAAGTTATAAAAAATTATGAGGCTCAAGATTTCAAAAACAAGTTATAAAGTAGAAATGTTCTCTACAATTCAGTGTAGATTTCATTAAAATCGGAACAGTACGAACAGAGGATATAGAGGTTTGAAATTAGAATGATTTGCAACACCTCCAAAATTTAACCTTCTATATCTCATTAACTACTATCAGTAAAACATTGCTATTTATATCAATTATAGAGCTAACTATTCTCTACATTTCGGTGAAGTATTCATTAAAATCGGAACAGTACGAAGAGAGATATAGAGGTTTGAAATTTGGAAACCTCCAAAGTTTAACCTTAGATATCTTAATAACTATTGTCACACTAAAACCCTGATATTTATACCAGTTTTATAGCGAACGTTTCTATGAGAGGAATTTGTACGTGAATAGCGAAATTAATCTTCGTATGCAGTACTTCTTCATAAGAGAAGTCAGAACAATTTAACGGTGAATACAGTATTTCTTCCTAACAGGCAAAGAGAAACTAAACAATGACAATACGTTCCTTTCGTGCAAAATGGCGCTTTAGAGTCATGTAGGGAAGCTTTAACCACTTCGTGCTAAATTTTATCAAAATCAGGCTAAGCGTTATAGAAATATTCTTACTTGGGCTTGGCCAACTCCCCTTCTTTAGAGGCGTCGAGACCTCTAAGTTGCGAATCTATACAAAATTTCTGTTCGAATGACACTTCATTCGCAGCAACAAGAAAAAAAAAAAAATTTCTAAAAGTACCGACAAATGTAAAGAAAATTTTGAAATTTTATCTTTTATAGAAAAAGAGAAAAAAAGTTGTCAAAGTTGGGTGTTTTTCAATGCTTTTTCGTATACTTTTGGACGACACTACCGGGCAGTTTTAATTAGCAATTAACTCTTAATTTGTCAATTAACAGTTATATTTTAACAATAATAAGTATTAAGATTCATTTAGAAAATCTGGTCCAGAGCACATATTTTAACTATACCGAACTCAGAATATGTTCACTCCCAGACTAAACATCCAATCAAGCCTGTCAATCTCAAAGCTTTCAAAGCTGTCATTGTGAATATTTTGAGATATCACTAGCTGGTTAACACAGTACAACACTCTTAAATGCGAATTCATTTCCAAAAACCGCACATTTATAATTATTCATTAGTTTTAGAATTTTCGTAAAATTTTAATGAAGTCACAAAAAAAAAAGCCAAAGTTGGGATATAAACTCCAGAGGAATATTGTCTCTGTGACTGATTATAGAAGTAGTTTCAGTTAAGAAGATGCTAGTGTCTTGTGATGAAAACTTCAAAGACATAAATGAAAGAAGGTTTAAGAAACATAAAAACAAGCATTCACACTTTATTCTTCAAGAAGTATCGGAATAATCATTATTTAGGCGCCACGGTAGCCGAGCGGTTAGAGGAGAGACCTGCGAAGCTAATATTTAATGGTTAATAAAAGAAATATACAGTAAAGTATGTTTGCTAGTCGCCTCCGTCCACGACACCTAATTTGGTAGTTGGACGTAAAGCCTGCCTGAAAAAATAGGCGATTACTTTACTTTTTTTTAATGATTAATCTAGTCACAATAGTCATTAATATAACCAGAAGAAGAGTACACCTGTTAAAGTTTGGTGAATAGATGCAATGAAATAATATGGGGAGAAATATTATCTCTGCAAAAAAGCAACTTAGTTCGCGACTTTTTAAAAGTAACGGCAGTAATGTGAATCATTACTTCTCAACATAAAAGATGTAGAGTAATCAGAAAAGATATGTACTCAGGAGAGCACCTTCATTTTACTGAATGGTAATCTTTGGAATGATATGAACTTGCAACATTGATTGCCTTAGTCGAGGGATTTTGAAGCTGAAGAACCGTACTAAGGGTGAAATCATTATACCCTTCTAGCTCAGCGTTTGTAGGAGCCAATATATTTTTAACAACAGTAAGGGTTAAGGCTTGTTTTCCTTCCTATTCCTTTTTTTGTCAGCTCGCCTCCACCTTCATACACCTCACACACTAACATTGGTAACTGAATGGCAACGCCTCCTTTATACCTAACCCAAACCCATGGATACCAACCTTACTTGGATAAAACAAATAGCCACCTATTCTATTAGCAGTATTACTTTCTCTCGCTTGCTCTTTCTGCACCACTGGCAGGTGGCAGTACTGAAGCCACTTACAGTTCCGCGCTAGGAAATAGCTCTCAATTTTCCTCTCATGAACTTGATAAGCATGGCGCCATGTGGGAAAACGGACTGTTATACAACTTACTCTGGGACGCCTCATTTCTTACTCTCTACTACACCAAAATTCATTCGCCATAAGATTTATCACTCTCCTCTTTTGGAACTCTATATTTCCAAACTGTTGGAGATGGAATTTCTTTTAAAGTACATGTTATATTTCATTTCGTATTCACGGAGAGGTGTGGGTAAAACTAGTTCTATAAGTCCATCTTTGAATATTCTCATCAAATAAATAACTTATTGGACTTATCTTGCATTAAATATTATTAAAAATTAGATATGACAGATCTGGCGAAAACTTACAAGCCAGTTAATATTAATACCAATCTAATAATAGCAATAATAATTCAAATCTATCTGCAGAGGAATGCGATGCTATCTAACTGGGTGGCTAAATAACTAATTAGGACTTTTCATTAAAAAATTTTTAATGAAGAAAAGGCTACACCATTTTCTTTTTTAGGAAAAATGTGATAATGCTTTGATGAAATTAAATCGAAACCTGAAGCTTTTAGGCTGATATTTATTTGTCAAAAGAGAAGAAGTAAGTGCTTGTTTAGAGGTGAGTGTTAGAGGCTTGCGATTTGAATACGTACTGAGGTGAAATAGCCAGCTAAAGGTTTGTCCATTCTTTGTCTTCAGATTTAGCCTACGTATTGCTTTTCTTACGTAAAGTGAGATTGAGTTTTTTCCCTGTCTAGAGGGATTTGTTTTCTAGTTATCAGGCCTGTTTACACAAAAGTTCTCCAAGACCTAGTTTTTTTTTTTTTTCAATTTTCTGCTATACTTTCCGCAATAATTATACAGGGTGAACCAGTAATTATTGTCCATAGGCCTTCTGTATGTAGTACATCTAAAGTGGAGTTCAACGACGTATTGGCCAACTTTATCTTTTCCTCTGTTCTTGAGTGACGTCACTTTTAAGTTTTTTTCTAAAATCATTACTTTTTTCCAATAAAAATGTTATTACTCAGAAAGTTTAAGTCCGAATTCGATTCTGATGACACGGTTAGAAAGACAGATAAATTTGCTAAAAATTGATACCATTTCGAAGCATAAGTTATTCTCCAAACAGCCTCAATCTTCCTCCTGGATGCTGGAAAAATAAAAGTTATCGAAATTTTTAAGAAAACTCATTTGGCTCTTATGTGATCATTATCAGACCTAGGTGCTGGCACTTTTTATAAAAGTTTCCTTGTTTAATGGGCTTTCAAACGGTATATCATTTTCCAGGATTCCTTTTATCTTCGTTTGTTTTACCAGAAAACGTGTTCACGAGTTTATTTTAGTTAATAACCCTAATGGTTGCAGAAAAAATATAATATTTAACTCGAGTTTAAAGTATTTTCGCTTCGCTTGCTCGTGCGTGTAAACCCTGCCTCTTGTGAGGAAAAGTACTACTTTCCACACTTGTTAAATAAATAACTATTATTCAGCATTGTGGACCAAAACCACATTTTCAAAAATCTTCTCACTTTTAACGCCATTATTCCTGGTTTTAAATGACAATTTCTACTAAATACTTGCATTTAACACCATCTGAATGATATTGTGATAGAATTGTTTTATTCTAGAGGATGCACAGATTAATGCAGTAAGTGTGACGCAAAAAAGTAAAAATTAGAAAAATATAATAAACTGCAATAACATTTACATAATCCTAACGTTGGCTGGATCCCCTTAGTCCATCCATTCTGGTACCTTCCTTTATTCTTGTTTAGGTTATTCTTTAATAAAAGGAGACCAGAAAAACCAGGAGGATGAGCCCTGCGCTCGGTTATGTTTTTAATTAACTTCTATTGTAGCCTGCTTTTTCTCTTATTTACACTTAAATTAGATACTTATCCCGCACCACAAAGATAAAGTAGAGAATTTCTATCTCCACCAAAAAAATTTTACATTCCTTTGTTCCACTTTGCTTTAGTGATTATTTAAAAATTATCTCTCTCTGCGAGGAAACGCCGTCTTATATTTTTGTGTCCTTTTTTTTTTGATGTTTTTTTTAAAGGGAAATAACAAGAACTTCAGACTCATTAAAAGATAATGCTTTTATCTAAAAGTAATGCAATGGCCAGAAAGAAGTCTTTATAAAGAACTTCATTGTTACTCTACGTTTCGAAGCCAATAAACCATGGTCGGAAAGGTTCAATATTAAAAGATTAATAGCTCAGGTCGAGTATATTATGTGACGCAAAATAGAAATTTAAAAAACAATTGTCCTTTATCTCAGTTATCACATTTTTCATTTGAATATTTCGTTAACTTACGAGGGTCGTTTGAAAAGTCCGTGCAAAGTCAGATACCACCACTGGCGCGTATCGAGGTTATGTTTAGTTAGTAGCATCTCTTGGAAGAACACACACCAAGTTTCGGCCAGATCGGTCTATTTTTTTGTGTTTGGCATTCGTTTGAATCGAGGAAGTCGAGTGATTTTCAAAAAATGAACGAAAAAGAATTTCGTGTGTTGATTAAACACTACTTTATGAAAGGCAAAACGCCTCAGGAGACTAAAGAGAAGCTTGATAAACATTATGGTGACTCTGCACCTTCGATTAGAACAGTTTATAAGTGGTTTCAAAATTTTCGGAGTGGCCATATGGGCACAAGTGACGCTGAACGTTCTGGACGCCCTGTTGAGGTTACTACTCCAGAAATCATTTTGCATCAACATTTGGACATGACAAAGTTATCCGCAAGATGGGTGCCGCGATTGCTCACGCTTGACCAAAAACGAAATCGTATGAAGTGTTGCAAGGACGGTTTGCAGCTGTTCCAGAAGAATCCGCAGGACTTTAAGCGTCGTTTCGTCACTGTGGATGAAACATGGATACATCACTACACTCCTGAGACCAAAGAACAATCTAAACAATGGGTTACCAAGGGGGAATCTGCGCCAAAAAAGGCGAAGACCGTTCCTTCGGCCGGAAAGATTATGGCGACTGTCTTTTGGGATTTGCAAGGAATAATCCTCATCGACTATCTGGAAAAGGGTAAAACTATTACAGGTGCATATTATTCATCGTTATTGGACCGTTTGAAAACCGAGCTGCAAGAAAAACGCCCACGATTGGCCCACAAAAAAGTCCTTTTCCATCACGACAACGCACCAGCTCACACCTCAGCAGTTGTGGTCGCAAAATTAATGGAAATAGGGTTCCAACTCGTTTCACATCCCCCCTATTCTCCAGACTTGGCTCCCTCGGACTACTATTTGTTCCCCAATATGAAGAAATGGCTGGCGGGAAAAAGATTTTATTCAAACGGAAGGTGATTGCAGAAACGAATGGCTATTTTTCAGACTTGGACAAATCCTATTATTCGGAAGGGATCAACAAACTAGAGCAGCGTTGGACGAAGTGTATAAGCCTAAAAGGAGACTATGTTGAAAAATAAAAAAGGTTTACCCCCAAAAATTAAGTAGTTTTTATTTTTGCACGGACTTTTCAAACGACCCTCGTATTTGTAGAAGTTTTCAGGTTGAAGTTAGCAAAGAAAAAGTTCTAAACTCAATCACAAATCTTAACTTGAAATTATTATGGAAACTTGTTTCGAAAATTTGCTCTAACCGCAATAGTGTCACTTTCGTCGGTAGCCAAGGTAGCCGAGCGGTTAGTCCCGCAAAGCTAAGATGTATTGTTGGTTAGTGGGTTCGATTCCCCGGTCTAGACCTTGGATATGATTCAATGTTTAATATGAGAACTTTACAGTAAAGTATGTTTGCTAGTCGCCTCCGTCTACGGCACCTAATTTAGTAATAGGACGTAAAGCCTGCCTGAAAAAAAAATAGGCTTATTTTATCTTATTCTTTCTCTTTAAGACTGGAAACATAGTGGAGCGGCGTGCAAAGCGGCGATGATAGCTGCTTCAAATCAGAGAGACCAAGGAGCAGTGAACAAAGAGTCGCATGCACATAGTGAAAAGTTTAGTCGCGTTCTCCTTTCGACGAGACATGATGGAGGAATTATTGCTATACGAAAAAATGCTTCCTTGAAAATTTGGTATTTACAGTAGCTTAGTAGCAGGAGCTGCAGTGTTCATGATATAAATAGGACTAGACATGAATATGGTGAATTCCATCACTTGTACCAACAACTTTGGGAGCATCCTGGCAAGTTTCATTCGTATTTTCGAATGTCTATTCCAACATTTGATTACATACTAACCAGAGTTGAAGGCAGGTTAATCAAGAATAGGACGAATTTCAATGTTAACCCCATTAATCCTGTCCCATTTCTTATCCGACACAAATCGGTTGTGATGTAGAAGATCCTTTTGGTCCCACAGAAGTTTCTTTAAAAAAAAACTACACCAATAAATGCAGCAATATCCATTTTAACCTAGAAAATTGAGCGCGATGAGAGCTAAGAAATCAAACATGTCACAACACGTTGCTCTACTCTCTCTCTTGGTAGCGTTGCTCTATCTTCGTTTTGCTCACCACTATGCGCGGTCCCATTCGGTTAACTTGTGTTTGTTTTCGCCTCTATGCTCTTCGCTATCATCGCCGCTTTGCTCGCCGCTTAAAAAGCTTAAATAGCGTTTATTTAGGAAAAATGCTTTAGAAGCTAACACATTTCAAAAATAACTGAAATAACGAAATGCTGAGAGCTATAAATCACATTTTGTTATCATGATAAAATTGGTCTTAAAAAGAGAAATATTGTCTTAAAACAAAACCCAAAAAAATGTAAATACAGGCAGCCGTGATAGTAAAAAAAATGAGGTTAGAGAAGATTTTCAGGTTGGGAATATTGTCAAACAATGCTCTCCCTTCCAATCCCTGGAGATAAGAATATTGTACTTGGTATTATCATTAAGTTAATGTTGAACGACTTGTTTTTAAATGTAAAACTCATCATCAGATAAAATTTCAACAAGTTTAAGATTGTCGTTTTAGATTAAGTAGAACGTCACAGTCACGCCAAGGTAATAAGATAGGGGTGAGGAATGTGGCGGCATAGTTGGAGGCGGCTATGTTCTCTACTGTACCCACTTTATATACACGCTTACCAACAGTATTTGCCTGCCTCCACGCACCGTACACAGTTTATCTATACATACATCCTTGTACTATCGCGTTATCTGTACTTTTCTTTAATGTCGTTGTACTTGTTCAGTGTTAAAATAGGGGTATACGAGTTGAGGCTGAGGGAACTGGAACCTATAAAGGAAGAACAGTTTCAAAGAGTGGGTACCTATTCTGTTTTTGGGTTTCATTGCACATTCAAAGTAAACAATGCAGATATCTGTATATATTTCATAAAAATGAAACCCTTGTTCTGATTTCATTATGTACTTCTAGCTTTTAACTATTTATATCGACTCAGAGGTCTTTTTGACGGATACGTTTTTGTTAATGGTATTGGTTTTTGTTTAATAACTAGGTAAATTAAGTATTGCTTATTACTTCAGGCAACTTTACGTCAAACTACCAAACCAGATGACTTAGTGGGAAGTATGTACCTAGCATACTTTACTATGAATTCCTCGACTCGCATAATAAAATCCATCTTGGATTTATAGGTGAATGAATTTATATTTTCCACCCTAAAACTGCCGAAAATTTAACTAATTTTTCTTTGATGGTTTAATAATAATATTTTCCTACCATCAGCATTTGTTTATGCTTAGTACTAAGTTAGGGAAATGCTCTTTCCACTGTCTAAATAACAACCATCTGAAGCACTAGTAACTCAACACACAACTGAAGCAGCAGTAAAGCAAGCCTATATTAAACTTAACTCGGCTAGCTTCATCCATTCTCCAAAACTATATCCCCCAGTACTATCCAGGAGTTACTGGAGGAAGATAAAGAGCGGTCTTTGCAATACAGGAACATACACACACATACACTCTCGGGGTTGTTCCTGTGGGTGGGTGGGTAACGGCGGAAGAGCCCACTCTCTATAATGAGAAAAGTTCTACCAGAAATTGGTCGCATCTGTTTCCCATCTCGTGCTATTCTATCACCTCTTCCTTCGATGCTTAAACACCAAGCCGAAGTATTCCTCCATTACAGTTCTGCATTCACAACTAATATACATTCACTCTGCAATGGTGGCTTCTTTCTATTGACTAGCGCACAAAGGAAAAATAAAGCTCAATTCTTTTTTCTAATCATGATGTTTAATTAAACGACCGTAGAATCTGAGCGTAAGACGCCATACCGATATCTTGCTGTTAGTTTTATATCATTAGTGTGATTATAGAGGGTATATAGTTGGTTTTTTAGCACACCTGAAAGGCGTTTTTACAATTTCTGGTAGGTCAGAGCTTTTCAAACTTCTCCTTCCTCTGGACGAGCCTTAATTTTGCAGGAGAAGCTGCCCAAGAATTAAATATATGTTATGAATGAGATTTATAATTCTGCCTAAATAAATTTCTGATCCTAACTACACAAATTCTAGATACGGAGAGCATTTTATCTAATGTGTTATTACAGGATATAAATGTTCCAAAATTAAAGAAAACATCTTTGATCGTTACATCCTGTTAACAACAGCTAACTTGATAGCTCTTCTAACTCCTCACTCAAAAGGTGCGCAACTTCCAAACCATGAAATTCCAAATCGAATATGACACCACATTCATAAAAATCTGTTTTCGTATGTGTAGCGGCTACCTTGTTTAATTTTCAGTTTTTTGAAAATGCCGTTTTTACTCATATTTGCCGAATGTTTTTCTCGAAATCTATTAAGCCTACGTTGATGCCCAAAAAAAATTACCCATTTAAACGAGGATATGCGCTATATTTTAAAGAAATTTTGGGAATTTTATCATTTATAGGAAAAGAGAAAAAAATTGCTAAATTTGGGTGTTTTTTAACATTCCACTTACTCGTTTCGTTTCCAGCTATTAAACATTTATTCAATAGTTCTGCAGTACAGTTTTAATATGTTTTACGTTTGCTCTAATTAATAATAAATCTAATCCTAAATAATAATTAGATTTTAGTTTGAATAGAAAGCTGACTATGCACATTATTGTTAAGGCAATATTGTTAGGCAGTATATTATATGATCAATATTTAATAAGGCAATGCTGTTCTAAGGATAAATTTTTGCTATGCTATTATGTGCTCTGTATTGAAGAAGGTTATGTTAACAATGAGGTTGTTTATTCATGCTGAGGTTGTTTTCTATATTTATTTTACATAAATTAAGGTTACATTTACTTTTTAGTTAATTTTAAGCCAATAAAGAGTTAGTTAATCTTTAGTTAATCCCTGGCAGACAAGACCTTTCTTCTCTCACTGCATTTTAGTTAATTTTAAATTATTTTTTCCATAATTGGAGTTTTTAATCTAGAAGGGTACTAAAAAATGGCCATAAAATGGAGAATTCTACCTATTTTCCTCAGTACCCGTCTAAAATAGATTTCCTTCAAGTAGAGGGAAGTTTTGGAAAAGAGCTTCAAACTAGAAATGAAATCTAAAGATAACAATAAGATAGTTTAGAGTAGAGGAGTAGCTGGTATAGTTATCAATTAAATAGCGTTTGTGGAAATCCTTTCGGAAAAACCGTACGTTTATTAATTGAACTTTTCTTGAACTGGTAATTTTCCTTAACGTTTTTTAGTTTGGCTGTCAAATGCCTTTATGGAGAAATAACATTTTTTTAGGTTATATTCATTTGATAAATTAATTGGAAATCGATATAAAGAGAAATCGTGGAAAATTTAAATGAAAATTAGTAGTAGTAGTAGTATTTTTATTGAAACATTTAAAATTATACATTTTACATTTATATATTATAATTTGCATCTGGGGTCTAGCCCCATACAAAAGGAGAAAAAAGTTTGGCGCGACAATACAAGTAAATATACAAAGAAATACTGAACAATATCACAAATGTAGTACAAACAATGCAAAGATACAATTTTTTTTTATTTTTTTTTAATTATTTAAATGTTACCTAAATTTATTATTATTTTTTTAATTTTATTTCATTTTTTATTTATTTATTATATTTTATTTTATTTTTATTTATTCTATAAAGGATCTCAACCTTAGTGCTGATGAAAAAAATAAATAAATATTTTTATAATCTTTCTTCGACGAGGGGTTCAAAACCAGACCAGGCCAGGAGGAATCAGGGTTTATATGAGCGAGGTAGCGTTCTCTAAATGGCGTGAAGGCCGGACAGACAAACATAATGTGGTGCAGATTCTCTTTTAAATTAGATTTACATAGAGCACAAACTTGTTGCGGATCTATTTTATAAGAAATGGCGTTTATTGTTATTTTAATGTGATATTTACTTGCAGTTCTAAGTTGAGCAATCAGTTTAATAAATGTTATTGATATATTCTGCGTGAGGTAATTTTGTGTATCCTCCAAGCAGTTGTAAATTTCTTTATAATATGCGTTAAAATTAGAAGTTTGCAGGCTGCACACATCATTATTTTTTAAATATTCTTTATTCTCGGCCTTTTGGCTAAGATCAAAGTGTAGAAATGAAAATTGCTCAGTAATTTTCTATAAATTCAGATTAACGGCCATAATTATTCTAATTAATGTATACTATACACTAAATAAAATCATACTTAGAAAAGTATACAGATGTAACCTCAGAATCCCATCCTTAGCGAGTATAATCAAGATTCCCGTAGAAATGATAAAATTTCACATGTGATAGTTTGCGGATTGAACAAAAAATTTTGCTAGTATTTAATTTGTGAAAAATACGAAAATCCGCGATATTGAATTAAGTCGCTCAGATTTCGGATAAAACTTTCTTTTGGTGCCCTGTTTCCTTTTTGATTTTTTTGTCTTTCACGTTCATAAATTAACAATTTGGGAGCATGTTAAAAATGAATTCTCCCTTTTTATAACAGGCATTCATTTAGACAAAAGTCTGTTTTGAAATTTGAAAAACTTCAAAGCATTTATTTACAATGGAAATTCATGTTCAAAAAGGTTTTCTTAAAAGAAAAAATCAGAAAACTGTAAAGAAAAGAATGTGTTATTATAAATAGATTACAGTGAAATGATAAAAAATTAAAGATAACGAATCATCTCGCCTTTTGAGAGTAGGGAAACCGCTACATGAGATGAAGCTAGCGTAAAATGTGTTGCATATCTCTCAGCACAGAGCATAAATCATAATGTCACCCTATCTAGGGCTGGCAGAAACCAACTTTCCGCTTAATTGCATAAATGTGCAAAGACCATATTTAATGCAACACTTTAATCAAGTGTTGTTCACACAGTTCGCGGGTGCTGCAATCTAGATTTACTTAAAAAAGGCCCTTAAACAAGAAAAATTATTTAAAAAAAACAACTCGTGAACAATTTAATTTTGGAAAAGGATTTAAAAAATCATTTTCCAGTGATAATTTCTAGCAGCCCCCCTCTCAAAATTAAAATAAAATTCTTATTGTAACTTAATTAAACTTTGAGAGCTGCAGCTTTTTTTAAAAAAAATTATAGTTTACTTTAGAAATTGGATCAATTATTTATTTTTTTGGTTTATTTCTAGAGGCCAAATATAAACAAGTAAAGGAATGATATTTTTAGAGGAACAGAACAAATCTAGGATAGTCCCGAGGGATTTAGATCCAGCTAAATGATATCCCCTGGGCCGTGGTTTCTTACACAAATCTTTGTCTCTCTCCACCGAGGCTAAAATAAAGTAGCTTTTGGCTTTTATTTTTCAACGTTGGTACACCTTTACTATTATTAATGTCGGTTTCTCATTTTTTACCTTCAAGTTACAGTTTCCGTTTCATGAAGTTGAAGTTATACAGGGGTTATCTTTTATTAATTTATACTAAATTATCTTTTGCTGTATTAAATATCTTTTTTTTCAATTGCTATAAGTAATTGCGAAAAGACATGGCGATCGTTTCAAAATATAATATTTTGTGATTTTTGCGAATAGTTTTGTTTAGTTGTTTACTGAACCAGAAAAGAAAAAAATGGACGTTACAAATAACAATAAATTGTTTAACAAAATAAATTTTATGCCAGGGAAAACTTTCGGTGTTGGAAAAATACAATTATCACATTGCGTGTTCAAATTTTCCGACACAGATTTCTCCATGGTTTTAAGTTTAATGTTAATATTGTACGCAATTAAAAATTGCCCTTGCTACAGTTTTTATGTAAAATAGAATTTTATTGAAACACACTATTTTGTTTTAAAATGTTGTTGATTTGTGTAAAGTATCGCCATATTTTTTTTCCAGTCGGGACTTAATGTCCAATTACCAAGTTAGATTTCATTGGAGGATTGTAAAAGCTTGATAATAATCAATAGTTTACCAATAAAAAAATAAGTATTAGCTAAAGCCGGGACTCCAACTGGCGATCTTCCACCACAAACTTACGATATTTAAAAAAAATATCTCTAAGGCTGAACAGTTCTTAAGAGGGAGGACCAAGGCCTCCACCACTATCCTCTGCCATTCCTCTCTTTCTTGGGCTCTCGTCCTCCACCTTCTTACACACCCATCGCCCTCAGATCCTCCTCCACCTGGTCAATCCATCTATTTGGTGGACGGCCTCCTGCCTGCGACTGCAATCCATTCTAATTAGATAGCCAGCCCATCTTAATCTCGCAAGGGGTTTCTGTTGCATGCAGTCACCTGGAGAGAGGTAGCGATCCCATGGGCATCCCAGCCCATTACACCAATCACCACAACCAAGCAGCACACAATACACTTACACTACAACATGTACTCAACCCAGACAAGGTTCCTAGGGTCACCGCCCTTAGGCTTTGGCCTAGGGAGTAAACCCTCAAAATCACAGGCCTTCCAAGTTAACTAGGGTTTGGGCGTGGGGCTAACAACTCCACTCCGGAAAAAGCGTATTGTTCAGAAACCACCAAAGAAAAAAGATTCATAAAAAGATCTGTTCCGTTAAGTGACAAGTTCCGGTCCACCAGTTTTCGTCTTTGATATTTCATCCAACGTCTAAGCGAAAATAATTCAACTAAAATTTCAAATCAACAATTAAGGTTTTCCCTCTTCAAATATGGAATTACAGCGTCATTGTTAACCTTTATTAATTGTACAAATAACAGCCCTTTAAGAGGGAAACCTACCACCAATCTTCCAACAAGGGTCCTTCATAGAATCTTCCCTGGAAGATTTTACAAATAAAAGTTGTACATACAAATAAAACTACATTTGCACCAAAAATAAAATCACTCTTATAATTTCAAAACATATCGATGGAACTCGATTAAAAAACAATTTAATACGATTGCTATAATAAGTAAAAATTTATAAACGAATTGTGAAAAACAGAATGAAAACGAAAATCTGTATGAATACGTTCGAAAACTGATGAAAGTTCATGTTGATAGGATAAGCATGCATGATTATACACATATTTTGGCAGGTTGAAACATGTCCATAGGTATCTGTATCTATCTGTTGTTTTTTTTTTTGTTTATTATCTGTGCGAATGTATGTGCTTTCAGATCTAGAGATACGATGGTCCTGTTCTAGACTATAGAATATAGAACTACACTTATTGCAACATAGATCCTACAGATAGATCTGTTGGCTTTTATAATGGTTTAACTATCGGATTTAGTTTGGAGAAGGATCTGAGAATGGTAGCGGTTAGAATGCAACGATGGTAGCGCTAACTATACTCAGGGCGGGCCAGTTAATCACTACGCGGCTACGTTCGGTTAATTACCGTACATCTGTTTTAGGCGGCATACGAATAATCACTATAAATGCCCTGCGCCAAGGGCCAAGATAGGAGAATGGGTGGCGCTGAATTACTCACAGTGACACAGCACGATATGGGCGGCGCTGAATTACTCACAGAAACACACAGCCACTGTGGTATTTAGAGGTAAACTTTCAGCAATGAGAGAGGAGAATAAGCTAGAATATAATTCTGGGCTTAAATTGATAACTTTATAATTGCACAACCCCTTTTAGTTACTAAACACGTATACTCCTATATTCAAAACAATGTGTTAATTTCCTGTTTATACTATTCCATCATACGTAAATTTTCACATAACAATAACGCTTGGGAAATATACGAGATGCATAAATTTGAAAAGCTCTATCACTAAAGAAGTGAAAATGAATTATAATAAAGCTTTAACAGTTTCCTTTAAATTAAAGCTTTTTAATTACTTACTTTTAGCGCTACATTTTACTTTATCAGAATAACAAGAAACACTGGCGATTTACTCGCGCCTTTGTAAGAGTAGGTAAAATGTTAAGAGTCAGTCGCAAAGCTGTAAAAGTTTTTAATAATTATAAACGAATATAATTAATCCGAAAATTTTCTAAAAGGAGACTTCATTAAGTCTATTTTAATAATTGAATCCCAAGATGGCAGGTGTGAAAATTAAATTTAAGAGGAATTATTCACATTAATTCCTCTTAAATTTTCAAAATTGCTTATTTACAATTCTTACTAATAATATTCAATTTTTAAAACCGAACGTTTTGTAGAAGTTACACGTTAGAGGGATGCGATAACCTGATTCTTCTCCAAGAACTCAAAAACGGACAATTTCCAGAAAAATGGGTACATGAAGTCGATTTTTAGAAAAGTTTTGAAGGAAATAGAGAGAGATATCCATTCTTTAAAAATGGTACATCCGGTCGAAGAATTATTTTGAAAATTCTTAACTTAAATAATTTTGGCACTCTGAGTGGAAGTCCCAGGATTATAACCCTGAAACGGCATACATTACTCGAACCTGGGATTTCCTGTGCCCTTATCACAGAGCTAATCCTATCCTTTTACTTTATTATAAATTTAAAAAGGGCTAAAAAAAAAATCCAATTAGAATGTGCACACTCTTATTTACAGTTAGCCCAGACTAACAAGTGAAATTTAAGTACAAAACCAATTATGACCCTTAAAGGAAGAAATATAAATTAATTCAATCAAACTTGCATCTCCGATGAAACAACAACCTAAAACTTAATACTTCTAATTTAACTTCTCAAATAATAGAATCACTAGAGAAATTTAGATAGAAATTAAGCGAACAAATGGTCTTCTAAGGTACATTTATTGAGCCCAAAGGAGCCAGCTCGGCTCCAACTGTTAGCTTATTTATACTCAGCGGTAAGTCTTTTATTTTCAAGCTAAAGATGGTTCTTCTTTTCAAATCACATTTCCTGTATTCCTTCGATTACTTTACACATAAATAACATTTGAGTGAGAGGTTTTTGTTAACTTTTTTTGGACATTTTCTAGGCCATGAATTGTGAGGTGGTAAGGCCTATAAAATTCCAGCATTATGCACGGTTTTATCCCTTAGGGGAGATTAAATGTTGAGCTAAATTTCTGGGCTTGAAGGAAATTGTTCAACCGAAAAGAACTTTACCGTACTGAATGGATTTTTCGCTAGTTTGCTAGTTTTTTTTGATAAATTAAGGATTAAGTTTGATCCTTTAAATGAAAGATATTGAGCACTTATATACAGGGTGTTCATTTTAAGACGGAAAGAAACCGGAAACCGCAATTCGATATCTTCAAAATTAAAGGTGCTAGGCCATTTCAAAATCTGGTATTTATTAATCATATTTCAATTTTTTAACTTGTTATCAAAGAGAAAGAAGAGCACGTGATTGGTCATTTTTATGTATTTTTTCATCCCCTTTCTACTAAAAATGTTGCCATTGGCCGCAAAGCCAGTATTTTTCTTAATATCGAAAAATAAGTCGTTTTCCGAGTGATTTTTCTAAGGAAAATCAAATGTTAAGAGCTTTAGATGTTCTCAAGCATACACAAAATGTCTAAAAATTAATTTTACATCTGTTACAAACAAGAAGGTTTAATAATTATTTGGTTAGCCAGGAGGTTATCAACTGCTCTCTTTATCTGAAGAGGCACCTTTGAAGGTACAGTACATGCTTCTCAAGTTGAGTAAAGTGCATTATTTGATAAATTAAGGAATAAGTTTGATCCTTTACATGAAAGATATTGATCACTTAAATATGTGGCAGGAGGTTTCCAATTTTTTTGGTAATTAAACGCAACTCTCCCAAAACTACCAAATAATTATTAAACCTTCTTGTTTGTAACAGATGTAAAATTAATTTTTAGCCATTTTGTGTTTGTTTGAGAACATCTAAAGCTCTTAACATTTGATTTTTCTTAAAAAAAATCACTCGGAAAACTTCTTATTTCCCGATATTAAGAAAAATACTAGCTTTACTGCCTTGGCAATATTTTCAGAAGAAAGGGGTTGAAAAAATACATAAAAATGACCTATTGCGTGCTCTTCTTTCTCTTTGATAAAAAGTTAAAAAATTGAAATATGATTAATAAATATCAGATTTTAAAATGGCCTAACACCTTTAATTTTAAAGATATCGGATTGCGGTATCCAGTTTCTTTCATAACATTTTGTACTCTTGAAAACTGTGTATTTGGAAATGGGGGTTCATCTGCGAACCCTCACTTTTGGTCGCGCGTCTGCCGCGTACGCGATCAGGAATCTAAAATCAAGTCCCATTATTCTAAAACTTAGAGGTGACGGGCAACAAATTTTTCCTCTACCATTTTTCGCTCTGATCAACCGTTTAAGCATGAAATGCATTTGAGCCGTCTTAAAATGAATACACCCTTCATAAATTGATAACTTCATTCCAATGTTTTTCTAGAAAAATTTATTTTAGAGCAATTCTTTGTGGTGTGTAGTCTTTGTTGAAAAATTTGTATTCAAGATTAATGTACAGTTTTACCAACTGTGCAATGTTGACTAGAATTTATTATTCAAATAGCCACAGTTTGAAGCAAATTTATGACATAGAACCTCATAAATAGTGATTTGTCTCATGAGTGTTGACATCAAATTTTGATGATTTTTTTTAAAAACAATTGTCTCGAATCTACTTCCCAATACGCAATACATGAAACGAAATTTTAGAAAATAAGCACGAATAAAAAGAAGAAGCTTAATTTACTAAAATAACATTGAAATAACTTAAAAAGAATTAATTGCAATATACTAAATGAGGTATTATCTAAACAAATCTGATCTGTACCAGCCGTCTTTGATGTTTACAAAACTGTCAGTAGTTACATAAATACATTTACATAAGCAATCTTTATATTTTATACAAAATATTTGGCCCAATACCAAATTATAATTTATCTATGTACAATTCACTACAAAGTTATATGTAGTAATATAGTAAAGAATATCTATGTGTGCGCAGTTAAACACACTATGTCTCCTATTAATTTTAATCTTAAAGATAATTTAACTGCATTTATATTAATTCGGATATCCATTTTTACATTAATCAAAATGTATACATATTGTTTAAATTAGTTGAGAAATTCGGTTATTCAAGACGGCGGAAATAACTCTTCCAAAGAACAGCATTTGGCTGTTTCATTTAGGCAAAATTCATTTTAGGATAACTGTCGGTGTTAACGTTGGCCTAGTATTCTGAACAAATTGCTTTTGGCATTTGTTCAAATCTGTTTGGAATACTAGAACTGTCGCTTTACCTTTTACTTGTGCTCATTCTACGTGAAGAGACGACTCCGTTTCCAGGGTAACGTTCATAGATTTCAGATGTTCGTAGACTTTGAATGAAAAGAAAATGAAAAAACACTTTTAGTTTATAAAATTCAGTAGTGTTGTCCATTGTACGATTTATTTTCCGTCAGAGATATTTTGGAAACAGTTGGTAAACCTGGACGAACACAATACCACCTCCTTAAGGGCGTCAAGAGAGAGTGAAAATTAAAGGGGAAAAAAAAGCGGAAGTGATATTTTTGGCCAGCAGAATAGTTTTTCTTTTCATTTTGTGTAAATCACTAAACATTCTCAGTACATAATTTTATTTATATACCCAAAATTTATATTAACACAAAACTCATAAATTTATAAAGTACAACATTTTATACAAGTCTCCTAAAAATTTATAAGTAAAATACCAATTTATTTCTTTTTTGTCTAATAAGAAATTTTTTTGTATTTATCTATTTCCATCCAATACATTTGTGAAAAGGTCAGATTATCTTTTAAAAGTTGTAAATAAGAAAATTCCCCAAGGAGTGAGTTAGTGGTGTTTTTGCCCTTTACAAATATATACGACACACAGAACTACAAAACCCACACCCCCGTTGAGACCCACTTTTTATGTACGTGTATAGTTTTATGTTCTCGTTGATTTAAATGGAACAGAAATTCAAGGAAAAACCGTCCGACTAACTATAAATACCAAATGACTATTGAATCTAGTAACGTTCGTCATTAAATTTTCAGTGTAACCTCATTGGAATTACATTCAGTGCAATGTATTTCCTAAGAATTATGATACTCACACTGTTACATCTAGTACAACGAGGAAGTAGTGATTTTTTTTTGGGGGGGGGAGGTACTTTCTCATCACTTGCAACAAGATGTGTTGCAATCGTCAAAAACGTAGCCTTCCCTTTAGAGATATTTAGGGTTAAAGTTTGCTTGCGTTTCAAACAGTGAAGTCTTTAACTTCAAATACCTGGAAAACTACTCGTTAGATTTTGTTTATATTTTACCTGTATATGGAGACAACTTTTGTCTAAAACTGTGAAAAATTTAGTAAAATTCTATCGTACGAAAAACGAGATATTTAGGGTTAGTTTGCTTGCGTTTCAAACAGTGAAATCATTAACTTCAAATATCTGGAAAACTACTCGATAGATTTTGTTTATATTTTACCTGTATATGGTGACAACTTTTGCCTATAATTGTGTAAAATTTAATAAAAATCTACCGAGCAGAAAACGAGATACTTAGGGTTAAAGTTAGTTTTCGTTTTACAGAGTAAAAAACTTGAATTTCAAATATCTCATAAACTACTCAATAGATTTTGACCTTACCTAAAAGATCTTTTAAGAAAAATCTATTTATGACTAACTATATTTCAGTATTCAAGCTTCAGTAGCTTCTAAACTCATTTTGTACCAATTCGCTTTACGAATTAACGAAACCGGATCGTTTTAGAATTATATACGGAAGCTAAGAGCGTTTCGACTACTTCCGGCAGTAGCCAGAAAGATAAGACTCTCTTTGCTTTAATCGCAATGTTTTTAGCAAAACTTTATTAAATTTAAATTCTCTTCTTTATTAGATCTGGTAGAAAACAATAATTAGTTCTTAATTCTGAATAATTATAATATCAATACATTGGTTTGAAATGAAAATGAAACTTTAAAGGACAATTTTTAATAGAATTTCATTCACTAATCTGATTTTAAATCTCCATTTCAAAATGGTTGTGGATAAATTTACAGGTCATTTCTAAAAACTATTTCGTATCTATTTCTATTAGGGGAAAAGGCAAATTTGATTTAGATTCCAGTGCTAAATTAAAATCATACTTCTACAGCGGGGGTCTTCAACTTGGGTTCCGCGGAACCCCAGTACTCCCTTGAACCTTGTCAGGGGTTCCACAAGTGATTTGCTCAGCCAAAACGCAAGTAAAATGGAAATAATCTATACAATTGTCATATTAAGATGTTTTGTATTTAAGATTAAATACAGATACAAGAATAATTTTGGGGAATTTGAGTAGAAAAAAAGCTTTGATTAACTATTTTTTCTGCTACTTAAACATGAGGTTCCTTCAAGAAAGACCGAGAGCTCGAAGGGTTCGAAGACCCCCTCCTCTACAGGAAGGCATCTCCCAAAAGTTTTTTTTTTTTTTGATCCACAGATTATGATGCAGATAAATCCATGGATGTGCAGAGGCATTCTTTGGATGAACACTGACGTAAAATTGATATTTATATTGACAATAATTTTTTTTTTTTAACCAAAGAAGCTTTAAAAAGCCTTGTTAATTACAAAGAATATTTTCAAAAAAGGCAAAACAGCGTATTAAAACGGAAATTCTTCAGCTAAAAAAAATCAAAGCTGTGCTTTCAGCGGTAATAAAAAGCAATTTATGGTTTCCAACTATATTTGTATTTATTTATTCTTCTTGGAGCGGAAAAGTTAATAAATGGCTCCTCTTTCTAAAAAAAAAAAGAACCCCCCTTTTCAAAATTATTTCTTTGTTGTTTCAACATCATTCAACTTGTTGATGCGTACTTCGATAATGAATTTGACCTTTACCAAACAAAATCCTAACTTTTGCGTCATTATACTTAGTGCTGGTGACTTATTTAAAATAGATACTTGAATCGTGAGAAGGAGAGATGTTTACAAATTGATGGAGAGAGAGAGAATACTTTTTTGAGAAAAAGAAAAGCTTATAAAGATGGGGAAAGGCAATTATAGTGTATTTTTACATTCTCTTTATGAATGTATTTATTTATCACTTTCTTTTGCTGGATATTCTGATCGCTATAAAATTTTCAATACAGAATTCTTACAGAAAGTAACAGCTTTGTGATTCGTTGTGTTTCGTAAAAGTGTTTCTTAGAGAATGATCTTTTTCTGTGCAAGAACATATGACTCCCGAATCCTTAAATGACTTTTACTATTCTTTGTTATTTATTCAGAAATAAAGTGGCTAAATGTAGTTATTTAGAAATAGAAATAGAAAAGAAATTTATTATTCTAGGACAATTGTCCCCTAAGAATAAATACAGGAACAAATAGAGGCCTTAACAGTTTGGCCTGTGATTAAACAGAAAATAAATAAATAAATAAGTATTTACAAAAAAGTGAAAATAAAAATAACAGCAGAAATTAAGGAAATAAATTAAAACAATTAGAATTTCGGAGGAAGCTGAATAGAAGGGAGATAACTGAATAGACGGGATTTAAAGATAGATAGGGTAGGAGCATGGCGGACAGATGATGGCAAGGAGTTCCAGAGAGAGGTAGCACGTATTAGGAAGGATTTGTCAAAGGATGAGGTACGGTGAGAGGGAACATAGAGATCAGAGGAACGAGATCTAGTGTTACGGGAATGGATGGAGGATTTAAACTTAAGGAGTTAAAAAATATAGGAAGTATATTTAGTGAATATACGTACAACTGGAATATCGTCGGAGCCATTTCGAGCGAATCTTTTCTTTATCAAATAGAATTATTTAAGAATAAAATATGTAAATGTTTACCGAAATATTCATCCATTTTTGAAAAATTAACTAGCTAGCTGGTTAAATTGCTGGGAAAAAGATTGACCACCTCGTTTACATCATTTTTAATATTTTATTTGAAATAAATGAGTGGCCAATGAACGAGTTTATTTATACGATAATTTATCAAACACCCGTTTAGTTAGCCACAAACTGTTGGACACTATTTAATTATTTCAAAATGCCAGTTCTAAAGGGATTTCTAGGCTATATTGACAACTAATACGGGATAATGGGAAAATTTATCATCCCAGCGGGGAAACTTATGGTTAAATTGATTGAATTTATTGTAGCTTCTAAATAAATTCCCCTGTAGATTTGAATAAAAATTGGGATAAAATATAAATTTTACATAATGATAAATTTTGATAATTATTAGAAATAAATGCGCTAAAATGGGTCCGTATAAAATATATATAAATTTCAAATTAGATCAAGAAATTTTCTCGGTAGGTTGAGGAAATAAATGAGCCAAAAGCAGACTGGAAACAACAGTGCTGAAACTAGTTTGATTCCAAAGGATTAGTTCATTGGTTGGTGCTTAGGACTTGCATGCCTAAGAGATCTTAGGTACAAGTCCAGAATTTTCTCCTCGCGGAAACCGCTTGCTGTTCACCCTATACACGTGCAATTGCTGAGAGCTCAACTTTTTTAGGATTTTTTTGGGTATCCGACAGGAATTTACCGGTTTAAATTCTTCAAATTGCCGTAATACTTAACTACGTACTTATCACTAACAATTGACCTGTGAAAAAATCTAGCCTCTACTGGACAAATACTTCTAAAAAAAAAGCGGTATTAAGTATTAGATACTCTCTTGCAGAGAGAGTGGGCAAAGTGAGACATCCTCTGAACGTCTGGGGAAGATTTTTTTGGGTTTAGAAAAGGAAGTAAGATATATTAGACTTCCACTTCTCTTCTCAGCATTTCTCGCCCATTTCAAGGCTTCATGTGATTTCTGCTGAAAGGTTGGGTGAAGAGTGGTTGAGTGGAGACTCCTAGCTTACTAGGCACGTCCTATTGCTACCAGTTTCTGGGAAATTCTAATCACTAGGATCAGTATCGAAGAGCTAACAACGGTTTAGATGGATTCTTCTTCACATATGGTTCTTGGAGACTGGTGAGGTTGGGCTGTGTACGGCCGGTATGTCACATTCAAGCCATCAAGTCATCTCTACTGGCATACTATCTTTAACAGCAAATCCAAACTCGAACCATCTGTGGGTAAATGCTGACTTAATCTGGTTTTCTTTTTTATATAGGATACGATAGACTTATAAAACATCACCCCAAGATATCCCAAATTGACTGAGTCCACTTCCTATATACTGTAAATACGTTACAATCGCTAGTTTATGTGAGATCTTTGGCACTTGGAAACCAGTGGAGATAATACACACAAAAAAAGATTGCTGGATAATCTTTGGCCTTGTCGAATAACTTCGAGGGTTCAACACAATCAGCTTCTCTCGTCTGCCGCGGTTAAGAGATGAGATCCTCTTTTGGCTTGTCTATTGTAGCGACAATCTGTCTTCTTACACACAGTGAAGCTCTACTTGCTACTGCTCAACTTTCCATGTTTCTGTTCGATTTTATCTTTATTGTTATTATTAATTATTGTTCCTGAATGGCAGGGTTTTTTTAAAATATACAATCATGGGGTACATATGTGTAATATCTAAATTCAAGGAACACTTTGGAGCAAAACGTATATTTATTAAAAAAACAGAAAAAAAACACACATGTGAGGAAGTTTAGTTTAAAAATAATCGAAAAGAGTTTAAAAAAAGAATTGAGCAGTGTTACGTCACTGACCTGCATGTGAACAAGTGGACCAAAAAAAAGAAAAAAAAAAACGAACCGAGAGAAGTGCTGGTACGGTGGTGGTGGTAGTAGGAGGAAGTTTTACAACAGTAAACCGGAGCTACCAGACACCGCGAATGGCATGGAGAACAGGAGCAGCTGGGAGCTGGGGACTGTGGAGAAGTGCGAAAAGTAGTGAGTGTGACATTAAGGGGGACTTCTCCCCCTTCCTCTTACTTTAATAAGTGGCTGTACTTCTTAAAACTCACAAATACACACTCCTAGGCGTACTAACACACTCCTGATACAAGTGCACACACCCTATATTGCAGTCGAGCTCCTACCGCTCGTACGCTTTTCATCTCCTGATAATGATTTTCCCCCCAGTCGCCCCTTACTTTGGCCTTTCCCCTTCCATATACATTTTTATTTTTTTGCCCCCCTCCCTACTCTTTCTTTTATCATACTAGATTTTTTTTTTACCTCCTTTGTTGTTGAAGATCTAGAAGCGAAGTTAATGTTTACTTTAATTCCTGATGTGTTTTTTTTAATTTTTCTTTTTCAAATTTTCTTTTATAATATTGTGGAAGTTTTTCCTTTTCTTTTTTTTATGAACTTTTCTAAAAATAATGTGAATTTGCATTAAGTGTTTTAAAGAAAAACTGGCAAGCATTCCAAGGGAGTTTAAGTAGCTTTTTCCGTTCGAAGTGGAAGACTTTTTTTGGACTAATAAACCAGCCATTTTTGTTTTAGATTATGTGCATTAGTAATTACAAGTTTGGAAAGTAAATTTGTCTTTTTCCTCTTACTGCAGTTCTAAACTTGTTGGACAAGCTGAACCGTTTGCGTAATCCTATACAAAAATCAGAAATAGTTATATAATTGAAGGAATGGCCTAATGAAAACAAATTCACTTTGATCTAAAAAAAAATCTAATGTGGCTTCATGTAGATAAAGAAATGACTTTGTAAAGATAGCATTTCAGGCTGAACATCTGAAGAGAGAATAAGTTTAAGAGGTTTTCATTCAGTAAGTTCAGCAAAGTTTTTCCTAGAGTTAACGCATTTATTCTTCTTTACCTAAATGAAAATATTTTTTTCTCCATCCAAATTACAAGAATAGCATCATGCTTTGAGCTTACGATGGAGCAAAGAGCCAATAAAAATAACCGAAAACGGCCCCCAAATGCTCATGTCTATTGTACATATAAAATTTTTATTTCTTTCCAGATGCAGCAGTCAGTCCATTTGGACCAATGCCAAGATGTAGGTTTATTTATTTATTTTTTTTCCGTAAAGAATGAGCTGGAATTAAAAGAAGAAGTTCATTTCGGTGATTCCAACACTGTGATGGCCTCCAGAAAAATTAAGAAATGATCATGTTTGCAATCTCAAAACTCCCTGATTTTCTGCCTGCAGATTCGAGTCCAATGCAAGACGATTATGGGCTAAATTTGGCCAACATAAACTACCTGTAGGATGTTGACAATCCTCGTTTGACCCAACTAGAACAGCCTTAAAGAAAATTAACTTTTCAGCCTTCCAGAATCTATAACTGATTTTATTTTTACAATTTTCCGTTTCTCCATGTGAAATATAAGCGAATAGTGATCAAAAAACTGTAACCAGTCTCTACCAATCAAACATAGTCTGCCGTATAATCGTACGAAACAAGATTTTTAAACGTCATAAACAATTATAGCAATATTTCTAATAAATTGTGTCAAATTAAAATTATGGCGTAAAAATGTAGTAAAGATAGAAATAACATTGCTGTATAGTTTATATTAAGATAGTTTATCCTAAGATTCACATTTGGTTCTGATTAGTTTACACTTTTAGAACTTATTTTCCAACAGATTGTGTAGAAATACATTTAGGTCATTCATTGACCAGAAAAAGAAGCATTTTTTGTAAAGTTAAAAGTAGTTTCTTACTCGTAAATTGGCTTTCGTTTTATTCTAAGGGAATTGTGAATTATTGATGAATTATTTCTAGAAATATATTAGATTGGAAGGTAAACTTTGCAGGTTTTGACATGTGTGCTTATCAAAAAGTTTTTCCTAAATGAAATATTTGCTCGATACTGTGTTATTATGGACTGTTTTATAGTATAATTTTCTGGTTTTTAAGAAATTTTACAACATGCTGAGGAAGCAATTTTGGATGTTTTTTCTTTTTTGGATTAAACAAAAAATAAAAATGGCTGACGAAGTAGCTTGATAAATTGATACTTTTTAGAGGATCATTACGATTAGTAAAAGCACTATGCAATATTAGTTAAGAAAATATTAGATCTGGAGATACTGTCCTAGAAGCCTGCTTTTTGCTTGACCTAACGCGTTAAAGGGGTCATATAGTGGTAACAGATCCATCTCAAAACGGATTAAAGGATCTCGGAGCAATATAGGACGTTTAGATACTTTGCTGTTGCGGATGATTTTTGGAAATTTGAAAAGTGGGTACCACGCGAGGTATCATCCGCAACTAACTCTTGCAAAGTGCAACCAAAATTACTATTATTGGATCGAATTGTGACTTGTGATGCCCATCAAACTAAAAAGAAGGTTAGGGGTTGGTGATTGGAGGCTGTTATTTATTAGAAATGAACGAAATTCACCGGAAATTGAGTTGAAAAAAGTTTAAAAAGAAAAAAACTATCTAAGAAATTAGAGTTTTCGTTTCTTGCTGATAGAACTCTGATCAATAAGAATAGCGGAACACATGAAATTCGAGAACCAAACTAAATGACTGGTGAATCGATTCACGTTGTGCAAAGATGTACTAATGTTAATGTATTTTATTTCGATTAAACTTCAACGAATATATCGTT
Source organism: Rhodnius prolixus (assembly GCF_049639745.1). Lineage (NCBI taxonomy): Eukaryota > Metazoa > Arthropoda > Insecta > Hemiptera > Reduviidae > Rhodnius > Rhodnius prolixus. The sequence goes on along the minus strand of NW_027411634.1, from coordinate 8,285,902 downwards.
GATTTATACAATTTCAAAGTAAACTCACTGTAACATGACTGTAACTTTCGTTCCAAACTAATATTTTATGAAATTTATTACAGTAAAGTTTTTGAAAGATATGCGATTGCGTATAACATTTGGTATTTAATGCCAAACTCTATTTTACCCCTTTCTTTCGGCTAGATCTGTGTTCTATAAAAAAATATTTAGCGCTTAGTTCCTTAATCTTGCATAACAGGAAATAATTTAGCATATTCCTAAGCAGGAAATACTCCTTAAACAAATATAATTTCCGGAAAATTGCTGATTCAAATGCAAAGTTCGTTGTTCTGATATATTAAATGATTATGTTATGTATGTATTATCTATTGTATGTAAGATCGATAGAAAATCACCGCTTGTATATGTACATATATATATATAATGTTAACTTCAATCGAAAATTACCACCAGCCGAATCACCTAAACTAACAAGGTACATCAGATTGTATATATATCTAAGGGCCTTGTTACCTTAGGTATTGTGTACATACAAACCTTGGCATACATTATATATCATCTATATACGCATATAATTATTGCCTAATTGTATTAATAATTGTATGAGGGATACATTGAGGCCCTTCAGAATTAACTATTCAGCTGGTTATGTTTGTTCGGAAGGTCATATTAATTATAATTAATCCAATGATATTGATCAATTTTTCTGTAATTTCTTACAATTAGTTAATTTTTCTTTTATTTTTGTTATTTTAAATGATTTTCCTCTTCTTTAAATTTTCCCAAAAAGTTAAATGATCTTCCCTTAATTGTCTCCCATGGCTCCATTTGATTCTTTCAATTTTCTTCTTCTGCAGTGCTCGTTCTTCTGATAGTTGAATCCTATAAAAACCCTAATCGGTGAAAGAGCGTTTGGTAGAGTCCATAAAGGTTACAACAGATAAGAACTTTGTTGTTTAGAAGTAAGATGGGATTGTCGAGTAATCATCGTATGAGAAGTTTTTTATCTTCAGTTAATCTTATCCTCTTTCTCGAATTTAGTTTATTGTCCATTAAGTATTGGCAAACATTAATTTAAATATATTCACAAAATTCTTATCCCAAATAATTATGTATTATTTCTGTTTCAGAGTCCCTTCTATGAAATTTCCAATAGAGTAAGTGAAACAATTTGTTTATAAAAAATTAGATATAATTAACCAAAACTGTTTCATGGCTGATTCACCGCTTTGTCGAACAGAAATCGAGACAAAGCAAGATCATTAAAGCAATAAAATAAACAATAAAAGAAAAGCAATGAAACAGTTACAAAAAGTAAAACAGAAATCAGTTATACTGTTCGTTACCGTGTACTTCGTATTTCCTTTCTTTGTGAATTTCCCTTCTGATTAAGGTTAAATTGACAGAGAAAAGAGCACTTTTCTTTGAAGTTAACTTTTTCTTCCTGAATATTAAAACTTAACGAGTTCAGGCTAAAGTTAAAATATACTCTTTTAATCTTGCGTTTAAAATAAAATACAAAGGTCAAGCCCTAAGAGCCTGATTAAGGCAACGACTTATTTCTAAATTAGAAACGATATTTCCTTTTTCTTACATTGGTAAGAGAAAGTATAATTAGAAAATTTCATTTTATTTTTTAAATTAAATTGCAAGTAATTCTCATTCTTTTATCTTTCATTTTAACAAGAATCTATAAATATTAAACGAAGAAATTTTTGAAGGGTTTGCATTATAATGCACTTGCACTTTCAACTTTAGTTAGATAAATTGATATTTTCCATTTTCTCTTATTTCTTTTTGCGTTTAACTAAATAATACTAAAGTTTTCATTTTAGTTTTACTTCTCCCAAAAATAACCCAACACTTCAATTTCATCTGAAGAACGTATTGAATAATACATTAGATTTTTCTCCAAACCTAGTCTTTAGCAGATCATTATTTTCTGTTTCTTTTCTGATCAATTCAAAAATATACAAAACCTAATTGTGATAATTTTATTCGATTTCAACTATACATGAACATTTGCTGTATAAATAGCTGAATATGGATAGCTGATTAGTTTAATCCTACGTTGGAGAACATGTTTTCAATTAATCCAAATGGTGATATGGAATCACTAGTCAGTCCATTGTAGTTCTGTCCTCAGGATACTCCAGCTAGGAAAATGTTTCGTGTTGGTCGTGTTTTCGCAAACTAAGAAATGGGATAGCATTTTGTTTCTCAGCCAACCTGGCTGAAGACGACAAAATGGTACTTGGTTTTGCTCAAAAACAAAACTTATTTTATCCGAAGAACAGTAAGTTTAGACTGTTATTGGAGCTCCTAAAGGGCGTAGCCAAGATCTGAGCGAAATCAAATATGTCAGATAATTTGTTTTTAATTGTATTTGCAAATGTTTTTCTATTACTGCCATTGTTGTTGGCAAAAAAATCCAATTTTCGATCAATTGATGCGCAGACATCTTTTAATTAATTCTATTACATTAGAATGATTATGCGGATCAAACAATGAAACCCCATAAAGGAATCTGAAACCCTGAGCCTTTTTTTAGGGATGCTCATCATCATCATGGGCGCATTTTCGTGCTTCTCACTGGTACGGTTTAGGAGGCTATAATAAAGCAATTTCCGGTTTGACAAAAGGAAATAAGGGAGAATGGCTTAATTTGTGATGGAAGAGTAGAGCTTTCGTTACTAGATTATTTGTTTTTAAAAGTTTCTTTCCCTTTTAGGTCATACATTTTCATTTTGAACAAGTTATGCTCATACCCTTGATAAATCTTATATTTTCTTTGCACTTTTATTAAAATGCAAATTTATGAAATTCGTAATGGAAATCGTTTCCATGAAAAGCTATAGAGAACTTTTATACTTTTTATATATATAGTTAATACCATTGCACACGAGAATCATGTTATAAATGGGTCACGCAAGCCCTATCACGAAATGGTTTAAGTGTCACGAGGTATTGTCTGACTGACATGTTTTTTAATGCACGTTTGCCGTTAAGAATGTATCATTCTTCTTCTTATTCTGGTTTATCTTATATATTTCTTTTATTTTATTTATCACAAGACTAGTACAAGGATACACGGGCATTTATCACAGTTGTGCAGTTTAGATAAAAGTCATTGGATTGTATCAGAAAGTGTATCAGAAAAGATGTGTGAACAATAACAGGGTAAAGAGATGGTAGACTGGAAGGGATGTATACCAAAAATAACTGACAGTCGGTGTTTTCATGCTAAATTATAGAACAAGAACTCTGGTTCACACGATTTCGGCTTGGAGCCAAAACTTTTATACAAAACATTGGCACTGTCTAATAAATAGCTCATCTTATCAAAACAAAGTTTTGCTTTAGTCACCCGTACTCCTTGTGTTTTAAGTAGAAGAAATTAAGGGATTTTAAATTGGGGTATGTTCGCTAATTTCTTACAGTTATGAAATATATTTTGTTTTCAAAGAATACACATGTTTTTCTGCCAGATTTTAATCTCGCATTACTTTTTAGTATTCTTAATTAAATAAATCCGTGTAAATCTATTTTCTGGTTATTCAACAGCTCAATTACTGCTTAAGCTGCGCTTCGTCTTACTTCTATCTTGTTGGTAATACATTTGATAACCATAAATATTAAGCTAAAACCGTAAAATACACTGAAAATACGTGGAAATCTTAACATCACTTCTGAAACGTTCAGTCACCAAGAAACGTTTTCCTTCGAGATTTCTTTCGCTTCAATCGTATCCTGAAGGCGTCCATAATTTTTAGACTTGATCAATAGAATGAAATGTGAATTCATAGTAAATAATAGGCTTAATTTTAGAACAGATTTGGGTTCACAAAAGGCAGAAATAAAGGAAATTAAACTGTTTGACTGGAGCCCTATAAAGGAATGTGTATTGTGATGTTTACATTGCAAGGGGGTTTGGTTTAAAAGGTTTAGAAGAACCATTTTATTTAATTAAACCCTTATCATCGAACGCTTTGCTAGGCATTCAAATTGGGTTTTACAATAAATATTTGGTTTATTTTTATTTTTTGAAGTGAGTTTAATTCTATTGTTCAATATTCCTCAAGCGCTGTTAAATTTGACGAATTCTGACCAAGCAGAAAGTACAAAATTGGGTTCCTATATAGTAATCACTCTGTAGAATTCATATAAAAACCAAAAGCGTTGATAAAGTACCCGAATTTTGGAAGTTACCATAATGGAGCTCTGGTAACGAGTCGTATTTAGCTTACTTCTCGATGTATAGGTCATCATTTTGTAAATTGAACCCATCTGAAAGCTACTGATTCCCTTTTTTACCAGTGGCCAACTTTGGAAGTAACTAAAGTAGAAGAGTTGTGGTTTCCATCTCCTCTATGTTCGTAAATATTTTACCAGATGAAAAATGGAGTCTTGCGGTAGATAATCAGTTCTTGGAGTTGTTTTTAGGACGCCTAATTCTTCTGAAATTTTTCTGGTGTTGGTCAAATTTGTTTCTTAGAAGCAGCCAACTTGGGCTGAATCTAATGATGGAAGATTGGGGCCGAAACTTATTTTTTCCAGGGCTCTAATCTGTCTAGATCAAACTGAAGTGCTCCTGAAGATTCAGAGACTTTTCCCATCTCGTACATCAATAATTTGGGAGCGACATTTGGGAAAAAGTTAGCATTTAACAGTGGACAAGAAGTCACCGAAGTTTATAGATTCAATTTGACCATCATTTAAAAATAGCCTTTTTTTCTGTTCACAAGTATTCACAAGCAGTAAATTGAAGTCCAAGGGGTACTTAATTATATAAAAATGTTTTTGAAACACGGTTACTATTACGCGATACTTCTGCGGTTTAAAGGTGAGTGACAGAGAGGGAACTACATCCTGCAATAAAACTGTGAAATGCAATAAAATAGGAACCGAAACATTTTATTAATAATGTCAAAATTACTGGTCCATTTCTGCAATTACATCTTGGATGCGTGTGAATTAAAGTTTATCTAAACTGTTCCAACTATAACAAAGTAAACTGTTGCTTGCAGTCCCTTAAATATCTCTGCTTTGCATCCATTGATACAGCTATTTTTTCACGATTTCCGAAATTCAAAATAAAATAAATAAATATGCTCTAATTAAAACTAAACATTTTTATCCAATTAACAAGATAAAAATAGGAACTAATGATAATTTTCAGTTAATAATGACCTCATTAGATAGAAACAAAGAAATTAATTAGACAAATTGTAGAAGTGAACAAAAAATGAAATTATGGCGATGGCTGAATATGAAGGTGGTGTTGGCAGGCCTGCGAGTGCGCCAGTTGGCGCCGGAACATTGCTTCTTCTTTTTTTTAACTCTTCAAAGAATATTAAATTAATTTAGTAGGTCTTGGCCTTTTTCAAAGCCAGTTTGTTTTTATGCGTCTAGAAAAAAATTATGTACGTTATTCATTTTTCGAAATTTTCATTAATATTTTAGCTTTAAATCTGTAGATGATTTTTTTTTCTTTTTTTTCCTTCCAACCAGAAATTGTTCTAAAATGTTCCATAATTTATTAACATTAAATAAATAAAATAAAAAATGACGCACTCAAATAGAGACTTTACAGAATTCGCTAAAGACTTCCTTTTTTTCGAAATCAGGGACGTATTTGACTCGGTAATTCTTGAAAAGTCTTCCGACTCTCTTCAACATGTTCTAAACTAAAGAATTAGAACAGAATGGTTTTCATTTGCTATGGACCCATAATACCTATCGTAACACACTTCGATCACCATTCAAAACCTATCCAAAGTTTTGATCCAAATTTATCAGGATTACTTTATTGATTTTTTTTTCTGGATAAAAATAAGAGCTACTTTATCTTGGATCTTGGTAAAAAAGAATACCAATAACTTTAAAGTAAATCGTTTGACCGAAATTGCAGTTTTTACTGAATAGTTATTTTTAGTTTTTAACTATTTTTCTTTTCGAAAATATTATAGTTTACTTATAGGGAACAACTAGTTTTTTTTCTAGAGAAATTAGAAGTTTTGCAATAGAAAAAAAATTTAATTGCAAAAACAGATATTTACACCACATAGTTTTGTACATTTTTAAGAGTGAAGTTTCGCTTTAGATGATTGGCTATAGCTGGCCACAAAGCTGCGGTGTGTGGGGCAAGATGGACCCTCAATCTCTTTTTTTATTAAGAATAACTTTTTTTCCTCCCCAACAAGCAGTTCGTGGTTAGCTTACAGTTGAGGTTTCAAATTCACTTTGCCCTAAACAATATCCAACTATTAGAGCATCAATAGGGAACGATTACCTCTATCATTGCGTTTGCTCCGTACAATCACAAATAAGGGCGGCAAAAATGTGTTTGTCTTCCCATTTTACCGCTGAAAACTGTAGTTTTCCAAAAAGTGTAATCCTATCGCTTTACTTTCCAAGTTTTGTAATAGTTATCAGCAAAAGTTATTAGAAATAAAACAGAATCTGAAGAGGATACCTGTTCTTTATTTTTGAATTAAAAACGTAATTTTTTTTTAATTAAAAATAGATTTCCTGAAAATACGTTTAAAATTAGATGAAATAATAATACGAATCTCCCTTCTTGATAAGGGTTTTTAAGTGGTAAAGATAGATAAAACCCTTTATCGTTCTAAGGCAGGGGTCAGCAACCTATTTTAAGTAGAGAACCATTTTTCCTTAAATAATTTTAATAAATCTTATCAAGAGCCGCAAGGATGATAATGTAAAAAACTCTGTAGATCATTTGTATTCGCAAATTATTATTTTATGATATTCAATAACATTTTTCTGCAACCATGTAGGGAAGTTCTCATTACTCAATTAAAATCAGCTGTGTAATGCCCAACTTCCCACACTAGTGGGGGGAAATTCCCATTAGTGTCACTTTCTGCACAAGTGAGTGGAAAAACTTTATTGTGCTTCCTTGATATAAGAAGTTTTGTTATTAACATAAATATTTTCTATAAAACTCTAATAAGCTTATTTAAATTTATTTTATTTAAATAATTAAAAAACGAATATTAAAAAATAAAATAAAAATTGAAAGGAATATAGAAATAAAAATAATACTTTAATAAATAATTAGATATTTTTAATTATAACAGTTAAAAAGGTTGTAGTGTTACCTTATAGAAATTTAAAATGGATTCTTGTGATTCCTGTTTAGAAAACACTCCTCCATCAATAAAAGAAACAGCAGAAAATGTAATAAGTAATGTAAATACGTAAGTAATGTAAATAATTGTAATATAACAATAAATGTTTATAATAAATAAATTACTTTTTGTAGACTGTAAAAATGAAATTTTTAATTTTTTTAGTTAATAAATCTAATGGTTTCAGAAAAAATATAATATTTAACTCTAGTGTAAAGTATTTTCCTCACACTCAGCAATTTGCACTTGCACTCGCATCGCTTCGCCCGCTCGTGCGTGCAAACCCTGCCTCGCGTGAGGAAAAGTACTACTTTCCACACTTGTTAAATAAATAACTATTAAATGTTTTATATATTTATTTTCACATATTGCAAAGTAAATAAACAAATAAATAATAACGAATGAAAAGGCGGCAGTCTTACAATATAAATCAAGTACTTTATTTTAATATTGTATAATTCTACTCAATTTCGAACCTATCACATTTAAAATTATTTTTGAAAAAATATCTTTAATAAATGGAATTTTCATTCGTTTCAATAATATTAAAATATACAATTTATTTTGGGCAGGCTGAAGAGTCACACAATTGGGATAAAAGAGCCGCAGGTTGCCGACCCCTGTTCTAAGGGCTTGCTTATTGTTAGGGATTTGTAGGGATACAAATTTTGAAATAAAAGTACATATTCATTCATTTATTATGTTACTCATTCAGTTTTGAATAAGTCATTCGTTTAAATTTTGATTTATTATTTTTTTAAAAATTTGTGTCCCTTTCTAAATGTTTAAAGGGTTGAAATTTGCATGAATAGATATTTTTTATTCAATACATGTTTATTAAATTAAAATTTTACATTCACTAATTTGTAGTGATAGATGTTTTCCTAAGCCAACTTTGCCAATAAACACGTATTGCAAATTATTAGATTTAATACAGGGATAAGGTGACTATTGCAAATGTCCGCTCCTCAACTTGTTCTAACGAGCAATATAGTTTAATGATAGCAAATAGACGCCACATAATATACTGATTGTTCGCATCAATTGGCGAAGATAGTTTATCCAATCTATCACTTGTGCGAACAAGTTGCTAGCACCACCATGTTGCGCAGAATTTTTTTTTTTTATTCAAAGTGCACTTACTCTCGGATAGATTGAGATGTCATTTATGGTTTAGAGATGTTGGTTGAAGCACTCATTCTGTGTACTATATTCTATTGTTTCTACAATCTATTTTCTTATTTGTTCGACTAGGATTTTTTTTCTTATGTATTTTCTCTAGGTAAGTAGGTATTTTTGAATTAATCATTAAGGTTTAATTAAAATTTTACATTTCCTAATTTGTAGTGATAGATTGTTTCCTAAGTGAACTTTGCCAATAAACACGTATTGCAAATTATTAGATGAGGTGACTAATGCAAATGTCCGCTCCTAAAAATAAATTTTCTCTGTAAAATGTGCTAGAAATATAAAAATATAAGTGATAGACCTACATGAGGGTGGTTATTAATACGTAGTTGAAAGAAAATGTTGCATCCGTTTTGGTTTTTTTTTTTTTATAGGAAAATGGAAAATCTACTCATTGAAATAACACTTCCGGTTTGCTGGCCCACAGTCTTCTATCCCGGATAACCCGGAAATGAAATATTAAATCAGAATTTTCTTCCAACACTGAATTTTGGCCAAATTTTTTTATTTTCCTTAACATTCTGAAGGATAAAAACCTGGCAATTCTCTGGAGGTACACAATAACTCACCCGCGAAACTCTTCCAAAAAATCAATTTAGGAAAAGTGAACGCAAGAGGAATCAAAAGTTGATTTGTGACCGGAAAACTTTTATTTCCAGGGAAAACTTCGTGATTGCACTGCGTCCTTTTTTTTTTTGGAGCGTGTCAGGGGAAAAGTAATTTGAAAATTGATAAATTAGAAAAAAAATTGCGATTCTTAAAAATTTTCAGTTTTTCTTCTCCTTCTTTTCGCCTTCGTCAGAAGCAGATTAAAATTAAGGACATTACTGTCTGGACACACACGGAAGTGAAAAGAATCAGTGGCTGTAGTAGGGTTGAAGTTATAAAACTAAACCTGTTCAGTGCTGCCAAACTGTTTGCGTTAGAGTAAAATCTCCCTTCTTGGGGGGAATGATTTCTCCCTTACTTCTGCCAACACTGCTGGTGTAATTCTCTCTCTCTTTCTCGCTGGCCCACGATTACGTTCACCCCCTTATTCCATTTTCCACTCTACATCAGACTTTTTTTCCTCCTGTTGCCTAGTCGTTCCACTGGTAAGGGGCCAACAGAGCCAAACCTCTAAACTTCCATACTAGATTGCACGTATTAATTTTCCTCGACGAAATCAAGGTGCCTGTGGCATAAACTCTTTCCCAGCTATATGGAGAGAATTATTTTTTTTCCCCCCGCTCTTGGTATTTCCTTTACCTCTCGACCAGCCTCCATAACTAAGTGGAAGCAGAAATTTTTTTTTCTTCTTCTCCTCTATCAGATCGTATCTAGTGTGGAAATAGATTTTGGAGGCGTCAGTAAAAGGAAGCACAATCTCTAACAAGATCCTGTTATTTCACTTCCTTATTATTTTAAATTTTGCATATTTATATGATTGTTTTCTAAACATTCTGATGTAATTCCGAAATGGAAATTTCAGAATAATTTTCCGCTTTAAACTTATTAACTTTACCACTTAGTGAATTTTCCGAACCAGAATTTACGCCAGAAATAAGTGGAATTTGAAATCATCATCTCCTGAAACTAACGTCTGATCTTTGTCGACCTGGAGCGATATAAACGACCATTCAAGAAGCCCTGATCAAATCAGCCTCAAACTTAGGTAGTAGGAAGCTTGAAGAGGCAAGAAACCTAATACCTAAAACTAGTTCTTACAACTTCTTCGAGACATCACCACAACGGTTATAAAGCGAAAGTAATTTTAGGCATGGAGAGAGTACGGACTTCCCGCCAGCATCACTCTAGATGGCCAGTCTACTCCGATTTCCAATCCTATTACTCGATTAATATTAATCCCTTTAATTTGATAAACTCTTCTAGTAAAAGCTGTTTTTAAGTTTTATTAGAATTCTGGAGGACCTTGGTTTATTAATTTTAAGATACAAAAAGCATTGCTGGTTGCTGAGCTTATAATTTGATTTTTGAAAACAAAATTTAAAGTAAATTCAAAACAAATTTACAAAAACAACAAACAGACTCACAAACTGAATAAACAATACCATTATACAAAGAAACCCCCTACAAAGGAACTCTCCCTACGTCCATTCTCTCTGGGACCTTTAGGTAAATTGGTCTAACACAATTGGTTAAGGCGAATATCTTAAGGGTTAATTAGGGAGTTAAACTCTGTGTTCTATGAGATTAGAGAGAATTTGTTGATGGGATTTCTATCGTGTAATGTTATCGTTAAACAAAGACCGAACAAAACATTGGGTATTCTCTTTTTACTTTTTCTAATCAATGTAGAATTTTGAAATTATAGAGATTTCTTAAAATGGAATCTAATCTTTGACTATTTTAAATTCTGAATTATTATAGCCGAATTTACATCGCTATTCCTAGGACTTCCTCAATTCGAATCTCGCGTGTTGGACAAAATGTTATTAGTAATATATCTACTTCCGCAGCCATGCACGGTACCTAATTGGTAGTTGGGAAGTTAAGGCCCCACCTGAAAGAAATAGGCGATTACATTACTTTCCTGCTACGATTTAAATAAAGTGTGCACTATTTCGCACGTTAACACGCTTAAATTTTGTTTATTCATGAAATATTTATAAGTACGGAGCGAAACCGAAATGTAGCTTTTCGGTTAGCCTAGGAAAACTAGCTACGGTTTTTCAGGCTGAGCTAGCTGCAATTAGGTTCTGTGCTTCCGAGATTGTGGGACGAGGAATAACTAATTCTAACATAAGGTCGTGATTTTCTCGGACAGCCAGGCGGCTCTGCGAGCTATCGCTTCAGACCAGGTTAATTCAAGGCTGGTATGAGACTGTCTGGTTGCTCTGAATGAAATTAGTGACCAAAATAAGGTCTTTCTGGTTTGGGTACCTGGGTCATTCAGGACACAAGGGAAACGAAGTGGCAGATTTATTGGCCCGGGAAGACCTCTGCGGGACACTTTGTTGGCCCGGAGCCCTGTTTTGGGGGTTTCGAAGTGTGTTAAGTCTGCGGCCATTAACTTATGGGTGCAGAGTAGGTCTCAGGAATGGGTGGCTTGCAACCACTGGGCAGAGACAGGCGAAGGAGTTTATTAAAGGCTATTCGCCGAGGTTTACTGCAGAATTAATCCGCGAAGGCAGTGGGGCTATAAGGATAATTGTAGGTCTATTAATCGGCCACTGAAGGCTCAGAAAATACATGCATGGGCCTGGCAGATGATAGCCTCTGTAGGTTCTGTCAGGAAGAGGAGGAAACGGCACTCTGCACGTGTTGTGTCAGTGTGAGGGGCTCGTGTGGCTAAGGAAACCAAGGAATGTGAGCTTTACTCAGGAGTCACTCACCGCAATTAAGAGTCTGATTAAACGGACAGGTCTGGAGGGTGAGCTCTAAAGTTGGGGAGCCACTATAGATCCAAAGGGGTCGCAGTGGCGTAGGCCTTGAGGCCGCTCTAATCTAATCTAAATATTTATAAAACCAAAGTTATAGTCCTGAATATGAGCCATGGGAAAACCAAGTTTAAACAAAATATCGCCTGAAATGGTCATTTTCGCCGACTGAAAGCTTCGGAAAATTTACACCTAAAGTTATGTGCTTTTCTTCAGACTAGAAGTTTTTTGGCTCTTATTTAATATCCGTTAATATTACATAAATGACAGACAGAACTGCATATTTGTTGTACAAGATAACCTTAATCATATCTTCCAGGATACAAACAAATGTTACAAACAAACGTTCATTATTTTTTTATAATTATTTTATGATTTAATGAGAATCATTGGTGCCATTTTTTGTTTTTTTCTTAGGACGTCTCAAAAAAAAGGTGAAATAAAGATGTAGTTCCGATTTATCAAGAGTCTCATGGGGATACCTTAATCAAAAGTATCAAATTTGTACTTCCAGCTACTTTTACTTTTTTATGATGTATTTTGAGAAATGTTTTGAGGATCTCATAATTTGTATGTTTTGTTTAAAAAAAACAAAAGATGAAAAATCAGCTGCGTGGCAAAAAATTATAAATAAACACGAAAGAAGTCTTCGTTCAATTTAAAAACACAACCCGTTATCGCTTTAATGTTCCATTAACGTCCTCAATTTGTACATATGTTTTAAGAATCTCTTGTCTCTCCCTAAGTTATGATGGTCCTTTGAAAAAGGACTATCCTTTTCTTAGTATATTTCTTGGTCCTCTTTTTACAGCCAGGAAGATGTATTGTCCTCTGTTTTTCTGTTATACTATCATTTATTTCCGCCACCGCTACCGACTAAGATCAACTACCCATTCGTTCTTGTTCCTTCCTGAAGGTTGCTTTTTCTTTTGCCACACTCTCTCTCTTGACTTAAACTAAAAGAAAACCCATTCCAAGTAGACTGCAATCTTACCTTCGGCCATGTTTATTCTCTTAAACTTTGTAGTTAATGGATAAACAATAAAAATGAAAAGTTTATTGTTTTACGTACTACCTTTATAAATTTTCTAATCGAACATCATCCAACTCATTTTATGTTTATGATAAATTACCCTTGTAAAAATAACTTTTGAAGAATAATATCATTTAAACCTTAACACTAAACCTACCACGACCGGTCAATTGACTGTTTTTTAAATTTGATTTAAATTTTCTAATTACAGCGTCATCATACCGCCATTAAACTTCACGACTTTTCCTAAAATATGTATACAATTGTTTTTTTAATATTCACTTATTTTCCTAATATTTGATTTTTGAGAAAACTTTGTAGTCCGTCTTAACTACCGCGACCGGTCATTTGACCGGCTGAATATTTAAATTTTATTTACTTATTTTAATATTTTATTTTATTATTTTATTTTTTTTGTAACAGAATTCTCTCGAAAACTCAATTTGATAATGCATTTATCGGATTATTGTTTGCATGTGGTGCATATGAGGCGAAAAATGTACGATATTGCCCTTTTCACTGGAACAAAAATAGGGACGAGCATTCTTCTCAAACACTGTGAGCAGAAATGTATAGACGGAAATTTTCGAGGTTTATTCGAGTGGATCAAAGAAATAATCGTTTACAAACCGATAAATTTGCTTTGATTTATAAATTTTGGAACTAATTCGCAGAGAACAGTCAAAGCTGTTCTAACCAAGAGCATATATCTCTTCCAAGGACATTTGTTCCCAACAAAGTCAAGATGCAGATTTACTCAGTGCATGCCAAATAAACCGGATAAATTTGGTATCAAATCTTGGCTAGCGTTCGATGCAATAAAAGGCTTTCCATTTTTGGAAAAACGTGAAAGCAGAGAAACCTTCAGTTCCGCTTGGGTAGTTGGACGCTCTAAAATTAGCTGAAATGTATACAGCTCGTGGAAGAAATATAACCGTAGAAAATTTCGGAGATGGCCTCAACAAATAGTTTTCAATATCCTAGACTTAGCCCCGGGATAAATCCATGGATTTTGTATCAAAAACTACCGGAAGTGAAATTTCAAGGCAAAATTTGTGTTACCATTGCAAAAGCATGACAAATACTAGTATTACAAGAACAAATGATCGGAAAATAGCCAAATAAGATACTGCAAAGGCAATAAGACTAAAAAATGCTGTCTAAAATGTAAAAAGTAAGTATGCGGGAAATTTGCAATTGAGAAGCCTGTAATTATAAAAAATGATGCAAAAAAGAGTAAAATCTACGAGATATATTTTTAATCAAAAGAAACTATGCTTTTTCGTAGTTAAATAATTATTATCTTCATTCTAAAATAAGAAATTTAAGTGATTTTAAAGTGCGGTCATTTGACCGGTCATGGTAGGAATAGTTATGCATAAATGTCGGTAGGTTTAGTGTTAAAGTATGAAGCGAGAGAAGTAACTTTCAGGTAATTACAGTCTACGGTAGTTTTTCCTCTATCTGTAACCTTTTTAATGGTTTTGCGTGGCCAATATTGCTGCTTTTTACTTTCGAACCTTATCAGCAAGCAACAGGTTCCATTAAATTTTGACTTTCCTATTGAAGCCTACCTTAGAGATAGCGCGCAGAATAGAATTTCCAATTTTGTGTGGAAATATATTTTCACCATGTTAATGTATTTTTCCAACCTTGTACTTTCTGCGTAGATGTTTTTCTTTAAACTGCAATAATACGAGTATAAAAAAATAATTGAAAATTGTAGTTTATTTTCTATTTAGAATGTAAAGTAAATGATAGTTAATTTAACGTCTTTACAACTTTACCTTCCGTAAGCTTCATTATCTCCAAGTTATGTGTCTTGATCGTATTTTAAACTCCGTATTTCTTGGGGGCACAGTTTAGACCAGTTCTTAAATTTTTGATGAAAGGGTTGAACGACAAAAAAGAAAAAAGAGGTTGAGAATTACTTCAATGACTTTCTTTTTTAGCTGCTCAAAGTGGGCACTTCCGGCATATTGTATTTTAAGAGGAACACTACATCCTGGTGTTCTTTATTCTTTCTTGTTTCCAGTGTTATCGTGAAAAGTAAAAAAACAAAATATATATAACTTTTTTGATTTGTTTTTTAGGCCTTAAAATTAAAAATAAATCTGTTTTATCTTTTTTAAAATAATATTTATTTAATATAATATTTTTTTTTTAATGATTTAAGGCGTGTCAACATCTAAGGTTATTGGCGCCCGTAGCTTTTTTCAGTGCACTGCCGGCCTTCGGACAGTGTTCTCTCGTTACAGACAATACTGTCCTTCACCGGACAGTGAGCTGTAAGAAGCTCCTAGGAAGAGAAAATCTAAGGGTTAGCAGCTGGATTCGAACCCGGGACCTCCGCGTGGAGTCCAGTACGCTAACCGCATAGCTAATCCCTTCCCTATATAATTTTATATAATATAAATATATAAATGATAATATAAAATAAATATAAATAATATAATTTTTTAATAAGTGAGGAAAATAATGTTTTTCTGCAACCATGTAGGGAAGTTCTCATTACTCAATTAAAATCAGCTGTGTAATTCCCAACTTCCCACACTAGTGGGGGGAAATTCCCATTAGTGTCACTTTCCGCACTAGTGTGTGGAAAAACTTTATTGTGCTTCCTTGATATAAGAAGTTTTGTTATTAACATAAATATTTTCTGTAAAACTTTAATAAGCTTATTTAACGTAACTAAATAATTAAAAAACGAATATTAAAAAATAAAATAAAAATTGAAAGGAATATAGAAATAAAAATAATACTTTAATAAATAATTAGATATTTTTAATTATAACAGTTAAAAAGGTTATAGTGTTACCTTATAGAAATTTAAAATGGATTCTAGTGATTCCTGTTTAGAAAACACTCCATCAATAAAAGAAACAGCAGAAAATGTAATAAGTAATGTAAATACGTAAGTAATGTAAATAATTGTAATATAACAATAAATGTTTATAATAAATAAATTATTTTTTGTAGACTGTAAAAATGAAATTTTTAATTTTTTTAGTTAATAAATCTAATGGTTGCAGAAAAAATATAATATTTAACTCGAGTGTCAAGTATTTTCCTCACACTCGGCAATTTGCACTTGCACTCGCCTCGCTTCGCTCGCTCGTGCGTGCAAACACTGACTCGCGTGAGGAAAAGTATTACTTTCCACACTTGTTAAATAAATAACTATTTTTATAAACAAGCGAATTTGATTCGAGCACTGAGATGCAACCAATCGCATTAAATGGGTTATTGATTAATAGGAGGAACACAAATTTGTAATTTAAATAATAATGACAAGCAGTAAATTCCATTGTTTGGTTTTAAAACAAAGCGAAAGTAAAAAACACTAAAATAAAATATCTGAGTTCAAGAAAAGAACCAAATTCATGGTCAAAATTGATTTTCCCGTTTAAAAAACATACCATATTGCAATAAATTGATCACACACGAATAGTATTGTTTCCGGTTTGATAGTTTGGGCGTGACCTTATTCTGAGCGGAAGTAATCACATGTATATTTGTAAAAAAAAATAGACTGGGCGTACTGACGTGTTTCCATCACAGACACCCGCAAAAAAAAAAAAAAAGCTGGGCCTGCAACTGAAAGAAACAACTGCAGATTCTGTAAGAAGTTGATGGAGACTACAAAGATGTCGATAGCAAAGATGTAGTTCAGACTCAGATTCTTGTTTTGAGTGTTAAAGGAAGATATATCTTCCCTAGAACCCTCCCTGATTCTAAGCTTTCTCAGTGGTCTAGGTTTAAATGCTGCAGCAGGCTTCTATAGGAGGTAGAATCCTTGAAGTTCTCAGCATAATAATACCCTGGAGCACAATGTGTGTGATAAAATGTAACAAATTGATTCAAATATTTTGGGTGAGAAAAATAATTATTAAAAGTTTAAAAAAAAAAAACTGTCTGCAGGAGAAGTTATCAATTTTAATATAGATTAATATGCATAGCATGTCATCTCTGCAAAATAGGATCTTCTTGGAGAGAACTATTATTGGATCTCGGGGAGGTTCTTCTTCCCGAAGGCTCTCTAGTGAGAGAGGTTGGTAGAAGGCAATCAGTTTTTAATAAACATTCAATATTTTAAAAAAAAAATGCACCTAGCACTGTAAGAATATTTTATGAGGTACCCACAGCCATATACAGGGTGTCCCAAGCTGTATGGATAACGACTTTTACTCGGAAACTAAGATAGCTAGAAAAAAACTAAAAAATACGTGTTCCCTTTTTTTTTTGTTAGAAATCCAAATTTACTTTGTAAATTTTTTTCGGTGCTTCCAGAAGCGAGATACAGGCACCAACTTCATTTTTTCAAATGGGGAGGTGT
This sequence comes from Rhodnius prolixus, assembly GCF_049639745.1. Lineage (NCBI taxonomy): Eukaryota > Metazoa > Arthropoda > Insecta > Hemiptera > Reduviidae > Rhodnius > Rhodnius prolixus. The sequence goes on along the minus strand of NW_027411634.1, from coordinate 8,268,829 downwards.
GGTTTTTATTTAAGAAATAGATTCCTCTATTTTTTTAAAGAAAAATTTACTCGAACGGTTTTTGCCTGTGAGCGATATTTAACAAGTTATGAATGAAAACATGATTCTGATAAAACATTTCAAAATGATAATATTATAACGGTTTTTGCTTGAATAAGAAGAAAAGTACTATTTTATTATAAATTTATAATATTACAGATCATGCTCGAAGTGGCCTCCGCCATTAGAGATGCATAGACATGCTCTTTCCTGCCAATTGTCCCTTACTGCCAAAGAAATAGATTCGAATTTAACCGAGTTACAGGTATCTATTATTCTTTGCTTTAGTTCATCTACAGATGCAATTACGGCTTGATTCTGATACACCCAGGTTTAGAAATGCTTTTAGATAAGCAGAAATAAGGAAAGAAATAAAAAAGTTATGAATAATCACCTTGTTTTTCAGGTATTCCCAAAGGAAATAGTCCATAGGTGTCAAATCCGGTGAACGAGGTGGACACTGAATAGCCCCCTGTGACAATATCAAATTGCCTATCGAGATTTCTCTTTACATGCCTGATGGTGTTATATCGACACGGAGGCCATTTCGAGCATGATCTGTAATATTAATGAGGAGTAAAATTTATAATAAAACAGTACTTTTCTCCTTACTCAATCAAAAACCGTTATAATATCATTTTGAAATTTTTTATCAGAATCATGTTTTCATTCATAACTTGTTAAATATCGCTCACAGGTAAAATCCGTTCGAGTAAATTTTTCTTAAAAAAAAAAATAGAGATATCTATTTCTTAAATAAAAACCGCACCTCCCCATTTGAAAAAATGAAGATGGTGCCTGTATCCCGTTTCTGGAAGCACCGAAAAAAATTTACAAATTAAATTTGGATTTCTAACAAAAAACTAAGGGAACACGTATTTTTTAGTGTTTTTTTCTAGCTATCTTAGTTTCCGAGAAAAAGTCGTTATCCATATAGCTTGGGACACCCTGTATCCATACAGCTTGGGACACCCTGTATCCATACAGCTTGGGACACCCTGTATCCATACAGCTTGGGACACCCTGTATCCATACAGCTTGGGACACCCTGTATCCATACAGCTTGGGACACCCTGTATCCATACAGCTTGGGACACCCTGTATCCATACAGCTTGGGACACCCTGTATCCATACAGCTTGGGACACCCTGTATCCATACAGCTTGGGACACCCTGTATCCATACAGCTTGGGACACCCTGTATCCATACAGCTTGGGACACCCTGTATCCATACAGCTTGGGACACCCTGTATCCATACAGCTTGGGACACCCTGTATCCATACAGCTTGGGACACCCTGTATCCATACAGCTTGGGACACCCTGTATCCATACAGCTTGGGACACCCTGTATCCATACAGCTTGGGACACCCTGTATCCATACAGCTTGGGACACCCTGTATCCATACAGCTTGGGACACCCTGTATCCATACAGCTTGGGACACCCTGTATCCATACAGCTTGGGACACCCTGTATCCATACAGCTTGGGACACCCTGTATCCATACAGCTTGGGACACCCTGTATCCATACAGCTTGGGACACCCTGTATCCATACAGCTTGGGACACCCTGTATCCATACAGCTTGGGACACCCTGTATCCATACAGCTTGGGACACCCTGTATCCATACAGCTTGGGACACCCTGTATCCATACAGCTTGGGACACCCTGTATCCATACAGCTTGGGACACCCTGTATCCATACAGCTTGGGACACCCTGTATATATTTTAAAATAAAAATAATAATTTCCTCGTGAAACAAAAATAAGCAGAAGATTGTCCAAAACAGTAATCACTAGAAGACTGTCAGTACTTTGGGATAATGGTAGCTCTTCATGGCAGGCAATTACACTTCACCACCGCGCATCTACTATCAAATCGCCACAAATAGAAAATAAACTGAATGACATGTTCAAGAAGAGAGATAGATATATATATATATATACACCACAAAAAAAAAGAAACAAGCAAAGCTGCTGTAGGTGGAATGAAAGTTTTCTAGAACCGGAAGCCAAAGAAATAAGAGAGAGAGAACTAGATCCTCCACTGGAGCAGGCACTTTTCGTAAAACTATCATCCTGTTTAGGAAACAAGTGGATGTTATTTGTTTTTCTTACCATGTCTGAGGAATTCTGAAGGAAAACTTTTCATTGTTCTCTGTTTTTCCACTTTTAATCGTCGCTAGATTTTTCTTTTTTCTTCTTATTAATTACTTGTCCATAATTTCCCAAGTTTCTTTTCCTTCACTTTTTCGTTATACTCGTAAATATAAAAATTCTTATGTTAATTCTTGCAAATTTTTCTTGTAGCGAGGTTTTCTTCAAATTCCGATAAATTTTTGACGTGAGTACGTCTTTAAATTTGCTATCATATGGAGGCAATCCAAAAAACCTAATGATAACAAAATCGGGGGATGCAGTTTGGCATTATAGTTTCGAATCTATCGTCTACATCCAAAATTAAATTAGACCACTGGATAGCTAAAGGATCAAAGAATTCATTACGATAAGCGAGGACTGTGACGCATCGCGCGCAGTGGAGGCGGAAGCGCCGGAATTTTGAGATCATTTTGCTGCGTATCGAAATTTGCAAATGGTATAACTTTTGACTCGGAGAAGCTACGATGTTCGTTTAAGTTTTAATCGTCAGCTGTCGTCACAATCTATCGATTGTATATAAAACATTAGTGTAAAGTAGTAACAGTGAATATAATAAGGTGTTAGAATAAAAAAATATTATCAAAAATATATAATGTCGGCCTATACGCGTCGAAAAGCCACAACCAAATACAGAGATCGTATATGGGACATAAGTGTGATGTGTGTGATCGTCTATGGTTTCTGCGCTCATTGATGCTAACTAAAGAAAAACACTTACCTCTGCTTAATAATACTTTCCCTGAAGTGCCAGTAGCGTATTCACGTACAACACACGGCCGTGTCCATGACAAATGGAATTAAGATCCAAAGAAAGATCCAAAGAACTTTTGGAGGATAGTTTCATGACAAGAATTTCAAACAAAGTTAATATAATTTTTGAGCTTCCTGTGGGAAGGTTAATTGTGGCTCACAAACGTGTACTACCAGTGAAATCTCGATATATCGATAATTTACCACTGTCGCCATACTTTATACTTCTAGATTTAAGAGAAAGAAATAATATCGATATTTTGAAGCACCCATTCTATTTTCTTTCATTTTATTTCTCAAAAAAATCATTCCAGAAAATGTTCACCAAGTTTAGAGCTTTTACGACCACTTTATTGTCTTCTTAATTGACAAAACTTGTCAAGTAAAGTAACTTTCAGGGCAGATAAACATTGAAAGTAGAGCTATCAAAGCTAACATTCTCTTAAAATTATCGCTATTGAATGTTAAACTGCTGATGAATCCACTAAAGATCTTTGAAAATAAAATAAAATTTTTAGTAAATGCTCTTTCTGATTTTAAGTACCTTCAAGAAAAATTGTGAGCTGGATGGCGGTAATTAGTTTCTTTAGAAGATCCTTCAGGAGTATGGAGGTTATTGTATTACCAAGGAAATATGGCCAGAGAATTATTCCCACCTCCCAAGGGAATTAAAAAAAAAAAACAAAATAAGGAAAAAATTGAAACCTAAAAATATATAAAGGAACTCTCTTTTTATAAATTTCCCTAAAGTGAAAAGCCTAATGAAACATTCATTTTCCTTATAAAGTTTTCACTGTGTCTATACCCTTTTTAAAACACTTCATACTAAGCTAATGTCTGTATATCTTCTTCTTCTTCTTTCTTTTTTTATACCTTGAAGATACCCAAGAGTTTTAAGATTTAAAAGCGGGTTCAAGCAAGTAAAATATTCAAGCAAGTAACATACGCTTTAAGTTGGCCATATAAATACATTTTTAAAGTACATAGTTTATCAGATGCTTTAACTGTCAGTACTTTATCTTCTGTAAAGTTTATTATGGTGAAATTTGGTATTACTGTTTTTGCTTATCCACCTATCTTTAAATAATAAAAAGAATTAAAAAATGTTACTGTATATTTTTCTATCAATAATTATATCTTACAATATTTGGTTATTAAAATTAAATCAAAACTTCTGCTACTGCGACCTATTTGGTCATACGGCATCGAAGTATGGGGATCGACTAAACGTTTCCATGCATCCAGACTTTACCAGTCAAAAATACTACGAAAACTACTTAACGCTCCGTTCTATGTATCTAACCTCACTATCTCTAATGACCTCAAAATCCCTTTCATTACAGATCTTGCTAACACTCGTTTCTTCAAATTTCATTCCTCTACAGCAGCTCATCCTAACCCTCTCATAGAACATCTATCTTCCTCCACATTACCAGGTAATCCTCCAAGGAGATTGAAGAGAAGATGGATAAGAGCAGTATAGAATAGAATAGAATAGAAATTTATTATTCTGGGACAATTGTCCCCTAAGAATAAATACAGGTACAAATTGAGGCCTTAATAGTTTGGCCTGTGTTAAAAAGAAAATAAATAAATAATTAAGTACTTACAAAAAGTGAAAATAAAAATAACAGCAGAAATTAAGGAAATAAATTAAAACAATTAGAATTTCGGAGGAAGCTGAATAGAAGGGAGATAACTGAATAGACGGGATTTAAAGATAGAAAGGGTAGGAGCATGGCGGTAAGGAGTTCCAGAGAGGGGTAGCACTTATAAGGAAGGATTTTTCAAAGGATGAGGTACGGTGTGAGGGAATATAGAGATCGGATGAGCGAGGTATTACGGGAATGTATCGAGGATTTAAACTTAAGGAGCTGAAAAATATAGGAAGGCCTTTGAGACTGGATGACTTGAAAAAGGAAAGAAGCCAAAAAATATTGACGGCGATAGACAGGAAAAAGCCACTTCAACTCATCGTAGTAGTGCGAAATGCGAGAGTCTCTGGGTATGCTGAAAATAAATCTTATGAAGCAGTTCATGAGGCGCTTGAGCTTAGCTTCAATATCACCAGAAAGACCGCTTTACACTAAACAACCATAGTCGAAATAGTATAGTGCAACAACAGCCATAGTATAGTGCATCTATTCACGTTAATGGAGTGTCGCAACTGGGTGACTTCTCCTAACATATCTTCATTCACATTATATCACATTTGCTTGTTGCAACAACCATTGCAGTCGCAAAGTTCAATAAAAGATTAAAAAATTAAATCAATTTTCTACTTTAAAGAAAATCATTGAGGAGACTTCTTTCTTTTCATCGAGGCAATTTGATCCGTTTATCATCTACTTACACTCTCATTTAGTTGCTTCGTATTATATAAATTGAGGAAATGTAATTGTTGTAACTTCCTGTGAGAGAACACTTTTTTTTGCAAATTTTTCTTTAAGTCTCGTTCAGTGGTATCCATTTTACTGTAATTATAACTCCACTCCACTATTAATGCTTCAAACATAAGATAATGTGTAATCAAATTGAGAATTTGAGAGTGCCATCTTGCCTTTCTCTGAAACGTATTCTGAAGAACCTGTAATCCGAAACTTCCGGTATTGAATGATCGAATTTGAGGAAATAAACCAGAAATCTAAATTTATTGAGAGTACTTTTTTTAAGGGTTTCTCCAGATAAATATTTTTTGTTTTACGCTTGTTTTTACAACAAACACTGTATCTCTGGTTTTAGTCAAACTTACAGCGCTATCTAAACAGTTTTAGGTGAGCAGAAAACTGGTCAATTTTTATTTCTGTACACTCAGTATTGGGTGTTAGTGAGAGGGTAAATCTGTTAAGTATCGCGCTCCAATTAAAAATAGAATTCTGCTTGGAAAAAAGATAATTTCCCTTTTTCCTTTTTCTTAAAAAATTAATTGAAATTGTGTATTTCATTTAAATTTAAGTTGAACCAAGTTGAACAAATAGTGGGGAGATAGTGAATAGAATTAGTTGGCGATATTCCACCCGTGTTATTGGAACACATCTTGGATTCACAGACTGAGTTATTCAGCCGGCCGTACTCCCCACCAAATCTGTCGCCCCTACTAAAATAAAATGGTAATATATTTGTCACACGTTCGCACATTTACAAAACGCATAGTTCGGAATGAAGTTAGAGATTGGTAGATTGTGTCATCGCTAAAACGCCGTTAGTTTTCTTTTAGATTATTGCACCTTGTGTACTCATTGAGTTTACCAAAATTTTAAAAAACCAGCTTATTTTACCGTCAAATAAAGTTTTTAAATACTGTTCAGTGTAAAAACAGAGCCTAAACTTAGGTTTTACTTGGGTTTTCAGGTTTAAAACGCAGATTTTAGTGTAGTTTAGCTGTATTTAGTGGAAACCTATACAACTTTAGTGCAAAACCCTATGAAAGTTTAACGCTACCCTCAGCGATTTAATATAGAAGTGAAACTAACACAATAACAGTGCTGTGCTTTTAATACTAATAAACTGTGTGAGTGTAGTAATGGAAACATAATTACTTCGCATGAAACAAAGCAGTATCACCATTTTCAAGCAACAGTTTACTACAACCTCTATGTAAGTTATTGCAAAATACGTAATTTTTATTGATCAAAATTGTGGATATTTTCGTTTTTTTTGGATCATCAAAATATTTGCATTCAAATTTTCTTTTAGCCGTAAGAAAATTCAATTTTCTGGCGTTTGATTCAGTATTCTGACACCATATTTTATAATAAATTATTTTAAATAAAAATTTGTTTCATCAAAGTTAATTAAATGTTTAATTTGTACAAAAAATGTGTCGTGAGATACATACACGCTCATATACAAACCCTTTAAAAAAAAAACTCTTTTTCGGACTCAGGTTTACTTCCTCAAAACAGATTCCGGAAGGTTAAAACTCCAAATCAAAGCACAATTGCTTTTCTAACTCACTTTGGAAAGTAAGAGAGTGGGAATAAAATTTGCTATGGACAAGCTATGACTAAACTAATTGTGACGGTAGACACAGTAATTAATACAGTGGTATTTTAACCTTTCTACTGAACATTTTAATAAAATTTGACTCTTTTTTTGAATCCAGATCGGGAATCTTTAAAGATTGTTCCTTCCTGATTTTTGAAATAAGCTTGGAAATCAGTGTTTGAAGTTCGTCTTGAAGCAGCACTCCAATGTGTGTTTGAAGGAGCGGTTTTGGTGATGAGCTAGAAGGGTTTTGGTAGCTTAACCGCAAGTAGTTTAGCTAACCCAATATAATTAATTACTCTCTAGTTAGTGCTAGCTGAATATGCTAGTAGTGTTAGGATTGTTAATCTAATTATTGTTCGTGCCGTTAGGCTGGAATACCGTAGGAGTGAAGTGACCAATGCCACTAGTCCACTACCACAAGTTCGGAGATATTTTTAAAACTAAAGTCACATCCTGAGTGTTTTCTTCTGATTAGTTGGACAATCTGCTATCTGTTAGAACTACGGCCAATCCCTGATAGCGAATAAGGCAAACATAATTACTGAATAATTTTCACTAGAACACTTTGAAATTAAAAATAATAATTATTAAAAAGCGATATGTTTAATTCTTTGAATAAATCGTCTAATTCTTACTAAACCGTAGTTTGTGAAACGGAACATTACCCTGAAATTATACCCACAGGGTATAACCTACCCAAAAACTGCCCTTAAATGTTTTTCATGGACAATCTATAAAAACAAAGTGAAAACTTCACCCAGCAAAGTAGCACAGTTAAGGAATTGTCTTCAAATTAGCAACTTAATAACACATTTAATGTTCCTTAGAAGTATCTAAGTATTATTTTACTAAAAAGACACATTAGAGAGATGTCAAGCCAGTTCCTCCTCTCCTAGAAGTGTCCTTAATAGAATATTTCTGGATAATGTTTCAAATAAAAGATGTTAAAATTACTGGACCAACTTTAATGAAAATCGTAGAAACCGTTTTCAAAAAAATTACAAAAAATAAGAATAAACTGAAAAATCCTACTGAAATGCGGTGCAGTTGACGGATTTTGTCCAAATCCTTCGCTTCATCGTTCCTTAGGTGGCACCAAATGAAATATGAAATTTTTGCTTTCCGCGAATTGATACAGAGAGAGTGAAAAACCACTTCTTGGTTCTTCTAAAGTGGACATTTCCGGTAAATAGTCAAATTGAAAATCTGGATTTTTTTTTTTCATCTGGAATCATTTGCTACTACATCCTCTCTTAGTTTTATTCCCATCCTTAAAGCCACCATCTCAGAAATCCTGGGTTTATTTCTAGGATATTCCAGGAAAAACTTGGTTGCCTATTGCGGAAAAATGTTTCAAAACATAAGAAAAATGTAGCTCTATTAAAATTCAAATTATCAACAATACTTCTCACCACCCTGTTAGAACGAGTAAAATTGAATTTGATAAAGAATTTATAATAAATATATTAAATTGGTTCAAGAAAACATGAAAATGCTTCTAATTTATCCAATTTTTATTTATAATCAAAATTATTTACAAGATTAATTCATTGAAAGTAAATTAGTGTACGTAATGCATTGGAACATGATGCACCAAAGGTACATGATGCATCATGACAGGTGGATGATGAATCATTCCTCCAGCGAATGCAGCTCCACCGCCACTAGCTGCAGCAACTCCTCCGGATTTCATGACCTTCTGTTCCACGACTTTAGAAGACGCCACTAGACCGCCTCCTTGTTTGATAGCACCGCCTCCGCCCACTAGTCCAACGCCAAGCTGACAATGAACTGTGGCAACAGCTACTAACATTAATACTGCACATAGTTTCATCATGATGGTTACCTATTTAGGAACACTAACTTCGGTACTAAAAGATCTTCAGTTGATCACTGAATGCTCTTACGTTTTCAATATCCCTTTATATATACTACACTTCACAAGGTCAGCGTAAATGAGAATAAGTAATTCAAGGTAAAATAAACCTTAATGAACAGTTTTCAAGAACATCTATTCCCAGAACATGCGGTTATGCAATTTAGACCAGGCCCAGCTTGCTTTTATTGCTACAATCCTGCTCATCAATCGTCAATAGTGTAGGACGATTTATCCCTTTTTTCCGAAGCAGGAAACGCTGAACAGAGAAACGACATTAAAGTAAAAATTTTTGTGAAAGACTGATTGTCTACTAGATCATTACTTCTTGCGATATACTCGTACCTGCAAATCAGGGAGATTTTTTTTTTGTCTTCGGCGCTTCTGTAGCTCGCCATCGGTGATGGTTTATGGGTATGTTGTAACAAGAGAATGTTGGCTTTGCCTTAAAGTAGGCTTTATGGCAATAATCTTAGCAATTCGTCTCTAAATACCAAATCTGCATTGGAAATTTTTCAAGACTTACTTTCACTACCATGCCCTAAGTTTTTATTTAATTCTTCCTCCCATTAGATAGTTTTAAAATCTAGCAATTCACTAAAATAAAACTTTAGAGGAATGTACACCCTCGTTCCTCCGATGAAATTCATCCCAGAAATATGATTATCATAAAATTTATAGAATTATGTGTAAGACCTGTGTTAGTCAGATGCGTACATTTTTTTTGGACAATGCATTCCCATTGAAGGATCTGCTGATGAAGTTTTTGGATGCAATATTGAGCCCCTCAGAAAAAAATGTTTGTGGAGGAGTTTCTTGAAAGGTTTCTTGTTGAATAATAATGGGTGGGATCTTTAGCTTAGTGAATGCATACCCTTTCAGTCTTAATAGGGGAAACCTGAAGAATGTCCACGACATTCTTTGGGGCGGACTCCTTTGATATAAAAAAACAGTTGAAGATTATATTTTCCTAGTTTTTCGAGTACTGAGTGGCTTTCATGAGCGTTTCCTGGGTGCTGATAGATTCTGATCTGTTGTGTTTCTTCTCAGTATGCCTTCTCAGAGGCGGCAGCTAGTGATCTCGACAGCTACACCCGATTAGTGTGGCACCACCCTCGGTGTTTTTTTGTACGGGGATCCAACTGAACTATTGATTATTTAATTAACCATTTGGTGTTTGTAATGTTGTATTCATTACATTTCTTATTTACATTTTCTTTAGATCTTTCGCCTCTCTATGCATTGTATCTTTTTTTTCTTTCTCATCACCTTGTCTTATTGTTCTATTCAGTTCTAAAAGAAGTAGCTATTTCGTTTTATTATTGGTACAATTTTTCCCCCCAAATATTTGGCCTTTTTTTAAATAAATTATTAATAAACGTAGCTACATGAAGTTTAAAGGTAAATCGTAATTGTTTATTCGAGAAATTGTATACAAGCGAAAATTCCATTCGATAAAGTAGAACTGCTAGTTTAAGTATTTTATGTGATCTCAGAACTTTAGCAATCTATCTATTCCTCTTTAATATTGTACTAACTGGCACTTTAGAGGAATGGCTTCTCATCTCCTCTCCTATAAGTGCCCCTAAAAAAGATTTTGTCGGAAAAATTTTACAACTAAAAGTAGAAGTGGCTCCAACTTTTGAAGAAAATTTAGAAAAGCAAAAGAAACATCCTGCAGTGTTTATATTGAGTTATTTTATTTCAGATTTTACAAATCATCTTTCGTAAAGTCAGAATCAACGCTAACACAAAAATGGCTTTTTAGGATGAACTTTTTCGGATGTAGAAGTCACAAAACTTCTTTTTCGTTCTTTTAAATTTAATTAATGGCAGTCAGCCTGGCTTTTTGAGTGGATGACAATCTTCTGATCCTGATAGTTACTGTCGAAATGTAAACTGATCTTAACGGAATGTTATTTCTGTGCAGCAGAAGCTAGGAAAGATTCCGAGAACCTGGTTCCTGGCCAGAACATTCCAGCCCCATAATTCCTCGACATAAATTTGGCACTTACGATTATAAGAATTTAGTATAAGGGAATTGTGTGTTTATACAAATCGGATTCATTATCATATTCTACTTACCTAACGAACGTTATACTACTAATTGAATTCAAATGTTAAGTCTACCATAACATTCTATTTATTATTAATTAACAGGTAAACGTAAATACAAAATATTGCGAAGCGTCCTTCAATAATTTCATATTCAAACATGTTTTCTTATTTTTTGTTCAACAAACCCAATTAACCTTGCTAGTTCAATCAAAATATAAAAGGTGGGGCGGAACAACTATTTTAATATACCTTCAGTGTACAACTTGAAAATCTCACAGTATCAAACGTGTTACGCATTATGTGGAAACTGAATATAGTATTGTTGTTAGTAGTAACTGTAGTAGCCAGCACAGTTCATTGTCAGCTAGGCTTGGGTCTGGTGGGCGGTGGTGGTGCTATCAAACAAGGAGGCGGTCTAGTGGCATCCTCTAAAGTCGTGGAACAGAATATCATGAAATCCGGAGGAGTTGCTGCAGCCGGTGGTGGTGGTGCTGCATTCGCTGGAGGTTTGATTCATCCACCAATGTTCATGCATCATGCACCTTTAATGCTTCATATGCCCATGCATCATATGCCCATGCATCATATGCATCTAATGTACTAAAATCATTGTTACTTAGTTGCCAATCTGTGGCATAGATCCTATGTGCTTAGGATGCCCGCTTCGAAATCAATATTATATGTCTATTTATGTAAATAACTTTTGGATAAATAAAATTGAATACATATTTCCTGTGTTCTTGTTTTAATTACCAAATATTTTATTTAAGAAATGCCAATTTTTAAATTCTCTTACAAAACAGAAAGTTCAAATTTGATACTTGATTTTGGGGACTCAAAGGGCAAAAAGCTGTTGGACAAAATCAACTAACTGAATAATACTTTTATTATTTCAATATTCGTTTTTATGTCTTCGAATAGTGCGTTCATACACAAATTACCCACAGATCTGAAGTTCTAAAACTTTTATTTCAATTTTTGTTTTCCGGAAAAACCTATAAGGGTACTTAGAGTAGAGGGGGAAGGAAGCTTCTCTTTAAAGTACGATTTCATTATATATATCTATATACACTGCTCCACAAAAAAAGTGGCGCACTTTAAAAATGCGTTATTTTTTTTCTCTGTAACTTTTTTGTTCTACATTTTATTTTAGTTAGCAAATATAAGAAGTATAAAGTTACAGGAGGGCTAAAATAAAATAAGAAAATGATCTAAAAGAAATAAAAACCTTTAATTTAACAAAAAAGTACTTCTCAGCAAAAAATGAATTTGAAAAAAAAAGTATTTCTTCCGATTAAAAAAGGAGAAAAAGAATTTTAGTAACGCGTATTGCTCGCATTACTGCATCCAATCTCCTCGGCATACTCCTTATTAAATTTCTCACGAAATCTTGTGTTAATTCCTGCCATATCTCCACCAGAGCACCTCGCAACTCTTCTAAGCTCCTGGGAGGATTATTTCTCCAACTTAATCGCCTACCCAGCTCATCCCAAAGATGCTCAATTGGATTTAAATCCGGGCTGCGTGCTGGTCATCTCAGAACACGAATGCCAGTATCGTGGAGATATTGAATAACACAGGCGGCAGTGTGTGATCGGGCATTATCTTGCATAAAAATAAAATTTTCCCCAATAAATGGTGCATAGGGTATCACATATTGCTGCAAAATTTCCCTCACATACAAATCTGTATTCAAGATTGCCCTGTTGAACACGTGGAGCTCAGTTTAAGCCCCCATAGAAATCTCAGCCCACACCATCACAGAACCACCTCCGAATGGTAGTCTACCAGAAATATTGCACGGAGCGTAGCGCTCCCCAGGCCTTCGGTAAACTCGTCGTCTCCCATCAGGTGCGTAGAGAGCAAAACGGGACTCGTCTGAAAAGGGAACGTTTCTACAATCGTTCTCAGACAGTTGCGGTGTTCCCTAGCGAACTCTAGACGGGCTCTCCGATGGTCTACGGTGAGCAATGGTCCTGTGGCTTGCTTCCTAGGGTGTAAATTCATTTCAGCGAGCCTTCTTCGTACAGTTTCGGCACTGACTGAAACTCCACGAACAGTAAGCAGTGTTTGAGCAGTTTCAGAAGGAGTTGATGTACGATTTCTCAGAGTGTGAATTCTAATAAATCGGTCATCAAGTGCTTCTGTGGCTCTTGGTCGACCCGAGCCTTGTCTGCGAGTGCAGAGGCCTGTCTCCCGGTAACGATGGATGGCTCTACGGACGGTGGTCTCAGGCAACCCTAACGTTCGTGCTGCGTACCGCTGTCTCCGTCCTCAACTATTGCAATAATACGGGCCACTTGCTCTGAAGTAATCACCATTTTCTGAGAATTTGCAATGCTTTCAGCTTGAAAAAAGTCGAAACGCAACTGTAGAGGTCAATAAATTTATTTACTGTTGAGGTAAAGTTCACGTTGTTGTTTACACAAAAAGACCGAAGGGGATTAAACGAGGAATTGCTTCTCTATTTACAAGAAACTTTGGGCCTTGTTTCGATTAATTGTTCCCTGACAGTTTATGAAAATAATTAAAACTAATAATCTTTTCCCAAAATGTGATAAAACAAAAAATAAACGCTTTTTTCAAAGTGCGCCACTTTTTTTGTGGAGCAGTTTATTATATTATATATATTTTATATTAATAAACTCATAGATTCAAAACACGGCCTAATTCTCAGTAAAACAGTATCAAATGGAGCAAAATTGTTAGATAGTACATGCCTGAGTTCCTTTGTTATGGTTGGGTCCGTCTATGAAATCAAACAATTGGTAAAAAGTGATCTCAAAACTATATCAACCACGAATGGTACAGAGAAAATAAAACCCAAAATTTTTCTTACATTTTTACAAAATAACTGAAGTTAAGTGGACGAACGAAAAGTCATTAGCCACTGTTATCTTTCAAAGTGGTATCACAGTTATTGGTTCATTTCTATGCACTAGCGCAGATTACTCCTAGTTTTCTTTTCTAGTAGAGTTTTGTGTAACAGCTTGTCAGTTGAACCTAGTAGTTAGAGCATGTAGCTAGAAGTTTTCGATCAAAAACTTTATAAACTAAAATTGTTTGAGAAATAATAACTTTTCGATAGTTTCAAAGTAATTTAGGTTGGTTTACCAGAAACATAAGTGAATTTTTCCATTTAAATTTTCACACATAAAACTGTACTGTAAAAATAAACCTAACTTCCAATAATCTCCAGGTACCTTCAAATTTATCATCCCTGGCGAAGAAAAAGTGTTCGTTACTAACAAGCAATGAACTAAATCTCTGGAAGTTTGAAAAGTAGAAGTAATAAATTTCATTTATTGCCGGCCAGTTGTTGGCAAACAAACATTCGAGAAGTACATCATGCTTATCTCAAGGAGTTTTCTATGTTTTAACAGCATCACGACGGAGATTATTAGAGAAACTATAAATTAAGTAATAAATTCGTTATTTATTTCTTGCCGAAGCTGTAATACGTGAATAAATTTGCGGCTAGTGTGGGCCTATTTCATTTAAAGGCAGTTGCAATTCGGTGGATAATTTAATATGATTGATCACTAACATTTTCAATATTTACAATTTAAATTTTCCGAAATTTGTTAAGTTCTAAACAAAATTAACTGCTCTACAAAATGTTCGTTAGACCTTTTTTTTAACATAACGTCTGCCCAGGCTGGATTGCTGGCATAGCAAAATAAATGTACTACAAATTTGCGCTGAACGTCCCCATGATTTACTAGGTACATACAAATATCCAGAGAGAACTTGACATTCAAGGCCATTCATATTCACATGACCAAACTAACGGACAAACTTCTGTACCCTTCACACACAGCCATCTATATCTCATTACCACCCTGGCGAGTCTACATCTTCAAGAAGACTGATCTTTGAAACACTGAACTCCTTTTGGAATGTATATGTAAAGCTCTCAGTGAGCTTAATTTGTAAATACAGTAGACTCTCAAATCCGGACTTTTGTGGCGGACGGCCGGTCCGGATTTCGAAAAGTGTTAACGTTTATTAACCAGTAAGCTGCTGTTCTGTATAATTTGTACACTAGTACTGTAATTAACAGTGAAAGAACATTTTCTTTTTCTACTTTATTTTCTTCGTTTTTAAACTCCATCGATTTCATTGAACTTCCTCGTCAATGTTACTGAAACACAGAGCGCCCGACGATGCAAACTACTGTACATAACATTTGTACAATGCGGGCTATTTGTTTGCCATGTTACCTTATATCAAATCGAACGTTTTGTCTTTTTTATTTGCAAGAAATTTTATTTTTTTAAATTCAAGATCTACCGAGAGTCCGGACTAGGCCGATCCGGATTTCTGAGAGTCTACTGTGTGTACTTATATTAAAACAAAAATAATCAACAAAAGCCCATAGATAGAAACCCAACTTTTGTGAATTGAAAGTTATTCGAGACTTAGTTGACAACATAATCATTGAGACAAACCATTGTTTTTGGTGACTACCAGTAGACTTGAACAGGTACCTAACTATAGGGCCATTTTGTACCTAGCCCTAATGGTTAAAGTTCCTGAATTAGCTAGCCCTAATAACCCTAGCCTTATACTAGCTAATAACTGAAACCTACTTCTGATTGCAGTACACAAATGGCACACTATCTTAACAGAGTAGATGATTCACAATGGAAGTTCCTCATTTGGAGCCATATTTTTTTGGGGCTCATTCACCCCTTTTGGTGAAAAAACCCGCAATATTGCAGAAACAATTCGGTTAGTTTAGACTACCCTCTAAAAGTTTCAGTGCTATTTATTGTTTCGCATTGGGTAAGAATATATTTCAGGATTACAAAGTTTCAAGGCAAATTTAAAAACGCTGTAATCAGTGAACGTATGGTTCGAACACATTGTTTCAAAAATTTAATGAAGTCTCTTCAATCCTTGCAAATAATAATAATAAAAGGAAAAGAAGAAGAAATGTTTAAATTATTTCATGAACAATTTTTGGATGGAAAATATTATATTTATTAAAATCAGAAGAAGGGTACAAATAATTGAACAAATTATGGAGATAGAAGTAATCATTTTAAAATGATTACGTTTTTATTTATCACAAAATAATTATTTATATGGAAACAAGTTTTTATAATCTACTACAAAAAAAGAAACATTCAGTTAATATATACAATGCAGGCAATGATACATGTACGGCATATAGTAATGCATCGCATATGGCATGTGCATGAATGGCATATGATCATGGTGATGATGAAAATAATAATAATGTGACATCAACGGTGACATCATATATGGTTTATAGGCTAGCAATGCACTTTCGCCGCCAATCATCGCCGAACTATCGCTAGCTTTCTCTACAGACTGTGTGGTTACCACTTTAGACGAACTGACGATGTCGTTACTACTGCCAGCCTCTGCTTCACCGGTAACGCTAACAGTAATACTGTAGGCTGTGGTAAATAGTAGGGTCAAAGTTAAGGCTCCGGATATCCACATGATACTTTAACTTCTTCAATCCGTTCTTAAGGAAATGGATCAAATGAACGTAGTGTTAGATCAGTTGTATTTATATATTAATGTATGGCCGAGGTCATATCACTTTTAAATCTATTTTTTTTCCCATGAATATTAAATATATAATGTAAATTCAGCGTGTGAATATAGGAATACGAAAAACCAATTAATACTATTATGTAAACGATGAATCAAAATTTTCACGCACCAATAAATTATAAGATTCATTGAATGTAAATGTTTTAAGATATAAGAATCTGTAATTTTACAGTTTCCTTTTCATAAAACCAACTGTTGCCAACGAAGCGTACTTCCTTTCATATAATTTAAAATTATTAAACTATCTAAAGCAGAGCGGGGTTTTCGACATAACCGAATAATGTCTAATAATTCATAGCACTTCAGCAACATCGTGTGTGGGAATTGGATTATTATTACAGTTCATGATCCTGATCTGGGATCCAGATCATCATAAATTCAATTAAAAATTAATAATTACCGAAACCGTAATCCAGAAAAACCCAAATCTATTGTGTAAACTCACTTTTTTTTACTCTTTGGACCAGAATTACTCCTTAAAGTCAAAAAACGTGTAGGGAATTGCTAAAAATAAATAGATAAATATATACAAAGATAGATCTTTATCTAAGTAGAAAATGTAAGAAAGCTGAAAAGAAATCGTTTAAAACGTATTCAATTCCGGTTAAGTGATAAGCTTTAAACTTTGTATTCTAATTAATACTCACTGGTAATAAATAGTTGATATCTATCGAACTCAGCAGTGTAGTGCGAGACGGTGACCTAAGTGATGACGAAATCTCTACTGAAAACCGATTTATCTACATCTCATGATGGATGCAAGTCCGAAACCGCTCAGTAATACAATACACATCCATCGTGGGACGACGTATAAAATCAAAGATTATCCAGCAGTACCAACCTAACCACATTTTCAACAATAAAGATTGTTTTAGTAAAGAGTTAATTTCGTTCCTCCAATTTATCTAAAACCTTAATTTATGGCTAGATTATTAATTATTATTTTTTACAATAAAATATAAATGCATAACCAGAGAGTGGTACTAGCATATCCAGAATCAGAAGTCCTTTATTTTAGCACAAAGAGATTGCTTTTTAACGCCACAGCGTATTAAATTTGAATAAAGATATTGTTTACATTGCCAATGTTTGTCGTACTTCTTGACCATTTGGCACTCTGTCGCAGATTTTTTTTGTTTTTAATTTTTTTTTGAGAGATAGAATCTTGGTCGCCAAGGTAACAGAATAACTGCGAGCCAGCTGTTCCGTTCAAATAGCATTCTGTCACTTTAAACGTACATTAACAACTGTTCATGTCTGTACCTGTTTGCTTTTATTTTACGCAAAAAGAAAATGTCACTAGAAATTAATGTCGGATCAAATTATTTTTTAAATAAATGGACATTGTGTAACTGTTTAAATATCTTACGGTTAATTCAGGATTACACATCCTCCAATTCAACAAATTAAGCGCATGGAAGCTTGCCAATAAACATTATGAAGAATAATTAGCACCTTTTTTTTAAAAAAAGATTACTATTTTAATGTAATTGATGTGGTAATTTATCAGGTTTTGTCATGAGATTCCCAGCGCCATTTTTTATAGTGGCAGCATACCATATAAAGTCGATAGTCATCTACGAGATAGTATATGAAACAGATAAGTACTTTATGTGATAAAGCCGAAATATTAAACCTATCATGCTTGTTTTTACAGTTTTTCACGTTAAAAGTACTCTCTCTTTTAAAATGTCTCTTTCCACTAAAACCAAATCTCAATTTCGAGTTTTCAAAGTTATAATCATGGTACCATTTCTTTAATTTCTGAAATGAAGATAATTGTAGCACAGTCAACAAAATGAATTGTAAATATGTATTACGTACTCTTATTTATTCATTTATTTATGGAATAAAAATATTTTATTAAACCCAAGCGGGTATATGTTTAGATATAGGCCAAACATTTATTGGTTTTGCTGGATGTGAAAATAGATAGGAAACAGCTGGAAGCAAAACTAGGAAGGCCGACATAAACAGCTCCCGGCATTGAATAGAAGGGGGTTAGCGAGAAGAACTATGGGCTCTCTAGTGGTGCAGCAGTGAGAGGAATCACTCGGTTACCCTGGTGGGTTTATTCCATCGACGGTTTTTACCATAAAAACCCACACTATCCCGTAGCGTACAATAGAAACCAGATATTGGCCACACCCAAACAGGACTTGCCTTTTCTTCAGTGAGGAATTGTGCATCCAACGACCAGAGCTGATCCAATTGGAATTCATACGAAAATTATAGGAAATACTTCAAGTAGATAGCCCACTTTTTCCCTCTTTTCCAACTCTTGCTTTATTCCCTTGCGAGGTGTTCCTTCTGAAGGAAAAGCGATAGCTCCACGTACGGTGTGCATGTTTATTGGCATTTATATTTTGATAAATATGAATTGACTTCAGCTTTTGTGCGAAGATCACAATGTGAGGACCAATCTAAAGAATATGCTGACTGTGCCTTTATGAACTGACTAGCCTCCTTCTACTCTTTTCCTAACAGATAATTCTTCCTTCCAAATTGTTGGATTATTACAATATTAGAGCTGTCAGGAGATATTCGGAAATATATATTGGTCCCAAGTAGTTTTAGAAATCAGAGAAGTTATTTTTTTTTTAGTCATGCGAGACAATCTCTTTGCTGAGCGTACTTTTCGCTGTAGTTGTAGTTGGATTACGACGTGTAACTGAATTCAAATCCGGGACCTCCGCCGAGGAATCGAGTGGATTAATCATTCAGTTAATTCCCGGTCTTTCAGGATTTTAGTATACCTTATTTTATAGAATGGCCTGAGCTCATGGTCCATGAGCGGACAAAATAGAAGACACCAAACCTTTAATGATGAAAAAATCTTACATTGAAAATTATCCCTGAAGATGGCCTAGTCCCCTAGGTCGAAAGCTCGGCATAATAAAGTTTATAATGACTGAAACTGGCATTAACTTTTTTCATCCTATTTTAAATATCTCATATTTAATCATTGAATAAAATCCAAGGCCTAGAGGCGGAGAGTCGAACCAACTAACCAACAATACATCTAAGCATTGCGGGTCTAGTCTCTAAGCGCCTAACTAACATAACTATTTTTCTCATATTTATCACATTAAATAATAACGAAGACTGGAAATAGAACCTACTAACCAGCAATACATCTTAGCATTGCTGGCCTTGCCTACAACCGCTCACCTTCAAAATTTTTGTCCACTTCAAAAATCTGTTAAGAGCATGACACTTTTGGCCAGCCAACTTGGGAATCCTTAAAAGGAATATTTCCTGGCATAACTTAAAATCGAAATTTCGTCCGATTGCAACACTTCCAATTACGAGTGGTTAGAGAAAGTAAAAATAATCAGCGGTATGCAACAATTATGAATGTTGGAGTAGTAAATAAGCTTGGTAGCAAAAATTTTGACAACTCCTGCAAATATAGCTGAGCTGTTTGTAAGCAGAGAGACATGGGTAAAGGAGAAGCAGAGTAAGCTAAGCTGTTAGTAAGCAGAGAGAGACTTGCGTAAACAAGCGTAAGCGTTTTGTCTATTAGTCTAAATGAAAACATCGACCTTATCTTTGCGTAAGTTTATCGTTAGGAAAGAAGGAGAAGCTTTATTTTTCAACTCAATAACTTTAGTTTTTGTTTGTGTATTGTTGATGGAAGTTCCATGTTGTTAAATCTTAATGGCCGTGGAAAATTCTATATTAACAATATTACGGTAACCTTGAGACCATCTGTCTGGTCCAGATATTCCTTAATTTCATCGTTACTCATCTAATGAAAATTTACTGGTATATTTATAGCATATTTCCAACATCGTTTAGATTGTTTTTTTGTTCTTAAGTTGAATATTTTCAACACTTGGGAACTCAGTATCACATAATTTAATGACGCAACACCAACTGAATTATTTATTCCGATAATATCGATAACGGGAATTTATCGTGAAGGAAGCATTTCACACTATTTAAATAAATAATTTTAGCACATCTCCAAGGATGCTGGAGGAAACTATAGATCGGTTCGTCCTTTCTTCTCACACTTGGTGGCTCCCAGTGGGGCTTCAGCCACAATCCCAATTCGTCCCAAATTATCTTCCAATTCCTTAACTGTACGACTAACTTAAGATCTAGTCTTCCAAATAAGTAAGTTCCTTAATAACACTTCCTTTTTGCTGATTCTACGTAGTCTCTATACTGCACAGGTTTAAAAGAGTTCTGAAAATAGCTACCTAAACTCACCTTTAGCTTTCTTATAAGCAGTTAAAGGTTAAATTTCTTTCTTTTTCCCTACTCAGCATTTTACTGAATGGGTCCAAAAAATTGTTTGCTTAGTAAGTGAGTTGTTTGTAAAACGGTGGTCGTTTGAAGTTCTCGTATATAGAATTTTTAATATTCAATGCTTTTTAATTTAATTACAGCGAGTATAAGCGGTAACTTATTTCACCTCAATTTTCTTCAATTAATTTCCAAATTGCGACAAGCCTTACAACCTTTACGAATCTTTCAGCTGTATTTCATCTCTTTGGCGATTCCCACCATCCGATTCTTCACTTGAGAGGAACTAAACTAAAGTTGAATGGATACTAATCAGATTTAGAGAAAAGTGGATGAGTTTTCACACCAGTTTCTCTTACTTTCAAATGGAAACCCACCACATAAACAGGAAAACATATTAATAAGAGCTCAGATTCATTATAGTTGGACGCCTCTTTATGCGTGGGCTGTCGGAATTTAAGTTCTTAAATAGAAGAGCAGGAGAGATAGAATCTGTTTAGCTGTCAGACATATTTCAAATGAACAGTACTACTCTTGGCAAACCAGATGGGGTTAAATTATAGAAAAGCCATCTTGATATCAAAATCAGATTTACCAACCTGTTGTTGTCAAATTCAAACATAACAATGAAATAAATATGCTTTCTGTAATCGAAAGAAGCAGAAAGCATGTTTCCGAGAGTATAAAATATGTGATTTCCAAGATAGAACATCGTTTATCACTTCTGTTGCCAGTTAAGTTCACGCCCTTATTTTTCCCTTGTGTTAAGTGAATAAATGATCATGAAAATGTAACCGTCTGTGCCAATATTAAAGGTTTGTGCCGGTGAAAATGGGCTTGACTGGGTTACTAGGGAGTTGTGATGTATTGGGGGGGGGGAGGCGAGCCCAAAGAGCCGAGACTGTAGATTGATCTCTGTTACTATGACAACAGCCTCATGCCCACCATCACTGTGCCACCGCCAACACGTCACTGTAATCCATGACGTAACAAACTCACTGTGCCCCTCACTCTTTCCTCTCTTTCGCTTGTTATTTATTTTTTCGTTTCTAGTTTTTTTTTTTAAAATAGTTTTTCCATTTCCCATTATTTGATACAATTTAAATAAAAAATACGCTTGTATTCCATGTTGTTCTCTACCTTCTTAAACACATTTTTAAGCCTATCGTGTGTCCTGTATACAGCTTAAGACGAAAATGAGTTTGGCATGGGCACTCAGCCTAATCCAGGAGAAACGTTCGGCTTATCACCGGTGAACCATTTGGAGTTAATTGGGATGAACTTCCATGTAGCCCTCTGGCGCTTTGTAACCTCCTCTTCAGCCCTTTAGCAGGGAGTAACTCACGGAACAGCCGCTGGGTCATCAATATTGGATCAACAAAGAGATCGCCCACTTTCATTACCAACGATCACTCGAAAAACGCCCATTTATCCAGAGAGAAATTAAGATTTAGTAGTCGTTGAGTGCTCCTTAGGGAAATGAACAAAAATCCTGGCGCCGAAAACTTCTTTTTATTTTGCTGATACTCCATCATTAAACAATAAACTTGAATTACAACTAATTGGATTTCCTGTAAATACACAATGCTCAGCAAGGAATCCTTGTAGTCGCTTCCATGACACTTTTCTTAGGGCAATTTACGTAATTAGATAGTTATTTTCTGTTCACTCTTTCTGCTAGAGTAAGAGGAAATACTTCGAACTTGTCAAATTTTCGTTAAGTTTTCAAAAGATGTCCGTTTTTCTATTTCCTTGGTCATAAAAACAAGTTTTTCGAAAATTGGTCCTTGAGTATGTTGGTGTTTATATGTATTTTTGAACCTCTACTCAAAAAAAGAATCGCAGGCAGCTCAAATTTATATTTGGTTTGCGAACTTTCTTTGGACCAAGTAGTAGCTCAGAAATGAAAATCTCCTAACCGTAAGAAGTACCATTATTCAGAATGGATTTTTTACGTTTGGACTCAGAGAACCTTAAGTAATTATTTAAGATCCACAATAAACACTAAAATGTAAGTAAGCTACTAGTATGCTCTTTTAAATGTTATGAACAGAGCTAGTACAATCTGTTTGTATACTTCTTTTTCATCGTAAATAATCGGTTAGCAGAGTTTACTCTATTCCATCAACACCAATCGATTATTAAACAGAAGACTTCCATTTACATTCCGTCTAAACTATTTTTAAGAATATAACATTGAAACACAAGGTATTGATGAAATGGAAAAATAGACAGAAAATTTAAGGAAAAAGTAACAATTAGTAACATTTTTGGCGAGACTGTTTATACTAACTCAAGGAAACTAACCATTTATTATCGTTAAAACCAAATAAAAATGAATTGTTTACGAGTTTGGTTTAAAGAAAAAAGCTGTTCTCACTGCATTGTGGCTTTAAAGCGGAGATAGGCACTGATTAAAAATACAATTTAATCATAAATTTAATTTTAATCATATGACAATTAATTAGTGAACTAAATTTCAAATTTAATAGTTAATCAAATTGATTTAATCAATCACTACTATATGACTGTTCAATTAATGGTTCAGACCACGTTTTGGCGAGGCCACACCTTTCTCAGTACCTACAACAAAAACTTTTCGATTAATTTTTTCAGACTTCTTCACAAGCGTACGGTTCACTAAACCAAGATAGGTCCACTCTTACATTCACATTTAATCGTGTTGCCCTATATAGTCTACACAGCCCATCTTATACTCTAATTTTATGAGGGATTAAATAAGGTTTTCTAATCTTTTATTTTAGATATTTTAAGGTTTCGCTACCTCTAGGTATCAAATTATTAAATTTCTAACCAAACTGCCCAGAAAAAAGAAAATCAATACACCAAAAGTGCAATTTTAAAAAAAGGCTTTTCCTTGTAATTTGTTACGAATTTGGCAAACGGATTAATTTGAAGCTGATCTAATGGCGTACGTAAGCTTAAATGTCATTTTGGTTTGTAATTTTTTCTCAATTAATAGTTTGATTTAGAGGGATTGTGTTGCATTCTATTAAGATTATTATTAATTTGATCTCTTTTTTTCTTTTTATAATGCAATTCTAAGTTACGATAGAATTCAATTATATTCGTAAGTTATGGTAAGAAAAAGTCATGTGAGTGTTCATACGAGATTATTCCAACATTGACAAAAACTATTCGAAAAAGATCTTAACTTGATAAAAAATTTCTTGAAAATTGAAAATGCTATTTTTTTTTTTCGAATAATTTGTTAGCAATTTTTTCTCAATATTCAAGGCTAATATTATTTCTAAAATAACAAAAAATGTTATTAAAATATGAGAAAACAATAAAAGATTTAGAAAATTAAGTGAAAGGTATTGAAGCTCCATTTTTAACACGGTTTGATCAGCCACAACTGGTTATCATTGGACGGGGCGTGGTTACACTAGAGGTGGGCGTGATTATACTAGAGGTGGGCGTGATTACACTAGTGGTGGGAGGGATTACCCTAGAGGTGGGCATGACCCACCCACAGCCCGCGCTGTGATTGGCTAATACTTTAAATGTAATAAATTCAATGAATTAATTAATTTAAAAAAAAATGTCCAACATTTCTCCCATAGGTATTTGATAAACTTTCGAATTAAGCAAGAAAAAAAAATCTCTTTAAAAATATGATAAATAATATTTCTTTTGGAATAATACCTAATGTTTTACACAATTATCGTCAACAGAAACAAAAAACTTCATAATTTGTATTGTTTAATCGTGAAATGGATAAAAGAGGAATAGGCTTGTTAGCCGCCATTACATAGGCTGTAAGCTTACTTAATAGTCCATCCGGTGGAGAACTCTAGCGGCAATTTCTGTAAACATAAATGCAATTTCTACGTTCACATTGAAATATGTTGGCGACTCACTAGACTTATATAGAACTATCTTACATTCGTAAGATTCAACATGTTGACGACTCACTAGATTTATATAGAATTATCTTACACTCATATTTAAACATGTTGATGACTCGCTAGACATATGTAGGACCACCTTACACTCATATTTACATGTAACCTTTTTATATATTAGTCTAGTATTTAGTTAATCTATCATGTTATTATGTTATGTTTATGTTAACATCTTCATGTTAGTGAAATAAGTAATTTGAGCTACTTTTTTCACCTTTGCTATTCTACTCTGGTGGAACCTCGTTTTGTAGGACGTTCCTGGGATAGAAAGATCTCACATAAGGCTACATTACTTAGTTAATTTGTGAGTAATTGTTTTAGTCTTATACATACATTACAGTAATTCTCACTTTATGATTCATTGAACCCACCTTGTAATGACGCCACTTATAAAGTAGGCGAATACTACTTTAATGTAACATTCTTTTTCTGAACCGACTTGGTTACTCAATGCGTATAGAGAAATGTGTTTCATTTCTCATTTATCGGTGCTTGCCGTAAGCTGGTAGCACTTTGCAAGTTAAAAGTATTACTTGTTACTCCTCCAGTAAACTATCTATATGGCTATTTTGTTTTACTGATTTCAATGGCAATTGTATTGATCAAACCCATCAAACAATTGATTAAAATCCAATTAAATTAAAAAATAATTCAATCCAATCAACTAATTTTGGTCGATTATTTTTTTAAATTTGAATCATGATTAAAATTAAATAGTTTTGATTCAAATGGAATTTGATTGATTTAATTTTTGCCCATCTCTGCTCACATAAATTGTGCTGCCCTACAGTGGCATCCGAATGATTTACTGTGTGGCAACAGAATGCAGATAGGTTACTTTTTTTACTGTTATCTGTTATTGATACCACTATTAAGTCGGAAATTTCGCAAGAATCACTACACCTGTAGTGTTGCAAGTGATAATGTGAAATCCGTGTTGTAGGCTGGATTATTTAGCTACCTGAAGAAATGGATTGTTTGTGTCCTGAGCCTAGCTAATTATGTGAATGGAACCATGATCTTTCATCACAAGACAGTAATCATTATCTCAAACCATAACCTTATTTTATTGCAAACAGAATTAAGTATTTTTCGTTGTCTCTTGCAATGTTACTTTTGAACAATTCCAATATACCTTCCATTTTTTTTAAATTTATGATATTTCTTCATAGTCCAGAAATTGTAAATTTTACATTATTTTCTGTAGACTGACAGACTAAAACCATCAAACGTTAGAATCATCCAGGTGGAGAAGCAGATTTGAGTTTGAAGCATTTTAGTTTTTTCCATTCACGTAAAACGAAGTAAAATTGTCTTGAATTTGAATTATAAATGGTGGAGATACTGCTCCGAGAAATTGTTGCGACACTACGAAACTAATACATCTGACAAAAAAGGCAATTTTAAAGTCTTTTGTGAGCATTGGTGCATTATGTCAGCATACTGTGGGGCGTTGAGTAGGTTTTATAAGTGATCTTATGCCATCGTGATTGAATTCAGTGTAAAATGGTTTTGGTCTTGAAACTTCATCCAAGCAAGCGATAAATCCCAGACAATTGAGCTCTTAGTTTTGATTCAGACTTCGTGTTGACCGTGTCTCAGTAGTTATTCGTCTTCCCACAAACAACTTTTGAACTTTTTGTGCTAATGAAGTCGAGCATTGCTCTACATCAATACCAATATTTACATTAAGTCACCTTATGTTGTAACAAACAACATGTTTTCTATTTTATTGTAAGTACAGAACTAATTTTTATTTCAGGTGCCAGAGGAGATAAAATGTATTCTCCGTACACATACTTGATAGTGATTGTATTATGTTTACCACATATCTGTCGGTAAGTACACCTATGTCTTTGTTTATTACTGTAATACCATAATTAAAGCTTGTAAAATCTCTATAAAAGAACAGGTGAAAATCTATAGTGGCCAAAAATAAAATCTCTCATTGTATTCAAAGAAAACTTTTCGAAGTGGAAACTGAAAAAAAAATTAAAAAGAAAGCCCATTTTACTGATTATTTATCTCGCTTTTCCAATTTTCTATGTTCACATTTCCACTTGTCTGCTTTGTATTGCTTCCTTCAAGTCACTTATTTTCATCACTACGCTTTTCTCCCATTTGGCGGTCTCTTTGTATGGAAACAGCTTTTTCGTTTTATTTTACACCATTCTGATGGAATTAATATTTTCCAAATGGAAGTTCCATTTGTGATAAATAATTTCTCCATTATCAGGTTTTTGTTAGCAAACAAACAACCAAATTGTCTTAGGGTGAGTGAAATGCTTTAAAACCATCATTTTATCTTGAAAACTAATATCTTTTATTATTTTTTGGTTATTAAAATCAATCAATCAAAACTAGGCACTTCCACCTTTTCGTGAAGTTTAGCCAATGGCATTGTGTCCATTTTAGAAAAACCTATTCTTTGTGTACGTGTCTATTAACTTCTTTAAAAAGTAAGTTATTCATCCTAACCGCTCAAACAGTGTAGGTCATATTCTACATCCTTACTAAGTGGTTCCTTCAGAAAATTAAGTCATCACCACCGTTGTTTCCATGTTCGAGCCACTTTATTTTGAATACTTTAAATAGCTATTAATAAACGTTTTCTCCGGTTTCATGCCATTACCATCCCCAACCACTCCTGCAACTTTTTATGCGCACATTCTTTGGATGGATGCTTTTAACAAAATATTTTGCAATGCCACAAAAGGGTTTGGGTTCAAAAAAAGGTCTACACAGCCACATTGCCTCTGTAAAGCGAATGTTCATAACGACGAAAACTTTCAATACACTAGAGAAGAGGTCAAAAGTTTCATGGATTTGATAAAATCCGTGGGTCAATGAGGATAACAAAATTGGGAAACATTTTTTTTTTAAATTTCCATTCAATTAAATTAAATTTTAAAATAGATGATTAATATATTGAAACAGATTTCGATTGAGGGTAGTATGTTTTAGCAGATTAATTTAAATATCTCCAGCAAATTCTCACTAATCCTTCAAATATCAATGAAGTGTATACTAATTTACTACCCATGTGCTTGTTATCTAATTTTAGCAAACGTCTAATTCGCTGTGATCGAATGCGTTTCCACTTTCATTCCCTCTTTGCCTATCTATTCGTGCGTATAAAGTTGGGAAATTTAGTTATAGTTTTAAGTGAAGTGGAAATTTTAACCGCTTGATTATGCTATTTTGGTGAATATATAGAACCACTTACGTGTGAATATTGAGAAATTATTCTCGGTTAAATGAAGAAAGAGAAATTAACAAATAAAAAAGGTTTGATGGTACCTCTGCTTTTGTGTAACCAAAATTAAAGAAACTAATTTCCTTTAGAGAAGAAAGAAGTGGATGAAAAATTAAAACAACTGAAGGATTTTTTTTTTTAAAAAAAAAGGATTTCTCTAAACTCCAACTTCTCAAACCATATATTAGTTCCTTTCTTCATTTGCAAACTTGAGAACACACCTGGTTCTCTATTAGACAAGATGAATAATCTCGCAGCTAGATGGTATGAGTTTTCAACAAAAAAAAAACCTTCTAGAATAGGGAAAATAGAAACATAAAAGCTGGAGACCAAGAAAAAAGAAAAAGAAAATAGGAAAAGTAAAAGCAAGAAGCAAAAAAAAACCTCCATTCCAGATTTGGCAACATTAATGCAGAGGAAAAGCCGAGGTTAGTAAGTTACCTGGCCTGTCATGGTTGGAAGGGAAGTCTGTTTTACTTTGCCCAGGTAAAATTAAACCACAACCTGTACCCGCACTGTGTCTTACCTGGCCACTGTCTTCAGATGCCTGTGGGTGCTTTTCAATTATGAACACATGGTACGCCTTTGATCATGGGTGGGGAGTTCTCTGCAGCTAAGATAGTGGATGTTTTCTAGCTCATCCTTAAACTCCATCATCTTTCTTCCAGCTTTACACGAGAAGCAACCACAACTTACTAAATTTATAAAAGACCAAAGAGCCTAATCTATTCACCTATCTCTTAGATCTTGTTTTTAAAAACTTATATTTTATGCACAACTTATTCTGAGTTCCCCTCTATTCATTAATTGGAAAAAAAAAGTGACCAGGTTAATTGAAAATTCTTTTAATAAACCCCAACTGAATGAAAACTTAATTGTTAATAATGTATATGCAATATTGATTAACTTCATTTGGTACATTACCTTTAATCAGTACACAAGCCGCCCTGAAAGCGCTCAACTTGAGAGTTACAACGGTTATTACATCCAACTTCAACTTTGCTCAATTAGGGCTGAAGAAAACAAGATACATTTATTGGGGTGTATGAAATAACATCAATTTTATAAGTTTAAAAATCTAGTGCGAATTCTCAGAAGGCTTTATTTTACACAAAAGTCAAGAATTAAATGCTATTTTAAAAACTTGGAATTTACTGTGAAAAATCGCTAAAAACCGCAACATTCAGTAAATTGGCACTTTTGTCCATCCGATTTTCTTCAATTACCCAAAACATTAAAAATTACCTTTTTTTACTAAATATGCTTTACATTTTGACCAAGTTAATTTCATTTTTTAGTCAGACTTCTTGCCTCAGTCTGTTTTTAAATGAAATGTCTGTGATATATAGTTTCATCAACTCAGTTGAGTTTCACATACTGCAAGACAAATGATTTCTTTTTCTCTATTAGTCATTAACACTGACTTGTCCTGATTAATGACTACATATCCAGGTTACTTTACTCTCTCATTCAGTTCAGAGATTGCATTCTTCTTTTATATTAGTGGCGTTAGTTGGCCTAAATATCAGGTTATTTCTTTCAATTTTTAAATATATTCAGAGCTTATTTTTCCTTGTTGGGTTATCCCAAAAAAACCGCTGAAGAGAACAGAAACGATTGGGTTACCATTGGATTCGGTTACCCTAAGATCATAAGTGTTTCTCATGTCCACAAGATTCCTAAATAAATCGGTTTGAGTGAGATTCCTGCATAA
The DNA here is from genome assembly GCF_049639745.1 of Rhodnius prolixus. Lineage (NCBI taxonomy): Eukaryota > Metazoa > Arthropoda > Insecta > Hemiptera > Reduviidae > Rhodnius > Rhodnius prolixus. Next base: position 8,239,206 of record NW_027411634.1, on the reverse strand, counting down.
TTGGTGGTTTTTAGTTAAATCATACTCCCGCATGGGATGAACAAGTATACGAAATTTGCCACCTTTTTTTTCCAAATCCGAGCGTAGGAAAGTAGGAGACAGATTTTCTTTTTGCAGAGGCTAAATTAAAAAAAAAAAGAAAAAGCTATTGAGAAAAAATAAGTAAAGCAAAATAGAGTCGACTCTGAACATGGTTTAGCATACTCATGTCCGAACCTGAATTGGTTTTTAGGAATGACTTAGACCAGGGGTCGCCAAACTTATTTGATCATGGACCTCTATATAATTTTTCGAAATCTCCATTAAAAGTAATTTTCAGTTAATTAAAATAAAACTATCTATTAGATACTGTGTTTGTACATTTATTTTATGATTTTAAACATTTATTAAAGTAATTTTACATTGTGTATCAATAGTTTTATGAAAGATATCTTAATGTTGAAATTTAAATACCTTAATATTTATTAAATAATAATTAATTATAAATAAGTAAAAATAATAAGTGAAGTAACTACAGTATTGCTTCTTAATTAATGAGTTGGGTGTGCCTGGTGTTTCTTTGCAAGGTTAGCTATATTGGGGGTTCGAAATTGTTTTTCCTTGGACCCCCTGGCTCAAATCGACCCCCTACTTTTGTTAAATATACCCCCGGGGATCTATGTAGACCACTTTGGCGACCTCTGACTTAGACTAAGGTTGTTTGAATTCTTCCATTGTTACCGACCTTAACTTCGCGTTAGTTCAGTAACTTTACGGGAAGTACAATGCTATTTATTTTGCAGGATGGATTTATTAATTTCCTGTGAAACCTACAATGATCTTGAAATTTGGTACTCATTGCACACATGTACTTCTACAAGAGAGATATTTGAAACATTAAGGGCACTTCTATAAGTTATAAAGTCTTACTTTACCTTCCTCAAAAATATGGTTGTTTTTGAGTAAATGCAGTGAAGCCCTTTAACACTATAAAAATTCGAAGTTTGAAAACAATTTATGACTTAGAATCTTGATAATTTTTCTCTTTTTCTCTTTTTCTAGGTGTATACAACCAAAAATAAATTACAGGGAGAAAGAGAAACAAGTGCTGGACCAAATTCTTGGACCTACTAGCTATGACGCTAGAATTAGACCCTCCGGCATCAATGGAACAGGTATATTTGAGTTTTTGTGTTTCTCATTAATTTTTATTTATTAGTATTATCTATTTATCTAAAGCATACGTTATATTATTAAATGAAATAGTCAAGGATCAGTGAAAATCAAATTATTAAAATACACTAAAATTTTAAAAAAATATTAGTGCACGATATTTGTTCAAAAAATTATGGAAATTCAAATTCAGATTATTTGAACTATTTTCAGTCAGTATTCAATCAATAAATCCTGAATTCTAAATCTATATCCAAATTTAAAATAATTTTGAATTTATATGATATATTTGTTAAAATTAAACAATTTTATTTGAACAGATATTGTGATAGAATAACACATCAAAATTTTGAAAATAAAAAAGCAAAATTATGCATTACGACAATTTAAAGTTGAAATTTGTAGAATTAATATTTTTTGCTTTATTGAAAACGAAAATAGAGATTTACTTATTTATTTTTTTTCTTACAAATTTCAACAAAAATTTCGTTTTTATTTATTTATTTATTTTTTTTTTGTGTAAAATTATTTTATGAAAAGTTATTATTAGAAAAAGGTGCCTATATCTTTATATTAACTTATAGGGTCGCCTTATCTAATAATTTTTATTTAAGAAAATAATTAGAATAATTTTTAAGTAATTTCCCATTATTAAAAAAACATTTTTTTAAATAAATTAGTTTTATTTGACTCTTTTTTTTTATTTAATGAACTTTAAAAGTTAAAAATATTTAAATAAAAAAACACTTAGTTGCTTTATTTAAAAAAAAATAAGCCGCATTTTAATTAGATAAATAATAAAACAATGAAACATGTAATTGCCAAAAAACTAAAAAAATAATATCACTAACTGAACCATAAAATAAAGAAAAATCCGTGTTGTCGCCTACACTAGGATAAGTCATCTGTCACACCCCTTACCAACTCTTTGCCATCCTGTTTTTCTTCTTTCATTTCCACTTATTATTGATTACTAGTCTGATAAATTACCTTTCACACACACCACACTCTGCTAGGGCTAAAGTGAAGGCACCTAGATTATCTGGGGTACCTACTATAAAGAAATAATAATAGAAGAAAAAAAATATTCAATAACAAGCAAAAGACCAAGAGAAAGATTAAAAACGACAGCTAGAAAAATCAACGAACAGTTAATTTTTTTAAAAAATAATTATTTTATTACTCCGCATTAATTTTAATGAAATAGATCTTGCTTAAGTTACATTTATTATGAATAATATTTTGTAATTTCTCTTCCTAAATTTTGTTACAGAAAATGTTCCAAAAATGCTAGAAATTTTCAGAATATAATTAGTGCTTCTTAATTATTTTAATTATTAAATTCTTCGTTTGCTAATGCGCTCTTGTTTAGTGCGAATTCGCTTTCATTTATTATTATCATTATTATGTTACTTCTTTCCATTTGGAAGAATGTGAACATACCGGGGAAATCGAGGTTGACCTATCCTTTGCTCTTAAATAACTTTACGGAATTATTTATTTGTTTTCATTTTTGCGCACTAACTAAATGTTCATTAGAATCTTTATAAATTTAATATTTTATTTCAATAATTTTGTGTGTGAGTGTGTTAGCTGGAAATTCACGTCGTAATGAAGTAAACATACTGTTGCATCCACAGCGTTATTCTCCATCCCATAGAATTACGATATGTTTAATATTAAAAATTTCAATGATAAATAAATATATCTAGAATTTTCAAAGGTTGCTTCAAACAGCTTTAGCATCGCTTACAAAATAAATATAAATTTAGTAATATTAGATACGTGAACTTGCATCTGACAGCAACCGATGATTTATGAAAAACGTTAACAATTCAGTAAAAATAATAAATCTTTAAAAAAAAAAAATGACAGAAAAAAATTAAATTTACGTAGAACTACTTGCTAAAAAAGAGAGATACAGAAAAAAGAAGCTATGATAGCGATATTGAATCTTGGTTCCATATAATCAAGATTTTTCTATTCCTTCCGGCTGTAATCTTAATTTCTTCTCTTAAATATAATTTTCCTTCTTCATCATGTTGAGCAAACGTTATGATTTTTATTTTTGAACTGAAAACATCGTCAACTGTTTGTTTTTTTTGCAACAGCAGACTTTAGTCTTGTTAAAACTGATAAAATGTAAAGCACCTATAGCTATTCTGGAACATTATTTACTAATTTTCAATTTACAGTTTTATTTAAAAAAAAAAAAGTAATAAAAACAATTTCAATAATTTTAAAACTATGTCTAAAACACTTATTTAATGTTATTTGTTTATAATTTAGTTCATTTATAACCATTTAAATGTTTAATTTTAATTTCTTTGGGGAATTGTGAACAAAATGAATGTAGCTCAGCTTTTATACTTGTAGCGAGTAAAATCAACATAAACCGCACTTTCAAATAGCTTTATACACAGAGTTCTTTCAAAAGGGCCTTAAATTTTTATCACTGCGTTTACCTTTTAGTTTAACTTAAGAATTAGTACATATATCACATTTGCTACATTAATACACTTTGAGCTGAAAGCACCGTATATATTAATTTCTTATAATTTTGTTTAGTTTTTAATCATTTTAATTTATTTCCTATAAAATAATAAAAAAAACTAATAATACTTTGATAAAATGCACTTTTTTATTTAAAGTAAATTTCTGTTGACAAAGGTACAATATTCAAATTTATTTTAAGATGATTTGGATTATTCAAAGATTAGATACAGAATTTTATAGTTTCAAATATTAACTGGGTTTAATAGGACTACATACTGTTTCAGAGAAGCGTTCTCCTCCTAGCCTAACTTGTTGATCGCAGTCAAGAGTTCTGTCGTGTCATCATTACTTGCGAACCTTCAGTGAACGTTTCTTAGGGTGCAATTTAAAGTAAAGTAAGCTAACGGAAATCTATGATTACTAGCCACTTCTTCAAGGATATTAGCCTATTTTGCGGTTATTTCACTATGGAAATTTACTATGACACCTTCAGCGTTCTTAAAAGAATAATCCATGTGTTTAATCATAAGTGTTTTAGCGAACAGATTAGAATAGCTCTGATTTACCCAAACATTCCCTTCTATACTTTGTACACTGAACTCTTTTCAAACGGCTACATTTTAAAGACCCCTAGATTCCATTTTAAAGAAACTATATCACCTCTTTATTTAAAAAAAAAAAAAAAAAAAAATCTATGAATCCTTCTTCCTTTCCTTTTAATCTTCTCGTCCTCCTTTATCGTCCCAGACAGCCCTCCCAGCTACCTCAAGAGCCGCAGTACCAATTGCAGTAAAATAAGCGTCATAGTTTAATTTTTAAGGTACATCATTACGTATAACTACATTATTAAAACAGAATTTGATCGAGATTGATATTTGGGCTTCCTCATCAGCCTCAAGCAAGTACTACCACTTCCTTGTAAATCTGTAAACCTCCTTGTACAGATTTAAAAAGTTGATTTCTTTACTTTACCCAGACACTAATTGATTATTCTCTTAGTCTATTAACTCCCCCCCAACCCCTCAAAAGAGATAGTAAAGTTCGATACTGTCAAAGGATTTCTGTGCGGTGGCATTAAAGGAAGGATCCGCGAGCGCTTGAAAACGGTATATAAATATTTTTCACAGTCAATAATACATAGATTATAAAATTCTATCTTATTTTTGAAGAATCTTGGTATGTAATTTAAAAGTAATCACGTTTCTTGAATAACTCTCTCCATTTTGTTTTTTAATTATTTATATTTCTTCTTATCAAGATAATCATAATATTTAAAAAAAATGATAATAATAAAATTAAATTCAATTAAACAAAAATTACGTAAATTATGTGTCGTGCTATTGTATAGATGGGCCAGCAATTGTACGTGTAAACCTGTTCGTAAGAAGCATTGCCACAATTAGTGACATCAAAATGGTAAGATGTAAAAAAAAAATTATGGTTGCATCCATAAAAGCAAAAAAATTTATCTGAAAATAAATAAAAAAATAAAAGCATTCGGTGAGAACAATATCCAGACAAAAAAGAAAATAGATACAGAATTCTTAATTTTTTTGTTCTTATTTTATTTTGTAATTTTTAATATTTATTTTTTGTAATTAACATTGTTCTTTTCTTTCCTTTTATTTATTTTATCTTTTATTTTTGTACTAACTATTTATTATTAATCTTAGAATTACTGGACTGACAATTTATATAATTTATTTTGATTCATTAAAGTTGACTGAGTGAGAGAGATTAAACTTAAGGCTGATCCTCAGGGTCTCAGTGGATTTAAAAATGTGGAAAATATTTTGTTTGCTCTTATTAACCATGGCTGTCCAATCATATTTAGCAAGAATACATTTAATAGTTATCGTTCGCCTTTCTTACATTTTGAAATCATTATTTTATCTTTCATTCTTTAGTTCACATTTGTTGCTTTTTCCATTTGTTTTTTTTTTTTTTTGCTTTTGTCATGTGAGTATTACTAGAATTTAAAGAAAAACAAAAAATTAATAGTTTCTCATTTTGTAATGTTACATCATTTGTAATCAACAGATCTCCAAAACTTTGTAATTCATCCTTTCTCTAGATTTAGAATTATTTATTATGATTGTAAATAAATCTCAGAAATATGGTTCCAAATTTAGATTAGTAATCCCCATGACTAGGCTAGGCACCTAATGGCTAACAAATGCGCCCCTCATTATCATTCAAGTATTCTACTACCACTTCAAAACAACTGTGAGTCCCTAACTCATAATTGGTTCCTTCATAAATGTGAAGGTTCCAATTAGTCCTGCAGAAACAGTTTTTATTCGCTCAGAGTTCATTATTTTGGTGATATTGTACGGCAAAATTCTAAATCAGAAAAATTTATTAGTGTGTTCACCGATTATGTTATATTATTCTCTTAGACTTTAAGAACAAAGAGCAATTATACTTTCAGAACTGTTGTTATTTCTTCAGTTTCTAAGTACCATTGTTTATTTTATTCTTAGAATGCATCTTTTATGCACCTCCATCCTCCATGCCTCCGATTTTATTTTGCATCTCCCCATCGAACAAAAAAAGGAAATGTACTCAGGCGATATGTTCACTGGCGAAAACCAATACTGGTATTAATCATGCCGTCTTCAACTTTTAAGTGATATTTCCCTTAAGTCTTTTAAGTCTTAAACTTATAGCCATTGAGGATGAATCGTAAGTCTTTATCGCTTTCTCTCTAAAGACCATTTAATTAAAAATGAATCTTTTTCTTTCTTAAACTTTATTATTATTTTTTATTTATTTATTTTATTTGAAATCAAAGAATAAAGGTAGATCAAGGCCCACTAATCTGAGTAAACCGTTTAAGTGTGCCATTTTATTTTATTTTTTTATTGATAAAAGAAAAATAATAATATTGGTAAATAAATAATCTTTTTTAAGGCCAGGTATGAAATAGCTTTTACGCCTGCCCTATTTTATTTTATAGTTAAAAGATTCCTGATTTTATTTCATTTTTACTACTGCTAATTGCATCGTGAAACAATTTAGAACGCAGATTTTTCTTCCTATTTTTTTAAATTTTTTTGTTTACTACTTATTGTTTCGTTTAGCTAATTTTATTCTAAAAATTGAAACTAAAACATAAATAAGACTGTAGACTTAAACATATTTGTTAAAATTCTTTAAAAAAACAAAGTTAAAAAAAACTATTATCTTTGCTATTTTTTTTTAATTATTAACAATTTGGCAGAGTTGCATTTGTGGGACGCGAAGCTGATATTATTTTTTAAAATAATTATTTTTTCTCAATTACATCTCAAAAATTTTGTTTTAAGTAATCGCCTTAAGTTCTGTCGTATTTTTTACTAAATTAAAATGGGTTCTATCATTAATACTGGATAAAATCAATAACTCCTAGTATTAGTTTTATGTACTATCCGCTTGTTTAGAATCTAGAATACACCTCCCAATCTATTTGTTTATTTTCTATTAGGTAGTTTAGAAAGTCAGTAGCTCCTGAGAAGCTACATGAGTCTTGCATTTTCCAACCTAAAATCACAAGATAACTCATTTCCTACACAGTAATGTCATACTTCTTATCACTTTAATACTGTAACAAAACTACAAAACTGTACTGAATTCTTCGAAGAGTAATTTCCATGTATTTGTAATATTTATGGATTCCAGTCAGAAAGAGGCTTATCGCTAAGAATTGTTAGCTTGAGCAATTTATTTTCTATACAATTCAAAAATGATATTGAAATCCAGAAAAATGTTTAATCCAGAATATCTCGTAGACTAGCTTGAAATCGCATTTTGCAAGACTTCTTAAAAATTATTTTATTTAAGACGACAAATTTGTCTTTTTGTGCTATTTAATTTAGATTTAAATCCTCTTCCCTTCGATCAAATTGTACGATAAAAGTCAAAACAATCCTATTCCCTTTCAAGTTTTTTGACAAGTTTGATCTAATTATGCCAATATTTTAGTTGAACTCTCAGTTAGTGCAATTAATAATAAATTTGGATTATTTTTAATATTTTTTAAAAAATACAACAGAACTTTGCTCGCTCGACTATTGAGATATGTGCTAATTTTGAATTTAAATCTTTTAAAAAATATATAATGGAATGATCTTTTTTTATACATAATTAATATAAAATAATAGCTTAGCTTAGGAAGATGCACAAACTTGTTTGCAAATATTACTTTCACGAGTTATTTTACCAAATTTTTTGTAAATTTTTGTTTACTTTTTATACACAGTGTAGTGGCGCATTATATAGCATTCACAAGCATTAATTACATCGAATTAATAGAACTTAAGTACAAAATTTAAAGTAAAAAATGAAGAAATCGCTTATATTTGTGCAATGAATGAAAAATTTAAAATATGAGGTGACACAGACAAATAATAATCAATTATAGCACAATAGGCAGACTACTTTTTCTTTTTGCTACTTTTTAGAATTTATTCTTTATTATATTCAATTTTAAGAATTTTTCAACTGAAAGACCTTAATCAGCGTTTCAACTACCGAATGGTATTTAAAATATTATTTTTTCGAACTTCGGTGTTTTACTGCTGCCAGCACAATTCGGAATGACTAGATAAAAAGCTGAACTCCTTATGGGCGAAATGGAATATATTGAATTGGATTAACAAATATTATACCCTAGTGAAATATGAATCCAGTGTGAAGCCTAAATGATTTCTTATTCGCTTGTTCACCTGTTTGTTTAATAGGCAAGCGCAGTCGTACAAACGTAATGCGTAACTTTTTCAGTTCGCAGCCTTCACGTCAGAGTAACCTGACTGGAAGGATTGAGGCGGCCTCTATCGTGTTAGTGTTTCTTAAACATACTAGCTGATATACTCACTTGAATGAACTTCTACAATGTTGTAAGTTAGAAGAAAATAACACCATGAAAGCAACGAACACGGCTGCATAATTCTCTTCTTTTTTTTTTTTTTTTTAATTAAACAAAAATTTTAAATTTGTTTAAAAGAATATCGTTCGCAGAAGTTTTCCTGCTTTTGAAAATGAATTCTTAAAAACGATTGATTTGTGGCGGATTTGTGAAGTGGTTTTACTAGTCATCTCAGTCCGGGAACCGCTTATAAGTAACTATTAAGTTTCTATTTGTCAGAATGATAAGTGCCCTATCCGGTAAGTTGCCATGTTGGAAGTTAAACCCGTTAAATTCGATTAGAATATCGGCGTGAATATCGGAGTGCGAAATTGCTATATGTTCGCCTGCTTTAATGAACACTTTATGCTCAATGCTAAGTGTTCTTAATTTCTGGTTCAAAATATGGATGAATACAATGTGCTAACAAACACTTCTTAGTCGACAACTACTTACCGCAAATCAAATGTATGAAAAGATCAAATCTAGTTCATTAACTATCCAAAAAATATATTTTCCTCCATTTGAATCACAAAGTTGGATATATAAAAGAATATTATTATGTTTTTCTACAATAAGTACTAATGAAGTTTTTTTTTCAATCTCTATTTGATCTGTGTCTCCAAACAGTATAGGATAATAATAATGGTATTCCTAAACATAACATTTACAAACAAACAACATTTAAACAAGAAAAAAAGTGCATCGAACTCCATTGCAACTTTGATTAGCTGTTTTGCTGCACTTTTTATTGCTTGAAGAATTAACAAAAGTGCATGAACGGTGCCATTCTTTTTCACACAAAAACTATTAGAATTACAATAATAGTTTTTCAAAAATTAAAAAAGGAATAGTAAAAATATGTATTTAAAATTTTATCATCTCATTAAGCACGTTTATTATTTCTCATTAAAAATAATAAAAAATATTAAATAATGATCTTAAATTTATTTAAATGGTTGACAGTCATAATTTTCCTCTATTTAAAATCGACATTACCAACATGGATTTTTTATTTTGGTTTTATTTTTCCATTTTTATTTATTTTTACATTTTGTTGACACAATTCTTTACTATTTATAGTTTTAGCTTGAGCTATATTATATGTTCCATTATTATTTTATTTTATTTAGTTTTTATTTTAATGGTGCTCAATTTTCTTCTGGGGGAAATAACTTTTGTTTATACATCTGTCTTCAAAGTAATGCTATTAATGTGGTCATTAATATACATGTTTCATAGTTAATAAAAAACTAAAAATTATCAGAATATTTTTTAGTATTTCTTTATTTTTCTATTATTTACTGAAATGATTACAATTTACTTTAACTTTCATTTTTTAAATCATATGAATTATGAGAAATAAAATTATTTTAGAAAATTGGATAATAATAGATTGTTTTATTCAATTCGCATTTTATTCTCGGCTTGTTGAAATTATTGAAATTCGAATTATGGCATGTTTTTGCGTCTCTGAATCAATTTTAAGTAGGATAGAAACAAATAGATTGGAACATTCCATACGATGTAACAAATCGAAGCCATTGCGATAGAAAGTTAATTATTTAGAAGTACAATCTTTAAGGGAAATACTTCTTCAATTAAACATTTAAAAGAAATGGCCAAGGAAGATTAGTTCTTGAAGAGATGTTGTCAGTTAGCTAAAGAATCGCCACGATAGTTGAGCGGTTAGAGGTGATTTCCACAAAACTAAGATATATTGTGGTACTAAGTTCGATTACCAGTCTAGGCCTTGGATTTAATTTTATGGATAATATAAGAAATTTGTGGTAAATATCGATTGTTAGTCACCTACGTCCACGACACCGAAATTGGTAGTGAAAAGTAAAGTCTGCTTTAAAAAAAAATAGGCATTACATTACTTTCACGGGACTAAATTATATGAATAGGTGGATGTCAATTATTTTAATCCCATTATTAGCCAAATCCGCAACAGTTTCTCCAGCTAGCAATGAAAGAAGTAAAAGGTTCTAATTTGTATTGTATTGTAAGGATAGTAAGAAAAACAATCGAAAAAAATCAGTTTGGTCCATTAAACTCGCGGAACGTTGAACAATAATTTCCCTATATTTGTGACTGGAACTAGGCTGTCAAATAACTGCAGCTAATTATTAGGGTCGACCGAAAATTATAAAAGAAAATTATCACTTTAGAATTGAAGAAATAGTACGAAACTTTTAAGCGACAGGTGTGATATTCAAAAGTGTGAAAGCCCACTCATTCTATTGCAACAAATCAATGTGGAGCACATTCCTGCTGAAAATCTTGGCATTTTCGCTGACAGAATTAAACATAAACTTCCTTGGTTTTTAAAGTCCAACATAATTCCAAGCAAACCCGGTAGGTACTAATCGATAAATAATAGTATATCCTTAAGTTTAATAATTTTTTTTAGAATTAAACAAGATTACTTCACGGCCACTTTAACTGGATTTTAATGAATATGATTCGTGTGAAACACAGTTGGCAGATTTTTAAAAAATTATAAAACAAAGATCAAGTTACTCTTCATTTTTTTCAAAAAATTGCAAAATCTTTTTCGAGATTTGTTCCTGATTAATATTACCATAGAGCCCATGAAGGTAGAAGCAAGATAAAATAATTTAAAGGAAAGCGCTGAGGAGGTTTTAAGACAGACAGGTAAAATAAGTTTCTCTTCCGTTTAAGGTGGTGGTGGTTGCAAGCATAAAAACAGCCCGGGCTACCAAATTGTTACTGCTTCACCGCTATCGCTGTATGGTTACTACAAGCGCTAGCATATAAATCATTCACTCGGTCTATGAAAATATATTTTTAAAGTACAGTCAAGATTTCTAATTTCTCTCATAAAACCTGAACGTTTCCTCATAACCAAGTACCTCTTCCAGTATAGCTAAACGGAAAATTCCTTCACTTCGGAGAACTTAAGTACCAACTAAAGCCAAACCCAAACATTGTCCAAGGTATTCTGTCTAAAATTTTTTTTACTTACATCAGAGAGTGCTTTGATTCCAGTAAGTACTTAAGAAGATAGTTTGTGCCCAGTTAACATACTGATGAATACAGCCACTGTTTCTGTTAGATTTGTAAATGGGGAAACAGTTTTTCTAGAAAAAGAATAATCTGCGAATTGTCAAGACAAACTAGTATTTTTCAAAGTTCAATTAGGAAGCATTCGTTTTAAGCTAATTCCAAGTTATTAAAAGCAAAAAATAGTTGGAACAAATTTTACTCTAAATAAAATCGTTTTATTCCATTTTTCTTAATAAAATTTTAAAATTCCTTATTACTAAAACTAATATAAGTACTTTCCCAATCCCATTTGCTTTGCTTGATTTGATTTATAAATTATAATTGTAAATTTTATTTCTTATACAAAAAAAAAAATTCAAAATTTATAACAAAAAATCTATAAAAAAAAATTTTAATATAAATCTGCTTGGCCATATTGAAGACGGGCCGGCAGTGGTGAGGGTCAACATATTTGTAAGAAGTATCTCGAAAATTGATGACGTTACCATGGTAAGTGAAACTTCCAAGGAGTCAAAAACAATTTTTGAATGAAACCCTGAAAATTTGAAATTTAAACCCTGAATTTAACGATAATGTATCCAATGTATTTTTTATTTATTTATTTTCTTTTAAAATCTGTATACTGTATTTTTTTTTTTTTTAATTTATTTAAAAAATTGATAATAAGTATCCAATTAAAAGGATAAGTGAAGTTTGTAGATACCTTTTCTTAGATCTTTTGCATCCCATTATTTTGTAAATATGTTTATAATTTTTTGATATTCTTATTTTTATTCTTATTTATTGTCCGTTACTATCTTTATTTATTTATTATTGTGTCAACAAAAAAAAATAGATTTTCTACATCAAGAAAATGCAGTTAAAAAGCTCTTTTGAATTATGTACCTGCACGTTTTCATTTTTCTTTTCTCTTTTCTTTTTAATATAATTTTTTCCACTGCTCTAAGAGGAAGATTTTTTAAATATATATATTTTTCTTTTTTTTACGCAATATTGAATGGATTACAAATCACTATAATTATTAAGCTAACAAATTCAATAAATTACTTTAAAAAAAATTCAAATGACTAATATCTAAGCATTTTCCTTTAAAACAATTATTTTCTTCGGGACTGTAAACTTTTTTTTAAAAAAAAATACTGATTCTTAATTAAAAAATAATCATAATAGGGAAGAGATTAGCTGTGCGGTTAGCGTATTGGATTCCCGCGCAGAGGTCCCGGGTTTGAATCCAGCTGCTAACCCTTAGATTTTCTCTTCCTAGGAGCTTCTTACAGCTCATTGTCTAGTGACGGACAATGTTGTTAGTAACGAGAGAATACTGTCCGGAGGCTGAAAATGCACTGTAAAAAAGCTCCATGCGCCAATAACCTGCGATGTGATGCGCCTTAAATCATAAAATAATAATAATAATAATAATTAGCTCTGACAGAATGGTGACACGCCAATGCCAAAAATAATTGTGCATTAAATAATAATAAAATTAAAAAAAATGAAAACATACGATCGTTTCATTTAGATCGGCAGCATGATTTTTTACTTCCGTAGTATTTTTTCTTTTTTTTTTTTTTCATTTTTTGCATCTTAGGGGGTAGCTGGCATTTTGTAGGCCACAGTTTATTTTATGATTGATTCTCATAGTCAAAAGAAAAGTAATATTTAATGTCTAGTAGTTTTTCTTTTGATTCATTTTTATCCAGAAAAAAAGTCCCCTTTGATTTATACATTTAATTTTTCTTAGTTTATTTAAATTTTAAATATTAAAATGCCAATAAAATAGCGCATCACTCATTTAGATCTACATAAAATTATTTAATATGTGTAATTTAAATGAAATAGATTTTTTCATTGTGTGAATTTGCTATAACTTATCATAAACTGTATTAATAATTCCTTATCGTTGATTATGTACCAATTTTTGTTGTTGTTTGATTTTTCATTACTTCAGTTCAATTCTTTTGAAACTGATTTAAGTTACCGTACGAGTATAATGTACTTGTTGAAGCGAAATGAGGAAATTTGTCATTTTATTTATATATGACCTGTTTGGTTGTTATAATATTCTATTTTAGTAATGAAACATATTTCAAATAATATTAGTAATGAGAAGAAACATAGGGAAGTAGTTACCCAGTCAGAAATTAGGAATTGCTTGGTATGGACACGGAGCCTAACATCGTTTCTGGAAGTCTTAATGAGATTACCCATGTGTTCTGCTCCCTCCCCACGAGCTTAAATCATCTCCACAATTATTAGCTTATTTATGCGAAATTTCTGTGTTTTATATTGAAAATATTTATCTAATAACTTTAGTTAAATTCATTGTTTTTTATTGGGCTTTTAATATTTTTATAATTTATGTTTGGGAAGAGCTCTAGTCTCTTTGAGGATTCATTTTGATGATTTTATTTCAAACTTATTTGTTATTCATGTTTAAAAGAACAGAGTTACAGAGCTTATATTTTAATTTCTTCTTTATGAGTCCATGTTTGAAAATATGTGGTTAATGTCAAATTTCTTCATACCAACAATTCTCTCTTTTTTAATCAAAACTATGAAACATGTGTTTTATATTTATAATAAAAAATTGGTACATGGTTTCATAATTTTGAAGCGTTAATATTTTCAGGCAACCTTTTTCGGTTTTCAAATTAAATTTGTTTTCCCCATTTTATTTATTTATTATTTTTATTCATTTATTTTTCAATTTATTTTTTATATTTTGCTTCTCTTACACTTTTTTTTGGTAATATTAAGATTGAAATCACAAGCAAACTGCACAGAATTACATATGGGGAATTAATATTTTATTTTTCAATTTATTACATAATTTTTTTTTTTTTTTTAAGTTTCATTTTCAATTTTTTGTGTCTTTCTTACATTAATTTTTGTTTTCTTATAATTTACGTGTTGTTATTTAAAAAAAAAAGTCATCTATTATCACTAAATAAATAAAGTGGTTTAAAAATCCGTATACGTTTTCCTTTTTTTGTAAGATTTTATAATTTTTTTAGATTATTTCTTTTATTTTGAAACTAACCCTTATTAAATCAAACAAACCGAACGCGTTATGTTGAATTTTTATCATGAAACCATTTATTAGTATTAATTAATTTTTAGTGCAATTTAAACTTAATAAAGCAAAGCACTCTAGGTCCTAGTGATATTCATTATCCAGGTTTGTTCTCATCCCATGTAATTTAGATTACAACTAAAAGTTTATTTGAATTTATATTTATTACATTTTTACATTCATATTTTATATTACATACATTTCAGAGATAATAATATTAATTTCATTCCAATTGTGGAAATGTTTCTCTAAAATTACCATCTATATGATGGAATAAATGTCTACTCAGCAGCGTAGTCGTGAGCTCTTAATTTTAAAAATTAAACCAGTTTAAATTTTACATACATATATGTATTTAGTTTTCTCATTATTAATTATTTTTGGTTACGTTTACTTTGATTGTATACACTAGCCTGACAAAATTACCCTAGTCTGAAACAATGTTTGATTAATTTACCTGTAAAAATTTCATCAAACAGTTCCTTGTGTGAATTTCATCAATTTCATTTTTTAATTACGACTTATTTTAAATGTAGAAACAAGCTGAATTTTGCTATTAAAGAATAAAAACTAAATAAAATCCATAATTGTAGCTGCTTTTGAACTGCCTAAGCTTGAAATCACTACCAGAGCTTGCAGAAATTAAGGATCATCTTAATTAATAAATTATTACTATTGTAAATTAAAATTTAGCTAAATCTTTTCCTTTCTCTTTTAGGTTTACAACTTGAGATGAATGGAGCTATCCAATTTTTATTTTCATGATTCAGTTTAATAAGTTTGTGAACGCTTTTTGCTTTCCTTGAAATCAGAAGTAGCTTCATTATTAGTAGAATTCTGTAAAATGGGCGTAAAATCATTTTAAATTTTACTTTATAAGTAAATATGCTTTTTGCAATTTAAAAGCAGTAAATAAAGTTATTAAGCTTTGCTTTTAAGACTACAGTTAAGAGGAGTGACCTACATGTATTGGATCTAACGCAGGACCGCTTGAGATAGACATGTCGATCCTACATTTAGCGTTTTCTATTAATAATAATTCTTTTTAAGATTACTTTTCTGAAAATTTAAAAAAAAAAAATTGTCCCATTTTTTTTAGTATTTCTAATTTAGTTTCAAACTCACTTCTTAGGTTTAAAATTTCCACTTTTCCATTGTTTGCGAATTGTATTTGATTATTGTTTTTGTTATAAATTAGATTACTCTCCTATTTTTGTTTTTGCTTTTTTGGGTGCGTCGGTTTTAAATGTTTTTCAATTAAAATGCCGATTCTTTCAGGCGAGCTACCTATCAGGTTCTTGGATTCTTGGACATGGGCGTACCGGAATCATACTCTATAATAAATTCTCTTCAGCATATTAAAATCCAATACATAGACCAGGGATATTGAATCTTTATACATTCAATCTTCATCTCCTACACGAAACGGTTATGGTCTATCTCTTTGAAGATCTTTATTGCCAAATGGCCCTTGCGTTGATGATCTGTGACACAAGGGCGGTAGCAATTTGAACGGTGGTGTTCAGATTTAAACATTTTTTTAAATACTTCAGAAAATCTAGAGATATTTTCTAATTTTCTTCTAAATGTTATTAAATTTTTAAAATTGTAATGACCTGAAAAGTAATTGGAGTAGGTAGGCTAATGTTATAAATGAAAAAATGTAAATATTAGCATTTTACTTCTTTTAAATATTCATTTACAAGATGATCACTTCCATTAAGAGTCTTAACATCCGCTCCAAAACTGCTTTATTTACTTATTTAACTAGGTGACTCCCTTAAAGATGTCTTAATTTCTGTCGCATCAAAAGATTTCTTATTATTGTTCTCTTTTGCACTGTATAAATTTAGCCGTTCTAACAAGATTAATTGGATCCACTCTCTCTGGTAGAACAAGTAAAAAATTGAGTTTATTCGTTCAATTCTTCTGCTATCTAACACCAGTTATTCGAATTTTTCAATTTTAATCTGGGGTCTCCTTTAGTTGGAGTGCCCCTCCATAAACTATCGGATTTTTACTCTTCAGAGTTGAACTGTCGACTGACCTATACATATCCTCTGCAGGCATTCTCAATACCTATTGTGCTGCTTCTCTTTCAGTCACTCAGATCCAGGTTAACCGTCGTCATGCATATGCAATCCTTGTATTTACTCAGTTTGCAGTGACCATCAAGGGGCCCACGAATGGCCTCCCGCAATAAACTAGCCTCCAGTGAACGTTTTTTTGCGTGCCTCTTGCATATGTTCTTACCCGCCACTGCCGCGATTTTTGTGCGTCCATTTTGGCTGCACCATTTTTTTTTTCCTGCTGTAAATGGCTCGACTTCTTCGAGAGTACAATAGGAACCCTCCTGGGCGTTGAAAGCTGCCGTTTATACCTTTTGTCCTGAATGCGCGATTAACTGTACTATATACCACACCAAAGCTTATTAAAATTTCCAGACAGTCTAACACTGTCTTGAATTAACTTCGTAGAAGTCCACAGCTAGTAGTTCCGTCTCTGAGAAAATTTCGTCGCCGAAATCGATTATTCTTCTATTATGATCTCATTACTACAAATGCAACGCAATTTGCTCTGTCTAAAAGACTGTGGTCAGCTTCCCTAAACTTTATCTTGAATCGCGGTTCCCACCCCTCCTTCTTTACCTATCTCACACAATCATAACTTTAAAGTATTTATTTATAACATTCAGTTATCAATATCTGTTTTATTTCTTTAAGAGATCTCATTGCCTAAAGTGTTAGCATTGTATCGAAAATTAAATGGAATAGTTTTTTAAATGAAGAAAAAATGCAATACTTCAGTCAAACTCCTCAAAAGTTTGTGGGCGCCTACGGACCTGTTAAGCACAATAATGGACTGATAATGTGTAGGATAATGAGGTTCAAACTAACAACCTCAGCAGAGAGTTGAACTATATCTCAAGCTATATTTGCTAAGTTCAAATTTTCTAAATTTTATATAAATTCTGAAAGCTTGTTTTTACATTTAAAAAATTATTATTGTTATTTTATAAAGACTTTTTCATTTCTAGCATTTTCCCATATTTTTCTTTTTGTTTTGTCTTTCCATTTGTTTTTTATTCTCATATTTTCATTTTTTATTTATACTTATATTTTAAAAAATTATGTTACTAATAAATTTATTTATTTATTTATTTCCTTTAATTTAGTGTAGTTAGTTTTGTGTGGGATAAAATTAGTACTGTTGTTTTGGTTGTTTATGTCCCCAGTTCCAACAATAGTGTACGTCAACATTTTCCTCCGCTCGATCAGCAAAATTGACGATTACAAAATGGTGAGTGGTGGTGACATGCTAATTACCTTAGTGATGTTGCTATAATTTTATTCTTTTTGTTTTTCATTTTTTTTTTTTTTTTTTCTTGTTAACAAGAAAAAAAGTCAAAAATATACTTATTGTTGTAAATAAAGTATAATAATATCCAATCAAAAGTGAAATTTTTATCAAAGCTATTATTTATTTTATGTTATCATGTAAATAAGAAAAGTTCGTGATGCACCCATTAACTTATATTCAATATATTTTTTGTTTCTTTAATTTTCTGTTTTGTTTTGGTTTTTATTATTTTGTTTCAGCCTATTTCGTTTATTTCAAATTTGGACCAACAGTTTGGAAAATGTGATTTTGTTTCCTCATTGAATTGTTGTTGTTAAAGTTTTGGTTGAAAATTAAAAATTCAAAAAAGTACAATATAAAACATTTTTAATTTTCTTTGCAATGTTTCAGTACCATCTAGTGTTTGGTTCTTGTACTTTCATTTTTATTTTTCCTTTTTTTTATTTATTTATTTCGTAGTACACAGTATTTTATGAAAATTATTATTGTTTAATCCTGTTTCTCTACTCTTTATATTTTACCCCGATTCTAAAAAATTCTCTTCTTGAAATCCTTTTGAACTTTGTCAGAATTTATTACCTTAAAAAGGATTGTGTAAAATAATAATTGTTGAATGAACTGGTGTGGAAACTTCAAAAATTGTACAGGTAATTGAGTTTACCAATTCCGCTGTTGAAGGAATGCTCGGTTTTCCAAAGAATGCTTGGTTTTTATTTAAAACTGGACGATCCTTGCTAAAAATTGCATCAGTTTTGAAGTTAGCAATTCGGGTTTTGATGAATCACTTTTAAATGATTTTTCTCTGTGGTCGACGACATCAAGGGTTAACGAGAAAGCAGACAAGTTGACGCAGCTGGGTTCTTCGTAAGTCCAGAACTTGATGTACCCGTCTCTCTAAACGCGTTTCCAGAATTAAAAAAAAAAGTATATGGCTCAGATTTACAGAGTTATTACTAATAATTTTGGAGTGAGCCTATACACACGGGGCTAACTCCTCTCCCAATCGATGTCAGCGTCGAGACCCCAAAAGGCACATCTTCAGAAAATACCGAATCGAATGACACTTCATTCGTGAAAATTGGTTCACGCGTTTATGCTCTAAGAGGTAACAAGAAAATCAATTTGTAAAAGTGCCGTTTTTGCCCATTTTCGAAAACCTTTTTCTCGAAATCTATCAGATCTGGTTTGTTGCAAAAAAAAAAAATATATATATACTTGAGGATTTGTCCTACATTATAAAGAAAATTTGGGAATTTTATCTTTTATAGAAAATGAGAAAAAAAATTGTCAAAGTTGGGTGCTTTTCAATGTGGAGCTTTTTCTTGCAGTTTTTGACGATCAACCCTTATACTTAGCGGTGAGCTTGTACTTTTGAACACTAATATTTTCTCTGTTATTTTTTTAATTCCTTGGCAAAGACAAACACTGACTGTCAAAACATAGGGGACAAAAAAGTGCTAGTATTTATTATGTATAACTAATCACGACCGATAGCTGAAATTTTTGGAGAAGTTAAATAATTCGAATCGCATTTTACTCTATTGAAAATGTTTATTTAAGCTACTTTATTTTGGAAGAACATTTTAAATATTTATTATTGAAATTCATTTGTAACTTACTGAATCCATTTGAATTTGGGAAGGGTTTTGTACTGCAAGGTTATAATCTAATATCATATTAATAACCTCGCATTACCTACATTGACTACCAATCTAACCAAGGCTGAGTCCATGCCGTCGTCGGTTGTGTTATCTGATTTGTCGGAATTTAGGTGAATGTAAAATTCTGGATGATGTGTGTTTTTCATTGAAATTATTCAGTTTAATTTTTGATTTTTCTTTCATACATCAACCTGGAAATTAGAATCCACATTAGGAATTTTTTGCTTGAGGAGGAAGAAATAATCGGTGAGAACCTACAATATTTTTACCTCGCTTGAAAAGATTTGTGTACGTGAAGAAAAATATATTATAGTGGAAAATCTGTTCCTTTACCATCATCAATTCTGAGGCTTTTTATGGTTCGATCCATTTGTACAATCTGTCTTTCCTAGTGTCGCTTATACAACTGATAATACATGATTACGTCCAAATAAATCTTTGCCAGACCTGAAAGTAAAGGCGATGCCTTTTTTCAGAATGTATTGTTTCAGAGACACCACGATATTCGGCAATGGCAAACAATTTATACTTACTCCACTTTTCTTACTGGAAAGTATTGCGTTCATGTTCTCCTTCAACACAGACAAGATAGTCTAAAGAAAGTTACGATTGTTTTTTTTCTTATATCATTTGTTCGGGGTTCTGCAAAAACATCCGTCTGACTGATCCAATGAAGCAATTTCTATTAGGTAAAATTACTTATTAAAATTTGGTTATCTATCTCACTTCATTTTCAAGTTTCAATTTAAAATTTGAATTGAAAAAAATCTTTTGAAAGTTTGAATAAAGTACATGAATGTCGGATTTCCAGAAGACTCGCAGAATTCTTTCTCATGGCTGTAGACTATCCAAAATGTTGATTGGAGCGTCCAGCGTTTTAGTGAGGTGCTGTGGGGTCTCTCTTAGGCACCTGATTATTCCCTCTCGGGAACGAGAGAGAGACCTCCACAAAATGGGATTTATATTCGTCCATTTCTGCAGTAAAGACTTTTTTAATTGAGTGTTTTAGTTTATTTTGAAACTAATTTTAATTGGTGTTTATTCAGTGTTTTGAATTGTTTCTACAAATTTTAGGATCCTAGTAAAAAAATTCTTATTAGGATAGTTTTGCTTGATAGGCGCTTAGACTGTATGAACTTCACTCGGCCTTGATTGCCTAATAATTTAAAGAGAATCTCGGAAAGTTGTATTTTTCAATTAAATTTCAGATTATCTTCTTTTTTTAAAAAAATAATATACTTTAATTCTAGCGGTTGGCAATAAAAAATAATTTCTTATTTAAATTTTTTATTGACTTGTTGATTTTTGCCTCAAAAGTTCAAAGGTCTCACTTATACATGTAAGCTGCCCAAGTCCCACAACAATAATTGTCTAGGCTAGACATTAGTTGGCCTTTCAAGGTTTATTTACTAAAAAGGTCCCGTTTACCTGTACGAGAATCTGTAAAATCTATTAAACTTTGTGATTAGCCCGACAAAGTTCAGTTCAGATTACATTAATTTCAAAATGTATAGTTTACGTATATTAGGTACTTCTTTCCTCTCCTTGGGCGTGTGTTTTTCCTAATACAATTCATATATTTTAAATTGTGCTAGCTTTTGAATGCAAGATATAGTAGATAATTCATAATTGTATCATTTTCTGTCCAATTTCTTCACCGTCAGCTTCGATCACTTCACTACAGACAAAAACAGGTTCATCACTAAAAATATTGTGGTCCCTTTGGTTGAGCCTGCTATCTTTTTTGCTATTAAGCCGTTGATCCATACACTCCAATAACAGCAGGAAGGCAAATCCTTTCTATTAAACTCATTTTCGGATTGATATATTGCGTGTGTTAATTACCTAATTAGAGAAAGTAAAATGAAAGAGTAGAGAAACGGTTTCACTTCAGTTTTTGGAAGCTAATTTTTTTTTTTTTACTGTCACCCCTCTCACTGTTTTCTTAAAAAATAATTAAAACATTAATCTACTCTATATTATATAGTTTTTCAAAAAAATAATAACTTTTGAATTGAAAGAAAGAAAAATGGTCCTCGTCTAAAAAGAATGGCTTGTTGTCTGCTCAGGTTTTGTGCTGTCTGTCTAATTGTAGTATCATCTTATATTTTTTCATACAGTTATAACAATAAATAATAACTAATGATATGAAAGATAAATAAAACGGAAGATGACCATTTTTTTATTTATTTATTTCTTTACTTTAAATAAAAAGAAAGAAATTCTAAAATAGTTACAATACACCAACACCTATCACTAACTAAACATTTGTTCGTTTAGCTCACAAAAATTAAAGTTTAGAGCACAGCAAAATTTAAATTATAAATTTAAAAATAAATACAAAATTACTTTTTATTTGTATTTTATTTTGTTTAATGTTTTTTTTAAATGAATTATTTGGTTTTTTTATTTATCCGTTGGAACTAAATGTAATTCTAAATGAGTGTAGCATTACACATGTGTGGCAAAGCAAGGTAAGATGTGTAGAACAATAATTTTTCCCCCATGTATTTTGGATCTTGATTCCTCAATTTTTATTTTTTTTTTTTTTTTTTTTAATGTTGCATTTATATAAAGCACTTCAGAAAACAGCTTGCTTTTGATGCTTTATTGGTAATATGCATGTTTTGTTAACCCTGATAGAAAATGTGTACCTTAATTGTAAATTCTTTGTTTTTTTTTTAGTTGTAAAATTGTTTAAAAACTTGAACAATATTTTTTAATATTCTAGATTGTACAAAGAAAGTAGCGTACATTTTTCATACAATAAATAACTACTTCAATGAAGTTGTTTACAAGATAATTAATGACATTTTTGATATCGTAGGAAAGAATAAAGATTTTTTTTTTTTTTAACTAGTAAAGTAAAGAAATCGCCTGTTTTTTTTTTTCAGGCGGTGCTTAACGTCCTATTAGGTGCCATGGGCGTTTTAAACTTTATTGAAAAACAAAGAAAGCTTTTTTTAGAAAAAAAAAATTTTAACTTCTTTTATAAATAAATTTAAATTAACTTTAAAAAAAAAAACAATGTCACATGTACTCTTTATATTTCTCATCTTAATTAAATGTTTACAGGAATATAGTGTCCAGTTAACTTTTCGAGAACAATGGCTGGATGAGAGACTTAAATTTGATGACTTTAAAGGTATTTTGTTTGTAAAACATTTTATGATAATTGCATCCAATCATATCTTAGTTGGGCTGCACCAACTACTTTTCTTATTTCGTAAAGCGCTGGAATTACAAATTTTTAAAATATACCATGAATAGTATTCATCACCGTAAGGATGGATAATATCGCTTATTTTATTTATTATGTTTTTTCTAATTTCGACCATCTTTAATTTTGATCTATCATCAGAGGTTGTATCAATTATGTGTTTACATAATTTGTTTTTAACTGTTATACTCTTCATTTGCTGAACTTTTTAAAATATTAAGTTTATTAGACGTATACATAAACTATATTAGATCTAAAACTTCGTAAGTAAAAGTTTGTAAATTTCTAAAATAGCTTAACTTTGGCCAAAATTCAGGTGATGCCACTGGTTGGGAGACAAAGTAACGTAGAACATTTTTTAGAAGAGAAGTACAACATATTCCAGAATGTTGCTTCACAAGATGTTTTTTTTTGTACTTCTATCTGGATTTCTAACAGTTCCTATATTCTTTTTTTGCCTTTCTTATTCAGGAAATTCCACTTTTTGTTTATCGATCACGTTCGAAAAGTATTTTTTCGTTTTGATTGGGCTATTTTCCTTTGTTCGTACCGGTCAGGGTCAGGCGGTGAACATTTTTTTAAACCGAACTTAATTATTTTAAAAGCACAAGTTTTTGGTTTATTGTTTGATTAGCAGATTAGTATGATTTTGTTTTCATGGCCATGTTATATACTTGCTACTACTAAAAATCTTAGATTAGAGAAATAATTAGCCGTCTCCCATAGATAAAAAACCTTGAGATTATGTGCCGTTTTTGTTATATTCATTTTACATGATATTCTAAATTTCAGGTAAAATCAAATATCTGACACTCACAGAATCCAATAGAGTTTGGATGCCTGATCTATTTTTTTCAAATGAAAAAGATGGCCATTTTCACAACATAATTATGCCTAATGTTTATATAAGAATTTTCCCATATGGCTCAGTACTATATAGTATAAGGTAAGATACTTTTCTTTTAATAATCTTACTAATTTTATTATTATTTTTGTTTATCTACATTTCAATTATACATACAAGCATATTAATTTATATTTTTAACTGCCCAGAATATCATTGACCCTGTCTTGCCCTATGAACTTGAAACTTTATCCACTGGACAGGCAGATTTGCTCCCTTCGAATGGCCAGTTGTAAGTGAAGTTTTTAATCAATATTTTGTCTTCATTGTATTCTCTTTTTATGTAAGTTTACTTTAAGTGGGAGATACTTAACAGTTAAAATATAATACTTTTCTAAAAAAAATTTATTCCATACTAATTTCCGATAATTAATTGTAGTATAAATTATAAATAATAACAATAAATAATTGTAAATAAATATTCAAAAATGTCTCTTTATAGATGGTTGGACCACAGATGATCTTGTCTTCCTATGGAAAGAAGGTGATCCAGTACAAGTTGTAAAGAATTTGCATTTACCAAGATTTACTTTGGAAAAGTTTCTGACTGATTACTGCAACAGTAAAACGAATACTGGTAATTACTCTAATTTCATTTCTTTCTTTCCTTTGAAAGCAAATGGACTGGCCACTTCTTCAAAATTTTTGGCGCTCTAGTACAAGAACTTTTATAGCGATTATTGTACCTTACTCGTAATATGTTATGTAAATCGAGTTGCCAATTCGACATGTACGCTTACTGTATCGAAAGTGCCTACATATGGTTGTGCAGAATACAGCAAAGGGAGCTTCTTGCTTGATGTGTTGTGCTCGTTGAATGAGGTTTTACAACAGTCGGCTGAATGAGTAGGAAGATTGACAGGAAGATAGCTTTAGATAACTTCAGAAGGTTATCAATAGAAGTCTATATGATAAAGAAGTGACAGGAATGCTGGAAAATGTCAAAAGAGACATAAGGCCCTTCCAAAATTTGGACTTGAACATACCACAAAGTGGCACCTTGATTAGAATAGCTCCGAGAAATGGAAGATTGACGTTTCGCTTGATCGCTAAGGTAGTGGTACTGGAGGGTTATTCCTTTAAGATAACTTGTTCCTCTTTGGACAACTTCAGATTCACTGAAAATTGTACACTTTTCCAAAAGACCTGTAACTTTACTAAAACATTCCTTGGCAAACTTGAGCCACTTCGTACCTATGTCAAAGATTTTATTTTATGAAGAATATTTCTAATAGTTAAAGAATCTTTGAAGTGATATCTGATAACAAAATTAAAGTACTTATTTGGATGCCTCTTCCACTTTCTTTATCATATCTCTCAAGTAGTTATTAATTTTTATTCAATTCCCTTTAATAGGGTTTCTGGTTTTATGTCAGTTAGTCAAGACTGGTTTCGATTTCATGCTTGATAAAGAGTTTCTTGCCCAACGTGTCTCTTGACTAGCTAACATTAGAAAGAAATCTATTATATTGACCAGCACTGAAAATCTGATGTTCTTATTCTGTTTACAGGTGAATACAGTTGTTTAAAAGTTGACTTACTGTTTAAAAGAGAATTCTCATACTATCTGATACAAATCTATATACCCTGCTGCATGTTGGTAATAGTGTCTTGGGTATCATTTTGGTTGGACCAGAGTGCCGTACCTGCAAGAGTGTCGCTTGGTGTGACGACGCTGCTCACAATGGCCACCCAAACATCCGGTAAGAAAAATAAGTGCTTCAGTTAAAATTCCAATTCTGTTGTTTGATCTGAAGATCCACTTGAAACTAGATGTAGTAGAATGAATTTTCAGAATTACGTATTTCAGAATTCGGATCTTTGGACTCTATTGGTAAGATATCCTTGGGGTGTAGGCCAAATAACCAACTCCAATGCGAAGCAAGACCTATATTGTAGTACCCACTATATACCTTATTCCACTTATTTACTTGATTCTTTTTTACTTGATTTAGAAGTTTGAAGAGACTCCTTGATAAAGCTTTGAAGGTGTCAAACTTTTTCTCTTCTAATAGCCGAATTCTTAGGCATGAAACATCGTACAAAGTGATGCAACCGATATGGGCTAAACCATTGCCAGGCCCGTTAAGAGACTTACGTCAATTCAAACGGCCATTCTTCCTTGTTAGGGCAATGTTATAGTGAACTAGTCAAATAGCTAACAATAATGTTTTGCAATTTCCTCTGACTTGGGGTTTCTATCTGCCATTCCTGCATCATATTGTGCAACAATGCTTAAAAGGTTCGGCACCCTCTATAAGACCCTTCCTGTATTAAGAGATTAGCCCCCTGATTACACTAATGCCCTGAATAACCAGAAACCTATGACTAGCATAACCTTGTTTTGACTACGTACAAAACATTCAACAAAATGTCCAAACAATACCAAATTAATCTTGAATCTTGAACCTAGGACTTATTAGCTGGCCGTTGCTCCTAGATTTCTGAGAGCATAACGATTATGTAATTAGTTATTCACTGTCTTATGACCGCAGAAGCATAAAAATAGTTGCAGTTGCTAATAGCTCTGCCAGAAAGTCTGTTAGAGTACCAAGATATTAAAATTAAATTACTTCTTTAAGTTTTTAGTAACAAGAAAAAAAATGTATTTTAAAACAAAGCCCAGTTAATAACAACGAGAGAACAAGTATTTTTTTTTTCATAAGGTGTTTTATCCATAATTTATTCAATTTATTAATAGGTTTCGTTCAATAAATAGTTATTAGACCTCCATCACTAGATTGTATTTGAATTTTTCGTTTGTTTTTTCTAGGTATAAATGCTTCTTTACCACCAGTCTCATACACTAAGGCAATTGATGTATGGACAGGGGTTTGTCTAACGTTTGTCTTTGGAGCACTGTTGGAGTTTGCGTTAGTTAACTACGCATCACGTTCTGATATGCATCGCGACAACATGCAGAAACAGAGGAGGCAGTGTGAACTGGAACACGCTGCTCAACTGGAATCAGATCTACTGGAAGATGGAGGCGCTACTTTTGCCATGGTAACATTTATTTATAATTTTTTTGTTTTCAATTTTGTTAATTTTTTTCTCGACGTAGATGATTCATCCCTTGTAATAAACTTAGACATGCCAATCGTGATTTGGCCTTATCTCTCAGTTCATAGCGGCTTTTATTTATTTATTTATTTGAGAAAAGTTGTATCTCAGACAATTTCAAACATTATACTAACTTAAACAATGTGTGTCCAAGCGTTGGGGTTGAAAGAAGACAGAATAATTAATTGGAAAATGGCACTCCAGTTCAAGAGCGTTACTCATGACCAGGACCGGATTTTCCCATAGGCTAACTAGGCTTCAGCCTAGGGCCTCAAGATCAAGAGGGGCCTACATTAAAATTGTTAGCAAAATTAAGATTACACTATTCTAAAAACAGTACCAGTAACATGTTTCATTTAACATGTTGATATATATCTCAGTAGTGATGTATTTTATTATCTCTCATGTAATTTACAAACTTAAAAATGGGAGGTAAAGGGCCTCATAAGTGGAATAGCCTAGGGCCTCTTTTCATCTAAATTCGGCGCTGCTCATGACTGTTTTATACGGACATATTCTTTTCACCTAACTGAGAAATGATTAAGATTAGGTCGCTTCTCCTTTATTGCTCTTTGCCAAATGAGCATAAGATGTTGGGCTTTTGACAGCAATTGTAATTTCAACATTTCTCTCTTAATATATATATCGAATTCGTGTGATAGACTAGACTATATGAGTCACAGAGCTTTTGCATTGGGTATTATTGTAATCACAGCTCATACAAGTAAAGTAGTCTCAAAAACTTCTCTTTTTCAAAACTTTTAGCAGTTTATGTTTCAACCGACTGCCAATAACCATTATTACCTTTAAAAAAACATTAAAAATATATTTCATTAAAAAGTGTTGTCTATTTTAATGGCATTTATGTTTCTTATAAACATATTTTCATTTATTACAAAAATGAATAAGGAATTTTTAAAAACTATTTTGCGGTTGTTTTTTTGTTATACTTTTTTGTTATACTTAATTAGTGAGATTTCACTAATTTCGTATTGTAATTTAAATTGTTTTTCTAGAAAAGTCTTCCTTATTCGTTAACAATTGTTTACTTTTTAGTTCTATCTTAATTTTTTTTTTTAATACATTTCAAAAACATGTCAAAAAAATTGAAATAAATTTTGTTAAGAAAAGTTTTACATCTTTTTATTTTAATAATAGAATATTTTGCGTTTGTGAGTTTCAGAAGCCGCTGGTACGTAGACCTGGTGAAACATTAACACTGGACAAGATTAGACAGTGTGAAGTACATATGCAACAAGCACAAAGACCTAACTGTTGCCGTTCATGGTTATCCAAATTTCCTACAAGATCTAAGAGGATAGACGTCATTTCACGTATTACATTTCCATTAGTATTTGCTCTGTTTAATCTAACCTATTGGTCCACTTATCTATTCAGGGAAGATTCAGATGCTGACTAAATTCATTTTTAAATAGCCTACACTAATAATAAAAATTAAAAAAACTAAAGTAAAATGAAATAAAAATAAAAAGAACAAAACGAAGGAGAAGTTGAAGAAGTGGTACTGAAACAATAATCAATATAAAAATGAGGAACTTTTAATGAAAGAAAGACCTTATTTTAGATATTCACATGCAGGAGAAGAAATCTACATTCCTTCATGTTTTACTACATATATAAAGGAGAAATAAATGGCTTTAGTTTTTTTTAATGTTGAAAATTCCTCGTATAAAAATATAAAAACATATCTGTTGTGTAAAGTAAGTGTAAACTATAAGCACAAAATATAAAATAAAAGTACGTTTTTCAATATATAAAAAGCTACACAGAGATTACGAGATGAATCTAAAGATTAAAACGTTTAAAATAAGTTTTAAAGAGGTTTAAAACAAAAGAAAAAAAGATATCAAAGATCAAATAAAAATATTTATTAATTTTGAAGAACTGAATAAATACTTAGTTATTAAGAAATTTATTAATAAATAAGTTTTAAAAAAAAGAAACTGGAATCATTTCAAAACTAGTTGCATTATTCTAAGAAATATAAAGAAAGGATCTGTGAATTATATATTAATATAATAACAGTACCTTCAATATTAACTTTTATTTTACACGCAGAGTCAAATTTTGACGCAAAAATTAAACATAAATCTAAAATAAATAAATGTAGTTTCTGATCCTGGAAGTGAATTTAAAAAAATGAAAGATATGATAGTTTAAAAACAAACTTCTTAAATCAGAACAAACTCTTATTTTCAACGAACAGTCTTGTTCTGTAGTCTTTATAAAAAAAATAAATAACTCACTTATAGATTATGTACCAAAAAAAAGAATACCAACAGTTTGGGTAATATATCTAATTCTACTAATTTTTACCCTCGAAAAAGTCTACACTCTGAAGTAAACACTAAAAGTATGTGTATTTCATTCTGTGTAAAAATAATTACTAAGATTTTACGCAGACTTTTCTTGAATCTCTCTCTCTCTCTTAAAAACAAAAAATCAATAAAAATCTTGTAAGAGATTTTTGTAATAAATTTTTACACTTTGTAAAAAACCGGAAATCATTACAAATGAAAAAGGTCATCAATTTGAGAAAAAAATTCTTCTAGTGAACGTTTAGAAAACTTAAAATAACACAAAAATTTAAAAATAATAATCCGGCCAAAATATTTTTCACTTTCCTCTTTTTTTTAACCCTTTCAGATTTTTTATTAAATATTCGTTTAAAGAGTATAATAATTTATGATTTAATAAAATCCTCATTTTGTATTTATTACCGAAGTTAGGTTTCTTAGTTTGGTTAATTATTAGGGATGGAGGGAAACCGGGTAAGATAGCTTCACCAAATCTAAGAAGTGGTTACCTGCATCTGGGTAACGGAGAAAGGTGCCAAATTTGAAGTTTGCCAACGAAGAAGGCCAGCTTAATTATTTATTTTGTCTTGTAAAAACTCCTTAGGAATTGTATCCTTTAAGTGTCCAAAATCCTAGATTGTCTATCATCAAATTTCTCTCTCGAAGGAGACTGGCGGCTATTCCCCTTTCTATACCCTTCTATCTAAGTCTTATGAGTCTTTCTTTCGCAAAGAATAAATTTTTCATCTCCTTAAGCCATCACTCATCCGCACTCTTGCCTGAATTATTTAAATTTCCAGGTTTTAACGATATAAAAAATATTTCTTCGATGAAAATATTAAACAGGATGGGCAAGTATAAATTAAAGTAGGTTATCATTCTGAAAATTTTACACGCCTTTTGCTTGCCTTCTTTTTCGGTTTCATTTTTGGTCTAACAAACTGATCACTATTACACTCGTAATTTATTTATTTAAGTTTTATTAAGTGAAAGCTCCCCACTATTTGCTGTAAATTCATGTTTATTTATACATAAATATATAAATAATAAAAATATAATTAAAATATATATGTATAATATAAATAATATAAATACTTCGTAGCTAGTGAATGGTTTACCAGGGTTAATTCAGAAAAAATAAAATGAACTCTTAATTATAAAGAAGTAGGCTGTTGATAAAAGCCATTTATTCTTGCTTTTGTATATTTATTTTAACTGTTTTAATTTTATTCCAAAATAATGGAGTTCCAATGCGGTGATCCTTCATCCATGCACCTAATTAATGTAATGTTTAAAATAAAAAGTTTTGATACACAATTTAATAATAAAAATGAAAAGGACGTATTTTTTTTGTTTTCATTTTTTTCCACTTTTTTCTTTGTTTTCATTTGCTTTTCTAAAAAGAACAAATTGTATAATGGGAAAAGTAAAATAACAAATAACGTTATTTGTGAAAAAAAAAAAACAATAAATGCTCAACTAAATCTTATTGATAATGCTTTTTAATGGGGAAAACTATATTAATTTTATTACAATTATAAATAAATAAAAAAGGTAGTGTAGAAATTTGTATGTATTCCAATGAAAATTTGATTTTTAATTCATTTTTTCTTCTTTAGTTCAAAATTATTGATGAACGATTCATCAAAAAAATGCATATAAAAAATTAAGACTGTTCTCTGACATTTTTTACTGATGCTAGCTGGAGAGATTAGATTTTTCCAGTTTTATATGACAAAGTTAGTTTGAAGTAAATATAGAACTTAGTTTTATCTTGTTCCATTACTTATTTTTAAATAGAGATATCACTCACTGATGATGATGTTACTATATTAGTCCTGATGTGCTGATCAGACTCCTTGAAAGCAATACTGTGTAATCAAACATTAAATAATATTATATCGCTTAGTGCATCATGTGTATTTTGTTTTGATAAGTCTCACTTGTCTGCCAATTTCACTGTTCAGTTAATCTTTGGGCACTGAACTAGAAGTAATTTATTGTAGCAGATTTATTATTGGAATGTCTCTATTCTGATGCGTTATTTAAGGAGTAATGGATAAGTCAATATTTGAACATATTACATTACATTTTATTTGAAGTTACTGAGTACCTGCGAATTGTAAATAAATGACCAGTAAAAAGATCATTTACCTGCCTGCCTCATTATAGTTTTATCATTAATAATTAAGAAGTATATTCTTTTCCATATTTTTAAAAATAAATAAATATTGATTAAAATAGTATTGTGAACAAGTTCTCTTTTAATCAGGCCTAAGTTATTTTTACCATTTTCATTGCATACTGATTGTAAACACCAGCACATTAGGACAGATTCTTTTTGGTTGTTTTACTATCTTAAAAAAAAAAACGCAAAAAAAGGCTTGCTTGCCTAAATAAATTTATGAATGTATCATAAAATGAAGATAAGATGCTTTTTCTGAAAGTCTATTCTTGATCAGCATAATTTCCATCAAAATTAATTAAAAGTTCACAATTGCTTCGAGAACAAGGTTCTTCTTAAACCGGATTCTTAGATTTTTATCTATATTGGCTATTTTGGAGTTATTTTTACAATAATATGATTTCCAAAAGGAGATTTTTCAGTGGCTGCGTAATAATGAAAGGTTTCTTGGACTGCATTGCTTAGAAAGAGCTCTTTCTGGCCTGGACTAGTCAAGAACAGCTGGAATTACTTCATTAAGCGCTTTTTAAGGTGGAGCTACATTTTTAAACGACGACGTAATTTAATGCAATATTTTATTGGGCAAATATTCTTTTAATTTATAACGAATCATCTATGATCACTTCTTGATAGTGTGGCCTACATCTGACAATATCTTTCAAATACATTCATACTCATTTTCAATAATATTAGAATTTCCAGCTGTTAAAAGAAATATAAAAAATATACTTGCTATTTACATCCCTCAAATTCAAGCCCTTGTGAATTCTCTCTACAAAACTATAACTCGTAGCAAATCTCTCCAGCATTCTTCTATGATCATGTAAATTTTATTCGTCATATTTAGGTTGTATAATTCTTACAATTTCGTTTCTTTAATTTCTAAGTAGTTAAGGGAATTTGGAATTAATTCGTCTCTAGTGCTCCATATTTTAACTAGTGTGGACATAATATATCTATCTTGAAATGAATGTTTGATGTTTAGGAGTAGAAGATATATATGTGGCCCAATTAGAATTCCGGGAGAATATATCTTTACAAGCATACAACCCTCTTTTCAAGTTTATGATTTGCAAGTTTTATTTATGGATGTACGTAATGAAATATTGTTTTAAGTAAAAAAACATTTTAGCATGGAATTGGGGACCACCACCACAACTCCAAAAAAAAAATACTTCATCTTACAGCGTAAGAGGAAGTAAAGAAAAAAAGAGAAAGAAGTGGGTGAATATGTAAAATCATGTGTATTTAAATGAACTATATATAAAATATAAATTTATACAAAAAAAAATACATAAAATCTGTAAATAAACTAAAAATGAATAAATTGGTGCCCATTGTGTAAATGATATGTGCATGACAAACTATTGTTTGTTTTATCATTTCTGTTATTTTTTAATTTATAAAACATTATACAATAACTATCTGATGTAAATATGTTTACAAATTTTGAATTTAATTAAACAAAAGTATGAATTTAAAAAATAAAAGAATTATTGTAGACATAACATTAGGCTTTTCATCTGAATTAAGAAAATATATTATTTAGTCAAATTAATCTGGTGCTTTCAACAGTCCCAAAATAATAGAATTTATAATACAAAATATTACATTTTTAAAGAGGTTAAAATTCTTGCACTTTAGTTTTCACTACATTTAGAAATGTTTGCTAAATTTGGCATTTATGTTTCGATAAAAATTTAATTTAATTTTCAAATTACTGATCATAAATAGTTGTCAACTTGGGTGTAGTCCAGATCAATGGTTCTCTTTAGCTTAATAACGTTTGGTGCGCTCAAAAGGAAATTTAGTTATTGGGCATCTGCGTGAGAAACTTGTGTAGAAATGTAAACATCCACCCCCTAAAGAAGATCCTGATGAGGATTGGAAAAAGGACACCGATGGTATCCGAAACGTAGAGAATTCACTTAAGCGATGAAACCTTATAATTTCTTATATATTATGAGTTCTCACTAAGATTTGGTGCTTAACATGCGGACATATGTGCCAGGCTTTGGTAAATGTTTGAAAGTTCTGGATCACTTAGATTTTATTAAAGCAATAACCGACGCCACTTAGTAAGAAACTAATCTTACACAAAACATTTCGGTGTATAGAATTGCAGTTGTTACTCTCTTGCCGTCACTATTTAGAAAAAAAATGTCGCACTTGTTGTTGCCCGATTCTATAATAATCTGTAGAATGTTCCATAATAAGGAACCAACTAAAACTAATGGGGGCAACTGGAAAGTACCCTTCTGTGAAGTAGAAATGATTTGTGATATAAGTATTTTCCGGTAGCTAAATCAAGAAAGACCAATAATTTTACATCTACAAGCTTTGTGAGTGCTGCAATTTGGCATAGATAGCGCCAAGATCTTTCGTCACTGAGAATGATTGCTCATCG
The DNA here is from genome assembly GCF_049639745.1 of Rhodnius prolixus. NCBI lineage: Eukaryota > Metazoa > Arthropoda > Insecta > Hemiptera > Reduviidae > Rhodnius > Rhodnius prolixus. Next base: position 8,205,449 of record NW_027411634.1, on the reverse strand, counting down.
AGAAAATCGCACCCTACTTTTTTTTAATAGCCCTTGAACCATAAATGCCTTTTTCCGTAAACATTTAATTTGAAATTTTAAAAATTACAATTTGGTAGAATTGTTGGAATATATAATATTTTTATTTTATACATTGGCAAATTTAGTTTGAATTCACTAAAAATGTTAAACGTAAATTTATTGTAGTTAGTTACAATTTTTTAAATTTAAATAAATAATAAATTTGGCTGTGCGGATTTAGGAATTATACCAAATGCTAGACTGGGGAATTTTAAGATTTAAAAAAAAAAGAATAGAAGTGAAGTAGTGTAGAAATGGGATGATTTGTTTTTTTCCGTATAGCGTAGAAAGTAATAAAATAATGAACAGTTAACAAAGAATTAAAATAGTCCTTCATTCATACATAGAGAGCACTTAAATACTATCTTTTTTGCCTAATTTTTCTATTTTCTAAGGACCAAGAAATTTAGACTAACAAAAACTTGATTTTTTTTTTCATTTTGACTGCAACAAAATACTAACTTGTCGACAACTAAAGCATTAAAGGTCAAAGCATTAAGCACGTTAAAAACAGAAATTATTCGGTAATTATCTGATACAGATTAATTCTTTTAGCTCTCTTTGACCCTGTTCAGGGTTTGATAGCACTCCGAGAATGTAGAACATTACTCTTACATGGAAGATCTGACTTCATGCCAAATGAGCTTTCAATAATCGAGTGAATTTGTCAATAATTGACGAATAATGTTCCATTTCTAGATTAAAGGGAAAATTTTCTTAATAAAAAGTAGGGCTTTCCTTGGCTGCATTGTCTCCCCCAACGTCTAATTAATTTTTCATAATTTAATTAAAGAAAGGAATCCCAGAAAAATGGTTGCTGATAGAAGACGATCTAGAATCCTCTTTCAATCCATGCTTAATTGTTTCCCCTTCAATCTGCTACTTGTCTTAGTCCACAAATGCAACAAAATAATGTAATAGCTAGTGCTCTAGTTTTATTTTTGAATAATCGAGAGTTGAGGCACCTAATTAGATGTCTGTGAGAGTGGAAATCCGAAGGAAACTTTAAATAAGAAAATTTCTTCCACTTTTTATTATGATTATCTCGGATGATTACATACTGTAATCACTATTTAGAAATAAACATAACAACAGAATAATGTGAAACTTTATTCTTGGAGGACTTTTTGTTCTGAATGGAAGAGCATTAAGAATAGTCAATCTGACAATCCTTCCAAAGAGCTACATGACAAATACCACGATTTTGTTTATGAGATTCAATTTCTTTTCTTTTTTTCTCTCTCTTTTTGTTTTAGATTTATAAGCTTGCTTCTTTCAAAAAATAAATATTTATTGTTGTGTGCCTATGGATGATGAAAGGAAAACAAAACTAGTAAATTATATAATATATATTTTCTTTACTTTACACAAACATCTTTACTTTTACATACTACACAAAACATCCGAATACTCCGAGAAATTGTATCATCCCAATCAAATTATAAAACATACAATTATTATTTTTATGTACTACATAAATTGCTTAGCCAAACTTCTGAATGAAAATAATAAAATGGAAAGCTAACTTTTGTTTATTACACCAAAATAATAATAATTTTTCGAAAAATAATTGTTCAAAAAGAAAATCAATAACTAATTGAATAGAATTATTAGCATCATCGTTATGTAATAGAATGTAATGTTAAATTAAAAAGGAAAGTAATTAAAAATAAGTTATGTTTCCTTGCTTCTTAACTGTGGATTAGAAAATGGAAAATAATTGTTAAATGTTTTATATTTTTCAATAAATCAATAAGAAGAGAAAACATCTCCAAAAATAAGGTAAAGGTGTAAAAATTGAAACAAAGTAATTTGATTATTTTTTATTTATTCCGTATTGTTTATTCAATGAAAATTAACAGAAATTATAAAGGAAATATTAATACCAAATATCTTGATATTTGTAGGAATTATATTTGTTATTTACTGTAAATAGTAAATAAATTAGAAAATAAAAAAATATAAACAAGTAATAACAATTCAGTTGTTAAGTTTATATTTACACATTAAATAGTAAGTATGGGACTATGCTCAAAAAAATGAGGATAACTTTTCCTATAAATTTAATGAATATAATAATAAAATATTTTATGTTTAAACTGAGTTTTGTTTCTTTATTTTGTTTCTCTCATTCTATTATTTACTGATAACAATTACATTCAAAATAAACTAAGTAAAAAGGAAAAGAAGCTCGATGGAGTGTGTTTATATATAAAATTTAAAAAAACAAAAAAAAAGAAATTATTGTATCAAAACAATTAATAAATAAAACTTTATTTGAATTTTTTGGTTTGTCTCATTTATATGTGACTGTGGTTTTAACTACTGGCTTTAAAAAAAAAGATTATAATTTAATAAATAATCTTAGTTATATTCTTTTTTGGTTGTGGTTGTATACATCATATTATCATTTTCGAAATGCTTAAGAAATACAATAGAATAAATATTCATTAACGATTGAATCTTACTCCATAGCATCAGCAGCCCTCCACTAGCCTACGGAACAATAAAACATTCATTCTTATGCTATCTAGCGGAGATTGGTTGAACTACAATTCTTTGCTAGTTTCGCAAAGCACCAATAGAGAGCATGAAAATTGACTCACGTTTCTGTCTAATTCTTTCAAATTGTTTATTTATTTATAGATATGAATAGTGATATATTTTGTTGGATTGAAAGCCGTGCCTTGTGAACAAAATTAAATTGGTAGGCTATCTTTGACAATTTTATGACCATAATGTTGTTTCGTTTATTGCTTAAATTTGCCCCCTCACCCGTATAAAACAAAACTTCAACTTTACTATTCTGAAAAATTACACATGCACTAAACGTATACATATAACCCTGAAACTAATACTAGATTTTATTATTTTTGTAAGATATTTTAAAATTTATTACAATTTAGAATTATACACATATACACCATGTAACCTCCCTCACTCTGTCAGTAAGTGAGTGCAGGATAGTTAATGATTTGAAGTCGAAATGTTAAGCTCTACACCTAACTAACTGAACAACCTTGACGATGGATGGAAGTCCGAAACTATTCAGGGATAGAATAAACAAGCGTGCTTAGACGGATGAAACAAAGATAATGGGCAACCATTAAAACAAAACGTAAGAGAAGGAAGATTCATTTATTGCGTTAATTTCAGCGCAGTTTATTATTTTAATTAACTGAATATTATTTTCAGTAACATCATACCACAGACTACCAGTCTCAGCCTACAAAAATGTTTAACAGGGTGAGTGCTAGAATTATCCATAAAAACATTTTTTTTTCTTTTAATGAATTAACATTTACAAATTTTTATCTACACATTAGAAGCACTAATAGTATCAAGAATAAATCGGGGAAGAAATTCATAAGTAATTTATTGATTGTTGCTAGAATTAAAAAACTAGCGTCATGAAATAAACAATCGGCTTTCCTGTAGTGTGAAAAACGTTCGTAGACTATTTTATTTTTGTTGAGATTTTCTCCAAAATTACTATAACGAAATTTAAACTAAGTATATAATATATAACATATGTATGTATCTAATAGGGTGAACCAGTAAGTAATGTTCATAGGCTTACTGTGTGTGGTACAGCTAAAGTGGAGTTCAATGACGTATTGGCCAACTTCATATTTTCCATTGTTCTTGAGTGACGACAATTTTTTTTTTTCTAAAAACGTTACTTTTATTGCAATAAAAATGTTATTACTCAGAATGTTTTAGTCCCAATTCGATTCTGATGACACGGTTAGAAAGACAGATAAATTTTATAAAAATTGACACCATTTCGAAGCATAAGTTATTCTCTGAACAGCCTCAATCTTCTTCCGGAAACTGGAAAAATAGAAGTGATCGAAAATTTTGAGAAAATTCATTAGGCCTTTATGTGATCATCATCAGACCTAAGGGGTGCTGGCACTTTTTATAAAAGTTTCTTTGTCTAATGGGCTTTCTAACGGTATATCATTTTCCAGGATTCCTTCATCTTCGTACAGAAATTACGTTTGTTTTACAAGAAAACGTGTTCAGAAGCACTCAACAGTGTTAGTTATCAAGTTGTTTAATTCATTGAAAACTCTTTTAGATGGGCCAGTAGTCAATTTTTACAGTAGATTGTCTTAAAATAAGGAAATCAAGGATTACAAATTGCGCTTTAAAAATTTATTTCTGATCTCTGAAATATTTGAGAAAATGTTAAGAAATTGAGGAAAATGACATGCTGACATGTTAGGTGAAAATAAATTATTTGATGAATCTTGTTTATAATTCAGCATAATTGAATTTATAGAAGTAAGCTTTCGATCTATTAAAAGTTTTTTTATTAATATTTAAATATATTTATTTAATTGAGGAAGCAAAGAAGGTTATGATACCTACCTATTTTGATTGATATCTATCTGAACTGTTATTCAGTTGAAGCCTCTGATCGCGTGATTTGAATTATGAAAATTAAAATTGGATTAATAATTTTATTAATTGCGGTGGCAATTCAGGCAGTATTTATCTCGTTTTTCAGAAGATTTGAAGCTTTTTAAATTCAAGCAATTAAGAAACTAAACAGCACAGCTTTTGTAAGTAATGGAAGAATCTGATGAGAAGTACAAGGTATGTTTATTATTAGAATTAGTTTGGAAATATTTATTTTTTTATAATTATGAAACCTTTTTTAAAATATAAAATAAAATGCAGTGTTTCGATCTTCAGAATATTAAATGCTTCGTGTAGCTACACATGTGCCAGGTTTTTCCGTTAACTTTATTTAATCCTGTGTCGTTCTTTTGGAAGATTTTGAAATTTCTGATACTGTAAAAACGTCTTTAAAAGAAAAATATTAATGTTTCATATAATAAACCGCTATTGTGCGAAAAGAATTTCTAGGAAGGGGTAATATATATACATATTTATATATATAGGTTGCAAAGTGACTGTAAAATAATTTGGGTTTATCGTGGTTCTTTTATCTATCTAGATATAAGAAGTTAAACTTCGAAATCTAATCTAAGTTAAATATGGCAGAATTGTTTTTTTTTCTTTTTTATCCTTAGATATTGTGTTGTTGCTGAAATTGTGAAATAAAATAAATGAATGAAAATAATTCAAAGCATAAAGCAATATATTTAATTGGTAAATTGTAAGAGATTTAATGTGATGTTTTATGTAGTGTGCGCACAGAATGTAATGTAGAATAAGTTTTACGTATAAGGAATTCTGGTGATAAAAAGATATGATTTACATAAATAATGTTAACCGTAAGAAAGAAAATAATTGATGTGATTTTATGAACTGATTTTGTACTTTCTACTTACTGTGTAGCGCACACTGAATACAAGTGGGATAACATTAAACCATTATTTATGGTTATTAAGTTTTTTGTAATTCACTCATAAACAAAGCTCTCTTTCTAAATTTTAAACAAATATTATAAATAACTTAACATTGTATATCAATATGCTTAACATTTGTATTTGTAAAACACACAATAACACGATAAAGAAGAAAATAGCTTTGTCCAATTAATTAGAATTTATTTAATTATGAATCCTCGTAAATGTAAATCCATATTATTTAAGACAGTTGAATTACAAGTGATTGAAGAAATTATTAAGTACCTTTTTAATTATATTTTTAAATTAAAGACGTTTGCGAGATCTGAGTAGATTGCAGAAGAGTTGTCAAAATTGTTAGAGCACTGGAACTGACGATTATGGATCGTTATGTTTCTGGCTGCATTTAAATGGTATAGGTACTGGCACAAAAATGTTATAGGTGAGTTTGTGATGATTAATTGTTTTTTTAAAGTTATGTTTTCAGTATCTGAACCTTTTAACAAACTGCAGAAGTCCAGTACTGGAGGGAGAAACATGATGTTCATTCGATCTTCCTGAACAAATCGATGTGGCTAATAAGCTTCCTTTGCGACCTAGTGAATGTCGTGATGTACAAGTGACTGCAGTCTGAAGCCTAGAAGCATTCAAAAACTCAATGAGGAGACATTTGGTAAATACTTAGTTTCGTATAATCAAATACCATCGCAATTCTCTTCTTTTTTTTAATTATTGAAGAAAATGTAGTGTAGATAGAACCTTTACAATATGGACACGACTTTCTCAGTTTTTAAGAACTTTTCAAACTAAATTAAATTTTAATTAGCATTAATACGATTCCAAATAATGAAAGAGAAGAGGGATTAGTATAGTGGTTGTGAGTGCGGATGGTAAGTGGAAGATACGTACTTGTTTCTCATGCAACTTTTCCCCCCTTTAACTCTTCTACTTATTTCAAAAAAAAAAAAAAAATTAGAAACAAAATACTGAACGTGAGAGAATATAAAAAAGTTCTCTAAATTTCCTTTAGCTGTAAATTTTTTTTAAATACATATATTCATTTTCAACGGGGAGAAAAGCGATCCCTTGGCAGCCACACTGGCGACCCCTTTACGTAATTACTGCTGTGCCTCTGAACTCAATCTAGAAACAAGGGGGACTTAGAAATATGCAAAGAAGTTTTAGGTCAGAGAATAAAAATTAAGAACATTTTTTTTTTTTTTAGGTGTGTATTTAGAAAAAAAATATGTATAACAGAATAAGTGAAAGGAAAAAAAAAATTATAGTTACGGCTAGCATATTTACACTATGGTTTTTTTTGACCATCAAAACAATGGGGACCGCACTCATACACTCTCATAGTAATGAAAGGGACGGCACCCCTTCTTTGTTAAAGAGTTAGTTACTGTGTCACCTGTACATTTAAAGTTTGCGTCAGTGTTGCCTTGCATATCATTAGAAGATTAGCGTATACTCTTACTATGTAGTCATCAGTGGATCAAACATAGCAAGGGGTGATTGTGGCGTTTTTTTCAAATCTTAGTTCGTACTTATTCTTAATAATGATTTTTTTTTTTTTTTGCTTCTGCTAGCTACTATCTTTCTTTCTTTTTTTGTGCTAAGTGGCCCCCCTTCAAATTCCGTGAGAAAATAGCATTCGTTATGCATAATTATTAAGATGGCAAGAATGGGTTGGCTATAGTTTTTCTGTCGTATTAACTGCTATTTTTTTCGGTTTTTTTTTTGCTGTCCGCTTTCCGGTCGACTGTGTGCTTGAATTTAAAATATTTTGAATAACTACACAGTGGGGTGCCTATCTAACTAACAATCCGGTTAGTAATTATTTCTAACATTGGTAAGTGTCACTGAATATTTTTTTTAAGTGAATTTTATAAATTATCATTGTAACTAAGAGCAACCTAATAAAAATCTATCCTGAAATAGCACATTACAGAGTCGATTTTTCATTTGTTTTTTATCTTTCTCGAGAATGAATCTTGAGAATTGAAGAGAAATTCGTGTACGCTCTTCCCCATTATTTTTTCTTAATTTAATCTTTGGATAGAAATTAGTTTTTCAATAAACCGTACAAAAGTATGGAGGTTATTACAACATGGTTATCATATAAAAGCACGTGCTCGTGTTGTAATATAATAAATTAAAACTATACAATCACTTTGAGAAATGTACAAACATTCAACTGAAGTAGATCTAAATCCTTGAATTAATGATTCGTTCTAATAATAAGGACTACACCTTTATGGGACAGAGAGTTGTGACGAAGGCACTAAAGAAGGATTTACGACACCTCGAATGGCCCATATAAAAAAGTAACACTCAACACTAGTGCCGCTTCTGCTAGTTCTTACAGTGAAGCTCCAACCGTCTAATATCAACCACTATCGAACCTTACTAGCATTTAACTTACAGTTTTAAGGTTATAACACTGTTCAACTGTTCAGCGTTTAAATGTATTGCAGATTATAGTTGGATTTTTTGCCACTTTGCTTATTTTTTTTTCTTTGTACTTTCTTTTATTTGTGCGTAGGTTTAGGTGTAGGGAAGTGTTGTGATCGTATTTTTGGGTAATATTTGATATTAAGTTTTCAGTGTAGTAAAGTTACTGATCAGTAACCGATCGGCGCTTAAAATCCGTTGGGATTTATTTACATATGTAAATATATAAATATGTTTTATTTCTAAAGGTCCCAGTATAGCTGTGAAACTCGTTGGCACGTTTGATTTTGGTCAGCATTGATTAAAAAAATGCGACCTTCTTGGGTGATTTTTTTTTTTGTGTGTGTAAATAATACTTTGTAAAATTTATGACACATCTTTATTTAGATGTATAATCGGCGTCAGCTATCACATACTTCTATTCACTAATCATTTTAAACTGTATTGGCAACATCTAGATGTATTTCTCTGTGGTTGTAGTTAGCTAATTTTCAAGAAAAGTAAAAATCATGCTTAGATTCACTGCTGAAAATAAAGGAACAGACACCTTATTTCTCTCTTCACTAACTTTGGATGAATTCCCATGGGCGATACACCAACTAATACAAAGAATTTTATGGCAGGACTATATTATAGTTTATCAAAACAATACTCCCAGTAAAGTAGTTTAAGAAAACAATTCTTCAGATAAATATGGCCACTGTCTTTATTGCGTTACTTGAACCAGTTTAATAGAAAAGAAATTCCCTGGATTGCAACGCACCTCTATGCTTGGCCAAGAACAGTACGAGTTCCTGTTCATAAGATCGAGTAAACCATTCCAAAACTTGACAAAAGTACATTATTATTTCTTCATTAAAAATTTTACTGCTTTAAGTAATATTTTCACGCAAGTCCTGTGACTTTTTAGGGAAAAAACAAAAATTTGTTTTCCATTTAGTATTTCTCCATTCCAGATAGCTGCAGTCCCACTCTCTGACAAATACTGTATCTTTTTTTCCTGCCCTAATTCTAGAACAAAAATAACGTCTCTGAAGAGGGAATTCTTTTTTCCTTTTTCCTGAGCTCCCTTTTTTCTCTCCGTCTTATTTTTTTGCTTTTCTTTTTTTTCCTCTCTCTCTTCGTCTTTGTACTTCCTTTTCCAGTTTCTTCTTACAGTTCTCCTTGAGCAAAACCACCAGCAAACTACATTCGCTACCTCCCTGGGCACATATACCAGGACTCTTGGCTGGACTTTAAACGAACCTAACCCTTTTCTTCTTCCCTGTTTTCCTCTATTTCTTCTTCTCATCCTGCCCCTTGAGTTTTTTTTATATTTCCTTCTTCTTCACTTATATTTTCTAAATCTTTTTTTTTTTTTTTTTGTTCCGTTGTCTTATTTTTCGTTCGCCTCCATTATTTTATTTTATTTTCTCCGCTCTCCCTTTACACTTTAGTTTGGTCGCCATCTGGTGGCCTACTTGGTTTTTCTCCCTCTTTTGCTCCCAAGAACATTCCCACCTACTTCTTAATGCTGTAAGTCGAAATATTTGTAATACAATAATTTGAGATTATAGAATATAAGTTATCCACAGAAAAAAAAAAAACTTTCTATTTTATTATATTTTTCTTAATTTCTCCCTTTCTCTAATATTGATAAGAGGGAGTATTGCGATCGTGTTTAATTTTCGATATCATACTTTCATCGGAAGTATACTCGTACGTTTTTGTAACCTGTCACTATTGACACGAAGATATTTTATGATTATTTTCTCCGTCTATATATATATATTTATTTATGGGCGCCACGGTAGCCGAGCGGTTAGAGGTGAGACCTGCGAAGCTAATATGTATTGTGGTACTGGGTTCGATTCCCGGTCTTAGGCCTTGGATTTTATTTAATGGTTAATAAAAGAAATTTACAGTAAAGAATGTTTGTTAGTCGCCTCCGTCCACGACACCTAATTTGGTAGTTGGACGTTAAGCTCTGCCTGAAAAAGTAGGCGATTACTTTACTTTACTTACTTATTCTTCTTTACTTCTTTAACTTTCTTCATAGTTTAATAATAATTTAAAGGAAAAGATTTGAAAGACAGGTTGATGCAATAGTTGATTTCCTTAAGGACATTCTGAATTCGAGTGTAGCGGCCGGTACTTAAATTTTCTCTTCCTACGTGCTTTCTACAGTTCCACTATCCGATGGTAGACAGTGTATAAGTAACGTGAGAACACCACCCAAAAGCCAGCAATGCTTTGGAAAAATGCTCCGCGCGCCCCAGATGTTGACGCGCCTTAAATTAAAGTAATAATTTTCATCAAATGCCACATTTTAGCGACGAAGCTGTTTTAAAAACAATATAAATTTTTAGTTGCTGCAATTTTTCATTCTCGAATCGAGTTTTCTTATTCACATTGATATTGTGCACCATTTTCTAATAATGACTTTTTCTTGGATGAGGACATTTTGTATTATGAAATCGGGTTTTGCCTCTTTCTTTTTTGCTCCAATCTTTTAGATTGGGTTAAACCAAAGTCTAGTTTTATGAGTCAATCATTATTGATTTTTAATTAATTTCAGATGAGAACTTTCACTGATTACATGTATTTTGATGCAATATCCGAGGCAATTTCATTTCATTTAATTAAACCTTTAACTCATTACAAGATCTTATTAACGTCGTTTTAGAGAAAATTGCTAAAACCTTTGAGCATTGTTTGCCTGAGAATTGGTTGCCATATGTCTCTGTCCTTACGACTTTTTAGACCTGACTTTACTTCCCAGGGTTTTTTGCCCTCTGACGTCCTAACCTGTTTCTACATCCAGGAAGCTATTTTTAATGGGCCTACCATCTTGGATGGATTATAATATATATATAACATTAAGGCACGACCAACATCTGATGTTATTGGTGCCTGGAAACTGTTTCAGTGCAACTAGCTGACCTTTAGACCAGTGATCTTTTTTCCTGACACTTGTTTTTTTTTTTTTTTAATCACTTGGGAGTTTTTAAGAAGACAGATTCCGAGGGTAAGAAGGATTTTAACCTGGGATTGCTGTGCAGAGGTTTTTTAGTTTGTTCTTGGACCTTGGATGCTAAAGAAAGCCGTCACAATCGTGATCTAACCTTGTTGCGATTTCTTCATAGACTTACCTTTTTTTAAAAACTAAAAGGAAACTTTGTTTTATTGCAGAAGGCAAACAAATCCGAAATTAATTAGAAATCCAGTAATAACTTTTCTCTTTTTTTTAAATAAAGGTAACTATTTTTTCTTCCATTTTTCTGATATTTCCATTTGTAGATGTCGGTCTCTCGGTTGGTTCTCTGGGTCTTCGATATCGATCGAACTTGGTATATAACCGTGGGTGGATGATGAAAAAAAAAAAGATAAAAAAATAAAAATAAAAAAAATACAGTGTTGGCACCAGCGGGTAAAAAAAAAGAGGAAAAACGAGAGATTTTGTGTGTGTGTGTGTGTGTGGGTGTGTTCTTCGGAGAAAGAGATACCACGATATGGCCAGAGTGAGAGAGGAAGGGTAGGATTGTAAGTAAGGATGGTAGGTTCGGTATGAGAGGCAAGAGAATTGTACTCCTATTGCTCGCAAGTTCTACTGGGGTAAGGTCACTCTCTGTCTCTCTCTTACTATATGTATTCGAGAGAAGGAAGTTTGGGGAGGAGACGAGTAGTGGTAAAGACGATGAAGAAGGGAATAACACAACCATGTAGAAAAGAGAGCGATGTAGGAGAGCTCGGGTTGGCTCGTTTTTACTGCCCTTGTTTTTCTCCCGTTTCTCCCTGGGTACGAGCTATTTTTTCCCCCTTTTACTTCTCTTTGCTGTCTCAGTTCTGGACTCTCTCTTCTCTCTCAAGCCATACACGCACAATACTCTGTATTTCTCTTTGTATTAGTAACAGAGTACAGTGGCGGCCTCTATTAGTAAAAAAAAAAAAAGAAGAAAAAAAATATATAAAAGGAAGGGGTAAACCCTGTCACCCTAAAAAGCAAAGTCCTTCTTAGTGTGCGCGTGTGTATGTAGGTTTGTCTGTCTCTTTCTATATTACCCCTTCCACTGTGCGAGTGTGTGTGTGTGTGAGTTGCAGAGAGGGGGGGCTGTACCCCCTGGTTGTGTGGAGTTTCTTCTCCTGGCCCCCAGAGAGAGTACGGCCTGACTACCACCGTCGTAGGCGCAGTGTAGTGTAGCTACTCTGTACGAGGCATCGCTTAAACCAAAAATACCCTTTTTGTGGATAAAACTATTTATTATTTATTATTATTTAAAAAAAAAATTATTTTTTTTTTTCTTTCATTTGAATAATTTTTTCACCTTCACTCAAAAATCGAAAAAAAAAGATCACTGAGCGCGTTCTAAAATAAAAAAACCTCATTCATTTTATTATTATTTTTTTAATACTCTCCTATCAAAAACCAGTTTTTCATAGAGTGTAATGTGTAAACATTTCCAACAGATATGGATTGTACAGTGCCCGGTAATTTACCAGCAACAATTTGTCCAGTAATTAGTACAACGGTCCAATCATCACCATCGGCTTCATCAATCAGTGCAATATCGTCGACAACATCGCCAACAACATCACCATTTATCAGTACAACAATTCACAATAACGTTAATCATCATCATCATGCAGCCACCACCGGTAATGGTATAATAACTACTACTGTGCCATCAGTCAACAATAATCATACAATTAACAACAATAGTCCATCAACTAATACATCTTCTTCAACAAATCCATCATTACATGCTGTAGCGGCAACCCAACCGGCGAGTACAAATAATTCATCAGTTTCGTTAAATCATCAGCCAGTGAAAATCATCAGTAGAAACGCCAACGGTACAAGTAAGCATATACCACACTGTACTATTCTTTATAGTTATAGAATTTTTAAATTTATTTTTGTTTTAAAATTAAAAAAATATTAACACATTTGATAAGTGATTCGTTCTTAACTCTAAAAACTTCAGTGATTCATTACAGTTTCTTATCAGTTATTCATTCATAAACAATCTACTTACTACTTTTCGTTCCACCCATTAAACTGTAATTTTATTGTTTGCTATAAACAGTGCTAAAATTAGATTGCTCTACTTTAAATATATACATACATATAAATAATCGAACAAATTAGAAATCGTATTCAAATTTAAATTAGAGCATTATAAAGCAGCTGATTTGAGAACAAATAGAATTGCTATAATAATCTCAATTTTAAATGTATATGCAACAGCTAATTCATGGTTATATATTTGATTGAAATTATTTAATAGAATATTTTTCTAGTTATTTATTTTACTAATTCTCAGACAATTTATTTGTTCTGGTCAATTGATTTCGATATCTTAAATCTCTGCCAACAGGCAGATATAATTAAAAAATATTCCTTTTATACATTATCTTAGAAGGTATTGGTTGTCAGATTTTCAGTATCGATTTTATTGCCGGAAGTAAAAAAATTTGAGGACTCGTAAGTACGAAAAAGTAGAGGTTTTAATAAATGATATGTATATAATATCAAAATAATAGCGTGTGTACTAAGAACGAAACATGGTACTGAAATTTTATATACCTTATATGTCCCATTGGATCTTAGCTGTCAATTTTTTTTAAATTATTATTATTAAAAAATCGCAGAGAAATAAAAAGTATTAGATAGTAGTCACGTGTTTGTGGTGGACCTATTTTTACCAGATTTCTTCTTGCAAGATATACCTAGCTGAACGATATAGTGTTCATGTTAAATTTTTGAAATTTAGTTTTATAGATCTTAGAAGGGAAAAAGAAATTCATTTAGATAATGAGAAATAGTATATTTGTTGGGACTTCGAATGGTATCTATCTAGGAAGATTAAAGAAATACGAAAATAGGCCCACCAGGCGTGGCATTTTCAGTCGTTTTGCTAACCCCAATGTTCACATGATGTTCCTCTCTCTCCCTTCAAAACAGAGCTAGTTACAGTAAATTCTTCTCTTCCAATCTGGAGTAAGTAGTAAAATTAGATAACGACCGGATAGTTCGCCTATTAGAAACTTAGTATTTTAACTTATAAAATAAATATTCCCGTTTTATTATCAAAACTTAGATTTCTTCTTTGTCAACAAGAAGTGGTAAACCAAAAATATACATTGTTTACCATATAATATGAACAAACTAAAATCAATATACACACAGGAAAAAACTTCAAATAATTCCGTAACAATTATTAAGGACTTTTCCCCTCTTGAGTTTATATATTTAACAAAAAACTGCTTTCTGGTTGGCTAGGTTTTGTCTATATTGTATTACGTAATCTTCGCTACATTTTTTCCTTGCTTTTGTTTTTTGATGATTTTTAATCTTCTTTTTTTATTTAAAAAAATAAATGCATAAAAAACGTATACGTCAGAAGAAGTATAGCTTAGGAGTTCTTAAAATATTGTTTTATATTTTGTGTGCTGTGTGTTAAGTAATAGTTTTAAATGTCGCTAAGATCATTAGGTATGAATTTCAAGGTCTTTTTATTTATTTGTTTTACTTTCTTTGTACTAGTAAGAAGGAAGTGTGTAATGTTGTGATCTTGTCTAATTTTAGCAATTCAGATTTCATCGGAAGTAAGTTTTGTGGTAGATTGTGGGAAAAAGGGGAATTTTTGTTTTTAATGATTTAAGGCGCGTCAACATCTAAGGTTATTGGCGCCCGGAGCTTTTTTCAGTGCACTGCCGGCCTCCGGACAGTGTTCTCTCGTTACAGACAACACTGTCCATCACCGGACAGTGAGTTGTAAGAAGCTCCTAGGAAGAGAAAATCTAAGAGGTCAGCAACTGGATTCGAACCCGGGACCTCCGCGTGGGAGTCCAGTATGCTAACCTCATAACTAATTCCCTCCCTTGAGAAATTGTTATTACCAGAATCATCAGTATTACTGTTTACGTATGAATAAATAGCATAAATCATCAAAGATATCTCAAATTTTATATTGAAATATTCGATTCGAAGATTAAATTCAGAAATATTAAGCCAAGCTCTCTTGAACTGTATGAAGTTATAGATTGTTTTTCATTTCTTGTAATTTTTTCAAAAATGGCCTCAAATTTTAAAACGGTGAGTGTGTGTAAATCATATAACTAAAAAATTCAAGTACTAATACTAATACTGTAGGTACAAATATCGTTTTAGTTCTAAAGAAAATTATATCAGAACTTATTTGATTAAAGTGATATTTTCAAAAATGAATTTTCGTTTTTAAGTATAAATTTAAGCTTCTTGCCTAAATTCCAAGTTTTCTTAAAATAATCGGTTAAAGAAAGCCATTTCAGAAAAAAATTCAATTTTAAAAAAACTAAAATCCTTTCTGTAAGTTTGACATTTTTGTTTAAGCGATATTCGCAAAAGCATTTGAGGAAGGTATTTTTATGAATTGCATTATTTAATGAAATATTGAAACAACCAGATATTATTCTGAAAAAAAGAGACGCTTCCCCGGACTTTGCCTTGGATTTTAATTAATGTTTAATATGAGAACTTATATAGTAATTTACGTTTGTTGCTGCCAGTCCGTCCGCGACACCTAATTAGGTACTTGGACGTAAATTAGTACTTTACTTTTACTGAAAAAATTATGGTACTGAAAAGAAACTTTTAAGAGAAAACCAGAGCCTTATATTAATAATAATAATAACAAAATTAAACAATAGTATTAGGTTTGTTGTAATGGATTGTAAGTTTGTGGGCAAGTTAATCGGCCTAAAGGGGTTTTGATACTTCCACTTATTAATGTAAGAAGAAAAGAAAAAAGTTAGAAAATAAAAATGAAAGTTTATAAACTTGAGAGAAAAATATAAAAGTTTGAATTAGTATTTTATTTATGCATATAATATGAACTTGATAGTTTCTCTCATCGATCCTGTATGTTTTACTAGGAGATATTGATTTCTTTTTTCTTTTTTTTATACCTCTATGGCTAGTAAATAGGGAAGTTGTGCTAGGATAGAGCTCTTACAATACATAGCCAACAGAATAATACACGTTGGGGAAGGGCAGCCATTTTGTTGTAGATAGGGGCCCGGTGTACTCAGTAGAGAAGGGGTGGAAGCCCCTCTTCCTTCTTGGTCGTTTTATTTTTTTTCACCAACAGGGGGGGCAACGTTACAGACGGGCTGATTGTACTACTGCCCCCCTTAAACGGTGTTTACCCCTAGAGTTATTGTACTGAACTAAATTCTACCCCACAAAATGCACAATATAGTAGACGCAAAAGTGTGTATTTGGTAAAAATAGAAATATCTTTTCCTAGATACATAATTTTGTCTGTTTTTATCTACCTCATAACGCGTTGTAAGAGGAATTTATTGTTATCTTGCAGATTTGTGTTTCCCACAATGTGTTCTGTGCCTATGCGAATGGCCGGACAATGCTGGGCGCCCAAGATCTATAAACTAACACGCAACAAGCCCAATTTATAAGAATCCATATATTTGGAACCCATTTTCGTTGAGAAATTTTGACGCAATCATCATACCCGTATAAAATCATACTAAGAAAAAGTTAGGTAAGAAAATCAATGTAATGACTAATCATTTTGTTTTTAATTAACAAGGGTTTTGAGGTTATATTTATCGTTTGTTAGTGGGAGTATGTCAGTGTACCAGAATTGTGTTGACACATTCCTTGTTGGCGACTCCTGACTGTTTAACGCGCTCTTCGAGTCCAGGGTCGTTCAGGTGCTGCTGACACGCTTGGTTGCTTAATACATACGCGCACGTGAGCTCACCATTCTCTGACTCACGCCCACCATATGTGGACACTGCCAATAAGGCTCGGCAACTACCAAAAGAGCTTGCCAATCTTCTATTTATCTTTGCTCATTAAAAGTCTTAAACCAATATTCGATAAACATAAACCGCTTACTCCAGGAAAGCAATCAAGTATGTACCAGGACCAAAATTGCAAAAAGTACCATGTATTGGTCATAAATAGAAACCGTTTAATCGATCGCGTAGTGCAATTACAAGTTCATGAATCGCTCTTCTTCATTCTGATCTACTTCTCTCTCTTGGTAGACTTGAACATAATAAAACGTTTAAAGTGCATTTATTCACCATTTACCAAAACCTAGTTATTTATTACATGATAACCAAGTGGAGAAAAAAAGTCCCAAAACAAACCCATGCTAACAAATTCTAACTATATTTTATTGGATATCCTCATGTAATTCGATACGATAGTTATGATGTGAAAATCGATTACATGAGAAGTATAATTTTATACTAATGTCTTCTCTTTTTTTTCTAACCAATACTATGCAATTTACACGGAAACAACCATAACCGTACTTTAAAAAACTCGAACAAAAACTGAATGTTTACTAAATGTCTGTTCTGTTCTCTTTTATTAGAAACATTTTAACTGGTAAAATTGATTTTAGATTTTCGGCGTAAATATAAGGTTGATAGGTACAGTATACCCTTTAGACCGACAGTAGATTGCATTAAAAGTGCCATTACAAGATCTTAAACGGTTATTCAGTATGATATTTCTTATAAGAAGGACAAAAGTTAAAAAAAAAAGTGTACATTTTGTAACAGTTTCCGAGTGAGAAAGAATTTATAAATCAAAAGGTGAAATGTGAGAATGTTGTAAAGAATTTTCGTTAGTATTTTTTCCCTGTCAAAATTTCGGGATGTATTTAAGTGTGATTTTTTCGAACTTATTTCTCATTATTTTCTTTAAGCTTTTTGTATTTGGATTCTCATACAAGGCCTATTAAATTTATTTGAAACTCTTTTTTCTTTCCAGGTAATTGATATTTTTTTGGGCAGTTATCCGGGAAATACAATCGCAGACATCCCACTAATGTGTCACTTCAGTACCTTGTAGGTTTATAGTTAATGTATATTAAGGAACACTATCATCGTTAGGATTTCAAATTGGATTCCTGCTTAAAAAGTAATCACTCATTCTAGGCATTTAACGAGGAAAAAATTGATTCAATGATTGTGCCTCACAATATACATCTAAATATAAAATTAAAACCATAGTTCCAGTGGTTTTTGGGCTCTGCCAAATGACGTTCAATGTACACACTGCCACATTCGGTTCTAATGTCTTCTATTTTATGACAGCCCTCTAGGCCAAGTAGTTATAAAGGGCAACGGAATATTCAGGAAAAATTCAATGTTACTAGAGAATATTTTTAATTTAATGTTGCAAATTGTTTCATAAGAGAAATTCATTTGAAACGTTCGCACCAGATTGTTTTCCGTTATCGAAAAAAAATCGTTTCACTGTTTGTGAAATTTTAATAAATTTATCATTTCAAAGAGAAAGCATCTAATATGCGGATATAATTGGGAGAACTTGAGTGTCAAGTAAACCGGATAACTAGTAATAAAAGGGTAAAAAAAGCGAGTAAAGTTAAAGGAGCACGGGAGAAATTATGTTACTACAAAAGCGTACTATGGGAAAATATATTTGAAAAAAAAATTATTTATATATTACAGAAGTGTTTTTTTATAGATATAAAACTCATAGATATTAACCCACTCGCCGCCTTTATTTATAAAAGGGCTATTTTTTTTTATTTTTTGTTTTATAGTATGGAAAGGAAGAAACTATATTATACATATATAAAAGGGAGTTAGTAAAACTGGTTTCTAAATAATGGACTTAACCCCTTTTCTTTTTTATTACTATTATACGTATCAAGGTGACAGTGGCGTTCTTCCGGGCACATCACTTTTTGATCCGTCTCTAATTAGTCGATAGTTTGCTAGTTTTACAAATAAATGAAGACGTTCATTTTAATTAAACTAATTGTTTATAAGATATCAAATTACCTTTTTATTTGATTAAATAGCCCTGCCAGTGAATGTCTTGATTTAGTTTATTTATATATTTTTTTTAAGAGAAAATTGTAGGGCAAATAGTTAAAGATAGTATTAATCTTAAAGTTAATTGGATGATTATTACATTTTGTCTTCAACATGGTCTTTAATTAGCAGCAACGATGAGTTTATAAATGTGGCTAGCTTTTTCTAACCTTTATCCTAGAGGTATGTCAAGTCTCCGTCATCTATATTACAAGCTCTCTACTTATCTTCGACAGTTGCTCTCTTAAATTTAACAATTTTGACTTAATACCCCGTAGAGAGTTAAAATGAGCAAATGTAAGTTGTGTGTAAAATCTGTTACACATCCCTATGGAGCAAATAGAATTGTGAGTGGGTAGCCTTTGCCTGAGTGCCAGTAGACTCGTGTAGAATCTACTAAATCTCCCCTTACACAAAACATGGCAAATATCATTAAACTCTGAATCACATAACACACTCTCAATAACATTAACCAGTTAGTAAATTAATACATTATACCAAAATGGCACATGAGAGGAAAGTCTCCTCAATCAGAACAGCTTTAAAATGAATATTTCTACAGAAACTAATCAAATAAAAGTTTAGGTCTACGTCTATGTAAAGTTATATATTAAGTAGTATTTCTTTTAATTTTATAAATTTATACAGGGTGTTCAGCATAAGACTACGGTAACTTCGGGAGGCGATTCTGGACATCATTTGCAACAAAAAATTCCATATAAACTATGGCTCGATTCGGCTCCGTTTTGGAATTAGCTCATTAGAAAGAAGGTTAAATTTCCTTTTAAATAAGCTAATTTGTATTTCAAAATAATAATATTAAGTATTTTAAATTGTGGCCCAAACATAAGAAATAGCAAGTTTCTAATTTTTTCCAAAAACTTTGACTTCATTTTTCTCAAAAACATTTTATATGAAAAAACCGTGCACTATTCAGGAAAAACATCTACATACAATCACCTTTCGAAAGGTATACAATGCATAGGGGTTGATGCATAAATCTGTGATTAATTGCAAAAAAGTAGGCCTCAAAACAGCGTCGGCATTATGAAAGGAATTCACCTACCGTAAGAATATAACTGATCGGATTTTTTGCAAACGTATAATTTAATAATTAATTTATTTAAGAACTATATTCAAAAATACATAATTTACATTATAAATAGTAAAATCAAATAAAAAGAAGAAATTGGTGTATGATGTTAAATGAACGTTAGATACCAATTCCAAAAGAAAGGATTTTCGTTTAACGAGTTTAGGACTGTGTGCTTTTCTTTAGTTAATTCACAAATATGCTAAATAATTTGAATAAAACACAGATTTTTTTGAACTACTCAACAAACTTTTGAAACTAGGCGGTTGTGGAGAGCTAATTAGCTTATTTAAAAGGAAATTTAACCTTCTTTCTAATGAGCTAATTGAAATTGCTGCAGCTATAATAGTTTAAGAAATATAGACAACTGTTTGCTAAAAAGTAGTAGTAGCTTGAAAAAACAGAAAATTAAAAATATCTACAAAACGGAGCCGAATCGAGCCATAGTTTATATGGAATTTTTTGTTACAAATGATGCCCAGAATCACCTCCCGAAGTTACCGTAGTCTTATGCTGAACACCCTGTATAAATTTATAAATTTAATATTCGATATAATGCATTTAAAATTGAAAATCAATTAGAAATTTAAGTTAATGAATTAAAAACTAAAAAATTTAAAACATTGTAACCTCTCTGTTTTGAGATAGATTGTTATTTAGAATTAGATGGACCTTATCCACTCTTGAAGATAGTCCAATTTTCATCACTTTTTATTCTAAAGGATGTGAATTACTTTTCAGTGTTTTTCACAATTTGCGATTGAGCCTAACTTTGTAATGTATATCCTCTATTGTTTTCCTTGAACCCTTAATGTCTTAAAGGAAAAGACACATTTTTTTATTTTTTTTATTTTTGTTGCTTATTGCTTCAAATAGTCCGTGTGCCCGCCAAACCTTGTAAGAATGATTTCTCCCGCTAGTTCTTTCTTTCTTTCTTCAGCTGACTGTGAGCATCACCTGGGATATAAGAAAAAGTTTAACTCGACATGCACTGGTAGTTCGCTGGTAGCTATACTACAGCTTCTTCAGACAGCTCTCTCTCTTCATCTATCTTATCTCTCTCTCTTATATATTTTTTCTCTCCAGTTATATGCTTTATGGAGAACGATTTCATCTAACTTCTTCAACAGTTTTTTTTATTATTTCTATTTTTATCTTATTGCTTCTCGCCCCCTGTTCTTCATTCATTTTGTTTTTTTTCATTTGCTAAAGTTTTTGTTATTTCTTCATTCTCTTATATATATATATATATTCATTTTTTTGTGCGCTTGCGTACTAGCAAACAACCATCATCCCGGACGTATTATTTCGTGACGGAAAATGTTTTTTCTCTCTCTCCCTTGTCTAACTAAAAACTCTCTCAGCTCATATAGTTTTTATTATTGTTATTATAATTTTTCTTTTTTTTTGGATTATTATTTTATACTTATACTTGACTTTTTTTTAGTAACTTTTATTACATTTTTCTTTTTTTTTTAAATTCGATACGTTGTTTTTACCATCCATAGTAAAACCAAGCACATGACTTTGAAATTGTTCTTGTGTGAAGCTAATGTGTACAGTTTAAGAATACATTTCAGGGACAGAGGGTTTTTAGGTAGCTTTCTTAGTCACCATTCAGCTTTTACTGCTTTATCTTCAGCGTTCTAGCATTGTCTACTATATTTTAGTGCCCTGATTCTAAAAATTCCAAAATTTTGTAAACGCATAGCTGATGAAAGTGAAAGGAACACCCTTTATAAATAAATATATGGTTTAATAGTCCCTTAAACAGTCCACACTGTAAAAAATATGATACAACTTCCAAGGCAAATTAGATTTTGTAGTGCTTAATTATTATACCAAGTTCGCATTACATAAATAATGTTCTGCGGTTAGCTCATCACTGTAAGGTTAAATACGCTCCTAATTATGTTCTTAAAATTTCCACAATAATTATTGGCGTACTTATCCAGTAGAAAATCAGTTGCATATAATAGATTCAAAAAACTTTTATTACGTAATGAGCGGTGAGAAAAAGTTATTTGAGCGTTTTATCTTACACAAGTGATCTAATTTTAATGTTATATTATTAAATGTTAGGGGCAATCAGATTTTGTTTTTGTTTTTCTTTCTAACTTTGTTTCAAATTTTAGGCAACGGATGATACAGGTTTGAAGTTTTGCTTTTTGAGGTACTGGGAGGTTTCAGATTTCTTTGAAATTGAAACCACTGCTTTCTTTTTTGATAAGTCACACAATAAACATTAAAACTGCTAGATAAAATATCTCTTTATTTCTTCATCTTCAACCTTTTGTTACTTCTCCTTTCACCATTGCAACAAGACTCGCTATTTTTTGCTTGAAGCCCGTTAACTATTAACTTCTTTTATCTAGACTTTATTAACCGCAAAGAAACTAATATGCCGACCAAAGTAATGCATGTAAAATAAAAATAAAAAAAGCAAGCAATAAGAAGTTATGTACAATAAGTAAGAGAGAAGGAAAGCTATGAAGTGGAGAAGGTGGCATTGGCATTAATGGAGCCCATACAATTCCTAGCGTCTTCTGTTCTGCAACAAGAAGACAAAGTCTGTCCATTTTTTTTATTTATTTTTTTCTGTCTTCTTTATTTTGTTTTTGTTCTTTTCTGCAATTATTTTTTTTTTTTTGTTCCACGAAGACCCGTTTCAGTTCTTTCAAGGAAATCATTCGCTTCATATTTTCTACTTATCCGTACCCTAGTTCAGATTCGGAATAATTTTTAAAGTTGTCCAAAAATTGTTTTTTTAAATCTTTACTTAACAAGATTTCAGTTAAATGCCTACAATTTTCATTTACTTTTATAAATCTCTGATCTTTTGTTTTAAATTATCATCAACAACCGGTTTAGCAAGTACGATAGTATGTTCAAAGCGGCTAGAAGTAAAGGTTGTTGCATGGGCCTCTCCGTTAGCCACATTGCGAGCATTTTAACCAATCTTACTCTTTCTTTTATTGAATTTGCTCACGAGAAAAAGTGAAATTACAACTACTGAACTATTTATGTGTAATTAAAATTCCTAAATTGATGATCGTAATTTTTCACTTAAAGCAACTACTACAGAATACCGTATTGTTTGTTTGGATAAACTCACTGGGGTCATTTTTAATGCTCTTTCAAGAACATTGATTTCATCCGCCATAGCGTACATTTTTTTTTTTTATCTATTGCTAATCAGTTTTAGATTTTACTGCCATTATCAGAGGTTGATTTTACAGTTAAAGTTTGTAAAGATGAATTTTTTTTTTTTAAGGCATGATAGCAGTACTCTCATTACCCAGAGAAAGTAATAGATACGATTAAATTTTTGGCAATTGAACTTATATAGAGTTGGAAAAAGGTGCCACACGGTAGCCGAGAGGTTAGAGGCGAAAACTGCAAATTATTATGGAATCTGCTCCAACCGCAATAGTAACACTTTGCCGAGCAGTTAGATTCGCAAAGCTAAGATGTATTGTTGGTTAGTGGGTTCAATTCCCTCGGTCTAGGCCTTGTATTTTATTTAATGTTTATTATGAGAACTTTGTAGTTAAGTATGTTTGCTAATCGCTTCCGTCTGCGACACCTAATTTGGTAGTTGGACGTAAAGCCAATCTGTAAAAAAAATAAGCATTACTTTATAGAGTTGGGAAAAAAAAAATATAGCCATTTTCGAAAAATTTTAGGTGGCTCTTGCGGTTGGGCGAATTTGACCAAGTCGCTTGGAATAAAGACCAATCTGTGAATTCACTGTTTATCAATTCGGTTGACAACCAAATTGTATTTCCTTTGATGATTAAAATAACTCTGCACAATTTCAGTACTTCCAATTCTGACGGGTAAGAAAAAGTAAAAATATGAAAACCCAATTTCCTGCACAATTTACTTTCTTCTCTTGTCAATAAACTAAAAAGTGAAAGTAGGTAATGTACGTTATGAAAGAGAGAAATATACGTTAAAATACATTCTAACGTAAAGTTTTTTTATATTCAGTATATTGCCCTTTCAATATTTCACCCCTCAGTACAAAAGAACTACAAAAAAGTTTTACAAAAAAAAGGCCCTACCCACGAATACATCGTAGGGCATTAAACCACCCTGAAACTTTACTCTCCAATTTTTTTTTTTTTTTTTTTCTTGTCAAGGGTGTAGTTTAGCGTTCGCCATTTTATATAGTTTGCTGAACTATATTGGGCGGAGAATAGTTTTTTTAGGGGTGAAAACTACCCCTAAGGATTTTTTTTTTTTATTGTTTGTTGCCTAGGTAGGGGTATGGATCTTTGGAGAGAGGGAGGAACAAAAAACCAGGGTGGGAGAAACTGCAGTAAGAGGGGAGGCAGTTCCAAGTTAGGAGAGGTTTTTTTGTGTCCATCTCTCGAAGCTAGGGGTAGGACTCCCTCTGGAGGCCAGGTTTTGCTTCGGAAAGGGAGAGAGATAAACAAGTGAAGTAATAATTATTCCACTGTTGTCGCTCTTATGCAAAGTAGGGGTTATTATTTTTTTGTGCACCCTGTTCCTGCTGCCAGCTAAGGGGGTTCACACGGACGTGGACAAGCCAAGGGGACAGACCTGTTCATTTCTGTTCCTTTTTTTTTACAATCTTAAAAAAACAAAAAGTATATTTAATGATTTTTTTATATCTTTCTCACAGCAGTCTGTGTGGACTGACTGTTTAATTTTTTTTTATTTTCTTTTTTTTGGCCTTTTTTTTGGGGTCTTCATAAAGTTCTTGTTTTTCACACGCACTCTTTTGAAGATGCTTTTTGTTTCTTTCTCAATGCGAAGACGTGCATCTACATCAGATTGGCATATTAACTAAAATAGATAATTGCAACGAAGTAGGAGCAGTTACGTTAGCAGATGTTTCAATATTTTATTCGCCCGTTACTAACAAATTTTTTATCATTATTATTTTTTTTTTTTGGCGCATCAACAGCTGAGGTTATTAGCTCCCGGAGCTTTTTTCAGTGCACTGCCGGCCTCCGGACAGTGTTCTCTCGTTACAGACAACACTGTCCATCACCGGACAGTGAGCTGTAAGAAGCTCCTAAGAAGAGAAAATCTAAAGGTCAGCTGCTGGATTCGAACCCGGGACCTCCGCGTGGGAGTCCAGTATGCTAACCTCACAGCTAATCCCTTCCCTCATTATCATTATTATTATTTATTTGGGAAATTTACAATCTGTTTACATGTATACAATCAGTAAATATGATGAGCATGATGAACTGATGCGGGAGAAGAGAAACTACCCAGCGGTAGCACTCTCTATAGGAGAGAGGATGACATTTAGGTCTTCAGACTGCGAGGAAGTCGCGGGACCATTGGCGATTCTGTCGGCGAGGAGGATTATTAGGAATGTCAGAGGAAGCGAGAGACAGTACTAGAGGATTAGAGCTAGTCGAGAGAGTAGTATGGAATTTTTGGTATTTAGTCTTGGCGAGTTGGTCTATAAAGGGAATTTTGAGGTCGTAGTGAAGTAATTAACAAATAAATTTACAAAGGTTAGCCTTAACTTCTAATTTCCATTCGTTGAAATTGCATAAATTATTCTACTGTTTTTGTTTGCACTATATCAGTATCCGATTTGAAGCCCACTGGTTGTTGATATGTATAATATAATGTATGATATTTATACTTTCCCTGTCTGGGGAAGGTTTCACTGAGAAAAGCTATGACTAGTTTTTATTTTCTCTTACTTTGTAAAGTGAGAATTAAAATCATGTCAAATTTTCCAAATTTGGTTTTCTTTGGTAATATTTTGATATCTGAGTCCTGATAAAAGAAAAGCGCTGTTTACAAATTTGTCTGTCGATGAGTGAGTGTTCAGTATAAAATTTAAAATTGCATAATTTGAAATTTGATATTTAATTTATTTGAAACTATTTATTTGAAAAAATTCGAAATTCGGGTTGTTTAGGTTTTTCTCTACAGTCTCATTTCAATGAAATTTAAGCTTTACTCATTAAATATCAGTAAAGATTATCATAAAAAATATATTGTTGAAGCTTATTCAGTAAACACGATGTGTAATTTACTCTACCACAATTTTGCAATGGCCGTCAAAATTGAGTATTGTATTTTTTGGGTTGTATCTTTCTCTATATATTTTTTTCCCCCACCTGAATAATATTTCAAATAAACGTGTTTGTTTATTATTCAAGCAGTCTTTACACCAAATTTAAATGAAATTTGTTGGAGCCGTTATCTAGACTAGAATATTTCAATAAAATTCAGAAATCTATATCTTATTTTCTAACTTAATTTTACATAATTTATTCTAATTGTTAATTCTAGTCTTACTTTTATTAGTGCTTTGCGATAAACAACTGGTGTGATTGCATACTGTACTAAAATGTTTCAAATAAAAGTGGCAGGAATATTGGAAGGGAAAATGTTGTTGTGCGTTCTATGAATAAGATAAGGGGAGCCGTTTTTAAAAAGAAGCGCATTATCAGAAAACTTGGACGTATTTCGGCCATATCGGTAGTGCTACTAATTTTGGCTTTTTCTTTTTTTATTTATATGACCCTAAAACGTAAATTTCTGGTTGTAGTTAGATCATTTTTGAAATCTGAGCAGACTTTCTCCCAAATAGAGAAAGCAATTAGTAACGTTGTTTCAATTAATTAATTAACTAATAATAATAGTTTGTAATTAAACAGAAATCGCTGCCAGTCTGTAATTAGAACTAAATTAGGCGTCTATAATATTGAAGTATATTATTACTATTAATTAATTGAAACTAATAGTTGACAAGCAATTTTTTGTGTTTCATGTTTTGGATCGATTAATCTTGAAAGATTTTAAAATACTTTGCGGGACTTAGTTAAACATTTTTATTAATATATTAGTGATTGAACCATACATTACTCTGGCACATCGTGATAACTCCTCCTTCGTGAAAGTGCAACATACCATTTTACTTTAGTTAATACGATTTTGAATGCTGTCTTCTTGCAAGGTAGGATCTCGGTGGAATATCGTATCAGAAATAATGAATTTTGATTTCAGTCTCAGAGGACTTTAAATTCTCCAAATTTTTGTATTTCCAATATCAAAAATTTCGCTCGATATTTGCAAATGAATTTATTGAACAAATGTCTCATTTAAAAATGTGTAGTTGAGTCCACAGTTTTGGATAATATCTTTGATCTGTGTTAGCTTGCATATTTGACTGGTTTCGGCTTTTCACAGAGCTTGATTCAGTAAGTATAGAGTGTGTATTAAGTTTGTGCTGCTGATTTCTTTTTCAGTGTAAGAATCAGAAATGCTATTATCGGCATAACTACCCTCTCTCTAATTAAAAAAAAAAAAAAAAAAAACTAAAGAATATTTACTGACATACCAGAACTGTTTATTCCTGTACTTAACTATCACTGTGATGAAAGTGAATTTTTAAAAGTGATCATCAAGTTACATACAGTACAAACATCCGGTTTCCTTTTAAAGAGACGTAGTATGAGAGATCCTTTCCTTACCGCAAACGGAATAGGAAATGTTCAACAAGGAAACGTACACACAATCCCACATCAACATGAACCTAGGTACCTTTTACAGCATCTTTTAATATTCATCTCACTAATTGAAAACAACACCTAGAGAGGGGATGAAACGGAAGAACAACAAACTATTAAGAACATTGAAGAGAGAGTAAAAAAAAAAAAACTAGAAAAAAAAGGAGTCCTGGTTAATTTATGCCGTGGGAGCCGCGTAATACTTCTTTGTATGGTGCTATCTGGTAGCGGCCCTAAGACAATGCCAACCCCTCACCTCGTTTGAATGCGGTAAGAGGGGTTTACAACTTGTTTGATTTTTTTTTATTATTATCTAAGTCACTTCCAGCCAAGCAATACTCTAGTTCTAGGCTAGGACGTAGGAATATAGATTAATAGGTACCAGAAAGATTTTCTATTTTTAATCTAAGCTTTTGTTACTTCTTTTGCGTGTTCAGATCTTTGTTTTGTTCATTAAAAAGAAGTAACAAAAGAAAAAAAAAAAAAAAATCTAAGCTAATTTTGAATACCTGCAGAGTAATCACATTTATAATTATGCCTAAAAGTTTGAAAGTTCACAGTCTTACTTAAAAATTCAGATGCATTAAAACTATTCCAACTCCAAAACTGGGTAAAATAATTCACAAACAAGTTTATTGTTTTTTATAAATTGGTATGTACGAGTATTTTATGTCTACCAACAATCAAAACAAAAAGATAAAAACGCTAAAGGTTTAAATATGATATTTTGCTTAAGTACCACCCACCAAAGGATTAACACCACCTAGCTTTAGCCAAAATTGGCCAACCAAAAGTGCTTCTTTCTTTTTTCTATTTTTTAATGAATCAATTTTTGATGTTTAAGTATTGCGGACGTGTGAAGTTTCGAGTTTTTCACTGAAAATATTTCGAGAACTTCTAAATATGAAAATGTGGTATTGGCAAATAGTATGTAGATATGCTGAACTTGTAGAAAATTCTGATTTGACGTTTGTTGTTTTAGTTTTGGCCTTCTGGAGTCGCAGTACTGAGGTTTTAGAGAAAGTTTAAGTTGACCAGAAATGCTACAGTACTGAGTCGTACTTTTGAGTATTTAATGTTTTTCTATAAAACGAATTAATTTAATCTCAGTTCGCTCATAGCTTTATGCTACAGTACTGAGTCGTACTTTTGAGTATTTAATGTTTTTCTATAAAACGAATTAATTTAATCTCAGTTCGCTCCTAGCTTTATGCTACAGTACTGAGTCGTACTTTTGAGTATTTAATGTTTTTCTATAAAACGAATTAATTTAATCTCAGTTCTCTCATAGCTTTATGCTACAGTACTGAGTCGTACTTTTGAGTATTTAATGTTTTTCTATAAAACGAATTAATTTAATCTCAGTTCTCTCATAGCTTTATGCTACAGTACTGAGTCGTACTTTTGAGTATTTAATGTTTTTCTATAAAACGAATTAATTTAATCTCAGTTCTCTCATAGCTTTATGCTACAGTACTGAGTCGTACTTTTGAGTATTTAATGTTTTTCTATAAAACGAATTAATTTAATCTCAGTTCTCTCATAGCTTTATGCTACAGTACTGAGTCGTACTTTTGAGTATTTAATGTTTTTCTATAAAACGAATTAATTTAATCTCAGTTCTCTCATAGCTTTATGCTACAGTACTGAGTCGTACTTTTGAGTATTTAATGTTTTTCTATAAAACGAATTAATTTAATCTCAGTTCTCTCATAGCTTTATGCTACAGTACTGAGTCGTACTTTTGAGTATTTAATGTTTTTCTATAAAACGAATTAATTTAATCTCAGTTCTCTCATAGCTTTATGCTACAGTACTGAGTCGTACTTTTGAGTATTTAATGTTTTTCTATAAAACGAATTAATTTAATCTCAGTTCTCTCATAGCTTTATGCTACAGTACTGAGTCGTACTTTTGAGTATTTAATGTTTTTCTATAAAACGAATTAATTTAATCTCAGTTCTCTCATAGCTTTATGCTACAGTACTGAGTCGTACTTTTGAGTATTTAATGTTTTTCTATAAAACGAATTAATTTAATCTCAGTTCGCTCCTAGCTTTATGCTACAGTACTGAGTCGTACTTTTGAGTATTTAATGTTTTTCTATAAAACGAATTAATTTAATCTCAGTTCTCTCCTAGCTTTATGCTACAGTACTGAGTCGTACTTTTGAGTATTTAATGTTTTTCTATAAAACGAATTAATTTAATCTCAGTTCTCTCATAGCTTTATGCTACAGTACTGAGTCGTACTTTTGAGTATTTAATGTTTTTCTATAAAACGAATTAATTTAATCTCAATTCGCTCATAGCTTTTATTTGAGATATATTTTCTCAATAAGTCCAATTTAAAGGCAGTACTGTGGGATAAGTTGGGGTAGGCATTCTGCTAACGTGCCATTTACATGAAAAGTACTGTCTCATCACTTGTGTAGCATTAATAGGAATTCAAAATCAAAAGAAAATGCGTAACCCGCTGGTTCACATTACCTATTTTTTGTAGCAAAATTATATAAACGTTTTTGACGAATTGCATTAAAGTATTTATTAAAATAGTAATAATAATATTACAAAAGGGAAGGGATTAGCTATGAGGTTAGCATACTGGACTCCCACGCGGAGGTCCCGGGTTCGAATCCAGCAGCTGACCCTTAGATTTTCTCTTCCTAGGAGCTTCTTACAGCTCACTGTCCGGTGATGGACAGTGTTGTCTGTAACGAGAGAACACTGTCCAGAGGCCGGCAGTGCACTGAAAAAAGCTCCGGGCGCTAATAACCTCAGCTGTTGATGCGCAAAAAAAAAATAATAATAATAATATTACAAGGAAAGTAAAAAATTAAAAGCCGATATTAATACTGCAAATAAGTGAATATAAATGTAGATATAACTTCCCGACCTTCTTCTGAATAAACCTTTAAATGATTTCGGAAAAAGATTTTTTTGTTTATTTTAATTATTTAAGAAGGTTAAATGTGGTCGGTCATTAGTAATTAAACAATAATCATTGTTTTTTTAAAAAAATATCAACGTGTGACTTTTATTTTAATTTTTCTCATTTGACCTTTTATTAGTTATGATTTAAATAATTGGAAAATGTTTTTCAGCATCTTAGATATTCATGTTCATTTGTTCGTTTGTTTAAAAGAGAGTTTCTCAAATGCCTCAACATGAACATTTTCTGTTGTTTCTGTTCCGAGAAGGAATTACAGTTTTATTTTATGAATATTGCAAGGAATACTCTTCATTCTAAAGAATTAAAATGAGGTCGTAGTAGTTTTACATAATTTTGGATTTCAATTGTCCAATTAATAATAAAAAAAATAATATACATAAAATATAAATAATACATATAACAATATAAAAATAAACAATAATAATAGAAAAATTGTCCATTAAATTTTTGCAATGAACATTGGATTAGTTATCGGAAGTATGCTTTACTACCAATATAAGCCTTAACCTGTTCTTGTGTGAGACAGATATAGACTGCACTACGAAGGGGCAGTGCTCCCTGCACACGGAACAGTCCAGAACAATTGAACTAACGTTCTGCTGCATTATTAGGGCCGGAGGACAGTATCGATGGTGGGATTGCTGTTCCCAGCACTGAAAACCTCCTTCAGGTTTCAGGAGAGAAATTAAAAAAAGTATGCAGAACTGTGATTCTAGAAGAAGAAACTGGAGGGAGAGGAGACTGTCTGGGTAGTTTCTACATTTCTTTCAATAACTGGCATTGTTCCATTGGTATCAACCACACACCAGTATAGCATGGAATTGACTATGAAATAGTTTTCACTCGATCAACCCAAGAAGTGCCTTAAATTCCTTCTTTGTACGTGATTTGTTTCTCATTTCTCATATTAAAGCAACAAGATTGCAGAGCTTTATCACAGATATGATGTGCAGATTCATAAGAATATGTTGCAAAGTATGAAGTGTTTTACTTAACGGCGAATGTAAAATTAGGAAGGAATCTTTTAAGAAAAAAACGTAAGAGCAAGTCGAGTAATTGTTGCACAGCCATCATGACTCCTAGGACATTTACGCTGGTGAAATGAATACAAACATTGCTTTAAAATATCTCTTGCTAGCTTACTTCTATTCTCAGGCCAATTTGTAGCAATGAAATCGTCTGTTGGCGCCTGAGTAGTTTGAAGTTAAAACAGGCCATATTTATATATTTGTTTCCCATCACTTACACCGTGTAGACTGTTAGCTTATACAAATATCTCATTTTAAACTAACCAAATTCTTATTTTTCCTTTCTATAAAATTATTATATTTCTTTGTTCGATGATTTTTTTTTTTTATGTGATCAGAGAAAAAAAAATAACTGCCAAAGAGTGAGAGAAAGATAGAATAAAAGAAGCAAATCTATGACCCGACCAAGGACACATTGCATAACGTCTGGGAGAAAAATTTAATATATTCACTTCCTTTTACGAATCTAGAATTATTATTTTTTTAGTTTTATGCAAAAACAGGCTTTTATAACTTGAAAGTCCATTCAAATGTAATAAAAGTATACCTAAAAATAAAAATTCATTGATTAGGGGTACTCAATTTGTTTATTGATTTAGTGGTTTGTAATGCATAATAATGTGTGTAAAAGGGAAAGGCACGATTTGTCCCCTAAAATTTATTTTTAACAGGTAGTGAACCTACTTGTTTTACTAAGGAATTTTATATGTTATTTATTTTTTTAAAATGATTACTTAATCATTGTATTTTAATAATTAAGTTCTCTGATTCAAAATCCTCTATACCTACTAGTAGATCTCATATTCGTAATTAGGGTTTCTAATGTTTACGGTTGAGATGTTCACCATTATTCGATGCCACTAACACTCTAGAATGGAAGTATTTTATTCCTTAAGAAAAGTGTATAGGACATACGAAGCCACTAGAGCTCAATTTCTTCGATTTCTTTAAATTAAAAACTAAGAGGCAAGTTTACTTTATGTTTTCAATTAGATTTAATAGATTTTCTTTACATTTTATTCAAGTACTGACACTTCTTTGTCGCTAGAGTTCATCTTCATAGAGAAAACACCCCCATAGAAGAACGCTCTTTATATTTTAGCTATTAAATTTTGCTCATTTGTCACTTTAGCAGAAGCTGGTTGCCATTGGTCCAGTTTTAAAAGAGATTATTTGTATTTAATTAATTGTTTGCTAAAAATTAATTGTTTCAAAGAATATGTACCGTTTTCCAGTTAAAAAACAAAACAAATGAAATGAAACCAGCTACTTTCCAAAACATTCAAATAACTTTAAAACAAACAAAAATATTAGCTATAAATAAATAATACAAAAAACAAAATAATAGTCTAGCAAATAACTCTACCAGTCTCAGCTTATTCTATCGTTATATAATGTATTTATTTATTTTTTTTATTTCAATTTTTTTTTTTGTTCCTCTCTCTCTCCGGACATATTTTAACTTCTCAACGACTGGCCTTCAAGTAGATTTTTTCTACCAATAGCCTTGAGGGTATTAAATAGTAAAAATAAAATTAAACAAGAAAAAAAAAAAAAACGATGTGTTTGTATAAAAAAAATACAGTCCCAGTCGGAGGTGACTCGTGCGGGGGCGTATAACTTATCGTATCTATTTTGATTCTTCTCAACCTTTCTAGGATCATGTCTTTCTTTTTCAATATCCTTTTTTTTTTTATCTTAGAAAAGATATATAATACTGTGTGGCGCACCCAGAAATGTTTTTCGAGGGGTAAGGTTGGATTTAAATGCATTACATTTATAGTTGGTAACTATTCATTTTAGTTATTGTGGAATATAAAGCAACAAGTTTCTTATTGAGATTGTATATTTTGATTAAGGGCGGATTTCATGAAAGGAACTTAAATGGGATTTCTTTTTTTTGGTTGGTTTTGAGGATTCGATTCATAGGAAGTAAGTCCTATTTTGGCTTTGTAAGAAAGTTAGGTAATTAGGCAAAAATATTGAAATTTGTCACCCTTTATTGAATTATTATAAGCAATTATTATTTTTATTTAAACAGCTATTATTTGGCAACTTTATGTCTTTATCGCTTACACTGTATAGTATGTCATAAAATGCAAATTTCATAAATAATATTACAAGTGTCCAAAGGGTTTCTTTATTGTGATGTTGCTAATCGCATTGGCATTGGCCAACACTTGAATTTATTCACATAAACATGTTAAACGAGATCCCCAAATTTATCTACTAAAATCAATTAATTTTGAAGAGTATTTGCTACAACATTACAATCAAACAAGTAGGGGAATACATATTGAATGAGGATTTAAAGAAAGTAACAAGACTAGCGTTAATTGTCCTGATGTGTAATTTTGTTTGATTTTTTTTTCCTGTTAAATTTTAACATTAAATTTTTTTGTTTTTTTTTAAATGTTGTAACCGAAAAATAGTCGTAGATGGCAGGAGCTGCTACATAATATAAATTTGCACTTTGGACTGCAAGACCAATGTGCTATATACAGCTAATATTCCAAAATAAAAATAAAAAAATTCATTCTCTACCGTACGTTCGGCCTGGCCAGTGCCTGCTTATGTTATCTATCGTCTGTGAGTTTTATCTTTTTATTAGTATTTTGTATTTAGCATACATTTTCCTATTTGTACGAATTCTTCCTTAAGTAAAGGTATTTTGTTGTTGGTTCATTGAGCACAAGAAATAATTTTATTTTAGCTTTTCTTCACTACGAAAAGATATAGAATAGTTAACTTTATATAAAAAAAGGTTTGAAAAGGTAACGAAACTACGTAACCTGTCACTGTTGAACTGAAAATTTTTATTTCTGGGCTAAATTGGTGAAAAAAAACTACATAAAAAACCTTTCTACAAGAGGGGAGGGATTGTGGAGGTAAATGAAATCTAAAAAAGTTGTATTATTTCTTTATTGTTCTATCACTTTTTTATTTGACTTTTTTTCTTGCATCAAAATTTACAGACCATTGGAATCTCAAAATAATAATAATAATAATTTTCCTTAATTTTTTTTGGTGGCATCAGTAGTATTTTTTTGGTATTTAGTATTTGTTTAGATTTACTTCGTGAAGCTAGCTGTAAACTACACCAGATTCTCAAACACAAGAGGATGATTATTCGGCCCCGGCTGGCCCGTAATTAACATAAAAAAAAAAGTCTCAGGACGGCCGCCAGAGTGCACCTCTAATTTTTTATGTACACACACACACACACAC
This sequence comes from Rhodnius prolixus, assembly GCF_049639745.1. Taxonomy (NCBI): domain Eukaryota; kingdom Metazoa; phylum Arthropoda; class Insecta; order Hemiptera; family Reduviidae; genus Rhodnius; species Rhodnius prolixus. The sequence continues at coordinate 8,170,948 of NW_027411634.1, read as the reverse complement.
ACACACGTGTATATATATATATATATATATATATCGTATCGAGAGGTTTCCTTTTTTTTTTAACTTAACATTTCAAACATCTCCTCACCCACTCGCCAGATCTACTACCAGCACAACGATATCTTTGTCTTGGTATCTTGCTTGCTCCGTAATTTCTTTCTCTGTTGGACGAACTTTATATAAAAAGAAGAAGTTAAATAAGAAGAAAAAAAAATAATAAAAAGAAATCAACATAAAACTTGTAGAAGGAAAAAAAAAAAACTTGAGCGAGTGAGACGGCGGACATGTTGAGTGTGAATATCCTTGAGGTTCCCGCCGCTCCCCTCAGTTTCATAAAGTTTTTTTACGTTCTTTTTTTTTCTCTCTGTTAGAACCGACTCACAAACATTTCTTACTAACAGACTGTGGCTCCCCTCTCTTGCTCGGCTCAAATAAAAATAAAAAATGTAAATAAATAAAAAAAATTCTCTTCGGAATTAAAATATTTCAGTTCATAGGGTGCTTAGTTTTAGACTGACCTTAAACTTACTTTTAATCAATAAATTACATTCTAATTTTTTAAATAATACGGTGCGAGTGGTAGTGATTTTTGGTTTTTGGTTTATTTGTAGCTAAAAATATAGTGACTGATTCATTAATTCAATAGAAAGAGAAAAAAATATAATGCCTGATTGTTCTGTTACATTTCTTTTTTTCTTACTTGATAATGGTAATTACCTGGACAATTACGGCGCCCACCATATGTTATTCCTTGGGGGAGTGAAAACTGTTGTCAAGGTTCTGATGTTCTTCTGTTTTAGATTTGGATGATCTATAGTGAAGTGTTACTACAATAGTTATACAGAGTGAATATATTGGTTTCATGACCGTAAATTGTTAAACTTAGGATGGAAGATTAGCGAGGAATCGGTCAAATAAAACAACTCGTCTCTTTGCCAACGTTTCGACAAATATATTGTCCTCTTCTAAGTTCTTAGTTTCTGGAACTCAACCAACCCGCATAGCCACGCCCTGAAGAGGACAATATATTTGTCGAAACGTTGGCAAAGAGACGAGTGGTTTTATTTGACCGATTCCTCGCAAATCTTCCATTCTAAGTTATACAGAGTTACTGTTTAAACTTGAAAGTACTCCTTACGTGGGACCCCCAATAGCTGACTCAAGCGACTGGAACTTTGTATGTACGTTACCGGATGACCAAAAGACTCAATAGAAAAAACGCTCCAAATTGTCTCTTACGAACAAAAAGAAACCCTACACAGCTCTACTAGCCCCCAATCTTGAGATATACAGACTTGAACTGCACGGTACTGCAAAGCGTTCCAATCTCAATCTTATCCAATCCCTTCAATTGAAAATCCTACGCACCATCCTTATCGCTTCTTTCTACGTAAGCAATCAGACTATCCACACTGACCTAAAAATCCCTTTCATCCTTGACCCTAGCCAAATCCCGTTACACCAAATTTCATTCCTAACTTTCCCAACACTTCAATCCGTTCATATAGAACCAACCTGTCTCAGTCTACTCTTCTCTCGAATCCTCCCTGAAGACTGAAGCGTCAATGGCCTCGCGATCGCCAGATCGCATGATAGAAAAGGGGCATCCTTCGAATTCACTTCAACGGCATCCTGGATTAGTCGACTCATGATGGTAATCATTGGATGACCCTCATTCAAATCTTTCAAGTCATTTTTATTAATATATTGTAAGCAATCTGATTTACTAGAAAAAAACTTAAAGGTATTTTTTATTTTCTTATTAAGACGAAACATTTTTATTAGTTCCGACTTTTACCCCATTTGGATTCAATTTTTTATATTGGGGGCTCCCAAAACAAATTTATGTTTTTAGATACGAAAAAGAGATTTGAAGGATAAAATGTTGAATGTGTGATATGTATGTGAACACTTAGCTCAACAACAGTCAATTGCTTCCTTCAGGAATCTACCTAAACGATGGTCCTAAAGAACAAAGTACAAATAGTCCTCTTTAAAGTAAAATTATCCTTAGGTTTTCGTGGACAACTCTTAGCCTGGCGGTACTCTAAGCTGAACACCCTGTCCTTAGCAATGGATGTAAATTAGGGGCTAGAGAAGTTGGCTCATTTTGTACTACGATATGGAACTCTTTTAAGAACGTTACATATTAAGAACCAAAGTTGTTGAGGGACGAACTTTTGAATGTCGTTAAAATTAAGGCAATCAACCGTTTTAATTGGCTTATATCATAATTAAAAAAAAATATTCAGTTCTATTTTTCCAAATTAATAAGATTTATTGCAGTGTAAATAATGCAAAGATAACAGAACCTTGGTGAAGAGACTTGATGGAACGGTTAGAAGCCTGAAGGTACCATCACACATTTTATGAACAAGGTGCGAGGTGAAAGAACAAAAAAGTAATTGTCTAGTTAAAGACAATGATGATAATTTAAGATTTTAATTTATATATTATATATATATATATACACAAAAAAAAAGACGTGAAGACAATCAAAGTGACGGACTATAGAAGGCAGTGGGAGGGCTTCCAACTTGCAGGCTGTAATAAAAGGGGGAAATTTGTTTGTGGTAAGATGAGGAACTAAAATATAGAAAAGGGGTTGATGCCCTCCGGGGCTGCGTTCCCAGGCATCTCCAGCTCTCTTCTGTGCGGCATCTTTTTTTTTGTCTTCTTACTTTCACCGTCTCACTCTCACATACGATATTCTCCTATTTAGTTGTCCTCTCTTTCTGACACTCTCATTAACAAAGACAAGAAGCTTGGGCAAAGTAGAAGAAGGAAAAAACGTCCATGGGAATTTAAAAAAAATAAGAAAAAATATATTAAAGGATAAAAAACAAGGAAGGGATGTTGGTCTTCTTCAGCTCCTTCAAACTATCTAAAAGGTTCCTTTTTCCGTGTTGTTCCTTCTTCATATATATATATATATATGTATATAAACCTTTCTTTTTTCTTCGTCTCCACCTTTTTATATCGATATTATACATTTGTATACTCTTCGTGGCACGCTATCTTTCGGTGATATGTCGTCTCAGATAGAAGAGTATAGAATTCTCACGCTTTTGATTAGCATAGACATCCACTGGTTTCTTGGGCCCCAGATGGACCCTTGACTGTCTAGCTAACTAAAATCCTTTAATGACATCTGCTACTTTATCGCTTTTAATTGTAATTCTTCTCCTTTGGATAATTATACAGATTATCTGAATTAACATAAATGTTATTAAACTGTAAAGTTTCCTTTTACAAAAACAAAAATAATATTTTAAATTTATTATTATATCCAGCTGCTGACCCTTAGATTTTCTTTTCGTAGGAGCTTCTTACAGCTCACTGTTTTGTCTGTAATGAGAGAACACTGTCCGGAGGCCAGCAGTGCACTGAAAAAAGCTCCGGGCACCAATAACCTTAGATGTTGAAGCGCCTTAAATCATAAAAAATAAAAATAAATAAAAAAATTTAGTATTATATAATATATCTTCGATTAGGTGGAAAACGTACTCAAAGTTGATAGAATTTCAAGAAATAGAAGTTACTTCTAATTATTTGGAATTTAGTACAACCATAGCCAAGCTTGGCTCATATTCTCTCCACACTTAATACAGTGCGGTTCCTCCAATCCTAATATTTGAAATTTACAATTGCAGAGCAATATCGTCCCACAAGAAAGTATGCTGATAAAAAAAAAAAGTGCGTGAGAGAAAGGGGTCATCATCACCCAATTCTCCAAAACTAAAATATTTAATTATTGACTTCCATCAATGCAGAAAACAGTTTGTATTGAAGAAATATGGTCTGCTTTTGGGAAATATGAAGCATTCAGCAAAGAATTTTTTACTGTAAAGATTGGCTGACCATTATCATACTTCCAAGTCTGTAAGGCGAATTCGTTTTAATGGAACCTGGAAATCCGTACTTTGTTAGTGTTAGTTTACCTCTTTCAAGTACTAGCTAAGTAAGTATTAAAAGTCTTTTAAAGTAAACGTTCGCATGCTCATAAAACACACAAGAGCCGTATAAATAAATACTTTCTATTTAGTAAAACTAATTATCAAAAATGTGAAATCTTTTTGCATTACTTAGAAAAATGTGTTTTTTTTTTAAGTACCTCTCTCTCTGAAATAACAAAAGAATTGTGTAATTTTGTGTAAACTGCAATTACAGGCGAACTACTACCTATTAAACTAGTTCCAATTCTCGAACTAATTGCAAGTGAAGGAAACTATTTTATTTTTTTGTAGCAATTCATGTTCTTTCTTCATGTTTTTTATTAACCACCATCCTGTATCAAGTCTTATTTCGCTTTATTTCTAGTTTTCTTCATTAGTCTTTTTTTTTGTTTTTGTTTTTGCTCATTCCTTTTTCCTTAGTTTTACGGTCAATTCTATTGGTTAGAAAATGGCCGCCAATCTTCTTTTACAGCAGATATTGCTGCAGAAAAAAAAATCCTCCCTCTGTATGGCGCGTCATTCCTAAGAAACTATCGAGATGAAACAAAAAAAAAATAAAGATTAGAAGAAGAAGACCTAGTGGAGGCTGTCTCCAAGGAGACTTTCCAGTAATCTACTGCATGAAGTGGGAGAAAATATTAAATAAGAATGGAGGTCACACTCTTTGTTTACAAGCAAAAAATCCCATAATGTTTTCAGAATAGGAAAAAATGCTCAAAGAGGTCCCAAAATACAATATTAAAACACCTATATAGACGATAAGTAATGTCTAACTAATAACTAGATTTAATTAAATTTTGTATTCAGTGATGAGTGTTAAGAATTGTTTGCTTTATTGTGATCAGCATGGTGAGGTCATTAACAACCGTTTTGTGATATATTAGGAAGAATTTACTTTAAGGTTAAGTTTTGTTATTGGTACACAATGTATCTGTCATATACGCTTTATCTTAGCAGGAAAAATTGCTGAAATTCAGATATTCAATTTTGTGTTCTTAGTGGAAATACTATCATTTGAGGAGGTTTGAGTATTTAAAAGTGATTCTTAAAAATTTGGCTTTTTGGTGGGGTTGCTAGGTTGAGATCCGAACGATAAGCTTTTGGATAGAATAAGCCAATCTAAATCTATTTTATTGAATCGATTATTCTGTGTTTTTTTTTACGTTTTCGCAGTGGGTTACAAAGATATTTACTTTTTATACACATCTAGTTGTATTAAGGACATTAAGGAAGAAGCGAAGTTAACGTTTATTAATACGTTTTTATTTATTTCTTTGACTAAATCATCTTCAGGGCTGTGGAACATACTCGTATTTTACAATAGAGTTACAATGTACATAGTTTTTTTTAGATCAAAAAGTTTTAATCTTGTTTTTTTAGATTATGATGTGACTTTTTTAATAATTAATATTTAAAATAAGGATTTTTGTTAATATTACTATTATTTAACTCAGTCTATTTATTTATTTTTTTTGCAGTTGTGTGGACATCATCTCCGACCAACGAAGCTGAACTGCAATTGTACAGGGTGATGCAGCGGGCCAGCCTGCTAGCCTATTATGATACCTTGCTTGAAATGGGTATGTTTTCATGATTCTATAACCTGTAGATTAGGGTAATTTGTAACCAAACTATTTTATACTTATCCTCTGTGAGATTAATTTATCTCTTTCTTAAGTTAAATGACTCACTACCGGAATTAATTCTTCTCAATACCAGTTCATTAATTGTGCTTTAGGTACTTGTTAACTTAAATGAATACTAACTGGTTGTAGTATGAACTTTTTATTTTATTTCTGTATTCATACATAGATATATTTCACTAACTGTTCGTTCGCAACTTATTGTTGGAACTCTCTCCTATTGACTGCTAAAAGCTAATGCTGGCTGCATTAAAATATCATTCTGCAGGACACATGTAGAGATAAAATTCATATGCTTTAGCGAAATCAGAGTCGCCTGCAAATAAGTGAAGAGTCACTATGTCTGAAGGAAGCCACAACACTTTGAAGGTTTTTTAGATCGCATTAGATTTAGGTTTATTGTCATTTTATAGACAAATCTAAATCAAAATCAATAATACTCCATTGCAGAAGTGCTTTAATTATGGCGAGACCGACGTTCACGGACGTTCACTCGCCTTTGGGATATGATTGATTCTATACCCTTTTTTATTGCCAGATTGAACCCTTGAAGATTGGCCCTTCTCATTGGGCGCAACAGAAAATTGTTCAATATTGAACAATAACCTCAATATTGAACAATTCTGCAGTTTTTGTTGAACAAACAATTCTTGTTTTTCACATGAGCTATTTGAGTTAGGATAGTGCTTTCTTTTCGTCTCATCAAATGTGCTGGAAATTTGCATGAGAAAGTGTCATTAACTTTTCCAGGTAACCGCAAGATAGTTCCTTCAACAGCCCTTTAACTTAGTATCCTTATCTTGAGTTTTTATTGTTAGAGTGGAAGGCTAGCAACTTGTCCATAATGCGTAAGTCTCACAGTTATCGCCCAAAGAGACAATTGTGAATCCTTACCTGCCTCGCTCTCTATACATTGACTGACCCCCTTCTCGCAGACGAGTAATACGATCACAAATTACTGTAGCATGTATTAAACCACAATTCCTCCAGACTATCTGGCTGTTGGTAAATGGCACCGATTCTACCACACTTCTCAATATATTAGCTATACATAATAAGCGTAAAAAATGTGCAATTTTCCGATAAATTTAATGTTTTGTCGAAAAAAGTGTGCGTGGATTTTTCTTCTTTTCCTTTATTCATTCTTTTCAAATAAGTGATAAATTGGTGAAAATATTGATTTTTAGATCCTTTCTTTTACATTCTCCTGAGTAAACTCAAAAGTGAAATTGCTTTCTTTTATAAAAAAGAAAGAAAAATTAGTGAAAAGACTTACGAGAGAACTCCAAAAAATCCCATCCTCCCTAAAATGGATTAATTCCATGAAATTTCATGAAAATAATTTTTTTTTTTTTTTAAATAAGCCTTCTCTGTCAATAGTTAAGGTACCAAATTTATATTAATTTATAGTTTTTGTGGGGAACAAATTGCGGAAAACTGAATAAACCTTTCAGAAAATATTTCCTTTCGATATCTTCCTATCCCATTAAACTTTGTTTACATTACACGGGTTATGGTTATATAACCTTACCTAAAATAAAAATGGCACTTTCGGATACTTACTGTCAAAAATCAATTTCAAAACTTTATCATGATCTTAATACATACTTTTCCCTATCTAGTATAAGGTTATAAAGTTGAGCTTTTGCTCAGATATCATTCACTCACTTCTAATGTTCCTCTGACTAAACTAACCAATCCATGATCACCTTGTTAAATAAAGTAGAACATTGTAAATGACTTGAATAAATAATAACGGACAATCAAACTACATCCCAGTTAAAAAAAAATACAAAAATTGTGGCTAGAGAGCAGGAGGATAAATTGGGTTGAACGGCGGGGCAACTGGCCAACAAATTATTCCAATTGAATGTAACAAGCGTAACCTTTCGTTTACATTAATTATCAAGATAGGTTTTTGTACAGCCACCTGTTGATGGTGTACAGAAGAGTAGCGGAGGGTGTTATCATCCGAAGCTGGGTAGTTTCTATAGAATTACCGTCTACACCCAGCCATCGAATTGTTGTCCATCTGTTGTGTGCATACCTGCTTACTACTCGCTGGTTTAACTGGTGACTGTCCACCAGAATCGTATTTTTATAATTTAAAGTGAGTTTGAAATAAATAGTCTTTGTTCTTAGTTCATACAACTCTAAGAAAAGATAGTCTTATTCACTCACTTTCTCTTCTAAAAATTAAGCATTTCAGAGAAACTGCAGTATATTGGTACATGTTTTATTAAGGTAACATTCTAAAATTGATTTAACAAGAGACAGTGGAATGCTGCATTACAAATACTTAATTTTCATCCTAGGCCCCGAAAGTTGTTACAAATAAATGGTTTACAGGATAAATTTCGTTCTCATATACTCTGAAAAAATTTAGCTACGGAAGCTTTAGCTCTTCCACAGCCTTTGTAAATACAATTAACTGGATTTAATTGTGCATGCATAAATAACTCTATTTTAAATGCCTATATTCTCTCTTAAAAATTAAAATAAGTAAATAACTTGAGCTGGCATATAGGTACAACTACAAAAGGATGTCTCAGGATAAATGAATTTAATATTAATAAGAAAAGATGAGTGAATATAATATAACTCGACGATAAAACATCTTTCTCTTTACATCCATATTTAGCTCAATCAAAGGCTTATCGTGTAGCTCGTTAGCTTAACTAGCTTCCAAAGTATGTCTTGTTTTTTCCATGGTTTTAAGGAGCATTATTTCTCTGTCCGCTCAATTATATGCCTGCTTTAAGAATCAATGAACAGATAGAATAAATGTACATCAAATCGATTTGTTATAACTAGGGAACGGATTCGTATGTATTTACGAGTACATATTTTTTTCTAGGCAATTTACAGACGTTTTTCAACTAGAAGTATTCATACTGACACTTTTTAAGCCGTTTGAGTCTACTTTTATTTCACATATTTCCACATATTTGGATGTTATCGCATATTTATACATATTTGATTAAAATAAATAAATATTTCTACATATTTAATCAAAATATGTAGATATTTTTTCATATTTTTCATTTTGGGCATATTTTCATAATTGGGAGGTGGTTGACAGGAACTGTGAACCACAGACTGTAGGGCTGTGAATCACAGTGGGTACAATGGTTATTGTAATTTACACAGAATGCTGCTAAACAGTGACGGGCACTTGTTAGTTCTTTGAAGTTGTCTGACGTTGTCTGTTCTTTCAGCTCGTTCGTTGAAGTGTCCAATTCATTTCGTTCGGTCCCTTAGTTTATTCTTTTTTGGGTGAAATGCCACGAACACCGGCCTCAAACAAACAACTGGTTGCTAAATATCTTCGCGAGTTTCCAGCAGAACTTTTTCGAAGTGATGGAGACATTTTGTACTGCACAGCTTGTGACAAGCGCGTTTCTTGCTCTCAACGTTCCCAAGTCACCCAACATATTGCCACCGGATCGCACATAGAGAATAAAAACAGAAAGAAAGAGAGGACGTCCTATCAAGCCTTCCTTACATCTCCATCATCAAGTATAAGTCTACTCTGAGTACAGATCTGTGTCGGGCTTTGGTTAGAGCAGATATCCCTTTCCACAAACTTAAAAATCCTCATTTCAAAGGATTTTTAGAGACCTATATTGGGAAAAAAATGCCTGACGAGAGCACTCTGCGGAAAAACTACCTGGAAGATATCTATAAAGATACACTAACCAAAATTCGAGAACATATCAAAGATGGACCGATTTGGGTGTCAATTGATGAAACCACTGACGTTGAGGGCTGGTATATTGCCAATGCAGTTATTGGAAAACTTGACAGTGATGCTGATGTGGATTCAAAGCCATTCCTTTTGAACTGTGAGGTTCTCGAAAAATGCAATCATTCCACCATTTCACGATTCTTCGATGCCTCAATTAATATCCTATGGCCCAGTGGAGTTTTGAACGAAAAAGTTCTTTTGTTTCTCTCTGATTCTGCCCCCAACATGGTCAAGGCTGGGCAATCTATTCAGGTATTTTATCCTAAGATAATTCATGTGACGTGTATTGCTCATGCCTTGCATCGAGTAGCAGAAACTGTTCCTAATAAATTATTATAAATTGTAAAAATGTTCTTTTCTTGTATAAATAATCCATTGTCATAAAAAAAAAATGTCCATTTTACTTAAATATTCCAGAAAATATTTTAAGAAAATCACATATTTTCCACATAATTGACGAAAATAAATGCATATTTTAATTAAATATTTGGCATTTTTAAATACATAAAAATCCGTTCCTTAGTTATAACATTTGGCTTAATGAAATTACGTTATCCGTGTTTGATCTTCCATTCCTAAATACAAAAATTAGTTATCTCCAAGGACCATCCAATTTAGAGTAGACAACGAGGGGGTACTTAACATGCGAGAGTAAAAGAAGTTTTGGAGGGAGGAATTCCTATAATATTATTTATATTCGATTTGGTTAACCATAGCCTTTAACAATTTTCCTCTAATAAAACTTCACTTTTATTGATTCATTTTATTTTAAAGGCGGTGATGATGTACAGCAATTGTGCGAAGCTGGTGAAGAAGAATTTTTGGAGATCATGGCATTAGTTGGCATGGCCTCCAAACCACTTCATGTTCGCCGGTTGCAGAAAGCTTTACAAGAATGGCTTACAAATCCAAGTAAGTATAGGCATTGCTTTGTATTTTTTTTTTTTTTAAAGCTGGCGAACATTACAAAATAATAGAGATCTGATGTCAAAATTAGATATTTTAATAAAACACAATCGTTTAATGTGTAGCGGTTGTTCATTGTGAAGACAAGTATTCCGAAACATTACACAGTCCATGCACCTGTATATTCTGAGCTTTATGGAGAGTCTGTGAACATTTTTATGAGGCTTCTATACTTTGTTTTTGTTTTCCCGCTGATGTTACTTCAAAAATGTAACTTATATTATTTTTATAATTATTCTAATAAGAAAACTGAAACTCTTGAACAAAAAATAATAATAAAATGGAAACTGGGTAGATGAATGCAGAAAGACAACTGACCTAGATCATAGAAAATGAAACGGCTACATTTTTTTTTTTTATAATATTATTATTTTATTTCTATTTTTTAATTTTCGCAAGTTATAGAAATACTGGTTTACCTTGCTTTAATCGACAATGTGAGGAATTCATGGTATCCAGAAGACAGTTTATTTTAATAGTTTAAACTTAGTAAATTTTTCTTGAATTAGTTCCCCAAAATAAAAGATTAATATTTATTACAACTTAATGTTTTAGTCGTGTTAAGCCCTAACACTCTCACCGTGATTTTACTTCAGAGGAAAGCAAAACCATCGCCCTCGTTAAGCAGTACTCTAAACAAAATTTGAAAATGTTTCAAATAAACAATTTTTAACTCTTTTTTGGATTTAGGAGACGAAAGTTTTGGAAAAAACTAGAAATCTTAAATTTGACTCGACAGCAATATTTCCTCCTAAAGAATAAGACATATCGTTGTAGCAAAGGGATTGAAGCTGAGTTGTTAGCGAATACTGGGTTCCAATGAGGAGATCACGGGTTCGAATCCAGCTGTTGGCTTTTTAGATATTCTCTTTCTAGGAGCTTCTTACAGCTCACTGTCCGATGATGGACAGTGTTACCTGTAACTAGAGTGCACTTTCTACGTAGCGAAAATAAATGTTTAGTTCACGTCAACTAAAAATATTAGTCATTGAAATTAAGCTACTTAGACAAACTAGTTGCGTCAGTTCCTAATGAAGGAAATATTCTAAATGATGGTATAAGTAGAATTGATTATACGACAGTAGGTAGACGGAGGTTGTCGCTCTCTGTATGTGTACTTGATTCCTGGTGTCCCTATTTCTCCTGTGTCGTCTGTTGTCTGACATCTGTTCTCTGGCCACCCCCACTTGCTCCTCTCTTATGAACTATGACGTATGCACTTTCACCCATCAGTTTGATTTTAATTTACCTACCACCGGCCGTCCGTTAGGAAATAATTCAACAGACAGACAAAGAAGAATGGGATAAAAAAAAAAAAGTCGGAAGAACATAGAACCACTGTAGTGGGGGTCATCTATATATATAAAACTTGCCACCCCCTTAAGATCGATACAAGAACTCCAAGGAAGGGGTTAGAAGAGGAAAAAAAAGAAATGGAGAGACAAGCAAAAAAAAAGACGAAGAAGAAAGAAAAAGAAAAAATATATACCGAGGGTTCTAACTGGGTCAAGTCTTCTTTGCCTGGTCTTCTATCTTACCTTCTTCTTACTGTTGTATTACACAGGTCTTTTTTGTAATAATTTGTCTGGCAATATAATTACGGATATCTAAATTTTCATCTATTTAGCTACAACAAAACAGGAAATATTCCTCTTGATTTTGGAACCACTAATAGGTCTTAAAATTTCAAGTGCTGTTTGCAAAATATTATTTCGAATCAAGCATTTCAAGCGATCAGCTTTAATTTTACTTACAGGGTGACCAGAGTTATATGCTCCACCCACTTTTTTTTTAAACGGCGGGAAATTTCGGAAAAATAAAAAACACGTATTTAATCATTTCTAGTCTAGTTTATTTTCAGTGATTGACCTATTTTTTTAAACCTCTGTATCTCGAGATACAGCATCCAACTTTGTTTTTTCAAATGGAACGTTATATTTTTTTGTGCATATTTTTATAGTATTTGAGCTCCTAAAAAAAACTACAAAAAATTTTTTGAAATCGGTTAGGTTTTTCAAAAGTTATGGTAATTTGAAATATGAAAAAAAAATAATTCAGTTTATTGATACTCTTTGCTTGTAGCAGCACTTACGGTGGCAGAGTCAAGATCTAGGCAGGCTAGAGTTATTCGACGTTCAAGTTGTTTTTTCTGCAAACGTTTGGTGTGGAGTTTTAGGAAATCAACTAATCGGCCTATACTTCTACAGAGAGAACTTAACTGGTGAAAGGTATCTAACTTTTTTTAAGAGACATTTTGCCAGTTCCAGTTCTGCTTGAAGATGATCATCTACAACGTCGGCTAGATATGTATTTTCAACAAGATGGTTGCCCGGCACATAACGCGAGAGTGGTTCGAGGTTGACTGGACAGAAATTTCCATGAAAAGTGCTTAGGTACTCATTGTCCCATCCAATGGCCACCTCGATCTTCGGACTTAACCCAAATGGACTATTTTTTGTGGGGATATCTAAAAAATAAAGTGTACAGTATCCTTAATCCCGTGGCTTCAGTCGATGATCTAAAACGCCGAATACTTCTAGCCTACCTAGATCTTGACTTCGCCACCATAAGTGCTGCTACAAGCAAAGCGTGAGAGTCCAGAGTTTTGGCTTGCCTATCCGTTGATTATGCCCAGTTTGAACAGATTCTTTAAAAAAAATAACATAATTTTGACAGTAAACTGAAATTTGTTTTTCACGTTTTAAATACCCATAACTTTTGAAAAACCTGATTTCAAAAATTATTTTTTTGTTTTTTTTAGGAGCTCAAATACTATAAAAATATGCAACAAAAACTACAACTTTCCATTTGAAAAACAAAAGTTGGATGCGGTATCTCGAGATACAGGGGTTTAAAAAAATGGGCCAATCACTGAAAATAAACTAGACTAAAAATGATTAAATACGTGTTTTTTATTTTTTCGAAATTTCCCACCGTTTAAAAAAAAAAGTGGGTGGAGCATATAACTCTGGTCACCCTGTATATTGAAACTTTTATTGAAATTTTCGAAAATAAAAAATAAATATATGTGTATAAGTTATACATACAATATCTAATCATTCAATTAATTTTATTCAATTTTACTGAAATCAGTTTCGTTTAATTTTTCTTCAAAGTAGAAATTAAACCTCCGCATTTATCCTCGCAAGTGCATAGACTTCATCATACGATTGCCTCCACCATGATGAGCCAGTTGGTGGTCTAATGACTTCTCTTTTTGGTAAGCAGAAATTGAATCTGTATTCAAAACGATAGAAAATGCCGGAGATGTCCTTGTGATTCCATACTAAGGCTACAGAAAGAAAAATTTGAAGTGCTTGCTGGTATTGAACTAGTTTTGAAAGGCTTATAAATTGCGTCAAGATTTCATTGTTTCATTTGAAAATTAATTTATTTAAAAAAATCATGTTGTTCACTGTGGTATCATTTTTCTGTGATTTGCTTATACTTTGACTTGAGTGACAAAGTAGCGATTTCATGCGTACAGATTGGATGTAAAGAATCCTTTCCTTCTTTCATGACTGTACAGAACTTTTCCTCTTAAATGCTATATCAGTTGAAAAAACTTACATACTGTTAAATGACAGTAAAAATTTACATGTTTCAAAAATTGGCAGTTTAAAGGAGATGGCAACAATTTGAACCTTTAGAATTATAGTAAAAGAATAGAGAGTTGTGTGAGCTATCACAAGAGCTAAAAAATATGGAATAAGTATCGTCAAGTATTTCTTATTCTCGTGTATTCTGTTTGTATAAGATAAAAACAAGAGGGACAAGTACTACTGTTTGTTCAGAGAAATGCCAGAACGAACAAGATGGAGTTCTGAAGAAAGAACAGTTGGAAGTGTTCCTCTACCTTCTCCATTAGTACGATCTAGAAAAACACTCCTGGGATTGCGTTCTTCGAATCTATATTTCTTCTCTCATATTTCTTATTTCTTTTATTTAGTTATTTTTTTCATTTATTTATTTTTTACATTATGTGCATTGCGTTTTAGGTGCCTTTCTGTACCTCTTCGCCTTTAGTGGTAGTACGCCATCCAACTGTATAACACCGTGTTTTATCCTTCTATAATGTTTATATTTCGAAAAACAACTTACATCACCCATCGACCACACTCTTATATGGTATACGACGAAGATTTCCAAGGTGAGATTTTTGTTATTTTTCTCTTTCTAATGGAAGGGAAAAAAAGAAAACCTGAAGGAGCAGTTTGGGTGAGGGGAGAGTAGAGGCCAATATGAGCACGTTTCCAGTGACTTCCAAGAAATTTAATAATCATTTCAACATTAAACTTCTTCTTTTTTTATCGCATCTTTTTACTCAAGAAAAATTTTATTTACAATATTTCGCAAAGTTATGTTCTTCCATCCATTCTCCATTCAATACCATTTTTATTTTGTAAATGTAAATGCTATTGTAGTTAAAGCAATCTTATTTAAATTAAATATGGGCCAGCTTCACTTTCGAGTTTTGTCACAAATAGATAAATCATTTATCTGCCTGTAGTTAGACATAATAAATATGTCTGTCATACTCAAGTATGCAAAATTAAAATAATAAATAAATAAAGCAATGATATACAAAAATCAAATAAATAATTTCAGCGAAAAAAGCTGAAAACATCTGATAAGTGACATCATTGATAAGAAGTTTTTATTTACTTTTAGTTTACACGGCTCAATTTGAATGAATACTACGAGTAAACACTGAGGGTAAACGAATTCTTAATTCTGTCTATTCTCAAGACCTCCTGGATGTTCATTTTCGATTTGCTAATTACTAATTTCACTTGCTTTTCTATCAATCATCCTTGATGAACTACTAAAGTGAACTGTGTAAACCCATCTTTGATATTATATATAACTGAGTAGGTTGTGTGCTCGTTGCAGTTCCAGAGTCAAGGATTATGCCGAAGTAGTGTACTCCTACATTTGAATGGTTCCTGAGAATTTCCTGATTGAATAGGTGAAAGTTCTCATTTCAGCATAGCTTCTAAAAATTAATCTACGATCAGTTTCCTATTGGTTTTATGATTATTTATCTTTCATAGCGCATGTTCCATATAAGCGTATAACCAGTCACTAGGTTCTGTTGGAACAAAACTATTGTATGCGTACGTAGCTTAAGTCTTAAAAGTAAGTAAAAGATTGTCCAAGCAGTACCAAATTCGAACAGTAGGGAAGTAGTGATTATAATAGACTTGCCAAAATCCTTCGTCTATTTCTTTACAATTATTCTGCCATGTAAAACTTGAATGTGAACACTCATACTTTCTATTATAAAATTTTCATGGTTCAAATTTTTACCTTTTTTTTTTTTATATCAGTAGATTAATTAAAAATACTTGAGTCGTTGTGTAATTGATAAATTTATTTCGTAGAGGTGTCCTAAAGCTATTGAAATGAAGGGTTACTGAACCTTTAAAGAAGAATACTTACATCTGTCCTACGAATTGTCTGGTCTACACTAATATTTATAAAGGGCTAAGATTATTAGTACATTCTGGCAGCTTTAAGTCCATAGTCATTATTTCAGTTACACCTTAAGTACGTTTGTTTTCCTATATAAAACTGTCGTTAATTTTGAATTATGAAGTTTTGTCGTAATTACTCTAGCTATTAGTTTTTCATGTTTCATAGCTTTTTTTCTGGTAAATTTATTTGAAGAACTTCTTAAAACATGTTTGTTTAAAATTAGTTTATAAACCTTTTTACCAACCTCTGTCTGAATTCGTTTTTTGTTAGCTAAAAACCTTGATAATTTATAATTAACTACAGATTTGTCATAGTCTTTTTGTAATATTGATCTTTGAAAATTGTTTTAAGTTTTAAAGTATTGCAAAAAATGTTATTTATGGGAGTGGCCATTGAGAATTTGCATGTACATATGTAAGAAAAGAGAAATGTAAGTAGGAACTAATAAAAATAAAATAAATTCATTGAATTAGCAATTTTGAAAGTCAGCATTTGGATGATTTAATTGGAATTTTTCTACTGTAATGTTAAAATTCATTCTATCAATTATGTTGCCGAGTGGGAGAAGGTTCTAAACGTTTTATTGGAATTATCTACAAGTGTGTAGACATTTGCCAAAAATGTTTCTCATACACTTCGAAATAATGAATCTATCAATATAGTAGTAGGAACAAAATTTTAGAGTACATTGTGTTTAGCGGAGTTGTAAGATAGATAAGACGTTTAATAAAATGAGTAAAAGAATTCTTATTGTGAACGTGTATGAAATTGAAGCCAACTTTTATTTTTAGTAAAAAGTCTTATTTTTTAAGAAAATTTATATACGCGAATTGCGATGAGAGAACTCGTGTATGTAATTGTTTGCTACCGATTTTATCTGCTAAAGGTGTTCGTTTTTTTTTTATAAATCAGTTAGTAGAAAATAGAAATTCCACAGTTAATGTAAAAAGGAAATTCACGGAGGAAAAATAGAGAGGAAGAAATAAAAAATTTGACTAAAAGAAGTGGATCACGTTTTTAATTCTTGAATGTACGTGATTCCAACAGCACCCCAAAACAAAGAAATGTAAAAAATATATAAATTAAAAACTCTTCTAAACAAAAAATAAATAAATAAATTAGAAGAAGAAGAAGAAAAGGAAAAAACTACTGCAGAAATGAAATGGTATGCAAAAAGAAAACTTGCCTGGATGTTGTGGTTGATGAACCGTTTCACAAGATGTGGCACTTTGTTCTGGATATTCAGCGTGAAATTTTTATCTATCACAGCTACAATCGTCACTATCACAAATACTAAAACTTGAGGTTAAATCGTCATTCAACAGACACCAAAAGCGTCCGAATTAAAACCTCTAGGGCAATTTAAACTCTCTACACCTCCATAGAAGTTTTTTTTTAAAAAAAGGCACGTCCTGAAATTCACCGGCTAACACAATTAATCGAAACATAGTCTGCTAATAAAATCATTGAAACCGTTAATATTAATTATACTTTTTCATCATCGTTGGGATTAACAATTTTTATTTACTCGTGATAAGTTACAAATGATCTCAAAAGTGTGATGTAGAGATATTTTCTGGTTCATTGAGTTGAAGCTGAAGTAATTCTTAAAGAAAGAGGCGAGTTCTTTTGTATCCCATCGGACAAAAACAACTATCGAATATGAATTCCTAAAGAGACGAGTGTTCAAAAGAAATCTTGAGCTTTAAATAGGACTAATTGAGGAAATATCGAATAACTGAAGGAATAACCTGAAATGGGGATTCTTAAATGGAAAATCAAATTTGAACTTTTCTTCGACTTTTCATTTTAAGAGATTTTGTTTGCTCGTAATCTTTTCACTAACATCTTCGTTTGTACTAAAACTTTGCTTCGTTTGTATTTCTGATGAAAACTGTCCTAATTTCTAAAGTTTCTAATGATATCAGAATATTTTGCTTACCAGCATCAAGAGAGATTCGCACTAATTATATTTTTTTAATTAAGAACAAACAATAATTACAAAATGACTCCTTTTAGTTCCTACTTACCAATCATTATTCAATTTTAACAATACGGGCAGACAATACTATTTTGCTTTGTTGAATATATTCTACCACTTATTAAGTTTGACACTCCTAAATTCAAACTGGGTGCACTTTTTCTTTTCTTTTTTCCTAAAACAGGTTTTTTTTTAGCGAAATAAAAATATTTTAGGAAGGTCATATAATTTTTATTTTTATTGTGCGTGAGAAAAAAAACACATTTTACTTTTTAAAAATTGTTAAAATTCAAATTTTATCAAGGTTACCAGTTTAGTTTAATGAAAAAAGGGTAAAAAGAAGCCAAAACTACGCACACTGTAAAAAAAAGTGTGTAAAAAGATGTCTCGTTAGTAATAATTATATAATGTTGCTTTAATTAAGGCCCGAAAACTTATTCTTGTTAATATTTTCTTTTAAGCAATAACTCTAAATTTGTAAAATTAATAAATCACTCCAATAATATGTGTGTTCAATGCAATAATAAAATGCTGTTAAAGGAATTGTAGGTTCTCCAGAACTCCATTAACATCAATATTCCTTGAGGAAAAGAAATGCAGTCCTACTTGCAACAGCCCAGAATGTTCCAGCATAACTCGGAAAAGTTTTTCTGTTAAGTCCAATCGCCGGTAGATCGAATTCATTCTCATAAATTTTTTAACAAGTGCTTAGCTTGAATCCCTTGCAAAGAATTTCGCATAAGTGGAGTTTTGTGGAGAAGTCTCTCATACAATTAGAGAATGAAACTAAATGTATGTAATTAGTTCCAAATTTAATGAAAAACGTTCAATCAGTTGTTTTTTTCTCATTAGGAAACTCTCAAAGACTGGAATTTCTATTATTGTGGCTCTTCTAATTGGATAATTTTGTAGAAAAGTTTATTGTCAGGTCCAATAAAGGCTCCTAAATCAAATATAAAATTTGAAATCAGGAATCAGGAATGTGTTGTAATGTAATATTTTAGGACCATAATGCCTTAAAATAAATAATTTATTCTCTATCCTTTGGTTACATTACTGGAGTTTTCTCCAGAGGGATTTAGTGGGATCTGGGTTACACATCTTTGAAGAAAGTGAAATAATTATAAAAAGTGTATTTAATATGATAAATACAATTTAAAATAATAATTAATACAAAATTTAATAATTTTTAACACAATTATAGGAAGGCTGACAGTTTCGTCTCTTGGTCATTCCAAACAACTTTAAACATAACATCTCAGTTAAATCATTATAAACAGCATTATTTGATTATGATCACAATATTATTCCACAAGACTTGATTATGATCACTTACTTTGGAAAACGTAGCCCTCAAATGTCCTAAGAACAAAATGTAACTATTGTTACTCCTTGTCGGGAGGCCAGAGAATTTGTTCACGACTATACTGGTTCCATTATTCTGTCTAACCTTCGGAATTTTCTATATTGTAACTAAAATTTAAACAGTATAATTTAAGTTTTGTATTAAAAGTTATAATTTTTAAAATGAAATGATTACTTCATGATTAACTCCAACAATTAATTACACATGTACATATTGTAGTGTTTTAAACCAAGTTTTATTTCCAAGAAGGTTTGGCTTCAGTAATTTGAATAATCTGAAGTCAGGGTACAAGGAAGTGGAGTAAGCCGCTGCAGGTAGTCGGAAGGTTGTGGGTTTTTAGTAATAAAAAAAAATGTACACAAAAAAGTCCTAGGAGTTTTCGGGGGCAAAAAAAAATCTTACGAGAGATTTGGTGGTTACACAGTCCTGTGAATAAAGGGTTAAGGTCGAGGAACATATAAAAGCCGGACAGGACTCCTATCTCTTCCCTAAACATATCAGGTACTCCAATTAGGAAGAATAATTCGTTGCTCTTTTAAACGTTATAAGTACGTATACCTGAACTGTTTTCTTAAAAGTGCTTCAGATAGAGTTAGTTGTTCCAATTTCTCCCCTAAATGGAGTCATGTTATGTTAGTTTTGTTAATTCAATAATAATTATCTCTAAAAAATACATTCAATAATCAAGTTCTTTTATTTATTTAAAAAAAATTAAATGTACTTTCATTTTTCTCAGTTAGTAAATAATCATTTATTGCTTTATGAATGGAATCAAGGGATAATTGCTAATTATTCTTAATTAGTTCATTGATACTTGTCATTTCTTCTTTTAAGAATTCAAAGAAAGATGGTTGTAAGAGAATTGGGTTTACGTTTGACGAAAATGGTGTTGTAGTGAATTAGGCTAGGCATAGTAAATTTTTAGAGAAATTTGTGGACATCTCAGATTCAAATTGTGATAAAAATCGTAAGCGTTTACTCTTTAGGAATGCCTAGACTTGTGCTAGGTGTACTCGTAAATATTACTTAGAGTGAAGTAGTCTCACCACTTCTTCTGGGAGATTGGAGTCCCTGTGAGGATCCTAATCTAACAACGCAAATAACACAAACTGTACTAGCTTTCACACAATACTTGAGTATCTCTTACATGTACTACTGTAATTTTTATTGGATATTTTTTTTGCCAGAAAAATGCATTTTAAGAGGAGGGGTGACTAGAATTCCTTTTAATGTACCATTAGAATGTTATAGTATGTGACCATAATATAAAATTTCCATTGTAAGGAATATTTTTTTATTTTATTTTTTATTTTCCTCTATTTTCTCGAAAAATAATCCAGATCAATTGAACTGTCCTCTAAAATCTAATTCTGTGGCGCAGTTCTTTACAACTATTTAATGTTTACTTACTGCGAATTAAATATTTTGTGCTGAACTTCGAGAATGTGGACAATTCGAAAAATATTATATTTGTCCCCCATGCCAATGAGTCTTTTTGAAAAGATTTCCTTTTTGTATTTGAGATAAATTATTTTCGCTTAAAAAATTAATTTCAAAATTTTGTAAGATCTCAGTAGTTCCTTTAAATAAAAGAAATGATAATAATAATAACAAATTAAAATAATCCAATACCTTTTTGTTGTAGAAAGTTTTAAGAAAAGAAACCGTGGGCTGAGAGATGCGCGCGAAGGTGCAGATGTTTCATGTAAGCCAACAATGTGTGATTAATAGAGCAGGATAGAGGATTGATGCTTAGTGCACCATCAATTGTATGAAGGTGTAATGTGGAACTAACGTAACTTCCCTTCAGGGCAGTTACATACAAAAAGACAACTACCTCTAGACTGGTGCACTCTGCATCATCAACATCACTCTTCAATTATTTGTAGCGAGCTCACTTATTAAGGATAATCCAGTAAATTTATGTTCGAGAGGAAATAGAAGGGAAGGTTATAGTAATGTTCAATTTATGTTAACCTGCTTCACTGTAACTAATATTCTCTTTAAGTTGTAAGAGGAAATATTGAAATTCGTGTTAAATTTTAAAAATTTAACTTTTTACTGTCCCTGAAGCACCTCTTCAGCAAATAAATCCTCTTCATAACTCTGCCCCATAGGTCTTTAGTCAAAATCTTTTGGTACCTGCATGACCTCCTTATTCATTTTAAATGGTCTTTTCTGTGCAGCATAACTTTCCCAGTTTTACGGGATTCTTCAGCGTTTCTCCCATATAGAACATGAGAGGATGCACTTTTTATTGCAGCCACTGATCTTGCAGTTAGCATTTGTCGTCTAAGATTAATGTTAATTCCTTACTTAGACACTTCTTGGTTCTGATAAAACAAAAAGTTTAGATCCACATGATCATCTTGTCTTAGACATTAACATAAAAAAAAAAACTCTTCAGCTTTCTAACTTAGGATGACCAGTATATGCGATAGCGTCATATTTATCACTCTAATTACATTTGCTGGAATGTTAAAGGCGTTCATGCATTCAGTGATGCCAATGAATCCAAGCCATCATACCATCAACGTAAGCCATTAGTAGTTGGTGCTCTAAAGGTTTATTCTCTGTTAGTTAAAAAAAAATGTACACGTTTTTCATAAATTTTGTTTTGTCAAAACATTTATTAGTAGAACTTTAATAATTATAGGAAGAGGAGTCGCACTTTTTGAATCCCTAAGACCATATTATAATAACCTTTCGTCCGAGAATAAATCTCAGATATTCAAAGGAATAGAGATGCGAATTTGGTCTTCTTTTTGCACTTTGGTCTACAAGATGGTAATACATGATTTTGTTTACATAAACGTTGAAATTTTTTTTACCATCTGGTTCTTATATGTAAGAAGACATTACCGTTATTGAGAATGTAAACAATGTTCATGGATATCAACTAGATCGATCTCTTCTCTCTCATGCACACTCTTCTTTTATTAATGACTTTTTTACCAAAAGAATCTCGTCACTTCATTTTCCATTAGTGAATGAAATAGTCAACTAAAAAATAATAATAAATTGTATCTTTTTATGGTTCTGATTTGTACGGGACTTCCCATTTGGTACTAAAGTAAAGTAATCGCCTATTTTTTCAGGCGGGGCTTAACGTCCAACTACCATTTACTAGGTGTCGTGGACGGAGGCGACTAGCAATCGTACTTTACTATTTCTCATTTAGTAAATTCCAAGGCCAAGACCGGGAATCGAACCCAGTACCATTTACGGGTACTAATTTGGTACTATTTACATTGGAATGAAACTCAAATAATCTTATCCTGATCATCATTCTCCACTTTTTAATTTTTTTTTTTGTATTTATTTTTATTGTATTTTTTTTTTAAGGAATAATATTTATAAAATTAAATGAGTAATGCCTCTGGCATTTTATTAAAGATATTCAGTTTAGTGGTTACATCTACGTACTGTTTTATATTCAGATTATATCAAGAAGGCTGTTGTAAATCTATCTGTGATATCAGTAACCTACACCTGTTCATTTAGTGTGCAGTGTACATGTGTTCGTATCAGAACCACTGTGTACCAGGAGGTGTATAACGGTAGGAAATTACTTTGTAATCATTTTAGTTAGGAAAAAGAGATCTGCTCTGAAACACTTTCTGTACAGTTCTCACAGCCCTAAACTAATCAAGTCTCGGGCCTCCCTATAGAAGCTTTTACACTGGGTCCGTTATTAAGCTTAAGTCTAATTCCAAAAATAACTCATAATTAATCTATTTCATACAAGAACACCAGTTTGGCCACAAGTTGCTGGCGTCAAACTTTCGGATTTCATTTACGAGATCTGTATCGATGTTCCGTTTTCTAGATAAATTTTTCTTCAGAGGTGTTCCACACTAGTCCTATCCCCTTAGAAGTCAGTTCCCTATGATAGTTTATGCATAGTCCATTATGAGTTTTCAAAGTACTGTTTTATTAGAAGTTACATTCACTGTAACTGTTAGTTACATTGAAGTACAATTTATTGCGGTTCAACCCTATCGGAGAACTTAGCGTGTAGTGTAAGTTGCCCTGCAGCAGTAGTTAATCCATTATAGTTTTCCTAGTCAAAGGTGGTTTCTTCAATTTTATTGGGGGAAAAAAATGTTAGTCTCAAAAACATTTATTTCTTAGAGCTTTTTACTCAGCTTCGTAAACTCATTGCTAGAAAAGAAACAAGAAAAATAGGCGAGTAAGGAATTCAAAAGGAAAAAAGTAGTAATTTCTAATTATATCCTTTCTTCACATTATATAACCATTAACTTAAATTATTAATTCTAGAGATGTCCGCATAGGTTACAATTCTGTGTTGGTGAACACAATTGAAATTTATTCCATTACGACAAACAATTTTTTATTTATTTCTCCTTCCAAGTATCTTTACTGCTTCTTTTTTTTTTAATCTCACTGAGAAGGAGCATAAAACAGGCAGAAACCTGTGGGATAACTCTTCAAGTTGTGTTTTATGTGCTGATCATTTATAAGTTTTAACTTCAGATGTACGTGAGGGGAAATGATACCAAAAGTAAAAAGAAAATTATGTAGCCAACTTGGTATCTTCGATTAATTTTTCAAGTTATTTACTGACAAGGTCAGTACCATTAATTAATTAGTCCCTTTTCTCCTTAAGGGCCTTAGAAGGAAGAATTACTATCGTTTTTGATTTTGATTTTTCACCGAAACAAGAAAATTAGTTTTTATAAATTAGCGTGTATGGTCAGCATATTCCAAAAATAGTTTCGTTTGAATATTTCAGTATAATGTATGGACTTACAACCGAGTCATCTTAATTATTATTGTTACTAAGTGGTATTCTGCTATTTACTCAGAAGCAGTACAGAAACACTAGTACTGCTCAATCATATAACTAAAAACTTGTCCCGATATCACATTAATTTATGCCATCCTAGTCTGAAGTTGCAGTCTTGCTTCATCAGTTATTAATCATTTTTCTATTTTGCTTGGAAAAGTTTCTTTAAGCGTGGGATAGCGGTTTTCTAAGGAACTTCAGCCTGATGAAAAAAATATTTATTGAAATTTTAATTACATGTGTTTAAATTTAAGACTGAACTAAATGATATATATTACTTATTAACAAAAAATGAATTTCAAAGAAACTGAATTATACTACCTAATGCGTAAACTTACCATTCCACGCTATTAAATTAACAACTCATTAACAGATGGCGTTATTAGAGAAGTGGATTTAGGGCTGAATTTTCTGTAATTTAGGAATTTTTAAGTTAACAAAAATAACACTCCACTATTATACAATTTCAATAAGATATTAAATGTAAGGTTCTTAACCTTTCCATTGAGTGAAGATTTATATGTACATAACAGAAAGAGGAGAGAAGCACATATATAGAGAGAATGTAAGCGCGTGAAACAGAGAATTTAGAGAGAATAAAAAAGGACCGTACACTCAGTATTGGCTGAAGAGCGCACCTGTAAATGAACAAAAACTAGATATTGTTTCATGCAGTGCTACCCTTTCTTGTACCATATCTTTACAACGTTCTATGCTTTCATTTCCCGGCCCTAACTAAAACTGAAAAAAAGTTATATATAAAATAAAAGAGAGAATGAGATAGGAAGGACTGAAAAAAGAGTTACCTCAGCAGCGGTGGTGGGTCAGGAACGGTGTTCCGCCGCCACCCTGGATGGGAGAGATCGAACTTATATTTTTTTGTAGCCGCTCTCTTTGGACACGGACAGTTTTTAAGGGCTCCAGTAGCCAGCAACTCTCCCATCGTGCCGTGCTTGTCATTCCACCTCTTTTTATTTCATTTTATTTTTTTGTTTTTGTTTTTTGTGTTTTTTTTTTTTGTTTAAACCGCTTTCGTTTCATCAGTCTCTACAGAAGTCTATTTTAGTTAAACCCTGTTTCATATTGAAACTTTCTACTCTGGTTTTGAATATAATTTTTTAAAACAACTTTATTGGACTCGAAACAATTATTTTTCAGAAAATAATCGTTAAAGGTAATTTTTTTTTAAGAGTTCCTTTGCCGCGAAGAGATGAATGTTAGCATTATTTTTTCTTTTCATGCCTCAGGATTCACATATTGCTCCTTCTTTGCTTTTTTTCCCCATCTCCTGTGTATCTGAGAGAACCTATATGATGTCGCTTGAGCCTGAGTTCTTCACATAAGACCTTATGAAACTAACTGTTCAAGATTTCTTAGTAACGGGCGAAAGCCCCAAAACCAATCGATGATTTAGATATTATGTGGACCACGAATGATGTAACAATAAAATTAGATTTATGAAAGAAGTTTAATATGGGGTAGATTGTGTATAAGAAGCGATCCATGCTACCCTACACGTTTTCTATTTTTACTTTTTCACTTTGGTTAAATTTTCACTGAACGTTTTCAAGATTTCTCTAATTGAGGTCGCTTAATCGAAAGCATTGAGCTGGCCTACCTACTCTGAGATATTGATTGCCACTAATTAACAGTCTACCACAATCCTTATTGAATCCGGTCATAAGGATCGTTTATCTCACTCTTGCTTCTCCTATTGTTAAATTCTTTCTATTAGTGCCAGCTGTCCATTGTCCTTTACTTACAAGTCTTCCGCATTAAATTATTTTGTATAATATATTTTTTATAACTTAATGCCAAAAATTTCTAAGTTATACAGATTCTTTACTTTTAAAAACTAGTATAAAAATCAGTGATAAAATTTTTATATTTAGCTTGAAGTACATTGAAATATTTTGTAAACTTAGCAATAACAATTTGAGAAAAATTGCTAATCTTTATTACTAATTTATTTTTGCAATAACATGCTTGATTTGTTTTAAGTAGGAGGCATTGAAAGTGATCGTTACCGTGCTATAATTTTTAATTTATTGTTCTATCCAAAAAAAAGTGTAAAAATTTATTAAACGAATTGAGCTTTATGGTTGAAATAAGTCATCATAACTTGTGTTTTATTTTTAGATTAGAAATTCAATATCTAGAGGCTTTTTAAAAATCACATCTTGTAAACCTTGACTGAAAATCTTACTATGTTACAGGTATGTTCCGCAGTCCACTGCTCACCAGTGGAACTGGCGGAGCGTTCTCGCCGAGACCACCTCTTGCCGCTACACCCTTAGTACTAAGCCCACAGCCTCCAGGATTAGCTGTTCCACCTCCACCGCCACCTCCGCCCAAGGATACGCCACCTTCTTTAGTACATCCTAATCAATCAACCAGTCCTGCTTTGGTAAGAACAGTTAAAATAAATTTTTAAACATCAATTTCTAATTACGCTTTATGAACTTTTTGTTAATTTCATTCTGTAGCATAGTTATGATTAACTGCTGTATGCCATATGCCAGCTAGTTTTTTTTTTTTTTTTGATACCTCGCTTAAACAATCATTGGGTTTGAATTCAAAAACTACCTGCATGTCATTTTCAACTTGGGTAAAGCTTAATTAATTTTATCCTCAAAAAAAAGTGTACTATGGCCCTATCACCATCTCAACTTTTTGAAACAATTACGAGCAGTACGTTCATCAAGGACCTTGCCTCTTCTTCGATTTCACATGAAGCCTACGTGGCTTTTGCTGCGGTCTGTTTTTGTCCAGTTTTGTTGTAAAATAACTTAGGCATCTTGATACCCAATTGTATTTAAAACAAAAACTCAAATTTACTCACTAAATTTTAATGGAATTGGATGTCGTAGAAGGTATATGTTGTAAGCATTACTTACACTTGCGTGGTATAGGTTTTAAAGCTTCAGTTAGAACAACTGGTTATTTTTTATTCACCAAATTAGAACTTAATACTTTCGGAGGAGTATTTAATGGTAAGCTAATTAAAAAGTTACAACTCTTCAATTTTAGAAAATATTTTATTCGAATAAAGCAAATTAATTAGTATATATAAATCGTAGATCTCTGTATATTGGAACTTTATCTTTGTAATTAAATTGTACATATCTAGTAATAAAGTTTATTTATCTGTCTATCTATCGTAAATCTATTTAACAAATAACTAATTTACTGATACTTAAATTTAAGGTGGACAGTGGATGCCCTAGTGGAAGTCCGAGCGGATCTGGCGGCCCAAGTCCCGGCCCTCCTGGTTCTCCCTTACAACTACCTCCAGTACTACTGGAAGCCCAAGTGGCCAAGTTGGCAGAAGCAGCACAACTTTTAGTAAATACTTTACCACAGATGGAGCCCAAGTCGCATACTGCCAAGAAGAAAATGAACAAAGATTTAGAGGTATTCTCATCATATTTCTATTTTAATTTTTTAGTATTTTTTAAATCGAAATCTGTAGTTTTTAACCTTAAATGGCAAAAACTTTCCATTTAAAAGGTATGTGGTAAAGAGGTTGTTGCTATACTCTCCTAATAATCAATGAAAAATGAATTTATTGATTTCGTAGTTATTAAAAGAAATGTTTTTATTGTTATTATTTATTTTAATTTAATTGTTTTATTTTTCTTTTTGATTAATAATCTTTTGTTTAGTTAAGATTTCAATTTCGAACCTGATCACACTTATAATCCCTCTTTCTGCTGAAAACAAGTACTATTTGTGCTAAGAACAACTATTTGTTGTTCAAATCAGTGCCAATTTATGATAGGATTTTTAAGAATCATTGCTCACTGATTCATTTAATTAATTATATTTTTGTTTACTATTAAAATTCACTTATTTTCTCTTATTTCATTTATTTGCTTAAGTCTTAAGAATTATGTGTTAAATCCTACAAATTCATCTTCATTTTATTAGCAGGTTCTCGCAATGTCTGAAGATGATCCAAGGAGAATGGAATTGATTAGAAAATTTGCTGCAATTTATGGCCGATTTGATTGTAAAAGAAAACCTGAAAAACCATTAACACTACACGAAGTAAGCTAAAATTTCTATATATGGTAATTTTTTATTTTACAAATTTACGTTGTACGTGACAGTTTTTAATTGATCTTTTTTTTTTCTTCCCTCAATTGATTGCATTATCGTACTTTAATTTAAGTTGTAAAGTAGACATCAGTATAAATTTGAGAATGGTTATTTGAACTTGAAAGAAATGAACATAAGCTTGTGTACATAATAAAACATATTTAGCTATAAAAAATTCCCATCTAAGTGAAAGAAAAAAATATATCACAAAGGAGATAGTTTTAAAAGAAAGAAAGAATGAAAAAACTTTAATAAAAAAGACCACCTTATAGAGCTCCAGATGCGCTCCAGTCTACATATATAAAAAAAGGGTAACGGTATGTAGAATTATCGGAATATAATAGGGTTTTTATATAGATATTGATGGCCTACATTTGATAATGTATTAATAAATGAAATGTGTTTAATGAATGGGGAAGAAACAAGATTTTTTTGTCTTACACCAACTGAGAATTGAAAGTATTGGAAGAATGAACTGAAATTGTAGTTTATTTATTTACGAATATATATGAATACAACATGAAAAGGTGTTTCATGCCAACTGCCTATGTATACTTAAAAAACAATAGTAGAACTTGTCTCAACTTAAACATACTTAATTTACAAGTCAAGGAAAAACAAAAAACTTTATTTTAAAAGTTCCTTATAGCAAGATGTTCCAAGAAATCATTCGTGTTTATATCTTTATTATGTGATATAGTATGACTATGATGCAATATGACAGAGTTACTGATCGAACAAGACTGGATAAACCTTTCGGATAAGTTATAAACAACAGTGGTATACACATTTAAAAAACATCTAGTGCATCGTGCATGTGGTCAATTGATTTCGACTAACAGCGAACATTTATTTTGTGGCCTTTGCAGTTTTGGATAGTTATTAGCACAAGTGTTGAACTGTGTAGGAGCTGCATATAAGTAATATGTTAATTTCGTAGTGCTATTACTAAGATGTGAGTTTCTGTTCAGAAGAGGGTAAAGACCGCAGATAAAACCGAATGATCTATCGTAAAATTAGTTGATATGTTGTTTAGTAATTGTTAATTTGGAATCTAGCGTAACCCAAGGTATTTCACTTCGCTATTCCAAGGTGATGAGTTGCCATTAACGTTAATAAATTTATTAATAGGTTTTCTGCGAGTAATCGTAATACTTCAGTTTTGTATTCGTTTGGTCTTATAAGCTCTTATCTAAGGCTGACGTGAGTTGGTAGGCTATTGTATCGATTCTATTTAATGAAATGAAGAAAGCTGTGTCATTATCATAGAGAAAACTAAGTTTAATATTTTGCTTAGTGATCTCATTGAGATTTTATATATAAAATAGAGTACATAACCTTGTGGATCACTAGATGTAATAAGTGTGAGATTAGATAAATCGCCAACTACTGTTACATTAAACGCGATCCCAATGTGTTTGGTTAAATTAAAGTTGTGTTCAATAATGTAAGCAACACTGGAGAGATGTAGAGTGCTTAAATATATAGTACTTAAAGCGTTGCAGAGTTTTTCTTTCGTGCAAAAGTCCGAAAAAAATTGAAGTAATATTGTTTCTAAAATTTTAAAAAATTTAACAAGTGATATGCGATCCCAAACTTTTAGTTTAAATGACATTGATTTTTAGGTGTCTGTGAACGAGGCTGCAGCCCAGATTTGTAGGTTCATGCCTGCCCTGCTTACCAGAAGGGATGAATTATTTCCATTGGCAAGACAAGTCGTGCGAGATTCTGGGTATCATTATTCCAAGGGTCATTCCAAGTAAGTAAACTAAAGTTTATTTAATTCTTATTTTTAGCGTAGTATTATTAATTTTAAAATTTCATTTTTTGTTTTATTTGACAGATCCTACGCCCGAGGCTCTACGTTTAACGGAGACCAGCCTCTTACAAAACGTTGTCGTTACGATCAAATCCTTTCACCAGATAGTGAAGAAGTTGTGCGTAGAAGGCAGGTAAGCGATACGAATAAAGGAGACGTTAAAAATCAAGAAAAATCAAACGGACAATCAAGCAAAGAGGGTTTCGTTGAGATTATACAGAGTAATAAGGAATTTTTAGGAAAATAATTTTTTTTAAATTAATTTTGAATGCGATGGGTTTACGCATTCGGATTGGAAAAACATTGCTTCGTGGTTTAGCCATTAGCAGTCCAGTTGGGAGTGGGATGGTTCTCTCTTGAGATTTACGGCTTGAAGCAAACTGAAAGAATGGGCAAAATAAAATCAATTTTATCAAATTATAAGGAAATAATCATGTTCATTTCTTCCTCGGCTTGAAGTGAGTGGTTCCAAAAAATTAATTATCTAATGCTTTGTGGTCAACGTAAATATTATGAAACTCTCCAACTACTGGAAATTAAAGGCAAGTAATTTTTTTAATTCATAGTGGATTAGAGGCGAATAAGTATAATGTTGAGTAGTATTTGAAATCGTAGCTAACTTCTTTCATCAGTGAGGACTCGTCCCATTATTATTATGAGACATTATTCAAATTCTAAAAAAAAGGCATGCTTTCAGAAAAATTGTAAAAATGTACACAATTAGGTGATAATTTTGAACAGTTATCAGTTTTTACCTACTTATTTCGGAGTGTAAGACGTATCGCAAAAGAATGTGAGGATATGTTTTTGTTTTTGTTTATAGAATTAATAGTATTTTCTTTTGTAATTAAGTTGTTTCACGATCCTAGGTGTGGGTAATCTCTAAAAAATCATTTGGTTCTTTTAATAGTTGGGGTATGAAAAATACTTGTAGTGTGTTTTTGAAGATCGAATTCTGGTACACTTATTTTTTATTTTTTTAGTTAATGAACTTATCATAAAAGAAAACGTAAATTACGGCAGGCTGCCTTTTATAATTAATAAATGGAATTAAAAATTTAAACATGACTATACTTTTAATGATGGTAAGTCATTGGCATTCCTTTAGTGCCTTCTCTTCAAAAATCTTTACACAAGAAGCTCGCCTCCAGAAACAGTCGAAATGAGTTCTAATTAGTTGAACTGAATTATTGTTGCAAAAATGGCATTTTCTAAGTTTGGCGTCTTTGTTAAG
This sequence comes from Rhodnius prolixus, assembly GCF_049639745.1. Taxonomy (NCBI): domain Eukaryota; kingdom Metazoa; phylum Arthropoda; class Insecta; order Hemiptera; family Reduviidae; genus Rhodnius; species Rhodnius prolixus. The sequence continues at coordinate 8,139,846 of NW_027411634.1, read as the reverse complement.
TACCTGGCATTTTCAGTCTTTAGGTGAAAACTGTTTTTTTATTTATTGCAAATTATTTTTTTGCATTTAAAGACCCTGCCGCACAATACTGTTATAAATTACTGAAATAATGTGCTTTAACATTTAACCCTTTTTGTTTTCATTTTTATTTATTAGTCAACAACAAAAGGAATGAAATTTTGATTATTGATAACTTCTTGCCATCTTTTACACAAACTTTGGTTCATCAACTAATTTTGCCAGAAATATTCAATTTTTTTGTTGTAACCTATTTAATACTTTTATATTTGAATGTCTAAGGTTGTTTTAACAGATTTCTGTGAATTAATGAGGTGTAAGGAGTGAGTGGAATTCCTGCGTAGAACTCAGAATAAATTAAACAGAAGTAAATTCGGTTGTTGCTGTAAACGTCTTAGTAGTAAATTTAATTGTCATAAATAAAACCAGTAAAGAAATTAACAGTTGAAAGCCCACTTTTTATTGTATTTGTTGAAAACTCTACAACGGAAATTCTTTTCTATCCTTTGGCTTGTCACGTAGCTTGCAGAAGGTCAAGGGTGCGCTGATGGATTTTTTGTTTTAGCATTAATACTTCAAATAATGCTACAACTAAAATGAGTAAAATCCTTGTAAGGTTTTTTAGCAAGAGGTTTTTTAGATATGTACATCTTTCTTTAAATAGAACATGAGACTATTTTAAAAAAAAAAAATTTCCTACCAGCTATCACTTCTTAATTTCTGTTGATAAATTAATTCATTCATTCATCGCTATTTCTTACTTCGTCAAAGTGAAAAACTAGCCTTAAAAGAAAGTACAAAATTTTTTCTTCAACTTTACTAATGAAGTTAGTTAGAATTGCATGTTACAGAAATCTTTTTTATGGAGTGGAGCAATTTTAATAATAGTTGTAGGTAATATTTACATATTGCCTTGTAACTTAAAAAAGAAACTTTTATTATTTATTTATTGTTGACTAGGAGAGGTTAGAACAGATTGCTGATGAGCTGAAATGTGTTAATGAAAAGACTGAAGTATTATTGGATGGGAAAAAAGATAGTGGAGAAACGATTAAGAGTCAAGTTGAAGCGCTGCAAAGTCGACAACAGCAGCTACTTTTTGAGCAGACCCAATTGGTCAATCAAAGTTTACAACATAATAGGTAATTCACTATTTTATAGTTCAAGTGTATAAGCTAGAGGCTAGCTAGAATTTAGGTTAGCTCTGATCTTCAAGATAGTAACTTGATAGCATTGGTTTATTGATAACTACAGTGTAGTTTTCACTCCTTACTATATTAAGAACATGTAGAACCTTTGCTTTGACAGTTCTGCTTAAAACCTATGGATCTTGTAAGGATTATGGTGAGAGGTTAATAACTATGGTGACGTTATGCGTTAGTAAAATTTTTGTTTAATCGTCATTCCCCTCCATCAATTCCATAATCACTTAACATAAGTAAGTAAACCTTGGAAGTTCCATGCCTTTTAGTTGGTGCATTTATTTATGCAGGCAATATAAATAGTAATAGTCATTCTAACGATTAAAAAGTAAATCGCAATGCATTCCTCCAATAAATTTATTCCGAGGTTTTATTGCGTTCAATGTACTCAACACGATTTCAATTGAGAGGGAAATCTGTTGTGTCTCATGTGAATTATATGTGTAGATATCATGGATTATCAAGTAATGCTTATTTTACGGATTTACCCATTTTGATAAATTTCTTCTTGTTTTAGGTTTTATAGAAGGAACAGCACCGGTAGATTAACATATCACGATCCGGAGAGACCTGACACAGATGATACAGACTCACAGTTATCGTATAGTAATGATAGTTCGCCATTACCGGTATGTAAATGTGCAGAGATTTTTTTATTATGATTACTTCTTTCTCGCTAAACATTAACTTAACTAAAACTTAAAACTTTAAATCATAAAAAAGACTTGAATTTTTGTTTTTGTTTATTTCAATACTGTAACAGCTCAAAAATGACCTTTAGCTCATAACTTACAGGACATCGGTGATTCCAGAGATTCAACGAGCCGTGATTACGACCCTTCTGAACATAGTCCGGGTAAACATAATCAGGTAAAACGAGTACAAGACGAATACAAAGAGAATAACGGCTTTGAAACGGACACTAATATGGCTGACAACAATTCTGGCACTAATCAAAATAATTAACAGTGCTTCAATTTACTTAAAAGTGAAAAGTACATCACAATCTGCCTTTTTTTTTTTTATTTTATTTATTTATTTTTTTATTTTTGAAATTTCACTATAGTAGACTAAACTAAATAAACTTTGTAAATACCAGCAACTACGCAACATTTAGTTTACTAATTTGACTTTAAATGATTTGTGCTCAATAGCTTACTCTTTTTTCGATAAGTGTAGCAATTCAAAATGTCGTGGGGCTCATTTTGCTAGACAATATATTTTATTCTTCAGCACACGAACATATTTTATTATACAGGGTGTTTCAGAATATAGTGTCCAAACTGAAAGTATGAATTTAGGACTCGAAAATAAGAAAAACATTTCCCATGAAGGTACGCTTTGTTTATAAAACATTCATGTATAAAGATTTCCATTTTATGAATTATTATTTGGTAGGTTATAATAAAAACTATTAATAGTGCCTATTAATTATGAATAGTGTCTTACTGTTATTATTATGTAGAAAAAGATTTACATAAAAGATTATGTTTTTACATATTTAATGGGAAGTTTGACATTATTTTTTGCAACTAATACGTCTATATTTGGTGATATAGACAATTCCATTTGTAAATCATCTGGAACTGTTTCCACCTCTACACTAAATGGTGAAGAAAAACGTTTGAAACCAAAAACTCGAGATATTTATGTTAAAAAGTTACAAATTACTATAATTATACAAATAACTTTTTTTTATTTTACTATATTTTTTATGGAACTCTTAATGGGCCGAACAAGAAAGTGTGGCGAGCTGCGGGTTGCTCATCCCTAATTTAGAGAGTCCACAGTGCAAATTCCAGATGGTACTATTCCGTACAATGTCAATATTGATATTTGTAGTTAGGGACACAAGGTCATTTTAGCAGTTATACAATCAATTTATCATTCGTTCTAAAATCTTTAGACTCGAATATCTTACATGCAGAGCGTACCTTCACAGGAAATTTTTTTCTTGTTTTGAGGCCCTAAATTCATTTTTTCAGTTAGGACACTTAACCCTGAAACACCCTGTATATAAGCGGTTCCAGATTACAATCAAATATCAATCTGATTCCATCGGTAAGTTTCTATCATATGCTAACACTTGTTACTGAGAGAGCGTTGTTGTTACATGGTATGTACTTAGAATGTTATTTTAGCAAAACATTTTCTAGAAGTAAAGTCAAGTTAATAAATTTTAGTGCATATTAAGGTGCTCTGTAAATTTTGTGTATAAATGGAGAATAATAAAATTGAGGTACTTCTTCCACAATTGAAGATAGACTTGTTTTAAGACGAAGTTTAGATTTCTGGTATTCTGTGTGAAATTTATGTTAAAATGAAGATTGTTAAGATAAGTCAAAAGTTCGCCTACGTCTTATGATTAGTATTTTTGAGTATTATTAGTATGATTTATATGACTACATATAAAATGCATAAATTGTTAAAGCAATCTAGTTCGTCAGGTGTAAAAGAAAGTACAACCTCAAATTCATGATTCGTGAAACTTAGAAATTCATAAAATACACAAAACACTTAAACAAACCTTAGCTTCCATTAACTTTATTTTATGGGTAAATCTCTAAATTCCGACTCATACATCCATAGTTGGTTGCATAAATGGGTTGTTACGACAATAAGCAGGCTGAGAGCGAACCACGCGGTGTGCGGATCGTATCTACACAGGATCAACAAAAGGTCCTCTCCTCTTTGCGTAGATTGCAATGAGGAGGAAGATTTCAAACATGTAATAATGATATGTCCACGTTATGTGGTAGAAAGGAAACGAATGTTTGACGATATATACAGGTATTTAGATGCACCATTTCGCTACGAAGACATTATATTCTCCACCAACAGTTATGTGCTTAAGTCGATAGCAGAGCTAGCAATGAAATATGAATGTATTTAGAAGCTATAGCCGAATTAGAATGAATGGAACAAAGTGCTTAGAGAAGGATTACGTGATTTTAATTTTGGTTAAGCGAGAAGGATGGCAGGAGCACAGAGTGCTGCTCCATCCATTAGCAGTAGTTTATGTAAATAGCGGTATATAGTAGAATGATGAATGTGTGAAGCGAATGTATTTGTAGGTAAGAACGGAGAGTAAGTGATATTCTAGTGATAAGCACCTAGACGATGCTGGCTGTATGGCGGAAGCCAATGCCAAAAAAAAAACAAAAAAAAAACTTTATTTTAAAATGTTTACTAAAATATTTAACTGTTTAATAACATTTTAAGTGTTACATTCAAACTATGTGACCTCTCTCACTCAGTAAGCAGGTTTACCTTATTGCAGAAACAATATTGGAAGTCCAATTTTACAAAACTGATGATTCAGCTACAGATACCATAATGGATTCCATCCCACACTGGTCAAAAAAAGTAAAACAAGCATGTATTGACGGATAAAATGGTCAGAATAACAATTCAATTTTAAAAAACTGAGCTCATAAATACGTTCATTCGGTACTGAACACAAACTAGTTATTCCTAAAAAATAATGTATTCTTTTTAATAATTGTAAGTTTAAAAAAATATTGTAATGAATTAGAGCCCATTAATAACCTAATTTTTTTAATTGATTAAAATTTAATTAAATTTTACGTACTACGGGTAATACGGGTACTGCTTAAACTTTTAATCATTTTAAATCTTTTTTAAATCTCTAAATTCCGACTCATACATCCATAGTTGGTTGCATAAATCCAGAATTAAAATACCTACTTTTCAGGTAATAAAAAAATAAGTTAGGATGGTTCTTTTTTGTGTTTGGATGAAGGGTTGCATGAGTTTAAACAAAACTTCGTTTGCATGCATGGTGGTGGATTGGATTCATTCAGACGATTTATATTTTTAAGAGAGTATTGCAGTAACAAAGCTGAAGAGATATTTATTGTAGCTAGCAAGTATTGTTATTAATATATTTATACATTTTTACTAGACATTGACGTTGACTTGCCAATTCGTTCTTCATTCTATTTAGTTATTATTCATTAGTATTATTATCCAAATTAAATAACAAGATATTTTTTAATCTGATCCTTTCTACCCAAAATCCTAGCAAATTTGACCTCGTAATCAGAAAAGTTATAACGTTTTAGGCCTTATTTTCTGTCAAGTGATATCCTATCCAAAACTTAGCTAATTAGGTTCAAGAAGACTTGTAAGTTCAAATAATTCAATGCTGCATTACAAATAGTAGCCTAAACGCCTTAGTCCTAAACACCAGATTGGCTTAGGTTATATCATTCTTACAAATTTTTTAAGGTGAGATTTAGATTTTTTTTAAAATGGTATGAGCAATGAGTGCAAGACGAGTAGATGTTTTTTCTTCCTATTGAGAAATGTAATGTCTTAATTTGAAATTAAGCTTCTGGAATTGCTGACATCTGATTGCCTCTAAGAGAGAATTTGTTATCACAATCAATACGTTCATTTACTAAATTTAGAACAATTAAAATTTTTAAATTTCTGTAAACGCTACTAGCAACTGAGAGTTATGTCCATAAAAATTGCAAACGTTACCTAAAGTTAGTATTTATAACTTTTAAAAAGATGTGTATAAAACCTATACCAGGTAGAATTGACATTTGATAACTAAGCTTGGTATTAATGTTTTACAATTAACTATTGTAGCTGTTTTTGAGAGAATCCATTCAGCACACTATTACTTAATGTGTTATTTTTCCAAATCCCTGTTTACATCTACTAGTGACAACTATTCCTATTCTGAAGCAAAAATATCTAGAGTTTTAGATGATTGTGTGATTTTTTTAATCCACGCCTATGTACAAAACAAATTAATTCAGTTTACAATGGAAAAACTGGTTCTCATACGAAAAATTTTTCTTTACGTGTAACTGAGGTAGTATTTGTTAACCGTAAGAATACTAATCTAATCATTCATTTAATATGGTTGCCTTAAAAGCATGACCTCAAATCATACTGGTGCACACTCTGTGATTGCAGCTCACATTGATACTGATATTTTTAAGAATCATATCTAACTATAATCGAGCACAATTTATTATGAAAGTTACCCTTACTCAAAATTATGAATATAAAAAAACGTATTTGTACGTATCACAGTTTATTCAAATTAATGGCTTTTATTTACTTTTAGAATGATGGCGATTATGAACATGACATTGCAACTGATTTAAAGTTTAAGAAGCACACTGATGAATGCTACGATGAATCTTTTTATCAGGAAAATAAAATACAGGTCAGCAGTTTGTTTTCCATTATTATATTTTTGTTTCAATAGGATGAAAAAATAAATACCAATTTCAGTCATGATATTTATTTATTGTGCCGCGCTTTCGACCTATCATGTAGACAATAAGCCTGAAGATGATCTAGTCGCTTGTTCAAAAGCTCGCTCGGCTCAATGAATAAATAGCATGACTGAAATTGGTATTTATTTTTTCATCCTATTGAAATAATGAAAGCCACCAAAAATAATGAACGCTATATTTTTATTGTTACATTAAGATCATTAGACTAGAGCCTTCTGAGATCGACTGCTGTGATCTTTGGTTATAATCATTTTCTTTTATGTCAGTGTTACAAATCTGGGCAAGACTTTATTTCAGTGCCACGAAGAGGAGGTAGGGATTAGTATTAAGAGCAGATAGATTTATAGTCTGGGATGTTTGCTACCTAATTTTGGGTAGCGTAGCGACATTCTTGGGAGATCACTTAGCGTCTTTGCGAGGACCTAGCCACTGCTGAGAGCGGATCCTCTTACTCTCGCGATCCAAAGCTTTTGAGCGGGAGAGGTAGATACTTTGGGCCTGTATGCATCATACAATTGTGCGAGCTCGTTTTGGCGGTATATAGTATGTAATACAAATTTTAAAATAAATTCACTATGTGATTTAAAGTTTTGAATATTTATTTTTATAGGTAATCGCCTCCAGCGGAGGAAATATAATCGCAGTAGCTAATCCAGCACTTTCGATGTCTCCAGCCATGGCATTGGATAATAGCCGGGCATCAATAATTCTAAAAAAAGATGCTTTGTCAGCTAGTGATATCTAGCCCGTTCATAAAAAATACCAAAATTTCTTTAAAATAGATATTAGTTGAATTATAAATTAATATCCGTGATTGTAAATTTATATATATAAAACTTGTGTAAATAATTGTAATTTTTCATGTGTAGATAATTTTACTACCAACTTTTAACATTTTTTGCCAAAGTAATTGTATTATTTATGTCTAATTTTCTGTAAATATCTTATTACAATTACCCTGCAACATTTTATTTGTAAATATTAACGAAAACTTAAGAAGAGAAAATGTGTAAATAAATTTAAAGAATGAATGTTATTCAAAAGAAAAATGCCATTATCCTGCTAATTTTGTAAAGAGTTGAAACGTTTATTTCTATGGTTGTTTAGGTGAAGCTGCTTCACCTGTTAAGCCATTTTGCTCTTCCTTAGGAAAGCAGCGTTTTGTTAAAGAATAGTATCTTTCGGTTGTTCTAACTTGAAAAACTTCTCAAAAAACAAATGTTCAACCCCTCCGCGAAGGCAACTTAGAAATAAGGTAAGTTAAATGAAGAAGTAAGCATTAATTCTGAAGTTATATTATAGAAATCTCATGTTGAGGACGTTCCAGCAGAAGCATTCTAAAGAAAATCTCCAGGGAAATTGACATTTCGCAAGGCAGTTCCTCCCTCACCTGGTGGATAGACAAGCTCCCTATGTACCTTAATGTGCACTCTCTTTTCTAAATATTACCTTCTCATCAAGCCTTGTAATTTCCACTTTAAATCTTTGAATTTTGCCAAAGAACTCGTACTTTTTTTAATTTTTTTACTTAATTCTGATCAAAGAATTATCATTAAATCTGACAAATAAGATGAAAGTGGGCGTGGGCCCAGGCAACTCTGTCACTGGCATAAGAATGTTTGACTTCAGTCTCTGCAAGTGAAAAATTTACAGTTTAATTACTTTAATGCAGAGAAATCTTTTTCGGAATTCCGTGCCGCGCTTTCTTGTAGAGCGTTTATCTATCCGTCATCAATGAGAGGATTTTTATACTACCATAAAATAATTTATATGCTTACTAAACATTTTTTTAAAAATTCTTAAACTTAAATTAATATATTTATTTTTAAGTAGTCATTTTTGAAACTTTTTTTTTTCCACAATTTACACTGGTGTTCAAGTATGATTCTAAGTTATATTGATGTGAAGAGATTATTGAAACAAAGTGAGTTGTTAATAATACATCAATTCCTATAGCCCAAGGTGAATGAAAGCTGGTGAGTCCACAAAATACAGCGAATCAATTTCTAGTGTTGTAGAAGATTTAAATTTTTCTGCTACGTTTCTGAAAATTTTCCTCTTCCTTAAATTGCTTTCTTTAATCCTAACTATAATAGCTTTTGTAAGTATGCATGAAAAGCACTGACATTTATTTGAATCTAGTTATTTTAACTTTTAAAAATGTCATTTAGCTAAACTGTTGCAACAACATAAAATAAGAATAAGATGCTTGCATGATCTGAAACATAAGGAAACAACGATTAGGTAAGTAGTACAAATCATGGAGTATAAAAATTTAAGTAGGGTAAACATGGAAAACAAATCAGTTAATTTTTACTTTCATTAAGAACAGTACTGCAATGGTGCAAATTTACAGACCTGAGTGAGTTTTACAGAAAGAACAAAATACGAAACCCCACAAAAAAAAAAGGTTCTTTACACACTGGTCAGCATGACAAAATTAAAAATATTACTCCCCTAATTTCCTGTTCCGCATTAAATTGTGTGCCATGAAGTTTATAGTTAAATTACCTGTGAAAATGTATCCAAGTTTGTAAGAAAAATACCCTTGTAATTCATTTTCATTGATTGCGAAGCTTTTAGTATAAACATCTTGAAAACTTTTCGTTCCTGCGGACGCATTTCATACCAGGGTAGTTCATAGATTGAATTACAGATGTTGGATCCCTAACATAAAAGTAATGGAAATGTGTTAAATTATTGCCAATTTGTGTTCAATGGATACAAATTAAAATATGTTTACCTCTGTTTCTATACGATCTGAAATGTAGCAACAGAGAAACGAATTGAATATGAATAACAATGTGCCATAACAAAAAAGCAAGATTACATACAAACTTTGCCCCTAAAATGTAAAAGATATTAATTAGTGAAATTTATTTGACAACTTAATTAGTAGCCAAACATTATTACCAATACCACATTACATTTAAGAATATGCACTTTAAGCAATTCCGTTACACAAAGGAACTTGCAATTACAAAATATCCACTATGTGCGAGGCGTAAGTATAACTCATAATAGTAAAATATAAAAGACATCATTTAACTATTTTTAGGTATAGAAATAATCTTTGCGTTGATCTTTAATTTGACAGTCCTGGGAATCATGTTAACTCTAGTCAAAATAGAAGTTATAAATAAAGATGAGTGGTTATGCCCTGGACTAAGTAAAAGTACACTGAGTTCTGGTGAAAGTCTAGGAGCTTATCCTTTGTTTTATGTACATATAAAGGAAGGAGACTTTACAACTTATAGTTTGCCGACGATAAAATCTATGACAAAGGCTAGCAGATGTTACGCGCCTTAAATAAATGAAAAAGAGCAATTTTAGAATTTTGTTACTGCACGTTTAGCAGTTACTTTTTGTTAAAGGATTACTTGAAACAGTTAAGTATATAAAAAGAGGTTTGTGTAAGGCAGAAAATTATAGGCGTTGTTCTTCAAGATGACAAAGTGACTGGCGATGTAGCGTTGTATCGGGAAGACTTCTCTTGGAATTAAGCAATCATTAATACAGTATCTGCTGTATTGAAGTTCTGACCATTTCAATTCTGTGTAATGAAACCCTAACTTGATGGCATCACAATAACTTTACAAAGAGTAGGATTTGGACCACCAAGTAGTTAGTTTTTTAACTATTTTTTTTATTACGCTGCTCTTTTAAATAATTACGTGAACTACCTACTTTGTACAATTTTTTTTTGTAACCCATTTTTCGTCACGAAAAAAACGGCCTTGAAAAGATTAATTTTGAGTTAGTGATTAATTGAGCATTTGCCAATTGCCATACATTTACAACCCATTTGTCCAGATTTTGCTCTCAGATTCTATAAAATACATCCAATTAATACCTGATAGAATAGTTCTGCGATTTTACTAGTGGTTTAAAAAAAATCTCTGCTTTAATTAGCGTCAAATTAATCTGGGTAGTCTTACACATCTATCTCCCTGACTCGAAATTAGGAATAAATCCAAGCAGTATTTACATTGACATTCCTTTCTCCCGGACTCTTTTTTTTCTATATTTTTGATTCAAAGTCTAGGTATACTAAAATAATCAGTAAAAATAAAAAATGTAAGTAAAAAGACTTTTCAAAGTGTTACGAAATTCATAGGAAATAAATTAGCTCCTACACTTTCAACTAGAATACTTTGCTCTCTTTGCAACCTATTTAAAGTAGCCCCTTTAGATTAATCTATAAGTATTATAAGTTAGACAGTTCAAACTTTAGCCTTTACTAACTGTGGTTGCAGCGTACAATGAACTGCAAATCGTTACGGCAATAAAAGTATTTTGAAGACCAAGATATAAACCAACAGCATTTTTGAGTGCTTCAAATAACCTGCAATCGAACAAATTTTAGTTAAACAAGAAAGTAAAAGAAAAATAATTAAATAATAGCGTGAGAAATGTGATGGGAAAGACTTTTTTCAGTTACTGAAGTTACGTCTGGAAAGAAGTTTGCTTCAAATTTGGTGTTATAACTAATCGTTATCACGTAAAGAGAAGTGTATCAACGTTTCTTCATCGATCTATGCTTTGTGGGCATCCCTGCCTAACACTTATACTGACACACTCAACATTCACGCATTACCTACTCATAGCTGGCCTATAAAGGCAGTCTTGTGCAACTTCACTTCAGCGAACCCATATGAAAACTATAATCACTCTCTAACTTTTGCACTTGCACTTACATTCCAGACATCTTTAGTCCACGAACAAATACGAAGGGAATAGCTTTTTTATGTCGCAGCAGAGTTTGCTTTACTTTCACTCTTTAAGCAAATCTTAATAGACTATAATTATGAAAGGATGTAATATTTCAATGTAACTTTTTGAGGTAGCCACAAGCTGGAACATGAAGGGAGAATTGTACACGCTGCGATCCGTGGTGGAACCGTCAATACGATTTCCCTTCAATTTTCCCTTCTGTAATTTGTATTTTATACTCCTTCGATGCAAGTAGTTATTCGTCACCCAGTTTAAATAGATTATAAATGCAATACGAGCATGCTACCAGATTTGTTTATTTATTAATTTCCATATAAAGGAATTAATAAATACACAATTTATTGGATGAATAGTTGCAGTATGATAAAATTTCAATGAGAGCTTAAAAAAATATATATCAGTGGGGAATTACATAAGTTAATGAAATGCATAAAATAATAAATTATAATAAGCAACAGTAATTAATAAACCGTGAACAGATGTAAGCAATAACATAGGACAAACTATGGTTATGAGTAGGTTACTCACTTTGAAATTTGAACTTGTCTTCTAACGATGGTCCGGTAAGTTGAATCATAATCACTTTTTAATGATGATGTGTAGTAAGTTTCAATTTCATAATGAAAAAGTTTAATTTCTAAATAACTAAATATGAGTATCAAATCGACAGAAGCGAAAGTACTAAAAAAAGTGCACATAAGACAGAAGGTCCAGAGGATAGTACATATTAGTAGAATCCAATCTTGGAAATATCCAGGTGAGAAACCCATAATTCTTTGAAGCGGTGATAGTAAAAATATTTTGAAGTTTTTAGCATAAAATAAAGAAGCGATTGACTGCAGTAATGGGATAATGTAAACACAACTCCAAACTGTTATCTGAACAGTAACGAACATTTTAATAAGCTTCTTTACAAATTTATAGGTTTCTGCAAAATGATTTCTATCTTCTTTATTGCATTCCATTACTTCTTTCAATTTGCCTAGTAAATGTCTAATTGATTTTTGTTTAAAAAACAGTGTCGCATGGAGGATGCTATTTATAATAAATGGTGGTAAATAAATAAATTTGTCGATATCAATATTTATCACTCCATCCGAATAAATTAGAACCAAATCGTAAGATAAAAAGAAATACAATACAATATTTTGGATAATATGACCGAATAATCTTTTTTTATTTTTATCATGGAAATTCATCGAAAAACCTCCAATTTTCAACGTAGTATGTAACCATTTCAACGGTTCCGATCCTAATGTTGATGGTTCCATTGATTAACCGGTAGGATATTGTAGTGTCCACTGAACAGTGACGAGACAATCGAAAAAATGCATCACCCAAACGACATTTGTCATTTTGAATCAGAAATATTAATATGGTTTTTAAGGAAAATTGAGCATAGTGAAGCAAAATTATAGTTATTATACGTAGTGTTATCATTATTACTGTACTTATAACTTGGTTAAAAATTAAATTAGTTTTTCATTTATTATAAGATAAAATTCTGAAATGTTTTAGCTCCAGCTAATTGCTTTATTAAAAAAACAATTCATTATTTATAAACTATTCCTTGAATCAGTCCAACAAAATTGCTGCATAACAGGTTAATAAAGAGCGAGCAAATTCTAAATAATTTTTTACTTTTCCAGTAAACGATTGCATAAGAAAGAATTGAATAAGAGTTGTCTATCAGTTTTGGGAAACTACTTTCAGAGAAGATATTTTCTTTTTTTGACTCAGATAAAAACTTTATTCGTAATTTTGACCCATCCTCATTCTCAATTGATGTACGCTTTCTTGCGTTTATCCGGAAGTCATGTCTTATGGAGCACACTTTCTAAATTCAAAAGACTGTATTCAAAGAAATAAGCTCTGTTCAAAAGTTGTACTTGTTACGAACAAAATCTAAATTGTGTTAAATCAAGTACTTAAAACAAACTCATCTGATCTGCTCTTATAAGACTAATTCTACGATGAACATAGGTATCACTTCACAGTTCTCCAAAAGCACCTTAGAAATAGCATTGTTGTAGTTGTTGATTACCTAGTTATCTTAATGTAACTTTTGATGGGAGACTCAGGGACTTAAGGTAAAAATCTAAGCATCCCAACTTTTCCTACATATGCGCAAAAAACTGCCTCAAGTGAAAAGTAGTTGGTCTTTCTGACATTTTTAGAATAAGATTCAATTATTTTTTAAATTTCAGAAGCCAGAAAAGTCATTAAAATTTATTCTGAATTAAAAAAGTATCATTTCAAACTAAGTTTAATAAATAATGAATTGGACGTCATTATTCCGCATGCCTCCTTTTCTGCATAATTACACTTCTTAGTCTGGCATTGAATGCTAACATTTTGGTAGAAGTAGTATCAATGTTCGCCCATTTTTCCAGTATCTTGGTATTGTAATTTTACTAATCTGTAATTAATCTTTTTCCGCATTCTGAACTTTTAATCCTCCTAAGAACCATCGTAAACGCTCAATTTTATGTCTCCAACAAAGATCTAAATATTCCTCTGTTTCAAACTTAGCCTAATCCCGTTACTTAAAATTCCACGCTAAATTAGCTTCAATCACAATTCTCTAATCCGCCCTTTTTTTTATCCAGAACACTCCTAAATAATCCTAAATTTAAGTGCATAATGTCGATCGTCCTAGGTTGGCTGACATGTCTGCAGTAACAACTGCTGACTAATGTCTCCCTATCCAGTTTGGTCGCCGCTCACGTTACCGCTAATGCATGCATATTTGTATATACGGGTGTATTCTCAATTAATCAGCATTTTGCCTGTTACATCATTGTATGCAGTCGTGGAATTAGTTATTAAACTAAAAAAAACAACTCAAAAATGAAGATTAGTCTTGTGTGGTGGTGCTTTTCAGCTTTTGATGTTGGGGCAATCCGCGTTTATAGAAGGCAATGAATAAAACGAAGTATATTTAAAACTATTGAGAAATTTGAAATATTTTGGACCATACGACCAATTTGGGCTTATTGAAGATATACTAACAGAAGAAAAATTTCGAATTTGGAGGCCCCAATGCATTAACCGTGCATATAAACTCTTCTATAAGTCTCTAATCGTCAACAAAAATTTATCATTTCTCTCATTGAATATTTAAAATAATTGATTTGCCTCCTGTCTCCTCAAAAAGCTTTGAGATATTCCATTGCTTCAGCTAACTTTGTTGAAATAGATTTGAATGGTGCTGATTTTAAAGAATATTCTAGGTTGCAGTGGATGTGGGACTCGATACACCTGTCTCGTTATGCCCAGGCGACCATGAACGCCATGGTGTGCATCCTCTTTGAGGTCATCGTCCATTAGGCCACTTCCTCAAATAGATAAAAAATAAATATAATCCACTTTCCATGTCAGCTTTCGGTCTCAAATGAGTCCCTCGTACTAAGTTTCCATTTAAAAGAGTTGGCTAACCAGTTTCCGCGGGTTCTTTTTTTTTTGTGAGTAGGTAATCCTATTTCCTAAAGGATTAATGGAAACTCCCTTATTCTTACTCGAATTATTCACAATATTTAGGTTTATTAAGTTCTTTTGTTCCTTAATTATCTTGAAACACCTTCTGATCGTTGACAAATAGTTGGAATTTAGCTATTCTCACTACTCATCGAACACTTAATAACTTAGCAAAATACAATATTTATGAACTTCTTTCTCTCAAATGTGTTTAAACTAGAAATGCGCTATTATCGTAATTACATAATGATAAAATTGCATTATATTGATCCAGTACAAAATTGCCTTTATGGCTATTTAATGAACAAAGTTCACAAGTCAATACAATCCAATAATTATCCAATAATTGTAAATCAACAATTATTATTTCTCTCTCCCAGCTTCTTTACAATTTATCGCTGCGCGAGGGTATGGAAGAAACTTTGTATTATTTATTAAAATAGATTTGAATGCAATCTTCATTAACAAAACGCTCACATAACGCTCATGGTAGCAGCTGGCAAATGGGGCATAAGGTTTCCGCCAAGTCAGCCATCTTCTACGACCACTTTCAAACATTCAATCTATTTGAACTTGCAACTCTCACATTAAGTCCAAAAATTTAAATAAAAAAAAGTTATATCATGTGTAGTAGAGATTCAAGTTTAAATAAATCGGAAAAAAATGTCAAAAACTGAAAAATTATTTATTGAAAGTTCAAGAAAATGTACAGAATTGTTTGCGTCAAATCAACAAAGCTTTTGGCACTTCAAATAACATTTGAAACTTATGGAAAAGGTTATTTCCAAATCAGATGAAATAGGTAATTGATAGCGTGTCTTCAAAAATGAATTTTTTTTTCTTACTGAGGAAGTTCCATAGTTTTAAAACCTGACTGATAATGACATAACTTAAGATTAAGTTGAGATTTTCTTGTGTGAACAAAATGCATTGTTTTAATTTAATAGTATAATTAGCATTTTAAGAAACCTATACTGAATTTTACGACATATTTGGATTGTATGACATATTTGATCATGTTTCACAGAAACTTAGCAAGGGAAAACTGTCTTTGGTTTCAAAACTTTTGAAATGGTAAAATGACCTTGAACTGAAATGAACAGAGAGGTTTAGAATGCCTTCACGGTGACTGATGATGCCTTATGGGGAGCTAACAATCATATCCAACCATAGTCATTCGTTCACTTGATGCAGAAGAGAAAGCGTTACTTCCTTCTAGAGATGGTAGAAAATAGATAACTATCTAGAACAACAGGCCGCCTCGAGGTTGGATTTCTCCTATACTTCTCCTGTACAAACTTTGGACATAAGTTTCTACAAAATATAGTTATTTGTGATGAGAAGTAGATTTACTGGTGAAACCCTAAAAATAGTGAGACAGTTAACTATATATATAAAATATTAGCTCGGAAGATTTCTGAAGTGAGAGGAGAATTAATTACAGTGGAAGAAGGTATTATAAAATTCACAAATCATTTCTTTTGAATATTCTACTAATTCCGGCCAACAGTGATATTAAAGTTATTTTTAATATTCTTGCCTTGGCGATTTGGTTAGTTCTGTTCTTGCAAAATATCTTCGGCAACATATTTTCCTTCAAATTTGATATCACTATTTTTTCTACAGCCCAAACAACAGTTTCTTTGTGGGAGAAAATTTAATTACTTCAGGAGTACAGCCTTATTGTTTAAACGCAG
Organism: Rhodnius prolixus; assembly: GCF_049639745.1. Taxonomy (NCBI): domain Eukaryota; kingdom Metazoa; phylum Arthropoda; class Insecta; order Hemiptera; family Reduviidae; genus Rhodnius; species Rhodnius prolixus. Next base: position 8,123,436 of record NW_027411634.1, on the reverse strand, counting down.
CAATGGTTCTTTCAGAATGGATGGATGGAAGAAAGATGGCTTAAACATTTATTCATAAAAGGTTATTATATTATTATTATTATTATTATTTATAATTTGAAAATTAGTTTTATTACTAACTGCTTTTAACCTACATACAACAGAAAATGCATTTATCTTAATTGTCCTTATTATGTTTTACTTCTGTTAATTTTGTCCTTTACAGGATTTAAATAGAATGCAACGTTATTTGCCATATAAAGAAAAACTATTATAGTCGAGCTTTTTTACCAAGATAATTGATTAGGTGAAGTTTTATTTTGGTCATACAATAATAATTGTCCACCCTATTTGTAGCCAACTTGGATTTTAATTACAGAAAATATGGCAAAGGTGTAGTTTGCTTATAATTGTCAATAATTGTATAATACCTTCTTCCACTGTAATTAAAACATTATTAATTTAAACTTTTCTACACATTTACGTAAGTTTATTTAATAGGTGTTCTCTTTTTGTAAATCATTATAATGTTTGGCTATCATTTCTGTTTGCAAAGTTTATCTAGTTAAACTAGTACATGAAGATGGACCCATTGAACGAACTACGTTTCACCTTTAAAGTTGGTGGATTTTGGTATTATTTTTCAGAAAGAAACGTATTTCAAGTAATCCTACAGATTTTGCACCAAGCTGTACTTAATTTCGCCTTGTTTTTGAATATTTACTGTATTTGTAGAGATGGTTTAAAACAGAGCATGGGAAGTACAATGATCTATTTACCTCCTGCTATTGTTGTCAATGTATGTCATTACGCATTGTATTTCAGACAGACAGAAATAAAAGAATTATTAGATACTTTGGAATCTGTGATGTCTAAAAATAAAGAAGAAAGAGAAATTTTTAAAAATGATTATTTATTTGCAGTTAAAATAGCAAAAATTTCCAGATATACTTTATTTCTTATATGGATAATGTTCTTTACAACGCCACAAATTATGGAATTAATATTTTATCTTGTGGGTTTAAATGAATTTCCTGTCTATGTCCCATCTATTATAAATTATATCTTTATGGAAAAAGGAAGACTACAGACTTGTGTTTGTGGACTGTTTGGAACCTTGTGGACAGCTTGCGCTATGTTCAGTCATTATGGTTTTACAATATCAAATATTACTCTTTTAATATATTATCACATTGAACTAAAAATTTTTAAGCATAAAATAGATTATCAGTATGCAAAGTTTTTTGTGTCTCATCGAATGTATTATGTATTCAAGGATATAATTTCTGTTCAACAAGAATTATTGAGGTAAACTTTTTTAATGATAAGTTATTTATTTAATTGTGAAAAATGGTGCTAATAACTTCTTTTATTTTGCAGAACTCTTCAAGTTCTGAAGAATGTGGTAGCTCTGGCTCTTGGTTTCCAAAATGCAATCATAGCTCTTTGTATTTGCTACTTCTTATATACTATAACTGTGGTAAGTTCAAGAAATTAAATACCAAAAACTTTAAATACAAATTTCAGATTTCATCAATCTAACCAACAATCAGATTTGTTTTAAAGAGTGACGATCATAGCTTTTGTTTTGCAACTGCTGATATTGAATTCTCGTTTTATTTTTTTATTTATTGATTTATTTTTTTTTAATGGTTTAAGGCACGTCAACATCTCAGGTTATTGGCGCCCGGAGCATTTTTCAGTGCTTTTTTCGGCCACCGGACAGTGTTCTCTCGTTACAGACAATACTGTCCATCACCGAACAGTGAGCTGTAAGAAGCTCCTAGAAAGAGAAAATCTAGGGGTCAGCAGCTAGATTCGAACCCGGGATCTCATCGTGGGAATCCAATAGCTAATCCCTTCCCTCGTTTAATTTTTCTTATTATAGTTAGGTGAAAATTTGCGATTTAAGTTTTCACCATTAACATCCGTTTGCCGTAGAAAAAATAGATTTTAGAAAATAATCTCTTTAATTTAAACCAGATATCTTAAAAAATTAAAAATCACATGAATTGGGACGTAGTTATTCTTAGGAGTGAACTAATGTATTCATTCGTCAATCTATTTCTGACACTGCTTTTTCGAAGTTTCATTATTGAAAACAGCTGCTCACAAATATATGATGATGCAAACATTGCTCAAATTCTCTGAGCATGAAATATTAAAGTTGAAAAACTGGATTTCGGCAAGCCCTTATAGAACTCTAATTTTGGAACATTTAGAAATATCTGATTGAGATTATTATTGGATTGGAATTCAGTTAATTCAAGCTGCAGGAGATTATTGTTGGATTGGAGTTCAGTTAATTCAAGCTGCAGGTAAGGTTTCACTACTTCACAGTTTACTTTAAAAGATATACTGAAAATATCTAAATCTTTTCCAATCGCACTAACTTGAATTCTTCTTTCAAATTTACCATGAAGTATCCTCAAGTTATGTTCATAATTACAAACCTTATATTCAAAATTCGCAAAATTATACCAATTTTTATATTACAAGTGTAATTGTTATTTTTAATCATTATTATAAAATATGTCTCGTATCGGATTGAACCTTTCAATGGGCCGAAGTTGCCTCGCGAGCCGAAGTTTGCCCAACTCTGCTCTAAAGTTTAGGACTTGGTCTAGCGAGTGGTGAACTTTTTTAATATTTCGTGTATCAATTTTTTCCAAAACATATTTTTAAAACTTCAGATAACTTTTGCAACAAATAATGAAAAGAATATTTCTGATTGTGAGGAAAAGGTGCTTAAATAAAAATAATAATTGCACAATACATTTATGTAATTTTTATAAAATTTGATTTATCATGTAGTTCGTTTCTTTATTAATATTGTTTGCTGAAGTAGATTCACCTGTTAATTTATTTCTGAATTTATTTTTTATCAAATTCATTTCTAAATTTGAAACACACATGCATTGCCAGTTTCAGCATAGTTTTAGCAATCATATTGACATCAAACTTTTTCTAGGAATTGAATGTTCTACTTTAGACCTTTGGCTTCTTGTTTTCAGTTTTACTAAAATCAAAAGCCTGTTTGATTAACAAGCATTTTTATCTTTTTTTTTCAGAGTGAAAGCAGTTTCGTGAAACTACTTTTTTCCTACGCTTTTATGTTGTATTTAGCAGATGCTTCTATAAGTTGCTACGCTGGTGAGCTAATTGAATCTGAGGTAAGGTCTTAAAGAATATATTTTGTTACATGATTTTTACTTTCTCATATTATTGATGTATTAAAATTTGCGCTCAACCTAGCGCAATTACAATGACAGAGAATAAAGCTAATAAAAAAATAATGAAGTGCCTGAATAGATAGTATTCCATTCTAACAATACAAAGAGGCTTTACTTTTTAATTTACGTTTATAGATCCATTTCTTTTACAAATTCCTTAAAGAACTTTTGTGAAGACCTTAGCTTACTTAGCTTATCAATTTTATAGAGTCATGAAATATTTCAAACACTTTATGGACTACCATGGTATGAGATTGACGCAAATAATCGTAGAATGTTTAAACTGATTTTATTGCAAGCAAAGAAAACAATGAAAATTGAATATAAAGGAACTGCAGCAACAAATTTGGAAAGTTTATTACAGGTTAGTTACTTAAATATGTTTATTAATACATATAAATTTGTTGTATATTTGAACAGTACTTCGAGTAGAATGTTTTCTAATAAATGGTCATTATTTTGCAATTTAACAATAAAAATAAATCGAAATCGATGATAATATGATAATATCTTCTATAATTTAAAGTTATACAACTTTTTCATCTGAGTTTAGATCCTTGGAGACTTGTTTAATATCACTTTTTTATGGAAAAAGAATAAAATTAAGTTATTTAATTTGAGATACTAAGCTATTTATTACCAATACCAAACTTTTTTTATCTACCTTGTTTGCATTGATGATTATAAGTAGTTTTTACTTCGCGTACATCAACATTTCTGGAAGTCTCCACTTCAGAATAGAAGATATTTCATGTAATATTTGGATTATCCGATAGTATTCTAACGAATGCTAAAAACGCTGACCGCTACAGTTTACAGAAGCTCTCAAATTTAAGTTATCCTCTATTTTTAGAAAAGAATATTTTATTTATTGTACTGTTTTAATTATTTCACTTACGAACGTAGGTAATTGGTGGACTTAGTTTTCCATAAAAGTTCTGTTGTGTGGACACGAGAAGAAACTGTAATTGCCTTAAACGCTTAGATTCTTTCGTACGCATTTGAGTTTGTTCTATGAAGCCAAACTGATAACGGTTGTTATCAATAATAAATTGATTTGGCGAAGACAAAAATGATGTGACATTATTTGACTCTATGCAAGTAATAAATAGCCAGAGTCTTATTGACATTTATATTTTTTGTTTACAAAATATTTATGAAAATATTTAACAAGGGTCAATGAATTTTTCTCTGTTTACAGATCATGCAGGCATCCTATTCTTATTTCATGCTCCTGAAATCAATTTAATTGAAGTAAATTGCAAATTTCTTTCAGCAAGAAAGGCTAATTTCCAAGCTGAAGATTAAGGAAATAACTTATTTTTTACAGACACTTAATAATTGGTGCTCATTGCTAGTGTAAAGTGGTTTAAAATGTTAAAGTAAATTCATTGTTGGTGAAGAAAATTCATATTACAGTCATCAGTAATTTAAAAATTTGCAAAAGTTTTGAGCAATATTTTTATGTGTGCTTAATTATTAATTATATTTTTACATTAATCATACAAAAAGGACTTTTAATATTATAACTTTGAAAAAATGTATATGCTTTATTAATTATTACAATTTTAAAATTAAAATTTTGCTAGCAATAATTTCTGATTCGAGTAACTTTTCAATCGTGTGATGAAAATTGAATACAGTTTAGTTTCTGCTGTATTTTTGTTTAAAATAAATTAATGAATCTATGTTTACTAGAGTTCATTCAATATTACTAATTGGCATGTATAGCTAAAAATACGTTAATCCTTTATTTTTTAACAAATGTCAGTTTTAAAGAACTAACTATATGACTAATTACAGAAAGAAAGTTGAGTCAGCGATAAGATATTGATTACCCAATGATTTGATTCGGGCAAACAAACTTATATATTAATATTGAACGGTAACAAATGTATTAAAAAGTTAAAAAAAAAAGTTCAGTTTCTAATTGAGAGAACTATTATCAAGACAAACTGCATAACCTTATAAAATGAAATAAAAATATTTCATTTTTAATTTACAGTTGAAGAAATAAATAATAGCTATTCGTTGAAATAAAATCACCATCCTCGCCTTGAGAAAAGAAATTCATTTACCGAATATTTATTAAATTGGGTAAGTACAAAAATTCATAAAAACAACATTTGTATTCGAACAATGGGGGGGACCTCAAAAAATCTAAAATTACTTTTGGATTTTCCTCTCATTGAAAGTTCAACACAGTTTTATTATATTCTAAATTTTTTTTGGTCACTTTTATACCTTCCATACTTACTTATCTAGACATGTATATAATCAATCTAGAAAGTTTTATTTAAAAGGTCTTGTAATAGACAGTGTTGGTTATAGTAACCTTACCCATTATCACCTGGTCAGGTGATCACTTGGTTCCGTGCGGCTGTGCTCATCATTTATTTATCATTTTATCATTAGAAATCATCCATAACTAGTGAACATATCTTTTTCCATAATTTAAGCTACTATAATTGGAACCTAGTCTAGTGCTTCTCAAATTACAATTTCTGGTAAGTTTTAACCAACGTGAAAATTAAGAAGTTTATCTTTCTTCTTAAAGTTAAGTTTCATTACGGGTTTCTGCAATTTCTGTACGAGAAATTGCGGCGTTCTTATAACTTGAACAGTTTTCATCACAAGTTTCTAGGTCAATTGAAAAACCGGTTACAGTAAGTAGTTAATCCCTTTTCTTTTTACTTGTTCAATCCGCTTTCCTTTATTTCTTTTCAAACCACTTAATTGCCGTTTTATCTCGATATTATTCACCTGTGTGGATCTATAGTTAATTCAAGGGCAACTGTTCTCCATTCAATTTCTTTGTAATTTAAGGTTACTTAAATTTGTATATGTATACTTCTTAGGACCTGCATTTATGCCAGCTGATGGAACGAGTACTCTATAAGTGTTGAGGTCAGCCAGATTTTTCGTAAGAGGATTTAAAGAATCCGAGTTACTACTTATCTCTATTTTTAATCTATATCATTCAGTCTTAGCATCTCCTTCAATCCGTCTCTAATATTTTCTTGTTGAAAGGTTTGGTTGTATTCCTTAACAAAACAATCAGGTCCGCCAGATATCTACTTCTGAACTAGCTAACCTCTTGGGGTAATACTGAGCAAGGTACCCGTTCAAAGGAGAGTTATAGTTCGGAATAAAGTATTCCTTAATTTAGTGTATTTGTTAAATATATTAGATTTTTCTGCAAGTAATCTGATTACACTTAGTGGTTCTCCATTTAAAAGTATATACATGTGAAAATGAATCACATATAAACATTGCTTTAAGCAGAATTGGTTCAAAGAAATTCTAAATTTATTTAAGTCTATTATGGAGTAGATTGTACCAGTTTGTTTAATAATGACTTATCCAAAACTGTTTAATTATTTTTTTTATTTCTAGAACAAGTTTTATGAGCAAATTAGTCAGTCTACATTAAGGCAATAATATTAAGACGTATACAATCTAGATTTTTGGGATCTAACTCAGTAATTCATTTTCTTGCTGGTAAGTACGAAAGAAACGTAACATCTTTGAAAGTTTTGGGTATTTTTTCTAAAGATAAGGGGATGAAATTAGTTTTTTTAATTGATCCCCTCAATTATTATATTTAAAAAACGGACAAATTGACCCTGTTATGAGCGGTCAAGAGAGTTGTTTAGAAAACCGTGAGTTTTTTTAGCAAAATGAGGAACAACCTCGAGTTTAGAAAATATGTTAAAGGTATGTCAGAGTTTAGGCGTATTAAAAGACCTTTTTCAATATAATGTGTATAATGATAAATTAACCAGTAGCAATCATATGTGGCTCACATAATGAAATTATATCCTATTTTTCTTTGGTTAGTTATTTATACCATTTCTCTTGTTCTGTTTTATCTTGTAATAGATAAACGCTTTGTTAATAGAGGCTTAATAGTGTAATGAAAGATAGTGCAAACATTAATTAGACGATTTTAGAGATAATTGTGTCGTCCACATCGTTGTAATTAACAAAATTGCATTAAATATATATATTGTATATGTTGTGTTTTTAAGGTAAAGTAAAATGTTTTAATTTAGTATTTACTGATTATAAAGTGTTTCGTTCTTCGACCTCTTTCAGCAATTCGCAAGCAATTACCCTAGAGATTACATCAACTTCTGTTATACTTTTGTTGAGTAATTCGCATCAATTTCTATATTCCAGAATTTACAAGGAATTCAAAAATCAACCAAGCTTTCGTATATTACAGGTAATTTTATTCATTTGTTAATGCTTACAAAGCTTTTTAACAGAAACTTTTTTTTCCTGAAATTTAAGGTAAAAAAACAAAAACAGTTTTAATGTGGTAGAAAGACTATTACGATTAGATTTCCACACGATATTTCATGTAGTATAATCATTATCATGTAAAATAATAAGTAAACATTTTATTTTAAATAATTGACAAAAAAAAGTAAAGATTAAAAGCTTGGTACGAGACAGTACAGAGCACACCATCTAGCGGAATAACAGTGAACTTCAAAGTTGTACAGTTTCTAATTCTGCCACTAGAATGTGCGGGCATGTCAATTTTTCAATTTTCAATAAATAATCACGACAATATGAAACCTATTCGTTGAAGTGTTTCAAATATGTTTTCTTTTCTGTTTTTTCGTGCAAATTAGATATCTAGTCTAGTGTAACATTCATCACCTCTCTCCCAAAGAATCATGATGTTGGATAATAGTAAGGGAAATGTGGTCGCTTGGACGGCCGTAGAACAATTATTCTCTAGGGTAGAGAGGAAACTGGAGTCACAGTAAAATAAGTAGTAACCAACGTCAAGAAGTACGCAGGTGTTCTTAACTTCCAAAGACACTACCTGCGAGAGAATAATGAAGCTAATATTCTACAAAAATAAGGAAACTATAAGTGCAAAATTAGTTGAAAAACAAGTAAGTTCCTAATTTTACATAAAATTGCATGTGCATGGATGGAACACCTCCATGTTCACTGGTTTACTGTACTCAATATTTCTTTGCAACATTAAATATAAATGATAAATCCCTTTTAGCTCCTACTTTTTACACTTCATTTTGCTCCCCTTTCTCTGCAGACTTTAAGTTTAATGATTTATTATTTCACAGAAAAATTAAAATGTTTAAAACAATTTTTTGCCTTAGGTATTTGATAAATTATCAGATTTTAGTTGTATAAATTGCCTCTAAGCAACTCGCCGGCAAACAATTACCCATGAGGTTACATTAACTTCTGATATACTTACATGGCATTCATTTCTATATTCCTCAATTTACAAGGAATTCAGAAAATCAACCAAGTGTTCGTGTATTACAGGTAATTTTATTCATTTGTTAATGCTTACAAAGCTTTTTAACAGAAAATCAAACTTTTTTTCCTTATATTAAAAAAAAAACCAGTTTATTATGGTAGAAAGACTATTACGATTAGATTTCCACACGATATTTCATGTAGAATAATCATTATCATGTAAAATAATAAGTAAAAATTTTATTTTAAATAATTGACAAAAAGAAAACTAAAGATTAAAGCTTGGTACAAAACAGTACAGAGCACACTATCTACCGGAGTAATAGTGAACTACAAAGTTATACAGTTTCTAATTCTGCCACTAGATTGTGCGGGCGTGTCAATTTTTCAATTTGCATTAAATAATCAATTGACAATATGAAATCTATTCGTTGAAGTGTTTCAAATATGTTTTCTTTTCTATTTTTTCAGGCAATTTAGATTGGTTCATTGTAGCTTGAGAAAAATCCTTAAAGGGGTTTAATCTTCGATTCCATGTCACATGTTTGTCTTCTGTAATCCAAGATCTACATTTTGAGTTTTTCTCTCAAACAAATTGATGGCCTATATTTCTAGGTGAGTGTACATTGCATTATTAAATTGTTAGGTAATATATACCATTACTTAAACCTTAGTAGTGATTATATTTTTCAAATACATTTTAATACACCAACTAATACGTTAATTACCATTTTATTTATTAAATCTTTGAAACGAAAATGTTTCTATACATTTAGACATTTCTTGTTATAAAAGTGTAAGTTTCATCCATACGTCATTCATGACTTAGTTAGTAAATTATCTGTTCATGTAAAATAAACTATTTTTCCAACAAATCGATCCTATCAGTAACAATTTTAGGTAAATAAATACATTTCTATTTGTCAGTTAAATTATTAATGATTTGACAATTAATACCACTTTCACTCGCTGTCTTCAAGTGGTCAATATTTATTTCGTAAATGCATTCAATATTTCTTATAAAAAGTATATGAATAACAAAATATATAAAAAGGTCATGTTCTGCAATAGTAGCTAATTTCTTGTTTAATACGATGATTTAAAAGTAAAAATAAAAAATTATAAGAAACATTTTGATTCAATTAATCACTAAACTGGTACCTTTAAAAAAAATCAAAATCCTAATTATCTAGTTCGTTAAGTTTGAATAAAATACTTTCAAATTCCATTTTGTATTTCAGTCTAACTAACGTTTGTTTGACTCACTATGTTTCAGCTTAAACCAGGAAGTTGAGGAGGTAGCAATTCCATCCAAGTAATACCTATTATGAAGTTGCTATAGTTTCACCAGAAGAAGGGTAATGTACCATTTTATTAGGTTTAGGTTGAAAGAAATTGCAATGCTTTGTGTTTTTTATCAATTTATTATTTAAAAATATTTTTTATAAACTGTAATTTTTAAAAATTAAAAGATAAATTAGAAAGTTGGTATTAGTTTGAAAATCGTCCACTATGCAGTACTGGGATACGTCATAGGGCGCCACTTATCACACAGGTATAAAAATAGTTCCAGAAATAGCCACCAGGTGTAGCAGTGCTGTAACCTTCCACTATATATACGTGAACAGCACAAATTCTCGTCAGTATGACTTGAGTAATGCAGGTGGCTAGGTCGCTCCAAACATATCTTATCCAGTCTAGTCTAACATTCATCACCTCTCTCCCAAAGAATCATGATGTTGGGTAATAGTAATGGATATGTCGCTTGGACGGTGGGAGAACAACTATTCTCTAGGTTAGAGAGGTAAACTGGAGTCACAGTGAAATAAGTAGTAACCAACATCAAGAAGTACGCAGTTATTCTTAATTAAGTAAGTTCTTAATTTTACGTAAAAATTGCATGTGCATGGCTGGAACACCTCCTAGTTCACTGGTTTACTGTACTCAATATTTCTTTGCAATATAATATTTTTATAAATGATAAATCCCTTTTAGCTCCTACTTTTTACTCTTCATTTTGCTCCCCTTCCTCTGCAGTCTTTAAGATTAATAAAGTAGTTCACAGAAAAATTAAGATGTTTAAAACAATTTTTCCCCATAGGTATTTGATAAATAATCAGATTTCAGTTCTATAAATCCTAAGTTAAAGTTTTAAATTAAAGTAAGTTAATGTAAGTTTGCTTCAAAAAAAGGTTTAGTTCAACAATAAAATGCTGTAACATTACCTCAGGATTGCTTGTTAATTTGCTTGCTGAAATTTTCATTAATACGAGTAAGACGATGTTGTCAGAATAAAGAAAAATCTTTTAGTAACTATCTTTATTTATTATATATGTTTTTACATAGATATAACATTTATTTAACCTCGTATTTAATAATTTAACCTTTATTGTATGAAATAGTTGTTAAAAAACTTGTATAAGTGAAGAAATGTTGGATAACCTGACCGTAACCTTCCTGCATGCAGAGAGATGTGCACTCGACAAAGGTTCTAGTTGTTACGAGTGTTTATTTAAAAAATGTTTATTTCACTTAAAAGAGTGCAGTAAGCTGCTATTATATGAATTAAATTCATATAATTACTAACACTCAGTTTTACTTTCTTGCATTTTCTTTCTAAAAATTGATCTATTTTTATTTAAACGTATAGAAAATTAACATTGATTTTCAAGGAAGTTGAGTTTGATTTGTAGGAAGATTCAGTAGACGAACAGTCTATCTCATTGTATAATGTTATTTTTCAGAGTTGAAACAGGCGAACCTGGAGTGCTTCCTGCCAAACAGTGTCATCGAATTAAGCCAAAATGAAAAAGACGTTGGAAAACACCTATCCAACTGCAATTCTTTATTATTTAGTCGATTATTTGTAAAAAAAAAAATATATTTGAAGTTTGAAAATGTAATGTAAATTTTAACTTTGATATGTAGGTAATTTTAAGAATCATTTCCTAAAAGATGTAATTGAATTTAAAAATGTTTTTGTATAAGGAAAGAAAAAAATGTATAATTGGTAGCAAAATAAAGAATTATCTATAAATGATTAAAAAAGTCATTATGTATTTTCTCTTTTCCCATAGTCTTGTTATTTTTATTATATTTGCAAAGTTACAATTAAAAACAAAGTCAGAAAAGACTAAAAATGATAAGAAGCAAATTAAAGTAATGTAAAACTAAAAATTCCGTTTACATTAAACAAAAAAATAAAATAAAGTAATAGTAGTACGAAAAAATGGCGTCAGAGAGCGTTAAAAAGCAGTAAAAGAAAAAAAAAGTTAAAAAAATTGCATCAGAAAGAGGTAAAACAGAAAAAAGGAAATTTAGTTCACATGTTTGCCACCAGGTTGCAGCACTTACTGGACTTGTTTACTATGTAAACAAAATTTAGTTCACATGTTTGCCACCAGGTTGCAGCACTTACTGGACTTGTTTACTATTTAAACAAAATTTAGTTCACATGTTTGCCACCAGGTAGCATTTAAACTGTTTATATACAACTGTCAAACAAGATGTCTCCTCAGTACGACTGCAGAGTCGTACTCGTGAGGAGGGAGCTATGTCGCTCATCGCTCCAAAAATATCTAATCCAGTCAAAACACCTCTCTCTACATAAACAATCTTTGATAATATGTCATGGTTAATGGTTAGGGAGATGCGTTCACCTCGACGGTCGGAAGGCAAATATTCGCCCCACCCGGCCCGGCCCGCGCTGCGAACTTTCTTATATACCCTCTAGATGGCGTCATATCACCATGACAACGGGCTCCCCCCTACTAATATTAGTTCCACAAGCTGTCACTAGATCGCTCGTGCTGTCTGTTTTACCTCTCTTAGCCTTCCTTGCACACTCTCTAGACTTTGGCAGCCATTGTTGTAACCTTGCTATCTTCTCACACACTCTCTAGACTCTGGCGGCCATGTTTAACCTTCCCTTTCGGTTTTCCTTTTTGTTTCTAAAACTCTCTAGACTGTGTAACCTTCCTTTTAGGTTTCCTGTTTTATTTTTTCGTGCTTTCTTCAATATTTTGCAAGTTGAATACAATATTATTAATTTTTTTTTAGTCTTAAGTTTTTTTATAAGAAAGATTAAAAGGAAAACATAAATAAAATCATTTTTTAATGACTGTTTTTTTCAGCAACAAAATAATTCGTTTTTAACATGCAATTTTTAATTGAGATAAAAACATGCATATTACGTACAATAATTACATACTTTTTTTGTTTATAGATTCCTAACTAATGTTTGTTGATGCATTCACATTGGATTGATGTTTTACGTCTTTTTCACTTGGGCTTCCATTGATGAACAGTTTTGCAGGCAGTACTCCGGTATCAACAGTATTAATTCTGAAAATCAACATTATTTATTGTAATTAAAATGTTTACTGTGTTTTACCTAGCAATAAGATCGAGAAAAAAACTCTAATAATTTATGTATATTATAAAAATTAAATAAACAATACTGTGATTAAACTAAAGAATTGATCATTTCTTAAAAACCTGTATCTTGTCATTAGACGTTTATCTGTTTAATCTTAATACTTTTCATTCAAAATCAATATTTTTTCCCATAAAATTAAAGTAAAAAAAGTTTAGCGGATTAAAATGGTGTAACTTGGCTGGAAAATGTTATAGAATTCTCATGAACAATGACCACTACATTGGTCAATCAAATTAATACTTTTCTAAACAAGTCTTTACACGGGTAACTCACCAGTCCTCTGTAGGACCACTTTACGCTCGCATTTAACCATGTTGGTGACAAGATCAAATGAGGGGTTTATTGAGTTTAATACTAACAATTGTTACAACAAAATTGTTACAACTACTATTAAGCCTCAACATTAAGCCATATAAATAAAACAAATATTACTAAGTTAAAAGGAGTTAAAGAGTTAAGTTAAACAAAACATCTACCTTTAATAGTAATTCCCCACTAAACACTGATCTACATTGCGATCATACATTGTGCTTACATTTCTGATTAAAACTGTTGCAGAAATTTTAATTTCTTTTTTTGAATGTGTTTAATTTTGACGTGATTCTTTTATTTGTGATATTTATATAATACTAGCAGAATTAAGCTAAAATAACTTATATTTACTGAATATTGGTTTCTCACTAATGTCATAAAGTTCACAGGAAGTTTCTGCTACATTTTCAACGGAATGTTATTGGTTTTAACAGAGTAAAAAACTAGAAAAGAGCATGCTCATGCTGTCTAGCGGCAAAAGCTTGAACTGCAACTTCATTAATAGTTCTAGCATGTGTCGCTAGATAGCACTTACACTCTTTTTCTTTGCAGTTTTAACGCTTTTATTTCCAATAAGTAACTGGTCTTATGTACGTTAGATTTAGAAGTAACTTAGTATCCATACAACCTGTGGTCAGTTTTAATTACAAGTAGTTTAATTACAAGTAGTAGTGCCCAGCCTTAACTTTAATTTTCTGTAAAAATGTCTGATTTGGTCTTGTTTGTGTTTTCATTACAACAATTGGAAGAAATTCATGTATTTACCTACTTTTCAACCATACATATATTTAAATCATATTAAATAAACACAAATTAAAAAAAAATATGTCAATACAAAAATTACAAAGTTCGTAAAGATGTATAAGAAGGCATTTTTAGAAAATGATCTTTTAATTATTAAGAACAATTTAATAAAAGCAATATAGTCATAAGCGTCTTTTATTTCATCTCTCCTTGTCATGCCTAGTAAACAAATTTATTAAGAAATATATACTACATTATCGACAAATCTAAAACAATTACAGGAATTTTAACTATACTCAACCGTTACGCCAAAGATACTAGGCTTATGATTTGTGTAATTTAGTGTTCGCACGATAAAGCTCTTTGGAGAGCAGAGTTAGCCCTAGCAAAATGGTGGAAACTAAGCAACAATGCATTTTACTATATAATTACCACTTACAAAGCCACGCTTTTGACCACTAGACCAACACCCTGGCACGATCATTGTCATCATTGTCCCCTGTAATTTCATTCACCCGGTAATCATTGACAAAACCAGTGGTCCTTATGGAACCCCAATCGGGGTTTTGACCGTAACTCCGCCAAAAATGAAGATACAGCATCAGGGGTGGAAAATTTGAAAACTAAACAAAAAAAAACATATAGTTTACTTCATGAGTTCTTTCGAAACTCCGTTTTCCAAAAATGTTATTAACGATTGGTGCGTTTTAAATGGATCACCCTGTATATGATTAAATAGACAATCCGGTTTAATCAATTAATTTGTCACGAAAATACAAGATCATTTTTATGCAGTTTTAATCTTAATACTTTTCATTCAAATTAAATATTCTTTCCCATAAAATTAAACTACAAAAAGTTTAGGGGGATTAAAATGGTTTTAATTGGTTGAAAAATGTTATAGAATTCTCATGAACAATGACCTCTATATTGATCAATCAAATTAAAACTTTTCTAAATGGAATGAATTAATTTATCTAAAAAAAATTGGGTACCTGAAAGAACAGCCTCACAAGGTAGCACGTGGGTAAATTCTCCAGGGATGTAGAAATGAATGAGACTCACCTCAACACATTTACGAAAGCACAGCTGGATGTACAGAACTGTTCTCCAAGGGTAACTGCACGCCAACTATTGGCCGAAAGGTCGAGAAACGATGCGCTGTAATAAAGAAAAATAAATAAATTAAAAACCATGGTACTTTCATTTACTTTTCAATAAATAGGTCTTCAATTTTATAATGGAACTATTTTTGTCTGCAATTTGGATACTGATGTTACTGAAGTTGACTTTCCAACGTAATGTTGGGCACAAAATTGTTAATCTACTATTAAGCCTCAACGGTGGGACAAAATACAACTTTTAAACAAACATTAAGCATTTAGAAGAAAAGAACCGCAGCAAGAGAGATTTTAATAGAGTTAGCTTCATAATTAAATTAGGTAATGAATACATAAAAGACATAATTAATATACTACATATTTTAACTTTTTTAAAAACGTTTTTACCCATGGTACTGAATAAATTGAATCTACATCTTCTGAGTTCTGAGAAGTAAACAATAATATTGATTTGTTTACAAATATGTTTAATGGTTAACATTAATATAGTAAAAAATTCAAACAATATAAATAATGTTTGGCACAACCTTTCAAAACAATATTAAGCCTCTAATAACAATGCGCCTTTGGGCTTGGATAATTCATTTCTTGAAATTGAATATTGCAATAAATGTGTTAAATTAATTTAGCTTTATATCAAACATGCAGCCACAACAAAATTAATTTAAGTATACATTATAATATATAAAGGTGTTTCCTTGAATGTACAGAATAAATTAAAGATTAATCAATAAGCAAAAGCATCCTTTAATGTACTGATGATTGTGTCTAAACAAGTAAGAAAAGCAAATAAAAGAACAAGCTTAATTCTTATTTGAAATAAGCACTTTTATTAACGAGGTACTGAACTGGGAAAACTTGTAAAGAAGAATAGGTGTAAGTTGATACTGATTCAAACAAAAAGTTGATTAATTCAACTTGTGACCATTTAAAACATTAATCAGACAAAAAGGTTGTCTGTACGAACAATTCAAAAATCATTGACTAATTTATTTTTTGCGTTCATTTTGTTAACTGATATATGTATTCTAACTATATTAATTAGCGGCGAATGAACTGCGTGAATATATACATAAAATAAAGAATACTTAATACCTGAGTTAAGAAATAAAAAACACTTTCTTCCTTTACAAAGAAAATTTTGGTGACATCTAAGTTACAACGATTCCACATTATTTAAGAAGACTGGTTAGATCTCTTCACTAGCCGGGAAAAATAGTGCCGAAGTTGAAAAAGTGGCGATGATTGTAAAGAAATACTAAACCAAATGGGTCAAATTTTAGAATTCGTACGATTGTTATTTAGATGGAGGAATTCATCACTTGTTAGATGAAATTTGGGAAAATAGCATGTTTTTATAAAGTGAATATGTCACTAACGAACTTTATATAGTAAATATTCTGCTGTAATTTTGTATTCCTGCAAATCATCGAAACTCGAAATCAGTAACCTCAACAAATCCGCAGTTAGAAATATGTCGTTTTACTTACCCTCTTAAATTTTAATTACTTCCATAAGTTTCACAAAAGGTCGCAAGTTTCAATCCCTTTTAATATTTTTAACCATTATGAAGGTAGACTGATACAAAATAAAATTAATAAGCTTTCATTAATTTTTATCTGTTTTCGCAGGCATATTTATGGTATCCCAGATCTGTATCGAACTTCCATAAAACACTGGAGTTTAATCATTTTGTTTAGGAGTTCTCAACTTCGTTTACATACGTACCGTATCGCACTACACTATGTAACCTCCAGGTAAGGTTACATGATCTATATACATATGTTATTATAAAGTTTATTGAATCGTAAAATATTGTGTGAAACTATTAAAAAAAAAATTAATGAAAACTAATACTTTTTTAAGGGTTCTTAAATTTAGTGTATTAATAATGTTTTAGAATTGTTAAGTTGGAGTTATATTTTACTTTGGTCGGGGGACGCAAATTTAAGTAGCTAAGATGGAATCATACTTATTGTATTTGCATTGAGTGGTAATTATTTTTAAATAATATTACATTATTCCACAATGTTAATAAAGTAACAAACTAGTGAAAAAATACACACATAGAAATGCTTTTTAGTTGATTCACTTTATTTTTATAGACCTTTAAACCTTTAACTTTACTACCAACAAATATCATTTATCTTGGATTCTTAGTTATTTACTTCTTAATGAAGTCAGAATTTTTTTTTGTACACTGTGTTAATGACTAATACTTTTTTTCGAGTCACATAATTGTAATTAAGGCAGAGTTTCAAATAAGGATTTGAGTTTAATATTATATTTGGTCTTCGAGTTGCATATCGATTTAAGAAGTTATCGATGTGAGATTGCAAATATTCTTTCATAGTGCTTTTACTAGCGAGGTTTCATTGTTACTTACTCATAAATTTATCTTATTCAATTTTCCGTGAATTAAGTAGTGGTTTCCGCAAATATTAGTGGAAGTGCTGTTACTGCTTGTTGCTTAATGTAAATGTTCATTTGTTGCGGTACAATTTTCCCCTTTCTACGATGCAAGCATTTTTGAAGGGGCGTACTACAAAAAAAGTATCACAAAAAGATGATAATAGTACAGCGGGTAGAAGTGGGTCGTCACTAAAAAACTCGAAAAAACCCACTCCCTGGGTAGAAAAATACAGACCGAAGCGCATAGATGATGTCGTTGAGCAGAAAGAAATTGTCAACGTGCTTCGTGAATGTCTTACTGGAGCAGATATTCCTCATATGTTATTTTATGGACCTCCAGGAACCGGTAAGACGAGTACTATAATGGCAGCTGCTAGGCAGCTGTTTGGAGATCTTTATAAAGAAAGAATACTAGAACTAAATGCTTCCGATGATAGAGGTATTCAGGTAAGTTTTAAAATTCTAAATTTTTTTCTTTATGCTTACTTATTAATTTCTAACTGCCTAATCTGTCATTAGGTAATCAGAGAGAAAGTAAAAAATTTTGCTAGATTAAGTGCGACCAGTGGGTTTAAACGTGCTGATGGAACTTCATGTCCTTCTTTGAAAATTGTCATTTTGGATGAGGCAGATTCTATGACAAACGCAGCCCAGTCAGCTTTAAGGCGTACAATGGAAAAGGAAACAAAAACTACTAGATTTTGTCTTATTTGCAACTATATCAGTTGTATAATACCGCCCATAACATCGAGATGTGCGAAGTTTAGGTGTTTCTTTTTCTTCCTTTTGATTCTCCATTACTTTTAATATTTAAAAAATTACTAATTATGGACTTCTTTATAGATTTAAACCTTTAGGTGAAGGCATGGTTCGTCTAAGATTGGAAATGATATGTAAAGAAGAAAATGTGTCTTTCACTCCAGAAGCTGTAGCCACCTTAGTTGACACGTCAGGTGGTGATTTGAGGCGAGCAATTACATGTTTACAGTCTTGTGCTCGACTGAAAGGGGCCGATAAGAACATAGAAGCGGTAGATGTAGCCGAAATGACTGGTACAGTTCCTCTTAAATGGATTGAACAGTTTGTTGAATCATCTCGATCAAATGACTATAAAAGCATTGAACATATAGTGGATCAAATATTATACGAAGCATATCCAGTGTTACAAGTTATTAATCAAGTATGTATTCAAATTTTGTATTTTATTATTAAATTGTCGCTTTAGTTTGTTAGCCTGTGAAAAAGTACCTTGTTTTCTTGCTTACAGGTGCATGAATATATAATGAAATCGGAAAGCACAGACGATCTTGCTAAAGCTCATATATGTGAAAAATTGGCAGTGAGCAATTGGCAACTGCAAGAAGGGGCATCAGAATATATACAACTAATTGATGTAGCGTGTTCAATGGCAAAAATTTTCCAGCAAAATTCCCATCGATCTTAAACACAATCAATTTGAGTTCTTGTATTTTTAAGAGTGGTTTTTTATATTTTAAATAAACAATTTTTAAGTAACAATTTTGTGAGTTTTATTCTTTTTCTTTTTTAAAAAAAACAAAAGTCCTTATTTCTTTCTAAGAAAACTAGTTTATTATTGGATGAAAAGGACAAAACTAATATTTATGAGGAGGAAATTCCTTAAAACGTTTTAGCTGAAAAAACGAGAAAAATCTGAGAGCTACAGCAGGATTCGAACCTATTTAGAATCCAGTATTCGCTAACCACTGAGCTAATTCCTTCTCGAAAGTTTATTTATTGCGTAAATTTCTGTGAAGGTGAATTCTGAAGTGTACATTGTTGTTATTGTTTTACATACTTGTACATCATAATTAAATTTCCGAATATTACGAAATACTTAAAAACTCATAAACCAACCAAAAAATAAATACTTTTTTAAGATAGGGATCAAGGTGGGCTCCATATTTTTAACAAAATTGGGTTTCCTGGACCATGACCTGAGAAAGTTATATGCCAAAATCTTTTGTTGAAATGTAACAATAGATCCTGAAAATAGATACCAAAAAAAAAGTGTTTAATTAGCTTCTGAAAGGATCATTAAGAATTGAAGATAAACTAGACCCAGAGAAAGATGAGTTTTATGGAAAGGTTGGAAGGATATATGAATCGTTCACTGCACAAGCGATTATCTCTACTTTTTGAAATCACTTAAAATTAAGTGTCAAAAGCACTTGGTTGTCATAGCTTTTTACATTTATAATAAACCCAAATAATTACAAACGATAAAATTTTTTTGGGCCATGGAATAATGAATAATTTCTTTCATAAACTAATTAGTTAACTTCTTGCTCAAATGAAAATTGTTGCAATAATTCAACTCAAATTCCGTAGCTGGCGGTTAATTTACATTAAAAATAACAATGAACATTTCATTGCTTTACTCCACTTTTTGTTATAAGGAGTTAATCGAGTTTTGCAGTGAACACCTTATAGGTGCTATACGACCATTAGTCTGGATGATTTAATGCCAAGATGGAGTAAACCTATGTCAGCACCTCTCTCGCTCTCTATGTATAGCAAGATAGTTTTCATGAGTACTCAAATATTCGCGGTTTCAGATTACTGAGCTTTGCAGGGCACAGGAATTACGATGTTACTAAAGACTTAAGGTATGCGTTATTTTATTGAATCTATGAGGCATACGTATGGCACTTAGAGAAGTAAGGCTGCAGACGATAAATCAAATCGACCACATACTGATTAGATACTCTGCCTGCATCTAACCTATGTATTAGAAATTAAAAAATTCCGAAGGGGCAACGTGAATAATGACCACCATTTAGTGATTGTTCTCAGCGTACAGATAGCTTAGTTGTAGAAAATGAAATAACGAAAAGAATAAATGATCAGAAAAATGTATGATATTGTTGGAGGCTAAGGTCCGTGATGGATGTAGTATATTGGAAGTGGTAAGTAAGAAAAGTGGTAACAAAAACTAAAAACGATTTATTTTACACATTTTCCATTTCTTTGATGCAATAACAATATTTAAAAAAAAAAAAGTGGAATTACTTTTACTCGCTGAGATTACAAGTACCATGTTCTTTTAAGAATCTCTAGAATTAAATACATTTTTACATATGTTAATATAAAGGAAAGTTTTACATCTCGCTTAGATCTATTTTGTTACCCTGAAAAAAAAAAATAATAATAATGTAATCTTTAAAAATGAAACAACAATGGATTATAAAATTCAATCAATAACTTATTTCTTTTCTAATCCGAATGATTTGCAAGATATTCGCAATATGATTGCAATAGTTATTCAGATGAGTTCAAAACTAACGTTTTCATCTCTAATCGATGATAACCTCCCAAATGTATTATTCAGAAATAAGGAAATAATCACTGTTCAAATAAGTGTTTCTAACCAGTCAAATAGTCACCTAGAGATGTTACTTTATTCCACACTTTATGAAATCTGCAATAATAAAATTCTACAAAATGAAGGTACCTTTCCCCTACAGATGACTCAGAGCACTTATGAAATAGTTTGGCATAATTTATTTTTTTCATTAACTTTTAATCTTTCTGACATTTAGAAAGTTTAAGGTGAGGATAAACATCTTCACTAGGAATAAACATAATTGATTACCTTCAGACTTTAAACTTAAGGCAGCTTAAGGTTTAATGTAGATGGTAAGTTCACAGTAACAGAAATCCAGAAAAAAAAAAATACACAGCAATCCACCTCTTAGCAGTGAAGATAAATGAGCGAGTACTGCGGGCAAAAAGAATAGCAAGATCGCGCAAATCTAGAGGCTTCTCGCGAATTAACGTAAAGAAACTTTTTAGACGTTAAGTTCCAGTTAACAAATCTTTACGGTAGATACATGTACTCATACCGGATTTAGATCTTCTTGACCCATAGAAGACTTTAGCTAATTCTTTGAGGACTGTCCTGAGGGCATCACAGCCTAATAATCTGACATCCACGGTAAGGTTTAGGTGGATCATCATTAAACACTCACTCACATTTACATTTACCACCCTAGACAGTAACTGTTACTTTGTGTAGACACAATCATTCACTTTAAGGTTACGATGGATTATCTTTATGAATGATAAATTCACATTAATATTCTGACAAATTTAAATTTCAGAAAATGGATTAAATCTAACTGTTAGATCCGTTATGCTGGATTTTCTAGTCACTCTTCTTTTGTTCGGAATTTAATAACCCGAAAGCTTCAAGTCCATTTGTGCCTACTAAATGAACTGCTTTTTTAATTTTCCTTAGACAATTTAACTTATTACTCGATTACCTTCTTTCAGTATGGCGAATAATTCTCAAACAAAACTTCTAAAGTCTATAGAATTCAAACTCAGATTTAAAAAAACTTTTTCAAGCATTATTAGAAAAAACTTAGATAAAAAACGTTATCTTAATTTAATCAAATACATTTTAACGGATACTTTTACGAGTAGTGTCAAAACTGATTAGGAAGTAGCAAGGACAAGAAACATTCAAAGACCGTCATAATTAACAAAGGACCTTCTAAGCAAAAAGTTGAGGTTAAATTTTGTGCAATCCAATAAACTATAAAATAGAATTCTTAACAGAATTAAGATTTCAGATCAAGAGAATTCCGCTACTGAAAAATTAGGTACTTACCCATTCATTAGCCATCATCAATATTGTGGTGTTCTTTAACTTGGGTCCTATTAATGGGTTCATTTGCGCCATATACGCACACAGCCAACTAAAATATAATGACTCCCTGTTATTATTCTTCAGGCACTAGTTCAGGATTGTTTTCAAATCCGAAACAATGAGATTCGGTTGAAAGTAGGGATAACCAATTTTTTCAAATGAATTACATCAATCAATTAAAATACTTACAATAACCATGAGGTTGCAGCTGTTAAAATAAGCGACAATTGTATCAGCCTAGAACAAAATATCAATTATTAATTTGACTGTTCTGCAATGTTTGAAACACAAATTGAAAAACAATTTACCCTCTATTTGTTCCTTTAGGTAAAAATATTGGTAAAACGATTCCAATAACTGCCCAAAACGCAGTTATAAGGGCACAAGGTAAAAATGAAAAGCCCATGTTTCAACAGCAAAACACTACCAAGAAAGTGGGATGGGCCGTCTTAGTAAACAGCTGTATGTACAAAATACGCAGGGCAGCCACAACAAAAACGAAATCGAAATAATTCATGGATCATAACACTGCCATTAATTAATACATTAAAAAATGCAATTAATTTTTTAAGAATAGTCATTTAAAATAATACAATTAATTTTATATGTAAAAAATTACTGTTTGTTTATTATTAAAAATTTGATTACTTTGATTAGTAAACAGAATTTGATTTTCTTTTTTAAGTACAGTTGTAAAGTTCGGATTTTACCAGTAAAATAATTGTAAATAAGTTTTTTGTCAGTATAAAGCCAGTTATCTATCTATTCAAATACTTAATAATAAAAATGACAGAAAAGATTAGGAACCTTTAGCATATTCCTCTTAAATTATTAACTTTTGTATTACAAAATAAAGTAAACTTAGCACCTATTTCTTAAAATTCTCTCGCCATCCTGTAAATATGTTTTAGTTTTGGATTACCTCAAAACCCTTTTATCTTCCAATTTACTTTAGTTAGATCAAATTGAAGCTGATTACCTCCGAGAACACTTGTTTCTAGGTCATTTAAAGAAACTGAGGCCGACAGAAATATTTATTTTCGTCTTTTGTATGAGACTTTATGTATGAAAACCATCTGATGTGATCACATCCTCTTTGCTTTCCTCTTTCTTTGACATCTGGTTTTATTGAATCACAGAATATTTTAAAATATTTGCAGTCAGCAATATTATGAAAATTCTCTGTATTAAAATTAATTCTATTGAAGGAAGCGTGTCATCACAGCTCTCTCAATTTATTGATAAAATATTAAAATGCATATATGCCAGTAGAACAAAAAAAATATCACTTGAAGAAGTTATCGAATAAAAAACAAAAAGTGAAAAATTTTGTTGTATAAATTGTATTAATTTAACCATTAGACTTCATCAAACAGGACTTAAGGTCTCCTTGAAAAAGGCTTCAGTTGACTTTGATTCCAATTTAAAATTATATAATTGATTAAGAAACCACTACAATATTCTCCTGAAAGTAGACTAAGGAAACAGTTTTTGTATTGTTCTCTGAACGTTTACAACCTAACGCTATTCTATACACCTAAGAATTTACATTACTTCCCAGATAATGGTTTTTAGACAAAAATTAGCTAATAAGTTGGCTAAATCTAATGGTTGCATAAAACATCTTCCTCTACAGCCTATGTACACCGTGTGAGCGATGTTCTTAACTGGTGTGTTTGGATGGGGAATAATATAGTACCATAAACTATAACGAATACAATTTCGCTAAAAATAAATCTTAAAATAAGAGCACTATATTATTTTATTGTAATTATGACGATGATTCAACTAGAATTTTTTCCTGGTCAAAAAATGTGAACTTTCTGTCAGTCTAGCTTTTTAATGTTGCTTAAAGCACACTTTGACAATGCATCATAATAATAAACAATAATAAATAAGGATTCCCATAGAAAAAAATCTAAATATTAATTGTTTTATTTGAAACTGTAAACATTATGTATTATTTTCTTTTAATTCCAGCTAATACCATATAATAGAATGATGCCAATACTTCCTTGTAACACTTTAAAACTGAAATATCTCGTATATTCCAGAGGAAATCGATAAACTTGATTCTTTGAACAAATTATTATGATTTTTTTTAAAAAACATATATAAATACCAATCTTATCTTCATATTTTCAGATATCTTTGAAATTAAATTAGAAATTTATGTAAGAACTAAATTAAATATTCTCCTGGAGATCTTGTAAGAAATTTTTGATGCATTGGTCAGTTACAATAAGCAAACATCACAAGATCTAACAGCGAATTAGTTAATAATATAAAAATTACTTTTTAATTTTCTAATTATTTGAAAGTTAGTAATGAACAAGTTCTACGAAAAGGCGGTCAAAAAATATAAAACCTGGAGATTTAAAGAAATAAGCTTGAAATTCAGGGATAAGTATGGAACAATGTAATATAAAAATTGATTTAATTGTCTTTAGAATCGTAATTTTCGAAAAACCGTTAGTTTCCTATACACGCATCTACATATAGAATCTTCAGAATAACAAAACATTTCTGAAATTGTTTTGCAAAAGGAGTTCGAATTTTGGAGGGTATATAGTGCACTATGTTAAAAGACGTTTGGTCCAGAAACTTAAAAACGATTTCTGACAAATTCAGCAATTTTTATAATGTTACTTAATATCTTATTGGCATCAAGTGTTAATCGTTCTAAAGGGGGCCGTTACAGGGAAGCGTAAAATGACAGATGTTAGAGAATCTCTAAAAAGCATATTGGCTTTGGAAAACATTTTGCAAGGATATTTGTTTTTATTCGCTAAACTGTTTATAATTTATGGTTTTTATTTTTGTTTCTACTTTTTTAAACTATTTTATTCGACAAACAAACTGTGCAGGGTCTTCCAGCTATAATTGTATGCAATCTAAAAAATACCAGTAATTGTAGTTAGGTCATGTAAACGAGATATCATTTTTTAATGCATTAAAAATTGTTAAGGCACATAGAAGGGACAGTAGTCCAATGGCCAATAATGACCAGGGCGCAAAAAATTAAAATAAAACAACCAGCACAAACAAACGTTTTTATAGTATATGATTGTAAATTGCGTACCTGTTTCAAAATACAATGCAAAGTCGTAACATAAAGTTTTAAAACTGCACAAATATTTCTGCATTTGATAGAAGCACTATCAACTTTTTTTCAAACTAGACTACAAACTTTTGAGACATGATTGAGGAAACAACCTGGATAAAGTTCAATGCAAAAGATATTAATAAATATAACAATGAAAAACAAAACGTATATTTTTGTTTAACATAATTTTTGTCCATAACAATTTTCTTTTTAAAAGTTAATTCTGAAATTAACTTTCAATGTAAGCTATTTAGGCCTTTACAGTGAGACAGTAAAGGCAATAAACGATAGCCGTTATAATGTGGGTCAAGCCTTGTTCGGTATTAGCTACCAGAACGTGCACTAACAGACCCAGTTATTATATAACCGATGTTAAAAGGTATTGGCGTGGCTGTCATTCTAACCTGGAAGGGCAAGATTTTTGCAAAACTTGTAGGCCCTGGTCTCCTCCTTGCACACAGAGAGTTAAGAGTGTTTGGGAGAGATAGGCGAAAAGTAGAACAATTTCAAACTCCCCTACCACTACATTTTTTTTTTTTTTTTTAAAAAAAAAATAATGAAATTGAAATGCTTTACTGCAGCTGTATATATGTGAGAGGGTAGTGTTACATGTTTTACAACTACCTAGGTGGGCGTGGTTAGTTTCTTTACAAATCAAAACAAAAAAATATTGTACAAGAAATAATTGTCTTTTCTTTTTACTCAACGCAGCATTTGTAGTAATTTTATTAGCTTTTAATCTGAAACAAAAAGAAAACAATAAGATTTGATACTATGAAGGAACAAAAACATAGTATTGTATTTTATGTTTACGTTTTCAGTAGCCAAATTAAACTTGAATTTAACATTTACTTTAATGGTTATTTAATGCTTGAGCAAATTTTCTTCTTACGCTTACAATGGATACAGATTAAAGCGACTTTTTGGTTGGAAACTTATCCCTAAAGAACAGTCCCATTTCCAATCAAACTATTATCGAATTTCACTTTAAAATTCTGTATAATGTAGCTCGTAGAACCGTAATTTGACAGTTTTTTTGAAGAAGTCCTAAGGAAAAGTTAAACACAAACTGGTATGTGAGAAAAATTACGGTTCTACGAGCATTAGAACATTACAAAACATTTTAAAGTGAAATACGATAATAGTTTTATTGGAAATGCGTCTTTTAAGTATAACTTTCAGATTTTAAAATATTTTCTGCAAAGTGGCTTCAACGATCTTCATTAAACTTTGAAAACTCATATTAAAAACAATCACTTCTATTTAAAATACTTTTGCAGTTTTTAATTTTTCTGCTCGCAATGATCACAGATAAGTCTTAACTTACTTAATTCCTTCCCCACACTTCTATTTTATTACTGCTAAATCGAACAACAGCTTACGTCTGCAGTGAAAATCGCTGTTTTATCCGCCTTAGTACGCCTTGTTTTGTATGTTATCTCTGATCGGTTTCGGAACTTTCATCCATTACCAGAGTTTGATTAATCAATTTAGTGTAGAGAATTCTATAGTTGAAATATAAAAATAATTGAAGTAGAATTATGTACATCAAAATGATAATTTAACTTCTGATAATGGATATAAGTCCAAAATCAGTTAGGGATACAAAAAACAAACAATGATAGATGCGAGGGATAAAATCAGCGCCTTTAAAAATGTATTTATTAGTACATACCGGTGGCATAGCTTCCAAAATATTTTTCAAAAGACAAAACAATGCTTTTAATAGATTTTAAAAGGGAGTATTACGCAGTAATTCAGATTACTGCTCCAGCAACAAAAGAAGCCCAAAAGTTAGCAAAATTCTCCAAAGTTATGCTTATTCATTCATAGGAGTCTTCTTAATTTATTCTAGCTTTGCATGTATTTTCTAAAATTAAAAATTTTGTTAAAAGAGTTTCAAATTTCTTGGCCACAACAGATTACAAAACATAAATAATACAGTAGGGATAAAAATCTTTAAAAAATAATACAAAATTACAAGACAAAAGAAAAACGAAATGACAAATATAACACATACACTCATATATATATTTATACATATATAAAGAGCGAAACATAAAAGAAACTAGTTTGATCAATGAAAAGCCTCGCCCATCTTGAGTAGAAAAATATTAAGAAGAAACACTGACCGAAATCCAGGTCGCGCACCTAAGATAAAGCTTCCTGAGTGGCTGCACCTTACTAAAAGGCCACGGTCAAGTTTATATGTTCCAGTGAGTTGAGCTTCTTCTTGCTTACAACATCGTCCTTAGTTTCTGCTGAACAGCCTTGCAAGGACGTTTACTTCCTAAACAAAAAAGAGTGGGGTCATGTTATGTATAAATAACAGTTGGAATATGATATCTGTAAAAAAAAGGTTTAATACATTTAACACATCTAATTGATAATTTCGAAATACGATTTCCTAGATGTATATGGTTTCTTACTACTAGTAAGAAGAGGATTGCGATCGTGCCAATTTAACTATTCAAGATTTTATAGAAATGTTTTCAAAAACACTCAAAATTAGAATAGTCTATTCAAAAAAGTGTTGAGGAATTTCGTTTGCATAGTAGTACTAAAAAATTTTTAGCGTCCAGTAATTTTTTGGTTTTTGACTATTTCCTTTAGCCTACTTAACTACCTCTTATTTTTTCACGACCTCAGGCGACAAAATTGGAAAATCTGTTCTGATTTTCATTATTTTTTCTTACCATTAGAGAAATACAAATTTAAATATTATTCCCTACAATCTTAAGATTGTGCTTTGTTTTTGAAATAAGATGCATTAAAGATTTAACTCGGTGATTAATATATTATAATAATTTTGTGAGCTAAATTAATGCAATTCAATTGTTTTTAACGATACTTAGAATCCATATTTATAAATAAGTACAGATTTCTTTGGTCGCAAAAAATGCCCAGTTAAGGACTTATCGACTAAGGTGTTCATTTCGTAAGTGGGTAGTTTTCTCGAAAGAGTGAACATCTATTTATTTTGTTAACATTCTCTATATTAACGACAAACTTTTGATTTTTTTCGCAATTGGTAGGATTTATTGTAGGTTTAAATATCATAAATTAGAAAAAAAGCATTGACTTCTCGCTTTCCATTAAAATAAATTTTTGTGGTAAAGGATTAAAAAGAAAACAATAAGATATTGTAGATTAAATATAAAACTAAACTATTTCGTAAAGTAGAACTCCCTGGTAGGGGATTATCCTTAAACTTAGCAACAAATTTAATCTCTAAATACGAGCCAGTAAGTTAAATTGCACTTCAGAAGGAATAAAAATTTTGACAATTTATTTAATTTTTACAATAAGTTCATGGATTTTTGGGCTTGCTAATGTTTATAACTACATTAAAATAAATTTTGGATCTAAATTTTTATACAATCTCGATTTTAATTTAATAAAAAATAAGCTTATTATTACTTAATTTTAATCCAAAAATAACTATCTACTTACACAACCAGTTTTGATGTGGTTAGAAAACCAGTACGCAAATTATAATAATGTCACAGTTCTGCTAAATAGCTGTACCCTTCCTTTCTGGGCTATTACTCAAGGCCGTTCGTTTTTCTTTGTCGAATTTGCTTTCTATTTACAGGCTTTTTATTTTTCCCTTCTACATATATTTTGCACTTTAAACAAGAAAAACACATTAATTAGCTTAAACTTATCATAAAGTAATAAAATGGGACAACAGTATCAGGGCGAAATTTTGTTTTCAAATCATTCTGAACTGTTATAACTATTTTAACCACAACAATTATATTCACTACGTTTTATGGCTAAAGTTTAAATGAAATTATTACTGCTACCAAAGTTTATACTGCCTTAAGTTCAAGCAAGATTCAATCTTTGGAGACATAAATTGTACAATAGGAACTTTTATATACATATGTTAGATGTGGAGTATTCTCCTAGGTGTGCCTATAAGGATAGCCATTAGATTTATTTAAAAACTGTAAAAGACAACACTTTGCAAGAGAAAAGGTTTGGTGTTTAATAAATCTTTTACAGGTGAGCTGTTGTTTTTTATTTGGACCGATTCATCGCTAATTTGAATCCTTAATATATGTTTACGGTCACTTAAGCTAATATAAATTCATAGAAGTTAGGGGTTCAAGTCACTAGAACTTGTTTACATAAATCGGTGTAAAATGGTGAAATAAAGTGAAAATTCCCAACCTTAAAGCACCCTTCTTAGACTACATCGTCTAAAAAGATAGAAGAAAGGCTAAATAAACCAGCTCGTCTCTTACTCATCAAGAAACAAGTTACAAAGGTTGCCAACTAGTTCCTGAGTATTCACCTTAGCTTCTAAATTATTCCCCTAATTTATAGGCTTATTTGACTACCTTCTGTGTAAAGAGCCATCTTGATATGCCAAACATTCTAATGGATATTTAGATAATAATAAAAATTAAGATAAAACAATTTTTTATTTCAAAGAATTGAAATATACCAAATGGGTAATCAGGTGCCTAATGATTTTTTTTTATAGTAATAAAAAATGTTAAATTTTCCCCAGATTAAAATACAATTTATTCTCATTTTCTCCCGGCTGTTACACACTTTTCTCCAATCGCTGCGAATTTTATCCAGTGAAGTGGCTGGATTAATCTTTAAGTCTGCATGGGAACCCTCTATTGATTTTCGTAAGTATTATTGCCGCTTTTATTGCCAGAAATGTGATGTTGAAGGTTGTAATGATTTGATAACCGTTGGGGAGAGGCCTTTTATGTAAGATTGATTTGTACATACCTTTTTGTTCGTACTAGCCCAACGCAGTTGCATTTTATATAGACACGTTAGTAAGGTCATAGTCGCCCTTGTTGCAGTCTTTTGTGTTACATAGTCAGGTTATGATACTCTACGGAAAGCCGTTTTTTTTATTATAATTATATAAGGATTTGTTGTGTATTTCTTACTGCTTCATATTCAAAGTCCAACTAACTACCAACAACTAATTGAGGTTTTCTACACAATGGAACTTATGTATAAATCAGTAATATGTGCTTTATACTTGGTTGCTGTGGAACTGTTTGCCAGAGCAAAAGTGTGTGGTCCGTCATTTTCTTTAACGAGAAGGAAATTCAAGAATTGCCTTTGTAATGACACACGATTATTGTCCTCGACTCTTTACTTCCAATTACCGATCAGGCACCATGGACAGAGTCTGCTAACGAATATATTTTGTTATAAATTCTATTTATTAACTATTAAATAAAATCCAAGACCTATATCGCGAATCGAACCCAGTATTACAATATTTCTGGCATTGCGAGTCTCGTCTCTTACCGCTCGGCTACCTTGGCGTTTTGAAATGTGGTATTCTTATTTCATTATCTGAACAATTCGCAAATTTCTTTCACTCGTAATTTCTATTTCAAAATAAATTAAAACCACCACCTTTTATTAACTAAATTTGGAGAAATTTGTCACAGAGGCCTACAAGAGAGAAATAAACGTGCCTCCCAAAAAGGGGAGGTGCTTGGCCAACAGTTTTAGCACTTGTTTTAAGTTGCCCGATCTAGGATATGAAGTACGCTTGTTTATTATTTGACGGTTCCAGACATTAGTATCCTAACACCGTTCATTACGAAACTACCTAACGGCCTTCAACTGGACTTGCAGAAATAAATTTATATACATAAAAAAAATTGTTTCGGAATAATTTTTTTTCTCAATTCCCTTCTCCTAAAGTAAACTAAACCAAAACCGAAGGTAAAAACCAGTATGCTATTTGGTTGTCAGCATTAAAGCGAAGGTAGTACATTCGGCCCACTACAACTGCTAAAACTGGTTGTAAATTAAGTAAATGTAGAATTTACATTTAACTGACCAACTAAGGTCTACTGGGTCAATTCATTTGGTATTGTTTAAACCCATGGTCAAAAAAGTGATCGAAGTTGTAAAGACCGAATTACTTATTATTTACCTTGTCAACTTTCATGAACACCATTTAAACCTTTATGGAAAATTGAACTACAAGATTAACAATAGACATGGAAGCCTACAATATGGACTTGAAAACAAGTCTAATGCCGCAATTGCCCCAAAACATCTTCAAACAATATTATCTATCAAATGTTTCAAATAAAAGTAGTCACTTTCAAAAAATAAAAATAAATAAAATAATTTTCAAATAAAGATGGTTGAACTGAAAAATATATTTTATTTTTACCTTTTCCAAAAAAGAGATTCTGTGTTCTTTTAAAATCTTTCCCTCCTAAAGACCCCAATAATTGTTTCTTCTTTTTCCGACTTTTTTTTTTGATAAATTATTTTTTTCTTTAGAATTGTTTTTTTTTTTTATAATGAAAAAATTGATTAGGGAAGTAGTTAGCATACTGGATTCCCATGCGGAAATCCCCGGTTCTAATTCAGTTTCTGGTCCTAAGATTTTCTCTTCCTAACGCTTTCTCTGCAATATTTGCAGATAGAAAAGCGTAGAGTTTTTGTCACTATGACTCTCTTTCGTTCAGCAATGGTAAATTTTACACCCCAATTACTCATGCAGGCCCCCGCGTGTATAAGTCAATGTTAGTTGGCTTTACTTCGTAATCCCAAGATAAAGAAGCTGCTAATCTATCTCATTTTAAGAGGTACATGGATTCAATTTTATTCAATAGAAGACGACTGAAAGTTATTTTTTATTCATTGAATCCATCGAAAATGTGCTCTTAAATATATTTAAGGAAAAATGCAATCGACTACCTAAAAGTATGAGAGTAGATCTATTGCAATTAACAAGGTAAAATGTATTGACTTTGCACGATCTGAGATCAAAGAGAAATCTGCTCATAAATAACTATTACAATAAATTTGTACAATTATGTCATGGATAACAGACAAATCGCCGAGACAATGTCATACGTTTCCAGCATCAATTGACTAAAACAAAATTAAATATGTGTACGTTTTATGAATCTAGTTTTATTGTTCTATTTCCAAGAAAAAGTTGTTTACCTTATTTGTATGCCTGAAAGCAGGACACAAAAATGTCAGTTAAAAATATTAAGATGAATAAATTTTAAGTATAATAATTTTCTTCAATTTATTATTAACAGGTAAGT
The DNA here is from genome assembly GCF_049639745.1 of Rhodnius prolixus. Lineage (NCBI taxonomy): Eukaryota > Metazoa > Arthropoda > Insecta > Hemiptera > Reduviidae > Rhodnius > Rhodnius prolixus. The sequence goes on along the minus strand of NW_027411634.1, from coordinate 8,091,102 downwards.
GCAATATTTTTGTTTAAATGTAATAATTATATAAATAAACGCATTTGCTCTGTATAAATAATTGCTAGTCAAGAAAGTGATCTGAGTTAAAAATAATATTGACCTTATTTAGAAAATCTTGATAGAGCACATTTCACTTCCGACCGCCCTTGAACTGAGGCCGATTCTAAACATACGCTAATTTCAGTTTAAAACGTTCCTCTCATTTGAGGATGTTTTGAAACCCACATCTGCTATGAGGAATATGTTTGAAGCAATTAGAAGAGTAAAAATTTGCATAATTTTTTCTCTATACATAGCAATTTCAGAGAAGGAAGTATATTTTCACTCAAAGGCTATCAATTTCTTATTTCACAGTCGGATTTTATTTTAAAACATAATCTCTTCTTCAAGCGAAAGCTTTCATTTCTCTGTCTCTCCTATCATTTCTTTTCTCACTTGATAATGTGCTAGTTTTAGTATGCCTTCTAAGGTTCTTTAGGACACTCCAGGTTTCTCTGGACCTGATGTTTCCAAATAGCATTCTACTTTTTCGATCGATCATTCAAGGAGTTTTTTGGCTTTGGTTTTATCCATCTATTTTCTCAAACATCCACCAATACCTTGATTTCTTGAAACCGAGCCAATTGCTGCAAGCTTCCTTCTACCACTGTCTCATTTCTTAAATTCTATGCTGATCGATACTCTACTCTTAAAAGTTTCTACAGTAACTTCATGAAAACAATCACCCAGGATTTTCTACATTTCTTTATCAGTCTCTCCGTCACCTTCATTTATTAACACTTCCATTTTCTGTTTTAGCCTTCAATGAAATAAATGTAGGATCTCTCCTGTTTTCGATATTATATCTTTCAAATTCATTTGCTTGTTTCCTTTTTTCATTATAAGGCATATTTTCTTGTTAACCATAAAGAAATTATTTTATACTCAAGAAAGTGGTGGTGGGATCTACATTCCACTCCTCTAAAAACACGAACATCGTTTGTTAAATCTGAAAATTGCCGGAAAAGAAAGAATAAGACCACTAATTGTTAAAATTAATGTAAGTATATGGGTACTTATACTATATGCACGTCAAAAGTAAGACCAAAGAATTGTGGTTAATAGTCCGTACAACTGCACGACCGACAGTCAGGACACATGTGCTAGGAAGTCGATTTTTAGGAACATGTGGGAAGACTACCAGCTGAGCGAATAGCCAAGAGAATAAAAAGAGTGGTATTCCCTTTAAAGAGAAAAAGAGGACCCCTGAAGAAATGCCAGAGTGAAGACTTAAATGATCTTTCTAAAATCAGTGTGACCAAATGGAAAAGAAAATTGTAAGACAGAGATGTTAGGAGAGGAATTATCAGAGAGGCCAAGGTCGACCTCGGACTGTAGAGCCAATTAAGTAAGAAATAAAATTTTCAATTCCTAGAAGATGCGAAAAAATGACATACACAGTCGAAAGATTTGTAGCAAGAGAAAGTCGTTTGAGTGTTTTATTTTTATAAATTGATGCTTAAAAAAAACTAGCTAAATGGCATATAAAAAAAAACGTACTTATTTTAAATAAGACCAAATAATATATTAATAAAATATACTAATACTATAAGATGGGCGTGGTCATCAGGTGCATTCTTAAATAAAAAATAATATTGGAGGGGGCTTACGTCTTAGTATAAATATTGACAGAAATAATATCTGAATATCAGAGTTACAACAATCAGTCCAATCAGACAACATGTTGGCAAAGGTTAGTTCAGTTTCTATATAAAACTATATAAGTAATTTTTCGTATATCAAATTTACAAGATGTCAAAATATTTTCAAAAAATGGGCGTTAATTACAATACCAGTTTAAAAATATTTTGCTCCAGAGAAAGGTCTAACATTAAAAAATACAAAAAAAGGAAGATAGTGGAGGGTGTATCGGTGATCATGTCCGTAATGTTGATATTTCTGAGATCGTATAGTTGTAGCGGGCATTATTTTCTTAATTACGAACTATAAAAATAACTGAAAAGAGCCAGCTTTTGTGGGGAAAACTCAAATATAGTTTTAATTTAAATTCTAAAATAAAAATGATTTCGCACAGGTACTAGTAGCAGCGACAATGCTGGTCGCCTCAGCCATGGCAGGAGGTGTAGGACTCGTACATGGAGGTGGCGTGGGTTACGCTCTTGGTAGCGGCCTTGGATATGGAGGCCATGGAGGCTACGGTCTCGCAAGAGGATACGGAGGCTATGGAGGCTACGGTCTTGGAGGAGGATATGGAGGCTACGGTCTTGGAGGAGGATACGGTGGTTATGGTCTTGGTGGAGGATATGGAGGTTATGGCAGAGGTTTTGGAGGAGTAGGATACGCTAGAACTGCTGTAGTAGCTAGTGCCCCAGTTGCTGTTGCTCACGCCCCAGTGTCTGTAGCCCACGTAACACACGCAGCCCCAGTTGTGGCTCATGCTGCTCCAGTTGCTGTAGCCCATGCTGCTCCAGTTGCTGTAGCTCATGCCCCAGTAGCTGTGGCCACCCACGCTAAACATGTTGTTGACTATGTAGACACGCATCCATCCTACAACTTTGAATATGCTGTACACGATACCCACACTGGTGATGTTAAGAACCAACATGAGTCCAGAGATGGCGATGTTGTACATGGAAGCTACTCCTTGGTTGAACCAGACGGCACCAAGAGAGTTGTAGAATACACCGCTGACCCACACAATGGATTTAACGCTGTTGTACACAGGGAACACAACGTTCATCCAGCTGTAAGTAAAATATTTTAAGTCCGTAATTTCCTCTTTATAAAATGAGGAGGTTAACTAAAATTTGTTGCTGAGGTTTATTTAGTTGTTATTAAATTTATTCATCCAATTTATCAACTTTTCAGGGCGTAGCTGTAGCTCCCGTTGTTAAGCACGTAGCTGTTGCTCCCGTCGCTGTTAAAGCCGCTCCTCTTCTGGCTTACCACCACTAAACGTCAACGCTTCGCGTACATTCTTCATCACCATCGCTCATTAGGTTCTGTTGTACATAAATAGGTTTTTTATACGAAAAAATAAAATCCTTTTTATTTTACATTTTTCTTTTATTCATTTTTTTCTTTAATAAATCTTCTGCTCCATTAACTTTTAATGGAGCACGACTTTACTGAAGATGCAGTGTTGATGACAGAACAACTTCTGAATCATAATTTTAAGTTGGAGATTAGCTTCATTTGCAATAAACACAAGTGCGATGTATAGTACTTTGGCTGAAACCGTTGACATGTTTTATTTTTTCAATGCAAATCAAGAGATTAGTCAAATTAAATTTAGGGTTAACAATCAGAGGGAACATTGTTAATCGGATACAGCTGTAAAATAGAGGAATGCTCAAAATGAAAGCTAAATCTTTTGCAAACTAGATCGTTTGCTAATGCTTCCAAAAAGCTTTTATGTCCAAAAGTTCAGTATAAAATTGTGTGGAGTAAAGTGAGAGGGAATACACGAAGAGGCGTGCTATTTTTAGAACTGAAGCACAAAACTACTTCTATAGATCAACGCACTGATTGACTGTTAGTAGGATTCTCAATAAACGGCGAAACATCTCGCGCACAAATTATTGCTTCCTCCAACTTATCTACAATACTTTTTTTTTAATCTGAATTTCAAGAAGCTTACTTTCATTTTAGGAAGTTTTTTAAGAGTTTTTTAGTTAATATAAACAAAAAAGTACCAAGACCAATTGAAATAACTTACGATACTCGGTTTCTAGTAATTCATCAAAACGACTGTTTATATTGTTTACATTTTTCAAGCGCCAATTAATCATTGATTTCCGTAAAAAGTTTCAAATCAAAGTTGCTAAGGTTTATCTTTAAACAAGTGTAACTTATATAGTTTTTAGAAACGTAGACTAAAAAGCCAGAGATCTGGGTTCCAAATTAGACGTGCTCTCAATAGATTTTTCTATTCTTAGAAGTCTCTCGGGTATCTGAATACCGCTTACTTACCCAACCATCTAATTATTTTAAATACTGAAAATAATGTTAGCAGAAAATAGTTCCTCATGCTCTAAGTCCTTTTCAATTTTGAAGAAACTTTTTTTTTTAAGTTTTTTCTCCCTGAAAAATCTCTGTTTTCACCAATAGAAGCATGTGAAATTAGTGCACCAAATTTTATGTTGAATGAGTGTTATTAGCATTTGCCTATGTTATAATTAAAACAGTTTCATAGCTAATAATATGATTACATATTTCTGTACATGAAATTGTGTGTAAAGTTGAAGGGTTGCATTATTTATACGTAAACTAAAAAAATGGATGAGCAAACAAAAGCGAAGAGAGACAGAGGCAAGATGTACAGAGACAAGATACACATCAGATAGAAGAGGATAATTTTAACAAAATGAAAATAAACACGTTCGACTCAGCAACATCTTTTCGGAGCACGTAATACATACTTCTAAAAAGCAGATAACAATTGTAACGAAGAGCCAGAAAGAAAAAAAAAGCACCTAACATTTGGCACAAAACAATATCACAAGGCAGGAATGGGCTTACAAATATTCTTTGATGATGTGTACGTAAGTACCAAAAAGGTAGAGGAAATTTTACGAAAGTTACAATTAATTGACAACTGATACCTAGGAAGCCACAACTAAGTTTTATTTTGTAAGAAAAATGATGGCAATACGGGTCTACCAAAACCCAAAGGGAAACAGAGAGACTTCGGAAGAGTGGTCGAGCGGGAGGAGTGTTTGCCCAACCGCAAGGGAGTAGAATTAGTAGATCACAGAGGGCACATTAATCAGATTCAGCGAATGGACCATGCATATGTTATAATTACAATTCTTAGTTTTATTTCTACTCATATGATATAAATTTAAGTAAATGAAATTGTGTGATAATTATATCACAAAGAATAAATAAAGTTGAAGAATTGTATTATTTATACGAAAATAGTAATCATTTTATCATCCATACTATGATTTTTTACTATTTTTAAATCTATAATTTCATTTGTAACAATTCACATTACCAATTACAATGAAATTGCTTACTGTAATAACTTGTTTTTATTTCATCTAGATAAACTACGGCAGCCTGTAATTTAACCTAATCCATTCAACTATTTTACTGCTAACTTTTTGACTCTTCACTACTTATTCATTTTTTTATCAAATTTTCAGCGAAAATTCATGACAGTATCAGTTAATAAAAAAATACATACTTGTTCAATTACTTGGTACACTATCCTATGTTAATGCAGAGCCTTGGCTTCCACAGAGATAGCTAGCCATTAATCTCGGGAGTTTCTTCATCATTTTCCTATCACTATTCGAAAAAGGGTCACTTCTACATCTGGATTCACCTCCAAATGTCTTGCTGTTTCTTTCAGTAAGAATCCACACATTTGTGAGCCGGAAAACCTGTAATAACACGTAAACCTGCATAAATAAGAAACTCTTATCCGCATAACGATAAATCCAAAGTACGCCTAGGATCAGTTCCGACATGCGGATATACGGTCAAGAGTCATAATGAAGTTTCGTCACAATCAGAAGGATATCAAACCATTTGCAGGATTTCTGTTGTTTCGGGACAAATGAATATAAACTTGTAGAAAGTTGGCAATACAAAAATTATACTTTTGAGTTTATATAAGTATTAGAGTTTATGCTAAAATTATAGTACCAGTCGAATCGACAATCAGGGTCATACATTTAAGTCATTGGTAGAATCTCAAAACAGCTATATTTCTCAAGGAGGTATTTTCAGAGTGGCACTAAAACTTCTAGAGTTTACAGGACGATCCTCGCACGTTCGTCGCTGTTACGATCACTTCTCTCTCTTTGCTTGGTCTTTAAGGATTGTTGTAAAACTCAGTGAATGTGTTTGGTGGCGATCTGAAAGATAAATTCTGAATTACATTTCGACACAACTTCAAATATATTCCTACTTAAATTCTATTCTTAAGAGTCAATGTTATGCAAGGAAGGTAATAAGCGCCTGTAATGGGTTAAAAGTGGACGTTTAGAAAAATGAATATGTGACAATATGTTAGAGCTTATCTGTAAATTTGCTAAACCAAACTAGTACCACATAACAACTATTTCCGCAGGCCCTATGAGATGTATAAGTTTTCGGCTATACTGACAGTTTGTAATATGTGATGAACCGAAAAACCTTGACGCCAATGTCTTAAAAATTAGGTAGCCTATTACTCCAACGAATCTTGTAAACATCGTGTTGACATCTTTCTACCCGCTGCTTCCTTTCCGCCTCTACCTTCCACAAATCTTCAACCCAAGAACCGACGAAGATATCCAGTCTCTTTGCAGATTTTAATGGGTGCCAATCTTCTTTTTTTAAAAAGGGTGTAAAAAAAATATGTTGTAGCCTGTTAATGAAAAGTGTTAAATGAAAAGCAGCTACAGTTTATTTAAGTTTCAAAATAGGTCAAACAAAAACTATTCAGTGTGTAACTAATCTAGTAATATTCTTGTTACTAACTATCACAAATCGAGCTTACCTTCCTTAATTTGGAGAAGTACTTCATGAAGAGTGAAGAAAATCTTGAGAGAATCAACTGGAGAATAACTGAGGACTTTCCGCCCTAAGACATTATTTGTACATTTCATGCTGACGGAGCATGAATATTTTGCCGAAGTTCTTGCAACAAATCGGCTTTTAGTAAGTTCATTATCTGTCTTTAGCTTCGAGGAACTTTTGATCTCGATGTGAGTCCAGATATTCAGGAGATTAGATAAAATTATGAAATCAGGCATCTGTGCAAGGAGTGCGAGGTTGAACTAAACTGTGAGATCCTGCGATAAAACAGACTCGTTAGTAGCGAAGATTAAATATTTGTTTCAAATAATGTATTTAGTATATCTTTCACTTTCAAAACTGGTCAGATCGTTGATTTGAAAGCATACATCCTTCTGTGTAATTTAATTGTGAAAGAAAAATAAATCTTTCAGTTAGTTTCAATTTAAAAAGAGATATTACAATATAAATTGTTACAGACGTAATAAACAATAACATTTACTTCTATTTAATTAAATTGTTTGTTATATTGGTTAAAACTGTTTAACATATTACTCCTGCAAATAAAGGTAGTCTTATTAGTTGTTTGGTTTGTACAATAACACAATGGAAGATATAAATTGGTTACTAATAAACCATGTGAGATCGCAGATTTTTGATTCAATAAGGAAGCTATTTTCAAGAAACTCTCTTTCCAACTTCTACATAGGAAATGAAATCTTAAGTCCTTTGTGCATCTGTAAGGTTTGAACCAAACTACAGGCGCTTTAAATTAAATAAAAATAATTTCATAATTAAATTAATACATTCTGAATTATATTTCGACACAGCTTCAAATATATCCACGTATTAATTCCGACTTAAATTTTTAATGATGCAATACATTTTATTTCTTCATAACTTTTTTTCCAGGATTGAAAGAATAGAAATGAGGTATTCGTATTATACCCAATATTTAACATCCTTAACAAAATCAAGTGAGCGAAGGTTACCAACAAATCTTGTTGTATTTTTTAAAATTTCACTTAAAACTGTGAGGTGGGCGTGGTATTTAGTGCATTCTTAAATAAATAACACAGGAGGGGGTTTACATATTAGTATAAATATTGACAGAATTAGAATCTAAATATCAGAGTTACAACAGTCTAAATAAGACAACATGTTGGCAGAGGTTAGTTTAATTTTGAACTTGAGAAGTTTTAATATTTTTAAATTCAAAATATCTACCGAAAATTCATTAGAAATTTCGAATAATTGAAAACACATCGTTCTCTTTATTCATCCGAATGCACAACAGTAGTATATAGTTTTAAATTTACTTGTTTCATTCGCACATATCTATATTATGTACAATATGTTACCTTTATCTAGATCCTCGTAGGAACCGTAATGATGGTGGCCTCCGCCATGGCTGGAGGTGTCGGACTCGTACATGGAGGTGGCTTCGGTTACGGCCTCGGTAGCGGTCTAGGATATGCAGGATACGGCCATGGAGGAGGATACGGAGGCTATGGAGGCTACGGTCTTGGAGGAGGATACGGAGGTGGTCTTGGTGGAGGATATGGCGGTTTTGGCAGAGGATTTGGAGGAGTAGGATACGCTAAAACTGCTGTTGTAGCTGCTGCCCCAGTTGCCGTTGCTCATGCCCCAGTTGCCGTTGCTCATGCCCCAGTAGCTGTAGCCCATGTTGCTCACGCTGCACCAGTTGCTGTAGCTCATGCTGCACCTGTTGCTGTAGCTCATGCCCCAGTAGCTGTGGCCACCCACGCTAAACATGTTGTTGACTATGTAGACACACATCCATCCTACAACTTTGAATACGCTGTACATGATACCCACACTGGTGATGTTAAGAACCAGCATGAGACCAGAGATGGCGACGTTGTACATGGAAGTTACTCCTTGGTTGAACCAGACGGTACCAAGAGGGTTGTAGAATACACCGCTGACCCACACAATGGATTTAACGCTGTTGTACACAGGGAACACAACGTTCATCCAGCTGTAAGTTAAACTTATGTTTAGTTTTCTACTTTTCTCTTAAAAACAACAAACAAAATACTAAACTTGAGTTACAGACGGTTGTCTACTTACTATGTTGTATTAAATTTAGACTTCATTACAGCAAGTAGCCGTTGCTCCAGTTGTGAAGCACGTAGCTGTGGCTCCCGTAGCTGTTAAAGCCGCTCCTCTTCTGGCTTACCACCACTAAACGTCATCGATCTTTAGGTTTTTGTTGTATATAACTCGGTCTTTTTATACGAAAAAATAAATTTATTTTTATTTTACTTGATTTTTTCATTATACAGTATTCCTTTCTTCATAACTTTTTTTTTTAATCTACTCAATGTTAATCTTACCTAAACTTTACCGATGTTTTTAGTCTCATGATGTAGAATGAGCTCTTTAATTTCATTTATTGTGAAAATAAGGTAGACGTACTTTCATGAAACTGAGCTTTTCAAGTCACGACAACTGATCCATGTGAGACCTCCTGAAAAAAAGTTATAAGAACCCTCAGATATATATATTGCTTACTACAACTTTTAATAATTGTAATTGACAAATGTTTTGCTAATAACCAATTTTATTGAATTTCTTAAGCAAACTTCTGATCAGGCCATTACAGAGTAAAGAAAATATGAATAAGTTACACTACCCACCATCTTGCTGCGACACCTTTCAAATACACAAGTATATTTTTTAATATTAGCCAAGTTTAACGAAAATAGTTGTGAGTGCTTTTCTAGAAAATTTCGAAACATTCAAAAACTTATTTTTTAAAGTAGCACAACCGGTTATAATTTACTTTCATTTTTAATTCCAAACTCGCTTTTAACGTCTCGTAATATTATGCAGATTGTGAAAACTACTATTATTGTATTATTAAACTAAAGTGACACTTTAGCGTGGTGCTTAAATTCTCAAAAAATAGATTATTTATTAGCAACTAGTTAGAACAAAAGCCACTGGCATACAAGTGAGTGAATAGTACACAAATTTGAAAGGAAAGAAAAACTGAAAATCGCATCAGTAAAAAGGGTTTTAAAAATTTTAATTTCTGTCATATCTTTTTACCATTTATTCTTCAATTCTATTCATCTTTGAAACTAACAACAGACGATTTTTTCTAAACACAAGTGCAAAAACAAGAGAAGAAAGGAACAGAAACCAATAAAAAAAATTAATGAATGATTTCTGCAATCAATGACCAGAATCGGATGTCTTTAAACTAACGAATGTTGCTTATGTCGCGACCAAGGCTTGCAACTCTTTCCTTAAAATATTATATATTAAATATTATCTATTGATGGTTGGAAAGCTTTATTAAATTCTTAAATAGAAAACAATAATTGCATGGAAAACGATATCCTATGAGAGTGGAATGTAAAAGAGTGCACGATAAGTCTTTACTTCACAAAGCATTAACAGTACTAGTAACTTTAGTTTTACTTTGAAATAACCATTCATATTTGAAATAACATCATTCTAATTACAAACTTTGTCCTGCTTTAAATTAATATTTATAATAGAATGATTTTAGTACATTTCTTTATAGCATATAAATTATTGCTTTGTAAGTAGCACTTATTGTAAGGAAAATACGTTAGGCAATTGTATTCTGTAAGAAAAAGCAAACCGGGAAAGGGAAAAAAACAAATTTAAAATGTGAGTTGGGTGTGGCGGCTTATTTAAATTAGAGGAAGGGATTGTTTATCATAAAAATCAATACTAACACGCCAAAATACTAGAAATCCAACATTACAGTTAAACTACTAAACGTTTAAGAAGAAAAGAGTACAAAAAATTAAACTAAACAAGAGTCAATACCTGAGCGAATTGATGAGCACTTGTTTTAGCAAATTTTTCTTAGTTGTTGACGTGAAATTAAGTTCTTCCATGATACAAGAACTCGGAAGATTTGGAAATTTCAAGGTTCATACGTATTCCAAATACACATTCCTCGCAGCACCGCTCACTTCATGCTGTAGTTCATGCCCCCGTAACTGTAGTAACTCATTAAACATGTAGTTTGACTTTGTAGACACTCATCCAAAATACAACTTTGAATAAGCTTTTTTTGTCGTACTAGAGATGTAATGAACTTGAGACTAGAAAAACTGATGACGAGCCTGGAAGCTACTTGGTTGAACCTGACGATACTAAGGGAATGGTAGGATAAACTACAGAACAATTCAATGGATTCAGCTCTGTTGAACACAATGTTACACAAACAATATTACAGAAACAATATTTTTTGAGGAAAAAATTATTACATTTTACTGACTTCTAAGAAACATGTTTTTTTTTTCTTTCAGGAACTCAAAATAGTTGTAGTAACTAGCACCTGTTGCACCAGTCTATATTACTCATCATTAAATGAGGGCAACAAGTGATATTTTTATTATCACCGCTAATTAGGTTATCTGAAAGAGATTTCGATTTCATAAAAACTTTGGTCCTACCAATTTTTTCGACACTGCCCTAATTTAGAGTAAAATTCCATTCTTCTTTCTTTTCGGTTAGAGAATTTTTCAATAACTTTCTGATTTAAATGATTTCTCTTTAAAAGAAAAGTTAAAAGCTGAAAACTTTCTAATAATTTTATTTATTAAATGCTTAAAAAGTAATAAAAGAAGCAAAAATCTTATTAATAATAAGTAATATGAATTCTATTTCCCTAAGTTCCTATCACTTAACATGTAATAAATGACACAATAATGCAATGCATACGAATTCTGTAGAATTGACAAATAACCTGAATTCATCTAAGTTCACTGAAAGTTGGAATAATCCGCTCGTTAACAGACATGTAAGAATACACTAAAATTATCCACATTATTGCATTAAAAAATTAAGTTATAACTTTCAATAAGGCCAGTTTGATGAAAACAAAAAGATGATACTCTTGTTCCTTATCAACTGAACACAGAAGTATAGCTGAATTTCTTCTCATTAAGCGAATTCTAACGGAAGTTGACGAGTTTTCCGATGAAAGATATGTTGCATTTGCTCCAGTATTACAAATTGTCGGAATTGAGTTGCCATGACAAGAGGCAGTCAAAAAAGAACAAAGGAACAGTAATCTGCAGTATTTGGCATTTAGTTGATCGCCTTTGTTACAACAGACATAGAGTTGCACTTCAGTGTTACGGCCACATTATTTAAAATTTAAGTTTTTTCAGCATCTCTGTTAGGTTTTCTATATGATTCTTAATGTTGAAAACCATGATTAATTATATTAGAGCCATTATTGAATGTAATGTATGAAATAATGTTAGAAATAAATGGTCTAAAAGTTTGCACATTTTCAGCTGGGGTTGTGCAACTTTGCAACCTACACGCAAGCCGCCACTGCTGCTTTGATGCAGCCCTTTCCAAGAAAATTCTAAAAACTCGATCTATAATTCAGAAAAATAACTTTTCTGCTAATAAAATATGCCTTTTTTTTTTTTTTTTTTTAACACTTTAAAGTTCGGCAACGCTTTTCACTTATATAAGTTTTAAGAAATGTCCAAAAATTATATATATATAAAAAAATATATGACTCATTTCCTATGAAATGTTGCATTTCAGGTAAGGTATTTTTTTTTTTTTTTTTTTTTTTTTTTTTTGCGCATCAACAGCTGAGGTTATAGCGCCCGGAGCTTTTTCCAGTGCACTGCCGGCCTCCGGACAGTGTTCTCTCGTTACAGACAACACTGTCCATCACCGGACAGTGAGCTGTAAGAAGCTCCTAAGAAGAGAAAATCTAAGGGTCAGCTGCTGGATTCGAACCCGGGACCTCCGCGTGGGAGTCCAGTATGCTAACCTCATAGCTAATCCCTTCCCTCAGGTAAGGTATTAATTATAAAACAAAATTGCCGTACTATTTTTTCTTTGGGGGGGGGGTTCATATGTGGTTTAGTTTTTACTGTTCTTTTAAAGTGCTTTCAGTGAAAGTAGCTTCAATTTGAAGTCATCAACCATTTTTTTCTACCATTCGTCAATCTTCAAATTATTTTCATAGATCAATGATATCACTCTATTAGTAACCCAGGGCGTCGTAATGATAGAAACACCAGAGACAGGTGGATGATAAGTGTGTACAGTAGCTATTAAGCAGGACATTTCTCAGTTATAGCCTCACTTCCTAAGCGATTCAGCTTATTTATATGCACATCCACACACACACACACACACATATACATATACATAAATTTTATATAGTTTTTATTGATATAAAAAAAATATCTTAAATAAAATTACATGAAAGATGAATCAGTCAATGTGACTGGGATAAATGTTGACTACTGGTCAGTAATCTTAATGATGATAATGTGGTACAGCCTTGACGTGAGTGGCAACAACGGTCTTAACCACCTGGAGACAAATTTTAGCAATTATTATTTATGTTCCTTTAATGTATTGTTTTAATTTTTAAAAAATAAATAAATAATTAACTCACCGTTGGGTGAGCATTATGTTCCCTGTGTACAACAGCGTTGAAACCGTTGTGTGGGTCAGCGGTGTATTCTACAACTCTCTTGGAACCGTCAGGTTCAACCAAGGAGTAGCTTCCGTGGACGACATCGCCTTTTCTAGTCTCATGTTGCTCCTTAACATCACCAGTATGACCATCGTGAACAGCGTATTCAAAGTTGTATTCTGGATGAGGGTCTACATAGTCAACTACATGTTTAGTGTGATGGGCCACAGCTACTGGGGCATGAGCTACGGCTACATGAGCTACTGGGGCGTGAGCTACATGAGACACTGGTGTTACGAGTGTATGATGTCCACTTCCATAGCCGCCTCCAAAGCCACCATAGCCGCTTCCAAAGCTACCTCCATAACCTCCAGTGAGAAGGCCTCCCACAACTACTTCAAGGGCGACTGCCAAGATTATTATCTGCAAATTGAGGAAGACGTTAGTTTGATATTATTATTAGTATTTTTTAAATAATATAATTTTTTAACTGAGAACTTTTACTCGGGCCAATATTTTTTTTTTTTTTTTTTTTTTTTTTTTTTTTTTTTTTTTTTTTTTTGGCGCATCAACAGCTGAGGTCATTAGCGCCCGGAGCTTTTTCCAGTGCACTGCCGGCCTCCGGACAGTGTTCTCTCGTTACAGACAACACTGTCCATCACCGGACAGTGAGCTGTAAGAAGCTCCTAGGAAGGGCCAATATTTAAAAAAAGAAAAAATTAATCAAGACTATAAAATAAGCATTAAATAAAAACAAAATATTTTTTCAGGCGAGTTTTACGTACAACTATCACCTAGACATAGAGGAAGAAATTAATCAATTGCAAGACCTAGGCCATAGATTCTATTAGACTAGCTTAACTTAAATGTCTGGTATTATTGACTATAAAAACAAATGTCAAGACCGTGAATAAAACTCACTATCTTAACAATTTACCACTAGTTTCGTGATCGTCGCCTAAAAAAATAAATAATTTACCTTTGAAAACATTTTGAGAGATTATTATTGCTATCCAATCACTGAATGACTGACTTCCTTTGGTTTGTGTATCAGTATTTAAGCCTCTGAGGGCTGTGCTGTCCCTTGGAATCCCTCTCCCTTGTTTGAATTGTAGAAATAATTTTTATAATAGAATTATTACTTTTACTAAATTCAACAATGAGAGGGAGAAACTGGACACAAAAAGAAAGGAATTAGAACTGTGAAGTGACGAAAAATAAAAAAATCAGTAGTGTTACAGGTTTTTGTTTACAAATACATATAATTATGTAAAAATTTATTAAACGTAATCAACTTGCTTTTGTGAGTTATGAATTGATGAATATCTTTAACACGACAATGTTTCCCCCTTTTCTTAAAAAAATAAGTAACTTGTAGGGGGAGTGACTATAAAATAATATTCACTGCTACCCATAAGATATATTGCGACTTTTTGTGGGTCAGAGAACTCTCTTGTAAAGTGTTCGCTTGAGAAGTAGTACGCATAATAAGTAGCTGCAGATATCAATTACCTCGGTGGGCTCAAATGTTTTATTATGAGAGTAGGAGTGGAGGAAAGTAAACGCAGTTCTAGGACTCCAAATGGATACCCGCGAGGACGCAAACATCTCTGATGGAAACGTTAATAACTAAAGAGATATGCAAAATACATTATTACGACTAAGACGTAAACTAAAAATTATTTTATACCTAAAAGGAGCTTCTCTTCTCATTGTTGAAATCTTATTTTTTCGCCAGTATTTAAAATATATATATACATAACCATAAATTTATTTGCTTATTTTAAAAAATACAATTTTTATAAATATATACAGGGTGTTCATTTTAAGACGGCTCAAATGCATTTCATGCTTAAACGGTTGATCTGAGCAAAAATGATAGGGGAAAAATTTGTTGCCCGTCACCTCTAGTTTCAGAATATGTGATTTGCGGGACTCCTGCCCGCATACGCGGCTGACGCGCGACCAAAAGTGAGGGTTCGCATTTGACCCCCATTTTCATAAACACACTTTTAAAGAGTATAAAAAATTATGAAAGAAACCGGAAACCGCAATTCGATATCTTTAAAAATTAAAAGGTGCTAGGCCATTTCAAAATCTGGCATTTATTAATCATATTTCAATTTTTTAACTTGTTATCAAAGAGAAAGAAGAGCACGCGATAGGTCATTTTTATGTATGTTTTCATCCCCTTTCTGCTAAAAATATTGCGAAGGCAGTAAAGCTAGTATTTTTCTTAATATCGGGAAGTAAGTCGTTTTCCGAGTGATTTTTCTGAGAAAAATCAAATTGTTAAGAGCTTTAGATGTTCTCAAGCATACACAAAATGGCTAAAAATTTATTTTACATCTGTTGGTGATGTTTTACCAAAAACATTGGAAACCTCCTGCCACATATTTAAGCGATCAATATCTTTCATGTAAAGAATCAAACTTATTCCTTAATTTATCAAATAATGCACTTTACTCTAACTTTAGCTATCCTGGCTCCTACGATGGATTAGTAAAGAAACTTAAGTGGATTAGTACGGAAACCAAAGGAATATTTAAGTTTTTGTGCGGGGTAAGTTGAAAGTAGAAGGAGCATTGTCGATCTTCTTGAAAGGAGTGTACTCTGGCGGATCCCCTTAGTTCTGCTTGTCCTCCCGTATACGTTGTTTCAGTAATTTTTAAATTAAGAGTGGTAATGACCTTTGCAGTCGATGTGCCATAAAAAAAAGTATATTTATTTTCATTTAGACGTTCAGTCCTCTCATTGACTCTATCTCCTGTCAATTCCAAACTTTTTTCGGGTATTGCGTTCCAAGTTAGTCTACTATCGAAGTAGCGATCGTAATTGGCTGTAGGTTTGTCCCTTTTATTAAGCATATATATGTATGCTTATATATAAATGTATTGGAATAAAATTATAAAAGTTAAGTTTACGTTTAAGACTTCTACAGCCATTCAATCAATTTCTCAAAAAAATTTAAAGTAAAAATGTAAATGAATTTAGAAAGTTTTCGATAAATGCGGATAATCATGACATAAGGTTACAATTCAGTAAACAGATTTTTCCGTTTTGAATTTTTACTAAACCAATTTAATTATGATTATTGAGCAGCATAAATTTAAGTAATTTGTTATTACTTAGATAGCATTGCTATAAGAAACGTACGCAAGTAAAATTACTTGAATAACACTTGCAATAAGTGTATTGGGCTGTAATATCAAGTGTTGAATGACAAATGCATACGTTAAAATTACTATAATTTGAAATTTGTTTTGTTTTAAGGAGACTGCATAAAATAAAGTTTACTGGAGAAAACGCAACTTCAAAAAATCTGCACTATTGTAATTCTTCCTAATACTGGATAAACTCACTCCTAATTTAGTAGGATAAAGTAAAAATATATCAGTAAGATTTCTTATCCGAAAATTCTGGGTGAAAACGTCTAGGTTATGAAAATTAAGGAGTCAACTATTAACCCGTTGCCGCAAATGACGACTATAGCCGTCCGATCTTTGTTGATATGTAGGCAAACGACGTCTATAGCCGTCGTGCACATTTTAATTAATAAAAAAAAGTACAGCGTTAGTACGAAATGTACTAACGCATACATTTGTTAATTATTGAATTAGTAAAGCAAATGCTGTATAGTCGTCACGACAGTCATAGCCGTCATTTGCTCTGGAAAGAGAAAAAATGACATGATGAGCAAACGACGGTTATAGCCGTCGAGAGTTTTTTTGGAAAAACCGTGGCCAAATGTGATAATTTTTACTTCCAAACATACAACTTACACTTGATTCCATCTGGCAGTCATAAACAATTGAGAAAAAAAAAGTGTGTTTCTGAGCACGATCATCAAAATAAAAGTGTGCGGCAACGGGTTAAGGATTAGGTCATTAAGTTGGATAAAATGTCTAATGATTCCACAACTATAGGAAATTGAAACTGCTAAGGTAGCTATGTATATTCTGCAGATTGTTTCAATACAGGCAAGGATGTGTGGAGGTAGATGGGGTGGTACAGGAGGCTAAACTTATCAAGAAATCACAAGTGGAAAGAAGAAAGATTTAAATTTCTTATCTGTGATAGATCCAGTCAACACTTCTACGAAAACTATTTACTACCTGCTTCAGACAAAATGTTGTCTTTGATTTAAACTTCTGAGGGCTGTCGTATAGGATAAGAATACGCCTTCTCTGTGCGTCTCTTGATTCTTTTTAACCTGAAATCGTAAAAAATGATTTTTAAAAGAGTTTATTTCTCAAATTTATATACATCAATTCAATAGTTATATGTTACATAATTTTAAGTAGTGTATTAAAGAATAGGAACTTATAGATAGTACACCTTAAAATGAGGTGCTTAAACTTTAATAAAAAAATTTAAATTTATTTTCCCTTAGTGTCTAAGAAGTTGCCATATATTAATTTTTCACGGATTTGCATCTTATATGTAACTTATGCTTAATATACTTTCAAATCAGTAGGTGCTGCGGTAGCCGAGCAGTTAGAGGCGGATAAAATGTTCTCTGGTACTAGTTCGATTTTCGGTCAAACTTAGGATTTTATTCAATGAGACATAGAAGTATGCTGTTAGTCGCCTCTAATCTAATGTGCATGGATGTTAGTTAAACGATGAAGTCCGCCTGAAAAAACCTAATTAATTTACTTGTTTAATTCCTATTCTTTTCTACATAATTTAGAGAAGATCAATAGAGATCAACTTCAAGATTAATCAAGATCAACATTTCAGGAAGTGTGATTGTGGTTGGCAAAATATTCTATAATATACTATCAGTAAATCGACATTCTATTTTAAAGCAATACCTATAAAGTTTCGTTTCTATGTGATTACAACTCCTATATAATAGAACAATTAAATATGTTATTAAAATTTTAATTATTCTTTTAAATAGATTTAATATTCTTGCCTTCTTGAAATATTAACTGTACTCAGATTCTAATGGTATATACAATTTTTTTATTCGGCCATCTTTCTCTTAAAAATAATAATAATAAATATAAAAAAGTTATTTCAGACGATTGGAATAACTTATATTGCAAGTATATAACTTGAGTTCCACGACCTGTTAGGATTTCGATGATCAGTAATTTACATAATTTCATTAAAAAGAAAAAAAAAGGAGTTCTATAACAAATTATAAACTTTTATTGATATAAAAAAATCTTAAATTACATGAATGGTACTGGAAGTAGAGGTTTTCTTATTTAGTGATGATGAGTGGCAACCACCTGTAACAAATTTTTGAATTACTATAATTCAAAATTATCAGCAGATAAAGTAAAATTTTGAAATTTAATTTTTTACCGTTGGATGAGAGTCATCCGCTCTGTGAACAGAAACCTTTCTAGTGCCGTCAGGTTGAACCCAGGAGTAGCTGGTGTGAACCACATTAGCTTCCCTAACTTCATGTTGTTGCTTAACATCTCCAGTGTGACCGTCGTGTACAGCCCATTCAAAATTGTATGCTGGGTGAGTGTCGACATAATCAACTACATGATTAGCGTGGTGGGCCACGGCTACTGGGGCATGTGCTACAGCTACAGGTGCAGCAGCTACGAGTGTACGATGTCCACCTCCATAACCGCCTCCAAAGCCACCACCATAACCGCCTCCATAGCCACCACCATAACCGCCTCCATAGCCACCTCCATAACCTCCAGTGAGAAGACCTCCAACAGCGACTTCAATGGCAATAGCCAAGATTACTATCTGCATAAAAATGATGAAGCCATTAAAATGTGAAATATAATTTTTTTCATTAAAAGTGACATCTTAAAAAAATAGCATTTCGAAGAGATTAACATGGTGGTTAGCGCACTGGAAATCACGGGTGAGAATCCAGCAGCCGTCCTTTGCATTCTCTTTCTAGAAACTTCTTCCAGCTTAAAGAATTGGAGATAGTAGTTTATCCAATAATCAAACTTAACATTTTCTAGTGAATAACCCATTGTGTATGAATTATTCCCTATTTATTCTTCAGCTATCCATGTAAACTACACAATTTCCTGCCGAAGATTCAGCATTTTTACATAAAAGTATTCGTCAGTAAAGAACACTATTGACAAGCAAGCGAGTGTGGTTACGATTTGCGCATGTCTTCCCTATATATTACTTTAATATTATTGATAATTAACTGCAAATGACAGCCAATATCGATTAATTCCTTGGGCTCTTAATTTCTTTTATATTAATACGGCAATGCCGATATAAAATGTTCACTTTGTTAGTGAATGCTAGGATCCCTTTCTTGAAATGGCTAGTCGTATTCAAAGTGAACTAAGAGAATGCGCAATTTATCCAAAAGATCCTGAGCATTTTGCATAGTTTTTAAAATAAAATTTATTAACTTGTTTCGCTGAGATTCTTTAAATAAATCTGACACAAGAGTATAATTCTTTGCTTTTGATTTTTTAAATGAACAAAGACAGGGTATTGATGGAGGGCCTACATTACTGTTTTTCAGATATTTTTATGTATAAAAAGTACATCTTCGACTGCTTAAAAAAAAAAGTTAAATGATAAAATATTTTAGTGGAAAAAATAAAATTATTATGATGAAATTTACAAATTTATGTTACTAATTAATAAAATAATAAAGAACTCCATTGTTGTGAAGATTCTGTTTGATCACCTACTTCTTTGTGAGCAGAGAGTAATTAAAATTCTAGTATTTATAATTTACCATTAATAGAAAAATAATTTAACAGAATGGTTATATAACAAGTATGTGTTATATTTACTTTTTTTTGGCGTTGACAACTCGGGCATTAGTGCCTTGTTTTTAATTCATTTAATGGTATGTTTTATAGCATGATTAATTAAAAAATAAAACAAACTTGTTTTTAACTTTCCCACACCAGTGACATTAACCACATAAAAAGTAAAATAGTGGAAATAAAACAGTAATGGAATTTTAAATTATACTTTACCTTTGAGAACATTTTGTAAGGTTGTTACTATAATCCAATCACTGATGACTGACTGACTTCCTAGGTTTGCGACTCAATATTTATAGTGGCCGGGTGAAACACAATAGAGGGTAGCCCTCTCTCCTCTGGGCCCTGAAATAAAAAAGTATAAGAGGGGGCTGTAATCTGTGTATAATATATTAATATTACAATTATTACTTTTACTAAATTTTAGAATTAGAGGGAGAAACTGGCCAATAAAAAAGAAAGGAGTTGGGAATACAGTACCAATGTTAAATGTAACTAATTATTCAGGTTTCTAAATTTAAAAATAATCTGTTTCGATATTATTAAAGCAAACAAGTTTATAAAAGTAGACAGAAACCTCAGCGAACTAAGGGCTAGAGGGAGTAATTAATGAACTGATGAATATTTCTTTTAAATAAAACCTGGTTTAGTCCTTCAACACCTACTTAAAATGTGCGGCACCAATTGACACCTTTCTTTTCTCTCCTTATCCCTTTAAGACCCTGTTTTACCATTTTTTAGGAAACTAAATGAGGAAAACATTCTGTGGACCGATGTCACGCACCCAGACTAATATCACAATACCACAAATAAGAAAATCTCAAATTCGCCTGACTTTCCCTTAATGCAATTCACTAAAATTCTTCAGACTTCTTACTCTAATAAAAGATAAATAAATAGTAACAGTAACTTATATGAAATAAGAATAATTGCAAAGCTCTGATGTTAAAAAAAAAAGGGGCGACATATTCCTATTTCCCGAGTGGGACTTGTAAACTCGTGTTTCCTTGGAAAATCTTTAAATTTTCTTTTGCATTGTCAATTCTATTACTAAGATCGAAATAACTGAACGGAGGATGTGGCTTTAGCTCATGTTTTCTGTTTGTTAGAGGAACTTTATGGTGAAGGATTAACGATTTTTTGAAACGAATGGTTTAAAAGTAAAATTTTAAAATTAAATAGTAACTCTTAAAATGATTAGAAGCTGTTTTGTTGTTAGTAAAGGCAATTTATTCTGTTTACAGAAAAACGTTGTGATTTTGATTATTTCTGTTTCCTTTGTTCATTACAATTAGGTATTATTTAGTAGTGGTGTAATCATTCAATCTTTCGAACTTTGGTGTTTGCATTAGTAGTATAGATTAAGTCATAATCTATAAATATAAAAGCCAAATACCATTTGGTCACATTTCGAAATCACAAGTCAACAAACTTAAGGTCGCAGCTGACCGATAATTTTGAAAATTTTGTATCTAACCATAAAATGTAATACTAATGTTAACTATGATATATCTTATATACTTTAATGACATGTGTGTCTAATGGTTTTTTGCAGAAAATGGGAATTTCATTATTTTACGCTTAACTGCGGTAATATTGTGAAGTGTGAAAAACTATTGCCGCTTCTTCTCCACGTGTTTCTTACCTTCTTAGTTCTTTTTAGTTACATTTAAATAAAGTCCCGCAAAGGCGTCACTTTTGAATATTTAAGAACAATTTAGGCCCTAACCGCAATAAAACATTGAAAGTCTTGACTCTTTTTGAAAAAAAGTCAATTTTCTTCAGACTGAATGCTTCCTGGAAATTTAGTGCTTTATTTACTTTCCACTTTAGACTTCTGGGGAATTAGTTAAATTTTCATTTATTCCATAACCACGAGAAGATGCAAAAATAATAGCAAGCAACTAACCCTGCTTCTGTGGAGTAGAAACTTCTTTTTGAGTCTTGAAGGGACTTCCAAACCGTTGGGAAGCTTTCTACAGAGTTCTAATAGCTTTCTGACAGTTGCAACAATGACATTGCTCATCACCTAACTAGTTCTCGGTCATCAGCTTGACTGATCCCTTCACTGGCCAGAGCAAAGCAGTAAATTGTTACAATATAACCCTGAGAAGTTCTTTTCTCTTACCATTTTAAATTAAAAAGAAGAAAAAAAATAAACATGATGGGAACCTCACACAAATTTCTCTTTCTACAATGATGGAAGACATGACTTACAAAATACTTTTAATTTTTAAATTTTTTACTAAAGATTAGTTTTTTCATTGTTTAATAAAGCTATACTTACAATAAAAGCGGCATTAGTCAACTCCCCAAAATGTATGTTAGATGACTTTCTGATTAGATGTTTTAAGTAAAAGTTTATGCTTTTATGTAGTAACAAACCACCTTTTAATGTAAATCGAAGCTAATATTTTATCGAGAAAATAACGCAAAACGTGAAGGACCATTTGGAATCGCACTAATAGTTGAAGGAAATTTTCTTCAAAAGTAGATTTTTACCAGTGTCTTCAACTTCCTTAAGAAGAAAAACTAAGTAAATGCGCCCATTATAAAACAAACAAAAAAGCTGTTTTAAATGAAGGAGGCCTAACCTCACCTCTATTCCAGATTGAATTTTTTTGAAAAAAATAAATAAATAAAAGAAACTACATATCTTAAAGAATGCATGTTCTTTCTTTTCTAAACCTAAGAGGTAGATTCATTAGTTCCAAGTACGCGTCTAACGATCCTGATTTCAACACCAATTATCAGTACTCGACTCCATTACCACAAACCACGAATGCTGTGATGACTGAATTTAGAGGTTACATGACACACACAATGCTTAAAGCAAAAATAGTAAAAAATTTCGTAAAGTAGTAAAATTAAGTGAATAAAAATTAGAATAAGAGTTCTAAATATTTTGTGAATAACCTTTAATAATAATAAAGTGAAGTTTGTACTTTATACGAGGGGGCACATGAATTTAAATTTGTAATTTTCCCGCAATATAAAACTGGCGTGCTATGTCAAATAAAATCATATTATCTAATAATTAATATTATCCAATATTTACGAAGAGGGGATATCTTGCTTTGAGCAGCCAAAGCGAATGAGGCTTTCTTCTCCGACGACCCTGCTGGCCACAAAACAAAGCCCCTTAGATCTTCATCTTATCCGCCTGAATTACTCTCTACATACGACCAAACATCCGAAGTAGCCCCTTATTTAAATAAATCACAATATCTTCTTCGTTTCACAACTAGTACAACTTTTTATGGCATACCATGGACCGTTTACGTATGTATATCTTCCCTTAGATATTACCAAAGAACTTTTCTCTTCCATTCACATGTTATCCTTCGTTCTCTTTGGACATCACCCATTTTATAGAAGCATACGTCACAACTAGTCTGTTTAAGTTTTGCTCTTACACCTGGACATCAAGTGACAAACTTCTAATTCGCACATCCTGCGCGAATGAAAATATGCACATTTTAACAAATGTGATTTGATAAGTGGATAGCCAACAGTATGCGATCCGTGCTATCATTTGATTTTCGGCAGTGTCTAATTACACTCGAAGTTAGATATCTTGCAGTTCCAAAACTGTTCCTTAATCCTCATATGAAGTTCTTACCTTGAAAGAGTGTTTGGAAACTTTTTTTAAGTAAATGGTTTTTGGGTTGTCTCCTAAACGCTTATCCAGATTTCCGATCCACACAGAAAACTGGGAGCGACATACCTTGTAAAACGAAGCAAATTCTGTTATTCTTTAATACTTTTTATTCTAACTCTTAAATATCAAACATTACACATAAAACAGATTAAATATAAAGAACATAAAAGTTTCGAGTAAATTTTTCAATATAGAGCACACCCTAATTCTTTCTTAGGGAGTAAAACTTAAATAGATAAGATGCTTATTTTTGCAAAGGGGTGTTCACTTTATGTATAAAATTACAATATTATGTTAAATTATAAATTTTTATTGATATAAAAAATGATAAATAAAATTACATGAAAAATGATTCAGTCAATGTGACTGGAAGAGGTGTTGACTACTGGTATTCTTAATGATGATAAAATGACTTGACGACCGGCGTGGCAACTACGGTCTTAACTACCTGAAGACAAACATTTTATTATTTTCAAGCCTATAAACTATGTTTGTAGTTAAATTAATAAAAGGCTTAATAACTTACAGTAGGGTGAGCATTATGTTGTCTGTGGACAACAGCGTTGAAACCGTTGTGTGGGTCAGCGGTGTATTCTACAACTCTCTTGGAACCGTCAGGTTCAACCAAGGAGTAGCTTCCGTGGACGACATCGCCTTTTCTAGTCTCATGTTGCTCCTTAACATCACCAGTATGACCATCGTGTACAGCGTATTCAAAGTTGTATTCTGGATGAGGGTCTACATAGTCAACTACATGTTTAGTGTGGTGGGCCACAGCTACTGGGGCATGAGCTACAGCTACATGAGCTACTGGAGCGTGAGCTACATGAGACACTGGTGCTACGAGTGTATGATGTCCACTTCCATAGCCGCCTCCAAAGCCACCATAGCCGCCTCCAAAGCCACCATAGCCGCCTCCAAAGCCACCATAGCCGCTTCCAAAGCCACCTCCATAACCTCCAGTGAGAAGGCCTCCCACAACTACTTCAAGGGCGACTGCCAAGATTACTATCTGTAAAAATTGTGCAGTTATTTAAATATGTATGAATAAAAATATTATCTTTGACTGAAATACATTATTATTATATTAATACGGTAATATTAGTGCAATTAGCTAGATAATATTTTAATTTCCGCTAAAATTCGAATACAATGAGAGTAATTCCTATGAATATTTCACGTTATATTTTCTTTTATTACTTCTCTTAAACAATTAAGATAGCATCTCAGGGTAGTTTGTTAGAGATGAAATTAAATTTTTTAAAACAAAGAAATTTAACTTTTAATAATTTTTAATTGAGTGGTATTAATTAACAGAAATGATATCAATACAGATTCAGTACTTATTTCAAATTCTAGGCTTAAAACTTTACTAATTTCTTCCAGATCAACAACTACCGACGTAAAAAAATTTCTACGAAGGCGAAGTTTTGTTTTAAAATACCTTCTCTCACTAATAGAAAGAGAGGAAGTAAAAATATCAGCATTTTACAGAATAGTTGTGAAAGAATTAACTAATTAATTTCAATTGAAGTGTTAATTATTGTCATTAATTTTATTAACATAATGGATTTTATAATTTCAGTTCATTCGAATATCTAGTTTATTTATTTCTCTCACATTTGAATTCTAACTGATCGAAAAACAAAAATTAAAAATGCTGCAAATATATAAGTAAAAGAAACTTAAAATGATAATTTACCTTCGAAAACATTTTTAGCAAGATTGTAATTATTATCCTGTCACAGAACGACTGCTGATTTCCTAGGTTTGCATCTGATTATTTATACAGCCGAGAGTAGTACTTGTACAGGGTAGCCCTCTCCCGGCAGGGTGCCGATATAAAAAAAACTAAAAGGGGGAAGAAAAAATTGTAGAAATTATTTTATAATAATAAAAATAATACTTTTACTAAATTATTGGATTAGAGGGAGAAACTGGACAGAAAACAGAATGGAGTTTGAAATGTAATGTAGTTTTGTAAATTGGTAAATAATACAGGTTTCTGTATTAAAAAGTTAAAATAAACAGGAATTTAAAAGTGGTCTTGAACGTGGGGCAACCAGATGGCATGGATTAGTAAGCTGATTCAATTATCATAACAATATTGAAAAATAGCATCGTTCGCCCACTCGTTTGCAAATATTGATTAATATTAATTGCGTTTAATGACTTAAAGAAGAAGTGCGTTATCTCGTAACTTGTTCGCATGTAATTTTTATGAACTATTCTTTAAAAAAAAGCCTAAATGATGTTTAGGTTCCTCAACTTCTAGTAAATCCGGAAATCTGAATTGAATAAAACATATTTTCATGGTATTTATGTTTTTTTTGTTTAGCAGCTGGATTCAAACCCAGAATCTTCCCGTTGGAATCCAGTATTCCCTAACCAGTGGCCTAATCCCTTCCCTTGAAAAATTATTATCCTAAAATTGCACTGATTATAAAGGAATATAAAGGTTGACAAATCTAATTTGATGGAATTCGTAATGAATAAAATACTTTCTTTTTGTTTGTTAAATTATCATCTTAAATTACAAAAACAAAACAGGTACTGCAGTACTTCGAGTTAACGTTTTCTTGTATTTAATAAATATATTTACTTTTTCCTTTAGTTAAAGTAAAATAAGAAGTGCTTTGCCGGCCTCTTGCATTTAACTGCAGGTGCACCAACAGCAAGAATAACAATAATAACAATAACAATAACAATAATGAAGGGCAGGTCGCCTGCACACAATCACCCATAACCAATGATTCGGGTATCAGCAACTGTCGAGCGACTTTTTCCTCTTCTTCTTCCAGCATTTTAATTGAAATCCTTATCTGAAAATTAATTTTTAGATAGATGAGAACTTAGCCCTAAAGTTGGACTTACTTCGTATGTAAATAATATGCAATAATATAATCGGTTTCTAGCAGTACACTATCTTTACTCTATCATTAATAACAAATTAACTTGTTTAGGAACTTCATTTCCCAATTGAAACAAAACTTTCTCTGAAAACTAATTATTAGTAACAACCAATTCATTTAAGAAGATGTAAAAAGAGAAAAATAATTCTGCGTATATAAAAATGTTGCAAAATTAATTTCAAAGAATTAAATAAGATGTACATAACATCTTAGTTAATTCCGTAGAAAAAAAGATTTTTTTTACTACTCACACACATCCATGGTCATTATGCCTTAACACTGGAATTAACGAAGTTGACAGAACACCAATTAAGACATTCTTGTGTAGTATAGCCTTTTTTGTTTTGTTTTTAAACCTGACCTATGATTTTTTGTTGTAATTCTTGTTTTCGATTATTAGTAACTACCTTATCTTCTGTAAATATATTTGGGCATTTTTAGGATAGTTAATTTTCTTTTACTGCTTTTTTTTTCTTAAATTTGTAACACGTAATCACCCATACAACAGATTTATCTTATTTGAAGATAAATATTGAAGCATAATGTTTCCTCTATTTCATGGCCATATATGGTGGGAGGACTTTCCCCAAATTTGGATGTACGATGTGGGTATTCCTCAATTTTTTCTTCTGCTTTTGCTCTCTGTGACTGATCTTTCTTGGATTGTCTAGCACAAACAGCGCACTTCCCCTGAATAGATCATGAAAGCAATTTGAAAATGCTAAGCCAGAAAAATGATTCGCGATAGCATGCACCATTTCCTAGCTTTACTCAATCACTTCTCTCACAACCCTCTTCAGCTGCTTAAATTCTGCCTAAAATGCAATTCGCTATAGTACCAGTTATGTCTTAGTGGGACAGCGCTGAATAAGCTCGTCTGATTGAATAATAAAGCAACTACTTAGCTTCAACTACTAAGCTCTTCTATTTACAACGGATTGAGTGCTTCGTCCGGCCTTTGCTTTGTTGTACTGCTCAGAAATAAGGGATAATAAATATACGATTGTTGTACTGTACAGGTTCTCTTGTGTAGAATAAAAAGTAATTTAAAAAAAAACTTTTTTTTCTTCTATTCAAGAGAAAAATGACCAAAACTCTAAATAAAACTGAAATATAACCTTGCTATTATTGTTTACTGGATCGGTCTTGCAACCCGAAAGAGGGAAAAAGAGCTAAAAAAATAAATAAATAATAATACTAGGCCCACCGTGAAACTATTAGCTATATGTTTGAAAGTAACTGTAATTCATACAGTAATCTGTGTCAAGAGTACTCTAACCTTGAGCTGCTAAAAACCGTCTATGTTAAAGATCTACATCTTAAGAAAGAAAATGATAGAACCAATTAACAAATTATAAAATACTAGCGGTATTTTAATTATGTAAATTTTTGATTAATTGAAGAGGCTTATTTTCTTTCTTCATTTCGTTTAATTAAATCATTATCAAAAGGAAGGAAATTAATTGTTTTCTATATTATTTCCCTTTTTAAATAAAAATTAACCCTCCTATCAATATGTTCAAAGTAACCAGCAAAACAAATGAATTACCTTAACAAAAACTTACAGTTTAAAAAGTTAAGTATAAGGGTTGATTAAACGCCAAAAGGTACACAAATCAGCAAGTACCCAACATTTCATTAATACTTCATTGATATTATTTAAGTAATTTTACCGCATTAATTTTCATTAATATTTTTTAAGAATTTATTAGATGTCACATACCCTTATGCTGGCCATTTTCATCTACAAAATATTTGTTCAAGTAGCACACCATTTAACTTAGATTGACTGTAATATCTATTTATCTATAATAATCAAACTATTAATTACAGGTGAAAAAGAAAACGTTATAAAAATAAAAAAATATGAGGCTTAAAAATTCAAAAAATTTTTTAAAAAATGCTTACACCAACATACATCAATGATTTTGTTTATTTATTTTTATTTTTAAATAAAAATCGTCGGTTTAAGTTCATTCTTCGATTAAAGTAATTGTTATTTTATGTAGTAGTCAATCTGGCTTTATCGTAAATAATATAGTTGTCTTCAATTACATTCTCCATCTAGGTGTTCTTCCCACAATGTTGTGTATATGTAATATAAAGTAAATAAGATATGCATATTTTTAGGACAGCTAATTATTCCAGTATTTTACTATAAGTAAAATTAGGGGAACTAAATTAAATTACAATTGAGAAATGAATAAATAATTTTGAATAATCTACTTGTTATTAACTGTGTGTAATTGTGCTCACGAATATTTCGGTAAGACGAATTCAAGACTGAAATATTGTTTTAAATCCTCCGTGATTCAAATTTAAACAGTAGCCGACTCTAAATTTGTCTTTTTCTAATTTAACATGCATGTATATGTGACAACTTCAGAATAAAGGGCACATTAAAGAGAAATCAGAAGAATAATTTGGAATAGAGTTAAAATAAAGTACCTATTTATACGAAGATATAATATATTTTATCACAATTATAACTATTATGAATGAACTGGCCAGCATAAGGGTATGTGACATCTAATAAATTCTTAAAAAATATTAATGAAAATTAATGCGGTAAAATTACTTAAATAATATCAATGAAGTATTAATGAAATGTTGGGTACTTGCTGATTTGTGTACCTTTTGGCGTTTAATCAACCCTTATACTTAACTTTTTAAACTGTAAGTTTTTGTTAAGGAGATTTTTGTACCTTTTGGATAGATTTTCCTTTTTGTCTATTAGCAAAGTTACGCCTGCTTTACAGATTTTTTTAAAATTTGGAATAAGCTATTCTATCATTATAACCTGATAAGGTGTTAAATCGGAACCGTAATTACCACTAGAGAGATCTTTTTAAAGAATGGTTATAGTTGCGGTCCCCAAACCATCCGCAATAACCATTTTTTGGAGAAAGCGTTTTGAATAAAATAGGAAGGTATTTGTACGTAAATAGCAAAATTAAACTGCGATTTCAGTACTTCCTTTTAAGAGGAGCAAGAAAAATAAACTGCGATTACAGTACTTCTCCCTAAAAGGCAAAGATTTTGAATCGAACGACAATTCATTGATGTAAATCGGTTCACTCATTGATAATTTTAACGATTGCAGTACTTCCTCTTTAGTAGGTGTAAGAGCATGATGGCACTTCACAGCCACGTAGAGGAGCTTTAATCACTTCTTCGTGCTAAATTTTATCAAAATCGGACTAAGCTTTGTAGAAATATTGGTAATAATAGTTTTAGAAAGGGCCTTATTTGGGTGGGGCGAACTCCCCTC
The DNA here is from genome assembly GCF_049639745.1 of Rhodnius prolixus. Taxonomy (NCBI): domain Eukaryota; kingdom Metazoa; phylum Arthropoda; class Insecta; order Hemiptera; family Reduviidae; genus Rhodnius; species Rhodnius prolixus. Next base: position 8,061,545 of record NW_027411634.1, on the reverse strand, counting down.
CTTATGAGGCATAGCGTCGAGACTTTTAAAGTACAAATCTGTACAAAATTTCGATTCGAATGACACTTCATTCATGAAAATCGGTTCACGTGTCGATAATTTGAAACGATTGCTATACTTCCCCTTAACAAGTGTAAGAGCAGATCGTCGCTTTATTGTTAGGTAGGGGAGCCCTAACCCTATCATCCTACCAAATTTTATCAAAATCGGGCCAAGATTTACAGAGTAATTAGTAATAATAATTTTGGAGGGGGCCTTACATAAAGGGGGCTAACTCCTCTCCCATTCGATGCACAGGGCCGAGACCCCCAAAAGGCACATCTACATAAAATTCCCAATCGAATGACACCTCATTCATGAAAATCGGTTCACGCGTTTAGGCGCTACGTTGTTTACAAAAAAGGTAACAACAAGAACAACAAGAAGAAGAACAAGAACAAGAACATTTTTTGAAAAAGCGGTTTTTGCTCATTTTCGGCAACTTTTTTCTCGAAACCTATTAGATCTGGGTGGTTGCAAAAAAATTACAGTTATGGAGGAGGGTTCGGAGTAAGATTTAAAGAAAATTTGGGAATTTTATCTTTTATAGAAAAAGAGAAAAAAATTGTCAAAGTTGGGTGTTTTTCAACGTTACGCTTTTTCGTGCAGTTTTTGATGGTCAACCCTTACACAACTGTCCTACCGGACAGTTTTAATAAATAACTCTATTTTAAGAAAAAATTAAGAACGAAAATCAAGTATTGTCATATTTGTTTCCTTTCGGGACTAACATAAATCATTATTACAAATAAAATGTTAAACAAAATTGTAAAAACATTAATAATAATTCAAATAAAATTGCAATAATTACGAAACATTTTTCATTATGGCTATTTCAATACTTTTACTTCTTAAATACCAGTCAAGTTTCCTTAGTCCATACACAATGAATAACACAGTAAAGACCGGTCTTACAATAAGCTAACATACTCAAAATTATATTTAGAAAAAAAGACAATTTAAGTAACTTAAGAAGTCCACCACAGCAATCTTCAAAAATTATATTATATTAATTTTTAATAACTATGAGCCAAAACATAGTAATTTCACGTCACTTTTGTATAAAATATATTAGCAGTGAAAAGTAAAAGATTCTCTCATTGGTTTCATAAACTTTTTGGAGGTATTACCTTCGAAAGATAGACGAGAGCATCTTGAGACTCAAGATCTCGGGAAATTGTCACCAAATCTCATTCCTCGCCCAGTTTCTGATGAAATAACAATGTCAAAAAAGGTATTATTGCCATCATATTAAGTAATAGAGCGTTGTAAAAAGAAGTAATCAATTTCTTTAAAAAATCATGGCACTTCTATAAAAAAACAATGTAATAAGATGATAGAAGATTTGCTGGCAAAATAATAGAAGTAGCTTCGTCAATGCTTGAATCGCGGATAAACAACATTGCTTGTTGGTCAAACAGGACAAATAAGTTGATAAAAGTTGATGGCTACAAACTGCTAAAAACGAAGTAGAATACATTATAAAAGACCCAACCTTATCCAGCAGTTTTTGTTCATGTTAAATAGGCTATAATCTCCTAGCCCAGGGGTCGGCAACCCACGGCTCGCGAGCCGCATGCGGCTCTTTTAACCAAATTTTGTGGCTCTTCAGCCTGTCTAAAATATACGTATTGTATATTTCAATTTTATCGAAACAAATGAAAATTTCATTTATTAAAGTAAAGATATTTTTTCAAAAAGAATTTTAAATGTGATGGGTTTGAAATTGAATAGAATTATATTAAAATACAGTACGTAATTATATAGTACTGCCGCCATTTTCATTCAAACACAGGTTTAGTTATTATTTATTTGTTTATTTACTTTGCAATATGTGAAAATAAATATATAAAACATTTAAACGTTATTGAATATCATAAAATAATAATTTGTGAATACAAATGATCTACTACAACTTTTTACACTATCATCCTTGCGGCTCTTGGTAAGATTAATTAAAATTATTTAAGAAGAAATGGCTCTCTACTTGAAATAGGTTGCCGACCCCTGTCCTAGCCTTCGGTTAAGAATATGAAGGTATCTTACTTGCTTTTTATCCCCCAACAGACTAGACTTACTCCATGGGCCACACAATTGGTTTCAGTCTTTGGAACAGTTTCTTTGCAAGAGATAATTAAAAAAATAACTTCACCGAAGTTGAAACTGCTGCATGAGCATTTTCTAACCCTGAATCAAAAGAATGATATCAGTAAGGAATAGGTTTTTTAAAAAGACAAATTTAAACTTTTATAAAATCATTTTTTGATTTTTGAAAATACATATAAATGTTAACCCGTAAATGTCTTCCAAAAAATAATAAATGTGGGCTGAAAGTTTTTCTGTATTAAGGTTTTAATAATTTAATTTGGTGTATATTCTAATTACAAAACTGTCACCCAATTTTTCCTATCCATATTCAAGTTCGAAAATTAGCTACGCTCACAATATTTCCTTTAAGAGTTAAAAGAGAAAGTACAAACTATGCTGTCCATTCAACTTGATCTGCGAAGTGGAACAAATGCATTGCATTTAGAGTTAGCACAAGCTGTGAATGGCTCAAGTTTAAAGTTATAAAACAGGTTTTGTGACTGAATGCTTACTGACAATAAAAAAAAAGTAGTATTTGTTAATGAAATATTATGTAGGTATTTTATGTAATTATACCCAAACATTTGGATTAAAAAGCAATAAAATTTAGGAAATTATATTTTTTCGTATCGGATTAATTGCTATACATTATTTTGGATAAATCATAGCTCTTGAAAAAGTTTGATTAAGAATCACTTGAAAGAACAAAGCAATTTTAAGAATTGTGGTGCCTTAAAAAGCGGGGCTCTGTAAATGAAATTATGCTGCAGTATCTGACATTCATAAAGTATCATAATTTGTCTTCTGAAGCATTAAAATAAAAACTATTTCTTCTTACCAGTTTCTTTTTCTGTAATATATCATTTTGATTGTCAAACGTCCTTCAAATATTTAATATTAATTCAATTTTAAAAAAGACTTTTACATTAATTTAGAAGAGCGGGATTTTTTAATTATTATTATTTATTTTTGAAAAGGATACTAAATTTTACTTTTTATATGGTTTGCCACGGCATACGCTAGTGAGAAGTGAGAGCTGTCTTCGGAAATAAATATTACATGTATCGCCGCAGATATTGAGCTTCGTTACTTTAGCAGATTGTGATGGGCAGGAGACAGGCTTGGATGCATAAGGAACACATCCCGAGAAATCTTGATTACTTGAAAAGAATATTAGAAGAGAAGTGGTACATGGTATGAAGAACTGGGCACCCTAGATTGAGATACGTTTAAAAGGTATAAACTCTTAGAAATCGTGCGTTCCTTGTACCAAAAATTTAAATTTACGCATTCTCTATAAAGGGCAGAATCATATTGTACAATGCAGTGTCACTTTAAAAGAAAATTCAACATTGCTTGTGCCTAGAACTCTCCAAAAATAATTTGTTTCTGATAAAATAAGAAAAATTCTATGAATGTATATAAAGTCAAATCTACTGTAACATAAAAAATTCTACTAGGTTTCCTAGAATATGAGTTTTATTCATAATTCAGTCTTCTCTTAAGTTACAGTATGCTATTAGACGTGAGTGGAACGTACAACTCCAGCTTGACCGAAGGTATTCTCAAGAAATCCGTTTCAACTACCTCTGAAAGGCTCTCATCATTGTACAGGGTTGTTCGGATGGAATAATTTGGGGAGAGGACAGAGGAGCGCGTTTAATAATGAATAATGAGACGTGATAAGGTTTATTATGTAATAAAAAGGTTGGCTAGAGAAACAATTTTTTACCTAGTATGAAACTATCCGACCGACTTTCGGAACACATTTGATGCGTTTCTTCACTAACAACGGAAAGTGTAAAACCAGAAAATATTTTGTTCACGCCTTCAAAAATAAATGTAAATAAACTGATAAATTAAGATTCCAGCGAGCTTAGTATTTATTATTATTATTATTTTTTTTTAAATATTTCGAGTTTGAAAAATATTTATGATTTAAATCGTTAGAAACATTCGTGTGAGAAAGTTGTGACTATTCACACTGGATTTTGTAGAACATGTGGTTCGGACCGCAGTGTCTTATAATTTCTGGCTGGTTTTGCATTTTCACTGACTAACCGAGGAACATCTTTCAGTTGATAAATCATTTACTGATGACATCAAAGAGAAACGGTCGGGACATTGACAGAAATGAAGAATAATGCTCTCTGATCTTTTTCATATGATTTACTCGTGGGCAAAGCCCCCTATAAAATAGCCAGAGAAAGAATTCTAAGATTTAAAACAGAATCGTTTCTTAAAGATGAGTGAATCACTGAGTTGACATACTGACAGAAAGGATTGTAACAAACTAATTAGTATCTAATGAAATAATAATTGAGTATTAATAAGGAAAGAAACAGCCATTAATGTGACAACAACCGAGGTGCATGTTAACAAGAAGATTGGACGATAAACAACAGTGAAAGGGAGACTGCATGTTGACCGCAGGACGTACAGCGGTGACCCTCCCCTCTCAAGTTACACATCATACCTCTATGGTGATGTCGAGCTCTACAACAACTCTGCTCTCAGAACTATATATATAGATGGAGAGGCCACCATTGTCTTCAGTATATACACAACAGTATTGTATCCACACAATACACTTCAATTAGCTAGTCCTGACTCCTTGTAAACTGCAATCAACCTGCCCAACAGAGAATATTGTGCACCCGTAAATATGGCTACTAAAGTAAGTTTCATAGTTAATTTTGATTAGTAATAAATCAATGAATTTAGAATTCAGGAAATCAGTGGTTTTACCAATTTTAATTCCTCACAAGCAGCAGTACCTTTTGCCCTTGCGCCATTTTTCAAATATTTTTCGTCGAAACACAAGTTTTGAAATACCTCTATATATTAAATATGATCTTAGAAAATAATAGAGATTTTGCTTTGATACATCATTTACTTCCTCAAAAGTTTCACTTCAGTAATTTGTGCAATTATACTACCCTTTGTAATATTATGGTTCGTTAAAATTCGTTTAGAGCCCTAAAATTTGAAAAAAGATTAATCATAATCTTGAATGCTACTTTTGGAATAAATTTAAGCGTTTTTAAACTTTTTTCTGAAAATCCTCCATTACACCCTAAAATTGTTGCATTAAACGCTCAGTACCAAACTAAGGTATCAATTTCGTTCGAGTAATTTTTCTTAAAAAAGTTTTTTTTGGAGGATAATAGAATAATTTTTGAAAACTGTGCTTAAAATTGAATAACAATTAGAAGTCTGCCGTAAGAACTTCATAACTTTTACATTAATATATATTTTTTAAATCTGTTTCAGGGCTTTTCCGTGGGAGGGGTTGGGTCAAGCTTCTCCGTAAGGTTACATTTCAGAGTAATGTTCGGTTTACAAATCTATAATGTTAGTGAAATAAATATGGCTCAAATATTTCGGTTTGAAGAACGTTTATGAGTTAAAACGATGCAGGGATATACACACCACATTCCACAAAATAAAAAAATAAAAAACTAATTTAAAACTTTAATCAGCTACATTTGTGCGTGACTTAAACTTAATGGTAACAGAGCGATTGAAAGCGCAGACCCCTAAGCTTATTTTGTGCCAGGTTTACTTTGCGATTTCGAGCTTGGCAATATTTAATGTGGTAGTTGTTAAAGCCCTTAAATAATGTCGGTGGTGAACATTACTTTTTTCGTTAGTTTACGAATTATTCTTAATATAACACGCATAATATAAATTATAAATACTTTTTTAAAACTATTTTAAAGAATTATATAAATTTCAAACAATTATAATGATTAAATAATTAAAAAAGAAAACATCGAATGTGTGTAACTTATTAGATACTTTTTGTCCTTTTTTTGATTCCCCTTTTGAAGTCTCTAGGTTCATTACATCTTCTACTTTCAGAAATTTAAAATATTTTACGTTCGGTACTACAACATTATCAAGGGGTTGTTAAACACTGACCAATGATTCAAGAGATATAAGATTAAAAATAAATCAATATTTTATATTATAAAAGATTTTACACTATAAAATATTTTATGTTTTATTTATCATTATGCAAACTTAGGACACAATTATTGGATAACTTAGTGCACAATTGTACTATGCATTTAAGAGCATATTCGGAGAAAGGATTGTTAAAGTATCCAAACAATAGCAATAAAAGTTTTCTACAATATATACTACACATACCTATATATGAATCCTAGAAAGCACAAGCTGGATTAATCTTCCGGTGATTGATATAAAAAGATTCTTGGAAATTTTTTTCTTAACAAGTTGATTGAAAAGTTCAAGGCAGTAATAATAATAGTTTCCAAATTATAATGGTAAAATTACATTTTCCTTTAACAGCTGAATTCTTTCCGTATAATCGTGAAAGCAACTTAAATTGATATTAAGAATTTAGTCTTCAAGAAGCACGAACCTTGTTATATTCCAAATTCAGTGAATTTTTTAATCAAAAATTTGTATTAACATCTATGAACTAATAACAACATTAATTTCGATAATGAACGATTTTTAACGTTTGGACAAAATTAAAACACGAATAATTTTTTTTTTTTTTTTGTGTTATAGGTGATCTTACTTCTGAGTATAGCTTTGGGATCAACAATGGCAGGATTATATGATGGTGTGGGCTACGACGCAGGTCATGGAGGCCTGGAGTACGGCCTTGCAGGCGGACTCGGAGGTCACGGGTACGGCCTTGCAGGTGACCTCGGCGGTCACGGAGGTCTGGCATACGGCGGATACGCTGCCGCACCGTTGGCTGTTGCTCATGCTGCGCCAGCAGTTGCTGCTGCACCGGTTACTTTGGCTCATGCAGCTCCTGCAGTAGCCGTAGCTGGACACGCTAAACAGGTGCTCGATTATGTAGACCCACATCCATCTTACAAATTCGAATATGCTGTACACGATGCCCACACTGGAGATGTCAAGAGCCAATCCGAAGCAAGAGAAGGTGATGTAGTCCATGGTAGCTACTCCTTGGTTGAACCTGACGGTTCCAAAAGGGTTGTCGAATACACCGCTGATCCACACCGCGGTTTCAACGCTGTTGTCCATAGGACACCAAATACACATCCCGCGGTAAAATATTATACTAACTGAACATAAACTATAATATTATTAATCTACTTATTGATTGATCTATTTTAACTATTATTCTCAGGTAGTACAAAAAGTCGCTGTAGCTGCCGCGCCCGTCGCAGTGAAAGCCCCATTTCTGCCTCACTACTAAATAATGATATATTTATCTCATTGTTCCACATCATCACAAATAGTCATTTACATGTAAATATGGACACATTCAATTCTTGTTTTTATTTTCTTCGTTTTTATATTCATCAATAAAACATTTCTTCTACACAAATTTTTAATTTTTTTTATCATTATTTGATTTTACATTTCACTTTAGAGAACTATGATAGCGCATTTGATTTCGCAAGAGATTCAACCACTTTATTGTTTGTGATGTCGTAAAAAGCTAAAGTGCAACGAATTGGATAATCCTACAATTAATAGACTTCTTAGTTCCAACACGAGAAGAAGATGGCTTTAAGTTCTCAAGTTAGAAGCGAGAATCGGTAAATAAATTGTAACGTGCTACCGAGTTTAATATTCGACATTGCGTTAATATTTAGAGTTCAATCAACTTATATTATCCAGAGCCCTCCTATAATGTCTCTTACAGGCAAAGATGTGTTGTTTACTGGGTTAGATAGGTATCGAACCCAATAAAGAACAAAGAAGGTCTAGAACTTGGATTTTATTTATAGCTAATGTGAGAAATTTATAGTAAGTATTTTACATTTGCTAGACACATAATTTGGTTGTTGAAGGTAAGCCTGCCTGAAGTCTAATTTTTGTTTATTTCTAAATCATAAATGTTAATTTTTAACATCCACTTCAAGTATTTGGCATACGCCAAACCTAAAACTTTCGAAAAAGTAAACAAAATACATACTGCTCGGCCAATTCGATGGGCAATATTGCTAATGTGGTTAGGTCCGCAGTGCTGGAGAACAGCTCTGATTTTATGCGTCGTATTACGCATTTTTATTGTATCCCAGACAGGTTTGGAACTTTCATCTGCTTCAGAGGTAGGATAATTTGTTTGGAGAGGAGAATCCAACTGTTTCCATTTTACAATATAAACAATAACTGTAGAATAAAAAAAAAAGAGTCAAAAATTAACTTAAATAATTCAACAGAAATTTTAATTTCAAAAACATTTTATAGAAGTAACTTTTTTTCTATAACATAATTAATTAAGTGAACTTACCAAAAACACTTTTTTATTTGATGTGTAATACCTTTAATTCTAGATGCTCCGAGTTCTTATGTGTGTGAGTTGGCACAATTTGAGCAATGATTGGTTACATTAGGCGGAATGAATAATCAACAATTACCTCCATAGAATTTCCTTTAAAAAAAACATAATAGAATGGTAAACTATTAACAAAAAAGAAAATAAAACTATTTTAATGAGGAACTAGATCCTGATTAGTTAGGTTGGAGTTTAGATTAATTTGTCTCGTTTAGTAATGTTATCATTACAAAATAAGACCTTCTGTTAAAGGATTTGTATGGCGCAATATAACTTTCCAATTAAGAACGAAATAATGTCACCTAAGACTAAATATATTTCCAATTTCAACTCATTTATTTTTGCTGTAAAGTGAGTGAGAAAAAACTGATGCCAAATGGTGGCCTAGTTTTTAATTACAGTTAACTATCTCCATGTCGTAATTTATATTTATTTATCTGATCAAAAAATTAACAAAAGAATGATTAAAATCATTCCATGAGTGCGACATGAAGTCAGCAGGTAGATAGTAGTTCAACACCTGCGTGTAATGCGGTTTAGTATAACACAGTTCATCCTTTAATAAACTACACTATCTTAGAATACTATGGTTGCTGTGGCGTCTAAACAAGTGATTTCCACTCACCGACGTTAAAAAAATCTGTGCGTTTTTATTAAATAAAATAATTATACATATATGTATACATAATTTAATAAAATATTTATAATTATAAAATAATTTGTTCACATGAATTCAAATATATATATATATATATCCATATCGCTTTTCTTTTTTTTTAAACTTGAATCTATCTGTTAGCAAATAATTTGAAGCTCTTCCGGATAACAGCTATCCATAGAGCTGAAATTAAGGTAAGATAGAAGCCAAAGTTCCAATCTTGATAGAAGACATTTGCTTTGTTTTGTTAAAAGAGAACTTTTTTGATTAACCAAAGAGAGATAATTTTTTAAGCTAAAACGGCAGGTACGAGTTTTACATGAGTACCATAGAATTGGAAGTAGGATCGTCAGCATTCCCTTCGAAGAATCACTTCGTCACAGCAACATTTTTTTTTCTCTAATATTTCTATTCTAGCAAAGCTTGTTGGTCGAATGTATTGTTTTTGTTTGCATAAAAAGTTGACCTTAATCGACTTTTAACTACAAATAATAATTCTTGTAATGAAGCTTGGGTTTTGAAAACATTGAATGTAGATTAAATTCGGCCACATCCTTGGTATAAAAGCGATAATGGTACAAAAAGACTATCACCTTTATTCTTTCTAATTTTTGTCCCCTTTTACAGATATTTGCACACAAGATCACGTCGCTGATTTTTGTTTTTCCTTCTCGTATTTATTAAACCTTAAAAGATGTTATTTCCCTATACGCCAAGATTTTAGCAGATCAGACACGATCGTCAATCATCAGCTCGGCACATCCTGCTCATTATTCCACTTGAAACACCTTTTTCTCTTCAAAGTCGAGTACAACCCTGATTGTGAGATCAACAGAAGAGAGTAACAAGATGTTATCATCACAGTGAATCTGTTATAAATGAATACTTTCATGATTAACAGTCACATAACTGATAAAAAAACAAGTGGATCAAATAATTACTCGGGCCTCCAACAATTAACTGATATGACTAAGCAGAAAAAAATGCAAACACCTTTTCATTAACTAAACATAACAAATCATTATGTTAAGCTATGTTTATCAAAACAGATTTGAAAGTTAATAAGGCTGTTAACTATTTATTAATTGAACTAAACTTAATGGACAATGTAAATACTGATGAGCGTTGCAAGAAGTGTAATTACTTTGCTCTTGAAATTAAGAACTTTGAATGAGATAACCCATCTCTTAATAAAGTACATGGTGCAGGATATCTACAATCTTATAGATAAAATAAGTTTACATCATACTCTACAAAACGAAAACATTATTATCATTTGAAATCTTAAAATACTAATTTCCTCACAACTGTACGCTAAATTGCAGCAGCAATTAAAAAAAAAAAAAGATTGAAGGTAAAATTTATTTATAGAATATTCATAAACTAAATATATTTTTATAGATGTGTTTACCCATTTGTTGACCTTTTTTTCTTCTGCTGTATGTTTTGAACTCAAATTGTTATATTAGGTTTTGATTACAATGGAGACGATAGTTGCATTCTTGATTACTATGGATTATGTGTTGGTTTAATTATTGCTTACTTTTCTGTAATTAATTGCGTTTGTATGAACATGAATCTTGTCTGATATATATCATTTGTTTTTTACTTTACCTAGTCCATAATCCTAGGATTGTTGGATGGGAGCGTGGAATGCTGAAGTATTTCGTAATGTTTCTTTCTTTTCTACCGAATTCGCAAAGCCAGTTGTATCTGCAGTCTCAAGCCAAACTTCAAATCCAGGCGTACTATCTCTTCTGATCTCTTTCCTAATTACTAATTCATTAGAATATAAGTTTCTAAAATAGTAAAAGATCCTTTATTTCATTAAAATCCCTAAGTTTAATAAATTTTCAACAAATCTGCCAGATCGATACCGTTTTTAATGTTCTTAATATTATTAATGAGGCTAGGTCGAAACAGTTTCTTAAAAATAATAAAATACAACTTTAGAGATACCTCTACCATGGTTTTTCTCTTACTCCTTGAGAGAACAATGTGCTATAATCGGCACATTTTATTTTGAGTTTCTCTAGCGGAAATATCCCTTTTGACGACCATAGAGTATGACAAGTGTGTGAAGTTCTCACAAGTAAGTAAGTGTGGGTGTGTGTATTATGAATTAATAATAATTGCAAAAAAGGGCAATAACTCAAATAAACCTTGGATAAGCTAATGTCTCATTTTATAACCATTCACTTTTGTCAAATTGCTTCAAATAATAATAATAATTTTTTTTTTAATTGTTAATGATTGCAGCATCAGTAACTGGTTTACGCCTACATTCTTGTTAACAACCATCGAACGAAAAACTGTCTCATGAGCAATAATTTGAAAACTAATTTAGTCACGCACGTGTCGATATAAGTTCTGGTTCCTGTTCATATTACTAGTTTCGGAGTTTGTTCAGATCAACGCTTCTCTTACAATTTAGCAGGAGAATCACTCAATGATATTCCAGAAATCACCTTTCGCGGGTCACCTTTCTTACTTTTTGTAAAACGTTTTGTAAAAGAATGATAATAATACTTTCATTGGTTTATTTGTATAAAAAAAGAGGTGATGTAATGGTATTATTTACAAAGATCAGGTAATGAGCGCGAATAAAGATTTAACAAATGATTTTGACCTAATTAAATTAATAATGGGACAGCAGGTGAGCTGACTTGACTGCTACTGGAGCGGCTACAGCAACCTTATGCACTACCTAGGTTGAGAAAGAAGAACACATTCATTAATGATTAGATGAAGGAACTTAAAAAAATAGTAAAAAAAAATGTTCACGCTATAATACCTGAGGATGAACATTGTGCTCCCTGTGGACAACAGCGTTGAAACCGTTGTGTGGGTCAGCGGTGTATTCTACAACTCTCTTGGTGCCGTCTGGTTCAACCAAGGAATAGCTTCCATGTACAACATCGCCATCTCTGGTCTCATGCTGGCTCTTAACATCACCAGTATGGGCATCATGTACTGAGTATTCAAAGTTGTAGGCGGGATGTGTATCTACGTAGTCAACAACATGTTTAGCGTGTCCAGCTACAGCTACTGGGGCATGAGCTACAGCGACTGGAGCAGCATGAGCCACAACTGGGGCTGCGTGTGTTACGTGAGCTACAGACACTGGGGCGTGAGCAACAGCAACTGGGGCACTAGCTACCACAGAATGTCCTCCATAGCCAAAGCCTCCTCTCAATCCTCCAAGACCGAAACCACCTCCATGGCTGAGACCAAGACCGTCATAAAGACCTCCTACAGCCACTCCTAGGGCCATACCCAAGACTAACAACTGAAATGAAAAATGAGAACATTAATTAAGAAGTTTTATTTTTACTTACACTACAGACGAGGAAGTCAGCAAGGAAAAGGAGGCCAGGCCGGAGAAAGAAACTGTTTTTAGAGAAAACATGGAAAGTGAATGGATGAGACACTAGTACTGATACGGAACTTAATTTCCCAAACACAATCCTATATATTTTACCTAAGTGAATTTATTAACATAATGATCAAAAGTTGGGTTCATGTTGAGCATTACAATAATTGATTCTTACCCACGGTGATTTTGCGCTGTTTGGCTACTCCTTTATACCTTATCAAAAGTTCTATGCCACACTTTTGGTTAGTATTCAAAGGAGCTGGTTAGGAATGAAGTGATAAAAAGGATTATTTTCCTAAGATGAAATCTGACCAAAATATCGAGAAAAATTCAAAATTTGACAAAACAAAATGGAATAATCAAACTTACTAAGGAACCATATACATATATTTTGTATTAAAATTCAAACCTAAAATTGGATTCTATAGAACAAGTAGCACATCAACCCAAAGAAGTTCTTGATGAAACGAGACCTTATGGAACCCGAAACATAGAACAATAAAAGTTCGACTCTGATAAGATATATTCAATAGTCGAACAGTCAGGTGAACATTTCGGTTTATAGTTCCAGGCAGATAGAAAGTCAGGAAGAACTTACTTTGTAAGAACCGATTTTCATTTTTAGGACGACTAGTGTTCATCTATTTTCGCTTTGATATTTATCACATTCGTGCTATCAGGAATTAATTGTGCTAATTTTAAACTATCTAAAATATTTCTATTTTTTCTTCTAATACGCATGATAGATTAACTTCTCACTACATAAACTGCTAATTTTAAAAGGAAAAATAGTCAATTTCTTTGGATAAACGACTCTTACAATTTAGATAAGGACTTTTCTATCCTAAAGTCTATACATTCCTAAGCACTTTTATTTTTAAACAAGATGCCATGAAGCCACCAAGAGATTTAATACTAGGTCCCCAAAGGTTAAAAAGTATTCTGGTAGTGTTCAATTCCCAGCCTTGGATTTTATTTATTGTATTAATATGAAACTTCAATACGGTAGGTTTGACATCAGCCTCCTTCCTTCATGGACCATAATCGATGGTTAGACGTAAAGTCCGCCATCAAAAAATTGGCATTAATTTACAGTACATTTTCAAATTTTAGTCCGAATATTTAATACATAATTTTTGACTAGAAAGAAAATAACCAGTAATAAAATATTAAATAGCTGCTAATAATCTCATTTTAAGGTCTTTAGGTAACTATACAAGTACGAGTAAATGGCGTGAAGCTATCTATCCTTAAAATTTTGATTTACGTTCACCATCTGAGCTCCAGTCTGGAGCTAAGACCATTACCAAAAAATGACTTAGTTGCCCGCTAATGGGTGGTCTTAACAGGTAACCCTAGTTATGATGTCTGGGCCGGTGTCTTAAAAGAATTGGAGAACGGTTGTAAAAACTGCATTAAAATCTAGGAGAACTTAAAGAATATTCTGCTCTCCTTTGAAACCTAGTTGATCCGGTCATCCCTTATGCTTCGAAAAATTTCAATCTAAAAAGTAACCATCAGACCTGACGCAATGGATGTAGGACAGAAGGGCAGCCTGTCAGTCAAATGGATTGGAATCCCGGGAGCTGAGGAGGTCTTCCACTTGAAGTAAACAACTATAAATTTAACGAAATGAACGCTAACCTTTACTAGTTGTAACTTATCCAAAAAAAAATGTACAATTGGGTGAGTTATGAAGAAATTAAATACTGAGGAATTTTAATCTATGTTCTATGAATCAAAATAAAAACAGAAAATGAAAAGAATTAATAAATCCATAAAATCTTACCTTAGTGAACATATTTAAGGGGCTACTTTAATCTGATATGGTGTTAATCAGTTGACACTGTGCGTATCTCTAGGCCTAACGCCTCATTTCCATCAATATTTATACGGAACTTTCTTAGGAGGGCTAACTGCGTACTACTACCTTAATGTCTCCCCCTCCATCCAAACTTCTAATAGTAAGAACGTTTATTTAAAAAACCCCCTCTTTCTAAACTATTTCGTACACTGACCCTCATAAATACATACACAGACAAACTCGCTAACATATGTTTATAATCCTTTTTTTGGTTTCACTGTCAAAACTGTCCCCACCACTTTCTGGAAGTATATCTGTTTCAATTTTGAAACCAATTTAATAATAATAAAAACACGCAGAACTGGTCCTTCAGAAAATATGCGTAGACCGGTTGACCCGGTATAGTATACGTACTACCGACACACAGATATTTTGTTACACTTAACTTCTATGGCTTAGTTCTTGTATGTGCAATCAAAATCTAGAATTAATTTCTTATTAAATTAATAACTTCAAGGACTCATAGTTAATTATTGATGTTTAGACACTAAATTAAATTGTGCAACTACCGAACATAAAAAAAAAAAATGAATAAAGAGAAGGGAATATATTTGTTATCCCTATTATTATTTTTAGAAGTTAAAAACGACAAAGCAGTTTTGTGACTTCACAATTTGTAGGCTTGTAAGATATATACTCTCGAATTTTCGTTAACTTTTCATTTAGGAAGTTTCTTCTTCTACTTACAAGACATTACAATCTTAAAGGACCTCCTTAATTCATTTTGGCAGTTTACACATTAAAAATATAAAATGAACCTATTCTAAAACCACCAAAAATTTATATCTTTGAGAATTAAAGTTTGAGAAAGTGATTTTTCTTTAAAACAGATTATTTTTTTGTTTTTCTCCAAATAAAACTTCAATTTAAAGTTACACTACTATGTGCAATCTGTTGAAACTACATTAAAAGACAAATAAAATCTGGCTACAAACTTCATCTAACTAACCCAAAGTAAAAATTAACTTGATTAAAACTTTTTAAGTAAAGAAAAAAAAAGTAACTAAACAATAAATCACGAAAAGATTCATTTCCATCTGGTTAGAATGTTTATTTCTCTTCTTTTTCTTTTATACCTGCAGCAATGGGATTAATTAATTCTACTGGATTATTCTTGCGAAATTATCATGTAAATAAGTTAAATAATTAAAATAATTTCACGGTTGTCTGAACGTGGAATTTAGACAAGTAATTTTCTAGGGGTTAATTTGTTGATTTACTATTCCATTTCTGATTTGTTCATTTTGTAGCAATGGTAATATTAAAATTCTACATTCTCCACATTTGGAGGGAACAGCTGTTAAGTCTCAGTCGCTACGACCTAAATGATTCATTTAGGCTCTTTTGGTTTAGTGCAGCGGTTCCCAACCTGGGGTACGCGAAAGATTGTTTAGGAGTACGCAAAAAAAAAGTTATTATGGCGGAAGATATAAAAATTATACAGATATATTATTAATGAGAAAAAAATTATATAATAAATGATTCCCACAACTTAATTACAAAATTATTATAATGAAACTGAATAACATAAATTGACAAGAATTAAGTACTCATTCGATACTGCAGAATTTTTTTAAAAGTAAATATATTTGTATATCAAAAATTATTAAATGATTTCTTGTTATATATATAGTTAGGGGTACACACTTAGAAAACAATCAGGTAAAGGGGTACACTAATGAAAAAAGATTGGGAACCGCTGGTTTAGTGTATTAGATTCATTTTGTGGGTGGTATTACTAATAGCATATTGCTTGATTGGTGGACGATAACGTGGAAGTTTGGCAGGCAGACGCCATGGTTACTAAAGAGGGGCTGCTAATACTCTATTCACCATAGACAAAATTCTAAAAAAATTAACTTACATTGTATTGTATCCCTGATTGGTTTCAGACATTCATCCATCAGCGATATTATCCAGCACTACAGGCCTAACTATATCTTCAGTAAAAAATTTAACTAAAATAACCTTATGAACAAAAATTAGCTTTTGGCATTTACTCCAGACTTCGCGCACTGAGAAGTTTTGTACAAATGTAGAACCTTTTATCGCTCTACCCAGTAAATGTTGGAGCACCAGACCAAGTTGTCGTCAGAAAATCCAAAAACTGCCTTTCAAATAAAACTGAGGTCTGAAAATACAAAAAAAAGATCAATTTTTTAATGGTTGAGACTTCTTATCAAGTCAAAAAAAATAAATATTTTAATCTATCATTTCATTTCAATATATATTCTACACGAACACCTGAAACTCGTAATAACGCAGAATTACAAAGATGAAATTATTTATTATGAAATTATTTAGTGGCTAAGATGCCACTAAGATATACTTATAAGAAGTTAAGTAAAAATCCATTTTCTATCCTTTCTTCAGCTTTCCATTTTTCTTTAAACTTCGACTACTAATTAGATGAAGGTGTATCACTTTTCTGGTGTTTTATCCAAATAAATTTTGCTTATATATTCACTTATTTATCACGTACATTATTCAATTTGTAAAGATGTAAATTACAATGAAGATATCGTGTCAAATTTCCGATTAACGCGGAAAGGCGCTTTATATTTATATCGGATACTGCAATCTAGCGAGCGAAACCTTCAACTTGGTTATAATTTACTTAGCATTTCCAACGATTTTCTATAAACTATGTTACACATTGTACTCTTGATGGTCTGCAAATTATATTTGAACCATTTTCCGAGGAAAATTCGATTAGGGTACTTCTGGGAAAGGGGTGAAGGATGGGTAAGCTTTTCGGTAGTAATACTTTATTCATTAGAATCATTAATACGGCTATTTCAGTACATAGTGCTTACCTCATCCAAGGAAAAAATAAAGTCTGCAAATGATGAATGCTAAACCATTATGAAAATTGGATTCAGTAGTACACAAGTGTATAAGTCCAAGGACTTCTAAGGTAACCTAGACATATCGTGCGAAGTTACGCCTGATGGCAATCAGAGAAATTTTACCACTTATAGCTATTAAAACTTCAAAAAAAAGAAAGGCGTTTTTGGTTTTTCATAAAATACGTATCTGGAAGTGGAGAACGAAATAAAAGCTTTTAATTTTTGGCCTAATCAGAAAAGCAATTAAACTCAAAATTAAGAAAGCATGTGCAGCAAGTAGCTGCAGAATTAAGTTAGTTAAAACGGTGGGTAACAATTATTGCGGTAAAGGGGCAGTTTGTTTTGAGTGCAACATACACAAGGGTTCCACCAGCTTGGAAACCAAGAGGGAAAAAAGAATTATAGGGGTAGAACTTGTGTTCGATGGATACTATGCGAAGTTAAGAGTATGCACAGAGAATTGTTGAACAAAGTGGAAACCGAAGGGTCGGAGGGCAAAGTGCGCGCGGTACACCCGCGTAGTGGGGATATTGGCGGTGACGTCACTAGGGCTGAATTTAAGGAGTGGGGGCAAGCGGCTTCACTGACGCTTGTGACGCCGTCCTAGCGATACCCTCAAATACTATTCTTATGCTTCTTCTCTACTTCTTCTGATACTTCAACAAAAACAAAAATCTTCAAAGGTCCATCACTTCTGGTTCTCTAATCTCTGGTATGTATTTATGTTGTATATTTTCTTTTTCCGCCCACTTTCCCAGTGTGGGCTGGTATTTCTCTCTTTTTTATGCTTTTATAAATACTATCTGTACACTTTGATATACATTTTTTTATTTTTACCCTTCTTGTTGTACATCTTTTCCACCCACTACTAAACTGTGCCCACCTTTACTCCAGCCATCAAGCTGGCAGAATGATGCCTCCGTGCATAACCTACTGCCTGGGTATGATTAGTAGTACTACATCAGCTGTTAAAGACCCCCACCTATCATTCTTCCGCATGTCAATTCCATTCCTCTGCTACTTCTTCCAACGTTTTCTTTTAAAACTGAAAATACCACTACTATTGAACATACACTAGCGTCTCCATTGAGATATCATAATTTTATTATTCTATTCTTAAAATATGAACTACGTGAAAAAAGAATAGGATGCACTCAGTACAATGAGTTTCTTTCTAAATAACTAATCATACCAACTCGGAAACTTACAGACCTGGAACTTTATTCCAACCATTTTCTAGTGCTCAAAAATGTAAACGTTCTGCAAGAAATGTTTTCTTCCTTTAAAAATGTTTGACCATAGAAACATACAACTGAAAGCTAAGCAGACATTTATGATGAATTAAATTAAAAAATCTCCTTTACACTAGATGAAATAATCTCTTTTATGCAAGATAATTACCAATTACTGACATTTAAACACTCTCAAAAATATTTGAGCAAAAGAGAATGCTGTACTCATTCGCTTAATACTTCAAATTGTTGAGAAATTTACTGTTTTACAGAATAGATGCGCTTTGAGGGCAGAAAAGTTAGAAAAAGTGGTTTTCAGACATTGATCTGGAAGTCACTTTAGTTTGGCATCCTAACTTGCAAACAGAAAATTTATTTAAAAGGGGATTCTATGGAAAAGGGAAATTATTTTAATGCACCATTTCAATAAATTTCAATGTTCAGATCCTAAGGAGGTGAATAAATCAGTAGCGTTAATTCGAGTTTACTATTATTTCTGTTTCTAGCGATCTTCTAAAACCGGATACTAAATTTTTATACCTCAATCAAAGGATTCTGTTGAAGGAAACATGTTGTCACCAAAATTAACCCTACTAAATTTATTTTTCTGAAAAGCTTTAAACCAAAGTGATGTACTTAATGAACGTTATATAGTTTAAATGAAACCATTAGACGACAAACTACAAAATTACAGAAAACACAAAACAACTTTTAGTCGCACTCCCGAAGAACTATTTTTCCTAATTGGAATGTCGTAATAAATTTGAAATTCGTTAATATTATACAGGCGATAGAAGCGTACAAATATTAAACGGTACTTTACATAAGAACTAAACTTATCTCTTCTCTTTAAGTACCCTGCTTATTAAATGAAGTTTCTAGACAAAAAAAAGTTTCTAATTCAAATAATGGACCTCCTTTGCAATTAGTATATTCACAAGGTAATCATTGGATCGAAAAAATCACTTATACAAAAAAATTAGTCAATGATGTAGCGCTTCCGGGTTAATCGATTTGTTTTTATAGATCAAGAAATTTTGGTAAAATATTGAAGTCTTACAATTACAACAATTACGGATTTGTAATTACAATTACAAAGAGAAAGTAGTATGTAATTCCTTAAGTAATACGTTAATTATATCAGTATCAAATCCCTGAATATCCAGGCGGACTAAAAAATTCTTTTAAATCTAAATCACAAACACAGTTTAGACACTTGAGAAAATAAATATAAGGCATATTCCGTATTCCCTCCAAGTAAATTTTTGTTAAAACATAAGTTTTCTGTGCTAAAAGTAAATACAATTAAAGAATTACTAATATAATCTAATTAAAAGAAGTGGCTTCTTTTAAATATATTTACAAATTTTAGATTTTCCTATTATTTTTATTTTTCTATTACTACAATTATTTTATTAAAATTATTTTAGAAGAATAATAGTTACGCAAATATTGAAAATGGAATCTAGTGAAAACTTTGTTTTTAAAATAACTTACTAAAAAATGGAGTCCATTTACCTTTCAAAGGCTCTATTGTAAAGAACTGTTTGATGATGGATGAAATATAAACAAAATCACGTGCAGCACGCAGAGGTATATATGTATATATACATCTATATCTATCAGGCATCACCTACCCAACTAATTTTTTTATTTCTTAGTAGAAGAAATATGCCCAGAGAAAAAGTTTATATTTTTCAGAATTCCATTATAAATGTCTTAATAATAATAATGTCTAAATTAGAAATATGACCGCACTGAGTTCAATTAGATAAGAGTGGATTTAAAGCTAAAAGGAGCCCAGAAAGAGTTTAAAAACTGTTTAATTTGTATGAGAAACGGTCATGTTAATTATTTCTTTAAATAAATTCATCAAGTACTACCTCAAATATCGACTCTGCAATTTACGAAAGTGTAAGCATACACTGTATTTATTATGGTCGAGATTTCTATGTTTTAATTTAGTTACATTCACTATTCGAAATAACCACAGATTCTTTGTTTAAAAGCTCAAAGTTCATATAACTTCCGTCAACTGAAGACACGAGAAAACTTATAAAACACAATATAAAAACTGCATGCAAGCAAAAATGCTTCCGCGAGAGACAATAGAGATGTTATGATAAAAGAGAAAAAACAGATGTTTCTAACAAAAATATTTAATAATTCTTGAAAGATTATTTATTATTTGAGTGATTTCAACCGCTTGCGAAATTGTCTTTCGTGCAAATTAACCATCTGGCGGTGTATGAAAACACTTGATCAGGACGGTTTTTGCTCAAGTTTTCTTTGCAAAGTTACCGCAAAGTTGAGTGATCCAATAAACCACAGCTTACTCACGACCAAAAACAGATTTATTTGTGTAACCTATCCGAATCTACGATATGGTTAACGGAACACTTCAAGCCGTAAAAGATTAAACTTTGTTTTGGCGAAACATTTGAAAGCTAAAGTTTTTCAAAGTACCCCGATTGCATGTCTAGTACTTTAAAAATACTGGATATGTCAATATTTAAAAATAAGATTTACTTACAGACGATAAGGTGATTACTGATTTCCAATAAGCAAGGATGTAAATTTATTTCACCAGAATACTTCTTATTACGCCAGTGATTCCACTCCTATATAACATAATAACAATAATAACATAATAATAACAATTACATTAAAAGACAGTTTTGATAAAAACTTTGTGAAAAAATAATGATAAATTTATAAGAAGCAGAAGTTAAAGCATGAATTAGTAAGAAAAAGCATAAATTGTACTGCTCAAACTTCTTAAACTATAAAGCATGAAAAATTATGTTTATCAGTGGAAAAGAGGAGAAAAACTTGATTCATAGAACGGATTAGATAAAGAATTGAAGACAGCTATAAACCAACGAATTCTAAGGTGGGAAAAATATGCTCCACATTTAAAAGAATCTTCAATATTTATTTAAAAGTAAACTTTGGGAGAAGTAGTTTCGTTTGTTTGTATTTTTCTTTTTATGCTGGTTTCCAAAAGTTTTAAATTAAAAGGGCTGTAGGAGACGTATATAAATTAAAGATAATTAGTTTTGGTTTGTAGTTAGCAGAAGTCCATTAAGGGTTGGTAACAAGGGCAGTTTAAGAGGTTAAACTAGTGTGGATACTCTTTGAAGAGAATGCAAGAAGTAGAAATGGTTCAGAGGAATGAAGATGCCCTCTGTATAGTGGAAAAGGTAGGTTATTCAATTCGACTTAAGAACGCAAACTCCTATTAATTCTAATCCATCAGCTGATTTCGTGATGAAGATTTCTAATCGTTAAAAATGCCTTGCAGTAAATATTGTATCCACAAACAAATTGAAGATTATTAAATGAGATAAATTTATGATTAAATTGAATTAGAAGCCATTTAAGATCAACATATGCCCTCTTCAGAGGTAGTAAAGAAACGGCTTAAAGAAAGAAAACGAATTAGGGGCGATTATACCTACAGCAGTCAATGCTGAAAAAAGGAAACAAAACAGAAATCAATATTGTTAACGTGAATACTCAAAATTTTCTTTAAAAATTGTTTACAGGTTTGATTATTTCCAACAAGAACAGAATTAGTACGAAATTAATGCAATGAATTAATTATGTATTATAAATCTTTTCTTCTTGATGGTAGGATTTCACTTCCATCATTCGACAATATTTGAGGTACTTTTTAAAGGAAAGCACACCAGTATTTATTATAATAAACGCTCAACGAAACTTAAATGTGTTTAATTCAATCAATTAAGGAGTAATAAGTCTTTAATGAATCCAACAAGTGGCAAGCTTGTTCTTTAGTTGGAAAATGCAATTAATTCACTAACAGGCACTTGGATCCAACCATCTACCTTTGCATTAAATTCCTGTTTTCCATCACCTTAAACCTAACCACCACTGAACCTCACTGAATAAATTTAACGAGTACATTCATTAATTAAATTATCAAAACACAAAAATATAGCCAGCAGAAAAATGAGAACCAAAAAAAAGTTAGCAGTTCATGACCATATTTTTACTAAACATAAATTTATGACCCCAGCAGTGCCAATCGAGTCCCCTTGTAAACATTGTCGGATACTAGAAGCGCGAATGGGCGAGTACATTACACATTCCCATTACTTACCAATATATATTGTGGGCTCCTTTGGGATCTGTTTGGTACGCACTATATAAAACAATAAATGTTCCATCGACAATTCGTTGTGTAAACTATTCACATCGATATGAACCTTCTTAGTTAAGACTATGTTATGTATCATTTATTATAGTTATTTTGAAATATAACATATTGATTGAACCGTTTAGGATATTATTAATCAAGAAGAATATTATTAAAAGATTTACCTCATTAGCATTGTCCGATAGGCAAACTGGTTTTTATTCAATGTTTTAACTCTTTCTTTTTCGAATACATAATACTGAATATATTTATGTATATGTACATACATATTTTTTCCGGAACCTTCGAAGGATTTTGATATTAAAAAAGTAAAGTAATGCCCATTTTTTCAGGGGGCTTTACCAAATTAAGTATCGTGAACGGAAAAGTAACTAACAAACATACTTTACTATAAATTTCTCATATTAACCATTAAATAAAAATCCAATGCCTAGATTAATTTTCCGTAGAACGCTAGCTAAATTGTGCTTTTATCCTCCAAAGGGCCACCTCAATCATGTCAGCTGCATTCCAATAATTTGTTAGTCAGCAAGAATATTGAGAATGAACGATCTTATAAACATCTCTTGCAAGCTCAAATAAATTTGAAGGATAATTTTTGTATTTGCTAAATAAAGTAAAATAGACAAGAAATCGTGTTTTTCAGGTGGGACTTAACGTGGGGGCAGAAAAAAATCATTTTTGTTTTCCCAAAAGTATCTAGACTTTTTTTTTTTACTTCTCGTAGAATCATTAATATTTTTTTACCTTAAATTTAACCAATAAAAAAGTGCTTTTTACTTTTTAATGAGAATTTAAATTTAATGGGTCCCCAAAGACACCAGTACTCCTTACACCAAATAGTTAATCGTACCAGTTAAGATTACTGTGTTTTTTTTTCTTATCAGAAGTATTTCTCATACTCAAAATTTTTACGTATCTGGCCAACAGAAAAAGGTTAAAAATCTGATGTAACAGTTAAATCATATAATCTAATTAAGCATTTATTACTGGACCATTTGTTGCACGACCTAATCTAAAAATAACAACAGGTATCGAATAATGAATACTAATATCTTTGAAAAGGTCAATCTAGGTTATTCTAATAATCTGTATGAATATTAATTTAATTTTTACAAGGTATATCTACGTAAAATCTATTTTTTACAGTTTTATAACGCAAAAAATTTTATTTATAAATTTAACTGCACTACTCTCAAATTAAGAAGTTAATGACAAGAATAATTTTTGTAGACGTGAACTGTAAAAATGTTAAAAGTTAAATAAAATTCAGCCAACTTTTTTTGCTATCTCTTCCTCTAAGCGAAATGTTTATCAGTTAAGAAAGTATAAACAATATTCTTCCCTTCCTTTTTTGTATTGTTCTTTTGATTTTTTTTGTTCATACTGTAGAAGGGCTTAAGTTTTATCTTTTGTTGATAAATAGAGCGTGAACTTAATTCTAACTTTTCGCTTGTAAGGGGTGTACATAATGTAAGTCCGAACAGGCATTTAGAGATGAGAAAAACTCACTTCAGTTTTTTTTATATTCTAAAACGTGAAACTTTCTATTGTTTCCAGTTTTCATTCCATAAATTTGATAAAAATGCTTCAATTTACGCTGCTTTTCTTAGTCTTAAATAGTCTTAGAACTCTTATATTGCCTTGACTAAATTTGTCTACTTTTATTTATCAGGATATTCTGTAGTAATAAAATACGCCGCTGTCAGCATTAACTTACATACCACGCTTACAATGCCAAATTACAATACTTCTGGCACTTCTTAAAGAGGAAGGAGTCTTCGTTTATTTAGTCAGAAAGGTCTCTCTGTATGAAAAGTAAATGAAACAGAATGGGCTGCTACTGATTTAGAGAGTGAAATTCTAATAAGGCAATGAAGAATTAATCTGCTGTAGTGAAATTTCTTGAAATAAGACCGAAAATTTGGGTTTGCTTACTTAGATGGAAAGAAAATGTTTATAATAAAACATTAAACTATTAAGTTCATTAACGATGCGTAACTTAACGTTCTTTATTTTAAACAAAGCATTACTTAGTTTGTCTTCTTCCGCTGTAAATATGTATTCTACCATCACTTAGGTTCCCAAATAACCATTTCTTCTGTCAGATACACAAATCCTTATTCCTTTTAATTCATTCCACCATACTTTTTTTAAAAAGCACGTTTTTTACCAAGGAATAATAGTTTTTTTGAAGACTTACACTGGTAATTCAAGTTTTCCAGAGCACACTTTAGAGCAATCCTCGTCCTCTAATAAATTCTTAATGCGAAGTCCTCATCACTTATCTTTCTTCTTGGCAACAGATCCAAATTATTGTAATCAGACCAGCACCGCTGGGCATTGACGTACCTTACATTGCGTTTCTCACTTCACGAGGCCTTTTCTGTAAAGAAATAAAGTAATATTAGAGACGGTAAAAAGTATATAAATTATCAATAACAAAATAAAAAATTGAAACCCTTTTTCTCGGAGTTAAATTGTGAAAACTAGCTTACTTTGAGTAGAGGTTTTTTTGGCAGAAAATAAATACAATATTTTTAAATACTAACAATTTTCCCTGTAAACAAAGAGATGTACTGCCAATCCAATTCATTAAAAAAAGCAAGAAAAATAAGTGTAATGGAGAGAGCTAAGGTTATGGTAACCAATTCTATTATCCATTGAGAATAAATCTTAATTTATTATCACCAGAAAGAGAAATGTTATAGTAGATTAGTTACTTCGGCAAGCTTTACGTTTATAGAAAATATATGTTTGATACAAATATCAAAACGTTATCTTTTATATCTTCCAGTGGTTTTAGCTGGATTAGATTGGTTACCCAGCGAGGGCTAGGGATAGAAATCAATGTAATGCAGGCGCACACCAAGGAATAAAATAAAATATAAGGAAACATTGAATACTGTAAAAAACAAAGTACTTTCCTCCTTCAATATATTAACCTGGATCTCTTTTTTTATCCTTCATTTCTTTTTTGTAGGATAAATATTGAAAAGAAAAAAAAAACCTTGACTATATGAGATTCAGGTTCAATAAGAACTTCTTATAAATTTCTCGTACTTTTCATTTTTCCTCGCCGAGATCTAGCGATCACTATTTCGACAAAAATTGAGTTTATAAAGTTTTTCTAAGTGGCAGAGGCCATGAGTCATAAATTTCTTAAAGAAGAATTTATTTCTGCTGAGAACTGCTCACTTGCAAAACCTAATTTGACCTTTAATTGTTTCCCTTGACTGAAAAATGTTAATTTTTCTTCTGTAACATTCAATAAGTTCGTCTTTAAGGTAGTGTCACTTAAGAAAAGCCGGAATTCAACTAAACGTTGCGCGTTCGTGGCTTTGCAACCCGAAGATGATTCAATGATTTAGCAACGCTGTAAGATATGGTAATACGCCTTGATACGAAACTATTGTTCTTGTGTTGGCAATACACTTCGACACGTTCTTTGGGTAGGAACAAGTTCGAGCAGTTGATGGTGCCGCTGAGCAGTCAGCAGCAAAATGGAGTTCGGTTATGTGTTATTACAAGATGCTGACTTTTCATGCAACTGCTTGTTGTTCCTTTTCATGTTTCTGCTCCTTGGATCTTGTCATTTCTTCTTTTTATAACTGTATTTTGACGTTCATTTCATTTTACGTAACTTATTTCATTCTTAATATAGAAAGGAATTTAACAAAAATTCTTCATCTCTTCAGAATTTCATAAAATCTAGGTTCTACTTATATTTCACAAACTAACAGATCATGGGAGAGGTTAATGACGGCTAAATAATTTGTAACGACCACTCAAGATGGTGTATACAATTCTCTGTTGACTGTTATCACCAGTTGGCAGCTAAAAATTATTGCACTCTATCAACGGGAGTTTGAAAGCAGGATTGCGACTCATCTGACCAACTTACTTCTGGTAGCTAGTCTAAATGAGCAATCTTCACCTGCTATTGTTCTGAATAAGGAATTCAGAATCACTGAAATGTCCATGTGAATCATAACATCGGCAATTGACCTTCAAAAGCCTTCATTTTTCATCCCCAATTCGATGACCTCGCGAATAAGTTTATGAACTTACATCACTAACAGGTATGCAAAAGCTACAAGACCTACGAAACAAATTTGAAAGAGTAATAAAGTTATAAAATATTGATATCTTCAAGTATATTAAAAACTAACAATTTTATGTGCAATAAAATGAATTTTATAACGTTATAAAGAAAATGTTAAAGTTTCTTTTTTTTCATCAAAAGTTTGAAACAGAAAGAAATATAGAAATATATATCTGGGGCGCAGTAATATTGGCAGACGTCACTTCAAGTCACCGTCAGGAAACGAATAAAGAAAATATTTCCACATGAAGAAGTTTCTTATTTTGACATCATTCAGACATAGAAGTGACCATCCTTTTAGTAAATAAGAACGTTTTCTTATTATGAAAACTAGACATAATATTAAAAATCTAAAATTATATAACTTCCCTTTAACTTCTAACTGTTCGAAATTTTGTTGAAACTAGAAACTTTTTCATTTTATCATTTTTCCCACAATACCATAAAAAAAAGTGCTGAAAATGAAATTTCTATGCTGAAATAAAAGCCGCGACAAAATTCGTGAAATAGATTGATAGAAAATACTTGAAATCCACTTTAATCTCAATAAATAAAGAACTGAGCATTGCGTTTACGGTTGAGTCTCTTATAAATAACTGTACTTATCTAAGAAAATGTTTAAGTAATAGTTATTTATTTAACAAGTATGGAAAGTAGTACTTTTCCTCACGCGAGGCAGGGTTTGCACGCACGAGCGAGCGAAACGAGGCGAGTGCAAGTGCAAATTGCCGAGTGTGAGGAAAATACTTTACACTCGAGTTAAATATTATATTTTTTCTGCAACCATTAGATTTATTAACTAAAAAAATTAAAAATTTCATTTTTACAGTCTACAAAAAGTAATTTATTTATTATAAACATTTATTGTTATATTACAATTATTTACATTACTTACGTATTTACATTACTTATTACATTTTCTGCTGTTTCTTTTATTGATGGAGGAGTGTTTTCTAAACAGGAATCACTAGAATCCATTTTAAATTTCTATAAGGTAACACCTTTTTAACTGTTATAATTAAAAATATCTAATTATTTATTAAAGTATTATTTTTATTTCTATATTCCTTTCAATTTTTATTTTATTTTTTAATATTCGTTTTTTAATTATTTAGTTACGTTAAATAAGCTTATTAAAGTTTTACAGAAAATATTTATGTTAATAACAAAACTTCTTATATCAAGGAAGCACAATAAAGTTTTTCCACACACTAGTGCGGAAAGTGACACTAACGGGAATTTTTCCCCACTAGTGTGGGAAGTTGGGCATTACACAGCTGATTTTAATTGGGTAATGAGAACTTCCCTACATGGTTGCAGAAAAATGTATTGTTTTAATTTAAAAATATATTTGCCCAAGAACAGTTTTCAAGAAAGTCGTAAAAAAATGAGAAAAATACATTCATTAAAATTATATATCTAGAGGACGAATTTTCTCTAAAACTTAGTAGTGAAAATGACAGTAACAAAACGGAATGACAAGTTTACCTGACTGTGATTTTCTGTTCTATGGGTTTCTTTCTATTACAACACATTTTTTTTATGTCGAAGGGTCCACAAAACATGTACTTCCAAGAGAAAACTAAATTTCAAAAATTGAATAATGTAAACAAAACGAATGGAAATGCATATGTTTTCATCCGATATACAATTTTTTGGGAACAAAAATACATTATTATTACTATTATTGTATTCCTAATGGTTCTGGTAGTAATTAATTGTAACTAACTATATAAAAATTCTATAATCTTCAAATAATTTTTAAGTAAATGGAAATAAATAAATAAAATGGATATGCAACAATAACAACATTGATGACCTTCATATCACTAAACTCATGAATTAATTTTTTCGTACTATTATTTCCTTCCACCCTTATTGAAACGTTCTTATCAGCACAATTTTTTCACAGAACACTGTAAATGTATGCAGAAACAGGACTGGGATCGCGTGAACTTTGGTCATATCAGACACGTAAGTTGTTTTCTGCGAGTGACCTACAAACCAACTAACACATACTTTTCAATGCTATCAATATACATTCAATTAGGGGTACACAGAATTTATCCTATTTTATATATACGAGTACTTGCCCTTTATTTGCTCCTACTTTTCCTTTTTAACCCATGTCTGTTGTTTTAGCAAAGTCCCTATAGAGGATAATTTTTTTTAAAAACCAAGACTTGCTTCTTGCTTCTTTCTCAGGCTTTACAAAAAGCATTTTTATGATCATTTTTTTATTTTTCGTTTTTAAGGACTGTTTTTATTTGAATATATTTTCCTTTTAAATTCACAGTTTTCTTTCTCTAACTAGATGTACAATTTTATTGCTTAAGTATCAAAGAAAATAAACGTTTTGAGGCTTGAATTTCCATTTTCTCTAACCCCTCAGAATAAGAAGTATTGCAGAAATGCAGATTTTTTAAGTAGGGTTTTCATGCTTACCCCTGAGTCAGTATAAGAGAAGCTTACCTTACCTAGAGAAACTTACATTACTACCATGGCCAAAGATTGTGTTCAGCAATACGATATCTTAAAAACTAAAAACCCTAGAAAGCTGAAACTTGGTTTATCCGTTTTTAAACTATTATCGCTTTTGTTACCAAGATTTTGGTCGAAATCCATTTTCACTTCCATCTTAGACTACTTCCGAGTAACTGGGTGAGTATATATGGTAAACCTAGAGGTAGATAATGTGACCCTAATGAACTTTGTATGGGTCTCTCTTAAATTACAGGGTGTGGATGGAGGTGTCAAGTAAGTATTTTTATTCTTGTTTGGCAGAGATATCAATAGAGATAACAATATTTCTGAAAGATATTCCAATTCCGTTTAATAAACTAGGATCGTTTTGTAAAAAGGAAATCAATAGAGACTGGAGTACCCAATTTTAATATAAAATCTATTCACTTCTATTCACAATAGTTAAATGGTGACTTGTTAAAAGATTATTTAATAATTTCAAAGTTTGTAAAATAAGTTGAATGAACTTTCCTAAAGCATAAAATCCTGTGGGGGATTTAGTGGGCAAAAAAGAGAATAAAAAGAAATAGGACTAAAGGTTTCAGGAGGAAACGAAGGGTTAAAAAAAAAAAAAAAAAAAAAAATTGGCGAGTGAGAAAACAACAGGGGTGGCTTGGAGTGCAGTTTCTCCAACTTAGATTTTCTGCTTTTACTTTCCGCCCTTCATAAATTATAAACTCTCACCTAGATAAAACAACAGCCTGTTGTGGAAGAAAAGGTTTCCTTTGTAACTAAGCCCGATTCTTCCTCTTCACAACTGGACCCACTAAGTGCATTTACTACACAATACTTCACTCTTAACTCACTAAGTGTTTCTTTATTTATATTTCTTTGTTTTTGGTTTTTTTAATTAGCTTTAGTGGAGGCAAATAAACAACATAATTATTTTCAAAGAAAAGTAAATAACTGTAATTCTACTGTAACAGAAAGACTTGAAGGGACTCACATAATTGTTACACTCAATTGATTGCTTGATGAAGTATAAGTGGATAATTCTGATACAATATTTTGCAAGTATCCTTAAAAGTAGATATTTTTATCCGACGCTACCATAAGGCTTACAGTTAGTTCACTGATTGACATTAGGTAAAAAAGCTTAATTCCTGAGCTTCTCTTGATATCAATTGGCACCAAGAGCAACAAAAAATTCTACTTAAACTGGTAAACTTAAAATGCTATTACTTTGTTTATCTACCAAGTGTTCTTACCTCCGATTGTGGAAGATATTGTTAAACTCAGTCTGTGGGAATCCAGTAATCATTTTGGGTCGTGTTATATCTGTGGTTGTTTGCGTAGAATTATCTGCATATCTCGTC
This sequence comes from Rhodnius prolixus, assembly GCF_049639745.1. Classification (NCBI taxonomy): domain Eukaryota; kingdom Metazoa; phylum Arthropoda; class Insecta; order Hemiptera; family Reduviidae; genus Rhodnius; species Rhodnius prolixus. The sequence continues at coordinate 8,031,017 of NW_027411634.1, read as the reverse complement.
CAATTGGATAATCCGATACCCCACGAAATAAATAAAATTGTCTAATTATAAAAGTAAAAATAAATTTAAAAGAAGAATAAATTAAGAAGTTTTAATAAATTAGCCAATAATCAAGATCTGAAAATGTTGAAAATTCATGTTAATCAAAAAATGGATGAGGCAAAATTTGATTATTTAATGAAGGTTAGGTATATTGTATAAAAAGTTTAAGGAAGAAAGAAAGTAATTTAGTAATGCTTCTTAATCATTTGACTTTGACTTTACCGAAGTTTCTGTTGAAATTTGCTGACAGAACAGGAGAGGTTACATTGCCATCAGCACTGCGGACCTAACCACATTTTCAAAAGTTAAATAACTGAATCTCTTCGTATAATTATTGTAAATATTTCGCATCGATATTCACGAATAAGAATAGCCTATTTAACTAGGAAAAGTGCAAACAGGCTTGAAATAGCTTCTCAAGTGTGAATAAAAGGAGGAAGGAATGTGAGGAGGACGAAGTGATGACTCAACGAGGAGGATTATTCCTTCTCTCAGACTTGCTCATCCGACCGCACACCCGATTGCAATTTCTACTGATGTATTCGAAGTGACGCACTATTTACACGCATAACACCACACACAAACTCATATATAATATCACACCCAATGCCTCCACACAATACATTTCCTTCCGCTCCCAAGGTCAAACTTCCTAAATTTTCATAATATATGCCCCTGGATATAATCAATTCACGTCTTTTTCACTTTCCTTTAGTTATTCCCACTCAGCGTCTGGTTGAAAGAAATCAGAATTACAATCTGACTGCATGGCACATGTAAATGCAATACACAAAACCTCTCATCACTTGATGAACGTAGTACTTATTATGACCACTACTAGTAGTAATTCAAGCTCTACTTAATTACAAACTATTAATTCTTTTTCATGTATCAGCAATGAACAGATACTAGTATTGTTCTTTTTAAACAGTTAAAATCAGGAAGAAAGTGAAAAGTATTCTTGTTGAATTGTTCTAATTTTATGGTCAGAAATTATGACTTTAATTTAAAACAAAAAAATACACGTATATGGAAAATTTGCAAGTTATTTCCAAAAACATTGCCAGGAAATTGAAAATCTCATATTGAAGAATCATTACTCTAAGATATTCTTAGAGGTAGTTTTATCTTAAACGGAAAAAATACCTACCATCCTATAAAAAAAAATAACACCACTGCATTAATGTCAATAAGTATAATTTATTGCAGTCCCAACCAGCTGCGTAGATAAGAATATCTAAAACATAACGAGTAAAATTAAATGTTAAAGAACTTTTATTAATTAGAATCCTTATAATTGCATCTAAGAAAGAAAAGTTGTGGAAAAGTACGCACAGATTTTTTTTACTTTTACAAAAGCAACTGAAATATTTAAGTTCAAGTTTTACTCTTAACTAATTATAATTAACCCTCACTTTTTATTAATGCAAAGATTTGAATATCATTGATTTTTCAATTATTTTATTTTTAAAAAAATAATAAGTTAAATGACTAAACAATCTGGCAAAAAGACACCATTTTAATGGCAATTTAGCCCTAGATCACGACATCTAGCGTGCAATATTGACCATTATGTTATAAAATTATACTCTCTACATTAACATTATTATTTTAGCTCTGCATTTTTTAATCTTATTAAAATTTTAATAATGTAGCATTGGTTTCTGTGATATATTTTAAAACATACCCATATTTTTTTCTGTACAATTATATTTAAACAGAATTGTAAAATAAAAGATAAAATTATGTAGACCGAGAAGGAATGTAACAAGCACTACCTATCCACTCTAACGATACAGTATAAATGACTGCTATAAAACGTAATTTTATAGTACTAATCTCCCTAATTCATTAAAAATATCAACATTATCATCAACAGAAATAATTAATTAAGTTTTTATTGTGCACGTCATGAAGGAGGAATTAAAATTGTCTGTTCATAATCATATAACGTGTTTTATTTATCCCTGGGGAAGTCGTTTCTCTACGTGATCAATTTCAATTATGAACTTTCAGATTTCAATTAGCCTTATCGGTGATTTATTTTAAAAAAAAGATGTTTTCTTACTAGTTCTATCAGAAATCTCAAAAACGAAAGGTCGCAAAAAGCGCACACGTGGAATTTCAAATTATTTTGATACATTTTATCTGGTAAGGCTTATATGCTTTATCATGATAAGCGACATTATTGCTTTAAGCACTGTGTTTTAAGCTATTACATACTTTTACACTTAAAGACAATTAACGACAACCCACCGTACTTCAGTTAAGAGGAAAGAATTAATTTTCATAATTTGAAGAAAAATTCAAAAACGATACATGTAAATTAAATTTTATCTACCGAGAATAGGAAGTCATGATATTTTTTTAACTAGTGTTGGTTGAGTAATGCTGATTCTGAGCACCTACTATTTACTTAAATGTAACTTCCTATCAACTAATGATTGCTGGATATTCATTCTGACGACTCCATAAGATCTTAACAATAACCGTAGGACCTCATCTGGGAAAATAGGCAAAAATATGATTAATTTAAAAAAAAAAAAATGGAATGCAAAAAAGGAAAGGAAGTTTGTAGTTATAAAAAAATAAGCTGTTATATCAATGAAACATGTAAGGAAAGTTACATTTTTAATCGGCGCATACAACAGGTTGATTTTTAAACTATGTTTTACCTGTCGCGTTTCAGTCGCTCTCTCTTTCTCTCTCGCTACACACACACACACACACACACAACTGTTGAATTGCCTGTCTGCAAAATATTTTGCGTTTATGTTAAAATAATTTATTTGGCAGCATTTACTTCCACTCATATCGTAGTAGTGTGTGAAAGGCAAACTATTAAATCAAAAGCAATGTCCTTGAGATTTCCAGTAAATGGGCAAGTATGAGAATGGACTGTTAAATGAAATTAATTTACCACCCGAACTGGCAATGTCTTGTGTAATAATCAATGCCCTAGTTATACATAGATAAATGTTATATATAAAAGATAAATTGGTTTTGATAGTTTTAATGATGTTTCATGGATACTGCTAGCTAGTGACAAATTTTATTTAACTTTTGTTTCCCTGTTTCGAGGTGCTTGCTTTATTTTAACCCGATTAACATGGATTTGTGAAACAAGGCCGATGGGCTTATTAGCAAACTGGAAACTCGGATTAGAAATATTAATGGAAGCTGTAATTTTCATTTTTCATTTCTAATGAGTTATTTTTTAGATTTTCGTTGCATTAAATTTAAGCATATTCTAAATAAAGCTTTATTGCTGTTACCATTTCGGAATGGGTATCGATTTTTTTGTTGTCAATTATACATCTAAAGAAAAGTAACTCTATAAAGTCTAAAAGAAATCAATTTCTGTAAACTTTCCAATTTGAGTTACCAGTTTGCTAATTAGGCCAAGGTCACCAGGTTACAAATTTTTTCTTAAATCCCTGTTAATCGGGTTATTATTACCTGATTATGCAACTAATAACAGGGAACAAGTCATTCTAAATTTTATCAACTCAGCTAACAGGAAGTGGAAAATCTACAAACTGACAAAAAATGCAGTTAAAACGTTTGACAGCCTTTGGCAATCACTCTTGGCACATAAAACATTTCATAAAACTTAGTTACCATTTAAAAAAATATTTAATAGTCTTACTGGTATCTTTAAATAGTAATAAACCGGACGTTACTGCTCACTTAGCAGACTTTCTGATGTTCTCAAATTAATTTATATTTTGGAAATTCTTTTATACATCTAGTTAATTCTATATACGAGAGTAAGTACACCTGGTACTTTTTACAGTCGTAGACAACACTTAAACTTAAAAGAGGTACAAAAGAACTTTTTGGCCGCTAAAAAGACTTGGGCATTGTCAATTTCCTACACAAAATTAAATGTAAGGTGCCCGGAAATGTCCTCGAATAATGTATTGTATTTGCAAACAAGTACTTACGCATATTCCAGCATGTACGTTCTAAGCAGCGATAAGTCCGGTAGATGCTATAGCTGTTATTTCCGCAATACTTCACCACCACTTCACTTCCTCATACCTCCGCAAAAAGTTGGTCCTACAATAAATAAAACCATATCAATTTAAATTCAATACTAAATTATCATTCTACTTTCCTACATTTAATCTAAAGCTAAGTAAATCAGATCCTCAGATAGGACCTTCTAAGTCTTTATTTTACTATATAAACATAATGTCTCTAGAAGTTGGTCAAGTTTAATGAATTTTTGAGTTTTTTTTCATTAAAGAATTTGTGTGAATGGAATATTTGAAATTTAACAATACCAAACCTTAAGTTAACTTTTCCGTTTTATGTTTTTTTTTTAATACAATATAAAATCACAATCTCCCTAACCTTTGTTTAAGCGACTGACAAACCTCTTGCTTAAATTTAATTCAATTAAACTAGAATAAAGAAACTAAAGGACCAACAAAAAAAAAAAATGGGACAATACAAAAGCATAAAAGAATGGAGACCAAAAAAGAGCCCAACTAAAAACCAAAGAAAAATAAAAGCAGGATGAATTAAATTTATTTGTAGACTTGGAAGTACAAAGTTACTCCGCGGGCCTCTACTATCTCACAACTGTTGATTAAACTTAAGTGAATGAAAGAGCAGCCTCTTCTTTCTGGAAAAATGTGGGCCAGATGTGGACAAGATAAAATTTACTTTGTCCAGTTCTTATTTCCTTTTTTCCCCTTTATACTTTACATTTTCTTTGTTGAAAGTACCAGAGAGAGACAATTAGGTTTTATTTCATCAAGCACATGGAATAAAATAAAAAGAATAGGAAGGATGTATTTTATAAACCTAATTCCTACTTTTTCTAGCCTGCAGTAGGAAAAAAATATGGCAACATAAATTTTTAAAATTGCTTTATCAATGAACTTACTGAAACTTAAATCAAGTTTCACAGCAACAAAGAAGTAAAAAAAAACATGTATAAAACTTGACAAACCATTTTACCGTCGACATAAACAAAAATATATATCCAGTACAAAGGATGACTTGAGAATGAATTTATTAGTGGTTTATGTTGAGAAATGGCCATAAAACATTTATGAAATACACCACATTAAAAGTATAACCATTAGTCTATTTACTTAATTCAATGAATCTCCAATAAATCTCACTTTATTTCAAACTTTTCCTGGCCTAATATGTTTTAGGAGGTTCTAGGAGATCTGTAAACATTAGGCTTCACTAAGGCGTCAAGTAGGGTACGCTAAACTCAATAGAAGAAGTATAATTAAGGATAGAGTAGATCAACTTTAGCACAATTGCATACATATACTTACTTAACTGGCTCTACATTCCAAGCTGGACTTTGGCCTCCTTAACAATATTTCCCCGAGTATCCTTGAATTTCAGGACTTGTAACAAATATCTTTTTTTTTACAAGATAGGGGAATTGACCCCATGCTTGACTCCCATCCTGGGAAGAACGGTGGTTTTGATTTTTGTAGGGTGCCCTCCGCTAGGAAGTTACCTTCAACATGGCTGCAGAGTTCTTCTTATCCTTTCGCAGTAGATATTCTAACTTGCCTAGGAGACTGCCGTTGACTCCACTGTTGACTTCATCCGCCACCATTACCTAAGGTGTAAACCCTGCGACCAGTTTACACCATCCTGGCCGAAACTGACCAGGACCTCCGTCTCTCGTTTGTTTGCTGTTGCAGACCTTCGAAGGAAATGATTACCACAACCTTGGTCAGGAATGCTCAGCTTAACGGGGTCCACCACGTGAAGGTGAGAGTGGAGTTGGGGTGGAGAGGCTCTATGAGACGCATTACACCCTTCTTGGACCCCTTTGCATACTCTAACAAAATCCTTCGGTACATTGAGTGATGTGAAATCACCATCTGAAAGTATAAAATAAACCAATTCAATTTGATTTAAAACGAAAAAGCTCACTAATTTTATTCTGCACATAAATCAACTAACTAGAATACGAGTTTTAAATTCTCTTTTTTAATTAGATCTCTAGAATAAAATTATTATTACCACTTATCAGAACCAGGTTACTGCTAGAAATTATAAATCGGTGAGCCTCAGTAGGCTGCCCTACAGCATTCACATTTATTACAGCCTTTAAAATCTTAATGTAATGTAAACAACAAAGTCACGAATTTTTACACTAGATTTGTCCTCAGTTTTTTTTGTAAATAGTTTTTACAAAATGAAAATCTAATTGTTTTTCAGAACACTTATGGAAAATGAGGCCGGAATCCATTCAGCTGGAACCCATGGACAAGGGTTCCCCCAATGGACTTGTCCATCCTGGTAAATTATATATCTATTTAAATAGAATTTCAAATTTATAACTTAATCCTTCACATTTTACACAATAAATTTCTATTTTAAATTTTCATCACATTTATTTCACAAGTACTCATTATTTTCCTTATCTTTCACTTAAAACACACAATTACACTCATTTGTTTTTATCCCTCTCCATTTTCTTTCTTTTTTTTTCTTTTTAGATGAATGCACCCATTTTTTAATTATTGCAATGTAAATCAATCATGCTAGGCAATAAAACTTATTATAAATTATGCTGCAATCTTTTTATTTAATTTCACTTTGGATACAGACGCGTATTTTATGGCGGGACATGGATTTTCTAGAGGGCCCCGAAATTTATTTAATAATAAAAACAAAAAATTGAATATTTTTTCAAAGAATCCATGTAAAAATAACGAGCTGGAGTACTTATCATAATACTTCTAAGTTTGGATATCTGCATTCATCGAGACTGTAACATTTATACAATAGTTAAACATTGTTTTAAATAATAATTGGTAAAATTTAGATCCTTTGGATCCTCTGGTCCTCTGAGATCCTCTGGTAGTATCAAATTGAAATATAAAGTTTATAGATTTCTGGTTTTTTTTTTTTTTTTTTTTTTTTTTTTTTTTTTTTTTTTGAGATATCACACAAAATTCATACAGAGTACAGATCATTTTTTTATACAAACTACTTTTTCTGACAAAGTGGGACTCAAAATAAACATTTCCTGGTTAAAACACGAATTAAAAAAAATGTTACACCTGTGTACGGTACATACTCATAGTGATGTATAACTCATTTGAAAATGTTTTTCGAAACAATTCTATCAAGAAGAAGGACTTTTGGGAGAGAGAATGACTGATCTCCCCAACACTATTTGCATGTAGTAGATCGAATGTTTTTATTTGAATAATTTTTTGCGAGGAGAAATTCGATTAGGACATTTTGTGCTAGAAGTTAAAAACGTTTTAGAAACTCGGAGAGATATACTAGTAAGAGAAAATTCTCCCAGCATGCAGGGATCGTTAAAGTCAGAATTGAAATTAAACTGCATAAACGTTAATTACATTAGGAGAATAAAAAATTTAAAAAACTACTCAAACGCTATAGGAAGTTGAATTTTTATTCATAATTTTGCTTCAGGCGACAAATGAATTAAAAAAACTGTGAAAACATACAGATTGGTTTTAACTGGACAGTGAAATGGTCAGATTCAATGTAACCTATAGATACCTAGTCAGAAAGTATAGAGAACCGGGTCAACTTGTACATTATGCTCACTAACACTTAGTCACTTAGTATGTGTTTGTCTATACAAGTTTATCTAACTACTAGCAGTATGTCGCAACATTTCGGACTAATTGCAGAAACCTTCATCAGGTTTTCTAATTGCCCAGTCAAGGTATATGCGCAGAAGTATATATAAACACAAGCACATGCTCGTACAACTGATTCATTATATATTTTTACACACTAATACAAACGCCATTTTACTCAACACTATTTTATTCAAAACAACTTAAAGTCAATCAGTTACCTAGCAATTATTAATGACAAGTGATTTCGTCCGTTTGAAGGACCTTTATTTATCTTAATAGCTTTAAACTATATAATTTTATAGTAAATCATTCAGCTATTTTTAAAATTCAATCGGTCTACAATCAAAGGTCTAGGAAATAGTACTAGTTACTAAGTGTTAATGACTTCGTCTGACGATTCTTTCCAGAGATTTTTTTCTTTTAGCTTGCAGATTTTTAAAAATAATTCTAAGATAACTAATTTTTGTTATATCTTCAAAATAAAAATGTACTCAATCTCTTAATCATCCATTCTTTGTTCAAACGAGCTAGTTAAGATAGAAACCATTCCTATGGAAATAATCTCAAAGTTATATCTTAGTAAAATTTATGAATGAAATAAAAGAAGCTGCAATGATTTTTTTTTTTTTTTTTTTTACAAGGAACTTGACATTAAGAAAGACTATGACGTATCTGCCAGAGATGAATGAAAGTGGAGAAGTTTGGTGTGTCATGGTAGTAGGGGCTGGAGATTGGATTTCAAATCACGTGGTAATCCTCCTCCGAGACTTTAAGATGCTTTACATTGAATACTTCAGCACCATTTAATGCACACACACTACAAAAAACTTATTTGACGCGACTGGGAGACGGCATAATCTATTAGAATATTATATACGATCTTTTAGCAAATAAATGAAGACTATAGAATTTATTAACAATAAATTTTAATTTACTTTTTAATTCTTCTTTTTAATTTACTTTTTGATTTAGTATTTATTTTTTAAACCTACATAAAAGACAATGATAACCAATAAAATGTTTTTCCTAAATTAAATGAAGATATACAACGCTTGTTTATTGTATTGCATGTCGCAATACTTCCCACCGAGGCATTTATTTAATGAGTTGATATTATTCTGCATTAATCTATAGATTCTGTCAACCCACTTTTAATAACTTTCATCAATATAGTTGGCTGTACTGGTCTGCAAAGCTATGGCGCCTTACTGGGCTAGACTTCTGGTGTTTTACAAAAATTTGGTTTCAGTTTTCCATGATTTTCTCGGTTTCCTAATTTAACTTTTCATATGAATATATATTGTATAATTCACATGAATAATATTGTTAACAGCAACTTTTCTGAGGGCCATTGTAGGAGTTAGGTGGTTGGATCATGAAGCAACAGTATGAAGTGTAAATTTTCATAGAAGTGCAGGTTCCCGACTGCATGGTGTGAAGATAAATACAAACTGATTATATTCTATAGATATCTACCAAGTCATGTAGATTTGGAAATTTGGATCAGATCGAAGCAACAAATTTAAAAAAATCAATTAATAAAAATAATTCACTCAACACACCCATTCACTATGGGACAATTAGGAAACTATGTTACAAAAAAAAAATCGAGTTAATAAAAGGAACATATGTGGTGTTCCAGTTGCTTCACTATGTGAGCTAGTAGGTCTACTTTCACTGTTAAAGCCTGTCCCCGCTGTTGGTGCTGCCCACTCGATAGTCGCCACATCTAGCGTCACATTCGGACAGACTGGCAGTACTTGACCGATCTCACAAGTCACTGGAACTTGATATTAATTTTGATATTATATAAATTCAAGAAATATTTATACTTTTACGTCTTATGAGGAAGTGATACCAAGTGTGTAAATCGGTTAGGTATTCCATCACCGATGATTCATCTACTCTTATTTTCAAATTCACTTGTGAGATATACGCACAGGTAGTATTTCCTTTTCAGAATTTGATTTCCTTTTCGGAATATTCTTTTAGATATTCTATATTAATATGGCAAGTTAGAGAAGAACTTACTTCACCCTACTTAAATAATGTAGTAGAGAGAATTTAAAGTTTATAGAACGACATTGCAACGACTTATGAGCAAGCGTCCAAAAATCTAACCAGTAAAGTGAAGGCTCTGATCTTCTAATTTGGAATGTTAGTTAGATATTCCATTCTTATTAATACTTTTCAGGCGATATGTCTGAACATTATTAAACCATGCCCATAAAAATAGGAGGTAGGGGCAATACAAGTATCTGGTTAAGAATTATGATGTAACGGCTACTACAGTAGCTTATGTGTAACGGAGCTTTCAGCCCTGTCATGTATCTGCCTAAAACTTTTACAACCATTTCCCTTGCTTAAGCATTCAAATCTCCCAAAAACTCTTCCTAAGAAAATGTTTAAAGAAAATCGTTGGAATAGTTTTAGAGAGAGAAAACAAAAAATAACTAGAAAATATGTTCAGAAAAGGGACACTTTCAGCGATTGTTTAAGACCAAAAACTTTTTTGAGATATGCTGCCACACAGAACAACAGACTTTTCTAATCACTCACACATCCAAACAGTATTTTTTTTTAAAAAAAAGAACCTTCCTATTCCCATTAGTAAGAGAAGAACCGTAGAATTCTGGATATAATTCCGCTTTTACGATAAAGGAAATGAGATGCAAATGAATTTTCTACTTATTTCCCTTTAAATAACCAATAAACCGGAACCGATACTTTTAACGGCAAGTACGTGATCATGAAACAACTATGAAGAAAATTTATTTGTAGAAAAAAGAGAGAAAACTCTTTCATCTTCAAAGATTTTAATTGAAATTAGCCTGGTACGAGTTCCTAAGTTGTAAACGTTTCATTGTATGTAACTTAACAGTCAGTCCTGTAGAGTGTTCAGAAACTGATAGTGACTATTCACTAGAAATGGGGAAGGAACTTTACCTCAGAAGAGTATTACTGGGGGAGAAAAGACCCCTCTCCTCTAATCAACACTAAACATACTGGGTGCGCTTTCCAGAGTTGGTGGTGCCTGAAAGAAAGAAATTCTCCACCACAATTTACCACTTACTGTTCTTGAACAAATTTGTTGTAAGATAACACATTTCTTTTTCTTATTTTGTTCAACAATAAGATTTTTTATTATTCCTTCTTCTTGTCTTTAATTACACAATTATTGCTTTCGGTGATGTTAATACAATTAACGGTTATTTCCTTATTTCATTATTGTAACTGCAAATAATAATGTGGTAATGAGGAATAATGTTGGTAAAGAGAAATGAGGAATTGCTTGCTGCAATTCTATAAATACGAAATTAAAAATTTATTAGATTGGTTTCGTTAAGTAACAGGATGACTGAAAAAAAAACTATATAAAATTGAAACCTACCTATGAGCCAACAGCTCCTTTCGGAATCCAGCATTATCTTTAGAGTTTAAAAAAAAACTACATATTCTTCCATTTCATTTGTCCTCTATTTGTAAAACTATTACCTTGTGAAAAATGAACAATGGAGGGGAAAAGATGGTCATCATAGAAAATCTAGATCAAATAAGGGAGAAGGGTGACGCATGTCGGGTGCAACAGTAATCTTATTGTAAGAACATTTTTTTTTCTAATCAAAGAGGAATATTTTTCAGCAATAATTGATTATAACCGTTCGGTTTTAGTTGCTCGATGTGAGGCACTAGCTCAAATTACATCATGAGATCTGCAAGACTTTTTTCTCAAATCTTTCACTTAGCTAGATGTATACAACAGACTGTCCTCATGTAATCAAGTTTGCTTTTGCTCGCATTAAAGCAATAAGTTTACTTTTAATCGCAAGTCACGTGAATTTCGGAAAAGAATTTTACAAACTTTATGAGCTGAGTGACGTGAGTCAAGCTGAGAAGGAAGGCTATGATTAGCTTCCAGGCATGATGGGTTTGTAAACAAGTAAGACACGACCATTTCCATCTGAACATATTTCTAGCCCTGGTTTAAACTGATGCTGAAAGATGCCCTGGATGAAGTTTACATTCTAGAAACTCTTTCCACTCTCATTAAACATTCTGAAGTGGTTTGAGCAGGCCCCTAGTGCCTACTACTTCAACTTCATTAATTTTAGAAGCGGTTTCTGTGGCCGTGTATGCCTTATTTTTGAAGAGATGATATTTAACTGAAAAAAGGGCCAAATATGCCATTTTTGGCGGACATAGCTGGTAAATAATGGAATGTATTGCAGAAAAATCAGCAGTAAAGTATCACTAACTTGTGTTACACTCTCATATAAATAAATTCATTATCTTTAAAGCGTCCCTCATAAGCGAAATTAATGCTATCGTCAGACTTTTTATTTTGATTTTACGAAGTTAGCTAGTAGGGAGCACAGGACCAAAGATGTCCCACCAGTTGATTTTCCTGTAATTACATTTTCTAAAGTGCACTCCCCAACCTGTGTGACATTAAATGAACAGCCTGTCGAAACGTTATTAATTTTTTTATTTAATGTTTAATGATTTAAATTAATAATTTAATTTAATTAATGATTTAGTTTAATAATTTTTATTTTGATTTGCAAAACACGTTTTGAAGGCTTCAAAACACTGCAAAAATTACCCAATATAAATAAAATCAGTAGATTTCATTATTTGCAGAATTAAAATTGAACCAGTAAATCTAATAAATTTGTTACTAGATTTATTAAAGAGATGCAATGAAACGTGCCGCCAGCGGGCTCTCTCTTTGATAATCATTAAACATTAAATAAAAAAAATTAATAACGTTTCGACAGGCTGTTCATTTAAAGTCACACAGGTTGGGGAGTGCACTTTAGAAAATGTAATTACAGGAAAATCAACTGGTGGGGCATCATTGGTCCTGGGCTCCCTACTAGCTAACTTCATAAATACTGCCGAGGGCCATAACTTCATTATAAGAGATCATCACTTTTTCATTTACCCTGTGGCAATACCAGAAGAATGTCTGCTTCTCATTGCAGTAAAATTCCGTTATGAACACCCACACGACTCTTTCACTATTGCATATGTTATGAATAGATTTATTTTCTTTATACGATTAGTTTCCTTCAATGAAATATAAATAGCGGTATACACTTGTTTTTTCCCGCCAGTTGAAATAGACCGATGCCGTTGAAAAATAAATATTTATCGTCACTAAAGAAGGTCACAACGATCGAAAAGAAGGGACTATGTATTAAAGAACTATAGATAGACAAACTAATGGGAATTCAAGGATAAGTCCTAGCTACGATGATTAACGATATCTTTGACAGTGCACGAGTACTTATAGTGGACTCGTCAGCTTTCATGAAAAGCATCAATGACATACAATGGCCACCATAGATCAATATTTCATCTGAGATCGTTTCTCCTTAATTAAAGTCTTGAAACCTTCGCTAGGCAATATACTGATTGAGGAAATCTGGGCTTTCGGTATCATAATTATGACCGCACGAATAGCAGTCAAAAGTAGATGGGCTTTAAATTAAGGTTCATGGTACACTCTTTAGTTGGGAAATGACACTTTTCATACAGATGTTTTACAAAACAAAACTCTATTTTCTGCAAGGACTTCCATTTTTTTTTCAGATTTATTGATACCGTTAACTTCAAGAATTGAGAGAAAATCAAATAGATGAATAGATGAAATTGTGCTCGACACAGATTGCAAATTAGGGGACAGTATCCATAGCGAAGGTAACTGTGAATGGAAATTCTGTAATCGATATCTAACTGACCCAAGAGCAACTTCTTGACATTTATTTCTCTATAAATAAATTTTTACTTATATAAATTTTTTATTATATAAAACGACTTATAATAAAATTTATGATCTGGTTTTAAAAAATATTTCTGAAATTTTACCGGTTTCTCATAGAATTCGATTTGGCTTGTTAACCGACTAATCTATAATCTTTAGGTGTCCGCAAATTTGTGGTTAAATAAAAAATCAACTAGTACGGTGAAATTTTAAAAATGTTGAAGGATCATATAATTAGTGTATCAAACTGGTTAAGTACTTTTTAATAATCGAAATTCAATTTTAAAATATCAAGTCCTAAGGAATATAAGGGGTAGTAATAGACTATTTTTTCAAACAGGGCTTAACGTCCAATATCAAATTAGGGGAAGTAGACGAGTTTTTAATGATGTAGAGGGGAAACCATATTATTTAATTTTAAAAGTGTCTAACAAATTAACAATCTCGCGCTTACAAGTCCACTCTCCAAACCACTAAATCACCCTCCTCTCTAAACAGAAATTTTTTTAACTAGGAAGTTCTGTAAGTTTGCCATTCTGATGGTGTAATAAGAATAAATAAATAAATCAGGGTCGCCAAAGGAATCTACAACCACACTCAGAAGAGAACTTTATCTTAATCCTTAGGGCTGATAAAGGAAAATTTATGTTATTACCTTTTTTTCTTGATATAAGGAAGTACTTTCATGTCATCTTTCTCAGAATTTATGTTGGTAACACACTCCGGACTTAGAAAGAATGATGATCATCATACCGCAACATTACTCTCAGATTTCTGTAAAAGTACATTCATGTCAGGCATTTGAAATTTGAGTGTTAATGGTGGATATTTAATAATGGCACTAAGAAGAGAAAAATATAAGATAAAAACATTGAAATTTAAATTAAATTGTCAAGCCTTCGTGTATTTAGTCTGTATACAAACTTCAATAATAAATGGTGCAGCGTATTCAAAAAAATAGCCAACAACTGAATGATTTTTTTTCAAATTCAGAATTTTTGATTCTAATTAATATTTAGGCGAATTCGAAACTTATAATATTCTTAAATAGAACTTTAAATGGGAGCCTAAACCACCTAATCCCCCAAATTTCTTAAGAGAATTTTCCTGAAATTTTTCAAACAAAAATTATAGATCTACATGTGTGCAATTAGTGTAGATTAAATTAGATTCAGGTATGGACTCTGTTCCGTTGGTAGCGCATTCAAAAGTGGCTTATTGTACCTTACCCCTATAAGTCTAAAATGAGAAATATCTCCTTTTTGCAAAGTTCAAGGTTTTTTTACCAGTCGTTTATTGGTATTATTTTCTCTGGACTCAAGATGCTAAGACCTCATACGAACTAACCATTGCTACGCAAACAGGCTGGATGTGAGACGATGTGTTCTGTTCTGAGTCCTTGAATGGCAGGCTCATTTCATAGAATAGCCAACTGGTTCTTTAAAGAGGAGAAGAGTGATTTGTTCAACGACTGCCCACATCAGCACAAACCTATGAACAATAATTAATACAATACGTAACAGCTAACCCAGATTAGAAACCATATTCTAAAAACTAGTACATAGTACCACTTCGTAATACTACTAAAGTTTCGGAAAGGAAGGGAGAAACTTGGGCATTGGGGAGGGCGCTAATTTCCGCTTTAAAGAAAATCGCCATTAGAATCCATGTAATTTCCTTAAGTTCATGTTTGTATCTAATTTACTTAAAGCACGTCTACATCTAGATCTTTAACGTCTAAAGCCATTTTCAGTGTATTACCTCCTTCCGGATAGTGTTCTCTCATACTATCACTGATTTCTCTCAAGGCTCATAGATTGTTGGATAATGACCAACAGAGTTTTAACATAGAATATGCTTAAACCAAATCATTCCACACATCACTATTACTTTGTACGAATGAGTGTTTGGGTTGCCAATTCAAGCGTTTCTTCTGCAACAGTTTTGCGAATCTAAGTTTGTACATAGAATCTTATAAAGAAAGTTAAAATTTAATTCTTTGTAGTTATAAAATTTACTAGGCACAACATAACTTCCGATATTGCAATACATTCTAGACGAGAAATTCAACCATATAATTACCATGATGGTTATTTATTGAGATTTTGTAGGAGTAAACTAAATTTTGCAACCTATCCACCAAGTGGTATTAACTGCAATGACTGTTACAGTAGAATTCCTCCTTCTCTTTTTGGCTTATAAACTACGAAGATAATAGCAAAAAGGTTAAAATAATAAATAATAAATAATAATAATAATAAAGGGCTGAAAGTGAGGGTAGTGGAGTCCGGTAGTGCTTGAGCAGGACCCAGCTGCAACATTATTCTGGTTGTCAAGGCAACTGTACACCCAACGTTCCCCTGGCTACGTCATCACAATCTCTCATCATTACCACTCTGTCTCCCTTCCAAATTCAGCCCACTCTATCTAGAGAGTAATAACATTCTCTCATACTGTCTCTCCCCAATCTATGACAAACTTACTATGTATATAGAGAAGCTTACTCAATTTCCTACCGTTAACAAGGGGTCTTGCCCTCACTAAAAAATCAATACTATTGCTGTTTAGCTGTAAACTTGCCTTCATTTATAGGTAACTTTTTACTTCAACATTCAAAATGTTATAAAATTTATCTACAACAAAAATGATGTCCCTTTTCATATCTGTCCCAAACGCAGATATTTCCATTTTTTTCATTCATTTTTTGCAGTATCCCCCAAAAACAAAATCATTACATCCCTGATTATACCTTTGTATATGCCAAAGTGCAAATTTTATATGCAGAACCAAGGTTAAGTGTAATTTAGCTGAGAATCAAGAATCAATGGAGAGTTAAATATTATTACTAACTTTTTTAAAGTTATTAATCAATAATTTTTTGTTTTTGTTTTTAAGTTTCCCTGAGCCTAAGATTAAGTTTTACAATTAAGCATATTTTCACGAATTTAAGTTTACTTAAGTATATTCAAAATGAAACCATTAATTATTAAATTATTACCTGTACATTATGCGAGAGCCTGCACGTAAACGTCGAGAATATCTGGGGCAGAGCTTCATGTAGATGACGTTATCACACTATATTCATTCCCTGGAATTAACAAAGATTGATCAATAAATTGAGCAGTAGGTGAAATGCGTTATAAACATGGAAAATAAATAATAATAGTATTTTGAAAAGAGATTAACCTATTCTTTTCCGAGACGAATGGCGATGTACACCTATAATCAATCGTTCGATTACCCTGTCATAAGGTTATTCCAAGCATTTTCGGTAAAATAATAAAAAACTGCAAAATCTGATTAATAAAGTGGTACTTCCAATCAACTAATTGGCATCAAAATTTAATGTATTTCCTACACGTTTAGTTTGGTCTAAAGTGGTCAAAATACACATGTTCGCTTCAAATTTGGTATTTTCAACAAACATTTAATTTCCATCAATATATTACAGAGGTAATAAAGCCGTACATTGTGCCAAGTACTTTAGATAAGAAATTACCATCACCTCACCCAAAATAGAATTTTCCTACAGCCTAAATATAATTTGCCTCGAATTTTTTTCCACATAAAGGAAATGGGATTTTTCAGTTCCGCTTTTCGAGAATGCCATCCACAGACACTCACTATTCTCTCTATCTTTATTGAGGAAGAGAGAGAAGAAATTTCCATTACCATTTTCTTCGAGGCTCAAAACCTGTACTTTCCGGAGGAAAGCCGATACTGAAAATTAAACATGATCGCAGACTACCTCTAACCAATGATAATAATTGTAATAAAACAGGCAAAAAAAAAGTTAATTAAATAAGCAGTTAAACAGCCACAATATTTGTCGAATATTACAGAAAATGGCTGGAATTTACAATAACTCTGTAGTTCTCCATTTCTATTCTCCGGTACATTTCATCTCTCATGTGAATATCTCTCTCTCTTCAGACGGTAGCACTGTTTTCCACAGCGTAATATCTTTCAGCCAACTCAAGAATGGTATCTCTAGGGAAATTCCTGCACTCATCACGAACAATTCAAACTCACGATCCTTTCAAGAACCTAGGAAAATAGTTTTCCCAGCCCTTTATGTTTGCAAACAACCTGTACAGTCCCATCTGTTTAGGAAAACACGGCACAGCACTTATTATGACAGTGTGAAGGGATGTTTTGGCTCAAGGATCAGCTCTTCGGAGGAGTATTTTCCACACCTAAATAATTTACCCAGGAGCCCTCACCACACTCTTAAATCTAGTTAAACAGACAGTACAGTAAGGTTGCTACTCTAAATAGTAGAAGCAAACAATTGACCTAATGGGTCACGTCTTTCTATCTAATTCTCGTAGTAGCTAAGGGCTTTTAAACTGAAAAAAAATCAACAGGAATGATGCAAATTAGAAAACAGTGTAAATACGCTGAGGAAAAATCCAATCAATACCTATGCTCTCCAGGATACATTGTTTTCAAAGTTAAATTTCTATTTGGCGTTAGGCAGTCAACAGATAGAGCAAAGAAACATGTCTAACTAACAGAAACGGTATTAAATAAAGAAACTTTAATACCAGTCAATCGCATTCATTAGTTGGTAGTTTTAATCAACTGGAGATTCAATCCACCGAATGATTCCATTTCCTTGTTAATCCAGTAAGAGGTTCCAACCTTCCATCTTGTTAGGAGTCTGCGATTCATCAGGTAAACAACTCTATTTAATACCAGAACGTCTTCAATTATCTGGAACAAGATTAAACATGGTGGATTATGAAGCCTAACAACAAATTCAATTCAAGGTCCTTTTACACTAGTATTGGTAAATAAAGTAAATAAATTACTATATTTCCTCTCCCCGAACGCACAAAACGAATTTTCATAAAAAAATTATTTATATAAAAGTTATAGATTTTCATACAAACGTAAAGGTAATCCCTCCTACTGAACGACAGTATTCAATGTCGAGATGCATTTCCGACAAACTTCATCCAAAGTTCTTAATTAATGGGAACTCATTCGTATTCATAAACCCTGATGCATAACTAACGACAACTATAAGCACATTAAAAGCTTTCATCAGCTTGTCATTATTAAGAAACATATTTTAGTAACTTAATAGAAAAATAAAAAAAAATATTTATTGCTTCCCGAATGATCTAATTACAATTAATTAATTAATAAAATGAAAATAATGAACAAAATTGCCTTTGAGTCCCATCATCCTGGCTACTGTACATTCGACCCATCTCGCCTCTCATGAGCTTCATGAGAGATACTAAGTTGGTCCATTAGTGCAGTAAAAAAGCGGTCGTTACGGGACGCAGCAGTTTCCTATTCGACCTAAACTTTCTCCTTAGGCTTGTTTTTTGAATTATATTTTTACATTAAGCCTATATACGGAAGTAAGGTCCGGCCGTTTCTACTGCCTGTATTAAATTCAGATTGGTCTTTCCAATCAGCAGTAGAAAGTCATTCCCGTATTAGAGATTGCTGCCTTGACCTCATAAGAGGTCCTTGGGATGAGGGACTTAAAAATATAAAATAAACAAAGAAACTTTGATGCTGCAGCACTTAAAGGTCTAATGATTTCAAGTCGCTCACTTCCTTAGAAGGGCATGTTATAAAGCTCGTCGTGTCTCCATTTAGCTTTCAATTGAAGAAGTTAAGAATGCTATTTTCAAAGACTCCTATTCTGTGTAAATGATAATCATGGTAATCAAATGATAATGGTAATCATGTGCAATCAACAATTTACAGTGGCGTCTGTGGTCGATCTGAGGTCCACAGCGAGTCGACCTCTCGGCTTTCGCACCACAGCCAGTTGCTACCTTCGGCTTTCAATGTCTCGTCTGCTTTCGATTTTTGTAGAATTATTTTTCACTTGACCGTGTACATGTTCGGGTGTTTCACTTTTTCAAACGAAACCAAAATTCAACTCTAAATATCTCATTTCCTACTCGACACATTTTTACGAAATTTTGTACAAATATACACAAACGTTGTCTCTATATGCAGGTGAAATATAAAAGAAATCTATCGATTAGTTTTTGAGATATTCGAAGTTAAAGATTTCACTGTTTTAAACGAAACCAAAATTTAGCTCTTAATATCTCGTTAACTAATTGACAGACTTTTACGAAATTTTATACATTTATAGACAAAAGTTGTCTCCATATTCAGGTGAAATATAAACAAAATCCATCGAGTAGTTTTTGAGATAATTGAAGTTAAAGATTTCACTGTTTCAAACGAAAACTCAACTCTTAATATCTCGTTAACTACTTGACAGATTTTTACGAAATTTTATATATTTATGGACAAAAGTTGTCTCCATATACAAGTGAAATATAAACAAAATCCATCGAGTAGTTTTTAAGATATTTGAAGTTAAAGATCAGGGTTTTTTTTCTCGAACACGGCTCCAACGATTCCTTTAAGCTCACTTCGCATAGGAGATCTGTAACTTTTATCTAGAACCATTTTCCAGGAAAATTATATTAAGGTTACTTCTGCGAAAAGTGGGTGTGTAAGACCAGGGCTTGATTTAAATGAAAAGAGGCTCAGGCTATTCCACTTATAACGGCCCATTCACCTGCCATTTTTAAGTTTGTAAATTACATGAGAAATAATAAAAAAAATCACTACTGTGATGCATATCAATATGTTAAGTGTTAAAATAATATGTTATGTTTTTAAAATAGTGTAATTTTAATGTTGCTAACTATTTGAATGTAGGCCCCTCTTGATCTTGAGGTCCTAGGCTGAAGCCTAGTTAGCCTATGGGAAAATCCGGCCCTGTCTATAACTTATAAAACTTGTAAGTTTAACTTAACTTATAAGTTTGATATTCTTAGAAATAATGTGAACGTTTGCATTTTCGAAAAATATGCACATTATAAATTTGAAAACATTTTCTTTTAAAATGAATTTCCACAACTATGTTACACGAAGAAAAATAGTTCGCTAAATAACTATTAGTACGAAAGAAACTTAAAATCGAATTTCACCATGAATTAACGAAGTTTCTGAAATTGTAATCATTAATTATGCAATACACGTCGCGAGGAATTTTAACGTGAAATTCACATCAATCCCTATTTAAATGGCCAATCGTATAAAAAGACAAAAAATAATCTTTTAAGTACAGATAAAATTTGAGAACATAAATGCAGAATGCATTTTTCAACTTTCCCTAACATATCTAACCAATCTATTCAGAATTATATGATACATAATTTGGTGCTTCACCAAATTGCTGGTGCAAGGATCAAATAAGAATTCTTTGATAATGTAAAAAAAAAAAAAAAACTCAAGTTTTAAAATTCGTTGCTGAGTTTTGCAAAATTATGTTCTGCAATAACCTCATGGGAACTATGGTTACTATACATGGTATAAATATGGTGAGCGTTGGAATGAAATGTAGAATTTGGCGCACATAAGATTGTGGAACACTTTTCTAAAGTATAGCTTTTGCTGATGTATGGGTTACCTTAACTACATAGAAGTGAAGGAAACTTAACATTTAGTAAATCTTTCCAGTTCGTAAAAGATATTCTTGAGAGTGTGACAGTCACCAGATTTGTGTTGAATAATTAGAAGACATGAAACGTAGATGAATGAACATAGATGAAGATATAAAATATAGATAATAACATGAGATAAACTTTACTATTCATCTGTTTTAATAAATTCAAGCGTCTCGAAACAGAATGCTTTCCTTTTTTATGTGGAGCATATTAAGTGAATAGCTCCACGTTTAGCAAAATAAGGAGATAAAACTTTGTTAGTGACAGCTGTACTGGTCTGTTCAGAGACTAACACGGCAACAACCGACCTACCAT
Organism: Rhodnius prolixus; assembly: GCF_049639745.1. Classification (NCBI taxonomy): domain Eukaryota; kingdom Metazoa; phylum Arthropoda; class Insecta; order Hemiptera; family Reduviidae; genus Rhodnius; species Rhodnius prolixus. Next base: position 8,009,781 of record NW_027411634.1, on the reverse strand, counting down.
CGCCAATTTAAACACAAAAGTCAAACTGAGTTTTCCAGCCGATAAATTATGCAGAAGAATTGGCGCTGCCCGAAGGGCGGAGGGAGGAAAGTTGTCTATGTGCTTCCTATGGAGCCCCCTTATTCTTGGCCAAACCTCATCACTGGAAGTGCTACCGTATCAACTGTTATTAAACTTCTTCACAGACCATATGTTGGCAAACATCTGCATTTTATTTAGCTAACGTACTTCATTCCTCATTGAAATAAAAAATACTTTGTATTCACATTGTTCTAATATTCCAGTCTACAAATAATTCACATAACTTTTCACTCCAATTGTGATAATAATTGCTTGTTTATAAGTTTCAATATTTTCCAAAAATTACTCTTAGATCCAATTCAATAAAAGTATTACGTAACACTTTTTAACAATTAATTAGTACGTTACTAAATTTCAAAAATCTCTGAAAGTGATTCTATCAATAAAAGACTGTACCTGATGCTATAAGAATTCTTCAGCCAACATCAAACATCTTTATCTAAGGCTTTGCCAAATCACAATGCTTTATTTAAGTTCTCATTCATCATTCAAGTTCCCATTGCAATGTTCTCCTTAAAATTAAATTGTGATTATTCATAGCGATTCAATTTCTGAAGTTTTTATGGGAAAATATCATAGAATGTAAAGAAAAAAAAGTTTGTGGTAATAACACGTTTTGACGTACCGTTACCACGAGAAAATATGTTTTACAAATTTGTGTTTGTATATGAGAGGGTGACTACAAATGCAAATTCAAAAACCAAAAATCTTTGAAGTTAAAATTTGACAATTTATTTAAGGATGGATTTTTTTTTTAACTTTCTCAAAAACTGTTCCTACTACGTTTTTTTTTTTCAAAAAAACTTTAATTGTACATCTGAATTTTTTTACCTGAAACTTTTTTCTAGAAGCCCAAGGAAAGGGAGGTTCAACTTCCCTCGGAAGGATAATTTTAAAGCATTATAAGGTTTTATCACTAACAAAATAACTGCTTAACCAAAACTTACCCCTTAAAAAGTTAAGTAAGGGTTGGCTGAACAACAAAAAAGGTTAAAAAATCAGCTCCATTTCATTCATATTTTCTTTTTAGTTCATAATTTTAGTCGGCAAGGAACGTGCGCAGAAAACCTCATTATTTAAACCTTCGGGTTTTCATAAAATTTGTTTAGAATTCACAGTGTTTCTCTCACAACTTCTGGAGTTTACTAAATACATTCAACATTTAGCTATGAACAATGTCTTAAGATATTAAAGCTATACAAAATCCTTTTTACTTTTAAAAATTTAGTTATAACTGATAACATTTAAACCAGTTTAGTGTATTATCTGTCAAAAATGTTTACTCTCTATTACTACGTAAGTAATGAAACTTCTTAACTGGATGTAGTCCACAGAATAGAATTTTCAATATTTTAAAATGGTTTAAAATATTTTAAAATTACTAGGTATTCTATTTAAATTTTTCATACACGATGGTACTCGTAGAGCCAACATTTATTATTGTATTCAATGCACATGTATTGAATAAGAATAAGAATTTGGAAGTATACTAAGCCCGCATAACACAAAAGTATTTAGTATAGCTAAAATTTCTTAAAAGCATTTACCTATTCGTTACTTTTCTGTCTGTGAGGCGAAAACCTTAACAAAAAATAAATATAGCTTCCATGAAATGTTCCAGTTCGATTTTCTCTTAACGTGTTCAATTTCCAAGTGTACGAGTAATTTCTGTGCCATACTTATACTACTTACAGTCGGTTTGTTGTGGTATTTATGAAAGTTGACTTGTAAAAGGTAGATCTCCAACGTGGGTATTTTTGTAGAAATAGGTAACAAGGAAGTTTGTACTTTGTCTTTTTCGACCTGAAAAAAAATAAGGACTACCTTACTTAGATACTCATACATATTATATTTTGCACTGACAGTACATAGGTACGCTATTTTTATTTAATTCTAAGGTTTTTTTTTACTATGAAAAGATAGTCGAGTCTTTGTCTTTATTATAGCAATGCTATCCCTAAGTTCCCCTCAACCTAATGCTTCGATGTACGTAATCTATGGTAAATAGATCCAGTAGATTACGTCATATTGAACAATTAAATCCATTAAAACATACACAAAAAAAGGCAATTCCCAAAAAATTTTCTTTGCGGGAGGAGGATGTACCGCAATTTTTTTGCCCGGAAACCACTCTAGCTGATTTCTTTAGTAAATTATGTTTATATTCTAAAGAGCCATTAATTTTTTAACTATACTTCATTCATTTACAATTACTGAGAAATAATATTTGAAGGTCGAAGAATTAGCTTACAGCCGGAAGTAGGAGTGAATTTCTAGTACCATTCGCTACCTCCAATCAGATAAAAAGACCCATGATCTTTTTTTGAAATTCTTTAACGAAAAGTAATTTTAAAGAGGGGCCTAAAAAGAGACGCCATTCTCTTCTCGCCTTACTCGTACAATTGTAACCAACAATCTGACTGAAAAAAATTGAAGTTTGAAAAAAAAGTTCGAGAAAAACGGGTGAGTATTCACACAATATTTTTTTAAAAAATAAAATCGCTATCTAACAACAGTTCAGTTAAAAATAAGTATTGAATTAATACATAAATAAATAAAGATAATTGAAAAATTAAGATAAATTAGTGAATAGGGGCTGAAATTAAAAAATATAGCTTCTACAAGGAGTAGTGAGGGCTCTTCAGGAAAGTAGGTCAAGTGCAATTTTTGTATTACTTTCTTCCAGCATCCTTGACGGAAGAGGTCAAAAAATTTGAGAGAAAGTAGTGCTAAATTCAAACATCTCTAGGAAGAGAGCATGAATGAATACAATTTAACTAAATAAGAAGTATTTGATAAAGTTGTAGATTCATCTGTTTTACTTAAAAAAAAAAAAAATAGAAAAAGAAAAGAAGCTTTATGAATGCTGATGATTCGTTTGAATGACACTAAGGCTATATAACCAGTTATCTGTAGAGAAGGTTCATCTTTTAAAAGAGGACATCCAGTCGGGAGCAAGTGAGATGGTTATAACTAGAGTGAAGTTACATGAAGCGCATGCCCAAGCTAATCGATTGGAGGCCGCACACGCGGCCTGTTCCGTTCTGACCGGCTCGAACGTGCAATACGAAATACAACATTAGAAGTGTGGAAAGAGAAGTGGTGAGTTTTCTAGGGTCTCTAGGGATGAAATGAGGAAGGAAGGCTGGTGGGTGAATTTTTGAGGGGGCAGTAAGTAGAAGGGGAGTTTGTGTTGTATCCCTGCTGCTGCTGCCGCTACTGTGCCACCCCCAAACCTAACAGTGGCAAGGAGAGTGTGAAACCAAACTGGGGAACGTTTTTAGGAAGAAGTGGACGGTAGAGAGGTAACACCGGGATCTCTGCGCGTACATGTATACAGTTGATCGCGCAACTGGCTGTCGGAATGGTTGGCGGTTTGAGATCTGTTTAGAGAAAGAGGTTGTAGTGTAGTGTTGTCACTCGCTAGATTACTGTGCGTGGGAGTGCAAGTGAATAAAGTACTTGAACGGTGTTAGAGTAATAAGTTACAAGAAACTGGGTGAAGATCAAGGAGTAGTGAAAAAAGTTTTAAAGAAACAGAAATTGCGGAAGAAAGCAGAAAGAATCATTTAAGATTTACTAAGGTGCTAACATATTGTACGACTTTACAATGTAATACGTAAAATCTAAATTCTTTCAAATCACATAATTAATTAAATTAACCTACAACATAAATAAACATTAATAATCATATATATTTTATTAAATATTGAAAGAATAACGCATAAATTAGAAACAAAACAAAATAATAGCTTTTAGTAAGTGATAGACACACACCTAGTGTTGTGAAAAAATATCTAGCCAGTGTGGCTCATGAGCGGGAAAGATTATATAAGATATCCATAGTATCCGGCCCAAAAGAAGTGGAGGCGGTCTACTGGAGCCGCGGGTCTCCGTCCCATAGGAGAGGCATGAGCGAGGCTGATGTGGATGATGTGGCCTTCCTGACAGGTATCTTTTCACCACATTCTTATCTGTAAAATTTATAAACTTCAGTAACTTCTATTAATTATATGTATTTATATATAAATAAAAAAGAAACATGTTAGAACTTGTATTCAGTAATTGTTACTTGAGCACAATTTCAATAAAAATCATCAAAATAAACAAAAAGCAAGATTAGACCTAGTTTAATAATAGAACAGCCGATATAGCATTATAAGTCGCATGTTTCTTCAAAAATAAACGAGAAAATATGCACAAAATTAAATGGTAGTTTCTTTAAAATGAATCTCAACTGTATGTAGCTTCGTTTTAATTCATTTGCCGAACGAAACTTGATGGGCACTGCCTTGTTTATTCTCTTCCCATACAGTGTCCTCTGACGGTTTTTAATCATCAACCCTGCTCGGCCTAAACTGCAGTATCACTTCGAGTCTTATATTTTTAGCTTTACTTACCTCCACGCTATTATTCCGTCAGCCAAGCGATCTTTCCTAACCTATACCGACACTATTTCTATTATTACGCGATACAGAGTTGTAGATTATATTAATATTGTTGGAACAGTCTTCAAAATATCTGGCCTTTTCTTCATAGGTCTTCTGCGCGAGAATTGCTTCTTTCACTCATTCCTTACCTATTACTAACTTCAATTATTAAGTAATTATCTGACACATATATATTTCCAATATATATTCATATTATATATAATTTCCAACCTTGAATTGTTAAATAAAAGTTTTTTATTCATAAAAACTGCTGCAAACTAAAGAAATAATCATAAAACGTAGAGCCATAATTGTTGGTTTTAAAATAGAAATAAATAATAAAAAGATTGCATCAATTCGAATGTCAAGAATAAAATTTAATTTTTTTGAGCGAATATTAAAAAACAAAAATGAGAAAGACGAGACATTTTTTCCTTTGCGTGAGTTTACTTCATAATTTAACTTCCTTTCAAAAACTCCCAACTACTTTATTACATTAAGGTGCCATCTTTTTTTCTTTTTTTTAAAGAGGCTCTCATTCTTCTCATGTCGTGACATTAAATGTGAGAAGTTTTCTCTATCATATCATTCTACCCCTATTTAAACAATTAGGCCTTCTCACTTTACCTCAATGAAACAATAAAAATCCACCTAATCTTAAAAAGTAGATGTGTTAATAATGCATACCTTATCACTAATAAACTTCCGAATATTATGTAGATTTAATTTATTCTCAACTTTCAGATCACTTCTATTATGTTACATTATTTTTCACCATTTTATAAAAGAAGGATGTTTCCGTTTAAAGTCAAACTTTCTTATAAAAAAAAAACTCCCATCATAAGCAAACCCTCCAAATGAATTTAAAGAAAAAGGAACCTTTATCAGTTATGCACAGTGTCAGCTGATTTATCACGTTTTTCCCTCTCAACCTTATCATTTTTGGGTTACAAAGAATAACATACAAATAACCTACATGAAAGTGTCTTTATTTAACTCATATTTGATTTTCTAGTTTGATAGTTCATATTTATAAACTCCCAGTATCAGTTATTTGCTTTTGTTCTATACATTGTTATTTTTATACTCTGATCTACACTCATTTTTTGATATTAAAAAAAAAAGTAAAAATAAAATTATTTCACTATCACAGTTTTTCATTTGTTCATTTACTTTCTTTTTGCTTTTTGTGGGCGTGTGTCCGAAAAAATAAGCAGACAAAGTGTTATTAACTTTCCTTGTATTTTTGCCAAGCAGAAAAAACACATTTTGCTGTTCTATGTAAAATTTTTGTTTCATGTATCCGTACAAGCAGACTCATTATGGCCGGTGCCAATGCTATGTGGTAAGTTTGTTATAAAAAAAACAAAAAAGAAAAACAAAAACATAATAAAAATTAATGGAGAAGAGAAAAATATGGCCAGAGTTTGAAATAAACTTTCTTTTTTCATTTTTCACTTTTACTGCCAACTAATCTATGAAAAAAGGTGTTGCAATGCATGGTATTTAAGGAATGTGTTTGATTATTAACAAATTTTGGAACATATGTAACTTTGTTTAGTTAGATACTTTATTTAAAAAAAAATACTTAGATAACGTAATAGTAAATATTAGAAGAAATATGTTTCCAAGCCTCTCTTCTTTTAGACTAGAAGGACAATTGATTTGTACAGAGCTCTACTACAAACGAGGTCGACTGCATGAATTAACTATAAACACCCCTATCACTGAATTAACTCCATTTTATTTTACTTCCTTACAACCTCAAGTAAGTTGTATAAGAAAACGTATGTGAATACATATTTCCAGATTTTATCTTTGAAATTATAAAAAAATAAGATCTAGTGTTTACTTTTTGAATTGTTTGTGGTTTTTGTTTTTTTCTTTTCTATTGCGTGTTTTGAAATGTTTTAGTAATTTAGTTAGATTTCTAGTGTTGTTATTTAACTGAAGTGCTTTTATTAGAGTTATATATTTTAACTATTTTGTTTTAAGAGAATGTTTGCCAAATTAGAAACTTCATTCTCAGCCACGTTGATTCACTGGATTCTGGGAGAAGGGAGGCATCAAGCCTTTCATTTATTATTCTTTCTTTTTTTAAATTATTTTATTTTTTTACATCTCATTCCTTTTCCCAGTCTAAAGCGTTAGACGAGCCTCTGATGAAACAATTATCTCTTTTCCTTTCTTATCATCTTCTATCCTCTTCTCTTGTCCTTCTTTTATCATCGTCTCATAGCGTCGAACAGAAGGTGCTTCTCTGAAAGCGTAATCCATCTCCTAGTTCTTCTCCTAGTTTGCTATCAATTATTTCTTACAGCGGCTTTCAGATTATTCGGAATTATTACTTGGACACACAAAAGCCGAGCCTTTGTGATTTTCACTGCTATAAACTTCCTTTTCAAAAATAGGGATAATTAAATCAATAATTAAATACTGGTTCCGTTTTTCTTCTCAACTTTCAACGACATTTTTCCATTCGGCATTTTTAAAATCATGTTTCAAGATCTTCAAAGGCAAACGATTGATGTCCATAAAATGAAGGAACAAATTTCTGCGAAGTTCAGTCACTCACTCACTCACTCACTATCCGGTGCAACAGTCCTTAGAGTAGGATCTGGACCTCCTCAACAAGCTGCCCCCATCCGCTCCGGTCTGCGGCCTTAAGGCGCCATCTTCTCCACATCATCTAGCCATCTAAGTCTAGGGCGCCCTCGAATTCTTCTGCCTCCTAGGTTTTCATTTAATAGTTTTCGGGGCACCCTTCCCGCAGGCATCCTCTCCACGTGTCCCAACCATCTCAATCTCTCTTCTTTATTTGGGAGACTATGTTTGGTTCTCCAAACAATTCCATCAATTCGTGGTTCTTTCTGATTTTCACGAAGTTCAGTCATTGCCTGAAAATGCTTCTTTTTAATTTTTAATAGCCTTTCCACATTCTAAACTTTCTTGTTTGTTAAAATCTTTTAAATTAATAAAATGGAATGAAATAATTAACTATTAGTGAGATTCAATTAAACTGGAGAACAGCTGTGAGGGACAAAAGAAATTTTTATAAATTTTACGTTTAAAAAATTGTTTACTAAACATATAAATAATATATTACCAAAATACCTGTAATCATATCATCCTTGTCAAGTGCACATTTCCAGAAGAACTTGCCAAAAATATCTAAAGATAATATTGGAAAACGATATATATTCGTATTTCTTGAATGGTCTATGGCCCTGTAGAGTTTGAACAACCTGGAAACAAGAAAACAAAGCAAAAAAATAATAAAACGTTTAATCAAATCAAAATGCGCCAAGAAAGTTTATTAAGCAAATGTTATTTCTTGAGGCGCTTCATGATATCTAATAGTAGATTTGGTACAATAACTTAAATTCATTAGCATCTGATAAACTAATTATTTAATTGTTTGATTATTCTAGAGAAATGAGGATGCATTCTTTTTAGCAGAAACCATGAAATCACAAAGGATACCGAAAAAAGTAAAAAAAATAAAACTACACACAATCTAATTTTCAACACGGTTCTTTCCATCGGGGTAGAAAGCTCCCAATTATAATTCTATTAATAATGGTGATTATTTAAGTTTATTTACCCAAATTAATGCAATATTAAGACACTTGAGAAGCCTTAAAAAAAATAAAATGAGCATCTGTGACTTTCAAGAGACCTCACTAATTTTAATTTTAAAGAGTCGTTATTCAGAAAGTTTTGAGATAGAACTGTGAGATTATCGCTCTCTGGTAAAATTTGGCGACTAATGCTGAAGGAATTCAACATAAAACTGCCGAACCCTAAAATAAAAACCTCGGCCTAACATATTATGATAATACAATACTATAATATTTACTATAAACACGAGAGAGAAATTGGCATCATCCAGTCTAAATTTTATTTAATCAAATTTCAAGAATTTAGAAAGTTTAATCAGAATATTGCTGTTTAGAGAGCGGGTGTATATACATAACAAATTACCAACTCACAACTTGAAATTTGAATATTCATCAAATGAGAACAGTGGAACTAAACTTGATTTGAAACAATACAAAACATTATTTTCAAGGGTAGCCACATTACATTCAAGGGTAGGCAATTGGCTAGCCTACATACATATTCTGCAGCCACAGAACATATTACTACAGAAATTATAGAGATGGAAGCAATCCTAAAAGAGGAAGGTCTCGATACAGTTTCTGATACACCAAAAGATCAATGAGGGGTCAAGGCAAATGAAAAGATAGACATGCTTGCCAAGAGACAACTATGTCTCAACAAATTCTTCACCATTTACGTTCTCGAATCTCTAGTAGCACTATTACTAAATATTTTACTTAAAGGCTAAGTTTAACTGATAAGAAAAACCTTTATATATATAGAGATTAGATATATATAAATTGAAAGGTATTAATTGCCTGAATCAGCAGTAGTAAATGTCAGCAAACAAAGAAATTAAAGAAAACAAGACAAATCATTAAATACCTTCTTTGATGAAGCCAAAATTGAAGTAAGTACATAACAAGTGTGATCTTGTAACAGTTTGGAGTTTAACAGCTACAAGAAAGATAGATAAAGAGCCCTACTAGGTTGGATTGCTTGAATTTGATTCAGCTTGAAAATGAAAATTTCCTTGCTCCCTTAAATTTCTCTCTTCGGCATTAAACTTACCTATCATTGTAAAAATACAATCAGGATTTTATAATTAATTTCTATTTTCACTAAGATAATGTCCTCAGAGGTAAAATTAGTACAATACTGTATGTTAGGCTTACAAAGTACCGGCTATTAGGCGACCCTAATTCAACCACCGCTTCAATACACACTTCATAAACCTTATTTTGACACTTTAAGGCTGTATGAGAACTATAACTGAAAGAAAAAAATCTATATTCCATTCCTAATGATATTATCAATCCTTAAAAAATTATCTACTTGAATAAGAGCAAAAAGTTACTTAAATTAGCTAAATTACGCCTATGATGGCTAGATATTTAATAACTCTAACTGCAATGGTGATCTAAAACGTGTCAGTCTGGCAGGATACTTGAAGATACTTTGCCTTTATCCCCCAATTAAATATTCCAAGTCGCTGCCAATTGATCTAAATTCTATTTTTTTCTCTCCATAAACAAAACTGATAATCAGTTCCAATAACAGGAAATATTGATACTCTTTTAGATTGGCAGGTCTTACAATCCAGAAAATCCAATACTAATGCTCGGTTCTCCTACATCACACACCAACTACAATGCATCCAATAGCTAAATGTACTTCCGAGTCTCCACGGTCGGCGGGTTTCCATCTATCTCTCAATGACTAATTTTTATTATAAGAAGTCAAAATATTCACGACTTTCTAAAGTAAATTAAACACAGACAAAATATGAAGATTAAATATATATACTATTTGATTTGTCTCGACTATTTTACCAAGTGTAAAAGACGATTTGTTTCCATCTTTAAAAAGTAAAATTAATCTTGATATCTGCATTATCTGATTGAGGCTAATGACTGCGGTAAATATTCTCCTAAAATATCATATTCAGTAGGTCAACATCACTTTCCGCAGTCAATAAGTATGATTAATTATATAATATAATGTAAATGGTAGTAGCATTTTTTTAATCAACTATGAATAATTGCAGGAGAAAGCCAAAATGGGATGCACAAAAGGACAGTGTACGAACACAATCGAGTGGCCATGTGCTCCCAGAAAAGAGCGCTTATCGTTGCCACTGTCGTTTTATCAATTCTCTTCACGATATCCCTTATTATAGCATATGCTGGACCCCAATCAGGTAAGTTTATGTTTTTACACTTATTATCTTAACTAGTTAGATTTCTTAATAGACAGAAATACTTAACATAAGATACTTAATAGTTAGCAATGTAACTATTACTTTACATGTACCAATATCACTTTTCTCAAAGTTTTTCATAAAATGGTTCAACTTCAGAAATCAAAACTCCCTGTTATTCCATCCCATTTCTATAAAACTTAAGTAAAAATGAATTCTGTGGAAATCTATTAAAGAAATTCCATTGAATCCTTAATTACTTGCTTTAAACATACACAATAATAACAATTAACATGCGCTTAAAATAAAATAATAACAAATTTATAAACAAATTAAAAATAAGCATCCTTCAAGTAGGTAGAAACGAAAATAAACGAAACTATTTTAAGTAAAACACGATTTAGCTCAACCAATTTCATTAAAGTATGTACATATATATGTGTAAAACTCGACCAATATTCGGCCATGTACGTTCCTTCAAATCAAGTGAACTTATAAAAATATAATATACATAAACAAAATCATTGTCGTTGAAGTTCCTCTTTTGCGATAACTTGTTAAGAAAATAAGCGAAGCTCTGCTATTTTTTTTTTTTTTTTTTTTTTTTTTTTTTTTTTTTTTTTTTTTTTTTTTTTGGCGCATCAACAGCTGAGGTCATTAGCGCCCGGAGCTTTTTCCAGTGCACTGCCGGCCTCCGGACAGTGTTCTCTCGTTACAGACAACACTGTCCATCACCGGACAGTGAGCTGTAAGAAGCTCCTAGGAAGAGAAAATCTAAGGGTCAGCTGCTGGATTCGAACCCGGGACCTCCGCGTGGGAGTCCAGTATGCTAACCTCATAGCTAATCCCTTCCCTGAAGCTCTGCTATTGTTACAATTATTATTTAGCACTGGTGTAGTTAAATATATGTTTTTGATTCTATTTCTTGAAAATTTAAGTTTTTTCAAAAAATCTCAATGACTTAATTTCAATCAATCACAACAAAAGTGAGATACTCTCACGATTTCCTAAGAAATATTAAGCAGAACAGCGACACTAAATTCTTTGTGATTTTAAAATTTATTTTGAAGTTGAAATTACACCAGAGAGAAAATTTACAACAATGTTTCTATGATAAACAAGTTATACTTCAGTTTCTCAATAATTTATTCACGCTTACACTACATTAATTACAGCTTCAGAAAGTTTTAGAGATATGTGCAAAAGTTTCCGAGACACTTTTCGTTTCAATGTTAATACCAAAACAATTTTGATGTTTAGGAAGTGGATGTAATATTACTTTGAACATTATTAAGTCCTTTATGATTAGTGAAAGTGTAACTTTGTGTGGAAATCCTTGAAGAAACAAGATGTGAGATTTGAGCTAGTTTATAAACTGTTAAGTAGGATCATTTCCTCTAACGGTTAGTAGGAGTTCTCTATATTAAAGTTTAGAAACTATTACTCGGAAAATCTTTAATAAATACAAAACTTTTATTGAGTCTTGTTACTCTTTTTCATCACAATTAATTTTAACTATTTAGTTCAAGCATTTTTTGAAAGAAACAATGTTTTATTGCCGGATTAAAAGCATTTAAAAGCCTTGGAAACTTTAATTTATACTTGGCAAAGTGATTTCGCGCACAAATAGCAACAAAACAGTAGCAATGTAAAGCTAACGAATTTTAAGTGTACCAAAAAATTAAAGTTAAGTAACAAACAATTCGCTTATTTTTCAGGCGGAATGGGCCACGAGCAAATTTCTAGGTGTCGAATTCGAAGACGGAATTAATCCTACTATTTTTCCAAAATTTAGTAACTACATGCGGCACCTTAAGTGCATACCACCAAGTTATAAGTAAACGCCTCCCTAATAAGAATAAATTACTTTTAAAACAATTAAGACAGACAGTTTTATTACTAGAGAACTGGAATTTTGAAGTCAAACAAAGTTTGTCGAGGAAATTACAAAAAATAAAACACTCTCCATTATAGTATAAAAATTGAGCTGGATATTGTTGCCTTCAAATAGTACCGAACAAAATTGTTCTGTTAGCAAATCTTTTAAAAATCCAATGTTAAATAAACATCTCAAAATTTCTGAATGTTTTTTTTTATATGTTACAGATTGCCCTTGCGCTGGCGAAAAACCACCATATCTGGACGAACATGGCCGCCCAAATCGTACTAGAAATATCATACCTATAGCTACAAATAACGAGCTCTTCCCTTGGAATAATGTCAGACTGCCACATTTCGCCAAACCGATTAGATATCAAATTACAATGCATCCTAATCTAACTACTTTGGACGTTAAAGGTAATTTCTTTAGGAAACAAGTAGGCACTTCTTGCAGTATAAACTAAGCTATCTCAAACATCTACAAATATTATAATTTCAAAAATCATTGAACCATTTGTTCATGAGGCAAACCTTATGAAAATGGGTCATGAGACTGTAAGACAAACACGAATTGGGCGCGCCGTTCTTATTTTGCTTAATAATTCATAACTGTTAGTGTAGTGATATTTTCTGTGAGCAAAAATTTTAAGCCAATTGAATTTCCTGGTAGTATCTGCTATTCTCGAAAAAATAATGTTTTTTTTTGGAGGCTTGGAATGCAGTCGTAATCAGAATTAGAACTTTTTTTCACCAACTGTGATTCATGAAAATTAAGTCGGAATAAAATTTAGAGGTTTTTATAAGTTTAAGTAATGGTTCTCGGGAAACACTTAAGCTGATTTCTTGAAATGTAGAATGCTACTTTTTATTTTGAAAGGTATAAATTTCTTCGGAACTTTTATCTAATATTGGTTTAAGAAGAAGGATTTTCTTCTACGGCGCCATTGCAGAAAAAGTTGTTTTTATCAACTTTATAAAGATAGTGAGAATTACAAAGTTACGAAACTACGAATTGCAAAGAAATTCGTTTGACCAGACGCCAGAATCTCTAAGGCGCCTTTTTTTTTCATATATCTTTAGTTAAATCATTACCTATCGCTTTTGTTTGAGATACCGATTTAAATTGGTGCTATGGAAAGCTAAGACGCAATAAAAGTTACAATACAGCTACATGCTGTGGCAATCCCACCGCTCGAATTCAAGAAGGCCCACAAAGAACTTGCTTCATACTGTTCCAGACACTGAAGTAGAATTCTAAAATGGACAGTATATTCTAAGCAAATGATTTCTACACTGGTATCGATAGCATAAACTCACTAGTAATCTGTTTTGTAATCTATACATTTTAGTAAATAAAAATTGCGTTAATCGAAAGTTTGATTTTATTAACAGGACAAGTGATAATTGACTTTCAAGTGGATAAAGAAAGTTACTTTATAGTACTGAACAGCCAAAATCTAACCATAACTGAAAAAGTAAGTAGTAAAAATAATCCACGATAATATGGTTAAAGATTATTTCTAGGTTTTTAATTAGTAGTTAATTTCTTAAATAGATTAGCCGATAGATCACCGTATTGTAAGGAGCAAACATGAGATATAGGCTTTATTTATTTTTTAAATGTTGCCATACAATTGTAAATTAAACAATCTGCAAAATACTGCAAACAAATTTCTAGCACTAGTCTAAGAAAAACTACCTTACACTTTTTTATGGCATGATCTCTTCTTTTTACAGGCAGTAACCGACAGAAAACAGCACCGTTTAGCAATATCTCGTCTGTTAGAGTATCCACCCAGGCAGCAACTCTATCTGGAAATGAAAGATAAATTTAAAAGAAAAGTAAATTACACTTTAACCATGAAATTTACAACAAAATTAAGTAAAGAAATGGAAGGATTCTATATCAGCAGTTATATAAATAAAGATGGTGAGAAAAGGTAAATTTTATTATTTTTTGTTTAATGCATCATTATTTTGATATTCTTATGGTATTTATGACAAATTATAATAAATTTTTTGTTGACTTATAGATATTTGGCAACTACTCATTTCGAACCTACATATGCCAGAACTGCCTTTCCTTGTTTTGATGAGCCTCAATTCAAGGCTAGATTCAAAATGTCCATTCTTAGGGACAGATTTCACATATCTCTATTTAATATGCCTATTGTGAATACGGAAGAAGCCGGATTTTACATGGGAACTGGCTTGGTTAGTTTTTTCGACCATAACCGTCTATTTATCTATTGATCTTATAAAATTAGTAGAAGATATTATAGAATTCTTGCGAACTTGCTCGAAGATTAATTTATATTTAGAAAAAAATTAAAGAATTAAAAACATTTACAATTGTTCAAATTTCAGTTGAAGGATGATTTTCAAGAATCAGTGGAGATGAGCACATACTTAGTAGCGTTTGTAGTATGTGATTACCATCATATTCGTAAAACAACTAAAAGAGGAATATCGGTGGCCGTTTATGCGCCACCAGATCTTCTCCCTCAGGCTGAATTTGCTCTAAACACTGCCACATCTATGATGGACCATTACGAGCAATATTTTGCTGTAGAATATCCCTTACCAAAACAAGGTATATTTGTTTTTAATTAAGTATTCAATTACTATAACACTATTTGGTTATTACTGTATTATTTAGGAACTGACTGCCGAGTTCTGTAGGGGACTAAATTGCCACAAAAAAAAAAATAAATAAATAAAATAAAAAAATACCTTTCTTGTGACAATTTTGATTTAGAAATTAATTAATTAAAGCTACAATAATAATTTTTGATCGAAATAATTTATAAATTTAGAGTTTCATATAAAGTGCAAATTTCTTCTGTAAAAGTATGACGACCCAGAAAATGCCAAATAAACCAAACTATTGCGTCTATTGTCGCAAGTTTTCCATAATTTTTTGCTGTTTGTTAAGATCTGATTGCGATTCCTGATTTTGGTGTTGGCGCCATGGAAAACTGGGGCTTAATAACCTACCGAGAGACGTCCATTTTATATCAACCTGAGGAAACGTCTGTGGCCGCTCATCAATGGATTGCTATCGTTGTTGCACATGAATTAGCGCACCAGGTAACATCTTGGGGCTTTCTATTTTTCTTTTTTCTAAAGGAAATTGGTAGCACGTTTTGGTATTTCTTAAACTTTGCTTCTCCATAAAGAGAACTGGATTAGCTTCATCTTCAGGAATCTTTGCATCTCTTCTGGTATCCCAGAGTAACGATAATACCTACATACAGATAGATAAAGTATGCAATTATTTGGGTCTAAGGATCCTACTCAATTAGGGCAGGCTTAAACTCTTATCAAATACACACACACTCACACATATACGGACACCCTACGACAAACCCATACTCATTACACATCCAAAATACATCATACTGGGGAAGCTGTACGGGCTTTAGACAACGTCGTACTCTGTTCCTCCGTAATCATATTTATTAACCCACTTAATTACTCCTGAATTTTATTATTGAAATTTCTAAATACAGACTAACGGAACAACAACGTTAATGGGTAGCAAGTTCTACAATATGCTGATCATTTATACATTATTGTGGGTAGTTTTCGATTCTTAGACAATCCCTTGTTGGTAATAACTAAAGAACTTACGTAGCTTGCATGACCGAAAGTTTGGAGAAGTTTTTGGTATAATTTGGAATCAATCCTTCAATTAACTGCTTAAATTGTAATAACGACGTTTAAATTCCTATAAATAAAAAATAAAATAAGAGCTCTTCTTGAGGGATTAGCTCATTGGTGGTTTTGAATCCCTTTGTTAGCCCTTGGATTATATTTTCCTAGGATCTTCTTACATGTTAACTGAAACGACAGAACACCGGAGGTCCGTGGTACACTGACCAAAAGCTCTGAGCTCAATGACCCCTAATGTTGAAGCGCCTTCAATTACAAAATTAAAAAAGTTGTTTAACTTTTATCCCAGGCCCAAAAAAAGGAAGTTCTATTGTATAGAGTTTGGGTCTTTTGACACAAACCCCCAGATTGGAAAACAAATAACATATGACGGAAAATTTCTTTCCCATAAAAGTTCTTACATACTTGTTGCCTTAGAACAAACTGCTTTAAAAATTGAATTAGTTTACTAGTTAGAGGCAAGCGCTACCCTTTAGCCGGCCTTGTTTTCAGTGGTTCGGGAACTTGGTGACGATGCGGTGGTGGAATGATTTATGGCTGAACGAAGGTTTTGCATCATTTTTGGAATATCTAGCCGTCGATCGTATAATGCCAGGCTGGAATATGATGCAACAATTTGTTTTGGATATGACACAGCCAGGACTTAATCTGGATGCCTTATCCAATAGCCATCCTATTTCTGTGGCTGTACACGATCCTACAGAGATTGAAGCTATATTTGATACTATATCCTACAGTAAGGTTAGTTTTTTGACATTCAAAATATTTCTGTTTTTTTAAATGACATTCTAATTGGATTAAAAAATATATATATTTTTTTAATGTAGGGTGCTTCTTTATTATACATGATAGAAAGATTTCTGGGACAAGATACCCTGAAAGGGGCTTTAAACGACTATCTCAACACACACAAGTTTGGAAATGCTGATACTAAAGATCTTTGGGCTATAATGAGCAAACATGCTAATCATTCTATACACGTGAAGGTGAGTAATTAAGGAAGTCACAGGGCAATGCAAAAATGTAGCCTGAGGAATGTATTCTTCTTATTAATTATTCAAAATTATAAGCAGCATGACACACCTATTTCAGAATGTAATGGACACATGGACCAGACAAATGGGTTTTCCTCTGATAGAAATAAGTAGAGAAGGAAATTTGATTACGGCCACACAAACACGGTTCCTGCTGACTCCAGAACCCCGAAATGAAAACTCTACAGCGCACATGGAACCTAAATCTCCTTATTCTTATCGCTGGTATGTTCCTCTGTCTTATTTCACCGATGTATCGGAAGAAGAAAATGTTTGGATGAACATGTCTGATGGTAAGAAATTATATTTTTCAGCAAAATAGAATATTTGTAAATACAAAATTACTCTATAATAACTGGCAGAAATCTAAGTAGTTTTTTTTTTTTTTAGCGAAATTCGAAATTGATCCTGGAGCAACTTGGCTTAAAGCAAACATCAATCAATCTGGTTTCTATAGAGTCAATTACGATCAAGATAACTGGGAAGCCCTTATATCTACCTTAAAGAGAAATCATACAGTTTTCAGTCCAACAGATAGAGCCAGTCTTCTGGATGATGCTTTCACATTATGCAGGTGTGGGCAAAATGTATAAAACTACGACTTCGCCGAGCAAGCTTTGTGCAAATAATATAAATCACCCTATAGAATCACTCACTTAAATGAGGATATTAATTTATTCATATCTTTCAGAGCTGGCTTGCTGAATATTACTACAGTGCTGGATTTATCACTTTATTTGCGAGAAGAAAGATCGTACGTACCTTGGGCCACTGCTTTGGAGCATTTACGTTCCTGGGCAAGATATTTGTCTGAATCTGCGCCTTATAGATTATTTCTACAATATACTAGCCACTTACTAGGACCAGTGGCCGCCCATTTAGGATGGGAAGATGGAGGAACTCATCTCGAAAAGTGAATTATTTGCTTGCTGCTTGCAACAAAACTATTAGTTAATTTGAAAGATAAGGAAATCTCATTTAATTATTATTATTATTTTTAGATTAATGCGTTCGGACATCTTAGTGTCTGCAGTACTGTGTGGAGTTGAAGACACTGTGAGGGAAGCTAAACAAAAGTTTGAGAATTGGATGAAAAAAGGGACGAGAATTCCACCAAATTTACGAGAAGCCGTCTACTCAGCCGGTAAATAGCATTTTCAACGCAAACATATAAAAAAGTCAAATTTAGTTTAATAAATAGTTTAGTTTATTTAGTTTTAATAAAAAGTCAAATACGCAAAATAATAAGAATTTTTTTTAAATCAGGTATTAAATATGGTGGAGTGAAAGAATGGCAGTTCTGTTGGAACAAATACAATACAAGCCGTGTGCCCAGTGAAAGAAAACTTTTACTTCGGGTTCTTGGAGTGGCGTCAGATCCCTGGATACTACAGCGGTAATTAAAATTAACATTATTTCAAAAACGTTTCAGAAATTAAAAATTATTAAGATTAGTTTAACATTTAGAAACTAAGTATAAACACTTTTAAAAGATATGATTGTGGAGGGACTTTCAACTTGAAAACTATAGATTTTTTAAAAATACAAATTGCAATAGTTAGCTGTGGCCAAAAATAATTTAACGAATTTATTTTAATATTCGACGTTTTAGACATCTCTGGTATCCTTCTTCAGGGACTGGTTTATGATGGTAGGGAAGATAAAGGGTTACTGAAAGTTATGATAGATCAGGTAACTGAATCCATCACAATTGGAGGAAGAAAGAACTATGTAATCAGGAGTTTTTGTGAGAAGGCGAACAATTTAGGTTGATGGCACAGTTGTATACTTTTCTATTAAAGCTGATCTGGTGTAATGGATGATTAGAAAGAAGAGTATTAATCTGCCTGAGTATGAAAATTTGGTATACCAGTTATTCGTGAATATTTGGTTCAGATTGTGTATGATGTGTATCAAGAAAAGCAGTCTGATTATGTTCTTTAACCTTTATGGTGAATTGTAAGTGAGGATGGTAAAAGTTGGATTTCCAGAATTTGAAGGACATGATTTGAACGTGATCAACACTAAGGACAAGATCATATACATAATTAAATATTGAAGAAATGCAGTTATATAGGAAGGGGAGGAATGTTCGTAATAATGTTGGGCAAAACGGCAACCAGGCCAGATCAATAGATTGCAGGAAAAACGATTTTTAAAGAAGAAATATTCGGATTCAGAACAGAATTTAAAAAAAAGAAGTGTCTATGGAAGGTGTGTACTGAGAGGGTTAATTGTGTGATCGCTGCTTACTCTCAGCATGTTCAACATGATCACCCATGAAGCGGCAATCTGGGTGATAACTGCATAGCATCAGCTTTGCGGGATCAAACACTTCTTTCTCAAGCCCCCCCTAAATCATTCGCAAGTTAAAAATAATGCCCTTCTAATATGCATGTACCATGTTCTAGATATCTATTAGCAACGTTAGATCGTGAGAAGATACGTCCACAAGATATCAAAGTTGTAATGGCAACAGTAGCCAGCAATCCTGAAGGTTCTTTATTATCATGGAGGCATTTGAAAGCACATTGGCGAGGATTACAAGCTCTTTTTGGTAATGGTACATTCACTGTTGGAAGTCTTATATCAGCAGTTACTTCACATTTCTCCACTCCTTACGACTATAAGGAGGTAAAGTAATATTTTAGCGGTTATAAATAATTATTTGTTAAAGATAATATTGCTTACCAATCTTTGATGCATGTATATTTTATCCTCATTCAGGTGGATGCCTTTTTCCATAACATAGACGTGGGGGCAGGAACTCGATCACTCGATCAGAGCCTAGAAACAATACAATTGAACATACACTGGGTAAAACGTAACGAACAACCTCTCTACGACTGGCTCACTAGATACCTAAATAGTTAGTTATCATTATATTCCACAAGTAAATATTAAACAGATCATATATGTATTATATAATAAAATACGTTTTTTTAAAAGAAAAATAAATTTAAAAAGAAAATAAAAAGATCTAGATAATTATTATTTTTGTATTGGATTATATAAATATAATATATATTAAAAATTTATAGAATAGGGGACATTGAAAAAAAAGAGAGAGAAAGAAAATATTGGGGTTATTACTCGAGTGTTCACTTAAACATCCGGCTTTTATTTTATTTTAATACTTTTTGCGTAATTTTTATTATTAAAGGAAGGCAGTCTTTAAAACTCTTCCCTAAATAATATGGATTCAGAAATTATATTTTTAACAAAAAAATAAAATATATGTTTCTTATCATTTACCTCACGAAATTTAATTTAAGATACATTTTTTTGTTGTAGAAGTTTTCACCAAATTATTTACTTGAATTTAATTAAATACTAGCAAACCAAACTGACATACATAATGTGTTCTAAAAAATGCGAACAATAATAGTTGTTTGTTTCTCAGTACTATTAATCGCTGGCACATGAGCATAAAAAGCAGTTATTTGTGTCACTGCAATTCCCAAATTTTAACCGACAGTTTCTTAATTAATCAATGAAATAGAATCGCACATTATGTAAAGTTAATTGAGATATCTTCTGGTATTTGTAAATAATTTCTCTTAATAAGTTTTTGCGGCATGATTTTACACTACCTGACATTATTTCTATAATAAAAAAAAGTCAATGGTCTCACCTTCCAATTGGGACTATCGTTAACAAAACAACTCCACTTTCTCAAAGCATTCTGGCCTCCTTTACTTGCTGCATCTTCTAGTTTCCCATAGAGGAGTGTTCCTAAGGAAGACACTCTTCCTCGAATTTTTTTGCGTGATTAAACCATTGCAATGAGCTTTATTTCCCAGTATTATTCGGACAGTTCACCGTTTTTTCTGGGGCATCATCACCATCTTAAACAAACTGTTTCCTTAAAGCTTTACCGTGCTCCAACAATTGTTTTTTACCCTTAATATCAACGCGTAGGTAAGTACCTGTTACAATGTTGTTAAATGCAACCCTTTATATTATTCCGAGACAGTACTTAAACCGGAGTGCCATATTAATTAGGTAAAGTAAAGTTATATCATGTCACCACAAAGATACTCCAATCTCGAAGATGGATGAAAATCGGAGCCCAGTAAAAGTGATGAAATTATGATGGACCTTAGTTATTGCATATTTATCCATCTAATTTCAACTAAATGATTGGTTGAGACTCATGACAGATTTATTTTTCGATTCCCTAAAAGTATGTTTAACTTGAGTTTTTCCTTTTATAGTAGAATTATCTTTCGTAATAAGCCAGTGATCAAGTTTACGTGAGTTTTGACTGCTGAAACCGCTCGATGACCGCAAACTGTCAGAAACGTGCTATTACGGGATAGTAAGTTCTCACAATAAGGTATTGCTCATCAAACTTACCGCTGCATTGACAATCTCTCAGATTCTTCAAAGAACGGTTGAGAATTTGAATTCAGCCTTCCGTTAAAAAATAAAAATTTCGTACGTTTTTCTAGAATAAAAAATAAAAAAACAAAGAATACTGCCCCAAAAAAGCCTTGAGCTGCCATTTTTAATGAGTCAGTAAATTTAGTCCAGATTAATATATTTTTAATATATTAAACTGAAATTAAAAATTTGAAAAACTTTAAAAATAAAAAAATTTCTGAACAAATATGTAGAGATATATCTAGATTTTTATTTTTTTTCATTGGTCTTTCAGTGAAATAATTCTTAATAAAATAAAGCTTTACTGTTTTCATTTTACTTTAACGATCTTAAATGTAAATTTAAAAGTAAGAATGGAAAAATTATTTGGCTTTAATTAAAATCAGAATTGTTAACATTTAAAATGAAAATTTGTTTCAAAAATAAAACCATGTAACAATAATATATAAGCACAAAGATATTTGATCCATTTCTTTTGGGGAGAATTAGTTGAATTTAATTTTCTTGCCATATTATGTAAACTTATGATTAGAATTATGATAATCACTATGTAAACCTTTAAATAATAATTATAAAAAAACTTTTTTACGAAAAGAAAAGAAAAATTGAAAAATTCTCTAGTACAAAAAAAGGTAAAAACGCAAAATAGGTTTTTTATTATTACATAAACATTGTCTACCCACTGAATTTAGAGCTTAAAAGAGAAAAACATTTTCTATTTTTCTTAAAAAAGAAATTTTTCTCTTTGAAATTAATAAAGTATAGTAATTTGTGAAAACAAAATTAAATTTTTTTTTTTCTGCAATTTTTAATAAGAAATTTAACAGGTTATACTTTAGTTTAGCAACCACTCTAGCATCACCCATTACCGTTAATACTTCACTATTTTAGGAATAAAAGAAATCACTCATTCTAAGTTATGTGCTTTTGAAATAGAACTAATTCGAGCTAATTTTTAATTTGATATTGTGTATTGAAATATATCTGAATCAAGGGAAAAAATTCTTAAAGAGTTACGTCTCATATTCTCAAATTACAATTTCCCACCCCTAACTTCATTCACTAGGCAAGGATCAAATGTTAATATCAGAGAAGGATTAAGATTATAATTTTTAGAAGAAAAATATGAATTTAATTACTTTCATCCACTTCCAAGATCCAAAATTGCCTAAATCGTTACTTACAGGGTTTATTTCTTGTTTTTAGATTAGGTTTTCTTTTATGAACTTTAAGGTTGTATTAAAAAAACCTTTAATAGTTTTTTGTCAGTTCTCTCAGACAGCGTTTCCATCCAATTGAAGGGCGGCATTAATATAAAATCAAATCTGAAATAATGGTTTGTATTTACTACATATTTTAGAATAATCATTTGGTTTTCTTCTTGAGAACTGAAGATAATGGAGTGTTTTCTTTTAATCCAAGTTTGTTAAAATAGCTTTAATAATTAGTAAACAAATGGCGAATAAACTAAAGTATATCCAAGTAGTTAATTGACTTAATTTTTTTTTAAATAAGAAATAACATAATTTTCAATAAAATTAAAATTCCAGGCGTGGAGGTGAATGATGGCGTGAGTTCCTTTGAGAACGGTCTACTCCCTTCTTCTCATGCCGACATACCCCCGATTTTATGGTGTAAACACAATTTACCTTCTAGAGCGTGTGAAAATTTTTTGTGGTTAAGGGTGTAGTTTTGGAAAAAGTTCCCAACTTTACTTTTCTAAAGTTCATTGTGTGTTAGTTTCAAGTGTTAGTGAACCTTATTTTCAAAGAATAAATGCAATTCAACGCCAACTTACTGTGATAATGTTATTATATATAAAAAAAAAAATTGCACATTAAATAAATAAATAAAAAATGCTAGGTAAATCGTTTTTATAATAAAATAATGGAATTATTCTTTGTCAGGTACGATAAAAATTAATTATGACAATGCGTAGGTTTTTTTTTGTTTTTACCAAGTTGTCAATTATTACGAAAAACAAAAAGTAGAATAATTTATTGAGCTTAAAGGGAATTGGTGAAAATAACTAAAGAAAAAACAGAAACGTAACAGTGGATGTTTGCTATTATTTTGTAAATTTCCAAACGCTTAACCCATTTGTATGAAATTTAGTTTTAAAACGAGAAGGTTGTTTTTTTCCGACAATTGCCAAAAAGTCTTTTTTAAATAATCTTTCCAATGGTGTAGCTTTCGGGTACCTTTGGTGCCCTTCAATAGCAACCTATTGAAGGTTTAAAGAGTAGTGTTAAGTGTCAATTACACAGCCCAATACCTAGTCTGACCCAACACAACCCTTTAAACCTTTCAAACAGTGGTTCACAAAAAGTCTTTCCTTTGGCCATTGCCAAAAAACAATCTCTTCTCCTCACAGTTTAGGGCCTAACGAAGTTCTAATCAGTTTACCTTAAGAACATTTCCTACCGACCATTTGTTTTCTTTCATATACAAATAGATATCTAGATATATGTTTGATTTTGAGGTCGATCTGTTATCCAGACAAAATTGAAAACTCGATTATAAAAGTTCACCAGATTTTCTCTTACTACAACTATTAATTCTTCAAAATCTTGGTGTCCCACAAATAAATGGCCACAGTGCGGGGATATAAGTTGTTTGCAGGTTCATAGAACGTCTAATGCTTTGCAGTCTAGCAGTCAAGATCGGCCAAACCAACACTTGAAATCACAGATTCTCTAAACCACATTCTGGAGAGTCGAGAACACTTGTCAAAGAAAAACGTTCTGAACAAGTGATAGGCTTTAGGGAGATAGCAAATACTAAAAAAATAGCTAAAGTAAAGTCGCGTTTACGGCTTTCGGCCCCAAAACATTGTACCAGACAAAACCTAAGCGGAATACCAAATTTTAGGTTTATAATACTTTTGTTTTCGGAATATTCTGTTAAAACATAACATATGCAGACCTTGCGCAAAAAACATATTTTTGTTATTCGGTGGGCCACGAAACATGAATTTCCCATAAAAACTCAATCTATAAAATTTGACGTTAATTTCATTTTATTCTAAATGCACTTTGTACAATTACAAAATCACAGTAATTATTTCTAAACAGTTTGGACTTGAATCAACATCTGAAGCATCTAACCACTACACCTAATCGTCAGCCTTTGTTCACAAACAATGCTGTAACGAATTTTGCAACTCAAAACCGACAATGGAGATAAGAATTTATTATGATCGACTTTTTTTGTGAGGATTTTTTCAGTTGAGTAAATGATTTAACGAAGAACTTTATTTCACTTATTGCTTCCAACTTTTATATTTCAGCTTTTCTACTTACGTAATACGGTCCACTAGTTTAATATATTCCTTCATTCATTTTTTTTCTCAAATTAAGCAACAAAGTAAATGTGTGTTATTAGTTCAAATAATTCTTATAACTTATTACAGCCGGACATGTGTGAGTACTTAACAAATAGATGAATACTGCTTAACAAATATTCTCACAATGAAGCTTGTTCTATGTTTAAAAACTGTGTACTTATTGTGTCTTGCAGATTCATGCAGGAAAAATTCCTTTTACTTAAGTTTTACAAGGTGGAAAAGCCCTATTTATGTAGATTAAATGTTTTCCTGGGCGCTCTTCGTCTCCAATATCATAGCTCCTTCTTGAAAAGCTTTCCACCAATTTTAAGATTTCAACAAAAACTTAATTTTAAGACTTCCTAATTTGAGCAAAGAAACTGCTCAAAATCTTTAACTTCCACCTTGTAAAAATCCAGTTTAAGTTTAAGGCTTTTTTTGCTCGATTCTAAAGACTGATATGTAGTTTTAAATCTTTATCAAATTTGTATGAAGATTGTTCCTCAAATAAATACAAAATTGGGCAAACCTCAACTGCATTCGGTTGTAAAATGGTAGTTTTCTACTTTAAAGTAGCACATTTAAAAGTAAAACACTCTAATATTCAAGTGACTCATAAAGAAAATTATATTTTTCTAATTTTTATATACCTGTAGTAAAAACCTTTCCTCTTCTTCTTTCTCACATTAGTAATAGTATTGCTTTCCACTTCACCTCTTGTTTATCAAAACAGACCCTCTTTTCAACTACAAACATATTATTGACTTATCAAAACAGTATTCTCTTCCTAAGAACAACATGTCATATTCAAATGTTAATAAAAAAAGAAAAAACTATCAATTACTACAAAAAAAAAAAAAAAATTAAATAACAATACAAACCTGGTTTTAAATGTATGATTGATTTTTCAAAAGATTATAGGTTGATTGTTTCCACCTCCAAAAAAATGTCCACTTTTTCGAAATTGCTTTTGTTTTTTTATGAAAACTACATCTTTTTATCAATATCTTAACTCTTGATAAAACTTCAAAATCGTCCCTAGACCACTAGCGCCAGATTGTTCGGTTGCTTTTTCTATACAATACAAACACCTTCCTATTTAATTCTTAAACCTATTGGTCTGGGAATGATTCACAGTTTGACCCGACACTCTTTTTTATCATTTCCGAATTAACATCATGGGTATAAAAAAGTTAACCATTTTCCTTTTTTAATTCAGTTAAGCCACTTCGATAAGAGAAAAAATTTAAATTTTGATTTCTGTTTAGAAAGATCTACCATTGTTACCAAAAGATCTACTGATTTTTTTCTTTCAACTATTAGTTCACAGTTTAATTTTAAAAACTCTAATAAAATAATATCTTAGAATTAAAAAAAAAATTACTTTTCTAAAATGAAAATGTTTTTCACTTTTAATCTGGTGGGGGGGAGATTTAAACAAAAATATTAGCCCCAGAAGTGCCAAAAACGTTTAACTTAAGAAACGTATTTAGTTTTTGCTAATTAGTGTACAAGAAAAAATAAATAAAAAAAAAGAGTAAAAAATAAAAAAGGGCACAATTATATAAATTAGAAAAAAAATAATAAAAAAATTAAATAATGCTAGATTTTGTACCTTCTAGTGTTTGTATAACGATTTATTTATATATTTTATATATGTATATGTGTAATATAATATAATATGAAAATTGTATCATACACTAGTTTTTTGAAAACTTAACAGTCATTGTAATGAGCCTGTACATGTGAAGATGAAAAAATACTAATTAATTTAAAATAAAATAACGTAGGAATGTTTTTTTATAAATATTTAAATTAAATATATTTTGATTTTTAATCCTAGGAGATATGCCCCACTTAATATTCATAAAAAAACCATATCATTGATATTTCATTTTTTGGTCTCTCCCCAATTATGTAAATAACTTCTGTAACTTATAATTAAAAGAAAAATAACATTTCAGGAAAGATAAATATATTTGAAAATTATACATTGTATTTTTAATTTGCATGAGAAAAATTAATTTTGTTAAATTTTATTTAAGGGAAAGAACAAGGAAATTATCGTTTGAGTAAAGTCCACGTAATGTTATTGTAAAGTAATGATTACAAAAAACAATTATGTTTAAAAAAGAATTGTAAACACCTTTCTTACTGGCATATCGTAGAACGAGACTTTACTGGTGATATTTAAAACTACATAAAAAAGGAATATATCTATAAATACATATTTTAATTGCGAGAATTGCGTGGTTAGAAATAAATAAATATTTTAAGAAAGTATTTATGAATAAAGAGGCTTATTAAATTCTCTTTCTTCAGTTTGTTGACTGCATGAGTGAAGGAAACAATAAAAATTAAAAACTCTGATTCTAAACATAAAAAGAAAACAAATTATAAATGGATTAAGTTCCTTTGATTTAAATAATGTTTTCAAGATTAGTGTATTACAATAATTTTTTAAGTATGTTATAATTAATATATGTTTAAATGAGTGCAAATGTCTAGTCAGTTTATTGAATCTTTTATTTTAATTTTGTCTTCCTGTTTTAAAAAACCGAAATGTTAATGTTCGCAAGAAGCCACTCTAATGAAAAATTGAAAGATTTTCTTCTTTTATTCTAAGACTTCTTAATTGATTAAAGATTAATAAAAATAGAATTTTAATTTTCAAAAATATCTATAAAAAAAGTGACGTATCCATTTTGTAATTAATTGTCAAATTTATTAATAAAGAGGAAAATGAAAATGATATCCTTAATTTCCCCTCACAAAATAAATGTAATACAATTGAATTTTATTATTTTTTTGTTTTGTTTTTGTTCCTGTTATTTTTTAAAGGAAGAAGAAATTTTGTGAAGTTTGTTTGTGATATTAGAATTTCTTTTAATAATTTCTAAATATGTGCAATAAATGTTAATTATTTGTCTTAATTTTGTGTTATTTATTTAAAATCCTTTTAACAGTATTTTTTAAAATAAATTAAAAATTTTTGAACTAATAGTTTTGTACCTAACTGAATCTTTCATTTTGTTGGATTATGGGGAAAAATATATGTACTACAAAGCTACTTGTGTGATTTCAGAAAACTCCCGAGATATCTTTAGAAAATCTTACTTTGCTTTGCTCTCATATTTGACTATTTAAAGCATATTAATCCAGCGTTTAATGTAATCTAGGAAAAAGATGTTTATCAGCGAAATCATAATTTCTTTAGTTTAATACTTCGTCTAAGACTGGGTGATGTTAGAACTAGAGTACTGCTTTGAATTGAATAAAATAATTTAGTTCTAAACATTTTCGGAATAAATGATAAGTTAATATTAAATAATATTAAGTGTTAAGTGTTAATATGTTAAAAAAAATACGTAACTTCCATGACTTTTACTTACTTTAAATGTCAAGATTGTAACTTACGACATTTTAAAGTTTTGTTCATTGTTTTTAGCGACTGTTTCATTAATCCAGAAGAGAGAAAAAATAACGCCGATTTCAGTCATTTTTTATTTTTACTTTTGCCAAGCCAAAATTCAGTTCATAAGCAGACAGGATGAAGGTACACAAACCTTAAATATAACAATGTAAAAAAATATAATAGTCAATAGCCTATTGACCTAGACCCAAGGTCGAAAGCTTGGCAAAACAAAAATATCACGATCAACCTTACAATCCAAAATCCAAAGTCTTTTACATCTCAAACCTCAACATCCATACCGAGTTAGAAATTCCCCTTGTACCCGTCAAAGTCAAACTGCGTTACCTGAAATTTCACTATCCCTCATTCCAATCCAATTATCCAAGCCCTCTCAACCTCAACACTTTTTCACGAACCCTCGCGCCGCTGGCAGTGCGACCAACTGAATCCTTGACGCCGGATATGTAGAGTGCCAGTAGCATTCCCTAACGCCTTAAAGGCCTATTCCGGCTGTCATCACTGGAAAGCCGCCGTTCAAGAAATCAAGCCAGTTATTAATAGGAACAATTGTAGAAAAGACTAGATAGTATACAATTGACAGGAAGTATTTTTATTTTTAACGAATATATAGTACAATGAGTTTTATTTAACTATCAAATTCGTTTACATCATCATAATACTTTAACATTTTGAAAATAATTATAAACAATAGCTCACTTACCCTGTAAACAGTCATAGGAACACAGACTCGTTAATATAAACAAACACTGAATTGCAATTAATTACTATTACATACAAATTCCTAATAACTTCCCTTTTGGCATCAAGCAGAACTGTAACACATACATAATGGAATAATATTATTATAACACCAAAAAAAAAATCTTTGTATACCAATGTATAAAATCTGGATTACGAAAATATATTAAAAATATGTATAAAGTATTAAAATATAATATATATTTCTTTGATTTATAAGTTGAGCGAGGTTAATACTTTGATGAACACGACTTTACATTTAAAGAGAAAATTTATTACAAATTAAAAAAAAATTGAACTAAAATAGATATGTTTTTGAATTTCGTATTCGTTAGATTTATATTAAAAAGCTGACAAGACAAAATCAAATTTTTTTAAAATAAAAATCTTTGTAATTATTTGAATATAATAATATTCTAATATTTTGTGTTAATTTAAATAGTTTTAGTACTTATTTACATCAAATAGGACATTTAGTTACACTAAATAGGACAGATTTAATACAATATAAATATTTCTAATTATGAGAATATTAAATCTTAAGTATCCAAAATATTTCGCTTTTAGTTTGGACAAGTAATTTTCTAAAAAAGCCGAATTGGACTTAAAATATCTGATAAAGTAATTAATTATAAAGATGTCAGTATTATAAAGATCAACAATTGGAAAAAAAAAAATTGGGTATCAGATAATAAACCCTATTAAAGAAATAAATAACTAGGACGAGATGTACTGAATGGAGGCTAACTAAATTTATTAAAATTATTAAAGAATTAAATTACTCTGATAATTACGATGTTAATAAACAGCAAAGTATATAATTGTTTCGAGTTAAACTACTAAGTTACATTCAAATAATCAAGGATATGGATTAGTATCTCTAAACGTTATGACAGGCTCAGATCTATGTCCAGTAACTCTGGGTTGCAAAATGACTCCTTTCGAAAGGGCTTCCTAAAAATAAAAATAACATAAGAGTTAGGCCGTAAAATGTTTACAATGTTTAAATGACTCAGCGATTACGAACCTGACTATAATGTTTTGAATGAGCTCTCACAGCTCTAAGATGTAACTGGTGAAGCATTTTTGCTGCAGTAGCATCACCCGCCGCATCAGGCAGTAGCTCATTGCCAGTAGGCCTTCTAAGTAAGTCAGGAGTTTCACTGAGACCTTAGAAGTAAATCAGTTTTTTATAGGTATATAAAAAACAAAAGTAAAAAAGACAGAATTTATTTTAAATTTTGTGTTCTTACGTTCACAACTAAGGCTGTTCTGAATTATCTCTTGCAATCGAGCCAACCTCATAGCCCTGTCTTCACCAATCAACCAGTAAGTAAGCATTTCACCTTTGCCCTTGAAAAAAAGATTTCGCTTAATTTTCAAATTAATTTTAGTACCATCTCAAATTGAATAGATAAATTCTAGTGAAGAAATGGGAGTCAAAATCAAAAAGTAAAATAAATAACTAGAAAACAAACATTTAAAACAAGACCATACTTTGATATGTACAATTCCTCTTTCTTCACAAGTATAACCTCCTAGACGATCCAATAATTCTTTAGTGGTACTAGAGATATGTATCTTGAATGCTTCACCAGTAGATTCCATTCTTGATGCCGTGTTCACAGTATCACCAAATAAGCAGTATCTCGGCATTTTCAAGCCAACAACTCCTGCTACGCATTGTCCTGATCACAT
This sequence comes from Rhodnius prolixus, assembly GCF_049639745.1. NCBI lineage: Eukaryota > Metazoa > Arthropoda > Insecta > Hemiptera > Reduviidae > Rhodnius > Rhodnius prolixus. Next base: position 7,979,294 of record NW_027411634.1, on the reverse strand, counting down.
TAAACAAAACATCTCAATAAAAGATCTTTTCTCAATAGATTAGATAAATTTTCTTGTAAAATGCACTTTGTTACTGGTTTATTTTCAGGAATTAATTCAACGGTGAGACTATCTAGTAGTGAACGATATAAATACGAAGTATATTTTCAGTTATTAAGAGTAATACTCTTTCTAGAGCACGAAAATTGCAAATACATTGAAGTAAGTATACTAATCTTCGTCTACAACCTTTCTTTTTCCAATCCAAAATTCAAGCGAGAAGAAGTGAAGAAATATGAAAGAAATTAAAGAATTTTTTCAAAAGCGAGAAGGAAATGAATTGTTCTTTTTGATTTGTTGTGATATATGATCCTGTGGGAGTAAGCTACAGAGTTAGAACAGCTATGCGTTTCTGGTATCGCGATGGAGGAAATAACATGATAGCACAGCCAAGGAGTAGGTAAATAGTAGTGTGTAAACTATTTAAAAAAACAAAAAGTTAAAACTTGGAATAGTTTTAACAATGTCGCTTCTACGATTTAAGTTCAACTTTACTTAGGTGATTTTTCTTTTTTTTTGCGATTTAAAACCTTCTCATCAAAATTTAAGGCTTGATTATTTACAAACCAGTTCATAATACAGTTTGGTTTTTAGAAGATATAAAAATATAACATTATAATAATTGAATGCTATATAATTTACTATTAGGCTTAGTAACGGGCGTGTTCAACTGATGTGAGAGTGGGTAATTTCGAATCGGAATTGCAAGGGCTAATAACATTTATTTTCTCAAGAGTCCATTTAGATATATATGGGTCATGAAATAAAAAAAAAATCTATCTCAATAAAACTTACCAGAATGGATGCCTATTCTAAGTTTAAGAGGTTCACCCGGTCTATGTCGGATTTCCAATCTTCTTATACTGTCCAACATATGCAAAGCCATACTTGCAGTTTCACCAGCATGTCGATCCCCATTTCTCACTGGAAGACCGGACACTACCATATAAGCATCTCCAATGGTCTCAACTTTATAAACATCATAATGAGAGATAATGGAATCGCAACAGGTATAAAGATCATTTAAGAGTTCCACTACCTGTAAAAAATATATATTTGAAGAATTAAGTTTATATGTGTTATTTATAAGTTAACTCTATAAAGTTTCATTATAAAAAATAAATCAAACCTGCAGAGGCGTACTGACAGCTGAAAGTTCAGTGAAGCCTACTACATCACTGAAGTAAATTGTAACACATTCAAAACTTTCCGCTTCCACTGGTTCTCCTCTTTTCAATGATTCTGCCACAGTCCTGTTGCAAGATAATTGTTAGAAATTATGTAAACAGATTCCTCGTAGAATATGATTTGAAATAATGAATATGAACCCATCTTAAAATTAATTAGTATTTACTTACTTCGGAAGCATTCTGTTGAGCAAAGCATCAGTTTTCTTTTTTTCCTCAGTCAACTGGTTGGTCCTTTCTTGAACTAGGCCTTCTAAATTGTAAGCGTATTTTTCCATTATAGCCAGCATATTGTCAAATATGTTTGGCTTGCTACAAGAGAAAAAAAGTTGTATAAATGAATTTATAGAGAAAAATCTGAATGATACACTTTATCTTTAGAATGAAATATGTTTAACATAATTCACTTTTAACAACTGCTACATTGAGAACATAGGACGTACGCTACTAAAAGATAGAATTGTATTCTTATATTTACTAATTTATGGAAAATAAATCGTTAACTAACAGGCCAGCTTGCATTTCCTTCAATTTCACCCTAACAAATCGAAAATCTGGCCTAGTTTCTGGATCTTCGTCCCAACATGCCTGCATGCAACTGATTACTGAAGGGGCAACCTGAAGTCCGATTACGACTGGTCTTAGTCCATCTCCTAACTTCACTCTCTCAACTATTTCTAGAAATCAAAACAACCTATTTTAGTTGAATATTTGCACCGATTAATGTTAAGAACTAAACAGATAGATAACAGACAAAAATTGAGGCATGAAAATAAAAAATCTTGAAGCGAATGGAATTGAGTAATATTTATTCTGAGTGGATGTCACGATGATACATGAGACCTACTTTTACAATAAAAGGTTGAAATGTCTAAGAAAATTACGAACAATAAGGAAAAAAGGACAACCTTTAACTTAATTGATAATCGAAGGGGTTGAGGAGCTAATTAGGATAAAAACAAAGCGAGTTTACCATGATATGTCAGTTGAGTATTGCCCCATGGTCCAGCTCTTCCTGCCACTTCATGTAGCACAATTCCAAAGGAATATACATCGCCTTTTTGTGTGCCTCTGGGATGTGAATTTGGAGATCTAAGAAGTTCTGGAGCTCGCCACAATCTTCGTTTGATTTCCAAACTTTCATCCAATTCTTCATGGCCAGCTTGTGCAGAAGTTTTTTTTTCCAATATTTTAAATAGTTCTCTTTTAAACATTTACTTTGTAGAAAACAATAAATCCTAGGACAAATTAAATTTATCATTTTTTGTTTTTTAAATAATTATTGAGCTATAGATTTTTATCCCAAGTATGAGATGCAATAGGTTTTGGCTGCTAATTTCAAATGAATACTAAAATTAATAAATACAGAGGATACGTCATTCTAAGAAACTCCATTTAATTTTCAATTTCAACGTAATGCGACACATTACACTGAAAAAATATAGCCTATAGCATTGCTGCACTTTTCAAAACCATGAAAAGGACTTTCGCAATGTCACTTATCGAACATTACAAAGGCGCAAAATGAAGTAGAAAATCTAATTTGTGACATCGATCTACCCGCAACTATCGAACTCTTCGGTGAACTTTAGCAGGAAGTACTTTCTTCTTCTTTAAACCTAAATTATTTTCTCATAGCCAACATGAAAGTGAATGAGAAAAAAAAGTCTGCGGCCATAACAGATGTATTTATTCCTACACACATATTAATGGCTTTAATGTTTGTAACTATGTGTTCGATTACTTCTGCGAAGATAAAAGATAAATATATATATAAAAGAGATGTTTAGATTCTTATAGATATTTATTGGGCAGTAGCTTTACGAAATCTTTAGAATTAAATAATAATATTAAAGAAATATATTTCTCAAATATACAATATACTTTTCATGAAATCTAATTTTAAAGAATACCTTTAAATTCATGCAAGCCGAAATCAGATATCTGAAGTACCCATCTACTGTCTACTAAACAGTTGCTTGACCTTAAATTTCCATGAGAAATGATGTCGCTGTCATGTAGATATATCATTCCCTGAAAAGGTATTCATATTGTTTTCACAAAATCATTTCCAGAAAAACGAAATTGATTCAATTACAAGTGTTTTCATTATTTATTTTCATTATTAAAATTATTTAAATGTTCAACATTCATCTTTAGAAAAATCACCTTAATAATATCTGCAATAAGCGATGAGATAAACATATTGTCTAAATGGAGATCTTCATTGGCCAATACATCTTCTAAGCTCCCGCGAGCACAATACGCCGTCAGAATGCAAATATTATTAGCTTCCACGCACGCACCAATAAATGTAATTATATTTTCATGGCGCATTTCTCGTACCTGTATGTTTTCAAATTTTGTGAATACTTTAATTCACGGAAAATAATTTGAAATTATAAAATTGGACACAAACATATTTACCTGTTTCAATTCCTTCCTTATGTTTCTAGTCAGATCTATAGACTTTTTGTGAATACATTTAATGGCAACGGTGTTACCCTTATAGAATCCAATTTTAGTGTAAGCACGCTTTGGACTAACCTCTGGAACAATGCTTCTCAAAATGCTTTGCCGGCAAAGTTGGCCGGGATGTAACTAAATTAAAGAAATTAAGCAAAAAATGTTTACTTTAATTCAAATAACAAATTAAATAAATAATTTAAAATTAAAACATTTATTTTAAAGATACAGAGGAAAAAATATATAATTTTTTATAACATCAAGTAATATTTTATTTCAGGTAATTGCAAGATGAGAAAGTTTCTTGCATCTTGCACATAAGTTTTTTCTTTGTACTTGAATTTGTGAATAAAGTTAAAAATGCAAAAAAAAGTTTACAGTCCCAGCTTGTTAAATTCTTTTGCATGAATGGTCTCATGCATTAACGTATTGTGCATTTAAAGATAAGTACCTACTTTTAACATAATATTTTTGTTGAAATGGCTCCATTTTTTTTTTTAAATATACCAATAAATTTTATCAAAAGCTGCGTTGTATTTAAAAAAGTAAATAAAGTAAAACATTTTATTATAATAGTTAAACCCTAAATCTGATTGTGAGTTAAAAAATACTGATAAAAGAGATGCAATGAATGACATCAATGAAGAAAGCAGCAGTAAATGGGGTTAAAAAGAATAGGAATGCTACTGCACATATTTTAAATAAATTTACCATAGAATTTCTGTCGGCTTCAGCAGTTGAAATTATTGTCACATCTTTCATATCAATCTTCCACAATAAGCAAGCTAACTTTTGTTCATATCGATAATGTCTAAAATAAGAATAGTACAATTAAAACAAAATTAACAAAAATAAGAGTACAAACTGAACTGTCTTGAAATGCCTACTTGAAAGCAAAAATCGCAGCAACCAATACCAAAGCAAATAATCCACCAAGTGTTACAGAAATTCTCCATTTGTCCTTAAGGCATTTATGCCCAGTAAATCCACATAATGGCTCAGCAAGGGGACGAGAATTTCCTACCCACTGAATTGGCCGAGAGTCGTCATAATATTTAAATTCCTGTCATAAAAAATTAATTAAACTTAATATAAAAGAAAAACAAAAGAGGAGGGGATCATTCGCAATGAATTCAGCTTTTTGTATTTATCATTATTATTATTATTATTATTTAATACCGTAGTGATTAGCGCTAAAAAATAAAAATCAAGAAATCAAATATAATTTATTAATTATCTAAAAGAAATTTGGCAATAAAGTTAGTGTTTTAATTTCAAAACTATAATTTACCGGAAGTGCAGTGTTGTTTTCATCATAACGAAAGTAACCAACGGGTTGCATGCTCAATCCTAGAGTACCATTTGCTTCTTCTTTATCGTGTAAAAGAGCAACCACACTGAAATTTCCTTCTGCATCTCCATTGCTGTCGATATAAACCTTTACAAACAATAATTCTTTTAAATTGATTGATAGTTAATTATAGTATTTCGATGACTCTGAAACAATGTCTCAACCGAGCGTCTTCGTTCTTATTTGTTTCGGACACGATTTTAATAAAAAATTTGAATATTAATTAAAACCGTAGAAAGTGATCCCAAGTTATCGTACAATTAAATATAGTAAGAAATATAAAGGTTCAAAAAATAAAACGCATCTAATGATCTTTAAAATTATGAAATGATTTAAAATAACGATTAAGAATGAAATTCTAAAAAATATACAAGAAATCAAAAAATTATAGAGTATTTGAAAACTACAAAAAATATCTACTGATGATGATCTTGTAAATCGAATCGTCTAGAGTCTAGACTATAATAAAATAAAGAAGAAATAAGACAATGAAAAAACAAATAAGGCTTCTTCATACATTCATATTTATTGTTAAATTGGCTATCACCTAGAAGAACAATTTCACTAGAGAGCCTGGGTAGTTACTTTACTTGGATCCTCTGCCTTTAACTTGGAGAAACTCTATTCAAAATGTTTAGAGAAGACAATAAAAGGAAATGGTGGTAATATCAGTAAAGCAATATTAAATTTTTCAATGAATAAATTGTAAAATTTGAGGATAATGGAACTGTTCAATAATCCTTTTAATGCGTTCACGGAATAAAATGCACTAAAAAAAACTGCAATGCTGGTAAAGAGTACTGACACACATAACTATAACAACAAAGTAGAATTTTATTGTTTTTTTTCCTACTTTTTTTTTTTTTATCTTTTTCCGGTACATTTGCCTATATACACTCATTCTTCGGTAAAGACAGAGATACGATTTTCTTATATGAAGACATTTTATGGAGCCATTATCCTACCTTTACAATTACACATTGAAATCTAGCCGCCATAGCTGGGTCAAGCCGAAAATGCTAAGCTGTACAATACTGCTTCTGTTTCTTTGATAAAATGGCTAAAATATTCATGTATAAACAAATTCCTTGTCTGAATCTCACTTCTATTACAAAACTAACAAATAAATTATAAACAACGTAAACTTAATCTTACCCCCATAAAAGCCATCATTTTATATGAAACCATTTCTCCTTTATTATTATTATTAAATGAAATTTAGTGGAGATGATTGGCTCTAAAAAACATACTTTCTTCCCGAAAAAGACGATGAAACTGTAAGGGTAAATTAATTTACTAATAATCAATTATATCATAATTTATTATAAATTATAATAATTAATATTAATAGTATTAATAAATTTATAATACAAATAATTTTTCTTTCTTATTGCAATCCCAATCAACTTCTTAGACAAAGATAACTAAAGTTTCTAGTGTTAGTAAAAAATTTGTCAGTGTTAATTGTAATCACAACATAATATATTTCGCCTAATTTTTTATTAATTGTAAAGTTCAACAACGATCTGCATCTGATTAGAAAACCCGTCACTAGACTCCGATGTCTTATTAATCAGGAACGCCACTGGAAGAAGTGCGAATACGAGTAATCGTAATGTAACTAATGTTAACTCCTGCGCCAAGGTGACGTTGCCTTTCTGGCAATCTAATCTGATTTCATACAGAACATAAACATATATTTCTATTGCACAGATATGCAATATTTTAAGCACTAGTAGAAGGTTAAATTAGGATACAAAAATTGATTTAAATTATAAAAAAAAAAAAAAAAGGACATGCCTTTATGCTAAACGTAAAACATTAATTAGAAGTTAACAAACAATCCGGAATATCCCGATTCCGCAGCAAATAACGAGTTTAGAAGATTGAATGATATGCACGGTAGTAGCATTAAGGAAATTTAGAAGTTGAACAAACTGTATAAAATGCATTATTTAAATGATTCTTACGAAAATAAAAATATATAAATAAAAATAACAAATAAACTTACATCATGACCTTGTACTGAGTGATAAGATCGATTCAATATTCTGGCTAAAATGGCAGTACCATTCCTAGGATCTTGACCTACTGCTAACACTTCGGTTAAAGCTCTGGCATAAATAGTTACAGCATCATAAAGGTGGGCAGCGTGTATTGGTACCTTATTAATGTCAGTGTTTAAAAATAGAATATTAATCATTCATTAAGTGATGTTCTATATAAAATATTAAAATACAGTGCTAACTTACAGATATACTATCAAATATCGTCCTATGATACGGAACACAAAATGGTGGTTCGGCTGAAATTTTTCTTACTTTTTCACATATTTCCCTAAAAATAGAAATTAATAGTACTTGAATAAATACTAGATTAATTGAAAACATAAAAGATACTAACAACTCACATAGTTACAAGTTTGCGATCACAAAGTTAAAATATAAAATAAATAATTAATTAATAAAAAATCGCTTTAACAAATGAGACAATTAAAAACTTACTTATATTTAGGATTCCTAGGATGGGACGGGGTAAGTTTAAGCACTGACCTAAAGGCTAATATATGATCTTCTGAAGACCAGCTTGAATTGTTACGTTTTAATATCCACGGGTCTAGGTAATCTGGAAAAAATAATTACATTTGAACAACACTTAATGTTGTTGGAAATTGAATAATTAATGCAATCATTCTCATTGTTCATTAATACCTCTTTGTACAATATTACGCCGCCTTTCTGGATGATAAATTTCATCGTCGACAGAAATGACAATATATTCACCATTCTTTAGGAGACCTCTCTTTTGTAAACATTTAACAAAATCCACCAAAGCTATATGTTCACCGACGAACACATAAACTAAACAGGAAATTCAATTCTTTATTATCATTTTCAATTGAGCAATCATGACTAATTACTTGACTATTAATATTACAATGATTCAACATTCATTAAAGGAAAAAAAACTAACCTCTCGTTCTTTGATAAGTATCAGCTACAATACGATCCATTTTAGCGATATTTTTTGGAATATAATCCGTATAGTCTCCAGCAAATTGACAAATATCCGTAACAGTTAGACCATGTTCGTGAGCTAGATCCTGAAATTAAACATAAATCTTGTAACGGATACTTCTTGGATTTGGTCAGTTACTTCCTCGCACTCGAGGATGGATTGCATCGTGCCATAATTTACACGAAAATAAATAAAAAATTATGTATATATATATGCGCGCCTTCTGAAGTATACTATGTTCGTATAAATATATAGAAACAAAGAAGCATCAAAGCTATGATGTAATTATGCAAAAAAGTTATTATCCAAATTTAAAATAATTATTAATTATTTTACAAATATAATTAAACAAAAAAATAATAACTGAAGCTGAACAATTAAGCTGATGTAGCAGTAAAAAGGTGGCTTCTTATTAAAATACAATTTTATTCAAAGTAGCCTCAATGGGGAGAACATCAGTATTGTAGGCTATGGGCGTGTAAACTCCTCTTTCACCCCAATTAATTAAACTTTATGTAAAAATCAAAGTGGGTGGAAGTGTGATTAGTTAATTTTTTGCATGATTTTCGGCACATTACATTACACCCTATGGATTTTTAATATATTTTTTGTATACTCCGCAGTTTACATTAGATTTAAAATTATTCAAAAAAAACAACCTTATTTTTGAATTTTAATTTGTTTATAAATTATTATTAATTACGAGAGAATAAGTTATCAAGATTTTTATAAAATAATTTAAGGCACATCAATAAATTAATTAATAAGAGAAAACAAAATAATGCGAATGATTAATTTTGCTTTGCATCTTAGTTAGAAAGCACTAAATACAATAAAAGTAAATATAAAGAAAACCTTTATGGCATCTTTAACTTGAGGAGCCCAAGCTGGTATTTGGCCGAATACAACCACAAACATAGACCATGAAAACGCTTTCAACAAAGCAACTACAGATTTTGATATTTTTGTAGATGGTGCTAGGGTACGAGCAAATGTATGATATATCCTTTTATCGGAAACCAATTTATCAGCACACCTCTGTGAACAAATAATAATAATAATTAATTAATTAAATAAATTTATTAAAATCATCAACATTTCGTACTGTAACTTAGAATATTTAATAAAATGTATAAATGTTAAAATCAATTTTCTTCACGCAATAAGTGGGAAATGAATTCATAATAGTTCTTTATATTGTGTGCCATGTTAGGCTTTTAGCTGGAATGTAGTGCAATAAATGGATTACTGTCGGATTATTACTCGATTCCAAAACAACATATAGTGTTACTGAAATGTGGAAAAAAAAAATGTCTGGCATAAAGTGTAGATTATGAAGTAAAATAAGAAGAAGCGTCAGTTATATTGTTTCCTTTTTAAATTTATAAAGTCATGTAAAATTAATTAAGAAAGTCCTGATGAAGAGCAACAATGGTAACCGAAACGTAGAGCATCAATTAAAAATTTTTGTAAAAAGATTTTCTGTGGCCATAGCCGAATACCTAATTTAAGGCCGGTATGATTTTTTAATAATTTTATAATAGAATGAAGATAGTATGTTGCAATTTTCACACTCATTTTTTTATCTAAATTTTAAAAATACCTATAGTATATCAAAAAAGGAAACCTTTATTTTTTATTTATTTTAGTTAGAATTTGAAATCCTATATCAAGCAATTAAAGTTTTTTGCGTAAAAAAGATACTAGTAATTAACAAAACTGAGAAGAAAATTTTCAAGGTTTATTGAGCCTTATACCCTTCCATTAATGATTCAACGTTTAATATTGATTGCAAAAAAATGAAACGAAAAGTTTTAACACAAAGAAGAAAAAGATTGATTAGATACTGAATTAAGTTTGTGACAGGCAATAAGAGTTTTAAACTTTCAAGCGCAGACGAAGTTGGAGGGAGTGTTGTGTTAATTCCATCGTCAGTGAAGCAAATTTTATAATAAATGTAAAATTTCTGATACAATGACTATAGCATCAGTTTTTTTTCTTCAGAAACATGAGATCATTTATTTGTGTAGATGTAGTAGATGCTCGTATGATCGGTGAGATAAAAATACAGATCATATTTTGGTGGAAAACACTAGCCAGCAGATGTATGAGATATTAGATTACATATAACACGCGATCACCAACTGATTCATAGCTGGCAATTTATTGAAGTTAATTTCATCAATTTTTTTGAGGAAAATAAATGAAAACAATGACGCATCTGAATTTTGTTCTAAGGCATGCATTCGAATACTTTATAAACTTTTCGCTTTAAAATTTTTAATCTTCGGCATTTTTTAAAATCATCTGAATATATCAAAACATTTTGTTTTTATTTAAGGCTCTGGGCAATGTTCTCTCGTAACTGAGAACACTGGCCATCAGCAAACAGTGCGTTGTAGGAACCTCCGAGGAAGAAAAAATCTCCAAGGGCAGCAGCTGGTTTCGAGCCCAGGATCTCCGCGGTGGAATCCATTACCGTAACAGTTAAAAAAAATTATTTACATACTTCAGATAGTATAGATTAAAACAGGACGTTTCTATTTAAATCAAGTTATAAATATTTTTCATCCAAGTTGCGAATTTGGGAAACTTATGTCGTCTTCTTAAACCATAATTTTTATTTAAGGTCAATTTCTCAAAAATAAAGCAGTGATCTTAAACTTCAGAATAGATTTACTTACACAAAATGCAATAAACATGTATATAAACGATACGTTTAATATATATATATAGAGAGAGAGAGGAGAGAGTGAGTGAGAGAGGAATAGGAAAGAAATATACGTGATCTGGCAAGCTAAAATGGTGTTTACCAATAAGAACCAGTTATATCCACTAAAATTACAAATTTGTGATTCATACACATGAACCAGGAGATAAAATATACCAGTAATGTAGGTCAGTATCTTATTCACTTCCTGTTTTATTGTTATTAGGAATACAAATTGAAGGAATAGTAATATTAAGTTGTTTGTTCGATATCGGTGAGCTGAACTTTCAAGTCGAGAATCGCTCAGCATCCCCCACATAAACACCAAGTGCTAGCTGTAAAGTAACTTTTAGAAAGTTAAGTGTTTTTTTTTATTTTTCTTTCGCTTTAATATTCTGAATTCCTGTTTAGAACCGTACATCATGGTTGCTTAAGGGATGCTTGTCAATCTATATCCCTGAGGACCCTACAGTAATATATTTTCCAGACAAATTGTACCAAATAAATGTGACAAGTTTTTATATAAATGGGTCTTTCGTCCATTAATGCACCCGACTAAAGTTATGCCTATTTTCACAATTGGGCTTACAACCAAATTAAGTGTTTCGGACGGAGTACTTATTTCAAAAGAAGTACAAATTAACTCAAAACTAAATTGAAACATTTATAACAAACTATTCTCTAATGGTACATGCTCTTGAGTATTGCGACCCCATTGCATTCACGCATCGAAAGCGGTTGATCTACTGATCATAAAATACTAATAAACTTGGGCTGAAAAATGAATATAGATAAGAATACAGCACCTCCTCCCACAAGGAAAGTAACAACAAATAAAGATCCTGTTATTGAACTGTAAACAAAGGGTGATGGAATTCATTTTATCACTCGTGAAAACCTTCCTAACTGCTACAGGAAAAAAAAAACAAATTATATAATAAAATATAAAAACAAAAGTTTGTTTTTTTCATTTTCCATTTCAGAGAGATTTAACATTCAATCAGTAAGTCAACTAGACATCAATCCGAGCACGAACCGAAGAAATTTTATAAAAGATTTTTCATACTTAAAAAACTGAAGAGCTTTACTCCTTCAATGATGAACAGTTAGAACGGTTAAAACATTTTAAAAGCTCTTTTATTGCTTTTGAGGCAGAATGATTCCGTTTACTTAAAAATTGTGACCCAGGAAAGTCAGTAAGCAAGAAAATTTTCAATTAAATTTGATCTCTGAATAAATAATAAGTTCATATTTAGTCGTATAACTGTCAGAAAGTAATATTATTACTTCATAAGCTAAAATTTAAATACTGACTAAGGTGAAAATAATTTAAAATTTTCTATTTGAAGATAAAACAATAACATTTAGGTAGTTATACTTGCAAAAGTCTGATGTGAACACTCACTTACAGCAAATCTATATTTACAACTATACATAAAAGTGGCCAGATATACGATACGAAAAAGATTATTGTACGAGTTGGTAGGAATGCGTAATTTTTATTTTTTCTTTTCTATTCCTGTTACTGTAAATATTACTCAGACAATTATTATTAAGGAAATAATACTGATTCTACAAAAAGAACACACTTAATATTACAAGTGTTGTGGTGAAATCAGCTTTAATAACATTTTTAGAATCGATAAAATTGTGACTAATTGAAGTATCATTGCTTCCAATTAGAAATAATAATTTTCATTTTTTTTTTTTTTCAAGTTTTTAAAAATTCTTTCTAGGAAAAGTTTATCAATACAGTACTTAATAAGCAAGTGTAGTCATGTGTTTAATAGCAATTTAATAGACTAATTATGCAACTGAAACATGTTACAGCTTGTTAAAGTTTAAACTTGTCAAACTTCACAGACATAATTACAAAATTATTCAATATGATATTGTTAGTGTTAAAGGATCTGTTAAATTAACTTATGTCGCCATACTGAATAAATTGCATATCTTACTATAAATTATTGTGGAATTAAACTGCAAAATTTTGTTTTTACTAATGACATAAAATAATCACTAAATTTTGCCCCTGATTCGGCTTACACACTTTGTTGAAAATAATATTATTGTAGAAATCCTTTTTTCTTTGAATTTACTAAAGCAAATAATGAATTGTTAATTTATTCAGGACCTTAACCACATTTTTAACAAATAATGAATCAAATGATTAGGGTGGAATACTCATGCGATCTTCTCTTACTGAAATCTATTACGGCTCGATTAAAGAAAGTATGAGGCGAATGATGATCAATAAAATGACCTTAACACAGAGTTGGTGGTAGGTCAGTTTCACATTTTAGTTACGGGTACATAGCTTTTCTAGAAGTCTGCTTGAGAGTGCTCACGTTTCCAAAACAACTTGAATAAACTTTATATCGACACAAAATTTCTTACGGCATCCCTAACGATATTTCCAAATAAATTATTCATTTGGTTATGATAAAATTATCTGAAAAGTTTTTTTTTTTTTTACATCTTCCCAAAAAGAGCAACACAACTCTGTACTAAAACTTTCCCAACCTGTAGAAATTCTTCGTTACATTAAATGATCCAAAAGTCCTCCAACAAGCTTCATCGTCTCTTAACTTCTTACTGCCCTAAAAGCATTCTACCATTTATGAGGAAAACATTGGAAAAACTTCTCCTTAAACGCCTCTATTATTTTCTTAACAATATTCGCCCATAAAATTAAATGATTAAGTCTAAAATTAAGAAGTATTAAGTAAATCAATCAAAAGCAAATTTAAAATAATTAATAATTCTTTAAAGTTCTTATCAGGGTAAGAGTTTTCTTGCAAAAATATTGTAACGAAATTTTATACATAAATACTTAGTACTTGCTAGCTATTTGTGTAATACTGTAAAACTGTTGGTTATTTAATTAAGATTTTTCTATCTGTTTAGTATTCATTACTTGAAAAATATTGTCATAATTTTAAATATTACATATTGTCTTGTTTAATATTTTTGTCACAATTTTGTGTAATTTCAACTGAGCAACAATTTCCAGATCAGCACTAAAAGTCACATATGAGAGACAACCATATAGTATCCTTCTTTAAGCGACGACTGAAATAAATTTATGAAGGCGTTTCGCTGAAGCATCGCATTTCCCGACCAGAAAGAAGTTATAAGGTAGGGTTTAGAAGAATCTATCAGAAGCAGAGTGCAATATTAGAAAAAAAAAAGAGAGAAAAGAAAATAGTGATTGATAAGGTCGGCCAAGAGACAGAATGCCAGAAATAGAATGCCTGAGAATGTAATGAAATGGAGAACCGCCAAATAAAAAGAAAAGGGACAGAGCTAGAGAAAACAGAGCAAAACGGCATTGAGGAGATTTTGGAGGCTGTACTGAAAAAGTAACATTGATTCTTACTTTGGAAATTAAGATGATTTCATTGGCAGGCTTTTTTTTTTAGGTATCGACACACTAAATGGACAAAGGAAACACAATTTGAGAAAAATCCTTAAACAAATTACAATATGATTTAAATACTACATACTTTATGATCATATATTGACAGCTTGCCTAACATTTTATTTTTTCCTTATTTCGTAATTTTCCCTTCAAAGTTAACTTCAACAGCTTTTTAAAACTTTCTTTTTGTACTATTTTCTTCTTTTGCTTTAAATAAATGTAAATATTTAGTAAATAAATTAAATAATATTTTACTTCGAAAATGGTATTGATATCAGCAATATTGAATAACATGCTAATTTTTACTTTTTCTGGACAGTTCTGGACCTCAGCTATGGTAATGTATGACAGAAACTTAGATGAAATCCAAATTCTATACAGGAATATGATGAACCCTGATTAATGGTGTAGTTAACAAGAATCGCTTGCTACAATGGATTAAATCAGTGATAATGCACAATATAAGAAATTTTTCCTACAAAATTTTTTATATTCAACAGGAATATTGTACGTACAATCGGATTCACAAATAGGTCAGAGAGCAATCTTTATCATCGAAAAATAAAAAACAATTTCTTAGAAAAACAGGAAAAAGTAAGTTAATTAAGCAAAGCTATTATGATGGCCCAATTAGTTCGAAATGTTGCAAATTAAATTTTAATACCTACAATAAAAAATGGACTGGAAGAAAATAAAAATATTTTCATTATTTTAAAACATATAATTTATACACCAACCAAATTATCTAATAAAAACATTAATATTAAAAGTAATTATGATACTATCTTTTAGTGCAATGTCCAGCCATTTTTTTTTTTTGCTGGCCAATTTTTCTTCTTTCTTATGGATTTTTAGGTTTCGAGGATCATCGATATAAGCATCCCCATTCAGGATTGAAAGATTGGTTCAGATATTGTACTGACTGAAAAAAGAGCTCCAGTGATTCCCAAAGCATAATTATAGAATTAAAAACAAAAAACAAAAAAAAAAATGTATTTTGCATAAAGCCATTTGGGAAAGTATGGTATTTGTAAAACTTTGACTTGCAGTAGAAGGGAATGTAATTTTACTAAGATGTAAGTTATTACAATATTAGATTGAGATTGAAACCAATTTATGTTCTGTGCCACAAATAATAAATTAAAGATTATATATACGATATAAAGGAAAGAAATAATGGGACTTCTTTTTTTTCATTTATATAGGTCAAAAGTGGAGCGGAATATCAATCACATAATAGTCAGTGACCGACTTGTACTTTTATTGGGTCCTATTATCTCCACTGCTAGCAAGCTACAAGGTGGATTTAGTGCAGCTCATACATTTAAACATAAAAATGTTCAACACCCATCAAATTTTTAAAAGATAAAGATGAAATCATGACCTGGCTACAAGGATTACAATGAATTGTTTTGCTCACATTACTCACATTGTGTAATTGTACCGCAAATCATACATACTACCGATATTTTCTTATTTATGTCTTTCTTCTTTATAGTTCTTGAAGGCTACGATAGAGAACAATATCAGTCTAGAACGAAAATCCAGCACGAAACCGGAACCACCAAAATTCATATAAGATCTTAAATAACCTCCCCACAAACTAAACAATCTTACATAAGATCATCCTCTTCAACACAAATTAAACAGAAATAGACTAAGGCTGCCGATTTGGATAGTCTGATCATCTCCACGTTATCCTGAAGTCCTTGTGCGACTGGGCACTCACGACTAGAAGAACATTTTCAGTTGCAGATTGTTTTTCCACTTTCTTGGAACATTCCAAACATTACACTTTACACTTTTTTTGTGATTACACTTTTATAGAGGAGTTGCAGGTGCGCTTATCCAAAACGCAACTGAGAATAGCTATACTTCAGCCTGGAAAACAGTGGTCTACTCTCCAACGGACATCACCAAATGATCCTCAGCTTGACTATTGGTAAATAACCAATAAGATAAGATAAAAATGTAATTTTGTTTAAGCATCTTGCAAGGCATATGTTTTTTGTTACACAATATTGTGTTTATCATCCATCTGTCTTTAAGAAGTCAATTAAAGAAGTTAACAATTAAACATCATAGTACAATATTAGATGAAAATCAATTTGGTTTAATTTACAGCGTTCATTTATTTCATCCAGAGAGTTTAAGACTATTTGTGATTTCATTTCATGCTTAATTTGTACAAACTTACTACTGATACTATTGAATGTAAAAGCCAACTTTAAAACAAGCAAGTAAGTTCAAAGGTAGTAACTAATATATAAACTTTATCTTTAGACGAGTAGCAACATGCATTACCTTAGAGGAATTGCTCTTGGTGGATGGAAACCATCAAGCGACTCAGGACAATCAAGTTGTTTTAACAAAAATGTACACAAACAAAATAATTGAGCAACCACATAGGAAAAAATGTGTACTTACATAAGAAATAATTGGCAGATTCCATGCTGCCGCAACTAATGCTTCAGCACTACAAGTACCATCTGGCCCAATAAACGCCACAGTACCGTTGTCTCTCATTTCAGTCATAACCCGAATTGGTACGGTAGCTAGCGAAGAAGATGGTCCGGGATTAGAACCAATATCTGCAGCTACATATTCCATTCTACGTCCAGGCAGAAGCGATGGATCAAGATTTACAGCTTGCACGGCTAACGGAAGCGCGCCCAGACCTACCTGTAAATTCAAAAGAAGTATTTACGTAATGAGCTTTGCGCTCTTTTAGAATCCCACCTAACCATACAAACAATTGCACACTGACAATTCCAACACTTACACAAACATAGGTGAACTTTAGCTTTACATACTATATGCCCGTATTCTATGAACATATGATGGCATTTTAGTTAGCTGCAATACTTTTAGATCGCAGTGGATTCGGTTTTTAGCCACTCGTTGTACAATCTGATAATCATAATCATCTAGAAGCTCAGAGTAAGAGAAAGGAGCTATTTCCTACAAATCTTATTTTGAGAGTTAAGGGATCCCCTTTTAGTTGCTGAGCAAACTAACTCTCGAATAATTTAAACTTCTGCAATATTTCAAACTACAAAAGATAGAGGAACATTAATAAAATTGTTTATTTTGTAATTAAAGGAAGTTATTAATAGATATTCACTGAGTTTGTTAAGGTCAATGACAGAAGTGATTTGATGATACGTTTGTGAACAACATATTGCTCTTCTGTTTCTTCTATTGACCTGTGAATCTGCACCAGAATAACACCAGCAAGTTGTTTTGACATTGGCCGTAATTAGTAATGAACTTGGTGACCTCAATCTAAGAACGAACGCCCACCAACACCTATTCCATTAAATTTAAACAGCAACAAGGAAACTCCTGGTGATTACCACTACTGTGTACATCCTGCTAGAATGGATAAATAACACGATCTTAGAAACAACTTATATTTGAAAATATGTGCTATATGGCAAATAAATGAACTAAATAGTGCACTATAAAAGCATAATTTCATTTCCACTTCCTTTGTAAGAAATACTTTTTCAGAACTTTCGCTGTAAATATAAGTTTCAAGAACGTAAAGGTTGATATCAGCGGAAGTTGAAATTAGTGTAGTTATTTCATTTCCCTGGAAGATCCGATTACAACAATGCAACAAGTTAAATATTCAGAATATGCACTTTTTTATAGAAGTTTATTTTTTGTATGAATGGATGGGAAGATGGTCGTAAGGAAAAAGTTAGGAAAAGAAAAATTAATGTTCTTGAAAATAGCTGATAGTTGTATCCAATTAGCCTATCATTTTAGAAAATTCAATTTAGTAAGTATGTTAAATCAGAAAAAAGCTGATCTGCAAATACATGTCTATATAAACAAGCCAGATGAGCTAGTGCAAACAAACATCTAGAACGCAGAGGTAAACTGTAGCAGAAAACCATTCAAAAAATAAAAATAATAACACATCATCAGTTTGAAGAAAGTATCAAACAAGTTTCAATCAATAGTCCAATCAGACTTTTCCAATGTGTACAAAATTCTACTGTATTGACAGTTGTCAATTTATAGCTCCACTTTTTAATGATGAATGCGATCAATTACTTTGAAGGGTATATTACGAGTGATCGATTTTTCACCCTCTTAATCTCATGCATTTTTTTTTTATTTTTTTTTTATAGGAAATATATGATTAGAGATAATATCTCTAATATTTAACATATTATGTTAAATATGAAAAAGGAGGAGATGTGAATTAGCTCAGCGGTAGTGCGATTCCCATGCAGGGATCCCGATTTGAACCTTTAGATTTTCCCTTCCTAGCAGCTTCTTACAGCTGCCCATCTACGACATCGTAGTTGGCTAGGGTGTCTAAAAAAAAAAAAAAAAAATAGTCCAAAAAAAACTCCGGGCGATAAAGACCGTGGCTGTTGCTTTAAATTAATAAAGACAGTGATTAGTGACCTTTTTGGTTTACCTAGAATTATTTTTGGACTAACAGTTCAAATAAAAGTTATGAATCCTCATGTATATGTATAATGAGTTGAAACGAAATAATGAAGTACGGGCAAGTTTCTGTTAATAATAATACAATAAATATTTATACAAATACATCCCATGGGCCCGCGACAGACAACACTACGTATTAAAACCTTTCCAGGCAAGTTAGGCTACATTTCGGTGTAATTTTCCTTATTTTGGCTTTTCTATAGAAAAAAAAAGCTTACCAAGTTTTCTAAATATAAAGCCTTTATAACCTTATAAAGTTTTATAAAGGCAGAGGCTACTTCTCCTGGATCTCTTCAAATGCAATGCTGCTAGGAGTGTGATAACTCCCTTCGTTAACCTTGGATAAAGTTTATTTAACATGCTTCGCGACTTGTAAAGTAAAAAAAAAAAAAGACTGATGTATTTTTCTACCAAATTGGGGGCTTGTTACCATCTGAGAGAAGCTTGTTAAGTCACAAGCTAAAAATATGGTCATATGTTAAAGGGGAAATTTCTTTTCAATGTATTCTAGTCAGCAATATGTTATAGGTGGGACCCATACACATTCCTCTACGTGTAGGTTCTCTCAATGGCAAGAAATAGGAAGAAATGTTAATAAGAGCTTCGTTAGCAACTATGACAATTCCTAAAAATTATTTATTTCATAGACTTTAATAAATAATATATTATTAATTTTATTACTCAATCAGAGAATCTTCAGGAATAAGTACCATACATCCTAAGTTAACATAAATAAATAAAATAAATGCAAATATGTCTTTAAATTAATAGAATAAAAGTAAGTAATAATTAATTGAAACTAAATTAAGTATATTTCCTGGTTTTAGAGAGGAAAAGGGAGAGAGAGAGATATAATATAACTGAATCTATTTCGTTTCTGAAAAATCAGCAGGAAAATATTATGGATTACATAATCTAACCAACTGTTGTAAATATATATATATATTTACAACAATTTACAAAACTCGTTGATTTCAGTCTTTAAAACTGTATTTCACTAATTGATTGCGGTATTAATCACTAATTTAAAGCGGCATTTAAATGCAACATTTAGAGCCACGAACAACATAATACTTCAATAAAATTAGTTTCTGTTAGTTATAATTCCATTCCAACCCAATCCACAGTTATACTAAGAGAAACTGATTTAGTCAAGATTACTACAATCAATCAATCAATACTCCTTAATTATCGAAGCTGGAATATTTACTCAAAGAAGCCTGTAAATATTTGATGAAATTATTTGTGGATTGTGTAAAAACAAATCTTTTTTGTATGCAGAGGATCTCTTTCTAGTGAAAACTAAAAATAGAAATCTTCATGATTCTGTTTCTTCTTGGGACAGTAAGAGAAAGTAAAACCACGACTTACATTCATTACTCTTCACCACTAATCGATCTACAGCAGCTTTTCAATGTTTATACCTCTTACATTAGATTCTTTAAAAAACACAAAACGATAAGCAAAACCAAGGAAAAGAGGAATCAATATTTTACTACAGCATTATAAAAAACAAAACAAAAAAAAAGTCAAGGTTCGCTTTCATAATATGGAAAATACGAGATACATTTAAGCTGAATTGTTACACAACAGTACTTAATTTACATATCAACCAATAGCGCAAAAAGGTACAGTTAATTGCAGTATCAGCACTTAAGAGTTCACAAAACAGTAAATTAGTCAATAAATTAGCATTCAGTTAAATAATTAATGAATAATAATAGCATCGCGTGCATTTAGCAAAATGAATTCAAATTGAGCGTAAATTTTGCAGTAGGAAGTTACCTTCCAAGTTTACAATATCAAAATACGAGGAAGGAAATTTAAAGCCACTACCACCCACTTTTGTATTGTACCTTGGTCAATGTAGCACAGAAAATTCATTAAAAACTTGCAGAAACTGACATGGTAATAGAAAGAACATTTTAAACAAAAATGTAGGGAAATTACACTCTCAGTATGCTGAGGATTATAGATTGTAGAAGGGATGCTATAGGCTAAAATTAGGTAGAGATTGGGCTCGCTAAACCCAAGTAATTGCAGCACACAATTACCTCTGAAGGTTTTGTCCGTATTGATTGAGTTAGGATGTTATAAATTATAAAGCGGAATCCTGCCTAGAGGCATTCATTGAAAAAGGAAGATTGGGAAGGTTTTGGGCCCAATAAGAGAATGCCCATAAAAAAAAGAGGGCAGAAAGGCGAGAAGAAAATCAAGACATAGGCTAAGATGATGGATGAAGTTGTTGGATGATGTGGAAGACGATCCCAGGAAGGTAGGTGTGAGTAGATGGAAAAGTGAAAATAAGCTAAAATTAAGCTTAAACGAAAATTGTAGCTGGGGTTGTAGCACCATTTGTTTTTATTATTTAATTTCTTTTTAATATTCAAAAATATTTTATGAACTTAATTGTCTTGGCACAATTACTTTATAATAATTATAAAGGTTGTATTAATTTCAGTACACAGTAGAAAATAAAAAAGCTTGCATTATTCGTTATTTCTTTCATTAAAATTTGGAACCTCAATTACAAAAAAAAAAAGGCATAATTACTTACAGCAGTTTCACCGTACGCTCCCAGAAATCCAATTGTAATTGATTCCGAAAAATTGTGTGCTCCAGTTCCGGTCAGGTAACTGTAAAGTCTTGTAAACCCTTTTTCAGACTCGTTACCTGTAAACATAGAAGAATGTTTGAAGTGGCTATTAAAATTTAAAAGTTAGACCAATAAATGTAACAAAGTAATTGAAAAAATTATGGTAATATGTCAAAAAAAAATAATAATAAAGCATTTCAATTTTAAGGTCATTAAGATGTCCATAAGCCTTCCGTAATACGAGTATAATCCTTCAATAGTTAGAATTCAAAATTCAAGATCCTAATCCATTGCTAAAACGGAGTCTTCCCTAGCCAACTTAAACCTATTCATTCCTCATACCTCTTACTTCCAAAACCTCTTCGATGTCCTGAATAATAATTAATAATAATAATTAAAACGTTTGAGGTCAGTAATAGTTTGGTTCTATTTGTGTCAACACTGTTTGCCAACTCATTTAAGCCTCCTTTCAACTGATTAGGGAATTATCTCTATGGATGTTTCATGTTGCAATAAATTCATTCTAACTAATGCTAATCAACTACAGATGTATTAATGGGCTTTGCGCACTAATGCCTTTATTGACAAAGGAAAACAAAATTTATTTAATGGATTACAAAACAATGTTTTTGTAAAAAATGAGATAAACCTGTATTTAATAGTTAAAAAGTTAAATAAGTAGTTGATATGTGAATGTCTCAGAATATACCTATTACTATCCTAGATCTTACTAATTATCCGCTAGATCTACTAGATCTTACCTTCTTGTTTATTTTAAGGCGTAATAAGATACCTACAGAATATTTTTAGAATTGTGGCTTGTTTGCATTCAAAAAAGATAATTCTGACTTAAGCAGCGAGCCCCCCACTTTGGAAAACTCTGCCTTAAGAAAACCAGCCAAAAAAACGCCTCCTAACGATTTTTTTTTCATGCCCTGCTCCTTTGTTAGAACTTTGTGATAAACTACCATATTTTTGCTTTTGTCCTAAAGAATACGTGTGCCACCAACACTATTCAAATTATAAATTTAGTCATGAGTTAACTCACAAGACATTCCTGTTATCAAAATTATATACTCATAAAAAGGGTGACTATCACGTGACGGTTTTATTATAATGTATTGTAATTATTAATTAAGATTCAAAAGTTTTAATAATAACAGATTTTTGATACATGTAGGGACTCTTGTTGAAATAACATTTATTTAATATAGAGTTCCGTAGATGTGGGCATTTTAATTAAAATAATAATATTTGTTTTTTCTAACTAATAAAAAAGTATGAATTATGACTTTTTCTTTAATGGAAAGAAGTTTATTAATTAGATTTTATAAAAAGGAACCCAGTAATTAGTAGAAAGGTTTTCTACTCTTTGGAAGAAGAGTTTATGAGCTACTTGCTTTTTATTTCACTCTCCCGTAACATATCCTCAGGATATTTTTTAATACAAATTATTGAACAATTATTTGAATTTTATTTTATGTAAATAAATAAAACAATGGGTAACAATATATTTTGATTTAGACACATTTCATATCGTTTTTATTCAGTGTTTTCTTCTTTTTTTTCTAGTTACAGTAACATTTGACAAATTGTTTTAGAGGCTGTTGACGTTGTCACTAATAACAATCCATCTTGTAAGAGGAAGCAGTTCTATGGATAGGACATGTCAGTAGAACATCCTCACAAGGTAGTAGCAGGGCAGGTAAGATATATGATTTTTTTTAAACATCTTAATTCAGAACTGAGTAAAAGAAAACTTTACTTTCTCGATCGTACTAATATTTCTTAAAAATAAATATCCAGATTCGAATGGAATGTCCCTTTTTTATACTTTTTACCTTTTTATTTATTTATTTATTTATTATTATTTTTGTAAAGGGTAGTTAAGAGTTTAATTGCGTGATTCTGATGTGCAAAATAACTTCGACTATATAAAACAAGTTTTATTTAAACGTTAAAAATGCTGATCTTTAAAATGTTATTTTAGGTTTCTTAAATATCGGCCAAAAATCTACTGAATTGGTAAAAATTAACATCTTTACTCTCATTTTCCTTTTCTTAACAATCTAAATATTTAATAAGTTTCGGCGTCATTACGTCATCTTGAGCACTTTCTAAAGTTCAGAAATCTCTGAAATTATTGGAAACATTGGTCATTACAATAAGATGAAATATTATCGTTTTGATTGCCATATTAGACAAGATATGGGGTTTTGAAATTTGGTAGCTTTGCAAGACACTCAAACTTTGTATATCAATATCTCGCTTTCTACACTAAAGAAATCAATGAAATTTGGTACAATTATAGCTAACACTGGTCTTTACAATTAGATGTAATATTATCGTTTTAAGTCCAATATAAGGGAAGATATAAGGTTTTGAAATTTGGCACTTTTGCAAGTCACTCAAACTTTGGATATCAATATCTCGCTTTCTATTGTTCAGAAATAAATGAAATTAGGTAAAATTATAGGGAACATTGGTCATTACAATTAGATCAAATATTATCGTTTTGTGTCCTGTATTAATGAAGATATAGGGATTTGAAAATAGGTAGTTTTGCAAGACACTCAAAATAAAATACATAAAATTTGCTTCAATAATTCTTTGGGAATTTATAGAAATTGTTTTAAATGATGTAGAAAATGTACTAAATAAAATATCAGAGTAAAAAAATTTAAAAAAAAGATGAGACGAAATCAAATTTTAAAAACGAATTTATGCATATAAATAGATTACATACAACTTGATCAATTGAACATTAATTATTAAGCAAGGAATGCGTAATTATTTTCCCCAATCACGTTTTCTAATTAACTGAGGTATTATTTATTTACATGAATTCTTTTTAGCTTGGAACTGTGTGAAATTTTTACATAATACTCAATTCTAATGTGGGTGTGTTAATTAAACTAATTGAGATAGCAGCACCACTTTTATAAATAAGGTGTATATGGGTTATATGGAAACTGGATATAAAACCATTATTCAGAGATCTGGGTCATCATGGGTCTAGGTAGGACAGACGGTGGCTCACATTGGTATTATAGTATGAAGGGGTGTGAAGAATAAAACTGTGACCCAGAGGTGAGTGTACTTGCGGTGTTAAGCACGATAGATTGGGCTCAGTATAACCCATATTAATGTTGTTGCAGCGATTAAACTATGCGCAAGCCCTAGTGTAGGTGGAATCTGGAGGCGTCATCGAAGTAGGAGTTGACAAAATAGATTATTCCGAATGGGATGGTCCGATCTAGAAGAAGAGATAGTGCGGTTTAAGTGAGGCGCATTTTTTCTCTCTTACCGCGAGAATGTCAATTTTCAAAAAAATGAGTCTTCACCTGATATAGATTTTTTGATTTATTTTTAGCTCCGTTGTGAAACGGGAATGATATGGTAGCTAAATAATGAAAGACCGCAGACCGTCAGAAGGAGAGACCATACTTTTAAAACCACTTTTTCGGACACTTTTGGAAATTCAAAACTTTTTTATTAACCTACATTTTTATAGAGGGTTGCAATCTTGCAAGTATAACTAGCTCAGATCTTTACTATTTTCTCCGTTCAAATGAAAACTAGCTAACTCAGAAGATTCTTTCATATTCCATTTTAGATAGAAATATTGTTACAAGTCAGCCTAGCATTCTACTACAAGCCAGACCAAGAAGAAATTCTACCACCAATATGGACAATGTTAGCGTTAAGATGGTAAGTTAGAAAGTAGTAGAAGCTTCATCAGCGGCAGCTTTTCAGTGCTGACCTTTATTAAGATGCTCGCAGTAGAAAATATGCTTGAAATCGCTGAGGAATTTTGTTCTTGAGGCATACTTTCCCATCAAACATTTTACAAAACACACAACTTTTTTTTTGCTTCGTCTTCAGGATACATCAAAATTTTAAATTCCCCGTTAAAACTGTATTTTGGAAATTTAGTACTAGCAGAATACCTCCGCTCTTTGTTTTGAAGCCTCCTGGGTAGTTGTCAGAAAATGATATGCTTGCATATATGAATTATAAATTTACAGTACGTTCAAACTTTACAATACTTTTGGTTAATAGCTGGGTAACTCTAACTTAGCAAGGCGCCACGGTAGCCGAGCGGTTAGAGGCGAGACCAGCGAAGCTAATATGTATTGTGGTACTGGGTTCGATTCCCGGTCTTTAGGCCTTGGATTTTATTTAAAGGTTAATAAAAGAAATTTACAGTAAAGTATGTTTGCTAGTCGCCTCCGTCCACGACACCTTATTGGTAGTTGGACGTTAAGCCCCGCCTGAAAAAATAGGCGATTACTTTACTTTACTTTTACTTTAATACTCTAACTTAGCGATCAAAGTCTCTTAGCTGGAAATACACTCTACTAAATCGAAAACACAGTTAAAAGATTAAATACCAAAATATAATAGATATACGAAAATTATATATTTTCATTAATTAGAACCCGATCAAAAACAACTGATGGGCAACGGCGAAACCTTTCAGTTAAACACATCTTTCTTTACTAAATCCTCTCCAAGAAAATTTCCTCATCGAGATCCGATACAGCATAGAACACATGTTGCAATCCGAACGAATCTCAAGTTTTCTCTTTAAATATAGAGTCAATTATAAAAATTAATCGTACATCAAAAGTGAATGGTATATAACATTTTCATTTATGAGTATCTGAATTTCAAACTATTTTAAATTGTTGCAACTAGTACTGAGAAAATCTCTCTTTTTAAATAGCTTAAACACTACGATTGATTATTTTAAGAAATTCATCCTACGTAAAGATTTAATTTGTTTGTTAGCTGTGTGGTCAC
This sequence comes from Rhodnius prolixus, assembly GCF_049639745.1. Taxonomy (NCBI): domain Eukaryota; kingdom Metazoa; phylum Arthropoda; class Insecta; order Hemiptera; family Reduviidae; genus Rhodnius; species Rhodnius prolixus. The sequence goes on along the minus strand of NW_027411634.1, from coordinate 7,953,230 downwards.
ACAGCATAACTGAATAATTATGAGATGAAATTCAGTTGCTAGGCCCTGCTATTTCCAGTAATCATTATAATTAGTGATATTCTCCGTATCACTTTCATAAATTCATATCTTTTGTAAAAAGAAATTCATCCACAATTTAACATTTATTTATACATTTACCAAGCAATTATTCCCAATTACAAGTGTGTATATATAGGGAACTAGTTTGCAAAGTAATTAAACATAATTAAACCACCTCAAATAACACAAAAAAAATTAAAATATTAAAAAGTAAATAGAAAATTAAAAAAGGAAAAATAAACTACATAAAAAAAAGTTTTTCATAGTGCCTTGAATAATTTTTTTAAATTCTACTTCTAAATATCAGGGAACCTCACCACTAATAATTCTTGGGAATCATCAAAATAAAAACATCTGTCGTGAAAATTTACATGACTTACTCTGACTGCTATTCTCATAGATATAAATAATAAATTTTCTTCAGAACTGCGAAAATTGAAGATATGTAAATCTTATCGACACTATTCAGTTTTGTAAGACCGTATATAAAAATGTAAATTTACTGGGATTCTTACCCCAATCCTCCCCAAAAAATAGGCCTAAACCTATTTTTTTTTCTTTTTAAATAAATAATAAAATAAAAACCAAAAGTAACAACTATAAACCTGTACGAATGCATTGTCCAATGCATCCAATTTTCGAGAAAATATAAAAAACGTAAACTATCCATTGAATATATATATATATATATACAGGGTGACCAAAGTTATATGCTCCACCCACTTTTTTTTTTAACGGCGGGAAATTTCGAAAAAAATTCGAATTTCGAGAAAACTCGCAAGCCAGGTTAGCCTGGAGGTTATCACCTGCTCTCTGTATCTGAGGAGGCACCTTTAAAGGCACAGTACATGCTTCACAAGTTGAGTAAAGTGCATTATTTGGTAAATTAAGGCATAAGTTTGATCCTTTACATGAAAGATATTGATCACTTACATATGTGGCAGGAGGTTTCCAATTTTTTTGGTAATTAAACGCAACTCTCCCAAGATTACCAAATAATTATTAAACCTTCTTGTTTGTAACAGATGTAAAATTAATTTTTAGCCCTTTTGTGTATGTTTGAGGACATCTAAAGCTCTTAACGTTTGATTTTACTTAGAAAAATCACTCGGAAAACGACTTATTTCCCGATATTAAGAAAAATAGTAGCTTTACGGCCTTGGCAATAGTTTTAGTAGAAAGGGGATGAAAAAATACAAAAAAATGACCTATCGCGTGCTCTTCTTTCTCTTTGATAACAAGTTAAAAAAATTGAAATATGATTAAAAATACCAGATTTTGAAATGGCCTAGCACCTTTAATTTTGAAAATATCGAATTGCGGTTTCCGGTTTCTTTCATTACTTTTTATACTCTTTAAAACTGTTATATGAAAATGGGGGTCAACTGCGAACCCTCACTTTTGGTCGCGCGTCAGCCGCGTATGCGGGCAGGAATCTAAAATCAAGTCACATATTCTGAAACTAGAGGTGACGGGCAACAAATTTTTCCTCTACCATTTTTTGCTCAGATTAACCGTTTAAGCATGAAATGCATTTGAGCCGTCTTAAAATGAACACCCTGTATATATACGATATATATATTTTCGGTTGAGAATTCTTCTTCAAACTCGATCTCAGAAAGATCTTTAACCTTCCTAAAAAATAAATATACACATAAATAGAACTGTACAAACATGACACTCCTCTAACCTACTAAGCTACATGAAATACCCGTAATCGAATTTTTCGGAGAAAATATTTCATAATAAGAGTGATAGTTCTACATATATACGATTAGTACACTAAATCATAGATGCGATTATCAAGAAAATCTTAAAAGAACTGAAAAATACAAACAGTAAAGTGGTAATTCTTATTGACAAATTTTGACACAAAACCCTAAGCAAAATATCAAATTTAAACTGTCTTAAGATATTTCATTTTTGAATTAAAGTGGGTACATATTCACACACAGACCAATTTGTAAAAAAAACCTCTTTTACGTACTCCAATGAAAAGTGAAAATAAAAAGTCTACACGGTTAAATAAATACTTTCTTCTATCAAAAATAAGTCAAAAAATCTTCAAGAAAATAATTCTTTTGCTGAAAGTAATGAGTGTAATTGTATTAAAGAGCCACTAAAATATAGGTGGTCAGAGGATTGCCTAAGATTTATGGTCGGTAGTGTTTTGGCTTCTTCCCTAATTTGAAACATCAATCACACTCAAACCAAACACACCTATATTCCTTAAAACTCGCCACTTACTTTAGGTTTTCAGAAAAAAAAAAACATGTTCAATAAATATTACATTTACAGATAAAAAAAGATATAGCTATTCCAATTAGCTAATTTTTTTTAAAACTCTCAACCAGTGCTTAAACTGTATCTTAATATTAGAATGAACACATCTAGGAACTCCCAAAACAATCAATATTTTAATGAATATTTTCACATTATATTATATAAGGTATTATATTAGACATTATATTAGGTATCAATTTTAAAAGTTTAATGAAAATTGCTATAGACATTTGAGAAAACGCGAAAAACTTTAAAAAGAAAAATCCATTAAGAAAAATCGGGTTCCCAGTTAGAAGATTTTGATTGGTGCTTTCTGCTTTTTGTTTGTAACATTGTATTACTCTCTATTACACACACACACACACATTTAATAAAAAACAGTTTTGACAACACAAATGGAATTCCCGATGAAAAATCAATTGAGATAATTTGACACGATCGCCATACTTCCTTTTAGTAGCAAGAAGAGAAAGTAAAAAGAACTGTTTGCAGTAAAATAGAAATTACGGATAATCTGACTGTGGTGCCTTTTGTAAGTATTATGTACGTGACAGTTCCCTAAAGTCCTTTATTTAAACAGATTATGGGCGTAGCAAAGTGCAATTAAGTCAATAAGATTGAACCCCACTGAGGTAATTTGTCAACATAATGTTTGATATTGCCTAGGTCACATTGACTATCGATTACATTATTTTCAGAAACTATATTTAAACAAAAGTTTCAGCGATTCCCAGGTTTTTAGTTTTTTCTCCCAACACATAAACACACCAATTTGTAAAAACTGTTTTTTTTTTGTACTCAAGGGATTAAACAAGTATATTTATGGTGAAAACCAAAATCTAAATCTTTACGATTGCAAAACTTCCTCTTATTAGTGTAATAACTGGATAAAACAAATAAAATTTACTCCCTAAGGATAAGATCAACGCTGGCAGAAGTTATTGCCCTACTTCTACAGGTATATATAGAATCTTAGCACCCAGATAGATAGGACACGTGACCTGAGTATGTGATGTCCTCTGCGTGGAAACTACGTATCTTCCCTTTCTCTAAAAGTAAAACGGAAGTAACTTCTAGTAAGATTTCTCTGATATATAAGATATTTCTTAGGAAAGAAAATAATCAGTAACAAATACTTAAGCACTTCAAATACAAGACATACTTGATATTTTATCACGTATGTCCTAACGTGAAACAAACTTTTCCAAACATTTAGCTATTTATACTTGACCTAAAACTCAGGACATGAATCTTACACAGATGTTTTCCAGGTTGAAAAGGTCACTGGGAATGAGAGAGCAGACAATTCGATTTGCGCCACAATAACATTGTAGACAGTCGAACAGGGCAAAAAGAAGCACCTGAAAGCGACTACAATAAAAAAGGAGAACTAAAAATGATGAAAGACGTCGACTCCTTCAATAGTGCCAAGATGAATGGCTGTGCTTCCGACAGATTAATTAATCGTCAACCACAAAAGCATCTACTGAGGCTGGGATCTGTAATTCCCCTAGCTGTGCTTTATATGGAGTGACGAACATAATGAAAGCTGTTCGAGACGAATAGTGTTCAGGCTTATTAGAAAAGGCAAGACTCTACTGTCTGGCTTGTAGACGAATGGTTGAGTAGTCAAGGCATTGGACATATCTAACCATAATACTTATAAATAAAGCTAAAAAAACAAAATTACTTTATTAAATTTTGAATAAGTTAAAATTAAACAGTTTACATTACCTTGGGTAGGACAATGCGTTTCTCCGCAAGAAACTGTGACCGGTATCGAGATAAGAAGTAAGAAGATAAACATATTTCTATCGCGTCAGACAATCATGATTGTTTGGACCACCTGAAACTGTAACAAACAACCAAGACACAAAATATTTTTAAGAAGTTTTACTAAATCAATAAAAATTGTTTGTAGGAAATATAGTTGAAAATCGAAGTATATTTGAATTAAAATTAAGGATTAATTTTTAATTTCAATAGAAAATCTTTTGGGGAAAATAATTCTGCAATTTTCCAGCGTGTCCAGAAAGGATCTGTTTTTGAGCAGGTAATGCCAATTTTGCAGGTGGGCTTAACGTCCAAATTAAGTGTCGTGGAAGGAGTCGACTAGCAAACATTACTATATTTTTCTCGTATAACATTACATAAAATCCAAGGCCTAGACTGGGAATGAAACCCGTACCACCATACATCTCGGCTTAGGCGCCACGGTAGCCGAGCGGGTTAAGAGGCGAGACCTGCAAAGCTAATATGCATTGTGGTACTGGGTTCGATTCCCGGTCTTGGCCTTGGATTTTATTTAATAGTTAAATGAGAAGTAGTAAAGTACGTTTGCTAGTCGCCTCCGTCCACGACACCTAGTAAATATTAGTTGGACGTTAAGCCCCGCCTGAAAAAATAGGCGGTTACTTTACTTTACTTTACGTTTTACATCTCGGCTTTGTGAGCCTCACCGTAATTGAGCATTCCTGTAATTTTTTTTGCCAGTTATTGGAAATCTCATCACTCGGTGACATTATATTTTTTAGGAAGTCGCCTGAAATTAGAGGAAAATTTTAATCTTTTTCCAGATTGTTTTTTCCCCCCCTCTTTTATTTACTCCTTCTTGGGGGAAGGCAGCGAAAGCCATCAGAACCCATTAGAACGGCACCATGAACAAAAGGCTAAGGCAGTGCATATCTTACGCAGGTGATTTACTAATATCGGGAAGAATATTTCAAACACCAATAACAAAGTGAGGTCATAAAGAAGAAGCAGTAATCCTAGGGTCTGAAGTTGTATAGTTTCGACCCAGTAAGTTACTTTAGGGATAAAGCAACAATTAACTCAGGGGAAATGAAATATCGAAGAAAAAAAGCAGAATTATAATTTCATTTCAGAGTGCTATATAATCTAGCAAGGCAAAGCTAACCACATATGTGGACATTAGGGTATATGTGGAGAGAATAGAAGCGTTATGTATTCTAAAACGCCGTTTGCTCGGTACCAGGCAGATAAGGAAGAGAAAAAACTTAGTTAACTGATGTGTTGCAAGATCTAAGAGAGATTACTTTAGTTATGGCTTATCCTGAATGTGCAGATGCGAGGACGTTTCGATTTAATAACAAAATTTGTAGAAATAAGTAATAATAAATACCACTTTTGAAACGAATTAAAAATATTTTCAAAAATTCAGCATTACAGGTAAATAAGATTAATGACGTTAAGTTCCTGTCTGAGACCCCCATTTAGTGTAATGCTCCATTCTAAGGTAAAACTTAATTTTTTTTTTTAAAAAAAAAAAGTTGAATGCAAATATTCGCAAACCAAATTTTCCAAATCCATTAAGGAACTTAATATGTAATGACCAAAACAAAATTATTCAGAACTTACAAATGTGACCCATTGCGTACGCATAACGTAATAAAATATTTTTAAAAACTCGGAAAACTCACCCACAGTTTAGCCGGTTTCTGCTGTCTTGCGTCCCGTTGGGATGCCAGACAAGTACTGAAAGCGGTTACTGGGCAACAGGTTCATCCGAATGTGTGCGTGGTTGTGTACTGAATGTGCTTTACAAACAGTCCCCACTACTGTACCCTTGTGGGCCAGACTTGTGGGAGGAAGTTCTGTGATGGTGGTACTACTACTTCATTCACACCTGCAAACAGTCAATATTGGAGACTTTTAACGTTTCTACTACCTTGTGTATGTTCTCAAGAAAAACTATTATTTAATTGTTTTGTGACTTCCAGTGAACTACAGAGTAGTTTATTTCAGTTCAGAACTTGTTAACAAGTGTAAACAGGGGATGTTTACAAATAACTAAAATTGAATGTATACTTAACTAAAGCTTTTTAGTATTATTTATTTTCAAATTATTATTTATTTATTTTAAAATATAAAACTATAAAGGATTAATGATTATTATAAAATATATTATCATAGGTTTTTTCTGAAATTTTTAAGAACAATTTGAGGGGTTTAAACATAAAGGCGTACGGCCAATATTTTTGTTTTGATGTCAACCAATAAATAACGCAACCATTTATTTTCATTTCCATGAATTTGGCGTTTGACAATTTTTTGGGATGAATTAAATATTGGAGAGAATACACCTTAAGTAGGAACGACCAATAAATAGAGTAAGTTGAACCCAGTTTGTTGGTCACATTCTTATTATTATCAATGGATGAAGTGCGGATTCCCAAGACTCTGCAGAAAAATAGTCTTGTTATACGATTCTTTAAGAGGTGTGTTATTTGATGCCTTCTTTCCTTTTTACGCGTTCTCCTTTGGGCTCATTATACGTGACAAAGATATCATGCCGAAATCTGGCGATTATAATGCTGGAATCATGGAGGCCAATGTCTCCTATTTCTGATAGTCTGCACAGGGGCTCCGGGTTCATGAACTCCACTGTAAGCTGTAGATGAGGCTGATGTCGAGTACGGCCACGAAAGGAAGATTTAAGTAGCTACTGTAGGCATGAGCGAAAAATTAGATTGATAAGGAAGGCTGGAGGACTAAACACAATAAAATATAAAATAATGACTGAGAGTTGGCTATACTGAATGAGTACCGTACTGTATAGTGAAAAGAGAGTAAAAGATGAACCCTCAAAAAATGAATGGGATGGAAAGTCCCAAGCAGTGGTCTGGTGTTCTTATTTGCCCTACCCTGATATTTTGACAGCTTCTATTGTCCTGAGTCTACCTGGCTTTAACCCCATAAAAACTTTCATAGCCACTTCATTCAAATTTTGAATTTCCTAATTCTGTTACACTATATTGTTCTAGGAGAAACTTATCCTTTTTACAAGGCTCGTAGTTTTCCACCAGTCATTTTAGCCTGCCTCTGGCCTCCTAGGGTCATAGGCCCCATAACGCTAACTAGCTATACTAAAGCTCCAGCTAACAGGGTATAAGATACTTTCCAGTCGACCAGTCATAGTCTTTTCAGAGGTAGGATCAACTGTGGTAGAACACCCAGCGGAGAGTTTTAAGTACAAGCTTTATGTACTTAAAACATCAACACGCAATGTAAGAGTATAGGTTCAAGATTCTTTGAAGATCAAAACAGAAAGAATGAAGTAGATTCTCGAGAAGTATTTTGAAATCTATTTGGAAATAAATTCACGAAAACTATTCTGAAATCTTCAAAGGCTGGTCACTGATACGTTTGAGAGAGAAGGCCAATAGTTCTGCCAGTAGACAAAGGTTTTAAATTAGGATTTACATGTCCTGGTACATAGCAGAGGAGGACCAATAGCAGATGGGAAGAGAATAATGAAAAGTTGAAAGGCGCAATGGAAGGTCTATTAGTTTGAATGTTTGTATTTAAAACTAGTTAATCGTAAATACTATGTAACGAAGTCCTCTTTCTTTAAATCCCTTCATTAGAAATGTCCAATTAGAAGCAGGAAGCTGAATAGAGGTTTAAATCTATGCTAAAGGGAGGTAAAGTTACTACTCGAAATTATATTCCTTACATTTGCTCTTCAAATATAGTTAAAACTGAAAATATTATTAAAATATGGTGAATCTGCCGATTTCAGCAGGTTCTGTGTTAAAATAATTTATGGTAGCGACAAGATTCAAGAGCTTTAACTTGTTACTTTTCCGATTTTAGTTTAAATGAGAAAATCATTAGCTCAGGATACGAACCTTGATTATAATTCCCAGTATAATAACATTTACTGGACATTCTCATCGTTGGTAGCGAACGTGGAATTCTCTAACCAAACTGATGAATCAAACTTTGATGATGTATGAAATTCAAAAATCGTTTAGAATTAAAGAATACTTTGCACCCAATGAAGGAAAATTTCAATACTATTACCTTAAAGCTATGGATTTCAGAATCTCCTTCGGGGAATCCGGTTTGATGATTAATCTGCCGGTGGAGATGAATCAAATTCTCTTGTTACCCGATTTGAACGTATCATTTTTGATTGGCTCGTACCATCAGATTTGTTAGGGAAGTTCCGCAAAATTCAAAACTAAAACAAATAAATAAAATCATTTAAATTTTGAATTATTATAAAAAGAGTTAGTGTGTTTCACAACAGATATTAAGTGAAAAAAAAAATTTGTAGAAGATATAAAAAATCTCTAAGTTGTAAATTTTTTACTTTATATTTCAATTATAATATAAATAACAGAAGACAAAATACATAACTCGTATTAAGCGAAAACAAGTACTACTACGTTATCATGTTATTTTAACATATCTAAGAACATCTAGCCTCTGAAAAAAACCTGGAAGTCTCACCAAACAATAGTTTTAGTAGCAAACAGACCACCACATATATAGTATTGAGCGTTCGGCGATTAAAGGTGTAAGAGACAACTGAGAACGTAGGCAAGAAAGAGTCGGTATACTTTACATCATGAATTTGTCTACCTTAACTAAATCAAATCTTTAAATATAGAATGATTACTTTAGCATGATACACTATAAACAGAATAAATACAACATTTTTCCTCATACAATTTCTTAAAAATTTCACTTTAAATTTATACCAGAAAACCAGTTCTTTATCATTGGGGTAAAACATAAAACGAGTTGATAAAAATAGGAGTCATGATGTTTAGGAAGAGGGGCATTAGAGAGCTAGTGAAACTTATTACATTTATGTATAACTGGTGACATTCGGTTAGTGTTCAGTACTGAACAAGGTACTTAACTTGATACTATCTTAGTTCAGTTTAACGCCATGCAGACTCTGACAACTTTAATAATTTATTTCTATTGTTTTATGTCAGCTTCTTCAAGTAAGTAATTAATACATTTCTTTTAGTTACAAATATTTCAGTAGTTAATATTTGTCATCATAACAAAATTAAAAATCTGCTGCAAACACCCACACCACTGACTGTTACCGTAATTTACTTAATAACATTTTCATTATACTTGAAATTTGGACGAAAAAAATCGTAAAAACCAAAATTTTATTCAGTAAAATGATAAAATGAATCCCCTCAACCGATTTTCTTCAAAATTAAGAATTTTACTTATATATAGGATTGCTCTAATTACAATGGTAATTAAACACTTAAATGCCACTTTGGAAGGAATCTTGACCACTATGTCCCAGAATTACCTTAAGAAGCATATCCAGCTGTAATGGTTTAAATAATTATTATAGACATATAAGTATGTTATATGTATATCCGCATGTGATGTTTAAAGAAAATCGTTGGGAGTCATTTATGAGAAAATATCTTAACAGTAAAAAATCGATTTAGTGAAGTAGCCCTTCAGGTTGGCTGATTATGTTCAAAAGCTTATTATCGATTCCCATGATACCAACAATCCGAAATATCAGTTTGACTTTTTGAGATTTTTACTCAGCACCAATCACCAATTCGTAAAAATAACTTTTTCTGAATCAACGTATCCTTTCAGGCAAAACTTGAACTTTTGTAGTAAATCTGCATGGTCGCAATACCTTCTCCAACCAGTAACATACAATATAAAAATACTAAAATTTTACTAAAAAAAAAAATTAAAACGAAATTTCATTACGTCAAATGCAGAAGAAAGAAATGCACAGTTTTGAAGGAAAGAGTAAAAGACTGTTCTTGCTAACTTTATCGGAAATGTGATACTAAAAATAAGAAAACTTTTGCTCTTGAAACACTATAACTTATAATATTGGTATATTTTAAATGTGATGTAAAATTAAACATCACTGGCGAATCTATAACGATAAGAAGTACGGAAAGAGGAACTTACACGGGCAGTTTTAAAATGAATATCTTTCGATTTTACGAGGAAACTATAAAGTAGTCAATTGCTTAGATTGATTCTAAAAACCGAGCCGGCTACTCGTATCTGTCGTTTAATGTTTAGTAAGACTAGTACAAGCCATCTGTCAGTTAATGGTGCTGGTCCGAGAATCCGTGGAAGTGCTCAATATAATGTTAGAGGATTCTCTTGCAAAAAATTTTTTCATCGGTTTACATCAACTTCTCTGAATTGTATATTTACTTCATGTTAAATTATCCAAAAACTCTTGATATTTTGTTGAATCAATTTTTTGCTTTTTTAGTCTAAGTTTTAGGATAATTTCATTTTGTAAATTCGTAAAACCTTATGAGCGATCGTAAGAAAGTTTGTGTACATGATTAGTGCAGTAATTATCTTTATGATCTTCAAATGATTTGCTAACAAATTAAACACCTTATTTAAAATTACTTACATTTTTCTACTTGTAATATTTACTGTAAGTTAATTGGCTTATTACTAGTGAAACTTAATGTTTGTCGGGTTGTTATAAGCTATTGAGTACTTGTTGTCTAGTAGTTTACGATGAAAGTAGTTTGCACTTTAAGTAGTGCTCACTGAAATAAATATGGTAACCAATTGTAAAGAAAGTAGAATCCTACACCTATAAATGGATTATGCAGCCTTCAGGAATTTCTTACATATAATCGTTTTAAAGTAATATAAATTCTACAATTCTGATTTGACATTGACGTTATAAACATGAATTATTATTATTATTATTTTGAATAGTATTCCTTACTTTATATGGTCAGAAAATGATCGATGAAGGAGAAAAAATTTGTTTTTGTTTTGAATTTGTATAGTTCTCAGATTTTTTCCCTTTTACTTGCCTAATTATTCAGATAAAGTTTAAGTTTCATAAAATATTATTGACAGTTTGCTTTATTTTTGGGCAGCCATCAACTGAAGATTTTTATCTAACTTTATCATATCTGGATAAACAGAGGGATATCCCAGCCTATTACTGGTATAACACAGTTATAAATAATTCATTCTGACTCCTACGACTTATTTCTAACCACCCTAAAATTAAGATGTATTCATGACGAATTTATTACTTGAGAGGCTCTAGGCGTAATTCAATGTTTAAGGATCTTCTTAAATATTTTCGGTACCACTAGAGTATGCACTATACAAGAATGCTTTTATCATAGTTCGTCTTCTAGGTTTGGTGATGCGGCTTTAATAATTTGATTACACAATTGTTTCCTACATATTTTAACTAAAATAAAAAGGCACAATTACCTTCCCTCCTGCGATCAAATTTGACATTTACACCCTAAAATTTACTAACTAGCGAGATGTAACAGTTCGTCGAGTTGCACCTATATACTTCGACTTCATGGCCTTCACCCTTCAGGCCATGGTTAGTGTAACCTACAGGCAAACGTACATAACTGAAGAAATGTACATAGCGCATTGCTTTCACCACAGCCACTGCCTGCTGCATGATATGATGAAAATATAGGATATTACACTTACGAATTTGATTTTCTCTTACACAAGCCTCTTTCAGCTCCCAGACCGATGATGATCAGTACGAAGTTGATTGAACTCTGAAAAAGTACAGGGCGGCTCGAATGCTTATCACTTTCTCTAGAAACAATGAAATAAGAAAAATAATTTTAGAGTGCTTCAAACTAACTTTAAAATATAATGTTAATCATTACATTATATCAATTACATGCTATCATATTACTTGACTCCATGATGGTTTGCGGTAAAAATTCTCATTGCCATAACAAAAAAAAAAAAAAATTCTTACAGCTGACGAAGGACATCCATGTAATAGCTCTTTAGGTTGGACTGGTACCTGCAAACTGAGCTACGAGTGCAAACCACTAGCCGACCTAGTGGAACAAGGACATACTCCAGAATTGTGTGATAATGTTGGAGGACCTATTATCTGTTGTCCTCAACAGACAGTTGAAACGACTCGTACCAAAGAGCTACCACAACCTGAAGCTCTACCTTTAAAGCAATTTTCGCCAATACTATTAGGAATGAAGAATAAAAAAACAAATGTGCCTTTGGATACGATTCAAGAACCATCTGAATATCCAAATCCAATCAGAAAGATGACAACGTATAGAAAGGTAAGCATATAAACTAAGTTTTGACGAATTAGATTGCAAGATAACACTAGCAAAGTCATAAATTTTCAAAAATACGAATTTTCTTCCTTAAAAACCTCTGCATATCATGCTTTTGGTACATTTATTTATTTGCAGTTAAATTTAAATAAATAATAATTCATGAAAAATATTAAACAATGCACTTTAAAAAAGCTCACAATAACAGATATATTTCCTCCAGTTTCGTCCAATTATTTTTCAAGTATTCATTACCACCAATTAGCCTTCACCTACCCTTCATCTAAATTAAAGAAATACATCCCGGCGTAACTTAATGTTCATCTAATACACCTTCATTTTCATCCTAAACTTCTTCAGCATTGCCATCGTGATAATCACAAGAACAGTCTGCAAGAAAGACTAATCTTTTTTCGGCCCAAATGACAGCATACAGATAACAAATATTTAAAAGACAAAGGACAATTTTAAAAATTTATATGAAAATAATTCAACATGCATTTTTTAATTTTCATATAAAAATTATTTGGTATTTTTTTTTATTACTTTGAAAAACAAACAAGAAGGCACCTAAGTTCTTTTAGTGTATACGAGCAGTTTGTGATTCAAAATTTCGAATCATGGATCATTAGTTTGAAACTACAAAGCTAAATTTCGCACACACTAATTTTCAGCTTTTTTGGAAAATCACGTTCACAAACGCTTTTAATTTTGGCCAAACTGAGAGGATTTCTGAAATGGATTTTTTTTTAAGGAGTATTATTTTTCTTGATTAGCTGAGTTTAGACTGTAGAGTTTCCAATTATGTTACTTCTCTTTCAGGATTTACATACATATATTGAAAATTGATTTAGGGTTGAGATTTATTTTATGTTTTTGTTAGAATTTGTTTCACCACACTAAGATTTAGGACGAATTTAAAAAATACTGTACCCACTAATTAATTTATAACTCATAATTTACAGCGTATTGTCCGTCGACGACCATGTGTAAAAAGATATTCTTCACATATATTACTGAAAGCAGAAGATGATGTAGACTATGTGAAGATCAGAACTCATTTAAACAAACCAATTAGAGCGAAACGTAAACCATTACCCATCAGAGAAACTATAGTGTATCCTGAACGCAAAGTATGAACTCTATCTATTTGTTTTTATTATCCTTAGTACCCAGTAAAGACCATATTTCTTACTTGGTACCAACTCTTTGGAAAGTTTTATTAATTATTGCGTTATAATAAGTCTTACCTTTCTAGGTTACGTATGGCAATCTTGGAAGTTCACCCTCTTTTGAGACTATTAGTGGATCTACTGGTACCTTTTCTTATGGTTCACAAATGACTCAACCTAATTTACATTCAATACCTTTTGCTTATCAATCACATCATCCATTTCACATCTCTTCGCCAACGGCGGCTGCTGAATCTGCATTTTTTGGAAAATTTGCCGGAGATCAGGATACAGCATTATCACTAGATGACTTATCAGAAGCACAATCTACTGCAAGACCTAATCGTAGTGCACAGAAATCTCGTCCAGCAGAAATGAGTAAGTTACAATTTGGTTCCACAAATGGACTTACGAAGTCGAACTTTTTAAGCCATTACCTTTACAATTTTAAACAATTACTACCAGATAGCAACCCATTGCAGGCAATTTACTACCAGACAGAAATTTTAAATTTTATTCGCCCTTGAACCTATTAACGCCAAAAAAATAGTGAAACTAATGAACAGATTTTGCATTCTTGCACTACACTTGCTGACTCAGTCTCTCACTCAATCGGGAGTCTCTACAACAGATTAATCTACCATTGATGAAGGATGAAAGTCCAACACTGGTCAGGGATGTAATAAACATGGGTGCTATGACGGATAGTATCAAAGATAGTATGTTAACACGTAGCAAATAAAATAAAAATAAAACTAATAAAAAATTAATAATACTTTCAATAATTAGCTTTTGTATTACATTATTAAGTTCAAAATTCTTATTTTATGTACGCCTTTTAATAGCAAACACTTTTAAGCTTTGAAAGAGGTGATTATTTACTCCAAGCAAGACAATCAACAATCCTTTTTCAAATTTACGAAGATCCATTACAGCTTTATTTATTTATTTTAATAAATCGATGTCTAACAAATACTTTATTGTTTAGTGTGCAGTTTGTATTCAGAGATTGTTACTGAAACTGTGGCAGAACTCTCAAAAAACGGATTACTATCAGTAAAGTCTGAAAAATGTAGTTTGGTAGCTCCAACACCCTCTCAAGAAAGAACTGTCTCTCCTGGACAATTGCCTCATGTGGTAATAATGCATTTCAAAGTTTACATTGAAAACAAAGTGAAATATTATTAAAAAAATATTTGTTTCTTACTAAAATTAAGTAGGTTTTCACTTCAAATAGGTTGGTCTTGGCTACACGGACAATTCGGAAAAGTTACAATGGGATGAATGTAGTGGCGCATTGATCAGTGAAAAATATGTGCTTACAGCAGCGCATTGCACACATAGTCCACTGTAAGTAAATTGACAATTAAAAGAAGAAAGTTATTCATATAGAGTTGCTATATTCCCCCATCATCATCATTTCATTACAGTATATGTCAGGAATTAAAAAACCGTTTAGAATTTACAAAAATTTGTTTGTGATTACCAAATTTTTTATGACTGCTTATTTATTTGAAGATTTGATAATGAAACGAAGGATACTTATATTAACAAATTGTAAAGCCTTTGCGGAAAAATATTTTGTTACACACGTAAAATAGAAAAGAGCGTACTTGACAAGAATATTAAAAACAAAAAAATAATCACCTCCAAACAAAACGATTAATTTGATTTAATAGTGAAGAGAGCAATATTTTATAACAGTTCTGTATTTATTTGAATATCCAGGTAGCAACTTTTCTTATAAAATAAATAAATTTAAAAACTATATTATTTGCCTTCTAGAAAATAAATTACAATATAGGTTTGAAATCAATGGAGGTTTATGTTCTCTTTTTTTCATCAATTCCATCTCAATGCATAAAGGGTCAAACTGTTTTCTTCATTGTTGGGACAAAATGGGATAGAGAGAATATGAAATTGTACTTTAGAAAAGGGACATTTGATCAAAATGAATGCTTAGAAAAATAAAGAGGTAGAAAAAAGCTGTGAATAAATTTGCAATGCTCGAACCTGCTCAGGTATCGTCAGATAATAGACAAATCTTCATTTCTTCATACGAAAATTCCTCAAAAGATCGTAACATTAACAACAATTTTTAGTTTTGTTAGTATGCTCGGAAAATTTCTTTCTTTCAGAGGTCAACCTACTGTTGTAAGTCTTGGAGGAACAACATTGGGATATAAGAGTTCAGATACAGAAATAGAAGTTGCTGAAATCGTCACACATCCTCAATACAATAGCACAACTTATTACAATAATATTGCATTGCTAAAATTAGCAGAAAAACCAAATTTTTCAGACAGTCTAAGACCTGCTTGTCTACATTTTGACAACCACATACCTAAAGGACTACTAGTTGCTCATTGGGCTTCTTTACCCCCAGGTATTCGTTAAAAATGAGTTTAATTTAATTGTATTTCAACTCGTATTGAAAAACCATATTTTTCTTTGATTTAGTGACATTGGAAGTGCGTATTAGTAAAAATGAAAGTCATAAATTTGCCGATAAAGACGGTCTGGGGTTGCAGAAGACAAGAATGTCTTTAGCTGACAACAAAGAATGTGATATAGCTCCTGAAATGGATGATGCTTTTGTTTGTGCACACCTAGTCTCCAGCAGGAGTACTTTAAATTGTCAGGTATGTATTGTTCAACTTTTTTACACATAAAAAATTATACATAACCTACTTTCACTATTGATAATCCTTATTTCACGGAAGATTCTTCCTGCCAAACCTTATTAACCCCACTTAAAAACTCTCAAGCAATTAAATTACACGTAGAACTAATTAAATGAAAGATAATAGAGAAAATAGCTACTAAACAGTAAATTGTTTACCTAAGTTTTTTTTTTCATTAAAAACAATGCGCCTACAAACAAGACAAAGTGCTGTGGTCATTGTATAATAAACTGTAAACATATGATGAATGCTTTAAAAATGAAAGAAACTTGTAAGATCAGGTTTCGCGACTAGAAAAGAGTTTCTGATATGGCACCACAAAAGCTGATATTTCTAAAGTTAAAAACTTGCGGAATTAAAGGCGGCACTTGGAATTTTATTTTAACAATTATTCAACCAGAACATCTCAGAATCAGAATGTTTTTTTAGAGGTCACGCTAAAACATGTTTTAGCTCAATGGTACTTAAAAATGTTATGTGTTATATTCGGTTTTCTCTAAATTGAAATAAATCCTCTCTCGAGTAGTCTGTGACATGCAACAGTTCTGTATATTCGAGAGTTTGGCCATATGAAGATTTAAGAATTTCAGAGAATATCCAGTTCCATCTAATGCAAGAAACTGAGCTGTAGCATTTCTTCTGAAGATATAGTCATTATACAACCTCCATTTGGGAATTCTGTGTGCAAACTAAACAGCAAAATTAGAATATGTAATTAATTTTAAATAAATCTCATAATCTGATGCGAGCTCTGTTCTTATTTCGTTTTTCCTCTGTTCTTAGAACGCTCGTAACTTAATATACGTATCGTAGAGTGTCAACTACGGAATATCTGAGGGATTTTGGGGAGAAGTGTATAGGACACCAAAGAGCCGTAATCCCTACCACAACTAACGACAGATAACCCTCTCTTTCTAGAAATTTCCTACAGAGCTATTTTCTTTAATTTTTTGAACGTATCAGAGCGCCAAAGAGTGATTATGAACCATGCGTCTGCTCTACCTGGGATTCGTTTGTGTCACTTCATCCCTACCCTTAATCCAAATTATAATGTTAAATATTTTTAATTTTTCATTGCTCAGCGCTTTTATTTCAATTTGTTTTCATGAGAATCGATTTTAAACGGAGTTCTAGGATCACGCTTCCCATTAAAGAATCTTTTTTTTATTTGAATGTTGAATATAAAGAAAAAATGACGTGTGACACGATTTTTTCCCTAACAACTTAAGTAGTCATACAACTGCTTGAAGAATTATTTTATTTCAATTTGTATTGGGTGACATTGATTTTAATTGAAAAAAAGTTAATCAAATTTAACTTCAATTGAAGCATTAATCCTTTATTATTGAGAGCAATCTTGGATTTTCAAAAAATGTAATTTTCGATATTAGAAGAACTATATAAACTCCTTATTGTTACAAAATATAACTCTATAAGTTAAGAATTTACTGACAGATAAATATTTTTCTTTTATTATTTTATACAATGATAAAATCTTTTAATTTTTATTGCAGGGTAATGGAGGAGATCCCCTACAAATAAGAAGTCCATCTAATAAATGTCTCTACAATATTGTAGGCTTATCTGTCGAGAACGTGTGCGATGAATCAGTTCCTATTGCTTTTACAAAAGTGAGCCAATATGTCACATGGATTGAAAGTGTAGTCTGGCCCTAATTTTTACAAGGAGATATTTTTATTTTAATTTGGTAAACAAAAAAAAATCCTGTATTAGGTAGAAAATTAGAATCGGCTTTAAATAATCATTTCGTTATCTGAGTGCTTCTGTTACATGAGAAAAATTAGCGAAACGAACCCTATTTTTCTAGTTAATAGGCCAATTAATATCCATTCCTTCTCAAGTCCTTTTAGTAAAACGTTGCCTCCATAGGAAAATAGAAGTCATGACTGGGACAAAAACCAATCCCTGAATTGAGCCACCTAAAATTCACAGCTATACGAATAAATTTACTTATAACAGCTTAATACATATTTAGCTTATATAATCTCCAGTCCAATTAATATCCAATTAATTAATCCAATATAAAAGTTACGCTTTTTCGTGCAGTTATTGACGATCAACCTTACACAACTGTCTTCCTACCCTTTAAATATACAGTGAATTTCAATAGCTAATAAGCTAATTACTAAACTTTTTTGCAATTTTTAAAAATAAAATTTCACGTTTTTTTTCTGAATAGAAGTCCAAGTCTATAGGTATTGTGTTGTTCCAAATTTTCCTTACCTATTAGTTACTTCTGGCTGATGAAGTGTGAAATACAAAGCATGATTTTGTGGGCGAGTGCATGGTACATGAAATCTTACGGATAGGACTTCGGAGCAGTTAACCTCATAATTTGGCATTTTGAAACAAAACGGTTATTTCTGAATTACCTGTTTTCAAGAGACTCCAAAACTGACCTTAATCAGTTACTTAATCGTTATTGCGAAGCATAGAAAATCACAGGAAACGGTTTATTTTGCAGCTTACACTACTGTTTTTACCTGGTTGTGTTGGCATTTCAAATAATGAATACCAATTCTAATTTTGACTTGATAAGGCGGTAGCACTGGAATTTACATCATGGAATTCTTAATTTCCCAGCAATACCTGAAAAGATACCCTATAGATTTTGCTGACATTAACACGTAGTCTCACGATCACATCATCTTACCTGGTCCTCAGCTTTCCAAGTTGCCCACTCTTCAACGCTATTGAAGAGAGAATTAAGTAGAGGTTAGCAATGGATTCTCCTTCATTGTGAAGGAAACATTATTATTGCGCATTAATTAACACTAATGTCCACGCACGATTTTTGTACTGTATTAATCAGGAGAATTCAAGTCTGTTTGCTACTTCTGCATTTTCTCAATAGACGCTACTGAAATCGGTGAATTACTGAAAGAGAAACAATTTTCCAAAGCTTTTCTGGGCGAAACCAGTTTTCGCTTATAGTCCTGGACCTGATCTTCTCTCAGCCTAAACGATCAGTCATGATATGAATCGGGGTTTCAAATTTATTTTGTAAGGGCCGCTTAAAGCCTCAGACAAGCAATTCTTCTTGAGTTTTTTTCGATGCTTCTTCTTAAATGTCAAAAATCAAGAATATTCATTTATTAAATCACAGCAGAAATTTTCCAAACATCAGATACAAGCCTTTATTATTTTATTATAATTTTTTAATAATAATAATAAAAGAGGGTGTGAAATGAATCTTTTAAAAAATTAAATTAAGACGAAATTAATCTAAAATAAAACATGATTTTTTATTTTGAAAAATTTTGTGACACAAATACGAATTTGAATTTTTTATTTTTGGAAAATAATTTTACATAGTGTCCAACAAAACTTAGTTTTGTTTCCATTCCCCCCCCCCCCCCATCCAACATCCAAAAATTATCCAACAAATCACAACTTTAGTTATTTATTTGTTTTTATTTATATTTTGGTAATTCTCCATTTCTATTTTTATTTTGTTAAATACTAGTACAAGGCAAGTTATGCTTACACAAAAACAATAAATCATCGCAACTACAATAAAATAAATTCCCCACAAAAATATACATTCAAGAAGACAATTTTTTTTTTAATTTTTAATTATTTTGTTGTTTTATTTTTTTTTATCAAGTGTCCTCACAAGTGATATGCAAATTTTACTTTTGTATATTTATTATGTATATATAGATTTTTATATATGAACAATAAAAATACAATTAAACATTCAACTAGTCGCTTGTTTCTTTTAACTTTCTGGAAGAATTTTTGAAATTTAAAATGCAAAATTTAAAACGACAAAAAATGAAAAATAATTAACAAAAACAAAAAATTTAAATCACAATACATGTTTTATTATATGCTATGATGTCAAAAGAGATGGTGTGTAATATTTTTGATTGGGTATTCCAAAATGAAAATATTATTGAGAAAACAAAAAACATAAACAAAGTAAATTAAACAAAAATTTTACACAATATGGCATAATTAGAACATTATTATTACATATTTAATCTAATATTTATAATCTAAAAATTAATATCACAAGCTGAACACATTTTCATTAGATTTAAACTTTTATTCATTTTTATTATTAGAACCAAAAATTAAATAATAATAAAAAAGGTTTAATATTTCTAAAAACTACCTTCTTTTTTCCTCTCAGGTCTTATTCTTGAACATTTTATGATATCTTCTCAAATTAAAATTTTAAAAAATTAAAGATCTATTATCATTTTACACTCTTACCCTTTGAATAAGAGGAGCTATTGTAGATTTTAAATTCCGAGGGAATTTTCCAGAAATACACATTTTGAAGTCCTCTAAGAATGAAAAAATTGTTACCACTTGATTTGTGTGTCAGTATGTAGCGCTTATAAAAACAGAAAATCGCAGAATGATCTTTTAGGTGTCAAATCTTTGCTTCCAACCGCAATGTATATTCCCTTTCTTTTTTTTAAAAGGGTAAGAGAATAAATCATGTATTTTAATATAATTTTACAACAAATTAAAAAATAAAATCATGTAGCTTACGGTTTGAAGTAACGGCATCGGTAAATCAAGCAATCAACATTAACCTGAACTATAACCAATAAAAACTATAAAGTAGTTTTCTAAAATTTCTACTTGTACTTATACTACAACTTTTTTCTTAAATTACAGAAGTTTATTAAAACTTCCAGTAATTCAAAAATATACGTATCCTTTTTTTAAATAAGATAAAAATAAATCTTATGGTCAAAAAAAAAAAAAATCATCGAAAAATTAAAGAAAAAAATTATCTACAAATAAGCTTATTTATTTTTATATTTCTCTAATTATGTAAAAATGGTGTAGATATTATAAATATTTAGTAGCTTAACAAAAAAATAATAAAAACTTTTCTTTTTAAACTTTTTTCATTCCTATTTACAAAATTTACAACCCTTCTCTATAAATTAAAAACAAAAAATTAAACAGGGTTAGGCTTTCTTCTCTTTTTTTATAGATTTATAAATCTGCTTAAAACTTCATATATTTCACAAAAAGTAGATACTTTCACAAACTCAATGACCAGTTTTTTGTTATGTTGAAAAAGACAGAAAGTTACACTTTACTGTAGAAAAATACGAAATTACACCACGCGACAGCTTCTTGTTTTCTTTATAATAATAATAACAATAATGAATGTAAATATGCGATATTTTAATGACAAAAGTTGTTTATAATAAAGTAGTCTACTTAAAAAAAATCAAACTTACCATTTCTAACAAATAGTTAACTTTTACAATCACATTAATATCACAACTATCATTCTGAAATGCTTATAATTAATTTTTTTATTTTACAAAATAATTATGTTAATAATAATTGTAATAAAAAAAAAATCTAAATATTTAAATTACGAAAATATATCAATTTATTTTTAAAAATGAAAAAAAAACAATACTTTCCTTACCTATGAACAGAAAGTAAAAATAATTCAAAATTTGAAAGCAGCCTTTCCTTACAAATATATTGCGTTTCTTGGTACGAAATAAAAGGTACAGTGAGTGGCAACAACAAATTAATATATCCATCAAAAAAAAAAAAAAACCTCAAGCGTTTTATGTGAACAAGACAAAGTTTTAAGGAAAGTAGTCGAAGACAGCCAATGAATCGAGTACGTGTAACATGACTTTTAAATACTGATTATTTCAGTGATACTTTTGAACGAAAAGACCAGAAAACTGATGTTTTTTGGTCTTAAAGAGTCTAAAATGTGGACTTTCAAGGAATAACGACTTCTAGGTGTTCATAAACTACATCAAGGGTTGTGACCCGCCTCAGCCTAACCCACAAGCGTTTATCTTCATTCATGTTAGATTATTTGTTTAAAGTACAGGCCATTACGAAGGGCTAGCTTTCGAAAAGGTGAGACGCCTTCTACAGAAGATCACAAGGTTATTTTGAATGAGAGCATTTTTTAATTTTGAATCAAATTATTTAATTCCCTATCACGCATAGCGTTGCTTTTTAGGTGTTATGGAGTAATTTTTTACGTGTGCGATTCAAGTTAAGATTACCGGCAAGATTAAAAAGAACTTATTCTAAATGAACAATTACAGTTTTGTGCTAACACGCAGTCCCAACTGGCTTGTGATTACCTTAGTGCGTAATCCAATGGTTTAAATTTAAGTTCTGTAGGCGAAAACCCATAAATTTTGAAGATTATTCGTATTAGTAGAGATTATGACTTTAACTGAAAAAGAAAATGTACTTGGTATTTTAACTGAACCTCCATTTTTCATCACCCAAGTAAGTTAAAAGATGAAAAAGTGAAAATAAATTCAAAAATCTGTCTATTTGTTCTTTAAGGAATCTTGATGGAGAACCACACTCATTCCCAAAACGTTTTTAACATATTTCTGTCAGGAAAGTGAAATACATTACTTTGTTTCGCCTGTAAACCAAATGTGTCTTGTTCAATGAATTACTAAGGCTACAGCCGAACCAGAGTAACAAAATCCCGCTACACTACTTTGACATGAAGTATTAAATTCTACAAAATATTCTCTTAGAGAAAATAGAAACAGAATTTTGGATGTAATTGCTGTATAGGAACTGAATTTCAAGCTGACGTCCTCGAAGTCTTTGGTTTACAAATTTCTAGGTAATAAAATTGAAAATATATACATTTAAAATTGAAACTTTGGATTCAGGAAGGCTGTCTTAACTCTTAATTGAACTGAAGCAATAAACAAAAAAACATTTTCCACTTCTTGAATACTCTAATATTGTAATCTATTACAGTTTATCATGTTCCTTATGTAAAACTATCAAAAATTAATAAATGAAATAGATTGTATGAATTAATTAATTTCAGAAAAAAAAATTTTTTAAAATTATTTTTGAGAAGTGCAACGACATCAATAATAATACATCAATATACATTAGTTAGTAAAATATTTAGAATAGATTACATAAAATATATATTACATAAATTATTCATATATCTTGCACAATTATTCATGGTTGTACATATCTTTCTGTGAGAATAATAACATTATAATTAAGAAAGATTAACTATAAAATAAAAAATTAATAAATCATTCATACCCTCAAAAATACACTTTATATTATGTGGTTAAATAGTTTTATACCTTCCAAAAAAAAATTTTTAAAATTTTGATGCACGTGATTACTCGTGGCTTTAAATTTTTCTGAATTTGTTTTAAAGTTGATTCTTGAACAATTAACGATTATTTATTTATGTTTTATTGAAATTACTATTTTAATGTATGTAAAGGCGTCGTCTTTTTTAGAAAGACTATATTCCTCCTCTTGATTTAATTCAAATTTGTTTTCAGAATGTATGAAAAACGAGGCATTTTTGAAAAAAAGAAACAACCCTTAACTTTGAATTGATTTTTAGCACTTCCAATGTGCGAGGAGACTACAGCACACCACAATACAGCACACAATCTCCTGGTCCGAATGGAGAATAGAACAGTGAAATAGGCTGTAGATTTAGAAATTAACCACAGAAGCCAACAACAGTTAGGAATGTCACTACCTTTTTCTATTCCTCTGAAAAGAAAGGTTTATTTGGTGGAAAAATAAAATAAAAACTTGGAAATAAATAAATCAGTTTAATTGTGCATTCAGAGTTGTGGATAATTATAACTCGAAGTATTTGAAATGAATTTTAATCGCAGCAATATCCTTCGTATGTTTCTGAATAAATGAGTAATATCTAAGATATGAAAATCTACTGAGGTGGCTTCTAAAGAGAAAATTTACAGACTCTTTTTGAATTCTTCCAAAACGAAATGGAACTAAATCTCTTTTGATTACCAAACCATTTCTTTCATAAGTCTTGATATCTGTATTAGATAAAAGCGACAGTTATCTGTCTTAAGTTCGATCTGAATATCTGCCGAAGAGCACTTTGATACAATTTAAACTTGAAAATTATATAAATAAAGCGGAAAAAAAATGTGAAGTAATATCTTACATTCCAGAAAAATGAATTTTAAAAAACTTGTAAGAATAACGATTTCACAATTTCAACAGTCTTAAAAAACAATCTGATAGTCCTTGAATAAATATATTACTTCACTCTAAGGAAACATTTCTAAGTTTATAACAAGAAATGTAACATAACTTTATTTTTACAAAAAAAAAAAAAAAAAAATGAGCAATATTCCAAGAAGTAAGTGGGGTTCGCTAATTTCTTTTCATTACTTCACTACAAAGTGCGATTCCCTAATATGTGAAAATATTTTTTAGAATGATGCACTTTAAAAAAACAGTATCATAAAACACAAAAATAGAGGTCTATTACTATGTAACAAATTACTTTTTTTTTAATCTGGAAAACAGATAATATAAGAAATAAATCAAAATGAAATGATAATTGAAGAAATTACAGCTGTTTAAAGTAAGAAAAAGGCCTTATCAAAATCAAAACAAATTCAGTCACAGACTCTTTTTTTTTTCTTGTTAATATAGCTTAATTTAATTTATATTATAATCAAGCATTTTATGTAGCTAGCAAGCTAGGAGATTAACTGGGAGAAAATTCCTTGTTAGGTATAAGAGCCCTTTTAATTACATCAACTAAGGAAGTTGCAAAATTAAATAACTATTAAAATTAAACATGTTTAAATTTTAATAAATACATTTATATAAATATATTTTATGGGAATGAATTGTTACAATAAGGTGACAAAAAATACAAATTTTGCCGATTATAATTTAGAATTTACATAACATATGTCCTATTATAAATTCAAAGCTTTGCTTTTTCACTTTTAGTTTTTCATTTTTAATATAAATATAAGAATTAGCACAATGCTGTTTTGGTTTATATTGGTAACATTAGTTTGGTCCGTCATCTGTAGTAATTATTATTATTATTATTTAATTTTTTTATAACAAATATTTTAATTTTGAAAAAGGTAATCATCTGTATTAATAGTAAATTTTATTTCAAATACAGGATGAGCATAGCGTGTAGGAGATGCTGGCTAATTATGTGTAAAAGACTTAAAAGAAGGAGGATGGAGAATTTTGAAAAATAAAGAATAGTGGAAAAATTATTTAAGTACCTTTTAGAGGCAAAATACCAATAGTTTACCGAAAGTGACAAGTTATGCGAACAAACTTAAGTTTGTAACAAGTTAATAACCTTTCACAAAGATATTTCGACTGCTTTCGGATGATCGCCCACCTTTAATTTGTCTTGATAAGTAATGTAATATCATAAAAGGAGGGTTGAACTTGAACACAAAAGCATTGCCCAAGAAGTGTGTGTATGTTTTCTGTCACTGCTAATCATCCTGTCAGCGATGTATTGTTTAACCAAACAATCCGAAAATTTGCGAATCCCAAAAACCAATCCATGATCTAAAATCTGGGGCAGGCTAAGAAGGACTGTATATCGTTTTTTTTAGACCTAGGCAGACTATGTTTGACTTTCTTCGAGATCTGATTTCTAAATTAAAAGAAAGATGAATCTCCTAAGGAATCTATGCATTGCAAGCTGAGGGAAAGTGAAGAAACGACAGGCTTAGTGAGCTTTAAGAAGCTGTTTTTTAACAGCCAACAACAATAACATCGGTCCGGCAAAGAAAAAGTGATCGAATTAGGTAAGGTGGGTTCATCAACATTGTTCTGGTCTTTGTCTATTTAAGCAATTTTAGACAGAGAAATTAATTATTAAATAATTAGAGACTAAGGGAGGGTAAAAAAGGAGGCATGAAATCCAGGATAATAAAAGAAATCAGACAAGGAGGTACGTAGTAACTTCTTTCACTGCTGAGAAATACACTTGAAATCGTCTATTCATTTAAAAAAAAAAACAAATGGTCAAAACTCTGATGAGTGAGTTGAAGAAAAACGTTTTGACTACACACTTAGTTTGTTCGGACAGGAAAGTATATTCTAAGGGGAACTCTTGTAGGATTTAAAGCTCTACGATATCTTTCGAATTGACAGAATATCAGTATGCAGATGAGGATGGATCTTCACTTTTGGTATTCTTAGTGTGAGGAAGAACCAAATTGGGATCAGGTCCCGCGCTCTTTGGTGTCCCGTTAGTGATAGATACAGAAGATACATTTTTCAAGGGCAAGTATACTCGGCAGTTCGCGAAAGAATCGAAGGAAGATAAATATATTTTTAAATGTACGTGAGTCTATTTTTGCATCTGATTTTAAAACATGAAATGGCAAATGTAAAGTAAAGTGAACCAAATGCTATGTTAATAATTTAAAAAATTACACATTAGCAAATGTGACTACCTCTGTGCCCACCTGTAAATAAAATAATAATAATAATAATAATATAATAATAATTATAATAATGACAATAAAGAATAGAGAAGAAATAAAGAAAAGGATTCATTTGAATATGTGAATTGTACGTCGAACATTAAAATTAAATACATATTTGAAATTTTAAAAATCAAAGAATTATAAAATTAAAATCGAGGTAGTTTTCTTAAGCTTTAAGTGCTTTGCTATTAGGTAGTAGCCATTTTATTAAAATCAACTTTAAATTTAAAGTTATTACAATTTTAATATGTATAAATATTATTTTTCAAATTACATAGTCAACTTCTAATACAAATATCAATTTATTTTTACAAATATATAAGTATATATATTTAAAAATAAATATATATATGTATATATATATTTATATTTTACAAAAAAATAAAATTGTATTACGTGAATAAAAAAAATCTATTCTAATTGAGCATGTTATTAAAGCAACATGAAAACAAAATAAGCATCATGCCAATATAAAATTTGCCTAATGCATAAAATGATTTTGAAATTAAAAAAAGAAAAAGAAAAAGAATAATGGCAAAATTACAATCACAATGGTCACAGCTTGAATGTTTTTAATTTGTATTTTAAATATTTTTATTTTCATTATTATATTTTAGTTTTATAAATACATGATCAAAATATGGAATTGTGAAATTGTGAATATTTTTGTTTTTTTTAAAAAACTTATTTTTTTTTAAATGTGACCTCTGAGTAGAAGTTTATTGTATTATTGTTCACAAAAAATAAAATTAAATAAAAGAAAAATAAAATAATAAAACAAATTATAAAAATAAATAAATAAACCGTTTAGATATTTTTTTTTCGAGAAGGCACTTTCTTAAATAAATAAAAAACAACACAAATTGTGTTGTTTTTCTGAAATTTTGTTTTTTTTTTTTTTAAAAAATGAAACATAAAAACCGGCAAAATTTTTGGTTTAAATGCTAACTCTATTTTAATAATAATGTCGGTGAAACAGAATAAATTAGGAAATTGAAATGAAATTATAATTTTTTGTTAGTTTTATCTTTATATGTTACTTTCAATAAGCGGACGGCTAATACCCACAGCCTTCTACATGAAAAAAAAAAACTTTTCGAGGCCACATGAAAAAAAATTATAAGATTTGCGAAATCTGAAATTAATCTAACAATAAAAATTGATTAATTACTATTTTTGAAGTGCAAATAAGCTGGATTTTATATTTAAAACAACAAAAGGTTCTTTAATCGTTTACTTGGGTTTGGCTAATAAGTATTTGAATATATCTTTTATTTTAGCAGATGAAAACCAATTTTACAAACTGGGAAAGATAACAAAATATTATGTTCCCACATAAGTTTAGATTCCTCAACGAAAGCAAAATGCCCTCTCTTATAAAAAATTATGAAAACTGATCGCATGACTGTCTTTTTAATCTATGTTAAGAATCTTTCATTTTGTTGGTTTGTTTTTTTTCTTACTACAATCTTTAGGGGGAACTTATAGTTCACAGTTTGAACACCATTACTGAAACTCTTAGAATATCAAGACTCTTGAAACGGTACTTGAAAATACATATGCGCGAAGATAGTTTTGGCCACTTGTCTAAAATAAGCAGCAGCTAAGTATCATTTAAATGCATAGCAAAAGATAAAAAATAAATGATGGGACCGAAAGAAAAACCTAGGAGAAATGGAAAAAGTCTGTGCGGTACAATTAGGGGAGAATATAGAAGGTTTGGAAAAGAAAGAAGTTGTTAAGGGAGTCGAGATGCAGTTTCTATATGAGAGCCATATTTTAGAAGGCCGACAAAGAGACAGACATAAAACAATAAGAAAAATCCTCTACTTTTATGAAAGAAAGGATGAAGGAATCAACATTTAAGTTCAGATCAAATTCTTACAAAAATTATAAATGTAATAGTAGCAAAAGTACGTTTCTATGAGTTGTTAACTCATGGCGACATGATGATGTTTTGAGCCCAAGCTGTCTACTCTCTAAACGACAGCAAAAAAAAAATGCACTCAGCCAGTGCTTAATAGAATCACCTAAAGTATTTAAACACCTACACAAGGAGTTGGAAAAAACCAATATTTCCGTCAGATTGGAAAGTGGAAATGGTAACATCCAACAGATTGACGTCTGATCTTTGGAAAGGCAAAAAATGTATAAAGGAGTGGTAAGAGAATAGGTTTTTATTCACGTTAATTTTAAAAGGAACTTTTATATGTCCATAAGCAGATAATTGTAATAGTCATTAACATAAGCCCTGAAAGAAGATGACTTAGTTTCTAGGTGGAAAGCTCGGAAAAAAATAAAAATTTGAAATGATGAAAAAATGAATCAGCCACCAAAAACAATGAACAATACTTTAAAGACCAAGTTCAAGAAAAGGGAATAGAAATAATTATTTAATACGAATCAATCTGAACTTACAAATCCAATGTATGTTTTATTTTAAGTTTTCTGATAATTGGTAGAAATTTATTAAGTAACTTCTGTTTTATTTAAAAAAAAAAAAAATTAATTTCACCAAACCCTTTTGTAAACGTACCTCTTGTTTTTTTTTTTTTTTTTAATATATATATATACATATTTATACATTTTATATTCTATTATTTGTTCATGCTAAGTTTAGGGAAATTTCAATAGTTTATAACAATCATGAGAAATCCTCCTAGTAAGAAGAGAGCGTAAAAAAGAAGCATGCCGGATTTAATCATATTCACAATAAATAGAATAATTTAACAATTAAACATTCAATAACTAAATGTTTTAAAGAATCATTTATTACAAAAACAAAAAAAGAAGCTTACTAATCAGTCTCATCAAATAACTTAGCTAACTTTTACGGAGAGAATAAATTTGTAAATAAATAACAACTGAAATTTGAGGAATCGATTATAAGAAATTAAATTTCAACAAAATCAAAGTTAAAGTATACAAGATTATTCAAAAAAGGTCCGTGAACTAATTTGTAAACATTGCAACAAACTGTGAAATTTGTGTCAGCCTATGGGTCACAACCACCTGCAGTACCGCAAAAAAGAAAAATGTCTTACAGCAGTAGCAAACAAGACATCGGAGTAAACGTGTGCGATCATTTTGGGTTATGGAATTCACAAAAACCAGCACTTCCTGACAGTGCAGTGTGAGGATTTAATCTGGAATAGGTATACTTCAATTTTGAAATGCGAAAAAGTGACAACAATCTGGAATGAACAGCTTGTCGAACAAGCGACATTTTGAAAATGTTTGTGTAGGACTGTAATATAATTCAACAAAACGGCCAACAGGCTCACTACAGAGGTATGCGAGTGTGGCTCAATCGACTTCTGCCGCAGTGATGGATAACAGAGAATAAGAAGACGTTGCTGTGACTACAGGAGACCATAAGTTGCGTGTGAGTGGAAATAGATTATCTATCATTTATCTAAAAGAGAGGCATTAAGAATATGAGGAATACCAAAAAATAAAAAATAAAAATAGTAATTTAAAACTTTTTTTTTAAGTATAATAAAACTTGATGACTGTTGTGCCGTTTACTTAGTGTGAATCCTCCAAATTGAGAGTTCTGTTATCGACCTAATAACTTCATGAATTATTATTGAAATATCAAACAATTATAATGGAGCAATTCCACAATCAAAACACTAAACAACACAAAGCCAAAACTTTTCATTTTCTATTTTAATCTCATTCACACAAAAATAATTTATTCAAATATACTTTGCTTTTTTTATTTATCTTTGAAAATTTAAATAACTTATTTCAATTGTACAGTTTCTTTGCCCAGGTCCTCAATAAGATAATAAATTTGTTAAAAGTTGCTTAAGAAGAATTTTATTTATGACTGCTCCTCAATACTTCAAATTTTATAACTTTATAGTTCTCCAAATTTTTCACGGATTTTTGAATGATCTAGTAGTATCAGGTTTGCTATTATAAAACAGATATTTTACAAAACTTAAAAATATAAGACCGGCATGCTTTGTATTACTGACTATTCAAAGTAATATTTCTTCAAAAAGTGGAAATATTTATTTTTACCAAATTCGGGCTAATTGGACAAACTGGCGAAGAGACCGATTAAACAAATAATAACAACAAAAAGAAGAAAGTACTTAGAGTAATATTTAAATATAAAATAATTCAATCAAAGCCTTCGATATTTTGTGTCATTTAAACTAGATTAAAATAAATGACTAACAAATGACTATAGTCTTTTAAGACACACTTTTTAAATTCCATGTATATATATAGTATAGTATGTACGACCAGTATTAAAATATGTATACTACAAACTAAAACAACTGGTGCAACTTAAAAAAGTATTACAAACAAAATAATAATAATAGGAAAATAAAAATAATGGATAATAACCAATCACCAGGACCCAATTTTCTACTTATTATTATTATTTTTTTTTTGAAAAAAAAAATCCTATATATATGTATACATACATTTGTATGTATGTAAGAGATGAGACTGTCCAGTTGTGTGGTGCACTTACCTTCAAGGTATTATGAAAATAAACAAAAAAAAAACTTTAAATTTACATACGGTAAGCATGTGAAGCAGGCCGTCCTCTTCGACCTGACTTTTCCTTATCTCATAAGTCATCCAGTCCACCGTTAGGCACACCTTGCTTCACCTTTTCCAGTATCTTATTCACAAATTCGGTTGAAGTACCGGCGATCTTTATTTCTGTTTAAATAAAAAAAGTATATATTAAGCAGAGATTAAGCAAAATAGTGGGATTTAATAGTTTATTAATTGTAGAAAACAGTTCATAATACTGGTTCTTATTCGGTGGTCTTGTGGAGCCTAATTTGCACAGTACAAATAGAGAAAGTGCAAACGAAGGTTATCAACTACAATTTTATTTCCGCTGCTAAAGAAGGTATTAAAGAAGTATTTATTTATTTATTGTATTAGACATTAAGTCGTTACAATGGAATTATGTTTACAAACAAAAAAGTAATAAGTAAAAAGTATTAAAGAAGTAAAACAATAGTATTATTGATTGTGTGAATGGTAAATGAGGGTGCTCTAGTGCAACGATTTATTCCTTAAGGAGCGAAGCGAATCTCCGCGTTGCAAAAGGAAGAAATCATTAATACATATGATTATTACTACTTTTTTTTTTTTTTAATTTAGGGCGAGTCAAAATCTGAGATTATTGGCGTCAGGAGTTTTTTCAGTATACTAACGGCTTCCAGACAGTGACTCTCGTGACAAAAACACAGCCCATCACCGGAAATGAGCTGTAAGAAGCTCATAGGAAGAAAATATCTAAAGGCCCGCATCTGGATTTGAGCTCGGGATTCCCGCGTGAAAACCTAATATACTAACCACATAGCTAATCCCTTCCCTCAAAGCTAGTTATTCCAGTCCTAATTGTTATATTTGTATTTAGGGAGAAAACATTGCAATAAGTAAATATCATTAAGTGCGAAGTCCATCAGTCTGTACAATATGTTGTCCAGTGTAGAAGATGCTGATTATTATCAGGAGCAGCAGAAAAACAATAATAATGATACTCACTTGTTGCAGATTTAGTAATTTTCTCCACCATTTTATTTATCTCCGCTGCGTCTGGAGGTTTTTCTGAGACCCTTGATATCAACAATTGTTTTATTTGAGCTATACCGTTCATTAGCCTCTCTGTAAGGAAAAGGGGGGAAAAATGACGCAAAAGTGGAATGAAAATACTAAATATCTCTTAATAAATGAATAGTTCTCAGATTGTTAAAAATGCAAAGGTTAAACATTGCAAACATAAAAAATAATCACAAATATACGTTACACGTACTGTGTTCACATTCTAGGCCATGTAACTTTATCTTATTGGCTTCATGTTGCGCCTTTTTCTTCAAGCGACAAGCTCTAAAAAAAATCAATTATATTAATATCTTCTGTACTTAAAACTACTTCATTGGGAGGTATAGAAAAGGAATGTATTATAAACACTAAAAAAATATCTCACTATTTCCATCTCTTCTTAGATCAGAAATGAAATAATTACAAAAGGGAAAAACGGGAAAAATTCGTTTTCCCTTTTATCTATCACAACGGAAGTAACATTTCTAAATGAAAACAATCCACTAATGGAATAAAATTGACTTTTGAAGTTCTGGAGGAGAGCTGACCTTAGGTGTGCCCATGAACTGCTACATCAGAATACTATAACAGTTGCGAAATGTATTAAAATAACAAGTATTAAAGAATCTACAGTCGCAAACAAAAATCCACATGTTTTAAAAACAGCATCAAACTGGTAAAAGCAACGCAACTCCACCCACAATTAACAAAAGGCCGTATTTTTATTATTTTCTTGGTCAATTTAATATAATTTTTATTTTATG
The DNA here is from genome assembly GCF_049639745.1 of Rhodnius prolixus. NCBI lineage: Eukaryota > Metazoa > Arthropoda > Insecta > Hemiptera > Reduviidae > Rhodnius > Rhodnius prolixus. The sequence goes on along the minus strand of NW_027411634.1, from coordinate 7,920,517 downwards.
AGGCGCCAACATCTCAGATCATTGGTGTTCGGAACGATCAGTCAGAATTCTCGTTTTTGACAACACTGTCCATCTACGGAAAATGATCTAGAAAAAGAAAAAATCTATGGACAGCCTGGACTGAGGCCTGGATCTCGCATAGGGGTCGTAATTACTCATCACTGTGCTATCTCTCTTTTCCCTAATTCTTTTTATTGTTTACCAACTTATTGTTATTTCAAGATTTTTTTTTAGAAATCTCAATCCCCTCTTACTTCAAGACTTAACTAATAACTAATACTAAACAGCTTCAAAGCCGAATTGAATCCAGAAAATCGGTTAATTTTCGTGTTCTATATATACTATACGTATATATAAATCGGTACGAACTCAGCATTTAAAATTGGTGGGTATTTAGAAAGTTTATGTTTCCACTCGAGCTGCTAAAATGTAATTCGAAACATTAATTGAATAATGAACTTAAAAAGTCAAGTTTCGACTGTCTGGGTTACCTCTGTTCTACTTAGATTACTTCAGCTACAGAAGTCCTAGAACCAGCATCAGAAAACTTTCAAGGTAAATTGGGTGCATGCCGCCACAATCCGCCACCTGCAGGCCACCGATAAGGTGTCCAGAATCTTCCGAAGAATCTTATCAACTAATGCCATGATGATGTGCATAGCGCCTCTATAAAACCGTTATTCAAAATCCGCGAGATTTTCGTTCTGGCTAGTTAATTCATAATTCAGATGAAAGATTAATTTAAAAATTCTTAAAAGTCCTAAACATAGATTTTAAAATACTATACAAAAAACTATTACAAAATAATTGGTAATATTTGTATACAATTTTAACCTATATAATACTGAGGGAGGAATTTCGCTCAAGAAACAAAAATATGGGGAAAAATAAATTCCAAATAGCATCAAATTGCCGTTACTAAAATTTAATTAAATACCTTGAAGCTAGTTTATTCTTCTCTTTTCTAGTTTTAGGTCTAACATTGAATGGTAGTTCGCTGACTGGGGTCATATCATTAATAATCCTATTTAATTTATCCAATTCTCTACCAATGGCTTGTAATTTCTTGGGATTTGGTGTTAAGTCATTACCGTCACCCTTTCTTGCTTTCCCGCTGAAAATCAACAAAGTTGAAGTTATTTATACATTTGTAATTAACTAAACTTTGTCAATTACATTATCAGTGAATAATGGATACTTTTTTTTTTTTTACAATTGGTTGCATAGATGAAATTCTGATATAATTAATACAATTTAAAGATAACAATTATTAATTATACACAGATGTACGTCACACATCCTATATTTTACTTTCTTCATTTATTTATTTGTATATTTTAGTGTTTTCTCCTTCATTTCATGTTTTATATATTTGGATAATTACATTTTGCTTACTTGATTATCATTTGTATAAATATTGTACCAAAAATTTAATATTTTTTAAGGTTTTTTTTGTGTTACTTTTCAAAATATCAAAATATATACATAAAGTCGCGAAAGTTTAATGTTCAAACATGTTTAGACCTAGAAAAAAAAAATCTTCGAAATATTGGCTTTGTATAGCATTTTTATTTCCTCTTTCCCTTATCAAAAATAATGTAATACTGTAAACAAAATTAGATTCTCTACCTGTGTTTGATACCCTGTACTGAACATTGTGGACTGAAGACTGGATCAGTAATTTCATTAAGATGATGGGGATCTTCTTGTTTAGTTTTCAAAACAAGTCGCTGTCCCTTAGGACCCTTGGCTTGGACATTATATTGCCAAAAATATCTCTCTTTTTTGGAGGAACTGCCACCACTACCTTTACTACCTCCAGTACCGCTTCCACTTACATTTGCTCCTTCACCATCGCTATTAGACTCTGTAATGAAATATGCAACTAAATTAATTAACGTCTTATCTAAATTAAAACTAAGAAAAAAAAATCAGTGATAAAATTAAAGCAATACCCGCATCCGATGAAAACTCTTCGTCATGATCGCTTTCATCATCCGAATCGAAACATTCATCAAGTGACAAATCATGACATTCAGGACTAAGTACACCTCCTGGAAGCGACAGTTTTGGATTATAAAAAGCAAAAAAAGAGTTATACAAGAATTATAATTTTAGAACAAGAAATCTTATCTAAACTCTCCAGATATGTTTTTTGGAGGTTTCCTTTCCAAAGATAATTGAAACTTAAATAAATAAAATTAAGATACCTTTTTTATTTACCCCACAATAGTAAGAGTATTGTATTTGGGTATAGTTAATTTAAAGCTAATTCTAATACTAAGGAAATTGAAAAAATATAACCTGTAGATATTGAAGAGGTGGATGTCGCTTCAGCCATTGAACCAGTCGACAATAAATGTTGCCTAGGTTCACGCCTAGCCCACAATTGTTCCAAGCCTAGATGGGTAGGAGCTGATGAAGAGAGTCGAGAAGAATGAGTATGTTGTCTTTTACTGCCAGTACTTAGCACCACTCCGGCAGTAGAACTACCACCACTGGTGCTGCAGGTTCCTCCACTGAGACCAGTACCGCTGCTGCTCATGTTATAACGCCCAGGCACTGACTGTCCAAGAACACTAGACCCAAATTTCCATCTAAAGTTTTTACATTTTTTCAAAAAACGTTAAAATGATTTTATTTTTATTTTTTTCTAAAAATAGGAAAGAAAGTCGCTCAGAGTATTGGATTAAAATTGACTTTACTTTTAAATTCACTTATTTAAAGTCTAAAAAGGAGACAGATTATTATCTATTTTATTTATTAGGAAAATAAACTTATTTTCAAAACATATAACATAATAGACACATTTTTTTTTATATGCGGGATAATACAGGTTTAATTCATATGCATGGTTTTAATATAACTGTTACGATTAAGTGATGCTCTTTATTTTATAATAAAAAATGAAAAAGACTCAGATATCCTTTTATTTTAAATAAATGTCCTTGATCTGTGATTTACGCTGTAGATTATTGATGTGGATAAAAGTGACAGAACTTTTCAACACTGTAAATACATGGAAAACAAACCATATTTTTTAACATTCATCATGGGATGTACTGAATTACGTAAATTTATCTTTAATGAATTATTACAAGATGATCATAATAATTTTTGTTTAAGAAAAATTTTTTTTTTTTTTTTTACATGGCACTACAGCCCTTGAAGGGCCTTGACATCCTTAGTAATTTGCCTCCAGCTCTCTCTATCTGTGGCCTTTCTTCTCCAATTCCTCACACCAAGCCTTCTGAGGTCTCCTTCCACAACCTCCAACCATCTCTTTCTAGGTCTTCCCACTTTCCTCCTTCCTTCTGGCCAATTCCGGAAAATCTTTTTCAGTGCTCGATCCTCGTCCATTCTTTCCAAATGTCCCAGCCATGCCAATCTTTTGCTCCTTACCTCGGCAACCAAATCCGGCGATGCAAACAATTCTTTCAGCTCCGTGTTACTTTTTATCTTCCACGAGCCATTTATAAGATTTGGCCCGTAAATCTTACGTAACACACGCCTTTCCCACACAAGAAGTTGATTGCTCTCACTCTCATTCAGTATCCAAGTTTCCGAAGCATACAGAACTATCGGTCGGATAACTGTCTTGTAGACGTTTATTTTATGTTTTCGAGAGACATTTCTGGATTTAAGGATCTTGTTTAGAGCAAACGTGCACCTACTTCCGGCCGCCAACCTCTCTTTAATTTCTTTTCTGACGTCCATTTCTCTAGTGAAGATGGCACCCAAGTATTTAAAAGCTTGTACATTTTCAAACGCTCTTCCGCTTAACATCACAGAAGGAGCGTTGCAGATTCGGTTATCGTTCCTAGAGCATAGCATATACTTGGTCTTGTCAGTATTAATGGACAGACCCACAGCCTTGGCACTGTTTTCCAATTGATCATAGCACTCTTCCAGAGCCCTTAAGGTTCTTCCTAAAAGTACTATGTCATCTGCGTAAGCCAGGTACTGCCTTGACCTATTAAATATCGTAAGAAAAATGTTATATTACCGAATATAAAGCACAATACTCTGAAAAATCTTTTTGTTCTTGGTAAAAAGTGTCTAAAGAACTATTATAACATTAGGAAGAAAACTTTCAATTGCTAATCGTAAAAGTGGCTTAAGAATTGTTAAAATTAATAATTGATTGAAATCCTCAGGCCGAAGGGTGGAGTTTAGACGGGTGCTAGCCCCAAACTGTAAGAGGTAACTTTAAAACAAACAAAATTATTATGATTTCTGTAACCAGATTGTAAAATAAAGGATTCACAATAATCTTTATGTGTTTGTAAAGAGAGCACAAACTGCTTTATTAATTAGCGCCCTTTGAGATGAGATTGGACGTAATAGCGCCTGTGATATGGTTTCCACACCATCCATACTGTTTTTATCAACATCCAATATTATCTACATTGATCCAGTCAACGAGATGTGAGTGAGAATTTATTGCTAATGCAATCCCTTTATTTATTACTCATTTTGGTATTTACAAAGATTTAAAAAAAAAAAAAATACAAAAACACATTCACATGATTGCTTTTGAATTGGTAACTAATATTTTTTACATTTCCTTGCGCCCTACAGGAAAAGATTGCTTCAATCTAAGTATTTGAGAAAATTTTCCTCTGCGAATAAACGACAATTTAATTTTTAGATTATAAAATATTATAAAGTAATTCTTACAGTTGTGGCGAAGGAGAAAGAGAATTCTTGAGTAGAAGATCGTGAAGTGTTGTATGCCTCTGGCTGGGACTAATTCCTCCAACAAATGGAGGTGGTGTCAAAGGTTGTAAAGGTATTGAAGAAGTGGAGGAATGATGACTGGAAGGTGACCTTGGTCCTTCACTTGTCTTACTAAGCGTTTCTCTGTAAAAATCGGCAGGAAATGGTATAGCAGATACCGTTTCACTCTGAATAAGTGGAGGTGTTGCCTGATTACCACTTTGGGCTAATGGACTCATAGCTCGGGGATATGAAGGTACCTAAAAAATAAACGATACTTTTATGTTCTAAAACAAACCAAACACTTCTACAAATTAAACAAAATAATAATAATAATTATATAACAAACATTTTTCTATCAAAAAGAAATAAGGTAAAATACTTTTAAGCTGCTGTATGTGAAATCAATGTCACTTTCATAATTACATCCATGATGATAATAAAATAAGTGGCTTTAATAGAGGATACCAAAAAGTTGAACATCATATTACTCACTTGAATATAACAAGTATGCTCCTCTGGTAGCAAAAGATCGTCAAAACTTAAATCATCTAAAAGGGTTTCATCGTTAGCGTTTAATTCGGCCAGAGTAGGTCCTTGTATTAGATCAGCCTTGTCTACCTGTATAAAAAAACTATTTCACTTTTTTTTTTAATGAAAACACAAATTTGTATTAACTGCCAAACTATAGTTGATTTTCTATTTCTATAAAGAAAATATTTCACTCTCTTTGAAATCTGGTAAACCTTGAAGTAATAAAAGATGAAAAATTTATCGCTCTAAAAACTTTAAAAAAAAGAAAAGCGGAAAAAATATTGCAAGTTAATAAAGCTGGTAGATTAATAAATTCAACAGTACCAAAAGAATTACCTGTTTCTTTCTAAAAAGAGTCAAAATTACTTTTGCATATCACGGAATCCAAATGTTCGACACAAGGATAATGATTAGAAAATTTTATATGAAAAAAAAATCCAGTAATATCAATATTCATATATTAAAATATATAAAAAAAATATTCCTTCAATTTTAAAAGAAAGGTTTATAACAAACAGAAGCTATAAGTATACCAAGTTTAAAACAAACCATAGTAATAACTCATGAAAAAAAATATTGTAACGTTGATTTTGTTTAAGTTCCGTACCTGAAATATATCATCATCCTCCATTTTGACTTCTGATCTTGGACTCCATACTGAAGCACCCGAATACAAGCTACTTGAACCAGTTAGATTATGATCCTGAAATGACGAAGAACAAGGGCTGACTTCGTTCAGTTCGAAAGCAGCATCTCGAAGATCTGTGAAATCTGTAGCCCTCCTAGAAGGTATCGGTACACTTGCACTTTGATTCGGCATCAGGCTATCCACAGACATCGGCTCAGATTTAATTGTTAAGCCGTCGAAAATTAGATCGCCAGAATACATCGGTTCGCTCATTTTCTTTTTCTTTTTAAATAATTTATTTTTTGTGTAATGAGACATAACTAAGACGTCTAACAACGCTTCTCCCTAAATTAAGAAATGCAGATCAATAATAATAATATATGTATAATATTGTTCGTAAATTGTATGTTTATTAATTAAAAAAAAAGCAAGCTGAAAAAATATTTACCTGACTTCATTTCTGAAATTCCAAAAATCATAATTATTGACTTTTGTAAGCAAAAACAGAGAAAATTAGAGGATATATGTTTTTCTTGAATCTCAGAGTAAACATCATTCCTCCACTAAAAGAACTATCTTCTGAAACACAACAGTTTAATGTGAAAAAATGAGTGATGTCAGTTCTTTTTGAACATTTAAAATAAACCTTTAATTGGCTGAACCAAACATTACCAACCCACTTAACCGCTAATTCAACAATTATTCATTGATATTAAGAAGTTCATTGGTAAAAAACAACAATCAATTAAAAACTATCACTACTGTAAGCTAAAAATTAATATCTGCAAAATATTGATTTGGAAATTATCAATCTTTTTTAAAGAAAAAAATTTTTGACACTGGGTATTTTACATTGAAAATAGTCTTGACGAATAGCTACAATGCTATTCTACTGGGGAACCATTCTGTAAGCATAAAAAAACTTCATAAAATAAATCTTCTCACTTAAGAATAAAAGACTAAATTTCGTTGTACAATAAAGGAAGTGATAATATCTAGCTCCAAGTAGCACAAAATAAAACAAAAATGAACTGATTGCATCTTGAGTGAAACTTAAAAAAAATTATTTTTACTTGATTTTAGATGAATTAGGTAAATATTTTAAAGAAATTATACATATTTACAGCTAACAAAGGCATTCATTATATTGTAGAAGAAGAATTTTAAAAGTAACAAATATTAAATTATTTTGCCTTCTACACAGTTTTTATTTTATTTTTTAAATTCAAAAAGGTAAGATTTCAGAATTTCGCGTTAACTATTTTTTGCATTACAGCTTATCAAAATTCATTGCTTCATTTTGTTGGAGACAATTAAGTGTTAGAAGAGAAGTTATGAATCCAGAACGTTTTGAAAACAGTAGGAAGTTCATGTTCTGAAAATATATTTTACATTCTTCAATTTCAATCAACATCCCTATCAGGTAAACATGTTTTTAACAAATACACTGTGCAATATCATTTAAAATGAAAGGTTAATACAAAATGGTTGAAGGCAAACAATGAATTTGCTATTTTACTCAAATTTACTATTAAAAATACTTTTTCGTGAAAATCCAGAAGGGACAAAAGAAAAAAAAATCAAAAAAGGAACCAACACATTGCAGATTGGAAGAAAATTGGTTAATGCTCTAGTAAAAACAAAACAAAAAACAAACAAAAGCAAATCTTGGCTATACATACTAAAAATTGAGTAGCACTTCGAGTAAACAAAACAAAGATAATTTCACAGCTGTATATTTTTCTCTCTGATAAAAATAGACCAAGTTTTCCAAACAAAACCTGAATATGGGTCAAACTTAAAACTTAACTGATACTCTCACAATATTTATGTATGAAAAGACAAAATTTTAGAAAAAGAACTCGTTGACAAGTGTAATGTAACAATAACATTTAACTGTGCAATTTCACCGATCACAAAAATAACATGTAAGTCCTTGAACCTCTCTAGTAAACAAGTGTGACCTTGAAAGGAAACTAAACACCTTGAAAACATTTGTTAATTATTTTTTATTTTGCTTAAATTTGCGAATTAAAGTACAACATTTTCAATAGTTATAACAAAATTTCGAAAAAGGCACACATAAGTGTATACGAAATTAACATGTCACGTTTAAATAATGTTGCACAACTACTGTAAACATACAGGAAAAAAAGATTTCATAGAATTATAACCTACGTTTTCTCTAAAAATATGAAATTAGTACTTACCAAAAAATAACAAATATTTGAGCTGTTTTAAAATTTCCCAGTAAGTATGTCATTTTTTAATGACATAATCAGGCACAATCCTTCAAGATACAATACTAAATTTAAAATGTTTACTACAATGAAGTTATACACGGAAAAATATTGTAATTGTTAGAAATCACCACGTGACTTTGCAAGTCTATATACTATAGAATCGATATATACAAACGTCAAAACAAACCACAAACGAATACTAAGCACACATGCAATGTACTAGTAAGTGACAGGTTATCTCGAATCTGATTTTTCAATTGCTAAAATGATCTGGATAATCTGTTCCTTGAAGAACACTCATAAATCACTTTCAATTCTAATTTTCCAATTTCTCGCAACACATACTCAAAAAAAAAAATCCTTAGAAAATATTATGTAACTCATATCAATGAAAATTTGACACTAACCCAAGATTGAAGGAATCGAATGTTACACAAATTACTGTATCTACAATGAACGCTTACTGCACCAAAGCTTAACATATGATAACAAAATAGGTAAAACTTCTGCTATAATAAGGAAGTTGTTTGCCATGCAAGAATAGTGAAAACAAATGACGTCACAGCTTCTAATTGATAACTTACTGTGGTGCTATATTTACTGTTTTGTTTAGTAGTTATCATATGGTTTGTTTACAAAAACAGTTACTAAATTCCAAAAAATTGTGTGCTTTTTCTATAATTTTCCAAATTTTAAAATTTGTTTAAAACGTTTATCAACGCAATGTAAGGTTGCCTTATCACATCAAGTAAGCATTGGGGTAAAATCCGCTGTTCTTCTAATGGCGAATAGACTAGGTCAAAGTGTGTGACGAAGATTACATCATGTATTCTTTATTAAAAAGTAATAATTCGTTAGTGATCAAAACAAAATATATAGTTGATGGTAAGTAAGTACATCTATTTATAGCTTTTCTTATGTCCAGCTGCCTTTAAAAATAATTCTTTTAATTTCTCCACCAGAAAATTACTTTTCTATAATTTAGTGTTGAGTAATTTACTGTATGTAATTTATTGTAATAACAGAATTGTTGTTACAAAAAAAGTTATTCTTGTTGATTTTATGCCCGTTTACCGGGAACTTAAATGAGATAAACACCAATCATGTGATTTTCGTTCAGTCAAATTAGGCACCGATCGGGTTGATTTCTTAAAAGCAATTACGCTTAGCTAGAATGTAACCTTGGATTTTTTAAAAGCAATTACGCTTAGCTAAAATATAACTTTGGGTATAAATTTTTTTGTCACTAATGTTTAATTTTTGTTATTCTTCTGTTTTTAGGAGAAACATTTTGCAGAACGTTTCAGAAATTTTACTCCCAATGTTCTCCAGCGAGTACAAGCATTCCTGCTGGATTGGTTGTGTCCCATTACTGTGAAAATGCTCGGCAATTGAATAAAAAAACATATCAGTCTTTCATAAACGGAAACAGCAATTATGTTGTGAGGCATTTTCAAAATAGCGCTGTGAATTTGTACGCTATTGAACCTGGTAAGGCTTCATCAAAAGTAGAAGAGACTGTTACTGTTCTTAAAGAGAAAGCGCTTGAACGGAAAAAAGCCAAAAAACCACGGAGGAGCATAAAACAAGCAATTATAGATGAATGTATTCATTATTACCATGGGTTCAGATTGTTATTTATTGATATTAATGTTTCCACGAAATTAGTTTGGAAAGTACTTAAAGGGTATTCACTGACCAGAAGAGAACATAAATTGGTAAGATAACAGTATTAGGTCACTGGAAAACGAATGAATGTTAAATATTATTTAAATAAACATTTAATTTAACGTTTAATTTTGTTCTTTGTTTCAGTTAGTGCGCACAGTTGGGGACCTGTTCAGATTAGTACCCTTTTCAGTATTTATTATTGTTCCTTTTTTGGAATTCACCCTACCATTTTTTATCAAATTTTTCCCAGGAATGTTACCATCAACATTTGAAACCGCAACAGAAAAAGTAATTAATATTTTGCATTTAGTGCAGTTACGTACAGTTGTTTTCGAAAATTCTATTTATTGAACCTTTGAAACAGGAAGACAAATTAAAACGGTCCTTAAAAGTTAAACTAGAAATGGCTAAATTTCTTCAGAGAACATTGGATGATATGGCAGTAACTGGTAAAGGTCATTCATCTGAAGCAGCAAAAGAATTTGCACAATTCTTCGAAAAAGTGAGTTTTTATCTACCTTAAGAGCTAGTAGTGTATTTAGAGGAGCTGCTTTCATTTGATTAATTTTTGTGTACTTTTTATTGATAATTTAGTTTTAAAAAAAAGAAAAAAAAAATAGTTGAGATAATATAGTGATGTAAACTCGTTTCATAAATTAGTTATGAACACACTTATGTTTGGGATAGAAGCCAAGTAAGAATACGGCGGTTAGGTAACCAGGATATATATAAGGTTATATTTAAATGTTACTCAAACATTCAATTTCTATATTTAAAAATCTTCGTTATTTGCCATCATTGAGCCAGCATTTTCAATCGTTAACTAAATCAGTTTTTAGGTGAAAGAGTTGAAGTTTAAAACATCCGAACTTTTATTAACAAGCACTTTGTGGTTATCTGCTCTCTCAAGAGAAAATATAAAGTTACTAGCTCAAAAAACAAAAAGAAAAATTTACTTTCGTGAGGAAATGAGTGCGACCAGATTAGTTTCATTAATTGTTTTGTATCACTCGGGAAATTAGTATTGTATAAATAGGGTATCCCTAGAAATGTAAATAATTTATTATTACCTTTCCAGTTCTTCACAGAACTATTGATGGTATTTTTTCTTCTAATCCTGAACAAGTAGACCTGAGACATAGTCATCTTTGATTGGTGATTAATTTCAAATTGGCAATCAATTTTTTCGAGGCAAATTGTCAGAATAGTTATCATTCAGTTATGTTTCTCTAGCTACTCTAGCAGTTGTTTCCCGTGGACATCCTCTTTTTTATGTCCAAAAATCTTTTTATAATTTTTTTTTCTGGGTAGTACTTTTTTGTTTTATTATTATTATAATATTTTTTTTGTAGGTTCGAACATCGGGTCATATGACAACTTCCGATGAGATAATGAAATTTTCGAAATTGTTCGAAGATGAAATCACTTTAGATTCCCTACCTCGTCCTCAGCTGATGGCCTTATGTAGGGTACTTGAGATGAATCCAATTGGTACTACGAATTTTTTGAGATTTCAATTAAGATTAAAACTTAGGAGTCTAGCTGCAGACGATATGGTCAGTACATTGAAAAATAAATGTTTTACCGTTAAAAAGAAGTAACAATATGTTAACTAAGAATATCTTTATAAGTGCTACGTTAAATATCAACATATCCAATTAGTGAAAATAATTTATCTTATAAAAATGAGAAACTGCTAATAAGCAGTAATAACATTGTAAAAATGTAAGAACATTCTTCTTGTTAAAATAGAAAAACATGCTATTTTTGTTTTATAAAGAAATAGTCTCCTAGTCACTAAACGCTTTTCAAACCAATGCTTTTAACAATTTATCAAAATTTAGTGCAAATATAGAAATTACCTCTTGCATTCATTGGCCTGAGATTAATTTTTTGTTTATTTATTTATGTTTAGATGATCCATTTAGAAGGAGTAGATTCTTTAAGTCAAAGTGAACTTCAGGCTGCTTGTAGAGCGCGTGGTATGCGAGCTTTAGGTGTATCAGAAGAACGGTTAAAAGCACAACTTAATCAGTGGTTGGACTTGTCACTTGTTAAGAAAGTTCCTCCATCGTTACTACTACTTTCACAGGTATTTGTTTTTAAAGATTCATTAAATTTTTTGATTAATTTGCTAATCGATAACTTTTTTGCTTTATTAAACGTTTATTCTCAGCACAAGTGGGAACAGAGGAAGTGATGGAACAGTGATTACTTTTCACAATCTTTCAGTTTAACTTTTTTGGCTCTATTAACAATTTAAAAATTAGTGACTCCATTCCCCCACCCCAAATAACAATCTAGTGGATCCGATGTATCCATGTGCCCCCTTCTTACTGACTTATTTAAAACAAGGATATGATTGAAATTATATATTGAAGTAAATAACAATCTTAGATTAATAAAATAGATGGGAATCAAATGCGATGAGAGATCATGAACTAAACGGTTTACGAGTGGAGGACATTCTAGAATGGCATGATTGGCCGCAGATATTTTTTCGGCAAGAAGTTTATGCTAACACTCTTTGGGTCACTAAATAATTGGGTATAATTTTGGATCACTAAAGTTTTTAGAATTTACGATTATTAGGCATAATGGACAAATGTTTTAAAAATTATCTTCGGCTCGTTACCTAGCCTAGTCTTAATTTCCTGTTAAGACTGACTATGCTCAACTATATAAAGGCCGATCAAAATAAATTATAATGAAGATAAGTGTTCGATCGTAAAGGTAGTTGACTTCAATATTTAAACATATTCACTTTTATGGAACCATTTTGGAAGAAAACTTAAAACAATAAAGTGAAGAGGAACTTCCACTCAGCCGATTTTATGCGCGTTTAAAATTTTGGTTGCGTATAATTCTTATCAATTTTTCTTTGGTGATAAGTTACCTGAATCACACTAAATGGCACTAGAAGTAAGCCTAACCACCTCCTTCGCCAAGAAGTACCATTAACTTTTCCCGGTTAAATGTTTCAAATTAAAGTTGTGTACTAAACGCAACACGTGTACCTAGTTCAAGAAAATCTTAGATACCTGAAAATCAATTAAAATGCATTCTTTTATTCTTAACTTCGATTCAAAAATAATTTTCGTTTAAAATTAAATATTTTGAATTCACCATCTAATTTGAACGTACAGCAATGGTTATACACTCCAGGTGAGAGAAAGACCATTTAGTAGACGGTACTTAGGAGACTTCCGAACAGTATTTCCTGTAAAAAGTCCATTTCTATCCGATTGCGATACTTTTACTTAAGATAAAAATAGGCAAGAACACACTTTGGATGCGGAGATTTCAAAAATTTGTTTTGATTTCTCAGGCGTTCATGTTACCTGAAACGACACCTACAGAAGAGAAATTAGCTGCAACTATCCAGGCACTTCCAGACGCTGTGGGCACCGCTACGAAGGCTGTGATCGGTGAAAGAGAAGGTAAAGTGGATTATAAGACGAAGATAGAGATTATTAAAGAAGAAGTGGCAATGATTAAAGAGGAAAGAATGGAAGAACGTGAAGAACAAGCCAAATTGAAAGAACTTCAAGCAAAGGTTATTATTTAGAAATGTCTAGGTTTGTTTTTAGATTACTATGATCATTTTGGTATTAAGTCAACTTTTAACGCCCCACTTTTTTTTTTTTTAATAAAATATATTGTTTAAACTATTAATACTTTTATTATAGTCAAATAATTTAAACAATTTAGGAAGCTCAGAAGAGAGCGGAAGAAGAAGCTTTAGTTGACACGGCTCCAACTCTGATGGATAAAGCGAAAACACTTGATCCTGCATTCCGAGCTGCAGTTGAAGAAATGAAACACACTGCTGCACCAGAAAAATTAGCTACTGACGTAAGTAAATGCTTACTGAATAAAAAATTAAAGGAAGTCCTACTATACTCTCTAGATATAGAAGATATATTAACCCTTTACTGCATAGCGTAGCGTTTGGCTAAATCATTCTTCTCCTTGAATTATTTTTTATGGGAATAGCCAATAAATTGCTTTTTGTATTTAATTTTTTTTAATTTTGGAGTAGAAATTGTCTGCTGTGCAATTAATTGGATTAATAGTAGCTTTTAAAAACTTGAACTTACTTTATTTCAAAAATTATAGATTCCACTTCTATTTAGTAACAAATGCATGGATAGCTAGCTGACACTTTGAAAGAAATGAGAGAATACATTATGTAGCCAAACTGCTACATATAAAAAAATATGTTTCAACAAACTTGAAATAATCATTAGATTTTTATTTTATTTTTTTATACCATTTCTGTAGTGAAGTATATAATATGAGAGTAGGTTCAGAATTTTCTTGAAACAAGACAAAAAATTCATGCAGTGGTAGGTTATGTGCGAAAAGAAACGATTAGAATAGGTAAACTAACATTTATATGAATTAAAATACACCAAACCAAAATAGAGAAGCAGCCTCTTCTAAGTTCTGTACACCATTGCTCAAGTGCAGTTGCTTTCTTCTCTTATTAATCTTCTTATTTCAATGATATTTTTTATAAATATTTTCCTAAAACATTAATTTTTGTGTATTTCAATTTTTGTATGTGTTAAAATAAGCTAAAAACTGAAATAATCATAAATAATGAAACAGTCTTCAGCGAGAAGTGAGAAGTTTTGGAACACTCTAGAGAATAAGGATAAAATAAGAAAGTGTGAATTTTGGAATGAACTTTTTTTAAAGCAAATAAGTAAATGTTAACAAAAATGGTGTAGGAAAATAATTTTCACATTTTCATAAATTTCGTTTGTAGAACACATAAACTGTGAGCACACAGTGATTGTTCGGAAATCAAAAGTCAATGGGAAAAGTTTTTTATAGCTTTTTTATTTGTTATTTTATTTTTTAACAGTACAGACTTTTTCCGTAATTTTCCATAAATTTCAGGTTGATAAAAATGTGCATTCTGACATTGAAGGGAAAAAACTTGAACGACAAGCCGAGAAACAGCCTTGTTCAGTAGTAAGTAACACAAAAAAAAAAAAAATATGGCGGTTTATAAGAGCATACCGGTAATAAAGCAAAATGTAAAACAAATAACTCCCTTTTTACCGCACATTATAAGTTACATGATAAGACTTCGTAAAGTTTTTGTATGCAAAATCTGAATTATGCAAATTGCATTGCTAGACACAGTCCTCTCTAAGTCTCTATGGAACTTGACAGCCAAACAAGGGAAATCAATTTTTCATTTGAAAATGATCTACCTAACATATATGTATAAATTATGAATTTGTATATTTAATATATAAACATTACTTAATTAATTAATGGACAATAATTAATTAAGTAATGTATATATATATAGTAATTATACAACAATTTGTATAATTGTATCAGAAGTTTTTAAAAAAGGCCTATTTGAACTTTTTTCTTTAACTAGGAGGTGACAACTAAGGACATAGAAGCTTTAGAAAGTGCATTGGACAACCTGGGTAAATGCCAGAAGAAATTAATTGTGGAGAAGGAAGAGTTACAAGAACTTAGAGAAGAGATGAAGGAATATCAAGAGGTAAATATCGGATTGCAGATTTATAATTAGATTGTGTAAGCCTATTTCAACTTTTTTAAGTTGAATAATTTTTATTGATTGATTTTAAGAATTTTTACTATTAGATTTAACTTTATCGACAAAGTTCAGCGATTGGTTTTTATGATGAAAAGAAATAAGAAAGACTTATTACTTAGTTACTTTTTCTAGAAAGTGTATACTTACCTTAAGGAAGTTTACAAGAAAGTAATACAGGGTATTTTTTTATGCGAGATTTACATCCTGCTATCGATTTGTTATTTAAGGGAGTTTTATTGAATCTTTCTCCCTTTAAAATTTTTAAAATCAACATTAAGAACCATCCTAGTTCCAAAACCAATTTATGGGTAAAAAAAAGTTAAAACAGATATCTTCCAAGCTGAACCTCAGTGAATTCCTACATCCATTAGAAGAATAGTTAACACAAAAAATCTGGTGAGCACACTAACAGCTTTCACTTACTGCTATTCTCTACTTTCTAATTTACCTATTTTCTTCAGACTCCGAACAGTTGAGACACAATAAATCCTTAACAAAATTAAAAAGTTTAAAAAACCGTACATTACTCTAAAAGAAACTTTACAGAGAAACCAATCTAAACCCTCCCCAAAAATTGCCTTAAAACAAATTTTTTTAAATGAACAAAAGAGTTACTTTTGGTTGATAAATTTTCTTCAAAACCGCTTTTAGCATCACTTTTAATCCTCCTTAAAAAATAAATATGTATATTCAGTCATAATTAACACCATGCTAATTAATATAAGTTGGTTAACTAATGAGTATCCTCTGCATATCCAGAATATTACAAAAAAAGTTTTGTACTCGCTTCGGTGGTACATATACCTCAGATAGTTATTGTTCAAATTGTTTGCAGGATGTTGCTGACTTACAGAAATTAATGATGGAAGTTGGCAAAGAGATGAATGTTAAAGAAACCAAAGCCGCTCAAAGATTATTTAAGAAAGTTAATAATATGATTAGCAAAATAGATACGGTACTCCATGAAGTGGAAAAGAAAGAGGCAGGAATTGTTGAAGATAAAAAATTAGAGGATGAATCTGGTGCTAAAGCGCCAATATCTGGGGAAAAAACAGCCGAACCTGCAGCTGCTTCCAAAACCGGGTGTGTTTTCACAATTTTTCTAGGTGTTTATAACAATAATCAGCTTATTATTTTTGTTTCGGTTTTCTGCCATTTATTATTGCACAAATTATTTAAGGCTGCTATGTGATGCAGTTGGAGTTACTTACTAATTTTAATGGTTTTCTTGTAGTTAGTACTCTTTAGAAACTAAATTTAAGCATTTTTCCACAAACGGAATCTTTGTGATGCCACCTTAATAACTTACCGTATATTTCAGAGATGAGAAATTACGTATTGATGACTTGATTTCAACAATTCGAAAACTACATAGCAAAGAAGATACTTCTAGATTAGAAAGAATCAAAGAGATTCTTTCTAAAATGGATGCTGATCGAGATGGATCTGTTAGAGTGGACGTTGTTCTAAAAGTAAATATACAATTGATTTCATATTATCCAAATCCATTGAAAAAAGATGCCCTTTCGAGAAAATTTTGAAAAAATATTTAAAAAATATAACGTAATATAACGTAGGCTCTTTGCCGCAAGAGTATTTCTTTTCTCTTTTTTTTATGTAATTTATTTTCGTTTTTAAAATACTACAAAGAGAGTAGACAATGACTTTTTATTTTTAAATAAGGGAAAGCAGCATCTTTGTCTTTGTTTTCAGTAGCTTTTCTTATTTTTAATGTTTTTAAAAATTAAAGTAGTAAATTTTACGCCCAAAAATTCATTAGGTTCCTGTGTTAAGTAATTAATAAGGTGGAAGCGAAATCAAATTGTACCTCTTTCTAAATAACTTTAGATTTCGCAGTTACTTTAAAACCATGGGACAGGGAACAGATCTTATTAAATAAAAAGTATAAAATTTAAATATAATTTAAAATATTCTTTTATATATATATATCTTGTTGCGTTTTAGATGTTAGATCTCGTTGGCCATGAAAATGTGAAACTTTCAAAAAAACAAGTAGATGAATTGATATCTCTAATAGACAAAGAAGAAGTGCTTGTACAAGAATGTGAAAGGAAAAAAGAGGATGAAAAGAAAGCAGCCGCTGCTGCAGAAGGTGCTTGCGTGGTCGAAAGTGTTCCTACAAACAAAACTGAATTGCATGAAAAATATTCATCATCACCAACAGAGAGAGGTTCTGCGAAATTAGGCGATTGCCCTAAACAGGGCGGAGTTGCACCAGTTGTTACTACATCATCTAATAAAACAACAGTTAGTACTACTTTACCTTCAATTTTTATTTTTTACATTTCTTAACTACTCAAAAGGACGCTCTGCCGGTGTCATAGTGGGAAGGGTGAGTGATAAAATGGTAATCACAGAATAAAAGGGAACGAAAAGGTTTCATTAAGTGATTTGATATAAGCCTTCCACCTTAAATAGCTTATTTTCAACCTTTTTGTGACGTTTAAAACTTAAGGCTAATTTAAAAAAACATGAATACTAAATCTTAGATTTTTTCTCGACTGTAAAAAGATGTAAGATCAAAATAATTTATTAGTAATTGAAATTTTTGATGCTATATTTAATCTATCGTTATTCTCTTTTTTTTCTTTAGATCGAATCAGCAAAAAAGCAGAAAACAATCGACGGGCAGAGTAATCTGGTGAGATTTCTATCATTTATTTTTATTTGCTTCAAAAAAACTGTTGCTTCTTTTGCTATATAAATTGCACGTAAAAACCTCCCAGAAGAATTTAGAGTTACAGGCATGTTTATGGTATCCAAATTAAGAAACAAAAAATAAATAATCACTTTATCACTACAGTTGGAGGTTTTTACCATCCTCGCTTAAATTAGATGTCAATGCCGAGAGGAATCACATGTGTTACATTACTATTAAATTTTGTTTAACAACTAAACTTTCGCGGATAATCATATCTCCTTCTTACTGCACGCTCATGACCACAGCTCCAACTTGCCTCTAAGTTGACAACATAGAAGAAGTTTTTGGTACGAATGTTGAAAAATTCCAAACAAATGCAGTGCATTTACATTCAATAAAATAAGCAGTCTTTACTTTAAATTTTGTGAGATAGCAGAGCATTGAACTTCCGTACGCCAACATTTATCAAAATCAAGCGTTTTACTCAAGTTAATAACCGACTTTGAAAGGGGAGGGTTGTTATGTATAAAAAAAAGGTTTATTCATTCATCCATGATATCGTACATTATTGTGGTGGTACTATTTTTCTTAAGAAATCATCCTTGGAAAGTTATTAGAGATCATCGTCACTGATTAATTAGATAATGTTCTTTTTCAGCTAATAATCAGTAAATTGATATAAAGAACTGTAGAAAGAGGTTGTCCTTGCTAACATTCTATTTTCTCTACACTCCCAGAACAATTCGAAGTCCGTAGCTAACACGACTTCATATGGCATACGGACTCCAGTGGTGCTAGATTCATCTTTAATGGATGTGTTGCTCCTTGAAGTCATTGTATCTTTCACCCTTTTTCAGTATTGGGTTTCGAAGGCTGAAGTTTATAACTTCACCCAGAGCAGATTCAATACTCATCGGTAAATCGACGAGATCTTAAGAGCATTTGACAGACAGCTTTGTTTGACGATTTTAAATGTCTTCCTCCTAGAACTGGTTCAAATTTTGCCTAGGTATGCTAGTTCTCCTGATTAAAACCCAACAGAACGTAGTTGGATAGGATTGGTCGGTGACTAGGACTTCAGCATATCCAATCAACTGCTTTTCTCCTAGAGTAACTTTCTAACCACCTTCTGTAAAAGTAATTTTCTGAGGTCCCAGGTCCCAGCAAGATTAAACATGATTTAATTTATTCAAGAAAGTAAGGTAGAAACATAGTTGATGTTTACTTTAAAGAAAAAATAAAAAAGGCTATTTAACCTAATTCTTTTTTTGTTATTTCTTCAGGATGAAACTGAGAAAAAACAGAGAATGGATGCCATATCTACAATAACTGTAGCAAGCGTGAAATCTCCACCAAAATCAAGTAATTCTCATCAGTCGATCGCTGAGCCAACACCTGGCAGTCGGTCGCCAAAAAATTTACGATAGCACACAGAAAAGTAAAAAGAAATGGACCATCCTTCACCTGTACAAATATAACAATAACCTCGTAGTTAATAATGATTTCGCAAATAGCGCAACGCATAATTTTGTTTCTTGTTTTTTCTTTTTTGTAAATTTTATTTTAGATATTTTGTTATAATTCCTATTGTTTTAACCTTTCAAAACTTAAAAAGTGATATTGAAACATTAAATGTTTATTAGATTTCAAAAAATTAAAATAAAAGAATCTAGAATCACATTTTATAGACTATGTATTGGAGAAGCGCTAATACTTTAATTTTTGAAGTTTGTTATAAACGATTCTTGTCCTCTTTATTTATTGTACAAAATATAATTTCTTTTTATTTATTTATTTTTATTTATTCCTATTTATTTTATGGATAAAATCTTATTGTGATATAATAGTGAGTTTAAAAAAAAGAAAAGTTACAGTTTATAAAAATGTTTCCCTTTTATTTAAAAACAAAAAAAAATTAGATGGAAACATATATATATATATATATATCGTAAATTTATTTTTTATTCATTCAATAGGATAGGTTTCCCAGATTCTTGGAACTTACGGTAATGAACCACATTAAGTATGGAATTAAAATAATTTTCTGGCTTAATTGATCATTGTTAAATTGTAAAGAATGAATGAAAAGTGAAGAGAAATATCTTGTACAGACAATACTCTCTGTATAAAAATTTTAAAATGTATCGCTACAATTTAATTTTGGCATTTATAATCTGAATTTATTTTATATTTTATATAAAGAAATTTTCTTATCCAAGTGTGAATTTAATGATCCTTTCTAGTTTAAAAATTGTATTTAAGTAATGAAAGAGCAAATCATTTTAATTTTTGCAGCGCATTCGATATTGAAAGTTTTGGGATCCCAAAAAACTAATCTTTCTCTCCCCCCGCATGTGGGAGGAAAACCAATGTTTTTTCATTTTTCTTTAGTTGTCTCTAAAACTACTGAATAAGTGCGGCCTGTTTAATATGAAAATATGCAATAATCTATATATTATTTGGGCTATTTGATAGAACTGCTGTCGTCAGATTACTATTTTGAGCGCCTAAAAGCTACCTCATACTATTTCAATCAGCCCGTCCCATGGTGTAGAAAATTGCGCCTTGTAATGCAGAAGATTCAAGCTGTCGTAAACCATTCCTTCGAATAGCTATTCTCGCTTTAGCTTCCTGATATTTCCTGGAATTTGTCGTTCTTACTGGTCAATGCCAACAGGTGCATGTGATGTCTGCATGTCTAAGGAGAGTTTGTGAGAATGTTCACCTTTCAACAAAATATTCACGTCTAAAAATTCTTCGATTGCCCGACCTTCGCTTTAGTTGGGTTAACAAAAAATGAAAATAGAATTTCGAAATATTTGCTTCAAAAGAATTACTCTTCCAAAGATGAATCCATTTCAAACGAAATTTATGAGAAAAATATTAATACCAAAAATATTGGAAATTTTTGATGTTAATGTGTAAGTGTATCTACTATTTATATTTGATGATTATTGCAGTGTTAAGAGAAAATTAGGATCTTTCCATGAAGCGAGTGAATTTTTTTCAATTTATTTCATTATTATTCCACGTTCTACAGAAACTTATCAGCGAATATTCTACATCTAAGATAGGGTAAACAAAACAAGAAAATAGTATGATAATTCAACTAGTACATTTATCATGTATGTAGATACCTGCGTCCAATTAAGCCTTAACACTACGCTAAGTTTCTTAATTTAAGCTAATCACTACATTTTCATCTAATTATCCCTCATTTAAATATTTCTAAGATTGGCAACCTAATTTAACCAAACAAATGTACAATACAACGTCAATCGATTGATGTACAATCTATTATTTAGTTTACAGAATGCAGAAATCAATAAAATTATCTTAATGCCGAATAAATTAAAAGCAAAAATTCCCTCACTTATAAAATAGAGCAATTTTTGAATTTTCACTCCCCGCAGCAATGCGTAATATTTTTTGAGAAAAAATTACTGCATCCGCCTTGTTTTAAGTAGAGATGTAGATGCTTTCATTTACATTCATTTTCAGCAAATTGTGTTAAATCATTGTTTTCTTTCCTCAACGACCATGAATCC
Organism: Rhodnius prolixus; assembly: GCF_049639745.1. Taxonomy (NCBI): domain Eukaryota; kingdom Metazoa; phylum Arthropoda; class Insecta; order Hemiptera; family Reduviidae; genus Rhodnius; species Rhodnius prolixus. The sequence goes on along the minus strand of NW_027411634.1, from coordinate 7,898,922 downwards.
GGAGCGTCTTGATTAGTGAATAGATAAAAAATACTATTAGAATAAACAGAATTTCTAGTCATTCTGACATGTTAAGTTTAATTAAATGAAGATAATGTAAGAATTCAAAAGGCATCATGATATTCTTTGAATATATGTATATTTAAAAGATTGATTTGTTTTTTTTTTTTTTTTTTAATGTTCTATAGATTAATAAATTACGTTGGTAGAACCTTCTAAACCGTGAAATACTTGCAAAGAGGAGGGGTATTTTAGTGCTGAAAGGACGAGGTGGGTTGATAGGCTGTATCATCCCATCAATGTGAAAGGTATATAATAATAATTATTTTATATCATTTAATAGTTCACGTATTAATACAGTTTCCTCCTTAAATCTAAAAGTAATATTAAATACATGACCTTCTTCAACTTCATTTAATTAAACTTAGTTCTCGCGCAAAGACACCTGGTATTTCACAATTTGAAGTAATTAAATACATCGTGTAATTTTCCCAAAGCATATTTGTTATTTTTTAATTTTGTTATCCTTTTTCTTATTGGTAGTTTGAGGTCAGTAAGGAATTGGAAAAATAATTCAGTTAACTCATGGAATAGCTCCAAAGCATTACGTAGCATCTATTTATGTTTACGTTAATTGATTCAACAAATACGTAATTTCAAGATTTTTGTATTTTTTTATGTTTTTGACGGCCACATAAAAATGTATTATTAAATTGCTTGTAGGTTTTCAATGTACATAGGAACAAAGCCATTCCATTCTTCTCTATTGCTCTAACCTAAAATGGCGGGCACTGTCTAGCAAATAATTTATAATTTAACTTAGGTCATTTGAAATTAAGAGTAATTGTGACTTGTGTTGATAAACATACTCTTGTAAGAGTGTACGAAATAAATAAATTCTAATGTAAATAATGTCACACATTACAAAATTCATTCCTAATTATTTCTGATTACTTATTTCCAGATACAAAAATGGGATGGTAGAGTCTCTTAAGACACCCAAGCCAATAATGAAGAACAAAATGAGTTTGTAATCTGCACTTACCATCTCTTAGTTAGTAATAAATTTTAAAAAATAAGTATTTATTGACATTTTAGAGGATTAGTTTAGTTTTAATTAGCATAGCAAATGCAAGAGAAAAGCCAGTCCAAGCTATGTAATTGTGGGCTTATAAAACTATCTATGAAGGCAGTATTATAACTGTGCTGAGGTAAGCATCATTTCTATTCAGTTTTTAATTTAAAAATAATATTTACTATCAAGCTTTCGATGTTACTCAATTGCATTAAATCTGGCTACTAATAATTGGCTTTAACACAATGAAGTCAATAGTGTTTCCTAAAAAAATAATTCCTTATTTACACGATTGTCTAATGAATACAGTGCTGTGAATACTCTAAAGCAAATTTTGTTGATCACGTCAAAGAAATGTAGATTATAAGAATTTCCGTCCCCCACTTTTTTTAAGAGGTCAAAATTTCTGTGATGTAACTTTTGCTTCTCTCTTTTCTTTAATTTTCTTTAGTTTAACTCGTCTGGATTGATTTTTGAACCCTATGATTAATGCTCGTGTACCAAAAATGTATATTTTTGTATACATGTATTTCAACAATACAAAATGTTATTCCAATTAAAAGGACAATTTATCAAATTCTAATAAAAGCTGTATAAAGCGGTATAAAAGTAAATGATTTTTTCTTAAAAAGTTTTTCATTGTTTAGTACTAGGAAAATGAAAACAACGTCTGAAATGTTTGCTCGTCTAAAATAGACTATTAAAGATATTTTGTGGGAGATGTTGATCTCAGACTATGCAGCTTGGATTAAAGGCGTGTTCTACGCCATTGTTAGGCACTGTACTTAGCCAGGAATTACGCAGTGTTTTTTTTTTTATTCTTAATTAGTGCAGGCACTTCTAGTTTGGTAAACACAGTTGTGTTATCACTCTGTTAAAAAGTGCTCTTCTCGTAAATTTTTCTGTGAAGTAATTTTATGGCATGGTTGTTTTTTTTTCGAATATAATGTTCAAGACGGTCCCTAAAAATCCTATATCATCACGTGCATTCTATACTTATAAAAATTTTCTATATAACAAATTAGGAGAAAACGTTTCAATCGATCGCCAATCACTCTCTTAAGATTTAACATATATTTCTATATATTTTATACGTCTTAAAAACCATTGTTCCCTTCCTTTATTAGTGTCTAATAATTCTGCTTCGCAGTACTTTGATTCCTTGGACTAACCATGTCAACTACCTAGGCAAATTGAAGATTACAATTCACATGCTGGTCAAGGGAACTGCGAAAAAATTTCTCATTCTAAAGATCAATTTATCTAATTTGTATTAAAAGTTACATTAAACGACATTTGTTTAAAATTTTGTTTTTTAAAAGTAGGATTCTAAAAGAACAACCCCACACTCGTTAGTCCATGTGGGTGTAGTTAACTGAAGTTGTACGCCATTGTAGGATTTTAAAACAAGAGGTGCTTGATATAAATCGTTCAAAATGTTTAGTTTATTTCTTAGGCATCAACAGTTACTGTTAATTGATGTCAAAATTAGTTCTTTTAGTGTCGAAAGATTTGAAACTTTAACTGAACTTTTTAAAGATCATTGTAAGTGTATTTTATGTGTTAGTGTGTGATAAGCGATCGATCAGAACAACATATCAATGGTTGTTTATTGAAAATCTTTATTCTAAAAATAATTGCAATTATTTTTCCATTAAAGGAAATTAAAACAAAATAATTTGTAGGCACAGATTAGCATGAAGTTTCAGGGAGCTAACGCCTTGCCCCCTTCCATTGCATTGTGGCTTGAACAACAGCTTGAACTTAGGGGTATCGACTCGGTCGTTTACACACGTTATATTCTTAGTCTGTTGAACGACGAGACATTCGACTTAAACGATCTTACCACATACTGCAAGGTAAGGCATATGATACAATTTCGTTCAGGAGGTTAGCTCCATTACCATTTTTGTGTAAATCAAACTTAAAATTGCTTAAAACTTATCCATTAGGGTAAAAAAAAATTGAGCAGTTGGAAGAGTTGTAATTTAGAGGATTTAAAACGTTCTGCTGTGATTCAATGTTTAACAGAAGCTGCTGAACAAGTGGGTACATTTTTTCTAGGATTTCTTTTATTTGATTTTGTATAATTACTTTTATTTTTATTCCATCCTTAATTTTGCAGGCATATGAGATTGAAAGTTTGGTTGATGAATTGTGTGTTAAACTGAAAGAAGCAGGTAGTGAAGGTTAGTTTTGTTTTTGAAACTTCTTAAAACTATTCAATTATTTTTTTAAAAAAATATACAGGGTGATCCATTTAAAACGCACCAATCGCTAATAACTTTTTAGGAAAGCGGAATTTCCAAAAAACTCACGAAGTAAACTATATGTTTTTTTGGGTCTAGTTTTCAAATTTTTTACCACCGATGATGTATCTTCATTTTTGGCGGAGTTACGGCCAAAATCCTGATGGGGGTTACATAAAGACCACTGGTTTTGACAATGATTATGAGAACTGCATAAAAAACTGTGAAAAATGACGTTGACCCCGTTTCGATATCCGTAGTATTTGTCGAGATATTTAAGATCAAAGTTACAATTTTTTCTATTCGAGAACGGTTTTCAATATTAATTTTCCACCAGAAATACACGTTTTGGGAGGTCCTCTGATTGCAAAAAATGTTATTTGTGACGCAAAGTAAAAAAATAATAATAATTGAAGATTTTAAAACATGAAGTGTCATGTAATGGTTATGGGTGAATCAGGATAAATTTGTTTTATCATCAAATAAAAGCTATCATCACATCATTTTAAAGCCCCCAGTATGCATGACTTCTTGACCTATCATTACATCTTGCCAGGGATGGGCGGGTGTTGGTCTAGTGGTCATGAGCGTGGCTTTGTAAATTGGAAGATCCCCAATTCGAATCCCGCGTATGACTACATTTCATTTAAAAAAGTATTATGGTTTTTTAAGTAATAAGAATGACTGCATATGCGGGATTCGAACTGGGGATCTCCCACTTACAAAGCCACGTTCTTGGCCACTAGACCAACATCCTGGCAAGATATTCTTACTGTAATGATAGGTCAAGAAGTCATGAATACTGGGGGCATTAAAATGATGTGATGATAGCTTTTATTTGATGATAAAACAAATTTATCCTAATTCACCCATAACCATTACATGACACTTCATGTTTTAAAATCTTCAATTATTATTATTTTTTTACTTTGCGTCACAAATAACATTTTTTGCAGTCAGAGGACCTCCCAAAACGTGTATTTCTGGTGGAAAATTAATATCGAAAACCGTTCACGAGTTGATAAAATAGCAACTTTGATTTTAAATATCACGACAAATATTAGGGGTATCGAAACGGGGTTAACGTCATTTTTCACAAATTTGTATGTACTTTTCAAAGTCATTGTCAAAACCAATAGTCCTTATGAAACCCCAATTGGGTTTTTAGCCCTAACTCCGCCAAAAATAAAGATACAGCATCGGGGGTAGAAAATTTGAAAACTAGACAAAAAAAACATATAGTTTACTTCATGGGTTTTTTCGAAATTCCGCTTTCCTAAAAAGTTATTTGCGATTGGTGCGTTTTAAATGGATCACCCTGTATACATAACTTTATTTAAATACTAGGTAAGGTCTTCTGGAAAGATAATCTGAGGGGACAAGGCTTGCTTAAAACATGACCTACTCGCATTTTCCTCGCGCTAACTCTTGAGTTTATCAAGGTTTTTCAGATTCATCAAAATTTACTGCTTATTCTCGCATGAACTTTGGGCTTCTCTGCAAGTATTCATTCACTCAAGACGGTAGAATCCCGAATAGGTTGAGGTCCAAGGACGTGGAATAAATAATAGCAGAAAGCTTCAAGGGCTTTGTGGGCCAGGTTTTTCATTTTTGTCCCATCTTCACGTAACACATGCGTTACTCACTTTCTCAGAATTAAAGAAATAAAAGGGGGGAAATCTCAGCATCAGTAACAATCTCTTTAGTAGGAACCAATGTAAGTCTTTCAACTGCGGACTGTATTTCACTCGTTGTGGTTGCTATGATTCGCTGAAGAATCAAGGGTGACAAAGTTCATTCTTTTCTTACATAACTTCCGACGTGACCACCTCAGACCCCTCGCACAAACATTGGGCATGAAATTCAAATGACTAATTTATGTTAATTTGATCCACCTAATCGAGATGTGTAATTCCCTTTAACTACTTAATCTTTTCCCTACAACCTAAAAGTTGCAATGGTTTGCGATTTCAGTTTCAGATGGTAAATGTCTTAAGGAAAAAACAAATTCTGAGGATATTTTTAATCTGGATTTATCTGTGTCTGGCCTCGATTTGGAAAGCAAGTAAGAAAATTGAATTAAAATTAACTCCTACAATTATGGATGGCACTTTCAGTGAAAAAAGGAGTATGTTGCTCAAACATCATGATGTCATTTAGGAATAATAATTAGTTAAAATTTATTGCGTATCTGATACTAAGTTTCGGAATAAAATCCAACCTCGTCTAAAAATTTCTAGGAGCAGTTTTCGACATTTATTAATTTAGATCACCAATAGATTTTCTAGCGACTCATCACTGTTAGTGTTTGAAACGTTTTTCTAGAAAATTGTACACATAATACTCAAGTGCGGCTTGCGATTACACTTTCACCAAGTGAATTAGTTACTTGGTACGTTAAAAAAGTAGTTGATAATTTAGGGTAGTATTTGTTGAAATATTGGATGAGTTTTCTACCCTGTAGAAGCCTTTAGGTTTAAGAAAATTAAATTTGTAGTTTGGGAGTAAGCCCATCCTGTAAAAGGTTATCTCTTAACCCCCTCCGTCATTTGTAAGAGTAAACATTCTTGTCATATTTTTTAATCAATAGAAGTATAAGTTTGTAGGCCCACTGAGTTCTGGAAATGTTTAATTTTTTTAGTAAGTGATCTCTATGTTCACACTCCAACTCATATCACAGGTAGCTGAACCCAATATTTAGTTATTTAGTTTTTATATCAATTGTACTGTAGTAACATAGTGAACCTTAACCGTAAACACCTCCTAACTAAAAGATTTTTTTAGATTTTCTCTAACCTTTATATACTCATATGCTACATATTCGTAGATTTGTAATAATTTTTCTAGGATCCTTCATTTGAGTGTAAGAAGTTCTGGAAGAACTATTTCTAAGTTTGGCGGTTAGGCTTTCCTCTAGATTGTCATTTTAGAGTAAAGTGCAGTTTTACAACCTTCGGTATTAAAGGGGTGCAGCATAAAAATTAATTGCGGAAAGAACTATAATTCTAAACATTGCTGTAAGAGAAAATTCAGTTAGTCTTCGCACCAGATTTTTTTAAAAAAAAAAATAAATCGTTATTTTGTTTTGATTTGAAGCACTATCAAAATAAACAGGTGAGGTTTTGTCATTACCTTGAAACGGTTAAGGATTCTTTCATGTTTTGTTCTTGATCTGATGATAGTTACAGCTTGAATCTTAGTATCCTTGTAAACGATTGTTTACCGAATTCTAACCGGTCTTGGATGTTCAGTCATAAATCAGAAACGTATTCATCTGTTTGATACGCCGAAACACTCTTTAGATTCCGCGAGGGATTAAAAAAAAAAAGAGCCCAAATAAAGTTCCTGCTTTTTCTTAGATTGAAATGATAATGTGATTTAATTTATCTGAAAAAACTTATTTTTACAGATTAATACTCAGATTTCAGTATGTCTGGGTTGTTAGACTTAACAATTTTTCTCAAAACCAAAACGTTGATAATCAGTTAAATGGAATCCAGTTTTTTTTAAATTTATGTTGATAAAGTTGGTGATAGTAATTGCGTATCTTCAAGTGGATGAGTTTTTTGAAAACATCAATCAACATAACCCTTAAGATGTTTTTTTGGAAGATGTTTGATTTTTTATGTTGATAGGTAGACAGACTGTTATTTATATCTTGCAAATAGGAAGCCTTATATAGTCTCCAGTAAGATTTATTTTGCTGGTATTAGTACATAACATGAAATAAGATTCGTTATGAACCTATGCTTCCCATTCTATAATCTATAATGATACAAAAATTAAATTTTTAATTTTATAAGTTAGCAAGTATTAAATTAAATATAGAAGTTTACATTTTCTATTTGCAATGAAACAAGTTTAGAAAGTGGTATTCGCTTTTTTTCTGAGCGATGCTTATAATTGTAGACTTATTAATTTTCCTTGGTTTTTTTAAATTTGGATAAATCGTCAAAACACTATTGTTTCAATGCTCCTCAGTTTAATCATCTCAATAAGTGAAGAAATCTTAATTTTAGTAACATAATTCTCAACCATCTTCAATAAGCTGTGGTAATAAACTAAAACAACTTTGTTCACTATTTAGTAGTATTGTCGATTTGTCTGAACGCCAAAGTTAAGAAATAAGGAAAATTAGTTTGTATACGGTTGTTGGACATCGCTCAGTCCAGAGTGTACTAAAGGTTTATAACTTATTTACTTTTTTGTTACTTATTAATTTATTGAAACTAGACAATGTTAACTTCCATGCTTAATATTTGCATTACATGAAAGATAAAGATTTTTTCTTGCATTGGCAGTCGAACAGGGCATTAAGCATAGAAGCCAATGTCAGGATTAGATGCTTCAGATATCATCTTTGATGTACAGTTATTTTGTACATTCATAATAATAAAATGAAAATTGAAAAGTCATTAGAGCTATTTTAATAATTTTTAGGCAAACGTCGAACATCCACGATATAAATAGAATTCAAACTGGGCTGGGGTCTTATTGGTTAAACGAACGCATACAATTCACAGCCATATATTGAATATTAAGGTTGCGGCTAAGTAAAAATCACGGTTTTTACTAATCCAGAGTTCTTTTGACTGGTTAATCTAATAAAACAATTGGGCTTAGATTTATTTTAAATTATTAGAAATAGTAATTTAGGTTTTCTACTCGATTATTTTTTTTAAGTCCAAGTGTACTTGCTATACGCTTAAGCCGTTATATACAAGACTTGCTACACATTAAATTTGTGGTCATTTCACAGAAATGTATCTTTTTAGGTACTATTCTGCATTTCCTGCTCTAACAAAAAGTAATCCGTTTGAGAATACTTTTCCCTTGACATCTGTGTGGAGTCGAAATATTTGTAGAGCCTTGGGAGGGGGAAGAAGAAGAGTTGACAGTGAATCAAGTACAAAAGATAACAAGGTTTTATTTTTAAATTAATGTTTAAACATTAATGTTTACGTTAACATGTATATTTTATGTGATTTCTTTATTTTTAATGCAGGTGTCCAAGAGAAAAGAAAATAAAGAAAATGTTCTTTGTGGTTTAAACGGAGGTACTCGGAGGATGCGATCTAGATCTACGGTGAAACAATCATCAGGACATCATAGAAATAGAGCTTCAGCTGCTAAGTCACTTGATAGAAAAGAAGACGAAATAAGCACTACCATGAAGAGGACTTACGGGGCTACTAAGACAATTTCTAACAGTGAAGTAGATTGTGGTAATAGTGGATCATTTTCTGGAGTAGGGGATTCTCGTGGAAGAAAATGTCTAAGCTTCATGCATAACTCTTTGGGACAATTGATTGGGTGAGTTTTGGAATGACACGTTTTAGATTTTATTACTAATCAATCAGTCAATACTTAATTTTTTCTTTAAGCTTTTTATCTTTAACTTAGTTTATTTTACAAAATATTGCTTTCTTTAACAGGTATCCAGTGTCTAGGCCTGCTATTGAGGAACAAATTCCTCGACGACGTGATGATAAGCTTTCCCGTACTCCAGGGCGGAGAGACAAGGGTGGAGATATTCCAAAAATAGATCTAGTCAATGCAGAGAATTATGATTCAGACGAATTGCCTCCTGTGGATTTCCAACAACTTCTCACATCTCCTTCAGATTATTCTCTTGAATCTTCACTTTATAAACAGCATCAGTCGTTTACTCTAAGTTCTGGGGTCCCTTCTGGAAATTTCATCCAATGTGGCACGAACATTACTAGCTCCATATGGTTTGTATTTTATCTTATTCTTGATAATATTTTTTAATGAGAATTAAGTTATTAATGGTTTGCAAAGTTACTGAGTTTTTATATGTCGTAGGTCGGATACATCCGAGAAAATGGAAGAAGATGATAATGGCGGAAATAGTGGCAATTGGGAAAATGTATGTGGGACCAGTGGAAATAATATTGGAGGGCGCAGTAAGTGGTCGGACGCTAGAGGATCTATACTTTCTTCAGCTTGGAAACTCCCATTTGTTTATGATAAAGACATTGAAGGAACTTCTTTAGCTGTCAATGCCAGTTCGGGTTCTTTTTATTCTTTTTTCGATTCAACCCCAATCATTTCTTCATATCAAACGCAGAATTGTAAAAAGTCCTCCGAGGTTGGTGTGATGTAATAGCAATAGAAACTTTTAACAGTTTCAGCGTTTTATTCTGTTTTGACAAGATACAAATTTATTTTAGCTCAATGAGAAGAAGGTTGATGGATCAGTTGGTGATACTATGCGTTCAGAAGTAGAGCAGGACGAAGATCTATTGACATCCATGAGAACTCACTTTAGACCGATAAGAAGCAATGATAATGGAGGTCCAACAAAGATAGCCACCAATGGTGAAGATGGCTCAACTGCAGGAGTTGGTACTGGAGGTGTTTATAAGAACGGCTCAACTTTTTCTGATTCTTCAGCCTCACCACTGAAGCTGGATTTTAAGCGCAGTGAAAGTGGAGCTCTCTATTTAGCCACTACGGGGGAGAAATATTTTGAGTTTAAAAGAACATCTCCTAATTACCTGCCACTTCCTACTTCTCAGGAATTCCAGCAACAGCTGTCCTCGTCACAGTCCTCTTCGACTTTCGTGCCTAAATTCAAGGTTAGTCTCCAATCATTTAACCCTCTGTAACCTATTATTTAGTTTTCAAGAAATTACACTTATAATTATTGCTTATTTTTGTTTTAATAGTTACTTTATCAAGTTTACTACTTGAGTGTTTTCGATTAGTTAAAGAGAAATATCCAATATTTGTTGTTTAGAATTTAGAATTGTAGGAAAATCAATCAGAAAACTGGAAGTAGTTCTGTGCCCACGTAAAGACTAAGCTTGTTACACACAAGTGATCAATGTAGTCAAATTCTCGACAGGTTCGGCAAAACGAAAAATTCTGCCAAACAGATATGTCAACTTTGACTCCTTTGGAAAGCGATTTTTTCTTTCCCGGTGATGATCGCTTGGCTGAGGAAGTGTTGAACAACTGTTGCGAAGAAGATGATGTAATTGAAGATGATGGTGAAGGGACGGAAGAAAATGACGATTGGTTTGAAGATAGAAGGTCTGCAATTGATGGTGAAACTCGTCAAGCGATCCAGATCTCCGGATGGGTAACAGCATGGCCAGTAGCAATGGATTCTAGTGCCGCTATTTGGGCTTCAGCAACTGACAATAGCAACGCCAAGGCATGGTTAGGGTTCTATTTTTAAATTAATTTTTTTTCTCAACATTAATTTTTTTTTAAATCGCGTACACTCTTAAAATTAATTTACTTAATATCAGGGTCCGCAATGGTAATGGTGGTGGAGACAAAAATATTGGAGGCAGTCCGACCTGCATTGAGGATTGTAGAATGGACGATCGAAACGAACATTATCTTCGCTTAAGAGACGAGTTGTCCGAAGAAGGAGAAGAATTGTTATCGGATCTTTCATCCATACATTTGTTCTTGGATCCTGAACGGATGGATGAACCAAATCCTCATGTTCAGGTTCGTATTCCTTAAATATCAATATAGATTGCTTTTTCGCTATTTATTTAAATAGAAAAATAATAAAATTAAGAAATGTATTAACAAATTAAAAACAAAACTGATTTTTTTTTTTTATAGAAAATCAATATTCTGGGTTTCCGGGAAAGCCTCAACTAAGTTTTCCTCTGAAGTACTTTAGCGGTTTTTTTGATTATAACAATTCAAATTGTGAAATGACCTTTAGGTTGTGTTTGGTCCGGGTTTTTACCTCTAACTCACAATTGACTTTTTTTATCCTTGGCTTCGAAAAGAGCAAAAACCGAATAACTTATGGAAAGCAGATTTCCTTAAATTTATATAAAACTTTCTTTAAAGAATAATTATTTGGTCAACTTTATTTTATGCAAGGTCCATAGTTTAATTTATTAAACCTGCCCATATAACTATGCAGGCTTTCATTGCAAGTGATTATTTTATTTTAAAGTTTTATGATCGTGTTAAATTTTTTAAAATGAGTTTCTAACGAAAATACTGTGGTACCCTAAATTCGAGATTAAAAAAAATGCCCATGATATATGAGTGAGAGTTCAGAATTTCTTAAAAATAAGAAACGCATGAGGTTTTAACTTGTTAATCTGTTTTAGTACTTAATTGTCAATTTGTCTCAAATAGTAACTCTTATTAACCCCAAACTATTTGTAATGAGATGAAAGGATGTATCCACCTCAATCTCATAAACTTAGAAAAACAGATGTTATAAAACCCTTTACGCATAGTTTTCTATTTAAAACCCAGAGCCCAGTGTGAGAAATTTTCTTGAAAAATTCAGTATCATTGTACTAACAGACTTTTCGCTCATCCATGAAGGTAAGTGCTGTGAAGATGTCCATTTCTGAAGCTAGGCAGTAATGTGTCGTCATAGTTGTGCCAACAGCACTAATAAATGGGTAAGATTAATTAGGCCACCATCTATCTCGTTTCCTGAAATGCCTATACGGTAGAATTTTCCTAGACAGATTATATCAATGGCATCATCGAAATGAAAAAAGGATTCCATGCATTCTGCGCATTTGCAAAGACCAACATAATCATTAAATTGTCACTTTAATTGAAAAAATTGTTGCAATTGAAAACCACCTCAAAATTTATACTAATAAAAACCTATCCACATTTTCAATCGATAATAGTATTACAGTATTATCATGTCAACTTTTAGATATCGGGTTTCTCCAAATATACGTTTCGAGGTTCGTTGAGTCAGAAAAAGTAGAATAAAGAAGTGTGTGAATATGTCTGTCGCGTGAAATATCTTAAAATTGCAGGATACTGAAATTATATATTTCGATTTAGTCTTACCTGGAACTCGACTGTTAATCGATATAGTGATAAAAAATCCTGTTTTACTTAATGAATTTGTCACTTTTTTTTATTTTCTCGAAAATGGCAGCTACGATTTCCTTTAAATTTCGAATACTGGTAGTATTAATGTTGGTCTGAGGCACTTCAGGGGAAGACATGATGGATAAGCTTTCTTTTAAAATATTTCAGTAAAATGTACGTTTATGTGTCGTAACATTTATGAAGGTTAAGATTTTTTTCGGAAATGGCTCGTACGGTTTCCTGCCAACCATGAAAAAAACAATTCGTTCATGAAGATCAATATCTGTCATTTAAATCATTTTTGTAGATTTTTTTTATTGTCATTTTATTTATTTATTTATTTTTTGGCATTCTATGGAAGGAACGGAATAAGAGTTCTTTCTAAAGTGTCATTTCCACATTAGTGCAGTTTTTCAATCTAGATGATACATTGATAATTAAATATGCTTCAAAATTGGGAAAGTGAAAAACCGTACAAGTTATAATCTCGAGAATTGTAAATGTAAGTTGTGTTCAAACAGATTATATTTATTTATTTATTTATTTACATTTAGAAAGCTCTAATGGCGCAGTCGGGCAGAGTATAAGAAGATAGGAAAATTTTTGGCCTCTCATAAAAAAAAAAAAAACATGGGTAAAGAACAACCGTCGATGAAAGCATCATTCATCATTGCCTTTCTAGGTTTCCATGAGTTTTTCTTCTTATCCCAGTATGTTTTTCTTTTTTGTTTTTTTTTATGTTGTTGAAAAAAAAAAAGAAAAGAGAAAACAAAATTAATTTTATTCCAACGTGTATGTACATTTAGAACGTCTTATCACATAACCCTTCGTTTTTATTGATCCTTCAGTGCCCTCCCTTTTTTCACATTTTATAATCTAAATCAAAATATTAATAGAAATACGTTTCCCCTCAAAAATTGTTTAATTTTTTTCATTTTTTAACAAAGCTATGAATACAAGTTACTTTCTTTTTTCAGTTTAAAAATCCACTGATATAAATGTAAACTGATAGGTTGTGTGATAATTTTTTCTTACTTCTTTAGATATTAGATTATTTTTATCAAATTAATACGTATAATTACTATACGTATTATTATTTGTTGCTGATTAACAAAATGAAGTAATAGCCATCGGCTAATATATCGAAAATTTTAAAGATTTTTATAAACAGAAACAACATAAACAAAATACCCCCACTTTTAGATTAATTTTTTTAATCAGCAATATTAATTATTAGAATCGATATCGATGTAAATATATATTTTTTATTTTGTTCATTTTTTAAAGTTTAGGGGGATACAGTAAAGTTTATAATTATTTACATCGATATATGTAATTTTAAAGAATATTATAATATTAATAAATTTATATTTAATCGACAAGCCATAAAATTGGTAGCAACCACAAATGTATATTTATACATATTTTGTTTAAATAGTTTAAAATTAAAAAAAAAATAGTGCTTTTCAAAAAGCCATTTACGAATTCATTCTTGAATTTGGTTGTGAGATAATAATAATTAATCAAGATGCACTTATTTTCCATCTGAATTTTTTAAAGATAGCTAAAAAAGAACCCAATATTTTCTAAGTTTTAATTTTTTACAAAGTGGCAAAACCTCACGTTGGTGTATTTATAATAATAATAATAATAATTATTATTATTATTATAATTGAAAACTTATTAATTCCGTTAGCATTCATTATATTTTTTAAATTATTTTTATTTTTAAACGCCTCACATTGAGGTAATAGTAAATTACCATTTTTATTTTATGTATAATTCATACCCAAAAATAGGAAATATTAATAAAACTCTTAAAAGAGAAGGAAAAACCGTAAAAGTTATGATAATTATAACAAACAAAAAAATTGCGGAAAGATATAGTTTTTTAGCTTTTCTTTTTTAGAAAAGTTTAAAATGTATAAACATTTTATTTCACAAAATTATTTTTGTGTTTTTTTGCTTCTTTCACTTTAAATAAACAAGCCTAATTGTCTCTCCAATATAAAAAAAAAAAATTTAAAAAAAATGTAAATATGGAGAGTTCATGCTTTTATTATCATAGTTTATTATTATTATATGTATTTTTAATGAAAGATAAATTTTGAGAAAGTGAAGTGAGATTTATTCCTTCTAAGAATGAAGATTTATTATTATTAAGTGCTCACTACCAAAATGCCCCTTCAGTTTTTTTATTTTCATTTATTCGTTATGATGTAGTTATTAAAGTTTAAATTAAAAGAATTAAATAAAATAGCTGAATAGCATAACAGTAAAATATGTTTCAAAACTGTTTTTTGCTAAATAAAACTAATAATAAAGTGGCGAAAAGAATTTTTTTTGTGTGTGTATTGTTACAATAAGTTAATTTCTTACAAAGTAACATTAGGCTAAAAGAAAAGAAGTTTCATATTTGATTATTTATTGTTTAAGGATTTACAATTGTGGAATATATATAAAACAAAGAAACACCTCCTACATGTTAGAAACTATAAATATTTAACCTGTTAGAAATTTTCAATCTTACAGTTTCAGTAATCTGCCGTAATGTGATGAAGCCCTTCAAACTGAAAAGTATGAAATATCTTATAACTGGATATGTCCTACTCGTAAACACTCCGATCACTGGTTCTATTTATTAAAATTGTTACGTTTTCTTTGCATATCTTCAAACCCCTGTAACAGAGCAATTAAGATAGTATTTATAACTAAAAACCCTCCCTCTTTCATCTTAGAAATATATAAAGCATTAGTTACCCTCGATTTTCGGAGTTGAGCATCCATTTTCAGAGCTGAGTTCAACACTGAATGAATTTCTCGCATAGTAGTAAACTTACGGAAATTAAAACATTTCAAAAAGATACCTTAAATGATTTTTGCAAAAATGTTTAGAACTATTATTAACGTTTTTTTTAGAGGAAGTAGTTCGATGAACATCAGTGTACATGTTTGTTTTACATGTAATTTAATTTTACAGTGCTGGGCTTATAAAAGGATTACATTACGGCAAAGTACATGTTTTTCGGCAAAATGAGACAAATGTTCAATCAAATCTCTTTAAATATAGAGAATAAACTTCATTAAACTCATATTCATATTACTTTATTTTGAATTCTTTTACTTTAACTAATTTCTAACAGCAAATTGCTCTTAAGCTATCTTTCATCGATGCTATCCGACACTTAGTCCTTTTAAGCAAATCGATCATAAAAATATTATTAAAAGTAATTGGTTTTGTTTGGATCAGTATTTTCATTGTATCAAATTCTTGTTTAATTATAAATTACGTCAAGATTCAGATCAAAGCAAATAAGGATTTTACAGACGTTTTATTTTTTCATATTTAACTAGTTAATATACCTCATTCGAAAAAAAGCAAATCTGGGGACGAATGAGTAATTTTGGGTTGTTAAAGATGTTTGTACATAAGAAGTAAGCTTGAAAGTTTATTTTATTATTTATTCTTCACAGGTGTTTCTTTTAAAATAATAATATGTATTTGTTACTTTTTCCTAACAACATAATTACTAAAAAAAAATGTTGTCTTTATTAATTTTTTGCGTCACTTTTAGAGCCCTAAAAATAAAGTGGAAACTCCACCTTAAATAGGCTTCTAATTTTTAGTGATCACTTGTTAACAAAGTTAAAAATAAATCAGTACCTTTTTATTCATATATTTATTTATTATAAATATTATTCAAAAGGGACAAATTTTATTTTCCTATTTTGTTAAAAACGAATTGTTTCAATTTTTATTTATTTATTTTTGTTTTAAGTTGTCCATTCAGTGCTTAATAAAATTAAAAATAATGTAAGATACCAAACTGGGAGTTGAGGTACAAGTCATTAAAATGAATACCGTGCCGAGTATTTTAATGCAAGAAATTATAGAGCACATTTGAATAACTCCCATTAAGAAGTCGCATCTTATGGTATCGTCTGTTTCATTTTTGACTTTGTAAAATTTTTTAAGATTTCTTTTCAAAATTTGTGCGACGTAAATTGTATAAATGAGTACTTTGTGGAAGTGTGTGAATAGTTGTGTGTTACATAAGTTTGTCTTCAGTGAGTTGTATGTAGTCACTTTTTTGATTATATTGAATTTTTTTTTGCGTGGATGAATGAGAGAGATAAGGAATATTTTTTAAATTCAGATTTATTTGAATAATTCTCTAATGTCTTTCTTTTTTTTTTTCTTTTTTTTTTAACTTTGCCTAGAACCAATTAATATATTTAAAAAATAATAATAAATAAAATTAGAATGGCCCTGATTAACGCGAGGTTTATTTTTTGAAAATTGATTTTTAGAAATTCAATACAGAGACCATTTCAACTTGAGTTATGCGCTTCTAATCGCCTGAATTTCATTTTCCATTTTTTTTTTTTTTTTTTACACTTATAATCACTTAATTTTAGAACTACAATTGCATATCTTTCAACTATAAAACTAAAAGATTATAATTAAATTTTACTCAATATACCTTACGGCCGGTCTCAAGTATAAACTTCGACCGCATCTGACTTAGTGTTGCCTTCACTGAAATCAAAGAAACGCACTTCCTCGTACTGAATATCCTACAAAAAAATTCGTGTGATTTCTGCATAAAATATATATATTTTTTTTTGTCACTTCAACGTTCTAAAAAACTGAAAAAAGTAAAACAATGAAAAATACAGAATTTTCTAAGGAATGTGTTATAATGAAACAGCGTTAAACAGAGCAGGGTCTAGCTGAATTTCTTGTTCTTAATTTAATAAAAAAACATTAAACGGCAAAGTGTCTATTATCGTATTTTATTGATTAATTGTGTTATCTCCTTATATTAAAATGTAAAAAATTGTATTTCAATTTTTGAACTTAAAAATGTGTAAAATGTTTTTAAGTGGTTTATTTGTACAGGCTCGTTATTAAAACTACTAAGTATGTCAATTTTCTATTTTCCCTTATTACTGTTTTTGTATAAATTTAAATTTGTTCTATTAATTGAAGATATTAATTAATTGCTAAATTTTCTAATTTCGAGCCTTTACTTTTACCAAAAAACAAAACAAAAAAAAAATTAAAAAACTAAAATTAAAAATAGCAAAAAAAAATATATTCTTGAATTTAATAAACTATATTCTAGATTGAGAAATTATGCTATTGCAATATAATCTTTGTGCTCAAAATAAAAGTTTAAACAATCAAAAAAATTAAATATAATAAAAAATTTATATTAAAAAAAAAAACATATGTATTTAAGATGAACGAAAACAGATAAAGATAAATTTCAAGTGAATATATTATTTTATGAATACATTAAAAAATATATACTAGAATTATTTTATATAGTTTATGTGTGTTGTGATGTGATGTCTTTAAATATTTAGTTGAAATTTGCTTTTCTTATGTTAACTTCAACTGTGACTTCTATTATTTCAATCTTGAGTGAACACTTATTTCTTTTTAAGAAATTTTATTTATTTATTTTTTTAATTTGCCTCTCTCACTATCTCTACTGAGAATATTGTTATTCGAGGTTTAATCTTACGATCTTATTGTAACAATTACTGTTATAAACCAATTCCCAACCTTTTTCGACCTATTGGTTACCTTGAAGAATTTATTTTTTCTGTCATTCATTAAAATTGATGAGAATTCATCTTTTGTTGCCCAGCTTGTGTCTGTCTTCAGTTTCAGTTGCTCAGGTGGCGTGGTCACATTACACAAACCTGTTGCAAAACAATATTATACTTATAATATTGTGAGTTATGCAGCTATATATGATAGTGGCAACGTAACTGTTTCAATCTGCGATAGGGTTGGCAAATTTCAATTCGATTACCCTGCTCAAATAATATAACTACATTTTTAGCGTTCAATTAAGAACAGTACTTGGCGCATCCAAATGACATGATAATAGCGATCCCAGAAACGCGTGGAGTATACTTAATTTTTATTCGAGCTTTTCGTGATTTCTGTTATCTCTTATAACGGATCTTTATATTCTGCCACTGCCCAGATTATCCTGCTGTCAACCTACAAAAATATGGATTCATCATCGTTCTCACCAATGGGGAATATAATTCCATTAATTTTCTTTATACTTGTTAAAGTGAGTGAGGTAATACGTTTGGAACTACTCTCATGACGTATTATGTAGGATTTCTTTTTTCTGGTCATAAAATGAAGAAATCATTGCAAAATTAACATTTTGCAGAATGTATGGTTTTTGTTAATGATTGCTTATTGCCGTTTCGTGCTCGCGTAGCGGTAGTCCTTTGGTTCATAATACTCTTACCCCTCAGTTAACACCAGCACCAATTAACACTCCACGCTCTTTGCAAACATAACCTCCTCTAATATTCCGGTGTAGAATATTCATAAGTGCCCCTACCTTAATCTGTCTTAATGAAATCGTTGTTCTCGATGCAAATTATTGTACTTTCTGATTAATCAGTTTCTATGTTGTGCCACCTTCGAATTGGGAAACATGCTTTCTTTGGTGTTTCGAGGGGCTAATAAGATGTTTTGGTTCTCTACTTCGTGAGTTAAGAGTAGTGAGAGACGCCCATGTTCGTTCTAATTGCATGCGTAGAGTAACTACATTTTAGTATCCTGGTGTATTTATTCTTTCATTTATCATTTCATTAATACACATTTTACTCAAGAAAAAAAAATTAAAAAATATTTAAAAATTCCAAAAAAAATGAAAATAAATTAGTTAAAAAAGAAATTATTTCTATTGTAGTGGAGTTATAAATTAATTTGTGATTCTCCTTAAAATAAATGAAAAACTAATGTAGTTAATATCAGATCATTTGTAAACGATAACGAAGCAATAAACTTTATGTAAATTTATTATAAGGAGAATCTCGAGTATCTTCTTTTTTTTGTGGCTACGGTGGAGCCTAAATTTCAAATTCAAAAACATTTTAGTTGTACATCCTCATAAAAAAACTACATATATATTTTTATGTTACACGTTTATAGTTTGGTCCTAACATTAACCGTTTCAGACCCAAGAATTTTTTTTTTTTTTTTGTACACAACTTCGCTAAGTAAATTTTCTCTTCAGGATTTTGTAGTAATGATGATTTTATTATTTTTTTAAATGTTTGAAATTGTACTGTAGTATTTATTGTCTTTTATTTTATTTTTTAAAAAAAGGCGCGACCGACGTCTAAGGTCATTGGCGCCCGTTATCTTCTCTGACCACTGCCGGCCTCCGGACAGTGTTCTCTTGCCACAGACAATAGTGTCCATCACCGGACCTTATTATTATTATTATTGTTATTATTAAATTATTTATTATAATGGCTGAAAACCTGGTATAAAAGAACTAACCAGAAAATTAATTATAACTATTATTATTTTGTAAATTTAGAAATGTACTTTTGAGTGTGCGTGTTGAGTCTTCTTTTATCATGATGCGGAAACCTCTAGTAGTGTTTGTGGGGTTTTAAGAAGACGCTTCTAGAAAAAGCGGAAGTTTATGTCAGCGTTGATCAGAATTAGTGTTGGCGTGTTTTAAAGATCTACCAGTAAATGTTAAATATAAATTTTTTTAGACCGGATTATAGCGATTTTTAGTTGATAAGTTTATTAGTTTTGTTTCGTCAGTAGTTATGGAATGAAGCAGGTTAATAATAAATAGCTTTACCAAATGCAAAACCAATATATCCTACTTTGGCAAACGGGTGTATCATTAACTAATTTTAT
Source organism: Rhodnius prolixus (assembly GCF_049639745.1). Lineage (NCBI taxonomy): Eukaryota > Metazoa > Arthropoda > Insecta > Hemiptera > Reduviidae > Rhodnius > Rhodnius prolixus. The sequence goes on along the minus strand of NW_027411634.1, from coordinate 7,879,043 downwards.
TCGGGACATTGGTATTTAAACCCTGCAGGACTTTTTGACCGACACAAATAGAATTCCATTTAAATATGATTTTTCACTTAATGCAGAAAAATGCGCATCCTTCTGTAGTTTCATAATTCATAGCATCTTAGTAATCGATCATCACCAGAAAAAAGGATGCTTAATTTCAGAAAAAAAACTTTTTTCAGGAAAGGTTGTCTATGGCCATCAGTCCATTGTCCTGCTTTAGTTAATACGTGTTCAAAATTTCTAAGCTTCCGCTATTAAAGTGTTCCAAGGAAACAATGCCTACAAATCGCTTGTGTTAAAAATCGAAAGTGTATTAGCTAGCGCCTTGTGCTTGGTTTACCCTAACTACTAGGTTCATTTTCTTTTGTCTATCAGGTTAGATCGTTAAAACACGCGTTTCTTCAAGATCACCTTTGTGATTAGATAAAATTTCAAAGGTTTAAGTGAACTAATAATTTTTCTCCAATCATATGTAGTTGATTATATTTATCCGATTGGAGTAATAAAACAAAAATTAAATAATTTTTAATGAATAAAAGGAAGGAATAAAGCGAAAGAACTTCTAAAAGTAATTTATTTAAAATTGAAAATTTTTCTCTGATCCCATTTAAATTTTTATTCCACCATATTGCTAAAAATTAGCTAAAAAATCTTTTAAAAAGCCTTTTCACCACTATCTTTTTATTTTTATTTATTTATTTATTTTTTTTTAAATGTATGACTTTTTTTTGTTAATGTAATGAATGAGTAGCGATGTATAATTTGAAATTTTGGGATCAGAAAAGATTATTTGTGGCGTTAGTTGAGTAGCTGGACTACCATTTGTTTAAAAAAAAATAATAATAAAGGTAGTGGTGTATTTTTGTTTGCCTATTTGTTTTGTTTGTTTTTTCATTGTTAAAAAACTATTCTTCCTTTTTAAACAAGAAACGGAAGTTCAAAAAATAAAATAAATTTATAAAAATTATTTTGATATTTAAATAGCTTAGTTTAGTTTCACTTTTTTTTTTAGTTTTTTAATTTGTAACAAAATAATTTTTTTTTTTTTTGTAGTTGACTAACAAAAAATAGTTTCGGTTGTGAAAATATCATAAAAAAAAGTACTGTAGGTGTTTTATTTTTTTAAAATGAATAAAATATAAATAAAACTGATATAATATTTTTTCCTCGAAGATTCATATAATGGTACCGTTAATTGTGCCTTCTTTTTAGAGTATTTTTCTTCTGAAATTTTAGTTTTCATAGTTTAAAAAATAAATTGATTAAATATCACATTAGTGTATTTAAAAAAATTAAAAAAAAAGGAAGTAAAAAATTATTTTTTCATTATATTGTTTTAAAAACGAAGAAAAAGAAAAATGTTAATTTAGGCTGAAACGCCTAACATTCATTAAATTGTAATTTCAGTGTATACAATTTTTTTTTTTTTTTAAAGAAAATGAAAATGTAATTGTGACAAATAAATATGCATGATCACAGATTATAACCAGTGTAATTTACATTCTCCCCCTGATGTCTACTTTAACGTCTGAAATCGAGTTAGATCAACTAAAATATTTAACTTATGTTTGCACTTTAACTTGGCTCACCTTACGTCCCGTTTTGATCGGGACATTCACTTTGTGAAGATACTATTTCGGCCATACAAAATACAATATAATGCAAACAAACCAAATACCAAAAGTTTATATTTAAAATTATCCGGCGGATTTGTTCATTCCTTATGAACCATAGTGCTCCTCCCGAGGCGATAGGGAGACTTGATTTTGGAAATGTTACAGCTTATTCATTGCAGACTTACTAGCGCCCAAGCATGTTTTTTTTTTTTTTTTTTTTTGGCACTTCAGCCCTTGAAGGGCCTTGACCTCCTTAGTAATTTGCCACCAGCTCTCTCTATCTGTGGCCTTTCTTCTCCAATTCCTCACACCAAGCCTTCTGAGGTCCTCCTCCACATCCTCCAACCATCTCTTTCTAGGTCTTCCCACTTTCCTCCTTCCTTCTGGCCAATTCCGGAAAAGCTTTTTCAGTGCTCGATCCTCGTCCATTCTTTCCAAATGTCCCAGCCATGCCAATCTATGTTATGGAAGGCTAAATAAAAATCAGTCGGGGAATACCGACAGAAAGTGATCCCAATCGATGAAACAAACAGAAGTCGTCTATTCAAAGTAAATTCTAGGAATTCACAGATAATTCCTGGTATTTACTTAGTTCTGGAACCCATGGCTGCCGAGACAGGTTAAGTAAAATAAAGCCGAATGTGTACGGAAACAGCCGAATCATGGAGCTCTGCATTAGAATTTTTTAAATGCAAACCTTCCGGATGGTTATCCATTTTAATAGTTGAACAAGTCTGTTCACATGTTAATAAATGTTTTACATACATAATGTAAAATAAACAAATTTAAAATAATTTTTCCCATTCAGGAAAGTAATTTGCTCAACGGTTAGCAATAAATAAGATGCAATAAAATTATTTGCAAGAGGTGGTATGTGAAAAAATTTGTTTTAATATGATTTTGGCGCTATTGGACCCGTAGGGACCTACTGACTGTAGAGTCAATGCATAAAAATTGAACAAAGTAAAGATTATACTTATGAAAAGTAGAAATATTCGTAATTAGATTTAAATTTAGTTGTTATTTTGGTACGGCTTTCAATGTACTACTGTTTTCTGTGTAGCAGTGAACTTAGCTTTTTGTTGTCTAACCGAAAGCACTGCTCAAGAAACTTTTTACTGTGAAGAGTCCCATGGTCCAAGAGCAGAAAGTTTTTAAGATGCAGCTGTTTTGAACGTCAGTATATCATGAAGTACAAATTAAAAAACTAAAGCTTATTCATTGCAGTCTTACTGGCGCCCAGGCATGTGGAACATACGCTATATTTCTTAATTTTGAGAAGTTGAGACTAGAGCAATGAGATTTTGGAGGTCAAATTGAAGAGAGAACTGCAGAAGTGTTTAGGTAGATCAGTCTTAGTTTCAGTGGAATGTGTTTAAACGATTATATCTTTTTTGTTGAAAATTTCTCGTATGTGGATACAATTATTAAACAGGTTAGCAATACAGTTTTTAGTTTTTCTTTTTTAAGTGATATGTTGCTATCCTTCAAGATATACGGCTTCGAGTGTTCCGTCTGAGGCTAATTAGTAATTATACATTTTCGAAGACAATAATTCTGTTTATGACTTTTTCATCAAACGAAACTATTATGTAGCATTTTACCAGACATCCAAATATTAAGTCAGAAGGGATGTGTAGGTACGTGGCGTATTGCAGGAAGCAATTTACGATTATTTTGTTGGATCGTTAAAAAATAATGGAACCGTATAATTTCACATTGACTGTTTTTAGAATTTTTGGAAAATCTTTAATATGTTTTCTATATAAGCTTCCTCTGCTAAACGATTTTTTCCAAACAAAACTAACCAAACTCTCCTTCTATTGAACCCGTACTGCTGGGTTCAAATCTACCAGATCCGTGTTCTCCTGCGCAACCTAAGTGGAATGCGCTATATGATAAGTCCTTTAATTCATTTTTTTTTTTTTGTATACCTAGCTAAAACTTTTCAGCTAATTTAATGTATATTAAATTAATAGGGAAATATTTTTGCGCTCAAATGCAGTTATTTTTCGTTTTGGTAATCTATTCTGTTTTGTTTGATAAAAGTTCATAGTCATGTTTTTCACTGTCACCCAATATCACCAATTTCATTAAACAACTTTGATGTGTATCTAAACATCGATTTTTTTTTTTAAATTTTGATTCAAATTAAAAAAAAAGAAAATTTTCATTTGTAACATGATTTTAAGTTCAAAAATAATCCAATAGAGAGAAGCAACTATGTTGCTTGTCACTTTGTTGTTCCAATCTTCGGTTCTGATCTTTCTAATGTAAGTAAGAACAAGAAATTTAGGATAATTTAACTGAAGTTAAATATTGATGTGATACTAATTGAATTTTAATTTCTAGGAAATTAAATATATCAACAATGATGAGTCAACATTAATTAGAAGTCAAAGGTGTCATTCCTTTTCTTTTCTATTAGTTTCAACTATTAATATGAAGGTGAGCGTAAAAAAAAAAACACCAATTTATTGTGTTTTGAAATTAATATTTTGTAAGTGACAAAAAAAGGAGGTATTTATTAGTTACAATAATTAAAATATTTTATAAAATTTTATATTCACTTAGAAGGCGTTTCAAAATAGAGTTGTAGGCTTAAGGTATGGAACATCTAATTTAAAATAAAACCCTTTGAGAATGACTAAAAAATTTCAGATAAATAACAAAAACTTGTTCTGTAAAATTGTTCTCCCGACTGACGGAACCGTGAACTAAAACAGCATTTTGAGGATTCTCGCCGAGAACACCGCTTAATTTGCACGATTATAACACCTAAGTAGAGTTAGAGAAAAGATGTGCTTATAATAATAAGAGCGAAAGAATAAATAATGTATATAGATAAAATATGTTGTGTAAGCTAATAATCCATTTGTTTTGTTTTGTTTTTGTTTAAAAGTAAGGAACCGCCAGACTTAAGCACTTACTCTTGGGGGGAATCATGGGTATCTCTGCCCGTGCCCAGTTCGTTTTCCCCACTGCTGTTCAGTTCTTAAGATGACCCTCCCTATCCTTCTCTCTTCTGCAGCATCCCTCCCTACCCTAGCCGATCTATCTTTCATCATACACACAGTCTCTCAACCGTACTCTCTTTGTTAGTTATGCATACTCTTTCTTTTTCTAAATTGTACACTGGCTTCAGTTCATTCTTAGCAATCGGTTCGTTAACTTGTTTATAAATACGTTTCTGTGATAATTATTGTTTATTATTTTGACTCGTTATCTGAATACCAACTTCACTTATCCCAATTAGCCAAATCTCTTATCAAGCCGGTTTATTTTTTTTTTGTTTGATTCTCTTTACATTTCGTTGAAGCAAGTTTCTGTGAGTATAATATTTTTTCCAGTTAAATTATATTTGCTGTTTAAATTTATTTATTTAAAAAAAAAAATGCTGATAAAATTGGTGGCAGGGATGTTGAATGTAGGTAAAGCTTGACAACTTAAGTTACTTTTCTTATTCTTTTAGTTGTAACTTTTTTATTCAAAAGATAATGAAACCTATTTGTGTTTAAGTACTTTTTAAAAAAGTATACATACCCGATATTTCTGAACATTTCTGTACACTTATTTTATTGCTATTATTGTTTTTTTTTTTTTTTTGTGTGTATGAAGAGAAAATGATGTGAAATTACAGACAAAGTTTTTATCAAATTTCTTTCTTTTTTTTCCTTCTCGTTTGACCATGATTTTATAAATTTTAAAATTATTGAAAATTTTCTTACCTAACTTAATAAATTATCCGTTACCAAAGCGGTATTTCAAATCTCAAGTTCAAATTTCAACGGTCCATTGACTGAAACTGGTTTATTTGTTTATTTTTCTTTATTCTGAACAATTATGTCACATTATTATGTGATTAGAAGATTTAATGTTGTAAATTAATGGAGAAGTTTCTTGATTCATGATCGTTTTAAAACATTTATCTATTTTTAATGAACTTTGCTTTCTTATAATATAATACGAAAAACCGCAAAATGCAGAAACCTGATATCTCATTTAGCAACTCGAATATTGAAGTTTCAATCGTAATATTTATCATTCATCATTCATTCATTCATATCATTCTTGTTCTTATTATCCTTAAGTGTGATTCTTGATGAATGATTTTAATTCATTTTTTGGGGAGATTTTCTTCCTAGGTGGTTTCTAAAATTTTCTTGTAACTAATTTTCTTGTATCCCAGTCTCAGTACAAGTTTTATCAAATGTATTAATTTGATTAATCAATATGTAGAAGTAGAAAAGGGATGAGGAAGGAATTCGTTCTTGATTCCATTCGGCATTTCTATAATATTGTATGAAAACATAAATTTTACCTTTATCCCAATCTACTGGCTCCTCGATCCCTGCTACCAGGGCTAGAAGGGGTTGTAGATTTTAAAGATCTCATTGCACTGTCACTTCGGGAAGTATATGATTACATATCTAGTATAAAGGAGGATTTGCCCTATATTATAAAGAAAATTTAGGAATTTTATCTTTTATAGAAAAAGAGAAAAAAATTGTCAAAGTTGGGTGTTTTTCAACGTTACGCTTTTTCGTGCATTTTTTGATGATCAACCCTTATACAACTGTCCTACCGGACAGTTTTAATTCCTTAACTCGACTTTGACGTTGACAATATCTTATGTCATTCAGTGTTTACTGTGACAAATATGAATATCAAGCATACAATTTCTTAGCATATAAAGTGACTTTCCTGGGATCTATAAATGATTTTTTATTCTCAATTGGATCTAGTAGTTATATCTTATGAAATGTTTTTTTGAATATGTTATTCAATTAATTCAATAATTACATATTTAAGTGAAATGAGGAACGTACACACTTACGTTTTTTGTTGTTATACTTCCAAACAAAAGAACTCAACCAGAGCTTAAAGCCGGAAGTATTGTTAGTGACCAGCCAGCTAACTGGAAATAGAGAATTATGTAAATAATCTAGAAATAGCTGTACATTTCTTGCTTTCCGTGTGTTGAAATTCTCTTTTTATTAGGTTGAATATATATATTTCGTTATAATGAGTTTTCTGAAAAGTTGGTATGCCAACTTCTCTCTTTAAGTACCGATTTATTCCAGTAAATCCATATAACATTGAAGTCAAGTAGCATTTAGTAAAACAATAAAGTTATAGACAATTTTTATGCGCTCTTGAGGATATCCTACCTTTGAACATTTATATTCAGATTTTAAGATTCATTAAAGTACATAAAAATATTCTTTACTATATTCCTAGTGCTAAAAATCTGGTGTGATAAAATCACATAACTTACTCTTACTGCAATTCTCATGTTTGTAATTTCTTATTTTCTGCTTACTCGAAGACCAATAACACTAACTAGCTGGTAATGTCGTTCATCACAGACACATACTTTATAGGTAGCTCTTATCTTGGCAATCTCAATCAATTTTCATGTAAAAGTTTTTATGGAACAGGCCTTTTGTGTTGTGTTTAGAGTTGTGCTTTACATCGATCGTAAACCTATATTACGTTACAAAGTTTTAAGACAGCCCTAGACTGAAACATTTCTTACAGTAAATCCATAGCTCCGGAAAAGCGATTTTCTTCAACTTTAAACAGCTATCTCTCACACAATCATACATAGTAGCACATAGACTTTTCCTATCTACTGTGCCCCTCTTTTTACGACGTCAGTAGCCACTTTCCCCACAGCCCGCAGGTCTTGTAACAATTCAGCCAGGTTATATGGGGGATATTCTTGGAAAAGCGGTGGGAGCCTACGGTTAGAAATAGCTACTCCTGGTATTTAGTAATAACCACTTCCTGGTTCCTAAACATCTTTACTCCAAACGCCCACAGGATTTATTTGTAATCAGCTACCCAAGCTATTGCCTTATTCTCCATTTAAAAATAACCACTCCTTGACACAGACCTCTGTTAATTCTTGTACTTCTTTTATCTGTAACACTTATTTCTAGCAAAAATGCAATTTCAAAGAATCTTTGAAGCATCAAAGAAAGAAACGCTGTCCTTTTATTTTAGTGAGAAACTAAAGGAACTAATAGGTTTTTCTTTAATGTACTATATGTACTTACATTCTTCCTGTAATTTAGTAGTAATAAAATTTGTTTTATATGTAAATAATTTGACAAATTAATTACATTCCAGACATTGATTCACTCGTTAAGCAAACCTTAAACACCATTCACCATCTTTGTTGGACGATATAGAGGAATGACGCTAGGAATGTGGTTTGATGTTTCAAACGAACGCAATGCCTAACACACACAAAAAAATAAAACTAAAATAAACCCTGAGTGGATTGTAAGTATTTCATTCATGAATAGACCTGCTTCGCGGCTACGGTTACACTTCTGCCTACCACACATCTATAACATTCTTCTAATTTATGGAATTCTTTCATTATTTTCGTTTTTTTTTTTCCCAAATTTCCACTCTACCTTAGTTTAGTATTATTCTATTGCTTATTAAATTTTATGAAGAGAATTTTAAAGTTTATGCAATCTGCGTACCACCCAATTGGGAAAGGAATTACAACCATTGTAGAGCTTAATAATCGTTTCCTATCAATTTGGAGATTTTTACACCTTTTTGTTTTTGATATATTTTGTTTGAAGCCAGATCTTTTTTTATCAAATTCAGGTCAGGTGCCCTATATACCTGATTTCCAATGAAAACTCAGTTTTCAAAAATATGACACGAATGCTACACTTTTTCTTATTTAAGTAAGAAAAAGTAAAATAACTATTTTTAAAGTAATCTGAAAACAATATTTCCGTTCAAAATCTATTTTTATTTCGAAAACAATGCTTGCTCACTTGAGTGACCTCCGATGTTGTTCCCGGAGTTATCTCGATAATAAAAGGCAGAAATTGAACGAAAGTAAGAAGAAAAACGAACAATTTAGAAACACCAATCTGTCGAAATAATCATCAGTTTTGTAAAGACTTTTCAGTGGGCGGAATGTAGAATGATGACAAGAGCGCAGTGTCATGTGCCTTGCATTGTACTAGAGAATACATAATACATAAGGCGCACCTGAGAGGTCCTCACTGTTCATTAGTGTCACTTTCTTCCAGCACCTCGAACACTTTCTTTTTTTTTTTTTTAAACTTCGTTATCGGACTCTAAACGTAAATAACATCATTGACATCAAAGTGGGATGTTTTTTATAAAAAGGAAAATTATTCTATTTTTTCTGTCTTCAAAAATCTCTCCAGTGAATGATGGAACTAAAATGAACTCATTTTTTATTTATAAATAATTTTTTTTACATATACGTATGATAGCTTTTTTTTTTTCAAATGACGATACATTTCATTGTTAAACTATAGAAATCGTTAAAAATAAAAATTAGAGAAAACATGGTATTGCTTTCAGTACAATTTCAAAAAATCTGATATCTACGCATTAAAATCATTCTTGCGGTTATCTTATTTTCATCATAATCAATACAATCGCCTATTTTCTCAGGCGGGGCTTAACGTCCAACTACCAATTAGGTGTCGTGGACGGAGGCGACTAGCAAACATACTTTACTGTAAATTTCTTTTATTAACCATTAAATAAAATCCAAGGCCTAAGACCGGGAATCGAACCCAGTTCACAATACATATTAGCTTCGCAGGTCTCGCCTCTAACCGCTCGGCTACCGTGGCATCTTATTTTCATCATAATTAGAATAATTTTTTTCCCTCCTCTTGTTCCGGCACTTGTCTAGCATCACACTGGACAAATCTGGCCAAAATATCAAGTGACGAATTAGCCGAAAGGGCTTTCGAGGTCAATTCTTGTGTTAGTGTGGGGCTGCTTGGAAATCCTGATGATACAAATGAAGGTTAAAAAACTTGATTTATTTTGACTGAGTTTGCTGGAATTTAGGGTATTCATGGGCGACAAATCACCTAGCCTCAAGAAACATGGTCTTTTTGCCTCACAAGTTTGGCTGTCAAGGCATGAACGCAAAATAGGTTTGCAATAAATCGCCCCATTTTACTAGGAAATCATTTCAACTAGACAGAGCGATTATTCGCTAAATCGTAGTCCTTCTCTCTGGCATTCCATTGCTTCCTTGTGCCTTTACAAGCTTTACAGAGATACTCCTCCCCAGTTGTTAAGGCTGTTTAAATAATCAGAACTGGAGGAATTGTTCTAATGTTGCTAAAATTCCTCCAGACGGTAGCGTAGACCTAGTGATCTAATCTACTCTAGTAAAATAGGCTACATTTTTTAAAATGGAACAATGAGGGAGATGCTTACCTAACATTTCTTCTTCATTCTGTCATCGGTCTGTAATCACCCCAAACTACCGAGAGCTTGTACTTACATCCCTGACAAACTAGGAATTTCTAGGTTACTTGCAACTTTTCCCTATTTTTTCCTGCATGTTGAAAGATATTTCTATTTATTTTTTGACGAACCTTAATACCTTTAGTTCGGAATAAGAGAGGGTACTAATTTTAGGAAGCCTATTTTTGGCAGAAAGAAATCCACTTTGTGGCCCTCCAAACCAAGGTATGTTTCTATTAAGTATCTAGTATCAAGCTCCATTATATTGCTAGAAATAAAAGTACCTGTGATTTATTTTAAACATTTATCTGGAAAAGTAATTTTCTAAAATTTTTAAGAAATCCGAACGATCGGTTAAAGTTTCTAGGGGAAGAAAGATTTAAGAGCCCCTTGTTACCTTCAAATCCAATCACTATTCGGCTAGAGTTTCCACTACCTATATTTACGAGATGTACTTTTCGATTAGTTGTAAACTGTAACTTTGTGTAGGAAATTGAAAATTATGCTTGTAATAGTTTATAAAAATAGATAGTCATGCTAGTTAAAAGAAGATTTTTTCCAGATCTTTCAGATATCTCTCTCTTTCTCGTCTTGCAATCTGAACCTCTTAGTACACAGGTGTCCGTGAGTGGGTACTTTATTTTTAAAATGGCTTAACAACAACCATGCGCTTTATTAACCAAGTAATTGTTCTGGCTCATAGTAACAAACTCTAATTTAACTAACACAATTTATATTAGTCCAAGTTATAAAAAACAAAATATATAGAATCATCTTGCCGTCCTGCTAAGGCATATATAACTCAAAGAGTGTTAGATGCAATTTCAGGACTCCGCCCTCTAAGACCAGCCTCTTTGTTTTGTGATGGTGTATGTGATGTGTGCATGCGTACAGGTATCAATTAAGTTTCATATTAATTACAACGCAAGAGAAACTACCATTGGCCAATTTTCTTCGTATGTAGCCTTCCTCTAATATGAAATTACCACTTTCAAAATGTTTTATGGTTGTGACTCTCTGGCTTAACTTTTAATTCTCTACTTTTGTTTTGGTGATCAGAATATCTCAAAAAACAAAAAATACAGAAAGTTTAAAATTTTACTCTATTTAAATATCTACTGAAACGTAACTTAAGTACTACTTAAATCGCATTGCGCGAATGTCATTTGGGTTTATTTCTAGTGTACCAACGTTAAAGGCACTCATGTTCAAAACAAGTTAAAAGTATCATACGATGGTTTCTCACAAATATACACACAAAAAAATCTCTTACTTTAAATAGAACAGAAAACTTTTCTTAAGGAGCTAATTTTTGGGAATAAACTGGCCATTTAATAATGTATAAATTATGTAAAATGTTTTTGTAAGATAGTTGAATGAGGTTGTTTGTAATTTTATTTTACAATTGACTAATTCTGTGCACGTTATAGTGGGCGTTCGCCTATACTCTTACAGTCACTTGGGGATGGCGAGAGAGATAGTGAGTCAGAAGGTGTAGGAGAGAGGAGAGAGAGAATGAAGACTTGAACAAACTGAACAGACCGTGATCTTCTGACCTCCTCTCCCTCCCTCTAGCGCCCTCCTAGAAACACTAGCATGCTATCACATGTGTCACCTCTTGTTCAAACACTACATTTACATCATTTTTATATTTAAGCTAATAATAATTATATGAATAAATTGTTGGCTAGAACTTATTGAAACAATCTGTTCTAGTTACGGTTGAGGTAGTTATGGCGCTATGTTTAAAAATGTTTTTTACTTTATAAGTGTTACAAATATCTTTATAATTATTGCTTAAGAACTTATATATTATATTGTCTTTTGCTAGTGACAGGATGCTCTGCGATCGGATAGAAAAATAAAATCAACTATAAAAATTCCTAGTTCTTTTAGTCTCCTAGTGAAAATAAAATATTTCCGAAATTGTTGCCTCCATATCTCTGTATCGCTTACATAGAAAAAACTACTTAAAAATTTCACAACGAATTTCAATTTTTTTTTATAATGAAAACTTCTGAAATTTCCTTCAATGCCTATGAATTAGTTATTAAGAGGTTTGACACCCTTTCATCACTTATTTTAATTTTGAAAACAAACAAAAAAAATAAAAATAAATAAAACGTAAGGAATCTAGTGGAGTTTGGTGACTGGGAAGTATAGTAATTTAGTTTTCCTCATTGCCTGGAGAAACATCATTTTCTACAACAACCTGGGAATCGTTTTTGTTTTACCCTTACCACTGTTGCAAATCGGCTTATCAGAATTAACAGTTGATTGTTCTGCCTTAAAGCTGTCAATCAGATCCTTGATTTATTTTAGACCTGAGAATCTTCAGTTAAAGTGTTGTGATAACATCAAATTAATGGTGACTATTTTTTAATCGATTTTGTAATCGACGTTATACTACAAGCAACCTAAAGCACACCTCCTTTGTATCCTTTATAGTTGTGCAGTTTAAGGAAAAAGAGAAAGAATGACTGAGGAATCTCATGGGACATTTTACTACAATTTATTATTTGAAAAAGATAGGGAAATTTAAAATAAATTGAAAGTTCCTAGTTTTACTGTGAGCGTTGCGCAACTTCGAGAAAGCTATTGGAAAATGGGTTAGTTTTTGTATTACCATAATATCTCAACATTAAAAATTATCGGAACTTATATATTATCCTCAAATACCGAAAACTCAATCTTGCTTAAAACTCCGTTTTTGTGAAATTGTTATTAAGACTACTTTTGTTGAACTGAAATCTGTAACCTAATAGGGACTTTATCGATGTCAATTTTTAGTCAACTGCAGTTACCCATAAATAACAAGCACTTTTGTTGATAAATTATAAGATATATATATTATTGTTTGAGTGCATTAGAATTTTAATTGCTGTTGGATGTTGTGTATCTGTCTGCAGAAGGAATAGAGCTGCAGAAGAGTGCCCAGACAGGCCAGTCTCTCTCTCTTATTCAAGGCTGACCTGTTAGGGCCTGTTTGTTGCGACCAAAAAAGAAATATAACCAACACCTCCTTCGACATTACTAAATATTTACCTCTGGTTATTTTCAAAATATTTTCTAATTTTTCCTTTCTTGATAAGTAGAAGTACTGAAAGTAGTGCCAAATTTTGTGTTTTAATTGAGAGAAGGGAAGAGAAAAAGCCACTTTTTTTTTTTAGAATCTTAGTGTCGTTGAACAGTATCTCTGCAGTACCCTTAATGGAAAACCTTGTTCAATGATTACAAAAAGTTCAGTGCATTTTCGACCATTTATTTATACAAGGCGATATTTTCAGCATTGGGCACTTAAGTAAGAAGAAAGAAATCTTTTAATAAGTCAAGTTTGCGCTTAATTGTCACAAATACATCTACGAGCTTGATAAGGTAATTATGAAAGAATCAGCAATGGCATTACTTTTTATTTTTAATTAAGTTTAAATGAAATACATTTATCAGAGCTCTGTTTTTCAGATTTTTTTGTTTATTAATTTATTTTGATATTATTAATTTGTGAGAGTGAGGCCTTAAGTTATTAAAAGCCTTTCTGGGGCTCTAAAAACACTTGCAGTATTGGCTTCCATCCTGTAATACTTTATTTGGCCTTCGTAGACAATACTAATAATAATTTTATGAATGATAATGAGTTAGAGTTTGTCTGTGGGTACGCTAACCTCCAGTTGGTGCGCTATCTTAAAACAATTTCTATATTTTGAGCATTTACGACATCAGTGCGTCTTTGTAAGTTGGTGGTGTTGTTAGTCTGTGATACCCTCCAAAACACTGGCTTTCCTGAAGAATTGACTAATTCTTTTTACCTTATTACAAAAAAAACAACACGGGCAAGTTCTGTTCCAGTATTACTGGTGTCTAAAGACAATTACTACGCAGACCCTTTTTAGATCTTTTAGAGAAAAAAACTTCTTTTTTTTTTTACATGGACTAGGGTTTTTCCTGTGCTCTCTCAGTACCAGAAGTTATATTTTAAAGTAGCAATTGCTTCGCAGACAGAAAATAAGAGTTTGTTTCCTTCCTTCCTTTCACTGACTTCACTGGGGCTCAACCCAATAACTGCGTCACAGCTAGAACCATTGGGCATTTTAACACAATCTAGTGTAATGTTTCTTTATATTCCTAAAGCAGGTTTTTTTTTTTTAATGTGCAAACATGTCTGAATCATAACCCACATTGTTAGGATGCTCCATTGCAGTTGGTTGTTCCTTTCTCCAGTTATTATAATAACATAGTAGTACTAGGTTAGTAATGTTATGCTGGGGAATTAATTTCTTGTAAAATTAGAAATTATACAAGGAAAAGAAATGTGCTTCTAAAAATAAAATAACATTTATTTATTAACCTTAGTAGTACACGTTTCTTCTCTTTAATAAGCACAAAGTTTGAGTTCATTGAGTTGAAGAAGGGACACCTGAGTTAATGAAAGAAAGATAGACTTAATAAATGAATGTAAAAAAATAAAATAAATAAATAAATAGATAAACGAGAATGAATAGATAAAAGTATACGTGAGTGGGTATGGTTCCCATGATCTCTGACACAGTACAAGTCAAGTAGGGTACTGCCATAACACAACTATATTTACACTTACACGCTCTGAGATCGTGTGTGTGTCAGAGAGAAGAGAATATATAAATATCTAACTATATATATATATACGGTTTATTAATGGCCAACAGAACATTGTGCTACATTGAAATCTTTCTCTTTGCTTCTTCAAATTATTTCTCTTCTTTGAGTTCTTCAGCGATTCATCTTCTCTTTTGCTACACTGTCTTACCATCTCTTAGATTAAAATACTCACCTTCTCTTAATACATACTTCAAAAAGAAAAAAAAAAGGTTCTCTCATGGAGTTCCCACGCTTAGCCAAGGTAGTAAATATGGTTTATGTGTGTTGACCTCTACTATCAGCTGATCTTTTACAACTTGCTTTAGATTTATAACTATTAAATAAATGAAGAAGGTTAGATTTTTATTTTATTTTTAATTTGTACCTGTCAGTCCTCATTTTTTTTTTGGTTTACAATTAAACAATTTATATGAATGTGTAAGTTCTTAAATATTATCTACATACATATTGCTGATATTTGGAGTGATGTCTGCCAGTCCGTTATTTATTGTTGCTGAGGCTGCAAAGCGCTTGGGACTTTTGCCTCCTAAGTATCTTATTTCTATCCCCCTAAACATCCTGCAACGATCCCTGTTCTGACTTTCGGCTTCAATGCAACGTCGAATACTGACCTTTAACGTCCTTCCTTGATATTTTTGCCTGTAGTAGAAGTATGTTACATGGTCTCCAGCCTCGGTGTGTTCCCCCCGTGTAATCGGCACAGGAAACCTTAACTGCTTTGTTCTTAGATTCTATAAGTACCTTCTAGTGACCGGATTATTCGCTTATTTAAACTCTTAGCCTGTAGATAGCCTCCAAATTTCATCTAAAACCTCTCCAATTCCCTTAGCCTCCTCTTCTTAATAATCTCGTCATTTTATTGAGCAATTCGAGAACATAGAATGATGTGGTGAACATCTACTTAATCCATCAGCTTTTTCGATGATCAATAAGAGTCTAACCATCATTCTCAAGGCAATATGATTTTAGCGACGACTGCATTCTCCTATCAGCTATAAGTTAGCTCTATGTAGCTTATGCCTTTAGAGCTGCCTGAATCTCAGAGAACATTCTTATCTCTGTTATAAGAAAACTCTCGCAGTATACTATTATTTTTAACTTAATTTGGTAGTTGGACGTAAAGCCGGCCTGAAAAAATAGGCATTACTTTACATTGCTATTATTTTTTATAACTTTGCAAAGAAAACGAGCAAAATGCCTTAATGCCACATTTCTGCTCATACCTGCTTGGAACCAGACTCCTACTCCTGACAAACCTGTGGGAATCTGGCTAGAATCATTTATGAAACCATTGATCACATTTTTCTCTGCAAGTTCATTTTGAAACTGACATCCTTTTTAATTTGTTTGACAAACATTGCACCCATAAACTGTTTTACCTTTACAATTCTTTAAATTCCTCTCGAAACTTGCTAATACGATGGGGATGGATAAGATGGGTCTCATAATCATTTTAATTAGCTCGGATGGAGTAATATAGCAAAGAATGTACTTCTTTTATCCCTACTATCCCTTACATTTATCTCTACTCTATTACCTCTCGACTCCCTATAACATTTATTATCAAACCCATTAATTACGTTATATCCTCGGCGCCATTAATGCAGAAATTTTATTGCTCCAATAATATATTTTTTTTTTTTCACAAAACTATTTCAAATTGGATCTTGCATTAAAAGAAAATTTATGGAATCCTATTTAAGTGATACCTTTTTTAAAAATAATAATAATGATAGTACAAAATAAAAAATGAAACGCCTCAGAAATGTTCTCTAGTAAACCATTAAGGGATTTCTTAATGCTTCGATCTGGGTAATTACATAGTTAATAAGAAATTTCAAATATACATACAGGCAGAAATATTAATTTAATTACTATAGATAGAATTTCTTTTTTATTTCACTTAAATTACACTGAATGTAAAACAAATTATCTAAATCCAGACGAGTAACTTCTTGAAATAGACTTTAAGGATAACGGCAGGAATTTATACCGTTACTTATGCCAGTTTAACATTGGTAAGGTTAAAAGTGCATATTTTAATAAGGACTTAAAGGCTAACCTTTTTTTTTTTTTTTGGTACATTCTCAGACCTATTTTTATTACACTCTTTACTTACAATAATTTCCTTTGGTAAATATGTAACCTATAAAATGTGTTTAACTAGGTGTTCGTGAGGTGCTTCTAGCTCCTGCTGCATTTGAAGTTTGAGAGAATACTGCAGTAATAACGAAAATTTATGCAAGTGGTTCCATTTTAAACTGATGATAAGGTAACGCTCCAAGGCTTACTCTAAAAATTACTAAAATCTTTAAAAATGTTTTTAAAAAAACAATATCAATTGACGACACATTTAAAAGTTGACGTCAATAAATGTAATGCGTGGGATAAGATAAGTAGTTTTATTCGCTCTCTTGACTTGCACGGCAATACGGTAATTTCTTCAAACTAACCGAACTCTCAGATTTCTTAAAACTCCCAAAAATACATTTTGTGGACTTAATATCTCAACTTTAGAGAACATTTATGTAACCTTTTTTCAATTTGTTTCGTTTTTACAATTTTCATTGTCGGATTTTACGTGAAATTTTTTGGTTAGAAAAAGTGCTGTCTTATTTTCACCATTTTATAATTTTTCGTATAGGTACTAGGTACTCCTATAATTTTTATGCTTCGAAATTTGATAGACCTTCGTCACACTGAGAAGCTTCCTTCAAAATCTGCTAGACTTCTTATAACAAATACCCGTTTTTATATTAAATTTCGTCTAAATTATTATTTTATACAACTTTTTGCAGTATTTGCCATTCTTTTTTGTTTTACAGAATTATTTCGTCAGTGCGATTGTGCATACTAACTTCTTATATCTTTATATAATAATAACTTGTTTGGCAATTTGAGCTTGCCAAAAATAAATAAATATATTTAAAGGAGAGTTAGGTAAATAGATAATACAGTTATAAAATGTAAATAAGATCGGAATAAAGATAGGATACTAACTACAATTTCCTGTTGTTTACCTAAACTTGAACAAAGAAAAGAATGGAAAAGAGACTAGATAATATCTGGTACAAAAAAGTAATTGTTATGGAAGCATTGTCTTGAAAAATGGAACACTATGGTTACATATGCTAATTTTGTAGCTTCACCCACAGTTTACCTTAATTGTCTAGACAAGAAGAGCAGTTCCTCCCTTAGAACATCTTTCTTATTTTCCCAGCGATTTTCGATGATTATTATTTTTTAAAGAAATAATGACTTAAGGAGTATATATATGTATATATACTTTATTAATAATTGTTCTCCAGCTATTGTAGTGTGTGTGTGGAGGAGGTGGCAAGGATCTCAGCAGATCTTTGAGGCAGATTATACTGAAGTGCACAATTCAGTACTACCTAGCTCAAACATTTGAAATATGGCATTTAGAAAAACAAGATTGTTACATTTTAATCCCCCTATCAATCAATCCCTAATCATCTTTAGATACATCGCGAAAAACTGAAGACAAAAAGTCATTCATTATAATTAACTGAGTACTCTTATATTTATATTCATTTGAATTTATGTTTAGACATAGCAGTGCGGTGAAATTTAGAAGAAGAACGGAGTTAGGGAAACTGAATTGCTTAAGGAATTGTTCTGTTTTTGTTTCTTTTTCTTCGCTCCTGTTAAATATTATCAAAGAAATGAAATATTGAAGATCTGGCGCGAAAGACTTGTGATTCCAGTAAATCTTTTGATTCATTTTATACTTTTTATAAGCGTATAGTTGATTGTTATCGCTTCACACATTAGAGGATCTTAGAATAAAAATCTGGGAATTTGGAAATCTTTCAAGATTGTAAAATCTTTATATCTTACAAACAGCATCAGGTAAACAGATTGTCAAGTGTGATTGTTCTTTTTAACAAACAAATTAAAACGGATATTTTACTTATTCAGCTATTACAGTGTGTGTGTGTGGTCCTAAAATTGTTATTTAATTTGTTTTGGTAAAAGAGGGCGCTAAATTGTTTGCAGTTCTAGATTCGCATATAATGGTTTGTGTTAGTGAATGGCGCTGTGTGAAGTGCAGAGAAATGTAGGACAGCTGTTGTTCAAGATAGGCTGTTTTTGACGCCAACATGTCTGGCCTAGTCCATTTCTTAATCAACATTTGCACGGCCATCGTTTGCCAGAATGTAATAAGCTGTTTTTATTTCAAGTCATCCCGACCGCTCCTTTTTTTTTTTCTTTTTCTTGTAAAAAATGGACACTTTTTATTTAAGCAAGTTTCTGTTTACCATATTTCATGAAGCGGTTTTTCTCACTTTTTTGCTGTTTCTAGCTTTTTAACTGTAAAAAGATTCGAAAATTCAGGGAGAAAGTAAGTGCGAGACATTTGAGCGAGGAGCCCTTACCTTGACCTTACCTTGACTTGACAATAGTTTTGGCCACTACTACAGCTATAAAGCACACATCAAACGTTCAACGAAATTCAGTGTTATAAGAAGCATTTGCTGTTAAATTTTAACTATTGTAAAACGAAAAACTCCTATGAATACCACACCAGATTTTTTTGTTAGTTTCCACAAAACTAGTGAGACATCAACCCGGATCATCCTATTATCTGTAATTTATTTTTTAAAATTCTAGTGGTTTCCTCAACATCGTGTTGAGTTAATGCGGCCAGTTTTTTTGCGCAAATATCCGGCGTTGTATTCTCTATTTGAAGGGAAGATAGAATTGGTGGGGAGAGCCGGTGTGGGGTAATAATAATCGATAGTTAAAGAGCCGCTAAATAACGACCGTACACACACCCAAGACTGTCTTACTAATCTCGGCTCCCTGTTATCTCCTATCTTCTGCCACTACTACACAGGGAGCTCTGCTATGTAATTATTTTCGGCACCGTCGTATAATTTTCCTAGTTCTTCTATATACTTTTTTTTTATTTATTTATCTTCTTTTTTTTTTTTTTTTTGTAAAGTATGTTAGACCGCGCCTCGTTTTTTAAAGACAAAATTTTTATTTACTATAAACGTTTGTTTATTATGCATATTAATATGTATATGATATAAGTGAGAAATATGAATCACCTGATTTTGAGACATTAATTTGCATTCACCTCGTGGCAGGTATTCCCCACGTGTGTAAGAGACTGTCCGCTAATCATGTCATTAATGGAGGTTATACATGTGTGTTCACTGGTTATTGGGATACAGTTTGGTCAAACTATAATATTCTATTGCTTCATCGCTTATCCTACCTGTTATACAATAATATGCAAATTAGGTTTTACATTGAATATGAATTATGAATGCATAATTAAGGTGATTATATGTGCAAAAAGAAGAAAACGGATTTGAATTTATTGATTAAAATTTTTAAATGAAGTGCTTAGTCAATTATTAAATAACGATAATCGGTGACAAGTCAAGTGGCGGACCAAGGAAAAATTGCTTCATCCCTTTCATGTCATTCTTTGCTGTAGTCCCTGGAACATGAGCAAAGATAGTAAGTAAAAGATTGCATTGAAAATAGGGTACTTTACATGGTGAACCTAATCCTATGGCTTGGTGCAAGAAATGCCTATGTCAGAAAAAGGATTACGATTGTACGTCCTCGATTTGGTAACTCAGTTACTACTTTAAAATTGACTTCGGCACTCCTTGCAAAAAAAATTCTGGTGGTTAATATGTATATCAAAACAGATTTTTTACTCATTTTTCCAAAATCTGACATTGGTACTTCTTGCACTAAGTCACAGAATCAATTGCAATGTTTGTATTCAAATTTGTAATTT
This sequence comes from Rhodnius prolixus, assembly GCF_049639745.1. Lineage (NCBI taxonomy): Eukaryota > Metazoa > Arthropoda > Insecta > Hemiptera > Reduviidae > Rhodnius > Rhodnius prolixus. Next base: position 7,858,721 of record NW_027411634.1, on the reverse strand, counting down.
ACAAAATTACTTTAATTTTTAAAAGTTTACATTTTTGTCGAAACGTTTTTGTAGAATAAAAATATTGCTAATACAAACCCTATGATTGCTAAAAACGAGAAAAGTTAGCTACACTCGCATGAGCTATCAAAAAAAAGGCTTGGAGTAGACTGACTTATCAATTGTTATCACGCTACCATCATAATTGAATAGTTCCCAACAATGTTACACTGAACATTGTTTCATTTATACTGAAAAAAAAATTTAGTAATGACCTGTTTTTTTTTAAAATGATTTTTGTATCTATATTTTCTACACTTATATATCACTTATATTTGTAATATATTCACTACCAAGAGCGCTAGAGCCGGCGAACGCACATCTTAAGCAAGTAACACCATTATAAATTTAATCATAAAAAAATATATATATATGTATGTGTGAGTTTATCTGACGGGCCAGTTTATTTCTTAACATTCCAATTATCTGTCAAGAGATCCGCCTTGTTAAACAGGCGGATAATTTCTTATCTCTTTTCAAAGTTTGAACTACTTCCGGTCACTTAAAGCATGTGTAATTTACATCATTCACATGTCTTTACACTGTTATTATCTGGAAGATGGAAAATAACAGCTTACCTGAATACATATCTTACTTCAATCAGTATGTTGGCTATCCACTCCACAAACAAAAAAAATAAAAAATTTGATGCGGAACACCCACACCACTTTCTCATATTGTATTATTAATACTTCCATTGATTAAGTTTTTCTAAAAAGAAATGTATTTGCTAAATGTTAATTGTTGCTAATGAGTTTTGAGAAGTTGTGTTTAGGACATAATATGATTTTTAGACACCTAAAATAACTCCTGTACGTTTTATAAGGTTGCAAGATTGTTCAGCTAGTGAGTTATAAGGTTGTGATACCTGCTTAGATATTAAAGCGCTAAATATTAATAATTTGCAGTCTATGCATCTAGCCTATAAATAAGGGTTGAATAATTTTAGAGGTATTCATTACATCTTATACAGTGGTCAAAAAAAGTATTCATACTTTTATTTTAACTTTAAGTTTTCTTACTTTATCTACTGAACTTTTCTAGGATGACTAATTGTTCAGCACTGAAATCGATGATAGTAACAATGAATTTAATACTATAAACATAAAGAATTGAGTAAAAAGCAGAAAAATAAAACCCTATTGAAAATTCATGGTCTTGTTTGGAGCGAAAAATTCGAAAATTGAAATGTTCTTCCAGAAAAGAGCTCAGAACCAATTTAAAGAAATCTTGGGCAGAAATCACATCTCAAGAGACACTAAACCAGGTGGAATCTATGCCAAGGAGGCTTCAGGCAATAACAAATGCAAAGGGATTGCTTACAAAATATTAGGTCTTTAGTTTTGCGTTAATTATAACATTCAGGCTGAGTGTATGAATACTTATTTTGCATACAATAAATTATTTTTCTTCTTTTTAATTAATACTTTATGTTTATAAAAGAAAATGAGTGCATTAAATTCATTGTTACTATCTTCGATTTCAGTGCTGAAGTAATAGTCATCCTAGAATCAAAAGTTCAGTAGATAAAGTAAGAAAACTTAGTGTATGAATACTTTTTTTGACCACTGTGTATCTTAGAATATATTTAACTCAATGTTTTTCCGAGGAAAATAACATTTAAATAAAAGTGATAACGATTTAAAGAATTTTTATTATGCATTTCAAGTTTGCAGAAAACTTTTGTTGCGGTTGTCCAAAAAAATTCCAAACGACCTCAGTGGTAAAGTTGTATTTTTGATCAACTATTTTATTTACTAAGATGTCCCATGAAAAGCCATAGTTTATTCCATCTTAAAATTGACGGGCGTATCGTCCTTTTACTTAGTTTTGAAATGATATTTTTGGAAAAAAGTTTATTCTTACATTCCCTAACCCAAAAATTAGTTTCACATTGGTTTATCTCTAGAAATTAAAAGTAAGGGTCTTGGGAACGAATTTCGTTCTAACTGCATCTGATCGGGGCTTTTGTCTTTTAAGATTAAACCATAGGATTCTGTTCACGAGATACTAGAACCAAAAGACAGATTATTGTGCTCCACCCATTGTTTAGGTAAAGCCTTTCACTTTCTTTGCAAGTTCAAAATCTTTCACACAATTAGTTTTGGTTATATCCCCTTAGTCTTGTTTTTTTCACAAGTATTCAGTTTACAGAATACTGTTGATGTCAACTTTTTGTGTCATTTATGTGTGGCATGCACTAAACGCTGCTTTCTTATCATAAATTTATCACCTCTAAAGGAAAGCACAAAACTCTTTTGAGTTGGAAGCAACATTATGTTGTATTGTATGTCAAATTTGATTAGTTATTTTAGTTTGTGTGTTATAGAATAAAACTGATGAAGAGTGGAGAGGGCAAGGAAATCCAACTTTAATAATGGCCACTCACCTATATATTCGATAACCTAAAGGAAACCTCAAAAAAGAGAGGGTGGAAGAGGGAAAGGAAGTAAACTAAAAAAAACAAATCAACAGGTGGATGAAATTCCAATTTTATTCAATAGGTGATTTTTGAAAAAAAAATATTTAGTAGCATGACATAATCACCTGCCACAGTTTATTGTAATTTTATTCGGAAGACATAATCAAGTTTCTTTTATTTTGGAAGATGCTGCTATAAGATGGAATTCTACTTCTAGATCTCTAGAAATTTTTTGAGTGCAGAGCGGGTGGCGGAGAAGTCAGCTCATTAAAGTTTGCTCTGTAATTTATGGGCCGCGAGTGGAGATAGCCGTAGAGCTCCGTTATGACGGTCCGTGTGCCACCCAGCTCGATATGACCAACTGTTCAGATATTCCCTATCACCATTTACTTACATTTATATTACCTAAATCTGTTCATACATGATTATATCATTTTGTCTCCTATGTAGGTACTAAAATATCTTATTATTTAAAGAGGGACCTAAAGTAATGTTTACTTAATTTTTCGGTGTTAAAACCCATAATGAGTCGTGATTGCTTTATATATGGATTTGCCTTTATCTAGTCAGTTTTCTTAAAGCCCATTGTACCTTCTATAATTAGGTGGTTATAAATCTAAGTTACAAAATACATATTTTTATAGAACTGCGCTGGCGATCATACATTTTCTCTCCAAATCAGAACTAAGGATTTTTCTTTAATTTATTTTAACCCCGAAAAAGATTGCTTCTGTACCAAGGCATCTTCTTCATAGCTGATCTGGCTCTTCTAGACAATATTGCCGTTCAAGCAATATTCAGGTACAAAAAATGCCCAGCGTTATTTAGTACAAATCGCAACCTCGATTTGAGACCTTTTTAAAACTATTCTTATTAGAAATCTCGAAAATTTGACTTGATTGCGTCTAGTTAAAGGAATAAGAAAAAATAAAATGCTATTTAATAGAATATACAGTATATATTAGAAAATATGAGTAATAGAATATAACTGAAATTATGCGATAAGTTCTGGCTGCTATAGTAAATTGTAAATTTTTAAATAGAATTCGAATTGTTCAAGCAGATGGACTGCTGTCCATGCTTGGTGTAAATATGATTTACTGGTTATAATATTATTTATACATTAATTAAAAATAAAACAATTATTATTATTATAAGAAAAAATCAAAAAGTTTAAATCCAATTGGTAAAAAAGGTGGTCGGACAGCCCCTTAAATGTTTCATTATAGAATCTATTCGTTCTGTAAAGGTTGCAATTTTACATTCCTATTCACCATCAATTCCCACGCATTACGCTTTATTTCTCTCAGTCCACACAAAGAGCAATCATCATTTATATAGATTACCCTTTGGTGGCCCAGTGATTCACTTTCTGCGAACGTTTAGAACAAAGTGTGTGTTGGTCACCAAACTCGTTGTGTGTTAAAGAAAAAAAAAAAAAAATAGCGAATTACGTATCCTTGAGTATGTTATAATCTATATGCCATTCTAAACGGATGTGATAAAAAGCAGACTAATACTGCATATATAGAAATGATGATTCATAACAGTAATTTATTCATTTTATTTAAAGTTATTTGCCTTTAAAGAATTAAAATGAAACAAAGATTTGATAAACATAAAAAAAAAATAACACCCATAAGACTTTCATTTCTGCAGATTACATCTATTTTTTTTTTTTTTCAAACCTACAATTTTTATACTGAAAAGATAAGTAGGTTTGCAATAATTATTGAAATTTATCACGAAGCTTGGGCATCGTCACAATTTCAGCAATCCACTAAAATTAATGTTGGTACGTTATTTCTACGTTCTAATGAATCAATGATTATTAAGAAAATTACAGAAAAGTCGATAAGCCGTTTGATTTATACTATCACATTTCCGTTTAAAAGATATTTTATAACTCTTATTTGACGCAATTTTGATAATCATGTGTGTAAATTATGCAGAATTGTTCAATTTATTAAGAGGACATTTTAGAGGAGAACCCTTCATGGAACCCTAAGAACTAGGTTAAATGAAACTTCTTGAAAAAGAGATCCAATTAAAAGTAATGTTTATTGTTTTTAAAGATTGTAGAAATACTTGAGAAACTATTTTTGAAAAAAAAAAACTTAAAAAAGCTATTTCATAAAGTGCCCAAGCCCACTAATCATTTATCTCATACTTTAGAACTTTATTTATATTTTTAAGAATTCTTAAAATTACTTCAATTTTTTTAATTTGAAAAATGCTTTATTCTTTAAGTATTATGCAGAGGTGGTAAGTACGTTCCAATTGGCATTTCACGGCTACGCTTAACCACCTCTTAATCTTGTCAAATCACACTTTCCACTGAACGATTTTCTTCTAATTTGAAAGTGTAAATTGGTTTTATTTTGGATTTCCATACCTTTTATGTAATACAAGCGAACATTTCACTAAAGACGCAGTCTAGAAGAAGCTGAGATTTTCAGCTCCCCACAGATACATTCCATGATCAATTTTTCCTGGGAAATTGTTACAAGTGAAAGTACTCACTTCACGTTTAATTAGATTTGTATTAATTATTCTAATTAGTAAGATATTGTAGGTTCAATTGAAAACTAAAACATTTTGTATATGTTTTAATGGTAGCTTTGTCTTCATTAACTCCCGTTATTTTGTGTGGAAAAAGTGAAAATTTAAAACCAAAAGATCTACACTTGAAGGATTAATTAATTTTACCCGTCATTTCAGAAATAGTTTCCTATGTATTTCTGCCGGTAGAATGGAAAAAAAAATTATTTAGATTTACTTATGTCTAATCAGGCTTTCGCATTTTTTGGCCAACAACCAGTTTGAACACCTTCAGGTGAATTAAGCGAAGATATATTCTCATTCACGTATCACAGATATGTTAGACCAGAACCCTGGTCGATCTCGATCACTATTAGAAAAAATGAAAAACATGATTTGTGCCTTTAGTTAAAGTGAACCGCCATAAACCATATACATCTGATATATGTATATATGTGATATAAAGTATAAGTTAGGAATAAAGAAATTAGTTTGACACTATTTTAACCAGGATATATGTCTGTATGTTGATAATATAAAAGAGATTTGGTGGTGGGTAAAGCTGTGGTAGAGTTTAATCCAGCCGTAGTGTATTCGTGTGCGAGAGAGAGGTTATTATAAAGGTGGTAGAAGCGATGTGAGAGTGTGTGCGAACTTCAAAGAGTTAGTGCCGCAAGTGACGACCGGTTTCGTCGGTGTGGCTTGGGGAGGTTGAGGTCGCCCTCTGTGGGTCGGCCATGTGAAGTCTATCCCATCGGCGGCTCTACTCTCCCCGCTTCCTCTGTGGTCCTGTTTTTCAGCTCTCTGCTTAGAGGTGCTGCGTAAATTATAGTTGTAAGAGAAGGGGGTTGGTTGGTTAAAAGCCGCGAGATACAAACAACAAGAGAGTGATAATGTGAGAGAGAGGTCCTAAAATAAGGAGCAGAAGTTTGAGAGAACCTGAGATCTGTGTAAATACCTCTCTACTTCTCGCAAAAAAGTGTTGCCGAGTTGAATCCGTTAGTTCAATACTTTTTTCTTGTGTCTGTGTTTAAGGTTGGGACGCCCGGTGGTCGGTCTCTCATTGCTTACTGAAAAATAAAATTTTCCTATCTTTCCCTCTTCAGATAAATGAACTGCCAATTGTTTGTTAAAATAAGACGCATTTTTAACAATAATACTAGCGTGATCAAATTTTAATTCTCAACAGATTAGTTTTAAATTCATATAAAATTGTGCCCGTTGCACTGCAGCACAAATTGGCAACGCGAAGAATTAGGTTCCTTATAATATGCAATATTCCTAAGAACATCTGCTCAATAATGCAGAAGTCAACTAACTTGTAGGTTAACATTCTAAACTTAAAGTAAATTTTTGTATTTTTATAATTTCTGTAGTTATCAAATATCGCAGCATTTTGCATGACATTACAGTCGTAGTTGCAAAAAAAAAAAAGTGTAAAATAATATTATTAAATTAAACATTTTCTGTTTTTTATTGAATGTTGCAGTGCTTTCCAGTTAAATTCTTAAAGAGAAAAACAATAGATGAAAACACTTGCATGCACTTAATGCAGAGAGAATAAAGCGTAGGTCTCCACTAACCAGTCAGAACTTAATACAAAAAAATACCGAAACATTTGCATAGAATGGGTAGTGGATTCAGTGGATAGCGTTCATGCTAGGGTATGTGTGAGAAAGTTAGATGAGGCAGGTTTGTATGAATGTATATAAATATATTATGCTAGTGCTTTCGCAAGCTGGACAGCGGCTTACTTGTTGTTTTTCAACTTCATGGGATCCTCTGTCACTGTGTTTCCCGCAGCTAAAGTGAGGCTTTGAAAATTGCCGCACAATCAGCTATTCTTATCTAATAAAACCAATTCTTTATGCCCATAGCACTGAGTTAGAAATTGTTCATACATCCATTGAATACTAAATAATTCTATTCAATCTTATCTTCATTTAAAAATAATCGGTTGTATTTATTATTTATATCTTATCCGCTAAGAGGGAGCTAGCATTAAGAGCTATGAAATTTTTTTTTCACGGATTTATAGGAGTTCTCTTTTTAGGAGGAATGCAAGATGGGATTTGATTTTCTTAATTTCATTGAAGAGTTTAAACCACTTTAAGTGGAGTGTGTGTCTGTAAACTTATTAATCTAACTGTTCGAATAAAAAGCCATGACGATAGTTTTTAATTTATTTTTAAGATAATTGATCTTAGAAGGTTCCGGACCTTTTTTTCATATAACTAAAATATTCGAGATTGACGAGTACCAGCCTACTTTTGACAGTAATTGATAAATACCAATGATGCGCTAGATGTTCTTCATTCAGAACCGTTGTAACATCAAGCAAATTGCTCTGAGTGTAAAGTGAGTGAAATCAAATTTAATTCGAAGTTTAACGCTGACAGTAAAACATCATATAAACAGTAGAAAGGGGCCGCGGAATATTATTTCGTCTCTTCTAACGGTCACGTTCTCCAGAAGATTTGCCCGGCTCTTACTTCTTGCCCTTGTTGTTGTGTTTCTCCTCTTCGTCAGCGTGTACTGACTTGAAAGGAAGTTATACGGTCACTTTGAAGTCGACAAGCCGCCCCTTTATAGCTTGTTTGCTAGCCTCAAACTTTTTAACGCCTTATGCAACCAATCTTAGACTTTCATAAGCAGTTACGAATGTATATTTTACGTTCAGTTGTGAATTTTTTTAGGTTGAATGTAGTTGTACAATTATTTATTGTTTTAATTTTAACTAAAAATATTTTCTTTGACGTAAGAAAATTGATTTTTTTAATGAAATAGTTGTAAAGTGATATCTCTTTCTTATTTCAAAGCAAAGAAAGTAGATTTAATAAAATTTGTTGTTTTCTAATTCGTCCAGGAAATAATAATCTTGTACTGAAGATGTATACTTTCAGAAAAAGAAAAGGTTGGGTACAAAAATGATTTACCAAAGGATCTTAATATGCTAAGGTCAAAAATATTTTTCCCGATGTAACTTATGTTTATAAAAAAAAAATTATTGAAACCGATTAAGTTGAAGAAATAAGATTTTTGAAAAAGAATGGGGGAGACCCGAATTGAATGTAGTAGAAACACCATTATTTTTTAGATAAACAAGGAAGGTATTGCTTTACTCTGCCGCAGTAACTCATATGACGTACAGTGTACAGTGTATTACATTTACATAAGATATATCCTTACTTTTACAACCATTCTAAAATTTTTGTTCTAGATTGTTAATTTGAGATTCTAAGAGTGCGGGATCCCTCTCGCGGGATGATGCCGTCTCATGAACCTATGGAGGCAAACATTATTTTAAGCTGAGTGACCTAATTACACTTAATTTTGCTTAAAGGAAAGAATGAGAAACGTTATAGCCAATGCGAGGTAGTCGTGTTGCGGGCATCTCCATTATTTTAATTGTCATTCTAATCATATTTGTTAACACTTGGTGTTGAGAGCAAGGCTTTGCAAAACTCTTGCAAAAATGGCAAGGCAATAAAAATTAAAAGGGGAAAAATATTTGATTAAATAGATTATCTAATGGTTATAGATATGTAAACTATGCTTGAAAGAAAATTCACATGACTGTTTCTAAATCAATATTCCATTTTATTTCTTTATTCCACCAGGAATTTGGAAAATATTATTTCGATCTATCTGCAATACAGAGGTGTTCCTTAGAAGAAGTTATGCCGTATCGGAGAATATGCTTCCTCCTCAGATTGCTCAAACAGTATGACCACGCCTACGATACTGCGTACATCGTACTGAGAAGATTAGGTTAGATAAAGCTTAACTTTGCATTTGATTTAAAATTAAAATCTATTCTTGGATAAATGTTGCAAAGTTATGGGAGACCTTTATAAAGGTGCAAGCAACACTTCTTGGTTAAATAAAATGGACTACAATAGTTTTAAATTTTGTTTTTCAATTCGGTAGAAATATACTTGAATAATGATAATTATATAATGAATTTATATACATTATGGGTTTTCTATCTTTTGCTTGAGTAGTCATCTGTACTAGAAGACTGTTGTATCCCCAAACACAGTAACCAGTTTCAGCAAGGAATTAGTAAACTTGATTTCTATTTCGCCCAGTTATCTTACTTCTTTAACCAATATTTAACGCTTCATTGCTTTCTTCCAGAAATAAAATTATCCACATTCGTAATAATAGTGTGCTGGATGATTAATTTATAAAGATTATTGTCTATCATTATCTATTTATTGTCATTCACTCTTTTTGTGTTTCTGTTTTTAGTACTAAATGCTCGTGTATTAATATTAAAATGTTATGTTCTCGAATTGTTGAAATGCATTTTAAAGAAAATTAAAAATCAAACTTCTACAAAATAGCATTTCTGTTCATTGATTTACTGTAATCATGTTTGTTAGATTTCCAGCTTTTATCCAAATAGAATTTTAAGTTTTTTGCGAGTTTGCTTTCTTAATTATTTCTAATTCTAATAAAGAAAAAATGATTCTTTTTCCAATGATTATTAAAATAAGAAAAATAAAAGCAATTCCTCTGTAGTTGTTATTCACGGAAATAAATGTTAACAAGTATGTTATAAGCTACAAGTGTTAATGTGTTTTTTGTTAAGACAAAGTATGTGTGACACTGTTTCTAACTACTTTATGAACTGTGTCTAGATAATTACTGTTATTGTAGATATTAATAGAAAGTGTCTGTTAGTTTATATGTGCGTGAGTCTGAGTATATTTTATATATTGCATCAAGCTTACAGCACACTAAGGCTACTAGTCCAGAATATACATCACATGCCAGGCTTCATCTTCACGTTAACCTACACATGTGATCGTATCTGTCAAATAGTCAATAACATTGTAATGTATGGAAAGATTAGTTTACTAGAACTTAAAACGTTAAATGAAAATGTAAATGGAATCCGCCAAGTCATTACATGAAATTAAAGGACCATTTTCTCTCTTTTAGATGCTTAATTAATTTTTTTGAGAATTAGGAGTTATAAAAGAACTCAATAATAGAATTTGTGACTTTTTCTTACTTATTGTCTTTCTCTTCTTCTTTGGAGTATCGAGATTTGTAGAAGTTCCGCCATGCGTATCCATGCTATTGATATAGGCTGATGCTAATAGCAGAACCTCATACTTGCATTCTACTTTGGTTTTCCTTTCGCAGCTAATAGTAAAGTTTCGGCCGAAGTGCGACTCAACCAAAAGTTACTTAACAATTTATCGAGTATTTCTTAAAGAAGGTACAATGATTTTTTTTTTAATTCGCATACTATATACTCATACTTGCTATGGGACTTAGTACATTTCTATAATTCCTATATTAATTTTAGCATCTTTCTCAATTTGGGATTGAGTTGTTTATGCAATAAAAAATTTCTAGAATTTGGAACTTTGGTAGAGAATGTATGAGGGGTCTTTTTTGTTCTTTTTTTTTTTGTTACAAGTTTTGTGGCAGTAGATATAGATTTTGAGATAATGGACTGTCCTTGTGTATTTGTGATCGTGAACAGATTATCTTGAAAATTTAAGTTTGCTAAATGTTAAAACATTCGTTTAAATGTCGTTGCTTCTGATACTGCCCTAAAAATACCATTCCTATTGTGTTTATCTTTCGATGGTTCTCTGAAAGATTGTCCCAAGTCTTTGCAAATTAGAACTCATTTCTCTCTACACAGAAAATCAATTGTTTTCATTTAGTATCTTTGATGAGAGCTGAACTCCACAAAGGCTGGATGTGATATCCACTGTTTGGAAATTATGTTTGCCTATAAGTATTTCTAATAAATTAACGAAATCTTTTGTTGGAAGCCTGGTACCTCATCCAAAAAACAATCTTCGAACTTTTTAGATTAACCTATAAGGATTCTATTGATCTACCTAGTTGCTTATAACAACATTCAAAATAATTTATATAATACTTTAATAAAAATAAAATAAATAAAAAATGTTGACTCAAAATATTCGCTAAAATGGCAATCAATATCATGCTTTGTGTTCTTTAGCAGATTATAATAAGTTCTGTGTCGCATTAAGTGAACCAATATAGGCGTCTGTCTGTATATGTGTTGGTTCTGTTCCTCGTTTTACTTCTCTTTGTGAGTGTGTGTGTTTTTATTTAATCTATAGTTGTTATTAGTTGACAGTTTTCAACTTGGTGATTGCTTGGAACCAAAAACGGTTTCCTACATCTAAAACTGGCCCTGAGGCACATGGCTAGGGATCCCTCGTGTGCGCCAGCTTCTTCTAATGAGGTTGGGCTACAGCGTGCGTCGTAAGACAGAGAGGGAGGTGTGGCCCCGTGGGCTGTATAATGAATGGACCGCCTCGGGACAAGGTCTCACTCTCCTCTTCTCTTCACTGATTCTTTATCCTTCTTCCTACTTCTTCCTGTTCTCTTCATGTTCTAATACCTCTTCTTGTCGGACTCTCTACAAAGATAAGGGATCTCCCAAGTGGAATAACCTATCTCCTTCTTGCTCTTTTATTTTATACTTTCTCACTCTTCCTCCACTCCTTTTACAGGCGCACACACAAGCACGGACTGTTGGTTTGTGGTCCCTGATATACCTCTCCCGCTGAGACCAACACAATCTCCCCCTTGAAAACACCTGACTCTACCGCAACCATTTATAAATGTTTTATAAGGTTTGAAAGTAGGATGAGAGAGAGATGGAAACAAGGTTTGTCTATAGATACTGAATAATAATAATAAAAAAACAACGTTCTTTATTATTCATGATTAAGAAAGGAGAATAAAAACAAGACGATGTGGTACACTTCTATAGTAACACCATGTCTGTCTATAGATTAGTTCGAAACATGCTAGTTTTTAACTTATGACGGTTGTAAACTTCCAATATTTTTTTATTTTCTTTAAATGTAAATTCATATCGAAGTTGTGTGAGAACCGTTAAAGTTTTTTCTTTTTTTTTTTTAAATATCGGTAATATTTTGTATAATTGAAAAATAATAAAATATGTGATCAGAGCATTGAGGGTAGGAAATAGTAAATTGCATCCTACTCAACTAAAATGGGTTTTATTTATAGTGAAGCTGCATTTCTAAGCGGAACTTGCAAGCCATTTGCAGCGAGGTATGGTGATGGAATTTCCGATGCTTCAATCGCTTTCCTACTTCTAGCAAGAGTTAGTGGCGTAGAAACAGGACCCCATAACTGGGCACTAAAATAAAATATATAAATAAATATATATGATTGTCTGGTTCAACAAGACCCTCAAATGCAGACGTCATACCACTAACATTATTATATATATATATATATATATATATATATATATATATATATATATATATTGTTAGAGGCACATCAATATCTGAGGTCATTGGCGATCGGAGCTGCGGTCCCAGGAAAGTGTTCTCTTGTACCACACTGCCGTGTGTTCTCACAGATTAGGTTCGCAGCCCCTGAATAATCATAAACTGTGAGCTGTAACAAGCTCCTAGGAAGAGAAAATCTAGAATCGAACCCAGGTTCTCCGCAAAGAAATCCAGGACGCTGACCGCTGATGCGGGGAATCTTCTTCAACAATTTTTTGTTTTAACATTGTTCTCAAAGTACAATTCTTGCGTCTTATACACTCAACTAAATGGATACCTACTTTTCGCATTTTTTATTAAATTTATTGTCCAAACGGAGAGAACTAAGTCTTATTCCTCTGAAGTATCATTCGTCTAAAGCTCGAATAGGCGATAGTAATAGCTGCTACAGGAATAAAACGAAAAATTCAAAACGATAATTATGAATGTTAACATGTTTTTCAAAAGAGAAGAAATCTGAGGAGTGGACATTAAAAAAAAAAGCGGCGCATTGGAAGAGGTCCCGACGGAAATTAAGAGATAACCTTCAAGTCGGGATACAGGGGGAGACGCTTGAACTGTCTTGGAGGTGGCCACATTGGTCTGCAATAACGAGCAGATTTCCACTGCTAAGTGTGGTGAGAGCGCGCGCGGGACACGCTAAATAGATGGCTATAAGATTTGATTAGGGTTGTCATGGTGAGGTGAGGAAGCCTGCTTACATAATAATTAGTGCGCTATTTCTGGGCATGTGTCGGCTATGTAGAACAGGGTCGACAGTGGAGCGGGGTACCACTCCACCAGGTCGACCTTGTCGACTATGTGCCTCCACGGCTCTCGCTCAAGGTCACCTTTCTTCTTCTCCTTCCTCTCTGCACTATCTTCTCGCAGCAGCTATGTCCTCTTCTTCAAAGTGATACCTCTGCTCACCACAAAGAGGATACCATTCATCACAAATTATGCTACAACTATAAACTTTGGTTATCTTAGACGCCAGCAAGCGTGTTTTCTTTATTGCCTTTCTTAATTATATTTTCTATCAGTTCCCTCTTTGTGTATATAGAATTAACTTTAAAACTAAATGGTGATTTATTGAACTGGGGAAGTGAAATAAAAAATTGCGTCCTCACATACTTAAGTTTAGGTTCGCCGCACCTGAAAAATCATTGCATTTATGGATAGAATAATTATTTTACCTAGAAATCAAGAAAGTTTGTATATGAAACATTTTTCAAAAGATTCTGGATATCTCCTATGTTTGTTTACAAATACTTCCAATATTCCGAATATATAAAGCAACCAACTCAAACTACTCCTGCTACCTCTTCTTAAACCAACTCAGTCACAAAAATGATGAGAGATGTTTAGATTCAGTGAGTACTGGTTAGTTATACCTGGGAGTTAAGAATTATGTGTAAAATTATAAAGAAATAAGAATTTTGGTACAATCACTAAATAATTTATGATTAGGTGTATAATTTAAAATTTTATATATTTTAATCAAAGATGCTTATGTTTGTTTGTTTTTTGTGAAGGATAAAACTTTTTAAGAAATGCGTATTCTATTATGATACTGCAAAAGCGGTAGCATTTATTAAAACCTCTTTTATTAATACAACATTAATCACGTATTAGTTTAAAGTCAGCGGCTCTTATGGTGTGTCACCTCAAAAGAGAGTATGTGACGTTGAAAAGATATACCGCCGCGGCGGCCCAATGTTGTCCGGACTAGGACCGCTCTTTGCTGGACTGATCACAAAAGGAGTTGCCGACATTCAGACCTTTTTCATAGTACTACCACACTTGGGAACCTTAACTTTTTTTTTATATATCTTGTTTCGCTTATTCCTTTGTATTTATATATACGGCTTGGTCCTTCTCTGTGCGTGTAGGTACGTAGTTAAGCTCTGGCTATCTTAAACTTGAAGGTTTACAAAGAAAGAAGAAGAAGAAGAAGGAAAAAAGGCTCGTGTAGAGGAATAAAAACAAGAGTGGAGAGAAGAAATTAGAAAGAGCCGGTGAGTGAAATAATTGGCCGGTTGCGCGCGTGTAGCAGCTAGAGGTTGGTGCAGACCACCCAGGGTGTGTCCTCTGCCGCTCTTGTTTTATTATTGTTACAGTTGTGTTGATAGCGCCTGAAATATTTCTATGCTTACACTTTGCTTATATCTATCTATCTTCACTTATAGTATCCTCTGCTTCTTTCATTCTTTTTCGTATTTCACTTGAACTTGATATTTTTACTTCCTCTTAAGATGGTAAGAGAAAGTACTCTTTCTTACCTTTCTTTCGGCTTCTCACTTTCCCCAAATTCGTAAATACTGTTTATGTGTGGCTTTCAATGCGTGATTTTTTTTTCTAACTTAAGAGTCGCTGAGCATTCTTTTCTAGGACCATTACCGCTTCTGACAATATAGTTTTTGGTTGTAAGCATTTTTATAAATTCAACAATCCGTCCTTCACATTTTGATAATGAGTAGCTCTCGGAAATTTTTTCTTTAATCATGGAAATAATGAACCTTTTACTTTGTATTTCTTAAATTAATTTTTTTTTACTTACTCTTAGGTAAGGAAATTACTAGCAATCATGTCAAAAGTCTTAATCAGAAATATTCGTTTTGATATTCCCTGAATACGACAAAATGGTTTTTAGAAAATTGTGTGTGTATGAACAATCTTCAAGTCCAAAACCACACAAATCACAGGAAATTCTATCTTTATACTTTGTTTGCTTCTATGAGATTTTTTTAGTAATTGGCATTGTAAGATTTTCTCTATACTTTTTGCATACATTATCTACGCATAGTTCATATCTTTTATTTGAAAAACTTTCTTAAATACTTCGTTTAAGAAGGAGGAGATGGGTAATCTTTGTACCCAACCCATTTCATTTACGTTTTAAAGTCAGTGGCTCTAATGGCGTGTCACCTAAACAAAGAGTAAGTGACGTTGAAAAGATATACCGCCGCGGCGGCCCAATGATTTTCATTTGGATAATGTTATTAAAAATAATATATTCCGTAAAGTAACAACAATCTTGTGTATTGGGTTGTGTGAAGAGTTTGTACCAGATGATTTTTGAGCTATTTGGCTACAAAACTAAAGTTTTTGACAGCTTTGTTTTGTCTGTTTTCTTTTTACAAAAATTATCATGTTGGTATAAAATATGAATAGACTATAGACTTAAATTTTATTTGCTGTTAGATTAGAGGTAATAATTTGACCTTACCATTTATCATCTTCCTGTTAACTTCCAAACGTACGCTTTCTAATTATAGAATCATTTTTGTTAATTTTAAACATCAAGCAAATCCAAAAGTAAATTAGGAATATTGCTATTTCTCTAATAACGTATTTTAATCTCGAAGAATGTTTTCCTCACTGATCCCCCTATTAATTTTATTGCGTCAACATTATTTGTTCGAATGAAACCTCTTGGGCGTGTTGTGTTAATTGATTGGACCAGCTGTCTGCTTTAACGAGTTTTGTTATGCACCTTCCTAACGTTGAAGACCAACGAGTTGATTTGTTTGTTAGTCTTTGGCATGTATTTATTTATTTTTCAAATTAATATATCATAAATATTAAAGGGGTATTAAACATAATTTTAATAAGTTAAAAAATCGAATGACAGTTGTTTAAGCTGTTAGATCTATTTCTATTTTGAAGTGATAAACATCTTTTGAAAATATAGCCGGAGTTGCTCATTTAATACTTTCTTTAGGTATTGGTTTAAATCAATAGGTGTATAGTTTTGTTTGTTCGTTTTTTTTATTTAAATATTTCCAATTCCAAAAGTTCATTTATAAAAACCGAGTTATAACCTCACATACCTGCGTAAAGAAATGGTACATAAACGACTAAAAGCAGAAGGAAAAAATAATTGCATTTTTTGTTATAACCGAAAGATCTTGCGACAATGTTAGCGAAGTTAAAGTGAGCCGTGATCAAATTAAGAGACTTAAGTTTTGTAGGAGAGTAAATGTTAGATGCTTTTAAATCTGCTAGTTTAGTCACTTGTAATCTGCATAATATATTTTCAATATTTGCTTTTATTTTTTGTAGCTACCCTAATTTTGTTTTTTTAATTTTTTCACCAAACTGGTATCGTGGAAGTAGTTCTTCATTGAATTATTTTGAATTTTTGCTTATATTGTTTTACAAGGTTCTAATTTTTTTTTGTTTTCCAGATTGATGGTCATGTGTTGTTGCTGCTTTTATAGATCGGATTGACTTGGATCAAGGTAAAATCTGAATTGTTATTTACAGATCGTAGTTTATCTTCTTTTCTATATTGTGTATTTAAGATAAGGGTGCACTAGTCTACCCGCTCTCCCGGTTAGTCAAATTTACAGAACGTCACTGATTGATTAGTGATGATAAGTGATTTCGCTTTCGAATTCATTCTTATTTAAATCCGCCAATAAATGGTTGTTTGAGATGGACAAAATATATGTTAATATTTTAATCAAGCGTGATTTATGTCAAACATATAAATATGAAAGTGAATGATGCACTGAGACATGGATGGTACATTTCAAATGAAAAGAAGGAAAATGGAAGTCGTAACGACGACATAAATCTCGTAATGATTGGGAGATAAAAGAAGTTTATTACTATTTGCAAAGAGATTTAGATTATGGCTTCATTTTCCTACTATTTTGAACAAATAAACTTCTGAAATCCTACCCTTGTAAAAAGAAGTACTTTTATACAAATTCGTGGCAAAAATAAGTATTTTGTTAATAAAATAACTTCTTCGAAGTAGCTTTATATCAGAATTCTAATGGTATGTTATCTGTATAATTAACATAAAAAAACTTTTCTGAAGTGAGAATTACTATTTTCTATTTTCTCTTACTTTTGGTTAGAGTGATATTAAGACCTTGTTAAATTTTCGGGATTTTGTTTTGTACATCGTTATGTACATGCTTTGAGTTCCCCTGAAAACAAAAACCGTTTTTTTACCCTATATTTGTTTGTTATATATTTTATCAAGAAATACTTGTCGTTTTTCTGAAAGAACTGCAATTTACAATTATTGTCAAATGTCAATTCCTGCCATTTGTGAGAGAATTTCGGCATTGATGACTCTCCGTTCATGAAACTTTTAATGCTTCTATTAATTGTCTTAAAAGTTCAGAGTTTTAATAAATCCTCATAAAATGTGAGAGAAACAGAAATAGTTAAATAAAGAAAGTTGTTATTTTGTTCTTCCACAAGTGAATGTTTTTGTCTAATCTTGTTGATTTAGCTATAATTTGTGATTTAACGTACTCATTTATTTCTCCTCTATCAAATTATCCAAATTCTTTATTCATTTGTATCTACAGATAATTTTAAAGCAAAGAAATGTAATTTTGGTTACTACGTAGTAAGAATAAGTATTAAGGAATCTAGTTGGGGAATATTGCATGAACCAGGAGAGATACCAAGAGAAATTTGCCTGTAAGACCGTTATCTCAGCAGAGCCTGAGGGTCTTGCACAACTTACTGCGCTGTTCTTTCTTTTTCTCTGTAGTTGTGTTGTAGTTTGTGCTCCATGCTAAACCAATCTCTATCCATCTTAATAACAATCTTTATTCGTTGCTCGTGCTATATCTTGTTCTCTCTTCCTATCTATAACAATTTCTATCACACTGGCATCCTCTCTCCTTTCTCACCATCTCATTACCTGCAATTTTTTACAATTTCTTCAGAAGTATATCGGGCGTTGCAATCAAAAAAATTAAAAGCCAAAACTACATTCATAAATCTTGTTTTACAGTAATTCCTTCACTTAATGAGTATTTTGATTTTTGATGATCTGTGTTTAGAGTTCATGGATGAAGCTGACGCTCTTCAAATTCAGTATTCGAGGATTTTGCTGTAAGCGACGGAGACATTCGCGCGGTATCTGTCATCTATCCGATGTATCTCTACTATACTCAGATGAATACTTAGACAAGTTTTTCAAGAACGCGGGAGAGAAGAGAATATTAAGAGTTTAGATAGAAAATTGAGGTAAAAACTATATTTAATGTAGGATAGTGAAACAGAGGCAAAAGAATGCTTTGGACATATCCTAGCATAATTTTTAGAGGCTTATCTTTGAAAAGTGAGTTTGTATATCGTTCTGAGATTTAAAATGGATTCTTTTTATATCGGAAAAAGCGAGTGCGTTAATATTTTTTTGGTGATCAAACGAAATAGTCTAACCTTTCGACCTTCTCCGTGTTAGATTGATGAAGGTCATAGTCAACATAAAAATTTAATCAAACGAGAATAAACTAAGACTAAAATTTCTTGCTCGTAAACCAAGAACGTTTTGTTCATATATCATGAACTAAGATAATTGTATAAATGTTCCTGCAGTTTTTTGGGATTGTATTTGTTCTATTGTCATTTACGGAACAACTCTTTGTGATTTTTTGTTATTTATTTAACATCCCTTTATTTTAGTCATACTCCTTTTATTGTGCTGCAGTCAAGTACAGATATGCGTTTATGACCTGACAATGGTGTGCACAAAGGTAAATGCTTACTCCGACGTCTCTGCTTGATTACTTAGCGTACAAAGGGAAGGATCTCGCCATTTTACTTTTATTAACGAATAATAATAAATTTAAATATTTTGTTTTTTTATTTCACGCATTTAGGCTTTACTTAACATAAATGATATACGGTAGGAAGGGATAGCTCAGTAGTCAGCGCGGCGGCTTAGTAAGCCGGAGGTCCCGGATTCTATTCAGGCATGTTACCATTAGTTTTTCTCTTCCTAGAAGCTCATTGTTCGGATGGCAGCAATGCTCTGAGGTTTCAGTCACGCACAAATTATAAGATAAATGTGGTTTAAAGTAGATAATAGTAGCGCCCTTAATTGCACTCTTCGGATTCGTATCTTTCAAATAAGCTACTACTTTCAGATATACTGCTTCGGAAAAGTTTTTTTTTTAAATTTAGTATATTTTAACGTAGAACGCTTTAACATAGGGATTTTTCAATAATGGTTTTCTTTATTCTCTCAGTGACTCCATTGTGTAATGGTAAGGGATAGTGGCTTGGTGTTTGTTATCATATCATTTTAGGAATTCTCGCACCTCCTTATTTGTTTTCTCAGTTTTATTAACCGATGGTTATATCCCTCTTCTGGTAACCCTAACTTCTTTTCAACCTTAAAATACTTTAATTTTTGACTTGGTTCCTTCAGATATATTTCATAAAAAAATAAAATGTTACCTAACAAGCATAATTTTTATGATTTATGATATTTGTTCTTATAAAATAGGTGACTTTTGAACAAAGAAAAACAAACTACTCTTTTGAAAAACGCCCGCACGCGAGCGCGAACACGACATATGCAACTGGAATAATTTTTATTTAAGGTGATGCGTCAATCTGATCGATTATAGTTAGTTTTTCATTTGTTTATTTTTTTATTATTATTGTTCTTAGCAAGATGTCTGATGCCAGCTGACTAAAGACTGACTAATTTAGGGTTATTACTCTTGCCTGATCACTGGACCGTATATAAAAGTGATTATTATTACTTTTGTCAAGCTTCAATAGTTGTGGTCGAACCCAGTGTGCAGGAAATGTGGCTTGTTCAAAGATTGAAAAAACATAAATAGCAAAGTATTTTAAAAACTAACTTATTAGTTCACAAAGCTTAACAGTTTAACTAGATTTTTGGGTTTCCATTGTGAACGAGAAAAGTTTATTGAGTGAGCATTTAATCCAATTTCCTTCACTTTTCTATAAGCGTTAATTAATTATTGTAAGAAGGAGAAAATGGTAGATATTCTGAAAGTTTATCCACCTAAGGTTTTAATTAATAAATATATATGAATTTCAGTCAATTATTTTTGGAGTTTTCTCGACAATGGTTATAATGATTTTCGTGATTTCTTTGAGGGCTTTAGAGGACTTATTCAGTAAGTTCAGTAATGACTCTGCAGACATTCAGTTGAGATCCTTAGATTGGGTCAGACTTAGGTGCAAGACACATTCCTCAAGACAAGCTCTAGCATTATTTATCAGTCGCTGGCATAAAAAGGTAGTTTTTGGTACAAAGGTGCTTGGAATGGCACATAGGACTGAGTTCTCATCTGCTTTGCAGATGATTATTTAAATATTTTAAATGCATTGTTATGCAAATGAGAGAAAATATTTTAAAATATGTAGCTTACAAGAAATTCAAATTTTAATAAAACGCTTTAACAATTGCGAATTTGCAGAATACGTTCCGCGTTTCTTAGCTTTCACGAAGAAAAAGCTTTACAATTTTTTTTAAACGTTTCTATAAGTTGTTTTTTCTATAACTCACTTTCTATGTTCTGTGTTACCCTCGGTGTTTCGACAACAGAAAATACACTTCCAATATAAGAAATCAACAGTTTTTTTGACATAAGTTTCAGCTGATGAGCTAAACCAGTGCCAAACTAATGTTATCATTTAGAGCTGACACATACATTCAGAGAATTCTATCTAACAAAGATGAAGAAATCATTTTAGCCTATCTGTATATAATAAGTGAAGCTATATCAGTTATTAAATGCTGACTTGGCGAGTTGTTTAATAATAAAGCTTAACTTATGATGGAAAAAAACACGTGTCCATTAGCTAGGGATATAATCTTAATGTTCACACGGCTAATTCATTGCTACGCCTTAATTGATAATAGATTGTATTGACCTTTCCCGAAAAACCTATAATTTGTTATTGTAACGATAAAGAAAAGCACATGATGCCATTGAGTTGACTGTCCTTGAGTTGATCGCCGTCGCCGTCTCGGTCATTGCTGATGACAAACAATACCTCCTCATTCCCCGCTTTTCCTTCTGCATGGGCGATTTTGAGACTAGGTACTTTCAGTGCTAGCTGTAGTACAATCCATGCGCTTCATTAAAACAGGAGCAGCTGTCTTTGTCGGTTTTCTTGTTTCCTTTCTTTTACTTCTAAGAAACGAAAAAGAAAGAATGACAATGAATTCTTCGCTGAAGAAATATTTTTATTATTAAATCACAAAGGAAATTGCACATTTTATTAAAATATGTAATTTTTCTAAAAGATTAACATTGAAATATAAAATTTTGACAATAAGCCAGCATTGTTTTAGAGATTTGCCCAGAAATTCAAGTAATAAACTTTTCAGAAAAATTGTTTAAATTAAACTATTATAATTCCATATGTGTTTATATTTCAACACTATTCATCATCGTATTTCGTGATTTTTCTGGGCTAATGTTTCATCGTAAAAACGTATTCTTAGAATGGTAAAAGACTGACCAATGAAACTGAGTTGAAAGTTTAATTTTTATATTTAGCCAGAACATTCTTATTTCACAAACGTGTTTTTACATATACCTTTAGAAGCGAAGCCACCATGGAAGGTACATAAATGAAATTACTTGGTAACAATATACCCAGCATCAGAACAGAGATTAGATTCAGCAACCTAGAAAGAGGGGACTAGAGTGAAAGAGTTAATGGATGAAATTTCATCACGCTGTGTGAACATCACGACCTGTTAATTGTTCTCTTGTTTAGCACCTTGAACTTAACACGATCTTTCGTTGTGTTTGCGGTAAGTCCACTCTCCTTGCAATGTTTAAGTTTATATTATTTTTTAATATTCTATCCTTTTTTTTTCTTTTTTTAAAAAAAAATTTACATTGAGATATTTAATTTTCTAGTTGAGTTCCGATGATTTTGTTAATTGGTTATTAAAAAGATTAACTGCTCTTCAATCTGTATGTTCTGATAAACAGCAAGCGAAAGTTTTATAATTACTTTCTTACGTATTTATTTTATTAATTCTTTTATTTTTCTTACTTTGCTGTTATGGAAAAGTAATGCTATCCACGTAAGAGCATTCAGTCACCTGAGTTACATTTTCATATCCCAAAAATGGTCTTCATCCTATTTCTTCTACAAGCAATTTAACCTAATTTCTTCCACACATGGCAGTTACCTTTTGCGAAACATATTGAAACATTTTACTGGAAGAAAATATTACTTGCATTTTTCAGTTTGATTGCAGTGACTGGAATTGTGTCATTATAGTCATATCTCTGCTGTACTTCTTTTTTTTTCTAGTAAAAAGAGAGTTAAGAAACACCATTTAATCTCTCACGGTTCTTTTAAATCACAATTTGCAAAGAAAAAGATTTGAAAGAAAGGAAGAAAATGCTAGACGACATTAACTTAATATGCTAATTAATGAAGTGAAACACGGGAGGGTGTTAGAGAGGGACTTGTAGTGATTATTGAGAATACGGAAAGATTTGTGATGTAATAATTGTATCGCGATGACGTCACTAAAAAAACAGCTCGTTGAGAAAGTACGCACATTACGGTACGTATAATTTGCTTTGACGTAGTTTTTTTTTCCGCCCTTTCACCTTTCCTTGCAGAAAATTCAAATTAGACGGAAATAACAAAATAATTTTGTAATCACTGAACTTTCTATTTTACCGTCTTTTAAAGACAAATCTGAAACGTTCCTCAGGCAAAAAAATGCAAATAAGCAATTTTTTTTTAATTTTCTAAAATTATTCCAGTAATTCAAGTGAAGCTTGTACTCTAGCATTACTGCTAGTTTATGTGAATAAAGCCTTTCTTTCAGTACTTTCATTGTTTCTCTTTATTTCACTGAAAGTTCAAGTTTAATATTTTGGTTAGGTGGCAACAGAGGATGTTACAATACGGTTTTTTTTGGTCATCGGGAGTACCGCTTTACTGAATTAAATTTTAGGATTTTTGGGATTAATTTTTTAGAAGTAACGATTTCCTGAGAACAGGGTGAACTATATTATTTACATAGTTGGTCTGTAACTTTAATTCTACATACGGCATTTCCGTGAGAAGGTGCAGTCAGGATTTCCTTTATAGTGCTACTGTTTACTTTACTCCTTTGTCGCTTGAATAATGTTAGTAAGAATCAAATTTGGGCCTGAATTTTAAAATTTAAAAAAATTTACTTAACGAATATATTTTTCCATTTTTTGTGATTTTCTTTGGTTTGGAAGAAAATGAGAAGGAAAATCAGAGGGGGCTGGTAACCTGCCATTGTGGACCCAATATTAAAGTATTAGCAAGAAAAATGAAACAACAAATCTCTATGCTGATGTTTTTAGTGTCAAGTTTTATTTTAGGAAAATTTAATAATTAGAATTAGTATAGCAACTTTTGTTGGCTCAGGATAATGAAGCGTTGCTTTTTTTTTGGTCAGTGGACGAGTAAGGATTCAATAAAGAAGAGTTTAGTTCGCTAATTGGCTCTTTTAAAAATATTGATTGAATTGGAAAAGTGATTTTGATATTTGATGTTGTCCATGTCTTTTGACACATACGAACCGCGATGCATTCATATTGTCCGCTGAAAAACAAAAGAAAGTGCGAAATAGTCGCATTAAGTAGATTGTTTGTTATGCTTATTGTAGCGTGAAGGCTAAAGCATACAATTCTTTCAAAATAGTCAGTTTTTATCTTCCTTGTGTATATGTATATAAGATTAAATGTTTTAGAATTTAAAATATTATTTTTAATATTTTCAGTTCATCAACAGAAATCAGTAAATATAAGTGTCAGAAAATATATAAAGTACTTGATTTGCCTGCTAAATAAATTGAATATCCCAATAATATTTATAATAAGAGAGATTTATACGGTGAAAGACTGGTTTTTTGAGGATGAGTTGGAAATATACAAGACAGTCGGCGCCAATAGCTCCCACTGAGATTCGGGCGTTGTACTACGTTCCGTACGTATGTGTGACGTGTAAGTCTATATCTAAGTATATCTATGTTTGTGTTATTGTTGGTTTGGCGGGAGTATGAATATATATATATATATATATATAAAGGTAGCAGAGAAGAGAAGAAAAAAGGAGGTAAAAAGATCTACAAATCACACTCATAGGCAGTACAGTCTTTGCGGGACCTTTCTCACGACCTCTCTGCGGTCTTCCTCTAACAAACACACACATAAACGTATACTAAGAGAAGTGATATGGTGCTTACTAAATTACCTGCTGCAGCTCTTTTTCCTGCACATAAAATAGACCTATAATATACACTTGGTTTACTTCTGTCATTGTTCCACCTTAAATATGGCAAGTTTACATAACGGTATTTTTTTTTTTTTTTTTGTGGTAAATAACATCAACTTATATGCCTATAAAATTTATTTATTTCAACAATATGCTATTATACTGTCGCAAGAAAAAAAAAAAAAAAAATTAAGATAAGTTGATAATCAAAACATGGAATTGAAATTATATTTACTTATGTTAAAGAAAGAAAAAGAAGCAATTATTTATTTTATGGCATTATAAAATAAATCACTATCAACAGGTTCCTCGCATTGGATTTTTTCTCACTTTTTTTTATTTGTGTTTTCGCCAACTTCTTTTTATAAAGTGGTTTGTTTTATTTTTTATTCTTTCTTTATTCTACTTATCTTTGTAGGAATAATAAATTAGCGCAGATAATCCTCTGTAAAGTACTTCTTCTCGTTCCTGCTCCTTCAAAGCCTTAGGTTTTGTTTTTTTTGTTGAGTTTCTCCTGCTATCTTTAAAACATGTTTCGCCAATACTATGTTTTACCAAGAAATTAATTATATATATTGTAGATGTTCGTTTAAATATATGCACAAGATATTTATTTAGAGAATGAAATGGGAAACTTATCGTCGATTGATGTTGAAAAAAGATATTTTTGATAGATGGTAAATCATCAGGAGTTATTTTCGAGAATATCCAGAAAAAAATTAAAGAAGTGATATTTGTTTTTTCCTTTCTAAATTCTAATTTAAAAAAGTAGGAGAAAGTGAACAATATCTCACGATTACCCTCTTTTTTCACAGTGCTATCAAACATTTGTATTATGTCAACATTATCACTGTTATTGTTTTGTTCTCCATTTACAAATTATCGAATATCACAACAGTTAAAAAATATATAACACTATCTATTATTAAAATTGTTTATTGATTATTCAATTGGAAGAGCTATAAATTTTACAAAATGCTCTAGCAAAATAAATAAAGCATTAACCTTCAACGGGAAGGTAACCCGATATAGACAAATCCTATTGTTAATTTTAGTCTTTTTTATTTATTTGAGTCTAGTATACATCTTCAGGGTTTGTGCTGAATTATTTGTGTTCTACTCTGTACTTGTTAAAAGTCTTACTTATATTAATTGTAATTAGCTATAATTTATTAAAATGTTCTGTTAGGCTTTTTATTTTTCTAATTAAGACTCGTCATCTTACTTATTGCACCGGACAGTGAGCTGTAAGAAGCTTCTAGGAAGAAAAAAAAATCTAAGGGCCAGTCGATGGATTCGAATCCGTGATTACCCCGCGTGGGAAGAATCACTATTTCCAGATTCCTGTAATTCTTATTGAATTTAAAGTGCTTGAAACTTGCTGAGCAACTTATCAGTAGTTATGATTACAATACACTTGAACGCTAATCTCATTAGCATCTTCATGATCCAATTGAGAATTCTTTTTATAAAATCTCACCATTAGGTGATATTGTAGGCTGATAATTCTATTTTTCGGGATTTCTATTGACTTTTCCAATACTTTCTCTAACTCATCTGATAGAATCATCTTCCGCAATCTTTTAGCCACAAAGTTCATCCATTGACATTTTGTAGATTGTCCGTAGAAGTTCTATTTCACAGTTATTTCTTTGGTTGTAAAAAAAAAAGAATCAAGAAAAGAAAAATGGTTACACAATACATGAATGCCGACATATAATATATCTTGTATAATCTCCATGTGTTATAAATTCCTTGTTAAGTCAGTTCTATAATCACCTACACACGATTTTCTCCCATGTTATCTGTACCGGTTGTTTCAACTTTTTTTTTTTAAACCATACCTCATCATCTTAACATTAAATATTGTATCTACATTTTAAATTCCCTATGTATAATATACGCCTTAGAGTCTCTGGAAGAAATTTTGGGTGTGTGTGCGCCTAGTTGTGTGGGTTTTATCCCACTTCCGGCACGCATCTTTTTTTGCATTTGAATTTTATATATATGGATATTTCCAAGGTCAACGCAATCAGATCTATTATTATATTGTTGTAGTTTAACTCTTATGTATTTATTTAAATAAATTTTTATTTCACTCTAGAAGTCATTGTATTTATTCAAGGTAATTCTTAAGCTGTAGGTTTCATTACTATAGTATTTTTGTTATTTATTCTTTGATCTTTTATTGATGTACCCTTTTGTTTTTGTTACAGATTACAGTAAGAGAAAAGTAAACAAGACCACAGGTATTATGAGGTAAGAATTTACTTTGAAGAAATAATTGTATTCTCTTAGCAATATTTGATTAAAAGCATTCGAAAAATTATTCTGAAGATATTATATTAAGATACGATTTTTGTTAATTTAGTGCTATAGATGTTAATTTAGTTAACAAATATGCCCTAGTTAGAATTCGTTCTAATAAAATGAATCCCATGAACAAAAAAACTTGTATCATTCAAAATAAAAGCCTACCCAATATTGACATGCCAGAATGTCATTGTAGATTAAACAGATAAAGAAAATTCCGTTCCGCTAGCCTTTTTTTAGGTCAAGAATATAAAATATATTATATTTGTTTTTATAGAAGCCCGCATAAAATCTGCCTAACAATCTCAAGTGTGTATGTTTGTTGCTACAAATTCTAGCATTTCGATTATTTATTTATTTTCAATTTATAACTATTACAAATTAAAATTAATTGAGAGGTGGTCTCAGATTATTTTTACTTATACAGTTTATTAAGGTGTATTTAATTAATTTTATGGAGGTCGATGCGTGTAACTGTGGAGAATGCGTTAATGGAAAAGATATAGTAATAAAGTATGTGAGAGAGAGATCAAGTGGGTTATAACGTCCAAATACCAAATTAGATGTTGTGGACGGAGGCGATTAACAAAGTACTTTTCTATAAATTTCTCTTGTTAAACATCTAACAAACTCCAAGGCCTAGAACGGGAATCGAACCCAGTACTACAATACATTTTAGCTTTGTGAGCCTCGCCTCGCCTCTAACCGCTCGGTGGCGTCTGAAAAACATGGCTTATCTTAACAGCAATGCAATTTTATTGCAAACTCAAATCGTGCTGGTTTCTTTCACATTTTCCAGTTTTAAGTTTTTCATAGAAATAGAAAGAAATATTTTTTTAAAAATGGCTAATATCTATCACTGAAGTTTATTGATTTTAGTAAGTTTTTAATTATAGAGGCAAAATGGTGGTGGTGTAATTATTAAAATTACAATCAAAATTCCGTTATTATGCATGAAAGATCATCTTTCAAATATTACTGATTATAATAACGGTGAAATAAAGCTGGGCAAGTAAGTTGTATCTTAGATTAAAACTATAACTTGGTAGCAAATATAGATTACAAATATTGATCTTCTAAATTACATTGAACAACGCGCATACAGATATATGTATCTACATGTTGTACCTAACATGTAAATATCTTAACAAGATAGCAGGTGACAGTTTATATCGCTTAATAACTGTGTAGATAACTTTACAATTTACTTACAGCTATAGTTGGAAGTAAGTGCTCACTTATCTTTTATACACCTTTACAATCTGAAACTACTTACAGTTTATAGTAGCGCAAATGTTACGAACTCATTTATACCATTCTATAATTAACAAGTTAAAAGGATGTTAAACTCTTTTAAAGATCGGATTTAAGATTTTTTAAAGCAATTTGTTTTTAATCACGTATTAGCAATAGAACCGGTGGATGTATCTGAAATCCTTGTAAGTGAATATATTACAAGTGCCTGTAATCAACTCTTTTACCGTGTCGGACATTTAAAAATTTTTTTTGATGAAATAAAATCATTTATAACAAAATTCCTGACCAATTACCAGAACTAATCGTGTGTTACAGCATGGACAGAGAATGCAACTTAAAATGAGTGCTCGGTCCACCCTCAGACACAATCCTTCGAGAGTATGTGAGATCGTTAGGAGCGCTGTTATGCGAACTCTATTTCAGATTTTTATCACCGGAGGTAATTTCCAGAGTGACTGCCCGGTTTCTCTTGCATACAATTATCAGAATAGAAATGTATAGCTGTGCCATATGATTTCAGGCCTATTGTGTTTATCGTATCTTACTAAATATGAATTTAGTCTTCAGTATGCGTTAACAGCACACTTAATTAATTTCGATCGATCTCAGTAGGTTATATTTGGATCGTCTTCTAGTACTAGGGCAAGTGTAATAATAAATATTATCTAATTGTACCTGCTGTTTACTTAATTCAATGTATTCTTTTAGCATCTATCGCACATCCAAATACATCTTGCAATATTTACGTATAACAATTTAAGCCTTACTAAAGTGCGGAAAAAATGTCAATTTTTTGTTATTTTTCAGTTTTACAGATAATTATTCGTAAGTAAAACTTGTATACGCCAGTATTTTCCCCAGGTTATGTTTTTTTTTTAATTTTGTTTTATGCGTATAATTTATATTTAGATATGAACTAATGGAGAAGGCTGTGGAATGAGGACAAGTTACTCATAATATTTGTCGGTCGGCATTCTCTTTGAGATATTTGAATGAAAAGTTTTTAAACTTATTTCTAATATAAAATCTATCTGGAGATGAAATCGCAGCTATTTACGTAAGTGTCCCTCTAACCCCGTTTCTATCATTGCAAGAATTAGTAAAATTCAAACTAGAGACAGCTTTTATTGTTCAGGCGAAAGAGAATTCATAACAAGTTCAAGCTCAACCTATTAAACAAAATTTTAATATTTTGGCTGAACGTTTATGCTAATATTTAAAATAAATATTTAAAAAGTTGTGGGTTTTTAATTAGAGAACTGATGGTAAAGTTGGGTGAGGTTGGTAGGTCTCCTTCTATAGGGTTTAAAGGCTGATTTTTTTTATCAGAAAGAAATACGCTTCTTTAATTCGGAGTTCGAAGCAAATGCAAGATGAAACCTCGAGAAGAAAGTCGTGTGTTTAACCATATATTTTTGCTCTGACCATTTTGCCACCGCTCAAATTGGGCCAATTTAACTTTTGCACATTTTGCTTTTGCTTTTACATATTGTAATTGAAAAAATAATGTGCTTTATGTATTATATAAAGACCATCATACTTAAAATAAATTTATGATTTCAGATGTCCCGGGTTGACAGTGGTAATGAAAGCCAAGAAGGCTCCCCAGACACTACAGCATCTGAGCCGGCATTACTTCATACTCCGCCAAGGTTATCTGCAGTCCTTACACAGGTTAGATATTTGTTCATTTTTTTTTTTGTTTCGTAATTTTAAGACTTTCCAGCTGTTGGAGAATGTTCTTCGGCAGTGGACTCCAACCAACTCTGTCCGTCACCGTACAGTTGTGGGTGACTACTAGGAAGATAAAATCTAGTACAGCTGATGGGAATCTTGGAATTCTACTACTTACAATATTAGAATGATCTTGCTACTACTTATTTATTATATCATATTGTATTGTATTGCATTTTATGGAATATTAATTTATTTATGGTTGCGAGAAAAAAAGTAATTGTGGGTATGGCAAGGTGATATTTGGGTTCTTACTGACTAGAAAGTTGTTTGAAATCTAAAATTTTAATTTAGCTAAAGAAATGAGAACTCTATTTCCAAACGTAAGTAAATTAATGCCGCTAGCGTAATGTGGTGGATTTGTTATGACAAACCACTAAATTTTTATTTGCCCATAAAAAAGAAGGGGAAATTGTTTCAAGATTTCTAATAAATGAATCGCTACATCTTTCGGGAGTTTTTTTTTGTCCTTAATTGTTGGGTGGAAAAACAAAGAAAACTTATTATTTACGTTAGATATTTTAAACTCCACATCTCTAACCAAGAAAATGTTCTAACTTAATGGATATAGTTATGCAGTGCTTATACTGTCTTTGCTTTGGTTAATACGCAAAGTAACAGAAAATTTAGTCATTGTAAATTTGTTTGTAAACGACAAACTAACTATCATTATGTTTAAACTGTTCACAATAATTACAAGTTGAAAATAAACTTTTAGAAACATTACCAGCGACAATGACCTCATTAAACGTGCATTAGTCTTTATACTGTATATACTAACATAGGAAAAGATTCTCTTTGTTGTATACTTTAATAGCACCGCAGTGTAATGTGCTTGTATGAACTTTACCATTCATTTTACACAGCTCTGGGTGTGTGTGTGTGTGTGAATGAATGTTAGACTACTAAAAAACAAAATAAAAGATTACTTAAAAAAGTTTTAGTAATGGAGAAGAGTGGGTTGACTACAACCAGTAAAAAATATGTGTCTTAGTAATTTAATAGCATGTTATAAAATAAGTTCTCTTCGAATTAAACCAATTCGCTAAATAGATGTGTTTAAGTTAGGGAGTACGTGGAGAGGTTTAGCTAATAATTAGCATCATGTGAGAAGCAGTTTAAATAATTTTCTATGATTATTTCTGCAAACTACTATCTTGAATGAGCTGTTAAGTTCAGGGTTAAGGTTCGAGGATTTTGTACAATTTCTCTTCTTACCTCGTACTAATGACAAATAAGGGTCATGACAGTCAGGTTTCTTATTAGAAGTATGAATACTTCCGTAGTATTGGAAAATGTCTTGCTTTCTCGTATAGCCTTCATTTTATTCACATTCCAGTGACTCATGTACTCTCGAACTTTTTATATAGTGCACTATCCATTTGATCGTGTCCTGATATTCATTTTAAGGAAGTTTTTATTTTTCCTCCAAAATTTCGTTTTAAATACATTATAACTATATGAACTCATTTAATAAAAATTTAATTTTTATTTTCAGGGAAAGGTTGTGATAAGGCCAGTTGCATTTAAACCATCAGCATTACCCAATTCTAGGTTTGGAAGTAATGGCCATAGATACGGTTCCACACCAATTTTGGCAAGGCCAAATTCTCATCTCGCCTTATATGGAAGTAAGAATTACAAGTATTACATTACAATAATAAATTTAAGAATACATTTTTACAGGAAACATACATATAGCAGGAAGATATAGCTGAAAACGTCGACGTTTAATGAACTCCAGGTTAAATTATTTGTACTTATCGAAGGATGTGGTGGATATTTTCAAATCGTAAATGTAAAATAAAGACATTAATTTATAAAACAAATTAAATGGTAGCTTGGCTAAGCTGAGCATTAGTAGCACATTGTTTAAGAAATAAAACTTATTTAATGAGACGACACTGAATTGTTTAAGGATTAAAACTTATTTAATGAGATGACACATAAGATGAGATGGCATAATCATCAAAGTAACTTAAAAAAAAAAAAATTATGGCATAAATACAATGGAATATTGTTTTGATAATAAGGTTACATTTCCTTTCAAACTTTTTTTAAAAAGGTTTGGTGCAGGTTTTTTAAAATTTTATTTTCACTTTTTCCTCACATCTTAAACAAGGAAAGAAAAAATGGAGGCTCCATTAAAATATTATTAAATTTTGGTTTCCAAATTAAAGTCAAATCTCTATCGTACGCTGATAAATATTAATTAATCCACTGCAAATTATTGTTTCCCCCTTAAACATTGTAATTGTTCAACTTGAACCGTAAATGTACAAAAAAATTATGCACCAAGATAATAATGCGATGGAAAACGATGAACAACTTTCTGTATGGAAAGTAACAAGCAGCAGGCTTTCCAATGAAGGGTCATTTCAATGAATATTACGGTATAAGGAGATAGCCATTCAGAAGTTCTTTCAAATGTTAAATGGATAAATTTCTCATTTTTAAGATCATTCATGGGTTGATTTTAATTTTTTTTAAATAATGCATTTTTCTGATGTGCTTTAGTAAAAATAATCTAGTTTCAAAAACAAGATTAATAAAGTGAATTTCTTTTGTGTGTAAAAATAGATTTCAAAATAATAATCTAATCAAAGATGGCAAAGTAAATATAGTTATCTTTTATCTTATTTACTGTTCTGAAACTTTTTCTTACATATGTTTTTGAGAGTGTACATCTTCATTTCCCTCTTGGTGGCTTGAATTGATGTTGCATTCATTGAAACGTTTTCCTGACTTTTGTTTTTCTAATGTTAATATTAAAATAAAAATCATCCCTACAAAATGAAAAGAAATCTACGAATTGAAGAATATGATAGATACAGCTCAAAAAAACTACAAACTATAAAATTATCACTTGGACATCCAATTGCTGAAGGTAACTTTGTCAAATTTATGAATTATTCATTTAATTCATAAAAAAAAAGTGAAAATAAATTTTAAAAAACGAAAAAGTGGGTGGAAGGAAATATATCGTGTCAGTTTATTAATCTATTGGAAGCGAAGATGGTTTTGTGCAGTTAGGAAAATGTAGATTGACCGGCACGCTTGATCTCCTACTCAAAATTAGCATTTCTGATGGTAATTTATTTTATTTTTTTCATATTTTTATTCATCATCTACTCAGTGTAATTAAAGTTCACTTCCGTCTTTTGAATTTCGAGTAGCTAAATGACCAAGTATGAAGGGGAAAAGATGTGCTACATTTCATTTATTTATTTTTATTATTCAAATTTTATTTAACACTTTTATTATTGTTTAGATTGAAGATTTATTATTGTGATTAAATGTGCTTTTTGAGTTTCTTATAATTACTTTAAGAGTGCAAAATAAGGCTTAAAGCTTTTTCAATTACATATTTGAGGTTCATTGATGAACATCAATGCCACGCCCATCGAAACACTTCAAATTACGTGGAAACCCAGAAACCACTTATATATTATAACTTTTTCTGGAGCAATGTTTCAGTATGTTTTTTTTTCTTAAAAGTGATGTTGTAAATGTGTTTAGTTTTTCCAAGAAAATCAATGTTACCGTTTTCGTGAAAATTTCTAAAAACTGACACCAAGTATCCTCTCACTAAAGAAGCACTTACTTCCATTTAATTTAGAATTCCAGCAATGTTTTTAATGGTTCCTAAATAATTAAGAACAACAACAATTTCTGAAAATGCCGTTTTTGCTCATTTTCGGCAACTTTTTTCTCAAAATCTATTAGGTCTGGGGGGTTGCAAAAAAATTACAGTTATAAAGGAGGGTTTGCCCTATATTTTAAAGAAAATTTGGGAATTTTATCTTTTATAGAAAAAGAGAAAAAAATTGTCAAAGTTGGGTGTTTTTTAACGTTACGCTTTTTCGTGCACTTTTTGACGATCAATCCTTATACAACTGTCCTACCGGACAGTTTTAATATAGGTAAGTGGCTGGCAGATAGTAAATTGTTCTGAAGCGGTTCTTTAAGGGGGAATTTATAACTGAGAACCTACTTTAAAAAAATAAATAAAAAATGCCTATTCTTGGAAAATATTTAAATATTTATACATCTCTTGATAAAAGCAGTTATTGGCAGAAAATATTTCAGTATCTTATAGTTCACTTAGGAACAAATAGTAAACAGAATTTTGTAACAGCCTATAACCCTATTTCCTCTAAAGTTCAAATGTTCTTGCTCGAGTGTTACAGTTTTGCTGTAGGCCTTAAACCTCATTTATGAGAGTATATTATTCCTCTATTTAGACCCTATGTGTTTTTTGCCACCTCCTTATACCAGTCCTGCAGTGATCATTCTCTACATTGTTCTTGCTAACTTAAACGTTGACGACTCCTCCCAGTACTCCATCATCACCTTCCTTGGCAATCTAATAAGGAATATTTCGCTCTACATGGCCAAGCCATCGCAATCATATCTCCTTTTTTTTAAAAAAAACTATGTTGGGGCTTCCCGATTGCTTGATAGGAACAAATTTTTCGATCCATAAATTTCTTTAATATCTTTCTTTTCCAAGATCTCCAGCATTTTCTCTGATTATTGCCAAAGTTACGCTAACTCACAGGACCAATGATCTTAACTATGTTTATAGATTGCAAGTTTTACCGCTCGCAACAAATGATAAAGCCGAAAGATCTACGTATAATAAAACACACAAACATTGCCTCAGTCTTCTCGGTCAATGTACTTTGAAGATAAGACCTTGACAGTTTGTATTACTGCGGGTTAAACCAATTTTCCTTCTCTTATATTATCTTCTTCTAATGTTACTCAACGAAATGTAGATGATTTTTGAATACTCAACAAATTTTCATCAAAATTTGGTTGGTCCGCTGCAATGCTGGCTATTTTATCTTGGAATTTATTTTTCATTTTTGCGCTATGTTAACTCTGTCTGTTCTGCATTTTCATTTGTCATCAAAAATTCGTTCATAAGGTTGGTGAAAAGAATTTTTAATCTATCCACTCATCTGGGTATTAAATTCACCACCCCTACTAATGAACTATTTTCTATTATAGATTAAAAATCAAATCCGATCAGAAACGAGGATAACGGCTTACTAGAACTAAAATCAACGGCATTTTTGAGAACTAACACACAAAACATCATATCAGCTTTTTCTGAAAAGAAACAAATTTCAAAGTAGTTGTCAAGATTGTAAATGCTTACTATAGAAAGTGCAAAGCCCGTATCTAACCAACCTTAATCTAATCATCTATGAAAATGATTTTAATGCTTAGATTTATGTATTAATTTTTCTATTATATTTAAAGATTATTTATTTAATTTCAGGCCGCAGCGAGATATGGGGTGAAAGAAAAGCTGTGTCCCCATCGTTAGCAATGTCGTCTTTACCGTCTGATTGTGGCCGCTTACACACTTACGACAGTTTCGATAGTGTCTATAAGTCTACTTCAGGAAATACTCATTCAAATAGGTTAGTGAAAATTATTCTTTTTAAAAAATTATAAATAATAATAATAATTAACTGAACTTGAGCTATATATATTATGTTATAAATTGTAAATAGAAAGGGGAATTTGGGTACAATTTTAATTTTATAGATATTTTTTATATTATATGATATAATGATGTGCTAAAATAGGAAGATTTGTTGTTCGATTACTAATCGTTTGTTCGTATGAAGAAGATTAAGAGATTTATAATTATTTGTTGGAAGTTGGAAATGTCCTTGGCGACCTTGGCTCTCCGCCTAACCAATGTCTTCCACTTCTTCACTAACGAACTAGATACCGTTAAAAGTTTGCCTAAAGATATTTTTTTTATATAACAGCCTTAAAACTGATTGCATTTAAATAGGACGATAGAAGGGTGCAAGGCGGCGAAACTGGAATAGTAATTCTAATTTCAATTTCATGTAAGGTCCGGTCTATCTAACAGCTTCAAATCATTTTTAACCAATTACCACGTCGTTCACCCAGCATTCACTTTAATTTTTTTTCATTGGCTGTCCCTCTTCTACTGTGGTGAAGTAGGAAATTTACAACTGCATTCGAGTTTTTGTAACCTTTAATAATCGTATTTTATACTTACTTTGATATTTAATTATACACTTTCTCTTTAGATATTATTATTTGTTTGCGAATGGATTTATATTGTTGATTCGCTAACTTCAAATTAAAAAAAAATAAAATAATTTTAGAATGGGGTATAAGAAATATGATAAATTGTACCAATATAATTCGAAAAAAGTAAAGAAGAAACACTTGATCGTAAATAAAAATTGATCAAATATTATCTTAAATTTATCAGTTCTTAAGCTAAGAAAACTGACTAGTCACTGAAATAATTTATTTTTAAGCGTACAATTATATTCCTGTGTTATATATGTAAATTATTAAAATATCTTAAACTAAATCTTTAATCAAGTTGTTCCGTTATTTAACGTCTGTACTATGAAAGTTGATTTTTTCTTTTAATTTTGGATGTCTTCCTCTTATTGGACAAATTCATTCGGGCTTATCTGCCACCATTGTCATCTCCAAAAGCTCAAATAGGATACTTCGAATTTTGTTTCTTCCATTTTCCATTTCCAATTAATCCTGATTAATTACTTATTTTGCAAAAAAACAGTGGGTTGCATGATCCCGATTCTCTTGAAGATTCTATAACTTGATATCATTTCGTTTCTTTGAAAATATTTAGTTCATCAGATAAATTAAATCAAAAAACAAGTGAATGGAGTTCTTTGAATCCTTCTAGAATGTATGAACAGTCATACTCACTAGGTACATATTTATTTTTAACTACTAAAGATACTTAGATCAATAAATTACATTTTAATCTTCCGACTAATTGAAACGAATGGAATTATGTACAGTTCTGCTTAGACTCTCTTGTCTCTCGCAAATAAACAAGAAGGAAGGTTCTGTTTATTAGTACATAAAATTTCTTTATTGTTTTTTACTCCAAATTTTCTCTAAATGATAACCATTAAATTTTTAAAACGTTATGTACAACTTTATGTCGTAACGGATTATTTGAAAAACGTTGTACTCTTGCCAGGTATATGTACTATATTTAGTAGCCTTACAAAACGTGTAAAGCCTTTCATTTTAGAGTTCTTGATAAATGCCTTAATGCAATTTGGCTTTAAAATATTTAATATTTAATGATTTAATTTTTTGACAATGTTTTTGTGCATTTCTTACTTAATTTCTGTTACTCTATTTAAATAGCTCTGATTTTCTAGTGACGTTTAAGTTTAACCATTTCAGTGACTACTGGTTCAGTGGATTTTTATTTTTTAGGCGCAACATCGTATGTCAAAAGCGCTTGGATCCTTTTTTTCAATGTAAAGCTTTAGAGGAACATAGGAATTCAATGATCAATAAATTTTAAATAATTTTAAGGGAGGAGGATGAAGTTTAAAATAAACACTAAATCTTATCGTTTTTTTCCCCCACAGCCGAGGTGTGATCTCTGATGAATGTCCCAGTGTGTCAGAATTAACTCCTTCACCTTGTGATTCTTCAACGTTGGCTGAATTGGAAGGAGCGCTCAGGGAAAGGGACTCGGAATTACAGTACCTGCGACAAACGATGGAACACAACGAAAGAGTTATATTTAGGGTATATGAAGAAAAAGAACGTGCATGGGAAAGAGAAACCAGACGTTTAAAAGCTTTACATGAAACGAGACTTAGATCGTCTGCACAGAGGGCGCTTCGTCTGGAACAGATGCTTATGATGCATACTTACCAGGTATACTGTTAATATACATTTCTTGCGTTATAATCTGTACATATTTATAACAGAATATGTATATTCTATTTTATTAAAATTGATTCTAATGAATTAATTACGTTGCTTTATTTTAAGTTACAACAAGATAAGAAGAGATTGCGTGAAGAAGTTGAACGAGCTGAAGAAGAGAATGCCAGTCTGAGAAGAGAAACTGAATTATTAAGGAACAGACTGGAAGAAACTGAATGGAGTCTTTGTCAAAAATCTGGAGAATTAGCTCTAGTAAAATCTAAATTGAAAGAGACGCAGGTACTGTCACTTAAAAAATGTATCATTTTTCAAATTTACTTTTAGTATATACAAAACATAACATAAAATAAGTATTTAAACAAATGCTTAAAAATACGACGCATAAGAAAGTATTTTTTCTTAATATTTAATTGTTACTTTAATAGATTATCATAAAAACTATATGAAAAGCAAATAACTGCCTGTTTTCTCACAAACGCCACAGTAGATGTCACCACGTATGAGTTGAAAGCAAATCCTTTATTATTTTCATTGTCCTTATAAATAAAAACGTTTGTAGTTGCTCGTTGGTCTCGGACTCAGCACCTTCCACTTATTAGCCTACGCTCATAATTACTATACCAATTCCGGGAATTAAAGAAGATCTTTCTTCCTCATTGAAAAGAAAAATTTGAAGTGAACATAAAAACATAAAAATTAAAAATGACAAAATTTTCTTCAGGAACTTTGGTTTCCACAAAATACGTCACATTTGAAAATTTGTTATTGACTATGAGTGACCGAATAATTATGAATCCATACTTAAGTTTTTTTAGCGTAGTTATTAATTAAAAAATTTCGAACAGCTTATTTTATTTAACGAGTGTTTAATTCGAAATTATATACAACTAAGCTGAAATATTTTATACAATACTTTTTACGAAGCTATTAGAAAATAAATTTAAGATATGTTGATATTGATGCTGTTTTTTATGTATGTATTTAATTTTTGTGTTAGGATTGTAGGGAATCTTATATTTCTCTTCTTTGTAAAATTATTGTTGTAGTCAATAAGATCTACTTCTTATCACCTAAAGCTCATTCCATTTTCCTAGTATATAATTGATATTTACATTTTTAGAACGATCATTCTACTAAAGTGCAAGAAATCGTTAGTCTAAAAGGTGAACTAAGAGAATTAAAAGCTGAATTGAGAAATAAAGAGGACAGTATAGAGAAGATGTCTTCCCAATTAGAGGACACCAGACTGCAGTTAAATGAGTTGAGGCTAGTGGCTAACGAAGCAGAAACAGAAGGCGATTTGGTCAAGCACAAGGTTACTTTATTTATTTTTGTTTAATAATTTGTGTGACTTAATATATGTATATGTGTATAAATTATCGTTGATCTTCATTACATAAATAACCGTTACTTAGCTGTTTTTGATCTCTTCTTGGTTCGAAAATATTTGTCCTAAGAATATATATCTTGTTTTGCTTCCACTGTCTTGTAGGTAACTAAACGAATCACAAGTCTTACATCATTGTCAGAGGTGTTTATAACCTTTACCGTTAGGTGAAAGGCATTCAGATACTTTCTTGTGTATATAGATATAATTTTTTTAATTTAATATTTTTTTTTTATTCTTCTTATTGGCACTAATAATTAATTTCATTTATGTCTATAGGCTTCTGATTCTGTGGTAGACGGTGAAGATAATGTTTTAGAGCTGCTGTCAAAACGTGACTTACAAGAAGACCAACAAAAATTGAACAATAATAATATAGAAGTGGAACGTTTGCGCAATGAATTAACGCGAGAGAGAGCTGCTTGGCAAATGGAGCGAGCTAGATGGGCCGATGAGAAAGGTCGTGTACTTATATATCAAAAGAAATTACAGTTAAATTATGTGCACATGTACAACAGAAATCGTGAACTGGAAGAAGAAATTGAAGCAATTAAAGTCAGTAAGACGTCTTCAACCAACAGTGTATTGGCCGATCTGGCCAGTAGTAATAAAGATTGCGGTAGGTCTATTGTTTCGCAAGGTATACAGTTGTAATGTTGTGTTCAATAATTTTCTCATTTTTTGTTATCCGTAATTGATTTTTCTAAACGATTATTTTCGTTCTGAAAAATTAAACACATTGCCATTGCTTTTGTTTTGACCGAAAGACTTATTCAAAATGATTATTACTATAATTAGTTTACAAACATATTTTCCTGGACTGTAAACAAATGAAATATCAAATACCTTAAAATCTTATACCGTAGCCGTAAAAAGCAAATACTACGAGTACGTCTCTAAACTTATTCATCAACATAAACGTAGTTCCTGTGGTTTTAAAAGGACCTTTTTTTCAAATAGGTAGAATATTCCTGTGATGTTAAATTAAAAATAGAAAAAACTGTGACTGATTTTATAGTTTTAAAAACATTCATAATTTTTAAATAATTACAACATTTCGAAAAAATTAATGCAAATTTGAATTTTGGTGGACAGATCTTGTATCTTAAAAAACGAAATTGTATTTAATGCAATATTTCCATTGTTCTTATTAGAAAATTTAAGTGATTTCTTGTTTTTTATTTTTTCTCAAAGTACTTTGGATATTTTTGTCCAAAATTAAGGAGAACTATAAAAGTAAACGCTTTGTATATTTTTACACGATATGTAAAGCTGTTTTTATTACAATTCATTTTTTCTTGTGATTCGCAAAATTTGTACATAAATTAAAAAACTTTTTGTACATAAACTATGTATAGTTTTTTTTTTTATATATATAAAGTGTCACCTGCGTACGTCTCTTAGTGCTCCACTGTTTGCCGGACCGTGTTCTCATTACAGACAATGTATTTGATCAATAGTCTGTGAGGCTTAAAAAAACAAAATAATAAAAATATGGGCAGCAAGCTGGAATCGAAGCAGGACTATCTGTACTTGAATTCTTTTTCTTACAAAGATTCATATTGCATTCCCTGCTTTCGGATAGAAGAGAACGAGCAAGTATATGATTTTATACATTCTTTTAAGCAATATTTCTAATTTTTGTAATTGTCTTCGATTACTTTTTCAAGTCTCAGTTCTTTGAAGTCTAATATGAAAATATTACAGTAATTATTTAATAAACTAAATTTTCTTTATACATAGAATTTCCTGTAATGTATAAGTCCTAAAAAATCAAAAGTTTTTTAAAAGATTGGATTTTCTCTTCTCATTATTCAGGGTTGAAGGAGTGTCATCATCAATAGGTAGCGTCCTCTTGAAATCAGTTACTACTAGTTGTAATCACTACGTCATTAATTTTCTTGAACGGGGATTAACGAATAACTATTTAATTTGGTGTCTTGACGGGAATTTGCAAGGATTGAAAGTCTGAGAGTTAATTATTCTTATTTTCCATCTTTTAGTAATATCTTAACGCAAAAAGAATAAATAATTATATACTGTATTACTCAAATGATTTTTGATTTTCAAAATTTTAGGAAATGTAAGCAGTTACAAAATATAAAACGGAAATACAGAATGATGATCAGAGAAAGAAAAAAAGTTTAATTAAAATATTTTTCTCGCACGACTCAATCACAATTTCAAAAAGATCACAATTTGCAGTTTTCAAATCTGTGAGTAAGTTTCATAAAGAGAATTGATTAGTAAGTGGTTATAGAACTTTCTATGACCTAATGATTAAATTACTAGATATTTTTTTCAGAAGTTGATATCCTCTGATAGAGGAAGGTTGGTAGGTGTGGGAAGTTAATTAGTTGGTGATGTTTGTTCGAAAACTAATCAATAACACTGGATCCTCTCAGAATGTAATAACACTTTAATAAATATAAATACGAAATAACTAAAAAATAATATGTTATCTTCAGTAATTCGCCTAATTCAAAGCTGCTCCATTCTGGTAAATATCAATTTCTTAAAAATAATATATCCTCTAATAAAAAAGATAATTTTTTAATAACATATAAACTATTGAGATCAAATTGTGTCCGCCGCTGATGAAAGGTAAACAGCTTATTGTTAGCAACACAAGAATAATGACTCGATAATAATTATTTCTGTTAAATAATATATTTATATAAAGAATCAAAATTTATACTAATTTTTTAAGAATAATAGGGTAACGAAAAAATTTTCGCAAAAAAAAAAAATTAAAAAATACATAATTTTACAAAGCTTTAAATTAACCAATATTTTTTACATTATTAACATAAATTATACATTATTTTGTTTATATTTCATATTTAAATTTTGAATATATATTTACAGCAGTAATTATCGCAGCACGCTTCATCATAGGTGAGACTAGATGAAGTTTCTTTTTATTTAGAAAAGCTTTATAAAACATATTCTGTCATAAAAAATATGTGATTCACATGTACGAAATTACTTTAAAATTCGCTCATTAATCTACAGACTAGTTTATTCATATATCAAGTAGTCTTTTCAGTAATGACTGGTAAATTTATACTATTTGCAAAAAATAAATAAAATTAACAATAAAAAAAGATCACAGTTTATGGCCTACAAAATGCACATCATATAAAATAAACACATAGGCAATTTAAAACTCTAATTATTAATTGTATAAAGATGCAGCTTACATCTTTGTGCGAAGACTAAAATTCTTCCTATTGTGTTGTTAGTCACTAATTTCTTAAAAAATAACTTAAAAAAAATAAAGAAAATGGTTGTTTCTAAGTGTACGCTTTTAAGATAATGAGAGCAAAGTAAAAATAAAAATTAACCTTGAATTTAAAAAAAAGGTTTACAAAAATATATAAATTATGGTAGTACTTCATTCTAAACAAAATTTCAACCCTTTTATTTTAAAAATAAATAAGATTTCATATTTTCCACGGAGTTTCACTAAAAAAAAAACGAATAACACAATTTACACTACTTAAAGTATAAATATCACATGAAAAAAAATCTAAAAGCAAACGTTTTCTTAATAAAATATGTCACTATAAAGTACAATGTTCCCGGAAAATTGAATTAGTGAAGGTCAGAGAGACTTCATTTTTTCACTAAATGAATTCAAAATTAAACAACATTAATTAAATATAAAACTTCAAAAATATAAATAACCAATCTAGATAATTGATATTAAACAGCTTTATTTGCTTTTTTGGGATATCACTTTAACGGAGAGCGCATTTCCGAGCTACTGTTATCATCCGCAAAGCTTAAACTGTAGTAAAGAAATACACCAAGATATTAAATTATTGCCGACTTGGTAACATTTTTTTAAAAATAAAACCACAATACAAAATGAATAATTACTACGAGGATAACTATCATCAATATTTCGCTATCCTTGTAAAATAAATACTTCAAAACATCGGCAATACAATTTTTCATGAGAAAATACGTCAGATCTACCTGGAGATAAGCAATTGAAAATTAAATCCATATAAATGACTTTAAAAGGTTTCTAATAGTAGCAACGATTAAAATCTCATTCAGCACTTTTTAACTTTTCTCATTAAGCACTTGCATCTTGACAAATTCTCATTTGTTAAAGCTCCTCTGTTCCATACATCCTTGATAGTCTTCGCTAAAATTAAATTATTAATTTTTACAAAATAGTCTTATATGTATGAATAGCGATCACTCCTACTTAAATCAAACTTTTACTTTGGCTCAAATAATTATCTTTTCAGAAATGAATGTAAATCTGATAATATATGAACTGACAATAAAATTGTATTTAGAACAAAGTCAGCCCACTGAATTAATATATTTTTAAAAAGAATTATACTTAAAATAAATATATTACAAAGATATGACAGCACCAGTTTTCATATTTTCAATTAAAACTGAAATTTCTTTATAAATAAATGACTTTCTAGTTCATTTCTTTCAACTGTATCCGTAGGGAAATAATCAAGTGCACAAAGTCATATTTTCTTTTCCTTTTTTTTTTTTTTTTTTTTTTTTTTTAAACAGATAGTTCAAATACTTTTCCAGATTACTGTTTTTAAAATTGCACAACTGCAACCACAATCCCAACATTTGCTCACAGTAGAACACTAAGGCAAAAACAGTCTTTTCAACACTGTTATGAATTGAAACACATTTTCTTTTCTTAAGTAATGAATACTTCATATGGAATAATCATCTAATGAGATGCCTCTTATCCAAGATGAAAGATCTGCTGTATCTGGGCAAGCCATGGCGACAGAAGTGTCCAACCTGTCAGCATCTAACAATGTTTGCGCACACGCTCTTCCAGACAGATATGCACCATGTACGGTCGAATAAAAACTTGAGTGAGTATGTTCCCCAGCAAACAATACTTTTGCCTAAATGCATAAAAACAAAAAAAAAGAAGCAATTATGGCTTTATCCAAAAGACGAACATGATAAAATATACTAAAACACCTATTGCCCTATTGCAAAAAGCCTGAAGTGGACTAAGTGGCTTTAAATTTAGAGATTCCGTAATAAATAGCTCTCCATATACACGGGAATATGTGAAACCCTAACCGTACAAGCATTGCTTTTTTTGTACTTTCTTCGTCGTAAATAAAAATTATTTAGCTTAATTATTTATTAAAATAAAAATTTAACTTTACAGTAATCTTGATCATTGACATTTTGGCTAATTGGCACACCGACCAGCTCTTATAGTTCCAAATATTTGTAATAAAATTTCCATTATAAAAATAAGCGTATAGT
The DNA here is from genome assembly GCF_049639745.1 of Rhodnius prolixus. Taxonomy (NCBI): domain Eukaryota; kingdom Metazoa; phylum Arthropoda; class Insecta; order Hemiptera; family Reduviidae; genus Rhodnius; species Rhodnius prolixus. Next base: position 7,814,671 of record NW_027411634.1, on the reverse strand, counting down.
AATAAATGCAAAAGTGCAATAATCAAAACTTCACATACGAATATAATAAGAAGCCAAAATTAAATACAAAAAATATTAGTAAAATATTCAAATAAACAATTATTTCAATTGCTATTAAAGAACAACTTAATAAAGACAAGCTGTACGTGATATCAGAAGTTATCAGTAATTTACCTGTTCCAATATAAAATGTTATCATTCAATTGAATGCAATATAATAATTTTTAGATAACAATGTTATTCATTAAAATTAAAAATAATATTATATGTTACCAGTTCTTTCGTAATAGTAAACAATTAATATGTCAAAACATAGAAAGCTTTTTTCAAAGAAGCCATCTGAAAAGCCGATTTCTGATGAAGGTGAGCTTTCATTCCATTATCTAAAATATTTTGGTACTATTATTATACTTTTTTTATTAATTAATTTTTAATGTTTTTAAATTTTTTTTTAAAGGAAGCAATGCTGTAAGTTTCTTTAGATATGTAGGACAAAAGAGGTTTTGAAAGAACCTCTAGTTTTCGTATCACATACAAAAACATACATATGTATATTTTATCTTATTATTTCGTTTACACTTTCAGTTTGGCAACTACTAGATAAGTGCTACATGCTTAGAACCAAGAATTTATTTTTGCTTTGCTTGAACGGAAATTAAACATACTATACACTAAAAATGCGCGGTCATTTCTGAAATTTTCAATGGGCATTTTATGAAGCTAATGAATTAAATTTGAATTAGTAATAACAGAAATATACCGTGTAAGCTTAAAAATTTGATTAAGTGTTCAGAATTTGCTCCTATCTTAACTGGGTTTAAAATGTTTCAGCTGGGCATAGACGCGAAAAAACATTTAATAGACCTTGCAAATAATATGTTACGAGGAAACACTTATTTTGAGTAAATAATGCAGAGAGACACTTATGTTCAGTGAGCACATGCGCTGCGCATTGTATGACCCACGAAAGAGAGATACTGAATTTCATTTGGATGAGTAGAATTATAATGCGACTAAGAGAAGGTTTTACTTGCAAATATTGGATTGTTTATCTGAAGAATACGTTGAAGGGATAAAGAAAATTCGTAGACTATTTAAGGATACTTGACTGAAAGGTTTTGAACAATTAAAAATTAGCACACCTTATTTTGTGCCATGTCGATGTAGAGAGGCTGCGCCAAATTTTCAATATCACATTGGCTGGCGCCAACAGCCATGGCCGTGTATGACCCTCTAGTATGAGGTTCCTTTCTCCAGTTCGTACTAAACATATTCAACGACTACATCATGGGTTGAATAGTACTTTGTCATGCAAAGACAAAAACATAAGGGCACGAACCTTACACACGATTTCGGTTTAGGTACAAATGGATCATTTAGAAACCTTCGTAATACCAATGTACATTTTTCAGCAACCTCCGATTCTGGTAAAGTTTCCATGTATTCTGCTTCCTTTCCAGAGATCCAACCTAACAATACTGTCTCATTTACTTTCGAAAATGAGTATATTTTCTTGTACCAGCTTTCTGAAATTTCATCTGTAAATAAATATAGTTTATGGTTAGATTATTTACATTACTTTCTACAAAATAATTAAATTTAATGCTATTCAGTTTATTTTTAAATAACATTTTGGAAGAATATACTTTTTGAATTACCTTTTGCCGTAGGATCGTGACTCCATAGTAGCATTACTTCTGAAATATCCGGATGTAAAAAAGGTCTATCATAGGAAAGAAATATTTTATCTACAGTACCAAATAAGAGTTTATCAATCGCTTCTTGTTTGTGAGGAGGAAGTTGCGGAATAAACAGACTATCTGCTCTATCTTTAAGTACTCCCAGCGGTATTGTACATATAACATGTTCAGCAAGAAAACGTGAACCATTTTCACAACTCACCTATAGTAAAAGATTTTCTGAATTCAGACAAGGACCTTAGAAATTACTTTATGAAAAAATGGAGAATTTTATGAAGAAGAAACCTCAACTGGCATCGAAACAGCATCTGCGGAAGCACCTTTTTCGCTGTTCCTCCGCGATACAGAAGGTGTAAGCTGGGAACTATTGCCTAATTCTGATCCAACTACAGTTCTTTCCGAATCATCTGAAGCTCCATCATCTTCACCAGTCCAATCAGAAGGAGCCCATCTTATGGTCGTTACTGCATGATTTTTAAGAATTTTCTCAGATGGAATGTCTTTCGATGCTGGTTCGAGAATGCTACTGTAACCGGAAGGCAATGATATGTTACCGCCTTGGAGCTCAGTGTAGCTGCCTAATTCTAGAAGATCAATGTCGGACATTGTGTCACATCTATCAAAAAAAAAAAAAAAAATTTCAACAGTAAGAGAAATTACCACCTAAAACGCTATGAAACAATTTTTTTTCTCACCCACTAATACATGTTTCTCTTTTGAGCAAACAGTCAAAAATGAGCCTCCTTAGTCTTCTTTCTTCTGGTTCTGATATTCTTTCTAAGTAAAGAGCTATTTCAAGTTCTATATGTTCACCTACACTCTCAATCCCAGCAGGTGGTAAATATTGACACAAAAAATACTCTTCACACCTATGTAAGAAGCACATGTATGCTTCGTAAATTTCCTGTGTACAAGAAAATTCTGTTAGTATAGCTTACAGAGAAAATTTATAGGCACAGGAACAAAACAAAAACAAACAAGAAACATGTGAAATATAAATGCTACAGCTAATTCAATAAATTATTGTTTAACAGTTAACTGAAGCAGGTAAAAGACGCCAACGAAAAAAGCGCTATAATTATAAAATTAAGTGAAGTTCGAATACATACAAATTAATTGCTGGGCATTTGTAAGCACTGAACGACCTACTTGCAATAAAGAAAAAGGCACTTGCTTTCCTTCTTCTGTAGCAGCTACTACTTTATGGGGTTTTGGTATTTGCACTATATCTATTAAGTTATTCACAACTGCCATTTCATACATAGGATTCCCAAGCACTCCATGGATCCAATTAGCACCAAGTTCAAGTTTTGAACCATCTGTAATCAAATTTACCTTTCAGATCGTAATCTAAATAAATTGTGAACATGAATTTAGAGTGATAGTTTACCTTTATCAATTGAAACAATTCGCCCACCAATTCTATTTCTTGCTTCTAGTACTAAGAAATCAGTCATATTATTGTTTGCTAGAAGACTGGCAGCAGAAAGACCTGCCATTCCTGCTCCAATAATAATTACTTTACATTTTACAGCTTCTTGAGCATCTTCTTTTGTTGCCATTACTCAGATTTCCCATACCCTACCCCAGTTTACTTTACACCGGCTGACTGATGAAGGCCTTGATTGTATAAAAAAAAAAATGGACAACTATAGTTTCTAAAACTCGCCACTTTTAGAATGCTACACCAAGGTTACAGCAATATGTTCACATATACCAGGCCAGAACTCATTTGTAATCGTGGTTACATAAATTTAAGTTGAGGAATTATAGAGTTAAGTCTTTTTATAAAAGCTATACTTGATGAAAGATTCACTAGAAAAGGATATCGAAGAAAATTAGATAAGTAATAAATATAACCTTTCAGCAGTAACAGCACTATTGCCTTCACGGCATGTCACTGTAAATATGTGTAGTTTCCAGAAACTTATTTTTGTATGAATTATTACATTTGTAAATCTTGACATTCTGTTAAAATTATTACTGCTTGTAATTCACTTTACGGCAAAAAACGTTATTATACCGAGTGAAATGATATGTGAACAAGTTATATGTTAATTTTATGTGAGAAGGTCTCCAGTATAAGATCCACCATTTCGATAAGAAATGACTGATTCTGATACAAGTTCAGAGAAAAGAATCAAATTCAGATCTATATCAACAACAGCTGATCCAAATTATGCATTCAATAGAGTGGAAGACATTTATCTGCCCAGGCCAAGATCGAAATCTGAACATAAATTTAAACTGCAGAAAGATGATTCCTCCGAAGAAGAGGGTTGGTTACTTCTTATAGATTTTTGGAAAGTATAGTAATTTTTAGTTAGTTTTGCAAAAGATAGTAGTACAAAAGATTCGTTAATATGAATTCGTTGAAATAGAATTCAGATTATTAAAAAGTTACTGTTACTTTAGATGATAGCAGTACTACGCTTTGGGAATTTCTTGGGGCAGAAGTGCATAGAAGTTATGTTCTTGAAAATGATGAAGAGCACTATTCCGCTAGAAGGGAAAAAGTATATTCTTTTATGAAAATTCCGAGAGAAGTTGAAAAGTTTATGATCTATGGCTTTATGCAGGTAAATTCCATTTTGTTCATTAAACTTTTTTTTAAAATAAAATTTTATGAAAATGTTAATTATTATTATGATTTTAATGTATCTTTGTTTTATAGTGTACAGACTCTTTTTTATTTGTGTATACGTTCTTGCCTATTCGTTTCGTACTTGCAGTTTGGACTTTAATCAAAAGACCATTTCAAGTATGTTTTGGGTGAGTTTTTGGTTGATTTGGAATAATTTCTGGTAAATGCATTCTTGTGCATGCTCTTTTGATGTCGCATTTTAACATTTTATACATCTAATCCGTTGCAATTTTACAGATCAGAATCTGCTTTAAATCCAGCTCAGATCTGCGACATCCTTAAAGGATGCATACTTGTAATATGCAGTTTTTTAATATCGTATGTAGACACCTCTATTATGTACCATCTGATCAAGAGTCAGTCGGTGATTAAACTGTACATATTTTATAATATGTTAGAGGTTTGTTTTTTGTGTTCATATTCTATTGTATATAGTAAAGTAAAGTTGTATATATTTCATTCCGTATTTGGTATCAGCATTTATAAATATTAGAGATTTTATTTTTAATTTTATTACTATTATTTTTGAGGTGGGCGATAGACTATTTTCTGCTTTTGGTCAAGATGTTATAGACGCCCTTTTTTGGACCTCCACTGAACCAAGAGATAGAAAGAGAGAGCACCTTGGAACTATTCCTCATCTCTTATTTGCTGTCATTTATGTCTGTATCCTTTGAATCAAATTCTATATAATACATACTTCCTACTGACTGCAGTGTTTTCTACTGGCTCATAATTTTTAAAGAGGTAACATTTTTTTTTAAGGTAAATGATATTTGGAAGTGGCCAGAAAAAGTTTTTTTTAAATATAAAATTGTTATTGTTGCTCTTCGTTTCGGGTACCATTGGTGCGTTCATCTACTGATCTTACTTCTTAAGGGCATTACGGAACACTTAGAATCATAATATTTTTTACCTAACGAGTAGAATTTAGAAGAGAATTTACCAAGTATATTATTTAGATGTGGTTATTTGAAAAAGAAATTCTGCCAAATTCAAACATTAAAAATATTCATTTATGTATAAATATATATATGTAGAAAAATCTGTGTTTTGCCTTTACATAAAACAGTTCTTCATGCCTTGCTAGTATTGTGCCAGGCAACGACCCTTAATGTTGCCATCAACTCTAGCAATAAGGCCCTCCTAACAATTATGATCTCTAATAATGTAAGTTATACAAAATATTACCTTAATTTTATTTAATTGGATTGATTATAGTAAACCATTTTACGATATTCTTTTTTTTTTAGTTCGTAGAATTAAAAGGAAGTGTTTTTAAGAAGTTTGATAAGAACAATTTATTCCAAGTAGCCTGCAGCGATATCAGGGAGCGTTTTCATTTTTTCATTTTGCTTTTCATTGTGGTCATGCAGACAATGAAAGAGTATGCCTGGAAAGAGGGTAAGTATCTATTTATTGACTAAATAGTCGTAAGGTCGTAAATTCTTTTATTAAATGTACAATTGGTTGGTAGGACATTTGGTGATGATAGGGGGATTTCGCTGCCAAATCCACCAGCATAGTGAATATATAAGTTTCTTAGGAAATTGTGAAACATTTACTAAAATTTTCTGTATATTTTCACAGAGACATTGTGGGTGCTTTTTCCTGATTGCACTCTAGTAATAATATGCGAAATTTTAGTTGATTGGATCAAACATGCTTTTATCACCAGATTCAATGAACTACCTGTAGATGTGTACCGGGACTATACCCTTTCTCTCGCCTACGATATGGCGCAAACAAGACATAAAAACGTATGTTTTTTTTAGTGTTGTTTAAATTTCCTTTATTAGTTTCATTTTTAGGTTATAATTATATTGTATTTACTTGCAGATCTTTAATTAAAAGCAATTAATTTTTATTAATTTTAATTTTTGTTTATTTCTAAGTGTTTGTTTTTATTGCAGGCATTTTCAGATCATTCTGATCTGGTTGCAAGAAGAATGGGATTCATTCCTTTACCTCTGGGAGTTGTAATGATACGGGTGTTTAGTTCTTGTGTTCGAGTAACTAGTCCTTCTTCGTTCATAGTTGCTGTTGTAGTCTACGTTACGTTGCATTCAGTTTGTATCTCAAACAATCTACTGATATTGTCAAAAGCATGCGACCTTATGGATAGACATCAGCAGGTATCTATTATAGTTTACTTTTATATTCTATTAAATCTTAGTGGAAGTATTAAAATCGTGTTGTATAGCTGTAAGATACATAAAAAGATCACAAAATGAGGCAATTTTTTTTTCTTAATTTAAAATCAAGTTAAAAACTGGGTTTTTACACCTGAAATTTATTCATAAAAAAAGAGATCTTTTAAAGAGATTAGGTTGTGCTAGGTGTGTGTAAATAAGTAAAAAAATAAAAGAATTAAACAAACTTACGTTGACGTTTAGCGACGATGGGAAATCTTTAACGAAATAGACCGTAATTTGTACGATTTTTCAAAAATAGTTCCAATGATTTCTTTTGCTTAATTCTAAATATATAAATGTTTATTACTTTTATTTAACATAATTTTCCATTAAACTGTTTAAGCTGGAGGTGAGAAGTTTTAAACTCTCTACAGAATAGTCGTTTTAGTTTAGTTTAAGGTAATCACGTAGTAATGTAATCAATTTGTACCTCCGAAGCGAGCACTTGATTACAAACTGCTGCTTTTGAATTTGTTATAGTTTCAATTTCTTCAATTTAACTTTAAAATTAGATTTATTTGTATGGCTTTATTCTAAAATAAAGATCCGAATTCAGCCCCTGATTTTTTCTCAAATAGAACTCTCGTTAAATTTTTTTTTCTTCTCTGCCAGTGGTTGTAAAATCATGTACTTGAGAATTTTGAAATTCTTATACTAGTGCCGGACTACTCTTGTAGCTGTTATATTATTTAATTAATTAGATCGATTTGTTTCTATACAGAATTATCTATTTTTTTTTGTTGTAAATAATTTGATGATAAGTATGTCGTGCAATTGTCCAAAATAATTATTTCTATTTCTTTCTCGGATCCAGAAGGAATAAATATGTAATGTCTTAGTTAGTTTCTCATTATGAAATGCTTTTTAGGAAAGAGAAAAAGAAGAAAAGCGTCCAAACAGTAAAGACATAGCTACTAGTCCTACTCGGCCAGTGTTATCCAATTCTAACGCTGTTAGTACTTCAACTACCGTTATTTCCTCTTCAAAGGCTTGTGGTGAACAGAAATCGGTTAGACTTTCTACAACTCCCGAACATATTGGTCAACCCTCAAATCTTACATCTACAGCCATCTTTGCTAATTCTACGGTATTTAAGAAATTATTATTTATTTTGTGACCTTTATTGGATAGTTTTATATATATCGCTGCAAGTTCAAACACTGAAGTGTTTAAAGAAAGTTAAGAAGTGCTTAAACACCTTTTTTTTTATATATATTTTATAAACAGGTCACTATTCAAAATAACAACGCAATGTTGCAGTTATATACATATAGAAAGGAAAAGAAGGCGTACGGACTCTTAGAAAGAGTAGAAATGTATAAGCAGGAAGCCATTAACTAAAACATTATGAACAACCAATTTAACCTTACCTCTGGTACACATTTTGAAGTCGTAACTGAGCACAAAAACAAAAAGCACTAATATACTAGCATTTTGCCATGTAATTTACTTAAAGATAACTTATTTACTCATTTGTTAAATGATGAGAGTCACGTACTCATCGATAACTTATTGAATTCCCCTACCCCCACAGCTTTACTATTATTAACTATTACACATGCACTCTAAACTTACAGAACCCTTTAACAAGTACTTTCATTAATTTTATTTCATTGTTACAATGGTTTACAATTCAATAATTTTTTAAATAACAATTTACATAACCTTCCCCATTCAGACAGCAAGTGTAGTGCGAGACGGAAATTGAAAAGTCGAAATCTCTACACCAATCTGATCAATCTACCTTTGATTTTGCATGAAAGCCCGAAACCAGTCAGGGATACAGTAGATAAGCATGCAACACGGATAAAATCAAAAATATTATCCAGAATTGCGGACATAAACACATTTCAAGTCTTTAATATCTTAAAATGTAACTGCATTCATAATTTTTAGTTTTTTATTTATTTACTTGAATTTAACTTAACAGTTAACATTAAAATAATTAGGTTAATATTTTATTTATTTCTTAATCATAGGTAAGCATGCACGATGTATGTCTAAATGAAGAAATGCTACGTGTGGGGGTTAAAACATTGGAAAGTATTGGTGAAGATGAACTGATGTCTCGTTCACAGCCGAATATGGAAGTCGTAATGTCTGAATGTAGCAACCATTCAGTGGCATTAGGCGAACAAGATGGACTGTTAAAAAGAGCCGAATCAGAACCTTCTCTTCTGACTGCTTTACAAGAAACTGCGTGCCAACAAACTACAGTATAGTATGAGCTTAAAATCTCTAGATTCAGGTAATTGTTAAAATAATTTTAATGTGTTTTTCGTGTGTGAGACAAATGATTTATCAAACTTTAGTATTTCTTCTTTAAATATGGTGAATTGTAACTTAATAGCATTTTGCTTGACCTAATGAATTTCACCTAAAATTTGTACTTTTTAAATATATTTTTTAAAGAATTGAAAAAAAAAAATCTTAATTTACTTGCATTGCGAAGCTGATTTTTAACGACTCAATTGGAACATATCTCCAGTCTTCGGGAATAGGTGATAAAAATGATTTATCAACTCCTCGACTGCTCAAAAATGTTTGCATTAGACTTTTGTTTTGCTCTGAACATTATATTTATAGTGATAGTTGTTTACCAGTAAACTTCACATCATAGAGGCTACATTTACAAACCATCTAATTAAAAAAGTAGCTATCACTTTTGATGAAATTTCGTTCGTGCATATTACATATTATAGAGGTTCTTGCTGTGCGTCCCTCAGCCACTAACATTTAAAAAATTTCCTTGTTGGGGAAAAAATCTTTAGAATTGGATTTTGTTTTGTCAAAATATTATATAATTATTTTTACACTACATATAATTGCTTATTAATAATTTATTAATAAATTGCAGGTTAAACAAATTGATAGAAACTTCATAAGCCTTTTTCAGCGAGAAAACTTTCAATATTAGAATGTATGAAAAGGCAGAGTTTACTCTTACTAATTTTTAATTTCTGTTGCAATATACGGTTTCTGAGTATTGTATTGTATTCGCTAGTATTGTGGATTATTATAAATTGCATTCTTTTAAATATTGTTTTGCAATATTTTATTTTGTGATAACCTAAGGTCAAGGAGAAGTTGTAACATAAAAATTACTGCATACGAGTGGGTTACCTTACACATGTTGATATTCGATAAATTATAAAAAAAAAATCATACATTTCTTAAATATTGAAAGAATAATCTATATTGAACATTTAACACTGCGTGATGTTATATGGACAATAATTTAACTTCACTTTGTTAAATTAATATTTGTAAATATTGTTATAAAAGTTTAATTTATTATATATATATACACATATATATGAGGGAGAAATCTAAATTACAGTTTTTTTCTATTTTTAAAACATTTACGAATCTTAGGATTAATCTTAGTATGTACAATACTTAGATTAATACTTACTGATCAGGATTTTGTAAACAAAAGTTATTTATTTACTTGCTAGATATGTGATTAAATTGTTTATTATTGTATATGTATTTTTAAAGAGAGAATCGTCAACTACACTTTCCATAATTTCTATGTTAAAGAAATTTTTTGCCGAAAATAAGAAACACTGTGGTTCTTAGAATCGTATATTGAGTATTTTAAAATAATCCGAATTTTGTTTGCATAAACAAAACTTAACTTGAAGAAATATTACTTAATTAATGGAGTAATAATGTGAACCATATTATTAAAATTTGATTTTTAGGATTGTTATTATATTTTAGTACCTTGCTATTATGTATTATGTATTTATTATCTATTTATTGGATAAATTTTGCACAAATAATGTCAATTTGTTTAGCATTTATTGTCGCTTTAAGAAAACAGATTACCCATTAACTGGCGTTTTATAACTTGCAATGGTTGTGCAAAAATGTTTTGTGAAACTTACTATGGTTTGTTATTTATTATATTCTGTATAAAAAAAAAAAAAAAAAAAAATTGGCACTACAGGTGCAAGATTAGTTCATTGACTAATGGGAACGACAGCAATTTATACTTCGATTTAACTCGACCAAAATGTTATAATCCTTGAATTTTTAATGACCTGGAGAATGCCTTGCTCATAAAATGTAATGAGGCTCATCAAAGGAGTGCTAACACATAAAGCTTTATTCCTCTTAATGGAATATTACCCAGCGATTGAATACAAGAAGATGTAAAGGTAATATCACCTTTGGCTTCTTTTTCCTTTTTAAATATTGTGTATCTAAACTAAAAATGCATTATACGAAACTTTGTTAACAAGCATGAAAAAGGGTAGGACGACTATAAGTCGTTAAACAATTTTAGGAATCAAGATTCTCATGGCTGTTGGTCTCTGTTAATTCTTTCCTATAGATTATAATCAGCCATTTTTAACGAAACTATCCATTTAATTTATTTTCTTTTTAAGTAATAAAATTACTATTATTTATAACAAGACAATTTATTATAATTTAGCTAACTTGAACCGTCCTTAAGGTGCCCTAAAAGTTAAGTGAAGGTTTTTAGCCCTATCTGGTCATAAGAGGAACTTCTAATTGTATGAAAGAAGCTAAACTAGTGGTATATTTATACAGATAGAAATAGAAGTTGATTATTCTGACATTTAATACTCTAAAATTTTACGCCTACGCCATTCAAATTCTTACACTCAGGTGCTTTTGGAAAGTTGTTAATTTGTACAATAATGTTTGGTTTTTAATGGAGTATTAAGTGATTAATAAAAATAAAATGTAATTTTAAAATGGGCATCAATAATAGCCTTAATTATTATTTTAAACATAGTTAATGTAGGGTGCCAGTTTTTTCAGCTAAAACTAATGATGGTTGAAATTGAGTAAAAAATTATGATATATAGTTTGCAAAAGAGATAATCATTCTCTAAGCATTCAGGGTCTTTTTTTATGGAAATTTACTTCTTTAAATAACTTTTAACTGATTGAGGGAAGCTCCAGTTATTCTACTGATGAAAAAGAAACCGATTCCAAATACTGAAATCATCGTTGGCTTAATCTGTTGCGAGACCTATCTGCAATACTTATTGGATGATTTTTATAACTGGAAGTTTAAATAATTACTACTAAATGAAAATGTATTGAATTACAGCTGAAATAGTTATAATTTTTACTTTTTTAACTTTTTTTTTAACTTTGAGCATCATCCATAATGGACTTGTTGAAAAAAAAATTTTCAGTGTATAAGAATGAAAAAACTTAATTTTATAAAAGTAAACCACCCCGTATTTATTATAATCTCCATAACTTAAGATTCAGAGTTATAAGTCGAATATTGTTATTCTTAGAAGATTCAAATATAACAGTAATAAAATGTATAACTTACTACCTTTTTTTATTATGAATATATTCATCTATAAATTACATCCTCTATATATTATATCTCAATAAAGCCTTTTTTTCTGATCAATATTGGAATAAATAAATAATTTAAATTAAATACCTCGTTTCTGCACGCTTTTAAATCATTTTGTTTTATTTATTTTAAAAAAATCTTAATTTTATTTCAAACTATTTATTTTTTATTGTCTATACAATGAATACATTCTGTTTTCACATTAGGGTACATACATGCGTAATATTTTTTATTTAATTGCCAGTTCGACATTGCAAAATGTTCTTTCAAGCATAATACAATAAAAATTAATAATTATTAGTAGCTAGAAAGACAACTTGAAGCCAAGCTTCAACAAATCAGTAGTTTTTTTTAACTATATACATGACCACTTAAAATATTTCGTAAAAAGAAACAATTTGACATCAAAATGTGACAATTGTATAAACTATATTTCTCTAATGAAAAACCAGTTTTACACATGTATCATGTACACAAATTGTGCACTAAATCCATAGTTTGGCATAAAGCCCGCATGAAAAATAGGCATTACTTGTCTTTTCAGTGCACTAACAGAAAAATTAAGAATAATATTCATAAACTCTAATATTATTAAACATAAACATATTTTCTAACATCAAACATTTTTATAACTTCGTAATAATCCTTTAAATTAAAACAAAAGAACTCTGATATGATTTACAAATAGACTTTGAGAACGCATTACGCAAAAAAAAAGTACATTTTTTTGGTGTAATAAAAAGAAGTTAATTACCCGCAATAGGAAATTAAGAATTTAAAAAGATCTTTTCCTACTAATAAAATTTATTCAAAAAATCTAGAGAAAAGATTGGGAAAGTTAAGATATTGTGAAATAAGCGCTGCAGCCTGGTAGCCATTGGTTGAACTAATAGTGTGCTTTTTTAAGTATTTGTTTATTTATTTCTTTTTTAAGTAATAAAATAATTTTTTTAATTAAAAAAAATAATCATTAGGTGGTATTATATAATTATTAACAGATATGGGCAAAATTTAGGATAAAAAACAAGGTTTTTGTTTAATAATCAAAATAAATAGATCTTCCTTCTAGTGAGTGCACATTGTGATGGCGTGTACTTAAGTAATTTGTGTTCACAGGGTGGGAGGGTGGGGCATATAGCGATAATCTGTAATTGTAGAAATTTTAAGACCTGTTTGGAACGACCAGCAACCAGACAATGCTCTCTTCTAGAACGACATTTCAATTAATTCCATATACATATATATAGAAAGAATTTACATACATAGAATTTTTTATTATAGAATTTGTCTAGAATGCTGTTTCAATTTTTTTTTACTTTTTTAATGGAAGCCATCTTGATACATTACTATAACATTCAGACTTATAAATATGTTGAACAATATTTAAAGAAGAGACGAGCAACAAATCGTCCTACTCTCCTCCGTCTCACAGACGATACTAAACTGAAATTGTTCTTACCATTACAATTTTGTAGACTTCGAACTTAATTATAAAAATTGCATTGCAACGCTATCTAGCGAACATCGTATAAACTATTTAGTTTAAGCTAGCGCCGCTAGATAGCATGAAAATGCTGCTTTAAGTTTTTTCCAATTTGTATTTTTATTAAAACTAAAATAGCATTTTTGCTAAAAAAATGAAAGTCAGTGCCTCCTGGCGGCACTAGTTGAAACTATTAAAAAAGTTAGTTCATGCGTTTGCCGCTAGATAGCATGAGAATACTGATTAAGTTTTTTTAAATTTGTATTTTATTAAACTAAAATTGCATTTTATTAAAAAATGAAAATCAGTGCCTCCTGGCGACAACAGTTAGAACTAATAAAAAGATTAGTTCAGGCTTTAGCCGTTAGATAGCATGGAAATGCTAATTTCATTACTTATGGTCTTAAAAGAGCCGAATAACAATTTGAATATTTTATTAAGCTTAACTCTATCTAAATACATTTTGATGTATCACCCTAAACATTTTAATAATCATGATATTAATAATCATTTAATATAATATAATAATCATTTAAAACAAAGAAATAAATATTAGTTTGAGTTAAAATTGAAAGGCTCCTGTTTAAAGTACCCTCTACTATCCTACAAAATAAATAATAGTTTTAAATATTTATTAAATTTGCAGTAATTGTAGTTTATACTTTCAAATATTTTTCTAAATAATTTGCAAGAATAAATTCTTTTTGTTAATATATATATATTTCACTAAAAATTGTTGAGTTGAAACTAATATTCATTCTTAATTCATTCTAATATAATTCCTTGCGTCTTGTGGAAAATTACATTTATAGTTAACCGTTACAACACTTTAAACGGGAAGAAAAATAAATTATTTCAGAAAATTTGAGTGTTACTAAAATAATAAAAATAAGTAGAATACAAATATTGTATTGTACTAAATAAAATATCTTAAAAAAATCATATCTTAGAGAATGTTTCCCTTACTTCTTTCTACCTTTAAACAAAAGTAACATTCAATAGGCAACTATTACAACAAAAACATATTAGAAGGAAAATTGATTTAATGCGATAATCGTCAACAAAACCAATTATATCTTAATAGCACTAAAAATCTATTTTCAATAAAACAATAGAGAAGGGTAAACTGAACTCTTATGCGGAGAACCGAACTACTGGCCTCAGAGTTTCTCTTCCAAGGAGCTTCTTGCAGCCTATTGTACGGTGATGCACAATGTTGTCTGTAACGAGAGAACCCTAGCGAGAAATGGGCAGTGCACTAAAAAAGCTACGGGCGTCACTGTCAGAAGTGGACGAGCCTTAAAGGAACAAAAAAAAAAAACAATTATTTCAACACAAAAGTATGAAACAAAGATTAATAAAACGCAATATTTATCAGTAAAGAAATCTAGAAATAAATGATTGTTGCTAGTAATAAAATGCAAGTATAATGAAAAAAACAATTTGACAGTGGCTATTTCAGTGCCATTTTAAAAGCGGTTTTAAAAAAAAAAGATTAAATCAGGCACCACGGTAGCCGAGCAGTTAGAGGCGAGACCTGTAAAGCTAATATGTATTGTGGTACTGGGTTCGATTCCCGGTCTTAGGCCTTGGGTTTTATTTAATGGTTAATAAAAGAAATTTTACAGTAAAGTATGTTTGCTAGTCGCCTCCGTCCCCGTCACATAATTGGTAGCTGCCCGCCAGCAAAAATAGGTAATTACTTTACTTTTTACTTTTAAAAGAATTAGCTATTTTAAAACCTTTGTTGTCTTTCAATGAATTACTTATATAAAAAACTATAGGATCATTAATGAATCATTTAAAATAAATTATACAATTTTCCAATGGTGAATATTGAATGTTTATTAAATTTTGTTGTTACTGTAGAGCAGGTGTGGCCAAACTTTTATCTCTTGGGGGCTACTTATTCTGAAAAATTTAGTCTACGGGCGACTTTAAATATGGGCAAACTATTTTAGGATTTTTCAAATTTTTCATTGATATTTTAATAAATACGGGTAATTAACAAGAATTTCAATTTAAAAAATATTATGACAAATAAAGAAAACAATTTTATTTTTTGAGATGAAATACTTATTAACTTAAAAAAAAAGTAGGTACATTGTAAATAAGCAAACGAATAACAATGTTCAATTGGACGAAACCCGACATTGCATAAGTGCCGCAAGTTTTTCAAAATTTGGCTCATATGAACTTAAGGCAATTCTCAAACATGATTCCAAATGTTGATTTGTTAATTGCGATCGATGTTTTGTTTTGATCGCATTCATAAATGAAAATGCGGATTCACATAAATAAGTTGATCCAAAGAAGGCATTAAAACGTGCAACAATTGTCCAAATATTTGGATATTTATCTTTATTTATCAGTTTCCAAAAATTACAATCTGAAACCAGTGACTTAAGATTTATGTCGCATTTAATATTTATTATTTCTTCTTCTAAGCCTGCTAAATTCGTAGTACCGAGAAAGTTGTTTAGTTTCTGAGCTACATTTTCAACATCGATGTTGTCATTAAATGGGCAAGACAAAAAAAAGGCAATATCTTCGAGTTCACTTAATGTTAGAAATCTTCTTTCAAATTCTTTTAGAAGCAGTGCAATAATATCGCCATATTTGTTATAAGTAAGATTCTTTTTATTTTTAGACTCATCAGCCAGATTTTGATAATGTTTTAAATCACACGACGTTTTAATTGCATTGCAAGCATATTTAGTTTCTCTTTAAATGACTTCAAAATGCTTATCATATCTATTATTGTTTTACCTTTACCCTGTAGTTGCAGATTTAATTGGTGTAATTTTTCAGTAACATCGCAGAAAAAAGCAAGATCAAGAAGCCATTCTTCATCATTTAATAGTGGATATGAATCGCCTTTAGTTTGTAAATATGAGCATATTTGTGGCAGAAGTTCTCTAAATCTCGTTAAAAATGTAGCACGGCTTAACCATCTTACGTCAGTATGTAGTAACAGTTCACTGTGTTCATCGCCGCATTCTTTCAGCAAAGCGCGGAACTGACGTCGTGACAAACTTTTAGATCTTATGGAATTTACTATTTTAAATGCAACATCCATAACATGATCAAATTTCAGTACTTTTGAACATAGCACTTGAGTATGTATAATACAATGATAATCCATAAAATTTGGAATGTCATCATCACGTTTACACAGAGCAACGAAGCCACTTTTATTCCCGATCATTGCCGGAGCCCCATCTGTGGTTATTGATGCCAACTTGCAAATTGGAAAATTTGTACGGGCAACATAATTTTTAAATAAATCGAAGATATCCTGACCTCTTGTGCGTTCATGCATTGGAATAATAGTTAATAATTCTTCTGTGGCCGACATATCATCGAAAACCATTCGAATAAAAATACATAATTGTGCAGTGCCGATATAGTCAGTAGATTCGTCAAACTGTAGTGATAACACAATGCATTTATTAATGTTTTCATGTAAAATATCTTCAAGATTTTGGCTAATTCCTTCTGTTCTACGCATAACTGTATTTCGCGATAACGACATATTTTTGATGGATGCCATTATTTCCGATTTATTTTTAAAATTTTGGAACAACACTTCACCAGCTTTAATAAAAGCCTCCTTCCATACTTCCCCATCATGAAACGGTTTATTATGTTTAATTAAAGTATCAGTTACTTTGAATGAGGCAATCGTAGCAGTCTTCGAGTTCGTGTTGCATTTGAAAAAACTATTTTGTTGCGCAGTTAATTGTGCCTTCAGTTGTTGTATTTTGGCCTTTCTTAATGCAGTACCGCGTGGATAATCTTCTTCATAATTTTTGTGAACTGTTAGAAAATGTCTTTCAACGTTTGCTTTCTTAGGCAAAGCTACTGTTGCATTGCAAATAAAACACACACATTTATCCTTCATCATAGTAAAGAAATAATCTTCTTCCCATTCACCGTGATAATGATAAGTTTTTATTTTTTTCTGGTCTGTACTTGGTTTATTCATTCTAAAATAATGGGGTTAAATATTAATGACATTAATTAATTACTTAATAATAATTAATAACTAACATACCTGCTTCTATTCGCTGTATGAACAAATAAAAAAAATAAAATAAAATTGAAAGTAAATACAAGTGGACAAACAAAGAGTAACAAGTGGATTGAAGTCAGGAGCTATCACTTTACTGTCCGGCACATGATTTTGCGCCATTTTTTGCCATTGCCATTTATATGCTTATGCAATGCAACTACAATTAATTTAAAAAGTTAACATTCATTAGCATTGTTCATCGGGATAAATACAAACAGTATGGGTACATTGCACAGACAGGCTATTATTGTAAGAATAAATAATCGAATTAAGGTTTTCATACATTAATTTAGGTGAAAGCAAGTTGTTCAACTTTAGCTTCGCGGGCTACTTTAAAAACCTTCGCGGTCGACCGGTCGACCGCGGTCGACGTGTTGGCCACCCCTGCTGTAGAGCTTTCCTTCATATACCACACCAGAAATGCGCTTATAAATCCATCTGTGTATTTAGAAACTTTCTCAAAATCCATCATTTACTTTGAAATTCACGTTTACAAACTAATTTTTACAACTTCCTTTAGAGCGTAAATGTTCTTTAGCCTATAAAAGCATGTTATAGTAAATGATAGAAGTTCAACGGCAAAAACAGAAATAGAAAACTGTTTTAGGAATAGAATCCAGATTTTTACAATTTAGAATGAATTTCCTAGTTTCTTCGTGTTTCTTTAAATTTACTTTAAATGAATTATTAAATGAGTACGTTTAAATCTAAAACTTTTAATTAAAACACTTTTTCACGAAAACTTATTTTAAGGCAATTTTTGGAGCAAGGTTGGGCAGACTTTCATCTATAGTTGTATAGGCAGGCATTACTTTGCAATGTTTGGTCCGACAACTATGTAATATTAGATGTACTTGTGTAAATAGTGAAAAAATTTGTCAAAAACTGTAGTTTAAAAGAAAAAAAACACTACTATTATGGTAAAGTGAAGAGAGAAGTACCGTTTGCAACTACGCCGGTAGCATCAGCTACGGTCTAATAGGTCTCGGAATTCATGGTGTAAGTTAGATGGGGTGGCAAAACACATACTACTCTTCTCTTGGCGTACACGATGGGAGGCGGCAGACTGGGTGGTACCGGCAGCGCATGTCACCCTGCCGCCCTCACTGGAGGCATATCTACAGGTGCTCCAGTCATTCTCCAGGCCTTCTACTGGAAAAACTACTCTCTTCACTCGGTGAGTCTACAGATAAATAGCCTTATTTTAGAAATCTTCTTCACAACGTAACATACAATACTACTCCAGCTGGACACCTTTAAGTATGACATGCTAAAAACAATTAAAAAATAATTAAAAAAGTGAATAAAATAAACAAAAACAAATTAACTAATTAAATAAAATGAATAAATGAACTGCTAAAAGGATTACTCTCTACAGCATGTCTTCACATCACAATCCTTTCACATTTATTAGAATTCCTACTCTCGATGAAATCTTGGTCAACAGCACTTTGTGAAATACAGTTGGGTGTGGGTACACATGGGTCACCTGGGACATCACCCTGACCGGGTTCAGGCGTACGCTCATCTACTCAGCAGCCACAAAAAGCAGTCTACTCACCAACCTGTGCAAGACAATCTTGTAAAAACAAATAATTTACTTCAAAACGATAATTTTTGCTAAGTGGTAAAGTTAATTGTAAACACATAACTAAAAATTAATAATCAAGTCTGAAAAACTTCTATTTAACATATATAGCATATTTTTCATTGATCTTTCTTATTTCTTCTGATGTTTTGTCTTATTAAAATCAATCTGGCAATCTCTTAAAAAATACCTTTCGAGATGGTAGAATTGAATAGTCAATGATATTTTTGAAAAAAATCTAAAACTTTCAAATATAACATTTCTTTTTACTAAACCTTACTTTAAGGCAGTTTTAGGAGCAACGTTGAGCAGATTTCCCTCTATAGTGCTTTTTTGTTACGTTAAAATTAACTTTTCACAAATTACCATCAACTTCGATGATTTAATACAAATAATTAAAATTTTCAAATATTTATCATTACAAAATGATATAATTTGAGACAAATTTAACTATCCCTTTAACTAACTAGGTTTGTTTAATCAGGACTGTTCATTCTTAAATCCATATCCACCGGTTCTCATAAAAATCGTAAAACAATTGCTTTTCGAGAATTTGAAAGTACACTGAAATTAACTGCTTCTTCTTGAAAAAGAGAAGCTTTGATTTACAAATTCATAGTTGAAATATTTGCGCAGGACACTTTGAGCGGGAAGAACTAGTATTTTGAAATATTTTTTGCGATGGTCTATAAACTTGCAAATCTATTGCTGCATCTTTAGTCATTTGCACATGTAACTAGTCACCTGTAGACTTAAATGAGCAAGAAAATGGGATAATAATCTAGAGTTTCCCAGAGGATACACTGTATCGAAATTATTTAAGAAGTGTAAGATGTATTGTGTAATGTAAGCGTTTCTAATTACGTTAGAAATGTCAAGATCCATGAGAAAGTGGCTAGTTCTCTAGTTATATTACAGACTTCTTATGTTTACAATAAATCTGGGTAATAAATTTCTACGTTTCACGTCTATTAGTTGTTTAGAATCTTTTAACATTACAAACATATCAATGTCTTTCTTTGTATTCAAACTGCCTCATAATCTGCAACTATTCTGAATTATTAGAATCAGCTTTAATTGCAAAATTATATGAACAATTTTTTTGAATTTTAAGTTGGTTCTATTAACACTTTTAATGTAAGAAAGAGACGACGATAAGATTTCTAATGCAATACACAATACTTAGATTAATTTGTACAAGTCTTTCATCAAAATAATAATGTTCAGACGTAAATACTCAATTCTGTAACAAAACTTCACAATGTGAAGGGTATTATTTAAGGTTTAAAAGTAAAAAATACAATATACGAACTAAAATTATTTTCTCAGTTGTCTTTTAAAAGTATTATTTATATTATTCACCCATATTTATTGGTTTTGACCGATGGCATTTACTTACTGGTAATCTCTCATTTCAATGGAAGTAAATCCTGCAACTAAGGTCAGATAAGTCAGTCAAGTTTAAGAGTATCATTTTAAACGAATCTGACAAGATTTTCATAACTAAAACACAATATTTACACATTTTTCAAATACAGCTACAAAAACTTTGAACTTAAACCAACTTTTTGAACAGAAACATTATTTTTATCATTTAAAATTAGAAAAACATCCAACATGTAAAAGGATACTTTGAAAAGACAACCATTTAGTTACTTAGAACTCTCTGACTTAGGAGAAAGAAGGATAATAATTCTCAAATTTTAGTGAATAAGATAAAGAAAATAAGATATTTAGTGAAAAAGAGAGATTATAATGAATACTTTATAAGATCCTCTGCACCAGATTATCAGTGATTTTATTCGGCATCAGGCTTGTACTTATTAATTCTAAGAGATTTCAGATTTTCATATGTCTTTAAAGAATTTCGTTAACAATCAGAATTGAAGAGTGCCAGCTAGCTAAAAAGACTTCACTCTTCTAAAAGTATTTATATGTCTTAGATTTGTAGCTCCTTTAACTATCACTGGGCAGCCGTTCCTAAAATGTAATAAAAGAAAAAAATATTAGTTTTGTAGAGTAGCAGTGATCTTAAAAAAATTTATAACTGTGGCGACACAAAGAGAGATTTATTATACAATGTTTTATTTGGATTTTCCTAAAAAGTACCAAGATAGCTATTGACAAAACCACTTCATAACTTCTGTTTACACAAAGCTTTTCCTGTTATCTATTGGTTGCTTTTTCTCTTCCAATGAGGCCAGACAAAGCTTTCAATAATATAAATATTCCTAACGCCGTCTGGAAACACCAAAAAGAGAACCATTACTGACAATTTTGTTCTATCAAGTTGTTTATTTCAAGATTAACCATTAATTTTATATCGCTGTTTTTATTCATCTTAGTATACTACAGTCTTACCAAGTTTTCTTTAATTCTACCTGAATTCGAATTTTCACCATATTTACGGTGATTGATTCATTAGATTGATTTTGAGCGACTGTGCACAACCTACTACATAATCTTCATGTCCTGCAGTCCAAAATGATCCCACTTTGTTTACTTTTCTAAAGAGAAATATTTCGATTAGAACAGGCTTAAGGCTAGATGGAGCATTTAGCGCGGTATGGTTTTAAGACACACGGCCGTGAACAGCAGGTTCTTGAGATGTAACTTTTACCTTGACTATGAAGCCTAGAGATGAACTTGTGGGCAAAACACTTCGCGTTTAGGATTCTCTCGGAAAAACCACCGCTTCTTGGCCCAGTGCTGAAACGGGATGTCTAGTCAGTTATCGCCCGGTGATGGAGTTAAATAAGAGCTGGAGCAAGATGATGGGTCAGTAGTCAGATCTGCCTAAGAAGCCATTAGTAACATAATTCCAATGTACACTCCCGATACATTGTCTACCACAGTCCGACAGTGAAGCAAAGGTATGATGGTGTAGCTACTTCCCACCTGCAATAAAATGCTAGTCATTCTGAAACAAGAGATTAGAAAATACAAATTAAATACCCCTAAAGGAATGTAGAAACAAGTCCATTTTAAAGTAAAACTAACAACAAATAATTTAGTCAAAATTCTAAAATTTAAACTAAAACAAAAAACAGCAAAAACTGAAGTGTTAACAGCTTATGCAGAAATGGACACAAAAATATTTGAACAATTTTATTAATATTTACAACATTTTCTCGTTCCTTTTTCTAACTACAAAAATCTATTTTACCAATACTTTTTCATGATTTTTGTAGTTATTTAAAAACCCTTTCTCTTATTGGAATCTTAATTTAAACCACCAGTTAAAAAAAGAATAGTATCTAGATTTAAATAGAAAAGAAGTCAATCCATGATTAGAACTTGTGATATCCAACTTTAATCAAAATGAACACCACAACATCGAGTTTCTAACTAAAACAATAAACAGTTTTCCTACTGTTAAATATTAGTTAAAAGTGTAGCAAAATTTAAATGAAATATAAACGAAAGCCTAATTTTCCATAATACTAGATTTCCTTAAAATAATTTTCCTCGAAAAAATCAAGAATAAAATCAGAACTCTAAAAGTTTCCGCAGATGAAAAATGTTAATTTTTTTTATACCAATTTCGACTCTGCAAATGTTGCAGATGTAACATCTTCTGAACGGACACACTGCCCTTATTAGAACTCACGCCAACATATCATCTACACTACCAGTTTCCCAGATTAAATACAAATATTTTCACTCCATTTTTCCACACATTCATCACTAAAATTTAATTAAACTCTCGACTACATTCTTTCTTCGAAGTTTTTATAGACTTACAAGAGAAGATTGGTCCGCGGAAGAGGGGATGACGAAGAAAATGAGGAGCACATAATTAAAAGAAAATTAAGCTCATCATTATTGCAGCAGCATAAAATAGCGGCCGCGGTTGTAATTCTTGAATAAGGAACTAGGCTTTAGAAATATGCAAATGGTGAAGGCAAGGAAGTTGTGGTGAGTCCAGGTTGGTGAAGTTAGAAATTGGAATTTACAATCCATCTACTTCCAATATAATTTACATCATAAATCTATCCATCTCTCGTCCTACTGGTCTATCCCTACCTGCTTCGCTTGTTTTTTAATATGCTAGCTAGTACATTCTTTAGTAGAGCAGGGATATTAGTTATATATAAATTCTCAAGGGTTGAAGCTAATATTTCTGCGTTTGGTATGACTTTATTGCGATTCCGTACACTGCATTAATATATTTTCCAACAACCTCAAGCGAGCATCAGGAGTATGTGCATTCCAGAGCCTCCAGAAAGTAAAGACTATGAAATAAAGACAATAGTTACCTCTTTCAGAGTAAAGTACTTATTGAAGCACCAAAATTCTCTCCTTCTGTTTCGGTATATTATTGTTAACTCATGTTTTTCAAAATTTAATGCCCATCGTCCATTTATCAGAAAACAAAAACTGCCACATTTGTGGAATCAATTTCCTTCTCTTGTTGACTTCTAAAAATTGTTTTAGCTTGAAAAACCGCCAAAAGATTTTCACGGCTAAAAGAAATACACGTTATTGTAAGGCGTATTTAATAATTTTGATGCAGTTGGCTTGGATGTCAGTTAGTTCTATATCGTTTGTAGAGGCATTATCATAAGTAGTAGCTATTTCTAAGTCAGAACACTTAGCAGTTTGTACGGCCCTTTCATTCTTACCGCTTTCATGATGTTAATACATGTGATGCAACTTAGAAAAAACACTTTTTCCGAAAAGGCTTTGAAACGTACGAGTAAAATTCTTATAACGATCAATTTCTTAACATTTCAAGACGCTCAAGTTTCATATGCCACCATTTCGATGCCTATTGTTTCTGTCATTTTCTTTTTTTAAATATCTATGTACAAACGTTTTCGGTATCAATGCAAATTTCGTCTTTAAACAAAGTTTGTATTAATTCGGGTGTCCTAGCCCCACGATTTCTAGGGGCAGCCCTGGCAATCAATTATACTTGACACAATTACGATTGCTTGAGGCCACATGTCAAAACAGATAACAAAAGACGTGTCAAGTGGTCTGTCGGATACCTAGTTTGATCGAGAAACATGCTTTAACAGTAACATTTCGACCTAACCGATTTAATTACCTCATTTTAAAATTAGGTAATGAAATACCTCACGGTATTTACAATACTATTGTAAAATTAATGTGGATTAGGAAGAAAATTAAAAACAACTTACTGTTTCTTTTAGTTTGTTATCCTTTTGCTTGTCATATGTAAACATTCTTTTCCAAAAGAAATACTCCATATTCTTAGCCAAACTTTTCAATTCTTGGAATCTAGTTTTTGTGAACATACTGAAAAAGAAATAGTGTTATAAATTTTACGTTAATTTTGCCAATAATTTTACCCAACGAATGGTAGCATTAGTTCTTTTCAAAAAAAGAGTTTAACGACAATTTCCTCCGTTTAGATATCCCTGTCAAGAAATAGTACACAGGGCAAGTCATTCGAAATGAATGGAGTTCCCATAACTTTATCGTGAAACTTATTTTTATTTCTTATTTCTTTTCAAACCATGTCTTTTAGCTTCTATTCTTCCCTAACTCTGACAGCTACACGAAAAGAATGATACGGATGGGGGCTTACTATTTTTACTCATAGATAAAAGAAAAAAATTCAATAATCATCTTCTGTGATTGTCGGTCCCCTCTATATTCTATATTCGTTTACTGTTCAGTACGATTTACTTCAAAGCGTGAGAAGAATTACTTACGTATTTGGCCTACCATATTGTAATGGTTATTCTTCGTATTACCATTCTATAAGCTAAATTTATTACCTTAGTGGATGGGTTGGGATAAAAAATGACACTGTTTTCAATGGGGACCACGAGGAGCAACAAAAGTCAGTCCCTTTTTTGCAATAATGGTTTGTTTGCTCCTCGTAATTATTGAATTTTTCTTGCCTAACTTCCACGAGGAATATTTTGTAGTCAAAAGAGTGAGTATGCTTTATACCAGATTAGAGAAAAATTAACGCACGGGCCATTAAGGACCAGCTCAACATGAATAATGCCCTTGCAGTTCCCCAGTATTATTATTCGAGATGGGTCCCTAAAGCTTAGTCCTACGCCACGAGTAGATTTCTAAACCTAGTTGCTAGAAAACACTTACATTCACCTTCCTATTAAACCATCAAATTGGCTGCTCTGAAAACTACCAGAGCCTTCACAAATCCTGTAAGAGATAGGTTTATGAATTTGAGTCTCTGAAATCCCTCCATTTCAAAACCTCTCGATCCTCTTAGAACACGGACACGTTCTTTACATTCTTCCTGCTTCATTTGATGATCTCAGAAGAATCCTCAGGCTTAACGTTCTTTATGAATCTCTTCGATTGGGCGCGTTCAAGTTAAAATTCCCACTGTCTAATACTGACAGCCTAAAAATGCAAGAGAGTTGTAAATTTCAAATTATATATATATAATTTAAGAGTACACAGTTACATTCAGTTCACACCGTTCAAATAGGTTAGAGTGTCAAATCATTAAATTGAAAGCAACTAATCCTTCCCCCAGCTCCACCTTCCGGTCGTGGGTAGAAAGAGGTCACAGTTGGTAAGGGTTTCCTTTGGGGAAAAAAGGAACACAGGCTGGTTCCTTCTCATACCAGAGACACAACGTAAAGCCCTACAAATACCCATCCCACATCCTAAGAGTTGGCTGTGCTAGCCTCAGACTGCTCACAGATAGTCGAAGTAATACTTCCACCATCTTTCATCGTCAGCACTCTCATATCTTCTATTCCTTTTTCTTTCTTTTAGAGAATACTGTTTTGTTGGTTTAGCCTGTCGAGAAAAGTTTATTGTACACTGAACCACAACTGTTATGTTACCATGAAAATAAACATTTAAGTAGAACAAATTTATTCTTATGCAGTTTTGGTTTATTTTATTTTACCTTTTCAAAAATATAAATCCATTCAATATTATCAGTATTTTATGATCTATTTTTTAAATACTGCAGCTTCTAATCCTAAATACCAACAATTTGGGCTAAGGCGAAGTACAGAAATAAGCTTCTTTAAATTTGATAGAAAATTATTCTAATATCTATATAAAAAATAATTGACAGATTCGCAGAATTTCAAACCGAATATGGATGGATGTTCACGGAATTTCAAATAAAAGATCGTAAATAAAAATCTAAGAGTTCTTGATGAAGATTTACTAAGTAAGTTCCCTTACCAATAACTGAAAATTAAGAGAATGATTACAACCAGATTTTACAGCCCAAAGACGATTACTTGTTTGGATCAGTAATTAGATTTTAATAGGTTTTGATCTTAATGTGTGAGTGATCAATGAAATCAATAGGTTTGTTCTCAGATTTTAGGTAAATATTCAGAAGGAAAAAATATTATTCAACTGAAATATCCTTCAATCAGACAATTGTAATTACACTCAGGATGTTGAAGGTACATTTCTGTCACCTTTGGAATTTAGAAAGCAGAACATTGAATTTTAATTAAAGCCTACTTAATAATGTCCGCCATTCTTTCATTCATTTGGTGTTGAAATTCAAGTGGACTTTCATTTAACTTTCTTACTTATGCAAATGATGATCCTTCCGTGTAGTACTTACTTAATCTCTACAAAATGGGGTTTCATTTTTCCTTAAGGAATCATTCATTGGCACCTTACCCTCTTGGCGAACGAGGAATTTAAGAGAATTGCGGATTTTTTACTGAAATTAGATTCCCTACAGCTATTTAATTATAAAATTGGACCAGAAATATCAATTAATAAAAATTTATAGAATTGAATAAATAACTAGTAAGAAAGTTAAAATTACCTTTAATGTAATTGCTCTGAATTTTCGCCGAAAATCAATAAGATTGAGTAAATGAGATAGAACTTAACTTGAATATAACTACCTCTACTGAAACTAGAGATAATTATAAATGAGATGAACTTTAATTTAAAAATGATTTTAAATGAACTGATGAAATTATCCAGAAAATAATATTACTTCTTTCTCACTTTTAATATTTCATAATTTTAATGGTTTTTCATATAATTATTAGGAAACTGCCTCAGTTATTTAATTAACTAATTTTCTTTCATTAAGTAAACATCAATTTTTATATTTCCAAACAACTCAGAGAATCAGTAAATAGCTGCAATTCAATAAACCTAATGTACATACGGCGTTAGATTTTCTAAGTTTTGATGGAGTTCTTACAGCAAATTCATTCTTCTGAAGAATGAGGAAAACTCCAATAATTGAGTTATTGAAGGATGGTGTGATGAGACTTGGTTAAAGATTTTTTTTTTTGTTCAGTTGAAGAATATGGCGGACATGGTGAGAATAAGTGCATTTATTCCTATTAACAGCATCCCATGCACTGATTGTAAGTGAACTTGTTATTGCTTGGCCACGTGTACCGAATGGAAGATTAGACGGCCAAAAATGTTTTATCAATTCCATCTACTATCTACAACTACATCAAAGAGGCACTTCTTGAATATTGGAAGAATATTGGATATAGTTCGAACAAGGAATGTCATGAGCTAAATGGAACAGACTTTTTACACTTCCACAATATTTAATATAATGGTAGCAATGTCTACAATATTAAAATTTCTGACTTCGAATGATTAAAACTAAATAAAAGATAAATAATAGCTAGCATTGAGCTAACCTTTCCAATTTAAAAGAAATTTTTTATCTCGATGAAGAAAAATCATTGAAAGCTACCGGTTCAGAGGAGTAACCGAATGTCAAATAGATTATTGAAGGGTGCGGTGTTCGGCAAGAAAAGAACTGGACGCCCGCGTTGTCGTAGATTCTAGGAGGTTGAAGAGGGCTTGAGGATGATAGGTGTGACCAGGGGAGGGAATAAGCAAAAAACAGAAATGCATGGAGGGGCATTATCAGGAAAAACAAGGCCCAGCCCGAGCTGTAAAGCTGTGTAGTAAAAACTAACTAAGAAAGTAATGATTGATTGGGTGCAAATATACATTTAGTGGAGGAATGAAACAGGAAATTGAAAATAATTCCGCAATCAGTGGAAAGGCTTTCAAAAGAAGCAGCAATGTAATAAACGTTAAGAGTAAAACGAAGTTATACCTTTGGAAGAAAGTCAACAGACAAGTTTAAAAGGTTAGGTTTACTCTAAAAATGGTGTTCGAAGTTTAAACTTTGTCTTAAAAAGAAATAAGTAATGAGGGAATAGTAATGACATAAAAGTTTAATTTAATTTTCATTTATTATCTATCCGAAACTAATTTTTAATTGTTGCCGCCTTAAGATAAGGAGAACACACCAGAGATAAGTGTAAATGCGACGGATTTTCACAATTTATCCTCATTGAACACATGTTGGCATCAACAGTGCAGCTATAAAAGCGACTAGAAATATGGGAGAAGGGGTCTCCTTGAAATCCTTTTTCAGCGGCTATGGGAAGAGGAGCGTAGCATTTTACGTTGTCCTTATTTTTCGAAGAAGTCAGAGAGAGGGAAGTGATGCTAGGCTGGTCACCCAAGGATAAGTTCAGCCTTGTGTAACGTGATGTCTTAAGATGACATCAAGCTTAGCATTGGTCCTAGTAGTATAGCTACCTCTGTCTACTCTGAGGTAGCCAATCAGTTATTGAGCTGATTGTTCCAAAGCCGATGTTGAAAGGTGTTTTAAACGTGCAATTCTTCGAGGAGTTCAAGTACAACAGGAACAAATCAAGATTAACCGAGAATGCATTCACATAATCTGGGGCTAAACAAAAACAAATTCAAGCTGGAAGGAAGAGTTGGGAGAGACCAGGACAAGTCGTAGGTCGTAGCCCTTTCAGGGGAGAAAAAATCCTCCAACCTGCTAGAGCCGAATACGATTACTTGCAAAGATACAAAGGTAAACAGTGAGATGACGTTGTTCACCTGGACGATTGCACTGAATCTGTCGCTAACAAACGGCTGTGTTGAATTGCCCGCGGTAACTGGCTCAGCAGGCTAGATTAGATAATTCAGACTAGAGCTGGGGCAGCAAAAAAAGTAAAGATAAAAATAATTAGATTTGTAACCGAGAATGTACGGAAAGTTCTAGGACAATCTCTGCACTGAATTTTCTGTAAACTAATAAAAATGAATTGGAGAGTTTCCTTCAATAATGAAAGTATTTTGTATGTTCAATCACTCCAAATGACTGCCTTTTTTCTTTTCTTTTTTTTGTTAACAGAGAGTTTGCTATTAAGAATTTCAAATCTATTCATGAAGTAATATGTCTTTTAGAAGAAATTATGACTTATCAAGGTACTAGATATCTCTGTTGAACTACAGAACCTGATGATAAAATCAAAATGTAAACCCGATTACAAACCATTATTTCTGGGCATGGTATTTTACGTTGTCCTTATTTTTCGAAGAAGTCAGAGAGAGGGAAGTGATGCTAGGCTGGTCACCCAAGGATAAGTTCAGCCTTGTGTAACGTGATGTCTTACTAAAGCCATACTGTCTGTACGTGCTCTGACTACATCTGCACATGTAACTATCTGGACCATAAAACTGCACAAACTTTGTTCCTTGATGTGCTTCCCGTTTTAAGATGATAATAATGGACCCCAAACGACCTAGAAGAAACACATTTTCCACGAGCGCCAAAGTGGTGTAGACCAAGTTTTTTTTTTACAAAATACTTCTTTCTTCCTTATATTGGATCCTAGATTATTGTAATTATTTTTTTGATCGTAAGATGATGATTGGAATCCCATGCGAACAATTTCTATGTGCTTAATCTAGTCGTTAAGGATCTACAGAAAAATTGGTACCATATCAATTAGGTATCGTTTCACATATTTTTATTACGAATAATAAGAATCGATTCCTAATAGATACAGGTACACATTTCTCTTAAGAACCGCCTTAACGATTAGATAAAGCACATATTTTCTTGCATCACTCCTGCTTACGGGCGATTTCTGAAATTCCATTACATTTATTGTTTATTGCAGAATACATTTTATACTTGAAACCACATCCTGGACAATAAGAAGGATTTTAACCGTATGTCTTTATGATTTTTAACAGTATGATTATTTTTCTCTCCTTTAACAGTTTTTAATACCTTCTCCAGGTTGCTAATAAAGAAGAGAATTATATAACATCCTTGAAAATGGTAGAAAATTCTGCAATACTTTCTACTAAAGATGTTATACGATTCTGTTATATAATTCTAATGAGAGTACTTTTCTTCTCTTTATCGGTCCCGAGAAGCTGTTAGTCTCACAGTGGTCATCTCTATGGATAGTCCGTGTGATGCCATTGATCTCTAAAACTAACAGTTCCTAAAAAAAGTAACATTTAGTAGCCTTTATGAGTTAGCGATATAAGAGAGTTTATTGGGAGATTAAGTTCAGATCCTGTAAGAGCTTACTGAGGACCCTTTGATTATTTTGTCCAATTTGTGCGGACGGCTGTAATAACTGCAAGTGGTTTAAAAGTGGGTCTGGATTTCTGGACCTAGAACAAAGCTAATTTCCTCTGTGAGGTTTCTTTTTTATTTTACTTCGGGTATAGCGTGGGGCTTGTTTTCTTCATTAAGGCAATAATAACTTAATAAAGAAGAGAATTGCAGAAAAGTGTAGTAAACTTTATCAAGACAGCCAAATGAAAATATTACAAAATAAAGAGAATACATGAGCGTGACTAGGCAAAAAACCTTCTGTAAATCTGAAGCAATTATCCCAAAACTGCAATCTAATTTAAAGAGTTCTTTTGAAATACATAGCTTTTGATATACGCTTTCGAGGGTAACTCTAAATACAATATAATACTTAGAAGAAAGCATTGATATATTCCTTGCAAAAAAAAAAAACCTCAATCTCTTGAGGTAAAATCCGATATCTTCAACTTAGTTCCCATTTCAGAAAGGTGCAATTTATTCTAACAAATTAATCTCGGAAAAAAAAAAAAAAAAAACATTTTAAAACTTAGTTCAGCCAAGTTTCTGTAACTGTGTTCACAACTTTCTGCTGGAATGGCAGTGATTTTACCATATCTACATTTCTAACTAAAAGTTTTCTACAAAAGTAAAGACCTACTTTTTTCCTGACAGGCTTAACATAGCAAATAAGGTGTAGCCATTTTCCTGACAATTCTTGCTATTGCTATCAGCGGAGATGTCTTGGCTTGCTAAAAAGATTGTTCGGTATACTTTTCTAAATTGCCAGTTTAAGATAAGAATTTTTTTGTTACATAAAACTAATAAATGAGATGCAAATTGCCCAATTCATAGTTCTAGTCATTTTTCCTTTCTCACTTTTTTTAAATAAATGAATGAAATTATGTTTACAGTAAGAGAAACTGCAATAAATCCAGTAAACACCGAGGTGGCGACCCTCCGCTGTCATAATTCTATTATGATATATCGAATTTTAGTAGTGTCCAACTTTTGATGTGATGATTGCAATTTTTCGACAACTAAAATAAATATTTTTATGTAACAATCTAACGACATCTTCAGTAAAAAGTATAAGTGAACTTTGGTTCGGACCTCTACAGTAGCGGAACGTTTGATGACTTTATTTCTGTCACCACTTCAGTCAAACGTTGCTCTTTTTGACAACCCCCTCTTGGACTCAGTGAGCTAAAGGTCTCAATTTTGAAGCAGTTACGCAAACTGGATGTGAGTGTCTGATTTCTCCAGTTCCTGACTCAATCTAGAAGGGCTCTAGATTGGTAAACCCCAGAATGGAGAGGTGCTTTCTGAACCTACAGTGTCCTCAAAGAAGGCCAGTTACTAGACCGACTCTGACTCCCACTAGTTTAACGCTCTCCTTAGCTCTGATTTTACAGTGTTTGCACTAGTCTCTAACAATATAGATAGTGAGAAGCAAAGTTGTGCTGTTACTTTCAGACATCCTCTGAATAAAATAAATTGCAAGCAGGGTCTGGTAAAATAATTTGATCTGAAAGTTAATAATTATTAAGTCAAACACGACCATCGATTTCCTACGAATTCATTTTCATAACAATATTTTCGAAGATTTATAGGTAAATTTATGTTTATAAAACATCTAAATTCAAAATAAATATTTGTGGAACCGATTTCACAAAGTTAATTAGAAGCCCCCATTTCTGTATAAAATAAAGTAATATAGAATAAAATTTTACTTTATTAGAAAATATTAATTGTCTAATCAAGTAATATTTGATTTCATTCAATTCTTTGCAAGTTTTTATCCATTCTTTTGTAATTAATTTTTTATTTTATCTTTATTTTTATCTGTAATGTAGTTACTTTAATTTTGACCATTTGTAAAGTTAAGAAATAGAAAGTTACTCTTATATTTATTTACCTAGCTGAAGTAAACGAGAATCCAGCGAGTGGAAGATGAATTCTTTTGAAGAACCTCATTTGCTCGATTTCTGAAGATGGAAGATAATCTGAAAGAATAAATAATTGTTAGAATAAGCATTAACTAGCCCAAAGAAATTCGTCGGCGACATTGTAACGGCATCAAGAGAAAACGCAGAAGATAATTCTATCTTAAGATAAAGCTATTTCACTTTCATTTGTGGCTCATAATAGCCAGCGAGATCCATCAGATGAAACCGGAAACCAGGCCATCGCCACATTCAATGATTCCTAGGGTGATTTGTTCAATCCTATCAATACTTTTTACAGAATTAATACTTTTAACGATGGCTTTTGTGGCAAACACCTTTTACTGTCCTGACTAGGCTGAAGAATCTGAAGAGAGACTCCTGAGTTATTTAAAAGCATTTGTTTTTCTTTACGCAATATCCTAATCTTTGACGGGTAGTCCATCCCTCTTGTATTGACAAAAACTACCAGTCTATCTGTAGCTGCCCAAAGGATCTTCATGTCTATAATACTTTACAATCATCTGTGTGGTCGTGAGGCCTGGTTGGGTTTAAGTCAGGGCAAAACGCTGAAAAAATCAACTTTCTCGGATGCCCACTAGTCTGAAACTTACTCCTACTAATTCCACATCCATGAAACGATGCTTTAATGCCTCCATTTACTGAAAAAGTATTGCGTCCTTGAAAAAGCGCTTCCTTTATGTGCTAAGGGAAACTAATGGTTCGTTAAAATATTTCAAGATTACAGAGAAATAGTTATCTAATATTAATAATTGCACTAAAAGTGAATCATTTGAAGGTTTTAGTCTAGATTTTTGTTCATACCGTTAATGACCTCTAATTGTTTGTTTTAGCCTTTATTAGAGAATGCAGTATTGATTGTGATCGCTTCATTTAACCATTTGGAATGTCTCCAAGAAGTTTTATTTCTTATTCCATATTTCATGAAAAAGAATTAGAACAGACTTGTTCTTTCTGTACATTTACTCCATTTAAGAGACAATCCTTTCCACTCTTCTCTGAATAAAATTACCATCGATAAAATATAATTAGAATAAATGTTTATTGAGTCTTCCCTCTTTGGGTTTTAAATTATGAAATTACTACTTTTTGAGGGCAAGTACATAAGCCAGAGGTTAAATATTTGAAAATGAGGAGCAAATATCACTTGGTTGATGGTTGGTACAAGGATTTTTAAAAGCAACAAACTTTGAACTAAAGTGAACAGTTTTCAGGAAAATTAGTCGATGTTTGCTTACATATTTTGAATAATAAACAGTAGTTATAACCAAATAACTGCCAATTAATAGCGGAAGTATTGACAGGTGAACCAATTTGCATTTGTATTAGGAAGCTTCTTCTGAATCTGATATTTTCGAATTAATCAGAATTTCCCTTCAAGGAAAAACATACATGGACCTATTTCTTTAGTGTAGTCCTTATTGATTTTTTTTGTCTCCTTCAACATCTACAATCCCATGAGCGAAGATGGAGAATGAAAGTAAATGTCCACAAAAGCAAAAACATTGAGATGAGCCTTCTGTCCTCCAGTTCTTACGAACCGGGCCTTACATCCATGCATTATTACAGTGAATAACGTTGGACTCTACATAGACAAACGCTTGAACTGGATCCCACATACAAGAATGAAACATAACGGAGTAAAAATACGTTACTACCTGCTCAAGCGACTTCTGGACAAATGCTGGAAATCAACACTAAACAACAAAGTCCTGCTCTACTATCTCCTTTTTAAACCAATTTGGACTCATGGACTCGAACTGTGAGTTGATCCAAGCGTTTCAACATCCATCGTCTCCAATTCCTTCAATCAAAAATACTCTGTTGTAAAGCTGATTCTGATTTTTATGTATCCATCCTATCTTTAACTCCTACTCATCAATGACATAATCTAAACGCTTCATCGCCAATTCCACTCCCTTCATGCAAGTCATCACAACCCTTTAGTCCACAAACTTTCTTAAATCATCGATTCCAGATAATACTCCTCGACGAATAGGTGACAGTGGTGCCTTCAGTGAAATACGTAGTTAAGTGTTTGGTTGGTGTTCACTGAAATAGTGTGAAGAATTACCACTGGATGATTTCTCCTATGTAATAAAAAAATACACATCTCCAATATGAGACCCAAATAATAATAATTGAGACTCATAGAGGTGCTGATAACCTGGCAAGCAACAGTGGCCCACCATGAATTCAATTCGGCAGGCACTTTGTCAACAGTATAATAATGAAAAGCATTACTGACTCTTTGGCACATTACATTGGAGAAACTGCACCTTGAGCAATGCAGATTGAGGATCTTTGTAGTAGATGTAATTCAATGGGACAAATTTGTAAACGGAATGAGTTAACAAAATTGGAAAATACATTGCAACGAGAGTTCGAGTGGCAGGATCGAGTAACTGGTCAGAAGATTGAATGCAATTCAAAGGGTTTAAATTGGTTAAGATAGAGGCCATCCGTCTTAAATAGTTATACTCAAATAGTTATAAACATAATTTTATATAAATTTGAAAATAGATTGTATGTACCTACTATTGTTTATTTAATAATAGTTATTGTTTTACAAAACCTCTTCTTGGATCCACTAAGATAGACAGTAACATATATATTATTTACTACATAATATATTATACTGTAGAGTCCCAAAACATGATTGAAATTAACCGTTAATGAAGGTAATAATTAAACACAGCTGTATAATCAACGGTGATCGTATAACCTAATTCCCAGGCTTTACTCCTAATGCCGCGTAATTAACTGTTATTGATTTTATTTGAACAAATGTTTTCCATCAGAATAACTAAAATATATGTTGCGTTCTAAATTTGGAATAGTATTTTTGAGTTAACTCATAAGTTTATGTATTTCTGAAAAGTTTTATAACATTAATTGCATTATTAAGCATTGATATTCGCAGCTATAGGAAAGAATCGTTGCTGTAAGCCAACTCTGCTAACTTAATGATAAATTTTTTTTCGGCTGAACTACAGGAACCCTTCTGAGGCTTGCCTAATGCAACAGCGTTCACACCTCTGGCGCATGGAGAAAGGGATATGCTTTGGTCATTTTCTTGTCCATTCCAAGAACAATATTTTTCAGCCAAGTCTTCAACGCTGTTAGCCCATTCCCAGACAGAATTGTCTTCAAACAGGCTGGCTTGTTTGTCGCTGTTACTTTACTTCGTCCCTTTTTGCTACCTTGGCTACTGTTAAGACGATCTTATAATGAACTTTCTTTACACTTCATCTACTTCCATTAAGAAGCAGACTTTTTACATGTTAAGACATTTCTATTGCTTTCCTTAAAAAAATAAAAAATAAATTAATGAACTTGATATATATTTGAGTATAAGTTGAGAAGTTTTAAAATTTTCAATTTAAATTAAAATCAAAACTGAAAGCTTCAATTTTTATTTATATTCAGTTCTTTTTAAAAGAGAATAATTTAAAGTCAGTTAAATAAATTAAAGTACCTTTTCTTTCCTTGAATTATTTAAAAAATAATTTCGAAATCTTTTCAATTTTTTTTTTATCTTTTTAATTTTTCAGACTTTGTTTACTTTTATCTTTTTAATGAAATTCATTTGTAAACCAAAAGAAAATTACTTTTACCTTTCTTGGAAGCTGGGAAAAAACACTTAAGCCTTGAAAAACTTGTAGGTGTAAAGGTAAAGAGCAGTTGTAATATGATTTTCTTTTTACTTCATAAATGGAATTAGTTGCGCTTTTCCTTCTTGTTTGCTAAATTAAAAGATTTCCAAAATAAATTTATCTTTACCTATTTAATTACTGTTAATCCATAATGTCCCACTTGTATTCAATTCTACGAAAGAGCTTAGAGGGTAGGCGGTACTGTAAAATGTTGATAAATGGTCGGCAAAGGCTCATAACAAGAGACAGTTCTTTTCTATATCTTGGTTCCCTTTTGGACTCTTAGAGGACGTTGTAGTTAAAGGAGACAACATTGCATTATGGAACCCAAACTAGATCACAATCAGGGTTTGAGAAAACACCTTCCTTTCGTGAAGGGTTGTCCAGATTCTTCCGGGGCTGGGCTCTGTGAGAGAGCTTTGGCTTTAAAGTTATCGAATTTCGTTTGTTAGGACTACTGTTTACTTTTAGTTTATTCGAGGTAGGGTCTTAATTTTTGTACTGTACTTGAATTAATATTGTATTTTGGGACATGGGGGCTTTAGATAGAACTTAGACCATCTCTCTCTCTCTCGATGAATAAAATAATTTTATGTGATGGTATTTTGTGACTTTTATTTACAAAAATTTTCCATTTATGTGGCTGTGATGGAGTATTAATAATCCAAGAAAAGCCTTCTAAGAAAATTTATAAGTAGATTTAAGAAAATTTGCAGAAAACGTTGAAGGACAAAGTATTTTCTTCCCTCCTCCACTTCTACTGTTTCCATTGCTATTATCTTTGCATTTATCTTATCTCCTTCTGTTAAGTAATAAAATATTAAGTGTTTGGAAAAACTCTAAAATATGGCGGCCAGAAGATGATGACCTCATTACTTTATCATGGAGAGAAATAGATGGCTCTGAAGAGGAAATTACTAACTCTTAATGATTTCACAATTCAGAAACCATTTATTGTACTTACTGCCATGCCGATTTTTTTTTTTACTTAGTATTTTACCCCTTGAAGATAACATTCTGGTTCCTTAAAATGAAATGGATTTAACTTTAAACTTTTTTTTTGTTTTTATTAAATACGATCATTTGAAGAACTCATCAAAAAATATTCTTCTATGGAATCTTCCAATTGAGCATCTCATTACGTCTTAGGAGCGTGAGAAAACTTTAATCAAGTTATTCCAAAAATCGAAGATATCAAAATTTAATTTTAAGTAACGAATAAATGACTTAAGTTCTGAAAAAAACGGTTTTAAAATTATTGAAAATGCGACTTGTAAATAGATTTCAAGAGAAGAAATTCATCCGGTTGTTTTTACCAGTAAAACACGAGAAAATGAACAACCCAAGGCTGGAATGAGAGACACAGTCAAAGCCAGTGTTCAAAACAAAACTGACACAAGCCTTTGCCTTTGCAAAACCAACAAACCTCTTAGTACTCATAATGAAGAGAAATACAAAACACATACATATGTAATATCTTAAATTACTATTTAATAAATAAATGAAATAATGGTATAAATAACGTTCAAACGTTCAAACGTGGTTGGAAAATAGAACTTTCTCATGAAAATTTAATTATCTGCATTCAAACTTTATTAACTCTGTTTTCTCTCAGTCAAAATCTTCATTGTTTCGTGGGTGTACATTTACTTTGTCTTCACATTGTTACATTTCTAAATTGTTTACCTTTCCCATTGGCAACTGATGCCTTTTATTCTGGCCCTACTCAATTTACAAATATTAGAGGAACATAAACAGCATAGTAACGAAAAATATTCTATAATCGTATTGTTATTCTTTAATGGTATTTTTACTTCAATATAAATCTAAAGTCACCATCGAAAACAAAAAAGGGCCGTGTGAAGTTGATTAATTCTATGCCTATTTCTGAACCGAATTAAAACCCTATGTGCGAAGAAACTCTCGAAATTATGAATTCCCGTAAGACAATTCTTTTATCATGTTAAATGTTTTGTTGGTTGGTATTGTTTTCCCTCGGGTCTTCCTTGGAATAATTATATTCTAGGGACACTACAGATAGTGAGAACATCTTTGTTTAAGTAACTAAAGGCTTAACTAAAGATATTTGCTAGCTAAGTGCTCAAATTTGCATTTCTGTAAACGTCAGCTTATGCCAGTACAGATTAAATGATTCAATTTGATCTTAGAGTAAAGGAGCCTACCTGGGCAGAGAGGGAAAGAGGTTATGAACGCTCCTATATTCTAGGGATTTCAGTTCCTAAAGTTATAGACGGACAGGTCTCCTTTCTTCTCCAAAGCCAGCAGCACATCTCAACTCTACCGCATTAAACTCATCATGTCTTTAACTATAAAGACTTTACGTACTCTTTAGGAGAATATTCGTTGTAATTGGAGGTGGAACCAGAAATGTCTGCCACCCCTATTTACATGACCCTAATATCGCTAAGTTCTAGGACCTAGAGTCACTACGGGGAATACAGTTTCCTGCTTTATATTCCACCAATATTGCTTTCCTAATTGTATCCGCTTTATTCACAATTTGAAAGTGCGTTATTACTGATAATTCTCTTTAGTTGAAATTTATGACTTCACCTCTTACAATATTAATTCGACTTTAGCCTAGTTTCACCTTATATTAGCTAGCATGGCTTTAACAAAATTATGCATGCACCCTAATACCAAATGTTTCTTACTTTAATAATATCGGCTTTAATTAATAAATACTTGCTAACATATAAAATGTATTATGACTTCCTGCATTCGAAGTATTAACAAGCGGGCCGCACGTAAGAGGAACACAGTGATTGAAATTTTTCTATGTTGGTTGTTTTCATCTGAGAGTGGATGTTATGACGTTTTTGTACGTTTAATTTCAATTCCATGCCCTCCACTTCATTCAATGAAGTGAACATCTCAGTTCACTACAAAGGGACTGCACTTTCTTGCCCTGAAACTGAACGATATAACCGTCTATAATATAGATCAATGTTTAAAATAGAATCCAAATAGAGCTTAAAAGACAAGAACAGAAAAGCTACTACCTTCCGGACCTCTTGGCAGTCGAATTTCCATAAATAACTTCAATAATCGTGGTAAACAAAAATAGTGTGATAGTTCACAGCAAGTTACAAAAAAAAAAAAAAAAAAAAAATCTAATAATAATAATCAAAATCCCAATAAGTTTTCTCATCCAAACTTTTGTAACGTGCTATTTAAAAATTACGCTTCTACAGTTATTAGTACGTAAATCATGCGATATAGTAACAGTTTGCCCCAACTAATAGCATTTAGATTAGTTTATAAAGCCAATCTAACTAACAAACTGTAATTAGTTAAATTAATTTTGTGATAGATAGTGAGAACATTAACACTACCTGGAATTGGCGAGGCAAATTGCTTTATTAATGATGTAAATTCGCTCGATTTACTTGCTCTCTAGCTGGAGGGTTTGAATTAGAATTCATACGATTATCTGAGATTCTATGAGTGGAAGGCAAAGAAGTTTGTAGCGATTGGAATTTCACAAAAAGGAAAAGCGCAGGAGAATAGTCAAACTTTGTATTTCATTTAGATACCATTGCCGATTTCAATGACAAGAAATACCCTAAATCATTTTATTTTTCGCGATTGACTCGAAAAACTGCTTCAATGATTTTCTTTAACAAACGATTTTACCAGAGTCCTGTCACTTTTTAAATTTTTCTTAGATGGTAGGATTCTTCTATATCGATATTACCTACACTGTACTTTGCCAACTTTTACCAAAGACAAAACAATTGGTGTGAATTCATTTATTTTTGTTTTTTAATTTACTTAAAAAGTTGCATCGATTTTCTTTAACCTTGCAATGATGGATGCAGTTTTCACATTTATCACTTTGTTTTTTTTGAAAAATTAACCAAGCTTTCGATTCATTAGGATATGTGACGTTATTAGTAAGTATTTCAGGGGAAAGAGAAAGTGGGAGGATGCATCACACAAAGTTGTGCAACAGACGGATCTAAAGAACGAAAAACCGAGAAATGTAAGAATCATGATAGCATGTATGCTAGTCTACAGTGTAATGTCATTCTAGTCCCTCAAATACCTGCAAGAGTACAAATCCCCAGTGAATCTGCATAGTCCGCGACTATTTAGTTGCGGCTCACCTATTGGATAAAGCTTTTTCCTCCAGCTTGTGGGTGACATCACTTTGAAGTGTCGCAAATAAACTAAATTTTCGGTCTTTACTTAGTGAAACATTAAAAAAATGAAGTAAAATAATGTAACGCTTATTTTTCAGGCGGGCTTTACGTCCAACTATCCCGATAGAATTGAACAGAAGCTGGTAGCTAATATTCTTAAATTTCTCATATAACATTTAATAAAACTGTAACAAAGACCGCAAAAGGAAACCCAGTACCTCAGGCTACTTGTCTTTACTAAGAAAAAATGAAAATAAAGAAAGTTCATCATTTATTATTTTACTAACCGCGATGGAAAAGTACGTGAGTCAGCTGGAACAATTTGATTTAATATAAATAAATAAATAAAAGCTATTTTCTTGATAGCAATATTTGATAGCATACAAATTTGTCATGTTAAATTGTCAGTTTCTGTCATTCACATGAGGGAGCGCTCACATTCATCCTTTTTGTAGAATTATACTCCGGTTCTTGGCTCGCTTTCTGATAGACATGGCAGATAAGATTCCATTTCATTTTCAATCTATAATATATTGAGTTAGTGTTGAATAAAGCCCCATAAGCAAGACATCTCAGTCACTTTTCTAAGTTCTCTGCATTTTTATTCTATTTAGGTTATTCGGTTATACAGCTAAAATAAATCCCTTAGAGACAAAATTATACTTTTATACTTTTTCTTAGTTAGGAAAGTATTGTGAGACATGTGCAATTTTCAAAATGCTGTGTCCACTGGAAATATCTTAAAACTCTCTTTAAAAACGTATTGGAACCAAATTCGAAGAAATCCCTAAAATATCTATTCAGTAAAGGATTTTGGCGCTTTGGGTTAACAAATTTTGGTCTAAAGCTTATTGTCGCGTTCTCTGGAATCAACATAGAAATGTCTAATTTGAACTTGCCGCGATATTTGGACCTATAATTTGTAAAAAAACGTTTTGTTCAATACAAGGACATTAAAAACGGTGAAGCAATATAACAATATATCTGTACAATAGCAATAATTACTCTTGCGAGAGGTAGGAAAATATAAAAAATAGGTAATAAAAACTATTGATATTTCCATGAGTATGGAACTATTCAATTAATCAATTATTATGTCAATAAACTAAGTATAAGTCCTCTAGAGCTAATGAGGTATATTCAAACTCAATAGAGAGTCTTTGAAAGTAGATTTAATGAATCAAAAAGATCTTCACTCATCAAACTCTGCAAACTCATCAACTTCAGCACGGCTTCATTTATCGTTAAATTGTAAAAACTGATTGATTCCACTCATTTACCTGGGCCCTTCTCTCTGCCTTTCCTCTTTCATTTGGCCCTCTCTCTTGGCATCCATTTATAAAATCTTAATACTGAGGATAGCCATTCTATTTCAAGAGGAAAGCGCATCTTGAAAAAGTTTCTATCAGTATGATAAATTATTCCGCTTCTTTCTTTTTGTGAAGTAATAAAAGAAATAGGATTATTGATACCATTTCTAGCTCTAACTTTGGCAGAATCTTATCGTTTCACACTCTGATTCATACGTCCACAGGGCACTTTATATAGACGACTGTTTCAGTAGAAATAAAGTGACGTTTTTTATCCACTTTCAGAAGTATGTGTGGAGACTTGACTTAATAAATGGTTTAAAACTTAACATCTACAACCTTCTGCGAGGAAATGGTAAAATGTAATTTATCTGTACCCTGTATCGGGAACTGACCATTAGAATTTGTACAGGATTACTGCAGGAGACGACACCCAAACCTCAAGCCTACCTAGACAAAGTGAACATTTCTAGGTCAAATTTTCTTAAAAATCGGAATTTATACTAAAAGAAATTAACGCAACGCTCGCAGGAGGATGAAGGCTTTTTATTGAAAAGGTACACTTCTGGAAAGAAGTCAATCTTTTCTTCTTTTTTTTTAAACAAAACAAAAAAGTAATTAATACTTTTATAACGGCTAACTCAATGTCTTAGAAGTTGTTTTCTAGAGTTGTAAATGATGTAATCCATCCATTGTAGTAGCAAAAAGAGATTTAATCTAAGACAAGAGAACCGTAAGGATTCAATGCTCTCTTTTTGACATCAATTTAATTTAGAGAATGAACTTTGTAAAATAGAATCAAGTTAAGCAGATTACATCTTGGTTACTAGATGGCACACTAAGGTTTGACACCACTGCTGTCAATCTAGGACCACCCAATAAGAAAAACCTTTATTTCTCCACTGTTCTCCAAATGTAATTTTCCAAGCAAAAATGGGGTATGATTAAACTTAAATCTATCTTTCTTTTTTTTTTAATTACCTTTTAGTGGAGGCAGTG
Organism: Rhodnius prolixus; assembly: GCF_049639745.1. Classification (NCBI taxonomy): domain Eukaryota; kingdom Metazoa; phylum Arthropoda; class Insecta; order Hemiptera; family Reduviidae; genus Rhodnius; species Rhodnius prolixus. Next base: position 7,772,191 of record NW_027411634.1, on the reverse strand, counting down.
ACAAGACATTGTGTTTGGCAAGCTCAGCCAAAGATAAGTTCAACGCGCTTAGAAAGTGGTAGACATTAACTCAGATTATAAGTACTTGTTCTATTTGTAGAAACAAGTATGTAGGTATGGTGGACCATCTCCATACGTTTCTCTCAGATTCTTCGGCATCTTCTACACAAACCTCTCTGCCTCAGATATTGTGATTCCTTTTAGAAGACCGAAGTTCGAAGAAATTAGTCCTAATTTAAAAGTTCCGGTTTGCACTTAAGAATTAAAGGAAATGAATACTTTTCATCCATCTGAAGAGAAAGATTACGAATGATTAATTGCCCTGAGTGGTGAAGAGTTTGCATCGACCATTTCCTTAATAGTGCTTGCCCCGCTAACAGCTGTGAATGATAATCTAGTCAGCTGTATAGTCATACTTCTCTCTAATTACATTACGTAAAATATATATATACATATATCCATCTGCGCTTTATATGTAATTACCATAAATTGATGTAAGAGGAATTCGCAATATTCTGATTTAATCGATTGAATTCGTGTTCAATTATGCTTCTTTAATAATAAATCCACTTTAATCTGGTACTACTCCGACTATTGGGTTCCCAAAATATTCGATATAAATTTATTACGCTATCATCTAACAAGCATTAAAGAAATTGTCCATATATCCCGAATGACCAGATATTTATTCAGACTATTAATACTTTCGATTTATTAAAGTTTAAAAAGAAATGTTACGCTTTATTTAGACAACCGAATTACATTTGAGACTGAAAAGACAATAACTAAACCAACGTTATGAACAACTACGACGACTGTTGGGCGGAGATCAACCATGAATATTCAAAACAAAACCGTTACAAAACCCTTCTGAGACCAATACGGACTTAAGGAACCAAACAATGGGTTCCCGATATCCAACATTCCGAGAATCCAACCCTTCCAATGTAAAATCCTTCGCCATATTGTCAACGCACTCTACTACGATTCCACCAAGACATAAATCTCTACAAAGACCTCAATTTCCTGTCTGTTACCAAAACTAATCTATTCCAGCTTATTAAATTTCCACAATAACCTAGCAGCCCATCCAACAATCCAATTACAGAGGCCCTAAACCCAAAACAGCAAGATATTTTTACCCAGAGAGTTCCAGTACTAAAGCACCTCTATGATTCCTAGAGGTATCAGCACCAATTGTGACATGCTTGCCACATAGTTTATAAATAAATAAAACATTGGCTTTATGCTGGTTTTATGTTTTCTCTTTATGCTAATATTTCATCATAAGTAATGGACTTCACAGAGGCCTTGTTTTACCATTATCTAAAACATTCTTTCATCCAGGTACATCACAACTAAATTATTAGTATTACTCTGATTTAAACGTACATTCACTAATTACAAAAACTAAGGAGTAGTGCGTCATTAAAACAGAATCAGAAAATAAAATAATGTGTAACCTTAAAAGCTCAGCGTGGAGTACTTAGAGAAGCCTCATTATTGAAGGCTAAAAGTTTAACTCTGTGACGTCAACTCTCTGGTAACCCACCTTGCCCTCTGACCTAAACTCTCTTCATTATAGAATACCCTCACTTTTTTCCTCCTCCTTTCTCATTAAAGCCCAAGTGAATAGAAAACAAATGACCGGAGTTTCTAATTACACTGATCGACATTAAAATTCTATCGATATTTCTTTTTGCCTTTTTTGTGTCAAACGTCAAACGAGGGCGAATTAGGGGGGGGGGGGGGGGTGCACACAATTTCTTTAAGTAATTATCATTTCTACTCAAAGAATTATTATCTTTTTTCCATATTGAGTTTTGTCGAGAGATGAATGGTCTGAGGTCTCTAAAGACTACAAAGAGCCACTTTTACACCTCAAGATACACAACGAGTTGACTTTTGTGTATAAAAATTCTTAGTATAGCGCTCACTACATTTAATTGTAAGCGGTATTTAATTTTGAAGGAACTTAAATCGTTACGTTTTGTTCGAAGACGCATTCATCCATTCAAGTGAGTATGGGCCTAATAAAATAGGTCTTATTTAAATAAAGGGATATGACTTGGATTTTATTAGCAATTGGGATATTTAGCGTGGCTTGCTCTTCTCTTTCTTTCCACCCTGTGGAACTACAGTTCCCCAGGAAAGCATTCTTGGGTCCGTTATGTTCATTCTCCATACTTCTAATCATTCGCAATCTCAATCTTTGCATACTACAGATGTGTCATATCACATGTTATCCTTTCACTTCATCAAGTCAGGCTCCAGTCAATCCGCAACTTCCAACAGCATTTTCTCTGGAAGAATGTGCCACCTATTCTCCCAATTTACTACAACCAGACTGTACTTCCTTTAACATAAATACAGCACATAAGTCGGACTGAATCAAGTCAAACATTTTACAAGGAACCTACCTATTCGCCTATAACTTCAATAACTCAAAAAACGCTCCTACCAAGATTCCTTAAGAGACAATCAACACCTTAGTCAAAAACAACAAAGTACTTATTCATAATGCTTTACTAAGTCAGATTTGGACTGTGTAGGGTTCAACCAAGCATTTTAACATCTTTCAACTTCAAACACTATGGTCTTCTATGTCTTCTACGCTATAATAATGCCACACTAAATCTCTTAACAATTGTATTCACACTAATCTGAAAGTAACTTTAATTTAATTTTTAATTACCTCAGCATAAAAAAAAATCAATTCTCGCCTCTCTGCTCAACCCAAACTACGGGACTTATTCTATTGATTAACCCATTTATTGGAAAGTCACCGCTAGGTGATAACACCTCTCATGCCAAAGAATTGTTGCAGGAGTAATCGCAATAAGGTAAAGCTAATTTATTTAATTTAAAAAAAGTTGTATTTCCCATTTCTTTTTCGATAAAAGTAAAGCTGAACTTGCTAGAGCTTATTGCATTAATAGTTTCTTTACAAATAACCACTAATTTAGTCTTCATAAAAATGATAAAGAGTGATTAAAATTTTAAAAAGTGTAATGATTGAGAGTATGCAGCATCATGTAAAGTAAATACTGAAACTTGGATTAGCAGCTGGACTTTCTTTTTGGACAATAGAGAAAGGTAATTCCTTCTCCAGGTACGTATAGTACAAGTTGCGAGTGTTCCTAACCGCAAGTTTTACTTTACTGAAATATTCACAAGTTAAACAAGGGGCTACACAGAGTGTAAGAGCAACTAAGGGCTTACAGTTGTTGTAAACTGCAGCACTGGCCCTTTGTCTTATTCAATGTAGTGGAGCAATTTTATAGGCAACCTACCCCCTCCTTTTTTTACTCTCCAACTCTATGTCACTCTGCCTTAAACCTTAAACTGAATTTTTCAATATTTTCTTGACTTTCCCCTCTTTACAATGTTTAGGTCTCAGAAAATGGTACATACAAGAAGGGAGATGCAATTTATCTTTGAGCTAGTATACATTTTATGGCTGCCCTTAACCTAAAACATGGCCCCGTAGTGAATAAAATATATTTATAAATGTGAACTCAATTTAGGAGATGTTAACACTCAAAATATATTTCCACACTAAAATACAACAATGCCCACCTAGTTTTTCTTTAGAACCATTGACCATGTAATTTTTCAAGTTGCTAAGATTTTCTTGGAGCTTTATTTTACATTAATTTATTTACAGCTTTTTATGGGCCAACAAAGCAGTTGTAAAACGTATGCTTCAGTGATATGTGAAAGATACATAAATTGTTAAAAAGTTATATTTTAGTTTCTTCTTTATTTAACACTTCGTGACTTCGTGACTACTCCCATTTACAGCTCTTACTGAAATTTTTTTGCAAAGTTGAAACTTATACTAACTAAAGTTAAAGAATTCTCTTAAAGCCACGCCAAGGTTTCGATGAACTCGGGAAGTGTGCTAAGATGATACGATATTTGATCTGCGCATCTTTCAACTCAACCTGTTCAATTTTCTCTAACTATTTTTGTCTCACTTTCTTTCTATATTTCGTGTTTAATGGATCCATTTTGAGTTTGCTTGTATTTTCAGAATTTCGCTTAAGTTAGTAAGCAACAGCTATACTTATGTCAGTAACTCTTTAATAAATATTTAGTTTTGCAAATCTACAAGTTTCTACAAGTAGATTCCTCGGTTCGCCCTCATCATGGCTCATTAAAACTTGCATTCAACTTGCCAGCTCTAGCCCTGTGCTATTAGTACAGCCATAGAAGTTCTCATCTTAGATACCATATCAAGTCAATCAATGCACATTATACATCATCATTATCTATTCAAGAGGACTAAGAGCACGTTAAGAGGATCTCAGATTATAGGAGGGAACCACAGACCAGCCTGGCTGCATGCATATAAATCTAGTGAAACAGTCCCTTGTGGATTGCATTCTAAATTTAGAAGTCATATGAGCAAGTTGGCCCAGACTGCTTTTCTTGGAGGATATCCTGTTTAGCCAACTTATTGAATAAATAAAAAGTAAAGTGCTAAGTAATCTTAATTAGTGTAAGTAGAAAGTAGATAATTTTGGCTAATCAATAACCCTAAAGGATTGCAGTGGTTTGACTAAAAATTGCACAGAAATGAAACATTTAAGGGAAACCAAACCAACTCCCGATGAAAAATTAAAAATTAATTATTTTATTACTTAAGTTTTATAATAATTGTGGGAATTTGGTCGCACAGTTTCAGACAGATTTCCTGGTGCGCCAATTTAAATGATCTTACAATTTTTCATTTTTCTATAATTACACAATCAGAGACCATTTTCTAAAAGTCCAATCAAGGGATCCCTTAAAACTGATATTTCCCGTGAATATTCAATCTCAAAAATTATGGCAACCCTCTCCTCACCGTCCTCAAAGTCGTACATCAAGTTCATTCGCTATGAATTTAAACAGAAGGGTTCACAAAAGTTCGTACCCTAAACATTTATTGACAAAGTTTACAATTTTTAGTAGCTTACATCAAATTAGTTTTATTGTCTATATTTCATATCGTCAAAGTTAGAGTTATTGACTATGTTAAGGCTAACAAACAAAATTAACTTTACATAAATTAATTTTGCATTACATTCATCGCTGCGCTTCTCTGAGGTTCCAACAAATTCACCCCCCAAGAAATAAAATCTTTTTGAAAGACTTTCTTACTGTATCTTATTTTTATGTAGCCACCAACTAAACCCACCCGCTGAAGGGAATCCACCCCCCTGAAGTACAGTAAACAGCTTAAATGAAACTTTAAAAGAACTTCTTACCTAGTTTTGTTATTCTGAGTTCGTTGTTTTGTAATAATTGTTGTGAAGCTTTGTCCACTTCCTGTAGGAGTCTACTGTTTGAAAGAGATAAAGGTAAATATCTAGGTTAACTACTGCATGCTCTTTTAACTTCCTCTTTGCAACAAAGCCAAATAGATGAACTTTTTCATTTGAATACTCTTCATCCTAAAAAAAAAAAAGTGATAAGTAAATATAATGTTTAGTTCACAGAAAGAATCAAATTTTTTGAAACAAAGAAAATAATTTTTGTATTACTATTATTCTTATGATATGATATTCTTATGAAATGTCAGAATAAAGCTATAAAATAAAGTTAAAACAGACAATAATGTTACAGAACTGCGATTATCTAAAACTCGAAAAAGATTTACAAAAACTAGGCCGCTGAGGAGGGCTATAAGGAAACTAAGATCTTATATTCCTAGATTTCTTAGCGAAGTTGGTCTTATTTAATAAGCGGTCTTATTCACGCTCTAATAAAATAAAGCCAATAGACAATATCTGTTGGAGGTTTATTGTTATTTTTTTATTCACATTTCATGTGAACTCGAACGAGGAAGTGAGAATGAGTGAGATAAAGATACGAGATACAAATCGCTTATCCAAGGAAGCGATGTGAAAGTATTTTCCCAAAAATAGTTATATTCAATCCGCAAAACTCTCTAATAGCTGAAAGGTAAAGAGAAAGATGAAAGCGGAAATACCGGCGGTATAGTACAGGGGTCTAAATATCTGTTTTACACACAACATACTCAAGAGCAAACTGCTAATAAAGTTGAAATGCAGATGAAAAAAAAAGAGAATCGCATCATTTCCTCCTACAGTAAGTTGAGATAAAAATTTAATTAAGTTAGTGAAAACATTTCCGGTTACACATTCAGAGAATTAGTTTAGCAGTTAAAAAAGAGAGGTAGTACATGCAGGAGAGGAAATGAGAGGAGGTCAAAGGTTGAAAATCAAGAGCTGTAATAGAGATATAGTTTTAACCCTCAACCTGTCCTGTGTCAGGCTGTAACAAGTGTAACCGAGAGTTGACCCCCCACCATTCCCCATCTGGGCACTAAGATAAATTTGTAGGTCTAGTAAGGGGGGCAGGTGGACTAACTAAAACCCACCCCTTCCCACTAGCCTTTGCTTGAGGCTGTAATCATTTAAAACCCTCTAAGGCTGGGTCCAGCGGCTCCAGTTATGATGTCACTTGCTTTCCAGTCGCTCCAGTTACTTTAATCTCTTCTGTATTTCCACATTTTGCTCGCATATGTAATCTTCATACTCGAAAACATTCTCTCCATACATTTTCATTAAGAAAAAAGAGAAAACAAATGAGGAACCAACATTTAATTAATATTATTATAATATGCATCTTTTCTGGAGGGATTAAGTTCTCATTCTGAACCTAAATATCCCATATTTGCTGTTTGTAAAATTATATTTCAAAGCCAAAGCATACATTGTACTCATTAGGTCGCCTAGTTTTGGATGTTGAGGTTCAGTAAAAGTGGTAAAATGGAAAAATCTTTATTAGTTTTACTGAAAATTCTTTTTTCTTGGTTTCTATTACTGTATTTAATAGACAGGTGGACATTATACACATTATTTGGCCTAGTTTTAAATGTACAATCAAATCTTAATTAGTTTTACTGGAATTTCCACATTTTCAGTTCCACAAATTTTATTTTAAAGCCAGTCACAAAATGTACAAATTAGGTCGACTAGTTTTCGATTTGTAGGTTCAGAAAAGAGTGAAAATTGGAACTCTTTTTTTTTTTTTTTGCAGAAAATTGCCTATCATCTGTTTCCAATATTTTATTTCAAAGCCAGATATAAATTGTACAAATTAAGTCGTTTAATTTTGAATGTAGATGTTCAGGAAATAAGGGAGAAAAAAAAGGGGAAATCTTTATTATTTTTACTGGAAATATTTTTTTCCGGTTTCTAACAGTTGTATTCCATAGACAGCCTAGCTAGCTTATCTCGTACATTGATCGGCTAGCGTCAGTTGTTGACATTCAGAAAAAGTTGGAAAATGAGAAATCTTCATTTGTTTAATTGATAATTTCTTATTTTCTGTTTCAATCACAGTGTATTTGAAGGCCTCATTGAACCTAATTCAGTTTTACTGCTCCCCGCATTCATTGGATCAGGAAGCCATTAAATTACCGTACAGTGTTTTAGTGCGTTACAACACAACATTAAAACGTTTTTCCCCATCGAAAGCTAACGTTCTTTCAAAATGGAAGCAAGTGCATGGAGTGTACTTTTTATAAAAGCTCATATTATCTATCGTCCTAAATGTAATATACGCTATTATAGAAACTTGTGAACATATCCGTTGTATGGAGCTTAAACTATGACTGTATTTCTCCCAGGTTGGACAATGCCAATATAAATACCTGGCTCACAATACAAAGCTATATTTCTATTGTACATTGAGAGAGATTGATCGATGGAGATAATATTTAAGCTGGGAATTATTAATTGTTGTACATTTTTCATTATAATCTCTGCTCTAGTGGCCAGTATTAATAAATACTTACAGGGACAACTCTTTGTTGCACAATGGTTGCTAAAACAATTCAGTTACTTGTATTTAATTGAAAGAATTACTCTGAACCTTAGCCAATCAAAATCATTTGTCCGGAATTACTACTTTACTAAATGGATTTTTCACTTTTCTGGGAACTTTTCGAAAATTTTATAAATTAAAGTAATGCTTATTGTTTCAGGCGTTCTTTTTACGTCCGACTACCACTAATTGGGTGTCGTGGCAAACATACTTAACTATAAATTCTCATATTAACCATTAAATTAAATCCAAGCCCTAGAACCCAGTCCCACAACACTTCATAGTTTAGCAGGTCTCGCCTCTAACCTCCCGACTAACGTGGGACCTAACAAGTTTTATTAAATGTTGGCTAAATCAAATAATGGAAGTTCAGATGAGAGAACTAATATTGTGGAAATGTTAACATCAATAAATAGAGTATTCCAGAAATGCATTTATCTTACTAAGCCTGTTTACCAAGTTATAAAGAAAAGAGACAGAGATAGAACTGTGAAGGTGTGGCAGAAAGAAGTATTGACGTGATTGAACACCATTTCGATACTGATGGATGTTTACCCTCCAGGGTTGGACAGTGTGACTAAAAGAAAAACTTTAATTGATGTGACAAAGTTACTGTTCTGGTCTGTCACACAGATACCGAGATAAGACTACCACACAGTCCTTGATGTAACTGGTTTACTACAATTCTTTATCTCTTCTAAGATTACTGTAGAACTTTAATATAAATGATCTCTGTGCACTATCTAGCAATTATTTGCAATATCTTTAAATCACTTAAAGCTGGAGTCAGCATCGCCAATACTCTAAGTACTATTCTGTTAGTTTTTCACACTGAAGTCTTCACCACTTTTAGTTTGTTCAATATCTATGAATAAGGGCATTACTCCCCTCCATCATGTTTGGGAATATGCACATTTTGTTCGGAAACGATTCTTAAATTCTTACGCCTACAACCTGGAGCCGCCCTGAGGGTCATAGTTCTCACTCGCTTCTGGCGACCCTGGCGTTCTTGATTCAGGGCTGTTTAGGATTCGGTCCAGTAGGCTAAGTGCAAGTTCCTTCCTTGTTCCCGTTTCAAGATAAGAACTTACTCCTCATTATTCATTTTTCAAAATTAAATTATCATATTATCCTCCAACCACGATCCAGATGTGACTAGTAAAACCCTGATTTTTTATAACCCTAATGTTTTATTCCATTTCTGTAAAGAAATGAAGTAAAACATGGGCTATTATTGAAAAAGTTTAAGTCAGTCGCAAAACAATTAATACATTTACTAATCGTCGTATCAGTCTTCCTCCAGTCTTCGATAACCTAATTCTTTAACTTAAAGTCAACAAAGAACTTTAAAACAACAAAAGACTATTCTGAAATTCTCGCATACTACTTTAGAGAACAGAACTCCTAGTTTTAGCCATACAAATACTAGATCAAAACTATTCCTGGTGAACAAAAGACTTAATTGTGCAGGTATTTTTTAAGGCTTGTGGCATTGAACTTTGGGGTTTGGCCAAACGCTTAAATCTCCAAATAGATTGGCGTAGTAGTCTGCAATTCTTCGTTCAATAGGTAACGCTCTTTTTTATTCCGCCAATCATAAACAATTGGCTGAACCCGATACAGGGAAGTCCTTCCTTAAATAAGTATTTCAACTAAATCCACTCTCGCAATTCTATTTTTTCCCGGATTATTCCAGAAATACACAACTAAAGTCCTAGCAATTTCCAATATGACGATGAGAGACAACTGAAGCGAATTGTTGGAATCTACATCATCCTGGAAACCTATAGCCCAATAATGCACTGTTTGCTACTAAACAAAGTTAAAAGTAAAATCACTAAATTATATGACAAAACAATAGAAACTCAATTAAAGAGACAGTTCTTTAATTAAAGTCAATTAAGAGAAAAATCTTTAGTCTATTCTAGGAATGTAGCCTTACATTCTGTTAGAGTTAATCTTAAACACTACAGCAGTGGAATACTAAGTAGATAAAATTCGAAAAGATAAAGTTACAGGAATATAAAACACATATTTAATCCGTAAGTTGAGAGAAAGTTTCATATATACACTTATATGGTATATAATAGAAGATATAATTTGTCTTTATCCATTTCTCCCATCTTTCTACTTAAAGCGATATATTCTGTTAATGTAGGCCTTTTTGGTAAATTACACAAGAACAACAAGTTTTGCCCCCACTATCTTGGGTCTCTTAAATTCAAATCCTCTTACATGAATTATAAACTTATTAGGGATTTATAATTTTACGCCATAACCTTCATTGCCAGCACAAACATTCAACTAGAATTTAATGAAATATATATGCACACATGACTGAAATTCCAGTACCAAAAAGTCTTTGCATTGCCTCGCATTACTTACGAGTGTTTATTTTTCAAACGTAAGGTTTCATTAATCTAATGAAAAGCGTAGTTAACGTCATTCAACAAAATTAAGTTTTAGGAAAAATTCTCTGCTTAATCACCTGTTTCAGTATTTTTCTAGAATTTCCAGGCGTCAAATCTCTCGCCAGTACAGGAGTACCGAGCTGGTTGTCTACAGAATCAAATTTCTCCAGTTGTACAGACGAACAGTGAAGCCCTCCCGTCAGCTGTTCACACCTGCAGACCCTTACTTTTGCCACTTTTCGGCTTTACAGCTGAAACAAGAAATTAAAAAAAAAAAATGGTTTCACATTGCAGTCATTTATTTCTTTCTATCTTTAATAAATAAATATTTTCAGTTTGGGATGTAGGATGAAAATAGTTATCTATTAAAGTGTAAAAGATCACAATTTGATTGAAATTAGACATCACAGGATTGTTCAGCTTAAATCGTCCGGCAGCGAAGGAAGGGAATCAAATAGTTATCAACAATACCATTTACCATCCAGCTGTGAGAGATGGAAGGATCTGCACCACCAAGTGGAGGGACGATTTCAAACTAAGAGCCGCGATTGATAAAATAATTGAGACGGCCACACCGCACAGAAAGCTATTTGTAACTATCTACTTAATCCGCTTTTATCTATCTGGAAAATTAAAAAAAATAAAATAATAATATTTGATAGGTGAAAAAGTTAAGATCACTGCAATGGAGCGTAAGCACAGCGCAGACCTAGTTTGGCTAATAAGAGTATTTTTCCCTTACGAGTGAAAGAGATCCTTTATGTCTTCAGACTGGGTGAGGTTACTGAGAGAAAACCAAGGCGTAGCCTAGTTTGCTTAATAATCCAGCATTAGTCTCTCCTGGCAGCTCCAGCAGACTGCGTAATCCCATTTCAGAGTGGGACTTCAAACTGTTCCAGGGCTGTTATCTTCAACGGTAAGACTGGAAAAGAAAAAAAAAACAACTGGATTATAATAATTATTCTACTATTTAAATCAGGAATAATTCATTTTCTCTTATTTCAATTATTTTCTTGATTGAACCCAATGGAACGACTAGTGGGCACACCACCATCTCTTTCTACCATTCTCAAAACTCTAACTCACAAATTTTCTACATTCTCGGAAATAAAAACCATATTGAATTCTTACCTACCTCGAACTCTCTCTAGAACTGTCCCAATACGATTCACCTCATCTTTAAGTTCCTTCAAGATCAGTCTGCTGGTCTCATTGCAATACCCGAGAATTCCAACTGTCCTAGATCTTCCCTTAATATCTGGCCTGTACCAATATCCTATATACATATGTGGCCTTCAGGAAGCGATAACTGTAGTGGTCTCTCCACACCAATCATAGACAGGGGTTGGTCTCCATTCCGACTGTATTCACTTAAGAAGCCACGGTAGATGCTCAGTCATCAAAACTCTTAAAGCTTCCTTCAGGTTAATTTTGTCTGTAAGTCTCTTTGAAAGCCAACAGCCTCCCATCTCAGTCCAGAAACTCTTCAGTTCTCTCTGTCTCCACTTTTTTATTTTTTGAAAAAAATAAAGTAAATATCACAACACATTAGTAATAAGTAATTGCAATAAGAATAAGAATACACAGTTTACATATTTAGTTATTTCGTCACAATATCACATGCGAAGGCAGGACCAAGTCCAGAGAATAATGTGCTAGACCAGGGGTGTCAAACTCAAAAGCTAACTTGGGCCAAATAAACAATACTTAACTTTAGGTGGGCCGCAAAAAAAAAAACATTTTTATTTTGACTATTACATTGTAATAAACATATGTAAAGTTAAATTATTGTTTACGTCCTGATACTTGACATCTCTTCTCTAACACAATCTTTCCTATTTCGTCTTATTAGGTTAGGTGTATCAGCTGATGCGTAGCAGTTTGTCGTTGATAGCTTTGTGTGAAACGGACTCCATTTCAGCCAATTAGAATTTTACATTTTCGCGCGTACAATTTAAATTGATCCGAATAGTTTATAAAAATAAAGTATATTATAATTTTATATGCTGGTTTCGTTTCTAATTCACATTTCTATTTTATTTTTACTTTGCGTCGGATATATTGATTGGGCGGCAAAAATGTTCATCTCAGGCCGCGAGTTTGACACCTCTGTGCTAGACGCTTTATACCAGCTAGTCAACTCTCTCTCTCTCTTTGCTTTCAATCTCCGAATTCCCAAATATCCAAGAACGCTCAAGGCGTTCTGCAATTGGCAACTAGATTAGAGTCCTGTTGGATTCAGCTAAAGCTTTCAGAGTTTCTATACGATCAAACTTCCTTTCATAAATCTTGGAAATATAGCGGAAGGAAGCACTTCTTTAGTCTTCAACTGCAAATATATCTTGCAGTAACTATTACAGTAAGACGGTCTGGGTTGAATATAGTTTCAGGATTAAGGAAAATCTTAATTAGTTATTTAGGTCGGGAAAACTATTTTTTCCTTTTTAATTTACACACACTTTTTCTCTTTTGTTTTTAAATGGAAACAATTACCAGAGTAAGCTAATCCAATTAAAAGATGATTTAATTACACATAATTTTGCTAAAAGAAGGAAAAACAATTAAGAAAATCTTCTATTAAAATAGTAATTATACCCTAAGGGAATAAAGGTACAAACAGAAGGAAGGACCAGTTTGTACTAGTGAATTTGCTTTTGCAATTTGAATTGTTTGAACCCTCTGCCAACTCGCCTACTTTAGAAGACAATTCACCGACCACTAATCCAATTTCTTGTCTCTTTCACCACCCAATATAACTTTAATTTCATTAATTTCTCTCCAGCATCACTTCATTACTCTCCATAAATCTAAAATCTAAATATAAAATGATATTATAAATGTCATTCAGGTTTATATGGAAGTGAGTATTCAATTACGCAGCCATTAAATTTAGGCTTTTTATGACAAAATCTTTACTACAGACAAAATTAAGTCCGACAAAGATTCCTATAGGGTAGGAGAGATTGGATTATTAATTAATTTAAGCAAAACAAAATTTTCAAATAGAAAGCAGAGGGAACATGATCCAATGTTTCTGTAATACATGGCCTCTCCGCTGTGTAAAATTTAGGAATTAAATATTATGTAAGTAAAAATTCCTAATTTTAAGAAAATTGGTTGTGAAGATATACGACCATGAGAAAGGGTAAATTTGTTTTCCCTATCATCTCACGAAATAGAATCAAAAAAGTAATGTGTGTTTCCTCAAAATAATTTTTTTTTTTTTATTATTGTTAATTTATTGTATTAACTGGAAAAACAGAATAAAAATTGAACAAATATAGTTATGTTTTAATTATACATATAAATATACAATTATAAAATGTATAACTTAGTGTAATCACCATCAGTTGATTTCTCGCCTCCTGTGTAAATGACTGCTCTAGATGACTTCCATATTTGTGATAAATTGCGGCACACGGCAGTGACAGGTGATTTTTCACGACTAATACACCATCCATAGGGCAATATTTATAGTTTCAATCAATCAAAGACATAAAAAAATTAAATAAAAATAAGCAAAGTGAATGGTTCATTTTCTAAAGTTTTATTGTTCACATTTAGAGTAATTAAAGATGGTGAGAGAGAAGGTGAGCGAAGCTGGAGACCAAATAATTTTCTCTCACTACTATTACTACGTTCACAGTTGAGAATTTTTCTTTTAAAGATTTTCCTACTTTTAGTAACAACAATTTTACGGAAAAAAATGTTTCATTGAAAATCATCAAGAGCAGAACTGATTTTCTGATTGCCATAGAAAAAAATATCAACGCTTTTCTTCCAACTTGATATTAAGATATTTATCTCACTGCAACTTATATAGGAATAGGTCGAAAAACTAGAGTTTACAAAAATGACAAATAGAAGGATGCCTTCTCCTCGGGAAGTGGATGGTGTTATGAAATAGAACTCCCTTTGAACTTCCTGTGATTCTCTCTGTTTATGAAGGACCCTTTTTTAACTTCACAGTTCAACGAGAAGTGAGAGAAACTAAAAAGAGAGAGTAAAATCTGCAGCTTCCTTTAGTCTGACCGTAATTTTATTTCAAATCGAGAGTCACTCGCAAGCATACCAAGGGTTTGGAAGGTGATTTTATTAATAGCCTTCTACGGAGACAATGTTTTGTTTCTAGGAGTCACGGAAAAGTATCTTCGCAGTCTTCATTTCAACTTAAAGATAATCATTATTTCAACTTCCTCATTCGCTGAGACTAATTCATGTACTAGGAAGTTATCCATTACTGTTAACTTTTTTTTAAATAACAATTTAATAATTTTCTATTTCCTTTTTTTAAAAATCTGATTAAAACTATAAAACAGTAAATATGATCAAAATATTATTAAAGTCTAGTGTTCTTCTACCAGAATGAGATTAAACATTTTACAGACAGACACGCTACTACATTTTTGTTTTTATATTATGACTCGTTTTAATTTCCTGTTTTACCTTCGGTTTTATTCTTTCCTTTATTGAATGAATAACTGTTTCAACTAACCATTCCTGAAAGTTTAGGAAAATAAATTGTAAAACAAACACCGTGAGAAGTTTGAAAAGTAGAGTTCATTTGTTTTGTATTTCATTAAAAATAATGAATTCGATTGAAGTGTAAAACATTTTTCAATCATATGGCTGAGTAAACAGGTTTATTTGGGCTGCCAGAGGATAATAAGGTTACTAAGATTTTCAAAATATTATTACAGTCACAGATGAAGTCCCAGGAATTAAAGTACAGGGATATTGTAGCATTATTTCCACATCTTCCTTTAACCCTTCGATTCCAGTAATATAATTTCCTGCTTGGCTGATGGCAATTTCTCTAGGAGATTCTCTCCATAGTTAAAACACCTATAATAGTTAAATACTGCAACATCTCTCTATTTGGAGAAGTAATTCTTTAAAACTTAATTTCACACGCCAATTAATTAGAAAAGTATGCTCCAAAATTACTAAAAGCTTTGTTCTTAAAAGCAAGATTACTTGTAGAGATGACCGAAAATGCAACAAAGAAAAGATGATAAGGGTCAGGAGTAGGAGTACTCGTTGAGGAATACATTCGCGGTCGTATGGTGAACAAGGGGATAGAAAAGATATTTGATTGCACCAAATTCACTAGTCTTGAAGGATATATTATGAGTGAAATTTTGGAAGCTCATAAATTACAGGAAGATGTAAGAAAGAATGCGGCCAATTTCAGTCGGTTTTTTATTTTATTTTGGCCGAGCTTTCGACTTAAGACTAGGTCATCTTCACAGCTTATGCTCTTCGGCAAATTCCTTTTTCTTTATTTGTAAGGTTGGAGTGTCTTCTGTCCTGTCTATAGATATGAGAAGATCTGTACGTTAAAGTGAAGAAGCTCTGGAAGATGAAAATAAAATATTTTGCTAAAATATATTCCCATATGCAAAAAAAAAAGAAAGTATAAATAATAAAAATAAAATGCTCCAAGTAATTCTAATCCTATTCTCCCTTTTTCCTAACAGGCATGAAAACTTGAAGCGGTAAAAAATAAGGGAGAAAAAAGCGACAAATTTAATATCACTTAAAATCTGCACTTTGGAGGAGAGAGAGAAGTGTATGAAGCCAACCGTGAACCGTGAGCAGAACGCGCTCTACCGAAGGGAGAACCTTGTAAGGGCCGTAGGTAATTTCGGCGGCTGTAGAAGCACGCCTTGCTTTACCCTTTACCCAATGTGAAATATATTCTACTTCCGGACTCTTATAGTTCTTTTTTTTGCCAACTGCAAAGACAAATTTACTAGAGAGGACAGTTTTTACTTTTTCTTAATTATATTCTTATTTTTGTAGCTTCCGTTTTACTAAATAGGAAGTTCCTTTCAGATCTTTTGCTAATTAAGGTTTCCTCTGCCGTGGTAAACATTAGAGTTCGTTTTCATAACATTTTCAGTTTCAGGCCATCGCCGCTTTCTGCTGCTATTTAGCTGGAGGTCTTATTAATTAAAGTGAAAGTACAGACTTCTACTGTCCAAAATCTGAATATACCAGTGTGGAGGAAAATGTCGTTATATCTTTATTGATGAATGCATTCACCTAGAACCTCAAGGGAAGTTTTGGAAAGAGTGGAGGGCGGCAATCAGAGATGAACATTCCGAGGTGCCAATTCACCTCTTGCATTCCTACTAACGGTCTCCCCTGATATACTGAGGATATCTCCCCCAAATCTAAATTGTCTGGGTGGTTGACCAACAACCGACCACTGTCTATAAGTTTGTTCTTTGGAAGGGCTTAATTAGGTGTGAGAGGTGAATAAAACTACCTAAAGTACGCAAGGTCAGTGAGCTTCATAGAATACAATATAAACTTCGTCACAATAAAGATCACATTAGGCTAATAAAGGTAAATAAAGAAAGGAAATACAATAAACATTAAAACAAAATGTGAAAGGCAGATTTACTACTGCCGATAAGACGCTAAAAAAATTGATGTTGACAGAGTTATACAGCAGCCAGAATACCCCAATATTGTGCGTGCCATGCATACTGAAATTGGAAAACAGGGGCAAAATTGTGTCTATCTGAGTACAAAACGTCTCTCGCATTTTATTTATGCCGCATATGAGGCCGCAGAAGGAAAAATACGGCTGCTGATCTATTTAGTTGAGGATAGACATTGCCTTTTTTGGATGGCATTTTCCTGGTGCCATTACACGCCTTTTCCGAACACCCTCCACAGGGCGTTCTCTCATATACAGATAAGTTGGAAATGTAAATAATAAAAATTATTAAAATTGGTTAAAATGTTGTGTTAATAAGAACATCATTTCCGAATTCTGGCTGTTGTGACGCTCAAAAACCAACAGCGTTGCAATTGCTTTGCTTACTTCATTCGATAAGAAAACTGAAAAATTTACAGTGCAAAGAAACATCATTTCATGTTCTTCAAAGTTGGCTATAGAGCAAACAGCGGAAGAGTAAATATTGATTAGATAATTATCTGCCAAAGATAAGATCAATGAAGCTCGCTGCTAGAGATCTTTAAGAGAAGGGGAGCAGTCAAACTGGTGGAATTCTTTTACTAAAACTTTCAAACAAGACCCTAATTTTGTTTAAAAAAAAAAAAAAGATTGCCTGAGTTTTCAATGTAGCTAACATTAAGGATTTTAATATCTGAGAAAAGTTTTGCCCTTTATTAACAATTTTACTAAGATATAAGTTACATAATTTTACAGAGTTCACTTTTTAACCTTCAGGAAAAATAATGTGTAGGGAGAAAATGAAATATTTCGAAAAAAGGAAGAAAATTAGTTTGTAATGTCTAAAAAAAATTTCCCTCATGATCTAACGTTTTTTCATTAGTAATATTTCTCTAATTAGAAATCCAATTCTTCTTCTTCTTTCACTTATCTCTCTTAAAGAGGAAGTACTAGAATTGTGCAGATTTTCCATTGAGTTTTCCACCATTTCCGTTTTGAGGAGTATTTATTTAGGTACCTACAGGGAACCCATTTACCAGACACCCTAAAAAGGGAAGTGTACTAGCCACTTCTTCATTGTATACTTGACGCTTGCGTTTATCCCAGCCTAACAACCGAAACTACACTCAACACTGACACCATCAATGCTCAATACACATTGAGCCCTGCGACGATAGTGAACAGCTTGGGTTTACCGAACCCACAGGCAAACTTGAGGTTACCATCACCACACATTTACGCTTCATACACTTAACTGATTGACTACATTTTATGCAAAAACGCTGCAAATTATTTGCTTAATAATATAAAGCTCGTTACTTGGTAACTTAGCACACCTATAACGATAGTAGTAACGGTAGTAGTAACTGTCTTAATATAGGGCCAAAATAAAGCAATTTTTTTAAAGGTTTAATTTTAATAAAAGGTTTCAAAACAATTATCTAATGTTATTTGTTTATAGGGAGCCCCTCCCATTTGTTTGTTACCTTACCTCTATTCGATTATTTTCTTCTACTTTACAAATTGAATATACTCATTGAATACCGGTGAGCTTACTATGTGTGTATGCATATTAGATGATGCTATCTACCGGCTGAATTCAATATTAATAACAAAACTCACCTATGGATCAAGCAATAAAAACGAAGCATTCCATGGTGTTTTTAGTTTTATTTATTCATTTTCATTGAACTCTCCATTCTAATCTAGCCATTGGATACTAATTGCACTCAGAGAAATTGTTTGGCGGAATAAAACGGAATAGTGGAGATGTTGAGGTCGAAAGTGTTCGGTGTGGCTCCAAACTAAAAGAAAAAGAGATTAAACTGAGGCATGCAAACTGTTCTAAACTGGAGGCTCAATAAGAAATAGGTTTGGAGGAGCTGCTAGATTACCGTTCTGGAAAGAGCTGCCTGAAAAGAGCGCGCACAAAGAAGAATAATGCAGGAGGGTAATGACGCAGTCTGATTTTATTCTTAAGGTTCCTGAAGGAAATGCTCCTGCTTCGTTTAGAGATAATATTTCCTGTAAAACCTGAGCAGATCTGAGGCTTTTAGAGTTACGACCACGGATTACTATGCTGAAATGATTGGCCTCATTGGGTCATGTTTTCTGTTGCGAGAATTTTCAGGTTGATTACATAGAAATGACCTTTAATTAGGATAGTTTATGCGCTTGTCGGCTGGTTTTGGATTTAGAGATTTAGAAAAAAGGAAAAAATACAAAATCTTTCTTAGTTTTGCTGGAATTTCCATAATTTCTGTTTCTAATGTTGTACTTTAATGCCAAACTTATATTATTCACATTAGGTCGGCTAGTTTTGGATGTAGAGATTTGGAAAAAGGAAAAAATACAAAATCTTTCTTAATTTTGCTGGAATTTCCTAACCTTCGTATTCGAACATTGTATTTCTATGCCAACCATATATTATACACATTAGTTAGGTTGGTTTTGTTTGTAGAGATTCAGAAAAATGGGAAAATACACATCCAAATCAAGTTCGTGTATTGTTTGCAATCATACTGACCGCCTGCTCTCCTTCGTCTCCATCAGAGTTATAGAAGAAATATAAATCGTATATGGCTGAAGATATTTACCAAATATCGTCGAATACGCAAGGAAAATTACAACATGAGCATGGATTTCACAGCTGAAATCTACAACAACGAAGCATTAATTAATGATTGAAAATTTATGTTTAGAAATCACGAACAAAGTTCTCTATCAATCCGAAATGCCATCGCCAAATCTATCTACTTTTGCTTCGTTCGATGTAGAATTGCGTCATGAAACAAATTACAACACGGGAGATATTTTGTCGTATGTGCAATCAAATATTGTTAAGCTGAGCAAAAAGGCATTTACGATCAAATAATGCAAACGTCAACAACGGGGTTGGACAAATCTTCTTCTTAGATGCGCCAAGAGAACTGTATTACTCCGCCTAAATGTTAAAACTTTTATTTGAAACATTTCTCCGAGAAAAATAATTTTAGGATTTTTTGTGGCGCAGATGTAACTTAAAACATTCTTTTTAATGTAACAATGGAGCTGCAAAGTAGTAGGTAGAGTAATCTAAATTACTCTGAAAGGTAATATGAGGTAGCCTTTTAAGTAACTTACTTAGATAAGTTAAAACCTACAGGAAAAGTTTTTTATTATTTATTTATTTTTTTAAATTTTTACAAATTTTTTTATTTATTTAAGGCGTGTCAGCATCTAAGGTTATTGGCGCCCAGAGCTTTTTCCAAGGCACTGCTGGCCTCTGGACAGTGTTCTCTTCGTTAAAGACACCACTGTCCATCGCCGGAGAGTGAGCTGTAAGAAGCACCTAGGAAGAGAAAATCTAAGAGCCAGCAGATTTTCTTGTTACTATAAAACCTGATACGATCAATATCATTGATTAGATTGTGTGATTACGCCGGAATTGGTTTTTCTATCCTTCATTCAATTTTCTCCTCCTACAGGAGCACTATTCAAGCAGAACTGAAACCTTTGTTAAATTACTCATGAATAACTGTCGTTTTTCAGTAGTACAATCTGCAAAATCATCTGCATATTACTGTGAAATAGACGGGTCTATAAGAAATGGAACTAAATAAATGCCAAAGATTACATATCCTGCTGAAACTAAAACTGGGATATAAAGTTAAATTTGTGGGCAGAAGGTTAAATCTATAGGCAATTTGTTGATTTCACCAGATCCTCTATTTTACCTTTGACCCCTCAAACCGCACCCATAGAATACACACAACTAACGCTGGCGTGTTAAATGAGTGTGCGCATACTCTTGTTAGAAACTGCTGAGTTTTCAATCTGTATTGTTACAGGCTGGCGAACCGGGTTGACCGGGAATGTAGTCCAGTGGGAGGAAGAGGGGTTCGTTCACATTAAATGTCCATTTTAGTCCGGGCCTGGCAGGTATTCGGCCGCCAATGTGTACTAGTATACAATGCTCCTCGTTTTACACATGTCAAACACACACTTGGACGTCTGTTTCTGGGCAATGCTACACCAATCTCCTCGTTGACATTCACACATATTGTTTGTAGTGAAATGAAATCGCAAATCTTCCACTACCCACTAGGGCAGTCCCAAGTGGCCCGCAGCTACGAAAAAATTAAAAACCAATTAACAACCTAGGGTAGTGTTCTGTAACTAATTAAATAATTTAAATTACTGGAAATTAGAGCGGAAAAATCACTAAAAACACCCACAAGAAAATAAAAGATAAAGTTTGTGAAAAAGTTGAATTAACTTAAAAATAATAAATAAATTAATTAATTAAAGATACAGGTTGTTTGCGAATTCAGTTCTTTGGATTAAAAAGATTGCTCAGGCCTGACCCGGATACAAAGAGCAACAAAAGTTTCCTTAAACTTTGCTTTTTCTAAACTCGCCAAAAAGAAAGCATTGAATTCGAGCAATTTTCGATTTTGATGTTTACGTTGGAAGTTACTTCGTAACACGGAAGTAATAAACAGGTAAAACATGGTTCAACACAGTTATATAATTTTATTTTCTAATTTTTACATTTTAAACAGAACTTATCATTTACATTTTTCTTTATCCGGTCAACTGAACTAAAGATGCCAAGTTTTAGAAGTATAAATAAAAATTGATTAGAATTACAATGTAATTCTTTTATCAGAAAGTCGACTGAGGGCATATCCCTTTAGTTTTGATTTGTTTTTAGACCAATTGCCAAGACTCAGAATTAAGAAAACTAAAGCGCTCCTATTGGAACTCCATTGAAAGTCATTAGGCAATTATCTTCTAAAGTTTATATGGATCCCTCTAAAGAAAAATTATGGAAATTAGGAGCGAGTATGTTTGGTAGACTATTTTGTTTGTCTAAGTCACTGATAATATTCATTTCAATAAATTTTACTTTCCTTCTTGGAGGTCACCTGGATTATTTCCAAGTAAACATCTTTAAAAAAACGAAAGAGTTTCCATACTTATAGTTTTTCATAAGATACCCAAATATTAAAAACCCCATTTTGCATTCAAAGCAGAAAAAGAAAAACTATAATTCCTACAAACTTATGATATATTTCTTCCTCTTTTACCATTTTTATTTTCTTACTATTCGCCATTCTATTTAAAATGACACCATTCTTAAGATTAGGGTAAACATAGAAATGTTTAAAACTTTTCTAAGAACTGTTTGTTAAACTATTCTCAGCCAAGGATTTTTTAATGGCATCACGGATTCAAATTTAAATTGCAAACTCTCTTCTATGCTTCCCAATCTGTCATACTCCTTCATTACATTCTTGATTTTATTTAAATATCAAGAACTCCTATGAAGACTGACTGGTACATCACAAGCTTGAACCTTAGAACCCGAGGAAACAAACCAAAAAGAACTCTTGAACCCAACCAGTTCTTGACAAAACGGCTTCTCATATTTTCTGTAAACTCGCAATGTCAACTACTTTTTTGATCCCAAATATGGAAATCAGATCATCTTCGCTAAAAAATCAATATTTTTATCACTTACCACTTTCAAGCTAGCAGATAGCGTTTGGTTTATCTTGGTTTCTTCTTTTAACTGGTGGAGACAATTCTGGAATAGATTTAGGCCTCGTCTCTTCTTCCATTACTCTAAATGGCCACACTACTAATGAGTTCTCTATCTGTCCACTATCTCAACACTTCATTGTTAATCTTTCTAGTTTGGACAATCTGGTAGCTCTTTTTAATCCTTAATGCATCTCAGGATTCTTTGAAGTGTTTTTGATTTAATGGATTAGAGGTGCATGCTAAAACGTTTGGATTAACTCCATAACTTGAGCTTTTAGGACTAGTTTGTGGAGTCTACTTTGTTTTTAAGTGTTAGTTTTGATCGTTTGTTCAGAAGTCGCTTGAATACGTAGTAAGTTTTTGCACTTGGTTTCATTTTAGAAAGTGGGTTCTAGGTCAAGCATTTGTTAAGTAGCGTCTCATGTACCAACGCCTAGCAGCAAAGACTTGATGGCATTTCAGCATCAATGTAATATCTGTATTTTGTGGGTTTTAACCTTCATTCCCTATTTAGGAAACTGTTGTGAAAAGAAAATTGTATAAGAAAACGTTGAGACCAACTTTCTTCATGATTTCATAACGCAGCTGAAACATGAGAAGAGGAAAAATGCAATAAAAAAAAAATCTCTTGTGACAAGAATAATCCAGACGAAGACAACTGTAAATGATATTTTGTACGAATTAAACAGTATTATATTTCTTGTCACATGTTAAACGGAGGTCACGTGTTGAAATAACAAACTTGGTCAAGTGTTATTATTATTCGTGACCACGTGTACAACAGCGGCGGTCCTGTTGTCAGAAGATTTTACCCTCTCATCTGTAAACCCATTATTTCTGTAAGATTAATGAATCTCTATCTCTCTTTACTCCCCCACAAACCCTGGATATAGAAACATCCCACAGGATTATACATTTCTTCATCTTTGTTATCCTTTCTGCAGTTGCTGTTCCACTACATATACTGAAATATCCTTACAGGCCTTATTCTTGTTTCTATGTCCTTATTCTTGTTTTCCATCCTTCCTCCATTTATTTGCAGTACGGATTCCATTTATTTTCATCAGATCTACAGAAAACATCTTAAACTCTGATTTTATTTCACAGCTACATTGCCAGAAATTTATTTTTATTTTCCATTCCTTTTGAGTCTAGACTTTCCAATAGCGCTCCTTAAAACCTCAAGGAATGTATCGCCCAAACAATATCACATTTATGAGGAACCTTAATATTTAATTTAGTTTGAATATTTATATTTTTTATCTCCACAAATTTTCGGGTAGAAATATTGAAACTGCTATGAGTCCTTCCATGACAAATATTTATCCCAGATTTAATTTATTGTGCGAAGGTAAACAAGCACTTCCTTCTTATTAAAAATAACTATATGATTCTAATACGAAACATTTTTATGGTTCTCTAGTTTTACAATAAAAAATTTTATTTGTGATAATTGGAAATCAAATATATATGTTTATGTTTTTCTATTTTTTAAAGTGTTGATATTGATTTGATGTTTTAATTGCGTTTATAATTATCAATATTTTCTAATTATAACATCTTAAAATTAATATACGGCCTTTTAGGTTTACAAACTTCAATTTGTTCCTGTTTGAAAAAATCGAGCCTAAATTTGGTGGTTTTACAGCCTGATGTTTTCATATATACGAACCTGTATATGTACAATCATATCCAAATATGACCTTAAATGTACTTATAGCCTAATCATTAGGTGTTAGGATAAAAAGAGGTTGGCAAGAAATTTTTACTTTAAAAATTTAAGGGTCGTGGTCGCAAAAAGTTAAAGAAGCACTGCCCTAAATGGTATAGAATATACCAAGTATCATCTCATTTTGCCAACTCGCGATAGCAGTGCAATCAAACAGGTTATGAGGACGTTTCCTCCTCTTCCTGATATAGACCCCATCCTGCGAATGGTTTTCTGAACGTATCTGTTACAGGTATCAAGTCCAGAACATCAGGTATAGTAAGGAAAAGATCTTTTCTTTTTTTTCTTTATCTTACAGTCGATAGAAAATGGAGCCACACATCTACAGATTCACTTCCCAAAGAGAGAAGTTTTCAAGCTTCTCTGGTTTTTAAACAATTCTATAATAAAATAAAAAGATAAGGACCTAAAACAAAAAATCACTTAACTTTTATCATTTCGGATCAACTAAGGGAAGAAAAAATGAGATAGAATTTTAAAAAGTCAAATTACTGATCTTCCGCCGCTGTACACGCTCTTTATATTTATAAAGATTCTATCTAATAACTAAGCTAACGCTATCAAAGTAAATATCCTGTATTAAGGACAAAATTCGTAAATCGTTCCTTTATTATAGGTCCACGATCTTTCCCACCAGCCCTTCTTGCGGCATAATTCTTCTCTAGCCTCCAATAATCAAGTATCATCTCATTTTGCCAACTCGCGATAGCAGTGCAATCAAACAGGTTATGAGGACGTTTCCTCCTCTTCCTGATATAGACCCCATCCTGCGAATGGTTTTCTGAACGTATCTGTTACAGGTATCAAGTCCAGAACATCAGGTATGGTAAGGAAAAGATCTTTTCTTTTTTTTCTTTATCTTACAGTCGATAGAAAATGGAGCCACACATCTATTGAACCTATTCTGCTCCAGAATGAAACTACATATAAGTTAGGCGAGGAAATAAATGATTATTTATCTGTGAAATTTTTAACACAAAATGACCTTCTTTCTGAAATCATATTTCAGGATACTAAAATAATACTTCTAGAAGAGGAGAAAATTTGTAGGCGGCCCGCGGATATTTCACAAAATTAGCAAGTAGCCCTTTGGGATAAAAAGGTTGCAATGACCCCTTTTTGAATACACTACACTAATACTCGTAAATTAGCATGAAAAACATATTAAGGTAAAAAAAGAAATCCTCAGTGGAAAAGCAAGGATTTTTCCAAAGATTTTCTTTCCTTACAATCCAGTTTAGATTAATTCCCAAATAGAGGGGAGATATCCGAAGGGAAAATCCCAGAAGGTGGGTGTTTCAATGTAGGAAATCTGTGAAGGTTAAAGTGCTAGAATGGAGTTTTCGGTTTCACATTTCCTCAGCTAATGTTTATTTCAAGGCGAAAGTACAACTAAAAGCATTTCTTCACTTGTCTGCTCTCTAATCTTATTTTAGTTGCCAGAGACTACTCCAGTCGCAGATCAATGTTTTGGCTCTAAATATAGTTAACAGTTTATTTCAATGTTGTTCCATTATGATTACCAGATTTATAAATAATCAAAGGTCACAATTATTTTTAACAGTATTTATCTATTGCTCATTGCACTTATAAATTTGCGAACAGAAAAAAGATGGTAGATGTGCCATTTTGTTTTTTTTGTTTAAAAAGAAGAATTGTGTTTTCATGTAAATAATTGGGAGGAAATTTCTTTGTGGAAATTGCCGGAAGAGAAATTGTCTTAGTGATCACGCCAAATTTTTCTCTCTCTTTCTATTTCTTTTTACTGAGACGTGCTTCTTCTAGATCTTACTCCATTAAAGGATTCACTTCCCAAAGAGAGAAGTTTTCAATCTTCTCTGGTTTTTAAACAATTCTATAATAAAATAAAAAGATAAGGACCTAAAACAAAAAATCACTTAACTTTTATCATTTCGGATCAACTAAGGGAAGAAAAAATGAGATAGAATTTTAAAAAGTCAAATTACTGATCTTCCGCCGCTGTACACGCTCTTTATATTTATAAAGATTCTATCTAATAACTAAGCTAACGCTATCAAAGTAAATATCCTGTATTAAGGACAAAATTTATGATACTTTATACAAAATTACAATATTAGTACAGCTTGTAATTCGTAGTCGTGTAAAATACATTAGTAGTAGATTGGGAACCTATACTAGATAGGAGGGTCTACTTGCTACATAAAGTTGGTTGGCTGTATGATCATTTGGAGTTATTGGACGGCCAGCTTCCGTTCATGCAGCTGGTAAAGGTTTGATAACCTGGCGTAGATGCCGGTGTGCAAGTTAGGCTACTGAAGGCCAGTGTGTTTGTGTGTATTCTCTCACACAGTCGCACTTTACATAAGTAATAGCAGTAGTCGAAGGTAAACGAGAAATACCAAACTAAATTGAACACCAAACTGAACTGGTGCTGCTGTGGTTGTAATTTACCGACTTTGGCCTTTAGACTTGGTTATCTATTCTATTCTAAAAAGGAAATGAGAAATATTTTGTTTAGAATTTCCAATTAATTTAATTAAACCGGTATTGATTTTAATATCTGCCAGTTCATTTCCTGCCTTCCATCAGATTCTAACAAAACTACCTTCAATCACGTTGACGTTCTATCATTTCTCTCTCTCAAGTAAATGTTCATAACTTTTATTCATTAAACATAAATCAGACAACCCTTCCTTGCGCCGAACACCTTGGACTTCTTCTGGCAAACGACTGACGAGGAAACTTCACCAATAACTAAATAAAAGTTACCGCTTACTAGCGCGACTACTTGACAGAAAATCCACATACTACCAAAACACGTATTTAAAATTTGATTAAACCTATTTGGACTTCTGAACTAGAAACATTAGGGTCAGTCGAGTATCTCCGTCCCCAGGCATTGACCGTCTCTAGCTCCAACAACCAATGGTGTACGTTACTTTTCCCAAATTATAATTTCCAAAACAATAATGATCTGAAAGAACCATACAGATCAAAGAATTAATATCATCTAGATAAATAAGGTTTCATTCTCACCTGCATGTCAACCTTATCCACTAGTTTCTCATCTCTACTAGTTCCTGACAACTCCAACCGACGCTTGAGGTGGCCTTGGCTGGTTTGCTGGGCGATTTCCTCGGCGATGACTACAGTCACTACTCCACTTTTATCTGCATTTTGCAAGACGGTATTACTTTGTATACGTAATAATAGTAATATTTTATTTTATCTTAATAATGGTCCATCTTCAGCATCTTTTCATCAAGTCCCATGCAAATCATAAGCGTTTTCACTCCTGTCCTACAATTAATTCTGGATCTGCCACTATTCCTTCGGCCAGTTAGATTCCACTGTAGTTCTGTCTTTGGTACTCTATCTCAGATATCCGGAAGATTTCTTCAGTCAGAATCTTCTGAGTCAGCAATACTTCTGTTTTTCTGACGATCGAGATTACCCGATGTCCGTCACTAGAACAAAATTTCATCAATTCTAATTAAACAAAGAATTATAACATTTTTAATATTTACACTTTCTTCAAAGTGGGACATTTTCTACGTAATCAGAAACAATAGTAAGTGCACTTTGTAGAGAGAAACTTAATCGTAGAAAACACTAAAACAAAGTGGAAGAGGTGTGGAAAGGAGAAGCGAAACTCTATTCCAATTCCTTAGAAAACTCAAAATTGTATTTTTCAGAAATCTTAATTTCACGATCTTCAGTTACAAGCAGAAGGTTAATTTTAAATCGCAAAAGATTCTCTAATCTGTTAGGTTTGGATGATTCTCAAAAGAAGAGAATAGGGCAAAGCAGATTATCGCTAATTATACCATAATGCCCATTTATGGAACTCTCTGAACCATAATGGTATAAATGAATAACTTCTTTGAGCAAATATTATTTCCATTAACATAAAAAATGAAGTATAAAGTTGGAATGAAAGAGCAAGGAGAGAACGGAGGACTTTGAGCGAATAATAGAGATAAATAAATTTAGATGTTTGCAAGGCAGAGACGTGTCTGATAAAAAGTCGAGCAAGTGGAAAGGTCCATCACCAAATAAACTGAGATGAAGCTGTAGAAGACAAAACTTGGCGCTTGTATTACAGTTTAACGTGAACTAGTGTGTTAGTACGGAGTTCAGTTAAACTAGTAGTCTTGGAGATGTACACGGGATTTACATGACAATAAACAGTATCTCCATTACCTGGAGCGTACCGTCATCTTACTGCCTGGAATACTGATCTTTGTGTTTGCGTTTACTTCTTCCCTTACAGTTCACTAGCTACGAAAAAGGAATGGACCTTTTCTTATAATAAAAGAAAACTTTATTCTCCAAAAAAAAACCTCTGGTTTATTTTCATCACAATCTATCTCTAGCGGATCATCAATTTACTGTGCTCCTTAAGTTACTTTCATCTGAGAGGAAGGAAGGGATCTTCTTGTTTGAACAAGAAGTTATATTGTTAAACCTCGTTAGAGACTCTAGCGTACAATTTTTCTTAGATTTCTACCAATATTTTACAAGAGTAACGTCTCGATTTCAGAACCGAGTTCAACAAAAATTTACAATATTAATTTCTACTTAAAATTTGTCAGTGTGTTAACTCATTAAATCAGTGCAGAACCGCTATCCAGACGTGATCTCTCTTTACGGAGATCGATGCCTTTCTTCCCTCTGGTAAGGGAACTTAAAGAGGCTCCTTGGAAGGTTCTAATAACATCCATTAGGACCTGAACCCGAGATCTTCGCGGGTTCGTCTATTAAGAGCTAATCCCTTTCCTATCCTGTACATTTTGAAAAGGTAATTGCACATACAAACTCAACCACCAATCAGTCTGCTGTACTAATTTACTGATTGGGTACTGTCAAATGTGGATTATAGCATCGTCAATTGATGATAGTAATGTTATTTTGTTATTTTCAGGCGAAATTCTTAACAGTTACTGAACATTAAATATTAAGAATTTTAATTACTCATAAAAAGTTTAATTAAAATCCATGGAATAAATAGTTACTTTTTTCATATAACGAATTTTTAAACCTTAATGGCTCATCCACTTTTCTGACATTATTTCACAAATTCCTGCTACGACTTGTCTCTATACTTCAAATATACATTATTTTCATGACGTTCATCACATTTTTTTATTAGAATTATTTTTATATCTTAGTAATATTTTGATTTACATTATAAAACTTTTTTTTAGGGCATTAGTATTTATTTTTTGACGGAATTTGTAAAAGTAATTAATGAAAATCAACCAGAAAAGGATGCAGTATCCAGTAAAATGTAGGGAAAAGAGGAAGCGATTTGTAACTGGGTTGCCTGTGACAGCTTCCTGCCTGTGACCAGCTTTAAATCTAAATTAAATAATCGAAATCGTTAATTGCTCGATTTGTAAAGGTAGTGAAAAAGAATTAAAGTAAAGAAAATTCAAGCCAGCAGATACAATAAAATATATTCTCCAATTTCGGCCACGCTTTTGAAATAATAATTTTATCTCCTGGAT
Organism: Rhodnius prolixus; assembly: GCF_049639745.1. Lineage (NCBI taxonomy): Eukaryota > Metazoa > Arthropoda > Insecta > Hemiptera > Reduviidae > Rhodnius > Rhodnius prolixus. Next base: position 7,742,758 of record NW_027411634.1, on the reverse strand, counting down.
ATTTCATCAGGAATAAGGAAAAACAGAAAAGTAACAGCAACTAAAACAGGAGCGCAAAAAAAAAGGAGCTAAAACTCAAAACGAAAAAGCAAATAAATCAAATGTAAAGAATACTTTTACATTAAAAAACAATAATTAGTATTTCCCAATTTATGCACGGGCTAGATACATTAATTTCCCTCCACTTCATATTTCTGCCAAATCATAATATCTTACTTCTGAATTTTCCTGGTAATGGTTCTCACAAAATTGTTGCAAACTTTGTAATAATATATTATATGTAACTGTCTTATACTAGCCCTTTCTCCAGGAATTTTATTATCTTTCAGGAGGATGTGAGTAATAACATAATTTTCCGCTAACTGGGAAAGTATCTCAGTTCGTTCTGAATTTCTGTGTAATATATGCCGTGCCTGTAGTAAATTTTCCTGCACGTGGGATCATTTCCGATTTTACTGGTAGCATTGAAATGGATATATTTCTCCTCTGGGTCATTCTTTCTCCAGTTTTCCCTGGACTGGCCGTTACATTTCTATAGACACATCTGCACCAACTGATTTAATTCTACTCTTAAACACAGTCACTTACAAATACACTTGGTGTACCCCATTCTTTCCTCGGGGGTTAATGTAACTTTGACCGGTAGTATACAGGGTGACCAAAGTTATATGCTCCACCCACTTTTTTTTTAAACGGCGGGAAATTTCGAAAAAATAAAAAACACGTATTTAATCATTTTTAGTCTAGTTTGTTTTCAGTGATTGACCCATTTTTTTAAACCCATGTATCTCGAGATACAGCATCCAACTTTGTTTTTTCAAATGGAACGTTATAATTTTTTTTGCATATTTTTATAGTATTTGAGCTCCTAAAAAAAACAAAAAAAATTTTTTTGAAATCGGTTTGGTTTTCCAAAAGTAATGGTGGTTTAAAATATGAAAAACAAATTTCAGTTTATTGTCAAAATTGAGTTATTTTGTCTAAAGAATCTGTTCAAACTGGGCACAATTAACGGATAGGCAGGCCAAAACTCTGGACTTCCTCGCTTTGCTTGTAGCACCACTTATGGTGGCGAAGTCAAGATCTAGGGAGGCTAGAGTTATTCGACGTTCAGGTTGTTTTTTCTACAAACGTTTGGTGTGGAGTTTTAGGAAATCAACTAATCGGCCCACACTTCTACAGAGAGAACTTAACTGGTGAAAGGTATCTAACTTTTTTTAAGAGACATTTTGCCAGTTCTGCTAGAAGATGTTCCTCTACAACATCGGCTAGATAAGTATTTTCAACAAGATGGTTGCCCGGCACATAAAGCGAGAGTTGTTCGAGGTTGCCTGGACAGAAATTTCCAGGAAAAGTGCTTAGAGACCCATTGTCCCATCCAATGGCCACCTCGATTTTGGACTTGACCCCAATGGACTATTTTTTGTGGGGGATATCTAAAAAATAAAGTGTACAGTAACCTTAATCCCATGGATTCAGTCGATGATCTGAAACGTCGAATAACTCTAGCCTGCCTAGATCTTGACTTCGTCACCATACTGTAAGTGCTGCTACAAGCAAAGCGTGGGAGTCCAAAGTTTTGGCTTGCCTATCCGTTGATTTTGTTGATAAGTTTGAACAGATTCTTTAAAAAAAATAACGTAATTTTGACAATAAACTGAAATTTGTTTTTCATATTTTAAATTACCATAACTTTTGAAAAACCTAACCGATTTCAAAAAATTTTTTTTTGTTTTTTTTAGAAGCTCAAATACTATAAAAATATGCACAAAAAATATAACGTTCTATTTGAAAAAACAAAGTTGGATGCTGTATCTCAAGATACAAGGGTTTAAAAAAATGGGTCAATCACTGAAAATAAACTAGACTAAAAATGATTAAATACCTGTTTTTTGTTTTTTCGAAATTTCCCGCCGTTAAAAAAAAAAGTGGGTGGAGCATATAACTCTGGTCACCCTGTATATCGATATCGTAGCTAGTATTTCTAACTACACTTTACAGTCACCCTCTCTCTTTTTATTTCTCTACAATTGTATTTTCTAAAATTTAAAAAGAAATAACTCGCAGCAACAAAATGTTCGTTGCACGATTTTAATCCTGTTTTATTTCCATCCGAATCTCCTTTAGACTTTTATAGAAAATATATCGCGAGTTTTGTGTTGATAAATCCAGGCTGTTTCTCCTTTGCTTAAATGATAGCACAATTTTGTTAATGAAAAATTAATTAATAAATACTAAGTATTTGTTCAAATGTCATCTTAGTATAAAAATATACAAGGACAATAATTACAAATATAAGAGCAAGGTAGAAAGCCAAAACATCCCACAGTTCTGCGTGATTACGAAGAGCACAACACCGCCAAAGAAGGAGACCCACTTTCCAGCTCTACCCTTTAATTAATTCAATTAGTAACTACCTCAGATTTGTGGTCCGTTACCTTCAAGATTGAATTACTGATAATGTCCCAGTCTTTATGAGCACTCGCATACAAATAATAGGGTCCACACTCAAATCTGCACTTTTTTGAATTTGCGGAAGATTTCTAAATCGTTTTGTTTTTTACAAAACATTTGGGGTTTGTTCTCCCCCCCAGATGTATAAAACTCATTTTCTTATTAATTGTCTAGTAATTTCCTCCGGATTCAAAATTCATCTTGGTTTAGACAAGCAATGGCAAGTGACATTGAGGCGTTCTCTTTTCGTTGTACTCGTGAAAAAATTTACACTTTTTGTGACAATTTTTCTCAAATTTATCAGTTTCTCTCACGTTAGTACTTACTACAGCCCTTTCAAATCTCAGAAATTATGTTTTTTTTGGTGAAATTCCAGAACAAATTTAGATAGCAAAGCGTTTTGGCAGGATATCAAAACTGTTCCAGGCTAGTGTGAATGGATCTGACTTGAATTTGCAGCCAAAATAAAGTCTTTCTCTTCTTGGTGCCCAAATATTCGGGATGTGTTAATAAGGCTTAGCCCAAAAAAGGGTTCCTTAGGGCTTTCAAGAGTACCTGAATTCTCCCAAGGCTTCCTGAGTAGGAATTGAAGGTGAAAACTTAGGCGCGGTTATCCACAAGTCTTGAAAAGGCAGAAATAAACTTGCGATCAAATAAAGATTTTCTTTTAACTGGTTTTTATGAAAACATGTCTACTAGAACGTAAATTTCCAATTCAGCAAGTTGCCAGATATTTAGAATTTTTTAAACAAAAATTATCTCTAAATCTGGGAAAGTCGAACCACCTGAATTCAAGAAAACTTACTTACCAAACTCAGTCATAGAGGATAAGGTGTCTAGGAAAATAGAGAACATTCTAAAAAGGAAGCACATCGTCAAGAAGAAAATCAAACAGCCTTCCTTCCTTCCTAAAGATTACAAGAATCTTTTCTTTTCTTACCTCCCTTTAGAACAGAGATATTGACAAAATATTTAGATGGCGAACTTATCTCCTCTTTTCCAAACAGGCAGTGCCATATTTGTTTCTCTCGAAAAAGTAACATGAATAAGAATATGAGCTAAACAAATACATGAATTTACCCATAACAGAAGGAACGCAAAAGCCAAAGCGTCTGACCTCAGTTTCGCATCTCATTTCTTGCGACGTATTCTGATAACAAAGAGAGAGACTATGCCCTACAAACTTTCTTTCCTTCCAGATGGCCTTAAAACCTTAATTTTTTGAAAATTTGAACGATAGCATCACTACCTCTTACTCTTAGTAGGGTTAAATTATAAAGGAAGTGCGAAGAATTTTATAAAAAACAAAACAAAACATACGTACTGTAAAAAGAAATTGGAACTGTTTAACAGCTGTTGAATACGTAATTATGCTCGATCAGGCAAACCAATTCGAATTAAGCCAAATAAACTTTACAAACGTTCGAATTGTAGTAAACATATATTTGGATAATTTCACGTATGATAAAATACTGAATAATTTTCCAGAAAAGGGTGAAATTTATGCAATTTGATTCCATTTATCAGTTGTGATAGTGGTCCACTAGTGGTAGCGATTGACGAGTGGCCAGTTCAGTGATTTGTGCAGTACGGTGTACCGTATGTGTGTTTACTAGGACAAACATTTGTTTTCAATTGCTAGAAAATGTCTTTGTTTGATTGGAAAACATTGGCTGAAAGCGATGGTCCAGCGAGAGAAGGTTGGGCGATTCCACCCACACCACTAAAAGGGGGGAGTAACACGCCAATAAATCGGTCAGAAGAGACCCTAATACTTACTGTTACTCGCACAGTTGTTTATCAGACGATAACTATAGTTGCGTCACCAGTGGCTCCTCTTTCTTCTCCAACCCCTCACCTACAACAATAGATAACTCATGTGATTCGTTCACTTTATCATCCGCTTCAGTCCACTCCATGGACACGCTGTCCATTTATTTCTCTCGAAAGAAAAGTTCTCACAATTCACAATATATTTCTTTACAATGAACGACCAAAAACTATCACTTGACAATTTGTTATGATGACCCAAAAAAATAAAGCGGTTTTCTTCGCTGCCCTCATTTTAAAAACATTACTCCAACTTCTTCACTTATCGGCAGTTCTATTCATTAAACGTCTTTCTACAAACGAGGTATTTTTTGAGACAAGGCACTGTTTTATAGGATAACACTGTCCAGGGTAATTTATTTGCTGAGAGAATTAAGGGAAGAGGTTACTGTAAATGTTTTGAGAATAATCTATTTATGCCAATCCAATGGGGTAAGAAATTGTACTGTAGGGAATAACTTGTCAGGCTTCGACCAAACGATAAGGGGTGAGACGTGGTCATATAGGCTGTATCTATACAATTTGAAATCCCCATTTTCAAATACGACAATAATTGACTTGAAGATACCGTCTGACCTCAGCGTACCCACAGGAAAACTTTAGATCATCATCACACGCGAGGGTTTTAATAAAAGGAAGGAAGTAAAATAGAGTAGCTAATAAATATTTAAATTTTGCACAATAATAAATTTTAAAAAAAAAACCTGAAGAAGAACCTTAAATTTCTAAAGAGTGTCATGAAGTCTCCGCGCAGGTAATATAGTAACACATTAATGGAGATGGAGAGCAATTACGTCCAGGTGTAATAACTGGGAATTTTTCATTTTTATTTTTTTAAAAAACTTCCTCTGTACAAATAAAATTTCCAGCGGAAGGACCATCGCCAATCCTTCCTGTACCAACAGTAGTGGCCGCAGACACATCCATTTCAGAGAAAAACAACAAAAAAATTCCATCCGGCCAGGTAGATCTCACAGGAAAGGGCGGTGACTATGCCATTAATACAGGAGCCATGCGTGCCTTGTTTTTATGAAGTGCTTTATTTCTAAACTGTGTAGATGATGGTAGCCCCATATCACCCCCCATATTCCATTTATTATGACCAGTTTGTTTTTATGGACATACTCTCATTAAGTTGAATCCGAGGGTATACGTTTGCTCTGTCTTGTTTAATTTTGTAAAAAACTTTTAACTGCGCGAAATAAATAGTTACAGAAGCTGTATCTTTCTTTTATATATTTACATAGGTAAGAACATTTTACGCTTAAGGTAGAGGTATGGTAACTCTAGTTAATCTACTAGAGTTCTGTCGCTCTAATCTTCTACAATTACCGAATAAGTTTAAACCGTTTATAGAAATTTTAAATCATACCAAGGTCAACCTTGTAATTTCAGGTACTGATACCTCAGGTACATCAGTTATAAGGTCGATTGTTTCAATTTTATTGAAAAATACCTTCAACAATTTTCTTTATACAGCATCCTCGTTTTCTAGTTATAAACTCTTTTTTTTCTATACCTATATTTTTGTTACAGACAAGACGAAGGTCTTACATGTGTCATCGAGAATAGCGGGACAATCCTTTGCCGAGGAAATCGCAGGCCACTATTTTATTGGTTCGTTAGGTATGTGCTCATATTTACAGCGCATGCTTACTATGTATTCTTTGTTATACAATCTTTCTAATAATAAGAACTATTACAACATTAAATAATTTCGGAAACACACAATGATGTAAAGCTTCGTGACTTTTTCAACAAGGCCTACAAAAGTGTTGAGCTATGAATTTCTGTTCTTTCTCTCTCTCTCTAAATACTTTAGATTTGTCTCTAGTGAAATTCTGTAAAACTGATAGAGAGAGTTAAAAAGAATGCAATTTCCTAAATATTTAATTGATTACACCTTCCGGGCACTGATTATTAAATTTAAAATTAAATTATTAACTGATTATTAAAACTGTCCGGTAGGACAGTTGTATAAGGGTTGATCGTCAAAAAGTGCACGAAAAAGCGTAACGTTGAAAAACACCCAACTTTGACAATTTCAATTAAATTTAATTAGACAAATCAGCAAGGGATCTTTAAAACCTTCGAGAGAGCTTCGCTTAAAAAGACGATGAGCTTTACAAACAAATTCGTCAGATTCTATCATTGAAATAATCTGTTTTCTGGTTAGTAAGGCTTAAAAAAGATTTAAATTGAGAAAGAAAGAGGAGATTCGCAGCGCTAAGTTCTAGTCTAGATCAACCCATTAGCGAAGCTCATTCTGGGTAATTATAATCGAAAGAGATCAGAAGCATTCCTCAGTCTGCTGAGTAAAAACCGGCTTTGCATGCATACAGGTCTCTTCACAGGGCATTGCGGAGAGTACTTGAAGTAGGTGAAACCCTTAAAAGTTGGGCTGCCTGAAGGGAAATAGAGTAGAAAAGAAAACCTTCAAACAGACACCGAAGACACATCATTCAAGGAAGATTTAGGATGCCTGGAAAATTACCATATATTGGAGGGAAGGATATAGTACTACTTCCCTAGCATGCTCCATGATTCTGAGATTTAATGGGTGTAATAGATCTACGAGGTCGTACAAAGGTTAAAGTGCGGTTGGTTAAAAATATTCATAATGAGACAATCAAAATGCAGCCATTTTACCGTACTCAAATATGCAGAAGAGCTCGGCTATGATGTCAGCAATAAATTCTCTCAGATTAATCTGATAAATTTGTATTTGTTTGCAGCATGAGAAGTTACTTTTTGGCTGCTTCAGTTGCTAATATTTTAATTAGCAAAAACCAAACGCCAATTTATAATTAAAATTCCATTAATTAGGAGCCATCTACGCAAATATTATTAAATATCTGTACATGTAAAGGCGTAGTTTATTTACAATTTAAATTTAATTTTAATACCAATTAGTTACTCCAATATTGGGAGTTTTGCATAAAATAATTGAAGATTTGCAATTTTATTACCAGATTGTTAAAAAGATTTTTTTTTTTCTTTTATAAAAACCGTTTCATCAGAAAAAAATATTTAAAAGATAAGGCTGTCTAGAATTTTATTCTTCAAAATAAAACTGTCCCTTATAATATTTTAAAATAATTTTCTGCCCCCTTTAAAAATTTTTATGTAAAATTTCAATTTGTTGTTAAGGTACCAGTCCTATTACATTTTACAATGGAAAACTCATTGTAACTCAACTTCACTGTTTCATAATTATTTTAAGCACTTCAATTAAAGGAAATGAGTAATTGACCGGAAAAAGTACAAATCAGGGCTTACTTTTAGGGTGAATCAAACAGATTATTCATCTAATTCCAGGATTCAGCAAGACTAAGAATAATAAGACAGAAAAGCGTACTGAATGTTTTTAGAGAATGGTCACTTGCTTTTCTGGCTGAAGTTCAGCATTTCTGCCGTCAGGAGGAGGAATTGGTCTGACTCTTCCTCGGTGACCAGCCTTGATGGAAGATTTTGGCTTTATTATTGCTATATGTTGATACTAAACTGCCATTGTTCCGTTGCCGAGTGCACCCAGTTACCAGTAATCTTCAATCTTCTCTTTTCCTACCCCTATTTCCCTTTGAAGACTGAGAGGTGCTCCCATCCGAATCTGACCCATCTCTAAAAAAGTGTGATATATCCCTAGTACTAAATGAGCGAGCTAACTGTTTTACTTCCGTTTTATGTCTTTTATTTTCTTTTTTATTTACTTCCTGAAATTTCGGAGAAGATTCCAACATTCTCTTTCTACCGATGAACTTATCTGAAGGCTCTTTAATGATAAGTTTATCATATCTGATATAAGCGATCTTTCCTGCCTTTCGAGCTTCTACCATTGGTTCAAATAATTCCTTTCTTTTAGCTCTAGTTTCATAAGAAAAATCTTCAGAAATATAAATGTCTTGTCCTTTAAGTTGTTTTTTATTTTTTAGTATCAACATTTTTTTCCTAAATGTAGTTACTCTGAGCAAAATAGGTCTACATTTATTCTCATCTTTTTTGCCTATTCTTCTTACCAAATCTAATTCTTCTTCCTGAATATTCACTTTAACACTGTCCTTAATAAAATTCATAACATAAGATTCTGTTGCAAAATAACTGGGTGTATTTAATTCTTTCAAACCATAAATAATTAAATTCTTACTTCTCCACTCTCGTTCCAAAAAAGAAATTTTATTCTCGTGTACTTCCACACTTTTCTTTAATTGGGTGAACTTCTCTTCTAACAAATTACTCATCTCTTTAAATTTTAAGTTCACATCTTGTTTAATTTCGTCTTTAAATTTTGTTAGAAGCTCTATAAGTTTTGATTCATCCATTTTAAATTAAAAATATAATTATTTAATAAGTAGTAGGTAGTTACAGCTGATTGACCTAGACCTTAACCAAGTGATACAGTAACTTGTTAGCAGTAATATTGTTGTTTTGATATATTATGATTTAACCAACAATCAGTAATAACTTATTCTTATCTACTTTACTAGTACTCACTGCGCAAGTCACCCCTACTACTCCAAAATCACCAAATATCTTTTTACCTGCACTAACTGTACTTAGTTATATAAATTTATAATTTTATAATTACACTTTCCCAAGCACCAACTCGCTATTTTCCAAGTATAACTTAACAGTCACCACTAGCACTCTTTTCTCTACAGTTTGATACTATTTTTAAAGCTTAAACTCACAATTTAACACATTAAAAAGACAACTAATACGGAGACGATATGAACACTACCGGGGTGACCCTCGGACTCCCTGCCGTCAGGACAATACTTTTATACAATCGACTTTTCAGAAGACCTCAAAACATGAATTTCCACTGAAAACTATAAATCGAAAATTTGTACGACTTCCTCCAAAGAGGGGAAAGTTAAAGAAATAAATTATTATCTACTGCAAGTAAAAGATATACCCCTATATCTGCTATCTCACTTCGGATTCGTTTTTATTCAAAAATAGAACTGTCACAGCAATATTCTAAATTTAGAAACAGTTTACCCACACTACCTAGGAAGGAAATATATAATAATAAACAGAAGATAAAATAACAATGTGCTCATGTGAGTATATTTTCCAGTTGGCTGGAAAATGTCTACTATAGTTAAGATGTCTAGACAGTCATCTAGCTCTGGAGAGAGTCACTGTGCATGTTCAAGTGTACTGCATGACGGCTCTAGGATGGTTTATGTAACTGCATGCCGCTAGCTCACACCACTTAGTGATATCTACTTGGGTTAAGTCCTGAGTTTTAGAAGAATTGTTGTACACTTTCTTAAACATCTTCATTTCTTTCTTCTTGCTTACGTCCCGTCTAATATTTCATTTAAAATTTTGTTTACTTTAGAGAAAAATAATTTGCTAATATTAGTTTGTGACCTTTTCTGAAAAATATACAATTTTAGGAACTCGAAAAATATTTTCTGTAGAAGATTATTGTAGTTTGGCTGCCCATCCGGCCGTTGTCGCTTGTTGCTTTTCTAATTCATTAAATTATAAGTTAAAATGAAGTAAAAGTTTCGAAAAAGAATATTGAATGGGTAATTCTCTTAACTTCCGAATACCAAAAGTGAATTTTCAAACTTCTAAATTCTATTTCAAGGCCGCTTCAAATTCATTCAAATGAGTTTGGCCATATTAGGAAGTAGAAATTCAAAATAATACATTCTAAACAGTAAATTCTCTCTAGCTTAAGAACGAAAAGTGAATTTTCTCTTGTCCACATTATATTTTCATTCCTCTGGTAATTCGTACAAGTGAGATGGCTTAGTTTTAAGAACAGAAGATCAGAAAAAAAAGCTTTCTAAATGAGAAATTTTCTCTACTTTCAGCAAGAAAATGAGAATTTAAATTTTATTCCAGGACTGCTGGTACTTGGTACAAATGAGGTTGGTAAATTTTGGAAGTACAACTTCAAAAAAGCATTTTAAATGGACGATTTCCTTAACTTTGAGTCCGATAAGTGATTTTCCCCAATTCTACACCCTATATCAAGGCCGATAGTAATTCATAAATTTGTGGATGGCCTGAATTGGAAGTACATAAGAAAAAATCATTCAAAATAAGAAATTCTCCTAACTTTGAGCAAGAATTGTGAATTTTCCATCTTCTACACTGTAATTACAGACAATCGGTTATTTGTAAATGTTGGTCGGTCCTGTTTTGGAAGTACATAAGAAGTAAAAAGCATTCAAAATAAGAAATTTATTTTTTGGAAGTACCAGTTTTAGAAAAAATTGTTCTAAGTAGCAAATTCCGTTTCCTATGAATATAGAAAGTAAGTTTTCTTTTACGATATACATTCTACTTCTATGCCGCTGGTAGTTCGTTCAAGTGAGGCTGGCCAGTTTTGGAAGTACAAGATCGAAAAAATGAAATCTAAATGAAAAATCCACTTTTTTTTAACGGTCGATAAGAGAATTTTCTCTTTATAGTTCCAAGCCATTTGTGGTTCGTACGATTGTGGTTGGCTAGTTTTCAAAATATATTTTCTGGGAAAGCATTCTAAAAACAAAAATGTCTTCGTATTCAGTAAATAAAGTATATTTTTCCCTCTTCTATTTTCTATTTCCAGGACACTGGTAGTTCGTACAATGTTGGTTGGCCAGTTTCGGGAATTGCAATTTTAGAAAAAATGAAAATTATACAAAGGAAAATACTTTTGCTTTGAGCACAAAAAAGGGAATTTTCTACCTATATTCTATTTCCATCACACTTAAGGTTCGTACAGTTGTGGTTGGCTTTTTTTGGGGATAAAAAACACGCCTACAGCCGTTTCTGCCTAATGTATCAGGGAGTACCTAATTTTTACTTGGTATTTTGCAATGGAAGTAAATAAGTAGTGATCCACTGCAGTCGTAGCTTTTAGTATTGGCTTAAATAGCAGTGTTGATTAACCCATAATACTTTTTTTTCTGACTGGCACTAAATTCTTTTTCGTTTTTCGCATTGAAAATACAGAAAAAGGTTTACCGTAATTGTAACGCATAGTACGGTCCTAATTAAATAGTCTCTTTACTGCAAAATGGTTTTTATTTTTTTGTTGATCGTAGCAGAATATTAAGTTTTTTTGGGTTTTCTCAATAAGTATTATCCTTAAAAAGATTTTTCCCAGTTGTAACATTTAGAATTATCTTTAATAGCTGCTGTAGTGATCCCAAAACACTCTTTTTCTCACCTGAGTATCAATCAGGAGGTACTTATTTTTTTCCTTTTTTTCCTTTTTGTAGTAGATGGAAAGTTTTACTCCTGGTCTAACATTTAGTAATGGCCGTTTTCTGTACCCCAAAATACTCATTATCTGACCAAACTTGTAAGCAGTAACCTCCTATAAAAGTATAGTTCTCTGAGGCCACGAATTTTTTTTTTTAATTTCTCCTGATAATTTTCAGAAACTTAAACAAATAATTTCCTAGAACACAGATCTTCCTAATAAATACTAATGGCAGAGGTCACATTATGTACATGTGCATGTATATTAAAACAAAACACCAGGATGTAGCAATTTAGATGCCGTAAAGAAGGAAGTTACATGCAGGTAAACAACATGTTCTATAATTCATAGCCTCATTTTCTCTCTCATCAACAGAACAACAACATCATCAATTCAGTAGACCGTCCCTCGCTGTATTGGTGAGGATCCACATCAACAGTTACCTTTACTTCTGTCTTACTTCCATGTCTACGCACCCACACGGTTGCAGCAAGCTTACGTTTGTTTATTTCCTTCATCAGGAAGTGATCTACAGCAACCAGTGGGATGGTGTACGTGTGTAGCTCAATGCAACTACTGCTGGTAATTAAACGTGTGCCTGTTGTTACCATCATGCTGGCAGCTATATGCTAAACTGTCCGTGAATTTCCTCTCTAACGGAACTTACTCCTATTCTCTTCTCCACGCCCTAGACATTCCATGACAACCACACGCTCACTGATAAAGGTAACTAATGTAAAACCGGCTAGGAAACTGTTCCGGAAGTTGACTTTATGCTCTTTCAAGTCCTTTACATTAAAGAAAGTTTACAATCTCACATGACTGATATTATTATATTTTTTGGAAGCTTTGTCTCATACTAAAAAAATTGTTGAAGTCAGTGTTATTCATGTTCACTATAATAATAAGATACTTTGTGGCCTCGCAGTTTCCCTTCTAAACTCATCCACTAAAATCAAAATGAAATAACCAAGATGATAGTGTTAATCTAAGAAGTATTCAAATGGAACTCTTTGGTCACTGCCTAGAAAAATTTTCTATTTACATTGTTACGGTGCTGAAGTCGTAGATTAGACTGAAATGAAACTTTAGAGAAAACCTCTCTGGAAAGCGTTCAGTATCACACTTGAAGTTCTATCTTCAAGCAAGAAATTGGTGGACCAGTTTATAGAAAATCATGAGATTTATTTTTTAGCAGAATCCAACAGATTAAGTGACACTTCCGATTACCTAAGATTGCCAGCTAGCTTATGACGGGTTTCTGGAAAATCTGGAATCACATTCCGCCTTTATTTTGCCATGAAATCAGCTACATTGGTTAATAGGCGCAATGTTGGACCATTATGGCCGCTTCTCGTCTTAATTAAGAAAAGTGAATTCAAATTCACAATTTAAAAATTTGTCAGGATTGTAATTATTCCTTTTAAAGAGAATATCGCGTGAATGTTCTATTCCCATGTTTAATTTATAAGCGACATGTTACCAAAGCGGCCAGGAAGTGATGCAACTTTCCGTAATACTGTTTCTAAATGCATGAAGGAGGCCCATCGGTTAAGATTGATGGATAGTTCCATCATTATTCCATCCAGCAATGACATCATTTTCGATTAAATATTGAAGAGAAACCTCAAGCATAATAAATGGGATTACATTGGTAAGCAGTTACATTAGGACTTTTTTGAAGTCTTAAAAAATCTGACAACATTCGAAAGAATTTTTGCTTTTAGCAATTCTAATTGACATATGTTTTCCTAATACTGCATTTTAGATTCTCTTGCTCTGTATAGTAAATTACTCTTAATCCAAACTCCTTACACTGTATTATATATTCTAAATAAAAGTGATTAAAAACTACGCAACTAGTGAATACTCCCAGATTAATAAAAAGAAAAAAGCCATTTTTGGAAAAAGAAATTAACAACTCAGGAACTATTCAGGAAAGTCTCACGTTTGATCGATTTCCAAGCATTGCTGATCCACTGGATAAGAATTTACTTTTCCTAATAGGTGGAAAACGTCCTACTAAACCTACATACAGAGGATCTGGGGGAGGATCGTTGTGGGGGCATTTTGGGATGAACATGTTATTGTGACTTTATCCCTGTAACTATTGCTGGACAATGATACTGTACCTGAAATAACTCAACATTCTTATAACCAAGTGGAATATTTAGCAGAACGCATTTTTCAATGTACGCCCACAAGTTTAATTTTTCATACTCTATTAAAGTAGGCCCTTTCATTGTTTTAGCGTGATTCAGAAGTAAAGAATCGTTTAAGCTATTTTCAGCTCATCTCCAAACTTCATTATTGTAAGGTAGAAATTATCTTTTAAAAAAAGTACTTACCATTTCCCTACTTCAATGCGATCCTTTTTCTTGCTTTGTCTGCCATGAAATTCGCTTCAGTTTTAAATAAAGAATATTTTCAAACTAATTTACTCTCTCATTACACAACTTATAATCAGAAAGTAAACCTTTAAAAGGTAACTGATAACTTGAGTTCTCATTAACCATCAACACCACTACGGACAGACAGACACGAGGATAGTTGGACGAACTAATCCCCTCCAATATAGTGTTTAGTTCGAACATAACATTGTAGAAAGTCTAATTCGTATTTCTGGAGAAGTACAGTCCCTTTAGGGAGTGAGCAAAAGGAGTTAATTTTTTGCACACACAGTTCGTCGCTGGGAATGTTAGACTTCTAGTTTAGCTACTGTTTGCAAGCTTTGATTTTCATTTGAATTTATTCCTTTTTCTCTTTCTCCTGTTAAGAGAAAAGGGCTCTGTGAGTCTGTGGCCAGGCTTAGCACAACTCAAAAATAATCTTAGAACGTTCAAATTTGGTATTTCATCAAGTTAAACGCCAGTAGAGGCTGGATAGGATTTAGTGAGTTTTCTTGCAGAGAAGGTGATTTTCAGTGAGGGATTTGGGGAATCTGATGATGCCATGGTTTCTCTTTTAATTGAATCATTATATTGGGAGTCCGTGGATTGCGATGTAGAAGTCTTCTTTTTAATGCAATTTTTTTCGTTTAACTAGAAATTCAGCTACATAAACCACCTTCTAGAGATTTCTTAACAGATTAAAAAGGAACAAATTTAAACCTTAATCAATTGGCAAAACTTTGAGATAAGAAAATCTTAAAAGAAAAATAATCGGAGTTCGGATATTCTTTAAGTATCTCTCTCTCTCTCACGCTCTCTAAATATAGATTTATTATAGTAAAGCACATATTGGTAAAGTTGTAGTGCGGCGAGCAGCAAACTTTACCAATATCTTGGAATTAAAGTCCTTAATGTCCAGCGACAATTATTTTCAACATTAAAACTTTTGCCTTTTTTTTTTCGCCCAATATGTTGACACAGAATTGGGATGATTTGAAATAGTAATTATTTCTCCAAATTGGGCAAATTATCAAATTTATGATCATGAACATTGTTAATTGAACTCATTATAGTGTGATTGTAAAATATATAAGTATATGAGTTTAGGTCGGAGATTCTGTCCTGCAGTTTGTTTTAGAAACAACATTTTTTTTATTACAAGTTACAAATTCTTCAGTTTTATATCTGTCTGATTATATTTAGAGTGAAATTGGAAATCGTTGCCTTTAGCTGTACTTGTTATTCTTCCTCAGATAGTCCAAAATTCTCACCACATATTTGGAAAGTTCCAAGAGTAAAGGAGAGTTCTAAAACAAGTATACACACCTCCAACCTGGTAACCATCCAGGCCAGGTCCTCTGAGATTGACTCTCTAAAGCATAGAAACTCATTCTTAAAGAAATAATATTACCCACTCTACTACCTAGTAACCATGCAGGTTTTCTGAGCACGTCAAATGCCCTCCTAAGCCTGCGTTAGTAAGAAAAAGGTACTTGAGGTATCCTGGAGCCATAGTTCTTCTTGTGTCAGCATTCCTTTAGCAAGAGTTGCATGACGACTAGAGATTGAGATAGAGAACAACTAGAAAGAGATGGTTACAACAGGGAATGTAGTACATGGTACAACAACGAATTAAAATGATAACGGATATCTTAAACAAGTGAGATGACGTTATTTTCTATAAGAATGTGCTAATCGAAAATTAGGTTTGTTAGTTTTAATTCTGGTTCAATATTATTTAAGGTAAACGGTTAACAGATTTGAAAAGTATTCAGGATTAGAGGGATTACGCCATCATTTACCTCTCATCTTTTCGTCATTAAATAAATGATACTGCCATTACGTTACGCTCCTTGCTAGCAACTCACTAAAAAAAAGTAACGTCCCAAACTAACGTAACTAATGAAACTAACTAACGTAACTTATAACTAATGTTAGCAGCTAACGCTTCTAACTTTACCAGTTTATAGTTTCTCTTTAGATTAGATTTGTAAAGGAGAAAACTACATCTTTAAACTGTTACATGTGGATGTTGGTAATTATATGTGAAAGACGAGCTAGAGTATATACCTAAAACCCAAATCATTGAACAAATTACCTATTTTTGATGGCTAGTTCTGTGTTTAAAGTGCGCGATTATTGGAGCTTTCTCCATAGTTCTTGCCAACTATATAATATTAAGTCTTGAGGCCCACATGGACGCCTAAATCATTGAAGATGTGGCATCCTATCTTCCATCAGGCAAATACTAAGGCCGTTGGAACATGGGGAGTGAACTTTTGGAGTCCCAATTATTACATTAGAAATTAATTAAAACCTGCCTTTAAAGATCAATAATTTAAAATTCTACAACTATATGAAAAAATTTAAACAAAAAGAAAGTAAAATCGATTCCAAAACTAAATAAATATACGACAGGAAGTGCAGAAACAAAAATAAAAATCATGTACAGGATGTTAGACAAGAAATTAAATAACTAAAGATGCTTACTGAGATTGAATAAAGAAATAAGGAAATAAATGATTTAATATCAACGCAAAACAGGAACCAACAATTTAGTGCTCAGTCCTTAGCCAGCAGGAAGTAGGAAATTCAATTAGTTGGGGTATTTGTTTAGTTTCAAAGAAAACTGTGGCAATGCATTATCTAGCAACTTCCTTTTGAAAACAGGTTTTCTTATTTTATACCTCTCTGTAAGTACTTCTGGCAGTTTGCATTCAATTTTTGTTCGCTGGTTTCAAGTTTCGCCGAGTCAAAAAATAAGTAGTTTCTCTCAATCTCCTAGGGTTCTTGGGAAGGGAAGATTTTAGGTTTCCCTCTAGACGTCCTGCAGTCTGAAGTTTTCATCTTCTCTAAAAATAATCTGTAGAAAGAAAGAATATCCTACACCCCTCGTGGAAAATTCAAATTTAAAAAATACAACTAATTTTTAG
Organism: Rhodnius prolixus; assembly: GCF_049639745.1. Taxonomy (NCBI): domain Eukaryota; kingdom Metazoa; phylum Arthropoda; class Insecta; order Hemiptera; family Reduviidae; genus Rhodnius; species Rhodnius prolixus. The sequence continues at coordinate 7,725,938 of NW_027411634.1, read as the reverse complement.
GATAAAATTAAAGAAAATCTTCTACTTACTTCTTAAATGATTTTTTGTAGATTTGCAATATTTGAGGTAATTATGATTTTTTCGAGATATTTAAGTAGTTAATTCTTAACAAATTGATATTTAATTAAAAAAATTGTTATAAATTCCAATTTTTCAGGAAACTGTTTCAAATTTTCTGAAAAACAAGGTTGAGGAGTTCTGGTGGAATCTATCGATAAGATTTTCCTTTAGTTTACTGTTCACTTCTGCCTAAGGGTTTTCTTGTTCAGGAAAAACAGACATAAATAATTATAGTAAAAGAAAAATTGCAGATTCAATTCTGATTTATAATTGTTATTACAGTTTTTATCTGTTATTTGCATTGTTGTTTTCCCGGTTTGTACAGTCCTTGGCTATATTCTTGATACAATATTTCACCGAGGTAAAAAAAAAAGGTGAATATGTTCTTCTTCCGTTTAGATATCCAACGAGATTTCCGGATGTGTCGTCTACTGGCTGATAAATAATAATTTTTTTTCTTTTCATTGTATCATTTCTTGTGGCACTTATAAGTTGGATATTGGGATGACAACGATAAATTAATGATTTTATATTTTCCTCATCAATAATGACCGCTTAAAAATTATACCAATACATAAGAATTTTTTTGTTTATATTATTTATTAACGAAACCAACTTTCATTCGATTTTTTCTTACTATTATTGCTATTTCCCTTCTTTTTTTATAGTTTTCTTCAAACATCGACTTTTCACATAGCATGGGTTTGACAGGTGATTATTCATGTGTCGGGTGGTTTCTGTTTGGAGGAAGAGAAAACCGCGCAGCACTGTATCTCGATGGCTGCTATGGGCACAGAGTTCATCCTCTTTGGGGTCAGAAAACAAACAAGCCTATTATTAAGTGGACTTTACTACATCTACACATTAATTTATTCTATTCGCTACACTTAATTTTGGAGTTGGACTTGATAAAAAAGACACTACTTTTGCTACTTTAAACAATAAATAAATTTGGATTGTTATGTTAAACTTAAAAATTGCAAAAATGTAAATTTGAATCGCGTGTTTTCTACTTAATTCCATTTTCTATGAAATAGAATGTAACTAACGAAATAAAGTAAAATGAAAATTAAATGATTTAAAAGCAACGAAAAAAGTTACTGAGTGATATTGCTTTTAAATTGCTTTAGAAAAATTCTACAAAATGAAATTCAAATAAAAATCTCCAGAAAAAATACATTAACAAACACCTGTCCATTTTACCTACCATCTAATTCAGTTTCCATTTACCTAATGACATTCGCTTTTATTTATTTTTTCGCCTTTATTTCGCGCCAATGTTATTTTACCCAGTTTACATTAAGTTAACATTTTGGTACTCCACATATATACAGGAATATCCTTGTTTTCATTACTTCTTTCCACATGTGGACGGCACTTTATTGTTATTATTATTCTCTGACCAAATTTGTAAAATACCAAATTCGAAAAAAAGTAAATTCTGGAATTAGTTTATTAAAATTCCTTCTAGAAATGATGTCACTTCCTCGGAACTCTCAACAGATGTTACATGGATAGCTGGATATATATATATGTGTATGAATATATTTCTTTAGCCTCCCAGCAGGAGATAAATATGGTGGAAGGTAATAGGAGCCTGCTAGGGTCAGGTTTCTGCAATCAGTCATATTGATGGAGGAGACTTACTTTTAGAGGTTGATTGGCACGGTATACCGACACTTGGTACCTGTACAGTATGTAGATAAGCCTAGTACGTTCTGTAACATAACTCCCAACCAGGATTATGTATCAAGCAATTTTTTTTATTTTTTTTTTAGTGGGCCGTGAATCTCTAATTGGGGATTTTGATGTGAATTCCTCACATTCTTTCCCCCTAAAAATTCTTAAGGTAATTCGGTGGTTTTTCCAGGAATTTTAAATAATGGCTTAAAGTCTAAAGTGTACGATACAGGAAATTATCCATTTTTGCGCTCTGAAACAGCCAGTTTTTTTAATTTTTTAATTATGTAAAATTTATTATACTGTTTGCATCACTGAGCTTTTGGCTTGTATCATCTAGGATGATGTTTAAAGAAGAGACTAGCCAGCACTAAAACTCCATAGTATCCTAAGATGGAGTAAGAGGTTGGGAAGTAAGTAAGACTTGTGGCCAGCCATGTTTTAAACATGTTAGGGATGATTTGGATGTTCTAAGAGTTTATTGTGGAACTTATGGGCTTTTGATTAATTCATTGTCGAATGGGGATTTGATGCAACATGCGATTGGCGATATAACAGGGTATGTTGTCTTTGGTTTGAAGTACTATACAGGATTTAAAAGAGTTGTGGCCAAGCGGACACAGTTCTACTCAATGTGGATCGGAGTGAGATCACCATCTATGGTTCCTTTTTGTTCCGAGTTTTTTTTATTTGGATTCTATTACTTAATAGTACATATTATTATTTAATGAAAGACTTTTTAAATTTAAAGATGAGATAAAAATCTAATAACAATATTTCTTTGAATAGAATAAAGTTATTTCAAGTTAGTGACGTAGAAAGATTTACATGCGATTCCAGAAAACTTTTACTTCTAGAATCTTCCTTTGCTGCGATAGAAATGCGCCCATCTTTCCTTCCTCCGAGCACAGTTAGAGCACCGGCACGTGATCGTCTAGCCGACGAACACAGAAAGAACACAAATAAACCTGGTAACGCCTTTTTCCTAATAAAATCTTCGCCACCACTTTTCCACTTCTGTTTTTTCCGATAGAATAAAAACTTTATATCTGTTATTTATTTCTTATTATTATTGTACATCTATTATTGTTAAGTAAAAAATAATCTGGCTTGAACACGCATAAAACTTAATCTTACTACAATTAAGCTAAATATAGATTTTAAATGGAGCTATTCTGCACAAAATCGAAGATGGCTTCGCGGTATTAATATACCGAGATGAAAAATGCTTATAGGTTAAGGAATTTATTCTTAGCAGAGCAGTACGAAAGTATAGGTGTATTAGAGTAGAACACTTCTTCATTTGTTACAGATGGGATAGGAGAGTGTATGAATGAGAGCTCAGATATCTTACTGGATAAGAGTATATGTCGGAAGTGTATGAACAGCAAAAGGGAGGATTGCTTTTCTTATGCAAACTATGTGTCGCATAAATCGGGATGACAAAGAATGTTAAAGCAACAACAAGAAGACTAGAAGGTGGCTGGTAGACAAGTGCCACGCCGAGAACAATAGCTACCCACGATCCTCCCCATCTTCGACTGTCACCAAAACCACAGCATCCTCAGATTGACTGTCTCCCTATACCAACCAGTAACAAAGTATTTTAGCGGCTCTCTATCTCCTTCCTCCTGTAAGCACAAGTGTTCTTCCTCAATTTACGGTTTTTTTTTTTTATCTAACCCAATCTTCTCTCGAAGAAGCCAATTTGTTTTACACTTTATCTCGGTCTGTTTGTGTCAGTGATACCTTCATTTATCAAAGCAAGTAAATTTTTTGTTCATCTCTTCTCTGAATTCCCAACTAATTTTTCTAATAAGTGCTACCACTGACTATTAAGCTGAAATATGTCTTAAGTTAGTGAATTTTGATTTAATAATCTTACTTTGAAATTTCCTTTCCAGTTCTTAAATTGTCCTAGATCCAGTTTGGTGAAAATCGGATACCTCAAGGTGTGACTCCATTAAATAGTTTTTTAACTCACTTTTTTTCTGAACTACTCCACTTTGCTCTAAAACTTGAGATACACTTTAAACAAAAAGCTGTCCCATGAGCATGAAAAAGTTATTGATACAAATTGATCTAAGTGTCAATCTTTCTGACCAAGTTCAGTACAAACTCCATGAACAGAAAATTGTAGATAGTTCAAATCTGTGATCAGTTTTCTTAGTAGCTGCGGTGGTACTATATAACTTTTTGGCCATATTAATCCCTAGAAGTGATACTTTACAGAATCGTTTTCCAGAAATTTGAATCCGTGTGAGATTTGTTGTTCAGCATTCATACATCCAACTATTAAGGTGACGTTTTCAAGAAAATTGATTCTTTAAGAAAAAAACAATTTTTTCGAATACTTCATAAATGTATTTTGTATCTTCGTTGAAAAAGACGCAGTTGTTACCAATTATAAGTTACGTTTTGCTTAATTAAATTTGACCAAACTTTAATATTATTTCTTATAGCGTCAGTACTAAGTATAAATTTACAAAATGTAAACTACAAAGCTACATTATAATCTTCGTTCAGCCACATTTAGGGTCCTCGACTAATCTCTTTGGTCTCAAACTAGTTTCTATCCTGGGTTGCATATTATAGAGTGTGGTGAGAAGTTGTTGTCAACACCACCAACGAGCTCTAGGAGTGTTATCTTGTGTGGCCCGTCCGGTTACTATCAGCCCAGGATGATCTTCAATATCCTACCCAACTTCTCCAATCACTTCCACTTCCTTCAGTATCTTACTGTGATCGAGTTAGCTTCTCCTTCACTTCCTTTAATAGTAGTTTTTGTTAAAAGATAGTTTACAAAATATTCTTTTTGAATTCCTAGTTTCAAGAAAACTAGCTAAAGTGTGACTTTAAAATAGTCTCGTTTAATATTGTAATAATTTCAGAAAGTGTAAGTGGTTTCACTTCATTTTTCACTTCGTAAGACAGATTTTTTTAATTTAGTTTTTAAGAACTTTGAGAAGAAGTAAGTGAATAAGTATTAGTTTCTTGCTAAACAAAACATTCTGATGCAAACATAATTTCTGAAGTCATTCTAAAATTCATTGCTTTCCGTTTGCAAGAAAGAAGAGAAAATTAAGATATAATAAATTTTTTACCAGAAGTTTGTTTGAATAGATCAATATATGTTTTTTAATTCTGCGCAAATAATAAAGATAAATAAATAAAAAAGGCATTGTGTGTAAGGGGGAAGCTGCATGATATAAATTGGATTTCGGGATCTAGGAGTAGGGGAAGGATACCACAGGTTTTGTCCCCCGTTTTTAGATAATGTGAATATTCCATTTTAGTAAAGATAACAGAAAGAGAAATACACACATTCACATGAATATTCGGCGAGGGTTTTAGAGCAGATGGGGAGAAAATAAATATTAAAAAAAAAAAGATGGCGTACTGGGAGCTGGGGCACTTTATTGTCTGTATGATCACCACAATAAAAACGCGCAATAAAAGGTCCATTATTCTGCGGGGCAACTAATTTGGACAGTACAGTAATTTGTTTGCATTGTTTGCTATTTCTCATCAACACTTCTTTTTTTTCTAAAAAATTTCTCTTTTATCCATAATAAATTTAAAAAACTGTTGAACTAATCTTTTTATTAATAAAAATCTAATGTACCTCAAATAGCAGAGGTTCTCTTATCTAGGTAAGGGTGGCTTGAGATCCCGTCTCATGACTCATCACTTAAATTATTGTCACCTGAAAAAAGTTTTAAAAATCTAAGTGTTTGGCTTAACACACTTAAATTTCCAAGTTCAAATCTAGCTTCCTAGAGAATTACAGAAAACTGAACAAAACTATTCTGTACATCCGCAAGACTTTCAATTCAAATTTTTTCGTTTTGTTTTTGCACTGAAACAGAACTTTACAGGAGAGCTTAAATCCGAACAAGTCTTTAGGGTGCCACTTCCAGAAATTTCCAGAAGTACAAAGAAAAATCGTTAGTGTAGTTTTTGAGGAAAGTCACAAAACAAAAATCAGTTCATAATAAGTTCTAAAAACCTTATTGACGAGCTCATCAAATTCAAAATCTAGTATTTCCCATTTGGTCGATGTCCTAGGATTGATTATATTAATATATTTCACTGGAAAATTGACCTTTGGTTTAGCACCGAAGGGTTTAAAGGTCAGTTTATCCAATAAATAAATTAGAGCTTAACCTGGAAATTAACCTTCTATTCATTGCATCTATTCATGGATATCCCTGCACTGTGAATTGCATTTCAAAATCAACTGAATCATCTATTACAGAATTTGGAATATCTGCATTATGAGGCTTGTTTACTTCCAATGTATTCCATCTATTTTAACTTTACAGATTGAAATTCGCTGTAGTTTGAAATAGACAGTGGTTTGTTAAATGAAAAGAAAAGCTGTTAATTGTAAATTACTTTGTTGTAAAGGATGCGCTAATGAATATCACGAAGTAGCGTAACATCCCTCTGCTCTCAGAACTAAACTTAAATGAAATTTCCAGCAACTGGGTTTTAAGTAAAACTGAAAAACAGTATTCCACGGAGATCCTAATTTTAAAATAAAAATTGTTAAAACCTTTATTCCTGAAAATCTCAAATACCTGAGAATCTTTTTTTTTACCTAGGACTTGCAGCCAACTGATATTCTGGATTTTATAACTTATCCAAACAATAGATGTTGAGAAAGATATTATTAAAGCACAGTCTGCAGAAGGAGCTATTCCTTGGAAACAAAATAAAATCCCTTTCATAATTTATTGAAAATGGAAAGAACGGAAGTTGGTAATAAAATAATGAACTGCTCGAGACGAAGATGTAATGAAGTTATCCAGCTGTTATCTTTGATGGAGTTGTTTTAAAACAAGGAAATAGGGACGTCAGTCTAAGACTAAATTCAGTTTATCTTGGACAAAGAAATGGACAGTTGGATGGATGAGAATTCTCATTTAATCGGACGAGGGAGAATCTAAAGTTTTTAGAATCTAAACTTATTCAACTAAAATTAAACATATTTTAATAATACCGAATCAACTTACTGTCTAGACGTAATCTACAATAATTGAGTTATAAAATAGGTGAGGAGCTTTTTGAACAAAGCAATGAGTGCAGCTTAAGCCCCATGCTTCGACTTGGGCCCAAAATAAGAATCTGGCGGAATACAGTTGCCGACTTTTTTATTTCCTCTTTGTTAATTAATTCAAATTAAAACAAAGATTTTCTTAGTAATTGTCCACTTTTGCAAGAGCTAAATAAACTCAATGAACACTCACGTAACTCACAATCAGCTAAATACTGAACTTCCACTTAGCAGAGCCACCGTCAATCGGGATCTACGATTTCAATTTTGGAGTCACAATTTTCGCCCTTAGAACATACCTATCGTCATTTAACTTTTCTTTCTTTTTGTTTAAATAATAAATAATTGATTACAAAATAAATAGTTAGCACAAATAATTGTGGAATTTTTAGGGTAGTCTGATAGTCTGGAACTCTTCAGGAGGTTTCTAAGTGGGATCCAGTTACCACTTAGTTCAACCCTTCCTTCGTCCCTAATTTAATCTCTTCTTCACTTGCAGGTAGAAAATATACGCTATGGCAATATTGGATTTGACAATATTTATTAAGGAACGTGATATGAGACGGGTTCCGGCATCTTGGGAGGTCTTCTAGGAGTTTTTCTCATAACATAAGGAAGTTGTAAACCAGTGGAAAAAAAAAGGATAAATATTTTAGTAAATTAAATTACAAAAGCTTCTCAATAAACAATTAAATGGGAATCTTAAGAAACAAAGTGATGAATACATAATTAGTTCCTTAGAGGAGGAAAGAGAGGATAGGGTAAATACAAAAAAAAAAAAAAAATGATTGAAGAGGTGGTTAAAAGTAATGGACCGTTGAATGGAAGGACGGTATATTGTGAAAATATAAAAGAAGTTTCTTAATTAGAGTTTGCGGCAGATGCTGATGAAGGTAATTCGAGAGGGCAGGAAGTTTGGACAGGTAGACCTGGTGGGGCTTCCCTATTGTGAAGAAGTAGATAATTAGTATGATGTCACAGGTGGCGGCTGCTGACTGGACTGTGGGGCAACACATTGGGTCGCCCATACAGTAGCCCCATTACCTCTCTGTCCAGCAGCCTCAAAGTTAATTAGGATTTATTAGTTTGTGAGGGGGAGTAATGTACAGCTTCCTTTATCGGATCTCACAGCCATTCTTCCTTTCGGCTGTCCTTCTTCTCTTAACCCATTCTCAGCCATTGGAGATCGCCATTTGCCAGGATCCTCTTTTCCTCGTAGCCGCGTGCTTTTAATTTTTTCCCGAATCTTACCACAATCAAATTCCATCAAATCATCTTGCTCTGCAGCAAGTTACTTTCTCTTCCGTTTGAGCTCATAGCACTTATTCCTGAGAACTTGGTTTGTTACTTAGGAATTATCAGTAACAAGCTACTAACTTGAGAAACTAGAAATTCAATAACAGGAACTTTGATACAAATTGACAAGACGTTCTGTGACCAATATCAACAATGCATGTGAAACGCATGCTCTTATGTACATTCAAAAACTGTTCAGAGCCATTTCCGTTCAATTTGTTTAAAAAACTCAAGTTCTAATCCATAAAGTCTCACTTTCGACCGTTAAATTTTCTTCAAATTTTTAAATTCTAACAATTCTTACAACGCCCTTTAATGTTAGTTTAGGAAGGAAAAATCGTGCATTATTTCGAAATGGAACCTTGGAGCAGCAGAAATCTTAGTAACTGGACAACAGAAGCTGTTACGGAATTCCAAATTTCCACTTTTCTGGATTTTCTGATTTTGATCTATGATTTTATCTCTCTTAAACACTTTTTTTTGCACAGCTGTTTTCAAAACGCAAAACTCCGGGAAAAACCTCATTTGAAAATGTTGTTACCATCGCACTAAATTCTTTTACTTCAGAAAGTTTTTACCGTATGTATTGTAACTGCATACATCAGCAAAAGAAGCTGGTAAGAATTTATTAATAGGAGTAGTGGAAAACTGAAAACTCCCTCTTTGGCCTCCTCTTTTCGGGCTATTTATAGTGCTCTTTCCTTCCTCTGAGGGCACAAGAAATAGGGCATAAACATAAAAGTAGGGTACATTAATCTTAGAATCACTCTTACAATCTAGAAAATCTTAGATTCTTCTCAATTTTAAATCTTAAAGTGACATTCTCTCTCTACATCCTCAACTATCTTTAATCCTCCAAAATTCCTTAATTCAATGTAAACACCTCCTTCGTCTCACTCTTCAATCAAATTCGTTTGACATAACTACCATCTTGATATTTATTATTCCTAGTATTCAATGTTAGCTAGGTTTTGGTAATCTATAAAAAATGTAACTTATTTAACTTAATTTACTTAATTCTCTCTCTTACTCAAACCAAACGGAAGCGGTCAAAAGAATGTTTGGCCGGAGGAAGTTAACTAATATTGATCTTCCTGTCTATACTATGGTTTCCAGTAAAATGTAATAGCCAATTACAATTAATTCTGAATACTCGTAAATATTGAATAAATATTGCGGAAATTTACATGACGGGATATGTTCAACAATATGGTCGGTGGGCGGACGTTTATGTTAATTTTGTTTTTGTTTACATGTTATGTTTAGAATGAATGAAATATTAGCTAAAATAATAATGGTCCAAGGTTTATCTTAAAGGAGTTTTCTGTCGTGGATCTGAACTATAATTGGGTTTGACGTGTGCTAGACATTTTCCCACATGTTTGCTTGTTCCACACAAAACAAGTTCTCATATTGCGTGATGTATATTCCTCTGCAGTGATTAATAATTAAATTCTTATATCTTCTGGAAGGCACAGGAACTGATTTGTAAATTCGCTTTTCGCAACTAAATAGTCTCCCTCCCAGATACATATACTTTCTTGTCTCCATTACTTTTAGTCAACCGAAATTACTGAAGTCAACTCCAGACAATTCTTAGACTATTCTTGTTGAGAGCTCTAATACAGAAGATACAACAAATATCTGTTTAATAGTAAATTATTAATGAAATTGGTCTTGGTTTTAAAAATGTGCTTTCATAAAAATAAGACCAAAAAATTGGGTCTTATGAAATCACAAAATTTCGCTTTTTCTACCACTTTCATTAAGGACAACTATTTTTGTATGGTTTTATATTCTTGGTATATAAAAATCGATACACAAAAATTCGCTTAGTTATTCACTATGATTATTTTAAAGTTTTAAAATGTTATGAGAATTTAAAAAGAATTTAAGAAATGATTATTTTTTTTATTCTACCCAATAATAACGTTCAAATTAATTTGGTATCATCCTTCTGCCGATAAAAAATGTGTTTTAATTAAATTAAAACTAAACTAATCATAAAATGCCCCGAAGTGATACAAAGATCTTCTTCATTCCAACAATTTCTTTACCTTTCTTTACCTCCTTTCTAATAAATAAACTCCCCTGAACACTTTAGACTTCACAACAAAATAACAATCTATCTCAGCTGTATAGAAGAAAATTCTTTTTAAATTATGAAACTAACATCTTTAATTTAATCAAAGAAAATGATAATGAATACATATTACGTAAAAAAAAAAATATTTTTTCCTTTATACTGATTTATTTAACAATCATTTGCCTCCGACTGAGGAATGCTGCCCTCAGATTGGATCCTCTATAGCTCAAGACCCATTCCAGGTTGTTTGAGATAACTTATGATTTAATTCACCTAAAAGCAATCATTTGTTTATTCTAAAATAATAACAGTTATTGCTAGTTTTTTTTACTTTTTCCTACTGCTGGCCAGACTAAGTATTGTTATACACTTTCAAACATGGATCTTACTAACTATATCGTCCTCAGCATTTCAGTTTCTAATATAAACGACATTTTAAGATTCTTTTCAAGGAACAGCTTCGCAGGAGTTCTCCTGTGGATGCTGAAAGGTGACTGTGCGTGAAAAGGAAACGCTTTCATCTTTCCTACAAATCTCTTATAGTTTGCAACATTTCCGCTCAAGGCCAACATCAAAGTCCTGTCTCTCTGTGAAGCTGCTATGTTTCCTCGCAAGATAATAAATTCATTTTAGCGGTGGTTTAAAGAAAAGATTGGAGTCAGTTTTGAGGGAAAAAAAGTGAAGAATTTTACAGAAATTTCTGGGTGTTCTCACCAGATTTGGCTTTCTTTGGCCACTATTTTAATTTTCTTCCGCGCTTATTGGTTGCTTGATTGATTGTTTTGACATGATTGATTATTATCTTCTTCTTTGTCTTGGAGAAAACTTGGACAAACATAATTATTATTAATCGATATCGGAAAAGAAGATAAAGTTATTTAATTTGTTTATTTTATTAATGATAATGAACTTTCCAATATAATGAAGCAATTTGACTTCAATTGACTTAATTGATAAAAATTGAAGAGTTGCGAAACGTAAGAGAGCAGCAGTATTTCAGTTCATCTTGACCAGTTAAGGTAATCGTTTCTCCGAAGATAATGAGATCATATTTGTTATGTTTCGTTTTCTATGGTTTTATTTTGAATTGTGAAAGTTCTGTTAGCAATCAGGAGATGGTAGATGGTGTAGTATTTTTATTGGAGAACTATTTCGATGGGGATTGTTTAACGCTGTTCACCTTGCGATTACAAGCCACCGAGTTGGAGTTACTATTGCTGAAACAACTGCACAAAATGAAGGCATTCTATTTACTACGCCCTGTTGTCAATATAGTGACTAAAGTGCCCTTCCCATGTTTCTATATAATACTCCTAGGAGAAAAAGATTACCTTTTAGACAATGATCCCGCGAAGATTAATTCCAAATTTTTCTTAAATAAAGAAACAGAACTTTCCAAATATATCGTGATTGCCCAAAACAAACTGAACTTCCAGCAAAAATCTAAAGCATTGATAACTTTATTTCGTCGAGGACATCCAGATGCTCTACTATTGAATCCGGAAGACAATCTTTTTGCGTATACACTATTTCCATTTGGTGAAAAGATGAAAAATTGTCCAGAAAATGGTATAGAAATAAAACTTCTGGATAAATGGGTAAATAATAGATTTCATAAGAATTTATATCCACATAAAGTACCACAATTATTCAATGGTTGCAATCTGGATGTGTCCTTCATTGAATATGTTCCATATACAATTTACCATGGAAGGAATGAAGTTAAAGGAATTGATGGTGTTATGGTAAAGCTGATTGGAGAATCTTTAAACATGACAGTTCGTTGGTTACTAAGAGAGTCATGGTTCAGTTACCTCAAGAACGGTAGTCATTATGGTATACTGCCGGACATATTGTATGGTAGAACTCATTTGGCTTGCGGAGGTCTTATCCGTTCTCCCGAGTTGGCCGGGTACGTGCATTTTACAACCACTTACGCCATAAGTTACCTAACATGGTATCTACCTCAACCACCCTACGAACAAACCTGGAAAACTATGTACAAAGCTTTTCAAAAGAAGTTACTATTGCTTTCCATAGCAGTTATATTTACTATCCCAGTTTTTATAGCAATTATAGCTAAACTCGCCGACAATGAGCTATCATTATTCAAATGTATAACAAGATGTTATGTAGCTGCCTGGGCGTTAGCGGTTGGCAATTCAACGGGCAAAAAACCTCGAACAACTTCCGTAAGAATTATCTATGCAGTTTGGATGATCTATGCGATGCACTTAGCTCTAGCGTATACAGCATCCTTAGCAGGTCTCTTGACGAAAAGTGCGCACCGACCAAGAGTGAAAAACTTTAATGACCTGATCAATACTGGCTTGCCTACAGCCATGTTAGACGTTCACCAATCGGCCACGACAAACATTTCGGATCCGGAAGTTAGACAAGCGTTGGACAAATTTCTCCTAATAGAAGACACAGACGAGGCGATCAGCTTAATGGCTCTTCACGGTAATATGTCCATTCTAGACAACAGTGCTTACGTTGATTACACAATCTGTTCAAAATTTAGCAAGAAACCGATCTATAACAGCGGCTTATCCACCTTTCCAATGAAAACTGGATTAATGATGAGAAAAAGTCATTTTCTTTACAAAATAATTAATAAAATGATTATTAGACTCGTGGAAAGTGGTATAAATGATAAAATAATCAAAAGCACCACAAAGTGTCGTAAAACGAGCAGAAGATTAAAATCTGGACAATTTAAGGCCAGCACTTTGAGAGGGCTTAGCGGTGCATTTCTGGTTTTAGGCGTCGGTCTCCTTGTTGCCATCACTGTCTTCTTTTTGGAGCAGATTATTTATCAAAGAAACCTTTACAGAAATGATAAAGAAGCTATTATTCCTTATTTAAATTAATAAATTTTAATGTTAAAATAAAAATAAACACTAACTTTTAAAAGCAATACTCACTTTTTCTTAAAACCCCAATCCTCAAATATTTATGCTTTACTCAGTCAATCTGCGCTGAATGCCGAAATGATTTCCAATGCCTTCACCTCAAAATTGCTCTTGGAATATTGTAGACGTCATAAAATATCCATATACTATATATACGTAATAGATACTATAATATATTTCTGGAAAAGAGGAGTGTAATGTTATATTTTTTAGAGGGGATAATTGATTTCAATAATTAATTATAGCATGTACTCCGTAGGGAAAACTTAGCCCTTATTTATATAACCAAAGGAACAATTGAATAAATAATTCCTAAAGGGAGGCCAAAGAAAATTACTTGAATCAAGACAGGTGCTAATTTTATCCTAAACTCTAGGCAATATAATCTGTCGAATTAGGCTCGAGTACATGTATGGCTGGTAGTCTTTAGAGCTGTCTGAGTGACGTCAAGGTAATCTAGGGAAAGCTGTTCTAGAGGAAATCTTAGAAAAGTGAAACATAAATTCATTCAAGTGGAGCTACCTGTTGAGTGATTTCCTTCGCTAAGTTAGAGTCATGTTCGCTACTATGGTTATACTCAAACACACATTTGAGTTTGATATATTTGTTGTTATGAAGCTTGAGTACTCAAACACACACTGACATAATTATTTACTATAAACCACTCTTCCAGACAAAGATGACCTCTGACAACCGTGAGATGATTGCAATTACCAAGAGAAATTATAAATGATATATATGTAATAATAATTATATAATAACATGAATTGATATTCATTGAAAGCTCTACTAACATTACTACAAGCTTGATTAATATTACACTTTGACGAGGCAAGCTTTTGAAGAATACGTTGACAACAAAGCTTTCCTTGTCATGATAAGCTAATATGAATTTTGAAAGTTTCTCCTGTTCTAAACAATAGAACATCTCCACACTTGCGCACTCTTGTTTCTTCTACCACTCTCTTTCCAAATTGGAAACAGAAGAGCTTATTGTGCTTGTTTGTAGAAGCTTGGAAGCTGCACAGAGCGTGCTTTGTTCTCTTTCTAGCCATTTCCATTACCCTTTTTCCATGTCAAAACTGATGTTATAATTTCAGAGGGCAAATAAATTAACACAAATGACTGACTTTTGTAGACAGATACATAACTTAAAATAAATGCAAAGCATGCTGTTTTTGAATTCATTCATATTTTATTAATTTTAGACAAAATTAGTAAGAATTCATTTTCCTGACAGAATTCATTTCAAAATATTGCTAGATTTTTGGTTTAGAATAATTATTCATTTAACTAGAATTCAAAGTTCATAAAAAGACCGATCAGCGCCACTAGTATACACCCAAGGAGTTGAGGTGAGAAGAGAAACTACCAGAAAACTGAGTACATGGAAATCAGTGCAGATGTGCAGGGTAATTTAGGTGTGGAAAGTTATGGTGTGCGGGAAAGTTGATGAAACCCTGGCGGATATAAGAGAGATAAAGTAGTACAGATGTTGGGCGCATGGAAAGCAGGAAAAGGTGGCTGGTTGAAGTTCGAGGGGAACAGAGAGCTTCCTTGACGACATTATGATTGAGAGGATGTTGTTAAAGAAAATTGATTAACAGAGGATGTGTGTGCGTCTCTAGATGAGAAGAAGTTGATTGTCTATAATTTAATTGAAATTCACCACCGCACCATCTGTCCACCTGTGAAATAAATAAATAAACCATGTAACTTATATGTGACATGAGAGGAGTTACCTGTGGCTCGCCAAAGATTATAAGTTAGGCCGAAAAAACAGGATGACGTATCGAATGACGTGAGGAAGAGTTAGAAATGTAAGTTTATAAGGGAAACGGATGCAATGAGGTGAGCAAGAAATCACTTGTGCCCAAAACGAGATGTATTCTTGGGTAAAAGATTGAAGTGTATGATTCTTTTAGAATCGAAACATTGGCGAGTTTGATTTCATTTATACTGGGTGGCAAAAGAATTGAATAATTATTACCCTCATTAAGTTTTGAGCTAATAATGAGTAAATAATCTATCCTAGCCAAGTGCTAGGTACTATTACAAAATGAATCAGGTTCTCAAGTTTTGGCGGATTGCATTTTGAGCTATTAATTTGAACATTAATTAATTTGAGACAGTGTTCTGATGAAAGCTATGGGATGCTATAATTTTGGTAACATTACACTGTTATTGAGTAACTTGTTCCTATAAAATAAATTATTTATTAGGAAATAGGAACATTGATTTTCACATTTTAGGTCTTTTTATTTTTAATTTATTTAATATTTGTTAATATGACTTTTTAAACAGAGTGTAGTACATTTTCACAATTTCAATCCTTCTCAGACTCTTTTAATGAAAGTATACTTTTTTTTAAATTCACTGGAGAACTGTATTTTTGTTACAAATTAAACGTGGAATTCGATATTGAAATATAAAGCTCACTAATTTGAGTACATGACCGATTTCTACAAGATATATCTTTCATTGAAATGGGCAATTATTTAAATTTGCGTTTATTCCTTTTTCTTCTTTTACATTGACAATTATTTTCATCCACTGATTCTAACTTTCTTGGAAGCGTGTCAGCTATCTATTACGTATTCAGTAATGAATTTCATTTCAGGAGGGGTGTTTTTTTTAAAAAAAAAACAAAATTATGGTTTCCTCGCTAACTCTATCCCTCGTAGATTTCAGCCCCTCTAAGTTGAATTATAATTCTGAAATGTGAGGTTAAGCCAGAATATATAACAATTTTCTAGGACACAACAGGAATGCCTGAAATTGATAAAATATAATATATATAAGATGTGCCACTTTTAATTATTGTAAGGTTTCTTAACTTTGCCTTCTTAAAGCCTTAACTTTGCCACTCCACTTTTGATGATTGAAAAAATTTAACTTTACTTTTAAGAATATAGAAGAATACCTAATGAAATTATTATATAATTTTATTGTTTATAAAGAATCGGAAATGAACACTGGATGTAGTAGTTTATTTTTATATATTTCTAGAGCAGCTACTATGAAATAGACACAAGAGCACTTGTTATTTCTCTTGGGAAATTCATCCTGCGTAGAGATTTTTACACATTTTTTACTACGAATTTCCCAGCCGTCTCTCGCCTTCTCCATGGGAATTGTTTCATTTTTGTAATTCAGGAATAACTCGTAACTATCACAGAGTGTACTTTGTTTCCTCTTTCTTACTTCCTTTTATTTTAATTTGAGCGTTTTAACATCTGGAGGTCATCGGGAACCCCTTTCAGTGCGCGACCTCTGGTCAATGAGCAGTAAGACGCATCTAAGAAGAGAATTCTAAGGACCGGCAACTGGATTTGGATCCATGATCTCGGCGAAGGAAACTACTTTGATAACCATCCAGCTAATTCCTGCTTCTTAAACTTACTGTAAGTACTTACTCGTACTTTCATAAATGCAGTACTATTTCGGTAACAAATGTACCTGATACAGCATGAAAAATATAGATACATTAGTAGCATGAGGAGATAAATTACCCAATAGTGAAACTCCCACAGAACAACATTTCACTATTGTACTAGCACTTACTCCATTAAGAAGATCACGTAGCCAATGGTGCATTCATTATCTTGAGGGATTTCCTGGAAAAGGATTAAATCGAGAAACTAGAGAGTTAGGATGAGAGGAACCAGAGGCGTAGAACTTGGCATAGCAGTATCTTGGAACAAAGCGATCTCGGTGCCAAGTAGTGTTAGAAACAGAAAAGGAGCACCAGCATTCAATGGAGTATTTTGGATTTTAAGGATTGGAGTCTATAGATATTGGAAGCCTTGGCTGAGCTCTAAAGTTTCATTTTGTATTTCCAGACAGTTTTGAGTGCCATTGTCTTTGATAAGTCTCGTTTGTGGTTTTGTGGAAGTTTTGATCATTGTCGAGACGTCTAAAGAGAAATATTAATCATCTCGCAGACCGTTGCGTTTCATTTAGGCCGAAATTTCGTCTATTTCCAATATTTTATAAGTGTGCATTATGAAATAAGGGCGACCCTGGCTGTAACAACCAGCCCTGTTCTAGAAAATAGATTTAAGATCAAAGTTATTCATTTTCGGTCAATCTAGACTTAAATTACGGCTTTTTCCAACGTTTTTTTCAGCATTTATGATTAAATATGGAAGTTCTAGATCGATTTAGCAGAGTCAAGTTGGGGCAGCAATTCACAAACAATACCACAAACATTTCAGATATTGACGCGCCTTAAATTATACAAACAAAATAACAAAAACAGCTTGGGAGATTTTGCTTTATTACTCTTCATTTTTTACACAAACATTTTTATAAAATTAAATGCATTTTATACCTTTTTCTATCGCTTTTTTTTAAACAAATAGATTGAATGTCTATCTATTTTCTAATCCATTTTGAGTGGATGGTGGTTTTTCCTTCCCTAGTTCATTACTTTACTAAATCACTTTCTTCCAATAGGTTTTCTTCTCTGGCACCATTTTTGCTTCTATTTAACATCGCGACCAATCAACTTGGGATTTTGACTATTTATTTTCCCATTGCATTGATTGGCTGGAGAATTGAGATAGACGAGAAGAAAGTTTCTAAATATCAAAAAGATGTAATAAATATATTTATATGGTTCGCTCGGATCGACAGTAAACTTCATTCAAATAAAATTCTCTTCCGCAAAATGAGAACGTTTATTCTTTCCGATATGAGGAAGTAAAGCATAGTAAGGGGTTCCAATCGAATTCTCACAGGAAATATATGTTTTTTTAAGATCGCTTGGGTCGAAAAAACTGTTTTGCGCCATTGGTCGACTTTTCTTCTGACCACTACATCAACCATTTTTTTTTAACTTTCAGAACTTAACAAAACATCATAGTTTATCACGTTTATCTGATAATTACGGTGATTCAGCTCTATTTCTTTATTGCGAAACGTTTATACTTTAGTTCCGACTCTATATAATAATTTCCAATATCCTTAAATCCCCTGCATGTATATTAGAACGAATGGATTCAATCTTTTTATCTCACAAGAATAAAGGATAGAATATATAAGCAATGAGGCGACTTAAATATTATGGGGAAGATATATGAAGAGGATTTAAAGAAGAATTTTATTCTGTGGATGTAAAATTATATCTAGCATTTTCCGGCGATTTTCAATTTGGAGGGAAGGGAAAAAAACCAGTCAAGCGAGTTATTTCCTTTATCCTTTTCTTCAAAATAATAACCCACTCTGGCAGGCCCATCCTATTATAGAAACACATTTTGGAACCATTCATTCAGAACTGTGGTGTCTGCTGGCTGCATTGTGTTCAATTTCTCGAGTGTGTAGTAAGGCAACTTTCTCTGTGTATTTGTGCGTGAATATATCACACTAACTTCCTCTGATATTCTGTGTAATGTACTTCCGTTTGAATGGAGCATATGTAAAGCGAGGTAGTAACTAAACTAATTCCCCTTTCTATCTATCTATTTCTCTTTATTTACCACTCTATTTTACTGTTTCTGTTCGTCCAGCAAACACAGATTTCTTTCCACGATAAGTCCCTGCTTCCGTTATTTTCTGTTTATTTTCTACCTTAGCTTTTACACTTTATTGCAAATCTGATATATTTCCACCCTTTTATTCTATCTTTCTGTATTAGAATATATCCGAATAGGAATGTTTCCTTTCCGCAAAATCCTTTTATTTTATCATTAAAACTTATATACCATGGTGTTCATTTCAATGGTTTATATTGATCGCATAGTTGTAACCTGATCTTTTTAATCGAGTAGGCCGAGCCTTGTTGACTCTCCGAATGTCTGAGTGTTCTAAAAGGCGGCGGACTCATCAAAGTGAAATTTTTCAATTTTCTGGCAGATAAAACCTATTTTTATTAGCGAGAAATCTTCATTCCAATTAAAACCATAACCTCTGAACTCACAAACAGTTTAACAAAGTTGCTGAAAGAAAACATGAAGAGAAGATAACATGGTAAGAGTTTTCCATTTAAGATTTAAACGTGATATCCACCAGGGAAGCCTCAACTTTCCGTAGACTTTATGTAAGAACCGAAAGGCTAGGAAGTACTCCAAAACACGAAGAAATAGCTTCTTTGGTAACAGCATTCTCTCTAAGCCGTTAATGTCACAAAAAATGGAGAAATGGGCACTTGCCGTTTGAGGCTGACTCAGGCACCACCCTTTGTAAACTTCATGGAAATTCAGATTTTATTTCTTCCAGCAGCGTGCAATTTAATACTGTGTGTCACTGCTTTTGTTAGATGAAAAAGTAGTTAAATCTGACTGAAACCTGAGCTCTATGACTCTAACAGATTTCAGCTACTAGACAAGGAGTGGTCACAACAAGATCTGTTTGCATTGGCTGGGATACAGGAACCCCATAAACTAGTAAAATGAGAATTGATGGATTAGCAAGAATACTAGGGGTGCTTTGTGAAATTGAGCTGCAAAGTTTACCTCTTTAAAGATTATTACAAACATTTAAGTGACCCAAGTTGTAGTTTCTATATAATATATATAAAGTACACAAACCATCTTGTCGCAAAATCTAAACGCACTCACTTTTTGGTAAAGCTAGTTTTGGTTATCTATAGAAAAAAAAAACAACCGGATGTAGGTATATCATGATGATGTTCACAGAATCAGCTGGAAGTAGGAAGCAATGATTTCCCTGGAGAACAAACATAACCAAAGCTTTTCAGATAAGCACCCTCCTCCTCTCCATCGTCCTTCCTCACCTAGTCACTCATAATGTAAATCTGTTTCCCTATCTTTTCTGGCAAATTTTTTTGTTTGTTTTAAAAAATTCATCTTCATTATGCAGCCTCCATTTAGATAACGTTCACCAAAGTTTCAGTATTTATTATCGCTTAGGTATACATTTACATTAATAGCTGCAGAGCGGCCATATTTCATTTTCTGTATTATTCAAGTATGTTCCGCCTTTTTGATTGTCTCATTCTAGCCAAGCAAGCCTCATAATTAAAACAATAACTTCTATTGTATAGGCAATTTTCGGCGCTATCTGCATATGTGGCCAAATTCCACGGGAATCTAATCTAACATTCGACAAGCGTGGCAAATCTATTTGGTCATGCAACGCACCTATATTTCGCGTATGCTATTCACATGTGAAGGAAAATCTAAATTCAGTGGAAGACATGTTTCGTACATTGTCACAAATGACTTGAAAGTGAAGAAATATGAATTTTTACGACAAAATAATGATGCTACTAGTACTGCTCTGCTAAGAAAGCGACTTATCTCAACGACAAGTTTGCAGAAATGGTAGAAAACCAATTTTAAAAACTATGATGAGATGAAAGGAACTGGAAAAAGGGGTTAAGGGGGGGCAATTCTTGAATCGGATAAAGAAATAACTTGTGATGAAACGCTTACAACAAAAGATCGGCTACAAATTCTCTTTGACAAATTTTAAAAGTATAACTTTTGGTGGTGGTGAAGAACATCGAAGAAAGTTGACTGTGCTGCACAAATGAGAGAAGACATTTTTAGTTCAGTCTTCTCTTAACCGGAAGACCTCTTAGAAGATATTTCGAAAATGATGGAAATACTCGGGGCGAACTAACAATTTCAAAAAATTGCCAGTTGCGTTTCGGAGTTACAAAATAGCATAATTCTGGTTTAATGAGTTTACCTAGATTGCCAGAAAATGGTGGACAAAAATCGTACTTCAAATGATTTTTATTTACTTCTAACTGGAAAATTTCTAACACGTAGGCACATACAGTTTTCACACACACAGACTATTTTTACGAAAATCTATTTTAATGGACTTGGACGCAAAAGTGGATATATAATTTTTTAATCCGACTTTTCCGGAACTTCAAAACGGCTACATGGGATGTTTAACATTAACGTGAGAGTCAGCTATTCTAACTTTGCCAATTGGAGGTTAAAGTTTGCACAGTTACCACAGCAGATTGTTCATGTAGAATTGCATAATAGCCACCTCCATTGCAAACCTTCCTTTTCAAGTAGATGGCAACACCTACAACCATTGTCCAACTTTATCTTGTCAAAATATTATTGTTTAGGCAAAGTTTAAATTATTATTTAATAATTGAATAAGTAAAATTGTAATACATCATCAGATAACCCAAAAATTATTACTAAAAATTAAAATTATAACCAGCTCTTAGTTAAGGATAAGCAAAAACATATTTAGTAAAATTCAATGATTAGCGCAGAATCCGAAAATTAGAATTGGAATCTGATTTTTGACAATATAAGATAGTCCTAAGTGCTCTTTCCAGATTTTTTGTTACTTTTCTTCAATTTAGATGCAGAAAAGATGTCTGGGTAGCTAGTTACCTGGTGTCGGAGAAACATATAGTTCTGATATATAAACACAATAAGAAGCATTATCCCGATTCAGCTATGTTACCGGGATAATCAGATATCGGCTGAGACTGGAGCGGATTACTCAAAGACTATCCAAGAGACACGGAACTTGGACTCGGTGAGAATAGATACTTTTAGCCTAAATTGAAGATTATATAGCTAATTAATTATTAAAATATTGCCACAAGAAAAAGATGAAAAAAAAACTACGAAGAAGTTCAGAAGTTTTAGCAAAACGCTTAGAATGTTTAATCTTTAAAATATAATAGCTGCAAACAAATTTACCATCCACCCAGTCAATTAACTGTAAATTAATTTTTAAATATTTAAATTTATTTAGAATTAAAGAAAATTTCGAATGAATACTAAGACAGATTTTCAGTAGGAAAGGAAATTATCTTGAATGATGAAAATAATTTTAACCCTAAACTCACAAAGTTGGAAGTTTTAAGTAGTAACAATTGTAAAAGTTGAAAATTGTCATTCTTTAAAATATCTTTACTTTAAAATCTTTTCTCAGTATAACTTCAATGAAAATTCATAATTGACCAATTCTGAAAATGTTTAATGAGTTTTCTGAAGAATTAATGGAACTTGATTCATCTTATTGGATAATTAATTCTGTTTTCTACTTAATTATGATAAATAAATTATAACAATCAATGAACAGCAATTTATCTCAAATTTAGACCCGCTTAAGAATAAATCTTTAAAATTATTAAAGAACAGCATACAATATTGAAATACATAATAAAGTCTTTTTACAATTTTTTCCTAAGTTACTTAACTAAGTTACTTAAATGTATTCAATTAAATATATATATATTTTTTAAATCTAAATCTTATTAACAGAAATGGCAAAAGATAAATGAAAATTAAACATAAAATAAAAATTACTTTATTGATTAAAAAGTAATTTACAAATTGACGTAAAGAAGTTGCATAAAACACATAACTTATCTTACTCTAATTAACCACTATCTATTCCTCTTGTGACCGGCAACAACGAACGCGTTCTTTTTAAAAATAATTAACTAAAATTGAAACGCGACGAGGATGGGATTCGAACCCACGCGTGCAGAGCACATTGGATTAGCAGTCCAACGCCTTAACCACTCGGCCACCTCGTCTCTTGTTACTGAAGTATTTATGATTTGAAGGTTAAGTAACAATATATTATTATATTTAATTTTTGTCTTTTCATTTAGGATGCGTGAACATTTATAGTCAGTGGCACACGGTTGCTCCTCAGTGCCGTGCAGGTCACCAAACTGAATTCCAGAACATAGACTATCACAGGAGCTGAACTAGCTCCTGGAGTCTGGATTCCTATGTATGGCCCTACTACCGACATACTTATTTTTACTGAAAATTTTAGCTTTATTATCCTTCTAGTATCCTATAGCCCAGACTTAGCTCCATCAGACAAACCTTTGATGTTTTGATCCACTTTCGATTTTCTTCAAGGTTTAGTTATATTTCATCGAACTTGAAATTTGACTACTGTGGTGTATTATTCCTAACACCTAATATCAGGAGAGATCTAACAAACTTCTTACAAATGCCAGCCAATCAGAAAGGATTTTTTCATCTCGGCTACTCGGACAAATGTCCTATCTACCTCTTTGACCTGCTATAGATAAAGAATCATACTCCACTCTTAGTTAAATTCCATCAAAACTCAACTTTGAGCAGATGAAATTATTGTTCTATCGAAATAAATAAATAAATAAAAGATAATCAGCTTTTTTGCCATTTTGATATTTCTGCGATAAGGGCTGTCAGAATGTTACACTTAGTGGAAGATTATTCTGATCAATTATTAAAAAAGCAAAACCAAACCTCAACCAATCTATAAGGGCCTAGTTAAAAGTTTAAGCATGGTAAATCGGCTTTAGCAAGTGTCCTCCCTCTAGGAAACAGGTTGTTAATAGTTGATGGTTTAAATAAATAAGTGAAATGGTATACCCTGGGAGATAAAATGTTCAACCAGGACAGCACTCGTGGGGACTTTTAGATAGAAAGATAAAGTTTAATAAAGGTAATCCTATTAGAAAAAAGAGCTAATGGCCGCCGTCCGAGGGTGAGACGCCCTTGGATATCTATCGTTGCCAATTACTTACTTCTTGTAGCAAAGTATTAAAGATAAAGAAAAAGTAGGAAATGCAATACTATATCAAGTTCAGCCAATTCGTTATTTTGTTAACACAATTTTACTTAATTCTTGTTCTGAGAGCTTAATTAGCTTTCCTTTTTTTACTCTCAGGGAATTTCCGTTTTGAGATACCCTAAGTTTGAACAAGTGGTTTTTAGAAAACGATGGTGAACTGAATATCTCAAAAAAGAAATCGCAGAAAAATTTAAAGTGAAACTTTATATTTTGAATGGGGCCGACCAGGGTACTATTTTACCAAAAATCATTTTCACTTTTTGTTCAGCTTTTCTTGAAATTGATTCCAATGATTTTGTTTAATCTAGATATCCTTGCAAGTCTATAGAGTTCATTTAAAATAATTTCTTTGGATTAATTCTATTACAGACACTTCTCGGAGAGCGGAGTAATAAAAGTGTTCTAAAATTGCCCAAAACATTGTATTGAGTTAGAAATATAATAATCTAACAGATCTGAGAGAAATATTATTATCTTATATTTTACCAGAACTTTTAAAAATCAGCTTGTGAACCAAACTAAGCAGCAGGATTCATGTGTTTTTGAACGGTTTCTGGTATTTGCTGAAACTTTTCAATGATAAAATAAAATACATATAAAAACAAGAAAATATTGCCTTCTTTTCCACTCTTATCATCTTCACATATTACTTGCAGGAAAATTTTCCGCCACTACTGTAAGTATGTCTGTTTGCTAAGAAGAGAGATATTTATCAATATCCTTCAGTTTCCTTATTTACTTGATAAGAGAGGCGCGCAAAATGAAATCACGAGCTTTCTTTACTTTCCTACTCATATTGGAAATCTTTTATTTTTCTTTTGTTACTATTATGATCTTCCTTCTCCGCTGCAACATGCAGGCTTTTCTTTAAACTATCAATTCACAATAATTAGGCTTAAAAACTATCTACTTGAAAAGTACCACCATCCTGGGGAAAAAAATCTAGAGCAAGGAATTGTGGCATTTCCCCAGTTTATTTTCTTGATTGTTAGGAGCGTATTTCTCTAAAGAAGCCACTTTCCTTGGTAAGACACTAACAGGGGAGGAGTTTAGCTCACTTGGTGGCCGATGGCTTAGTATGCCAAAGACACAGGTTCAAATCCAGACGTCCTATCAATACATTACCTTCCCGGAGTTTTAGAAAGAGATGACTACTACTATAAAGAAGGGATTACATGATAGAAACAAGACTGACTTAATTAGAATTAGAACTAACCTAATCCACGGCCAAGTCATTCTGGTTGTATCATCTAACCCCGGCCCTAATTGTAGTTGTCATCTCTTCAAAACCC
Organism: Rhodnius prolixus; assembly: GCF_049639745.1. Lineage (NCBI taxonomy): Eukaryota > Metazoa > Arthropoda > Insecta > Hemiptera > Reduviidae > Rhodnius > Rhodnius prolixus. The sequence goes on along the minus strand of NW_027411634.1, from coordinate 7,701,017 downwards.
TCTTCTACAGCCCAAACTGACTGAAACTATCCAATTTTTCCATTCTTTTTTACAATGTATACCAAAATAAAGTCAAACCTAATTGTATCACCTAACCTCGGCCTTAATTGTAGATGTCATCTCTCGAAAAACCCTCTTCTTTACCTCTAACTGGCTGAAACTATGACATCTGAAAGATGAGAACTTCTATGAAGGATTGGGTTAGATGATACCACCAGGAGTGCAAGCGAAGAACGCATAATTAATTTAAAAAGTTTTTTGTCTTCGCTCTGAGACATTATCTAGTTTTTATTTTCAACTAATTATAATGTTTGCTTCAGAAGTTCGGAAATAGGATTTATTTCTGGCAGAATAAATTTAAGCGAGAGAACTAGATTGATAATTTTATAGGATCAGAAACAGAGGCAATGGGTTTAGTAATGTTTAGTGAAATATGTTTGATATCCACTTCTGTTCACAAAAAGTTATCGTTAGTTACACGTAAAGCGTACATCTAAAAGAATTCTGATGTGAAAAAGCACATTACCTTCCCGGACTACTGTCCTCATCGTTCCTAACTCTCTCCTTTTCTTTGTAGTTTGAATTTTTAATTTTATACAGTTTATTAAACAGAAATTGGAGAGGAGGAATGTCTCATCACCACCAAGATCTTTGCTGCCCTCTATAAGGAATTTCTATTGGACAAATGTTTAATTAAAAGAATAAATCTACAAGATATGTAATTTAAAATAATAATATCTGTAGTAGGCGACCATCGCAATCGTTGCGCAGATTGGTTGTTAGATGTAAACCCTGCTTGAAAACATGGGCATTACTACACTTCGTATACTCTCAATACTAAAATTTAAAATTACAGTAAAAGAGTATGACACTACATTCATTAATATTGAGGGAAAGGTTAGATGTTTGTCTATTTATAGGAAGTCCCTATTTTCTATTCTAATCTAAATAACGCATGTAAATTTTCTAAAACAACTTGATAATTGAATAGCGCAAGTTGGAAATGGAACTGTAGGTTTACGGGTGCGGTCGCAAAGGGCACTGTCGGGTGTAGACACAAGGTCAGGGAGGATTGCTATCGTTTGGTCAACCGGGTTCATGTGCTGCCCACACAACCTAAATGTGACCTTCCTACATCCCAGATGGGAATCTTTAATTTCCCCTCCACTCGCTATTGTGTATATATTATCCCCTTTTTAGTACAAATACATTCCTAACTAAACTATTTATTATTCCTGAATTAAACTATTCATTATTGAAGGTATTTCTAAAAACTATATTTTTAACTGGAATTTTCTCAAAATGTTTGTTGGTTTTAATATTTTTTACTTTTGCTGTAGAATGGTTTACTTTTATATAAAGCTTATTGCCCAGCTTCTTCAGAAACACCTGAATGTAATGTGAGACAGAGGGAGTTATAACTAAAGTGACACATACTTACTTCTTCTTTACAACAGCTCAAACTTTTGGAGGAATGCATGTAATTTTTCTTCTTCCACTCATTACACTAGTAATGAGATGAAGGGATCCTACTTGGAGTTACCTTAAACAATTGGAAATGATGCAAGTCTGAAAGAATTGCAAAGAAAGGCTTGCATCCCCCATGGTGCACCACCGAGAACGACTAACACTAATTAAAATATTCCTGTTTATAGAGTTCAGGGTGACGTAAAATTTGTAACAGGTGAACAAGCGCTTATTTTTGTTATTCTAACCGAACACAATGTAAAACTGGAATAGAATGAATAATTAAAACAAACAATCAGAAATTAATTGTGCTATAATAAAAACTAATGAATAAAAACAACTTATAACTGAATAATTTCATTGTCATATTTGTAATTAACAAAGGTATAACCAATTAAATTTGTCGGTTGCATATTTAACAAATAGCACCAACTAAATCAGACAGAATATTAATTAAATTGTTTAATTATACACATACATTAGATTGCAGTAGTTTCTTTGAACTCCCGCTTGGTAAATTCCTAGTGTTCGGATTTGAGCCATGTGTTATCAACTAAATTTTATAATTTAATTAATAGAAATATTCAAAGAATTTGAATTGAGAAGAATAACTCAAATTTGTTTTATACTAAGACATTCTTGTGACATACATTAGTCAATTATACAACCAGGGCTGACATTATTTTGGTATACATTATAAAAAACCATGGAAAAATTGGATAGTTTCAGCCAGTTCGGGCGTAGAAGAGGGTTTTGAAGAGATGGCAACTACAATTTAGGCCGGGGTTAGATGATACAACCAGGGCTGACTTTATTTTGGTTTACATTGTAAAAAACCATGGAAAAATTGGACGGTTTCAGCTAGTTTTGGCTGTAGAAGAGATTTTGAAAGAGATTATAACTACAATTAAGGCCGGGGTTAGATGATACAACCAGGGCTGACTTTATTTTGGTTTACATTGTAAAAAACCATGGAAAAATTGGATAGTTTCAGCCAGTTCGGGCGTAGAAGAGGGTTTTGAAGAGATTACAACTACAATTAAGGCCGGGGTTAGATGATACAACCAGGGCTGACTTTATTTTGGTTCACATTGTAAAAAACCATGGAAAAGTTGGATAGTTTCAGCCAGTTCGGGCGTAGAAGAGGGTTTCGAAGAGATGGCAACTACAATTAAGGCCGGGGTCAGATGATACAACCAGGGCTGACTTTGTTTTGGTTCACATTGTAAAAAACCATGGAAAAGTTGGATAGTTTCAGCCAGTTCAGGCGTAGAAGAGGGTTTTGAAGAGATGGCAACTACAATTAAGGCCGGGGTCAGATGATACAACCAGGGCTGACTTTGTTTTGGTATACATTGTAAAAAACAATGGAAAAATTGGATAGTTTCAGCCAGTTCGGGCGTAGGAGAGGGTTTTGAAGAGATTACAACTACAATTAAGGCCGGGGTTAGATGATACAACCAGGGCTGACTTTATTTTGGTTCACATTGTAAAAAACCATGGAAAAGTTGGATAGTTTCAGCCAGTTCGGGCGTAGAAGAGGGTTTTGAAGAGATGGCAACTACAATTAAGGCCGGGGTTAGATGATACAACCAGGGCTGACTTTATTTTGGTATACATTGTAAAAAACAATGGAAAAATTGGATAGTTTCAGCCAGTTCGGGCATAGAAGAGGATTTTGAAGAGATTACAACTACAATTAAGGCCGGGGTTAGATGATACAACCAGGGCTGACTTTGTTTTGGTTTACATTGTAAAAAACCATGGAAAAATTGGATAGTTTCAGCTAGTTTTGGCTGTAGAAGAGGTTTTTGAAGAGATGACAACTACAATTTAGGCCGGGGTTAGATGATACAACCAGGGCTGACCTTGTTTTGGTTTACATTGTAAAAAACCATGGAAAAATTGGATAGTTTCAGCCAGTTCGGGCGTAGAAGAGGGTTTTGAAGAGATTACAACTACAATTAAGGCCGGGGTTAGATGATACAACTAGGGCTGACTTTATTTTGGTTCACATTGTAAAAAACCATGGAAAAATTGGATATTTTCAGCTAGTTTTGGCTGTAGAAGAGGTTTTTGAAGAGATGACAACTACAATTTAGGCCGGGGTTAGATGGTACAACCAGGGCTGACTTTATTTTGGTTTACATTGTAAAAAACCATGGAAAAATTAGATAGTTTCAGCCAGTTCGGGCGTAGAAGAGGGTTTTGAAGAGATTACAACTACAATTAAGGCCGGGGTTAGATGGTACAACCAGGGCTGACTTTATTTTGGTTTACATTGTAAAAAACCATGGAAAAATTGGATAGTTTCAGCCAGTTCGGGCGTAGAAGAGGGTTTTGAAGAGATGGCAACTACAATTAAGGCTGGGGTTAGATGATACAACCAGGGCTGACTTTATTTTGGTATACATTGTAAAAAACAATGGAAAAATTGGATAGTTTCAGCCAGTTCGGGCGTAGAAGAGGGTTTTGAAGAGATTACAACTACAATTAAGGCCGGGGTTAGATGGTACAACCAGGGCTGACTTTATTTTGGTTTACATTGTAAAAAACCATGGAAAAATTGGATAGTTTCAGCCAGTTCGGGCGTAGAAGAGGGTTTTGAAGAGATTACAACTACAATTAAGGCCGGGGTTAGATGATACAACTAGGGCTGACTTTATTTTGGTTCACATTGTAAAAAACCATGGAAAAATTGGATATTTTCAGCTAGTTTTGGCTGTAGAAGAGGTTTTTGAAGAGATGACAACTACAATTTAGGCCGGGGTTAGATGATACAACCAGGGCTGACTTTGTTTTGGTATACATTGTAAAAAACAATGGAAAAATTGGATAGTTTCAGCCAGTTCGGGCGTAGGAGAGGGTTTTGAAGAGATTACAACTACAATTAAGGCCGGGGTTAGATGATACAACCAGGGCTGACTTTATTTTGGTTCACATTGTAAAAAACCATGGAAAAGTTGGATAGTTTCAGCCAGTTCGGGCGTAGAAGAGGGTTTTGAAGAGATGGCAACTACAATTAAGGCTGGGGTTAGATGATACAACCAGGGCTGACTTTATTTTGGTATACATTGTAAAAAACAATGGAAAAATTGGATAGTTTCAGCCAGTTCGGGCGTAGAAGAGGATTTTGAAGAGATTACAACTACAATTAATGCCGGGGTTAGATGATACAACCAGGGCTGACTTTGTTTTGGTTTACATTGTAAAAAACCATGGAAAAATTGGATAGTTTCAGCTAGTTTTGGCTGTAGAAGAGGTTTTTGAAGAGATGACAACTACAATTTAGGCCGGGGTTAGATGATACAACCAGGGCTGACCTTGTTTTGGTTTACATTGTAAAAAACCATGGAAAAATTGGATAGTTTCAGCCAGTTCGGGCGTAGAAGAGGGTTTTGAAGAGATTACAACTACAATTAAGGCCGGGGTTAGATGATACAACTAGGGCTGACTTTATTTTGGTTCACATTGTAAAAAACCATGGAAAAATTGGATATTTTCAGCTAGTTTTGGCTGTAGAAGAGGTTTTTGAAGAGATGACAACTACAATTTAGGCCGGGGTTAGATGGTACAACCAGGGCTGACTTTATTTTGGTTTACATTGTAAAAAACCATGGAAAAATTGGATAGTTTCAGCCAGTTCGGGCGTAGAAGAGGGTTTTGAATAGATTACAACTACAATTAAGGCCGGGGTTAGATGGTACAACCAGGGCTGACTTTATTTTGGTTTACATTGTAAAAAACCATGGAAAAATTGGATAGTTTCAGCCTGTTCGGGCGTAGAAGAGGGTTTTGAAGAGATTACAACTACAATTAAGGCCGGGGTTAGATGATACAACTAGGGCTGACTTTATTTTGGTTCACATTGTAAAAAACCATGGAAAAATTGGATATTTTCAGCTAGTTTTGGCTGTAGAAGAGGTTTTTGAAGAGATGACAACTACAATTTAGGCCGGGGTTAGATGATACAACCAGGGCTGACTTTATTTTGGTTTACATTGTAAAAAAACCATGGAAAAATTGGATAGTTTCAGCCAGTTCGGGCGTAGAAGAGGGTTTTGAAGAGATTACAACTACAATTAAGGCCGGGGTTAGATGATACAACCAGGGCTGACTTTATTTTGGTTCACATTGTAAAAAACCATGGAAAAGTTGGATAGTTTCAGCCAGTTCGGGCGTAGAAGAGGGTTTCGAAGAGATGGCAACTACAATTAAGGCCGGGGTCAGATGATACAACCAGGGCTGACTTTGTTTTGGTTCACATTGTAAAAAACCATGGAAAAGTTGGATAGTTTCAGCCAGTTCGGGCGTAGAAGAGGGTTTTGAAGAGATGGCAACTACAATTAAGGCCGGGGTCAGATGATACAACCAGGGCTGACTTTGTTTTGGTATACATTGTAAAAAACAATGGAAAAATTGGATAGTTTCAGCCAGTTCGGGCGTAGGAGAGGGTTTTGAAGAGATTACAACTACAATTAAGGCCGGGGTTAGATGATACAACCAGGGCTGACTTTATTTTGGTTCACATTGTAAAAAACCATGGAAAAGTTGGATAGTTTCAGCCAGTTCGGGCGTAGAAGAGGGTTTTGAAGAGATGGCAACTACAATTAAGGCTGGGGTTAGATGATACAACCAGGGCTGACTTTATTTTGGTATACATTGTAAAAAACAATGGAAAAATTGGATAGTTTCAGCCAGTTCGGGCGTAGAAGAGGGTTTTGAAGAGATTACAACTACAATTAAGGCCGGGGTTAGATGGTACAACCAGGGCTGACTTTATTTTGGTTTACATTGTAAAAAACCATGGAAAAATTGGATAGTTTCAGCCAGTTCGGGCGTAGAAGAGGGTTTTGAAGAGATTACAACTACAATTAAGGCCGGGGTTAGATGATACAACTAGGGCTGACACTATTTTGAGATACATTATAAAAAACGAAGGAGTGATTGGAAACTTCTGATCTTCTGGAAATTCGGAAGGTCTCTTGTCTCTACTAAATCTGCTACATACTAAAGCTGTTTCTCCTATTAATGAATACTGAAAAAGTACTTTTTAATTTAAAAAATAAAAAATCCAGATTTTTTAACCGAAGATTCATTTTGTATTTCAGCCGCAAGATATTAACTGCTAGAAAATTTTCATTGGAAATGATCGTGTGAGTTTTCCCAATATTCATTCTCAGGAATTCGGTTAAAATTGTAAAGAAGTTTATTCGGTTTAAAAGGCAAAGAAAATAATAATTTTAGGGATGCAAAAATTCAGGATAAAAGATTCCTAAGTATTAGAGGTCATGAAGACCAAGGTTTCTATAGGGCGAGAGTTCACCTGGGCCGTATCTATGGTAACGGCCAAAGCGCGTGCAGCTTATAATACGCAACGTGATGCGATTAGAAATCATATCGCTTATGTTATTTGAACTTTATTTTTTTTAACTACTATTTTATATATGTAATTAGGTAAAATCATTCATTTACATACGTAACATATCTTTGAACGTTAAGACATCATTTGTATCTGCTCCTAAGGTGTAGACTACCTGGAACTTCGAAGACTACTGCCATTGATTTTTTTTTTTCTTCTTCTTAAAAAGTCAAGCGGATGTGGTAGCCATACACCAAAAATATGATTATTTTTTTGGCAGGCTGTGACGCAGCACGCTACCAGTACCGGTGACTGCCATCAGATCACGAAAATCGCTTCCAATTTTGATATTTCGGTCTCCCAGAAGCTAGTAAATACATAATTTTCTATAATCGCCTAATTGTGTCCATTCTTATACTTAATGAAAGAAGCTCAAATTTCTATCACTGTTTTATGCACTTTTGCTTTGTGTGCATAATGAATGCCTTCTCATTCTTACATCAGTTATAAAAACGAAAGATTTTTATTTAAATTCAATAATATTCAGTTAGCTTCAGTATTAATTTTGGCTTCAGTTATACAGTTAGTAACTATTTTCCTTACTTTTTTGTGTTAGGAGAACAATTTCCAATGATTTAAATGAAAGTGATGAAAGAAATTGCATGAGTTTTCTTTCAGATTTACATTTGTTAATCTCAAATAATTCCTTCTTTTTGAAGACTGATTGAAAGTCTAAAATTTAGTAGATTTATGCTCTAGCGTACGTATATCGTCTCTGAACAAACATCTACAACATATACTGAAACTAACCATTGTTCTTCAGATACCTGACAACTCTTAGAATAGTAATTTATGTATTGTACATAGTATTGGGAGGAATTATCAACAGTGGAACAATACATGAAGGACATGGATTTAATTTGAAGAGCTGAACATTGAAGGAAACCGTGAAAGTTTTGGGTAGTTATTTAAACTCAGCCAAGTTGGCGGCTTGTAGTTATGTTCTAGATGGGCGGAGACTCCATAGAGAGATGTATGCGACTAAAACTTGCCATAAACTTGTGATGATAGTCACTCAATCCAGAGACACACCATGCTGGAACGTGGAACTCCTTTGTAGCCGACATCTTTCCGCTATTCCTTCACACCAGCCGTCTGTCTTAATCACTTAACACGCCACACTAAAGAGTGAACTTTCATTAATTACCATATATTTCATCCATTCATAAACTCCATCTCTTAAGGCTGAAATATTTTAGTTGAAAACTTCTTTATTTTTTATCTCAGAAAGTTGTGACATTGATACCTTTCATATTTTACAAAGGGATTTTGGGATTTAGCAAACATTGGAAACTCTCTCAAGAGGGGCCGTTAGGTTTATTAAAGTTGGATTCTTGGGGGAGGATAGAGCAAAAGAGGGATCGCTGTGCTATTGTGAAAGAAGAGAGGAGCAAACAGCCAACACTGAAACTTCCCGAAAATAGTGGATTAAAATGGGATTGGGATAGAACAAAGGAGGCCGTTTGAAATAGAATATTTTTCAACACAAAAACATTAATCAGATTTAAAGGAAATGAGAACCGAAATGAAATAATCGACGTAAAAAAAAAGAAGTTAATAATTTTCGTTTCTCTTGAAACAAACACAGCAGCTCTCGCTTTTTTCCACCAGTAATAGAAGATGAGGTGATTACGTAGTCTTTTGATTTTAAATTTACACCGGGAATTTCCGCTTGGAGGTCATCGAGTATACACAGTAGCACGGTCCTCAATACGCCATTCGTAGTAATTCCTAATATTAAATGTATCATCAGCAGCTTTTTAAGCTTATACAGTTGTCTATTGTAAACAAAACGATTGGAATAAAACTAATAATGCCAATGCTACTAATGAAATTCACTAAACTGTTCAATTTTGTCAGACAGTATAGCTGAGGTGTCGCATCAGGAGAGCCCCCGACAGTCCCTAGAAGGGGCCGGCAAAATAGCGAATGGTTCCACAGCCTGATCCACATTTTCCGCTGAAACGCAAGAACGTACTGCCGAGTCCATATGACTTAATCATTTCAAATTATTCATTCCTTGATTGCACCTTGACCGTTTTGGCAATACGGTTGATACAATCATAGCTTATAGAATTTAAGTTATAGAAAGAAGTAATACTGTATTATTATACTAAAATGTTTTGTCTGAATTGATCAGCAAAATTTTTCCAGAGTTTGGGTATTGTTTGGTTTATTTTGGAACATCTCAAATACTTTTCCCCAAAACTTTTGGTTGAAAACGCCTGTAATGAATGTTATATTTAACAATCATGTTCTGGTTAAACTCAATCATGTTTTTTACTTTCTCCTGCATATCATATAAAGTTCTTTCCGCACAGTGTGTTTATAGTATTTTCTTTTTCTTTTTTTTTTGTTCACATTAAATTCTGGCCACATCATGCGCAGTTAACTCCCAAATGGTTTTTAACTTCAATATGCAATGCATGTGAACTCCCTGTTGAATTAGTACGTGGAGTGGTTAGTTGAATAACCAATAAGGCCTCACTATCTGACCGTCTATTTAATGAAATTCAATATTGTTGACTTTGGCAAGGTAGAACTGTCGTTTGGCACCCTACTAAATTGTTCACCATATCCTTTATAATGGAACTTAGTTGAAGGGCCATTTTTGTGCCTAAATTTAAATATGCATTCGAATAAGTATACTCTCAAATAATAATGTGCCAAAATAAGTTTCATATTTTTAATATACAATGACCCAGAACTCATACAACAAAATATATACAGGTCCCCCGTTCCCAAAAGACCTGATAATTAAATCATCCTGACAAATTTCCCAAATAAAAGTTGTGGACTATCATTGGTGCAAAGAGAAGACAAAGTTTAGAGTAAATTGTCCCAGCTATCTTTGTGACAACCTCAAAAACAAAAAGTGGACAATCAATTCAGTGCCAATCAAACTCAAGTTAATGAAGCTTCCCACTCTAAGAAGTCCTTCTCCCTATCTCTCTTAAGAAGCTAAGTATCTCCCTCTTTTTCCAAACCACTCAAATTACCAGTCAGACATTCTTATTGCAAGTTCGCTTCTATACTTTATAGTGCTATTATAGGTAACCATTGACACATAATGGTATTCTAAAAAAACTAATTCAAAACCGATAATTTTTAGGGAATTTGGTTTCAAATCAAATGGGTTCAATTATCTAGTCAACTTTCTAGGGCCAATTAGAACAAAGAAGTAAAGAAACGTATGCGTAGTTTTTAATACTTAGACCTAAAAATAGAAAGAAGGCAATTAACATTTTGTAATAAATTTTTGAACAATTTAAACCTAAAAGTAGTAAAGAAATATTTGTACTTCGTAAAGTAGAAGTTGAAGACACATGTGCAGTAGAAACTTCTACTGTTATTCTCGTACGAAGTTTCTTACAACCCACTTTTGAACTTTGGTGGATCTATTTAAGGAAAATATTTTAATTTACTTCTTGGTTACTTCTTAGTTTGAATCCGTGGTTGGCCTGTAGCATTCAAACGGAGCGAATGGGCGAGCGCTTTTCTTGAAGTAACTTTGCAGACATTCCAGTCTACAAAACTAAGTTCTCACATAGTCTCTGAACTCACCGATCATAAATATTGCGGAAGGCCTGAAGAATCACTAAACTCTGATTTACTTTAGCCGGATCCAATCTACTTCATTTAATAACGGCTCGCAAGGCTCTTTAATGGCGTGCACAGATTTTTTTAAAAAAACCCTTACAAAGTTTTCAGACAAAACCTTGGAACCAATCAAGCTGTATCCACTCGCCATCTTTAGCCACCTCTTTCTACTTATCTAAAGGCGTAGTTCTCGTTGTAAAGAGAATAAAGAATGAGAGAAGCTTAGGGAACTTAGTTGTCTACACAAGTCGCAAGTGAAGTCTCAAGGTAAGTCCATAGTGAAGAAGTAAGAAGAAAGTTTTGTCCGAAAAAGTTATTCAGCTATACTGGGGGCATTGACTAGATTTACCCATCGCTAAACTTTACGTTCCCATAGAAATCTCCAACCAACTCGCCATCGTCTATCTACGCTACTGACCTTAGATTATAAATTAGGAGACTCGTGGCTGCAAGCCAAATACACTGCGACCTGAAGTTCCCTATTGCAGTGTTTTCCGAAACTTCTGTCCTCCATTTGCCCATTTTGTGATAATAAAAAATATTATATTAATAATGAAATAAGATCTCCGTTTCTTATTGAAGCCTAAAAACTCCAGATATGACGTTCACACTTTTCGAGAAATCAGCTACCAAACTTGGCTCACAACGGGAGCCCACTTAAACTACGCTGATATCCCAAACACCCGTACTGCAGTTGCAGTTGATGAATTTAAATTACATAATTTTAAATTACTTAAAATTTAATGAATTTTAAATTACATCTTTATCAACAATAATATATAAGTAATTTATATAATAATACCTACTTACACAGAGATTACCTGAATATAAAATACATAATAATAATAATGGTACCTGTATAGAATGTAATAACCGTAGACATTACCCAGTTATTATAAATTCATATTTTCTACCTTGACTACAGGTCCTTATAACTTTTTTATCATAAAAAAAAACCTCTTTTTATCTTTTAAATTCTTTGTAAAATGAATTATTAAAATTACAGTATAACTAGTACACTGGCGTTGCCATTAGTGTTGGCAAAAACGTTTGCAAAGGGAAAATAAAATACCTGCAATCTTTAAGTAATTTGTTTTTAAATCATACAACAATTTGTTGCTAATAATTTTTTCTAGAGATAATGTGCTTTATATTCTAATTGTAGACAATCAACACTAATACTATCCAGCTTTGTCAGAATGTGTTTTGAAATTATTGGTGTCGTAAACAGGCGAACTGGCAATTCCAGTTATGTCTGTAGCGCTATAAAGATTACAGGAGCACTGCGGTGTAGTTAGAAATTAAGAGCTGATCGACTAGCGAAATGAGGGCGGACATTACCATGAACTACTATTGTCCAAGCAAGTCGTTCAAGAGGAGAACCGCTGCGAATATCTTTTGTACGTTTTTACTTCACAAAAACTGAAGGAAAGTGCGGATTCCTCCTAAGCTGCCAAGGAAGGATGGTATTGCCTGCTACCGTCTACACACTGGCATTTTAACCTGCCATTTCTGCTGGGGATATCCAATACTAATTTTGCTGAAAGCCGCTCCCATAGGATGGCGATACTGCTTGACCGGATGGCGTACATTAACTAATCATTCGCTCCTCAAGCCATAATTTGTTGTTTCATTTTTATATGTAGAGATGAACCCGTGCAACAATTCAGTGCAACGAATTGGCGAATAAAATGTTTTTCTGTTCTTGATTTACGTCAGCCATCAGTTCTTAGAAAATTTAATAACTTCAACAACTTTAGATGAATTTTTGTTGGCGATAAACCATTTAAGAAATGAAAGTGGAAATTAAGAATTTATGAGAGGAAAGCAGCTGATCTCGGGCGGAGCTATCAGACAAACTTCCTGTTCCTCTCCCCCTGCCTACCCACTTGCTAGCAGTTTTCGCCGCTTACTTATTACCGCTAGGGTGGTTAAAGCCGTCGTTCGTTCACTGGTCTCGATAGAAACATATAAAACAACTCCATCCTAGTTTATTTAAGCTAGAACATTTTACCTCTCTTACCTAACTACTGATATAAACTTAAACACACTCTACACGTGTCTCACCAAATGGTCGTCATTTGAAACCATGATCTGAAATGCCACTTAACTAAATTGTATTCTGATTGTTTTCTTTAAATGTGTAACATTTATTTGAAGAAATGTTCTCAGAAAAATTAATTGAAAGGCAAGGTTTGAAGAGAGAAATGGCAGGCTTGTATCTATATAAGTTACCCTTTCGTTATAAGAACAACTTAACAAAAATTGCCTCTTCGGCAGATGGTTCCCCAAAAAAGTAATTAACGCGGAGAGCTAAGGATGAACTTAAGTTTAGCTCTCCTGTAAAGTCATTTAGTTTGAAATCTTTTGATTGCAATGTGGTTCTCTGGAAGTTTGTGAAAGATGATTCAGAATCAGTTTATTGTAGTGAATGCAAAAAGAAGAAAGATGATTATTTTGACGTAGAGACTATGCTTTTGACTGTAGCACTTATGTTTGTAGACATTACAATTGTTTTGACATTTTTAACATCAAAGTTTATGTGTTGCCTCGTCTCAATGTTTGGTACTGGGTATGTTTAATAGTTCCTAAATAGTCAGGACCAACCTTTTATGTTCAAAATGTAAAATATGTTTTAATTGTCAAGATGACCTAGATCGAAAGCTTGGCAAAAAGTAATGCAAAATTATGAACTAGAATAAGTAATAATCTTTCTTCTTTTTATATTAATGAATCAGTCTCCAATAATATCTCCAATATTCTTTCAAATTCTAAAGTTTCAAGAAAGTGTAATTACATAATTAAAGTGCCGTAAGTGAAATTCGAACTAAAAGTGAATACCACAGAAGGTTAGTTTACTTCAGAATGAATTATTTTATTTGGACGTGAAAAAAAGGCGAAAGCTTATTTCTGGTCGAAAACAAAGCAGCGAAAAAACCAAACTGACAGACTGGGAAAACAGCGAATGAATGCTCATTAAATGAAATAAAAAACAAATAACCCAAAAAAAAGTGTAGAAGAAATCTGGAAGTGACAAACAAATAGGTGGACACGGACAGCCAGTTGTCGGAATGGTACACATTATGTTCGCTCTTTTAAACACTAAAATGTTTTCCTCTTGTTTGGCGACTCTTTGGAAAAAAGCTTTTCCTTCTTTACTTAAAACAACAATTCAATTTCCACTTGTTCCTTTCACCACCATCACTACATTAGCCTTTGTATCCTTCTCCTTTTCTAGTTTTTCCAAAAATGTTTCTCTGCCCACAATTCTATTTGAATGCTAATAGAGTTCGTCGAGATGAAGTAAGAGTTGTAAAAACATCATTATCTCCAGACATCATAGTTAGTTCAAGTCCTCCTACTAATGGAAATCTAAATCTAAACTAATATTTAATAATCCAAAGTAATATGTTCCGTTTTGAAAGCTTTTAAAAAACTATTTTATTAGAATTTTCTTTAAATAACCAATCCATCATCTTGGCTCTTTTAAAGAGAAAAAATGTCGCTAGCCCCTTGCTTGTGTATTATCCTGCCAGCAAGTACTCTATACAAAAGGTGTTATTCAGATTGTAGTTCACATAACCACAGTCAGTTTGGGCTGTAGAAGAGGGTTTTGAAGAGATGGCAACTACAATTAAGGCCGGGGTTAGATGATACAACCAGGGCTGACTTTGTTTTAATGTACATTGTAAAAAACCTTGGAAAAATTGGATAGTTTCAGTCAGTTTGGGCTATAGAAGAGGGTTTCGAAGAGATGGCAACTACAATTAAGGCCGGGGTTAGATGATACAACCAAGGCTGACTTTGTTTTAATGTACATTATAAAAAACCATGGAAAAATTGGATAGTTTCAGTCAGTTTGGGCTGTAGAAGAGGGTTACGAAGAGATGGCAACTACAATTAAGGCCGGGGTTAGATGATACAACCAGGGCTGACTTTGTTTTAATGTACATTGTAAAAAACCTTGGAAAAATTGGATAGTTTCAGTCAGTTTGGGCTATAGAAGAGGGTTTCGAAGAGATGGCAACTACAATTAAGGCCGGGGTTAGATGATACAACCAAGGCTGACTTTGTTTTAATGTACATTATAAAAAACCATGGAAAAATTGGATAGTTTCAGTCAGTTTGGGCTGTAGAAGAGGGTTACGAAGAGATGGCAACTACAATTAAGGCCGGGGTTAGATGATACAACCAGGGCTGACTTTGTTTTAATGTACATTGTAAAAAACCTTGGAAAAATTGGATAGTTTCAGTCAGTTTGGGCTATAGAAGAGGGTTTCGAAGAGATGGCAACTACAATTAAGGCCGGGGTTAGATGATACAACCAAGGCTGACTTTGTTTTAATGTACATTATAAAAAACCATGGAAAAATTGGATAGTTTCAGTCAGTTTGGGCTGTAGAAGAGGGTTACGAAGAGATGGCAACTACAATTAAGGCCGGGGTTAGATGATACAACCAGGGCTGACTTTGTTTTAATGTACATTGTAAAAAACCTTGGAAAAATTGGATAGTTTCAGTCAGTTTGGGCTATAGAAGAGGGTTTCGAAGAGATGGCAACTACAATTAAGGCCGGGGTTAGATGATACAACCAAGGCTGACTTTGTTTTAATGTACATTATAAAAAACCATGGAAAAATTGGATAGTTTCAGTCAGTTTGGGCTGTAGAAGAGGGTTACGAAGAGATGGCAACTACAATTAAGGCCGGGGTTAGATGATACAACCAGGGCTGACTTTGTTTTAATGTACATTGTAAAAAACCTTGGAAAAATTGGATAGTTTCAGCCAGTTCGGGCGTAGAAGAGGGTTTCGAAGAGATGGCAACTACAATTAAGGCCGGGGTTAGATGATACAACCAAGGCTGACTTTGTTTTAATGTACATTGTAAAAAACCTTGGAAAAATTGGATAGTTTCAGCCAGTTCGGGCGTAGAAGAGGGTTTCGAAGAGATGGCAACTACAATTAAGGCCGGGGTTAGATGATACAACCAAGGCTGACTTTGTTTTAATGTACATTGTAAAAAACCTTGGAAAAATTGGATAGTTTCAGCCAGTTCGGGCGTAGAAGAGGGTTTCGAAGAGATGGCAACTACAATTAAGGCCGGGGTTAGATGATACAACCAAGGCTGACTTTGTTTTAATGTACATTGTAAAAAACCTTGGAAAAATTGGATAGTTTCAGCCAGTTCGGGCGTAGAAGAGGGTTTCGAAGAGATGGCAACTACAATTAAGGCCGGGGTTAGATGATACAACCAAGGCTGACTTTGTTTTAATGTACATTGTAAAAAACCTTGGAAAAATTGGATAGTTTCAGCCAGTTCGGGCGTAGAAGAGGGTTACGAAGAGATGGCAACTACAATTAAGGCCGGGGTTAGATGATACAACCAAGGCTGACTTTGTTTTAATGTACATTGTAAAAAACCTTGGAAAAATTGGATAGTTTCAGCCAGTTCGGGCGTAGAAGAGGGTTTCGAAGAGATGGCAACTACAATTAAGGCCGGGGTTAGATGATACAACCAAGGCTGACTTTGTTTTAATGTACATTATAAAAAACCATGGAAAAATTGGATAGTTTCAGCCAGTTCGGGCGTAGAAGAGGGTTTCGAAGAGATGGCAACTACAATTAAGGCCGGGGTTAGCTGATACAACCAGGGCTGACTTTGTTTTAATGTACATTGTAAAAAACCATGGAAAAATTGGATAGTTTCAGCCAGTTCGGGCGTAGAAGAGGGTTTCGAAGAGATGGCAACTACAATTAAGGCCGGGGTTAGATGATGCAACAAGGATTTCTTATCCCTCGACGGCTTTCTAGCTAATGATTTGCATGAACTTGAATGAATGCGTGAATTCCCAGACCTCGTTTCCGCTAAAAAAAAAAAAATCCTAAAAATAAATTATCCAGTAAACTTAATAGATTTTTCCCCCAACAATGTTCTTCTTTGTATAAATGAAAATATCTCTAAAACGGACCTAAAAATCTAAAACTAACTTTGGTTTGCTTGCAGTTGTTGATGATTATGGGGCAGAGGTAGTATGGCCTGGAGATACTTTAACCTGATAGTAGCCTTGCTTACACTCGCAGGTAAGTTCTATTTTGTAATATGTCAATTATTTTGAATATTATTAATACTTCTTAGTTTGCCAGAATATTCTGAGAAATTTGTCTCTGAAACCGTGGAACAATAATAAACTAAGTAAACTTCAAGTTGATTGCCTTTATTTGTTAGTTCATTGAGAATGTAACTTACACATGTATTCTCTTATTTAGTTTTTTTAACGTTATTAACTTTACTCATTGATTTATCGATCAAAGTAGGTACATAATTTTAAGAGATCCTAATGTAATTTAAGTAGATAATCTTAAAATGAAAATTTATTTCAAAAGTTATGGGTATTTATGAAAGAGATTAAATAATTTGTAATCTAGATCATTGCCAGAAAAACTGGGTTTGATTAACTAATCTCAGCAACATTTACAGCTTCCCGTGGCCAAACATTTGGGATTTGCCAATTATTATTACATTTACTCTCAATAGTAATAATTCAGACCCAGGTTTCTCCTGCACTGTAAAGATAACCCTTTATCTCCAACTCTCCGGTAAACTCTCTTTTACGAACAAGAGTCGGCGGTTTCTGTATTTCTGTTTCTGTATGGAAATATGCTGGATTAAACGAAAGTCAAAGAAGGCGTAAACCGGATTCCAGTTTATAAATCTATCTTTACTCTTAAATCTTAGTTATTTCTATCTACTCATAAATCTATCTTTCATTAGAATTCAAACAGAGGATAGATATCCTCCTAACCCTTTTTAGCTAGAAAACAACTCCCTTAAAAAAGAAATTGATCAGAACGACAATATTACATTGAGATGTGAAGGCATATCATTTGTAGTAGATCACAATTCTTTACAAAACGCTCGAAATAAATTAATCTTAAGTAAAAACCCGAATTTCACTTTTATAATACAGGATTATCCTTAAAAAGGACTAAGAAGAAAACTAGTGGAGACCTTTCAGTTATTAATTTCAATAAAACATCGAAGCAGCAGGTCGGAACTCTGAGGAGAGCTCACTTTACTGTTTGGTCCTGGAGAGAAGGGAGACTGTTCGTATCTCCATCAAGCTTGACCTTTCATAACTTCCTTTTTGCTACTCATCCAATACTCACGAACACCAAACGAAGTGCCTCGTAACTTTTACATACGCACGGACGGAGAAAATTCCATATATGGTATAGTAATAAACGTAATGGAGGTGTTCCATCTGTTTGCAAAACTAGATCGTACTGTTTAATTAGTCGTGTTTATTTTGGTCTACGTTCTACGGTCCTGTGCTCTAATATTCCATCAACCATTCTCAACACTCTTAATTGATAGGCAAACATAACTCCTCTTTCTCTTACCCAAACATGGGGTTTCTCTTTATTCTAATGTATATGTTTTACTTTCACTCAACGAAGTGGAAATATTACGTCATTTGACCCTCTTCATTGGTGGGTAATGGTAGAAATATTCTTTCTAACCAATCATTTCCTTTAAAAATGTACTTAATTACTGAAATAACTAATTTTTTTAAGTATATTTTTGGACATTGATGACGAAACGGTGCTCCTTTTTTTATGATCTAGGCCTATGGCACACAGAAAGCGGTCTGTTGCGGCGGGCAGCGATATGGGGACGTCACACAGGACGTGATTCTTTTGTTAGAGCGGCCCAGTTTGGTAGCTTTCTTCTTGAGAAGTAGTAGTGCGTTTTCTTGTTCTTTGTTTTAATTTTTATATATTGAGTATGAGCTCGGACGAAGAGCAACAACTCCTTCTGCTATTAGCTTTGCAAAGCAAAAAGAAGAAAAGACAAAGTTGGGTGCATGAAATTGATAAGAAGAGAGAACAATTATTGGAATACCACCGCTTATGTATCGAACTGGAGTCACTTCAAGAAAGATTCTTCTAGCATTCTCGTATGTCGCGAGAATTAAATAAAAAATCTCTGTACTTTTGTACTACCAGATCGCTTGTCGTCGCGTCAAAGACTAGCCCGCGGAGGTAGACCGCGTTCTGATTGACAGAGATGAGGCAAAACATTGTGTACTACAACTAGACCGCCTGACCGCCTCGGTTGCTAGCCGCGACTGACCGCTTTCTGTGTGCCCAAGGCTTAAAGTTAAAAAAAAAAAACAGGTTCTATGACGTTTCTTTTCATTCAGCTTAAAATAATGATGCAATGGGTGCATAACTTTCTTATTTTACGATGAGGAACAGAGCCGTCAAAAACTAACCATCTCTGACCAAAATACAGCTAATTCCTTGTAACTGAAATCTTTTTTTCCGGATCCAGAAGGACGCCATGGAAATACGTCAAGGGAAAGTTTAGAGAGTGTTTTCATCACTTTGTTTAAGCAATATTTATTTATTTATTTTTTAAACAACTTTGTATTAATAAAATGTGCTTAAAACCTATTCAAAATTTTTGTCTCTTTATTATTTGTACATTTTTTTATAATTTATGAAAGTTTATTAATAACAAAAAAAATTAATTAATTAATTAATAATATCGAAGATTTTTCACGTTGTAACATGCATGTCTTTAATATTTTCAGCAAATAATTACTTCTAAAAAAAAAAAAAAAAAAATTAAAGTGAATTTATTGAGTCTTACTTTAATTTTTTAATGCGTTAAAATCAAAAGAAAGCGCCAAAAATACATTTAAGTGGAAAACAGCGGAAACTGCCAGTGATGTAGTTTTAATGGTCATCTCGTTACAGGACTGACAAACAGACCATTCTCACCATTGATCGCTTCTTCTGCCATCTGACAATCCATTCCTTTATTCTACAGTAAATTTCCATTTTACTTAGTGAAATGTAATTAAAGGTGTTCTACTCAGTAGCACTGGCTGTTTTAACATGCAAACAGGAAAAGCAATCAAGTTCCGGTAAGGATAGATAATACCTGAATATTAGATATATCTACCATTATGGTGGGAAAACACGAGTACAAGTTAAATATTCGAAACAATGCTAAATTTATGGTAGTTAATACATATTTTAGGTAATGGCCGAGCTTAATCTCTCAATTATTATGGCGAATTCAATGCTATATTACCTGTAAAACCAAATTCCCATATATCAGTAAGTGTTATATACGGCTCTACATTTAATTGAGCCGAACAGACTCTGTGCACCTGTACCATTTATCTAGGAAAATATTCATAAAGTCCCAATTTCTCAGCCCCTGCTGTTGGTAATTCTGTACAAAACTATTATTCAACCGAAGTAGATATTTGCAGCGATTGGGATTTTGAGCGCCATTAAATGGGTTTCCTTAGCCCAAAAGAGGGTACAAAAAGTAATGTGTAAATTGGTGTATTTTTAGAAATTTGAGTGTAGCCAACCAATTTAATAGATGACACAACGACCTAACATGATATTACACAGGAAATAGTCTGAGATGGTTTAGGACAACCTGTTACTTGCGGAACTTAACGAGCCAAAGATTTAACTATAGAGGATAGCCTGGCATAGTAAGATCCAGTTTGAAGTGGGAGCTCAATTAAAGGAAGCATTTAGGTTTGTAGGGCTGGATTGGAGAAAAAGAAATGAGCTTTTCAGGATTTTCCCGGCTTAAGGTTTTCCTCATCTTAAATAAATTATCTACTTTTCTAGCTAAGGTCACATTTTTCCCAGTTTAAGGAAATCTTTATTATTATTTCAGTAGTCTTTTACATATAGTTCTTTATTTTGATTTCCTGTGAATACCCTTTCCGGGCAATACAGAGATGTTTAGCTAGGCAACCCAAACAATGGCCATGTACCAATAAAGAAACAAAAACAAATTAAAGTTGAGATTACTTCAAATTCTTGCAGAAAGCCTAAATTATACTATATTAGGACAGTCAGCTGTCAGGTAGGTAGCGAAACAATCTTTAAGGCAAAAGACTATGTCTATTGGTTCATACTTTAATAGAAATAATTTAACAATTAAATTCTACAGAGTTTCCTAGGGCCCAGCTGGGAAATCCTAGAAAATTAGTTATCACCATTAAGTTTATGTATAGATTTATCTATTCACTTAATTCTATAATACATGGATATCAATCTGCAATAGGCTGTGAATTTATGCATAATATTGACGGAATGCGAATTGTGCATACCATAATTTAATGGAGCGGCTTTACTATGTATAATATATACGTTTATACAATATGATATAGTGGTAGTTGATCTGTCTGCGAGAAAGCACATTGTTGGACTACCTCAGAATAGTTTGAGGTTGAGCCGCCAATTCTCTTCAAACCTCATGCTCTGATAGCCTTATCTCTCTTTCTCTTTCTCCCAACCTCCTTCATTCGCCGTTTTATTCTCTGTTTCAACATCATTTGCAAGTTGGCCATGCCCAAACTTTACCCATAATTCTATAGCTTACCTTCTACCAGCCTTATTGTTGATACAGAGTAAAATCCACTAAGTGTTATACAATCATTTTACTTCAATAAACTTTCGGCAAACTGAAAATAAATTATTCATTTATAAATTTAGAACTTTATTGTTTATTAAATGTTTTTTTAAAAAAACTTGAGTTTACCAGTACGCGAGTTACGCTGATTGACTTAATCAAATGAACTCATGGCAGGAAATAGCAACAGAAAATAAAGAATTGTTCGTCTAGTTTTGCTAGAAAGTTTTAATTTTGACTGTGTACAAGAAGAACTAAAGCAGAGCTATTTCTTAGAGCTGGATAAAGAAAAACGACAAGGCTGTTCCTTGCTAAAAAAAAATTGAAGTTCAAAGGAAAAAAAAGTGAGAATTGGATTTTGCTAAAGAATATGGTAATTTCTGATCCTCTATAATACGATTGTAGAAATCGTACAATATTGTAATTACGTCGAAGATTGGTTTTCATGTAAAATCATCTCAATTTGCTGTAATAATAAAGATTAAAAAACTCGTCATACTGAAAGAACAGATTGAAAGTGACTTAGAAAACATCTGAACTTATTACTTATATGAAAATAACTACTTTTTATTTTTGCTAATTCTGAAAACATGAAATCGTATTGTAGCAGAGGAAATAATAATTCTCTAATTACCTAATGTGATTATACGCGAACAAACAGCTAGATTATCAGCTGCCTCAAACTTTTGTAAAAATATGTTTGTTATACGATTAAACAAGAATGGTATTAAAGCGCGATGGTGGAAGTGACATTTCAGATTATCTAAAGCGTCAGGATTGGCAATAGATAATAGCTACACAAATATTGAAATTAAAACAAACAGATGGGATTTATGCTTAATCCAACTAAATTTAGTGATAATTCATACGTGGAATTAAGTACCTGACAAAAATTTAAATTCTAAAAACATCACAAGTGCCTAATACTCTTGATTAACGAAACGTATCCAAATACAAACACAGGATCAACTAACAATCAGTTCTGTCTGGACTTTAGTGAATATTCCAGAAAGCTATGAGCTAGAAAAGTTTTAATTTTTGACTGTGTACAAGAAGAACTAAAGCAGAGTTATTTCTTACCAATAAGGGCATCCTAAAATAGAAACAGAAGGAAAAAAGTTACAGAAAATAAAGAATTGGTCGCCTAGTTTTGCTAGAAAAGTTTTAATTTTTGACTGTGTACAAGAAGAACTAAAGCAGAGCTATTTCTTACCAATAAGGGCATCCTAAAATAGAAACAGAAGGGAAAAAGTTACTGAAAATAAAGAATTGTTCGTCTAGTTTTGCTAGAAAAGTTTTAATTTATGACTGTGTACAAGAAGAACTAAAGCAGAGCTATTTCTTACCAATAAGGGCATCCTAAAATAGAAACAGAAGGGAAAAAGTTACAGAAAATAAAGAATTGTTCGCCTAGTTTTGCTAGAAAAGTTTTAATTTTTGACTGTGTACAAGAAGAACTAAAGCAGAGCTATTTCTTACCAATAAGGGCATCCTAAAATAGAAACAGAAGGGAAAAAGCTACAGAAAATAAAGAATTGTTCGTCTAGTTTTGCTAGAAAAGTTTTAATTTTTGGTTGTCTATTTTGTCTATACTAGGGAAATTTGGATGGAGATGTGTTTAAAGTCATTCCAGCAAATTTAAACAATTTAGTAAAGTGGCCATTTAAATTCAGATTCTATCTAAAACCACATTCGAGTGGAGTATTCATCCACTTTGAAAGTTTTTCAATCCTGGGTGGCAAAGACAAGAAGAGCAGCTACACTCGTTCTTTGGTTCGGGATCAGAATGAACTAACATATGACGAGGTGAGGAGAATGATGGGACTAGGAGAGTTGGAGAGTGAATAATGAGGAAGAAACTGTGATAGTAGATGTAAGAAGAGGAATTTCCAAGGATACAGAGAAGGCAAAGAAGGAAAAAAATAGTACACGAGTCTACGAGAGGATGGAATAAGCTCATGTCCTTAAAAGACTTTCAGAACAGCGACAGAAAAGGGAACAAGATGCCCTTTATTTCTGAAATCCTTGAAAAGGGAGACAAGTAGAATTATACAGACTTCAAATAATTCATTTCCGTTAAAATCTCCAATAGAAAGTTTTACACAAATACTTCCGGTTTCCCAGTTGAAAAGGAGTGTAGAATTTGAAGAATGTATTTCGTCTACTTTGGTTGATTCTTGTTAAATTTTATCAGTTTATTTCAGCCTTAATGATCTTTTCAGACAGACTTCGTTTAAACCTTTATTTACTTAATCAGTGATACTTAAAAAAGAGATAGATTGGCACTTGATTTTTTAAGTATTTTTTTAAATAGGCAATAAACATTATTATTCTTTATCACGTTATCTACGTGATCTTCACACGTGACTTGAAAACAATAACCTTGCTATCTAAATTAGACAAAGTTAATTCTCCGACAATTTAATAACTAACCTGACATCTATTGTTTTTTTTACCAATCCTCTGTTTAATGGAAATTTATTTGGATTGACTCTGTTTATTAATGAACTGGCCATTTGAAATGGAATATTAACTTGTCTTTAAATAAGGTGTTGTGCTTGATTAATTTCTTGCTTGAAAGATTGATTATCCTCTTTAAGAGTTAATACAAGTTTTTCGCCAGCCCTATGTTTCCAATCATTATATGGCAGCCGTGTCAGGTGGCTGCCCATCAAAACCTTAATCTATCTATCTTAACACGGGCCACTATTATCGGCGAATATCTAACTCGCTATTTTCTTTTTCATCTTCTGGTCCGAAAGAAGTGATCAAGGGAGATAATCTTTCTTGCTTTTATGAAATTTGAACATATGCTCTAAACGCTTCATTCAATATTATCAGTGAAAAATCTGTTAGTCTGTAATCGGAAAGTTGTTTGCCTCTATTTGACATCTGATAATTCTAAAATAAAAATGCCCGAAAAAGTTAAATGTCAAGCTTCATCAAATACCTGGTCCAAAATATCCCAACGCAACTTACTTCATTTTAATTATCCTCAAGTTAAATAATACTTATTAATTAATTATATAATGAGCGTCAGAATCAGTCACGATGTTAAAGATGGCAGCGTACATTAATTGAAGCCCCACCAATAAACTTTACGAAGCATTTAACACAAAATTATTTAATTATTCTCTCTCCCTCTCTTCTTAATTAAATTCACTTCACCTTTTGAAATCTTTTGAACTTATTAAACATTAATTTGAATAGTTAAAAATCATCTAAAATTGTATTCTATCTTCGATAAATCTACTAGAATGAAAAGTAAAAGTAAGCGTCACCAGCCAGCAAGAAAGAATGAGGCTGTTGATGTTTTCAGAAAAGCGACAAGGACTGTCGGACTGAAAGTTATCAGACAGTTGGGCACCCACAACTTGCTAAAGTTAAGATTTGTTCACTTCTATTAAGATCAATTCCATTTAAGACAACAGTGGATGGGTGTGTTCTGTTCCCTAAATCATAGGTAGAATTGTTTTCTATTGGAAGTTGAAAAGTGTTTACATTTCCAAACTTTTACAATATTAACAATATCCTGTTTTTGTAAAAATGTTATTTAGACTTCTCAATTCACTGGTTCCAAGTAGGAGTGAGGTTGGCGTTCCAAAAGGTGCGCCTAACTTTGCAACCTCTGTACTACTCTGTTCCATACAGTGGTTTGGGATCGCTATTGTCTTCCACTTCTATTAAACTTTGATTTACAAGCTTCTGTTTTAAGTTCCTCCATGTTTGCTACAGTAGCTCAATGCTTTTTACTCTATAATTTACTTGAAATGCGGACCAATTCGCTTCCAAATTGAAATCTATTGTTTCCAGTTTAAAATTGTAATTCTACTTCATAATAAAAACAAATTAATAAAATCTATACTGCCTGTCATTCTCACGTATTTTTTTTCAGAACATTCACTTTTACTTACACTTTCATCACTTAAAAAGAAGTATTGCAATTGAGTTTTAATGGGACATACACATTTTGAAACTGTATCTTTTATAAAAAGATTTGTGCGCAGATCTGTCTATTATCAGAGTAACTCAAAAATAGAAAATAATATGTTATGTAGAATTAAAATTTTATATTTTGTTTAGATAACATTTAGAGATTCTAATAAGTTTGTGTTTAGAGTTCCCATTTAAGAGTATTTTTCTAGCAATCTACTGATCTAACAAGAGTAAAAGCCTGTAAAACATTTCCTGCTAAATTAAATAGTCAAAAAACAACTTTGAGAATTGCAGTAAGAGTAAAATCGAGTGATTGTACTATTTGTTGCTTATTTTACGTCATTTTGTGATATATTTGTCGTAAAAACTTTAACAATTATTCCAGAAATTATGTATTTAACAAGTTAAAGGTAGGGTAGAGACATTCCCATTTAATGGACTTCTGCAAATCAAGAACATTAGGCCATCGTTTTCTTTGTCTTATTGTTAGGTTGTTAGGTCGATATATTTCATCATGATTTATTGTGCCGAACAAGGCAAAATAATTTTTGCAGCAAAGCTCTACTTAGTAAATGCAATATAAATAAAAGCAGCTTTACTTAATGAATAAGTAAATACTAAAAAAAGGAAATAGAATTTTTTATGTATAAATTTATATAATTTTTATTGGTGGTTATTATTTCATCTACTATTACAGGATGCCATTAAGGAGATCAATAAAAAAGATTAGCCTGGTCCATCCATTACAGCTAGCTAACATGTAATTCTGGAGCTTGCTGGATTCATCTTTAACGGATGTTTTATTTCAGCAAAGAACAAATATTGACATAGACATTATTCACTTCACTTTTTACTCTCTCTTTCCATTATAAAGTAGAACTATCGATCAATGAGGTTTTGGATGATGCCATATTTCCTTGTGGATACAAATATATATCTGCTTAAGATAATATATTTGCCTTGTTAACTCCCTAATTATCTTTCTCCCATCAGAGTAATTTACTGTTCCATCTCTTGAAATCAAATCCAGTAATATTAAAGTATTTGCTTGTATTTTAAATCTAAGTAAAAGTTTTAGTGTTTTTTTTAATACTTTTATTTTTGAATTTTTGGATTACTACTACTAGTTCTTGACATCCACATCATAGTTTGACGAGAGAGTGGCCTAATAATCCCAAATGTACAGTGAACTAAAAAGAACACTCTTTCCAGTGTGTTCACGAGCAAGTTTGTTAGCCTTTATGGCTCCTGAATGTATTTTAGGTGGTACGTTTTTACTTGGAGTTCAAGTTGATCGCTAAAGAAACAGCAGGGTCTGTTTAAACCTGTCTGACTTCTACTTCACCCATTTTTTCTGCAAATTAGCCTTGGAGCTTGGTTCCATAAATTTGGCGGTCTGTGACAGAACATCTGACTCCCAGTAGGTTTCCTTACTGCTTTCTGGTGAACCCTTGGAGATTCTGGATAGTTACCAGTTATTATAGTTCTTCTTTTTCTGTGATTTGGGAAGTTTCCTACAGAATACTTTGGGCATTAGAAAAGGATTGGTTATTTCTAACCCCGTTTCTCCTGCTCTTCTTAAAATTAGCCTATAAAGCCTGGTACCCTCAATTTGGGGAAGCCAGTCTCAGAACATCTAGCTTCGATAGTGGTTATCCCAACAATTTCCTGGTGGAGTACCTAGGCAGTTTCCAGCTATTGGAGTTTCTCTCTCTGTATTCCTTTAATCTAGCGAAGTTTACTTCAACATATCTGGGAGGGTATTTGAGAAAGGGAAAGTGTCTTTTACCAACGCCGGATCCTCCTACACTTCATAGAACTTCCCTGCAAAATGCGGGTGAGTTGTTTCACCACGGAGTGCTGTTTTTCATCTGCTTCCCCTGGGAGATGTCTATTTGGTTGCAGTGCAGTCCACTTCGATAATAAAAAACACATCATTGATGAAGTAATTAGTATCCTTCTCCCTTGGGAACTCCACCAATACTAAAATTGTTTTACACTTTTTCACACCAGAAATGTTTCTATGGAGGTTTTTAGTGATCTTGGTTGTGATGTAATCGTACAATATTTTACTTCACTTGAAGTCTAACTAATTCCTTTATAAACTCCTAATAGTGTGATTTATAAAGTCGTATGTGATTTATGTACAGTAGATTGCGGCAAAATAAGTGAATTCTAGTTCAATCTAGTGCGCATGACTGTTGAAGGAGGGTGCGGGAAGATGAGTAGGCGGGAAGCTGAATTAATGTGGCATTAATATGAATGGTATAATGTTCCCACCTCTCTATCACTACTTGCATGTAGGACTACAGTTAATTTTCTCCTAGAACTGGTCGGAGCAAATTAGGCATTCATTTTATGGTATAATTGTTTGGAAGCGTATCCATGCCAAGCGTATCAATTGAGTGGTATACTCGCTGCTAGATATTGTGCATGACAACTTCCAAACTTACCTATTTATACAGGTGATAGGGTTGCTAGTTTGGTGTAACCATGATTTTAGGCAATTAGATATGCATAATCTTGTAATAACCACCGTACCGTAGATGATGGATGTTAGGGATTGTAGTGAAAGCAGATGCTAGAGACAGAATATTATCTGAGAACATATCGCTAATCAACTAAGTTATCTGCACGCCACCATCTTGTTCTTGTACGCTACAAGTTTCATTAAAGTATAATTCGATAAGCCAAGAATCTCTAAGCGCCCAAGTTCACCTACATTCGACTAACTAACGTCACACGTACAAAACATCCATCGAAATTACAATTCTTCTTCATGAACTTCGTTTTCGTCATAGCGCCACTTACTTTAATATATTAAGAAGTGCAGAAAAAATCCCAAATTTAAGCAAATGAGCTTAGATAACAGCTTAGATTATACATACTCGTACAATAGAATTTTGCGTTTTTGGAACTGTTAGGTTTCTGTAGGATTGCTAGTAGTAACTAGAATGGATTTGATGGTACGTCATTGCCATGCGAAAAATAACTGCCGATAATAAATAATTTATGTTAATATTAAGGCCAAGCCCAGGTTGTAATCGCAAAACTGATCTATTTTGGAAAGTAAGAAGTAAATACCATTAAAAAATCAGAAATTATCTCCTAATTTTACTGGAAGGCCGCCGTTTCTGTGTTTGATGGATAATGTTAAAGTTAATGTTAGCTTGTACATACTATTTAGCGTCGACCTATTTTGAAAAGTAAGAAGTAAAAACCATTGAAAAAGTTGAACTCATCTCCTAATTTCACAGGAATGCTGCTGTTTCTGCATTTGATCGTTAATATTAAGGGCAATGCAAGATTATGCATGTAGGGTCGATCTATTTTGGAAAGCAAGAAGTAAAAACCAAGGGAAAAAGTTAAAATCGGCTCCCAATTTCACAGAAATGCTGCTGTTTCTGCATTTGATCGTTAATATTAACCCAAAGCTAGAATGTACATGTAGGTTCGATCTATTTTGGAAAGAGAGAAGTAAAAACTATTGGAAAAAGTTGAATCGTCTCCTAATTTCACAAGAATGCTGCAGTTTCTGCATTTGACAGTTAATATTAAGGACAATGCTAGATTGTACATATAGGGTCGATCTATTTTGGAAAGTAAGAAGTAAAAAGTCTTGGAAAAAGTAGAAATGTTATCTAATTTCGCTGGTTTAGCCCAAAATGTAATATGATGTTGACTTCATATTACATTGAATATGAAGCTTCGATTCCCGGTTTTGGCCTTATTGTAAATCTAATTCGGCTCTGCCCACAAAACCATCATAGAAATTGTGATGTAAAGCTCTGTGGCGTAAATAGCAGAACTAATTTGATTTTGAGGACCTGATACTTTCTTACTTTAAACACTTTTGTAGCTAGATGAGCTTGTACACTCAGCCAATTTGGTCTTGCGTTTAGAAAATTCCTAACAGGGATAGTTTTGATCAATCGGCAATTGTTCGTGAAACTATAATCTTAAGTGAAGTGCGGTTTTTTTTGGGTAAAATTTTAATAAATGATTATATGTGCAGCTAAACCAGGCATAACCGGTGACAACAGTGAGCATAAAGCGGACAAAAACACAATTATAATTATAGGAGGACATAATAGCCTGTTTGGAAAGAGCATATTATTCCCTCTTAATTTCATAAATAAAACACCATTAAAAGTTCTTGTATCTCTATCTAGTTAATAACTATTATTATTTATTATTGAGCTGATGAATTATTAGCGGAAGAAAAGATTTATCTCCCTTTTATTAAGGAAAATGGAGGAATGAAAATAGAGGTACAGTAAGAGAAAACGAGGTGCATTCTGTAAAGGGAAAACGAGCTAAATAATCTTATTTTCCAGTTGTAACATTCTAAGAAAAGGAAAAGTGCCCTGTCTTTCTTTCGATTTAGATTTACTGTAAGCGCTCTACTGGCCATTATATAATGAAGTAGAGAAGTAAACACTTCTTAGAGATTTAGGAAGGCAAACTGTCCTTATTTTGGGCTCTTGTCCTCTTATATTTCACCCTTTGTCTAGGCCCTGAGAAATAGGTTTTACCTTCAATTTGAAGGTACATTATCGTTACCAGAATGAACACAATCCTTACTTCTTTCTTCTTTATCTACATTTCTTCTTCCACTTTAATCATTATCCTCTAATGGTTATTATCCTAAAATTTGTTACTAAATGTTACACCTACATATAAGCCTTTACAATAGAATGTTCTCATAAAATAACTTAATCTGTTGTAAATCTACAGACGGCCGACATTCTAGCTCTGGATCTATCTTCCAAAACTTAGTCAAGCGAAGTATTGTTTGGGTAACTATAAGATTGTTTCATTTTTGAATTGAACTGCTCCTTAGTACTGCCATTTTATTTTTATTTTTTGGAAATTTTAAATTCAAAGGAAAAGTCAATAAAATTTTTAATTACACAAATCAAAGGCTTCAATTAAAATTAAAAATACACATTTCGTTGTAGAGGAAATACACAAAAGGAAGAAAGGAAATATATTTATTGATCGAAAGCACTCTTTTTTTCAACGAATGAAATCATTTTATAAGGTTGTCATTTCCTTTATTTTATTTGCTGTTATATTTATTTTTTCTTTCATTTTATTACACTGGCCTAGTTTTTATTTTAATAATTATTAATGGAGAAGTCATTACTCTAGTAAAATCTGCGTCAAGAAGCTTTAGATTCTGTGTGGAGTCTTTAACTGTCATAAACATCTTCCTCACTATCCGCGATACCATTTTGCAAGAAAGAGTTAGATGTCTGAGGAGTTACCACATGGTTTAAGAGCAGTATACTTTTCAGGTTTTGTGATTGCTCCGGTATGTTAAGTTAAAGAAGAGCAGAGTTCTGCCCGGTTACAATCGAGCAAGAAAGATATTTTTTTGCGTTGAATACTATTATTTTTTTCAAAACTTAGTACCCGCACTTCTCGTATCTACTAAAATTGTAACACCCATTATAAAACGAAACGAAACGATCAATAATTTTAGAACTTAGTATGTCCATAACAAAGTGGAATCAACCAGCAATTCCATTGTAATTTACAATGAACACTCCTCCATAAACCTCTCTGAGTTCTAAGATGGCAAACAGTATCTGCCTCAATATAACAATTGTTTTAAATGTACAGGAGTAAACAGGGATTACTTTGTTGATATTGATACAAAGTATTTTACTGATGTAAAAGAAGAGCTAACAGGGAATTTCAAAGGTTTCAAACTACATATTTCTACTAATATAAACACATTTATTGAATGTATTTGTTTTTCTAACTATTGTATGACCGTTTTGTAAGATTCTTTAAAAAAAACCCAGGTCGGGATTACACTGGCTCTGATTCATATTACATATCTGTTTAAAGAACATGTATTTTTCTTAATTGGAGTTAATGAAGTCTTTTGTAAAGGGTTGCTTTAATAAAAGAGGTTTTAAAACAATCTTTATTGTTACAATTTATTACCCAAAACAGTTTGGCCCAAAATAAACACGTGAAAAATATTTCACTTCAAAACAAATAGTTTCTTATAAAATTAGGTTAAATGAACACGAATTAGAACTCATAATTGGACACTCTTGAGCTCTGAAGTGTTCTCTTCTGACAAGACTTTGCTCCCTGGCTGTTCTCCACTTGAGTCACGTTAACTGACACTGTAACAATACATACCTTTATTTTTACTTTTTCTTAAAATTACTTCTAATGAAAAGTTTCCAGTACTTAATCTCTTATAAAACACTCATGATTATTGACAAAAACAAACTAAATAGGCTTAAAAATACCAAATTCCCCTAACTTTTGGGCTCCACTATTATTTAAGAGCTAATTTCCAACGTATCTTTTATTTTAGATCCAATAAAAAAATAAAATGTATATTTTCTGGTGCTGTACTAAAGTAAATACTTATGGGGCTAAAGTAGGAGCGGTTTACGGTATTTTTTAGGATCTAACTTTTTCGATATTAAAATTAAAGCTATAAAGAAATACATTTCTCATCATAGAGCCCTTTTGAACTAACAGAGTTAGTTTTTTTTTAGCCTTTCATAATTGAGTACCAAGGGCTAATAACTAAGGGGAAGATATCAGCTCAATGGAAACTTTAATATTTCCTTCATTAATTTACTTGGAAAATATTTGCAGGAATCTTCCCTCTTTTTTCACTCCCATACTACCTGATTACTTGATCAAAAGAAAGATGCTGTCTGGATGTAAGCGAGTTGTTTACGGTTTGTTCCCGGACATAATTAGTGCTGGAGCAATGGACCTTAAACTGGAATTACCAGAGAAAAAATGGATATAGAAAATTATATTGCACATTGAAATAAAAAAAAAAAACTGTCTTCTGGAGAAACAAAAATATTAAACTAAGATAAAATATCAACTCATAAAAGAAAAAGATCAATTTGAGAAAATGAATTTTAGACAGTAGAGAGCTTGTATCGTGGAAATCACTGAACCATTGTCGCTTGTTTCGTCTTATCCTCACAAAGTATAAAGTTATTATTAAGTTGGACGACAGCACGTCATGATGAAGTCAGTAAAAGTTTGGGACAAGTCACAGAAGAAGTAGAAGAAGAAGAAGACCTCATTTAATTCGCTTAATGTTTCTCTAAGAATTAATTTCACGATACCGAAAAAGTTCTTCCTTTCTGCCATCCAAAGGACTCATATAAAGAAAAGAACAATATTTAGACTTCCTTCAAAGAAACGTGATATGATCTCTTACACTAAAACTTTTCTTGCTCAGTTACTTCTTCTTCCTTTAGTATCCTTCTCTCTATATGTTTTTTTGGAGTCTTTATTTTTCAAACTAGAGTTTTCCTAAAGTAATTTCCGTCAGAAAATTCATTTTGTTCAAAAAGAAAAGATGTCTGGAAATGGCTAGAAAAAATATTTTCTTTGTGCGCTAAGTTTCTGGTACCATTCATCTTCTTCATCAAAAGAAAATAATTTTTTTTATAATGAAAACAATATCTGGTGATTGCCGAGACATCTTGTTGTACTTTTAAAACCTGACAAATTGAAAACCATATCTTTTTGTTCTCTTTTGTTTTCAATTATAATGACAGTGTCCTGGAAGGTTGGCGCTTCCAAAAGTTCATTACCGAGTCCCTGGTGTTCAGTTATCAAAGTTGCACTTTCGACGCCTTTCCGTACGCCTAAAGAATTAAAGCTAATTTTTGTTTTGGGCCCAATGGTCTCAAAACGAATATATCCAATGAAATATAAAAATTGAAAACTTGAAATTACTTACTATCAATTGCAGTTTCTGCATTTGACAATTAATATTAAGGCCACAGCTTGATTGTACATGTAGAGTCGATCTATTTTGGAGAGTAAGAAGTAAAAACTATTGGAAAAAGTAAAAATCGTCTCCTAATTTGACAAGAATGCTGCAGTTTCTGCATTTAACAGTTAATATTCAGGGCAATGCTAGGTTGTACTTGTAGGGTCGATCTATTTTGGAGAGTAAGAAGTAAAAACTATTGGAAAAAGTAAAAATCGTCTCCTAATTTGACAAGAATGCTGCAGTTTCTGCATTTAACAGTTAATATTCAGGGCAATGCTAGGTTGTACTTGTAGGGTCGATCTATTTTGGAGAGTAAGAAGTAAAAACTATTGGAAAAAGTAAAAATCGTCTCCTAATTTGACAAGAATGCTGCAGTTTCTGCATTTAACAGTTAATATTCAGGGCAATGCTAGGTTGTACTTGTAGGGTCGATCTATTTTGGAGAGTAAGAAGTAAAAACTATTGGAAAAAGTAAAAATCGTCTCCTAATTTGACAAGAATGCTGCAGTTTCTGCATTTAACAGTTAATATTCAGGGCAATGCTAGGTTGTACTTGTAGGGTCGATCTATTTTGGAGAGTAAGAAGTAAAAACTATTGGAAAAAGTAAAAATCGTCTCCTAATTTGACAAGAATGCTGCAGTTTCTGCATTTAACAGTTAATATTCAGGGCAATGCTAGGTTGTACTTGTAGGGTCGATCTATTTTGGAGAGTAAGAAGTAAAAACTATTGGAAAAAGTAAAAATCGTCTCCTAATTTGACAAGAATGCTGCAGTTTCTGCATTTAACAGTTAATATTCAGGGCAATGCTAGGTTGTACTTGTAGGGTCGATCTATTTTGGAGAGTAAGAAGTAAAAACTATTGGAAAAAGTAAAAATCGTCTCCTAATTTGACAAGAATGCTGCAGTTTCTGCATTTAACAGTTAATATTCAGGGCAATGCTAGGTTGTACTTGTAGGGTCGATCTATTTTGGAGAGTAAGAAGTAAAAACTATTGGAAAAAGTAAAAATCGTCTCCTAATTTGACAAGAATGCTGCAGTTTCTGCATTTAACAGTTAATATTCAGGGCAATGCTAGGTTGTACTTGTAGGGTCGATCTATTTTGGAGAGTAAGAAGTAAAAACTATTGGAAAAAGTAAAAATCGTCTCCTAATTTGACAAGAATGCTGCAGTTTCTGCATTTAACAGTTAATATTCAGGGCAATGCTAGGTTGTACTTGTAGGGTCGATCTATTTTGGAGAGTAAGAAGTAAAAACTATTGGAAAAAGTAAAAATCGTCTCCTAATTTGACAAGAATGCTGCAGTTTCTGCATTTAACAGTTAATATTCAGGGCAATGCTAGGTTGTACTTGTAGGGTCGATCTATTTTGGAGAGTAAGAAGTAAAAACTATTGGAAAAAGTAAAAATCGTCTCCTAATTTGACAAGAATGCTGCAGTTTCTGCATTTAACAGTTAATATTCAGGGCAATGCTAGGTTGTACTTGTAGGGTCGATCTATTTTGGAGAGTAAGAAGTAAAAACTATTGGAAAAAGTAAAAATCGTCTCCTAATTTGACAAGAATGCTGCAGTTTCTGCATTTAACAGTTAATATTCAGGGCAATGCTAGGTTGTACTTGTAGGGTCGATCTATTTTGGAGAGTAAGAAGTAAAAACTATTGGAAAAAGTAAAAATCGTCTCCTAATTTGACAAGAATGCTGCAGTTTCTGCATTTAACAGTTAATATTCAGGGCAATGCTAGGTTGTACTTGTAGGGTCGATCTATTTTGGAGAGTAAGAAGTAAAAACTATTGGAAAAAGTAAAAATCGTCTCCTAATTTGACAAGAATGCTGCAGTTTCTGCATTTAACAGTTAATATTCAGGGCAATGCTAGGTTGTACTTGTAGGGTCGATCTATTTTGGAGAGTAAGAAGTAAAAACTATTGGAAAAAGTAAAAATCGTCTCCTAATTTGACAAGAATGCTGCAGTTTCTGCATTTGACAGTTAATATTAAGGCCACTGCTAAAATGTACATATAGGGTCGATCTATTTTGGAAAGTAAGAAGTAAACGTAAGGAAAAAGTAGAAATCGCCACCTACTTTCGCTAGTTGACTGCATTTTCTGCATTTAACAGTTAATATTCAGGGCAATGTTAGGTTGTACTTGTAGGGTCGATCTATTTTGAAACGTAAAAAGTAAAAACTACGGGGAAAAGTAGAAATCGTCTCCTAATTTGACAAGAATGCTGCAGTTTCTGCATTTGACAGTTAATATTCAGGGCAGTGCTAGGTTGTACATATTGGGTCGATCTATCATAAAACGTAAGAAGTAAAAACTATTGGAAAAAGTAAAAATCTCCTAATTTCCCAAGAATGCTGCTGTTTCTGTATTTAATACAATATTTAACAGTAATGCTAGGTTGTATATGTAGGGTCGATCTATTTTAAAACGTAACGAGTGAAAACCATTGGAAAAATTAGAAATTGTCCCCTAATTTTGTTTTGCTGCTGTTTTAGTATTTGATGTTTTAGTTTTAATATTAAGGCCAATGCAGTTGCATTCTAGTAGTAGAAGAGTAAACATCTTTTTGTGTGCTCTGTGATTTTTATGTAGTTTGGATGGTTTAAAGTTGAATTTTGATTTGAAATTTGGCACATTTATTGTTTTATGTGTTTTAAATTTACCCGTAAATTTTTGGAAAAATTGATCGAGCCGTTTCCTTCTAATTAATTAAAGTAATAATTTATCTTTAATGTTAACTGGCTCAAAACCGTACAATGGTTATTGGGGTGGGGAGTGAATTTGTTGAGAAGAGAATTGGTTAAAATAAACATACAATACAAGAACTCTCTCGCTGAAGATCTATGTTACTATTTTTGTCGGTCTATGCACGTACTGTTAGATTTACTGACTGCTAATATTTAGAGTCTCAGTTCAAAGTCAAATTAGACAACTCTCGCTTTTACCATTTTTTTTTTATTAATTAATGAATGTCTGTTTGTTTGAATTCTACTAAATAATCAAATACAATTTTAAAAAAATAAAAATTAAATCGGATTTACTTTATTAATAAAATGGGAGACAAAGAGCCCAATTTAAATGATTTAATGTCTTTAATTAAACAGTTACGTACAAAGTTGAGTCAAAAAAATGATGATCTGATTGAAAAAAACAAAAGTACTGACAAAAAGTTAAATCTGCTCTTGCAAAAAAACCGTGAACAAAGTGACAAAATTACAGAGTTTAGAGGGACGAATTAAACAATCTGAAGTTGTTCACAAAAGAAAAAACTTACTTCTATTCAATTTTCCCGAGAAAGGCAACGAAAAGTCTATGATATGGAAAAGGAAATTGAATCTATTTTCCGGGAAGTACTGTAAACAGAAGTCAATTTGAAAGATATTGATGTAATAAGGAGAGTTGGTATTAATAAAAGAAATAAACGGCCAGTATTAATGAGATTTTCAGCACTGAGATGCAAATATGAGGTATTAAGATCTGCGAAAAATGTGAAAGGAACCAATTTAGTTTTAACTGAGGATTTTCCTCTGAGTGTTAGAGAAATTAGAAAAAAGCTGTACCTTTTTTGGAAGGAGGCACCTAATGAAAATAAAAAGCTTTCATGTACTATGACAAGCTGAAAATAGATGGAAGATTCTGGAGTTTGGACCATCTGCAGAAAAAGAGAAATGCAAGCTCTCTTTCACCCTCGGAAAGTGAGAGAGAAAATGATTGGACTAGATAATGTTTTAGGTGGAACTTTACGTAATTGGTAAGAGAAGGAAGATTGATGAGAAGAAAGAAACCTCAGAAGAGGAAAGCAGATGATCCGCACATACAGCAGCCCTTTCGTAGACCACAAGCAATCGAGCGGAAAACTTCAGAAGAAAATGGTCGTGAAAAATGACATTTTCGTCAATTAAGGTAATGAGTTCGTTTTTACGATTCTTGGTTGTAATATAGTGGGCATTAAAAATAAGAAGGATAATTTTCTTTTCCTGAAGGGTTTTGATATTGTTTTACTCTTCGAGACTTTTTTAGAGGTAAATGATTCACAATTATTTGAAAATTATTTAAGAGATTTCCATTTGTTTGTAATTCCAGCGGTACGTCATAACATTTATGGTAGGGCAATTGGTGGGAATATTTACGGATTCAAAAAATCAAAATTTAAGAGTAACGCAATAAGCTTCATACGAGTAAGCCATACTGTGGACATTAAATTTGCACAAAGCGTTGATACTGTAATTTATATTGTGCCAGTTTATATCAATTGTAATAATTGGGAACAAGATTTTGTAAATTTTGGAGAATTTGTTTTGTGAGGCTGAGGTAAATAATTTTAATGTATGTATTGCTAACAATCAACTAGTTAATTTATTCTAAAGCTGATATTAGTTCTGAATGTAAATCTAAAGGTAAAAATTTAAATTCTAGAGGTAAACAATAGCTTGAATTTTGCAACAAAAATGATTTAATTATTTTAAATGGATGGCGCCGCGGTAGTCGAGCGGTTAGAGGTGAGATCTGTAAAGCTAATATGTACTGTGGTGGTACTGGGTTCGATTCCCGGTCTTAGGCCTTGGATTTTATTTAATGGTTAATAAAAGAAATTTACAGTAAAGTAGTTTGCTAGCATTGCCCAAAAATTTTACTGTCAATTGCAGAAACAGCAGCATTGCTGTGAAATTAAGAGATCATTTCTACTTTTTCCAATGGTTTCTACTTCTCTCTTTCCAAAATAGATCGAACCTGTATGTATAATCTAGCATTGTCCTTAATATTAACTATCAAATGCAGAAACAGCTGCATTCTTGTGAAATTAAGAGACATTTTCAACTTTTTCCAATAGTTTTTACTTCTTAAGTTCCAAAATAGACCGATCCTACATGTTCAACCTAGCATTGCCCTAAATATTAACTGGCAAATGCAGAAACTGCAGCAAACGAGCGAAATTAAGAGACCATTTCTACTTTTTCCAATGGTTTTTACTTCTTACTTTCCAAAATAGATCTCTATTTTTTCTTAGAGAGATATTGCAGCTTCTTTAACCAAGGTCATTTGGATATTTGCTTTTGCATTTTTCTTTGTCTTGCACTTCTTCTTGTATTACATATCTTTCTTTCTGGTTAGTACCAAATTCGGCAGGATCGAGGGCCTTCTTAATCACTCAGTTCTGTATCATCAAGCGATTAAGCCAGGAAAATCACCATGAAGCGACAAACAAGGCAATCTTCTATGTTTAGGGGCTCGTCAACGTTCATCATCATCGTAGTTTGAAATTGGTTCATTAATGCCAATCAACTCGTATAAGCTATCACATTCGTATTGCTCGTAGAATCTTTTGTGCATTCCTCACGGACGGTAACCAATCAGTAGGACAGAGACTAGGGCTAGACTCTATTTTTACTTCTTACTTTTCAAAGTAGATCTACCCTAATCCCGAATTGTTGTGGAACGAAACTGTCTAAACGTTGTGTAATGTGCAAATCAGAACGAGTGTACCGTGAAGAGCTAAACAGGACTTGGCTCTTTAAATTGTTTTTCTCCTCTGAGAAGAATCATTATAATAGGAGTTTAGGAGAAATGGCTCCCACAGATAGCCGAAACTCTGAGAATCACTACTGAGATTGTTTCTTAACAGATGTTCTTTATCTTTTAAGTCTACTAATTTTTTTGTGGAGAAATCTTAAAAGTATTTTATGATCAACCTGAAATGATTAAATTTTTATATACTAGTTTACTGTAGAATGTAATATCGATTCTGTATATAGATAAGAGATAATAAAAGCACATTGCATTTTATTATCATTCCTACCCACCATAAATATCGTACACCTTTTCCACTAGAGAGCCATTAAATTGGTCCCATTAATATTTATGGGCACATAAAAAGAATTTATATATATATATAGCGGAAGAGGTTCCATTCAAGAACATAAACTCGATTTACAGCTATTCTTGCTCTTCCTTTGATGAGAGAAACTGCAATTGTATCGTGTTTTGGAAATTTATCAGAAATCTTTGGTTAGCAGACACCCCAATTCCATAACATTTCTTTTACTCTTGGCTAGGGAGAAGAAACTACTTTGAACTCCTGTGAATCGTACAGTTTTCCTTTTGGTCACATTTATTTCTAAGACTTAGATTTTTTGTTTTTTTTACAAAACGTTTTTGTTTCTAATGGTTGTTACTTCTTATTTTCCAAAATAGATCGATCCTACATGTACAATTTAGCAGTGGCGTTAATATTAACTGTCAAATGCGGAAAATGCGGCATTCTTGTGAAATTAAGTGACGATTTCTACTTTTTCCAATAGTTTTTACTTCTTACGTTTCAAAATAGATCGATCCTACATGTTCAACCTAGCATTGCCCTAAATATTAACTGGCAAATGCAGAAACTGCAGCAAACCAGCGAAATTAAGAGACCATTTCTACTTTTTCCAATGGTTTTTACTTCTTACTTTCCAAAATAGATTGATTCTATATATACAACCTAGCATTGCCCTAAATATTAACTGGCAAATGCAGAAACTGCAGCAAACCAGCGAAATTAAGAGACCATTTCTACTTTTTCCAATGGTTTTTACTTCTTACTCTCCTAAATAGATCGACCCTATATGTACATTCTAGCAGTGGCCTTAATATTAACTGTCAAATGCAGAAAATGCGGCATTCTTGTGAAATTAAGTGACGATTTCTACTTTTTCCAATAGTTTTTACTTCTTACGTTTCAAAATAGATCGATCCTACATGTTCAACCTAGCATTGCCCTAAATATTAACTGGCAAATGCAGAAACTGCAGCAAACCAGCGAAATTAAGAGACCATTTCTACTTTTTCCAATGGTTTTTACTTCTTACTCTCCTAAATAGATCGACCCTATATGTACATTCTAGCAGTGGCCTTAATATTAACTGTCAAATGCAGAAACTGCGGCATTCTTGTGAAATTAAGTGACGATTTCTACTTTTTCCAATAGTTTTTACTTCTTACGTTTCAAAATAGATCGATCCTACATGTTCAACCTAGCATTGCCCTAAATATTAACTGGCAAATGCAGAAACTGCAGCAAACCAGCGAAATTAAGAGACCATTTCTACTTTTTCCAATGGTTTTTACTTCTTACTTTCCAAAATAGATCGACCCTATATGTACATTCTAGCAGTGGCCTTAATATTAACTGTCAAATGCAGAAACTGCGGCATTCTTGTGAAATTAAGTGACGATTTCTACTTTTTCCAATAGTTTTTACTTCTTACGTTTCAAAATAGATCGATCCTACATGTTCAACCTAGCATTGCCCTAAATATTAACTGGCAAATGCAGAAACTGCAGCAAACCAGCGAAATTAAGAGACCATTTCTACTTTTTCCAATGGTTTTTACTTCTTACTTTCCAAAATAGATCGACCCTATATGTACATTCTAGCAGTGGCCTTAATATTAACTATCAAATGCAGAAACTGCAGCATTCTTGTGAAATTAAGTGACGATTTCTACTTTTTCCAATAGTTTTTACTTCTTACGTTTTAAAATAGATCGATCCTACATGTTCAACCTAGCATTGCCCTAAATATTAACTGGCAAATGCAGAAACTGCAGCAAACCAGCGAAATTAAGAGACCATTTCTACTTTTTCCAATGGTTTTTACTTCTTACTTTCCAAAATAGATCGGCCCTATATGTACAATTTAGCAGTGGCCTTAATATTAACTATCAAATGCAGAAACTGCGGCATTCTTGTGAAATTAAGTGACGATTTCTACTTTTTCCAATAGTTTTTACTTCTTACGTTTCAAAATAGATCGATCCTACATGTTCAACCTAGCATTGCCCTAAATATTAACTGGCAAATGCAGAAACTGCAGCAAACCAGCGAAATTAAGAGACCATTTCTACTTTTTCCAATGGTTTTTACTTCTTACTTTCCAAAATAGATCGGCCCTATATGTACAATTTAGGAGTGGCCTTAATATTAACTGTCAAATGCAGAAAATGCGGCATTCTTGTGAAATTAAGTGACGATTTCTACTTTTTCCAATAGTTTTTACTTCTTACGTTTCAAAATAGATCGATCCTACATGTTCAACCTAGCATTGCCCTAAATATTAACTGGCAAATGCAGAAACTGCAGCAAACCAGCGAAATTAAGAGACCATTTCTACTTTTTCCAATGGTTTTTACTTCTTACTTTCCAAAATAGATCGACCCTATATGTACATTCTAGCAGTGGCCTTAATATTAACTATCAAATGCAGAAACTGCAGCATTCTTGTGAAATTAAGTGACGATTTCTACTTTTTCCAATAGTTTTTACTTCTTACGTTTTAAAATAGATCGATCCTACATGTTCAACCTAGCATTGCCCTAAATATTAACTGGCAAATGCAGAAACTGCAGCAAACCAGCGAAATTAAGAGACCATTTCTACTTTTTCCAATGGTTTTTACTTCTTACTTTCCAAAATAGATCGGCCCTATATGTACAATTTAGCAGTGGCCTTAATATTAACTATCAAATGCAGAAACTGCGGCATTCTTGTGAAATTAAGTGACGATTTCTACTTTTTCCAATAGTTTTTACTTCTTACGTTTCAAAATAGATCGATCCTACATGTTCAACCTAGCATTGCCCTAAATATTAACTGGCAAATGCAGAAACTGCAGCAAACCAGCGAAATTAAGAGACCATTTTTACTTTTTCCAATGGTTTTTACTTCTTACTCTCCTAAATAGATCGGCCCTATATGTACAATTTAGCAGTGGCCTTAATATTAACTGTGAAATGCAGAAACTGCGGCATTCTTGTGAAATTAAGTGACGATTTCTACTTTTTCCAATAGTTTTTACTTCTTACGTTTCAAAATAGATCGATCCTACATGTTCAACCTAGCATTGCCCTAAATATTAACTGGCAAATGCAGAAACTGCAGCAAACCAGCGAAATTAAGAGACCATTTCTACTTTTTCCAATGGTTTTTACTTCTTACTCTCCTAAATAGATCGGCCCTATATGTACAATTTAGCAGTGGCCTTAATATTAACTGTGAAATGCAGAAACTGCGGCATTCTTGTGAAATTAAGTGACGATTTCTACTTTTTCCAATAGTTTTTACTTCTTACGTTTCAAAATAGATCGATCCTACATGTTCAACCTAGCATTGCCCTAAATATTAACTGGCAAATGCAGAAACTGCAGCAAACCAGCGAAATTAAGAGACCATTTCTACTTTTTCCAATGGTTTTTACTTCTTACTTTCCAAAATAGATCGACCCTATATGTACATTCTAGCAGTGGCCTTAATATTAACTATCAAATGCAGAAACTGCAGCATTCTTGTGAAATTAAGTGACGATTTCTACTTTTTCCAATAGTTTTTACTTCTTACGTTTTAAAATAGATCGATCCTACATGTTCAACCTAGCATTGCCCTAAATATTAACTGGCAAATGCAGAAACTGCAGCAAACCAGCGAAATTAAGAGACCATTTCTACTTTTTCCAATGGTTTTTACTTCTTACTTTCCAAAATAGATCGGCCCTATATGTACAATTTAGCAGTGGCCTTAATATTAACTATCAAATGCAGAAACTGCGGCATTCTTGTGAAATTAAGTGACGATTTCTACTTTTTCCAATAGTTTTTACTTCTTACGTTTCAAAATAGATCGATCCTACATGTTCAACCTAGCATTGCCCTAAATATTAACTGGCAAATGCAGAAACTGCAGCAAACCAGCGAAATTAAGAGACCATTTCTACTTTTTCCAATGGTTTTTACTTCTTACTCTCCTAAATAGATCGGCCCTATATGTACAATTTAGCAGTGGCCTTAATATTAACTGTGAAATGCAGAAACTGCGGCATTCTTGTGAAATTAAGTGACGATTTCTACTTTTTCCAATAGTTTTTACTTCTTACGTTTCAAAATAGATCGATCCTACATGTTCAACCTAGCATTGCCCTAAATATTAACTGGCAAATGCAGAAACTGCAGCAAACCAGCGAAATTAAGAGACCATTTCTACTTTTTCCAATGGTTTTTACTTCTTACTTTCCAAAATAGATTGATTCTATATATACAACCTAGCATTGGCCTTAATATTAACTATCAAATGCAGAAGCTGCAGCATACCAGCGAAATTAAGAGATGATTTCTGCTTTTTTCAATAGTTTTTACTTCTTAAGTTCCAAAATAGATCGATCCTACATGTAAAATATAACATTTCCCTCATTGTTAACTATCAATTACAGAAACAACATCATTTCTGTGAAATTAAGAGTCCATTTCTACTTTTTCCAATAGTTTTTACTTTTTACTTACCAAAATAGATCGACCCTTTATGTATATTCTAGCTCTGCCCTTAATATTAACTATCAAATACTGAAACTGCAGAAAACCAGGGAAATTAAGACAAAAATTTTCCAATTGTTTTTACTTCTTGCTTTCCATAGTTGATTTAACCTACATGTACAATCTAGCATTGCCTTTAATATTAACTACCAAAATGCAGAACAAAAAATTTAAAATTTATTTATTAACAATCTAGCAGCCAAAAAAGCCGTTGAAATTTTGAGGGGATTGTACGGAAATGGCTACAGATAGTCTTTAAAGAAATTGTTATCATCGCTCTACATTTCGGCTACTATTGGTGCCCTTTATCAGAGCTTATACGTTGTACGTTATAACGAACCCACATTATGTTAACGTACTCTGCATTTTATAATTTCTACTCTTTTTTTTTATAACCTCAAAACCCAGCTGTTTAATGGTTCCCGAAATGAAGAGCACCAATAAAATTCTTCTTGTAAACTAGGGCTTGACAGAATTACAAAAATAGGAATTATAAACTTTTTAGATCGTTTTTATGACAACTATAACTAGGGAATGTTAAATTTAAGGATGATTGCCTGCCTACCAGGAGTTGCATAGCTCTTTATTTATTGATGGGACATTATGTGATTTAATATTGCAAAATGATAGAAATTTATGTACGTATACATGAAGTGAGATAAGAGCCAGTCAACACTACTGATGCTGGCCTGAGACATTTACTGTTATTACATTCTGGAGGTGAGTGGAGGGGCTTTAGTGGTCATGTAGCAGTAAAATGGCCTAATTATCAAAATAAATGGCCTTCTAGTGCGGCACATTTCTTACCACAATTACGCACATTATGAGCTGTGTTAGCGCTAGATTTAAACAGTGTAAAAACTATTATTTCGGTAACACTAAAACTATAAGTAAACAAAATCAGCCTTAAATATAAGTCTAATAGCCTTAACCGCTTTTCCAATTAAGCACAAGAAATTTATTAAATTTTTGTTAAGTTGAGAAGTTTTACCCTCTCCATTCCTAAATTATTCCCTTCATTTCTGTAATTTGGAGGAATCGCAAAAGGTCGCACGAACTAGTTGGCTCGTTAGCCACCTTAGATTGAGCTGAGCTGGAATTTACCTCTGTGTTCGCTAAAACCAAAGCTCTCTCTGAGGTTTCCGTGTATATTGTTAGGCAGAAACGCCAACGCCGAGTTCTCAAAAGAAATGGCCTAACCACTTTCCCCTGCGGCTACAGAAAATATAAAGAGAGATTTGGAAGTGGAGCTTCTTTCTTATTTAACAATTCTAAACCTTTTCCCAGTTATTATTATGGAAGCTTTGACAAAATTTTGGATTCACTAAGTTCTGTGCATCGCTTAAAAAGTTATGTGAAAAAAGTCGCTGGCGGTTACTCGATGGTAAATTATTTC
This sequence comes from Rhodnius prolixus, assembly GCF_049639745.1. NCBI lineage: Eukaryota > Metazoa > Arthropoda > Insecta > Hemiptera > Reduviidae > Rhodnius > Rhodnius prolixus. The sequence continues at coordinate 7,656,618 of NW_027411634.1, read as the reverse complement.
TCATTCTGATAATTTCCCTCCGGCTGCTGACAGAGAGAGTACATCCTCTGTTCGTACATCAAACATTTCCGCGCTTTTCCAGTATACTTTTTCAACTATCTAAATAGAAAGAAAAGAATAAAAAATGTTCATGCACTGTTGTTACTCCTTTTCAATTATCTTTTCCACCAGGAACGATGAATAATAAATAGAAAATAAAGACCAAACCACCTGGCTGTCCTAGAGGGGTTGTACAGAACTCTTAGGGTTCTTCGAGAGTCATTCAGACCTCTTCTTTGCCCTTCTCCATTCACATCTCCTCTTAAATATTTATTGTAACCATCTTTTTTTTCCACCATCTCCTAATTTTAACCATGAACGTACTTTAGGAAATTTTTAGTCGTTCTTGCAGCTAAAAGAAAGATGAGAAAGTACCGTTGGGCGCTTTGGGACAAAGTTTGAAAGCGAGAAATAAGCCTCATCTCCATCAAAACGTAATAGGCATAAAAGTAATAGGCAGTTTTATGGAAAGATGATAAGATGATGTTTAAAAAGGAATCGTTGGAGCAACTTTCAATTACATCACGAAAAACTGGGGGAAAAAAAGGTTTGATTCAGGGAGAGTCTTTCATAATGGGCTGTTCCCGAGCACTCCACTCAGCAAGAACGAGTCCACTTCATTTTGACTGAAAAATATCCGTCTTTAGTTAATTACAAAAGAGTGCTCGTTTGAAGATCGAGAAAGAACGCAAGACCGAACATTTAACTACTGACCTATTCCAAGATACGATCATTTGCAGCTCCTTCCTGACGAAGCTTACCGCCCGATCTAATTACCAACAACAAAAAATTACAGAGATGGTAAAAATAGAAGTTTGTAGTTTTTACCTCAAAAGATTGCTCCTTATTTTGAGTCATTTTTTCATCGATGAGTTCAACTACAAAACACTTAGCTACATTTTAAGAATTAAATTTAATCTGTGAGTAAAACCCATTTCGTGTACGGGAAGTGCGCAGATATCCTTGGTTTAACATTTGTAAAACCAACTTAAATTACAATTGGTCTATCCTATTTTATTTAAGGAAAATCATATACTTTCTTTCAATTTCTAATCTCTCAGTCCACTTTGGAGAAAAACAACTCATGTAACCTAAATGGAAAACTTTCCATTATAAACGTTAGAAATGTAGAAATAACTTGTAATACAAAGCTTTTTGTTTTATTGACCAGTTCCGAGTGATTGGTCCAGTTGAAAAAACGTAGCAGCTTCCTCCTAGACCGTATTCAATTCGCTCAGTTCCACCAATACAGGTATAGCGCGTGCGGGAGGAGAAACGATCATAAATGTTGTAAAATCTAATTTTGTTGGTGCCAAACCATTACTTCTACACCCATTTAATTTTATATGAAGTAAGATTGCGCCTTAACTGGATTCGGCGCAGATGGTCGTGGATTATTACTATCATTTCCGGATTGTTTCTCTGAAGTGGATCGCATTTACTTCACTTATAAAACCCATGAGTATAATCTAGGTTTATTTCAATACACTAAAAGCAATGAATGATAACAGTTTGATAAATAAATCTAAACCTTATGAAGCTCCAAGATTACAGTAGACGTTAGCGCCGAAGAAACTTTGTCTTCTTATGTGCGTTATTGTTCAACTTTATCAGACCAATAGCTTTCTTTACAAAATAGACGTGTTGATTTTGAAATGGATAAACTGGAATTTAGTGTTTACCATAAAATTCTTGGTTTTGGGCGATTCATTGTTAACGTTATTAAAATTTTGAATGAAGTTTGCACTTTAAATTTCAACTGGAAATGGATTAATTTTAATTGCCGGTTTTAAAAAATATCCAACAGATTTTTGGTACCAACAAGTTATTGAGGGAAAAACCATGGATTCTCTACTAAACACCAGAAACGATCAGAGGTCAAAGTAATGGCAGCTCTGCCAATTAAATCTGCAGGAAAGTTCAAAAAACAGTGTTTTCTGGCCAGCCAAGAAGATTTTATTTAATTATCAAAAAGTTAATCAATAAATATGGTATTCTATGCAAGACTTCTGGTTTAACTGATTTAGAAATTTGTGAGAAAAGACTGGATTGCCCAAGAGAAAACGAAACTCATCCTTAATTAGGACAATGCACTGGCCACGAATGTAATATGGCATTACAAGAACCGATAGACTCGAAATACGAATGCTTGAACCAAACTATCCTATTCATCAAACTTTACGTTCAGCTATTCGCAACTATAAAGAAATTAGTGGCTGGGAAAATTGTTAGATTGTAATGAAAACAAAAACCAATTGATATTCAGCCAAAATGTACTACAGCTCTACATTAAGAGTCGCCACAAACACTTTAAAGTGAGCGATTTTCCAGGCTTATTAGTGGCAGACCAATCATATCCACTTTCTTACCTTAACGTAGACAGGCCCTACCAACCAATTTCTAGATAGTTAGGAAGAACTTTTCTCAAGTAAAGTTCAATGTTATTATAGAATTTGTCAAACTAGATATTAACGGGTAGTCTGGTGGGTTTTTAAATATATTTTTACTTTTTCATTTGATTTATTATAAAACAAAATATTGTTATAGATAAAAATGAGGTTCTTTCTTCCATTAACTAATAACAATCTGATTGATTAGATTTATGTGTATCAGAAGGAAGTTTAGAAGAAATTGCTTCCAATCACGCTTCCATCAGTTTCCGGAAATAAACGTTATAAAAGAGAGTACTTTTCTTTAAAGAGATAAAAGAATTGATCTCCTCTTAGTAGGTTTATTATCCAGTTTTACACTTCCACGTAGAGCCGTTGGGTAAGGAGGGAATAACGAGCGGAAATAAATCGAAGATGATCGATGGGTTGATGGAAAACAGAAAATGGTATTTAGGAAGTTTTGGTCATTGGCTGGTTATTCTAGGAAATATCTTCCCTAGAAGCTGGATACATAAATTTAAGACCTCACGCGAACGTTTAGCTTTTCAGCTAATGTAGGACCAACAAATGCATTCAACTCTTCTTCTGAACATTACCGCTGGGAGTTTTAGGTCCATCGAAAACTTGGTAATACTTTTGCTCACCCTGCTTCAAACTTCCCTTTTACCGGCTAACTTTATCAGGTATCCCGCCACTTAAATAAGAATCAACTCCTGCCTCTAAACCTTCTAAGACAAAAACTGTTACTTGCCTTACACACTCTCCTACACAAATGTTTTATTTTACTAACAATTTCTTTTGTATTCGGTGTGAAAATCTTCCTTCTTCAAAGGAGAACGAACTAATTTGTAGTTGACAAAACTTTTTACTAAGCTTTCGTCTCTAAATTATTTGTGATCCGATTTAAATCTCTCACACATTGCTAGAGATATGATATTCAGAATGTTACATTCGTTAAAAAAAAATCTCTTATTTTATTTCTTTCTACAATTTGCGCGCAAAAATAGCTGAAAATCACTTATTTTGTTCAATAATTCCAATCTTGAAGAAATTATATATTATACAGGGTGTTTCAGGGTTAGGTGTCCTAACTGAAAATATGAATTTAGGACCTCAATACAAGAAAAAGTTATCCTCTGGAGGTATGCCTGTTAACGCTTTGTTTATCAGATATTCACGTCTAAAGATTTCCATTTTATGAATTATTATTAGGTAGGTCATAATAAAAAAATTTAATAGTGCCTTTCAAATACTTTATTAATAGAAAATAATGTCAATTAAAAGTAAATTAATAAATAATAAAGGAAATGAGGAATCGGTATCTTTCTTCCACAGCAGCAATAGCCTAACGGCACTGGATTGCTGTTGATTCATTTACTCTTCTTCTTAAAGAATGAAGATCATTGACCGGCATTTCATTGACTTTTCCTTTAATGGCACCCCAAGCAAAAACAATCCATTCGTGTCAGATCTGGACAGCAAGCAGACTAAGCCACTGGTCCTGTACGGCCAATAAAGATTTTAAAACGAATGATAAATTGATTGTATAACTGCTAAAAATCACCTTGTGTCTCTATCTGCACATACCAATATTGACATTTTACGGAATAATAACATCTGGAATTTGCACTGTGAACTTTGTAAATAATAACTCTTTCTCAATAACATTTATCAGTTTGACGCTTTTACAGAATTTACATCATTATGCAACGCATTTATTCTAACAGTGAATATGCCGATATGGTGTTTGTGTATGGTTTTTGCAATGCTGCCTATACTGTGAATATTCCGTGCGATTTCCGAATAAAAGATTACCTTACAAGACCATCTTTAGATCCACATTTACTTTAATGCCACATGCTGATGGAGCTCTTGTCCCTTTTGAAATGAAAGGAGTGCGACAATAATGATGATAATCCGTCCGCTAGTGTAGTAACCAATTATCAACGGGTACGACATTTATTACCTCAAGAATTTTGCCAAAGAAATTGTCCCGATTAGTATTCAAATCAAGTTGATCTTAAGCCACAATTTCCGCGTCATATTCTCTGGACGAATGAAGCTACACTCACAAGAAATGTTCAACCAAAAAAATTAACATCTCTGGATGCTCGAAAATCCTCAGGCAATTTGCGAGCACTATTTTCAGCATGAGTTTCTGTGCAATGTTTGGTTGGGGGTATTAGACAAAATTTTAATTGGTCCGCATTTCATACCACCTAGGCTCAATGCGGGCACATTTCTGCAGTTTCTTTGTAATGATAATGATTATTACAAAGAATTGAAAGAAAGATATTGAAGATGTTTTGCCACACTTTAGAAGGAACTCATGGTTTCAATTAGACGGTTGTCCAGCACATTGCGGCAGAGGTCCACGAAAGTGGCTAAATAAAAATTATCCTAATCGATGGATTGGCCGTGCAGGACCAGTGGCTTAGCCTGCTTGCTGTCCAGATCTGACACGAATGGATTGTTTTTGCTTGGGGTGCCATTAAAGGAAACGTCTATGAAATGCCGGTCAATGATCTTCATTCTTTAAGAAGAAGAGTAAATGAATCAATAACAGCAATCCAGTGCCGTTAGGCTATTGCTGCTGTGGAAGAAAGATACCGATTCCTCATTTCCTTTATTATTTATTAATTTACTTTTAATTGACATTATTTTCTATTAATAAAGTATTTGAAAGGCACTATTAATTTTTTTTATTATAACCTACCTAATAATAATTCATAAAATGGAAATCTTTAGACGTGAATATCTGATAAACAAAGCGTTAACGGGCATACCTCCAGATAAAAACTTTTTCTTGTTTTGAGGTCCTAAATTCATATTTTCAGATAGGACACTTAACCATGAAACACCCTGTATAACCCATATTATACGTATCAATAATATATGTATATAATCAGTAATATATTAGTATATATACATATACTTATAGTAAAATAAGAAATCCATTTTATAATGGATAGAAATATTTTATTTTATACCTCAATCTTCGTCAATTTCGGACAATTTTTACCTAATTTTCCCTAAAAGATAAAAGATGTGTACTTTTTGGGGGATGATAAAAGAAGTAAGAGAACTTTTGATGTTGCTTTGTAGAAATAACAGTGGATTATAGTGAATTTACTCAGAGAGATCTGCAGTAATGGCAGTAACGTAGAGAAAGTAAATCAAAATGTAACTGGTTGGTTTAATAAGTTAATAGCAGACCAAATAAGCGTTAAAATACTGAAGGGCCTTTGCGGAGCCCTCCTCATGTCCCACTATCAACACCGGATGGAGCTCCAAGCGAGATTCCTTCGTCCCTTTTTATTCCCCTTATACGAGTACATCCTCAGTCTCCGAGCAATTTCTTTCCCCGGCTCATCACTGAGTGTCTATCTTCAGCTAGCCTTCTGACCTCTCACTTCATTCCTCAATGCTCGTCTCTGGAGCAACCAAACCGTAACCCTTCGTCTTAATTAATCCGCTAGGGTTTGGCGTGCAATTAGCGTTTACTATTCCCTCCGTCTTCCTCTACTTCTGTTCATCGTCATTCCATATATCCTCATTATTCTAGAGAATCGTTTAGTCGAAAGACTACTTAATATTGTATACTAATTTGTTCATCAGCACAATTTTATCCGGTCCAATTTTATTTAATTTCGGTTAGATTATTAGATTTTCTCTTAACAAACATTAAAAATCGTTTACCACTCCTAAACGCACTTTCCGAAGCAGTAATCGCAAAGAACTAGTCAGAAAATTCGCAATTCCTTCTTCAAAAAAATCTGATGTAACAGCAACGAAATTTTATTTCACAACAGCTTTCGAGAGAAACATTGGAAAAGCCTAAGATGGCATGAAAATCTATGTAATGAAATCCTACACTGAATACCCAGAGAATATTTTCCGAAGAAAACTAATTTCAAAAGAATTTTCGAAACTACAATAGTAAAACTAAAACATTGGAATCTGTTCCGGAAACTCTTTAAAAAAAAGTCAAAAAAGTTAAGGAGGGTTGCCATCATTTTTAATATGAATACTAATATACAAAGGAAAATACCGAATTGGCTTCCAGTTCGTCTAGAATTCTACCTTTTCTGTCATTGTCACCTACTTTAATGGCCAGGGATAAAACAAACAGAAAGGGTAGCCTTCATTTGGGAAATGGAAAGCCAAATACAAGGAAAAATACGAATTGGCTTCCAGTTCGGCTAGATTTCTACTTTTTCTGCCTTTGTCATCTACTTTTATGGCCAGGGATAAAACAAACAGAAAGGGTAGCCTTCATTTGGGAAATGGAAAGCCAAATACAAGGAAAAAAACCGAATTGGCTTCCAGTTCGGCTAGATTTCTACTTTTTCTGCCTTTGTCATCTACTTTTATGGCCAGGGATAAAACAAACAGAAAGGGTAGCCTTCATTTGGGAAATGGAAAGCCAAATACAAGGAAAAATACCGAATTGGCTTCCAGTTCGGCTAGATTTCTACTTTTTCTGTCTCTGTCATCTACTTTTATGGCCAGGGATAAAACAAACAGAAAGGGTAGCCTTCATTTGGGAAATGGAAGGTAAAATACAAAGGAAAATACCGAATTGGCTTCCAGTTCGTCTAGATTTCTACCTTTTCTGTCATTGTCACCTACTTTAATGGCCAGGGATAAAACAAACAGAAAGGGTAGCCTTCATTTGGGAAATGGAAAGCCAAATACAAGGAAAAATACCGAATTGGCTTCCAGTTCGGCTAGATTTCTACCTTTTCTGTCATTGTCACCTACTTTAATGGCCAGGGATAAAACAAACAGAAAGGGTAGCCTTCATTTGGGAAATGGAAAGCCAAATACAAGGAAAAATACGAATTGGCTTCCAGTTCGGCTAGATTTCTACTTTTTCTGCCTTTGTCATCTACTTTTATGGCCAGGGATAAAACAAACAGAAAGGGTAGCCTTCATTTGGGAAATGGAAAGCCAAATACAAGGAAAAAAACCGAATTCGCTTCCAGTTCGGCTAGATTTCTACTTTTTCTGCCTTTGTCATCTACTTTTATGGCCAGGGATAAAACAAACAGAAAGGGTAGCCTTCATTTGGGAAATGGAAAGCCAAATACAAGGAAAAATACCGAATTGGCTTCCAGTTCGGCTAGATTTCTACTTTTTCTGTCTCTGTCATCTACTTTTATGGCCAGGGATAAAACAAACAGAAAGGGTAGCCTTCATTTGGGAAATGGAAGGTAAAATACAAAGGAAAATACCGAATTGGCTTCCAGTTCGTCTAGATTTCTACCTTTTCTGTCATTGTCACCTACTTTAATGGCCAGGGATAAAACAAACAGAAAGGGTAGCCTTCATTTGGGAAATGGAAAGCCAAATACAAGGAAAAATACCGAATTGGCTTCCAGTTCGGCTAGATTTCTACCTTTTCTGTCATTGTCACCTACTTTAATGGCCAGGGATAAAACAAACAGAAAGGGTAGCCTTCATTTGGGAAATGGAAAGCCAAATACAAGGAAAAATACCGAATTGGCTTCCAGTTCGGCTAGATTTCTACCTTTTCTGTCTCTGTCACCTACTTTAATGGCCAGGGATAAAACAAACAGAAAGGGTAGCCTTCATTTGGGAAATGGAAAGCCAAATACAAGGAAAAATACCGAATTGGCTTCCAGTTCGGCTAGATTTCTACTTTTTCTGCCTTTGTCATCTACTTTTATGGCCAGGGATAAAACAAACAGAAAGGGTAGCCTTCATTTGGGAAATGGAAGGTAAAATACAAAGGAAAATACCGACTTGGCTTCCAGTTCGTCTAGATTTCTACCTTTTCTGTCATTGTCACCTACTTTAATGGCCAGGGATAAAACAAACAGAAAGGGTAGCCTTCATTTGGGAAATGGAAAGCCAAATACAAGGAAAAATACCGACTTGGCTTCCAGTTCGTCTAGATTTCTACCTTTTCTGTCATTGTCACCTACTTTAATGGCCAGGGATAAAACAAACAGAAAGGGTAGCCTTCATTTGGGAAATGGAAAGCCAAATACAAGGAAAAATACCGAATTGGCTTCCAGTTCGGCTAGATTTCTACCTTTTCTGTTATTGTCACCTACTTTAATGGCCAGGGATAAAACAAACAGAAAGGGTAGCCTTCATTTGGGAAATGGAAAGCCAAATACAAGGAAAAATACCGAATTGGCTTCCAGTTCGGCTAGATTTCTACTTTTTCTGCCTTTGTCATCTACTTTTATGGCCAGGGATAAAACAAACAGAAAGGGTAGCCTTCATTTGGGAAATGGAAAGCCAAATACAAGGAAAAATACCGAATTGGCTTCCAGTTCGGCTAGATTTCTACTTTTTCTGTCTCTGTCATCTACTTTTATGGCCAGGGATAAAACAAACAGAAAGGGTAGCCTTCATTTGGGAAATGGAAAGCCAAATACAAGGAAAAATACCGAATTGGCTTCTAGTTCGGCTAGATTTCTACTTTTTCTGTCTCTGTCATCTACTTTTATGGCCAGGGATAAAACAAACAGAAAGTGTAGCCTTCATTTGGGAAATGGAAGATAAAATACAAAGGAAAATACCGCCTTGGCTTCCAGTTCGGCTAGATTTCTACTTTTTCTGTCTCTGTCATCTACTTTTATGGCCAGGGTTAAAACAAACAGAAAGGGTAGCCTTCATTTGGGAAATGGAAGATAAAATTCAAAGGAAAATACCGATTTGGCTTCCAGTTCGGCTAGATTTCTACTTTTTCTGTCTCTGTCACCTGCATTCATGGCTAGGGCTAAGATAATCCGGAATCGATGCAGCTTGATGGATGGCATACCCTATGCAATTAGAACACCAATTAAATCAAGAACATCGGTTGTTGATGTTTATCGATGTTGCCACTTGAATTTAATGACCTCACCACTCAGTCTATTCTTAGCAATTAGTAAATGAGGAGTCCAATCAATTAATGGCAATTTAATAGTTAAATGTTTTTCCATCTTTTCTGTTAACATTATTATTTTAAGATACCAATTTTCTGCAACTGTTAGCATTAAACAGCAAAGTCTGTTCATTTAACAAGCGCCTGTGAAACAGAACTTTTCAAAACTCGCAAATTTAACCCATTTACCAGGAAGGGTATTCAGACTGTTGTGGTAACTCTGTACAGCAAACCAACTTTTCAATAATTTCAACACATTTGCACACAGATTTTTAATCTATACCAATGTTTTCCAATTAAAATTTTAATTCAGTATTTTTTCTTCCATCATTTTGCTATTTACGGGAAAAATACAGAGATATGAAACAAAACATGTTCCATAAAAATGATTTCAATTTTCCTTCTCACGATTGTGAAGAGAAAAACTGAAACATTTTATCCGAATGTATAACTTTAATTAAATCTTTTAGTGGCCTATCAAAGAAGAAGAAAAAGAATAGAATAATTTATTGTTTTTTTTAAGAAAAAATACAAGTTTTTATAAAAACAGGAGTTCAGCGCGTGAATCTGACGCAAAAACATATCTTCATTATTCACATTATATAAACATAAACAAAATACTAAATAAACATAAACAAACCAGCTCAAAACAAAATAATAAAATGTTACTTTTTTTAACACAATAAAAAATAAATTAAAAATGTATTAATCCTCTAAAATAAATACAATAACATCTTTAAAGCCAACGTTGAATATAAGTTTTGATAAACAAAATGTTTTTTCAAAAGTACACAATAATCTAATTTGATCGGCATTAAAACAATTCAATAAAGAAACGAGTTTATCCAAAGTAGAACTTTTATCAATGAGCGGATATCGAAATCTTAAGATTTCGCCTTCATTTGGAATATGAATGGTAAAATACAAAGAAAAAGTACCGAATTGGGTTCCAGTTTGTCTAAATTTCCACTTATTCTGTCTCTGCAACCTGTTTTTAAGGCCAGGGTAAAGATAAACATAAAGGGTCGCCTTCATTTGTAATATGAATGGTAAAATACAAAGAAAAAGTACCGAATTGGGTTCCAGTTTGTCTAAATTTCCACTTATTCTGTCTCTGCAACCTGTTTTTAAAGCCAGGGTAAAGATAAACATAAAGGGTCGCCTTCATTTGGAATATGAATGGTAAAATATAAAGGAAAAGTACCGAATTGGGTCCCAGTTTGTCTAAATTTCCACTTATTCTGTCTCTGCAACCTGTTTTTAAGGTCAGGGTAAAGATAAACATAAAGGGTCGCCTTCATTTGGAATATGAATGGTAAAATATAAAGGAAAAGTACCGAATTGGGTTCCAGTTTGTCTAAATTTCCACTTATTCTGTCTCTGCAACCTGTTTTTAAGGCCACGGTAAAGATAAACATAAAGGGTCGCCTTCATTTGGAATATGAATGGTAAAATAAAAAGGAAAAGTACCGAATTGGGTCCCAGTTTGTCTAAATTTCCACTTATTCTGTCTCTGCAACCTGTTTTTAAGGCCAGGGTAAAGATAAACATAAAGGGTCGCCTTCATTTGGAATATGAATGGTAAAATACAAAGAAAAAGTACCGAATTGGGTTCCAGTTTATCTAAATTTCCACTTATTCTGTCTCTGCAACCTGTTTTTAAGGTCAGGGTAAAGATAAACATAAAGGGTCGCCTTCATTTGGAATATGAATGGTAAAATACAAAGAAAAAGTACCGAATTGGGTTCCAGTTTGTCTAAATTTCCACTTATTCTGTCTCTGCAACCTGTTTTTAAGGCCACGGTAAAGATAAACATAAAGGGTCGCCTTCATTTGGAATATGAATGGTAAAATATAAAGGAAAAGTACCGAATTGGGTCCCAGTTTGTCTAAATTTCCACTTATTCTGTCTCTGCAACCTGTTTTTAAGGTCAGGGTAAAGATAAACATAAAGGGTCGCCTTCATTTGGAATATGAATGGTAAAATATAAAGGAAAAGTACCGAATTGGGTTCCAGTTTGTCTAAATTTCCACTTATTCTGTCTCTGCAACCTGTTTTTAAGGCCACGGTAAAGATAAACATAAAGGGTCGCCTTCATTTGGAATATGAATGGTAAAATAAAAAGGAAAAGTACCGAATTGGGTCCCAGTTTGTCTAAATTTCCACTTAATCTGTCTCTGCAACCTGTTTTTAAGGCCAGGGTAAAGATAAACATAAAGGGTCGCCTTCATTTGGAATATGAATGGTAAAATACAAAGAAAAAGTACCGAATTGGGTTCCAGTTTGTCTAAATTTCCACTTATTCTGTCTCTGCAACCTGTTTTTAAGGCCAGGGTAAAGATAAACATAAAGGGTCGCCTTCATTTGTAATATGAATGGTAAAATACAAAGAAAAAGTACCGAATTGGGTTCCAGTTTGTCTAAATTTCCACTTATTCTGTCTCTGCAACCTGTTTTTAAAGCCAGGGTAAAGATAAACATAAAGGGTCGCCTTCATTTGGAATATGAATGGTAAAATATAAAGGAAAAGTACCGAATTGGGTCCCAGTTTGTCTAAATTTCCACTTATTCTGTCTCTGCAACCTGTTTTTAAGGTCAGGGTAAAGATAAACATAAAGGGTCGCCTTCATTTGGAATATGAATGGTAAAATATAAAGGAAAAGTACCGAATTGGGTTCCAGTTTGTCTAAATTTCCACTTATTCTGTCTCTGCAACCTGTTTTTAAGGCCACGGTAAAGATAAACATAAAGGGTCGCCTTCATTTGGAATATGAATGGTAAAATAAAAAGGAAAAGTACCGAATTGGGTCCCAGTTTGTCTAAATTTCCACTTATTCTGTCTCTGCAACCTGTTTTTAAGGCCAGGGTAAAGATAAACATAAAGGGTCGCCTTCATTTGGAATATGAATGGTAAAATACAAAGAAAAAGTACCGAATTGGGTTCCAGTTTATCTAAATTTCCACTTATTCTGTCTCTGCAACCTGTTTTTAAGGTCAGGGTAAAGATAAACATAAAGGGTCGCCTTCATTTGGAATATGAATGGTAAAATACAAAGAAAAAGTACCGAATTGGGTTCCAGTTTGTCTAAATTTCCACTTATTCTGTCTCTGCAACCTGTTTTTAAGGCCACGGTAAAGATAAACATAAAGGGTCGCCTTCATTTGGAATATGAATGGTAAAATATAAAGGAAAAGTACCGAATTGGGTCCCAGTTTGTCTAAATTTCCACTTATTCTGTCTCTGCAACCTGTTTTTAAGGTCAGGGTAAAGATAAACATAAAGGGTCGCCTTCATTTGGAATATGAATGGTAAAATATAAAGGAAAAGTACCGAATTGGGTTCCAGTTTGTCTAAATTTCCACTTATTCTGTCTCTGCAACCTGTTTTTAAGGCCACGGTAAAGATAAACATAAAGGGTCGCCTTCATTTGGAATATGAATGGTAAAATAAAAAGGAAAAGTACCGAATTGGGTCCCAGTTTGTCTAAATTTCCACTTAATCTGTCTCTGCAACCTGTTTTTAAGGCCAGGGTAAAGATAAACATAAAGGGTCGCCTTCATTTGGAATATGAATGGTAAAATACAAAGAAAAAGTACCGAATTGGGTTCCAGTTTATCTAAATTTCCACTTATTCTGTCTCTGCAACCTGTTTTTAAGGTCAGGGTAAAGATAAACATAAAGGGTCGCCTTCATTTGGAATATGAATGGTAAAATACAAAGAAAAAGTACCGAATTGGGTTCCAGTTTGTCTAAATTTCCACTTATTCTGTCTCTGCAACCTGTTTTTAAGGCCACGGTAAAGATAAACATAAAGGGTCGCCTTCATTTGGAATATAATTGGTAAAATATAAAGGAAAAGTACCGAATTGGGTTCCAGTTTGTCTAAATTTCCACTTATTCTGTCTCTGCAACCTGTTTTTAAGGCCACGGTAAAGATAAACATAAAGGATCGTCTTCATTTGGGATGAAGTGATAAATGGCGACTGACAAAATCAATTAAGAAAAGTGTTATAAAACTGTAATTTCAACCAAGATATAGAAAGTACTATTAGTTAAATGAATACAATTCGTACCTGGCAGTAAATAAATAAAATTTTAAGCCCTTTAGCAAAATAATACCATTTCTTTTTATTCTTGGAGATACTCTAAGGAACTTAATTGTAAGTACTGTACGGTAGAATGGCTTTTCAAGGGTAGATGGTTCTGTTTTCGTGGGTTTTAGGCGGAAAGAATAAGGAAAAATAGGGTACTAAAGTGAAAAAGGTAAAAATAGAAACGCCTAATGGTAGATCTTTCTGTTATTATAAGTTCAGCTTGTTTTCTGAGTATAGCAAAAATAAAATGCTTACAATGAATAAGTCAAGTCTTTTATGTTATGTAGGAAAATACGTCTATAAATATGTACGAATTTAGCTGCAATGAAAAGAATTTATTCATATAATTTACAAAATTCATGTGAAGAATATTTCCAATATCACGAAGAATCAGTAGAGTATTTCACAATTTGCTTTTATCAGTTTCTTTTTACTTTTTGCAGACTATTCGGCTGGAATTGGACAAAAACAGTTTCTCCTTCTATCTTAACTTGGAGCTTTCTAAATAATAAATACAGTATGAAGATAGATTTAATATTTTTGACTAGTGAACTGCCTTCAAATCTGTTCTTTAAAGCATTGTCCGTTGTGAAAATTACACAAAGTTGTAATGATGAAAATTTTAGAAAATCACAGGAAGTAAGACTAAGTCAAAATGAAACCATCAGTGAACATCTAAAAATTCTATCTTAATAAGACATAAAGGCGTATAATTAAGAAACAAAGAAACATTTAAATATTTTGAACTAAACTAAAATATTATTCTAATTATTTAATAAAGCTGTGGTTAATTATGCAAGACGCTATAAATTCTGGTCCAAATAAAGTACTTCTCTCTCTCTCTCTATCCTTCACTTCACTGACTATGGTCTACAGTCTACAGTCTACAATTTTATAAATATTCAGAAGGAATTTTGAAAGAACATCTCCGCAGATCTCAATTAAGTCAACAAATTATATTTGTATCAAAGTAAAGTCAATCTATTACCGTTTGGGGCAAAGGAAGTCGGCTTTACAGACTTCCCTTCAGCTAAAACAGAAGCTGTTTTCTAATAAATTTTCTTTTATTTATATTTCCCGTAAATTAGGCTAAAGATCCTCTACTTACTGTACATGGGATTTCCCAGTTTAAATCTTATGGTTTATCATTAACAATACAACCAAATCAAATTTTGCAATAAATAAATAATGTCTCTGGTAAAACTTTTAATAGAAATAATTGCCGCTCATTTTAAACGGAACGGGTGCCTTTGATTCTTACAATTGAATTAAAATTTGTTTTCTCAACAAATTATAACAATGTACAAAGTCAGAATTAGGGTGGGGAACTTAATTAGGCTATCTTAACTAATATTACAAATGAACATATGTCCAATGTACATACGAACAAATGTAGAAATATTGGAAAAGTTATGTTCTTATAAAACATAGAGATCATCTATCTAATGAATGTTAGTTTCGCGAAACTCCCAGGAGATGTACTTTAGACTGGGGGATGGTTTCCCACTGCACACATGGTGACTGATTGATGGGATATCCCTGGGAGTTATAATGTACTCCTTTTTCTATATCAGCTTCTTTTTTTGCCTTCCCTCTGACAAACAAACTTTTATTCAAATAATTTATCTAAACCTCATATTTTTTACGCGAATTATTTATTTTTATATAATGAAAGATTTTTTTTCATTTGTTCGCTTTATTTAAACCATTTTTAACAACTTTTTACTTTTTTTTTTTACTCTCTTCTTTTTTTGCAGGCGCGTCTTCATCAGATGATTCACCTTAGATCCTCTGGGATGGTGTAAAAAGAAGTAGTTGAGGGCCGCAGTAGAAATCAGTGAAATGCTTTAGGAAAAAAATGGTTGTACTTCAAAGAAATTGGGTTCACGACACCCAAACGTCCCTATAACTATCCTATAATTTTCTACAGACTCCCAATTTTAAGAACTTATCTAACTTCTTAGTAACAAACGTTTGGTACTTTCAACATCTGAAATGATACTTTAGACTTTAAAGAGAAGCGTCCCTACTCTTCCCTCACAATGCCCCCAAATGTAAGCTTGTCTAAATGCATTTGCTAAAAAAAAAGAAAGTAAAAATTCCAAGTAATCTTCTGGTGGTAGCAGAGTGCCTAGAAAAGGAAGTGTGCATTCTGAGACAGCACAGCTTCTTATTAAAATTCGATGAACGGAAGTAAGAGGGTAGAAATGATTAATTTTTAAAGATTAGCATTTGCAGGAACTTCAACATTACGGCTAGAATTTATTATTCACTTTATTTTTATCTTCTACCTCCAAATCTTTTAAATTTATATATTTGGATTAAAAGTTAGACATTTATTTATAAATTTAGATTGTAGTATTTGTTTCATAAGATTATGTTCATCTTTTTTTGAGGCTAAGGTTTAAAATTTCCTTTTTCTTTAAGAATTTTTCAAATTTTTACCAAATAAAAGCGCTCAAAGTAATTAGGAAAATTATAATTTGGCGAATGAGGCTACGAGAATTAGGTTTGATGTCCAGAGGAGCTTGTCTAAACTCATGATTCAGTGAATGACTAGTTAGTATAAATCAATCTAAGATAAAAATGTTTCTGAACAAAATGATTGGACATTGATTGGTGGAATTGGACATTGGACATTTTTTTTTTCTATTCAATCTGGTTTCTAAATTGAGTTTTCCCTGGGTATAAATGTTCTGAGGCCTCTCGGGAATAAAAATGTTCTTTTCTCTCACTTGCTCTCCCTGACATAAAGGGCCGTGCGTGTGTTTGCGAGACAGAGAGAGGAAACTCGAAGAAATTCCAGCCTAATATTCTATTTCAGCCAGAATTCTGTTTCTTTTTGTTTTTTTCTAATTACTTTCTCTTATTCCCTGAGATAAGAGGTCGGAGCTACTCCAAACCTACGTTCTGCGGAAAATCCTTTTGATTAAGGGGTAAGTCAGAAGAATTGGGACCACAAGGTTCCCTGGCGAACTTCAGTGTTCTCATACTGTATGGTCTCCCAGACTACACCTCCTCCTTCAGTCTCCCAAGATTCCAACTCCGAACTCAAACAGAACTTGCGGCAGCATTTTTTCCTGACCGTTTATTACCCAACTTCTCTCGGCTGACTATTTCCGTCTACTTGACAAAAAAAAAAAAACAAATTCTGTGTCATATTTGTCTCTCTATTCAAGTGGAACACACGCAATATACAATACCATTGGTTGATGAATAAATTATTAATGATGACCCGTGCATGACATGAAACTTAAATATGAATTAAAGCGATAACAATAAAGATAAAAAAAAAAAGAATAATTAAAAAACCATTCAAGTGTTAAAAATAGTAAACATTACAATAAAAGTCTTTCGAGTTAATCACCCATGTCAGGTAGACTTCACGAGCCAAGAATGGATAATTAATTGAGCTGCTTTAAAATTTAATGAGAAATGTTTTAACATGTAATGAAATAAAAATGTCATTAATTCAATACGCAAATAATTGAAATTTGTTTCATGAACTACTTTTGATTGGTTTCAAGCTCAAATCTGCTACAAATATTTGCTTCTTTATTTAACATACTCTTTTATTTATCGAATAATTGTTTAACATTCATCTTTATGATTGATTAACATTGTCAAAATTCATATAACTAAATGTGACAAGTTTTTTGAATTAAGGAAATTTTTTTTATATAAAATAATGGCGTTAAAAATAATTCTGTTCATTATTTTAAATGGCAAAAAGGTTTTTTTTAAATGAAGATGAAGATGGCACTTTATAATTAAAGAAAGCATTCAAAAAACCTTAAAAAAATAAAAATAAACTCATAATTAGGATTATATTATTTAAAATGTGGTATGATCAATTTTAAGGATGAAGGATTAATCGGTGTTTTGTTCAACAGAATTGGTGTCAATCAAGAGAAGAATACTTCATAATTATTCTTTAAACCAAATTTTGTAAACTTCTTTTAGAGTTGTATAATTCCTTATTTTTATTTTCTTTTTGAAATAATACAGTAAATATGCTTTTTAATTAATTTTTTTGTTTTGTGTGAGCAGGCGCAGGAAGTGGTCAGAGTGGACCAGGCCAACCTGCTTCCGGTTCGCCAAATACACCTGGCTCTGGGGACCCGCTGAGCAAGATAAAAACTGGCTGGAGAGAATGGCACAGGACGGATCCAACCCTCTTCAACGGATTATGGAAGAGTAAAACTCCTTTAGGTCGGCCATATTATTTTTTAAAAGTAACAAGTTTTTGTTTTTGTTTTTTATCCCTTTGGCACCGAATTCGGCTGATTTTGCTGCCAGAGCCCGATGCAGGCAAAAGGAACGGATAGTAAGATCATTTTGTGTCTATCATGGTCTTCGCTGAGACTTTCTCTACTGGGAAATATGGATTCAGTTAACATCTCTGGATGGAACTTCTGAAGGAGAATTTGTGTGGCTGATAATAAAGTACCAATCACAACATTAACATCATAACATGACGGATTGTTCAGGATATGAGGAAATTGAGTATAGAATCTTCGATCGGAGCAGATTAAAGATAAAACAGCTTGGTTATTACCAGTTAAGTTTATTGTACTGTTTATTCGGACAACTGCAAACTTTAGGTGGCTCAAGCTTCAGCTTGTAGTGGATTAGCTATAGCCTATAGGTAGATCGGCTTTGGATCGCGTAAGGCTTGCTTCCTTCCCACAGGCACATACTTACAACAGAGATATGTCTTTTAGTAACCATTACACTGGCTCACTTCTTCTTCTTCACTGGCTGACAGTTACATCTACCTAGCCAATTAATGCAATAATATTACTTCAAGCTGTAGTACTGGTTCAGTAAGTTTTGCCTCACTTCACCCTTTCTAAAATGGTAGACTAATCTAGAAGTTAGATAAACGATCTCCTTGCAAAATCCAAAAGAAAAAAACTATTCCATTAATGAAGCAGTGAAAGATATGTTCTTTTCCACTGTGAAAAACTTCAAAAATGATGATAAATATTAACAAAAGTGAGAATAAGTACGCATCATAGTATTTCGTAGTGGATGGTGAAATTTCGTTTTAACCAAGAAGTGTCATAAATAACGCTAACATGTCAAGAATAAATCAGAAATAGTCGTTTATATTCCCCTTTCATTTTATGTGGTAGACGACTTTCGTACGTATGCATTTGTCTGTATTATGTATTTGCAACTATGGTAGAGTTTGGTTGTGAATGATAACTATATGAGATATACGAGTATGTATTCCAATGCATATATAATAAAGTTATGATGTAGGTAAACCAACCGTGTTTTTAATACTAAACTTTGTTTTAGATAGAAAATACAATGCAATGGCGTACTCTTCACCAGTTCTATTTTAATCCATTAATGAATATTTCACTTTTACATCAGTTAGGTGCAAGTCCATAAAAGGAGTCCATCGCAGACTCCTTGAGTGGAATATCAATAATTGGAGAATTAGCTGATTAACATTTTATTCTATTTTCTACATTTTTGTTTTTACGCTTTTATCTTTTCTGTAAAATTAAGCTGAAAAGTAGATATCTATAAGTTGTTTTCTTGGGCACCTTTCCCACCTTGGGCACCTTTTCCACCTTGTTGTTGCCACTTAAAGGTTTAAAAAGCCAGGTTTCACAAAATTTTAAAAAATATCCAAACTATCATCAATCACTAACTCAAGCACAAAAAATGCAAGATTTTTCTCAAGCTGTAGTTCTAGAACTTCCGGAGTATTTTCTCAGTTATTCATTCATTGATTCATTTTATAAAACTGGAAAGTTGATATAATTTTTTGCGCCATTAGAAACTTATCATAAGTTTTGCTCAAAACCAGCTATCCGCAAGAGTGAAGCCTCTAGGCCACTAAGTGAAGTCTGTTTTATACTATTTACCTTTAATCTAACCAGAATGGCTACCGTAGAGGGTAGACGTTATGTAGATAAACTCTTATTTATTTCAAACTTCATGAAAGCATAAATAGTTAATGACTTAGCTGAACTAAACTAACTGATGAATATAATGTAGAAATATCACAGAGAATTCACAAGTTATAACGGCTTTTTAATCACAAGTTTGTAGCAGGCAATCAGAGTAGTTTATTCGTGTTGATAAAGAAAGTTTTATAAAACTGTAAAGTTTGTATTATTAAATGTTTATAATCAATAGTGATATTACACATATCTCACTAGTGTGAAACTATGTAATTGTGGGACTAACTCCCAGGACAGTGCCTAGTTATTACAGATAGTTGGTTCACAACAAACAGATCTAGTTTAATTGGCGATTAGGATGATAATTGTAAGTTTATGTAGATTATCCAACTGTCAAGTTAAATACTGATTGCCCTTCATTGGAACATAGCTTTCAGTAGTACGGTTGATTGTTAGCAAAGTTAGATGCATTTCTCCTAATAATTTGATAGCAATATTAACTCTATTACTATTATTATCTCTAGCCGACATTTCTTTACAACTCTTTCGAAAAGAGCCCACTGATAAACGCGAACCACCTGCATGTATACCCTAAGCAGTGTCTGGCAATGGCCTTTTTTAAGGAATAGATTCAGAGAGAATGTCTCCGAAACCATGGCAGCATTAGTGGGGATAAATACGAATGATGTCATAAATAATATTAAGGAGAACATCGGTTTCCTGCCAAAAGATTGCCCAATAGTTTTACAAATGATGCCAAGTCACTAAAACATCGAATGGAAGGCTAAAGATGATGAACTCTCCAGTTTGTTATCTTCGTCATCCTTTCCAAGCTGCATGCTGGCTAATCAGGTACAAAGATGTCCATCCAACTTAGGAGCAAGATAGTAATTAGGTTGCGTTTGAAAACTCTCTGATCCCCACAACTTACGTGTATTCCCCCCCCCCAAATCCAAGCCCTACGATAGGACATGATTGCCAATAGGCTCATTATTCTGCCCAGGAATTGTCTATGGCCAACATTTGGCAGTTTCCTCTCGAAACAAGTCCGCTAATTATCGCTACATTTATATATTCTTCTCTAAGCAGTTCTAGCAAAGGCAACTATAGAAAGAGTGACTTCTAATGGACCGCCGGAAACATATTAGATAAAAAATTCTTAGAATCCACGAAGGAGAGTAACAATTTGAGATCTTTCTTGCCAAATAATCTCTAAGGACCAAAAACTTGAGCATTACTTTTTGGTGAAAGGGATCAATATATGTGCGCTGATGCTCCCAAAGATTTATTTTTTTCTGACGTCCTTAAATTCAGGAGCAGCTTCTTTGAATACAATTATGAAGAATGTTTAATGATAATTATGTTGTTTTTATGGTAATATAACTAACTAAATATCTTCTTTTTGTTATATATATGTATATAGGTAATGCAGAACTGTATATAGTGCTGGCGCTATTAATCGGACTGATCACGGTAGTGATTGGATGTTGGCTATCGGACAATTGTTGGTCACCAGAACCGGAAATGTTGACAACACTGGCGTAGCATCATCAGCCGAGGGCTCGTCGAGTCCTGAAAACTAAGCCAAGTAGCAAACACCATCGCTACCTTCCTATCATTTATAATGCGGGTGCAAGTACCCGCCAAATTTGACCTAAAATAATTATAACAATTATTTTAAAAAAAATTCAAAAAATATAAAAAAAAAATTTATTCTCTTTATTATTAAATAAATTGAAACCTCTTTGACTGTCTCTCTCTATCTCTTTCTTTGTGGGACAACCAACCATCTCTGTCTGAAATTTTGTCTCTACAAATTTAAATTTCTGTCCACTAAAATCTGTCAATGTGAAACCATTTCCATAATCATATGTATGTTTTATTCAATTCCATTTTTAATGTCTCATTGCAAATCTTACAACTGTTTTATAAAAATCAAACAATTAGCCAATACTTGTCTCCTAGTTCAGAACTCTGCGTGTTTTAAATAAAATAGAATACGTTCATTTTACTTAATTCAAAACAGATTCTAGATTTAAAAATCATCCAATGATTTCAGTGTATCATTCAGAAGCTGTAGGTATATCTGCTTCATCAAATTCATGCAACATTACCCCAAAAATGCGAGATAAATATAAAAAAGAAAAGTAAAATTTATGTAAACAATTACAAAAGAACCTCTCTTTTTTTGTGGCCAAAAAACAAAGCACATGAAACATAAAAGCTAATAGAAAGTAAAAAGCTTATAAAAAAAAACAAAACAAAAAATTAGACAAAAAAGAAAAGGTGTCTTTTTCATAAAATAGGTTTCAATAATAAGAGAGACATTTTAATAGATAATACTGAACATGAAATCAGTTTCTGTAATAAAAACCTAGTCAAAATAGGCCTCTTTTCATTTGTTAAGCAAGTTTAACTTATAATTATCGTTGTTTTATTTATTTATTTATTTCCTTAAGGGCCTAAGATATTTAGAGCTATAATTGTAAACCAGGTTAGGTTTAAAACCTAAGCAATTATGAATATTGTCCAAATTGTATTAAAATTTTACGAATATTATGTTTATTCCAAATGATTTGTGATTTCCCTTCACTATTTCCCAGATAGTTTTTTTAATAATATGGAGTTTTTGTAATTACGGTACTCTGTGGTCCCTGGCGCCTAGAGCCAGTTTTAAAAGCAGTACTTGCCACCGGACATAGTTCTCTCCTTAAAGACAATTGGCCTGTCACCAGTCAGTGAGCTTTAAGGAAAGAGGCTTTAAGGGGGAAAGAAATCTACGGACAGGCAGAACTTGAAGCCGGCTTAGAAGACCAGCACCCTAACCAATACTTCTTTCTCCTTAAAATGAATACCATGCCTACAAGTATTCTTGTGTTACCACCAGCCTCTGAAAGTTTGCCCTATCCTTGTCCTTAACCGATAGTAAATATTTGATCCTTCCACTATTCTGTCTTATCACAAACTTATAGACTTACTATAAGCAATCACAAAAAGCCCAAGACATTTTTTATTTGGAATAAACTTGCTATTTGGTGTATTTTATTTTTTCAAATATTACGAATATATTTGTAAATTATATTTTAAAAAAACTAGATAAAACTAGAAAATTATTTCAAGCAACACTTTTAAAACCAGTGTTTAAAACTGCTCATTACATGATTACTATTAAGAGTAATTTTAAAAGTCAAAAAGAATAAAAAGGTATTTTCAAAATCAGGCCTAGTGTTTTATGCCTTAGAATTGTAACAAAGGAAAAAAAATGCTAAAAATAAAAATAATTAATGTGTAGAACCAGAATTTATAAAGTAACTATAGAAAATAGTTAAGAAAGGAAAAGGTTTTGTAGAAATAATTAAAAAAATCATTAAATACATATATATGTATATATTTTAAACTATCCAGGAAGAAAAAATAATAATCTAAACAACTTTTCATATATTTTCTTCGCAATAAACAAAAAAAAAGTTGTCTGAATGCTATTTGAAATCTACAAAATCAAAAAGTTCAACCAAAAAAAAAAGCAGCTTACAAGTAAACACAAAAAAAAAAATGTCCCATTTTGAAATAGAAAAATCTAAATAAAAACATAAAGACTTTAATTGTGATGACTGAATTCTAATAATTAAGTACTGTTTTCCTTAATTTCTAATTTTTGTATTTTGCTGTAAAAATGAATGAGATCAACTTGTAAGAATTGTTGAACCAATTTAAAAAATATTTTATTGTAATAGAAAATAGTAATAATAAAAAAGTAATAAATGAAATAGAAAGACCTATAGTGTGCTTTCTGTTTTTAGTAAAATGAACTGTGTGAAAAGAAATCATAAAATGATTATGATTTATATTTTAAAAATCCAAAATCATTACCTACGAGAATAAGGAATAAGATCCCAAAAGTCTGTATGGAATTTAGTTGAATTGAACCAAGAATTCTATAACTTTAATATACCGTAGTATTGTGAACTTCCCTCCAGAAAGCTTCAACCAAATAAGAAGTACAAATACACAGTTAAAATAAATTTAAAAGCTCTTACAATAAATAAACTAATCGAAAGTCTGTCTATTTCGATGTTCACTAAACAAAAAAATTATTTGGGGAAACTGTTTCCATATCAAATCATAAAATTAGGTAAGCTGTTGACGGTGAATATTTTGCTAAGTATGTTAAATGCATATAAAGTTGATCTGATTTCCGTGAAGACATATGTTGTGAAGATAGTAAGGATATGGAGATGATACATGATTTGGGGTGGGTACAGGGATTAGAAAATCGTGAAGAAGAGCTGCTAACTCTTCAGCTGGCCTCTTTACCTGAAGGTAGCCAATCTCCAACTCGGACAATGAAGTTGTGGAAATTGATTAGAGATGTTCTCTTCCTGTTCATTGGACATCGACAGACTATGTTGTAGAACACTGTACGCAGGCCTGCAGTGCACCGGGTGCCAATGATCTCAGATGTTGACACGCCTTGAATTAAACAAAAACAAAAATTCCCTTAATCTGGGGGGACTGAAAAAAATTAATACAGCTTCATATTACTTCTAAATATATTTTCTCAGTATTAGAAATTTTATTTTTTTGGTTAGCTAAGCAAAAATAATTTGTAATAATTCGTTAATTAGGATGTAACCAAAGATTTTTCATGCATCTCCGCCTTTGATTCAGGCCAATCAATTACAAGTAGACTTCAATTATTCTGTTTTTCTCTTAAAAGTTGACAAATTTTGGAAATTAAAAAAAAAAATTTGGTTCAATTAAACTTATTTCATAATAAATGACAAAACTTTATTTACTTAGACTACATTACGAACAATACAGATAATGGGGAACCTGTTTTCTACGAACCCATTCTTTCACAAAACCCAAAAATGAATGTATATGATATTCCTGCTATTTGTAGGCCCCCTAAAACAAACTTTTATATAAGTATATTATATAATAAATGTATATTAAAATATAATCAAATATGTGTTCTTAGCTCAATTATTCCTGAGTGGTTAAGTGTTATTTAAATGAATAAAACATAGAGCTCATCTTTTTTATAATGACCAAACTGATAATTTATATAGGAATAAAGATATGACTATACTTTTTTAGCACATTTCTACACCAAATCTCTAACACACAAACAGAATTACAACACTTAAACTTTTACAAAACACAAGTAACGACCTAACGTTTTAATTCCTAATTTAAAAAAAAAATCTAAATGTTTAGATGTGCTAATGATTTTTCTTTAGAAAATAAAAGAATTAGATGGTGTACAAATTAATAAAGTTTAGAAGCAATATAAAGAATGTAATTTAATAGTATTTAAAAAAAACAAAAACAAAGAATGAAATCTTATGATAAGAATTTATAAATAATAAATAAAATGGTTGAGGGCACATAGAGTTGACAATGTCAATTTTTAAATTATAGCCTGAAATGTAAATTTGTAATTAAATGATGTTTACAGTCGCTTTTGGCTATTTATTTGAATATTCACCTTTAATTCAAAATTCTTTTGGCTACCTTTGAATCGTAAAAAACTTTAACCATCTTAAAGAAATCACGCACCACACTCACTACTGGAAATTGTTTTGATTACAGTAACCTCTACGTTGTTTTCTATAGTATAATGGCTGATTGCTAGTGGTTAAGCGAAAGAGGTACTAGTTGTTGTTATTCAGTGAACATTCTCATTGCAAGAAATTTTGTATTAATAGATGGATTCCAGCTTTAAGTACGTTTATCAATCATTTATTTAACATTATAAAAATGTTTTACTGCCCTGCAGCACTCTTACGGGTCATTTTATTCGGTACTTATTAAAGAGAACAATCTTCTGTAAGTTTGTTAATTGGCCTTTTTCTTTTCTTTAAATGAGAGACGAGTGAATGCTACTTTTATTTTTATTTTAGAAATAAAAAGTCCAAACAGATCATTCTCATTTTAAGAACTTAACATTGCTAAGGCTGAATATTCATATGTACATATAAGGCTGTTCTAACAATTGTTTTTATAGGAAGAAACAATGAAGCAGTCACCAAAAACAATGAACGTAATTGTTTTTATGCCAATTCATTCATTTTTTTTTTTAGTAGCATTGGTTTTGCAGAATCCTAAAAAAAATAGAGGGTAGCAATAACAATAAGGTGATTGCGTTTTCTTATTAGCATATTCAATAAATAAACGCAAATATGTTTTAAGTTATATTTACATTGTAGAAACCTATTTTTATAAAACACTTCTTTCTATTAATCTTATTTTTTCAAATTTGCAATTTTGTAGAAGTCCTTTTAATCTTACACAGAAAGTGAAACAGCACCTTGAACAAAGTTGCACTTACGTAAAAAAAAAAAAAATCCAAGCTAAGCAAATAGACCTGCCGGTCATCAAAAAAATTATAAGATTCGGTGTAGGTAGTTGTAAAGAAAGTCATCTGGCTTCACAACTGAAATTTTCATGAAATAAATTTATAACTTCGCAATTTACATTAATGTATAAATAATCAACTAAAAAAATATGTATATTATATACATTGCAAATCGGCCGATTTTCTTGAAATCTGGATTTGTTGTTTTTTTTTATGTTGAATTCCTGTTAGTAAATATCGCTTGGTTGTTTCTTAGTATAACTTGTTAAATTTAACTTGAGGATACATATCTTGAGAGGCGTCATTCACGGATTTGGTCTTTAAAATTGTTTATCTTCTAGGAGGATTGTTGAAGGCAAGCAACCTATAATTTTTTTTTCTACTTATGTAGCTCACGATTCCTTGCTTTTTAATTATTTATTATTATTTCGTATATTTATTTTATTATTATTTTTACTCTAGTAGTTGTGAACAAAGTTGGAACGCTCAGCTGCTCCAGCGTGTTCAGTATCATGCAGCGTACACATTCTAGCGGCAGATTTTAGTACTAAAAGAATTTGTATTTGACTTATTCAACATTTATATTTTAAAGAAAATAAATATTTTTAAATTGTAAAGTTTAATGTTTTTAAAGAAGAATGTACATGAATAATCTACGAATTAAATAATTCTATGGTTAAATAGTATTTTATTAGTTTATTAGATTTCTTTCCTGTCATTAGAAACTATGATAATGTACTTTGACGGGCCTCTTTTGTATGTGTGTGAGTAAGTACTTAAATAAATAAGCAAAATATCAATTGACGTCAGGTTTTCATTTAATATTCAGCATTATTAACTACTAATAAATTCGTTCAGTGAGTTGTGCCTCATTGAAGGAGGTTACGCCGTACGCATTATTAACAAGATTTACTGATTTTAGGTGTCTGACCTAGTGAAGGAAGATTCACTTCTGTGAATGGAGAGAACTGAATAAGTGATTTGAGAGATTCCAGACTACAAAAAGAACAAAATTCAGAAGTTAAACTGATGCTGTATTTATAATAAATATCCAAGAGTAAGTAACAGTTTGCATCTCATGTCAGTTTTATCATGCAAACAGAGATTAGATTTCTCTTGTGAGCGTAGATTAGAATTTCAATTGCATTTGTAGATTATTGACACAAAACTGTTTCAGTTGTTTGATTACGAATTATGTCATTATTAAACAAAAACTTTACCATATGAAAGTATGAAATTAGGAGATAAGTAGCATCCCGAAGTATTTGCACCAGTGAATTATTTTCTGTTTATACATGAGTAACGAAAGAGGATCCCAAAACTCTTATCATTATAAACTTTATTTCAATTTATGTACATTTAATACCAAAACGAAAAAAAAACATTACAAAGTAAATTTGTAAATCAGAAACTAAAAAAAATGGACAGTTTAAAAGTATTTCAATTCTAGAATGAATTTGTTCATATTGAAAAGTTTTAATTATATTTACTAGAAAAGTCATAGTTTAAAGTTAACATTTGTAGATTTTAATGAATTGATTGAATGAATATGTTCATATTGACAAATTTAAATTATGTTCACAAGAAAGGATAAAGTTGACATTTGTAATTTGTTTATATTATGTACCACTTATATTTACATATATGTTGTTTGTTCATATTATGTACGAGGAAATGGGGAAATGCTCATATTAACCGAGAAAAGGTCGACCAAAAATTTTCACGACAAGAGAATGCCATAATAATATCCACGAGGCAACAATAGATTGCATTCAATCAGCCTCAACTATATCAATACTTACTTGTTCAGGTTTCTGTGAATAACAAGATAACTATTTTATTAATATATTAACTTATTAATTTTTAAGTTGTGAAAAAGGCAGACCGGGATTGATGTTGATGTTGATTAACGAGTGCTTGGCAATTGGTTGAAAAGGTGGCAATGACTTCTCAAAATAGTGCAAGCGGACATTTTAAAATCCTCATTACATCATTGTAAATTTGGTATGTATTATTTATTTTCCTTTTAATAAAACTTTTACAATTTAAAAGTAGTTTTAACATTGAACAAAATAAATAATTCGGAAAAATATTGAAGTTTTGAGATGGATACAAACAAAAATATTAGAGAAACCGAACAAAAGGACCATAAAGATTTAACTATTTAAGTTGTCTGTTCCTGTATGTATTTAGTATTGTTAACATGTATAACAGACGATTTGACATACACTGAAAAGAAACATGTCTCTCCGTTCAAGATTGCATTCAATCACAGTTTCAACTATATTAATACTTATTTGTTCAGGTTTCTTTGAATAACAAGTTAACTATTTTATTAATATATTAACTTATTAATTTTTAAGTTGTGAAAAAGGTAGACCTGGTGTGATATTGACTTTGTAAGGATCAGTAGTTTTATCAAAATTAGATTACGGATGCATGTCTGTAATTCTGCTAGCTAAAATACGTATTACATGAGGTTAGGGGCTTTTTGCTCTAGTGCCCATTGATGGTTATTCATATAGATTTAGAGAGCTATTGGATCTATAACTTTCTTTTTGAATATTGTTAAATTGCGCAACATCCATTCAATGTTCCGTTCTTAAAATCCATTGATGATGGATAAGAATTAAGTAATTTGAAAGCGTTTACTTCTTTACGTACTTCGAACTACTTAAAAGGCAATACTAGTTGATGTATCAATTTTAAACTTTTTTCCAGGAAGTCTATTAAAGAGCGGATTATTTAGGATGTTTCGAAGGGTTGCTAAAGCGTACCTCTATGTATAATTTTAATTGAGTATATATTCCACTGACATAATATCAATTAAAATTATGTTTGGAAATCGCTTGGTTGGAAGTGTAAATTTTTTGTACTACAATTTTTGCCTTCTTTTGTGTAACGATTCTCCAAATTATTATTTTTTTTTTTGTAAAGTATACGCAGTAGGGAGAGACAGAATAAGAGTGGGTTCTTGCAATTTTCTAGAAACTAACACAAATATGAACTATTTTAAACCATAATAATTTGTCACAATTTAAAGAAATCTGTTCTTTTAAGGAAATGTCCAATTAAGATTCTAACATAAAGTCGCAACTACTCCAGTGCATTCTAAAGATTCACTCATAACGATTCTCCAAATTATTATTTTTTTTTTGTAAAGTATACGCAGTAGGGAGAGACAGAATAAGAGTGGGTTCTTGCAATTTTCTAGAAACTAACACAAATATGAACTATTTTAAACCATAATAATTTGTCACAATTTAAAGAAATCTGTTTCTTTTAAGGAAATGTCCAATAAAGATTCTAACATGAAGTCGCAACTACTCCAGTGCATTCTAAAGATTCACTCATAACTTTACGAAATATCTCTCTTTACTTAGACCATAAAGCAGCTATTGTTGATTTTAGTAAACTTTGTATGCACACATGTAATCTACTTATGCTTTACAGAAGTACATATTGTATTAGGTAAATTCATTTTTGGACAGCACCCTAGGGGAATTTCTCTTAAAGGTGTCATTGTTTTTTTGTTCTACGATTTTGAAAAATGTTCGTTTCTAATAAGAATTAAATGTAATTCCAATATTCGGAGTCAAAGAAGTTGGAATTAAAACGTAAACTTAGTGTATTTTAAACCTAAAGAATTCCTGCGCATTACGCATAATTTCAGATTTGTTTGAGGTTGAATGTGTCAATAAATTTCAATAAATACGTTTAAACTAATAAATGTAGAATGTCTTTTCAACAGCTTCATTATTGAAACTAAACTGTATACAAATTCATTAAATCAAATAGTAAATAAACACCCCGTTCATGACGTTCACAACTAGTGGATTGTGATTAATTAACTGTGCTATCAAATAATGTTATTTAAACTGTTATAATTGGGCATGAATTTTTCATAAATAGGAAGAAGACCAGCTGGCCGACTCCTCTTTCTAGAACACGTGTTCTAGCAATTTACTTTCCGGGATCACGCGGTTCAAATAATAGCTAATTTTTT
Organism: Rhodnius prolixus; assembly: GCF_049639745.1. Classification (NCBI taxonomy): domain Eukaryota; kingdom Metazoa; phylum Arthropoda; class Insecta; order Hemiptera; family Reduviidae; genus Rhodnius; species Rhodnius prolixus. The sequence continues at coordinate 7,626,898 of NW_027411634.1, read as the reverse complement.
TATTCATACTAAGTTTCTCTTGGATGGGCTATTTTTGGTGTATTTTTTTTTAATTAACTAAAAATATAATTAATTGAAAAACAAGGACAAACAAGCCAGAGATCACGAAAGTTGAAAAAAAAAATTTAATGTAATATCTTCTCGATATCTATCTCCCCCAATTCCTCAGGAAACACTTATCTATCCCCAAAACCTGACCTCCGCCCAAACTGACAGGGAAAGGTTTTTCTTTTAGGTAAATTCATTTGATTTCTTGGTATGAGATGGGGTCGAAAAATTGTGCGGCTCTACCTCTGTGCAACATTAGTGATAATTAAATTCGCAGCTAAAAGTATTAGAAAAAAAATCAAGATTCTCACGAGATTTCAACTTCTAATCGAGTATATATTCCACTGACATAATATCAATTAAAATTAAATTATTTGCTAAGAATCTTGGAGAATCGTTTCACAAAAGAAAGCAAAAATTGTAGTACAAAAAATTTACACTTCCAACCAAGCGATTTCCAAACAGAATTTTAATTGATATTATGTCAGTGGAATATATACTCGATTAGAAGTTGAAATCTCGTGAACTGTTTAGCTCGGGAGTCAGAATTTTTTTTTATGGAAATAGATTTTAAGAAGGGGTCCTGGGACGTCACATCACAAAAGGCTCGAGTACTCATCTGATTTATTTTATTTCAACGTGATGAAATGAACTTTTATTTCAAAGCCCAAAATTGCGTGTAAATTAAGCTTTATAGTACTGAATGATTAATAAAAGTGATTACTACAATAATTAAAATAAAATTCTTATTTGAAGAAAATATTTGAGTTATTAATGTACAACAATTATTTTTCCCATTTATGGGATTACAAAGGAAATGCCGAAACGCCATTTTTTTAATTACAGTTTGCAAAACAAATTATAATCACATTAAATTGATATTATCTCATCAGCTTCATGAGGCAGAATGACTTTGATGCATTGGGTTGGCAAATCAGAGGAATTTATAGTTGACCTTCAACAGTATCGTTAGATGTTCTCTTTATTAAAGAGACCTTGAATATAAAATTTATATCTAATTTGGGTTAAAAGTGCCAGGAACTTTTGATATATTGAATGTTGCCCTTAGAATTGTGAAGAAACTGCAGAATCTCGCGAAAACTTTCCAGTAATGTACCAAATAAGGTAATCTTACGAATGTGGGGTCCTCTTTCGTGGGTTGCCAAGACGAGACTTTGGGTAATTAGTCAAGTAGATAGGATAATGTAGGTGGTGGTGGTGGTGGTGGTGGTAATTAAGTGGTTTTGGAGTCTATCCAGAAGCCGGACCGATCGCTTCTGTAGCTTTGTGAAATGTCTCTTAAGTGCGGCAAAAGTTAGGCCATCGCATGTGTAAACTGCTTCTGGTTGTTTGTGGTCATTTACATGAACCAGATATTTTTGAATTAATTTGGATTAGTTATTTTTTAAGTCCTTACTTTGTCTTTTATGTTATGTTATGATATTGACTCACTAGGTGTCTGCCTCTAACAGCCATCCTCAGCTTTATACTTTCTTTTTCTTACTTTTTTTTGTTTTGATCGCAATTCTCAATTACCTTACAATTATTTTATTTTCTTTACATTTAATTTATCTTTATAATAATGTTTTATTATAATCTCATGGAATAGACATCTACCATGTTATATAAGTATAAATTAAAAGCTGATAATGGTACTTATGAAAAGGGTATGGGTAGATTCTCTAAAAAGCGCCATTTCTTTTTGCAATTTATATCCTAACTGTAGGGTATTGATAATAGAAGTTTTTTTTTTTTTTTTTTTTTTTTTTTTTTTTTTTTTTTTTTTTTGGCCTTATTGTACACCGCAAATTAGCCATTGGTAACGTGCACTTGCGATTAATTTAAAGTTGAACAGTCGGATTTAGTATGTGTTGAAACGTACACCTTGACAGATGTTACGAGGGGATATAATTTATTTCTTTTATATTGTTATTTTGTTTGTTCGGATGTAGTTGTATAGTTCTCGGTAGATGTTGTCTGTCTGGTGCGTCAGTATAGTATGTAAATCGGCGGGTAGAGGGCAGTCTGTCTTCAGTACTGCCTTCCACAGCTGATCCCTGCCGTTGGTATATTTGTCGCAGGCTAAGATTATATGATTGGCATCAGCTATTGACTCGGAATCACAAGGACATGTAGAGTTTATGTGAATTCCGATACGCGCCAAATGGTGTGGTGAATAATTATGATTAAATCTTAGCCTGCAGATGGTGCTGTAAAATCCTCTACCTTCTGTGAATTGATTGAACCACGGTTTGACCGGAATGGAAGGTTGAATGGATGAATAGAATTTACCCTTTAGATTTTTTGATATGGAGTAACTTTCTTCCCACTTTTTATAACTTACTCTCTTGTAATAGCTTTTTATGTCTGAGGGAGATAGTGAGTTAATGGTAGGCTCCCGCAATCGAGTGGCTGCTTTCGCCGCAGCGTCAGCCTTCTCATTGCCGACCAGCCCGTAATGGCCTCTCACCCATATCAGATATACTGACTTACCATTCCTAATCAATTGGTTCAGCAAGTTTAAGGAATCTATAATCAGGAAAGAGGGGTCTCTGCCTGGGTTTTGTAATTTTTGGAGCACACCTTTGCTATCACTCAAAATAATGGCGTGCTGGACCGTCGATGACAGTAAATAAGCTAAGGATTTATTGATGGCTACTAATTCTGCAGTAAAAACTGAGGCTAAATTATTGAGTTTGTATTGAGAACAGGAATCTAACTGGGAATCATAAATTGCACATCCAACTCCGTCACTACTTTTAGAGCCATCGGTATAGAAATAATTAAAGTGAGGGAATTTGTTCTCGAGTTTGGACAGGAGGTAAGAATTATTTACTGCATTGGGAAGATCCGGGTCGTATTGGTAGAAGTTGACGGCGATATGCGAACTATAGTTTTGAATCAGTGTAGGGTAGTCAAAATGATACCTAGGAAGGATTTCAAGGTGATTTAAGGGGACTGAGAAGTGCGACAAGTCACAGAACACTTCTACTAGCATTGGACTTTTCCTTTCAAACCAGTATCTTTCTGTGAGGACTCGAGTAGCCATGTGACTGATTCTGCGAGTTACTGGATGATTTTTGATTCTCAGTCTGTCTACAATGAAGCGGGAAGCTAACAGCTTCCTTCTTATATTTAGTGGGAAGTCACGGGCCTCTACTAAAAGGGCGTTGATAGGAGTGGATTTGAGAGCCCCCAAGCAGGACCTCAGCGCTTTGTACTGAATTCTTTCTATTTTCACCAAGTGATTTTTTGCCGCATCCCCGTAGAGGAAACAACCATAGTCTATTCTCGAAAGAATTAATTGTCTGTAGAGCATTAGCGATGTTTTGATATCGGCTCCGTAGTTCAGACGGTTGATGCATCTCAGTATGTTTAGCGACTGTTCACATCCCTTAACCAACTGTTCAATTTGCTGTCTCCATAACAATTTGTTATCTATTGCCATACCTAGCGTCCTCATGATGGGCTCAACTCGTAGTTGATAGCCACCTAGCGATATCGAGGATGGGATAGAGTATTTTCTGTGCCTAGTGAACACAGTCACGCTACTTTTATTCTCAGACAGAGTGAGACCCATGTCTGAGCACCACCGGCTGAACAACAACATTGCACAGCTTAGTTTTCTCAAACTTTCGTCTAGCGTTAGCTCTTGACTGTACAGGATTATGTCATCAGCATACTGAGATACAGAAACATCCGTGCCTACTGCTGCCTTAAGATCGGCCGTATAGATGTTAAAGAACAAGGGACTGAGCACCGCCCCTTGCGGCAATCCCAAGTGCGTTACACGAGGACCATATATTTTGCCGTTATACCGGATTTTAATGGAGCGGAAGGAGAGAAGGTTATGCGTGTGTCTGATAATTCTAGATGGAATGCCCATATTAACCATTTTATTTATGAGCACGGAGATACAGACAGAATTATAGGCGTTTTTTAAGTCGATATTCGCTACCATCATATACTTGTTGTCAGAGAAACAGCCGTATATGTCAGACACAAAGCCAGCTAAGGCATCAAAAGTGCAGCGCTTCTTCCTGAAGCCATTCTGATATTGAGGGACTTTTCTGTTTGCCTCTACCCACCACTCTAATCTAGCTTTAATGAGGCGTTCAAAGGTTTTACCTATGCAGGAGGATAAAGCAATGGGCCGATAGGAATCGTGTAGGGAAGGATCTTTGTTGGGTTTTAATAACGGCACAACTATTTGATTGCTCCAGGCATCTATGCGTTTCTCCTGAACCCAAACATCATTTAGTACTCTCAGCAGAACTTTTTTGCCATTGGATGACAGATTAGTCAGCATTGGGTAGTGGATATTGTCCTCACCCGGGGAGGTATTTGAATTTGTTTTAAGGGCAAGTATGAGTTCATTGTAGGAAAATGGATCATTAAGTTTGTGGGCGCCGAAGGATGTATAAGGAATCTGATCTTGATTTGGTACTATTTCAGGAGAGAAGGAGTTCAAGAATTCAGGAACCCAGTTGTCTGAAGAGATTTTGCGACCGACATATCCATGCCTGAGAGCTCTCACCCCACTCCAAATCCTCTTGACTGGTGTATTTCTATTGAAGGAGTTGCAAAACTCCGCCCATTTCAGTCTCCTTTTTTCTCTATATATTTTCCTACATAAAGTAGAGGCTCGTTTGCAGCTTATGAAATTTGACAGACTGGGAGTCAATTTATACTGCTTGAATGCATCTATATTGTATTTTCTGGCTTTATCGCATTCCTCATCCCACCAAGGTTTGGGAGGATGTTTAGGTTTGCGCCCTAGATAAGGTTTGTACTTGGCGATACAGATTTCGGCCGCACCATTAATACACGCCACAAAGTGATCATAATTAAGGCAAGGATCTTGAGAGGTAGGCATCTGAGAGAGCAGCTGATCCGATAAGAGAGTGTACTTGTCCCACTGAGCAGATTTCAGGTTCCATTTTCTACTATTATGAGGAGGATGATGGTCAGGCTGAACTTGTTTATCTATTGACATGAGGATGCCCACATGGTCCGACCCGAACGGCTCATCCACGACCCTCCATTCCATCCTAGGTATGAGAGATGGAGTACCAACGGATAGATCAACTGCGGAAGGACGTCTGTCATGTCTCCGTATAAGAGTGGGAGTCCCATCATTTAGAATACAGAGATTCTCAATGTCTATGGCATCTATTAGGTTTCGACCCTCAAAATTATCGTAAGAGCATCCGAAGCTAGTGTGATATGAGTTCAAATCCCCACACATCAACAAAGGAGGTTTAATTGTCCTGATTAGGGATGTCCAGTAGTCAGTATTTAATTTATGGCCAGGTGCACAATAAATTGATAGGATACTCATCTCTAAATTCATTACTTTGCACACAATACCACAAACTTGCATCGCATTGTTATTAAATTTTGAAGGGAAGCTAATTATTTGATACTGTATGTTATTTTTTATCACAATGCCCGCGCCTCCATAACCATCATTTCTGTCCGCTCTTACAATAGTGTAACCAGAAATAGTAAATAATTGTGATTTTTTAAGCCAAGTTTCAGAAAGTAACGCCAAGTCAATTTTGTTCAGTCTAAGAAATGATTCCAGATAATTCCTATTAGCAGCGAGAGATCTAATATTTAGCTGTAAAATTTTTAACATTTTTTTGTTTTTGTTTGTTTCCCCCCCTCCTCAGCTGGAATGATGAGCATATTCCTGTCACTACCAAACATGGTTGGTTGCTTCCACGTTTCAAGCAGTGTTGTCCACTTATTGGATTTAGCTTTGTGTATCTGTCGGCTCTCCCAATGTTCGTATCCAGAGATGCTGAAATTGTCCGTCATCTTTAACCAAGTTTCAGGGGTATTTTGATCGGTTGACGTTGGTCTTAACGTTACGGATTGTCTTGTGCGGTATTATCTGACCTTTGCAATTCATGCTCGTGAGTTGAGATTTTAGCTTGAATTAATTGAGGAGCTTTTGTAATAATATTACAATTATTAATATATTTAGCAAGAATTTCTTCTAAGTTAGACGTAATGACCTGAATTATTTCGTTGTTGTTGTCATGCACATTATTTATCTTTTGAATTAAGTGTACTATATACTCTACACCACTGTCTTGAGTGTTTCCTATTGATGGTCTGTATGTCAGACCACTCTGTGTCCCTTGCATAGTTATTCTGTGCATCTTACTAGCTGACTGTTTTATTTCTTCGCCACTGATACGGGAAACTATTGGGCTGTCATCATTCAAGGGTTTTGACCTCATTGCATCACGAAACTGTTTTGACAACATTTCATTATTAACGTGTCTAGTTTTATTCGCTATTTTTGGAGGTTTTCTTAGCGATGAAGTTGTCGGACTAACTTCAGGTAATTCTGGAAATTCACTCACACTCAGTACATCAAATTTATTTTTAGTTGCCATGGCAAAGGAACTTTTATTTAGTATTTTATTTTTAATTTCATTATTTTGCATTATTTTAACGGGACAGTCCCGGAACGTAGACCTGTGTTCACCGTTACAGTGAATACACACTGGCAATGTCGCCTCGGCTAGGGGACATTCCCTGACATTATGATTTTGCGTGCAATGCTCGCATCTCATTTTGCTTCTACACTGTTCTTCAGAGTGTCTGAAACGTAAACAATTTTTGCACTGCCTAATGGAAGGAATGTAAGGGTTTACTTTACATTTTGCTCCATACAGTGAAACATACTGTGGTAGACTTTGACTGTCAAAGTTAATGAAACATACCGGTAATTTTTCAGTCAGCAGTTTGTTGTTTACGTAAGTTTTGCGAGTAAGCCGTCTAATGCTAATGGGCCTGGACGGAGATATTAGTTCGGCCAGAATTTCATTGTCCTCTAACTCAACATCGATATCCCTGATTACGCCAGTACATTGAACTCTGAAATTGGGAATGTATGCAATTATTTCTCTTTCCTTGAGAATTTCAAGATTTAATAAATCATTGGCAGCCTGTGGTGAACGTGTGGTCACTTTCATTCTATTTTGACCCGTTACTGAAATATCAACTATTTCATCTTTATATGTACTAGATGTCTTAAACAGCCACTTACCCAGAGCCATCCTATGTAACTTACCCAAATTGCCTTTATTTCCTTCCAAATTTACTACGTATGGACCTTTGTCAGAATTGCGATACCGATTTTTCGTGGCCTTATCAATGTAATCTGATTTGCTAGGAGGTTGATTTTTATTATTAGTTCTGATTTCATGGATATGAACCTTATTTACGCTACTCGATACAGCATCCCCCCCTCTTTTATTGCCTCGTACCATAGCTTCATTAGGTGCTGTAGTGGTTGGGTAAGGTGTGACTTCTACTTCCATATTCTTACTTCCATTCTCACATGTCCGTCTTGTAGTATTGTTACCGACACTTCCATTATCAATGTCTAAGTTATTTGAATTATTAGTAGTAAACGGTGGCCCGGGGCCACCGCTACTCACAGACATTTTCACCAAAACTTTTTTAATAAATTAACTATAAGGTAACTGTAGAACAAGAAAATCAAACGAACTACTATTTTTAACTGAGAAATTACTAATAGCACACAGCGTAATAGCACAAACACTTTTTCTAATGATAATAGAAGTTGTTGTGTGCCGCTAAAATAGTTTGAAGAGAATTTCTCTTAATAATTTTTATTTTTATCATTTTTCTAGGTACGATTTTACTAGCTGGATGATGTTGATAAGAATTAAATATCTCTCAAATGCCCGGAGATCGAAGGAAATTTGTGAGTTATGACCTTGAGCATTGTAGCAAGAGAAAATCGTGTAAGTATTAGTAAAAGTTCCAAATAAGAAATTAATAAATTGCTTAAAGTTAATATTGAATTTAGTAATAACGGAGTGACTAGTTAAATAGCAGTAAATGAGATGAGATGGAATACAGCTGCTATCCCTAGAAGCAGCAATTGGACAAGTTATGTTTGACAAATATACTAAGTCAAACCAGGGAGATATAAATAACCAAGAGTGTAACCTTCAGTCGGCCGTTAATTTACACTTGGAAAAATATGGCACTTGTTTGAGCAGCCTATGTGACGATAATTCTACGTTCTAGTTTCAAGGTTAAATTAGGGTCCGGCTGAAGGTTTAACTTTTGTTATTTTTTTTCACATTGTGTGTGAAAGAATCACACGACTTTCTGATTTTTTTTTTAAATTAATTAAAGCTTGTCAACAGTAATTGGCCAAAGCCAGAGCCTTTTTTAAGTGCACTGCCGGCCTCCTGACTGTTCGGTTAATATTTCTGTTATTACCATTCTTACTGTTATTTCTGGTCCACTCTTATTACCATTATCAGCCCAGCCATCGTCCTAAAAACCTACTGGTTATTTCCTCCTGTATTTTTCTTCTCATCCACATGCCATCTCTCTCGCCTTCACTTTTCTGAGAAAATCCATTTTTCTGAAAAGGATCCCTTCTAAAGAAATTAACATGTTCTAAGAGAAAGCGTCGTGATTCGTCAAAAGGTTGTTCTTCCAACTCGGAATTTTGGTTAAATATTAAAGCCTAAAAAATATAATTACAAAGGGGCATTTGAGAAAAGAGTAACTTTACCGCACCCCTTAAAGAAACTTTAAAGTTTCCTGCAAAATGATTCAAACCCTAAAGAGCGGTGGTTTCTAGATTGTATCGTTACGACTATTTGGGGTTTTGAGGTTTTTGCCCAGCCTGTTTGTTCATTTTCCATATTCCTGTTGGTGACGAGGATGTATTTTTGGAGACGAAATAGTTGATAGACTAGTTTTCTATAATAGATATTATTTTTTATAAAAAATATTTGTATTAATAATTGAGCAATCAAGTTTTTGGAATTAGGTCTTCTACTGATAGACATAAATAACATCAATTATAGAAGTCTTGCTTTAAGTGTTCGCCAATTATTGACTCGCCAATTGCCTGTCCAGTTGTCTGGCCGTCGAGACCCTCTATCTATAATCATTCTAAATTCAACATTTAAATAGTTGTGTTCTCACGATCGAACTATAGTTAGAACTTCACCAAACCGATTCCATTTATAGTCCAGGCACTTGTACTTTCTAAGAGGCCGTAATTTACTTAATTACAAGACATTTACTACAACTTTACAATTTTTGCAGCAAAAGTTTGTTGCGATATTTGTAGATAATTTTTAACTTTTTTATTGCATTTCTATGCCAACTATTTGTATTTTACGTCTTTCGATGTTCCTACAAGCTTTTAGATAGAACCTCTTCCATGATGTACGAGTTCTTCGTGTACATCATTCTACTTTGTTTCGCTCCACATTTCTATAATAATTCAATTCTCAATAATTCCAAATTAAAAATTGTTAAAACTTCAGAGAATTTTTTGTCATGCATGAGAATTTTCTTTAAAAAACAAGTAACTTGGAAAGTCTGATAGGTTTATAAATTGTCGATTTGGCTGAACCCACAACTCTAGCTTGGAAATACACATAGGTTTGATGTTTTACTTACTGTAAATAAATATCTTTAGATCCGTTGATTAATTTGAACGTCTGCCGAGAATTCTATAAAGAAATTTCACAGGTTTATTAATTTTTTTATCTTTTATATCTTCCATGTTCCACATTAGTCGGTTTTTATGAGAAGTCCAGGGTAGCGCACCGGGTTTCACAAGAAACAGAATTGTTATTGAAGATTATTGGAGGAAGAGATGAATCTTTCAAACATGAAGTGATTTATTGTAATCATAAGTAACACGCTGACCAAAAACTCTTGTTTTTATGTACGTACATCACTGCACTATGATATTGGTTTTGGTTTCGTGCGTTCAAAATCATGGATATAATTTCGAAAGGGGTAAGGCGGAAGGAAGTTGAGAGGTTAGGTCGGCCTCAGAGACCCATCCCAGGCGCCAGTCATTGTAATCACGCACCCTTTAATAGCACCTGTTGAATCTAGGGGATCCAGTTTGGTAGCTTCATGGATTTTCTATAACCGGACTACTTAAATGGACTCTTATATAATGTATAGCACCTATTTCTGTAGCTGTAATCATAAAATATTAAAGTGTCTTTATTAGTGGAACTAAGAGCTAGTTCTATAAAATTCTTCTTGAAATAATGATATTGCAAATTTGAGTTCCGCTTTATTGCACTTGTTGCAGAAATATTGCAAATAATGAAATTATTTTATTAATTAAATTGATTTGTTTTTTATCGAATTGACTGATAACAAAATTTAATGTATTGTTTTTTGAGATGTGGTTTCGTGCTGTTTTTCAAATCATAAATTTTAAAACATATTCATCTTCATAATTTTTTTTTTTTTTTAAACTGCATATTACACTTAATTTTAACTTTTAATCTACCTCTATCCATCTTTAGAGTATCCTAAAACAAAAAGGAAATTTTTGGAGTAATTTTCGAGCAAAGAAACATAATGAAATTGAATTTAGTGAAGTGGTGCACTCCAATGAGAGATTTTGTTCGCTAAGAGTCCTCTGTTGGGACCAATTCGAAAAGTAAAGTTACATTTCCCCGCGATTTTACTTTTTTGAAATAATTTTATAAACACACTAAACGTGTACACAGATCATTCTTTAAAAATTACTTTTTCAAACTCAGTGGACATCATATATTTATGATGAAATTATGCATGATCGCAATAATCTCCCCCAACTATTAAGAAAAACTAATAAAATAGCTTAGGCTCTGTGTATTCATCTCTTGATCCAAAAACTAGATTGTTCAATTATTAATATTTTTCAATAATTTCTTTACAGTAAACCTGATCACAAATTTTTGAACAGTATTGGCGTCAAATAGCGACGAATGATATGTCGGATCCATTTTGAGTATTAAGGGTGTCTATCTTGATGGAAGGCTGTTAATTAATCTGTGAGTATAATTTGAAGGTAAGGTAAATTTTGTGTGGTGACGGGAGGACAAGATTGGTGGCGGTAAGATTTTGTAAGTAGTGCGCATGCGTAAATACTATCTCAGTCAAGTATAAGATATACATATAGATATATATCTACGTATAATACAAATATAAGCGACTATTCATTTCTTACAAACTGACGAATAGTCTGCCGCACAAAGCAGATTTGATATTCTGTCTGGCACTCTGTAAATATCCACAAATATCTTTGGATCGTTCGTTCAATTGTCACGCGGACATCACTCTATGTGCTACAAGTCTTAGCTTTGGCTATTTCTTACAAATTATTGATTATAGTGTATGAATGTGGGTGATTGCTTTCTTGCATTGAAGAAACTTAAGGAGAAAACCGTAAATTATGCCGGTAAGTTTTTTTTCTTTTTTTTTTTTCAAGTGTACAGTTTGACTTCCTTTTACTCTACTATTAAGGGAGCTTTCTAACTTTGAGTTTTCACTTGGAGTATCTAATACTTCAAGAAGTACTCTGAGACTCAGAAAAATATTTTTTTACAAATTCTTCTCCCTCGCAGTGAGCGTGAATGTGTTTTGTAGGTGTTTGAAAAGTCAACGTAACGTAAAAGCAAAAATTTATAAACAGTTGAAATTTTATATTTTATAACTGAGGACGCCACTATAACGTTTTTTGTCAAAATTCGTCATCCGGGTGTATTACTTTACTGAACCAAGTTTTTGATAAAATAGGCATAGATGATATTAACAGTTGTAAAAGATGGATACTCGTGAACTTAGATATTAACAGTTGTAAAAGATGGATATCCGTGAACTTAGATAAGAAGATGGTTGCTACTATCGAACATTAAAATATTAAGCGAAAAAATAATATAAATTTATTAAAAAATAATAATAATGACCGAGTTCGAGAAAACGGGTCATGTTTTACATTGTTAGTGCTTTCGTGATTTGGCTCTATAAAATGGTTTTAATTTCTAGAGAGTTACAGCCAATTTAATTGCCCAAATTTTCAATAAAGTAAAAGTAAAGTAATTGCCTATTTTTTTTCAGGCGGGCTTTACAACCAATTACCAATTAGGTGTTATGGATGGAGGCGACTAGCAAACATACTTTACTGTAAAATTCCTTTTATTAACCATTAAATAAAAAGCCAAGGCCTAAGACCGGGAATCGAACCCAGTACCACAATACGTATTAGCTTCGCAGGTCCCGCCTCTAACCGCTCGGCTACCGTGGCGCCTAAATTTTCCAAAAGATTATATCATTTTTCATAAGATTTGAAAGCTTAAATTTGTATATCAATTTAGTTCTTTTCACAATTATTCCAAAAAGAAAGCTATACACGAGCACCTTTAATTCAAAAACCGTGATGAAAACAAGATGTCAAAGGAATGCAAATAGGGTAGTGGATTTTTATCTGTTCATATGTACGTTCTTTTTTTCTGACCGGTTTCGGATGTTCATGAAAAAAAAAACATGCATGTTATGGGGATAAAATCAACACTTCCTAACATTGCAGATTCCAATTTTTCAGATTTTCAGATTTTTTTTTTGTTTTAGTTACAATTGAAATTAAAAATTAATAGTTAAAAGTTATTTTAATTTTATTTATTTCGAAAATTTAAAAGAAAGATGAGATTAAGACTAAATATCGGGACGGGACCTATGCCCCACGGCATCGCAGCAAAAAGAGGCTTATTGTGCCCTTCTAAAGAGATTGAGGACTTTCCCTACTAGTTCTTTTTGCGCTACTCTCTCCTTTAGGCTCGAAAGTTCCAAAGGTTTCAAAGCGCAACCGCTCGATTGCAACGCAATTGAATAGCAAGTGAGAGGCCAATTCCTCCCCTTTCCTGACACAATCTGCACAACATTTCCGAGCTAATAAGCCCCCACTTTGGGCAAATGCTTCCTGAACCTAGTTTCTGTGAGACCTCAGCAAGAGCCACCGTTTTTTGGGATCAGCGTTTCCGCTCCTTCCAGGAACGCTTTCCTGGGGACTCACCACATCCATATTAAGGTCTGGCACAATACCACCCTTAAGTCTAGACCCAACCCCAGTGTACTTTTCTCAGAAACCTGAGGAACACCACTAGCTAGCTGATAATTTTGAGTTTTTTATTTTTATGCATTTTTTTTTTTTTTTTGCCCCACGTGTGGCAGAACCCCACTACCAGAGGAAGGCAACATTACAATGGGGTTTCGCCCGGTACCCCAAGGTGACTGTAAATATTTTGGGGTTTTACGGTGTATGTTGCTCATGTTCATTTTGTTAGACTAGGATTCCCGCAGGGTCGCCAAGTACCCTAAAGAAGTGGCTAATTCACTTCGCCCTACGAGGTAACTTATTATAGGAGTTATTAATAAAAGTAAATATGTGTTTTGTAAAGTGGATCTTTTAAGGAGTAACATTATTCTATCCAAACCATCATAAATGTAGATAACTTCACCACTGCTCTGTCTGCTATTAAATAAGTTACATAACATTATTTATATTTTTTTTATAATCTTACATTTTTTGGCTTAGGATGTGCGTAATTACCTTTATTTATTAGTTCAAAAATTTCATGTCATTATTGTAATTCTTAGATTCAGTTACAGTTGAATTTCAAAGGAAAATGTATGCAAATCGCCGTAGTTTAATTGCTTAAAGATCTAAAAAACATCATTCAACTACTTCTATGCTATTTCTTTGATACAGTCATTTTATTTTATGTTCACTTTATGTTCTCATTTAGCATATTGATAAGATTCTACTTATAGCTAAATTTATGTTCTCCCTTCCAAGCTGTTTAATTTCAATTTTTCTTTTTTTTCTTTTTTACAATCATTGGGACAGTGGGGGAACCTATGTTAAGAACTTATAAATTTCCGTACGAGGAATTCGAGTGAGTGTTCTCTAGATGTTTACATATTTATGTAGGCAATGAAAGCAAAAAAAATCTCGATATTTTTCTTGAATTTCCTTAAATGCGGGATCAAAATTCGATTCCCGGACTGAGGAAAGTTGATCGAGTTTAATACGAAATAAGAAGTTACTGGTTACAAGGAACTTACAGCCCGGAAAACCAAAAACAAAAAATTAGAAAAAATGCTATTAAGCAAATATTTAGCTACTCACGCATGCTGTTACGACAAAATTTATTTATTTAATCGTTGGCTACTACTTTCTGTTGGGCGATATTAAGAAATCTATCTTAGCCAATACAATATTTGCTTAATTTAAAGTAAACATTCTAGTACAATATTTACTTTTGTTAAGTAAATAGTTGCCTAGAATTTGTGTGTAATAATTTTTTACGGGAATCTCTTGCTTTATCATTCTTTGTGGAAATATTCAGGGTGTGTTCATGTTAACAGGATGATTGAACATATTTTCTAAAACTTACTTCAATCATAAAAATATAATGCGCAATATACACTTTTATATTGACAAAATAAATATGTGTAAATAAATACATACATTTTACATGTTTTCAGGATCCTCTAAAATCGAAACACTCGTCATCACTTTTGTAATTCAGAATCGAGAAAACTGAAAAGATAATTGATTTCGTAATTACAAATATGTATATTTATTACGATTCCTTTGAAGGAAATGTGATAGCACAGCATCTCTGACTCTAGAATCATTGTTTTCAAGGGCTACCACTATTTTATTGGCCCAGAATTGTCTGAGTTATTAAGTTATTCATAGTACGATATTGGTTAATTGGAATTGAAATAACCAAGGATCACCCCATATTTCTCACACTCAGAAGACCTCAATTTATTAAACTACTTCTACTAAATATGAGTAAGAGAAAGGAAAGATATCCGAAAATATGCTGAAAAATTAACAAAATCAAATATCCAAAATTTAATAATAATAAAAAAAGCAATCTAAAAATGATTATGCGTTAGGACAGGAAATTCCCATTAAACAAGTACAAACGACACTGTGATTGCCTCCTTATAAAGAAGAGACATCTTTTAAATTATATGTAATTATGTGTAATTGTAAATTATAGACGAAACTCTTAGTTTGAATTAACTAAAATAGTCCTTCTTGCTCATACTACAAACTTTAAATATATGTGAAGCCAAACGAGTTCTATTTTTATCAAATTCTCGACGGAATTTGTATTGCCGGATGGATTTTTATTATGTTCTAGGCAAATAGGATGCCAACCTTGAATAGTTTCATTACCGTTTTTTGTATTCTTAATGATTCATTAGTGTCAGTTAATTATTCATTGCATTCATTAGTTGCATTAGTATTAGTAGTATAGGTCTTCCACATGCAGTATTTGTACTGTAGTAATTTAAAAAAAAAAAAAAACAAATATTTTTACAAAATATTTAAATTAATTTAATATTTTTTTGGATTTCTTAACGCCACCATAATGCTAGCTTGAATGTAAAGCCAGCAGAAGCAGTAACAGAATAGGCTACTCTGGTTCGGGCACGTTGTACGGATGGATTCCGACAGATTGGCTAGAGTGGCATAAAAAGCACGAATGGTGGGATAAAGATGAAGAGGCAGACCGCGATGAGGTGGGAAGAGCGCTTAAAGGAGGTACTGAAAGGGACAATAGGAGAGCTTTGGGATGGTGGAAGAAGTACAAGAAGAAGGGAGCCTCACAACGCTGATCAAATTTACTAGAAGTAGTTCAATAAATTGAGATCTTGTGAGTATGAGAAATATGGTGTGACCACTAAGTAATTTCAGTTCCAAGTAACCAGTTTTTCATTTAATGAGTAACTTAATAACGGAGACAATAACTGGATCAATAAAATAGTGGCATCCCAACGATCATGTCCTGTCGTTCCCTCAAAAGCAATCTTATTGCTCTCTGAAGCCGATTAGGGCTTCGTGACTGGTTGTCCGAAAAGAGAAGGACATCTTTTCTTTTGTCACCTTTTTTTTTAGCGCAGATCGTGATGGCGAAGTTTTCAGACTGTATGTCGTAAAGGATTTCTGAGAGGTCTTTTGATGAAGCCCAACTTCCTACGCCACAGGTGGTCTTGGAGCCATTTTTTCATCATACCTCTCACCTAGCCGTGTGTCTTCCAATGTAAAGTCGTAAAGACTATCTATACTGGTCCTTATTTCTGCTTTATGAAAAGAAGTAGCGGTTACAGGAAAGTGTAGAAGTTGGAGCCCGCTAAGAAGTAAGAAAACAAGTGTTTTTAACATTTCTCTAAAGACATCTTTCGTGTTTTTATAAACGTATTATTTCTTTTTTATATATTCTTTATGTCGTTAATGTTATTCGTCACAGGACTCATGTTTTTCATTATTTCTGACCGGAACCTGTCAGCTGAACCGTTCTTGAACACAGAAATCCACTTGTCTTTTGTACTTGCTTTCATTTACTCCGATTTGCCTTTTTTAATTCTTATCCTATTGTGTGAGATCATTTTGACAGGGATATATGATAGTTGACATTTTAGAATTAGAATCTTGTTGCAATTATCGAAGAGAGAGAATGAATGATGTGTGTTTATAAACTCCATTCCTGACTTTAATAAATTAAAAATGACTTAAATCACTCTGATTTAATTGAACACTTTGAAAATTTAAGCGACTATAATAATTGAGAGAATTGTTACATAACAAACGTTTAGTTAATGACTTGGCAAAAAATATTTACAATACATTGGCTCATTTTTAAGAGATGAATTTAAGTACAATTGTGTTTATTAAATCTTTTACGCTTGTTAAGGTGGGTGAGTAGTAACTATACTCAGGTTTCCTAGAGTAAATCTGGATAAGGTAAATTGAATTCTCTATTAACCCAGAAATTTCTGATAATTATTCAGCTTATTGAGAATATTTAGGATTACAATATAACATTTGAAACACTATCGTTATTCAATCGTGTAGATAACTGTCTCTGGTACTATCTATTTTTTAGTTCAATTTGATAACTTAGAAACGTATATTACATAATTTTATTTTACTTTCTAGGGAGAAATAATTATAATGAATTTCTGTTATCTTGTGTGAAATAGCTCACATTTTCTCCTCATAACAATGCTATACTTTGAAAACAACAGTTTTTATTTGAATATTCATTTTTTTAAAAAATTATTATTATTATTATCATCAATGCAAAAACACTTGCACTTTTAATTCTTGACTCATTTCATTATTGACTCAATTGATGACTCGTTAGAACAAAATCTAGCACACGGCACATGAACAGTGGATAGCAACAGTAATAGGCTAGTTCAACTGACCTAATCTCACAATTTTTCGCATTCTGTTAGCAATAGCGTAACCGAGTTAATTTATTTGGGGTTCTTGATATGAGCACACTTGTTATAAATGGTCACCAACTTTGGATAAATTCTATTTGGAAATAAACTGAACAAAATGAAGGCATTTATGAAGACAAGATATTCCAGTTTATCTGCATTATACGAGAATCACTAAAGAATGAATCAAGAAGTAATACGTCTATTTTTAAATGTTACAAAAGGAAAACTACCCAAGTTGGTCCCTGACGATACGTATACATGAAAGACAAATTTTAGCGATTGAGCCATCTTGTTGCACGACCGACTACTTGGCAACTTTTCTTTGGTATGGAAGTAACTCCTTCACCTAAGTGCCAGCTATTTACAGAAGTGACCTTGCTTCATATTTACTTTTGTTATTTTTTTCAAAAGAAAATAACCAATCAAATTTATTTTAAACGCAAATTAAAGAAAGTAAAGTAATGCCTGTTTTTCATGGGCTCATACTTCTAACTGCCAAATTAGGTGATATGGACGGGTGAGGCTAGCATACATACTTCACTGTATGTCTGATATTAATCATTAAATAAAATCCAAGGCCTAGACAGGGAATCAAACCCTGTAGCTTTTTGCGGCCTCTTTGCGGAACGCAAGATTATGAAACAAAGGTAATAATATACGTATAGTCATTAGTAATTTGAGACATCCAAGATGTCCAAATGAATCATCATATTTTATTGAAGGGAGTTTTTGTAATCAATAAATAATCAGATGAGGAAACTCATCCGATATCGAAAATCAACCGCAAACCGAGGTGGAGTAGAGAGGCTTTACGTAGATATAACCTTGCCTGTTCATACAGGCTCTGTCCTAATTCTTCACAGTCTTTTATTTAAGTTCTTATAGAAGAACTAACTGGATTTAGGTTTTAGTTTTTACTTTTTCAAAAATTCAGTTTTGTAATTTATTTATTCGTTCTGCCTTCTACAATGAAATTCTATTATCGGTAGTCAAATTTTTGTCATCGTTTACTATTTAAGAGAACTCAATAGACGTTACCGAAAACCTAAATTACTCTCAGACAATAAAAAATATCACTCCCTGAGCGACATAACATTTATGTAAGTGTATTCAAGCTTTTTTGTTTGATATATCTTTCGTCAATTTCTTGACAAACGTAATTGACTTCTTTTTCAAGTTTCTTTTGCATTTGAAAGATTAGGTAAACTCAGTTCCGAATCCTACATCTATTTCCTGAAACGGTGAGGAGGTCCTCTCTATTGGGCAAAATGTACTGAAGCTAAATTAACTCCAATTTATCTTTTCTAACTATCTCCTACTACCTGGAATTTAGAGAGTCAGAATTTAGTTTATGTTAGTTAAGTAAAGTCAGTAGGCAATCCCTTACTTTCTTGGTGGATTAAAAAAATCCATGCTCTCTCTTCTTACTACTTTATGCACTACCCAGGAGAAGAAAACCGTAATTTAAACTCAAATCCAAAATTCAAAACTAAATTTTTTAACAAACTTGCTTATTTTTCATACAACATTCATCTAAAGATGATCTCATTATATTATTTATCTATTATCCTCCTTTGTTCTCCATAAGACATATTTGCATGCTCTTTATAATTTCATATAATAAATTTAATAAAAGATAAGGTAATAAAGGAATAAGTGAAGTATTAATAGTTTAATTTTTTAGGGAACTACATAATATATAATCATAAGAAATGGGTCAAGTGGAAAAGAAAGAGACTGTACGAGAACGTGAGCAAAAAATTAATTTAATAGGAATCATTACAACACTAAGTACGACTAGGAAAATTCATTTAATGTGATCATTACAATTCAGGATAAGTTTTAGCTAATTCAACACAATATATAGTTATAGCTTCAATCTACGAAAATTTATTTTCCGTAACATACCAGAGACTACCAGTCTGAATAAATTTTAAACAGTGTGAATACGAGAATAACTCCTAGATCCCACTTTCTTTTAAAAGAAATCAACTTTTGTAAAAAAAAATATTTAATTAGTAACTACTATAAATAATATGAAAATATCAGTAAAGAATTCTGTAAACAATTGATTCTTAATATTATTTTTAAAAAACCAAAAATGTAAAAACTACCATAATAAAGTAATAGCTCTGAAAAATATCATTTGTAAAGTTAGTTTTTTCAAATAATTCAGGTAATAGAAATTTATTGAGAACACTAAATACAATAAAAAGAAGTATTTGCATAACTTTCTTGGTATTTAACTTTATACTTACTTAAAAAATGTTACAATTTAAATTGTAAAGTACTATTCTTTCTTTTTGGTGATTCATGCAAGAAGAAGAAAATTTTTCCAATTTCAGTCATAATTTTTTTTTATTTGAATTAATACAAAACTTTTCTACCTAGAGAAGAGATCATCTTCACGGCTATACTCATAAATATTTGAAATATGTTTTATGTTATTTGCATTTGCCATAAAGGTTGTCGTATCTTCTGTCCAGAGTGTAGAGATTTCACGATGTTGTTCGACAGCTCAATTAAAACTAGCTGATAAAATTGATAAAAGAGCATTCTCATACTATCTAGCGGCAAAAGCTGAAACTACATACTTCTGTAATAGTTTTAATAAATTCCGCTAGATAGCATAGCTGGGCACATTAATTTAAAATGTTTTCATTTCTTTTTTTGTTTTTATTTATATTCGATACACCACTTTATATTTTAGCTTTACCATTGGTATGATGTTAATTTTAATAATTTTTTTGTAGAATTAAGCTACTTTAATAACTTACATTATGCAAAAATTATCACATTTAAATAAAGCTTCCATCTCAAATATTTATGTTCTATCAGTTGCCTATTAATGTTTTTTTTGTAGTAAACCTTTCAATCTCGGAATTTGTTAGGACTGCCGCTAAATAGCTAGAGTTCTTTATAAGTTTTAACAGACTTTAAAATTGAGCATTCCAACAAATTGAATGTGTAAATCAATTTAATATCTAAACACAATGTAATATTTTTTTAAAAAAGTTGTTAGGTCTTCAATAATAGATCAAATTCTCTCTCACCTTGCCCACCTAACAAAATTAAAGTTAACAAAAACAATAATTACAACAGAACGAACAGACGATTTTGAAGAAAAATAAATTGTATTCAATAATTTCAGCGCAATATAATTTATTGTAGCTTAATTTTACTACATTTTATTATCAATAACACAGTACTAAGTAATGTTGATATTTCTAACTAAAAAATGCAGAATAAAAATACAATGCACTTTTTTAAAAATTTTTTGCTAGTTTCAACAGCCTACTATTAACTTATATCAATAGCATATAACAAATCAGTAGCTTTTTATTGAAAAATAACGTAATAACACGCAACAGTATATTTCTATATATTTAAAAATGTATGAGATAAAACAAATAAATGATAAAATATGGTTATTGTGCCGCCAAGCAATATTTTGTTCAGTAGGTTTCTGCCACCTGGTAGTCATTTGTTGAACTAATCATCATTTTTTTATTTATTTGTATTATACTATTTATTTTGCATAATACACGTCTTTTTTTTAGGGAGGGAAATATACAGTTATATGGTATTAAGTTATAGCTAATAAATTGTATTGCAATAAGGTTCAAATTAATTTTTATGTTTTGAAATTATTAAATTTAATGAATCTTCTTTCTCGTTTTGTCATGTTGGTGTGGTTTGCATAAGAGTAATGTGTTCACAGGGAGTGGAGGGTGGGGCCTTAAATTATTATTACACTATTATTAACTCACCTGAATGCAGAAAGTGATATATTCATTCCCCCTTATGAAGAACTTAACAATTAACTTAATAATGTTACGTTTGATAAATTGTTTTAAATAAAATATTCACTCTATTTTATTTGATTATTTACAGGTTACATATATGTAGAAAAGTGCATTCTCATGCCATCTAGAGGCACAAGCTTGAACTAAACTTTTGTGGTAGTTTAACCAAATGCCGCTAGATAGCTCTGGCATGCTATTTCTTGGTAAATCATTTTAACAAATTCTAAATTGATAGCTGACTATATTTTAAGGTCAAAAACTTAAAAAAAAGTGTTTTTCGTGCCCTCTAGTGGCATTTGTTGGAACTACTAGAAAAAGTTAGTTCAAGCTTTCATCGCTAGATAGCATAAGAATGCCGTTTATTATTACTACTGTTTAGGCCAGTTTATAGCAATGAACTGAATTATAACCTGGGAAGTAAAAATTAATTTTTAGAAATTATTTTTGGTTTTAATTTTATTCCGTTACTGTTCTTAAAGCAATTCCACAAACTAAGTAAATGTTTTTGAAGTTAAGGTAGATATTTCAGAAGCCCCTAAAAAAGGAAGTAGTAAGCAAAGAAACTTTGTTTTAAACTTTATTTTCAAAAGAAGTTAATTTTGTCGAAGTGTACATCTATTTCACTTAGAACTTGAGGTATGGAAAAGTTTCCAGATGGTTCATTAGAATGATATAATTATATTCCATATTTAACAATTGGATGTATGCTTTGAATCTTTCATAAATTCTACTTGAAACTCTTCATTTTATGTACAATTTTAATTTGCTTATTACAATGAAATTTAAACACCAAATAACATGTTCCATCCTTACAATTAAAAAACCTCGTGCATTAAAGTGAATGTTATGCTTAAAAGCTGGAGTGCAAATTAAGTAAGCATTTAATTGTAATAAATCAATTTCTGTTTCAGATTATACAAGATTGTGGTGTCAGTAAGGAAGGCATAGCAGCTGTTAGAAAAACTTGGGAACCAGTTTATAAAGATAAAGAAAATTCTGGTGTTTTTTTGTTCCAAGTGTAAGTTATTTTCCTATTGAAGCATGTATCATTATTTAAAACAGTAAGTGCATGATTACTATTAACATAATATGTAATATATAATATAATATATTATGCGGAGTATTAATCACAATTCCCTACATTTAAAAGTCCTTAATACATATGTATTTTTTTTTTATTTTTGTACATAGATTATTTGAGCTACATCCTGACTTTGAGAAATACTTTGCAAGATTTAAAAGTGAAGGGGCAAAATCATTGTTTGACAATCCAATGTTTTTGTTTCATGTAAAACATAAAGTTATGGACTCACTCAACGAAGTAATTGATAATTTAGAAAATGATGAAAGATTGTTAAAAATATTAAAATCTGTAGCTAGCAATCACAAGAAAAGAAATATAAAGAAAGAAGAATTCGTTGTAAGTATATAACTGTAGCTGATCATTTTTTTACTTGAGCGAATTACCAACGAACGCTTTATGAAAGATGATGGTTCAGGGTTTTTTTTTCTCCCAAGAGAAACTTAAGCTCTTTTTATCAGACTTAACTTTTGAAAACATGTGTTTGCCCTAAAAAGCTAATTACCTCTCAGAAGTCTCATACTAAGGATTCACCTGTTCTTTCCAAATATTGTTACTTTATGTGAAAAACTTGAGTAGTTGAGTCTGAAGAAAAGGAAACTCTACTTCTTTTATTGGGGTGTGTTCTAAGAGCTTATATGGTTCAGAGTTCAGACTAGAAGAGAACTGTTAGCATTAGAAGGAGCCAAAATAGGACTGGGTCGCAGTGTTAGGTTTTCACGCCATCCCTTAAGGAATTTGACCAAAATATAATCAAGACGTTTTAAAAAGTGCTAAGTTTTCCTTACAAAAGCAAAAAAAGAATGTCATAGTTTCGTTAATAAGTATTTATATAGAAAAATAAAATAAAAAAAAAGCTTTAGTCAAGTTCTTTTTTCTTCCGTTTTAAAGCAGTTACTTTTATCGTTACTTTGATAGCGGCAAAAATATTTAACTCTTCATAATCTGTCTTTACTATTGAGAAATAGAACATGTAAGCATGAAAATCATTGCAGGTATTCCAAACAAAACATTTAGAAATCTTTTAAATAAAGGTTTTACTAAATTTATTTTCTGAATTTCGTTC
This sequence comes from Rhodnius prolixus, assembly GCF_049639745.1. NCBI lineage: Eukaryota > Metazoa > Arthropoda > Insecta > Hemiptera > Reduviidae > Rhodnius > Rhodnius prolixus. The sequence continues at coordinate 7,603,773 of NW_027411634.1, read as the reverse complement.
TGATAATAAAATATTTTATTCATAAATCTCCATACAGTTACCAACTTAAGATGTAAAATTGCTTCTTCTCATTCATTCATTTATTCTAATGAACTTGTAAATTATGAAAAAACAAAAACCAAAATACTTTTTTTTAGACTCTTGGGAAAGTTGTATTAGAAACTCTGAGGAGGGCATTAGGTACTGCAATGAATCCAGAAGTGGAAGATGCATGGACTAAAGTCATCGACTGTGCGATGTCAGCTATAGGCAAAGTTACTGGATGAATGGAAAATTTTCACATTTTATATTTACTTCATTTGTTAATATTATGGTTTAACAGAATAAATAAATGATAAAATTGAATAAATTACTTAAATGATTTAAGTTACTCTGTATAATACAATAAAAGAAACTTAGAAATTTACATTCTTACTTTATAACTCTTGACTGTTATTAAGAATTGTGACTTTAAAATTATATATCACATTTAAGATGTAAAACCATATTATGTTTATAAAATGTATTTAATCATAATAGAGATTCATTATTTTCATATGTAACATGTAAATTAAATACTTACCACTACTAATGATAACTGCTAAATAAACTGTTTAATTAGCTTAATTTTTTTAAAAGGTAAGATTTTGTAAAATTTAATAGATAATACAATAATTAATTACATTTCTTATCTTTTCCTTCTGATAAGTTTCGTATTTTCATCCACCAGAGTTTGGTTTATCTGGTTTTATCTAGGAATTTGATGTGTAAAGCTTTTGTACATTCTCAGCGTTCTATCTGTAGATTCAAGGAAACAAGCTGATAATGACTTATTAAATTATTGACATCATCCTGCATTTCAGATCTAACTTCGTATTCGATCCTATGGTACAATTGAAAAGTTTTACTAAGAAAATCGAAAATTACCTATAACATGAAATCAAAAACAACTGGTTTAAAGTTTCATTAAGTGAACAGATTTCCAGGATATGTTACAATTAATTTATTGAACAATTCAGGACAGTATAATATATTTATTTAGCACAAATAAATTGCATACGCAAGTACAAGCTTAATTCTCTTGGCCAAATTCAGATTTACACGCTTTCAGAAAGTGCTAAACGTTAATGTGCTAAAATGCCTCCTGTAAAAAATGGTTTTAAAAAAAACAATATGAGTTTGCAGATAATTTTTATGGATATATTATTAAGTACGCTAATCCAAAGCACTGCTGTTCCTATTAATATAATGCATGTAGAACCTATTTGTGTTGTTGGGCTAGAATATCTGCAGGGACACCGAAATACTGAAAAATGTCTAGTCAACTTCTCCCAACTTGGTGTATACTTTCCTGAAATTAATAATACATCTTAATTGAACAAAATCTTAACCCATTGCAATTTCTTCAAGACTTTACTTTCCTTTCTCGATGAGTTAGAAACTTTGAATTCATTATTTTTGTCAAGAATATAGGTATGCTTCTTCTAAATAATACAAAGTTTCTTTCTGGCTGAGGACAACACAATATGTAAACAAATTAGATAGATAAAAACTTTATTACAAAATATGTACATTACTTGCAAAAATAATAAAGTACCAATGAACTTACAATCTTTATTACAAAGTATAGGGAACGTTTAGTATAGGACAAGAATATCATTTGCTAGGAAAAATAAGTAAATATTTGGTGGTACCATGTAATATTTAAAAATACTATTTTTCTTTTTTTTTAAAAAAAAGACTAAACTCACAAACTTAGGGAATGTTATGAATAAAATGCTATTATTTCTTTTTTAAGACCAGATTTCCTTTTGATATATCTTTATGAATGTATTATAAATCTCTTAAATCACTCAGTTTCGATTTAATTGATCTTCTTCAAAACTATCATTTTATTGTTACTTACATTATATAAATATAATTCACAACGCATTATCAAATTTCTGTCATCAGCCCACCGTATATATTTTAATATCATTTCGTTTCGTTAGACCATTGGTATTGCCTAACTTAATTAAAAATTAACGTTTTCAAAAAAATATGAATATCAAAATAAAGGCAATTTAATTAGATACTTTTTTTATTTCATAAGTTTCTTTAAAAAATATTTTTTATGCCAGTATAATCATTGATTTGTCATTCCTAAAGGGTGTACCATTTTGTCTTATTTCAAAAATCTGTAAAAATCTTTAATTATTAAAAACAATATTACTTATACGTTAATTTAATGGCTATTTTTTTTTTAATTTCATTTTCATTTTTTATTTAATACACACCTGTTTGTTTTTTTTTTAAATACGATTTACAGAATATAAACTTTTTGATTCCAGGTACATTTTCTTTTAATAACTACTTGTTTTATAAACCATCTTAATTATCAAAACGTCACAAATAGTGGAATTTCATAATAGTCATGTATATTACACAGATTTTTATAAAAATACCTTTTTTAAGTTCATGTAATACATGAAATTATTCGATTTGTCATCCAAAAGCGTAGTGCTGCAAATATACATGTAACATAAACATTGCAAAATAATGACCACTAATTTCTATAAATGACACACCATAGGTAAAATTTATTTTAAATAACTAACCAACACACAAATTTTTTCAAATATTTGCTTTGAATAGCACAGCCACTTTTTATAATTTCATGAATTCGCAAATGGGAATAATTTCATTAAAAATATCAACGTTATTGTTTTGAAATGACAATGTAATGTATTATTTAATAAGCAGATGTTTAAAATTAATGCTTACAAAATGAATTTGCAAGTGGGAAAATATATTATCACAAATATCTGCATAGAAAACCACTGACAAAACAATACATACATAATAGATACACATGGCACCTAGGATAGAAATGATATCAAATCTTTTGCGATAGATTTTAGTTACCAACTTTGCGCTTTAAAGCTTAAGACGACAAGACGATAAGAATTGAAAGGTCCAGAAAAATTACAGGAGTCAAAGTTTAAATGTTAAAGCAATTTGAGCTTGGTTTCTTGCAAAACATTAGTAAGTAGAGCTCTTCAAAGAGGAAGATCTTGATGCAAGAGCTAAAAATTTCTGGGTTGGGTTTGCAGATTGGGACACTTAGATGGAGAGAAGTTGCGGTCCGAGGCTAGCATACAAATGACTTTCCAGCAGCCGAAGGACCTTAGACAGATTCCATCTTAGATGGTTGCATGAGGTGGAAAAGGTTTAGGGACGAATGGGAGTGCGACACTGAAGGAGGAAGGCGGTCGATCGCCAAGAGTAGGTGGTTTTAGTAAAGTAGGTTAAGAATCTGGGCTGTAAAGCAATAGAAATATTAACTTTGAACAGCAAGATTAGAATTTGGCCCATGAACAAAAAGTAATGCCGGTAAGCACTTCACTTTATGGTTTCTGTGATTTTTGTGGTAACTTATACTAGGAAATCATATTATCTCAATTATCTTAAGTAGTCAAATTTTTATCGTTTATGAAAAATAACTAGGCAAAACCTAACTGTACTCCTCTTTCCATTTTTCTTATCTAAAATCTATTAAAACATACTTGACCTTAAATGACTCAAGACTGATTAGAGAACAGTTAATTTTTATTTATAACCAATTAACAAATTTGATTCTAGATTTTACAATTAGAGTTATAAATTTTTATAGTTAAAGACCTTTTAAACAAAAAACAATATAAAAACGTTATAAAATAATCTCTGTTAAATGGCTGAGAGTCGGTTTCATACAACGGAGTGTATATCACAGATGTCATGAAATTATATTTACTACAAATCCATCATAACTAAAATAATAATAAACCTAATTCTCTCCATTAAGCGTGATTCTAAACTAACATTAATACTGTAGCCTCATAATATAATTATAAAAAATAATAATAATAAAAAGAGTGTAGTTACAGTATTTTATCTTTTTTATTCGCTATATAGCTATTTTAAGGAATGTGAAAAGATTTTTTGAGAAATTTTGAAAAGAAAATGCAAAAACATTTTCATACTGTGCCCCTAACTGCGCGATCCAGTCCCGAGGCAGAGTATCACAGGAGAATAGGAAACAGACACTTAGATCCTGACTTATGCATTGCTATCATTATTGTGCCATGAGAGAACACTGAAAGTTAATACCTCCGCAGAGAAGATTATGCTCAAAATAAGATAACTTTGGATCTTATAAGTGGTTTCTCTAACAGGATTCCTTACATTCTGCGCCACTTTTAGCTGAGGAAAAAATGCGAATCTAAAAGACACTGTTATGAGGAGGCTAATACTTAGAACTTTAAGAAAACTTCAATCGAGCGGGAATTTTCTGTTTACTTGTAATACTCTTGAGAAACGTATGGAATGATTAGAAGATGTATTTTTAAGATTAAAAAAAAAAAAAAAAAAAAAAAAAAAAAAAAGAAGAAACAAAAAAGGTTGTTCTGCAATGGTCGGGGCAAATCTTCTAACAATAACTTTTAATTGGTGCTTTACGCTTCGGGTACCATTGGAGCCATTCAACTGAACTTCTAGGGAATTGAAGCGTTGTGTGCGTTATAATGTAAAAAAGTGGCTTGAAAGCAATAGCTTTCAAACATATCACCTAGCCTAACAAATTATGAAAAGTAAAAGAAGTTACGTTTTAACATAGGTAATCTATATTAATATGACAGAAAAATATTTAAAAATTAAATTTTTAGAATTCTGTCAAAATAAAAACACAAAAAATATCTAACAAAAAAAAGTAGGATAATTGAAACAATTAATAGCTAAAACATAAAAATACTTAAGAAAATAAACTTCCTCAGAAGGTATTCCCACGTCCACCAAGGGTTGAATAAACTCGCGGACAAAATTTAGCAGCCAATCTGTCATACGGTTGCCCAGAACCGACTATCACCTTTTCATTTTGGCTGAATTTATTCCAAAGATGTACAGCTAGGCTTTCATTAAATTGTGCTAAAATGCTGTTTGCTTCTTTAAAACTGAAGTAATCACGCCAATTATTCCAATATATAGGATAAAATACTTTCGGAGGGAACACAGTAAATCCACCGCACTGCTCCTTAGTCATTTTGGATATCTATAAAAATAATAAAGTGTATTGTGGCATAAAATTTAAAAATATATACTTACAAGCATCTTCCCCTTAGGGAGGGAAGTGGATTAGCCACTTCTTCAGGGTACTTGGCGTCCCTGCGGGTATCCCAGCCTAACAACATGAACATGCACAACATATACTGTTTCACCCCAATACATTTACACAGTACACTCAGGGCATAGTCATCTGTACAAGGAGAAACTTATTAGCTCGGAACCGTTGTGCAGATTGTGTGAGGATGAGGAGGAAACGACCTCTCACTGGCTGATAGATTGCGGCAATCAAGTGATTGCGCTATGAAACCTTTGGATCTTTGAGCCCAAAGGAGATAGTAGTGCAAAAAGAACTAGTAGGAAGTCCTCCACCTCTTTAGTAGGGGAGGTTTCATCTACGAAATCCAAAGGAGATGGCACAATAAGCCACTTTTGGCTGCGGTACCTTGGGCATAGGTCCCACCCTGATAATCTAATCAAGCATGTTTTTATTGTATACTTTTAACCATTTTGTAAGACAATTGGTTGATGTAGAAGATCCAAATGATCAGAGAGTTTTTAAAACAAAAAGAAGTTTCAACATTTTGGACTGAATATTACAAAATATCAGCAAAAGAAATCAAAAGAATTGCTCAGCTAATACAGAAATATAAATGATGCAAGTGCAACAAATTTAATTATTATATTTAGAATTCACATCCGACTATTTAAGACTACATTTCAAATCAATTGCCTCTCAAATCTTCAAAATGAAACTAGGTTTCTCACTTGTAGAAATTTAAATTTTAAAATGAACAGTTATAGTTTTTCGTGTTAATCTAAAAACATGAATTATGGGAAAACACACGAAAGATGCTACTCATTACATCTACAATTAGCGAGAAATTTGAGGAAACTGTGATAATTCATAAACTTGTAAAATTTTATAAAACAATATAAGTTACAATATCCAACGTATAATTCATTTGATTAGTTTTTCTGACTTCAGGCGTATTATAAACAATTTCAGAATGTTTTCAAAAAATCAAGTATCATCTATTTTTCTAGTGAGTCCAAGATTCTTGAGGGGCCTTTGTCGCTTTTCTTTTATACATTTGTAAAAATCTTTGAAGAAACATACCTTGGAAACAGCACAATATTTTTTAAGTGCTCTAGTAATGACTTGTGGTCCATTATATCCCCAAAAATAGCCTTTAAATCGATCTCTAATTTCTCTGATTGCTAAGTCTGAAAGGGGATGTCCATGTGTAAACGACAGCATACCGGCAGCGACATTCCTAGGAGATTCTGCTCCAGCAAAATTGCTAAGTCCTTTCAAGGATCTTAAAAAAAAGAAGAAAATACTGAATGAGAAATAAAAATGTAATTTAAAATTAACTAATAGCTCAATTAGCCACAGTAAAAATGGCCAAGAAACACTTTCAAAGTTCTTACATCACGCAGAGCTCTGACATCTACGTTCTTGAATTATTTTTTAGAATTTAATCAACCATTTAAAAGCATCTTTTCAACAAACAATATTTTAAAAGTGTTAAAAATTAGTTTTAAAAATTTTTAAATCTTCAAATTAATAGATAAGATATTTTTCGTGATTTTACTAACTCAAACAATTTAAGTACTTATCAATGACTGTCATGATATCTCTGATAGTACAAGGTAAAAATTGTAAAGTAGAAGAATTCAACGTCTTGATTTTGCCTTCTTCAGTATTTGTAGTTGACCTCACAAATATCACCAGAAGAAGCCAAACCAAAAAATGACTTGCCTATGTCATTTTGACTAAAACCTCACGTGGAAAAGAAAAACCTCACCCTACCAAAGTTTCTCCCTTCATTTTCATAAATTTGATGGTGTCTCGAAGAGGTAGCAGATACTAGTTTAAAATCACCTTTCTAGTATGGGATGCCAGGTGAATTTGGGCCAATGAGTGGGTAGGTTCTTAAAAGGTCGTTGGGCACCAAGCAAAACTAGACGATCCCTGATTGAGATTGTAGCGAGGACATTTATTTATTACAAGCGTGTATGTGACACTCACATCCATCCAGCTATCCTCTGCTAGAAAATAGGACACACCACTGCTACGCTCAGAACACAACTTTACAGAGCGGGACATTTTTTAATCCATACCCTAATAAGAAGGTGTCAGGAGAAAGAGAAACGACCTCGTATATCTTTGTTAAAATCGTAAGTTTGCAATTTGAAACCGGAGGAGATGATAGCGAAATAACTACCCTGAACCCTGAACTCCTCCAGAAATAGCCCTGCAAAGGGTCGACCAACCGCGATATCAGGCGTGTGATGCCTACCCCCACATCTAATCTTAACTAAGTTTTAACTTACCTCAGCAAGACCACATCAAGATCAACGTAAGTGCCTCCATATTTCCATAGACTTGTATACCTCAAAATATCACTAGCGTGTGAACGAGGCCATCTGCTTGATTTCAGTTTATCTATAGCATACCATTCCTCTAGCGGTGTAGATTTAAAAAAGGATTTCATATCTATATGACGAAATTTAATATTATCGTACGTCAAAAGGATTTTGGTATGGAGATCAAATCTTTCCGGTTGTTTGATTGGTGAAGGTATCAATAAAAAAACTTTAGATGATGGGTTGAGTAACGCTACTGATTCTATTGCACACGCTTGTCTGGCAGATAGTCGCAAGTAACTTTCATGACATGATGTTTCAAGGAAAAAGAAAGAAGTGTTTTTAGGTACATTTTCAGACTCAATAGTCGGCAGATTATTAAGACTGTTATTTTCATAACAAGCTATCTGAATAGATTCAGTAGTAATTGATGGAGATACAAGCCAAATAAAATCTATTTCTATGTCATTTATGTAAATCATAAAATACATAAATAAGACTAAAATTAAAATAAAATATATCTTCTTAAAGCGAACCATAATAAGTTCAATCAAAAAATATTGCACAGTTTTAGAACTTATAATACCATAAAATAGTTAGTCATAAATTTAGGCACGTTAATGAATATTCCAATTGCCAAAACACGTGAAAAAAAGTCCAAAAATTTATCCCTTCGGAAAGCAAATAAAATATGAAAATTACCTGAACAAAAAATTATATATAATCACGAAGTTCAATGATGTATCAAGTTAAATTTACTTCTCTATAAAATTTGTACTAGTTAGTAAAAGTTATAAAGTTAATACTTTGTACATCTTCAATTGTATTTCACTATGTTGAAACTAAAACGATAGTGCAACAATAACACATTATCAATTCGAAAAGGCAAGAACTTCAATACAAATAGAATGTTTAAGATACTTAATTCTAGAACATCATGTAAAGACAAAATGTGGAAAAGGAAGAAGCTTCTCTTAAAGTATGGAATCAACAATAAGAAACCCATAAATTTGTAACACTAACTGGACACCATTGTACACAAAATACTCTTGTCAAATTTCGTCAAAGAGAACGTTTACAGCTTTTAGAAGTGATCATACTTTATACTATTAAGCTACATTAAAAAAAATGAACCGTACTTTACTATCTTATCACAGATACGATAAAGCTGAAGATAATAAATTTTATTTCAAAATTTGAAGTACCCATCTTGTCGAGAATATCGAAAACATTTACGCAGTATCAAATAATAAATAAATCATTGACATTTTCGGGACAAAATGGTTAATTTAAATATTTTTAAATCCACTTATTTTAAGAAAAATTAAACAATTAATTTAAAATTAGTACTAAGTAAGTAGGTAATTTAACATGGAAAATTGATAACAGAAAAAAAACCTCTTCACAACAATAACTAAAGGATAAACGCATATTTCTGTGCCTTTTTAATCTAAAATAAATAATTTAAAAAGCTACTTAAATTATGTTTGAACAAAAAATTTGCTGTTGGCTAATCAATAACAATGTCATTTAAAGTCAAGAAACTCGAAATATCTATTTATTTTTTATATACTTATTTACATGTTGTGAGATATTCTTGAATTATGCAATTAATTTGGCGAGGTTGTAGTTTCAACTTGAAACTTAAGCGCTGGGTGCCCTATTAATTCTTCCGCGCTCAAGTTGTCTGTTTTAATTTATTTTTATTGTACGTACATATATCTACAAATAACTAGTTAACAGAAAAAGTGAAAAGTGATTCAAATGATTGGGTGAGTGAGGCTCGGCGTCATTTATATTTTTCAGTACGTACAATTTTTCCTACATTCTGTCATTTTACTTTAAAAATGTCTGTATTTTAAAATACACGTTTTAGTTATAGAAGACTATTAATGCAAGAAAAATATCAGCAGACTATAACGAAAAGAATGTTAATCTGCTAGAGCTGTGCTTTTATCTCTCTTTTTGATGATAAGGATTACAATAATTGCTTATTAAAAAATAAAAATAAACTTTCACAGTTTACATATCATCTCAGATATCAAATTTTTAAAGATTTAAATATTTATTCATTGCTTTTAATATTATGAAATAGCTGGCCTCACATTATTTTCCAATTCCAAACAAATGTTCTTTTAAAAAAATGAAAGAATTGATTTTTAAAAACTCTGGTATGTCCTATCACAAGTCTCTCAATTCTGTTCTCTAAATTCTAACTTATGAATTTTTTTGAGCAGTCTTTCAAGTTTCACTGACTAAATTATCCATTAAATTATTTTTTTCAAACGCTGGAATAAAATTATTTTATCTAGATAACTGGTGCATTAAGAATATTTTTTTGTAAAAACGCCAACTGAAATAAATCTAAAGGCAACATTTTATTTGCTTATTTATTTTTCTTATTCTTACCAAAATTAATTAAATAAATATAGCGTTTTTTAAATTTGGCGGGGAATATTTCTTGCCCCCCATATTATTCGAAACGGTGTCAGCTTGTGCACTTGTACTGTGTGTACAACTGTTCCATTACGTAGTTTCTCAAAATGGCGGCCTATATCACTAGTGTTTTGGTTCATTCTTTTTATGAGTTTGCAATTTTGTTGAATTACATTTCTATATTTAAGTAGGTTTAGTAATATTATTCGTAATGAAAATGAATAATCAACATAATTCTGATACTTTCAATATTAATGGTAAGTTGATATTTACTGAAACACAAAAAGCTAACCTTCACTAAGTCATTACAGATTGATAGTTTTTTTCTAATTTTTATTTGACCAATACGTTTCTAATGGTTATACATTTTGTTTTCTCTGTTATTAAAAGAAGAAGGTAATTTTAAAAAAAGGCTTGTGGCTTGCAGTATTGCAGTTTCTTAAATTTAAACACTAGTTTTGTGAAGAAATTTTGCTAGTTTTTTTTAATATAAAGCTGATTATTTACACATAACATATTATTTCTATTTAAATATTTAAAGGTTAAAACATCCTTATTGTTTTAATATTTCCTTTGAATACATTTAATAAATTGTAAATTAACAAAAATGTCAGATGAAAAACTACCGTTCCAAAAGGTAACATCAAATGAATTTAATGAGTTTTTTATGTGGGATGTTTACATGAATTATTTTGAAATTACATTTTACTGGATGGAATTTCTTTAAAGTTTTAACGTAGACTTTGATCCGATCTTAACTTTCTCTTTTTGTAAAATAAATATTTATCTTTTTATTAAATGTAATAATTTTAAGTGTAGGAATAGTAGTTTCTCGTTGAGTTTTTGCCCATGCAGGTTATAGTACTTCTCGCCAGTTTAGTTGAATTTTTAATTTCAGTATTGATATTAACATCGTATTCATTTTTATACAGACCTGACTCCAGAGCAGCAGAAGATGCTGATAGAAATCAGGCGTAGGAAAGCCGAACTTCTATTAGAAATTCAGGTAAGAATAATTTGTTTTAAGATATTGAGATTCCATAAGGTACTCATACTTAAATTTAATTTAAGAAAGATATTTCCTTTATTATTGAATCTCTTATTCTTGTGATATTTAAGATTTATTCTGTTGACTTTTGAACTGTTATATGACACTATTGGAGGTTATTTATGCTTTAGGCTTTGGATCTACTTAATAATTTTAAATTTACTGTAAGTTTTCACATGTGATAAAAATTAGTTTTACAAAACCCATTGAAACGAATCCTAATAATCTTTGAAAGTTATAATAAAAAAAAGAGCCTCTTACCTTCAATTGTGCATTCATGTTAGGCAAATTTACGTGTTTTAATAGTAATAAATACTTTAATTAGAACTTTTTTAAACAGCAAGTACACAGTTATTGACGACTTGTAAAATAAAGAGAAAAATCATTTTTATCTAAAGTGCTTTATACTGATAAACACATTTTATCTCCCCCTATAAGTTTATAAAGTAAACTTTTTTCCAGTATAGTAATTATAGGATATAAATTATAATATTGAAAAATGTATTGTTCATAGTTTTTTTTTTATTTTTGATTGTAAAGAGTATTTCATTAATTTGGCACTAGTTTAAAGAAGTATATTTATTTAACTTTGGCAATGACGTACTCCAAGAGTGGTCTGTTCAGTGCTTGTACTTGGATTTCATGTTTAAATACATCCAATAATCGTTTTTCAATAATTAGCCTGGTATGTTCTAGATTTAATTACTTAATTACTTAGTAGAATTTATTGGATATATCACCACATATACTTGTAGAATTTCTTTTAGAATGAAGTCGATTAACATGTTTGTTTGAAAAATGTTGTGTTTTGTAGTTTGCAATTAAAGTTTAGATGGTAACGGTAAATTCTGATCTTCAAATATTATTCGTAATAATATAGATCAATTAATCATTTCTCCAAAAACAAATACAATTTTATTTTCCCTCAATCAGTTGCATTTATCTTATCAAAATATTAGATTTATAGGAATTTTTCTCTTTAAATTCTTCGTTAACAATTTATTTGAACGACCTTTAATGTTTGTTGTGGCCTCTCAAAAAGTTGTTTTTAAATTACATTAGGATGATTTCCCTTATCATTTTATTTTTTGTCCTAATTCTGTTGAACATAACATTTATTAGGAGCAATTCATTAGTGATTCTGTTTGTATAAAAGGTTTAATTTGCAGTAAGATATTGATGTTTGATGATTTTGAAACATGCATGAATAGTTTTCTTAAGTAGGATTTTATTTATTTTCATTTGTTTAAAGAAATAGTTAGACTTCTATTTTCTTTTAATTTTTTTTTACATTTCGTTGACAACTAATATTCTTTATTCCCAACTATTTTGAATTAAATAATTTAATGTTCTTATTATAAATTTAATGAGGGATGAGTAAGTTTTATTTTCATAAATTAATTATTTTTATTTCTTTCCGTATCTTAAAGTATAACTTACTCCGTATGGTCCACTTTATCTATTTAAAAGTAAGTAAAAGTATTTTACAGATTAAGTTTGCTAATATAACTTTAAATTAGCTTCTGGTATTTTCTTTTTAAAGAGCATTTTCATCATTTTTGTAGATTGTAAAAGGGAGTAGCTATAATCCTAATTTAATGCGATCTAAAAAATCTATTGTGGCTCCTATAAGTGTGGATCTTTGAAGTGTAAAATATGTATTTGGTGTAAATGTAATATAGCTAGAATTTTTCCATGAATTCGATAAACCCAAATGTTCCAAATACCTCCATCTCTGCAAAATGTGTATTATGAGGTTGTTTGGGGAATGTGTGTGGTTAGCCTAGTAAGTCAGCTGGGATGTGTCAAGGACCCCCCGAAGAATCCCAAAGAAAATTCTTAGTTATATATTTTTGTTTTTGTAAGTAAATGGTATTTTTTTTTTATTTGATAACCCTTACAAAAAAAGTAATCTAGGAGACACTGTTCAACAGCATAGTCGCCATCTCTTGTCATTCTAGAAGCGTACAAGTCCAAAAGTAAAGATTAAAATACTTATGTTGCTAAATTTTTCTAAGGACATTAATTGGAAGAATTTTCATCAGTTTGTAGAGTTCAGTAAACATATTAGCATACATATTCCAATTCAAACATTTACTTTATTTTAACAATTGCTATTGTGAAAATCAGGGCGCTCCTGTATTCAATTTAAATTCTTGCCTTTTTTTTTACCTCCGGACGTATTTATATGCAACAGGTGTGGTCTTGACAGTTCGCCACTCCCATCTATAGTTCCTACTTCCTTTTTATTAGTTTCTTTAATAATAATAATAAAAAAACTATCAGTTATGAAAAGAAGTATTATAAATCTGAATGAAATTTAGTTGTATATGAATGTTTTTTTTTATTTTTTAGGCAAGCCAAGCTCATATTTTAGTTTTATGATGTATTTACTTGTACTATGAACGTTAGTGACATGTAATAAAATTTTAAAATTTTATTGAAAACGACAAGTTGGACTATTTAGAATTTGAGTACATAAAAGTCACGCTAGTTTGCGAACCATATTTTTTTTTACTACAAAACTGTATTTGACTTAATGTGATCGCATGGGGCTAGGGCAGGGGTCGGCAACCTATTTCAAGTAGAGAGCCATTTCTCCTTAAATAATTTTAATAAATCTTACCAAGAGCCGCAAGGATGATAGTGTAAATAAACTCTGCAGATCATTTGTATTCACAAATTATTATTTTATGATATTCAATAACATTTAAATGTTTTATGTATTTATTTTTACATATTGCAAAGTAAATAAACAAATAAATAATAACTAAACCTGTGTTTGAATGAAAATGGCGGTAGTCCTATATATTACGTACTGTATTTTAATGTAATTCTATTCAATTTCAAACCAAATCTCATTTAAAATTCTTTTTGAAAAAATATCTTTACTTTAATAAATGAAATTTTCATTTGTTTCAATAAAATTGAAATATACAATTTATTTTGGACAGGCTGAAAAGCCACAAAATTTGGTTAAAAGAGCCGCATGCGGCTCGCGAGCAGCGGGTTGCCGACCCCTGGGCTAGGGGAATGCCTAATTCAAATTAAACTCTCTGTGATTTTCGCTTTAGAAGTATCTGATTTCAATATAAAGGCCAATTTATTTAAAAAAATATTTTCGTATTCATTGAACTCGAAAGTGTATATTTCCAGTGAAAGTTCGAAGTAAAAAAAAAACCTGTACGATTGCAATACTTCCTCTTTCGAGAGATCAGAGAAAGTTAAAAAGAAACTTTTGAATGGAAAGTGGTCATTTTATGTTTTTAAGGTCAGTTCCATTTATTTTAAATATTTAACAGATAGACTTACGATCAGTTGGTGGTAATTTCCGTTTCGAAAATTTTTATACTTTTACTCTTTTTTTTCGCGTTAACTCAATAACGAAATTTAAAAAAAAACAGCTAATGATTATTTGTATATTTTAAAGAAAGAAAGGAGATTTATTTTTAAAAAAATACGTTAATATATCGTTTTAGAAATTTGTTTGAATTGAAACTGGTTTTAAAGATATTTATTGAAAGTAAAGAAGAAATACTTTCATTTTTTACACATATAATATCCATTTTGCAATCCTTTAATAAATTCAAGTTTGTATTGTTGAATTTAATTCTCATTACCTTGAGAATAATCTCATATTGTATTTCATGTTTTTTATTGATTCACACATACCTTTCTAGCTTTACGTCATAAATTCTTTTGTTTCATATGATATGGTAAATCTATTGCACTAAGATTTATTGGTGTTTTATTCTAGTTAATTACCTAGAATAGGATAAAAGTAGCAAGCCTATATTAATGCTTATTATTTGAAAGGAAAAATAAATGTTGAATTTAAATGTTTCTAAGACCTTAACGAGTTATTAACTCTCGGATTACCCGCCGCATTTCGGCTTCCGTCAGTGATCGTTAATTTTATAGCTTTATGATTTGCCTTTATTTTATTTAATTACTTCTTGAACACCCTCCCAAAAAATGTTGATTGTGACAGTCTGTGTGAAAGAATGTTGAATGAGAGTTGACACCATATCGCCTTACTGAGCTTTGAGTTTGTGTCTCTGTAGGTCTTAACTCTTTAGCCGTAGAAATAGGACATTGAACTGAAAGTTGGTTATTTATTTTATTTTATACCGCGACCATGATAAAGGCACGTA
This sequence comes from Rhodnius prolixus, assembly GCF_049639745.1. Lineage (NCBI taxonomy): Eukaryota > Metazoa > Arthropoda > Insecta > Hemiptera > Reduviidae > Rhodnius > Rhodnius prolixus. Next base: position 7,588,707 of record NW_027411634.1, on the reverse strand, counting down.
CTTGAAAGTTGAACACGGTGTAATATTTAAGCTAAATATTGTCCAGCACACCTGTCCTTGGCTCGTTACTACTTGGACTTGGGTCAGCAGATATAGCGTTCCATTCCTCTCTTCTATTTCAGACATTTCTCTCCTCCTTACCTAACTAATTCAAAACAAAACTGTATCACTAATAATATCACTCTCGAGACTTTAAATGATACTCAAACAGACTGGTACACCTGCCTCCCAATATATGCGTCATCATCGTATTTAATTTTATATTTTATTTTACCCGCTTATGTTTAATAAATTTCAAAAATTGTATAACCCAATTTATGTATATAACAGACTGAAAATGTTTTACATCTGCTATTTTATTACCTAAATTTCTATTTTTCCCTGTTGTCTGGAGGACATATTTAATTCATTTGGTAAAAAGTTAGGTAAACAAGTGTTCGCCGCAGCTGTAGTTTTGTAGAAATTTTATGACCATGAAGATGTCAACTAATTGATAGCGTATTTATACTAAATAGGAGCTTATTTTTAATATTATTATTCAACAGAAACTCTTTTAAAACCGAATTTTCTAATAATGTAGCTGTGTTTCCCTGAACGGGTTAAAAGTTTGTTGTTTTTGTAAAATGTCTATCCACTTGTCTCTCATTTCTTTTAATTGGATCTAAAAAAATCGCTATAAGTAACGCAATGTTATAAATCTCGATCAAGTTGGATCCTGTCCTTGGACATTTGATTAATTACATAGAATTTGACCAAAAAAATTTAATTAGGAATTATTACAATGGTGCAGATGTTGGAATTGATCACATTCTTGTGACTCTAAGATTCCTAAAAAATGTTATTTAACTCAATATTTGCCCGTGTATGTAAATTTTATAGTTTTTTTTCAAGGAAAATTCTAAGAAAAATTGTAGTATGTGGAAATCTGTGAATGACTGAATGTTTTTGATTTAATCGCTGATTAGGTTGCAAATAAATCACGTTTTAATTAATTAAGGATTTTTGCTTTTACATCTGGATGTATTGCTTGTTGGATAAGTAGAATGTTTCTAGTTTCTGCCACTAGATGCCATTTGCTGTACTATCCCTTGCTTGTCCGCCCTACTTGATTCATGGCCGTCCCACTGTTCCAACTTGATTTATACAGTCTTTAACTTGTCTCAACATTATTCACTTATCTTACCTTCTACTGGGCGAAGGATGTCAGAATTGGAGATTTCACCAGAAATGATCAGCTTTGACTATCCCTTTATTAACTTATTTTGCCCTTAAAAGAAATGGTTTACATCTGGTGTGAACAATCACACGATTTTCTCTTACCACATTTTTGAGTAGTGATTAATGTCACGATCGCACAACTATTCCATTTTTAATTAAAATAGCAGTCCTGTGTCCCCTTTCTTGGGACCTGTCCCGTCCTATGGGCCTCCAGTATCCGGATAAAATACATTTCAGCAGTTTTACAAGGAGTCGCGATATTTTGAATTTGTTGTATTTTTTAAAGGATTCTTTTTTTTTATCTATTTTAAAATAAGAACATGATACATCAGTTTCATGATTATATTTTATGCTCTTGCTGGCTTTACTTACAAAATTTAATTAAAATGAATTAAAAGTGATGGTGTGGGCCACACATAAATCATAATTACCCACAACACATTGTTGAAATATTCCAGATTACTGGAGTTCTATTCAGCCGGCTTATTTGATATTATGAGTATTTTTGTTCCTTCTATTTGTGCAGGATATCATTTTGGATAATTATTGGTTTTTACAATTAGGGGGCGTCACATATTACTAGGTTGCAGTATGATGGGCTGAACATTTTAGTACTTCTCCAATATCTGTTTTACAAATTGTTTTGTTGTAGCAGACCCATTGTTTGTCTGTTGACAGTAGAAGGCCGTTAAAAGTAACTATAATCGTTAGGGAATGTGTAAATATTTATTACTTTTACAACTTAAACCAGTTAAAAATGTGGTTAGGTCCGCAGTTCTGGATATCTTTTATTTCATTCGATGTAGCATATGCGGTTATTGTATCCCTGACTGGTTTTGGAGTTTCCATCATCAGAATCAGTTTGGTGTAGTCATCTCGCATCCTAAATTACACTTTACTCCCACAAAACCCTTTCTAGATTTCCAATAGTGATCCAAAATTCAAGTTTGGAATTTAGAAAGTTTGTTTAAATTGAGAGTACATCCCTCTAACCCAGGCAATTTTTTCAATTTAGGGGAAGAGAGAGATCTGCTGCTTGTTTACTTTCTGTGAGAGATAAATAATGCTTTCTTTTTTTGTCCGCCCACTACCAGTGGCGCTTTAGGAACGGAACGGCCAACTTAGCACTGTTATTCTAGCCAATGTAGTAGTAGTACGTTGTAAACAAAATGATCAAATTTAATAACAGGAGAAATTGGTTGTTATCATTAGATTCCCATAAAGGGTACCCTTTTTTTTTATTATTAGTAATCGATTTGTTTGTTTGCCTGTAGTGAAGGTCGTCAATTAGACAAATATAAAACCCTATCTATTGATCTAGTTAGCTTTAATCATCAATAAGTTGGTTATTTTTACTCTTCTAAATTCGGTTGGTTTGGTGTTAGTTAAATTAAAATCTTTCAGTAATAGATCCGGAAGGCTACAGGGATAGATAGTCTTCGGTCTATCTGTTCAAAATTTCTTTATTGGATTGTAACTGTCGAAGATTCCAATATCGGCTCACAACTTATTTAATTTTAAACGATTTTCAAAGTGTTCATATTCATTTTAACAGCTATCTTTTTAATAAAAACTTTAACAACACAACTAATGCCTGCCACTAATTAATTTAATATGTGGGTTTGTTTAAATAATAAAACACGCTAAAGTTGTAAGTAATAACCTGATTTATTAACACATTACCTTTACTCACATTAACATTTACTAGCAACTAACGCTATTCATTACAGTTACCATTTACAACAGTCACAACAGTTTACTGTTACTTACTCACTACGTAACGTCACAAAACTGTTCCACGACTGACCACTGGTCCGCACTGCACCGAATTGCACTAGTCTCAGCTGCACTAACAAAGTTCTACTCACTAACTGGCTAACTCTGAAGCACTCCGCAACACTGACTCTCTCAAAACTGTCCCTCCCAAAGTCTCTCCAAAACTAACTCTCAATGACTGACTTCTCAAAAACTGTGTCTGCCTCCTTTTAACTGCGACTGCCCCACTCCGTCTGTCTCACGCCCACCTGCCGCTCACTGGCTGAGGAAAACACATACTGCCACCACCCCAACTGGGGCCGCCCTCCTCCAACTCTCTGTCTCACTCCAACTCCGTCTGTCTCACTCCCACCTGTCAATCACTGGCTGGGGAAAACACATACTGCCACCACCTCGACTGCGGCCTCTCTCTTAGCTGGCTTTTACACAGGGGTGGACCGTTACAGGCTACGGTCACTAGAACTCCTAGAACAATCTAGCCCCTTTCTTTTCCAGTTCAGGTAGAGACCGGCCCTTTTGTTTACACAGTGGTGGCCTGTTACCGACTTTGGTCGTTCAACCCCTAGAACAATCTAGGCCTTTCTTCTCTCCCCAGGTCAACTTCGTTACACGTACTTTCCTTTCCTGTGCATAATAAAACAAAATTTGCACTCATATTATATTTTCAGCATTTGTGATTCATTGAAAGTGCGAACCCCCCTTTCTGAAGGCTTTAAAAATGTGTGGGTGTATGACTCCCTGAGTCCCTGTGTGAGCAGACTTAAAGAAATGTTCTTTAAATAGAGAGAGGATTTCTCGATAAGTTTAAAGTTTGTGTCCTCGACCGGGAAATTTAGACTTTCGCGAGGAAAAAACATTAGTGAACAACACTCATTTGTCTTTATCTTATCAACTTATCCGGAAGTTATGAAAAAACTGAATGGTTCGTAAAAACTTCTTTTTTTTAGTACAGTTTTTAATTAATGAAAGATTTGTTTTTTGTTTTTAAGTGAAGTTGAAGAACATGACCTTTCCCACATGGCCTGCACACTCACGGCCTGTGATGTTTCATTGATCCCCAAGAAAAAAATAAAATAAATAAACATAACAAAATAGAATAAAAAAGGCTCTCGACTCAACCTATCTCAATAGACAGCCAGTGGTGCCATAATCTTGTTTTCCTTTCTGTCAACAAGAAACACGTGTGTGACCATTATATATATACATTTATTTCATTCTCCTATTTTTTTGTTTCCTCAGCTTATTCCGTTCTTTTATTTTTCTCTTAACGTCCTGTTTTTTCGTCTGTACCTAAGAAAAAAAACTACTCATGTTAACTTTTAAATCTTTTCCTTCTATTGTGTTGTGAAAAAAACGTGTTCACTCGCACAATTGAATAAACTTTACTTTCTTTCTTCCACTATTGGCTTCTAACATAGATATAATGTTTCGTAAGTAAATTGTTACTGATGTCTTTAAGGTTATATCTATCTCTTTGCAAGAGAAACTTGGAGAAATAGAAAATTCTCTTGAAGGAGAAACGGCTGAGAATATCTTTCATTATTTTTTCCTGATTTTAACATCATTTGGCTCGCTGAATTGATTGGATAAGAAGTAATCCTTTTAGAATTGTATTGGTGAAACGGTTCATTCAAGAATCTCCACTTTCTGGTGACAAATAATCTCTGTAGTATCTCTGCCTAGACGGTGAGACAAGTTTTATCACGATCAGTTTGCTAATAGGAGTTGTGGACTGTGCCTTCAAAGGTGCCTCCAATGGCTCGCAAGGCAGGTTAGCCAGGAAGTAATCAACTGCTCTCTGTATCTGAGGAGGCACCTTTGAAGGCACAGTACATGCTTCACAAGTTGAGTAAAGTGCATTATTTGATAAATTAAGGAATAAGTTTGATCCTTTACATGAAAGATATTGATCACTTAAATATGTGGCAGGAGATTTCCAATTTTTTTGGTAATTAAACGCAACTCTTCCCAAAATTACCAAATAATTTTTAAACCTTCTTGTTTGTAACAGATGTAAAATTATTTTTTAGCCATTTTGGGTATACCTGAGAACGTCTAAAGCTCTTAATATTTGATTTTCCTTAGAAAAATCACTCGGAAAACGACTTAAGAAAAATACTAGCTTTACTGCCTTGGCAATATTTTTAATAGAAAGGGGATGAAAAAATACATAAAAATGACCTATCGCGTGCTCTTCTTTCTCTTTGATAACAAGTTAAAAAATTGAAATATGATTAATAAATACCAGATTTTGAAATGGTCTAGCACCTTTAATTTTGAAGATATCGAATTGCGGTTTCCGGTTTCTTTAATAATTTTTTATATTCTTTAAAACTGTGCATATGAAAATGGGGCTCAACTGCGAACCCTCACTTTTGGTCGCGCGTCAGCCGCGTATGCGGGCAGGAATCTAAAATCAAGACAAATATTCTGAAACTAGAGGTGACGGGCAACAAATTTTTCCCCTATCATTTTTTGCTCAGATTAACCGTTTAAGCATGAAATGCATTTGAGCCGTCTTAAAATGAACACCCTGTATATGTTATGCCTCAATGAAACCTGTAAGTACCACTTTACTAAATCGATGTTTCATTTTTGGGCTCCAATACTTTTCTATCAACTTCGTATGCTTTTATTTGGGTATTTTCTCCCAGGTAAATGCTTCTCCAGTTGGTAGGGAAGTTACGCGCTGTGTTCCAAGAAAATGTGCCATACGAGAGGTACTCAAAATCATCGTATCTATCGCTTATTACAGCAGGTCATGAATTAATTACTTCCAACTTACTTATTGTATTTAATTTTTACACTAATGATAAAAATTAAATCTTCCCCGTTACTTTTCCAAATGCCGTACTATTTTTCTAGTTTTCATTTATTTTTTTAACAAGTTAAGAAATGATGATAATCCGAGATTTGATTGGTTCTAAACAATTCAGGTTGAGTCCATTTTGTTGATTCCCTTGAGTTGGAAAGGCCAAAATAAATGATTCTTAAAAGAAGCTTTGATCTTATCTGATCTTAACAATGTTAAATTAATTTTTGTAGTTAATAAAAAAGATAATAATTACATTGCTTTCATTCTCTTTATTTTTTCTTTGGCATAATTATTAGTAATTTACAATAGAATTAATATTCTCATGCATTATTTGTGCATCCAATTGCATATAATTTATTCAGACAAGTGAAGGACCTTTGAATCCTGTTTTCAATAAAGAAGAATTCCAAAAAGTCAGGTTTTTCTCATTCTCACATCTTAATTTGGTATTCTCTTTGTGACATGATGTACGAGTAAAGCATCACTGAAGACAAACTGATGCTGGACTAATAAAACAATTCGTTATCGATTGCTATCTTGATTTCAGTTACCAGTAATATTATATCTTAAATTTGGAAAAATGCGCGAAAAAAAGAGGATAATTTTTACATATTTTCATTTCTTCAACCAACTAAACTTAATTATTGGAATCCGGACTGGATTTTCACAGCTAGCTAGCCGTCTTATTGGTTTAAGAGCCAACAAACAAATTTATATTCTTGAAACTTTTATCTCAATAGACATGTTCGGATTTAGTTCCTACACCTTTTTCTTCAACTAAATCGTACGAACAAAGCTAAGTCTGTGTTTGTTTGTGCCAAGTTTTTTTTCTGAACTTACAGAACTTTCACAAAGTTAGAGAGTGGCTTTCTTGTGTCGTAAGTCTTATAAACTTGCATTTCCACCCTAGCCAGCTTCTTTGACATTTCCTACTTTTCTGGTTTTCGAAATGGATTTACAACTAGCATGATCAGAATGCTTGGCTCTTGGACTATCACAGAGATAGTAAAAGGAATGTTTTAATGTTTCACGAGAAATTAACTGGCCTCTCACTTGATTGGATAGCACAAAAATATCTTCTTTTTTCTTTGTGATAATTGTAAATTATTTATTAGTCATTTCCTTTGATAAAAATGGTTAAAATTATTATTTCTTTGCGAGAAATGAATATTTTATGAAGGTCTGATTAACCCATAAACCTCTTTTTTAAAAAAATTACAGAACATTGATCTGTAATAATGAGCACACAAACAAACAAATCGATACTGAATTTCGATTATCTTGGTTTGTGTGGATTTTAGGAACCTTCCATCTTTTTCCAACAAGTATTTGTTTCGATTTCTAAGGAATTTTTTTTAGTAGGAAGTGTTTGAAGTGTGACATTGTATCTATAGAGCCCATTTATAGATGTTAGAGAATATTTATTTATTTGTTTCAAAATGGTGTCCCCGTTATATTCCTAGAGTGGGAAGTTAACCCGGATTTCTTCCTAGAACTGGCGTAGGAGTCTGTTGATATTTCTACTAATGGATTTTCAAAAGGGACAACTTCCTTTTTTTTTACGCTTAGATTTCGCTGGAAGAGAATTAAATTATGGTTCTATTTTTCTCTCTTAAACCTCTACTAGTAATTGGGTAAGTAGGCCCTCCATAGGAAGGATAATGGCACTTAGTGCAGCCCTGTAAAAATAACAAAACATATGAACTGTTATTCAGGAATGCTAGGAGGACAGAAGCTAGCAGAACTTAGATAGACTCCAAAATGGCATTACCTTGCAACTACCATTATTTCTTCAAATTTAAAATTAAAATTGCATATTTCATAGAAAATAAAATTTTAAGCTTAAATGGATAAGTGTTCAACCTCTTTGTCGGGACCCATGAGGGTACCTAAAACAGATAATTTTAATTTTATACGATTTTTCGAACAGAAAGGCGATAGGTTGAAGGATACAAAGTGAGTTAGTAAAGGCATCAATTTGTATAAACCCATTTTTGGACCCAGGGGTTCTAAAAAAGGTATTTATGGTGAGAACACGATATCGAAAATATTCTACGATATTATACTATCGTTGATAATTTAATCATCTCTATTAGGAGGAAGTAAAATCTATAAGGCTGTGGTTTTATTTTATTTTTTTTATTAAGCGCTTTCCGGTGATGAAAGATGGTGCAGTAACTGACAGATATTGAGTTTAATCGCAAAATTGATGTTGATTTTTCTCTCTCCTTTACACCCTTCGTGTTACACTTCCGGTGCTCCGAATTTAATTTAGAGAGAAGACTTTTTCTTTTTGTGTAATATGATACGGTTAGCAGTGGAGGCAATGTCTGATTCAGCTGGTGGGCTCCTTCTCCTAACTGGAAGACCTGGTTGCCAGCAGCAGGTTGTCATGGCGACCGGCTAGGGGGCCCCCCCTATTTTATCTTCCCCTCTGTGTTTTGGTGGTTATCATTCTGGGAATTTAATTAAATATTTGTATACATTCATTGTTTTCACGGCTGGTTACAAAGTTTCACTTCAACTAATTATGTTAATCTTAGCTTTGGTTTTGGTTAGCGAAAAAAAACCTTAGTTTTCTTATCCATTTCCGCTTATACTGAAACGATCGAACCAAAGGAAAACAAGAGCCATTTAGAAGGGAAGAGAGTGCAATCGCTTTTTCCAGTTAAACGTCTCCATTAGCTTGTGTAGCTCGAAACCCAGATGTCCTCCACAGTCTTGAGGTACTTGTTCAAGGGAGGCCCAGTAAAGTTTATATCATCCAATGGAGTTATTGACGAATCAGTCAGATACATGCCATGAGTCGAAGATCAAATCGCGTAGAAAGTAACCTTTTTTTGGACGTTTATCCTAAAAGTTTGAAGATGACGTAATTAAAAGCACATTAAATGGCTGTTGCTGTTACAGCATTCTTGCTTAATGTTAAACGGCCATCGCAACCTTCATTGTTTGCAGTTATAATTAAGGCAACAACTTGCTGTTGAATTTAGAATTTATATTCTCCTTTTAAGCTGAATGCAGTGCTTATTGCAAATTGATTTTTACTTAGTAAATTATTTGTTCTGAATTTAATTATCTGTTAATTGTAATCGTGAGGGCGATTATCTTCAAATTTAGATTATTTAACAAATTGTTTTTCTCCACTTTACTACGCTTCAATAAAACATTGCATAATAGGTGTAGAGTAATTAGTATTGTTGCTCAAGCCTGGTAACAAGATCAAAGGGTAGCAACATGTTTATCGATAGGAACTCTTGTTTTCTTAATCAACTAATGCTCCTTGATCTTCTTCCTGTATTAGAGTAATCTATTGGGTTATTGCATCATGCAGAGAATTAACTTTTTTTGCGTGTTTATTCTGTAAAATGCTGTTTTTATTTAACGGATATAACTTCTTTTTTTTAAAACGTAGTTTAAGAAAGATGAGTAATAAGAATAAGAGTAAATCATTTTTGAAAACCATAACTTAACCCTGAGCATTGCCACATATATAAATAATTATAATTTTTTGATATTCGCAACTGTCGTAAAAATATATATATTAAATAAGGAAAGCTTGCCAGATCGATCCTCATTCTCAATAAATACCGTTATTTCTTCAAAGTACAGTGGAGTCTCGGTTATCCGTCACCCTTTTATCCGTCTATTCCAATTAACCGTCACTCTCCTCAGTGTTTAAAAATTAAAAAAAAAAAAAAAAAAATTATGTCGCCGACATTGTATTCATTAATTTTAATACACAATAGAATGAATTGAATAATGAAAGATACCTTAAGTATATAAACGTATAAAATATGTATACCAGTTAATACAAAGTTTTATACACGTTAAACAAAAGAATCTGGAAATTTTCCTGTTCTTTTCCATTATCCGTCTATTCGACTATCCGTCAAGTGTCCCCGGAGACTCCACTGTATTCCACAAATCGCCCATAATGTCCGTCGATACGTGCCATCCAAATAAGTTCCCGTTTAATCTCTGTCACACTTCATATAAGCTCGTAATCACGGGTATAGTGTATAATAGAACAAAATTTCATACTAATTTTGTAGCTTACTAAGGGAGACACAGGGGACGCAATTTAAAAGAGGATTATTACCCACAAAAATTTCAACTCTCAATGTCTTCTCTATTTATGGATCTGCACACAAAATAACTAAGACTATAACTGAGTAAAGAAAGTATACTGTATAAGGGAACAAAATTTCATACCAGTATATTCTTTACAGAGAGAGATATAGCGGTCGCAATTTCTGAGCGATCTACCAAAAAAAAATTCAATTCTCAATATCTTTTCAATATTATGTAGATCTGAACACAAAATAACTATAGTTTATAACTGTGTAAAGTAGTGTACGTGTTTTTATATATTATTATACATACGAGGGTCGTTTGAAAAGTCCGTGCAAAAATAAAAACTACTTAATTTTTTGGGGTAAACCTTTTTTATTTTTCAACATAGTCTCCTTTTAGGCTTATACACTTCGTCCAACGCTGCTCTAGTTTGTTGATCCCTTCCGAATAATAGGATTTGTCCAAATCTGAAAAATAGCCATTCGTTTCTGCAATCACCTCCTCGTTTGAATAAAATCTTTTTCCCGCCAGCCATTTCTTCATATTGGGGAACAAATAGTAGTCCGAGGGAGCCAAGTCTGGAGAATAGGGGGGATGCGAAACGAGTTGGAACCCTATTTCCATTAATTTTGCGATCACAACTGCTAAGGTGTGAGCTGGTGCGTTGTCGTGATGGAAAAGGACTTTTTTGTGGGCCAATCGTGGGCGTTTTTCTTGCAGCTCGGTTTTCAAACGGTCCAATAACGATGAATAATATGCACCTGTAATAGTTTTACCCTTTTCCAGATAGTCGATGAGGAATATTCCTTGCGAATCCCAAAAGACAGTCGCCATAATCTTTCCGGCCGAAGTAACGGTCTTCGCCTTTTTTGGCGCAGATTCCCCCTTGGTAACCCATTGTTTAGATTGTTCTTTGGTCTCAGGAGTGTAGTGATGTATCCATGTTTCATCCACAGTGACGAAACGACGCTTAAAGTCCTGCGGATTCTTCTGGAACAGCTGCAAACCGTCCTTGCAACACTTCACACGATTTCGTTTTTGGTCAAGCGTGAGCAATCGCGGCACCCATCTTACGGATAGCTTTGTCATGTCCAAATGTTAATGCAAAATATTATGTACCCGTTCATTCGAGATGCCCACAGCACTAGCAATCTCACGCACCTTCACTCTTCTGTCATCCATCACCATATCATGGATTTTATCAATGATTTCTGGAGTAGTAACCTCAACAGGGCGTCCAGAACGTTCAGCGTCACTTGTGCCCATATGGCTACTCCGAAAATTTTGAAACCACTTATAAACTGTTCTAATCGAAGGTGCAGAGTCACCATAATGTTTATCAAGCTTCTCTTTAGTCTCCTGAGGCGTTTTGCCTTTCATAAAGTAGTGTTTAATCAACACATGAAATTCTTTTTCGTCCATTTTTTGAAAATCACTCGACTTCCTCGATTCAAACGAATGCCAAACACAAAGAAATAGATCGATCTGGCTGAAACTTGGTGTGTGTTCTTCCAAGAGATGCTACTAACTAAACATAACCTCGATACGCGCCAGTGGTGCTATCTCTCTGACTTTGCACGGACTTTTCAAGGGTTTCGAAATGTGTAATTCTGGTTAAAATACAATTTTTCAAATTTGTGATGAATGGAAAGAGAAAGTTATGAGTTCATCAACTTTTTTTGGGTGGGAATATTAAGTTTGTAGTTTTTATCAAGGGGGAAGAAGTCTTTTGTCTTAACAATGTGTATTTTAATAGTCCGGAGAGGGAAATTTTAAAAAATAAGAACTTTTAAAGAATTCCAAGGTACGCTTCATTTTAAAAAAAGCTCTGCTGTTTTAGTCTTTATTATATTTCATCTATTCTTTTCTTTTTCTTAACTTCTACAACTCATTATTTATGTGTATCTTGGCCACTTCATTGCGAGTACTTAATTTAAAAAAGTATACATATATTTTATTTTGAATTGAATTACCATAAGCAACTGTTTCATCAGTGCTACATTAATTAATATGTAGGGCACGTGGAGTACATAAAAGGCTGTGGTATGTTCACCTGGCGACATAACACTGGGACACACGGTTTTTAATGCATTGAGTGCGCCGCTCTGAATGCACCTGCCCAGTTTATTACATGAACAGAAGATGAACAACGCTAACAATTATCAATGTAAAAAAAGAATGTAACTCTCAATAGCTGCTGAAGATGAACTAGTCCCTTAAATCGAAAGATTGGCAGAAGTAAACAACTGGTGACGGAAACTAGCCGCTCCAAAAAGTGTTGTGTAGGCCCAAAACAGTGTACTTTTAAAAAACCTTCCACTGACATTTTTTTTTACTTGAAAAAAGTTTCAATTTGTGAAGGACAACTTTATGAAGCAGCTAGTTGCGATTACCAATCTAGAATTCTCTTTTAGATCTTGGTGCTAGAGTACATCCTGTTCACTTAACTTCTAACTTCTTTTTACTTCTCTTAATGTTCAGAGTTAACTCCACTTCTTAAAGTCACCCTTATCCTGTCTCTGAATATGGCGGCTTAATAATATTTATACAAAGTTTCAAATTTATGAGAGATTCTAGGGTTTTTTTTTTCATCCTCTTTTTTATAAAAAGGCCATTTCACCATAAATTTTACCACAACTAACTAGATAATTTTTTTTGTTTTTCTGTGCAGGTATGTATTATGCAGGCATTAATTCAAACACATCTAGCGGTAAGCATTAATTTTATTAATTAGGTTTCAATTATTTTGCAAAAACTATATTAATGCAGTTTTTAATTTTATATATGTATGCACGCCATCATAGCCGAGCGATTGTAGACGAGTATCGCAAAGCTAAAATCCATTATAATTCTTCGGTTCGATTGCCAGTTTTTATACTTGGATTTTATTTAATGTGTTGAATGAGAAAATTAATGTATTATTTTTTTGTTTTTCTTGAGAAAATTTCTTTTAAATTGGAACTAAAATAAGCTCCTAAAGCACAATCAGTGAAATTTCTGTTTGACCAGCTGATGAATACTAAGTTTGAAGAAGTCAATGGCCCGGAAGTATGAATCTCCGCTTTTATGAATAATATCTTCAAGCATTTCCTTAATTTTTCCAATAGTTGAAGACTTTTCTTTCATTTTTCTTTGAAATACTTTCCATTTAATGTACTGTTCTTAGGCGAAATCAAACTAACATTTAGCAAAAAGTATTGCTAGTTTTAAGATGTGCAAGTTACCAATTTGAGAATTGTACAATAAAAGAAAACTCGAATGAACAATTACACCAGATTTATGTCATTTGTTATTTGTCATTTGCTGTCTAGTTGCAAATTTTTTTTGCAAACCTTAGAATGATTGTAGAAGTTCATTAAAATAGGTTAATTACTTTGACTAAGCCTCTTCAAAAAGTAGTAATTATAATTTGTCAAACAAAACACATAAAAAAGGGACATGACTCGTAATTTTGATGTTGAAACGTATTAAAATACGTTGAAGATGATTTAGTAAGGTAGTAAAAGCGTTTTTTTTTTTATTATACAAGTTTGTTTTTGTCGATTATGATGGCAGTGTGTCAGGGTCGTTACTTTGTGTGTTGGGCGTACTTGAATCCATAGCTAAAGTTTTCTGAATAATCTTAGAGAATTCATTTTCTAATTATTTATCTTTTCAAAAAAAAAAGCAATGACTTTTTTCCCAATTTTTCTTATTCCTTTATAAACCAAATTTTCCACTGGTAATGCCTAAAATGAAATTGGTTTCCGGAGAACTTCTATAAAGCTAAATAGACTCCCAGAACTTTACTACGCAATTCGGTTTAATAGTTTACTAGAAAAGTCATTGGACTGTTTTAAACGTTTCAACACCCCGTTGATGAGTGTATGAAGTTAATGTTAATCTGCAGAGCACATAAATGCCACATCTACTCTCTGCGCAAGTCATGAATAGTCTTCAAGAAAGCTTTTAAAACTCCTATAACCCTAAGCTCTAAATTCTGTTTACTGTTTGAGAAGCTTTTTTCCCCTCCCACAATATAGTTGCGACGTCACTTTTTGCATTTTAATTAAATTAAATGTAATAAAATAAAAGCTAGAAGTTATTTGGTTTTTATTAAAACATGAAGTTAGTACTTCTAGAACTTGCTAGATTTTTCTCATAATCAGTCAAAAAGGTATTTTGGAAAATCCTATCTAACCTTTCACATTATAGCACAGTAAATTGTAAATTATACGATGGAGCTAAGTAGATAACGTTTTTTTACTTTTTCTTAACTACGTAAGGAAGGTATTGTTACGAGGGTCATTCAATAAGTAACGAGACAAATTATTATTGCTCAAAAACTGTTTATTGAATCAGTACAAAACTTTGGTTACTTTTCAACATAGTCCCCAGCAACACTTATACACTTGTCCCATCTTTCTGCTAATTTGTAAATGCCCTTGGCATAAAATTCTTTGGGTTGATCTCGAAGCCAATTTTGCACCTGATTTTTTACCTCTTCATTGGATCGAAAATGTATCCCTCGTAGACCATCTTTAAGGGGTCCAAACAGATGGAAGTCTGATGGGGCGTGGTCGGGGCTGTAGGGTGGATGTGGAAGGATCTCCCATTCCAGTTTCTGAAGTTTTTCTTTCGTCAGCTGTGCCGTATGTGGACGGGCGTTGTCATGAAGCAAAATCACGCCTTCAGTCAAGGAGCCCACGGCGTTTCGTTCGAATTGCAGGTCTTATCTTGTTTTCCAGCATGTCACTGTAGTACTGGCTGTTGATTGTTCTTTTGCCTTCAAGAAAATCACAATAAATTGGCCCCTGAAAATCCCAGAATACTGTAAGCATGACTTTACCGGCAGATGGCTGGGTCCTGAATTTTTTCCGAATGGGAGAAGTCGTATGCTTCCACTCAAGGCTCTGTCGTTTTGACTCTGGCTCATAGTGGTGGATCCATGTTTCATCACACGTTACAATTCTTTTGAAAAAATCTTCTCCTTCAGTCGAATATCGATTTTTCAACTGTTGACTGATTTGAAGCCGGGTTTCTTTGTGAGCGTCCGTGTAGTTGTCTGGGCACCCATCTCGCACAGGTTTTCTTGTACTGCAGCTTGTTGTGAATAATGTTATGGACAGTTCCAACACTCGCGTTTACTTTTTCGCTTATCAGTTCAACGGTGATACGCCTATTATCCCGAATTAACGCGTCAATCCGAGATTCGAGAGAGGAAGTCCCAACTTCGATCAGTCGTCCACTGCGTTGCTCGTCAGAAACTTTTGTACGGCCACTTTGAAACTGTTCTACCCATTTGTAAACGTTCGAACGATTCAAACAATTGTCTCCGTACACTTTTAACATTCTTTTATGGATTTTACTACCTTTCTCACCTTTCGCGACTAAAAATCTGATCACGGCACGTTGTTCTTCCACGGTGCAATTCTCGAGCGGACTCGCCATCGTTAACTGAGTAAATTTGAGGTTATGTTTACAAAATATAATTGAACAGCTGATCAGATGTCATCGCAAGGTTGCCAACTTTGAAAGTTTCATACGGATCAATTTAGCTGTTTTTGAGCAGTAGTAATTTGTCTCGTTACTTATTGAATGACCCTCGTATTATGATAGATTATTAAAATTTAGTTTTTACTGGAGGGTGCCTACCTCCAAGTGAAAGAGTTCGTAGTTTTTCTTCTAAAGTGATAAGAATTGAATATGACTCTAACGTGCGGATGTTTCAACAATATTAATGAGTTAGAACATTGAGAATCGCTGAAAGTCGTGTTATCTTTTGTACATACAGTAGTTGTGACATTCTTTATTGTGAAATAACTCTAAAAGAAATGTAAGTTAAAAGGTCAAATCCTTGGTTTTATAAGGACAACTTTGAGGGCTAGCTGGTCTAGATTACCAGCTTCATGTTTGGGACATGAGCCAAAACTTTGTTAGTTTTCCCCGTTTCTTATTGCTTGTTTTTTAACTCCTTGCCTTCAGTCCTGTCTACTTCCTTGTGCATATTGTTGTAGCCTGTATGTATTTAACCTTTCAACTACTCGGCGAGCATATATTAATATTTATACTTTAATATGGAATATTGTTTTATTTATGACATTTGTATTTATTTTATCTTGTCTTAAATGTAGTTTATTCAAGGAGCAGGAAGTATTGCTAATATTGTTTTTTGCATTGCTTGAGCTCTTTCTGTTACTTATTTTGGACTGTGTACAAGTTGATAGATAGATGGCGTATTTGGTTGTTCATTGTTGATTTGCTTATATCTTTACCGATTACTTGTTCTGTCTTATACTTCCTGAATTTTCATCCAAGTAATCTAATCTTCTTCTGTTGTATTCTTAAGGAAAAGAAACTAGACCACCATTTTAGCCTTAACTAAAGCTCTTAGCGTATTTCATTAATTTTGCACTTTCTGCATTCCGTTAATTTTTTTGGAGATGTTATTCTTGTTATTGTTATTTTACTTTGCTTCTTTTCCCCCGCCGAGGCTCCAGGAATTAGCTTTTACCGAACAGCCATATTTTATAATTTGCGAACATAAAAGTTTATTAAACTCTTAAACGCGCATTCAGATATTTGATAAATTATTACACAGACATGTTATCGCTTACTCACAGATGATAAAATTTGTGTTGAGAGCCTTACACTCAACAAAAAATTCCTCTATTAATTATTAATTGATAATTTTTTATGTAGATATATATATATATTTTGTTATTGTTTTATTTTCATAAATATCGTATGTTTACCCAGAATATCGTACGATCTTTCAATTTACCAGTTAAATAATTACATCAATTTTGCCGTTACTTTAATCGGCTTTAATCGGTGGATCGTTTTTTATTTAATAATAAAAGATTTAACGAATAACTTAGCCAGTAACAGTAACTATCAGCAAATACCTGTCTAGAAATAGATGAAAATTAATCATTGTACTTCCGGCGAATTAATTGAATACGACATTTTTCTACGAACAAACATTTGAACAATATGAGTGACATGATTCACTAAATGAATATTAAATATATTGTGTAGGATCATGATGGGCTTATTGCCAAACTATAGTAGCATAACTAGTTTTTGGCCGACATTGTTCTGTAGTACAATAGTAGAATTTTTTTCTGCCTAAATATTTTTGTTTTTCCTTTAAAAAATTCATGTTATTTTTTTCACATTATTTGGTGATTGTTTCACATTGCTGCTCTAACGTATTCATTTTAAGAAGGCGGGAGGAAGTCATACGGTTAAGACAGGGGTCGGCAACCTATTTGAAGTAGAGAGCCATTTCTACTTAAATAATTTTAATAAATGTTACCAAGAGCCGCAAGGATGATAGTGTAAACAAACTCTGTAGATCATTTGTATTCGCAAATTATTATTTTATGATATTCAATAACATTTAAATGTTTTATATATTTATTTTCACATATTGCAAAGTAAATAAACGAATAAATAATAACTAAACCTGTGTTTGAATGAAAATGGCGGCAGTCCGATATTTTACGTACTGTATTTTAATATAATTCTATTCAATTTCAAACCTATTACATTTAAAATTCTTTAATAAATGAAATTTTCATTTGTTTCAATAAAATTGAAATATACAATATATTTTGGACTGGCTGAAGAGCCACACAATTTGGATAAAAGAGCCGCGGGTTGCCGTCCTCTAGTTTAAGAGACTACTAGACCCGCAAAGCTAAGATGTATTGTTGGTTTAGTGGTTCGATTCTTGGTCTAGGCGTTGGAATTAATTTAATTGGTTTATATGAGAACTTTATGGCAAAAAGTAGATTTTGCTAGTTCATATGACATATTCTTTAAGGAAAGATTGTGGTGGTTTCAGAGGTGTTTAGAATTATGTACTTTCTTTAATTTAATGAAAGAAAGGATCATTAGCATCAGCGCATCTTTGTAAACAAAAACAGTCTCCTATCTTCCTACACTTTCAAAATTGGGTTCTTTGGGATTCAATTACTGTGAAGCACCCCCTTTTTTGGCTCCCTCCACTCTGTGGTTTTTGGCTTTCTTGGTACTCACGCTTGTTCAAGCTCTGTCCAGAATATTTACTATTGTCTTACAAGATGTACTTTTAATCATAAATCACGATTGTATCCAAAATTCGGTCGTTGTATTTTTCGCAGTGAACAACAAACCTCTGAATTTGGCTAAGTTTTACTGATTATTCAAATCATGAGACACCATTTTTAGAAAAACAAAAATTTTTTAGAGGCTTTCTAAAGAACAATTTAAAGTACCAATTGTAATTTAAACATTGATAGAATTTCAATCGACCAAAGAAGAAAAAATCGACCAAGCGAATCGATTACAACATTTCTGTAGAATTTATTCTAATATCGGCAGCAAGATTTTCTTTCCAATTTGGAATGTCCATCGATTTCTTTGGTTCGAAACATTTTTTCCCCAATCTAAGCTCTGAACATTCTGAATTTGAATTTCAGTTTTAATGTGGGGATAGCCTTTTGTCTGGATTACAGGGCAATAACCTTGACTTTTTTTTATTTATATCTCCAAGAGAATCATCTGCCAAGCAATAAAACCTTTCTGCAAACTAGTTAAAAGAAAATGGGTCATTAAAAAATTGATGGTAGTCAGTTGATTGTGCAGCAAAGTGGTGGTCATGATAACTATTTTTAATAATGCATTATGATTTTCAATCGGAACATATTTATTGGTGCATCATGTTAAACGATGTCTCATTGCACTCTTGCCTGACTGAATACTAATGAATGAATGGTGTCTCCGTACTGGATGAATCATTCATTGATCAATTATTCTCGTAGGAGGTTTCATTTTTTATTTGTTACAAACTGTGGAGGTTGCTGCGTATGAAGTCATGGAGTTGTGAGGAGTGCCTGGAAGTGAAAGAGAATTTATAACCCACAATTTTGTTCTTTTAACCCAAAAAAAATTGACTAAATGTAAGTAGTCGACGGTGTAGGAGTTTAAATGAAATTCCCGATAAGCGTTAAATTTTGGTAAATTTATTCTTTACAGTTTTTGCAAAAAAATGAATCCACAGGCATTAGGAATAGACGATAAACATCTTAGTGACGGGCACAGAATCACCTTTTTATTTAGCCTAAGGTGACGAGACAAGAAAGAAAGGTGTCTCCGCAATCCTGGCGGTTGTTTCGGTAAAATTCGCTTAAGATCGGATCAGTTCGGAGAGATGTAGATATTGCAGTTTCTGTGTGTGTATTTGCGCGTTACGTACGCAGGTTGGATGGTAAAGTGTGCAGAAGTGCGGCAGGCAGAGGGTGATCGTCTAGGGCACGTGGCTGCTACCAACCAGCGGGAGTCTTGTTCTCCCCTCTCTACGGTTGGTTGCTCTAGTGGAGGGGGAATGTAAAAGCCGGCTGGTGGAGTTTGTACAGCTTTGGCCGGCCAGTGTTTAGTTGTCTGTCGGGAGGTTATGCTGTTGGTTATATACTAAGTTTTAGGTTGTTTTTTTTTAGTTTGGTTTAGTTTTTGGTTCTTAATTTAAACAAAAAAATTGTTTTCTACCACTCTTCATTCAGTTTTCCCATATTGCGACAAAATGACCTAAAAGAGATATTTATACGTGAACTTGGTTCCTAAATCGTGATATTTGGTTTAAATAAGTGTGTTCGTAAATGAATGGTGTTTTGGTGATTTTACCACATGTGATCTATATTCGGCAGCCAAGTTCTAATTAATATAATATGCCTCCACCCCCGCCAACCAGGCGGGCTTTATCAGAACATTTACGTTTACCTCAGTCTGGTGCACCAGTTAAACAAGGATGGTTTGCTTCATTATCCCGACCGATCAAGAAACGCTTTGGTGGTGGTGGACAATTACCGCCGCCTCCGCCAAGGAGAGCGAAAAGTGCTTGGGATATTACACCTAGCATGGTTTGTAAATCATTGTTTCCTCGTTATTATTATTAGAATTAATTACAATAACTAATAGGGGGACATCGTTGGAAGGGACTTTTTTACAGTGTGGTGCATACATTTAAAAGTTAAGGATTTCGGGTATTCTAATTTTTGTATCTACTTCTTAATCTGCCCGTACGGCTTTCCAACAGTTCTTAAGAGATGCTGTTACTGGCTATCTCAAATCAAACCTTAGATATAAGTCACTGTTAGTTACGAACATGCTTCAGTTGCATTTTAATTTTTTATTTCTCATTTACGAGAGGTTATTGCAATGTTATCAAATTTTTGAAATATCCCCATTTTGTGGTTCTAAAATCTAGAAAATTGTATGTAGAGCTCAAAATGTAACTTATGCAATCTCGTTTGAAAATCTCACAAGAGGATATACAACAGTTAAGTCATTTCCCGCCCCATACTTTTTTGAGGTTTTCTGTTAAACGGTTTCAGGAAATCTCCTTAATATTATGGTCACTCCTTCCACGTATTTTGAAGTACAATATTTTTTTTTTTACTTTTTTTTTCAAAAAGTTCAATTCAGTGAAGAACATTCCGTAAGTAAGTGATGATTAACCAAAAATGCTACCTTAATTTTTTTGAACGATCTTGTTTAAAGGAAATTATACTACCGAAAGTAGCCCTTTTCATATTTCACATTTTGTGATCTAATGAACGGTTCTTGTGATTTTATATCAAATATAACTGATTTATAATTGAATTGAGAGATCCTTGGTTTGATTAAATTTAAACAGTAAACTGATTCTTTTAAATTCTAATCAAGTTTAATCAGGTTAATGGCTTAAAACAAAAAGAAATAAACCTTCATTTTTTTTTTTATAAATGGTGTTGGTTAAAGGATGAGCAATACGATTTGCAAGAGTGCATTGCCCTAGCACAGTTTATTAATTGTGTCTGTCGTGTGGTAGCCTCGGATATCAGCAGTAAATCTAACTGGTTTAATGTGTTTTTTTGGAATTTCATTGAATCCGGTTTTTTTCCCCTTTTAACGGAAATAAAGAAATTTGACAGCAAGAATTCCCACTGTTTAAAATCCTGACTTGTATTACTATAATCTTTTTCTTCCATTCTAATTTCTAAGTGGTATTTTTAGTAAACCTCATTCCCCAAATAAAGAGACGATATAATGAAAATTAAATTCTTTGTCGAGAAAAATGTGTGTCTTTTGATCGCGTCATTTAAGAGTGAGGAAGTCATAAATGAGAAATACTTTAATTTCCCTGCATTGTTAACAGTTTTTATTGCTAGCAAAGAATGTTAATCCCGTTCTATAGTCATTTTAGAAAATGAAGTAATGACCCTTGATTCTTTTGTTATTTTCAAAAAGTAATGCCCTTAGTTTTGTTCTTTAAATGCATCTATTCTGTCGATTCAAATATCCCTTTCTAACATTGTGCAGAAATTTTTATTAGGGCTTCTTGAATACGGTTTCCTACGATTTTTCTTCGTACTTCGGGTTAACTATTTGCACTTATTTGAAACCTTTTTCACCAGGTAACGTTGATTTTAAGTTTAAGGGCACTACTTGGAGACTTTTCTATAAGTATCATTTCAATGTTACGTACGAGGCATTTACTATAGTTGGAGGCTATTAATTATTGCGAAAATTCTAAATTTAGAAAGTCCTTCGCTAAGATTTTCACCCTTAGACCAATTTTATTGCAACTTTATAAATTATTTTACATCACATACATGTAGATCTAATAATCTTTATTAAAACTGTTCTGGTAGGACAGTTGTATAAGGGTTGATCGTCAAAAACTGCACGAAAAAGCGTAACGTTGAAAAACACCCAACTTTGACAATTTTTTTCTCTTTTTCTATAAAAGATAAAATTCCCAAATTTTCTTTAAAATATAGAGCAAATCCTCCTTTATATCAGTAATTTTTTCCTAATTACATAGATCTGATAGATTTCTAGAAAAAAGTTAGCAAAAACTGGAAAAAAAAACGACATTTTCAGAAAAAAAATTTTAAACAACGTAGCGCCTAAACGCGCGAACCGATTTTAATGAATTTTAAAAAACGTTTCGAGTTTTAATTATTTTTGTTTTTCAAGGAACAATGTTGTGGACGGACGATTTTCATCTGAATAGAAATTTTAGCGTAATTTGCGGTTCTGCAAAGAATAAATCGTTATTGAATTTAAAGTAATGTTTTGAAATTTCCAGTTTTAAAAAAAAAAATGTATAAATTTTAAATTTTATGTTTTTAGTAATAATTGTTTTTCACATTTTTTTGGGGTAATTAAAATTCATTTAATTGGATTCGAACAATTTTAGTGATACAGTCGCAAAGAAAAATGTAAGCAAACACCTGTAAATTTGTTTTAAATCACATTAGTCGCCCTCGTGTAGATTTAATGAAGGCAATATTATTTACTGTGAAGGACTAGAACCAATATTATATGAATTGTAACAAAGGTCCTGCATGTCAGTTGTGTAGGAGTGGTTACTAATGCGACCTAGATCTATTATAATGCCCTTTGTGTCTAGTTATGTATATGTAAGTGCAGTTATGTATTTTGTGGTGGAGAGCGCAAGGTTTTTGTCATTCAAAAGGTTTACTCCCTCTTAGATAACCTATAATTTAATTGGGAGTGTTGCGATCCTGAATAGTTATTCTAAATTTAGAATTCAATGGAAAGCAGTCGTTTCAGAATAAAGCTAGCCCGTATAAATGTTAATAGATTTTAAATTTTATTATTTTTTTAACAATTATTTCTTCTCTAATGTTACACCTGCTGAAGGAGAATACATGTTCCATCCACATGTCTCATTATGGATAGAAACGTAATGCTTACACAATTCTGTTCACGCTAGATTATGTCACTTTTGAAAGAACACATTAAACAATAACTTAATGTACGAATACATAACAGTAACATGTACGAGGGTCGTTTGAAAAGTCCGTGCAAAAATAAAAACTACTTAATTTTGTGGGGTAAACCTTTTTTATTTTTCAACATAGTCTCCTTTTAGGCTTATACACTTCGTCCAACGCTGCTCTAGTTTGTTGATCCCTTCCGAATAATAGGATTTGTCCAAGTCTGAAAAATAGCCATTCGTTTCTGCAATCACCTCCTCGTTTGAATAAAATCTTTTTCCCGCCAGCCATTTCATCATATTGGGGAACAAATAGTAGTCCGAGGGGGGCCAAGTCTGGAGAATAGGGGGGATGTGAAACGAGTTGGAACCCTATTTCCATTAATTTTGCGACCACAACTGTTGAGGTGTGAGCTGGTGCGTTGTCGTGATGGAAAAGGACTTGTTTGTGGGCCAATCGTGAGCGTTTTTCTTGCAGCTCGGTTTTCAAACGGTCCAATAACGATGAATAATATGCACCTGTAATAGTTTTATTACCCTTTTCCAGATAGTCGATGAGGATTATTCCTTGCGAATCCCAAAAGACAGTCGCCATAATCTTTCCGGCCGAAGGAACGGTCTTCGCCTTTTTTGGCGCAGATTCCCCCTTGGTAACCCATTGTTTAGATTGTTCTTTGGTCTCAGGAGTGTAGTGATGTATCCATGTTTCATCCACAGTGACGAAACGACGCTTAAATTCCTGCGGATTCTTCTGCACAGCTGCAAACCGTCCTTGCAACACTTCACACGATTTCGTTTTTGGTCAAGCGTGAACAATCGCGGCACCCATCCTGCGGATAGCTTTGTCATGTCCAAATGTTGATGCAAAATATTATGTACCCGTTCATTCGAGATGCCCACAGCACTAGCAATCTCACGCACCTTCACTCTTCTGTCATCCATCACCATATCATGGATTTTGCCAATGATTTCTGGAGTAGTAACCTCATCAGGGCGTCCAGAACGTTCAGCGTCACTTGTGCCCATATGGCCACTCCGAAAATTTTGAAACCATTTATAAACTGTTCTAATCGAAGGTGCAGAGTCACCATAATGTTTATCAAGCTTCTCTTTAGTCTCCTGAGGCGTTTTGCCTTTCATAAAGTAGTGTTTAATCAACACACGAAATACTTTTTCGTCCATTTTTTGAAAATCACTCGACTTCCTCGATTCAAACGAATGCCAAACACAAAGAAATAGACCGATCTGGCTGAAACTTAGTGTGTGTTCTTCCAAGAGATGCTACTAACTAAACATAACCTCGATACGCGCCAGTAGTGCTATCTCTCTGACTTTGCACGGACTTTTCAAACGACCCTCGTATAACCACAACATGAATGCAAGCTAAGTCTGTTTCTCTGATAAAAAAAGCTTGCAACAATTTTAGTGAGCTGAAAATCTACATTTTCAATAAACTGTTAAAATTTTCCGTATAAGTGGGTTGTGAAATGAGGACTAGGCGTAAATCCAATCCGCTTGTAGAGAGAGCTCTTCTTTATTAGGGACAATCCTATGCAGCAGGTTACCGGAGAGTAGTAGGTGGCCTTAAGTTTGAATAAAAAATGAAATAGCACTTTCAGTTGAGGGATTTTCAAAGATTTCCGGCTAAAGGTCGAAAAAATTGGGCTTCATTGCAATAATTCTCTTTACCTTAAAACAGTAAGTAAAACAAAAAAATCTGTTTTGTTCCATGATTGCTATATTTAGCAATATTATGCATGACGATCGCTAAAGCTGTGGGCCATGATATTAGCATTCGAATTACTATTCTAAATGTATACCAGAATAATTTCCCCGTCTACCGAGATTTAGCTTGAATTAGATGTACCCAGGTAAAAGGAGAAGTACGCTTTCTGAATGAACTTGGAATGAACGTTTTGCATGCTAATTGTTTTAAAAGATCTCTGAAATATCTTCAAGTTTTCTTCTATTAATAGCGTTCTGGGGTATGAACTCTTGTTATGGTATTTACTACGTTTTAGAAGTACTTTTTGGTTATTGCTAAATAATACTAAAATTACTGAAAATAATAAGCCGGAAATTGAGGTGACTCTGCTTTACATCCGAATCCATTATATAAACTGCAGTAGAGTGGAGTTATTGTTGAATAGGATGCATTGAAGAGTGCAGCATCACTCTTTTGAGATGATGAAATCGTTTGGCAGCAAAATGGCGAACAGGTGAATCCTTCCTCACACTTGGGAGTTCACAATTCTTATCTCTCTCTCCCTAAGTTTGGAGTCCATTTCTTTTTTTGATTTCTTCCTGCTTGCTTGTTCATTGATTCTTAAATAGTAAATACACAATAATACTTTGCTTTCTCTTTTTAGAGCTAAGTAAGGGGTTGAAATCGTACCGCAAACTGTCCCCTTTTAAATTCCTCGGAGATGTTACTTTTTTTGATTCTTGTTTTGGAAGTGGCCATGTCCATTTGCTGTTCCCAGAGCAATTCTATGCAGGGCACTTCTACAGGAGTGGAGTGGATTCCTTTGAAGAGCCTACTTTTGTATGTTTTTAGGGAGCGTAAATTGAGTTGCTAAAGTTCCGGGTTGAAAGAAATGGCCACTTAGATACCTTGTCTGTTGATGAGTTTTTTCTTCGTTGCGCAACTCCACCAGCTAGAGTCTCTTCTATGGCTCATCTAGCCAGTCTAGCCTATTAAATCTTGCTTCTTCTTGGATGGTCCAGCATGTGGTGGTCGCTCAGCATTCCATTAACAGCAATCCCTTTGATATTACTTGTCATCTACTTCAGACCACGTGTGTTACAAGGGGACTTTACCAGCCCTTATTTCCTGGCGATTGATGATTATCACAATTTGCCTCATACTTGTGGCGAGCCCTAAAAAACCAGTGAGCGCCAATTAAAGGCAATCTCTCAGCTACCACAAATAAAGCAGTAACTCCTCCAAAACGTACCATTGGTGGTTGCGGATGGGAATGACTTCGTTCTGGATTATGAAGCCCCTCTGCCTCCTCTCCCTCCCCAAAGTAGCCACTGACCATTGCAAGTACACCATGCGCATTTCTTACTAAAGCCAAAGTGAATAATTCGAAGTTTTTTTTAATCAATTTTAAGAACAGTACACCAGCGAAGAGAAGGGTCATCAATATAGCGTTGCTGGCACTGAATTAAAAGGTTATTTTTCAATCCGACTGCTACCCTCTCTGACGTAGTCCCTAATGAGATCATGATTTTGCTTAAAACTTCTGAGAAGGGGGGCAAACTTCCCCATACTGTAACATAACTCGTCAGACCCTCGGCGAAGTTTGCTCACTGCCCGGAACCTACATCCTCTTGTTAGTGTTCACTGGGTAGTAGATGTATAGAACTAAATTAATTAACTCCTGAAAGTCTTTAAATTTGTATAATGGGTTATAATTTAATTAATCATACCACCAGCCATTACTTTTCAATACTAATTATACACTAATTTCTGTATTTATGATTTAATAATAATATCCCAAGTATATGCAATTTTTGTTATAAAATCTCTCTTAATTTAATAATTTTTATAAATGGAAAGTTGTCTTTAACGTAAATGATTAAACAAGTTGTTTAAATTTTGCAGATTTGCAGTTTTAAATTTCACCATAATTATACGTTTAGGGGGTTCATTCGACATAGAAAAAGTGGTATGTTTGTTCGGTCTCTTTGTTCTGGGCTGCGCATTACTAGAATGGGAAATTTCAGATAGTTTAAAATTAGATACAGTGGTACCTCGGTTCTCGACCAAAATTCGTTGCGGAATTGCGGTCGAGAACCGAAACAATTTATCCCATAAGAAATAATGTAAACTAGTTTATTTTCTTTCTAAGCTCCAGAAATATGCCGTTTTACTGGCCTAATTTTAATATTACCATACTCGACAGATAGATCCGAGACACGTGTGCCCATTTCATATTTGGTTATTGTTTCTTTCTTGAGTTCAATAGTTCTTCTCGCAGATCTTAACCTGTATCTCTACTATCACTGCTGGCTTTCTTTGGTCCCATGTCTAAGGGTTAAAATAAGTGCAATGTAAAGGTAAACACTAAGCGTGAATCTTCCTCCGATCGCAGATCGTACTGATGCTGTTGGCGAGGCGCGCCGGGCCGTACGAACGCCATTCGGCTCACCTCGGGTGTTCGAGTTCCAAATGTTTGTTCGGATTTCAGGACAATATTTTCTTTGAATTTCTTGGTTGTGAATACCGATTTGTTCGAAAGCTGAGGTACCACTGTATTTCTTTTAGATGCTACCAGGGTGCTCTGTCAAAAAGGTTTTTGGTCCAAATCAATTAAGGATATTGACGTATCACCAATAGAGGTTTATAACTTTTTTTTAAAAAACATTTTTGTAAGGAATTCCTATTAAGGATTTCCACTTCCTGTAAAGGATGTGGTTCCTCTTTTCTTGTAAAGGACGCTTTTATTGGAATCACAGTCGTAACACTTTTATTACGTCAAAAGAGGATTATATTTAAAGTGACTTTGCCCATTGATAGCTAACATTGATTCAGAATTTTGTGAAGCGACGAACATAATTATGGATTCCTTTAGCTTCTTACATTTTCTATAATAGCTACTCATTTGGGTGGAAGGTTACAAATTTGTTTGTTTATAACGTGGGCTCAAGACTGCCTCTCTAAAGTGCCATTTCACTACATTAAGTTTTTAAAACCATCTAACTTAAACCTGAGAGGTTGTACAATTTCATTTGACCCGGAAATGTACCCGAATCTTTTGCACGATTTCATCTTCGTTGTTATTAAAACTTATTCGTCCTTTTATTTAAAAAGAGATAAATCCTTTGACTGAACCTAATCATTAAACAGATACCTAATGGCAAATTAATGCAGTTATATCTTTATACAATTATATATTTGAGAAAATTAGCACAATCGCCGAACTTATTTCTTGAAAAGTGTCTAGAAACGATAAAAACAATAGTTGTTTGATATCGTTGGAAACGTGAGTTTAAATGAATTTGTTTTTGAATTGAATTCGAAGTGCGCTGACCTGTGCCACTTAGATAGCAATTGTTTTTATTGATAGTTTTGTATTGATTAGAACTTTTGTGTCGGGCTGTTTGTCGCCATTGTTTTTATATCGCTGTCTGAGTATCTTCAAAACACAAAAATTTTTTTTGCAATTGACCGTTGATTATTAATGTTTACTTTTATTCTGCCGCTGTTTAGTACAAGTATTGTGATTTTTGAATTGAGGCTTTGAAGATTTTGCGTAGTTTTGAGTTTTCACATGAAACTCATCTAAATTTCCTGTTTAGTAAATTTTCTCTTCACTGTAAGTCTTGGGTTTAACTAGATTGACTGGTTACTCTGAACTTCAGTCCGGCAAGTTCCAAATGTTGGGCGAGTAGAGTGTTTTCAATTAGGTGGCAATTTTAGTATATTTTTGGTTCATGAGGATAAATGAATTATTTGGGAAATTAAAGTACAATATTTATATACAAATATCTTATCTTATAAAATATATATTTCTTATTGATAAAGTATTGTTAACTGACAACAAAGTAAAATTTCTTTTCTCAAATCTGAAGATTCACAGGTTTCTTTACTTATTATTTTGGAATGCTACAGTCTTTTTCAATACCTTGGCCTCCACAGTTGGATTCCATAATCGGCAAATCATCCTCTACTTGCTGTCAGTCAACCAAGACCTTCCTCGAGGCCTTTGTCCTTTCTGGTTCCTTTCGTACACCTGTCTCAGACCTCGCTCAATATTCGTCCTATGGAGATATGGAATGAGTAACAGATTTATTAAAACAAATATTAGTCTAGTTAATAAAAATTGACAATCCTACAGATTTTATTTAAAACCTTGTCTTTCTTGCGAAACAGAATTGTCTGGCCACTTAATTCGTGACTGGCTATTCACTTTTTACTCATATAACATGCTATGTATCAAGATTTCCCTAAGATCTTGGCATCAGCTTCGCATAGAGTATCGGCATTCGCTTAAATTCAAACTTAATATCTTTAATAAGTATAAAGTAATAAATGATATTTTTATTTGGTGCATACAGGACACTTGTATTTCCTGCAACATTATTTTCCAATCCTTTATTACAACAATGGCTCCCTCCTTTATAGTGATCAACAACAAAAAAAAAAATGGGGTTGAGCAAGAACAGTACCCTACACCTGTTTTTAGTACCAACTAGTTTTGCCCTGTGAAATTTATAAAAGGAAAGGGCGTAAAGTACAACAAGAGGTTTAATTAAACTTGATGCAGTCCTTCTTGCCCCCTTCTAAAACAGCAGTAGGGTCCATGAATCTTGTTGAAGAAGGTAGGAAAACAATTACTTTTAGGAACTGAAACTTCTACTTCATTTGTCTGTGCAGCAAAGCTATAGAAATGAATTAAAAAAATTATATTTTAAATATTGTATAGGAGCCACCTACCGCTAGATTCTCTCCACACAATTAAATTCAGTTAATTGAAGGAATGAATTACTATTTCGCTCTTTATTCCGTCTAGAATGACGCTCTGGGAATATAATTGTTATTCGCTGGCAATGATCACTACCAGTGAGATAGAAGTAATTAGGTCATTTTGTCAATTCTTTATATTCGCCGTTGACCTAGTTGTTCGTCCTTCAGGAAGGTCGGGTACTCATTACCATTATCTCGCTGAAAATTGGTGTTTTTGGTTTTCAAATTTTATTTTAAGGCTTTAATCAATTTTCTTATTTAGGACAGCTTTATCGGATATAGTCATTGATTTATTGGATACCCTTTCTTAATAATGTATCTGATTAGCCCTAAAAGGTTCAATACATATTTGTATTCAAACAGTATTGTGATAGATATATTCTTCTCTTTTTTTTGGGATCATTGTGTGCGATTAGTAGTCTGTTTGTTAAATTATTTCTTAAAAAAGATATTACTAACATAATTGGGTCAGCAGCTATCTTACTTTGCGTACCGAATACAGGCTTGATTACTTTTAGATTGTACGAGCGGTTGGCCACAAACCTGAAGTCTGAATTACTAAAATAATTTTTCTTTTGATGCGCTAAAAAAAGCTCTTACTTTTTAATTTCAATGTGCTCCATATTTGTTGTTAGAAAAGTGATTAACAACATAGTGCTGCTTACCATTACAATTACTATTTCTTTTCTGCTAATTACATAAAAATGTATATTACATAATATAATTGTAAACATGAAAGCGAACTCTAGTATTAGTAGTGGCTACTCTAATAAATACCCAAATTAATTAGAGAAAGCTGACATAGTATTTTATCTTTTTGTTAAATATATAACACTTCCGTTCCTTACAATTAAAAATGAAACAAACAACATTTATAGCTTTTATTGTTAACATTTTCTTTATATCTTTTTATCCGTCTTGTGTAATGTTTTATTACATGTACATAAAAAAAATTGAAGTTTTAATTTCTTTTTATTGTAGTTGACAACTGTTTAGTTGTCAACTAAATAATTGTAATTACAGGTTGTATTTCACGTTTAGTTTTTGTACTCCCTGTAGTTAGTCGTGTTATTTTTACGACGGAAATTTGTATTACTTAGTTACCGCCTTTGAAAATGAGTTTTTTAAATAAAATATTTTATACAGATGGCGGTATTTATTGTCCATTTGCTCATGTAGCTACATGTTTAGATTAGTTGCCATGAAAAGCGAGGAAAACAAAACTGTTTCTTTCTGATTATAAATTTTCTTAAAAATTAATTCGATGTTTCAGAAAATTTAATTTACATTCTATTTATACAGTTTAAATTAATTTAGATGTATTTATAGGGTAGCTAAAAGCCCTTGGGACTAGATAATCTATTGTAATTCCCCTTTAGCAAGTTGTTGTTAATAGAATGTAGACGTCTTCAAAATGAACATTGTGTTAAATGTGAATTAGTGTGCTTGATTTCGGCTAAAAGGTTGCCTCTCTAAGACTCGCCCAAACCATGCAGTTACCCTATTTCAACAGCCTGTGCAGTCCCAGAATGAAGATTAGGGGTTGTCAGTCTATTTTTATGTGTAAAATGTGAATTACTTATCACTCACTACTTACTCCAAAGGTTTCTTTACACATGTTCAATATTGCAAAATGCACTTTCTTTCTCAAGTTTTCTAGTATCTCACTTGTACCTTGCGTTCTCATATACAAAGTTAATTGTAATAAGAGAACGTCAGGTGGCCCTGAATTATTTGTCTAGAACTAGAAGTTGCGAGTACATGGTTATACCCACAAATCATGAGATTGACATGAGGTAATTAAATCCATATGGTTACGGTTTCTATTTATAAGAGATCTGTTTCTAATTTAGCCTGAATCAGGCGCAGTATCTTTATGCGGTCCAGCCTTAAGTCGTGAGTACTGCATACCCAGCTGCAGTGTCTATCGTCAAGTACACCCGGATATATTGTTATCTTATCTGTATGGAATTTATCAGTGTTCCTGTACATCTTATCACCAGACTATATTCAGTTCTCTATGCACTTTACCACTCACTATTCAATTCTACATTCTTTACTGTTACTGAAATGCAATATCGATGGAATACCTCTAGCTACTTTATTAACATCGATATAACTGTCTGTAGAGAAATGGTGGTTCATAGAATGAAAGTATCATGAATAAGAGGGGACGATTCCAGATGTGCATATAGGGGATGTTAGTGCAGCTACCATTACCCTCTGGTCCATTTTTGTTGCTCTTTGGCCATATAGTTAACAAACCTTCATGTACTTCCCTTATACCGTTCAATACAATAACCCAACAATATGCCCTAATCATGCTTTCATTCTTCATGAAGGTTTTTATTATGCTTTCCCCATCTTTTTGTTGTGCTATTTTTTTTAGCACAAAGAAACTTCAAATGTTCTAATCACGCTACGTTCAGTTCTGTGTTGAATGTTTAAATATTTTTTTATTAATTGGAATTACGCTATCTTTAGGCATATTTGAATTTTTCTAAAATTGTTATTGTTTTTTAGATACTGATGGCACAGGTGATGCCATTGCGAATGTAGGTTTTCTGCCCATAGGTTTCTTGCTTGTTAGGAGCATCTTAGCTTCCAATCTACCGATGGATAGTAACCTCGCCGATTATTTTTATTTATTATTTCTAATAGGGTCTCAGGGTCCCTTCACGCTACGCCACTCTTTGCGGGTAATATTAGGTCAAAATGCTGAGTTAATTTATCATTCAAAGTTTTTTTACCCTTAGTCGGCTCTAGAATAGCTAACGAGCGGTAAATGTATAATTATTGTTGATTTATTTGTGCATGCTGAGAGAACTCGAGAGGCTCCCCTGTGATGGTACTTTGCCCTAGATCAGATAATGAGGCGAGAGGAGGTTAATTGAAGTGACTACTTGATGCAGGCAAACTAATTAGAAACGTTGAAGTTCCGTTTGCCTAGTCTAGTGGTATAATGCCCATCAAAACAATGATGGGAGTAAAGTGGCCGCTAAGTTTGAAGGGTTCTTTAGTAAACATTGGGTAGAGGTGAAGGAGCTTGAAGAAATTCTCTTCACCACTATTAGAGGGTAGTCACTAAGGATAATGCAGTGCGTACTTGATCCATGTTCCCCAGCAATCTCCGGAAGTTCCTGGCTGCTTTGTACAGTTTCTTTTTTGCCACCATTCACCTAAGTACATTTTTGGTCGCCATCTCAAAACACGAAATGCTCGATTCTCGTTCTATCTCTTTAATTAATTTTGGTATTGCAATTTAATTAAGCATTTAAACAACTGTAAGTGTTATATACGAACTCACGTACACAAAAGTAAATGGCTGGCATTTCACAAATGAAGCTGATTTAAATTGCCATGGCAATTCAAACTCTCGCTTGCGTGGTATAACCTTTTTATTCTTTCTCTTACTTTAGGATGTGAGAAGTACGCGATCGTATCAAATTTTCACATAGTATGAAAATGAAATTTCCTCAAAAACTACAAGTAGATTTTCCGAATTTCTTCTACCAAAAGAGAAACTGGTAAAAGCGAGTTTGTGCTGGGAAATCTCAGTCAGTTTGCATTGGTTGTAAGTGCATATCAAGTAAGTGCATTTTAAAGAATAGTCTTACAAAAGTTTTGGCATTTCCTACAAAAGTGCACCAAAGATTCGCCGTTGTACAAACTGCTTCTACGGTAATTAATTGTATTCAAAACCAATCTTCTATTTGACAAATTGATTCAAGATATGTTCCCAGAGAACTCAAATTCAACTCTAAATTCGAAACCACATTTCTCGGGTTTATAAGTAGCTCAGCCACGTGGCCATGTTTTTATCTATCAATCTATTCAGTTGTACCCGACTTAATTGTTGACAGTTTTGCTAAATCACACTATATTATCTCAATTTTAATGCCTTTACAATTTATAATATTTATTTTAACGCCGACATATAGCGTTAAACGTAAATGTAAAAAATGAATTATATAGCAATAAAAATGACAATTTCAGAATAAAGTGATGTTCTAAATCAAAGAGCAACGGGTGGGGGATAATAGCTGAATGTGCAGATATATAAATTATATAGCGTGGCGCGCGCATATATAAATGTATCGTAAAAGTATATATAAAGTTCCTAATAAATCAGTAGTAGATGAATGAAAAAGTAGCGCGCTTAGAATGCTATATAAAAGTAATGACACGGGGTGGTGGTGAAGAAGGGAGGATTTGGCGCGTGAATAGCAGCGGGAGAAGATACACCCACTTTACACGTGGCCGAAACACGTGCCTTTTACACATACTCTATAGCATTCACTAGAACATAAATATATTACAGTGATTGTCACTTCGTCCAGCACACATGTACAGGGCCAATCGATCGTTAAATTAACGATATATGGTCGTCCACCTATTGACATACAATGTATGGTTCCAATCCATCTATTTCCTGTATCAATTTAAAGTAAAGTAATGACGTGTAAAGTGAAATATGGTTCACATTAATTGTTCTAGAAAATAATATTTGTAATAACTTACAATTTCTTGATTAGAATTGTAAGTATAGAAGAAATATTTTCAAAACATCAGAAATATTACCGAAGTGAAGACTCACACGAGTTTCTGTTAATTTAACGGATCTTTAAACCCTTTTAAATAAATCCGGAAGGAAGTAAAGTTCAAAACTTTATGAAATTTACCAAATTCCAATGATACCCTAATCTTATCATTGGCGGCCAATTGCATCATTTCACGCAGAAATGTCTGCATTAAACTACTGCGTAAACTTGGAAGTGCCAATACTACGGTTACAAACCGGGACGTTTGTGCCGTGGCAACACGTGATGCTATTCAGAATGTCTCCTATGTTAGCATGTAAGTAAACTATGCCTTCAACAACTCCTAGAAATATATAGTTTTCACGACAGATGTTCATAACTATAGTAAGGGGGAAAGAGCATTGTAAGAGACCCAATGAAGTTGGGGGTTCTGTTTATGTCAGGATTATGTATCCCGCCATAATCCCCGTCTGCCTGCTACGTCATCGACTGAATAAATAGTCAGCATAGAATTTCTGTGTCTATAAATTTTACAAAGTGTAACTTTTTTTTTTAATTTTGGCACCCAGAGCCTTCTCAATGCACTGCCTGTCTCCGCACAGTGTTATCTTGTTACAAACAGCCTTGTCTATCATCAGGAGTTTCATTGGCTCCTGGAAAGAGTACATCTAAGAGTAGCGCGCCTAGATTTGAATCCACGCCTTCTGGCCCACTAGATCACTGCGCTATCATCAACTGAGCAGATCTCCTTCCTTTCAGTGTATAACTGCGTGCCTATGAGAATTAGGTGAGCCAGAGTTTTAGTTCTGTGGATTCGCTATACCCAAGTTACAAGAAATAACTTCCTTTATATTTATTGTTGGGAATGTAAGGATATCATCAGTACCATTATGTGTGTTGCTTACATTGTGATACCCTCAAGGAAGTAAAGATCCTAGAATGATGGTCCCCAAAGAGGGAGTCCAGTCCAGTTGAAGCATCAAGGAGCCTCAGAAGGTTTATTGCTGGTGTTGTCTGAATGACGAAATAGTTTCCATTGATGCTTCCTTCCGGTTTACTAGCCGTCAGCATGTGGTATTCCACTCATATGATTAACTGAGATAATGTCCGCTGGAGAGGGAGCCACGAATATGACGAATCTAATTATTGCTCATTACTATTACGTGGTAAAACGCAATACATTACTCCAATGTTCTGCACTGCCTATTTCTTGTTACAATCTAGAGTCTTCAGCGAGTACAAACATATTTAAAGTAATCATTATTAAACTATCTGCTGCTTCATACTGGTCCACCACCTCCGCTAAATCATTTCTGCTAAGTCATACATCACAATAAACGGGAACTAAATTTTTGTTTTGAAGTGTATCCAGAACTAGTTGGAATAATAATATTGCAAGTCACCCGCTAACAGCTACTAGCTTCTTCTTTGTCTATTTAAATATCTAGTAGGTCACGCTTTCACAATAGAAGAAGAAAAAAGTAATAAAGAAGAAATCAAAACAGTTTGGGTAATAGTGACGTCAACAAACAAACACTGCTGTTTGTAGTTGTTGTTTGTCTGCCAACTTGTTTGTTTTCCTGTTTTGAAAAATAGTTTTAAACAAATTCTTTAGCTAAACCTAGACACAACTTCCTTTTTTTATAAATATAATATATAATTCTCGTAAGATTTGGCACATTTTTGGCAAATTGAATTCTCCCAAAGTTAATTTTCGCAAAAGTTTCAACCAAAATTGACGAATGCTTGAAAATAGCCGAAAACTTTATTTTCATTTTTTTGATTCTCAAAAAATTCACCTTTCAAACTGTTCAGGACCCCCAATAAGTTGCGAAAATAGAGAATATCGGTGATAAAATGAAGTTTGTTCACTACCTAGTGAAAGTATTGCACCAAAATCAGGCCACTGAACCAAGATATCTTTTGGCAAAAGGACTAAGTCAATGTTATGTTCCGCCGTTATCCCCTCCATCTCTCTCTTCCTTACTCCTGCCGTTTCTTCTTTAACGTCACTACGCTTTTACCGAGGGTTTTCCTCTCTCCTATCTTGGCGCTAGAAGGTTGTTAACCACTTAGCTGGCCAGCTTCCAGCTTTACTGCTTCCACTATCATCTACGCTTTCTAGCTAGTACTAAATCGATTTACTTTTTTTGCCCTAGCATTTGTATATAATATTGTAAATCCCATGTGCAAATTCAAGGTTGGTAGAAAGATCGTCTATTTACTTCTGGCGATGCTCAATTTCTAACTAATGGGGGCGGAAGTACATAATTGTTGCAAAAAAAATTTTATAGCAAACAAAAAGTAGCTGTACACGGGATTCGAACTGGGGGATCCCCCCACTTACAAATCCACGTTCGTCACCGCTACCTCAACATCCCGTCCCAAGGTGGTGTACGAGGTCTGTAAATTAAGTAATGAGACTGATTTTTTTATTCAAAAAGAATTACAATTCTATATTTTCACCTTCAAAATAACTTCCTTCTGAAGCCAAACAGCGCTGGAGACGTTTCTTCCACTCCTCGTAGCAGTGCTGGAATTCCGATACTGGAATAGCCTTCAGCTGGTCGGTTACAGCCGTTTGAATGTTTTCGAGTGTCCGAAAATGCATTCCCTTGAGGTGATTTTTCCAACTTCGGGAAGAGAAAAAAGTCACAAGAACTCAAGTCAGGCGAATAAGGAGGCTGAGGAGCCACAGGAATGTTTTTACTGGCCAAAAACTCGTTTATTGAAATTGCTTTGTGACAAGGAGCATTATCGTGATGTAACACCCACTTGTTCTTGATGTTTGGTCTCACTCGTATGACCCTTTTTCAAAGTTTTTCAAGAACCTCTCGGTAAAAGTGTTGACTGAACACTTTTAACATTCAAACGGTTGTAACCAGCTGAATGCTATTCCAGTATCGGAGTTCGAGCACTGCTATGAGGAATGGAAGAAACGTTTCCAGCGCTGGGTGGCTTCAGAAGGAAGTTATTTTGAAGGTGACAATATAGAATAGTAATTCTTTTTGAATAAAAAAATCAGTCTCATTACTTCATTTACAGACCTCGTATGTATATTTTATTTAAGGCCCTTCATCATATTTAGGTTATGTCCGGACCTTTTTTTTTCTAGCAGACTCGCAATAGTGTTCCTCTTTTTACAGAAAACACAGTCCATCACCGTACA
This sequence comes from Rhodnius prolixus, assembly GCF_049639745.1. NCBI lineage: Eukaryota > Metazoa > Arthropoda > Insecta > Hemiptera > Reduviidae > Rhodnius > Rhodnius prolixus. Next base: position 7,551,885 of record NW_027411634.1, on the reverse strand, counting down.
ATAGGCTAAAAGAAGCTCCTAGGAAGAAGAAATGGAAGTGATGGATTTATTGTCTCAAACTCCGGTATCTGTCTCGGCCACCTGGGAGATCTCTCAGCAGTTCTTAAGGCAGGAGCTTAACTTCTTCTTCTTTTTTTTTATCTTCAGTTTTTACTTTCAATGGTTTTGGAGAAGTTAATTCGATTTCTGAAGTTATAGTAACTTAATTTCAGCATTGAAACCCTAATTAATTTTGGATTGACATAATATGTAAATATCCCCCTCTATCGGCAGAAAATATTTCCGAACATAAGTTTATTGTTTAGAGGGTCGTGTGACAAGTTCTTGGTTTTGAAAAGATTAGAACAGATTCCCTAGAATCTTGTATACATACCCAAGAGAGCTAAAATTGGATAAAAGTAGATTGTTGTAGGGATATTATTCTTGAATAGTGTATGAGGTTAAAACTGTCTGTAGGTTTTGTAGTCAAGCACAGGGTAGTACGAGTATGAGGTAAAATGTACGTATACATTGGCAGCACTCAACATCCTGGACCACTACACTGTATTTCTCTATCAGTGTCGGCATTAACCGCTTCACCCACCAGGGAGTACGAAGAAGTGGTCCGACTGTGGTGGATAGTACAGTTCTTCAGGATGTACTCCAGGGGAGACTATCAACTGCAGAATTTCCACCATTTTTATTACACCAACCTGACGCCCATTTTCATCCGCCAAATGCCCTTTACCTCTCTTCACGCACTACTACTTGCTGCTAAAAACCACTTCCTAACAAATTACCCAAGGGCACTTCATCAAATTCTTTTTTTCCACCTATTACCAGCTTTTAATAGCCTTTCTTGCGTAGGCGTTTTATAATTTTTTATTTTTTTAAGTAGAGCTTAACGTACTAAATTGTTATAGTTTATCTATGTCTTATCAGCTGAAACAGGAAGTTTGGCGATCATGATGTACTTTTATCGGAAATTGAATCCTACGGATTTTTTTTAAACTTAGTTTTCATCACCAACGTAAGATAAAAGTTCCTCCAGTTCACAGTGAAGGATTTTATTTTAATTAAAAACTTCATTACTTTTCTGAGTGACCTCTAACCCTGAAGTGCGAGTCTGAAACGTGGGCAATTTACTTTTACCTGTCTGTTAAAATACTTTCAAAGTGTTTTCCAATCATAGCTTACTTTAGATTTGGATACAGATGGTAGCCGGGAGGTGCCAAATCTGATGAGACTCGTTTTCGTTGATTAAAACAGAAAAAATGGAGGATTATGGCGACAGATTTGCTGGCAAGAAATTCAACGAAAACTATTCCTTTGCTTAGCTGTGTAGATCTTTTACTCCTCCTCTACAGGCCCAATTAGAAGAGTTTTTGGCACTTTGCCACACCAGGGCGTCGGTCATCTCTTTTTTAAAAGTATCGTGAATTTTCTCTGCTCACGTGATTAAGTTTGCCGTGGCTTTCCCAAATTAACTTCAAGCTGGTAACATTTAAGCTCTGCAATGACAGCTTAGCTATCATCGGAGAGGATTGTTAATCTCTCTCTACAGTTTACAATAATTCCTGTTGAGGTTAAACTAAACGAATCTTCCTAGTATAAGATGCTATGAAATATTTCGTTAAGTTCCGTGAAAGGAAATTTAGTCATTCTCTCAAAACAGCTGCTTCAATGAGTTGTACGTATTTAACATGTATATAATGTTAGCAATGAATCCTGATGAATGAAAATCTTTCCTGCTTATAAATATGGTTATGGCTTATTAAAATACCCTTAAAATGTAAACCCTAACTTGATAACGATTCCAGAACAGTTACAAAAACAGCTCGAGACCTTGTATGGAACAAACTAGCTACTATCTTTCTGATAAAAAAATTATTTTGAATAGACATTAAAAAAAAATAGACCTGTATTTAGTTATGAAATTACCCGCATCAAAGTAAAAGTAACCAACTTAATCAAGGGGATACGCACCTTCGATTTTGTCGGCACATGCCCTAACACCCTGTCCAGTTACCCGCATGATCGTTTTTTTTATTAACCATTGTCAGCTGCTGAACAGCAATGGTTTGAAATGTCGATTTTCATTTTATTTCTGAAATATATAGTAATTCTTCGTGCTATGTCTATTCAATCACCTGCCCATCTGGAATGCAGTAGCCCTAACTGAGGGAGTAACATTTGTGGGTCTTTCTTCAGCGAGCGATGTAGTTAATTAATTAAAGAGAGTATTGGAGAGAGATGCGAAGCCGTAGGCAATTCACAGCCCTCAATTGGCTTTCTTAGTGTTTTTGGTTGGTTATGTGGGTGTGTCATTCTGGGAGATTTTTTTGGTGGGATGTGGGTACGATTGGTGGAGTTTGGGTTCGCCTGTGGATTCGCTAAATCCGTGGTGAATCCTAAACATAAATACGTGAATTCTACCACCTCTGGTACATCACAGGGGCTTATGATCATTTAAGATCGAATAGGATGTTATAGAAGTGGTATCCTATTTCAGGGTTTTGTTAATAACAAGAATTTATTGTTGAATGAAGTCACGATATGGCAACCATAAGTTCATCGTAAAGTAAGTGGTTCCTGAATTTAATTGTTATACCTCTCGTAGGGAGTTTAGTCTTGCTGTCTACCGTTACCCTCACAAAAACTATTATCTAGTTACCACAGAAATGAATTTAACAATGAAGCAAATAAAGATTTCTGTGATATGGTACTGTTGGATGGATAATAAAAGTGAATGAGATTCTTCAATGGACTTTTCCCTGAACTCTTGGCTCTCTATCTGTAGTCTCACCCTCTTTCTGTCGTCGTCCTGGAGCTATTAGTCATTGTGGTAAAGCGTACCATCTGCAGTGGACGTGGACGTGCCTTACTACCCCCGGCTGACTAGAGAGAAGACCTATTTGATCTGTCTGCCCTTCCATTATTATATACTGAGTGCGCCGGGAAATGGTTTAGTCCAACTATATAACCAAGATAATAATAAACCTTCCTCCACAATTTTCAGCTGGTTACATCCCTTTATATGATCAGAATTTATTACTAGAAATAACCATTTAGATAAACTCTTTTACAAAATCGCCAGTCTAGAGGTGGCTTTGGAAATTGAATTAGACGTATAAAAGAAGAGAAAAAGTCTTTTTTATCCCGATAGTTAGTTAGTTGGTGCCGTTTCATCAGCTATCCCTTGGATGTTGACATTTCCTAAGCTAGATTGGAGTTTTCTTAAGGGTGGAGAATATGAACAAAGATCCTACTTTGCCTCAAAATGCCCCTTATGATAATGATTCTATAACGCTTCCGGAAAAGCGTCACAATTAACGGGAAACCAATTTTGTTTTCGTCCTTAGTCTTATTGGCAATTCTTTTCGATATCAATCTTAACTCAAGAGAGAACACTTGCTCTCATATTGGCCAAATATTTAGTAACACTGTGCTATAGAAAATTTCAATGGTAGAGAAAGGCAATAAATTACGATTCATCTAGTTACATTATCAGAGTTGCGTATCTTTTGAAGTTGGTTCATTCATTGTAGCAATCGTGGTGGGTCATGTTCCTTGTTATAATTAGCTCCGGAAGCTGTCATCTTCGCCGCAGCAATTGTTGGTTACTACTAGTGAATGGCGCTATTCTACTGAATGAGTTAATTTTCTTGCTAAAGCGTCATTATTTTATTAATGGCAACATTTATAGTGCAGCGCCGCAGTACCCTTTATTTAGATTATACAAACATTAGTTCTACATCCTTTATCAGCTTAATAAAGTAATTAATAGTTATAGTTTATCTAGCTTGCCTTTTTTTTTAGCATCAAGTTTTTTATTCTGCGATGTCGATCAAATATTACTCCTTTATGAGAATGTATTTAGATATATTGCGATCGTATTTATTGTGAGAATGCGTGGAAGGAAAGGCGATATACTTGAAAATCGAAAATATCGCAAGGAAGTGAAAGATGATGTTCCATTTATCGCCATCTTTTCATTCACCAAAATTCAATCGCAACAGTTTTGCTCCAAAGAATTAATGAACGATTCATTTATCTTGGATTTTTTTTTTTCTCTGTATTTAATATTTATTTGACGTATAAAACTGTAGTTTTATATATTCCAGTCAGTTCACATCTGTTACGATTGTTCTGTAGTAATTGATTCTTATAAATTATTGTAAAGAGTATTTTTTTAAAAAAAAAGAGACCCACCCTTACAGACATTTTAATTTTTTTTTCTCTCAGTAAATGTCCGCTGATCTACACAGATTTTATCTAAGCTGGCGACCGACCTACATGACCGCAGTTAATGTCTAATGACTCCTATCTTAGAGAAGTTTTTGCTCTGGAACCTCTTGATTTAATGTCCTTTCCCTTCCCTCCACCATTAATAACTATTTCCGGCTGTTATTTTCGTCCTTGTCTTGATTCACTGTATTCCTTTAGCAATATATAACATAACTCAACAACCTTGGGCTACAATAGCCAGTTGGGAAATCCCAGTATCCGTGTATATATGTAGTTATTACTTAGTAATACTTATTTCTGCATAACATTGCTTGCAGCAAAACTTTATGTTAAAATTTCAGATTTTAGAGTTTCAAACAAGTACTTTTATTTGTTACCATTTTTGAAAATATTCGTTCGACGATGTGTCACACATTGCGACGGAAGCTGTGACGTAAGAAACCGTATAATCAGTGAGAACATCCGGAGGAGAACAGTGATTATACTTAAATTTATTTATAAAGAATGTACAATATATTAAACTTAATTATATTCAAATTACACACTCTAGCAATATAAAGCCACATAGGGTTACTAAAAAAAATGTAGTGAAATTTCTTTTTAATACACTCTTGATTATATTCATGGATAATGAAGTCTAGAGAAAGTGTAAACATAATGGCGGTCATATTAAGTTGCAGTAATGGTGGACTTGGATTGGTATTTTGATTGTTATTCTTGATTGTAAATTACATGGAGATAGATTTCACCTATCTTATCCACTAACTTAATATCCCAAAAGATTTTTTTTTGTGGAAAAAAAGAAACGTGAGAAAGAAAATGGAAAATCCCTTTTCGTTTGGAAAGCAGATATCTTTAATCTAATGTTAACAGTCATTCGATTCCAGAATACTAGTCAGAGAAATCGATATAAAGTAGAGAATTTACCAGCAAGAATTTTTGAAATCGATTCATTATTCCATGCCAGATTTGTTTCTTTATTTTGTATTGTTGTTTTTGTAATTGCAAATGTGTCTTGTTCTGTTGTAGGATGTAGTTTTGGGAAAGTGTTTTTATTTAACGCTGTCACCAATTATGTTGGTACGCATGCCGAACATGTACGACTCTAATACTAGTTCCTGTTTTATGGTGCTGCACAGAATAATAATATCTGCTGTTCCTATAGCTTTTTTCCCCCCCTTTCCGTTAAAATATAGAGCTAAAATGCTATTTTTAAGTAGACTAGCTTTTTTTATTAAATTTATCGTTAAAATATAAGACAGAATCTCTGGTTAGTCTGCACTGGCTAAATGTACATACGTTGCCAATTTCCGCGAAGTAATTGGTAATATCTATTGGTTAAAACATTTAAATCGTCTACAGCTCTGCCCCAGAACTGAGATTCTCAATAACTGATAGACTTGCAACTGTTGCACAGGACGAGATTGTATCGTTGACAGCCACGCCTCAAATAAGTTGAAAAGGAATAGTTACAAGTAAATTTTTGATAACATATGGAGTGGGTGTGTACGTATATCTTACAAATTTTGTTCACTTGTCCAGTCGATTAGGCATACTAGACAGACCCTGTACCACAAAACTTTTTAATAATGGCCACTATCGCTGTATCAGATAAGAGTTACATAACAATGGGCCGACCTAAAATGAGGTCATTTTCTTCTTCTTCTTGTGACACCTGACGACGGCGGAAATACAGCCGCGATAATGGCCATTATGTATGCCCACTTTCCCCTTAGCGTTGTGCCTCAAACTGTTCCAAGATAAATTACTTTCCATTATTTAGGTCGAGGAACATTGATAGTACACACACATAAAAGAAATGAAAGTGACCACATAAACGGAGGTCCTCCTAGAAGGGAGCGGTACGCCATCAATTGGACAGTTTTCCTGTCCTTTCTTTCCTGAAAGAGCATCCACTTTGGCATCTTTATTACGCGTAGTATTTCCCAGAATGCAAAAAAGAAGCCCTCTTCGATTCAATATTTCAATTTCTTAGCTAAAACCACCTACTAACAGTCAGTATTTTTTGACGTAGTTAAAAAGTTATAATTTCTACTTTATTAAGAGTATTCCAACCCTAGTGTTTGGATTTGATGTTTGCCAAAAGTATTTTAATCCGCCACTTAGTTTAATACGTCCGGAATATTTATTTTGTAGATTATAATAGAATTAATGTGGATTGAGGAATTAAGGCTGCAAACGTTGAAGCAGACTAACTAATTAAATGTCCGGAATATTGCTGGCAACTTTCAATTTTAAAATGTTATGACTACGTAAAAACAAGAAACTAGACTATTATAGTGCTAAATTTACAATTTATTTTGTGCTAACTAAATGAAGGACTTGTTTTTAGTAGTGGTTTAAGCAATGCTAGAGTGGCGCTTAGAGATATACGAGAAGTATGTTAGTGTTTCCTGTCTTGTCTGTTTCCCTGAAGGCAGGTGGATGACTTGTATGTGGTATCCCTACCAGTACTTCCCCTTCAGATTATGTGGACAGCATGTTGAAGAGGCAGTGAAAAAGCGTTGGTTTAAGGTCGAAATTAGACCCTTCTTCAGTTGCTACAAAGTGGTTTATTGCCCTTCTTTGTTTAGTTTACTCCTCTTTTGGAAAAACCCATGGTACTGGGATAATTCTCTTTTGTCTTTTGATCTTAATACCTGCCAACCAAAACTTGTGTCCAATTTGACTTTGAAATTCCAAAATTATTTTCAATTTTTTGCTTCTTTATGCACTCCTTCTTCCTTTAAGCAAATTTCCGCTATTGCTTTTCCCGCTGGAGACCCCGGAGTCCAAAAAAAGTGTTTTTTAGAAAATGTTTGGTTCGTTTATAGCTAGCGCTAGCGTTAGTTGGTGCTGGACTTTTCTAACTTTGTGATTTGTTCGGAGCTTGTCAGATAGTTAGGTTCATGCAGTGTGTCCCAGAATGCTATTATACCTGTCAGAGAGGTTTATACCTCCCTGTCTATCCAATTTATTTAAGGAAAACTGAAACTCAAAGTAGAAAATATAGTAACAGGTGATATAATTAGTTATGAAAGTTAAGTGGAGAGAGTTTGAATTTTCCCTTAGAGATTAGCGCTTGTACACTTGGATCATGTTTAACAAAATATATAAATAATTCATAACACTAGAAGTGTATTCGTGTCCGCTTTTAAGATGTCTTTTTCATTGTCACACTTTTAAGGTCATGAGGTGAGCCGCTGCTACTAAGAGAGCGCCTTGTTGTCCTTCAGTTCACCTCTTGAATTTAAAATTTTGTTAAAAAGGACAGGATACTGGGATTATATTCTTTCGCACATATAATGTGTTTCGAATGCATAATAATGTCTCGTGGGGATCATTATTGCAACATTATGCCCTTAAATGATTCTATTGAAATTTGGAAATTCTTATAAACAAATAGCTCCTTTTTTTCCCCATTTCGAAACCTTCCTTATACATCCTGGTACGCCTCCAATATGTATATCTAGTCACCTTTGCCTATTCCTTTTCTGTTATCGGATCTCTGCCATTTCTCGATGTGTTTTATACGGAGTTTTCTCCTTATTTATCTCCTACATACAAATGAACAAAAGTTTTGTAAATTATTTTTTTACTTCAGGAAACCTTGAATAAATTAGAATTTTGATGATCGCAAAGCCCTCGTCCTAAAGTGAAGTGAAGTATATTGAATAATTGTTCGAAAGTAATTTATTGGTAAGGGGTTGCGTGCTGCTGAATGATGAATAAGAGCACTAACAAGCTTTCAAATCCCCTTATAGCCCTCACTTAATCTTTCTCTCTATCTCTTTCTTCATTTATAACCTTATTTCCTTCCTGTGTGAAGGTAAATTGTCAGTTGTCTACAATGATAAACTTCATTTCTTACATAAATTATTCACTTTTATTGACTAGGCAATGATTACGTTGTTGTTGGTTATGGTTTGGTGGGTTTATAACGAACGGTTCAAAACTATGAAAACAAATTTGATTTTTGAAAAAGGAAGTCGTTCGGACTTCCGTTTTCTACAGATCTTACGGAACTTAATTTCCAATCTTATTATTTCCTTATAGGAATTGTTGGCATGAACGTATAATTTTTTATTTTTCAAGTTGTATGTTATAAGTTGGTATAGTTTTAAGTGAGATTGTGAGGACTTCTTTATCAAAAACTTTTTTTGAAATAGCGTTGGGTAACAAAAAAATCCGTAAAACCTTATTTCCGTTTAAGAGAATCCATGCTAAATCTTAGTAAAAAAAAAACTAAGCTGCGACAAAACGCTCTGCTACCAGAAATGGTTATTTTCTTGAGATTTGCGCCACTGAACATACATTTCGGGTGAGAATCATCTTTAAAAGCAGGGACAAAAACCCTTATTACGTAGTATGATCTATCTAGGAACTATTTAGTAATAAATTCAAACTGGTTCCTTAGCTTGTTTGGACAAACACATTCAAGGCTACATGTTCTGCTACGCTAATATCTAAAACACAAATTTCCCATTAAATACTTAATTCACTATCTGTGTACAGCAGCATGTATGAACATGAACGCAACAAGCGTTAAGCTCGGACATCATTACAAACAGCAATGGCTTAATGGTTTAAACTAAGAAATACTTTTTAATTCCCACGCGCTCTCTTAATGTTTGATCAAAGTACAAAAGTTACCTTTGACCATTTTTTCCGTGGGAAAATTTTTGGTTTTCTAGTAATTGTTACAATTTTTTTTAGAATAATAGCACAATCAGGGGAGACTTGGCATATCTCAAAACTTTCGAGAGCGATGTAAATATTGTGAAGCAAACAGTTTACAAATACGTGTCAGCCTGTCTTAAAATAAGCACTAAATTTTGACTGGCAGTCTAGTTATGACGGCATCAAGTCGAACGTTCATTCATGGCTATAAAAGCGGCTGTTTTGAAGCAGATCGATCATTGGTTTATTATTAGTAGAGGAGGAGTCTTGTCAACAACTTTATTAATAACCTAACTAGAACTCCGACCATTAAGATAAGAAAAATAAGAATTTTATTTTTCAAAACTGAATGATGCAGTATGTTAGTTATGCACCCAACTTTCTAACCCATAAAAGCTGAAGATTTTTGTTTTTCAGTAATTTAGAAAACGATAGTTTTTTGGTCCGTTAGTTGTAGTTATCTTAGTAAATGAATCCTTGAGAAATTATTACCAACTATAATTAACATACAATAAAATTTACATAGTTCTGTTGTTTATAGAGGAAATTTAGTTATTTTTCTATTAAAAATTTCTTACCTTTTAATATTTTGCATAATTGTTGTTTTAGCATTTTGCAATTATTGTCAATAGGAAGACATAAGTTTTGTTTTCGATTAGTCATCAAAATGGAATTTTAAATTAGTGAACGTGGTATTTCCAGCTATGGCTGTAATGTGGTGGTGATTCGAAAATATTTTTCATTATGAAGCTAATTGTATGAAGTAGCACTTCCTTTTTATGGATTTCCAATCCTATGGAGGGGTTACTCGAACAGAACATAAAAGTCTTTCAGTTTTTAGCGCTTTTTTTGTATTTTAGCTAGTGTTCAAAGAGACGAAATTTTTACAAACCTAATTTTTTTTTTTTTTTTTGCTCTGGGACCTCGCTTTCGGTGAATTCTTTCTTTATCTAGTGAAGAGGAATTAAATAACAAGTTTCAAAAACTTATGCAAATGGTATGTCAACTATGAAGTTGAACTTCAAAGCGAAATTTAGTTCAATTTTTTTTTTGTCCTCAGCTCCTCAGCACATCGAAATTTAATTGTAACCAGAAGTTAAGTTATTTGCTTAAAAGGCTCTTTTTATAAATTGTGGTCTACGTTTTGTTTCCTTGTCGTTGGATTAAATTTGATTGATCAATGACCATGTTTAATCAGTAATTATGTTTATTTCGGCAACTCCTTCCTTACTCTACTTTTAGTACTTCACTTTTATCAGCGAATCGAGATTATATAGAGTTCTGTTTATGAAGCAAGGGTCAGGGAAAGGAAAAACAGAAAATCGTAGATAAAGAAAACGCCTGTCGGATGGAAGTTTTGAATCAGAAAATTGGTTGAATCATTTGAAATAGATTATTTAACTTGTCAATCATTTCACTAATTACATTGTTTCTTGATGATTCATAGTCGAAATATTTAACAATCATTCATTAAAAATGCTAGGTATTTTGTCATTATGACGTCACTCTTTGTTTTTCGACCTTACAAGGATCTTGGATATTATCTACTAATTTATTCACTAATGAATTAATACAAAGATGACTTCTTAACTGGGTGACTGTTTCCAGTACAATTATTATAAATCTGATTTCGTCTATTGTAAGGCAGATTCGCGACTATGTTTGAGAATAAGACGTTGCTTACATTATGATAGATTTTTAATGAGGTTTTTGCGGATTTAATGATATTAAGCATCCTTTAATAGTGTCATTTTGTTACGATGATCATGTACGAGAATATATTAAAAGTCTTATTACGACAACAGAGTTATTAGTCTTCTACTTAAAAAATTTTAACCCATCTCTACAGAGTAAGTCCAATCCTGTAAGTTATATCAAAATTTGAAACTTACATCAGAGAGTCATTTAATACCAGAACTAAATTTATTTACTACTAATTTTTTTAATCATACTTTTCCTTTTTAAGTTAAACAATGACTGGTTACCAACTTGTCATAATGTTCTGTTCACGCTGCTGTGGTAGTTGTTATGTAAATAGTAGATAAGATTTTAATTTTTTTCTACTCTTGTGACTAATAGATACTACTATTAAAGGTAATCATTGGTAACACTAATAACCATAAATTTATAATGGTGACTCAATTGTTAACTAGAATCATACGTAATACCTGCAGATGGTTGATGGTTGTCAGAGGAAGCGAGGAAGACGAAAAATGATTTTTCTCACCAGCTTTTGATTATATTTTTTGGTATAGATGATCAGCAAGAAGCGTTTATTGATAACCTAATATATTATGTCCTTACTTATTAACTTGGTAGAGAGTATTTTGATCTTGTCTAAATTTTTGTATCAAGTTTTAACCGAAAGTAATTTGTTTTTAGGGGTCTTGAGACTGATAATTACTTTCATTTTTAGAAATCTGTATGATTCTATGAACCAAAACCACGGCCTTCTGAAACATCGTGTTTTCAAGTACTTTGTACTCCTCACGGATGTCCCTCTTGCAAGTCTTTTTAAGACAACTTCCTGTAAGTCTCGTACAGCTCACTGTGCATGGTAATGGGACTGGGCTTATGCATGAATTGCATCGGTTTAAAGGGTTTAAATGCTCTATTTAAAGATGAAAAACTGCGAAAAGTGGATAAATACTGCAACTTTTAGAGCATTGTTTCTCACTTTATTTGTGCAACAAGAACTACATATTTTTTAACGATTCATGACTTATGATGGTAAAGTAGACCCTGTACTTTCCCCTAGGGAACGTTCTATTCAGGGATTGGGCAAGGCTGGGTCTCTTAAACACTTCTCTTGGACTAAACTCATAAAAAAAGGAAACTGCGAACTTAACCAGTACTGAGAGATATTGTCAATTAATTGACGAAATGTACCAGAAATGGCAGCCCACGCCGTTATTCGTCAACAGAAGGTTGATCTATCTGGATCCTCTTGCTCTCTCTCAATATTGAATGAGTGGGAGATTGAAGATTTTTTACCGCCCACGTTACTCTTCAGGCCAATGGATTATCACCATTACAAATGTCTGTACCACTTCCTTGCTGGCAGTACCTTCACTACTGAGGATTAGGAAGCCATTCGTCAAATTCCTTCAGAAGATGTACTGATGCTTAATGGTGGTTCTCTTTTTAAATTAAGCGTTTGTGTTTCCACCAAACTTTGTTTCTTTATAAAATAAAAATAATCAATTTAAACGAACATTTGGTATAAAGTACGCTGCTAAATCTATTTATAAAGGTGAGTCTGTAAGAATCAGGTCATCAAGTGGTGAATGACGCATTTCTGCTGCATTAATTCAGCACCCACATTTATACTTTAATCTGAACTATTTCTCTCTTTGGTTTACTTATTACTCCTATCTCAGAAATAAATATTTTCTTGCGCTGGCATGTTTTGTTTGTTTTTTTGCTTGCCAAATTATCTCATTTGGTGTAGAATGTTTCATTTTCATCGTTTTGGAAAAGATGAACACTTTTTTTGTTCTTTCTTTTTATTTTTATATTTCTTGTTGCAAGTCCAAATAGTTGTCTATTTATAGCCTCTTAAAGTTAATGTGAAATAAGACATTGCACAGCTGGAGTTCTGAGAGAAAATAAACCAGCTGCCTCTTTCTTTACACCTGTTTAACACCTATATTTTGTTTGATAAAAGGGCATTTTGGATTTCTCTCTCTTTATCTCTTTTTTTTTATTCTATTTTTATGAGATCTTATAGAGATTTTAAAATCGCTCTGAGCGTATCTTAAAACTCCTGAATTGGTATAAGTTCATTTTCCATTGAATCTTTCTGGACACATGCTGCTCGATTAACTTCAATCTATGCTACTATTCAGTGATTCTCTGTAGACTGACTTTAATTCTTCTCTACAATGTAACTTACTCCCAATTATTTACGAAAGTCGTTTGAAAAGTCCGTGCAAAAATAAAAACTACTTAATTTTTTGGGGTAAACCTTTTTTATTTTTCAACATAGTCTCCTTTTAGGCTTATACACTTCGTCCAACGCTGCTCTAGTTTGTAGATCCCTTCCGAATAATAGGATTTGTCCAAGTCTGAAAAATAGCCATTCGTTTCTGCAATCACCTCCTCGTTTGAATAAAATCTTTTTCCCGCCAGCCATTTCTTCATATTGGGGAACAAATAGTAGTCCAAGGGAGCCAAGACTGGAGAATAGGGGGGCTGTGAAACGAGTTGGAACCCTATTTCCATTAATTTTGCGACCACAACTGCTGCGGTGTGAGCTGGTGCGTTGTCGTGATGGAAAAGGACTTTTTTGTGGGCCAATCGTGGGCGTTTTTCTTGCAGCTCGGTTTTCAAACGGTCCAATAACGATGAATAATATGCACCTGTAATAGTTTTACCCTTTTCCAGATAGTCGATGAGGATTATTCCTTGCGAATCCCAAAAGACAGTCGCCATAATCTTTCCGGCCGAAGGAACGGTCTTCGCCTTTTTTGGCGCAGATTCCCCCTTGGTAACCCATTGTTTAGATTGTTCTTTGGTCTCAGGAGTGTAGTGATGTATCCATGTTTCATCCACAGTGACGAAACGACGCTTAAAGTCCAGCGGATTCTTCTGGAACAGCTGCAAACCGTCCTTGCAACACTTCACACGATTTCGTTTTTGGTCAAGCGTGAGCAATCGCGGCACCCATCTTGCGGGATAGCTTTGTCATGTCCAAATGTTGATGAAAAATATTATGTACCCGTTCATTCGAGATGCCCACAGCACTAGCAATCTCACGCACCTTCACTCTTCTGTCATCCATCACCATATCATGGATTTTATCAATGATTTCTGGAGTAGTAACCTCAACAGGGCGTCCAGAACGTTCAGCGTCACTTGTGCCCATATGGACACTCCGAAAATTTTGAAACCACTTATAAACTGTTCTAATCGAAGGTGCAGAGTCACCATAATGTTTATCAAGCTTCTCTTTAGTCTCCTGAGGCGTTTTGCCTTTCATAAAGTAGTGTTTAATCAACACACGAAATTCTTTTTCGTCCATTTGTTGAAAATCACTCGACTTCCTCGATTCAAACGAATGCCAAACACAAAGAAATAGACCGATCTGGCTGAAACTTGGTGTGTGTTCTTCCAAGAGATGCTACTAACTAAACAAACCTCGATACGCGCCAGTAGTGCTATCTCTCTGACTTTGCACGGACTTTTCAAACGACCCTCGTATCTCTTAACTGCTTTAAATAAGGTGTACAAGGCTGATCTTCTCCAGTGATATTCTTTGGTACTTCACAAGTACCATTTTTGTTGGATCTCTGGACACTTCGGCTATGTTGGAAATAGCTAACTGCCGGTATGCTCTTCATTTGAGTGGCCGTTTTGTTTCTTTGTAGGGATAAAGGCCAAGTCAATTCCTAAAGCGTTTTATATATTCAGGGATGGGATTAACTAAGCAGAGAGCGCCCAGGTGTACCATGGCGGTTAACTGAAGTTCCAAGTTTAGCTGTTTTCCTTCGATATAGCTTCTTCCTACATCTGTGTTCATCAAGGTTTATGGTTGAACACTGAAACAGGGCATTCTGAACTCTGATGTGGTCAGCTAAAGATACAAAAAAAACAGTTGTGCTCTGGGTCTTTAGAGATATCTTATTTATCTCATCGTGATTGGTTACTTTAAACATTTTGTTTTTAAATTTCCATCAATGCGAACACAGTGTACCTAAGATGAACAGAGAAAAAGAATTCTGATCTCTCTTCATACAAAAAACAAAAAAACTATTCATTTATTGCCTTAGAATTGCATTAGTTGCTGAAAGCGACTAATACTATAGCAGTTTATCTCGAATTTTTAGCGTTGAAAACTGCATTGCAGGAGAGGGGGTGAATAGTGAGTGGTTCAGATGATAGATGTCAGTAGGTGAGCAAACTGGATGAGCCTGTGACGTCACGGCCTAGTTCCTTTAATTGTGGATGAGTAAACTTTTGGGTCAACAAAGAGAGTGAATGACTGTCACATTCTATTGATTAGTTCTTGATGGTGCTTCTCGCTCCAACAGTTTGGAACTCTATCCATCAATAATCCAACTGGACAGAAATGGATTAAAAATCCATTTAGGAAGAGGGATGGACATACTTTGGTTATCTTGTTTTATTTCTGTAATAGTTTAGATTGGTTACAAGATATTTTATTTAAAATCATTCTAAGTGATTTTCTTTGCAGTTCATTTTATCTTCCTTAGTATTACATAAACTATTGGACTATCCCTGAATTGCCGTTTTTCTATCGCATCCAAACAGCTTTCGAAACAATATTTGGGATTAAAACTCTATTTACAGTTCCTTTTGCGTAAAAAAGAAAAATCCCTTCATTTAGTCAGAAAATAAAAAATGAAAAATTGTTTGAAGACTGTAATTGTCCTGTTTTCAAAAAAATAGTATGATGACGTGATCAGTTATTTGGCGCATGATGTTATAAGCATGCATTCATTTGCATAACAAATGGTGATTTATATGAATGAACATAATTGAAATTCTTTGAATGTTAAGTTTAAAAAAAAATTTGTTTTTAAATAAATGCATCAATTATCTTTTGTGGGCAAAAACTATTACACTAAATGATATTCGTTTTGTATGCTGACAATGTTCGCTTTTTTATCGATTTCAAAATGTAGGCTTAGTGTTAATAAGGGAATTCGTAGTTGCTTGATTGGTGAGGATAGTTAGTTTTCTTAGATAATTTGATTTGTTGACGAAAACTCATTTGGGTGCATACAATTTTAATGTAATTCTTTAGCCAAGGCTGAAGGGATTCTATTTGAGATTGAAAGTGACGGTAGGGGCATGAACTGGGTCTTTGTGAAGAATTTCCGAACTGAATTAGTAAAAAACCAAAACAAAAACCCTTAATAAATAGCATTTTTTTTAAAACATATGCTTTTCAACAGCTTTAAACTTTTGGAGTGTCAGACGAACTGAAATACAGAAATTCTGGGTGCCGCGGGTGAACAAATAAAATTACGGAACGCCTCAGTAGGTCAAAATGCAATTAAAATTCTGAATCACATAAAGTTCTTACGTATATCGTGCTCCTGTGTCTAGTTTATTTTTATAAATTATATTAAATTTTACATCTATTATTTGCGTAACTACTGCTACGTCATTAGTAGATTGCGCTGTATTTCAGTTATTTATCGCGTATTGGTCCTATTATGGTTTATATTTTGAATTCCACAATATATATGGTGGCACCAAAATCTTTATAAGTGCTTATCCAGGTCCTCTAATGGTCTTACCTTTGGGGGCTTTACAGTAAAGCAAAACGTGAGAAGGTTGAGGGGAAAGCGCAATTAAAGCAATGCCGTGGTAATTTGGTATAATGGGTAATATAGTTTTAGAGAGAGATAGCCGATATATAGCTTTATATTTGGGCCTGGAAAGCTGGCCCATGGAGAGCAGTATACTTAGGTGCAGTAACTGCAGGAGAGAGCTTGGGTTATATTGGTGCTGAATTTGAATTGCAGATCGCTAGAACTAATTATTATGGCTTGGTACTGGAGGGTTCTTAACTCTTGTTCCACTAACTCCATCGGTCCGCTCTCCAGCATCTCTCTAATCTCTTAGCAGCCATCTCTTTCTCTCTAGCTCATTGAGCGAGTTCTGTCACACCTTGTTACCATCGGCCAAATATGTTTATATTATTGCCTTCTACCTTGTAATCTCCTTCATGTTAAACACCTAAAATGCACCCATTGGTTAACATAAAAAAGCGCAGGGGAAAAAATAAATCTAGATCTCTTTTATGCAACTTCCCTTTTTTTTATTATTTTAACGCTAGCGGAAAGGGGAAAGTTAACAAAATAGTAAAGTAATCGCCTACTTCTCCCGGCAGGACTTAACATCGAGCTACCAATCAGATGTAGCGGACGGGGACGGAAGCACATACTTTTCTTTATTAAATTTTATTAACTAAAATTATCTACACGCGAAATTCAAACTGTGGAGGGGACTTTCTCTTACAAATCCACCATTGTCTGAAATTAATTTTAAATGACTCTCAAAACCGAACTTGTTTGGCATTAGATCAAGCATGTGCAACCTTTTTGGCCTAGAGCAGCGTTTCCCAACCACTGGTGGTACGCGAGTTGCTAGTTGGTGGTACATGAAAAATAATCAATAATGGCGGACATAAAAAATTTTTAAAAAAAATTAAATCATAAAACTATCATAGAAACGTTTTTCCCTATAATTCATAAAAATTATTTTAATTAATAATATTATACAGTAAAGTTGTTAATATGTACAGTAATAAGGTTAGTCTGCCTCAAGATATACGAGAAAATATAATATTTAACTATATATTTAAAATATTTAACGGGATTAAAATTGTCTTTCATTTTCCGAAACCCGAAAACACAAATGATAATTGGATTTCAAACCTCTTCTATAAAGAAAATTTAGGAAAAGCTACATCATTATCATCAAAAAATAAAGAAAATATAATAGAATTATCATGTGACAGAACTTAAATGATAACTAGGCAAAGATCTGCTTAAAGAGACTGGATTGTAATGAGTGAGCTCTATCCAAGCAACATTAAATTTAATTGGTACTTACAGGTAATTGAATGCTTACAAGAAATTAATTTAGAAGATTTGGGCAAAAATATAATAATCCTAAAGAAGAACTTTGTAAATTAATTAATAATTTTGAAAAGAAAAATATGTACCCAATTGATAATTATTTCAAAAAAGTTTTAAAACTAAGATCTTACAGTTTATAAAGTGAACATGAACTGCTTTATAACAACAGATACATTGTACTTATCTCCACTCAAATAAAGATAATAATATTAAAATAGCACTCTACGAATAACAAATTTCACGAAATACAATCATTTTTACGAAGTGCTACAATTTAGCATGACTTACTATAAAGTTGGGAAACGCTGGCCTAGAGTATCACTGGCGGATCTGGTGAAATAAATGTTGCTGGGCCGCACAAGACCTCTTTGTTGGCAAATAAATTTTTAGTCTGCCCGAAATATGTTTTCATTGAGACTAGAAATTATTGAGAAGTAATTAGTTTTCTACACTCTGCACTAGTTTTTTCTGTTTTCTACTCTAGTTTTTTAGAAGCTCTGCATCAGTGAAACAATGATTGAATGAAATGTAGCCATCTTAAGCAGTTATTTAAGAGCGATGAGCAAATCTCTAATTATCAGCTCTCTCATAGGTTATGTTACTTGTGAAGCTCAAAATCAAGTCCTATGCAGAAGTATTTACAAGCAGCATACCTGGTTTTTGTATCATTTTGAAACAACATTATTGCATTTCTTTGCTGTGCGTGTGTGTTAAATCAAACCTTAATACTTTAGAAATGAATGGAAATGAATGAAGATTTCGATGGAGAGTTCTGATTAGTGTAGCGTATAAGTTTCCTAATTTCGATAAGTTTGGATGAGATCGTTTCCTATTGGGGGAGACATCCTACTTAGAAGTCGGAGAGTATCTACTCAGAAAGGGAAACTTCGTGCATATGCTTTAGACAACATTCCCTTTTAATTTGAATAATGCACGCTTCTAGTGAAACTGCTGTATAATTAAATTTCAGCTTAAACTTTACTAAGTACTCTTTTGATACATAAACTTCTTCATTACAAATAACCATTCATAAGTTTAATACCGCTTATTTCAATTGGTAATTTTATTAAGTTCATGGTTTACGGACTAGTTTAGGATGGAAGAAGTTGTATTGGTCTAAGAAGGCTCTGATTTCTTCGCAAGGTAAACTGGCTTTCATAGTTATTCAGTCAGCTCGTTCCAATAATCAGTTATCATCAAAAAGTTGTTCAGAGATGGTGTCGACAAAACTTTTAGACTTCCCAAAGTAAGTTAATCTCGGACAGTTTGAGCCTGTTCGCTGGTCAGGTGTTCTTTTTGGACTTGCAAGTGCAACGAATAAAGTTCTCTAACATTTGGGTGCCCCAATCAATTCTGGAAGTAAAGGTGGCATGGAAAGACGATTCAAATCATTGGAATCCTGAACTTCTGACTGAGTAGACTTGCATTTCCAATTGTTCAAGTTTACCCATTCTTCTTGTACCATTTTCTAATCAAGGTACTCGTAATTAAAACTCTTCTCACTGTTTTTACGGAAAATTATTTCTCGTGTGGAAAAGAAATACAATGGTTAGGGCAGCAATAATTTTCTCCTACATCAGTAAGAAAAAGACCAACAATTTACACAAAATTACCATTTTAAATTCAAATCTCCTTTTGTGTTACACGTATATATAGTGTG
Source organism: Rhodnius prolixus (assembly GCF_049639745.1). Taxonomy (NCBI): domain Eukaryota; kingdom Metazoa; phylum Arthropoda; class Insecta; order Hemiptera; family Reduviidae; genus Rhodnius; species Rhodnius prolixus. Next base: position 7,532,703 of record NW_027411634.1, on the reverse strand, counting down.
GATGTATATAAATAGAAGTCCATGATGAGATCTGTAGTGGAGGCTACCAGCTAAATGGTCATAGTGTAGCTAGCTTGTGGGTGCGCATCAATTCATACTGAATGATTCTCGTGGGAAATTCTGTTTATAAAGTCAACACGTGTTTTGAATTGACACGAGTATAATATGCTGTCTGTTGTGTATATTTATGAGTTTGTGGTGTTTACAAAACTAGAGACATACACATATTTGGCCAGAAAACATATTAGTTTTATATAATTTTTGGAAGTGGTATACAAAATTGTAAATTAACAAATCTTGTGCCTTACTTTTAACTGTTTTGAATGTCCTTTAAACTTTTTTTGTAATTATAACAAAAGTAGTTTTCTAAATGACTAAGTAACAAAATAAAGTTATTTCAGGCGGGCTTTACGTCTGCCTACAAGGAGTTGTGGACGAAGGCGGATATCTAACATGCTATACTGTAAATTTCTTTCTATTAGATTAAATAAAATCCAAGCACAAGACTGGGAATCGAACTCAGTACCACAATACATGTCTGCTTTGCGGTTCGTGTCTTCAACCGTAACAATTCGGGCGCCTAAAGGAACAAATAAGTTGACGGCATGATCTCCTTAACGGCTTTATAAACCTTTAGACTATTATCACATCCAAAGGCTACAAAGATACCTTAGAAAAAATGAGAAGATTTAGGAACTGGCTCTGTTAGCCTGCTCAGAGGAGCAGTTACCCGGGGGGCACCACGTGGAAGTAGAGCTCAGAATTTTGCCCCCCCAAAATAATACCATTCTCGCCTATAAAAAAAAACCGCATTCCAGCCAGTTTTGACCCCCTGTAAAGCAGGCTTATTAGCAGATGTCAATATTATTATTGGCATCCATCACCTGCGAAGGCTACGGGGTGAAAACCAGTGATTTTGGAATACGGTTAGCCGCGAAACAAATTTGGCATGAATGGCGGAAAAAAGATTATTCGCGTTTTGGGGGAAACAAAAGAAACAGAACAAGAAAAACCAACAATACAACCAACAACAACAACAAACAACTGAAAATCGAAAAACGAATGGAATGAAGCAAAAAAACAACTGAAACAAAACCAACCAACAAAAACAGTTCATAGTATATCCCATTTAATCCAGCTCATCTATCCATCTAATCCAGTTCATCTATCCCCTCTAATCCAGTACATCTATACCATCTAATCCAGCTCATCTACCCCATCTAATCCAGTACCTCTATCCCCCCTAATCTAATACCTCTATCTCATCCAGTTCATCTATCCCATTTAATCTTTCATCTGTCCTACAATTCCGGTACATATATCCCATCAATTAAGATCATCTATCCCACCTAATCCAATACATCTATCCCATCTAATCTAGTTTATTTATACCTACATAATCTCTAATCATCGTATACTTCAAAATATGGTTTGCCAGACGTGACAAATGTTTATTCCAAATTACATCTTGAATTTAATATTTAGCCTATTAGGATGCAAATCTTCGACCTTAAATGTGTGCACTAATCAAGCTTTCTTTGTAAAAGGCGATCATGATTAGGTTAAGCACAATTAGGCCTTGCTTTTCAAAAATAATGAAGGTAAAATTAAATGAACTCAAATACCAAACTAGAATGCATTCGTTAATTATGTGACTATCAGAAAACCAAAAGTAGTATATTGATAGTTATATATCTATAGTTATAGTATATTTTCGGAACAGTTTGTCTGTGTTAGAGAGTTTTCTGTTTGAATGTGTTAAAATTAATAACGACTGAATTTGTAGGACAATTTTTGCATAAATGTTGGACGTGGTCTTTTATTTCATATTTAAACCAAAATTTATGATCGCTATCAGACTGAAACTTGTATTTATTCTTTTAAATAAAAAACTTTATAGAATTTTCCTAATATGCCTTCTTATTAGGCCTATATGAACAAGATCTAACGCGATCAATTCAGTACGGAACGGAAGATAGCAGAACGACGTATAACGGTAGCATGCTACCCTAAAAGAATTACGAAACCAATAAAGCTACTAGATACGTTTAAATCGACCGGCCCCTCTTCACGAGCGATACGCCGACGAGCTAAAAGCCGACGCGATTTAAAATCGTCGTTGTTTTAAAAATATCGCCGCGCGCAACAAATCACAAGGTACGCGCCTTATCTCGTCGAACGATAGACCCAGCTTTAAGTTTACAAAAATTTCTTAATTTCATTATCTTTGTATTCGATCTCAGAAAATAAGATTCCCAGAGTCTAATTAGAACTCACAGAACAGTTAAATCAGATCATTTGTGGAGTTTTAAGACTTAGTTTTTCCAATAGTTATTATTACTGTTCTTGTTTAGTGATTTCCATCCAACTTTTGTGAAAAACTTAGGGTGTATAAAAGGTTCATCAATTCAGAACCCCATTTTTAAAGGAAGATTATGAAAAAGATGATACAAAGCACAAGTTGATAGGTATGATACAAAGATTGAAAATTACCATAGATATGGTTGCTACACTATTATAGTTAATAACTACTATTCTCTAAATTATTCCTTCCTATACTCGATTCTAGATACGACTAAGATTAAATTCACCAAGATTCTGATTACGATTCCCGTTCATTAATTTGCACCTTTTGTAGTAAGTGCAATACTTCATACATTAAAAATAGTACTTAATGGTGGTCGTCCTTAGATGGAAAAACTTGTCGAATACAACAAAATATTTCTTTCCATAATCAGGACTAAAATAAACTGATGAAAGATCAAAATACCGAGCAAATAATAAATTATTTTAGAAAATATTATTATGAAATAGTTTATCTTAAATTAAAATATTTGTTTCAATTTTATTAATTTAAACCACTTGATTGAAGTAAGTGATTATAGCTTAATCTTGAATGAAAAAATAATGAATGGATTTTACAAAAAGTGAAGGTACAAACATGAGCGATCTTGAGCTGGTAAAATGTTAAATGTTTGGCTCTTTGTTGGGTATTATTACAGATCAAGTCGAGTAAATTCTACTGAATATGTCCCAATGACTTGTTTAGTTTTTTTGTTAAGAATTTACTATTTCGATAATTGTTTACCACTGTTTTATTTAGTGTTGAGTTCATTCAGAATTATAGATTTATCGGAAGTGAAATTGCCTGCCCAAAAGGTTATTTTAAATCACAAATTTTGTGTTTGAATATTCTAATTTTTAAATGTTGTTACATCTTACCAATGTGTACTGTGAATAATAATCAGAACATTTTTTCAACAATCATTCTCGGCTCAGAGGTATTGTATAGTTTTCATGTTACTAAAGACCAAAGTAATACACATTTCTTTCTTCAAACTTCTAACAAACATCATCACAATCTGTCTTTTAGCTAACAATATCCATAATCCACTTTCTTTTTATTTAACAAAACATCTTGAACTCCTCATATCTGAGATGACTCAGGGCTGGCTGCAGTCCAGCTTCTGCAGTTATCTCGATACAGTTCTGTAGTTTTGTTAACAGATGGAAAAAGTGATATTAGATTTTTTGTAGCATAGACTACAAAATAATTGTGATGTTTGCTGTTTAAGTAAAGTTGAAGAAATTTTTCATTAACTAACATGAAATAAAACAAGTCCCAATTGAGTGAAGAAGTTGAAATTCTATGTCCTGATTCTTCTAAAATATACAGCGGTCACAAATAATATCTATTTAAAAATAGAATATATAGTCACAAAATTTGACTTGAAAATAAATAAACCTTTTGTGAAAATCACAATTTTATTTTCCCCAAGTAATGAACTCAAAACCATGCAGGATGTACAGAGCAATGGTGAACAATAACCAAACAGAAACACGAGACAACACAGACACTTGATCGTCTCAGCAGACATATTTCATCGACAATTTCCCATGACCCAAACAAATTTCAACCCTTTATATCTTCTTCATTTATAGATCTGTGCACAAAATAACTATAGTTTATAATTGAGAAAAACAAAGTGTATAAGAGAACAAAATTCCATACCAATACGTGGTTCACAGTGGGAGATATAGAACGGCCATTATTTTACAGAATTTCATGGCCCAAAAAATGTTCATCCCTTTATATCTTCTACACTTATAGATCTGTGCACAAAATAACTATAGTTTATAATTGAGAAAAACAAAGTGTATAAGAGAACAAAATTCCATATCAATACGTGGTTCACAGTGGGAGATAGAGAAAGGCCATAATTTTACAGAATTTCATGACCCAAACAATTTTTAACCCTTTATATCAGTGGTTCTTAAATTAGGTATAAACCCATTTCTACATAATAAATTTCAGCCTTTTTTATTTTATTTGTTTTATTGCCAAGCTGTCGACCTAAAGTGGTTCTTAACCTTTTCATAGACGCGGAACACAATTATATGTATATATTTTTCTCACGGAACACTAACATTAAATAATTTGAAATTTGGTATTTAGCAAGAACTTAAAATTAAATTCAAATTAAAAAAAAGGGATAATTTTTTGTTTTCGTATCTTTCCTAAGTTTCTAAATTTCAATACATTTATAATTGAAATTTCGCGGAACACTTGGAACATATTCGCGGTGTTCCGCGAAACACCGGTTAAGAACCACTGGTTTAGGCGATGCTCGAGATTTGAAGGTACGCCAAAAGCGTGGGTGAATTGTTTCACTAATGCAATTCATGATTATGTTAGCATTTACTTATAATCCTGTAAGAGGATTATATTGTCTAATACTTTAGTTGTTATTTTCAATTTTACTTTACTAAAGATTCCTTCCTCTAAACTAAAGCCTGTTAGAAAAGAGAAGATTGAGGCGAATTAATTAGTAAGAGCGAGCTAAGCTGCTGATACTGGCCGGGCAAGTGGTTAGGGGAAGCGATCTTCCATAGTGTTTTAGGAGTTCTGTGCCAAAACCAAGCCTTGACCCCGTTAGCCTTCCACTACACAAATCACACTCCTAAATCACTTACAATCACTTTCTTTTAAATTCAAAATGTCGTTAATCTATCCTCTTTGTTTTTTATAATAAATTATATGAAAAACTTGCTTTTTTTTCAGTTTGGGGGAAATCCATTTATTATTGTTTGTGTTTGTAAAAAGGAAAACTCGCCTTTATTAAATTTTCCACTAATACAAAGAATCCTTGATCACGTGAGGAAGACTATAAATTTTTTCTAGTTATGGAAGAAGTTCCATTCAATCCTTATATTTTATCTTTAAAAGAAAGGAGCCTAATTTCTTAAAATTCCCCAGTAGATATTGCCTTACTAACTCCTTTAATTGATTCGAGTTAGCAAGAACAATGCTCTGCATTACATTGCAGTTTAATAAAAACCTTCCAAATCGATTTTTGACCGTAAATAAATATAGATCCCGAATATGAATAAAAGAATTTTTTAAAGAACAATTATGTGTATTTTATGTATGCCTGTTTGTAATTGAAGAGCTTGGTGCAAAAAGGAGTTATCTTCATTTTTTTTCAGAAAATGTGTTTAGTGGCGCCACCTATTGTATGTTCAATTCTAGTTACATCTTTCGGTGCATAAACGAGTCTGCATAAAGACTCGTTTATTATTACTTATATTACTTATTCTATGACCTAGGTTAGATTTGGAGCAAAAATGAGTTTTCTACTGCAGATAACTATCTTTTGCTCCAAACAGAAAAGATGACGCAATCAGTCAAATATGATTTAATGTTTATATTAGGTAGATATTATTATTTTTCTTTTTGACAGGCATAATAATATATCTAACATTCGCTTCGAAAAGACACAAAATGCCACTTAAAAGCTCAAAAACAAGAAATCTGTTGACTAAAGTACTTAATATGTACTCAAGTTTTACTGAAAATTATGATTTTGGTGCAAAAAAGAGTTTTAGCTGCAAAATAACTTTTGCTTATAGCAAGCTTAAAAAATGCCCTAGAAAGTTCAAATTGGGCCCCAAATTACCCATCACAATATATTAACTAATCCTTACAGCAGACACAACATAAGGAAATACATCTTAAAGCATATTTAGTTTTTTGTCTTTACTAAAAATTGTAAAAAAAACTGTAGATAACTCCTTTTTGCACCAAGCTCTTCAATTACGATTATAGTAGACAGGATTCGGCCAGATAAAAATCAGCAACTCTGTTTTTACGACAACGTTTTGACAAATTTATAGTCTTCCTCTGGGCATTGTTATGTAAGGTTGGTTGTTAGTTACCAAAAAAAATGTTACAATACAATTAAAGAGTTTTACTGTGCCAGAAAGAAAATCATTTCGGGATAACTTTGTAGTAATTTTTGACAAAGTGTTAGATAATAAATGAAGGTGAAATACGTCTCTATTTGTCACTTTTTGTTGTAACAAAATGTTACCTTATCAGCAGTTTGGCTTGCCTCATAATGTTCGGTAGCACTGTGACTTACCTACATTTTCCTTAATTAAAATGATGTACCTTAAAGTGCATTAAGTAATCTAATAAAACACTGTCCTTATTACTTCTCATTCTCTCTCGGGTGCAGTTGCAACCACCATCTAAGGTGGGTTCCAATCCTATTCAAACTTAATTTACGCTACTAATTTCCAAACTATTGTAGTTAACCTAATTTTAGCGCATCAACTATTTCATCAATTGATTATAACTAAATCAGAATAATTTGATAAATATAGTTTATTATGTTCATATCATTTTGTTTTTTCTCTGTCTCTTCTCGTATTGTTTAGATTATCTATTTAGAATTTGCATCGGAAACTTTCGTGTTGAGTATCCTGTGCAAAAAGTGTGGCTTCTACAGATTTGTCTGTGCAGAGTATGAGATCTAAAAATTATGTAAATTTCAAATTCTATATTCCGTTAAAATCAACAACTAAAACGGAATTTCCACTTTACTATATCGTATTTTGAGTTCTATGCAATTTTTACAAATTCTTAGTGCAATTGTTGCAGCTGATTCCTTGCATTATCATTAATTTGGAACTTATAATTCATTTACTTAGTTATGTTCTAAATAATCTTTTGAAAATGAATTGTGATCATTTATTAATTCTATTTTTTAATATTTTGTTTCAGGTATGTCCACAAGTAACTTAATTGGGTATTGTAGATAATAACCAGGTAAATGGATTTTTTGTTTTAATTAATAGGTAACAGCTGTCTATTTATTTGTTTTCTCTCTTTATTTTAATAAACAAAAAATTGAGTCGCGTTAAATTTGAGATCAATGCCAGAGCGTTCTCAAAGCGCATTGCCGGCTATGTTCTCTCGTTAGAGTTGCTGCTTAGGAGATATTCTTTAGTGACACTGTGGTGTGTAGATAATAAGTGCATTTAAAGCAAGGTACAAGGGACGTGGTCTACATGACCAAATTATAAATCATATTCCTTGCCTTATTCTGAATGCGTTGGTCTTAAAAAAAACAAAAAACGCCTGAATTATTATTGAGTTTTTTATTTAAAAAAATGAATTAAGATATTTCAATTGTAACGTACTAAATAATGCAGTCAGTGACCTCCCTTTCTTAGTCAATTCAGTACAAAGGTTAGGGAAAACCAAGTAAGAAATAATGTCATTATTTCGCTATGCAAACCAATTTAGCTAAATAATTAAATAATTCAAAGAAGTCCATTATGCGTGGTACACCTGGAGAAGGTCTGGCAATTAGAGGAAAGTCTTAGAGGAGCAATTCTATTGTCTGAGTGGCGGGCTCTCTAATGGAGTTAGGTGCTGTATATTTCGTGTTTAGATTAGAGGTTACGTTTATGGCATAGAATTCTGCTGGCGCCTCAGCTCTAATATTTCTTTTATTTTTTGTTTTTCATCTCTTTATTTCTATTGTAAAAGGAGGTTTTGAAAACATGTCAGTATTTTCCAAATTTAATCTGATGCCAACTGAAGTGTACTGTATTAACTTTTATTAAATTTTTTGTTTTTTTAATCATTTATTTAGTTACAATCAACGCATTTTGCGTTATAAGCAACAAGGGTAACAATAAATAACAGAATAAAAGAGTGGAGAAGTTACCCAGCGGTAACACTCCAAAAACATTTTACTTTCTACTGACTCTCTTCATCAGAGAGGAGATCGCGAGGCCACTGTCTTTTAAGACGTCTGGAAGTGTTGTCTGGAAATGTTCTTGAAGAAAGATGTTGTACCAGTGGATTGTGATGTGTTTGTATGTTAAGATGGAAATTTCTGTAACGTGTTTTTGCAACTTGTGTGACGAAAGGAATGTTCAAGTCTGTGTGAATGGTTTGATTGGTGACGTAGAAAGGAGCGTTTACTATAGAGCGAAGAATTTTAGTCTGCAAGGACTGGATCCTTTGCAGATTTGAGCGTTTGGTTGAACCCCACAGTTCGATGCCATAAGCCCAGACTGGCTTTAGTATACTTACATATATAAGTCTTTTGTTGTCCAGAGTGAGTTTTGATCCGTTGTAGAGTAGTCTTTTCAGTTGTCGGAAGCGTCTGTTAAGTTCTGTTCTCTTAAGTCGAGTATGAGGGTTCCATGTAAGTCTTCTGTCAAGGTAAAGCCCAAGGTAGCGGACTACGTTGACAGCTTATTAAATTTAAAAGTAAAATATACTAAAATAACCCGCTATACATTCATGAATTGCATGCTTAGTATACTTACGTTTCTTTTAGTTACACCTGAATAAAAATAAAAGAACAATTAGAATCACGTGAAGTGTGACAGCAGATATTTTTTATTATTGATTGATTGATTGATGGCTCTGTTTCAAATCAATTTTTTTTAACAACCATTGAGTTTTAGTTTACTGATTTATATGTTTTTTATAATGTATTATTAGTAGTAGTAGTGTAACCACTGACACAAAAACTGTCACGTTCAGGTTGTCTTACAACAAATTTGCCGGATTAATGTTTGTAAATATGTTATAACGTCTACAAATGTTAAGTATGGTTGCAAGAAGAGATAAAATTGCGTTAAATGTAACTCAATTAAATGGCCGGAAATATATCCTGCTAGTGCTTATTATTATTTATTCATTTATAAAATGAAACCTTTTCTCTAAATCTAATAAAAAATAAATATACATCTGTACAGGATGTATTATGGGATGTACACTTGATCATGAATAATAAAATCTCCTATTTCCGGTAAAGAAATTCCTTTTATAAAATTACTATTTCCTTATCTGGACACTGCCAAACAACAACTTCCATTATGAAGATCCTGTTTTTTATCTGAAGAAAAGTAAAGAAGACGGAGGAAGTTTATTATAATTTTCTCTTTTGTAAGGTAGAAGCTTTATTATTAATAACATTTAATAGGAACAATGGAAGGATGTGACCATAAGAGTATAGGAATATTACTAGCAGATTCTGGTAAATTACCTTGATGAAGGCAACGTGACATTTCGTTATGAATGAAAAGGGAAGGGTTACGGACAAAAATTATCTGCATAGCTGGTTCTGTATTGTACTTGTGAATTTAGAAAAATTGATTTCCAGTACAATGAAAAGTAAGAACCAAAATCTTAAAACTGGAGATCTTATACTTTTTACACCGTACTTATAACCACTACACTAAATCCGCCTCACAATGTCAGGTAGTATGATCAACTGAAACGGTATGAGATACGAAATAAGAGCAATTTGAGTGAACGTCAGTGGCAGAAATGATATTTGAGGTTCAAGAATCGAATGGTTGGAATCTTAATTTAAAAAAACTAAACAAAAATCTTTGGTCTATAAAAATGTTCACTTGTCCTTAAAACGTTGGGCACTTCTGGACTTACATTATCAGAAACTTTAAGACTAAGCAGAATGAAGTCTTATTGAATTGCGCGGATAAAAAAGAAGAAGAAGTAGAAGTAAAGATTGTGTAGTTGATAGAGTTTCCAGATCATTAACTTAGTAAGAGTACTCAATGTAGCTTCACTAAACTAGATAGGTAATTGGGGTTGGTGATGCAGTAAAAGATAGAAAGGTCGGATGTGTACGCGATATGTAGGAGGAGCCCAAGGGTGGTGAAAGTAAGAAGGAGTTTTGGCGGCCAGTAATGTGATTGGATTCACCACCCGGAACTTTAGTCAGATCTGCCGCCTCCCACATTGATTACCAAGTCTTACATTGATTGAATTAGTTGTGTTAAATCCAATTCTATTTCCCACCCTCGCAGTGCCGCCTACTATCGTACAAGTAGAGGCCTAATATTGCCTAGGAAGAAGGTAGGCCTTTATTAGCAGGCTACCACCATTGCTCCCACGCAATACTCCAGGCCTGGCATTTCATTATACCTACTACTGTAGTACTACTTTCAAGTTACCCCTTTCTTGAAGCTTTACTACTAATACAAGATTGCTTTGTTGATGAATTAATTTTGTAATCGGTTTTAGAATACTTTTTATCGTAAGTATTTAGCAAACAATAGAAGATTAAAAATAGATCAAACAACGCAGACTCTGTTGGAAATGTTAATGGCTTTAATATACTTCGCCACAAATAGAGCTTAACTTCAATCAGCGATGTTGAATATTTCTTGGCATTTTCGCCCAATAGATTGCTTATTTATTTGACATGAATTTGACGTGAACAGTTGAAAAATAAACATTAAATAACGTTACCTCCCATATTCTTGCTCGGGAAATGAGTATTTTTGTTCAGTGGTGTACGAGGTCTATTAATTAAGTAATGAGACTGATTTTTTAATTTTTTTTTATTCAAAAAGAATTACAATTCTATATTTTCACCTTCAAAATAACTTCCTTCTGAAGCCACACAGCACTGGAGACGTTTCTTCCACTCCTCATAGCAGTGCTCGAACCCCGATATTGGAATAGCCTTCAGCTGGTCGGTTACAGCCGTTTGAATGTTTTCGACTGTCCCAAAATGAGTTCCCTTGAGGTGATTTTTCCAACTTCGGGAAGAGAAAAAAGTCAAAAGGACTCAAGTCAGGCGAATAAGGAGGCTGAGGAGCCACAGGAATGTTTTTACTGGCCAAAAACTCAGTTTATTGAAATTGCTGTGTGACAAGGAGCATTATCGTGTGATGCAACACCCACTTGTTCTTGATATTTGGTCTCACACGAATGACCCTTTTTCGAAGTTTTTCCAACGGTCAATCGACATTTTTACCGAGAAGTTCTTGAAAACCTTTTTATAATTCTTTTTGAATAAAAAAATCAGTCTCATTACTTAATTTACCAGACCTCGTATATCTGGTAAGTTAAACTTTACGAGTTGCGAATTATTTAAATCAAAAGATTCAGATTGTGAATGGATGGATGGATTAAATAGATAAAAGAATATTATGGTGAATAAAAACTGCCAGGACGTAGTGATGATGCACACACTTCACCGGAACTCTCCCACAATGAAATCATCTCACCGTGTGGCCTCTAGTCTTGTATTAATAGGTTCACCATTGTCATCTCTCCCTCTATCTCAGAACCATTCTCATAACCAGGTTCATTCTTCCTTACTGCCAAGGACGTTCTATAATTCTCTTGCTTCTTTTTTTCTTATCTTCCTACCACCTGATTAGTTATGCAGTTTTTTGATAACCGCTCTGCGACTTATTGTCTTGTCATATTGATTCAGAAATCTAGTGCTCAGTATTGGCTACTTTGACTAAAACCTAATTGATACTTGTGTGCACCATAAAATGGTGCAATTTCAGAATTTTAAAAATCTACAGAAAGTAAACCAAAAGGGCTACGGTATGTAAAAACACTTTTTAATTAAAACTAAAAATAATTAGTACTCTTCTTGTTCTCCATTTTATTTTATACCTCGATATTAAATTATGGATAAAGGGAAAAATTATTTTAGCTCCCAAAAATGTTACGATATAAAAGAGCTGAAATTCTGAAACGATATAAAAGAGCTGAAATTCTGAATCACACTCTCTTTTTTCAGTAGAACCTTAACCAGTCGTGGGAAAAATGTTTAGATGTATGTCGTCGGAAAACAATGGCCTACAATACTATGCGTACCACCTGTACTATGAACATTTGGGTGAGGAGGAGAGTGCTGACCAATAGCAATGAAGCGGCCATGTTTAGAAATGCTTATTTCATCCGGATGTAATTTTTGTACTCTCTTAGACAGGAAAAGGTGCTGCAGCCTTTTTTTTTTTGAATTATTATTATATTAACCTAAAAATGGAATAATAGAAATCTGGTGCTCTTTTAAATGTTAAAAGTATTAAATTATTTAAATATTTTAATGATTTAGAATCCTTTCATTTTGACCGGATTTGGATTTCCATTCGGTTACGTCCATTATGTTGGAGCAGAAGAAATACTGTACACTTACGATATTAAATTAAATTTAACGATATTAGGGTGGGTTAGGTTCTTCTGCTGTATTCAAATTCATAGAATCAGATTTGAGCAACATCTTCAGAAACAGGAGCCTTCGCTTCTGACCCCATACTTCAGGCGGGCACAATAATGAACCGAAAATAATGTGCTACCTGGAGTTACACTAAGCAAGATGGGTGTACACATCTTGTCATCTTATGTTTTGATAATATCTAAACATGTTTTTTTTCCCGTGCCCTAAAAGTTTCATTGCGCACTTAACCTTCAAAAACCACTCCTGAGCTAAGGGTTTTTCTAGAAAAATATTTTAAAAATATAAATCTTGTACTGTATCTCCAATTGTTCTGCGAAGAAATAAGCTGATAATTACTAATTAAGTGAAAGTGAATTCCTTCTTTAAACTTAATTGGTCTAGTTTTAGAATCCTGTTTCCATTGCAGTGTTGCATCTCTATATAAAGTGTTGCAGCTTGCTGACCGCGACTAACTGTGCTGCAAAAAAAAAAGGAGACCGAAGGAGGTCCAGGCGTGTGTGGTGGGGATTAATGACATATTTGTAAAGGTCGTTCTAGAAGAGAACGCGGCTGTTACAAGCTCATCCACCTTGAACTGAGACTTACAGAGAGAATGTACACTTTGAATTAGATTGGCAATCCTATAAAGTAACTCATAGCGCTACTTTTAATTATTTTATATTTATTACTTACTCGTGACTTCTAATTAGAGCAATTACACAGCTCTTCCGTGTCTTTCTACTTCCGGTATGACATTAAGCATTACATGTTTATCGATGTATGTTGTAAACGTGAGCTCCCAGTGTTCTGCGTATATTTCTTTTAAAAAAACTTTACACTTTGCCAAAGCATCACGTCCTCCAGTTGACTATAGGCAGACTGCACTTCCTCGTACTGTCACCGCACGATAACCCGGATAAACGTTTGAAATGGAACCCAAACCGGAAAACGCTAACATTTGCTGACTCCAAATACTGCAGTCACTAATTGTATGCTGTATTACTCTAACAGTACCATCCTCGTATACAGGGTGAACCAGTAAGTATTGTCCATAGGCCTACTGTGTGTAGTACATCTAAAGTGGAGTTCAATGACGTATTGGTCAACTTCATGTTTTCCACTGTTCTTGAGTGACGTCTCTTTAATTTTTTTTTCTAAAATCATTACTTTTTCCCAATAAAAATGTTATTACTCAGGAAGTTTTTGTCCGAAGTCGATTCTGTTGGCACGGTTAGAAAGACAGATAAATTTTCTAAAAATTGATACCATTTCGAAGCATAAGTTATTCTCCAAACGGCCTCAATCTTTCTCCGAATGCTGGAAAAATAAAAGTAATCGAAATTTTTAAGAAAACTCATTAGGCCCTTACGTGATCATTATCAGACCTAGGTGCTGGCACTTCCTTTCATCTTCGTATGAGAAATTATGTTTGTTTTGCAAGAAAACGTGATCACGAGCACACAACAGTGTTAGTTTATCAAGTGGTTTAATTCATTGAAAACTCTTATAGATGGACTAGTAGTCAATTTTTAATGTAGGCTGTCTTAAAATAAGGAAGTCAAAGGTTACAAATTGCACTTTAAAAAAAAAGGTTAAGGTTTATTCACATTCTTTCCTTTTTTACCAGTTTAGTTGTTTGTGAAATTGTTATTTAGAGTAAGTACATATGAATTTTTGTTTATAAAAATAGTACTTGTTTAAAATATTTCCTAACATTTTCTCAAATATTTCAGAGAGATCAGAAGAAAATGTTTAAAGTGCAATTTGTATCCTTTGACTTTCTTATTTTAAGACAATCTACTTTAAAAATTGATTACTGGTCCACCTAAAAGAGTTTTCAATGAATTAAACAACTTGATAACTAAGTTGGCCAGTTCGTCATTGAACTCCACTTTAGATGTACTACACACAGTAGGCCTATGGACAATACTTACTGGTTCATCCTGTATATCCCTTTCCACTTTCTTTGATCTTTGACTCTTCCTTCCTGACAATTCTAGTCAGTAGACGACTGAGACAGCGCTGGTCGGACGGAGTTGTGCAGTTCAATATAATTGAATCGTTGGAGAGCCACTTTTTTTAAAAAATTCCTTATACTGCCATTCCGACAACTTTTCTGCTTGCATGAAGGGAAATTTACCTTCTCCCTTAAAAATAAAAAAGCACATTTTAAAGGAAATCCCAGTAGCCCTTTAATAGTAGTGAACTCTAATTAGTTTGGTTAAAGTATACAGCGGCTTTAATAATTATGGATACATAATATACACACCCCTACTTGTCAGTTATTAATGAAGTGTTGATAATCACGGCTAAAACACTGCCCTGGCCTCGTCTCTGTTAAGAAATTATAATCATGCTAGTCTAGCCGACGTTAAAAATGTTCTCACGGGTAAATGGCCATCTTTTTTTTTTAAACTCATTCTATTTTTTCCCCATCTTCAATAAAAAAAAAGAAAAAAAAAGCCGATTTGCATATTAAATCTAAGAGTCGGACGTATTCATTTTGCTTTCTACCTAGTGCTTCTTGATAATAAAGCGGAAATCTGCCATTTTTAATCAAGTTCGTTCCAAATATTTAACAGATTTACATTAACAACAGTATTAACATTAAATAACGACATTAAATTAATGTCCATTTTGTAACTCCTGATTATTTATTTATTATTGTGGATTGCCGCAATCGCTGAACGTGCAAGTATGCGAGAAATGAGCGATTTTATTGGCGTCAAATCTCAAGTCCTCATCGTCGTTTACTGTTTGATTTCAAGACGAAGATGTTGGAAGCAATTGAGAGTTAGAACTAATGATTACTTGTTAATCTTCTTTCCACCTGATGTTCAAAATGATCATCCTCTATTTATGTCTCAGTAGGCAAACTGCGTCAGTTTTTATTGATGGTTACGTGTCAAACAACAGTATTAGCAATATTTCTTAGGATGTTTTTCTCTTAACGGCACCAACTATTTTGATTTAACCTTTCGTGTAAAGCCATTGTAAAAGTACTAACAGCAGTTGCAATACGCAACGCTGATGACGTTCAGTGATAAGCAAAAAAAAACTAATGATGTCAACACAATACAAAAAAACGTCATGACTTATGAAGGAGAATGAAGAAGCCATTACCAAAAAATTGACAAACAAAAAGCAGGTTTATCAAAAGCTAAATCACCAATAAAAGATAATAAGCAGAATTCCATTTTATTATTACCTTTTTTTCTGATTGCCACAGCCACTTGAATAGAAAACCACAAGGAGATATTTACGTAATATTAGTTCTTATTGTCTTAATGATACTGGCAAGAAGTCAAAAGTTTGAAATTTGAAGAAAATAAACTACTTAAAGCGCGTTTTGTGTGGGTTGACTCCATTTTTTTTTCTAAGCAAATAAGTGAAATATTTCTGAGGAAGTAGAACTTTAAAAAATAAAAAATTCAGCGAATTTAACATGCAAAGAAGGCGTACAATATAAAATAGTTTTATAGAGATAAGCATTAACGTAACAGATAAGAGATAGTGACCGCGTGATGATATATTATCAGTTTCCCAATGTCAACTGGTAGTGTTTGTCAGCGATTTCTCCAAAATGAGATAATAACCTCTTGGACAGTTGCACCACCAACTCCTTTATCGTGGTACTTCCCACTGCAAGTGGTTTATCTTTTTTCGGAAATTGTTGTTTTCCCTATTTTTTCTGATTTTTGTATTCTGAGAATATTAGAGCGTTACTCTATATATTAATATAATACTCTTCTCTGATTACACAGTTTACACAATAACAGATGTATGTTTTCGGGAAATAAATATATAAAATTCTTGTTCAATTTATTTATTTACAAATTAAACATGTTTCGTTGAAATCATGAAATCTCCCGCCTGGATAAACCAGACCGAAAGAATGTACAAACCGCTGAGGGAAATTTGAAGCACTATTTTTGGTTCAAGTACCAAAAGAAAGAATTATAACTAGTTTGCATGATTTGTAGTAGAACAAAAGACACTTCTTTAAAATCCAGGACAACTTTAAATGATAGTGAGTTCATTGTTTCAGTGACTGTGGTGAGTTGAACTCAAATTTGTTCAAACCTGTCGCCAAAAATTGCACCATAACTTTTACAAACTCGTCCCAAATGCATCGGTACATCACTCACTTCCAGATAACACTTTTAGGCGTCTTAAAAGTCAACGTCTTCGTGATCTCCTCTTCGACAACAAAGGTGAATAGAAGGGAAATCGATTCGGGGATAAATCACTCAATGACGCGCTGAGTGTTACTGGACAAAATTCAATTTTTAATTTTTTTTTTTTTTTTTTGCGTTAGCGCTATAAGTAACAATGATACAATAGAGTAAGGTAACGAGTGGAGAAGTTACCCAGTGGGGTTAGTCACTCTCTTCACTTGAGAGGAGATCATGAGGCCACTTCTTTTTAGACGTCTTGACGGGTTGTCAGGAAGACTTCTAGAAGAAAGATTTTGTGGTTAGAGGATTTATATGAGATTGCAGGTTGAAGTGGAGTTTTCTGTATCGTGTTTTAGCAACTTGGGTGATAAAAGGAATGTTAAGGTCAGTGTGTATAGTCAGTTTGGAGACATAAAATGGAGCGTTTACTATAGTTCGAAGTATTTTAGATTGAAGATATTGAATCCTTTGGAAATTGGAGCGTTTGGTTGAACCCTACAGCTCTATTCCTTAATTATTTAAAATCGAAAGATAATTTCAGTTACACATATCGTGTTACTCTGCGTGGGATTTACAAATCTTGGGTTTGCAAAGGCTAGTAATGAAAACGTAAAGATATAGGGTGTTTTGATTATTTAGAAGTTCTTTAGGACTAATGGAGAGTTCAAAGAAGCATGGCATCAAGCATACCGAAGTCAGTTCTATGTTGAAGTGGATGATTTTTGGGTTCAGCGCTGTATGTGGGTGATGTTAACAATTAAGAAGGTTTATTATAATGGTCCAAGAAAGGATCTGAAAAGATCTGAATGGCAGTGAAAGGAGAGTGTATAGGTTTTAGTTTTGCTGAAACTAAGTATTAAGTAGCGTCTGAGGAAGAATACTGAATATAAAACCGGAGATCTTTCAAGGAAAGTCTGGCAGGACTTTCAAGAAAGGACAACTTCAGAAAAAAAAGGCGCCATTAAGAGTGAAAGGAAACGGATGGAAAGTAGAATTTTTGGGATCCACCATTTGACCTATCGGAACGTCAAAGGTTACAAAAAAATAATTTATTAAGTAGGTCGTGCTTTTTTTTAATTACTTTAATTTTCTTAAGACTTTTTTAATTTTTTGTTTTTTTTTTATCAACCTAAGTGGTTTACAAACCATCTGCGCTGTGTAATTAATTTGTAAATTAGGTCTATTACGGTGTAAATTACTATTGTTAGGCGCTCTGCTGAAGAAAATTATCCCCTCTCACATTTTGTTGCAGTTAATTAGATCTTTTCTTTTATTTCTGCATGCTTCTTTTTATATATTTTCAACTTATGCACCTACTTTCTCTATATTGGTCATTTTCTCTTTCTATCAGTATGTCTGTCTGTTCACATGTTATGTGTTACATATGTTCTACCCTACATCCTTTCGTATCCCTTCTATTCGTGCTTCTTCTCCTTCACATCTATGTATGACCCACTGTTCACCAAATAAACTAACTTACTTTCTAAAAGATTGTTACTTTTACAGTTTACATGTATATCGAAGTAACAACCAACAACGATCATTGCGTGTGCTGGGTAGTAAACATTATATTGAATGAACCTATTACTTTCTATTCAATGTCTTGCATACCAGGTACACTCTTGGTTGGGTAAATATTTTTTAATTTTCTAATAGAACAATATTACTTTTACTGAAAGTTAAATATATAATTTCGGTTGAATAGTTTGTTTTATTTAGCTTTGTTTTACCATTTACTCAGTTATTATTGTTAAAACGCTAGTAAATGATAGAAAACACGAAAAAACAATAGTTTTAGGAGAACTTTACTTTCAAACTACCATATTAATTGTCGTGGTCGTAGGAGACTTACAAACATACTTCACTATACATTTCTCAAAATAACCATTTAATAAAATCCAAGTTTTAGACCGGGAATCGACCCAGTACCTACAATTCTCTTAGCAATGCACGAATCAAGTATTATTTCGTCACTGATGTACGTCATTCCTTCCATTAATAAATTGAGTGGCGACGTCATTGTGGCACTTGTAATTCTTTATCTCTGTGAATTAACTCTTGAAAATAAAAAAAAATAATAATAATTTAAACAAATCAACATTAATAAAAGTATCTTAATGAATTTATTTCCAAATAGCTTTTAAATCGCAAGTTTTGGATCAGCAGAGTTTGGATTCCCGGGAGGATAATTTTCTAGAATTCCATTCTGTCTTAATCCCTTGGAGAGTTGCCACTTCCTTTGCTCCCACCATAATCCATCCTTCTGGTTGTTAATCAACTTTCCGGTTGCTAACTTCTCTCTTTTTTTTCTCTTTCACTCCCGAGAGGGAAGTATGTTCGCATTTTCACTTTAAGTAGAATTTCCTCAGTTATTCGCTCTTGAATTCTTAGTAATAAATCAATGCAACGTTTATTTTGGGTTGTTGCAAAAAAATGCTTGTGATTTGAGATTAATTAATCTTTTTTTGGTGAATATTATTTCTCTGGTGAAGATAAAAATGTGGTTAGGCTCGCAATGCTGGCTAATATTTTTGATTTTATTCACTATGTTTATTGTATCTTTAACCAGTTTCAACTTTCAGAGGTAGATTAATCAGATTAGTGTGAAGATTTCGACATCACTGATGTTTCCGTATTGCGGTACAGTTGCTGACTAGAGAAGTTTACATCCAGTTAAATTCAGTAGGTCTTTGAATTAGGTTGATACAGTAAAGTAGGTTCGTACTAAAGGAGTAAAAGTGAAGTCATACCAGATTTTTCTCTGTATCTATCTAGTGTTAACATTCTCGAATTGGTGCCATTGATTACTTGATCGTTAAGTATAATTGCAATAAAATGTTCTAATATTTCGTGTAATAACTAAAACAACGCTTCTTACTTTCTTGTTTCTACAATAAATATAAAGGGAAATGTGTTATAATTGTGCAATTCAAGAAATCCTCGCTCTAGGACATCACTTAGAGTCAGAGGCTGTTATCTGGTTAGAATTGGTGGGCGTATTTCGGTTCCATTTAATATGACATTGTTACCACTTAAATCAAAGAAGAGTTTTTTGTCCATGGGAAGCTATTTTTCTATCAACTAAATTTATGTACATTAAATTGAATAATTTATAAGAAATTAATTTTAAAAAAACAAAAATGTGTTTATTTATTGAGGAGAAAAAATAAAATAAACGACAGACAAAATGGGATCAAGGATTTATTGGTCTTTATGTACAAGTGTATTGATCACTGTCTCGGGGACACATGTCTTCTTTTTAGTTGATTAATATCATCTGTTTTCGCGAATTACTCAGCCGTGCATAGTGTAGGACGTCCTCGCAAGAATTGTGTCGATATATACACTGTAGAGATTATAATCTTTATCTAATATTACGTAAATATCTCCTTGTGGTTTTCTATTCAAGTGGCTGTGGCAATCAGAAAAAAAGGTAATAATAAAATGGAATTCTACTTATTATCTTTTATTGGTGATTTAGCTTTTGATAAACCTGCGGTTTGTTTGTCAATTTTTTGGTAATGGCTTCTTTATTCTCTATCATAAGTCATGACGCTTTTTTTTGTATTGTGTTGACATCATTAGTTTTTTTTTTTTTTGCTTATCACTGAACGTCATCAGCGCTGCGTATTGCAACTGCTGTTAGTACTTTTACCACCTTGTAATTTCTGCCTCGTCTTCGGATATCATTTGTCTTTAAACAAGATAAGAGAAATGTTGGTCAATTTTTAATTTCCATCATCTATCGTAAGATTTAGTAGTAGTATTACAATCGTGCAGATTGTTTACTTTGAGTAATAACGGAAGTACATTTATTGAGTGCCCCTGAATACTAAAAAAAAAAAAAATGATTACGGACAATTGTTCTCTTATAAATTTTTATTTAAAACTTATGCATTTCATTTAAACACGAAAAATGCATTTTATGTGTGGTGTTTTCTGGGAAGAATGGAGATTACCCAGTAATGCGCTACAACAGCCGTGCGGTTAGTGGCTAGACCCGCAAAGCTTAGATGTATTGTTGGTTAGTGGGTTTGATACCCGATCTAGGCGTTAGATTTAATTTAATGTTTAATGTGAGAACTTTGTAGTAAAGTATGTTTGTTAATCGCTTCCGTTCACGATACCTAATTTGGTAGTTGGACGAAAAATTAGGCATTACTTTACAATTATACTCATGAAGATTAAATGAGTTGCTGAAATTCTGAGTTAAAAAACAAATAAATCATTGGACTATAAATACAAAATTTCTAGAGTTTTGCGATTAGTGCCATTATAGTGAATGCTTATGCTTTAGCACCAATATATTAAGTTTGTTTTTCAATAACCTTCCTAAGATAGAAAGATGATGTCTAGATTTTTGGGTTCTTAAAGCATATCTTTTATATTTGGCCTTATAATGTATAACATATGATTCTAATTAGAGAAAATACATTTGTTGAATAGATGCCAATTATCTTGTAGTACATAAATTTTACCTTTCTGTCACATATTATATAAAAATACATTTTTTATAGATATTTTGTAGTTCACTTATGTCGTTGTAGTTGTTTTTATCTGGGCTAAATGTTGTTCCTTTTTACAGATATTAATGGCTCGTTTATGTGTCAATATATTCACATTTTGTTTACTTTTCAAATATGAATACTGCGGTAATGTTTTTCTTTTGTTAAAGTTCACTCAGTATGTAAGAGAGACGAGAAGACGAGTCCTTGAACATAGTTTGTGTGAAATATGAAACTTGGCAATATTTCAGGGCTATTGAAATCTTTTATTATACCCAGACAGACTTCTTGCATCTTATTTACACAGATAGGATCGTAAGCAAGCACGCAGTTCCCATATATCTACAACGTTAGGTGTGATTTTCATGGTTTTTTATTTTATACAATCGTTCTGCGTTTTAGATTTCTTTATGTAAATTTACAAGTGTAAATTTTTCTTTTTTGCCCTTACTTCAGCGTCATGTTTGGTGTGAGAGAATTGAATATGAAGTTTACAAATGTAAACAGAATTTTTTGGAAGTTAAGAAGGAAATTGGGGTGGTGCATATTGAGTTATTTGTTAGTTAGAGGTGTTGCATTATTAAACCGATGCAGTCTTTGGTGTTGCTTTTAACGAGAAAACGCTTTTCGCATTTCGGCAGAGCTTTATACTGTCACTCTAAAAATTTTAGTTTTTTTGAATGTAGGGTCTTCTAAAAGAATATTTTATATCTGTTACTCCGACCGGATATTCTTTCAAAAGAGTATTGTAACCTAGCAAAAGTTTTGATAAATTAGTAAAACGAATCAGATTTGCTTTGTTTTGTTTGTAATTCAGGTGGCAGTGGCCCAAAGTGCCATCAATATTGATAATTGGAGAAGAATAGGTTATATTCAAACATTGAAAAGGCATATATGACTCAAGTTGTCCTCCATTGGGAAACTCAAGGAATGAAAGTTAGATGTCAAAGAATAAATTTCCGAATTTCTATTTAATGAAATCTTAGATTGTCGAGCCTACATATTTTTAAAATGTTCTGTATAATAAGTGCATTTTCCCACCTCAAGTTCAAATCCTAACTGAAGTAAATGGAACACACACCACATCACCAGTAGCTTAATAAAATAGAAATCAATAAAACAAATAAATGCCCTAGTCTAGACTAAAAAATAAAATGGATTTGTCGCACTAGAATATAGTTTATTACAACACTAAAACAAGATAAAAAGTTCAAAAATAATAAAAACAGTAATTAATTTTATATCTCTCCTCTAGCGCGCTTTTAGATTATATATTGTTCTATTTTTTTGCTAAAGATCCTGTTTTATAATAAAGGATTAATGGCTGCAATTTTATTTAAAGTTGTCGCATTTCGATTTGAAACAAAGGCGGAGCTACGTATTAAAGGTGATCCACATTCTAGGTGGCCGTGGCCAATGTGCAAGCCCCTTTTTTCACATATCAGTCTTTAAAAAATTATTTGTTCTTTTTTTTTTTTTTTTTTTAAGTTAAGTTTTCATCAGAAAATAACGTGTCCCTAAAGTCCCCAGAGTCAGGAAAAGTAGTTGTTAATTTTTTACTATAGTTTTATTTTTATTCCTCATATTTGGAACCATTTTTTTGAAAAAGTACTAAAAGTGGAATGAAAAATCAATTCAGGAAGTCTAGATCTGTGCGGGAACAGCGCAGAGCATCCTGCAATCATTACTTCCTAGTATCTCCTTCCCACTTCTTCTTCGTCCTTTTATCCTCTTATCATCACTTTACACTCCAATTATGTTTTAACTTGGCCCCTTTTAAATTTAATCATCTTTTATTATTTTGAGAGAGAGAATAAAAAAGTAATACAAATCCTTTTACAAGTTTTCTCTTCCTTTGTGTAGGAAATTTTCATTTTTTTCAAAGTAAAGTTGACCTTAATTTATGAAGGTAAATTCAAAAATTGTTCATTCAAGTGTTAGGAAAGTTTAAAAAAGGAAGAACAATGATGTAATACAACGAAGTTTTCCTCGTTTCGCCTTCATGGAAACATCCATTTTTCTAATTGAAAATAATAATAATCAAATTATTAGAAATAGTCCGTCTTTTGTCCCAGATTTACGTGGTTTTTGTTGTGAAACTTTTTTTATCCTATAATGTCGAAAAAAAAACGAGAACTTTTCGAGATAAAGCCTTCAAAATCTCCATACGTTCAATGCTAAGTATGTTTCGCATTAATTTTTTACCTAGTCTTATACTTTTCCCTTCTAACACGAGATAAGTATTGTGTCATCGTGTCAATATTTTCCAAATGAATTTTTAACGGAAATGCTAGTTTTTTGGGTGATTTTCTCAGGTTTAGCAAAAAAAATAGCGAGATTAAGTTTTAATTTGTATGTTTTCTTCAACACTTCTAAAAAATGAAAAAATCTCAGAAAGCCCAAATTTGTTACGTAGATCGTTTCGGTCACTAACTCTGTTTTCCACCGATATCTGTAAACCGAAAATGTTTTACGTATGTTAACCAGATTAGAAGCTCCATCCTCTTAGTTAATATTATGTCCACATTTTTTCTAAAATATCTTTTCTATCAGAAATCTAATTCGAGAGATTAATCATAAAAAAGCCTTGATAGTATTCTTAAACTGATATTTTCTTGATGAAATTGATCGTTCCTAAAATTATGCAAGATGCAGTTGTTGTTGCAGTAATGGAATTTAATAAATTAGATTTGCATAATTGATTTTTTTTATGATTTCAGCCTAAAATTAATAAATAAATAACTTATTCCAAATATTAAGGGCAAAGTTGAGCGTATTAGGAAGGAACAATGAGATCTAAAGGGGATGAATGGATGCTTTTATAACGGAGTGTGGTTACCATGGGAACAGATCGCTCCCCTCTGTTTATTGTGTGTGTGTGTCTGTCTGTCTGTGTTCAGAGGACAGGATAAAGACGGTGTGAGAGAGATAAAGTGATAAAGAGAGCGATACTGGCCTGGAGATAGGATCCTTCCACATATCTTTACTGGCTTGCATGCTATAATATTGGCTGTTGATACCCCGGTCCCTTTCTTCCATTGTGTATGTGTATTGTTTATAGTAATGTGAATACCCTGGAGAAGGTCGTCTTACCAGTTATGTAAAAGGTAACATGACCTTTCATCTCTTGGGCGCACAGTTTTCTATAGATAACATCTACAATACTTCTTGTTCTAAAACTGTTCGCTCCTAGATTATTCATGTATCTATCTACAAGCCATTCTGTCTTCTACAGCTATTTATGTTTCAATTATTTCATTCGACATAGAATGGTTTGATTTCTTCTGTTTTCTGAGCCTCTTTCTTCAAGGACTTCTTGTTTTTGTTGAGAAATTTGATGTTCACCTCTTCAGTTTCTAACACCTCCTTCCCTGCAGAAGCTTCTTTTGCTATAAACGTGCGTCTAATCCTACCCATCTTGGAAACGCCAGGTTTCAGTTTGTCTTACAAGTAAGCTGTGAAGAAAAAAAGTCACTCGATATGTGTTTTAGGCATTGTTTACATTTTCGGCGTTCATCAAGGATGATTAACGAAAAGTGAAAAGCAATTTAAGATGTTTATACAGGAAATCATCGGAAGTAGTCTTGCAGGATAAAGGATGGACAGAATAGGAACATCCTCTCTTTACTTACTTTTGAAATCTATATAGAATTTTTTAATACTCGTATGTATATTTAAATGTATAGGAGTGCGTCACTTTTTGTCGTTTTAGTTTATTATAAAGTATTTACAAGGCATATTCGGCGTCAGTCAGCTGATCGTTTCATTGGCTGGCCATTTTTAATTGTTAATTCTATTTTTCTTACGTTCCTGGTAAATCATCCACCCTTAGCATGCGCCTTGTTATTAGGTCATTCGATCATACGAGGTCTGTAAATTAAGTAATGAGACGTGATTTTTTAAAAAACATTTATTCAAAAAGAATTACAATTCTATACTGTCACCTTCAAAATAAACTTCCTTCTGAAGCCACACAGCGCTGGAGACGTTTCTTCCACTCCTCATAGCAGTGCTCGAATTCCTATACTGGAATAGCCTTCAGCTGGTCGGTTACAGCCGTTTAATGTTTTCGACAGTCCCAAAATGAGTTCCCTTGAGGTGATTTTTCCAACTTCGGGAAGAGAAAAAAGTCATAAGGACTCAAGTCAGGCGAATAAGGAGGCTGAGGTGCCACAGGAATGTTTTTTACTGGCCAAAAACTCGTTTATTGAAATTGCTATGTGACAAGGAGCATGCTGATTTGTTTTTTCGATATCCACGGAATCGTCCACAAAGAGTTTCTACCTCAAGGACAAACGGTCAATCAACACTTTTACCGAGAGGATCTTGAAAAACTTCGAAAAATGGTCATTCGCGTGAGACCAAACATCAAAAACAAGTGGGTGTTGCATCACGATAATGCTCCTTGTAACACAGCAATTTCAATAAACGAAAACATTCAAACGGCTGTAACCGACCAGCTGAAGGCTATTCCAGTATCAGAGTTCGAGCACTGCTATGAGGAGTGGAAGAAACGTCTCCAGCGCTGTGTGGCTTCAGAAGGAAGTTATTTTGAAGGTGACAATATAGAATTGTAATTCTTTTTGAATAATTTTTTTTTAAAAAATCAGTCTCATTACTTAATTTATAGACCTCGTAGCTCTGATTAAACACAAACCCCAATACTCTGACGGGTAAATTTTTATAGTGCCCTACATTGGCGCTTTATTGTTCTATAATTTGGATTCTGGAATGCCATGTATTTGAAAGAAAATAAATTGGAATTCCCCAAAAAAAATATTTGAAGAGAAAAATAGCAACAGTTATAAAGTTGAGTAATTTATAAAAAAAAAAAAAAAAAAGAAATAGAAAAAAATAGCTACAATATCTCGTTTTGTGAATTGAGTAAAATATAGGTAAATAATCCAGATTCTAACTAACGTAAAGACAAATATGTGTATAAGAAGTAAGAGCAGTGGGTCGTGGGTATGTCTGGCAGGAAATACCTAGTGAACAATGTTAGACGTAATATTAGAGGAAGATATACGAGTGTCCTTTTTTCTTAAACCCAGATAATAACATTTGAAAAAGGGATATTTGTAGAACAAGAGTTGGTATCCTATTATTTTTATTGTATTACCATTTTCTAAAAAAAGTGTATTTTGGTTTGACGTAGTGAAGCCACAGGGATATTCTATTTCCCTACGTATAAGAAGGCACACTAGTTAGTTAACATTGTTGTAGGGTTGGATAAACAAAGAACACGATATTGTCTGAAGAAATCTCTTCACTTGAGAGGAATGCAACGCCGGCAGAGGGCAGAGGCTTTCTCAACGTAATTATTACATGCATATGTAAAGGGCAACAGTGAAGTACGCCCTTTTTCGCTTGCCGCAACATATACCTACTTCTTCCATAACTAGTTCTTCGTCTGTTTATTCTGCTAATTATTCTGCAACGTTCATTATTACTTCGTGCTTTACTGCAATTTCAACTGTTTTGTTATAATATTACTTTTCTTCTCTCCTTCAAAATTCTCTAATACGTAATTTTAAAAATGGCATCAACTGTTTAAATAACGTTTTCTTTCTTTGAGTGATAAACGGAAGTAATAAAATAGCTGTCAGTTCTGAAGTGATGCAATCTAGCTTACACGTCAGCAAATGTTGTTTTCAGTGTCTGCATAACCACAGCAAATATCAG
The DNA here is from genome assembly GCF_049639745.1 of Rhodnius prolixus. Lineage (NCBI taxonomy): Eukaryota > Metazoa > Arthropoda > Insecta > Hemiptera > Reduviidae > Rhodnius > Rhodnius prolixus. The sequence continues at coordinate 7,506,039 of NW_027411634.1, read as the reverse complement.
TAAAATTAGAAAAAGACGTGCATGATATACCTACATCGGTGTAAATAGTCAGTATTATTGAATCTGTAGATTAATTACATTGAATCCTTGTTTTTGCTCCTTTTATTTTCCAATTAGTGCATATTTTTGCATTCAGAGGGATCCCAGTTTGGAGTAAACATCCCAGTTTATTCCAGTTTTACCCGAGAAAAAAAACAAAGGCAGAGTGTTGAAACTCAAATACCGGGTCACGCAAGCTTTATCTCGTTCAACTTACGTGTTGATTTATAAATATTAGTGCCTCCATTCTATTTTTCTTATTTTACAGAACATACAAAGTGCCCAGATATAATTTTATATTATGGCTTCATAAATTTGAATATCTTAATAAAAAAAAATACGTGTCACATTCTCTAATTTACTTATTGTGATTCAATACAAACGCTTATGCAAATCTGTCCTGTTATCAGAGCTTGTCAAGGAAAAAATTGTAAGCCACGAGTGGTTCCCATTGTTCTCAAGCTTAACTTCAGTTCCTCGAGAACTGCCGTTCGCGTGAGCTCTTCTCTAAGATTATTGTAGTAAGGAATTGGAGATTAGCTTGAGATTTATTGTTGCAACATCCTTTGGATTAAATAGATTCTACGATATTAATTCTTTTAACCCAATTTTTTTTTTTTATTTAACATTTAAATTTAGCCTAATTTTATAAATGAAGCCTTTTAAGCCACTTTTAACCCATTAAGAAGAGATTTTAATAACAAGTAGTCGTATCAAGAAAGTTTTACGAAATCAAGAAACACAGCATCCTCTTTTACGGTCACACCATTCTGAAGAATCTGCTTTGTCCGAGGATCTTACGAGTTCTCCCTCATCCTTAGCTTATTCTTTACTCGATTGGAAGTATTTATAGTTATTGATTACTTTGACAAAGTTATCCTTTAGTTCCACTTTTTTTACGTACATTTATTATTTTGCGGGTGTTTAAGCCGTCTAAATAGATCTGATCCTAGTTTAGCGCTTTCCCTGACGTGTCACTTCTTCCCTTTGAAGAATTTCCAGGACCTTCCCTTGCAGAAGTGCTATTCCAATCATCCTGTTGTATCGTACAATATATCGTAACCTCCAGATCTTGCAAGAATTCCCTGGAGAGTAAGTTTCTCTCCAGTTCACAGCACTTAGATTTTAGAATTGGGCGCCGCATTGATGGTTTCCCCTAACCATCTCATCACAATTCTTATAACTCAAACGACCTTTCTTTCCTGTTAGATTCCTTACTGGTAACCTAAGAGTACATAGACTGCACAACTCTTGTCACTTCCTTCTAAGGGACGGAAAATACTTCACTTCTCCCTGCCAGGATTAGAAGTATTATCCCGCATACATTTTTTTCATTCTTACTTCATTCTCCACTCCTATATCTTCTTGTCATGTAATTTCTTCGTTGCAGCAACTGGTGGACGTTCAGGACACAAAAAAGTGACCCTTAAGATTAAGACTTAAGAAAAACTTCTGCTGTCACTTTAGTTATGGTGAGGGAGCTACAGTATCAACAATTTACAAAAATGGAAGGTACCTCCATTCCTTTGGTGCTTAAGGTTTCCTTTTTCTTTCCAAATCTGATGTTTAAAAATTCTGAATAGAATTCTGCTTGTGGAGGAACAATGGGTATAGTTTGGCGGCGTAGTGGAAGTGGAGGACATGTGTGAGAAGAATCAACTTGATGTGAGCAATGTGGTTATGAAGAATGGCAAAGTGAACTCCAGTAGTGAAGAGACTTGATGCTTGAATGTTTTCTGCCGTTTTGTGTATTTGTTCAGGTTGCTAACAAGGAAACTGCGCTAGTGTGTGTATCTGTATATAGTGTTCAATTCGGTAATAACTCTCACATTCTAGAAGCAGTATTGATCCATTCCATGCACTCCCAAACCTCCGGACGTTCCTCCACTGGTTCTCGTTACTTTACAGACTCTCTCCCTTCTTCTCAGCCAATCGTTCTCTTCTCCTGTCGTTTACATTACCCTGTCTCTCTCTTCCAGACTATCTGCTTGGCTGTGACTGTTCCAGAATGTAAGTACGCTCGTATATCGCTAAAACCTTTAATGTATAAAGCGGAACTTTACTGTTCATACACAAAAAAACATTTACACAATCACGACACATACTAACACGTATTTAATAGAGGAAATCATGGCGTATGTCTTCCCATTTCTTTTTATTTCCTTTTTTTAGCATTCCATATCCTTCTCTCTGTGTGTATTTTTCTGTTGTTTTTCTATCTAAAATCTACCTAAAACGAAATTTGATGTGAAAACCTACTCAAACTTCTCATTACGACAATTCAGTTCGTATTTTAGGATCGTTGACTTCAATATTGCTCATGTTTACTTGTTAAATTTCAATAAAATAAGAGCTTTTGAAGGTATCTTGGCGCACAGCTCTCGAAATTTTAAGAAAATTACTTCTTTTTTGGTCCCAGCAAAAGATTGCAGTTTGTATTTTAACAACAGCCAAACATCCAATTAAATAATGTTTATTTTAAAAAGTATCGATTTGTAAAACATTAATAATCTAGTAATCATTTTACACCAATTATTAGAACGTTTGTTGACTCCTCCACTTTGTTTCCATCAGAAACTCACGCTGTTATAGATCGCGCTAGCTGCTATTATCCATGGAGACAATGGCAGTCGTTCCAAAACTACCGGAGATTTCTCCAGATTAATCAGCAGCCGTTGAAAATCTTTAAAAGATTGCCAACACTTATCCCTGCGAGGGTTTAAGAACTCTAAATACCTCCTAACCATAGTGAAAGGCGGCCATTCTCTTATATCACTAGAGGACGTCACGTATGCATTTGACAGAAGACGACGGGTTGTGTTAAGTGCAGGGTGTGATCCTGCATTTCGATTTAACCATATACTGCAGGTATTTGCTGCTTCCCGTACTTCCATTGTCATTCACTTCCTCTTAGCTCTACTTGCCCTTCAGTTTGAGTACACATCTCAACAACTTTACACAATAATTCATTGTTCTTCAACTTCCATGCAACGCTTTCTTCTACATTGTTTTTTATTTCTTTAAACATTGTAACTTGTTAACCTGGGTAAGATCCTGGAATTTTTGTGAGAATTCAAGGATCATATTTGCAGTTTTTGTCCTGCATCAAGCAATTTACTCGCAATTTATCTTTTTTTTTTGGAAAGTGATAATATAAATCGTACTACTTCAACATTTGTTCCAGGTTTTTTACACTCTACATTCCTGACCTGGGTATTCTGTTCACACAGGACACTTTATTGTACTTCCTGTAACATGTATTTACTGTTACAAACAAAAAGAAGCAATATCGTGAATTTGAGACTTCTCCTAGTGCCCTGAGAGTAAGTTAGAGATATAATCTGAATTAAAACAATATTTCGAATCCGAAAAATGGTAGAAACTTGATATTATTTGAACGTCTTCACTTCATTGATTGAACAATTCTATTAAAACTCATCTTCCGGAAGTGCAATTAAATCTTGATTTGTTCCTTCTTTCGCCCTACTTTGATAGAGAAAGACGTAAAGTTCCATCGCGTTACTATGTTTTTCTCCATTTTCTCTTTAATTCCCCCCCCAAATTTGTTACGATCAAATTACACTCTTTTATTAACAGTAAGAGAAAGTAGGAAAGTTTAAGTTGTTCAAGTAATTTGTCACGCAAAGACTGTTGCTATAAAATATGTTTCGCCTCGTGTAAATATCACGTACCCAAGATATCTACTTTTACTTCCGTTTCACAAAGACACATGCACACTAACACAGAATGTGTAACAAAGGGAAAACTATTGTATCCCATATTTTTTATTTTTTTTATCTAATTTTTTTATGTTACCGTATAGAGAAGTATTCAGTTTGTAGAAAGTCTAGAATATAGTACTGTTCTAGACTCTAGTTGAATTTATTGTTTTATATTTAGGGTGAGACAATTTCTGTATATTATAATCCAGATATACGTATGTATTGTCTTGATGTTTTGTACTGGTTTATGTACTTCGTAATAATGTTAGGTACTACACATATTCTATTTTGTTTGTTTAAAATGTTACGTGCACTGTCTGCAGAATGCAATTGTCTTTTTATATACTGCATGTGAATGTATATGCAAGCTATACCACGTTCTATCCGCTATATTCTTTTCAATATGTCTGTATATTTTTTCCTTCTTACTTGTTAAATAAATAAACATGTTCATTATTTGCTGCATATAAAGCCTTTTCTATATATTTCTTTTTTCTCTAGCTCCAATAGATTGGCATTCCTGGTTGGCTGGGCTTACCCAAAAATTCACGGTGGCCAATTATATTGGATTAATTGAAAAATTGTAATGATAGTCTTTTGGTAGTTTCAATTCAGATGATAAGTGAATTTGAACTCAAATCTTCTGAACTTGAACCCGATTCGCTCTAGATATCAGATAAGGAAAAAAGAATCAGACGATAATGTTATCTGTTTTAGGAAACCATTTGCGGATATTTTTACCTCGAAAGAAAAATTAAAAAATCCTTTAGTGAACACTCAAATTTTTCTTTTCTCGCAATTTTGTATAATTAATGTTTCCTTGAATTACCATTTTCAAAAAAAAAGCAATGGAATTGTAATAATTTATCAGAGTAAAAAGGTTTTGCGAGTGTTCGAGGGTCGTTTGAAAAGTCCGTGCAAAGTCAGAGAGATAGCACCACTGGCGCGTATCGAGGTTATGTTTAGTTAGTAGCATCTCTTGGAAGAACACACACCAAGTTTCAGCCAGATCGGTCTATTTCTTTGTGTTTGTCATTCGTTTGAATCGAGGAAGTCGAGTGATTTTCAAAAAATGGACGAAAAAGAATTTCGTGTGTTGATTAAACATTACTTTATGAAAGGCAAAACGCCTCAGGAGACTAAAGAGAAGCTTGATAAACATTATGGTGACTCTGCACCTTCGATTAGAACAGTTTATAAGTGGTTTCAAAATTTTCGGAGTGGCCATATGGGCACAAGTAACGCTGAACGTTCTGGACGCCCTGTTGAGGTTACTACTCCAGAAATCATTGATAAAATCCATGATATGGTGATGGATGACAGAAGAGTGAAGGTGCGTGAGATTGCTAGTGCTGTGGGCATCTCGAATTAACGGGTACATAATATTTTGCATCAACATTTGGACATGACAAAGCTATCCGCAAGATGGGTGCCGCGATTGCTCACGCTTGACCAAAAACGAAATCGTGTGAAGTGTTGCAAGGACGGTTTGCAGCTGTTCCAGAAGAATCCGCAGGACTTTAAGCGTCGTTTCGTCACTGTGGATGAAACTTGGATACATCACTACACTCCTGAGACCAAAGAACAATCTAAACAATGGGTTACCAAGGGGGAATCTGCGCCAAAAAAGGCGAAGACCGTTCCTTCGGCCGGAAAGATTATGGCGACTGTCTTTTGGGATTCGCAAGGAATAATCCTCATCGACTATCTGGAAAAGGGTAAAACTATTACAGGTGCATATTATTCATCGTTATTGGACCATTTGAAAACCGAGCTGCAAGAAAAACGCCCACGATTGGCCCACAAAAAAGTCCTTTTCCATCACGACAACGCACCAGCTCATACCTCAGCAGTTGTGGTCGCAAAATTAATGGAAATAGGGTTCCAACTCGTTTCACATCCCCCCTATTCTCCAGACTTTGCTCCCTCGGACTACTATTTGTTCCCCAATATGAAGAAATGGCTGGCGGGAAAAAGATTTTATTCAAACAGGAGGTGATTGCAGAAACGAATGGCTATTTTTCAGACTTGGACAAATCCTATTATTCGGAAGGGATCAACAAACTAGAGCAGCGTTGGACGAAGTGTATAAGCCTAAAAGGAGACTATATTGAAAAATAAAAAGGTTTACCCCAAAAAATTAAGTAGTTTTTATTTTTGCACGGACTTTTCAAACGACCCTCGTACACAATATTGGTTACAGAATTATGTGAACTATACTTGGATAGAAGTATAATGACGATATTGTTATTGCAATATCCTTCTTCTATTCTTGTTGTTGTTGTTGTTGTTGTTTTACTATTCTACTGGACTGATTTCAACGTTTACTATCTTGGTTTTCCCTTTTTGGTAAACACATCCACGGTGTCTGTCGCTGTCTGTTTGTTCTAGTTTCCTCTTCCTCATTTCAACTTTGTACATCTCGTACACTTGTTTTTTGCTTAAATAACTCTTTAGTAACCTAATACATAAAGAATTACAATTGTTACTAATGCTGCTATAGCAACCTTACTGTAAATACATAACGGGTCCTTTACAAAAAAACAAAAGAGAAAACTAAAAGAATTTAATATAATTCAAGGTCCTTAGGTATGTTTGTGATTGGCTATTATTACTTAAGCTTGGTATGCCAAGGCTGCCTTGATTTCTGTTATTATAATCACTCCTGTTATTTTACCTATTACATTTCACCGCTCTAACAATATATGTAGAACATAACACGCCCTTGCTTGACTCCATCCATTGCTTTGTGACTGCAGATTCCAATACAATTGCAAGTGTGTCGACTTTGTAGTGTCTCTTTTACCTTATTTCATCTTCCAGTGGTTTCTTTTATTACCTAGTCCATATATGGAAGTAAAGCTTGCCTGAAAAAATAGGCATAAGGTATTTCTTTATCATGAGAACAGCCATTGGTTGATTTGGTCTAGTCAAAGTTAATTCTGAAATGAAGCTTTTTCTTATTGCCGTTGAAAATAATTATTGTGTTGGTACATTATAATAAACTCTTCTAATAAAATGGTTACCTCATTAGTTACCCTCTTTTTGCCAATTTATGGTACTTAGGATGCCCTACAAACGGCGGCGGGTAGCTCCAAACATAATAAAGTGTTTTCCATCCAGAATGTCAAATCTTCGTGTTTATCAAGAAATTATTAAAATTAATCCTGTTAACGGTACCATATCTTGGCTCTTAGCCGCCATTGCTAAGGCCACCATAACATTTAAATCATAAATATGTCTTCTGTTAATGCTACTTAATATTTGTTGTATTATTTTATCTTCATAAAAATATTTTTTTTTACTAAGATTGTTGTGGCTACGTATTATGCTTGTTTTTAATAAACAATGAAATAATTTTATTGGTTGGTGTTGGGTGATAAGGGAGAAGTTAATGGCGATTGGACAGAGAAGCTTCGTCTGTCTGTCCAACTCGCAAGGGGCTCCGCTGGCTTTATTATCCAAATGGTGCTCAAGCACGCCATGTATGTTCATTTCTTTCTACTAATGTGTGCCTTTTTTTAATGTTACCCTCTTCTTCTAAATGCCATGGTCTTTCTTTGTTCTTCTTTCTGTTCTCCGCCAGCCATCGGGGCATCACTTCCTTTCTCTATAAACTTGGCTGTTACAGTGTATACAACATTCTCTCTCTTCTTATGTGGTTTGTCCTCTAGTTTATATAACCTTAAGTTACATTCTTCAATTGTTTATTCTTTTATTTTTATTTACTTCTAGATTTAGACGGCATATTTGTAAGGAAATAAAAGATTTCCTCTGGAATGGCTCTTTAAGAAGTGGGGCGACTGGCGCAGGAGGACAGTGGGGGTAGGAAATTGCTAGTAGACACGCACCAGATACAACTTAAGATCACAATGTGTAACGTTTCGCTAAGTACTACGAGAAAAAGAATAAAGCTGGCTGTGGTTGAAGTTAACCATTTGATTCTGCACTTTACTCTAAGCAAGCAGACAAGCTCGGCTTGCTTCTGATATGACTACCCTTGCAATCCGCTTCTCACATCCTGCAGGTTAGCACATCGTGGTCCACATCTATAGCTGTTCCTATCTAGTAGATTTTAACTCAGTTCTAGGTTCGAAATCATTAGATTCTTTTTTTTCTTCCTAGAAGCATCTACAGCTCACAGCTCTGAATAGAAGCAATGCACTAATCACAGCCCCCCAGAGCTCAGATTTTGCCCTTATTATAGGGCAAGATATGTAATAATAGATGCTTTGAAGTTTATCCTAACTCAAAGCCAAGAGAGTTAGCTTTTACATTCAGAACATAATTCTCACCTGCTTTCATTTCCTCTCCTCTGTGTTCTAACTCCAGGATCGATTCCCGGTCTTACCTTGGATTATTGTTGATAGTGTACATCGCTGTTTTGACTAAGTAAGTAACTTGAATAATTGAGAAGAGAGAATACTAATTTCTCTCTCATACATACGCACAGCAAAGAGGGGCCCACCCAGCTAACAGACAACTGTCAACTGTATTAGATTGCATGGTAACAGTAGTACCCCCGGTATGTACCGTGGTGCGCCCTGTGGTTGTTCACCTGGAACAGCTCCCCGGTCTGTTGGTTTTTTCTCACACATTGTCCATTTTACTGGCTAATAAACTTTTGGACTTTTGTTATTACTTTTTGGTTTATAGTTGAGAATTAACCTTTGCATTGCTTAGTCTAATGTTTTAGCATTTATTATACTACTAGTCCAAGATACTCCTCGTAAAATAATTTTATATTGAAAAATATTAGACCCCGTTCAAGTATTCCGTCCAATCTATCTTCAGGACCTGGTAAAAAATATTTTAGTTGTATAATGAGCTTTATTTTGGCCATTTTCGTTAATTTTAATTAGATCTTTTCTCTGTCGTAAAAATTTAGAGCAGTTCTCTTAAGTTCGTAACAGATTGATTTAAAAAAAAAAAAAAAGTTATGCAGATAAAATTAGTAGAGTGAGCAGTGACGTATTAGTGGGTTTTTCAGTTGTGTAAAAATGATTTATGATGATTATTTAACATATATGCAAATGAAGGATAATATCAAACTGGTTATTGAAGGAGGAATGCATAATTATTTTTAATTTATTATTATGCAGGCGGAGGTTATTATTTATAAATTATTTAACATAAGTTTGCATCTCATTAAATTTAAATTTTTGTGAATTCAAATACAAATTAAGTAATTAATTACAATTAGGTAACAAGGCAATGAAAATCATTTACTTTTTATTAATTTTAATGATCACGCAATGTGAAGTTACGTTTATTTTCATTTTGAACGACTTAAACCAATATAAATTCATTACTTGTTGACCGCAACTGCAAACTTGTTTAATTTCGTATTAGGTCAAATTTGTTCAGTTCATAAGCAGGCATGACAGAAAATACACAAACACTATAATAACAATGTAGAAACATTAGCCCTGCAGGTGACCATACCTCTTAGGTCGAAAGCTCTGCAGAATAATTAAAAAAATCATGTCTAACATTGAAATCATTCTTTCGTTCCTTCTGGAGAATTTAATATTCTGTTGATATGCCAAAACTCCAAGTTAGAAAAATATCTGTTTGACTAGAATCGCGAAAATAATATAAAAAATAAAAAACTATTATTTCCGCAATTTCCCTCTAAAAATTGTCGTCACTTAGCAAAATCATAGATCACACGGGGAAGCTAATTACAAAATTTGCTGAGGTAATCTAAACAATTCATAATTAACAAAAATGTAAATAATATTTCATATTGCATTTGTTTGCAATTTTCTGCATGGCGGGGGGGGGGGGTGATATCCTTGAGGCGATAAAAAGAAAAAATGCAATTATTCATTTATAATTTTATAAAAGGAAGCCCCGCTATAAATCTTTTTCTAAACGATTATGTTAAAATGAATGTTCTCTTTTATAAAATTAAGCTTTTTTATTCCCCTTCACCACTAATTCTTGTAATAAGTATCTTTGGAATTGCCTTATGACGCAGAAATGGTTTTGAAGCCAAATAATAACATTTCTGAGGACCATCTCATGAGACCATCTGAAGCTTTCCTAGTTTTATCCAGAAGTTTTTCCCAATTTCTGGTGAAATAAATAAAAGTAATTGGATGTGTGCGCTCACAATAGAAGCGACAATAAGTTGTGTTCGCGTCAAATGAATGGCCACGCTCCCCTCGAAGCTTAACATTTTGGGCTGCTGATAATGTGGTAAAAAAAGAATTAGGTAAAATATGGAAAACATTTTGACAGTAGGAGACAATATGAAGCCATTATTTCAAAGTCAACAATGAATTGGTGATAGATCACGCTCTAATTAAATATATATTATTAAATTTATTGCAATCATTGATTACCACTTTTCATCCACAAACGTTGATTATTAAAAAAAGGTAATATTACGCCTAATATGCACTCGGTCATGCAGCATAAGTGGGGTCTTGTTCATAAAATATTATTCGATCAATAACCGTCACCATTATCTCATGTACATCTCTGGCCAGAGTTATCTACCTAAAATCTCCCCCTAGGGAATAGTGTGTAATGTTTTTTTTTGAACAATGTTATATTAAAATGGCGAATTTGTTTTATATGTTGTCTTAATCACGTAAATTACCTTCTTTCATTAGTGAAATTAATGTATCTCTAGAGAGATTAGATGAATCACTCAGGTTATATAATGCATTTATATGAGATGAAGTTGAAAGTTATAAAGATAGGGTTTATGATAGCACGTGATTCACTCCTTAGGGACAACATATATGGGGTACTCTAGTGGTGAACAATCTGCTAATGTTTTAAAGTCATACATTATCTTTCTGCTGTTCAATCTACCAAACTTTGGCAATCATTTATATTCTACCGAGAAACGTAGTTCGCCTATAAGCCTTATGAAAAAAGAAACTTACTAAAGCTTCGCTTTTAGGGTGCACGGTGATCGCGCCCAGCATCAGGTTCTTTAGAATAGGAGAATGAATTAAGTTTTCAATTATGACCCAACGTAGTCCGGTATTATTGCTGATGATCCCCAACCGAAGAAAACGTCCAATTAAAATTCAACCTCAAGTTAAGTGAGGTTACTCTTTTTAAAAAAACAAAAAAAAAATCATTCCTCAATTTTTAAAAATAGGAATTATCAGGTAATATATTCATATTTTGAAAACTCTGACTGGATTTTCAATTCTAATATCAGATGGTGGTTTCAGAAAAGCTAAAAGTGCTTTTTGTGATCAGCTGATATAGTGGTGTTGGCTGTTATTGACAGGCATTGTTGATAGGCACGCACTTTTGTTGACGGTTAGTCCAAATTAGGCGATTAAAGGGAGAATATTTGACTAGTACTAATAGTTTATTGCATTAATTGAAATTTGTTTCGGAACAAAGTCCAAAATTTAAATAAATAAAGTAAGCGAATAACAGAAAAAGTTAACTAATGTTAAGTTACTGTTCAATTTAATAAACAGTTTTATTTCTAATTTTATTTATGAGGTTGATGTCATTTCGCTAAATGACCATGGATTCCCTCTTTTACCAGTAATACGTCATCTTTCTACTCTAAGGTTATTAACTTGGATCAAATTGTCCATGTATAATTATCCGACAACTTGTCTTTTACAGCCAGATCATTTAGCCTAATAAAATTTATCTCAGCTTTTTAAAAAAACATTTGTTAAATTATCAGATAAAGTTTAGTTTGTGTCGTAATTTGTTGGGTGCGGTATTTTAATAACGTTTGTTGGCAAACGTTTGTAGTTGGATCTTTTATTAGTACTACCTCGTTGAATTGGCTGAAAATAGAAAGAATCAGTGACTCTGAAAGAGAATTATATACGATAGTTTCAAAGGAACAAACTCTCCACGTCTTTGATCAAATTTGTTCAAGAAACTTTGTTAAGTAAAATTTATAGAATTATTTTTGCACATTAAATGTACCGGCTTTAAAGAAAATTGTAGGAGATTTTTTGGAGAACAATTCTGTAGTTCGTTGTTTGAAGTCTGAACTTAATGGTTCAACCGTGGGACTTGATGGAAGTTACTGGTCAAAATATTTGCAGACATTTAAGGATGTTTTTTTTTAAGATTCTTTTTAGGACTTAGTTAATATATGCTACACATAATCTTTAGTTTTTATTTTTTTAGGAGGTTAGGTAGAGTCTAGATTGAACAGAGAAATGTTCTTTTAGTTGTGAACGTCATGTTCGAAACAGCAAGAACGTTCTAAGAACACTGAAGGAAATCATTTACACCAAACGGACAATTAATTACAGTTTTTGCTCATGTTTTAGGCTCTAGTTTACTAAAATCGTAGCTTAACTTTATACTTAAGGCGCTGCTGACCCAGGCCTAGACTTCCGCTTTAGGCCTTGGATTTTATTTAACATGAAATATCTATCCGCCACTGTAAAGCCCACATGATAAAGCAGGCATAACCTAATTTTTTTTAAAAAAAAAAGAAAACCCAGTAATGGATTAAGTAAAGGACAAACTGAAACAATAATTAATGGGCTTAAATAAATAACTAAGCAAGTCTAGGTAGGAGAAGAAGTTACTTATTTAGTAGGAGTGGTTCTCCAGGTGTTAAGGAACAAGGAGCTTCACGCAGAGATGTACGAAGGATGTCTAGTGTTTAAGTATATTTAGGGAAGGGCTACGGGTGGCCTAATAATTGCTTGTCACCGTGAGTTCTTCATTTGTATTAACCAAATAGAATGGAACGAATAAGAACTACCTCATATTCTAATGTCTTACTGGTTCCACTGTATATGCTCTGCGCGTATGGTTTGGGATTTAATCAGAGCAATGGTAACTTGGCTTATCATTGCAACAGTAACTTAGTGGTAACCTCCTTTCTTGGAACAAAATAAACTGAATTTTTTAATTTTATCTCTCCAGCGAAACTTCTCTCCTGTAGATAATCTGAAAACAGGAAACTCCTCTCCTCTCGCTGCCCTTCTACCGCTGCTATTGTTCCACTTCAAGATTCCCACAATCTACTTGAGCATTACAAAACAAAAGAAGCAAGGTCGCAGGTGAATGCAATGTGGAGGTTACGCCAAGAACAATGATGTCCTATTTCAGAGATACTTTTTATTCCAGTAATTAGTGAAGTCTGTAATATATATATGTATGTGTTAATCTAGTAGTCATTGAACTGTAAATAAGTAATCTGATGCAAATCTCCATGAAATTTCACTGTAATTGCGCAGTGCCTTAGGGTGGAGATTGTGAGAAGGTCAAGCGGACTACCGCGATTCAAACGTCAACTTTGATGAACCTTATCCCCATTGTCATGCTTTCACAATAGCAGAACGATGTCCAAGCTTTTCCTACGAAGTATTTTTTTGCGTGTTATCTCCTGTGTTTGCTAAGTGCCAAGAAGTCCAAAGTGCTAACTAACGAAAGCAACGCAATCAGCAGAATAGAAGAGGAGACCATTTCTTCTTCACCTGGCCGCGTAGGGATTGCTAGAGAATGACAAATGGTGTCACCTGCCATGCGCAACATTCTTTGCAGAAATTTTTTTCCGAGCCAATTAAAGAGGTATTAAAGCTAGACGAATTCGGTATTGGAAGGAAGAACTGAAGAGCTTGCATATAGCACACTGACACGCTTGTTATCCTAGAGCAGGGGTCGGCAACCCGTGGCTCGCGAGCCGCATGCGGCTCTTTTATCCAAATTTTGTGGCTCTTCAGCTTGCCCAAAATATATTGTATATTTCAATTTTATTGAAACAAATGAAAATTTCATTTATTAAAGTAAAGATATTTTTTCAAAAAGAATTTTAAATGTGATAGGTTTGAAATTGAATAGAATTATATTGAAATGCAGTACGTAGTAATAGGACTGCTGCCATTTTCATTCAGACGCAGGTTTAGTTATTATTTATTTGTTTATTTACTTTGTAATAAGTGAAAATAAGTATGTAAAATATTTAAATGTTATTGAATATCATAAAATAATAATTTGAGAAAACAAATGATCTTCAGAGGTTTTTACACCATCATCCTTGCGGCTCTTGGTAAGATTTATTAAAATTATTTAAGGAAGAAATGGCTCTCTACTTAAAATAGGTTGCCGACCCCTTTCCTAGAGGAGTTGTCAATAACTTGAGCTTTAAAAAAAGAAATAAGAGGTTAGAAAATTTAACAATGCCCTAAGATTTAAATATAAAGGAAAAGCGATTTGTTTACGCCAATTCCACAGCCTTAAGGAAAATAAGGTAAAATGGCATGACAATGTTAAGCTTTTTCAAGGCACCAGTGGACTGGCACAATCTTGTTTCTCGTTAGCCATCTGTTTCGTATTCAAAGTTAAAAAGGCTGAATAGTCGTTGAAATGAATTGAATCGATAAATGTTAAATCCATAAAAGATTTGAATTTTTGCTTCAGAATTCCATCAAAGTTAATGTTAGCCATAGCAGTTAAATACTTAATTGAATAAAATTTGCTCCGTTATTTTACTTGAAATAATTAACGTTATATTTAATAACTTTATTGCGTGTTCTTTTCTTTTTTTAATAATAATTATTGTTATTGTGCGCATAACATAGATTTCAGTTTACATACTATTTACTGAATTTTTTCTTCCTATTTCCATCCAACGGAAACAATTATTCATAATTTTTTGTAGAACCGTTAACCACTTTTCTGTTTAGAAAGAAACATTTTATAAGAAATTATTATTATTATTATTATTGAATATCCTTTATACAATTATCTACTATTACCTTTTTGTGAAAGGCTTCACTACATTGTTATGAAAATTTGAAGAAGCCTTATAAAGTACTGTTGAGATAACTACCAAGTAGAATAAAACTACTAGCGATTTTGTTAAACTAATACCTAAAGGAATTACAATTTTGCACGATACTGTACTTCCTTTAGTAAATAGAAAAAGTCTGATGTGGGTGTGTTTATGTCCCGTCTGTCTATCTAGGAATATGTGGTTAGTGGAATTCAAAACGAAAAATCGAAGGAATATCAAAGTGGGTTAGGTGCCACAATTAGCTTTTCGGCCTTCTCCAGAATTGCTACTTTTACAGAAAATAATAAAAAAAAATATTTCTTCTAAAAACAGCTTCTACGGTTTTCTTAAAAACTTGGGACATTTTTACTGCGCATGAGTAGTTAGCTCTACATTTCAATCTAGCTGTCACAATTTTCCGGATAAAATTCGATTAGAGCACTTGAGGGTGAGTTTGTGTTTCTTATCGATTTCTCCGATAAATGCGCTACTTAGTTCATATTCTAAACTTATTTAGTAAGAGAAATTCCTGTGGGTGCATCAAAGGCATTTTAAATTCTGTAAAAATGTATAATTATTGGTTAAAAGTTTTACTCAATCCACACACTTACACACTCGGTTATGTTGGGAGTAAGGTCGCCGGAAAAGTTTTATCTGTTGTCTAGACGACGACGCCGACATTGTCATAGTTGATGGCATGCAGTTTTACTGCTAAACTTCTTGTAAAGGTCGTTCACCTTTTACCCTTTATATATTATGCAGTACGTAAAGTTCAAAAGGAGGACCCCAGTATACGGTTTTATATCTTTTCTTTGTTTTAGAGCAACATGGAGAAGTTTATTTTTAATTATTTATAAAAGTTTTTTGGTGTACGGCCTCTCCATCCTTGTTTTTTGGGAGCCATTTTTATTTTTCTTCACTATGCGGATCATGTATTCAAAGAATACTGTATTTTGGTGTTAATACAAATCATATAGTATTATGCATATTCAATTCATTTCATTTTCCTTATGTATTCACAAGTTTGGCAGTTTGGACTTCGTGATCTATTCGAAACTTGTACTAAGATCATCGGAAGGAGGGTATTAGCTATGTGGTTAGCGTATTGGGTTCCCACGCGGAGGTCCCGGGTTCCAATCCAGCTGCTGACCCTTAGATTTCCTCTTCCTAGGAGCTTCTTACAGCTCCACTATCCGGTGAAGGACAGTTGTAACGAGAGATTCTTTTTTGTCCGGGCGCCAGTAACCTCAGATGTTGACTCGCCTTAAATCATTATAAAAAAAAAAAGATCCTCGGTGGATATCTGTAAAAAAAAACAAAAAAACCTGGGCTTAGAACGCGAAAACATCTCCATATTGTGTGAGGGAGCTGCAGGAGACGCCATTCACCTCCTGGCGGGCTGCAAAGTGTTGTTCTGAGAATATTCAACTACCTGGGAAGTGACCAAAAGTTAGAGGAGGAGGTTATATATACTGTACCGAGAATCCTCTCACAGAGTCTTGAGATTTCAGAGGGAGTGCTGGGGCTAATCTAGCCGGCACTGGTGGAAGGAGTACACTACAGAGATTTGTGGAGGATAGCAATACACTATACAAATAGAAGAGAGTGATATCCTGCCTTTTATAAATTGGGAAAAGTACTAAAATTTCACTTCTGGGGTAATTTTGGCCGATACCATAAACCCTGAAACACCAGTGCCACCCAAACGGAACACAACAGTTTTTTTCAACAGTATGTTTTCCTCCCAGATACATCCGGTTACTCAATTTCCCAAAAATTTACCTCAGTCTTGATACTTTCTCTTTCCTGTTGATTAAAAGAAAAAACAAAATCCTTAATTTCTTTCTCTTTGATGGAATATTATTTTCATATTTTGAATTAACGCTTGTTATGCTTCGATAACGGTTTCCCTTGCAGAATCCAGTTCACTTGAATTCTCCTGCCTAGTTCTTGTTTGACCGGTGACCAATACTGTCAAAACACGCAAAGATATATATCTGTCTCCAAATAATATAAATCCAATTATCTTGTATTGGCAACTATGTATAGAGAGATATAGTATAAATAATACTATTTCCTCTTGTTTTTTGGTCCGGAAATTAAAGCAGCTCTGTTGCTTTCCACATCCTGTGCAATGTTTGTTCTTAACTTATCAGAAGTTGATAAAAAAAAAAAAATTTAAAGTGAAATCTTGACCAGTCACTTCCGGCCAAAACATCAGGTCTACTTATACTTCCCCTCTTTTTTTTATTGTTTTCGTTCTTCGTATTGTTTGGTGACTTCCTGTTTTACAAAACTATATCTAATTTTAAAAAATTAAAACAGTTAGTATCCGTCTCTGTGGGTAAGTAGAATATTCATCTTTCTTGTCTTAACTCTCATATTTCTCTACTTTAACACTACATGCCGCATGAATCATTCTGAATAGCTGACTTTATTAGTGCTCTTGATTGGATTAGAAAGAAATCAGATTATCTTGGATTATAGAATACATGTTTTTTATACAATGACAGCAACACTAATCAGATATTCACAAAACTCTGTGCGCAGTTCGAGATTCAGTTTGTTACTTCTAGGTAAACATTTTTTTGTTTAACAAGTTTATTTCTTCTACTATTTGGTAAAATACTTATTTACCTTCATCAACATTGTCAACTAAGTCAATATTAGAAATTTACTTTACAAAAGACCTTTCTCTGTCTTTCTCTATTGTAGTGTAAACGAGTTGTCGCGGAGGTAGTTGACCATACTGGTGCTATCTGTTTGATAAAAAATATTATCCAATATTGACTTCCTTCCTGTCTAGTAGAGTTGTTGTACTTCTATTTCCTCTCCAACAAGCCTTCTTTACAGCAGCAAGTTGGTACAGTTGTAGATAACTCTTCTGCTTGACTAAGATGACCTGCGCTACTAAACAAACAAGGAGAATATACCTTGAAATATTATCTTCCCGTCATATCTGTTTCAGAGAGTATTTAGATTACGATGTTCTTCAACCTGAAAGGAACGGTTAGTTCAATACTACAACAGATATAGTAGAAGCATAAATTTGTTGTTTGTTCATTGAAGATCTAGTTGTACACTTTTCAAAATCTTTGGTATGGAAATTAAAGTCGTAAACCAGCTCGCCGTTGTTCTTACATTTCTGGAGACCGTTATATTACAACATAATGAATTCTCAAAATTGCTGATATTCTGAAATGCTTTCATATATAGGAACCAAAAATGATTTACAAACAGGATCCCATCCATTCTCGTAACACAGACCTGTGTCTTCTCCATTTTATTTCCGTCTGATGAGTCAGACGGGAAATGTCCTCACTTGCATATCCAACGGAATATCATTGTTCTAATATATCCCCTGTAGTAGAAGAACAATAGTGGTTTAGTGAACTGTACCTTCAGTACAGTACATTTTCAGCAGCCATTGTAAACAGTTATTTTACTTAGTCTCCATTACACAGACAGTTTATAAGCTTAATTCCTGGATTTCTATTACAAAATAATATTGTTTATAAATTTACAAATTATTATTATTTGTGTGTTCCAGCAACTTAAGGATGAATTGGGTGAAGTTGTTGCCGAAATGGAGAACATGGACGCTGCTGATGACAGGTAAATGTTACCTTATTTTCTAGAACTTGTTTTACGTAATTTGTACAGACAAAGGAATATCATTTTAATTATAAATTGAGCGCGAAGGAAGTGCTCTTCTACTCGGTGTAAATTATTTAAAACGGAAACTTATAACAGTCTTCAACTGGACTGAACTGGTTGAATTTCTTTAATGAACGTAAAAAACGAAAAATCTTTTCATGTATAGTAAACTTACAACAAACTATTTAATACGCAAAAGGAAATATGTCGAATAAAATTGGATGCGGGTTGGGTCTCCTCCCAAAATGAGAATTAAACAGATCTCAATAACCCGGAAATGTACCTTTTAGAACAAAATTTTTGGAAATTAAACCAGTTTTTTTGTATTTCTAAAGACAGTGTATCCAACGAATTTCTCTTTTAACAATTAATGAAACGAAGATCCTCTCTTTTTGAAGGTAGCTAACATCACAGCTTACTCCACCTCATAGTAATATCAATATGCCCTAAGAAAAAAAAAGTTTGAAACCAAAGTGATAGGCCTAAGTACCAAATCAACGCTTTCGTGACTACAAAATTACAGGAAATCTTCAAAATAGTTACAGTTGCACTTCTGGGATGTCGTTATGTTTTTCTAACTTGGAATTTTGAATTGATATTTCACTTTAAAAAATGACAATCAGTATTTTTTTTCTTATGATTGTTTATTTTCTTTCTTTAAATAATTATTCTAATTACTGTTGTAGTTATTAATAATATATTAAGGTAATCTATGCCCTGGGGAAGACATTAAATTGGTCGAAACATTGGCGAAAAATTAAAAGTTTTATTGACCAAATCCTGGCGAATGAAATCCTTTATGCTAAAAATTTATATGCTATAAGAACCGTACAATATTCTGAAACGTTACTTTAGTGAAGAGCCTTGATTGCACCTAAGAACCCTGCAAGTTTAAAGAACATTTTTGAAACCCGTTTCGAAAAACTCAAAAAACCGAAAGATTACACTGAGAATCCATTAGACAAAAAAAAAGATAGGAAATGATCAACTGCGGAAGATTCGTAATTTATTTGAGTTGTACTCTAACGTTTTTTTTTGTAAATTCTTTCTTTACACACGATGCTTTTACGGCCTGGCAAGTTCTTTAATGCATGTTTTCCTGAATTCATAAGATAAGGATTAATTTTGTAGGATTTGTAGTTTGTTTTTTTTCTCTTCAATTATTCCATTTTAAGGCGCATCAAAGTATGATATCATTGGCGTTCGGACTCTTAAGTTCTAGAATAAATCAAGCACTCAGCTGGACTCGATCCCGGGGCCCTACTGGGTGAGAATCCACTGAACTAACCATTAAGCTAGTCCCCTCTCCAAATGTTTTATTATTTTTAAGAAGTTCAGAATTAAAGACCAGCTTTTAAGAGAGATCTTGGTGATACGCTGCAGCTTCTAAGATCATTTTTTGTAACTTGTTATTGTCTTAATTTCCCTTCCGCTTGATTAAGGTTCTTCTTAAGATGCTTGGAACTTGACAACTAACTACTAATCTAAAGTTATTTCATAGCTTTTTCTGTAGCATTAGTATTAATTACTGCGATAACATTTCTGATCCTTGCCAGTGTTTTTAGCCGTTTCATCCTGTGCTATTTTTAGTAAACATTTATTATTTGGTAAGAAACAAATAATTAGTAGAAAAGAAAACAATCAAGATTATACTTATTAGTTCAACAAACTTCAATTAGCGAGATTTCACTCTTCCGAGGGTGAGCACCGTTAAGGATTCCTGAGAAGTTCCCATCATAAGCTGTTTAAATCTCGAATTAATTGGATCTTCACAGTGGTATATAGATAAACAAAACAAAATTATGAATATCCGGTTTTCCTTTTGCGAATTTAATACAGCTGGGAAAATGGTTATTTTGTAGGTCAGTACCACTCGCTTCTTGTCTAATCATTGTAGTTTAGTTTGACCATCATAGGTTAGTGACGTTGTAAACTCATAAATGAAGGTAAAAATTCTCCTCACAAACCTGTAGCAGCAATCTCTGAAGATGAATAAAATCTATCAAATATTGTGTAGCTTGCGAATCATCCGCCAAAGTATTAAGAATGGCAGTTTTTGAGAAAGATCTGAGCTTTGATTTGATTCACAGAGAACTTGGACCATATCAAAGAAGGTGGAAATTCAGGGCAATAAAATGAATTAATTCCTTGTAACAGAGTTAAAACGCCCATTGTAATGGGTCTTTCAATAAAATTAAACGAAGAAACCACCTTTTGTTGGTTGACGGATACCAACCAATCTGCCTTTAGAATATAAAATCAAGCAACACCCTAATTTCAGGTTAAATTTAGTACAACCATTCCCCAAATTCCTCTCCGAAGTAACTTCACCTTCTGACTTCTTCTGGCCTCCAAGTGGCTGTTGCTACCAGATTGGCTTTCAGTCACAGCCTGGCCTGCACAATGGCTACTTCCAACGGAAATGCTGCTTATCTGCCATCCAACCATTGACGTAAATGTTTCAGGTTTTGAAATTAAAAATTTCATTACCAAAACATTGTTGAAAATGCTAGCGTTCAGAATGTAGTAATCAGAATTTCTCGACACCAAGCAAATCAATTTATTTTTATGGCACTACGATATCCAGAGTTGAGAAATTTTCTCAAGGCAGTACGCCTACTCTAGGGCCTTCCTTAACGAATTCACTAGGACATAAGTACTTTCAGTTCCTCTGTAGCCTTTTTTTGGCCATGTTCTCTGAAAATGCTTACAATTAAAGGTGACTATTTAAAGGGAACCCAATAAGGAAAATAAACAATCTACAGAACCTAAAGATTTATTCTCATCGTCCTTGTAAAAAAAACACCAAATGGGGTGCACATGAGGTTTACAAAAAATTAGGAAACTTGGAAAAAACGGTATTTCTTTTTTACGTCCTGTTATTAATAAACAAAGAATTTCCGTTGTTGTTTAAAATCTTATAACCGGTAGTATAAGAATTTGAGACTATCGGTAAGTAGCGGTAGTTTGATAAGATTAATTGAAAAATATAAAAAAAAATTATGTACATGGGTTACTATAAAAGGCCGTACAGAAGGTTAATAGTAATTGTTTGGAACAGTTAGACAGAAAACAATAGCATGTACAAACGGTGAATCATTGGTTATTACCGGCAGCCAAGAAAAGATAATGAAACTTTTAGCGTACCCCCACCAATCTCCATGTTTGTTAATTGTTAGCAGTACCCCCACTGTTGAATTTAAACGTAGTATTTAAATCAAGTCGTCCACACTTTAAATGAGTCATTCTACATTCCAATTGCTTCTCATTCAGTTAGTGAACTCAGCTAGTGCAGTTACCTTGCTATCCAACTGTAGTTGCTCTTGGGAGTTCGTCGGCTAGATTGCTTCATTTTGGGACTATTCAGTATTCGCCATTACTAAGCTCACCTATAGGAACAACATGTACATTGAAAGGTAACTTTTATTTTACGTTAGAACTTATGATTGCGTCATAGTATCAATAGCCCCATTCTTTTCAATTAATCTCAAGTACTTGGCTTCCACTTCTTTTAAACCAAATCCGGATTCCTTCATTTTATCTAATTTGGGATCGTCTTTTCGTTTAATTTGGAAGTTGTAAATGGCTTTTGGTATTCTGCCTTACTTTGACAGATTAAAGGATGTGTTTATTGATCTTTAGGTTTCAATTAAATCTCTAACTAATTTTCTAATTATCTCTAATATCTATCTCATGTATCTAATTGTATTTTTCCTGGATCTCTCTATCGATCTCACTCCAACAATCGATTCCATTGGCGAAGAGTCACGTCCTTCCTTTCACCGTGGTACTCAATTCAGAAATGGTACTACATAATAAACATGTGAAATGATCCATACCTTAAGAGCACTAATTTTCGCTCCAAAAGCAATGAATCTTGATTATAAATTCCAGACATTTGGACCTGGGTTCGCCTTCAAGCCATTCGGCTGAGGGCAATCAAAATTCTTAGATGCCCCACCGTTTAGCCGAAGTTATGCTAAGCTTTCTAGTGCTCATTTTGCAGTTCGCGCCTGAATGACCTGTGCGATCAGCCACTTGGTCGTGCGAGCATAATATTAAAACTAGCCTCCTCGGAGTTTCCTTCTTCAGACGTTTTGCCATCATATTTCGTCAGGTATTGTTGCATGTATCTGCCAGTCCTACTCATTGTTGAATTGTTACCGCGTATCCACTTCTTTTTTTTTTTGCAGATAATGAGTGTAAGAGGGATTATTTATTGACTATTCCAAATCTAAGTAGGTGACTAAACAAAGGTAGTCGTGTTCAGGTAACAATTAGGAATGTTGGCACACATTTTTTGTGATTCATCGAGGATGGCAACAGTTCTTCCAGTGCATTGGAGCATTGTTTATCTTCAGCTTTAACAGATTGTCTGCTGGCAATTCCACCCAAATACAGGACCTTAAATGAAGTACCACCATAAGTCCATTCAATTGCACTTTGAACCCCCGTCACGCCTTTATCCACACCTCTTGCTTCCCAGATTAGTTCGTACTCCCTCCTTAATACTGTCTGCAAACCCACCCAGATTTTAAAGCTTTGGGCAGAGTTACAGAGGAGCTGAAAAGTGCTTTTATCTCTGCTGAAGAGATTGGTTCAGATTTGGAATAGATGTTTGTACTTGCGGTTGAGTGAGTACTGATTACTTCTTCTGTTGAATCCTCACTGTGTATTTCCGCATTAGTTTAACATAAGCATGCTTCCTTTCAAGACTGTAATTTTACGGCATTACCAGACCATGTAATATTAACAAGAAAGAAATAAGTAGCTGAATTCCGACTTTGTAGTCAATCATTTGATTGGAACTTAAACCATTTCTCTTCAGCGTTCTTAAATCAGTTAAAAGACCGATCGGTTTATTCTGTAAATCTATGTTTAGGGAGAACCCCTCAGTTCCTGCAAACGTCGTTTCATTTTAGTGAACTTGTAATAAAGCCATTTTCATTTTTATTTAGTCAGTGATCTTTTTGGTTAAAACAACCGAACCACCAATTACAACCTTCAACATTGCATAGCTTAGATGCATCTTCTTGATTCATCAACTTGAGCACTCCACCTTAATTCGCCCCAGCTAGCTGCTTTCCGTCTTAGGTCTGTCCATTAATTCGTGAATCGTAGCTTCTAACATCCAATTCCTCTAAACTGTGAACTTATCTACTTTTTCTTAAGACATGAAATGTTCAATTTTAATAAAACCACTGTTTAAACATTCAATTGCCCAAATATTTTCATTGAATAACAATTAATCCAGTAATTCATTTAATAATTTGTTGCATCGTCAACATAAATCGCAAACAAAACATTGAAAAGCGAAGCTTTCCTCATTATGGCTGCATTTTGTAGATGGGGAGGAACGTTATAAAGACTCAATTAAAATAGAGAAAAAAAATTGTATAATTTTTGCAAAGTTACGCAACTATTTGAATAAGAATGAGTATAATTATTAAAAGTGGTGACGCAAATTATCTTTATCGTTGTGTTTTAGTTAACATTTTTCCTCGATTAGCCTAGTCGGCGGTAAATAGTTTTCTGATATTTTTTTTCCCACTTGTTTATTGTAATAGTTTTAAATGTTTTACACTAATTTTTTTGTATTCAAGTTATAACTTAAATTTTCTCCATGATTTAATTCTAAAATTCCTTATTTGTCGTTTACCTGAAACACCTACACCCTATTTTTACTGTGCACAATCTTTTCTTCACTATTTTGAGGTAATGATTGGCTGCCCCAGAAAGCCAATGTCTTTGCGACCCAAAGTATCTTATTGTCCAACTACGTAGAGCTCCTCTTTAAATCTTATCTGTTAAACTAGACTTATGAGTCCCTCGGAGGGACTCCTTAGCAAGGTAATGTTTTCTTCTTAGATCAGCCGATCAAGCCCTGCCCACTGAATGTGGTCAATTTGTTTCCTCAATCAGCAGGCCTCTGTTAAAAACAGCGAAGTACGGGAGGTATTTAATTAGCTCAGAGGTTTCTGCAGTGGGCTCTATATCGTGGATATACTGGATTCAAATCCAGCTGCTTACCCCTTAGACTCTTTCTAGGGCCTTTTACACTCACTTTAATAAGAGATGATGAAATAGTACTTCCTCCGTAGGATGGAAAGCAGAACCAGCCAGTAATGTGAATCACAGTGCAAAAATGGGATGTAAGATAAGATCAGCAAACCTTAATTAGGTCTGTTTATAGTCGGTCTAAAATGTAATCAAATTGCACCTTACTCAGAAATTCCAAAAGTTATACCAGAAAAAGAAATTTTCTGTTTTTTTAGTTCTATTATTAGTTTCTGCATTTTCTCCAAGGTTGGTTATTCAACCATGTTGGAATTGTTATTCTATTATAAATAATAAATTACTGAATGTATATTTACTGATAGTTTAATTTTTACAAAGTTGATAAAAATGTCAAAAGTTTTATCTTTACAAAGTTGACAAAAATATCAAATTCTTGTGAAACAATTCAATTTTACGAAATTTTATTGATAAAAGAAGATATTATTAGTAAACTCATTATAATTTTTACTTTTATTAATATGTTAAACTAAACATAAAATTTTTTTTTTCTTTTTTTGCAGTAAGAACCACACAAGGGCAAAGCAGATGTCCATTGGTAGAAAGAAGTTTAATATGGATCCAAAGAAGGGTATAGAATATTTAGTTGAACATGGTCTACTACAAGCGACTGAAGAGGATGTGGCCGCTTTCTTGTATAAAGGAGAAGGTTTAAATAAAACTGCCATCGGCGATTATTTAGGCGAACGAAATGAATTTAATGAAAAAGTACTGAAAGCTTTTGTCGATCTACATGACTTTACTGATCTTATTTTAGTACAAGCGCTCAGGTAATTGTTATTCAAGTATTTTTTTTTAAGCATTAGCTTTTTTTTATACTAAAGTTATAACAATTGTTAAGAGCTTCTTTTAAGCTCTTACACTACTTACAAAGCTACAGGCTTTTATTAGGGAAAGAAAATAAGAAAGAACTTAGTGCTTTGAAGATATTATAAGCTTTTTGAGTCGTGCTTATTCTTTAGTAACACCTTTGAATAGTGGCTAAAAGTTTATTGGAAAGCACGCTTTTTGTCTAATGGTAAGATGCGTTATTTCCACAAGACTGAAGTGAAGTATCCTTTTCTAAAAGGGTTCTTCTTGGTGTGCTTTTTTTGATAAATATTTTCATCCCAAGCAAAGGGCGATTTCTCGTATTTCACTTAGTGCGTACAAAAATGAACAGGCACGTTATCTTTCAAAGCCTTTCATTCGAATGTCGGCTTGTGAGTAGTTCTGGCTTTAAACAAAAAATTGTCGACATTGTCTCAAAGGAGGAAACTAGCTGATTGTCTGCTGCCTAAAATTATTTTAGAATACAGGTTTATAAATCAGCGTATGACCTTTGTTAGTCTCTTTTTAACTGATAAAATCAATCCAAAGAAAGTAAAACCGAACCAGGAATTTCTATAACTCAAAGAGTTGTAAAAACAAAACAATCAGCTGATTGTAGAAAATGGCGTCCTAGGACATGGTTTGGTTTGAGCATAGCGCTCTCTATTTGGGGTCAGTTTGGCTTGGACAATGGTGGGTCCATGCTTATAGCCATTTAGTCAGAGTCACAAAAAAAACATGCAGTGTAAAATTTTATTTACATAGACTACCTAAATTTAAGACTAGTTTTTGTTAATTAAATCAAAATTAATTATTTTACAGGCAATTTTTATGGAGTTTCCGATTACCTGGAGAAGCCCAAAAAATAGACAGAATGATGGAGTGTTTTGCCCAAAGATATTGCCAGCTTAATCCAAATATTTTCACTAATACAGGTATTCTTCTCTTTCTTGATGTTATAATAGTATTCTGTTCTAATAGTTATAATTAACATAATTAAAAATGCAGCTACGCAATTTCCAGTTATAACTGTTAATTGATGTTTTACAACCATTATCAAAAAAAAAAAGTAAGGTTATAATACACCAGGCTCTGATATATTGCTAATTTTTGACGTTGCAGAAGGTGTAAATTATGTTAAGTTAATTATGTAAATTATGTAACTTCTGACCGGAGACAGGAATTATTACCACTTGTTCCGTAGATAGGAAGAGGGACAAATGATTTTCAAGATCCTATCATAATACTGGAGGAGATGCTTAGGATGGATCTCTTACGAATTAATAAAGATGATCCAGACTCCATCGCTGTATTTAGGGATAAACTCAGAAGCTTGGATAAAGTTGATTCGAGCTTACACAGAGCTATCAGTGATCCTTAACTTATCATTCAGAAGCCTTATTTAGGCGTAACAGCAATGGAGAAGTGACCTTTTTTCGGAGAAGCTTTTCGAGTTCGCCTGAACTGAGGAAAACTTGACCGTGGATACATCTTAAACAGGTCACTTCTCTGTCGAAATGGAAAGAAACTAAATGCAGCTGTATTGAAAAGTTCAGGATCATTAATCAGTTAAACGAACGGCTTAAACCAGCTTTTTTTTTTAACCTTCTTCGATTGGTCACAAAAAATTCATTTGCTCCAAGAACCTGACTAAGAGTTGGGATTATTTTACTGTAAGTTAAAGTTGCTCCAAGCATTGCTAGCTCTTCTAGGAAACGGTCTTTAGATATCCAATACATACGAACTTTACAGGCATATGTTCTAATAACAGTTTTCCTCTATAATCACCTTACCAACAAAAACAAACGAAAAATTTAGATTAGTAGTGGTTCTGGAGTTCGAAAGTAATAACTGAAAAGAAAATTTGAGAATGACATGAGAAATAGATCTCATGTCTCATGTAATCAATGAACTTCATAACCTCAATATAATTATTATTATTATTTATATCATAATGTCGTATGCTTTGCTTTTTTTTTTAGATACATGTTATGTACTGTCATTTGCGATCATAATGTTAAATACTAGTTTACATAATCCAAGTGTCAAGGAGAAACCACAGGTAGAACAATTCATCAACATGAACAGAGGGATTAACAATGGAGGCGATCTACCGAGGGAATTACTAGTCGTAAGTTTATAAAATACTTTATTTTTAGAAAAATATTGGAGATGTTTGAAGCATATATTTGAATCATGTCAATGAATGAAATAATCGAAAAATTTATTTGATTAATTTAAGAAGAAGCAAAGAAATAGTATAAGAACAACATAGAACCTAAGTTATAAGGTCGCTTAATGCAATAGGAAATATTTATTAATGCTTTTAATACATAGATCAATTAATAAGGACTCAAAAGCAATTAATATTGAATTATTATATGTGTTGTAGAAGGTTATTTAATATTTGAATATTTTGACGTTCATTTATTTACACTACCACCACGTTTGTAAATGATATTTTTCATATAGAATTACTGTTAATAAATGTACAACTGCTTTCTTTACTAGAAGGTCCGTTATCAAAGATATTTCTGGGCTAGATTTATACGTTGTTCTATTCTGAGATCTTTCAAACATAATGGGTATGATGATTATGAGAAGCCGTTGATGTTCTGGATTAAGTCATGGGTTGAGTCAGATTTATTGATTCCTCTGATCTATATCCATTAAAAATATTATACTATGATTTAACATTTTGATCTCTGACCCATTTTATTTTGTTCCTTTAAATATATATTACATAAGTATTTAAAGCATAACTAACACATGGTTTTCTGTGTTTTCAGAGTTTGTATGAAAGTATAAAGACGGAGCCATTTAAGATTCCCGAAGATGATGGAAATGATCTCATGCATACGTTCTTTAATCCTGACAAAGAAGGCTGGTTATGGAAGCAAGGTAAATTAACAATAAAGATTATTAATATTTAATTTTTGAAAACATTATATTGTTAATGTTGATTTAGACCCTCATTATTATTGTCTGAATCAAAAATATTGGAAAAGTTTCGCTTTAGTTTTATTACTGGTTGATATGAATGGGTTCGTTTCCAAAAATATATTCTATCAGCTTCTGGTCTGATTCTGCTCCTAATAAAATTTTTCGGATGATCAGTTACTTGAGTTTGTAGGACAGCTATCTGTTCTCTTTCTGGCTAGTCTTCATTAATTGAATTAACTATATTTAAAGTGAGCTGTTAATAAAATATAATAAATTATGGTGAAAAGTGTCAAGATATAATTAATTATGGTGAATTATTTTCTTTATTTAATTTGATTGTCCAATGTGTGGTTATTTAAGATAGCAATATCTATAGGTTCACAGTGTGGCCATTATTTAGAAATGTTTTCGAAATTATTTCGAATTGTAACACCAAACAGAATACAAAACTAAAGTTAAAATTTTCAATTAATTATTTCTTGAGCGTTGTGGGAATAAATAATAAATATATATTTAAATGCCTGAGACCTAAGATATAAATTTGTAATAGGTGTTTTCTGCAAGTTAGAGATAATTTTTCTCAATACTTTTTAGGAATGTTTTCTTGTTAGATACCTAGCAAACTTGAATGTTTTGGCTTAGATACGGAACGAATATGATTACATACTTCACTCAAAATAACGCAGTGTGAATTAAAAGTTTTTTTTTTTTAATTCATGCATACATATTCTTAATGAAGTAACTCCCGCTTATAGCCTCAGGAACTATTTTGAGACTGATGGATCTATAGAGATCTGAAACTTCTCTCTTATTCTTGTTAGAGAAATAAAAAGAATTTGGGATAGTGTTTTTGATTTTTTTTTTGTTTTTCTGTCTGTAAATACATGTTATCATTCAATTTTTAATATCGGGAATAAAGATGCGGCAATTTTATTTTAAATGAACAATTTTTAATTAATTTTACTATTGTACCAAATATTGTCGTATTATGTAATAATACGCCAGCTCCGCATTTTTTAAAAATTATATGTGGCAATTAGTGTTAAGAAGTTTTAGAGAACTTCTTTTATAATTTATTTTAAATTTTATAATTTTAAGTAACTGTAATGGACTAGCTTCAGCTGCAGAGAGAAAATCCTGTAAGCAGATTATTAATCATAAACACACTCCAAATATTAAACAGAAATAAAGCCTCTTTACGTCGAAAAGATTGATAATCCACTGTGAAACTATAAAAAATAAAGTAAACTAATGACCAATTTCGATAATAAGCTGGCCTTATTTTTAACTTATTTCTGAATCTATAAAAGTATATGGTGGGTAATAATTATGAAAGAAAATCCACTATGGTGTCGATGAATACACAATTAAATAAACCATTTGTATTGCATTTTTTAATTTCATCATGTGTATTATGATATTTCTTTAGGTGGACGTTATAAAAGTTGGAAAAGAAGATGGTTTATATTAAACGATAACTGTTTATACTATTTTGAATATACAACGGATAAAGAACCACGTGGCATTATTCCATTAGAGAATATACAAGTTAGAGAAGTTCAAGATAGGCATAAACCTCACTGTTTTGAATTATATGCTGATGGTTCTGAATTTATCAAAGCTTGTAAAACTGACAGTGAAGGTAAAGTTGTTGAAGGTAAGTCAGTTTATTTGAGCGTATTATTCATTACAAAATATTTTTACCATTAAATAATTAATTAATTGAATTCATAATTACAGGAAAACACACTGTATATAGAATGTCGGCCGCTACCAGTGAAGAAAAGGATGAATGGATTAAATGTGTTCGGTAAGTGCTACGATCTTATTTTTTGTTTTGTTAGTCTCCTCAACTAAAATTGAATATATCAGTTTTATTGAGTCAATAGTGTGATAACTGTTTTAAATTAATGGAAAGCTAATTTAAAGGAAAATAAATATAAAGTAAAATAAGTGGTTCCTTCAGTTTTTTCATAGCTCAGAATTTAAGTTATCTTATTGACATTTGAAGGTTCCATTCACAGAAACATTTTTTATCTCTACAGTTTTTATATTGTCTTGCTGGTTTCTATCACTTACGGCACTTAAAAAAGATAAGGGACTCTTCAGGCAGGTTCTCTTTGCCATTGCTGCTTTCCATTTTTTTTTTATTTTTTCTTTCAAACGTATGAACGAAACAAGGTTTGCTTGGTGCAATCAGTGTTCTGTTGTAAAAGGTGGTTCCTAAGCTGTTCTATTTTTTAGAAGTTCCTATTTTTTCATTTTTTCACGAATGAAGTATATAGTAGTAACACTGTTCGTTTACTGTAGTCGGTACTGTTTTAACAGTTCTTACGTACTTCGACAATTCTGTTTAGTGGTCATAAGTATGTGAGTAAACTACTCCAAAAAGATAAATTGCGGGGAGCTCAAAAACTATTTATTTTGTTAAGTTACCGTCATGGTAACAGTAATTCTTCGGCGAAGAAAACCCATAACGGGAGCATCACCTTTATGTAATGGCTTTTTGCATTTTTTAAAATGCTTTTGTGGGATTATTTTTGTCTGTCTCTCTCATGTAATATTAATGAGAATTAAATCAGTTGTTGAAAATTCTGAGTTGGAGAAAAAAAGTTTCAGAAGTGTGCATTTCTTGGAAGAATATTTTCAGTTTTCCGAAGTTTGGGCCAAAACCATTACAGTTGATTTCTTTTAGTGCATGATATATATTTATTGAAATACATATTGATTACATATTGTGTATATATATTGATTTACAGGCAGAGTATTAGTCATAATCCATTCTATGACATGCTGGCGACCAGAAAGAAAAAAGCGCAGAAGACTAGCACCCATCATCATCATCACCACCACCATCACCATCACCACCAACACCATCAGCATCACGGCAATAAGAGTTAGATACGAGGTTATTATATGAATGATGTAAGAAAATAATTCTTTTTTGGTTTTTGGAGCGCCCAGTCCGTGCTAACTGCGGCTGACAACAGTCCACAGACGTCACATTCAGTGGGTGTAGACGTTACTCTCCCTCAATGAACCTTTTTGGGGTTCATTATTAATACAAAATTATCACGATGTGTACATAACAAAAAGAAAATTATGTGGTATCAGCACAAGTGCCTTATACCTTGAAGTCTTGTTGGATGATAACCGCGCAGTGAATCATCCTTAAACAGAATAAAATGACGTTGGGCCACCAAAAAAAAAAAAAAAAAAAGAGCAAAAAAAGGAAGAGGTGGATCTTTTCCTTCATATAGGTAGGTCTTTTAAAGGATAATAGACTACCCTAAAATTGCGTGGCTTCCTAGAAAGCGAAAAGAAGAACTCTTCACTTCCAATTACTCCCTAAAGGGTGCCCTAGAAACGTGTTTGAGGTTAAGAAAGTGAAGAGGCTCTTCATTGAGTACACCTAAAATTTTTCTTCACTATGTGATAAAAAATAAATAGAAACTAAATAATGGACTCAATTTTGTATTTTTAAATGTTTGTGCGATGTGAGAAACGGTTGATTAAAAATTATGGCCGGAAGCGAAGAAAAATCATAGGGTTCTTTTTCGATGTATTAGTTCAAATCATTATTTCATTTTATTATTAATATCTTTTATGTTTTTACACCTTTTGTTGTGTGTACGTCTAGGTACTTAAAACAGAAAATCAAAACATCGTATCATTTTAACATTAAAAAAAAGAGGTCAATATATTCAAATATAATTTTTACCTACAAAGGAAAAAATTCTAATATTGTTTTGTTGACAAAGCAGTTAGTTGGATTTTTACTAGTGACTTCTAAATGGGTGTACCGGATAATTCGTAGAAAGTTATTGTAACTGCTTCATTAACTTAGTTATTTGCCTTAGAACTACATTTTGAGATCTTTAGAATTGAGCGTCTGATATTTGTCTGTTGTTGTAGAATAAGTTACTAAAAAAAAAAGAGTTAATTTTGCAATGCCTTGAATACGTTTCGTTCACTTTGTTGCAAGTTTACTTGCTTTTTTACTAGCTGTGTGTGACAACTTAAGTTTTCTCCTAAGATTTTCCTCAATACTGATGTTTTTACTCTTAGCAAAGAAGCTCATTCCCCATAAGCTCTTTTACCATCTCCTCACTGAATTCCATTACTAGTCAGCGAGTATACATCTTTATTATATTCTTCCTTCTACCGCCATTCGTTCTTGTGGCATTCTGAGGGTACTTTCCCACTTCTAACATATGCTACTTCAGCCTTCTTTCCTTATAATATCTCCACGATATGTCTTTTCACCTGTATTTATTAAACGAATTTCTTCATTGCCCAAAACGCTGCTGCATTCAAAAGCATAGTTGATAGTTTAATTTTTGTAGAAGGGATGTTGCTGTTCCAGAGAATTGGAGTCGAATGTCCTTATAACATCCGTGGTGTTGTTTGCCAACTCTCGTCTCCACATCCACAGCAGAACATCGGCTTCTTTTAGAATGGAGCCTGAATAACAAATATTGACAACATATAAACTCCGTTATCATAAATATCATCTCTGATATTACGTATTTATTTTCAACTATTTTCAGCTCCCTCTTATTATATTCTACTTGTAGTGGCATTCTCATTTTGTCACACTCCTTTACATAATCATTTATGAAAGTTAATATCTACTCTATTTTAAATAAATTTAAGGAGATGAATCCTCAGCTGGTGTGAGATTGGATTGAATTCTTTTATCCGACTTTTTAAAGAGTCTAAAGTCTAGTATTTAAGGAATAGTGTTACTGTTACTTGTCACAACACCAATTAAAAGAAAATAAGCTAATTTGTACATTTTAAGCAAATTTTGTTATAAGAATGTTTATTTGAGCAGTTACAGTTAAATTTCTTAGAAGTTGTTTGGTACTCCTAATATATTTGATTAAATAGCCAAATAGAATGTTCAATGGTTTCCCTTTTTTTAATCGTAGGAGAAATAATAGAACAACAAAAACTGTACTTAAATCAAATAAGATGGAATTTTAAAAAATCGTTTTAAGTATTGTTAGTTTCAAAAAATAAAAATGTTTTGAATCTATTGAAAGCTGAAAAAAAGAAATAGTGTTTTCTTATGATTTTCTTGTTTAAAATGGATCAGATTTTTTAGTGCATTTGTCAGACATACCTACTAATAAAAAATATTTACCGTGAACTACTTTAGTCTCTTACATAATTTAAAAATAGTTATAATAATAATGATAATAATTAAAAACAAAATATCGCGAAATATTGTTATTTTAATTTTATTTTTATGAGTCGCTTGTAAATATTTTTTTTCTTTACAAAAAAAATGTATGAAGGATTTTTTTTTTATAATATGTACCTGAATTTTGTGAAGAAGGTTAATTACGTAGAAGAAGTGTCGTAGCGCCTGGAAATTTTTGAGTTAAAAAAAATTTCATTTTATTTTAACAAAGCAACTTGGAGGGATTTTTTTTATTCAATTTAAATTTATTGCAAAATGTACTTAAGTTGTATCTTAAATAATATTGAAAGAATTTAATTGTACTTCTTAGTTCTGGCCAATATCTTTGGTTATACAATGTTTTTATCAAAGAAATTGTTCGTTAATTATGTTACAGAAACAATCCACATCCAGGCAGGCAAATTACTTCATGGCGTTACATCGGCCAAAGTAAACCTTGGCCTAAACCATTTTTCTTTCTCTCTTCTTCCTGATCCTAATCCGTTTTTACTTCTTGAGATCTTGTTTAACATAGTCCAGACATTTCATGCTAGGTTACCTCTTCTCCATCCTCACCGTTTCAACCAGCTTGCTTTATCATTCCTATCAGATCCTGCAATCACACACCCTCGGCTTCGATTAGACCTCTTTTTCTATTCGTTTTTGTATCTCATCGAAGCAAAACTAGATTTTTCGGTTACTTTTCAGTTAGGCTCCCTTAGAAAATTATTCAAATAGCTCAAGCTTACTGCAATGAACAGCAGTACATAAACGGCTATTTGAGCTTTATTTTTACAGTTTTGAATCCTTTGGGAAATAGTTCCCTAATTACATCCAGTCCTTTTGTGACTTCCGTTGCGAAACACAACAGCATTATCTGCTTAAGACAAATGTAGAGTTAGTTTATTGAAGTGACTGCCACTTGGATTGACGACCCTTATTACCCTTAAGTGCAACATAAAACAGAAGAAAGAAGATTTTCTTCCCTTCAGCCCATTGATCATTGATGTTCACTAATAATTACATCACATCGATGAAATTGTATCGTACGCCGAGGTGAATGTTCATCCTCAAATCCTATTGCTCCCTCCCAACAGGAACTTCAAGCTTTATGCGCAGTCTGCTTCTCATTCCTTCAATTTGAGTGTTTTATGCCACACTGGCGGAATGAATACAGTTTTTTTTTTCTTTTGTGCTTGGGTGCATTCCTGGATCTTATTGAGGCATTACGAACCCTGTCACAACTGATCTTTTCCTCTTTTTAAATAATTAATCTCACTTACCTGGATCAGTTTTTTATCTTTTATTTATTCTTGGGTTAGGCAAATAGTATCTGCCTAAATGTTCCCTTAGACAAATGACCCTAATTCTTCTTACAACATCATAAGCGCAACAAAGAGTTACATTTCAAACTGGCTTGACGATAAGTAGCATCCCTTTGTGTAATCCCTTGGATTTAGTAAATAGGTAGAAATGTTTTGACGATACTGGGCTGTAGTAGCGAAAATGGGGGGAGTGCTTTTCTCTTATCTGGGTTTGAAGCTCTCTCTTAACCTCCCCTCTTTAGGGCTTCATAAATCTGTTGCATTTATGAAATCTGATCATAAATCCGGGTCATTTGCTACTTTCTGCACCGTTTTCTGTTTTTAAAACTTTAGAATTCTTCCCGCAACCTGTTTTTTTTTCTAACTGTTCTTTGAAACATTTTAAATTTAGGGCTCACCTACACCAGTCTTCATATTTCTTCAAGTGTTAACAGTCATTTTTTTAAAAGAACCATTTAACAACAATAGTGACAACAACCACCACCTATCTACTATCTTCTAACTACACCTTCTTCGCTATCATATAGATCAGATATAATATATTTTTACATTTTTAACTCCTTCCTCTTTGCTTTGTGAACAATTTTAATTAAAAATTTGTTTTCTGAAGAAATTTTTGTTTTTAATTATTATTTAAATAATGATTTATGGTTTTTGAGGATCTCTTTACCAAAGTGGATGTGTAAAAATAAATAATATTTGTACTTTCTCCTTATCTCTCTTTCTTTATTGTGTATATTAATTACTCATTAATTTGAACTTTGTATATATATATATATATATAGAAAATCAGTTATACTTTTTTCTTTCATTTATATTTGTTGAAGTTTTATTTGTTATAAAGATTTATTTTAATTAATTTAATTTATCGGTTGTATTATTATTTTTTACTGATCACCCCTAATATATTCTTAAAATTATTGCATTTAATTTTTCATTTTTTTCTCACTATATAACTTCGTGTGCCAATAAATAAATGGTTACAAAAAAAAAGAATGAACTGAAAGACAATACCACACAAACTTATAAATTTAAAAATATATAGAAAATACTTTAATTTTTTTTTATTAAATTATTAAATAGATAACAATAATAGAACATAACATTCTAGTTAAAAAAAGATTAATACAAGTCAGTTTATTACTTTCTATAGTTTTGGAATTCTGAGTTCTGCACACAACTCTAGATTTTTGTTATTTATTTTCACAAATTACATTAAACAGCCAAATTGTGATAGATAGGTTTTTTATGTAGAAAAATATGAATTTAGATTTGTAAATTTAAAATTTAAACAAAAATATAAGGATTATGAAAAAATTTAAAAAAAAGTGTATGTGAATATACCAAAGTATAAAAATTTTATTTATTAAATAAACATAAATATTATATATATGTATTTACTTTAAAATGTGTACAAATTGTGGAATATATATAATACTTGAAAACTTATCTATCTGGAATTATTTATTTTTTCTTGTTTCCATACCACTCGTAAGGAGAAAATACAGTATGACAAAAATATTGTATGATTTTAAGAGTACTTTAGTGACTTTTATTTAGCTCTAAAATTTCTCAATTGACAGTCTTATTTATTACATGAAATTCATATTCGAATATTTTAAGGACAATATACAAAACATTGAGTGATCAAGTGGGACATTGTACAATGGCTGGAAGGTAATTTTATGGTTATCTCACTATTAAAGGGTCTGCAGAGGGAATTGTAAGTAGATTAATTCGGTTAAGCTTACTACTAGAATTAGCATCTTCACTTCAAATCCATCTCACATCTTTCAGGTTGCAGTAGGTATGTTATAGTTGAGATTAAAATGTTCGATGACAGAATCGTAGCTAGAAATGTATTTTGGATAAGTTTACTCTTTCAGCCATCGCTCCTATAAATAAGTTGTTGGAATTGAATGTGTTCTTCATACGAGCTAAATGATGATGACTGAAAGATTCTGAATCTTTCAAAGGTAAGAAAGATTATTGCCAATTTCAGTCATGATTTATTTATTTTTTTGTAAATCTTTCGACCTAAGTACTAGATCAATTTCTGGGATTTTACTTATTAACAATTACATATGTTAATAAGTGACGTAGTTAATATTAAAAGTTGATGTGTCTTTTGTCCTGACTGTTTAAAAAATCTTTATTCCTTTAGACTATATTTCTTTCTGGCTAACAATACAAGATTCCCTTACATTTTTTGTAATTTTAATCATTCTAAGGGATTAAAAAATACAATATTACAGAATTATTTTATATCTTCAAATAAATAATTCTAATCCATTACAGTCTTCATTCACACTTCAAACACCCACGATGTATTTTAGGACCTTTAGAGGGCAACTGATGTTTGCAACTGATTAGGTTTAGCGAAACAACTGCCGAACTTAGTTAGCATATTCATTCGCATTTAAACATCCCACATCTGTACCGATGTAAGTTTGTTTATCAGCATTGGATTTGGCTTACTACAAGCTCCACTTCGTGCTTCTATTACTTTATTTATCTGTTTTTTAAATCTTTATAGCAATAGACGTATTTATGCTTTTGCTTATCTTAATCAATTAGACATGTTAATTGGTGTCATTATTAATTTTACACACTTAATACACTTATTACATTTAGTTTAGACTGCGTAAGGTTAACTGCTTTAGTAACACATACTTTGCAAAAAAAAAAGTGTATAAAATTAGTTACAATTTAATTGCAGGCATGTTAAAGACAAATTAAATTTAAAAAAGTAACCACAACTGCAGTGCGTTCTATCGGCAAAAGCCTAAACCACTCAGCAAGTAGTAGTTCTCAGATCTTCCACTAGATGGCATGGGTATGTAGAATTCATGTCTAATTTCTTTTAACATACACGTTCATTTTTATTACTTACTGTAGGTAATATCTTGTAATAACTAATATCTGTTCATGGTTTATTGATTAATGGTTTGGATAAGGAAGGCAATAAATACAAAAGAGTAATGTATACAAATATAAAGTTTATTTATAAATTGAGTTAATAACATTGAATAAATAAATGATATCAATTGTTATAAAATTTCAATTAAACAATGCTGTTTTCGAACGTTTCTATCAGACTGAAATTAAGAGCTGATGTATGAATGAAATGTTTGGTACTTCCTGATTTTTGAATCTTTTGTTGTTTAATCAATCCTTATGCTTAACTTTTTAAACTCAAGTTTTTGTTGAGATTATTACTATGACATTATTATTACATTTATACTAGGTTGATACGGACATTAAATGTTGAGAAATAGATTTAGAAAAATGATCAGAATTATACAATCTTACAATAAGAGTGAATTCAATTGAAATTATAATATAGTATTCTTTTTAATTTTCCAGTGCAGGCATCCATTGGTCTAATAACCAACCATTTGACAGCTAGCAGTCTGATCATGCTCCTCTTACATTTTAAATGATTACTTTTGTGGATCCATCTATACGTCCAACAGCCAGTCGGAAAATATTGGCGCTTGTCATCCATTCTATTCCAGAGAATAAAGAAGTCCAGGAAATCTACCTACCAACATTTCTTCCTGAGGTTACTGTTGTTCAGTTTATCTATTATTTTATATGCAAACATAATCTAAACTCTATTTCTAATCATCTTTTCCTTTGCCCTCAGTAAGTATTTTAATTTTTTTTTTTCTTTTAGAAAAAAAAGGTTTAAATTTGATTGAAATATTTAACGTGAAGCGTACTTGGTTATGGAGCTTTTTCAATCAAATAATCCTTGTTCAGCCAAACTTAACTTTTTTTAACATAATTTCTGTTATAAATAAAACCTTACATTTTTTATTTAAATTTCAGGGAAAAATTACAGTTTCGTTCAAAATTAGGTTATATTTGGAATATATAAACCTTATTTTTTAATACAAGTTCAGCATTATTTATTAATTTTTATTTGTTTTTGTACAAATCATTTTTAATAAATTTGTAACAATCTAAGGCTTCATTTCAACCACTTTCATTTATTTTGATTAAAAAATAACGTGATTAATAAATGTTATTTGAACCATATTATATTATATATTTGAATACAAACTGGCTTAATTTGGTTGATATGGATTTGAATTCTTGCTGTAAACAGTGTTTTTATCCTTGCCAGCTTGTAGCCGAGTAACGCACAGCTTTCGTCTCTATGGCCTCTTCTTTACATCTAGCAGCACGTCCGCACATAAAATATGGTGATTCAAATCCAAAGATTTCCCCAGACCCACTTCTATTTATCACAGGACACTGAAACTATGTAATATGTGTTCAATAGGTTACATAGCAATTAGCAATTCAGAACTGATAACGATTTTAAGAGCAATTATTTTCTAAAGAGGAAACTCTGATTTCCGAAGTAACAATGTGGCTTTTGAAGCAAACAGTCTACTTCTACAAGCAAGGTGTTTACAAGTTGCTTAAAGAGGTGAGAGAAGTGTGTGGATACACCATAGGTGGCACTTTTGTAGAGAAGGGCCAATAACGGTATCAAGCTTCATTGCTCTTAGTCCACTGGAAGTGGGTGTTATTTAAAGTGTTAATGAACTTTAAAACATAATCTGCTCGATTAAAATAATTTTACTTGCAATGGTTATGAGAATGTAGAATGAAGGTATTTGATGATGGAGGTATTTATGTAGTAAAAATTCTGTTAATTTAAAGTAGTAAATAATTATGAACAATCTATTTGGTGCTGGGTTCGATTGCCGGTCTAGACCTTGGATTTTATTTAATAAAGGAAATTTGCACTACACTAATCGGTAGTTAGATGTAAAGCCCACCTGAAAAAATGGTGTTACTTTAATTATGAACATTGAGAGTTTTTCAATGTATTTTTTTTACATTTTGTTTATCCAAAAAACGGGTTTGACGTTTCGGGCGTCGCAACAATTGCCAATCATTCAATTAATTTATCAGTAATAAATTTTCTTTATTTTGAAAATCTATTATTTATGTATAATTTTTAGAATAATAAATTCATATGAATTTTCAAGCAATTAGAAAATGTATCCAAAGTTCTCTACAAGTAATATTTTCTAAAATGACACAAAAGTAAAGAAACAGTTTCAAGAGGATTTAAAAAAGTGTACCTTAAAACAATAGTAATTATTAAATAGTAAATCTCCTTAACAAAAACTTACAGTTTAAAATGTTAAGTATAAGGGTTGATTAAACGCCAAAATGCACACAAATCAGCAGGTAACCAACATTTCATTCATACTTCATTGATATTATTTAAGTAATTTTACTGCATTAACTTTTTATTAAATTTTTTAGAATTTATTAGATGTCACACACCCTTATGCTGGCCATTTCATTCATTATAAGTTTTTTGATATAATAATAAAAGGTGAGTAATATCAACATAATTAGTTATAAAAATTTAAGTAATTTTACTGCATTAACGTTTCCTTCACATTTTTAGAATTTATTAGATGAATGAACTGGCCAGCATAAGGGTCTGTGACATCTAATAAATTTTAAAAAATTTAATAAAAAGTTAATGCAGTAAAATTACTTAAATAATATCAATGAAGTATGAATGAAATGTTGGTTACCTGCTGATTTGTGTGCATTTTGGCGTTTAATCAACCCTTATACTTAACATTTTAAACTGTAAGTTTTTGTTAAGGAGATTTTTGTACCTTTTGGATAGATTTTTCTTTTTGTCTATTATTTGGGTGGGGCAAACTCCCCTCCTTATGAGGCATAGCGTCGAGACTTTTAAAGTACAAGTCTGAACAAAATTTCGATTCGAATGACACTTCATTCATGAATATCGGTTCACGTCTCGATAATTTGAAACGATTGCTATACTTCCTCTTAACAAGTGTAAGAGCAGAATGTCGTTTTAATGTTACGTAGGGGAGCCCTAACCCTATCATCCTACCAAATTTTATCAAAATCGGGCCAAGATTTACAGAGAAATTAGAAATAATAATTTTGGAGGGGGCCTTACATAAAGGGGGCTAACTCCTCTCCCATTCGATGTACAGCGTCGAGACCCCCACAAGGCACATCTACATAAAATTCCGAATCGAATGACACCTCATTCATGAAAATCGGTTCACGCGTTTAGGCG
This sequence comes from Rhodnius prolixus, assembly GCF_049639745.1. Lineage (NCBI taxonomy): Eukaryota > Metazoa > Arthropoda > Insecta > Hemiptera > Reduviidae > Rhodnius > Rhodnius prolixus. The sequence continues at coordinate 7,465,445 of NW_027411634.1, read as the reverse complement.
CTACGCAGTTTACAAAAAAGGTAACAACAACAACAACAACAACCATTTTTGAAAATGCCGTTTTTGCTCATTTTCAGCAACTTTTTTCTCGAAATCTATTATATCTATGTTGTTGCAAAAAAATTACAGTTGTAAAGGAGGATTTGCCCTACATTTTAAAGAAAATTTGGGAATTTTATCTTTTATAGAAAAATAGAAAAAAATTGTCAAAGTTGGGAGTTTTTCAACGTTACGCTTTTTCGTGCAGTTTTTGACGATCAACCCTTATACAACTGTCCTACCGGACAGTTTTAATCATTGGTGAGCTTGACTAAACTTGTTCTTAAATAGTAAATAAGCGTACTTCACCTTATTTTCTTCTTGCCTTTCTTATTTTTCGTCCGATTTAATTTAATCAAATCAATTTGGAGCAGTTTTAACACTAATTCAACACTAATTGTTCTTGTAGTTTATTTTAGTAAAACAGAAAGTTTCAAACAGCAATGTTTAAAAAGCTCCTTTGTCGTAATATTCCGTTGCACCAAGTCTGAGGAATTCTCCAACTCTTTAATCATCTAATTATTCCAACAATCTGTGATGTGGGAATAGATAGCTGGTTGGATGGTTGGTCTCAAAAACTACCATGTATATAAATAACATATCTATAGGTACCCTAAGATCTTTCAGGATTACTATTTCTATAAACTGAAACTGGAAAGATGAGTGTATTAAATAGCTTTGAATCGGTCCTGTACGGCCAAAACGCTGCGATGTCTTATCCTATCGAAGTTATGCACCGTATTGAAGCGATATGACTGTCGCTTGTCATGGTCCAGGTAAAAATTCGCGGTTAGTTTTCATTGTCGGGTCCTCTTGCAGAACTAGTGTCCATTTTTCATGCTGTCCTTAGTAACTACCTTTCTAATCCAAAATATTCTAGATGGGGATAACTCTATCCTCTAGACATTGTTTAGTGGATTTAGCTTCATCAGTAATTAATTAAAATGATTTCAAATTTTTGTTGTTGAATTTAATTTGCAACACTTAAATTATTTAGTATTTACTTGTTGTCATGTATTGCGTCATTAATTATGCGTTTTGGACATATATTATGTTAATTGCATCATTTAAGAAGATCTATCTATCTACTATATTCTCTAAATTTATGTAACTCATATTGTTCAGACTGCTTTTTATAAAGCGATTGTTTCCCATAGAGCAGAAATGATTACATTACTTCTCAAATGTCTCTCAATAAGAAAAAGAGTGTCTATCTGGTAAATAGACGTTCATTTTGCCTTCTTATGAAAACTTTGCTATTATATTTTAACGTACCTTATTCGCTTCATATCAATGTCAAGAAGCTTCAAATATAATCTTATATTATTATTTTATGCCATTTTGCTGGCATGCATTTGTCGATAGTGCAGTATTTGGTTTCCTAATTGATTTGTTTGCTTGTTTTAGGCATGACCAAGGAAAGATGAAATAAAAGACGTATATAACTATATTGCTTTTATTAAATTGTTCTTAATAATTAAAAGATCATTTTCTAAACGTGACTTTTTATACATATTGACGAACTTTGTAGTTTTTGTATTGACTTTTTTTTAAATTTGTATTTATTTAATTTATGTATGATTGAAAATTAGGTAAATACATGAATTCTTTCCAATAGTTGTAATGAAAACACAAACAAGACCAAATCAGACAATTTTCAGAAAGTTAAAGTTAAGGCTGGGCACTATTGAACTACTTGTAATTAAAACTGACAGCAGATTTAATGGATACACAGTTACTTCTAGATCTAACGTACATTACATAAGACCAGTTACATTTACGAGTAAAAGCGTTACACATAAAAGTGTTTAGTGCTATCTAGCGATACTTGCAAGAACTATAAATGAAATGTAGTTTAAGCTTCTGCCGCTAGAAAGCATGAGCATGCTCTTTTCGAGTTTTTTGCCCTGTTAAAGCAAATAACTTTCCGTTGAAAATGTAACAGAAACTCCCTGTGAACTTTATGGCATTAGTAAAAAACCAATATTACACAAGTTAACAAGAAGGAAGAATCACTCATTGATCGTTAATTTCAGTGTGCAATATATGACAGAATGTATGATCCATTTCAATCCATTTAACTCAACGTTTACTGTAGTTCCAGGAACAGAAGCGTGTTTGAGTCCGAAATAAAATGTTCAGGTAGATCTAAATAAATAAATATGAATAAATATAAAACAATTAATCAGCATGTAATGGACATGCGTCTGTACTATTATACGGCGTTTTTGTTTAACATTTTTGTTAAATTATTAAAATTAAATTAACTTTTGTTACCAATTAAAATTATGCTCCCCTTTATCTATTTGTAAGAAAGCGTGAAAAATTAAAAAGAAACATTATACATATTGGTGAATATTGTTATTAATCAAAATTTGTAACTTCCCTATTTAAGGCAAGAATATTTAATTTGACCGGAAATAATAATTAAAACCAAATAAGTCTACTTATTGTCACTGACATGGTTAAATGTGAGTGTAAGCTGGTTCCATGTAGGTATTACGGGTTATTTTGGTGGTTAAAAGTAAATAAGTATCCTTATATTTCAGTTATATTACGTATAATAAAACTGAATTTGATAAAATAATAATTGTTTTAATTGATAAATAGTCGTATAGTGGGGTAGCGACAAACCATATTTTTTTCAACTTTTCTCTTCGGGGGAGGGCCACCTCAAAAACTAAAATTACTTTTGCATTTTCTTGTCATGGAGAGTTTAACACATTATTATTATTATTATTATTATTTAAAATATTTTTTGGTCATTTTCATAACTTCTTTTCTTTCTTACCTAGACATACAAAATATTTTGAAATAGCGAAGGCAGTGCAGGTTATGGTAGGTAACCTTACCCATTATCAACTGGTCTGATCTTCTCTTGGTTCCGTTCGATTTTGTTTCTTATTTTCTGAGGTTCCCTTTTTTTTATCATTTAAGTTACTAAAATAAGAACCTATTCTAGTGCTTCTCAAATTAAATTTCTGACAGGTTTTAACGAACGTCAAAATTATTTAAGAAACTTAACTTTCTTCTTAAAGTGAAGTGTCACCAGTGGTTTCTGCAATTTCAGTTCGAGAAATTTATTGTTCTTATACCCTGAACAGTTTGGATTATGAGTTTGTAGGTAACATAAAAAACTGGTTACTATAAGTGGTTAAATCCCTTTTCTTTTTGGTTCTTCAATCTGCTTTTCTTTTTTTCTTTCTTTTCAAACCACCCAATTACCATTTTAATCTTAATATATTTCTCCTGTGTGGCTCAGTAATTCATAGGTAACTTTCTATATCATTTCATTAATAACTAACTTAAGGTTAAACAAATTTTGCTGTACATATGTACTTATAAGGCGTGCATTAATACCAGATTTTCAAACAAGTTATCCGAGAGGGTCGAGGTCAGCCCGAATTTTCGGAAGTGAAATTACAGAATACAAGTCCTCTAGTTTTAAGCCTATATCATTCAGTCTTAGTATCTTCTAGATTCCTTCTTGCCAGAAATAATCACATAATAATTGTCATTGAAGTTTCTCTGACTATTAGTATTAAACAAAGGTTTTTTATCAAAATATTCCGGTCCTCCAGATATCCACTTCTGGCCCTGATATCATTGTGAGTTAATGCTAAGGAAGCGCACAAAGGAGAGATATAGTTAGTGATAAATTATTCCATAACAGAATGTATTTGTAAATATAATAGATTTTGCTGCAAATAATCTACTGACACTTAGGGGTTCTGCATTTAAAAATGAATCACATAAAAACATTGCTTTAAGCAGAATCGGTTTGTTGAAATTTTAGATTTATTTAAGTCTATTTTGGAGTAGATTGTACCAGTCTGTTTAATAATAAATTTTCCAAAAATGTTTCGTTGTTCTTTTATGGCATAGAGCACAAGTTCTATAAGCAAATTAGTCAGTCTACATTAAGGCAATATTAAGACACACGCAAATTAGAATATTGGGAGCAAACTCAGTAATAACATTTTCTTAAGTATGCACGAAAGAAACACAACATCTTGAAAGGTTTTGGGAGATTATTTTAAACAGAAGGAGCTGAAGTTAGTTTTATTAATAGATCTCTCCATTATTATAGAATGAGAAACGGAAATAATGACCTTGTTATGAGCTGACGAGAGTGTTGATAAGAAGACCGGGAATTTTTCGGCAAGATGAGGAACAACCTTGAGTTTAGGAGTATGTTAAAGGTATGTCAGAGTTCAGGTGTGTTAAAAGACCTTTTTCAGTATATTGTGTATAAAAATTTATCATTAATTGCATTCATATAAGGCTCACATAATGAAATTATACCCGATTTTTCTTTGGTTAGTTATTTATACCCTTTCTCTTGTACTGTTTTATCTTATAATGTACGTAAAAAGCATGATAAAACAACATGATACCAGCTAAAACGGTTACGGAAAAAACAAATACTACAAGAAGTTTTGGTTTTTTTTTCTGTTTATTTATTGTTTCTACGGGTCAATTCCATTTGTGTATGGATCATTCGGCAAGCAACTATTAGACATCATTATACGTGTACATCAACGTACGGTATCATTGTAAATAGAAATAGAAAAGAAATTTATTATTCTGGGACAATTGTCCCCTAAGAATAAATACAGGAACAAATAGAGGCCTTAACAGTTTGGCCTGTGATTATACAGAAATTAAATAAATAAATAAGTATTTACAAAAGTGAAAATATAATAAGTGAAAATGAAAGTAAAAATAAAATAATAAAACAGCAGAAATTAAGGAAATAAATTAAAACAATTAGAATTTCGGAGGAAGCTGGATAGAAAGTAGATAACTGAATAGACGGGATTTAAAGATGGATAGGGTAGGAGCATGGCGGACAGATGAAGGCAAGGAGTTCCAGAGAGAGGTAGCACGTATGAGGAAGGACTTGTCAAAGGATGAGGTACGGTGAGAGGGAATATAGAGATCAGATGAGCGAGATCTAGTGTTACGGGAATGGATGGAGGATTTAAACTTAAGGAGTTGAAAAATATAGGAAGGCCTTTGAGACTGGATGACTTGAAAAAGGAAAGAAGCCAAAAAATATTGGCGGCGATAGACAGGAAAAAGCCACTTCAACTCATCGTAGCAGTGCGAAATGCGAGAGTCTCTGGAAATGCTGAAAATAAATCTTATGAAGCAGTTCATGAGGCGCTTAAGCTTAGCTTCAATATCACCAGAAAGACCGCCATACACTAAACAACCATAGTCGAAATGGGGGAATATAAGAAAGGAAACTAGGAGTTGCCGGGTATTAATTAGAAAAAGGTGACGGGAACTATTAAACTGCTTAAGGATATGGATGGAATGACGAGAGATTTGGGAAACATGGTTTTTCCAAGATAGGTTTTGATCGAAAGTGATACCAAGGTTTTTCACAGAAGAACAATATTTTATTGGGGTATTGTAAAGGAAAAGATTAGGAAGAGGAGCCAATGATTTAAGGAGTGGGTTGGAGCCAATAACTATAGCTTTGGTCTTTTCTACATTCAGGGTAAGCTTATTGTTCGTGGCCCATGCTGAGATGTTGTAGTGGGTAAATACTACATACAAATTTAATTTATCATTGCATTAAAAAAATAGTTTTATTTTTGTTATCATTATTCAGAAGTTATACATTCAGTTTATCCTATTTAAGGAAACAGTCTTACAGAAATTTAAATATATACAAACATTAATTTTGTACTGACAACATACATCTCATACATTGCTTCAAACTTGAAACTTAATACAAACTATAAGTTTGATCATGAAGCAAAATTAAATTAAATTACATTTATTGCAATATTCATCTTTCCAAAAATGAAGTTTCGTCAAAGTTTTTTTTTTTCACTTCATTTGTGTATTTACAACTGCAACAATTGTTGCATCAAGTAAACTTGATCTTACTGGTTCAGTTTACTTGTTATGACATGATTAGAGCAATCACCCACTGGTGAAACTCTTTCGCAATGATTTAATCACAACAGATCTCTAGGCCATTTTCGCTTCAAGCGACGAGGAGGATTGTCGGGAAGGTGAGGAGAGGAGAGTTGTTGGACAAGAGGATTAGGATGGAGAGCTAGGAGGCTGTGAAAGTTGCGGTAGCGAGACTTTATTAGGTTAGTGACAAAAGGGATGTGTAGGTCAGTGTATATGGTAAGGTTAGAAATGTAATATGGAGCTTTCAGGATTTTCCTTGGGATTTTGGATTGTAATGTCTGTAGGCGTTTGGAGTTAGAGGGTTTGGTTGAGCCCCACACTTCTGCTCCGTATGTCTATATGGGTCTTAACAGGGTCTTGTAAATAGTCAGTTTGTGATTCACGTCGAGTTTGGATCTGCGGTCAAGTAGTCTACTAAGTAGCTTGTAGCGAATAGGGGCTTAACAGTGTCTTGAGAGGTTGTTTTTTTAGAGATAATTGTGTCATCTACATCGTAATTATCAAAATTGAATTTAAAAAAAATATGTTGTAGTTTTAAGATAAAGTGCTTTAATTTAGAATTTACTGTTTATAAAATTTAATTTTTCGGCCTCTTTCAGCAATTCGCCGGTAATAATAACCCTTGAGATCACATCCACTTCTGCTAACTTATGTAGAGTAATTTGCATCCATTTCTATTTTCCACAATTTACAAGGAATCAGAAAATCGACAAAGCTTTCGAGCTTTATAGGTAATTTTATCCATTTGTTAACGCATACAAAGCTAACTTACAGCAAATCAAACTTTTTTTCTTACAGCTTTCTCCTTATATTTAAAGAAAAACACTTTTAATGTAGTAGAAAGAATATTACGATTACATTTTCACATATTTCATGTAGTAATTAGATTTATCATTATCATGTAAAATAATAAATTAAAATTTTAATTTACAATTGACAAATAATAGTAAACTAAATATTTAAAACCTTGAACAAAATAGTACATAGTACACTATCTAGCGGAATAATAGTGAACTACAAAGTTATACGGTTTCTAATTCTGCCACTAGATAGTGCGGGCACGTCAATTTTCATTATGTTGACTTGCCAATATGAAATCTATTAATTTATTGAACTGTTTCAAATAAGTTTTCTTTTCTAACTTTTCAGGTAATTTAGATTGGTTCATTGTTGCTTGTGAAAAACCAAACAGGGGTTTAATCTTTGATTCCTTGTCACAACTAACGTCTTCGGTAACCGAAGATCTACATTTTGAGTTTTTCTCTCAAACAAATGATGGCCTACATTTCTAGGTGAGTGTACATTGCATTATTAAATTGTTAGGTAATATATGCCCTTACTTAAACCTTAGTAGTGATTATGTTCTTAAAATACATTTTTATGTACGAACTAAATATCTGCAAACACGTTAATTACCATTTTATTTTTAAATATTCAATTCAATGTTTCTTGTTATAAAAGTGTAAGTTTCATCCCTATTACATTTATATTTGTATTAAATTTCAATTATGAATGATTTTGCAAAAGAGTAGTTTAATATCTTTCATATTGTTCAAGTGTTCAATATTTATTTCATAAATGAATTCAATATTTCTTGTAATCAAGTAAATGCAGGTTAAAAATAAACTTTTATTTTATATATAAAAAATATATAAAGTATGAAGTTGTTATTAGTTCTAAAAGTGGGCACCAGGTGGTACTGGAGCTCTATATATAGAGCTGCAGCAACTATTTTTACTCAGAACGTCTCAAGTGATAGAGGGGGGAAGAGCGATGTGTTCACGACAAAGGTTCTCAGAGCTCAGAGTTTATATAAACTTAGTATTTTACTTTCTATGATAAGAAAATGTACATATATAATTTAATAAAATACAAAAAGAAGTGATAAAAAACGTTTAAAACTAACAGAGAAACTTAATTAAACAAAGCAATTCGAGTATAAAATAGAAATAAAAGATTAGTTTTAAAAAAATCCGTCAGAGGGCGCTGCTTAGAACCAGATGTAAAAATAGTTTCAGAAATAGCCACCAGGTAGCAGTACTGTAACCTTCCACTATATATACGTGAACAGCACAGATTCTCGTCAGTACGACATAAGTATAGCAAGGGGTTAGGTTGTTCCAAACATATCTTGGCTAGTCTAACATTCATCACCTCTCTCCCACAGTAAAGTAAGTAGTAAACAACGTCAAGAAGTACGCATTTATTCTTAACTTCCAAAGACACTACCTGAGAGAGAATAATGAAGCTAATATTCTATAACACTATAAGTGCAAAATTGGTTGAAAAACAAGTAAGTTCTTAATCTTTCGTAAAATTGCATGTGCATGGCTGGAACACCTCCAAGTTCACTGGTTTTCTGTACTCAATATTTCTTTGCAATATAAAATATGAATGATAAATCCCTTTTAGCTCCTACTTTTTACTCTTCATTTTGCTCCCCTTCCTCTGCCGTCTTTAAGTTTAATTATTATTTCACAGAAAAATTAAGATCTTTAAAACAATTTTCTCCCCATAGGTGTCTGATAAATATCAGATATGCCATTAAAATTATATAAAAGAGATAATATGTTCGGTTTGTCTTATATATGCTCAAGGGAAGTGTGCTAAATTACTTTTGTCCTGGCTCTACATTATGTGTACTTACCTGTAACGTAATATTAATTATGAGTTTGATTATGAAGCTTACACAGATTAAATCTCCTTTACAACATTTCAACTTCTATGTGATAAATATATCTTTCAAATTGGTTATTCGGTTGCAATGTTAATTGTTTATATTGAAGTCTTGGGTCCCATGTAGTGGACTGTTTTAGAGGCTATGCCTCAACTTCAACTAATGTTTCAATATCAAAATTGCATTAACAAAAAAAGTTGTGTTTTAAAATGTAATATGTATTTCTCTCCATCCAGTTTCTTTGCCCAAGGACCCTTTCTTCCCTTCGCTGGCTATTCTTGATCTTGGCCCTTCTTTACATCCAGCAGCACTCCTACATAAGTTGAGGTAATTCACATCTAATTTCTACATTTCGTTCATGAAACAAATCAGGAAATCTTCGAAGGTACCCTGTTAATTTGTAGAATTCTACTTCAGATAGTCTTAACTATTATTTATTGCAAATAATTTGAGATAATTCGCAACTATTTCTACATTCAAATAAATCAATGATGAAATCTCCATACTTACCATGTTACCTTATGGAGCTGATCTTCATGTTATCTTATCCAATATTGATAAGCATCTAAAGCATTTTAACATCAATTAATATTTTCCTTTGAATCTGAATAAAAAGTTGTTATTTTGCGCAATAGATGGTTTAAATTAGATTTTGCGAGTTAGTTGCAGAATGGTTTAATTTGTTATAAACAGAATTAACTAAGATTTTGTATGTAAAATGCTACCGTACTACAATAAGTGTGAATGAAATTCAAATCATTTACTAAGGTTTTAATACTTTCAGCCCTTGGCCGACTCACAGCCCACTAAAGCTGAGACATAATCTAAAATGATTACTTTTGAGGGAATTTCTTTTAATGCTGCTGCACTTCCGTAAATAAGAGGTGATTCCCATCCATGTCTATTCCTGCAATATCCAAATAAGGAAATCTACCTATCTGTGGTGTTATCTTCCAGGTAATCTTATCCATTATTTATTAAAACTTGAGCATTTTTACGTGATTAAACCTTTTTGTTCATATATTCCTGTAGAATCGGAATGAGTACAGTAAAGATTCTGTGTTAAAGAAAGTTTTAATTTGATTGGAAAATTGAAAGGTCCAAGAAGAAAAAATGACGAGTGTTTATTTAAAAAATGTTTATTTCACTTAAAGAGTGCAGTAAACTGCTATTTTGAAAATGAATTAAATTCATATAATTACTAACACTCAGTTTTACTTTCTTGCGTTTTCTTTCTAAAAGATTGATCTATTTTTATTTAAACGTATAGAAAATTAACATTGATTTTCAAGGAAGTTGAGTTTGATTTGTAGGAAGATTCAGTAGACGAACAGTCTCTCTCATTGTATAATGTTATTTTTCAGAGTTGAAACAGGCGAACCTGGAGTGCTTCCTGCCAAATAGGGTCATCGAATTAGGCCAAAATGAAAAAGACGTTGGAAAACACCTATCCAACTGCAATTCTTTATTATTTAGTCGATTATTTGTAAAAAAAATATATTTGAAGTTTGAAAATGTAATGTAAATTTTAATTTTGTTATGTAGGTAATTTTAAGAATCATTTCCTAAAAGATGTAATTGAATTTAAAATGTTTTTGTAAAAGGAAAGAAAAAAAATGTATAATTGGTAGCAAAATAAAGAATTATCTATAAATGATTAAAAAAGTCATTATGTATTTTCTCTTTTCCTGTAGTCTTGTTATTTTTATTATATTTGCAAAGTTACAACTAAAAAAACAAAGTTAAAAAAGACTAAAAATGATAAGAGGCAAATTAAAGTAATGTAAAACTAAAAATTCCGTTTACATTAAACAAAAAAAAATAAAATAAAGTAATAGTAGTACGAAAAAATGGCGTCAGAGAGCGTTAAAAAGCAGAAAAAGTTGAAAAAATTGCATCAGAAAGACGTAAAACAAATTAAAGGAAATTTAGTTCACGTATTTGCCACCAGGTTGCAGCACTGGACTTGTTTACTATGTAAACAAAATTTAGTTCACATGTTTGCCACCAGGTAGCATTTAAACTGTTTATATACAACTGTCAAACAAGATGTCTGCTCAGTACGACTGCAGAGTCGTACTCGTGAGGAGGGGGTTATGTCGCTCGTCGCTCCAAAAATATCTAATCCAGTCAAAACACCTCTCACTACATAAACAATCTTTGATAATATGTCATGGTTAATGGTTAGGGAGATGCGTTCACCTCGACGGTCGGAAGGCAACTATTCGCCCCACCCGGCCCGGCCCGCGCTGCGAACTTTCTTATATACCCTCTAGATGGCGTCATATCACCATGACAACGGGCTCCCCCCCTACTATTAGTTCCACCAGCTGTCACTAGATCGCTCGTGCTGTCTGTTTTACCTCTCGTAGCCTTCCTTGCACACTCTCTAGACTTTGGCAGCCATTGTTGTCCCCTTGCTAAATGCTTCTTACACACTCTCACGATTCTGGCAGCCATTGTTGTAACCTTACTATCTTCTTACACACTCTCTAGACTTTAGCAGCCATTGTTGTAACCTTGCTATCTTCTTACACACTCTCTAGACTTCGGCGGCCATTGTTGTAACCTTGCTTAATGCTTCTTACACACTCTCACGACTCTGGCAGCCATTTTTAACCCTTTTTTATATTTTCTTTTAATTTCTACGCAATTTTTGCATTTTTTATTTAATTTTTCATATTATTGAGAGATTAAAAGGGAAAATAAATACAATATTGTTATAAATAAATCGTTTATTATTTATTTTTTAATTATTGATACATTTTTTTACAATAAATTTTATAAAATCTTTACAACCTCATATTTAACCACATTGGTGACTCTTTAGACTAATATAGGACTTCCTTTCACCCATATTTAACCATGCAGGCGACTCACAAGACTTATACAGGGCTATCTTACACTCACATTTAACCATGTTGGTGACTCTCAAGACTTATACTGGACCTCCTTAAACTCACATTTACCCAAGTTGATGACTCTCAAGACTTATACTGGACCTCCTTAAACTCACATTTAACCATGTTGGTGACTCACAAGATTTATACAGGGCTATCTTACACTCACATTTAACCATGTTGGTGACTCTCAAGACTTATATAAAAACACTTGACACCCACTTTTAACCAAGTTGGTGACTAACAGGACTAAAGAGGACCACATTACAATCATGTTTATCTTATTTTTTACCATGTAATTTGTATCCTGTTTGTCAATTTTGTCAATATATATTTAAAAAAATTAAAAATATTTCATCATTAAAGCGAAAACCTCGAAAAAAAAATATGTAAACTTAGCAAAGGTTTCACTTTTTGTTTTTTATGCATTTTTTAAATTCTAAAGGAACAGGTGTGCTTGGAACGTAGAATACTTTTCATTTTTTTTATTTTGTATAATAGATTGACAAAAGTAAACAAATTAATAAATAGGTTACATGTGAAGCGGTAAAAAAATAAGCTAATAGCGAGTATAAGATAGTCCTGTATAAGTTTAGTAAGACGCAAACAGGGTTAAATATGAGTGTAAGTTTAACCTATATAAGTCTAGTGAGTTTCTAACGTGGTTAAATGTGAGTGTAAGATAAATCTATATATGTTTAGTGAGTCGTCAACATTCTTAAATGTAAGTGTAAATTGTTCAATATAAGCCTAGGGAGTCGTCAACTTGGTTAAATATGAATGTAAAATTGTTCTATACAGGCCTAGTGAGTCGTCAACATGGTTAAATATGAGTACGAGACACTTCTATATAAGTTTAGTTAGTCAGAATTTGCCACCAGGTAGCAGTGCTGTAACCTTCCTCTATATATAGCACAAATCCTTCCTCTGGCAACAGCACAAATTCTCGTCAGTACGACTTAATGCAGGGGGGTAGGTCGCTCTGTCTCTCCAAACGTATGTTATCTAGTCTAGTCTAACATTCATCACCTCTCTCCCAAAGAATCATGAGTGAAGGAGATGTTGTCGCTTCGACGGTTCATATCATTTTTAATAGATTCCTAACCAAATTAGTGGGAATATTCACACTGGATTGATGTTTTACGTCTTTTTCACTTGGGCTTCCATTGATGGACAGTTTTGCAGGCAGTGATCTGGAATCCCCGGTATTTAATCCTGAAAATTAACAATATTGTAATTACAATGTAATGAATTTCACCTAGCATAAGAAGCTATAGAAACACATCTGTAACAATTTATGTATAAAAAAAGATTAAATAAAGAGAAATGTAATTAAACTAAAGAATTTATTTATTTTTTCAGATACAAAAAAAAAATAATTTGTATGAAAAAAAGTTTTGGATCTTGTTGTATCACTCCTAAAATAATAAATAATAAGATAAGACTTTCCTGGATGTGAATAACTTCATACTAATAATGGTCGTGCTGCTGGAAGTACAGAAGGACCCTTAAAAATTCATCTCTGGTAAAAGCTGCAAGTTTACAACAAGCCGATTGATGTTAGCGCCGCATGAACTTTAACAAATATTACATTAAACATGAGTAGGAGCGTTCACGAATTCTCGTCACAACATACGTATTGGAATTTTCTTTAAATAAAAAACTTTTCCTTAAACATAATAATGAAGTAATTCTATATTTTACATGCTAAGTATTATAGAATTGAAGAGCTTCTTCAAAACAATAAAATAAAATCGGGAAAAAAGGATTTTGCTAGATACAGGATAAAAAATTATCAATAGTAAGATCAATGCGAACAGAAGAGCATTTACTATTTTCCAAAAGATTTTTGATTGGGGAGAGTGAATTCGTTGACAATTGGAAAGTTAGTAGTACCCCATGATTTCTGCATAACACCTTGTAATTATTATAGGCAACAAAAAGTATTAATGGTAACGAGTGCTTGGTGGATATTAAAGTAAAGGTGAAAAATTAAAGGGTCAAGTGACAAAGATAAGCAAAATACCTTATGAAGCCGATAGAAAAGGTAAGGTCATGTTCACATAACACTAGCTCCAGCAAGTACTTCTCATTTTCCTCCTGCTTGTAGGCACTACTACTGTTAAGCCGCGTACCATCCTTTCTCGGCGGTACCGTTTGACACTTCTCCATCTCGCCTTTTTCTATTGCTCTCTCTCTCCCCTTATTCCAATTCTCATAGTATGCGTTATTTTTTCGTTAATCTTTGCTTTGTTGTCGCCGCCAAATCTTATTTTTCTGCTATTTTGTGGTTTTGTTTATTTCTCAGTTCCCATGGTTTCAACCTTCCCCTTCTCTATTCTCTCTTAACCGTGGGGTTTTTCCGTCTGCTGTAGTTCAGTACGCCTTTGACACTGATCAAGCTAGTTTGTATGTGCCTCTGTACCTGCCTTACAACGCATCTAGTGCACTTCCGCCGTTCTGCATATTGCCCCGCTCAACAGCACTGTTCTGCTGTTCTGCCTGCAAGCTCCAGCTGTTCGCTTCAAGTACGGTTACCGCACTTCCGCTTCAACACATCATCACCGGCCGCTTCTCGCACTTCTGGGCTCTATACCTGCTTCGCCTTCCCTTGTACCGCTAGTCATCTTCGCTTTCTAGAAACCTTCTACGGATTACTTCTGGTCTGTTTCCGTCTATTTGACCCTTACTTCCCCCTACGCATCTCTGTGCTGAAAACACACGCACACACACTCAATACACATTCAAACAAGCACACCCCTTTCCTCCGTTTTCTTCCTTTGCCATCCCCTTAACAGCATCATCTTCATCATCAAGCTGAGACTGAGTACCTTCATCTACACTATCTCAAAGGTAAGTGCATTCTTACCCTTCTCTTTTCTATATTTCTTTTAAGTATTTCATCTATCTTATTTGCGTTACTTTGTCGCGGTGTCAACCTCGGGCACTTATCGATTCTTAAACTGCGTTTACGCTCGCTTTCCTCTCTGCATCTGGGTGTAAGCCCTACGCGCTTACAACTACCCTCTTCACTCTTGTTACGAAATAGTCAAAAAATCATTACCTACTATTAAGTAACCTTTACTTAATATCATAAGGTTCCTTTTTATTAAATCTATATCTGTTGAGTTAATGACTCCTCAGTTATACTGTTAATGTAATATAAGCAGTCGATTTCATATACAGGTCTAACTCGTGCTACAAGAATTAAGCTTACCGTAATCTACCTCGTCTTAGAATCTTGACTTTGTAGGGAAATTGGAATGTGAGTGGCCGCCCGGTTGAGGGTATCTGAGAAGGGATGACCGCTAGGGGTGTCAATAAAGTTGCAGGTAGCAAGGGACATTCCTTTTTCCATTCCATTACTGTGTGTGATGTGTGTTGGGCCTTGTGTTGGCGTTAGAATCTTATGTCTTATGTGAATAAACTATACTTATGATAGATTGGTGTTTATTTCAACCCTTAGCTATTTAAAGTATTAATTTGTGTTTTGTTTTCTTTAGTTTTTCCTTTAACTCATTTTATATTCTACAACTTGTGGTTTTCATTACTTCACTTCCATATAGAACTAACACTTCTCGAACCTTACTTTTTATAGGTCTTCGTAAAGGCATAAGAATTTATTAGTCTTATGAAAATGAGGTTACGTCCGCAGTGCGTAATAATATTTGTAATTCTGACCGTAGTAGGATGTATTTTTATTTTACCCCTTATCGTTTTTGGTCTTTCAACCATCTCAGAGGTAGAATAACCAGATTAGGGAAAGGATTTCGGCTACACTGCTCTCCCCGGGCCGCTCTACTCTTACTAACTGAGCTGACTAAGGGAGGTTACGTGCTGTTATCCAAAAGGCAGAGGAGTATTGTTCTTTCACACCGAGTAGCGTACATTCCAAATTACCATTGCAAAATTAATAGAAATTGAGGAAATCCCCTCTAGTTTTGTGCAAAAGAATAAACTTTATTAGTAACGACGACAGAGGTGGAATGCAATTACAGGGTAGCCAAGATTTATGTTACGATTGTAAAAAAATGCAAAAATAAATAATTCTTGTCTAGTTTGACTGGAGAAATTGAGAATTGAATTTGAAGTTACGATTGCAAAATTAATGGTAAAATAAGGAGTTCTCATCTCGTTTCACTGGAACGATTGAGATTTCTACTTCATTGCAAAAATAACAAAACCAAACGTTGATTGTACACAAAAGGAAGACCGAATTTGAAGTTACGAGTACAAAATAAAAGGCAAAATAATGAATTCTCTTCTAGTTTGTTGGATAGATTGAAATTTCTGCTTTAAACATTTCATTATTAGGCAAGAGGTGAAATGTACACTCAGGGTAGCCCGAATGTGAAGTTACCACTCCAGAATGAATGAAAAAATTAGGAATTCTCGTTTAGAGTAACCTCAAGTATTATGAGTTATGCTTCAGTGAGTTAATAATTATACCAGATGTGGAATGTATACTCAGGGTAGTCTGAATTTCTAGTTACGATTGCAATATTAGTGAAAAAATATGAAAATTTCGTCGATAGTTACTGGAAAGATGGAGATTTTGGCTTCGGTGAATAAATAACTAAGCCTAAGTCACAGGTAGATTGTTCACACAGGGTAGCCCGCATTTGAAGTTTGATTCCAAAATGAATGGAAAGATAAAAAATTCTTGAATAATTTAATAATAATATTAAGATTTCTGCATTATACATTTAATTACAAAGCAAGAAGTGGAATGTTCACAACAGAATATGAAGTTACGTCTGAAAAATGAATGTATAAACAAGAAATTGTCATGTAGTTTTATTTAAAAGAATGAGATTTCTGCTTTAGTGTTTTAATAACTAATCTAGACGTGAAATTTACACCCCCGGGTTGCCCTAATTTGACGTTTGTTTTGCAAAATTATAGGAAAAATGAGGAATTTCCGTCAAGCGGCGTGCGCAATTTGAACAATCGGATTCACGCTTAAATTTTGAATCACAATTACAAAATAATTGAAAAATATGAAATTCTTGTCTAGTTTTGGGCAAACGTATTTGATTTCTGATTCACTATATTATTAACTAAGACATAGTTGGATCGTACACCTAGAGTAGACTTTAATAATTAGAAGTTACGTTTCAGAATTAATGAAAAAAATTAAGAATTCTCTTCTAGTTTGACTGAAAATATTGAGGTAGTTACTTAATATCATTAAATAAGGTTTCTATTTATTAAATCCAAATCTGTTGATTTAATGACCCCTTAGTTATACTGTTAATGTAATATTAGTGAATGTCATGTTCAGGTCTAACTCGTTCTAAAAGCGAATTAACCTTATCGTACACATCTTCCTCGTCTTGGAATCTTGTCTTGCGGTTTTCGTTACTTCACTTTGATATAGAAATAAATCCTTCTTGAATTTTACCATTTACGGGCTTAAGAATTTACCAATCTGATGAGAATCAGGTTACGTCCGCAGAATATTTGTAATTTTCAACCATCTCTCAGAGATAGAATAACTACATAATACTTGTTTTATTAATTGATTCTTCACAAAAATTTCCTAGGATAGATGATTTACGTCTATTTCACTTGGGCTTCTATTGATGAACAGTTTTGCAGGCAGTTCTCCAGTATCAGAGATATTTAATCTGAAAATCAACATTATGTACAATCAACAATATTTATGTACCTAAAATAATTAGTTTTTACGGAGTATTTATATACTTGAATTAAGAACCTAAACAAACAAAAAATCATTTCTAATAATTGATTATGTATTCATAAAAATTAAATAAATGTGACTGCAATAAAACTAAATCATTGATATGAAAGTTTAAATCATTTTTTAAAGAACCTAATCCTTTCTTTCAAAGAAAATGAAATATATTTTCAAAAAACATACTTATTATTTATCAAAAAGATTACTTAGACTGAACAATACAACAAACATGCTACTAATATTCTAGTTTTTTGTTTTTTTTTTTAATACAGAATAGAAATAGTTCTGTGATTGGAGAATATAACAGAATTTAAATCAAATTAAAACCTTTCAACAAAATTAAAACTTTTTTGCAGCTACAAAGATGAAAATTTATATGAAAAAAGTATTAGTTTATGTAGTATTACTCTGAACGTAGTAAATAATAGATAAGAATACTTGAAGAACAGTTCCACAATTAGATAATCTAGTTTAGTTTATTATCAAAATAGAATGGATGCGAATTACCTCGTAAATAAGGTCGTACTTGCTGGAAGTATAGAAGAATCCTTCAAAATAATGAAATGAGTTATAATAGCGGAAGACGATACGTCCCTGCTGCCTATTTGAGATACTTGACTTAATTGATGCAAAAAGTTCAGTTTTGAAGAAGTAAAAAGACCAATCAAATTATATAATTAAATATTCTGAATGTGCAATCTGTACAACACTAATGTTTATGACTTAATAATTCACTTCAGTAAACCAATTTGATAACTAAAAAGCCCTAACATGATAGAGAATCATTAAAAGTGTAAGAACATTCACCTTTTTTTTAAAAAAAACGTAAATCTAAGTTCATGTACCTCTGGATAGTTTGAATTTAGGCAAATCATTGCACTTACTAGGTATCTAATCTATTACTGTATATCTTATTATTTATAATCTAAAGAGATAATAAGACATAATATCTTAACTGAGAAACAACATGCTGTAAGCTGAAAACATTTACTTACTGTTGCTTTAGGAGTAAAACGTGTTACACAGCATAAAATGTCATCAATGTTATCAACCCAGCCATTTGTTTGAATTGAACTAGTTCAGAATTACCATTAGAATGTCGAAAGAACGCTGAGAACAAAAATAAAAATTATATAAACTATTATTTATACCATTGTTTTCATTGTAATTTACAAATATGTCGGAAAAAAACAATTTTTAATAATTTAGAATTTAAAACTACTGGTGCGAACCTTACATTCGTACACTTAAAATGCATCTTCTATCAACTGTCTTTATGTTTATGTGTTTGTGTCTTTAGTGTTTATGAAATTGACAATTTCTCAAGAGAGTTGATTTTTTTTTTAATGGTGTCAGTGTTTACACTATTAACCAATCAACAATTTGTATTTGTGTTTAGCAATAACTGCCTGGTACGTTTTGACAAATTGTAATTTTTAATAAATTCTACCAAAGAAGAATACACATAGATATTATTTGAAAATATTATCTCCTTAAAATAGAGGGGAACAGTGCAATATCTTGTGATCTAATTAAAAAACTTTTCCTTTCTTTTTTGTAATTACGGCAAACCATAACTACGTGTTCATTACATCTCCTACAAAGAGGAGAGACCAATTTACCTATTCTAAACAAATATGACTTGCAAATACCATGGTTTTACTCGCATTCTATTTATTATGGTAAATTCTTTTGCCAAAATAACCATCTTTAAACCATACTTTATGGTTAACCTGTGGTACCATGGTTTTGTAAAATAAGCCCTTATCCGAATTTTCGTATTTCCGCTGCCATTTTTCCATGATTTTTTTTTTACCCAGCCCTTTAAATCTGATGGTGGAAGAGGGATCGCCAAGTACTCACCAGAACTACTGGCCTCCTTAGCAAGTAAATCTACCGTTTCATTATTACAAATACCACAATGAGCTTTGCACCAACCAAAATTAATGTTCTTTCCTTGTTTTTTCAGATTTATAAGAGCTTCGGCAATGTTAATTATTAAATGATTAGCGGATGCCAACTTCCAATGATACAGGACATCTAGGGCGCTTCTACTATCACTAAATATGGTGATATCTGTAGCATTCAAAAGTGTAAGAGTATACCATAGCCTGATGAATGGCGATCAGTTCGGCTGTATAAACGGTAGAATAGGCAGGCAGTTTAAACATTTTTCTTATATTGCTATTAGGATCAAAATAGGCACATCCCACTTCATTATTTATTTTGGAGCCGTCGATAAACAGTGTGTATGTGGAGGGAAATAGTTTAGAAATATCATCTAGAAATACTTTATTTACTATTGACTGCGGAATATTAGAATAGTCTTGTAAGAATTTAACATGCGGCTGATTTTGTGAAATTATTTCTGAATTGGCACTGAAATATGGCAATTTATCTGAGATATATTATATCAGAGGTTTCAAATGCGAAACTTCTGTGAAACTAACTGATAACACGGGTGAGTTCTTATAACTCCAATAACGCAACTGTAAATCATGAATACTCAAAAAACAAATTTGTTTATATAATTTTTCATTCCTGGTCATAGTTTTCAGAACATATCGAGAACATAACTGTTCTCTTCTGAGATTAACCGGCAGCTCGCCAGCTTCAGAATGCATAACATCAAGTGGTGTAGTTTTAGTGTAACCTAAACATAATCTTAACCTTTTATTTTGAAGTAATTGTAAAGGTTTAAGGGTTGACATTTTCGCTTGACCATAGAAAAAGGATCCGAAATCTATAATACTGCGTACAGTTGTCCTATAAAATAAAAGAAAAATATTTGAGTCCGAACCCCAACACTTCTAATCACAAACTCGTAGTTAAAAGTAATAGTATACACAAAAAATGCTGCTTACCTGCAAGAAGTCCTTAACGCAGTAATGAAGCAAAAACTAGTTTTTAATTTCCTAGTAAGTTATCGCTTAACTTATTACTATCAACCATAAATAAAGAAACATCAAACTATGAGGTAAACAGGGAATTTTAAACATGGAAATTTTTTTAGAGGAAAACTTCTTTTTAAAATAGTGACGATATAAAATGTTTATCAACGTGGATGAAGAACATTTAATAAATAAAGCAAATTATTACTGATTTGGAGAAAACCGAATTACCTTTTTACCCTACTACCTAATAAGACAGTTGTTACGAGGTTATTTCATGATTATTTTAATAGTGTCAAAGTACATGTTCATGCTACCTAGCGGTGATGACTGGAACTAGTTTCAATGTGATTACATCATTCTAGTTTAAGCTATTGCCGCTAGATAGCACTGGCATGATTTTAATGTCAGTTTTTTTTTCTATTCCTAATTTTAATGTTAGAGCAGAATGTATAGAATTTGTAATGAGGTTGCCCAATTTCTTTAAGTTAAATATAAGGACTTCAATTTTTCATTTATTCTTTGATTTAATTAGAGCAAATACCAAAATAATATACTTATAAATTCTACACTATGTATAATAGAACCAACCAATCTTATGAAACTTTTTAATAATTATGGGACAATAATATTGGTACAACAAGCGAGGAAATTTCTTAATAAATCTCCATAAGATGTATTGATATTTAACTATTTGCAAGTAACGTAACTAAAATTTCTATAAGTAAATCAATAAAAACTTATTATTTTTATAAGTTGAAGATGTGGAGTAAAAGGTTGTCTACAAATCTAACGTTGTTCCTCAGCTATGCTAATCCATTGTATCCATGAATCAACAGTAAGACTTCAATTTTTTGCAATTACTTTTTGCTAATATGAAAATACATTGAAGGTAATAATAGATTGGCTCAAAGGTGACTTCCTGCTTAAATGCACTGCTGTCCAACTTTTATTGGATGACAATATCACTTGCTACTTACTAAAAACATCAATCAGCTCGATTCCGAAAAATTAGGTTTTACTATTAATTTTGTCTTACCACAGGAAGACTTTGCAATTTTTTCTAGAACAAAGCGTCTCAAGCTATCTTTTAGTTTATTCAATATAGCGTTTTAAATTTATTTATATTTTAAATATGTCCAATATTCAATCATAATAACGAAATTCATGTAAAAGTAATGAAGATTATGCCTATTTTCTTTCTTAATGAAACTCTACATACAAAACTAGCCGACCTAATGAGTACATTATATGTTTGGCATAAAATTACAATGTTAGCAACCGAGCACTAGGAAATTCATGTAATAGTATTGAGGATTTAGCATTTTTCCATTTTTCCTGAAACTCTACATACAAAACTAGCCGACCTAATGAGTATAATATATACTTGGCATAAAATTGCTAATCTAAAATCATAGCTTAACTTCACGAAATTCCAACACGTGATAATTGGTAATAAAAAACATAAGGATGGTTGAATTGGAGGGTATTAATACTAATGAGTTTCAGGAGGAATAGATGCCCAAATAATTAACAAAGTCTCTGCCAGGAGAGTAACAATAAAATCTATAGATGCTAATGATAAATATAGAGGGACAGAGCAGAGTACACAAGTCTGCTTCCAAAAATATTCCGCACTAATGAAGAGTAGCTGAGAGTATTAATCAATTGAGATTATTATCGACTGGGTCTGTGACTGAAGGAACCTATTGTTTTTATAAAGTCCATGTGATTCATTTTTTAGAGTATCAATTCACTCAAACCAATTGCGAGAATATACAAACTACAATAAATCCAATCAACATATTCGTAAAAAAAAAAAAGAATAGAAAAAAACAACAACTATAAGATTTTGTGACAAAGAAAGAACCAATTTCAACAAACCTCAAATTGTCTAGAACAATTTCTTTTCTCCATTGTCCGCTGAGCCATTTACTATTACATCTAAAATATTTGTAGGACTATTAAAACTCCTTTATCCATATCCAATTTGCCCATCCATAACGTCATCCTAACCTCATTAAAACTAATTCTTAAAACTAAGTGTTTTTTTTACCTGAACGAGAATGTTAATATTTTTCTTTATTTTCCCATATGTAACATATTTTATTAAAATAGCAGACTGGTTTGTCTATTTATCCATCTCAAGCGTGATGTTGGCCACATCACTGTGTGTCAGGATTTGGCTCACTTCTAAAACTTCTTATTTACTTAATTCGTTTTAACCATTTTTGGCTTCCATATCATAGCTGCTTTGCCCTTGGTCATAAAATTTAATGTCATACTGAAGTTTAATATTAAGAGGATTAGGGAGAAAAATAGTAAGAGATATCTTTTTTTTTCTTTTAATGCAATATACAAACTTAAAGTCTCTTAAAACTAACCTAACTAAATGAAGTGGTTTTCCTGATCACTGCTTGGAATTAGCGTTAATTAAAACAAACTTATAACTAAGTAGCATTTCAATTTTTTAGTTTTCACTTCAAAGCTTGGTTCCACATCTTCATTATCATTGACGTTCTTCATTATCCTTGATCTCAATTATTATCTGAACTATACTCAAAAATAATTGTTTGGAACATGAATAGTTTAATTTGTTAGGTAAACTATAAAGTTATTTCAATGAAACGTCACTAAATAAACTACACTTAAACTAACAAAAGGCCTTCTTTAATTCTTTAATTGTGTCTGGCCAGAATGTTTATTCTGTCATAAAGTACCGCTATGTATATATTTTTCTGTTTATTACTTTTACTTGTTTTTGTAAATAAACCATTATTGATTTTAAAAGAACGCTGAGTCTTATATTAGTACAGAAATTGTATATTTAGCTGGCAATAAATTTTTCGCTAGTTAATTTAAGTTTCGATCATAAAAGGTAAACGGTAAATTTAAGTGAAAAGAAGACATCGATACAGAAAAAAGTTGAAAAAATTAAGCCCGCTTGCTGGAGTGGAAGAATTAACTTGACGAGATCTTATTAGTTTTATTTCATGATCGAACTGAAGTTTATTTTTTGTTAGCAATTTTAGATATACTATATCTCAACTGTTCGCGATACTGCACAGATAACATAATTTATAGTTTGTAGTCATTAATGAACATCTTTGTATTTATGAAGTTTAATTAAAGTTGGAAAAATTGTTAATTGAAGCTACATTTGAGCTTTGAAACGTGTACTGTCTCTGTTAGCCTACTCCCGGAAGTAGTTGCCCAGGGAGCACCTCGAGGAGGTAGAGATCAGTTTTCGCTCCCCAAAAATTATCTACCGATTATTGGAATAACAATAAGATATAGGGATATCTTTTCTTATTAATGCAATGTACAAATTTAAAATCTAGATATTGTCTTTAAAAATTGAGAAGTTTTAAGATTAGCAGTATCGAAGTGTAATGGAAGAACCTTGACAATTATTATATAGTAAGAGAAAATCGTGTGACAGTTCGCTTGAATTTTTTTGTTTGTATTTAGTGATTCAGATAAAAGTCACTAAATCACATTCAAGTGAATCAAAGTAAATAAGTTATCTTGATTCGTTCATAGGAACAGTATAAAGAAATAAGAAATATTTTAAACATTATTATAACTACTTCTCAGAAGGTTTTATAAAAATGATTTTATATTTAAAATTTAAAAATACTTTCAATTGATTATAACATATTTCATATTATTAAATATTAAATATATAATTGCTACACTGTCTTTCTGAAAAGTGGGGACACATGATTCTAGATAGAAGTTTCCCTCCATCTGTACTTTTCATTTGTTGTATTATGATTGTAGGTAATAAAGAACAAAGTGGAATACTTTGGTTCTTTAAATAGTGTTTTGGTTTTTTGCAGTAAATATATTGAATTTTAACAGAAATGCAGTCAAGAGGTGTACAAGACTGCAGGCTGTTTCCTTTGGAAAACGTTGTGAAATATGAGTGCTCTGTTTCCCAGTTTAATCACCTAGCAATCTACATTTTCTTTTTACGACTTTAGGAAAGTAAGTAATAGATTTTCCTTGATTTTTTAGAAAACATTAAGAATTGTAAGTCTAGTTTAACTGAATTAAAAAAAAAAAATTGCTTTAAAATGAACATATGTTCTGTTACTGCATATTGTTCGTGTTGGCTAGGGTACCCGCAGGGACGTTAAGGTCCCCATAGAAGTGGCTAGTTCACTTCCTCCTTACGGGAGGTTTTATCGTTAATGAAAACTTTGTATTTATAAAGTTAAATTAAATTTGGAAAACATTTTAATGAAAGCTATTTCTGAGCTCTGGAAAGTGTACTGTCTCTGTTAGCCTACTCCCGGGGGGAGTAGTTGCCCGGGGAGCACCTCGAGGAGGTAGAGATCAGATTTCGCTCCCCAAAGAACGCCTTTCTACCCACTTCCGCATTCTAGTTGGTCTTTGAAGTAGGCTAGGATTTAGTAGAACTCCAGTCAATGGAGTTTGTAAAAATG
Organism: Rhodnius prolixus; assembly: GCF_049639745.1. NCBI lineage: Eukaryota > Metazoa > Arthropoda > Insecta > Hemiptera > Reduviidae > Rhodnius > Rhodnius prolixus. The sequence goes on along the minus strand of NW_027411634.1, from coordinate 7,440,849 downwards.
GATCAGGAGAAAATTGGAGGATTAAAGGAATAGGGTAGATAAATCGTTTAGTGATTGAGGGATATACAGGGAGATCTGTCTGCATAGACTAATGACTAGAATGACGTAAACCTAGATTTCTAGGTTACGTATAGGATAGGACGATTAGGGAAATAGGGGGGATAATCAGAAAGGCGTTCGGAAAGAAAAAGGTTTTTGGACTGGTGGGTAATTGGCATTATAAAAAGATACAGACTTGAAGAAAACCAAGTCTGCAAAACCAACAAAGAAAACGAAGTTGAAAAAACAATTATTAAGAACTAAAACCCCAGCCTGAAACTAAACAAATCAACCAAGAAACAACAAATTAAAAAAACAAACGTGTAATGTATAAAATCGGAGCCAGTGTTTTTTGTCACGAAGTGTTGTGCAGGATGTGTATCCGAGATAAATCTAACACAATAATTAATTAATCGGTACATTTGATTCACATTTAGTCTAAAAAAAAACGAGTAAAAACATTGTTAGTGGCCACTGAAAATGTTTTAAATAATTATAATTCCAAGTATTCATTTAGGTGATTAGTGAACATGCAATTAGTGAAATGATTTAATTATTTCATGCATTATTATCATGCTATTAGTTACACCATATTAATTAAATATGAAAATGTAAAATAAGTGGAATTATAATTATTATTAAAATGTAAGTTTATAATAGAAATTTGTAAAAGTAAGTGAATCAATTATTAAAAATAAAAGTATTAAAAATTTCCGACTGACTGCAAAGCTATTAACGTAATAACTATCAGACTCCTGGGAACTATCTTTTGCTGGGGTAGCTATCAATCTGTTCAACCGTTTTCTTCTTCCAATCAATGTCAGTCTTTTACCTAAATACTAAGCTTAACCTAACTTATAAACTAGGTAATTTATTCATACATTGAAATTCCTTTGATATGGTTTCTTCTGATATGGCAGGGGCATACTGCCCAACTTACAACTAAGCTTAACCTAACTTACAAACTAGATACGTTAGCCATCCATTGAAATAACTAAGATATGGTTCCTTCTTATAAGGCAGGAGCTCACTTGCCCAACTTACAACTAAGCTTAACCTACTAGATAGTTTAGTCATCCATTGAATTTCTTAAGATATGGTTTCTTCTAATATGGCAGGGGCTTACTTGCCCAATTAACAACTAAGCTTAACCTAACTTATAAACTAGATACTTAAGCCATCGATTGAAATTCCTTTGATATGGTTTCTTCTAATATGGCAGGGGCTTACTTGCCCAATTAACAACTAAGCTTAACCTAACTTATAAACTAGATAATTTAGTCATCCATTGAAATTCCTTTGATATGGTTTCTTCTAATATGGCAGGGGCCCACTTGCCCAACTTACAACTAAGCTAAACCTAACTTATAAACTAGGTACTATAGTCATCCTTTGAAATTCCTAAAATATGGTTTCTTCTTATATGGCAGGGGCTCACTTACCCAACTTACAACTAAGCTTCACCTAACTTATAAACTAGATAATTTAGTCATCCATTGAAATTCCTTTGATATGGTTTCTTCTTATATAGCAGGGGCCCACTTGCCCAACTTAGAACTAAGCTACCTTCTAAACTAATTACATCAGGCATCCATTGAAATTCCTAAGATATGGTTTCTTCTGATATGGCAGGGGCATACTGCCCAACTTAAAACTACGCTAACTAAAAACTATTTACTATCTAACTGAACTAACTGCAGATGATGAGAATAAAAAACAGACCTAATTGGACTATTATCGCATACTAGGCAATAAACTTAAATCATTCTGTTCCCATAAAAACTAATCACGTATGGCTTTTATTAATATTCCAAAGATATGGGTTTCGTTAAACATTGAGGGTGTATTTCGTCCAACTTATAGCTAGCTTAACTGACTAACTAATCACATTAGGAATACGTGGATATTCCAAAGATATGGGTTTCGTCTAATATTGAGGGTGTACTTCGTCCAACTTATGGCTAACTTAACTTACTAACTAATCACGTTTAACACACGTTGATATACTTAAGACAAGGGTTTCGCCTGACCTGAAGGAGTATTTCGTCCAACTTATAGCTAACTTAACTTACTAACTAATCAAGTTCAGTACACTTCGATATTCCAATGATATGGGTTTTGCCTGTCCTGAAGGAGTATTTTGCCCGACTTACAGCTAACTTAACTAACTTACTAACTACTTATGTCTAAGATTTCGCTTTCGTCTGAATTTGAGGGTGCATATTGTTTACTCCTAAATTACTTAATTACTTACAAGTGATGTGAACACCAATAGGTGAAGTCTTAAAATATAAACGCGAACTTTAAAAGCTTAATCTAAACCATTACTTTATAAACTAAACACCTGTCACACCCAATATTATTCGTAAAATGTGAATTTGGTTAGGCAACGTTTGCGATTCAAAAGATATTAAATTCATCTGACATAAATGGTTCATTTCTCCTGTCTTGTAGCCGCCAAGTTAACTGAGAGCTGATTTCAGCTGGCACCCATTGGGATTCCAATCATATAGCTTTCTTCTGTCATGATAGGTAAAAATTCCTCATCTTATAACTAAGTAAACTTAAAAACTAATGATTATTCTTTTCTAATTTTTGCTAGGCTGGAGTTTCATAAGACGTAGATTTACGTAATGCGGTGGTTTGGATTAGTTCCATGTTCTAGCTGCATAGCAGAAATAACAGCCTACAAAGAATCTATGAACCAAGAACATCAAAGAATCATAAAAAAGAGGTATCAGGTTTACTTCCATTTACTATCTACATAACGAAAGTAACTGCCTTTAAAGATACAATTAATTTACAATGGACCACTTTTGTCTGAAGAACAGCTATCGAGAATTCACAAAGAACACAAACCAAACAAAACGAAGCTCTCTGTTCGCCTAACAATCTACTCAGATTTCGCAGATCAAGGTCAAAGTAAACACAAAAATGAAAGAAGTACATGAGCTTCTAAATATTTGATTACTAATACGTTTAAAATTTACATTAACCCAAAAAACAAAAATACTTTTATTTAACCTCACACGTTTCGAATCTAAAAAAAGGATTTCATCTATTTAGAGTTTAACCCCTATGGATTGTTAATCTACTGCAGCGAAAACAAGTCCATGAACATTAAACTCTCAACAGAAAGAAAAACTATCTCAAAACATTAAATTCTAAACGTTGAACGTATTAAATAAAAGCACATTTTTTGAAATTTTATAGAATTTAAATTCTACATAATTGTTTAACCAAAATTATAATATACACATAAAACCGTACAAATAGACTGTTTGAGACTGAAGCAGTCAATTCGAAGTAAGACAAGCAATTTCACTAAATTAGAACTCATACATATGCTCTGCGCCCAGTTCTGCTTGGCGCATTAATAACAGTAAATTAATTGTTTGGAGATATTTGTCGTATACAATTGTTCTAGAGATCACATACTATCGAAATACACCGGTAACCGATTTAATTCCGTTTGCCTCACCGAATTATTTCCCGAACACGCTCCGCGCCGAATAATTTTTTAAGCTCTTTAAAATAAAATAGTAACTCGGACGATGGATATTTCATACGGAATGTTTTGACGTTCACGGATTATCTAAATACCCGGATATCCGATTTTATCGTCCCATAGAAGACCCGCTAATACAAATATGATCAGAACGCGCACCGTTTTTTTTTATATTTGCCCGGATATTAGTAGTATGGTACCATACTTTTAAAATATGTCGTGTTAGTAGTGAACTCTAGAAGAATTAAGTGTCACATTTAAGCTAGCAATTATTTTTTTATTAACGTGGAAAGGAGTGTAAGGTGCAGATAGTTTTAGAGGAATAAAAGAGTAAAATTGCATGTCTGGAAATTAGCTTCAAATTCACTTATCTTTTATTCGAAGTTGGGGTAAGAGCTAATTTTATACAGGTTGGTAACATAATGTAGGAGAAGTTAGAATCAGAATTAGGTTAGTTATCTATTAAAACTGCATCTCACAACACCTGAACTTTTTCAATGAATGTAAACTGATATGATGGCCTTTAAATGTGCTTAAAACTATACCTACTTCTATAACTAATTCGTTAAAACTATACCTACTTCTATAACTAATTCTTAAAACTATACCTATTTCTATAACTAGTTCTTAACAATATACCTACTTCTATAACTAATTCTTAAAACTATACCTACTTTTATAACTAATACTAAATTCTATCTGTACTCTAAACTAATGCTCTACTTAAACTAAACTACAACTAAAAATGTAACTAAAACTAGTGCCATCTATCAGTTTTTATTGTCACTTATGATATAGTCAGTTTCAATTCTTTCTTCCTAATACATAAGGGAAAGAGTCACCAAGAAAAGTTTAATCAAGTATCAACTTGTAACTTTACGAAATTTCAACGTGTGTCAATACTGATGAGTTTCAGGAGGAAAAAAATGCCTAAAAATTAACAGTCGGTGCCATGAGACAAATAATAAAATACATAAATGCTAATGATAAATATAGAGGGTCAATACAAATAAGAACAGAGTTTAAAAATCTGCTTCCCAAAATATTCAATGATGAGAAGTGATTATAATTCAATCGAGATTAATAATCGACTGGGTATGGAACCGTAGGAAAGAATTGTTTTTATAAAATCAATGTGAATCATTTTTTGGAGTATCAATTCAACTACTAGCACTCAGAGCAAATGCGATATTATACAAACTACAATAGATCCAATCATCAAAAAAAAAATAACTAAGATTTTGCAACAACGAAAGGACCAATTTCAACAAACACCAAATATTCTTTTCTCCATTGTCCGTTAAGCCATCTACCATTACATCCAAAATATTTGTAGGACTACCATTCCATTCCTTCATCCATAACATCATCCCAGCCTCATTAAAACTAATTCTTAAAACTAAGTTTTCTTTTTTTTACCTGGATGAGCATATTAAAAACATATGTCCCATATGTAAAAATATTGTAGAGTTAGATTCCTTTTTCTATTTATCCATCTCCTGTGTGACATCAAAGTTGGTACATATGCGAATCATATAACTTAGTATTATATTACACAGTTTTCACATCACAGCTTCTGGTTTATACTTACTTAAGAGTTAGTAAACTAACTAATTTAACAATTGAAATATTTTTTGGTGTTCACGTCATCTCATGAAGATTATAACTATCTTATAAAGCTAACTAACTAACTAACTAAATTACGTTTGAAAAAATATTGGTTTCCACATCACTGCATTAGAATTATAACTATTATTTGAAACTAGGGAACTTAATTACTGAACGATGTTTGGTTTCCTCATCGCAGCATTAGTGCTAGCGTTTTCTTAAAACTAGCTTATAACTATCGATTAAATTATGAGTTTTTCCACATCCCAGTTTAGGTCTAGCGTTTCTTATAACTAACTTATTAATAATAAGCATTTAAATGGTATTTGGCTTCCTTATCGCAGCTTGGAATTAGCGTTTCTTTAACTAATATCTTATAACTAATTAACAACTAAACAATATGTCCCCAGAATAATGTAAGCGTTTTTCTAAAACTAACTTATGTTAACAAAATTTTTTCACAAAATTCACATCACTGCATCACAGTTATAGCTACAAATTTACTAAATTAATTAATTTAAAACTATGTTAGACTTCCACATCACTGAGTGTAGGGATTTGGAGTTATTTAATTCGTATTAATCATTTTTGGCTTCCATATCACAGCTGCTTTGCCCTTGGTCATAAAATTTAATGTCATACTGGTGCTTAATATCAAGAGGATTAGGGAGAAAAATAGTAAAAGATATCTTTTTTTTAAATACAATGTACAAACTTAAAGTCTCTTAAAACTAACTTAACTAAACGAAGTTGGTTTTCCTCATCACAGCTTGGGATTAGCGTTACTTAAAACTAACTTATAACTAAGCAGCATTTAAATTGTTTGGTTTCCACATCAAAGCTTGATTCCACATCTTCATTATCATTGACGTTCTTCATTATCCTTGATCTTAATAATTATCTTAACTATACTCAAAACTAATTATTTGGAACATGAATAGTTTAATTTGTTAGTAAACAATAATGTTGTTTCAGTGTAACGTCACTAAATAATCTACACTTAAACTAACAAAAGGCCTTCTTTAATTGTGTCAGGCCAGAATGTTTATTCTGTCATGAAGTATCGCTATGTATATATTTTTCTGTTTATCACTTTTACTTGTTTTTGTAAATAAACCATTATTGATTTTAAAAGAACGCTGATTCTTATATTAGTACAGAAATTGTATATTTAGCTGGTAATGAATTTTTCGCTAGTTTAAGTTTGGATCATAAAAGGAAAAAGGTAAATTTAAGTGAAAAGAAGATATCAATACAGAAAAAAGTTGAAAAAAATTAAACACGCTTCCTGTAGAAATAACTTGACGAAATATTATTAGTTTTATTTTAAGTTCGAGCTGTAACAGTTGAGGTATATTTTTTTTTAGCCATTTTTCATATATATCTCGAAACTTACGCGAAACTGCACGAGATAACACTTTCATATTCTACAACCCTTTTAAAACAGTTCTAATTTATCATTTCGCTTATCGTTAATGAATATATTTCTATTTATAAAGTTTAATTAAATTTGGAAAAAATTTAAATTGAAGCTACATTTGAGCGTTAAAAAATGTACTGTCTCTGTTAGCCTACTCCCGGGAGTAGTTGCCCAGGGAGCACCTCGAGGAGGTAGAGATCAGTTTTCGCTCCCCTAAGAACGCCTTTCTACCCACGTCCGCATTCTAGTTGGTATTTTAAGCAGGCATAGGGATACGTAGAACTCCATAAAATGGAGTTTGAAAAATGAATTGAGATAAAATTGGAGGAAAAGGGAATAGGGTAAGAATATCGTTTAGTGATTGAGGGATATACAGGGAGATCTGTCTGCATAGACCAATGACTAGAATGAGTTAAACCTAGATTTCTAGGATATGTAAAGGATGGGGCAATTAGGGAAATAGGGGGATTATTAGAAAGGCGTTCGGAAAAATAGGGTTTTTGGACTGGTGGGTAATTGGGCTCACAAAAAGGTACAGACTTGAAGAAAACAAAGTCTGCAAAACCAAAAAAGAAACGAAATTCAAGAAAGAACAAGAAGACGATTAACAACTGAAACCCCAGCCTGAAATTAAACAAATCAACCAAGAAACAAAAGATTTTAAAACAATGAAACGTGTAATGTATAAAATCGGAGCCAGTGTTTTTTGTCACGAAGTGTTGTGCAGGATGTGTATTCGAAATAAATCTAACACAATAATTAATTAGTCGGTACATTTGATTCACATTTAGTCTTAAAAAACCGAGTAAAAACATTGTTAGTGGCCACTAAAATGTTTTAAATAATTATAATTCCAAGTATTCATTTAGGTGAGTAGTGAACATGCAATTAGTGAAATAATTTAATCTTTTCATGCATTATTATCATGCTATTAGTTACACCATATTAATTAAATATGAAAATGTAAAATAAGTGGAATTATAGTAACATCGAAGCGAAAGATTATACTAAAAAATTTGTAAAAGTAAGTGTTTCAATTATTAATAATAGAACTCCTAAAGATTTTTGACTGACTACAAAGCAACTAATATAGAAACAATAAGACTGCTTTGAGAATGCTATCAATAATAACTAGAAAAGATCTCCTACTCTTAGACGAATTTGAAATGAAACCATCCCGACAAGTTTCTCAGTAACCAGCGTACGGTTTTTACCTGTTCAACCGTTTTCTTCTTCCAATCAATATCACTTTTACCTAAATACAACCTTCTTTTTAAGATTACAACGTAGATTAATTAATAAAAGTATATTGCCAGGAAATATACTCTATCTGTTCCAAAAGAAAAAAAGCCACATGAATGCACCACCAAGAGTAGAAAAAAAAAATACAAGAGAAATTTAAACCTATATCAAGAGCACTTCAACAGTCAGCAAAACAAAATAGAAGTGTTCACTTAAAATAGTTAAATTTCTGTATTTATTAGATGACGTGCACTGAAATTACTATTAAAGTCAGTTTGTTACTAGATAAACTATTTGTTCCAAACAATTTCCTTAAAATACTACTTATCAACTACTTTGAGATCCACTACTGAGATTCCAAAGATATAGTTTCCTTCTGAGCTGAACGACGGCACTTCACTAAGTTAAAACTAAGCTACCTTCTAAACTAATTACATCAGGCATCCATTGAAATTCCTAAAATATGGTTTCTTCTGATATGGCAGGGGCATACTGCCTAACTTAAACTAAACTTAACCTAACTTATAAACTAGATAATTTCGTCATCCATTGAAATTGCTTTGATTTGGTTTCTTCTTATATGGTGGAGGCACACTTGCCCAATTTACAACTAAACTTAACCTAACTTATAAACTACATATTTAGCTATCCTTTTAAATTCCTTTGATATGGTTTCTTCTTATATGGCAGTGTCACACTTGCCCAACTTACTCTTAAGCTTAACCTAACTTACAAACTAGATACTTTATCTATCCTTTGAAATTCCTAAGATATGGTTTCTTCTTATATGGCAGGGGCCCACTTGCCCAACTTACAACTAAGCTTTACCTAACTTATAAACTAGATAATTTAGTCATCCATTGAAATTCCTTTGATATGGTTTCTTCTTATATGGCAGGGGCTCTCATGCCCAACTTACAACTAAGCTTAACCTAACTTACAAACTAGATCCTTTAGCCATCCATTGAAATTCCTAAGATCTGGTTTCTTCTTATATGGCAGGGACACACTTGCCCAGCCTACAACTAAGCTTAACCTAACTTACAAACTAGATCCTTTAGCCATCCATTGAAATTCCTAAGATATGGTTTCTTCTAATATGGCAGGGGCACACTTGCCCAACTTACAACTAAGCTTAACCTAACTTACAAAATAAATCCTTTAGTCATCCTTTGAAATTCCTTTGATTTGGTTTCTTCTGATATGGCAGGGGCACACTTGCCCAACTTACAACTAAGCTTAACCTAACTTACAAACTAGATACTTTAGTCATCCTTTGAAATTCCTAAGATATGGTTTCTTTTTATATGGCAGCGGCCCACTTGCCCAACTTACAACAAAGCTTAACCTAACTTATAAACTACATTATTTAGTCATCCATTGAAATTCCTTTGATATGGTTTCTTCTTATATGGCAGGGGCCCACTTGCTCAACTTACCACTAAGCTTAACCTAACTTATAAACTAGATATTTAGCTATCCTTTGAAATTCCTTTGATATGGTTTCTTCTTATATAACAGAGGCCCACTTGCCCAACTTACAACTAAGCTTAACCTAATTTATAAACTAGATAATTTCGTCATCCATTGAAATTCCTTTGATATGGTTTCTTCTCATATGGCGGAGGCACACTTGCCCAACTTACAATTAAGCTTAACCTAACTTACAAACTAAATACTTTAGCTATCCTTTGAAATTCCTAAGATATGGTTTCTTCTTATAAGGCTGGGGCCCACTAGCCCAACTTACAACTAAGCTTAACCTAACTTATAAACTAGAAAATTTAATCATCCATTGAAATTCCTTTGATATTGTTTCTTCTTATATGGCAGGGGCTCTCTTGTCTAACTTACAACTAAGCTTAACCTAACTTACAACTAAGCATTACCTAACTTACGAACTAGTTGCTTTAGCCGTCCTTTGAAATTCCTAAGATATGGTTTCTTCTTATATGGCAGAGGCCCACTCGCCCAACTTACAACTAAGCTTAACCAAACTTATAAACTAGATAACTTCATCATCCATTGAAATTCCTTTGATATGGTTTCTTCTTATATGGCATTGTCACACTTGCCCAACTTAAAATTAAGCTTAACCTAACTTACAAACTAGATACTTTAGCCATCCATTGAAATTCCTAAGATATGTTTTCTTCTTATATGGGGAGGGCACACTGCCAAACTTACAACTAAGTTTAACCTAACTTACAGACTAGATACTTTAGCTATCCTTTGAAATTCCTGAGATATGGTTTCTTCTTATAAGGCAGGGGCCCAACTTACAACTAAGCTTAACCTAACTTATAAACTAGATAATTTAGTCATCTATTGAAATTCCTTTGATATTGTTTCTTCTTATATGGCAGGGGCTCCCTTGCCCAACTTGCAACTTAGCTTAACCTAACTTACAAACTAGATCCATTAGCCATCCATTGAAATTCCTATAATATGGTTTCTTCTAATATGGCAGGTGCATACTGCCCAACTTACAACTAAGCTTAACCTAACTTACAAACTAGATACTTAAGCCATCGATTGAAATTCCTAAAATATGGTTTCTTCTTATATGGCAGAGGCCCACTTGCTCAACTTACAATTAAGCTTAACCTAACTTATAAACTAGATAATTTCGTCATCCATTGAAATTCCTAAGATATAGTTTCTTCTTATATGGCAGCGGCGCTCTTGCCCAACTTACAACTAAGCTTAACCTAACTTACAAACTAGATACTTTAGCCATCCTTTGAAATTCCTAAGATATAGTTTCTTCTGATATGGCAGGGGCTCATTTGCCCAACTTACAACTAAGCTTAACCTAACTTACAAACTAGATACTTCAGCTATCCATAGAAATTCCTAAGATATGGTTTCTTCTTATATGGCAGAGCCTCACTTGCCCAACTTACAACTAAGCTTAACCTAACTTATAAACTAGATAATTTAGTCATCCATTGAAATTCCTTTGATTTGGTTTCTTCTGATATGGCTGGGGCACACTTGTCCAACTTACAACTAAGCTTAACCTAACTTACAAACTAGATACTTTAATCATCCTTTGAAATTCTTAAGATATGGTTTCTTCTGATATGGCGGAGGCACACTTGCCCAACTTACAACTAAGCTTAACCTAACTTATAAACTAGATAATTTCGTCATTCATTGAAATTCCTTTGATATGGTTTCTTCTTATATGGCGGAGGCACACTTGCCCAATTTACAACTAAGCTTAACCTAACTTATAAACTACATATTTAGCTATCCTTTTAAATTCCTTTGATATGGTTTCTTCTTATATGGCAGTGTCACACTTGCCCAACTTACAATTAAGCTTAACCTAACTTACAAACTAGATCCATTAGCCATCCATTGAAATTCCCAAGATAAGGTTTCTTCTTATATGGCAGGGGCACACATGCCCAGCATACAACTAAGCTTAACCTAACTTACAAACTAGATACTTTAGCCATCCTTTGAAATTCCTAAGATATAGTTTCTTCTGATATGGCAGGGGCTCACTTGCCAACTTACAACTAAGCTTAACCTAACTTACAAACTAGATACTTCAGCTATCCATAGAAATTCCTAAGCTATGGTTTCTTCTTATATGGCAGAGCCCCACTTGCCCAACTTACAACTAAGCTTAACCTAACTTATAAACTAGATAATTTAGTCATCCATTGAAATTCCTTTGATTTGGTTTCTTCTGATATGGCTGGGGCACACTTGTCCAACTTACAACTAAGCTTAACCTAACATACAAACTAGATACTTTAGTCATCCTTTGAAATTCTTAAGATATGGTTTCTTTTTATATGGCAGCGGCCCACTTGCCCAACTTACAACAAAGCCTAACCTAACTTATAAACTACATAATATAGTCATCCATTGAAATTCCTTTGATATGGTTTCTTCTTATATGGCAGGGGCCCACTTACTCAACTTACCACTAAGCTTAACCTAACTTATAAACTAGATATTTAGTTATCCTTTGAAATTCCTTTGATATGGTTTCTTCTTATATGGCAGGGGCCCACTTGCTCAACTTGCCACTAAACTTAACCTAACTTATAAACTAGATATTTAGCCATCCTTTGAAGTTCCTATTATATGGTTTCTTCTAATATGGTAGGTGCATACTGCCTAACTTACAACTAAGCTTAACCTAACCTACAAACTAGATACTTAAGCCATCGATTGAAATTCCTAAAATATGGTTTCTTCTTATATGGCAGAGGCCCACTTGCCCAACTTACAACTAAGCTTAACCTAACTTATAAACTAGATAATTTCGTCATTCATTGAAATTCCTTTGTTATGGTTTCTTCTTATATGGCGGAGGCACACTTGCCCAATTTACAACTAAGCTTAACCTAACTTATAAACTACATATTTAGCTATCCTTTTAAATTCCTTTGATATGGTTTCTTCTTATATGGCAGTGTCACACTTGCCCAACTTATAATTAAGCTTAACCTAACTTACAAACTAGATACTTTAGCTATTTTTGAAATTCTAGAGATATGGTTTGTTCTGATATGGCAGGGGCACACTTGCCCAGCTTACAACTAAGGTTAACCTAACTTTTAAACTACATATTTAGCTATCCTTTTAAATTCCTTTCATATGTTTTCTTCTTATATGGCAAAGGCACATTTGCCCAACTTACAACTAAGCTTAACCTAACTTACAAACTAGTTGCATTTGCCATCCTTTGAAATTCCTAAGATATGGTTTCTTCTTATATGACAGGAGCTCACTTGCCCAACTTACAACTAAGCTTAACTTAACTTAACTTATAAACTAGATAATTTCGTCATCCATTGAAATTCCTTTGATTTGGTTTCTTCTTATATGGCGGAGGCACACTTGCCCAATTTACAACTAAGCTTAACCTAACTTATAAACTACATATTTAGCTATTCTTTTAAATTCCTTTGATATGGTTTCTTCTTATATGGCAGTGTCACACTTGCCCAACTTACTCTTAAGCTTAACCTAACTTACAAACTAGATACTTAATCAATCGATTGAAATTCCTAAAATATGGATTCTTCTTATATGGCAGTGGCCCACTTGCTCAACTTACAACTAAGCTTAACCTAACTTATAAACTAGATAATTTCGTCATCCATTGAAATTCCTAAGATATAGTTTCTTCTTATATGGCAGCGGCTCTCTTGCCCAACTTACAACTAAGCTTAACCTAACTTACAAACTAGATACTTTAGTCATCCATTGAAATTCCTTTGATTTGGTTTCTTCTGATATGGCTGGGGCACACTTGCCGAACTTACAACTAAGCTTAACCTAACTTACAAACTAGATACTTTAGTCATCCTTTGAAATTCTTAAGATATGGTTTCTTTTTATATGGCAGCGGCCCACTTGCCCAACTTACAACAAAGCCTAACCTAACTTATAAACTACATAATATAGTCATCCATTGAAATTCCTTTGATATGGTTTCTTCTTATATGGCAGGGGCCCACTTACTCAACTTACCACTAAGCTTAACCTAACTTATAAACTAGATAATTTAGTCATCCATTGAAATTCCTTTGATATTGTTTCTTCTTATATGGCAGGGGCTCTCTTGCTCAACTTACAACTAAGCTTAACCTAACTTACAAACTAGATCCATTAGCCATCCTTTGAAATTCCTAAGATATGGTTTCTTCTTATATGGCAGGGGCCCACTTGCCCAACTTACAACTAAGCTTAACCTAACTTATAATCTAGATAATTTAGTCATCCATTGAAAATTCTTTGATATGGTTTCTTCTGATATGGGAGGGGCTTACTTGCCCAACTTACAACTAAGCTTAACCTAACTTATAAACTAGATAATTTAGTCATCCATTGAAATTCCTTTGATATTGTTTCTTTTTATATGGCAGGGGCTTTCTTGCTCAACTTACAACTAAGCTTAACCTAACTTACAAACTAGATACTTTAGCTATCCATTGAAATTCCTAAGATATAGTTTCTTCTGATCAGACTGGGGGGAAGTGGGCTTACAAAAAGATACAGACTTGAAGAAAACAATGTCTGCAAAACCAACAAAGAAAACGAAATTCAAGAAAGAACAAGAAGACGATTAACAACTGAAACCCCAGCCTGAAATTGATCAAATCAAACAAGAAACAAATGATTTTGAAACAATGAATCGTGTAATGTATAAAATAGGAGAAGGTGTTTTTTGTCACGAAGTGTTGTGCCGGATGTGTATTCGAGATAAATCTAACACAATAATTAATTAGTCGGTACATTTGATTCTCATTTAGTCTTAAAAAACCGAGTAAAAACATTGTTAGTGGCCACTAAAATGTTTTAAATAATTATAATTCCAAGTATTCATTTAGGTGAGTAGTGAACATGCAATTAGTGAAATGATTTAATTTTTTCATGCATTATTATCATGCTATTAGTTACACCATATTAATTAAATATGAAAATGTAAAATAAGTGGAATTATAATTAACATTGAAGCTAAAGATTATACTAGAAAATTTGTAAAAGTAAGGTTAATTGAAGCTACATTTGAGCTTTGAAACGTGTACTGTCTCTGTTAGCCTACTCCCGGGAGTAGTTGCCCAGGGAGCACCTCGAGGAGGTAGAGATCAGATTTCGCTCCCCAAAAATTACCTATCGATTATCTATATATTTAAGACTATAAGTTTAAGGATTATCTTTCCTTATTAATGCATTGTACAAACTTAAAATCTAGATATTGTTTTTAATAAGTGAGAACGTTTTAAGATTTGCTGTATGGACGTGTAATGGAAGAATTATTATAATAAAATTTCTCATAAACCTTGAATAATATTTTAATTTCCTTTAGTCTAGTATATTATATTTAAGTACATAAGAAATGTTTTTAGGGAAACGAAATGCCCTCCAATTGTTTTAAATAGAAATTGATGGATCTTCCCATAGCTTAACATTTTTTTAATGAAGTAATTGACTAGCCCATTACTCATAAGAATCATATAAATTCACTTAGTGGATTTTAAATCAAAGATATTTATCTTTCTTTTTATTCAATGCTTAACTCCAAAGTGAAGGTTGCCTTTCTTATTGTGCGCTTTAAAATTATTTCAAAATCCAACCAATTGTAGATTGTAGCATGTTCCATTTGAATCCTTAATTGATTTCATTAATTAATTTTATTTTAAACTATTTGAATTTCTATTATAAAATTTTAATTTGCAGTGTTCTTATTGAATAAAATAATAAATATTATTACTTACTTATTTTTTTCCAAAATTTACTTAACCCCTGCTTATTCTGTTCAAGGTGAAGACTGTTCGGGATGACATACTTCACAATTCGGACTATTGATTGTTTTAGAAAAGGTGTTAAGAAATGTCCCAAGGTCTGAAGCTATCTCAAGAGGCAAGTTACAACAAAAAAGTAAATAAATAAATTTAAAGTTAGAATAAACATAAATTTAAATTCAAAATGTAAAAATTAATAAAGTGAAATAGAAAAATAATTAAAGCAATAAGAATCATTACTTGTCCAGGCATGCAAGATTCGTTGGTCTACCACATGCTAAATTGTTTAATTTTTTATTAAAAATTATATTAAATTAATTTTATGTTAAAATGTAAAAATTAATTAAGTGAAATAGAAAAATAATTAAAGAAATAAGAATTGTTGCTTGTCCAGGCATGCAAGATTCATTGGTGGACCACGTGCTAATTCAATTCTTTTAATTTTTTAGTAAAAAAATATCTAAAACTCCGTAAATTTAATATATTTGTATCACTTTATTCATTTTAATAAAAATTTGATTGAATTTAATTAAATAAATAATAAAATTTTACTTACGTGAACTGCTTAGATGTTCACTGGTCGGGAGCCCAATGGCAACTGACTGCAAAAATCCGTTAGTCGCCATATTTGAACTTGGATTTTTTATAAAATTAAATTTAAGCATAATTCTATTTAAAATGGATTAATAACAAGTTAATTTAGATAAAAGAAATGATTTTCTCACACTATTAATAGTTTTAAAGTCTTTTTATAAATAATTAATTTGGGACTACTTTATGACGTCACTCAAAAGCACATGGTTTTGCGGAAGAATACAAAAAGTATTTCCAGTTAAAAATTAATAATACTAATTCTTTTCTTTTAAAAAATGAAAGAATATTAAATTATCAAGTTAAAATAAGTAGTTAAAAATTTATTTTCCATTAGAAATAGTTTTTTAAGGCAAAAATGAGCACCTGTACTTCTGACCTTCTTTGGCTAATTTTTGAAAATCTGCTCGATAGATTTTCTTCAAATTTGGAATTTTAATTAAATAATAGGTAAAGTTTAATAAGAAATTAGTGGCAAAACTTAAAATTTTATATAAAATGCTATTTTACGATGTTGACCTAGGGCTGAAGTTGTACTCCAAAAGAGGTCTCAAAATAAGTTTTGAGAGAACGGTTTTCAGTAAAATTTATGTAATACGGCTTAAATAAAAAGTACACAAAGTTTAAACAAAATCTTTGAAGCTGTTTTTAAGAAAATCCGTAAAAACTACTTAACCTATTACCTATCCTTGTACGTGGCGAATTTCCACGAACCTACGCGATAATTTTCTCTTTTAGGTTATTATTTTTACAAAATCTTCGTTGTCTGTTATTCTACATTAGTGGTAAGATATTAATCTTGTGTTGAAATTGTTCATGTGTAAGCCCTAAAGTGGAAAACCTAGTTACGTCAATATCTTTCATATTAAAAAAAGTTGTTTGTACATACTCATTTGACTGATGTTTTCTCAACGTCTTTTTCATTTCCACTTCACTTGATGAACGGTTTTGCAGTTATTGGCTCACAGTATTGGCTGTTTCCAATCTGAATATCGTTATTCAATGAAATAAACAGTTTATAGATTTAATCTTAAATTAAAAGCATTCAATTCAATTATACTACAACTTAAAACGCAACTATTTATTCAAGATAAATTTGTATCTTTCAAAAATTTAAGAAATCAAAAAAATATGAATGCTGAAATTTTAGTTAATATCTTTTAAACGGATCAATCTTTTAGAACGTATTTGTGGCATTGTAAAACATTAAATTATTTTAACATAAATTACGTTGCAATTAAACTGTTATATTAAACTTGATTAAGTCAAGCTGCCATAAATTGAAATCATTACTTTATGAGGTTCGTCAACCAAAATAAACGATTTTTCAAGCTCAGTTTTGTTCAAAATTATTTCTTTTAATTCATAAAAGTAACGAAACACATTTAATATCTATAACTACTGATGAAATATTATTCATATAATTAAATAAATGTGACTGTATCTAAACAAACAATAATGTGCACATAACAATAATTTTGCAAAGAAAGGATTTCGCTAGATAGAGGATAAAAGATTTTGAGGTCATTATGAATGGTAAGATCAATGCGAACCGAAGAGCATTTACTATTTTTCTAATGATTTTTGATTGGGGAGACTGGATTCGTTGGAAAGGTAGTAAGCACCCAACGATTTCTGTCAAAGTACAGATTGCTCCATACCAGCTGCAATAGCAGTCTTTTATTGATTACAGAGAGTTTTTAGTTTTTATCAATTTTTCGAGAGAAATGTTTCAATACATGCTCTTGATCATAATAACATAATGAAAGTACGTTGTTTGCAGGAAATCGTAAATGCTGCTAAAGAGAAAATAGGAAAAATCAGATTCAGTAAATTTGTAGTTAGATGGCCAAAGGAGCCATTTAACTAAATATAAATATTTGAATTTTCCCTTATTGATTTTCATCATACACGAAACTTGAAGATTCATAAAAACATTTATAGAAAACAAATATATCCGTTGAAAACTGAATAACATTCTATGTCTTGATCGTAACACCTTGTAATTATAATAGGCAAGAAAAAGTAATTGAATTGTAACAGTGCTTGGTGGATATTAAAGTAAAGGTGAAAAATTAAAGGGCCAAGTGACATAAATAAGCAAAATACCTCATGAAGAGGATACAAAAGGAAAGGTCTTGTTCACACACTTGCTCCAGCAAGTACTTCTCATTCTACTCCTGGTTGTAAGCAATACTACCCTCTTCATTCTTGTTACGAAATAGTCCATTACCAGCGAAACACTGAGCTAGCAAGTTCTTATCAGTCCTATCTACGAAGCCAGTCCATCTGAATTGCCGAAATCACCATCATGTATAAATACCAAAGTTTCGATATATTTCACACCTTTTTCAAGCCCTAACATTGTCATCTTATTATTTTTTCTTACACTGGCTATATTCTACGAAGTATAACTATACCAAAACTCGAAACGATTCTCCCAAAATACATAAACAACTGTGTGTAATACGTACATAGGTTACTTAATATCATTAAATAAGGTTCCTTTTTATTAAATTTCAGAGGAAGAATTACAAGATTTCAACTTCACTGTTCTCCCCGGGCCACACTACTTTATAATTCTTAAAGCTAATTTGCACAATCTTGGAATGGCTTTTCAAACACGGAAACAGCGATATTCTTGTGAAATTAAGAAATAAATTCAACTTTTTCTAATGGATTATACTTTATAATTTTCAAAATAGATCGACCCTTCATTTGTAATTTAGCATTTATTATTAACTATCAAATACGAAATTGCTGCAATTCAGTGAAATTAGGAGACCCTTTCCACTTTTTTCAATACTTTTTACTTCTTAATTAACAAAAGAGGTGGTCCCACTATGTATAATGTATCATTAGCCTTTATATTAACTATAAAATGCTAAAACATCAGCATTCCTGTGAAATTAGGAGAAAATTTCCACTTTTTCCAATAGTTATTTCTTCATACTTAAACGTACCTACATGTACATTCTTACATCGGCCTTAATATTAACTATTAACTACTAAACAGGAGTGTTCGAGTGAAATTAGAGGACGATTTCTACATATTCCAATGGTGTTTGATTCTTGTTTTTCACAACAGATCTTCCCTTGCTGTATACACTAGAATAGCCTTATTATTAACTAACTTATACAGAAACCACTGCATCTCAGTGAAACGGTGATAAAAGTTCAATTTGCTTTTTAGTTTCTATTTTTAAAAATGATAGACCTCACAATTACAATCTAGCATTGGTTTATTATATAGGACTTCCTTTCACTCACATTTAATCATATTGACGACTCCTTTCATTGGTTAAATGTGTGTTTAAGAAGGTCCTGTATAAGTCTTGTACCAGTCGATTGAAGTTTTCCCAAACTCTGTAAAGATTTTATAAAACTTACTGTAAATTTTTTTATAAATTATTTTTAACTAATAAAAAAAGTAGTTAATTAATAATATTGTATTTATTTTTCCTTTTAAACTCTTAAATAATAAGAAATTAAAAATAATGAAAAAAATACGTAAAAAGAAAACATAAAAAAAAAAACAGTTAAAAAAGGCCTCAAATGTCTAGAAAGAGAAATCTAATCGTTAAAATAGTGATTTTTCTGTTAGCTAGGAGTGACTGTTAGAACTGCAATTCATTCGTTATTAACTCCGTGGTTTTTATTATTTATTATGTAGCTCGAGCTTTTTTTTAATTAGGCAACATTATATTTAGATGGCATTAGGTATGTGTTAATTATTGATACCGGAGGTAAGATAAAATAAGTTGTTTTATGGTGAGAAAAATGCATAAAATGTTTCTTGCTTCTCGAGTGTGCAATAGTACAGCTAGAGTATATAGGTGAATGATTTTGCAGGGTGGGAGGGCGGGGCAATTAATTTTTATTGTTTTGTTGGCTTCCTGAAATACCTTATTTTATATTTAATGTTTGAATAGTTTTTTTTTATAATTCTTATAGAAGAACTGTCATCTATATTTGTGATAGTGATTATTATATTTTAGAAAAATGCTTACTTTTTACAAGACAGACATATGTAATGGTACCTATATTTGATAATTCGAATATTTTTTTAAAATTCTAAATGAAGAATTTTAATGTAACGTTTACGACAGTGATTTTTAGAGTAGACAGACATATGTTATCATACCTTTTTCATATTGATGATTGAGATGGGGCACAAGAGTAGATATGTTTGAGGTGACGAGCGACAGAGCGACCTTCTCCCCTTCAATGCTCAAGTCGTACTGAAGAGAAATCTTAACAGTTGTACATACACAGTTTTAGTGCTACCTAGTGGCGAATATGTGAACTAAAATGTGTTTATATAGTTGACAGGTCCAGTAAGTGCTGCTACCTTGTGGCCATTTTTGAAACTAATTTTTCTTTTTTACTTTTCACAATGGTTTTTATACTTCTTGATTTTCAAAATTGATCGACCTAACGTATACATTCCAGGATTGCCTTTAATATTAACTATCAAATGCAGAAACATTACATCGAAATTAAGAGGATTTTCTAATGTTTTTTTTTTATCCTTTTTTTAAAGGTTTTCTTTTTTATTCCTTCCATTGTCGCATCTATTTCTAATCTCTTTTCATGTTTTCCTTTTTATTGTTTTCTTTTTAATAAATGCTTTTAACAATAAATCTGTACAAACATGTTAATAAATCATCTTTAACAGTTTATTTTTATTTTTGGAAATTATTTCTTTCATCCTGTTGTCTGTTCGCTATCGAAGTTTTTTGAACTTTTTCCTTTTTACTGGAGATGAAAAGGAGAATAAATAAGATTGTTTTTTTAAATTTATATATATTTTTTTTATATACAGCAAACAAATTAAACATTTTATTAAAAACAAAGAACAAGTAATTTGAAGTAAAAATTCTAAAATTACATTGTGAAATTAACTTGCATATTACATATAGTAACTACAAAATACTTGTTTTATTAATTGATTCTTCATAAAAATCTCCTAGGACAGATGATTTACGTCTATTTCAGTTGGGCTTCTATTGATGAACAGTTTTGCAGGCAGTACTCCAGTATCAGAGATTTTTAATCTGAAAATCAACATTATGTACAATCAACAATATTTATGTACCTAAAATAATTAGTTTTTACGGAGTAACAGAATTTCAATCAAATTAAAACCTTTCAGAAATTAAAACTTTTTTCAGCTACAAAGATAAGATGAAAAAAGTTTTATTTTATGTAGTATTACTCTGAACGTAGTAAATAATAGATAACAGTTCCACAATTAGAGAATCTAGTTTAGTTTATT
The DNA here is from genome assembly GCF_049639745.1 of Rhodnius prolixus. NCBI lineage: Eukaryota > Metazoa > Arthropoda > Insecta > Hemiptera > Reduviidae > Rhodnius > Rhodnius prolixus. Next base: position 7,419,886 of record NW_027411634.1, on the reverse strand, counting down.
ATCAAAATAGAATAGATGCGAATTATCTCATAAATACGGTCGTACTTGCTTGAAGTATAGAAGGATTCTTCAAAATAATGAAATGAGTTATAATAGCGGATTTAACCATATTAAAAAAGTAATGAACAGCCTTAATATGGACACTGTTCTGTCACTTAGTATTGTTTCTGAGTGACATAGCATATTCCAGAATATTCAAATATGTTTAGAGACACGGTTCAACACGTAATTAAAACTAAAAGTATACACAAAAAATGTTGCTTACCTGCAAGAAGTCTTTGACGCAGTAATGATTCAAAAAGAAGTTTCTTAATTTCCAAGGAAGTTATCGCTTAATGCAAATAGATATTACAATCAGTTTTCAAAGGTATGTAAAGTTCTCACTGAGTTAGTTACAACAGCATCAACTTAAAACTATCAACCATAAATAAAGAAACATCAAACTATAAGGTAAACAGGGAATTTTAAACATGGAAATTTTTTTTAGAGGAAAACTTCTTTTTAAAATAGTGACGGTATAAAATGTTTATCAACGTGGGTGAAGAACATTTAATAAATAAAGCAAATTATTACTGATTCTACATGATAGAGTATTTTAGGTGAAAACCGAATAACCGTTTTACCCCACTGCCTTACCGGTCAGTTGTTTTGTTACGAGGTTATTTAATGTTTACTTTAAGAGTGTCAAAGTACATGTTCATGCTACCTAGCGGTGATCACTGGAACTAGTTTCTATGTAATTACATCTTTTTAGTTTAAGCTATTGCCACTAGATAGCATTGACGTTCTTGAACGTTTATTTTTCCCCATTTCTAATTTTAAAGTGAGAACAGAATGTATAGAATTATACATTTCTATTGTAATTTAAATATAAGGACTTCAATTTCTGATTTATTCTTTGATTTAAATAAAGCAAATACCAAAATAATATATTTATAACACTCTCTTCACAAGCTACATATGTATAATAGAACCAACCAATCTTATGAAACTATTTTAATAATTATGGGACAATAATATTGGTACAACAAGCGAGGGAAATTCTTCATATAAATAAATTCTTCAAATAAATCTCCATAATTAAATCAATAAAAACTAACTATTTTTATAAGAAGTTGAAGATGTGGAGTAAAAAGTTGTATACCAATCTAACGTTATTCCTCAACCATGCTAATCTATTGAATCCATCAATCAAGAGTAAGACTTCAATCTTCTGCAATTACTTTATACTAATATGAAATACATTGAAGGTGATAATAGATTTACTCAAAGGTGACTTAGTACTTAAATGCACTGCAGTCAAACTTTAAGTTTTACTATTAATTTTCTCTTACCATTACCACAGGAAGACTTCGCAATCCTTTCTAGATCAAAGCGTCTCAAGCTATCTTTTAGATTAATCAATATAGCGTTTTACATATATTTATTTTTTTAATGTGTCCAATATTCAATCAAAACCAGCTGTAATTAAAGTAAGGAAAGAAGAATTCCCAAACTAAATTTTGTTTTTTTTCAGCTCTTGAAGCATTGCTCTTATTGACAACTGCAATAACTGCAAACGGATTACTGAAACAAAAGAACATTTTCAACGAAATAATAAAGATGCTCCAGATTACCATACAATAACCAGATCGAAAAATGGATAGATAAGACAGAAGACACCCCAACTAATGATGTAAAACATTGTTAACTTTGTAAATTAGTCCTGAAGATGACCCCTAGTCCCTAGGTCGAAAGCTCGGCATAATAAAGTTTACCATGACTGAAACTGGCATTAATTTCCTCATCCTATTGAAACTATGATTCAGTCACCAAAAATAATGAACAGTAATTATGTAAATTTAGTTAAGAGAAAATCATGACATAGTTAACCTTCTTGACGTCAGAAATCGGCTACTACTTCCGGTAATCTCGTCTGGGTTAAATCCTAGTTCTGAAATGAGCTAACCTTTTTTCTCTCAACTTTGCAAGAAAGATAAAAAGAAACAGCTATCGGAGCCGTTACTCTGCAAGCAAGTAACCAGCTTTATTTTTTGTTTTACAATTGTAAAAGCCACGGTTCATTGTTAGGAATACATTAACGTTTACGAGTTAATTTACAATCAAGCAAAAAAATGTCGAAATAAAACATCTGCTAGATAGCAATAATTCCTAGTAGTGGGATAAAAAGCAAATAAAGTTTTTAATAAAATACATTATTTAACAGAAATAAGATGACATCTCTGAACAAATCTGATAAAATCAAGATACTAGATGACGGAAAAAATAAGAAGTTATCCACTCAATCTGAAATGAGAATTTCAGATTATTGAGTCCTTGACAGTTCATCTTTTTTTTCTCTAAGGTTATATTTATATCAACCCATCAATTAATTTTACCACCATTCTTCTAATCATCTCTACTTAGAGATAAAAGTTGATTAGAGTTATACATAAGATTCACTTATAAGGAAGAAGATAATTTTTTGTTTTTTAATTTAAGGCGTGTCAAAGGTTGTAGATTATTGAAAAATCATTAAAAGCTTTTATACCAATTATAAAACTGATTTTTTTTATTTATAAGTTATTAAGTTATTTATAATTTTGACAAAATCGCAGGTACTTACGGTAATTCTGCAAGAGATTGAAAACCTCCTAATGATTCAGCTAATATGAACACTTTAAGTGATGACAGAAATGCATTGTTTTTTTCTAAATTTCCATTTTTTATATAGAATGACATCATACCAGAGCTTCCTGACCAAAGTCTTTTAGCTAGACTGTGATGTGGGTGGCTGGGTAGAGCTTGAAAATAGAAAATCAATTCATTTTTCCATACTTAACAAAATTTATCCCTGTAAAATGTATAAAATAAATTTATCTGCGTACCAGGGCACAGTACTCTTTCTACTGAAGGATGTTTTTCCAAGTGTTTGGCGACAATGATGGCATTCTTCATATGTTGGTTCATTCTAACGGCTAAAGTCTTAAGACTTCTGTTTACGAGGTAACAGTCGAAAGGTGATGGCACGATACCCATTGCTTTAAACAAAACGGAAAAATGTTTAAAATTGTTACAAAAAAAACATTTTCTGTAAAAATTATTTTACTATTAGTAGCTACACAAAAAAAAAAACCTTTTAAAGAGAAGACAGATTATTTGCTTTAACATCCTTTAATTAGTTAAAGATATAACAGCCACCCTTAACTCAAAGAAGAAAGGACCCTATTAGTTTTGTAAGGGGACGGCGTTAGAGCAGCGAAATGGTAGAAGACATGCTTACCACCAACAACGGTAATATAAATATTCTGTTACTGATATGAGATCTAAGATTACCAAGCAAGCCTTGCAGAAATGGCAGATTACAATAACAGCAACTAGAGTAGTTCCTATAAGATCATGATGCCCGAATTATCTAAAGGACGGTGGTTTTTAAGAACAAGTTATGAGTACAGGCTTATATTTCTACAATAAGTATGTTAAGATCAGTTTGTGGATCACATTTGCAAAGAATCAACCAGAGATCTTTACCCTATACGCTAAGGGCAATAAATAAGATCTCAAACATATAATAAAAAGATATGCCAACGTTATTCAAAAGAAAGTAAATGCACGGTACTTTATACAACTATTTCGAAAAGGTGACATTTGATATATTCCAGCAATTAAATCAATATAATATAAATACATTTTTTCGTAAATCCATTAAGAGACGAATGCGACAAAGTGCCATAAAGGCAAGAATTGAGTACTGGTACCGTGAGGCTAAAAAAAATGGGGAGTCCTGCCATCGGTGAGATGAAGGTTTAGGATCAGTAGATGTAAATAAGACGCATGGAGGATTGTTAGATTTTAGATTGCAAACATTATATTATTGAGTGAACAAAGATATAGGGAAAGTCACTGGTTGAGTGGCGAAAGCCGATGCAGAAAACAGAATATTATTACTTTGTTTAAATAAATAACATAATTTAATTTATAAGGTTACCATCAACACTGCAACTATCTCGATTAATTGCATTATTTTATAGTAAATAAGGATTGTAATATTTAATAAGCACAGAAGTATAAACTTACAATTCTGTAAGTACATCATCCTTTTATAAAGATCTTCATTATTTGTAGTCATTGCTCCCATTATTACGTCCGAGTGGCCATCCATGTATTTAGTTAAAGAGTACATGGAAATATCAGCTCCTAAAGGTAATGGTTTCTGAAAAATGAAAACAAAAGTAAATAATGATAATAATAAAAAATTAAAGCTAATTAAATACCTAAATTAATTATAAACATAAACAGTATAGTCCTAAATACATAGGTAATAATAAAAAAATAACTTGTTGCTGGCAATCATTCAAGACCTATACTTCCTGAATCTTGCGTCCAAAAATAGTCAAAAAATAACTATCTATAAAGCAAAACATTAGAACATACTCTACGTGTAGGCAACTGATAATCCTATGTAAGTTTAAAATAAAATTAACCTCGAATAATTAAATACTATAACGTTCACCTGAAAATACGGTGTTAAAAAAGTGTTGTCCAGAACAAATATAATATCTTGATTATGTCTTTTAATAATTTCACTTATTCTAGGTATGTCCATAACTTTCATCATAGGATTCGTAGGGCTTTCAACCCAAACGAGCTTCAAAAAATAAATAACAAAAATAATAAATAAACATATTACTAAAATCCATTTGGAATAAATGTTTATAAAAATATAAAAATTGAAAAAAATATACATACTCTAGTATTAGGCTGGATTACTTCATTCAAAGTTTCTGGGGCAGTCATATCGAAAAAAGTTGTGTCAACTCCCATCTTTTTGGCAACATTTCTCAGGTATCTGAGACCACAAAATAATACACATTAATTTCCACTTAAAAGAGAAATTCTCAAGCACTAAACCAATTGAAGTAAATATATATATATATTCGAAACACAGATATTAAAAAAAAAAGTTGATTTCCATTATTCAAAAACTATTAATCTAGTAAAAAATATTTTTAGAGTGATTACACAGGAAGCGGAGTTAACCTGCACCAAGTAGGGAGATGGTCAGAAAGAACCACAAAAAGGCATCTACTTTGGCTGGTGCACTAGCTTAGAATATCTCCTTTATGACCAAAAAAAACCAATTGATTTTGACGCAAAAAAAAAATTAATTCGTTTGTGATGAATGCACAAAAAATCAAATCAGAAGAACTTCTCTATTTATTAATCTAAAGAATTCAGCAACGAATTTTAATGCTTGTAAAAAGAAATTTCTACATTTTATATTTAAATATTTAATAAACTAATACTGTACTGATATTCAAGCTATCTTTCTAGATAAACTTTTATTTAATACAAACCTATTTGTTCCACCGTATATATCATCCCCTGTTATAATGTGATCTCCACTTTTAACAGTGCACACAATCCAATGACTACGGCCAATCCAGACGAAAATGCCAAACCATTTTTTGCATCGTCCAATGAAGCTAAGCACTCCTCAAGAACAGCTCTTGAAGGATTACCAGATCTACCATATTCGTAGCCCTGAAAGAGATTAAAATATTTTCTAGCATTAATCGCATTGTCCAAGTGTAAGACGAAAATGGAGTAAATCATTTAGTTCATAAAGAATTTTATACATACACCCTAAATATTAAAAAATGAAATCTCTGTAAACCCATTACTTTATTAAAGCTTTAATACGAGTAGATACAAAATTTGTTTAATGATTAGAAGTCTTTATGAACAGAACTGGCTCTTATTCTCTTTTGCTTTTTAGCTCATTTTCAGCAACTTTTTTCCCGAAAACTATTAGATCTGAGTAGACGCAAAAAAATTACAGTTATAAATTCTAATTTTAACAAAAATTAATCAAATAGATTTCGCTCGACTTATTGGATTGTGAAATACAGTATAACGTACATGAATGTTCGACGTTGTATTTTTCTACCTAATTAAAACCTTTTAACAGAATTACTTTTCTCAGAAGTGCTGCTGGATTTGAAGAAGGGTTCTCAAGGGTAATTGCAAGCCGGCATAATGGTGAAAGAGACGAAGCCTTCATTCGAATGCAGGCGCTATCTTGAAAGCTGGAAGGCCATTTCTCCAAAAATCCTAAAAAAATAAAATAAATAAATTATAATCACACTGTGAGCTTTATTAATGTAATAGCCGAAAATGAGTCCCTTCAAAAGCAATTTAAACTTTTAAAATTCGATCAAATTACTGTTGTTTCAGCTACAATAAACCATTTTACAATCTACTTATTGTACGAAATTTTAATTCAATTCAAAATTGTTTGTTATAGGGACATAAAGCTGTAGAAATTACATGGAATACTAAATTTGATTGGTCTTTTACAAAAAAAATTATGTAAATAAAGCTAAATCAAAGATATTTACTTTTAAATCACTGTTTTTTTATCATTTAAACCGTTGTATATGTGAATGACAATGAATAAATTTACAAGAATACATTGTAACTACTGTAATTTGATATTTTTTATGAAAAATATAATTACATTTTCATTTATAGTTTGTTCTTTTCATTTTTCCACCTAATTCAACCTTTTTCTCATGAAAATTTATTAAAGAGTCAAAGTGACTGAAAAATAGTTACTTAGATAGACGATTGGAAGATAAAAATCATTCGCATGAACGTTTGGCTTATATTATTCTAACCAATTAAAACTTTCTTTCAATCAAATTGCAACTTTTCTCTTTTTTGAATTTAAAGAGAGAGATTTAGTTATATGAAAAAAGTTTGTTAAAATGCAAAGGTCGTATTAACTAAAAATTGATAAGATTACCTGAAATACATCTACGCAAGAATGGGTGGTAGATGTTTTAAGTTCCTTACATTATCCAGATCATAGAAATGAAAGCGAATCATCTTATTTTCAACTGCAGAAGTGCTGCTAGAAGCAAAGAGGAGTAACTGCTGGTTGGCGAATTACTGAATGGGCCGAAATTAATGGAAGGATTAAAACTCTTTTTTTAACAAATTAAAACTTTACGCATCCAAATTGAAAGAAAAAGAATTACTTTATCTGTAAAAAAAAGTTTATACTGCTAAAATATAATTAACTTAAGAATTTAAAATTTTATTTAATCGAATTCTAACTCATGAATGATAACCCTAAATTATCCAAAAGTGACTCAAATAACATTCACCACTTTTGAATTCAATTGATTACATCAGGCTACATTGAAATAGAGGAATGAAAACAAGAAAACTGTGATCATAGAAACAGTTGGATGAAAATTAAAATGGCTTAAATGTAAAGAATGAAATTAAAGACATGAATTCTACATACCTATGCGATCTAGTGGAAGATGTAAGAACTAATAGTAGCTAATAGTTGTCAAGCTAGCCGATAGAGCGCTCTTAACTGCTGGTTTGGCTGCTTTTGTCTTTAATATGTAGGTATTCCTTTTCATTTTTTCTTATTTCTTCAATATTTTGCAAGTTGAATACAATATTATTAATTTTTTTAGTCTTATTTTAGTTTTTTTTATATAAATTGAAAGATTAAAATGAAAAATAAATAAAATCATTTTTTATGACTATTTTATTCAGCAACAAAATAATTCGTTTTTAACATGCAATTTTGAATTGAGATAAACACATGCATCTTAAGTACAATAATTACATACTTTTTTTTTTTTTTATAGATTCTTAACCAATGTTTATTGATGCATTCACATTGGATTGATGTTTTACGTCTTTTTCACTTGGGTTTCCATTGATGAACAGTTTTGCAGGCAGTACCCTGGTATCAACAGTATTTATTCTTAAAATCAACATTATTTATTGTAATAAAAATAATTAAAATGTTTACTGAGTTTTACCTAGCAATAAGCCAGAGAAAAAAAATTCTGTAACAATTTATGTATATTATAAAAATTGAATAAACATTACTGTGATTAAACTAAAGAATTGATCATTTCTTAAAAACCTATATCTTCTCATTAGACGTTTATCTGTTTGTGACTCTCTTTAGACAGGAATCGCGCTTACGTTTTACCAAATTCTGAACTTCACTACAATACTGACAATTTTGTAATTGTTATAGATATAAAATTTGCAAATAACAGCTAAAAATATTAAAAAACATTGCTATCTGAAAATAGATAGGTTGAATGAGTATAGAACTGAAATGGTGAAAGTAGATAGAAATTTGACACTAAGGTTACGCTAAACCGAATGAGCTGCTCTATTAACTAAAGATATCTCACATACATAAAAATGTTTAATGAACTTTAAGCGGTAATAAAACTAAAAAGAATTTATTCGGTTTAACCTACAAGATCGATTAAAATAAAAGCCAACACAATCTACAAACTTAGTCAAACTTCAAAAAGTAACATTCATAACTTAGTTTAGTCGATGAACTAATGAGCAACACTAACGAATTCAATTCAGTTGAGAGCATTCACAAATTTCTTTCGTCACAACTTACATACTGAAATTTTCTTTAAATATACAACTTTTTCCTTAAATATAATAATGAAGTAATTCTTCAGTATATATACGTTAAGAATTATAAAATGTAAGAGCTTCCTCAAAACAATAAAATGAAATCTGGAAAAAAGAATAAAAGATTTTGAGGTCAGTGTGAATGGTAAGATCAAAGCGAACCGAAGAGCATTTACTATTTTCCTAAAGATTTTTGATTGGTGAGAGAGAATTCGATGACAATTGGAAAGGTAGTATCTACCCCACGATTTCTGTCAAAGTACAGAAAAATAAATAAAACATTAATTAATTCGTTTTTAAATTTTTTTAAAGTAAATTATACAATTTTTGTTATAATACTTTTATATCAAGTTTTTACAAACATGTCTTTAAATGGGTAACTCTCCAGTCCTCTGTAGGACTACTTTACGCTCGCATTTAACCAGTTGGTGACAAGATGAAAGAGGGGTTTACTGAGTTTAATACTGAGTAATATGTACTGTTGGGCACAAAATTGTTCAACTACTATTAAGCCTCAACAATAAGCCATTTTGAATAAAATAAAAACGTTTTGTGAAAATGAAATTAAGATGAAAAAAAGTTTAATCTCAATAAAGACAGAACAAATATTCAAAAATAATAATAAAAAAAAATTGGATGAAAAATAGTTTCATTTGATTTTATACATGTACGTTTAAATTAATCTTCGAAAGTGGAAACATCACTTATTCCGATACAAAGGAAATGATTTAACATCATAAAAATGATTTTAGTTCATGCTATAACACATTGAATGCAGTAAATAATAGATTACATTACCTGAAGAACATTTCCATAGGCCAGGTGGTTGGTAGATTTCCTTGACTTCTTCAGTCTTCAAAATAGAATGGATGAGAACCATAAGGGATTAAAGCAATGGACATTTATAATGAATGCTTCATTAATTATTTTAACTTTAAATTCACAGCTTGTGTAAAGATTGTAGAAATCGAGGAATTAAAACATTCTGTAATCCATTTCTTCAAGCAGTACTTCTCCTTCGATCACGTTCCCAACTTGCCCAACATTTTCTCACTAAATAAGGAAGCTTACATGGTGTGTTATACCAAATGTTAACTAAATCGTCAAACATGTAGTCAAAATACTGAAATAAAACGAATGAAACCGAATAAGGATTCCGTATGTGTAATATTTTAGTTAAGTCAGAATTCTAATTTTAATAAAATATAATCAAATAGATTTAGCTCGACTTATTGGATTGTAAAATACAGTATCACGTACATGAATGTTCGACGCTGTATTTTTCTACCTAATTAAAACCTTTAACAGAATTACTTTTCTCACATTTGAATTCAAAGAAAAATATTTAGTTATATGAAAAAAAAGGTTTATTTTGTGACAAAATTCTCTAAACGTTTTTAGGTGTGGATAAGATTACCTGCTACACAGCTCCAGAAGAATGCATGGTAGAATTTCTAATCGTTTAAATTGTCCGGAATGTAGAAATGGATGTGAAACCACAAATTAAATGTAGAAGTGCTGCTGGATTTGAAGAAGGGTTCTCAAGGGTAATTGCGAGCCGGCGTAATGGTGAAAGAGACGAAGCCTTCATTCGAATGCAGGCGCTATCTTGAAAGCTGGAAGGCCATTTCTCCAAAAATCCTAAAAAAATAAAATAAATAAATTATAATCACACTGTGAGCTTTATTAATGTAATAGCCGAAAATAATATGTGTTCTATTAAAAATTGTTTGTTATAGGGACATAAAGCTGTAGCAATTACATGGAATACTAAATTTGATTGGTCTTTTACAAAAAAATTATATAAATAAAGCTAAATCAAAGATATTTACTTTTAAATCACTGTTTTTTTAATCATTTAAACCGTTGTATATGTGAATGACAATGAATAAATTTACAAGAATACATTGTAACTACTGTAATTTGATATTTTTTATGAAAAATATAATTACATTTTCATTTATAGTTTGTTCTTTTCATTTTTCCACCTAATTCAACCTTTTTCTCATGAAAATTTATTAAAGAGTCAAAGTGACTGAAAAATAGTTACTTAGATAGACGATTGGAAGATAAAAATCATTCGCATGAACGTTTGGCAAAATAAACATGTAATAACTACAAAATACTTGCTTCATTACTTGATCCCTAACGTCCTTTACGTCTCCTTCACTTGGACATTGATTGATGAATATTTCTACTGCCACTACTCCAGCAACAGCAGTATTAAATCTGAAAATGAACATTATTAGATGTAATTAAAATCAAGTGTTACCTGAGTTTTATCTTCATTTAAGAAAGTTAGAGAAAAATATAACTTTCTTTTTACTATTGAATAAATTAAATATGATTGCAATACAGCTACATTAGAGAACGAACATTTAAATCATCCACAAAATAAATAAATAAGAATAATCAAATACAATAACCCTTAAAACAATAAATTGAAATACATATCCAAGAATACTTTTGTGATTTCAATCGGGTTATTTTGTCTAAAAAATATAATTCAAATTTGGTATAGTTTTAGAATCACCACTATTCAATCATATTGAACCTTTATCAATAGAATTAACTAACTGGTTTAACTCGACCGGAAATACTTGCATTTCCTTTTCAAAAATATAGTTCGCGTTTAACGTATTTTCCAATTACATGATAACATAATTCCAGCGAAATTAAAACTTTTCTCATTGAAATTCACAGAACGATTTAGCTAACTGAATTAAGTTTTAAAGAAGCACTTTTGTCTAGTAATATAAAACAAGTACGCTAAGAATAGTTATAGTTATTTGAGTTTCAACAATACCTGAAATCTGTAAATCCACTGATGTACCTTTAAAAGTTTTATTAAGTCCATTAAGTTGCTTCACAATATTCAACATATTCCATACCCTTCGGTATTTATCACTTTTTTCAATTAAAATCATTTCTTCCGTCAATCCAAGAATCAAGTATGTAGTTTCAGAATCCGGTTGGATTTGTTGAGTGCACTCTGAGAAGTAAGATCTTTGTAATGTTCTTGAGTTGGAAGTTCTTCTACCAAAAAATAAATAAAATAAATTATTAAAAAACATTATTACAATAAAAAAGGTTACTTTTCCGAAGAATATTCCTAAAGATAAAAATGATATTACCACAGATCATTTCTGTAGTACAAAATAGCCCTCAAGATACCAGAAACTTTTAGAAAAATCTTATTTCTGTTACGATACTTTTTTTTTGTGAAGTAGAGTACTGATACTCGTATTGATCGTGATTTCTCATTAGTGTAAAAACAACCAGAACAACGGTCTTTGAAACTGTTTCTTTTCAGAAAGATCATATAATAAATACTAGCAAAAATATAACCATACTGAGGCAAAATTGGCAAAATAAACAGAATAAATTTGACATTTTAGGACCTTTCATATATCAAGTATCGCTGATTATATAAACCGCCTTTCACTCAAATTTAACCATGTTGGCAGTAAGACTTATATAGGACCTCCTTACACTCACATTTGAGTGTTGTGGTCCACATATTTACCTCATATTTTAACTTATATTTACTCACTCATATTTAACCACATAATTTTTTAATAACTGATGATTCCTGCACGATAAATCGTTCTTAATTTTTTTACTGGATAGATGTTTTCCAACGTCTTTTGACTTTTTGGCTAAATTTAAGGAACAGTTTGCCAGATGGTACTCCCATGTTGGCGGTTTTTAATCTGAAATTCAATATTACAGAATAAAATAAAGTGTTTACTGAGTTTAATATTAAATAATTTTTGTTTCTTTTGTTTACGTTATAACACATTAAATCTGAATAAAAATAGTGATATCGGAATAAAAGCTGCAGCGTTGATTTATATTTGAATATATATAATTAATACTAAATTAGATATAAAAAAAATACATGTGTGAATATTTAAAGATATATGGTTACACAGACAAACCGATCAATTGTTACGAAAATACAGTAATTAAAAGACAGAAATACAGTTTCTAATTCAGATTCAAGACTTATTAATCTGCTATTTATTTATGTTTTTTTAATGCTTTACATATGAAGAGATAATTACCTGTCTCACATTACAATGTAATGTCTGTAGATTTCCCAGGGATGTAGAAATGAATGAGAGTTATCTCAACACATTTGCGGAAGTATAGCTGGATGTAAAGAACGGACCTCCAAGGGTAACTGCACGCCAACTATTGGCTGAAAGGTCGAGAAACGATGCACTGTAATAAAGAAAAAAATAATAATTAATTAAAGACCATGGTACCTTTACTTTTCAAAAAATAGGTCTTCAATTTTATAATTGAACAATTTTTGTCTGCAATTTGGATACTGATGGTACAATGAAATTAACACTTCACCCTCTAAATAAAATTGTCCAATGTAATGTCACACTTACCAACATTTACATGTTGGTGACTCTCTACACTTACACTTAATCATTGTTTAAGGAACTTTTAAAGATCTTATCAAAGTTATTTAAATTGGTAACAAAAATGGAAATAATTAAGGGAAGGGATTAGCTATGAGGTTAGCATACTGGACTCCCACGCGGAGGTCCCGGGTTCGAATCCAGCAGCTAGCCCTTAGATTTTCTCTTCCTAGGAGCTTCTTACAGCTCACTGTCCGGTGATGGACAGTGTTGTCTGTAACGAGAGAACACTGTCCGGAGGCCGGCAGTGCACAGGAAAAAGCTCCGGGCGCTAATAACCTCAGCTGTTGATGCGCCAAAAAAAAAAAAAAAAAAAAAAAAAAAATTACATGTTTTACATGAAATTAAAAACAAATTCTACATACCCTTGCGATCTAGCGGAGGAACTGAGAACTAATAACTGCTAAGTAGTTATCGATCTTCCCAGTAGAGCGCTCATAAAAGCAGTTTTTGTTGCTTTTTTAAATTGAAATTGTCTACACATCCATACCTTTGCAATTCATAAATATGCAAAATGTTATTAAACTTTATTTACTTCTTCTATTAATCGCAATATGTAAAATAATTATAGGAGTTTTAGCCATTACACAGTAAAGAATAAACAATTCCATTATAAGTAATAATAAAATAGAAAATCAATGATTACTTCAAGGATACTACTTCAAAAAAACTTCAAAAGTAGAATAATGAAAGAAAGATTAAAAGAGTGAATAAACTAGATTTATTTTTTACTTTATAAATGTGATTGCAAAATACAAAACACATTGAATTGTTGAATTTTACAATCAAATTGAAACCTTATTTCAACAAAAACTAAAACTTTTTTTTCAGATACAAATGGTACGATTCAAATTACTATATGAAAATAGAATTTGGTTTTTGTTGGATTACTTTGAACCTATTAATTAAATTTTAGTCAAGGCAAGGGTGGAAATAATGGGTAAGATTACCTGATGAACATTTTCATAAGTGGTGGAAAGAGTTTTTCCTGACTGGTTTATTCTCCAAAATGGAGTAGATGAGAACCATCTAAGATTTTCCATCGTTCTGGTGGATGTAAAGTACGAGCCCCGTACAGGTAATCATTCACATGAAAGCTGAGCATTACTGAGCTGCAAACTAGCAGAGGGTTAGAAAAGCCCATGGATAAAAGCACTGGACACTTATAAAGAATGCTACAATAATAATATTGATTAAATTCACAACTTGCGGAAATCGGAATATTTTTCTGTAGAAGAACTTTTTTGTTTCAAGCAGTTCAAATATATAACAACCAAATTAAACCATTCTGTATTAATTTTGCTTGCAAACAGATTAATTTGGTTTAAAATGACAAAGTATTTCTGTTCCAATTCTGATCCAACCTTGAACTACACCTGCTAAGTCAAGAAGGCTACATGTTGTCAGTGCCATTCAAAGTGTTAATAAATCGTAAATGTTTGGGCAAAAATAATGAAATAAAAATTAATTCAATCTATTACCTAATAAAAGGTTCTGCATGTTTAGTGCATTTGTATTGCTTTAAAATTATTATTACATAAGGGAGGGAGGGGCGAACTTGATCCAAAGAACACAAAATTATAATTTTTTTTCTTTGTACTGGGGATTATTTATGTTACAATGAAATAATGATGAATAAGTAATTCAAATTATCTAAAAAGTACATAAATAAGTAAAATCTTAAAAAAAAAAATTATAACAAAAAACATTCAACAAGCACTTCGTTTGGTGTTTGTTTAGACATTCGTAATTTCTTAAGGCAAAGGACTTAAACATAATCAAAAAAATAATGAGCACATCAAAACACTGAACAACTAATGATCGAAGCAGGAATGGCCGTAACATTACTACTACTGAGAAAGAAGACGCACAACAGTTAGCGACTGATTTTATTAAAGATATACATACAAAACTGAAAATACAGAACTAAACAGACATCAGGAACTACGAACAGCAAATAAGTTATGACAGAAAATAAAAGATAATCACGTATTAACTAAAGCGGACAATGATATCTCTGGGGTAATATTAAGACATTCAGACTATGTCAACAAAACTAAAGTCTTCAAGAAAATAAAGACACACAGAGGTTAAAAACGACCCGACAAAACGCTTAATTTAAATTAATTAGATCTGGGTCTAAAACTTGGCATAATTAAAAAGTATTACTGAAATTACCAATTATCTTTCTGGCTTATTTATATTCTATATTTATCACTTTATATTATCTAAATAAATACTTACTTATTACCATTTAAGAGTTTATTATCACAAAGGTTTGCATTCCAAATTAAGAAACCATTCTTTAAACTATCCCTCTCTTGCTTGAATGGAATCTTTTAGATAATTTTCTCTGAAACAAATTGAACTGTTTAAAATATTATGAATAGAAAAAGAAAAAACTTACATGATGCGTTTAGTTTTGAAACTAAAGAACATTAATTTGGTTCATTACTTCCAGAAAAACAATTTTTTACCATGGATAATCAAGGAGCTGCAGCAGTTTTGGAAATTTAATGTTATTACCATCCAAAGACAATTTGGGACCAATGAGTTTAACTGATAAGTCTTATGATTTTGGGAACAATGGCATAACGCAAAGAACTTTTTAATGAAAAATTGTTGAAAATTATTTCTTTCTGGTCGTACTTCCCAAGTTTAGCAGGCATAACCTACGGTGGAGAGGTAGACCAAAATATGAAAACTAAATTTTACTTTAAGTAACCAAGACTACAACAATCTGACCGTATCCTGTTAATACCAAATTTGGTCGTCTAAACGTTCTAATTACAATAAGCTTATGATTCTGGGAAATGCTTGAGCGACTTTAGACAACAAAGGTACACCTAAATATTTGCACTCATTGACAACTTTGAAGGGCTAGATCAAATTTGACCATTCTTATATACTAGATCGTCAACTTGGGGAACACGATTCTACGAATCAGAGGTGCATCCAGAAATTATTTGGATGGGGAAAGGTTAGGTTTTTACAAGTAACTACATTACTTTGTCCCTTTGGAATAAATGTTATATTAGAATAGAGCACATTTACTTTTTTAATGGGATTTTTCCTGTAAATATGTTAAAGGCAACATGATCTCGTTAACCCATAAAATTTTCTGCTAATAACTTAGTCATTAGTGATTAAGTAATTACAAGGTCTGTTCGATAAGATATTTTTCATTAATCCTCAGTTTTTGGGCCCCCATTGAATCTATCATCAATCTAATACTAATCATAAAACTAAAAGACTTCATGTACCTGTAAATTTCATCTTTTTTCCATTTCCCTTTTAAATTACTTCCCAATACTTCAAATTTCGGAAAGTTAGTGAGCCGGAAGAAAAACATCAAGTGAAATTTGTTCTGCAGTTTTAAACTATTGCTATAACTTATCTTATGATGAATTGAAATAAATAATTTTAGTCTATGTTAATAAATGTTTTTGGAATAATAGTAAATGGACTGGTCCAATAAGTATTTTAACTACTTACTTGCAAGCCTCAATCCACAAATCTAATCCAATATTGTATGTCACTTTATCAGATATGCGTATATGCATCAGAATATATCAATATATGAATAATCTGGATAAAACTGTCGTAATTTGTCATTTATATGTACGTAAATTTATAGATGAAATGTTAAACTGGCTCCACTATCTAATGCAGGTTACATTCAAAACCCTTAGATTAGGTTACAGTGGAAGGTTAAAAGCAGGTTTTATCCCAATCCACTAGAAAAAATGTATTATTAAAACATACATATGTATGTAGATAGAAAATAATTCTTTTTTATTTGAAAAAATATTTTATTAAACAAAAATAATGTACAATTAATTGGAATAATATTTTTTAAAAGTAAAGTATAATTTAAAGACAGCTATATTTATTTAATTCATCGTCGAATAAAGAAAGAATAAGGAGAAAAGAAGCAAAGAAATTTAAGCGATTACATATTTACGGTAGGTGATTTCAAAGGTTAGGCAAGATGAAGAATTTCTTGAAGCATTTGAAGAGAGCAAAGCCACTTTCTGAACAGAATTGAATTAGCTGAAACTCAGGATTGCAACTGAAGTGCCAGTTGAGATATGAAACGGAGATTGAACACTAACAGAATGAATAATTCCTGAAATAAGGAATAGTTGCCACGTACTAGCACAAAACTTAAAATGTCAAGAAGAGACAAAAAAAAAAGCAATAGAAAAAGAGAGAATGTTGGAAGACATGAAGAAAATGATTTTAGAGAGCAAGTGGAACCTGGTAAGACACATGATAAGAACATTAGATGGGCGTTGAATCAAGAAGATATGAGTGCAGTATCTTAGAACTTAGAAGAGGAAAAGAGGAATTACAGAAATTTTGTAATGCGAAAATGTGATATTACTAAATTATTAAGGAATCGCCAATAAACTAAGCTTAAGACAGAATGAAAGATAGGAGGAAAAAACCCTATACTAAATCTCAACTGACCCATAAGTGTATTGCTAGTACATTATACAGACAAAAGAAAGAGTTAAAAATAGTTGGAAATAAAGTTAAAGAAATAAAAATGCTATAAACATACCTGGATGTTGGATGCGCTGTCTGTTGCGATGATTTATCCTTTAGGACATGGACCACACTTGCTTACGCTGCACTACCATTCCAGTGGAAGTCACTTTGACTGGCTGACATTTCTTTTTGATAAATATGAATAAACATCTGAGGTTATTGCGCCCGGAGCTTCTTCAGTGCACTGCCGGCCTCCGGACAGTGTTCTCTAGTAACAGACGACACTGTCCATCACCGCACAGTGTGCTTTAAGAGGCTCCTTGAAAGAGAAAATCTAAGAGTCAGCAGCTGGATTCGAATCCGGGTCCTCCGCGTGGGAATCCAATACGCTAACTGCATAGCTAATTCCTTCCCTGTAAGCTCAGAATGATTAATATCTGATGTGAGAGAATTGTTCTCAAGTTTTTCTCTTGAAGTACCTCCAAGGGGATTAATATTGTTGTAAGCTGATAATGAAAACCGTAAAGTTGTGGAGAAGCAGTAGAAGAACGGCTCTCTCAAGACTGCAAGGAAGGGTATCGCTTGAAAGAAAAATTAAAAACGTGATATTACTATTAATACGTGAATTATCATTAAAAGGGGTTTTCAAATCTATTGCTTCTTAAAATAGATGCCTTTCTGAAAAATAATATATATTAAACAGAAGTTAATTTATTAATCTTACTGTCATTGTGTTCGATTTTCTCAACTTAGGAGCCAGGAGTCGGGACATGGTTTTAACTTGAATTCTTAGATCATTAATGTTCATTCTCTGCTCTATATCATAACTTCGGCAGTTGATGCTTGTCGGAAAACTTTTATAAGACGGAAAAAATATAAAATATTTTACATGAGGAAGGGAGTGAAGTTAGTTTTTTTCTTTTTCCAGTGATAGTAAATGTTTCACTTTATTGACTATGCTTTCTTAAACCTTCGCATATTTTGTGCTACCTGGCTTGAAACAGTTTTTTTTTTTTAATCGAGAGTCAAGCAATATCTCTTGGCCGATTTCTGGGATATCTCTTACCATGTTTCCTCAGCAGCTCTTAATAACTCCTGAGACATCTCGACAATTACTAGAGCCAAACCTCTACTTTAAACTTATAAAACAATTTTATTTCTTAATTTTATTTTATCACAGTTTTTGCTCTCTCTAAACGTAAAACTTAATGGGAAACTTAGTGCAAAGAAACAAGGGACAGACTGACTGACCGAGGACCAAAAGGAAGGTGAACGAGTGACCGACGGAATTGAAGGAACAAGTACGAATGAGGATGGGTTCAGTTTGCATACACACCTCTAGTAGAAACTTTAAATTACAATTCTTTGGCTGAAACTATTTCTTTTATAAGCTAAAACTCTTCAAACTAAGAAATTTCCATCTAGAGACAGTTTCTTTTTCTTTTTGAAAAATAACTTTTTCATTCATACATTAATTTTTTCTATCATAGTTCGTTTACTTACATTCTGACGTGCTTTGGATTTTCATCCACGATCAGAGCTTTGGTGCAGACAATTTTACTTACAGATACACAGCTTCTGGCACATTACGACTCTTTGCGACCATGTAGAGTACACATACATGATGGATGAAAAGCCGAAATTAGTCAGAAATAAAAAAGCGTACTTTGACGGATAATCAACGAAATTATCCAGCCCTCGTTTCATCTTGGTACAACTTTAAGCAATTAACAAACAAAAAAGGCTGCGTTTCAGTAAAGCTGATTTCATTATAGTTTGAAAATTATTATGGTGACTGAGCCAAATTTGTTTTCTAGTTTGAAATGGTCTGGAATGCTCACCAAAAGCTGCAATGTCTACAGTCTAACTTCCAACAAAATATGAAAACAATGACGATTTGGAATTCTTATCAATTATGTTCTTAAAATTCTGCTGCTATCTATTAGTTATTAAAGCATTACTTATTTTAACCTTACAATCAGCTGCCAGATACCCGTACTATTCGTAGCCCATTTTTGCCATCATCTGCAATCATTATAACCTCACTGTAAATTTACAAGTTGTTATTATCTGAAGACTTATTTACGATTTTGTTTTTACTCTCTCTTATGTTTTAAATCGTGCCATTGGAGGTGCATAATGAGTAAATACACATATTCCACGGCAAATCTTACTGATAAAGAATTAAAAGATCAAGGTAACAGACATTTCAGTATGAGAAAATACGAAGATGCTGTAACTTGTTACACCAAAGCAATAGTAAGTTTGATTTTCATTTAAAAACTCAACTCAATGTTATTTTTACCTGTAGAATTATATTAGTCCATCTTTATTAACTGTAATAAACATTACCATGTGTTCTCCTAAGTGTAGTGTAAAGTTAGTTACTTTTTCTAAATAATGTTACGCTGAAGTTTTATTAGGTATTCATTTTTTTCTCATCAATTCCCTCATTACAGTCAACTTACTTAGTGAAGGGTATATTTGAGTTATCTCTCCATCACTGACTCAAAGGTGTATCAAAAGAAGAGGCTTCATTTGTAAAAATATACGTTTTTCTTAAACAAACTATATTTACTGTAGCCACTAGTAGTTAATAAGGTGTTGCCACGTTAAGCAATATCGTCCTAATTAGTTACTGATTTTTCTCTTTTTCATTCATCATTCATTTTTATAAAATATAATTTATAATTTGAAATTTCTCACCTGTTTCTTTACAAGAATCTGTAATGATAGAAGCGTGGCATTCATTGTAATTTTAAAGTTGCTGCAGGCAAAAAATTCTATTAATGTGGAATAACAAAGAAAATTGCGCCATTCTTTTATCAATTTTTTGCCCAATAGTTGCTGAAAGTAAAGGAGGTGTATTATTATATTGACGTATATCATGCGTTTATGAAACTTAAACGATTTTTGGCAAAAAAAAATTTCTACTAACCCAATTGCAATTTACATTTTTATGTTGAAAGTTGTAAGGAAGATATGAATATTATAAAAAATAAAATGTTGGTTCCTCACATATTTTTTTGTCCAGTAATGAGATCATTTAAATTGTTGCTACAGCAAATCTCAAAATCATGTCTATGCATGAAGCTTAAAAACCACTTCATTCCTTATTTCATGGGAACGTAAATGTTTCAAAATAGTACCTTAAACAAGATAAAGTAAGTTGGATTCTTTGATACTTTACGTTGTTTTTTGAATATTACTTTACTTTTATTTGCTTATATTCATCCATAAAAGTGTTGAGTCTAATTATCAAAAATTATTTTTGTACTTTATACTCATTATTAACCCGCCTGGATTAGTTAAACTTGTGTGTGCACGGATCTCTTTAAAAATTTCTCTTTTCCATAAGTCGTCTAGAAAAAAAAGTAAGCTTTCAAATAAAGTAGTAAATAAGTACGGGAGATGAGTGCGTAAGGTTTGTTAAATGGATGGCCCTAATTTTTCTTGTAGGGAAATGTGTGAGCTAGTTTTTCAAGTGTGTTGCCTTTACTTAAACTGTCGTGAGAGACCAAGGTCTTTGTTTGATCGGATTTAATAAATATTTAATAAGCACACTACTCTGTAGAATACCTCTACAGGGTGATCCGTCATAGTTCCTGAACAAGAATCCCATTTAAATTAGAAACACCGAATAAATAAAATTTCATATTTATTAAAAATTAGTGTTTTCTTTTTGTCCTCTTTAACATTAAT
This sequence comes from Rhodnius prolixus, assembly GCF_049639745.1. Classification (NCBI taxonomy): domain Eukaryota; kingdom Metazoa; phylum Arthropoda; class Insecta; order Hemiptera; family Reduviidae; genus Rhodnius; species Rhodnius prolixus. The sequence continues at coordinate 7,398,797 of NW_027411634.1, read as the reverse complement.
CTTCATTGCAAAATAACTCATTTAAAATGTGAAAACAAAATCGTTTATTGATTCAACCCTGCTGAGAATAGGCTCTCCAGCAGCTCCCTTACCTTCTACGCCAAAGGGGCGGTAATGAAGTGTTGCGTCAACCGTAGAAAGATGTTACCTTCTATTTCTACACAGTTCATGGATTTACGTGTTTATAAATAAAACTTTGTCTCCATAAATCCATGTCGCCTGAGAAACCTATAAAGCTACTCTCCATATCAGCAGAACCTCTTTTTCCTTAAGTTTAGTGAATTCCAAAGAAATTACGGAAAATATTTATTATATTTTTTTTATTTCAGATAAAGAACCCAACAATGCCTACATATTTTACAAATAGAGCATTATGTCATTTGAAATTAAAACGATGGGATTCATCTTGTCAAGATTGTAGGCGAGCTCTGGATATGGATTCTACTCTAGTTAAAGGACACTTTTTTTTAGGACAGGCCCTTCTAGAAATGGATAACTTTGATGAAGCTATTAAACATTTACAAAGAGGTCTCAACTATTACTATTTTTTTATAGTTTGGGGTTAATTCTTAATACAGTTTTATACTCATTTTTGCATTGCTAGCTTTACTTTTAAAAAATGTGAAAGTTCTGTATCAACAGTTTTTCCGCCTTGTGAGTGATAGAGAAAAACCTTAAAAAATTGGCTCGTTTAACTTATTCATTGATATTGATGTATTGATTTTACTGAGATTTTCATTTTTCCAGCAAATGACTTAGCCAAAGAACAAAAATTAAATTTTGGCGATGATATTGCTTGTCAACTAAGGATAGCTCGCAAGAAAAGATGGAATGTACAAGAAGAAAAACGAATTACACAAGAAATAGAACTTTTGGTCTGTACCTCTGTTTATTTCTGTTTCTATTATGATTTTAAAAGCTAATTGTTCCTTTTTTCTTCTTCCTATTTTTATTTTTTATTCGTTCAAACTGTTGAATATGCTACTAGGGTTTAATTTTGTATTATATGTAAACTCAACACATACCCTGATTCTATCTTCCGTACAATTCGGTCATCATTTTGAAGTTGTAAGTTGGAATTGAATCCGTCCTGCGGAAGGTAGACTAAATAAATATATATATACCTTAAGGCTTATTTTAATTATGTCATTAAAGCTCTCAAGTTTCCGCACTTCCGTTTACCAGGATCAGCAGCTTCAATTAGTTTCCTTAATGTATCTTTTTTAGGTACTTATTTTCTTTACAGACATATTTAAGTCGACTGGTGCATGAAGATGCAGGCAGACAAATTGAAAAAGTCAAACAAAACATGGATGATCTCAACGAAGAATTTATTCAAGATAGGGTGATGGAAATTGAATCGAAATGTGTAAGTATTTAATTTTGATTGTAATAATACCCTTGTTGTTTTTTAGTAATGTTCGCGTATAATTCAATTAGTGCTTAAAACAAGCTTACCAACTAAAAATGAGTAATAAAAACAATGTACCTTTTATCACTTGTAATTTTGGGGTTCAGAAGTGGTTTCAATCCGCATAGAGGGGTTGATTGTTATGAACAGACAAGGGTTGTCATTCTAGTACTTCCTTGGCTAGGCTGTACCTTTCCCCAAAGAAGAAGAGCTTTCATCAAGTTAGCGAATCTCTGCAGGAATCGTAAAATAATCATTGAGAGCTTACTTTGAACATACGTTCATAGTTCAAAAGCTCAAACAAGCTTTTTGCCGATTAGATTAGAATTTTACTGCCTTAATTTACAAATGCACAATTAGATGTTATTAGCGAGACTAATTTGAAAAATGAATAGGCCCAAAAGTAGTTGCACGGCTTTTTACGCTTACTTCCGACAGCAACGTTCTTGATTAGTCTTGACTAAGTAGTTACTGCTTGGCACCCTATTTCCAGAAACGTTGTTTCGTAGGCGATCCAAAAACATGTGATTTCTAATGAAATTATAGAAAGCACATAGTGCGGGAAAATATTCTAAGAAAATGCAGGTTGCTCACAGCTTTGATTTGAAAATGAATAAGCGTAACTGCTTATTAGACGATAGTTTTTTTTTTTATAACTATGTCTACTAAATGGTTTCACCTAGGCACTTTATCTTCTCAAGGTAAGCTGCTCTGAGTCATGCCTCCGTCCGATTGCATAAAAAGTTTCTGCAATGCCGCCAACCACGTTCATTGGGTGATAAGAAAGAAGCACAGCCTTGAGGTATATTAGGTTATACCCCTAAACCTCGAACCTAAACGACCCCTAAATTTCTTTGGATCTAATAAGTCATCTAGGTGAACAGTGATTAGACTTGGAAAATAAAACAATTTATATTGCTGCCTCTTTGTCGAAAATAAGCTGTAAGTTCGTTGGGGAAATATCAGCAACTAGGTTTCGAATTGAAAGAGAGATATAACTTGAGTAAGTTTGTGACCTTTCCTGTCGTGAGAACGGTCAATTGACTAGAGAGAATTATCAAGGCCTCTGCAGATGCCTTTAGAAAGAGGACATTAAGAGTGATTCTGGGAGTGGTTTTACCACAAGAATAGTTCGAGAAATTCTGCAATACGGGGATTAAGTGCAATTAAGTAGGTGTGGAAGGTTGCAACGAATCTGCCCTGTCCGATTAACAAAAAGTAATAAATAATAATATTTATAAAGTCTCCTATTAATTAATTAATTTTTCTTTGCAGGAAAATTGTATTAGTGAATTAAATGCCCTCTTTGCCAAAGTTGATGACCGAAGAAGGGTAAGTAATCTAAATTAATTTAATGTCTTCTTAAGAACCTATAAATGTACGCGATTAATTTTATTGTTACTCTTAGTGATAGAGTGATTTAAATTACTTCAAATTATTTTATTAAAATATAAATTGATTTGCTTTTATAAGCCATCTATCGAAATTGAATCTATGAAGTCACTGGTTTAATGTTTTGTCGATGCTCCTGTGATTTTAAATTATATTTACAAGTGTCAGTGTCTCAATAGATGCTCAATATTTTCAAGTCAAAATATGTTGAAAAGATTTTATTATTATTTAATTATATAATATACCTACACACTTAAAAAAAACAAAAAAAAACGATAATTGTATTTAAAACAAAAAAGATAAAAATTTTGTCAAAAGACTAATTTTAACTATCTTGATTCTTTGATAAATAAGGAGGTAATAGTATAAAGCAAATACCCTAATGAGTTTAACATGCTTGGGCAAAATTCACAAAAATACATAGTATAGAGAAGTATTTTACTTGCTGATACCCTTGTTCTTCCATGTTTTGGTTTCTATCCTCTTGAATGCAATGTAGTGAGTGTTGGATTCAAGTACAGTTTTGAGGTCCTTTATTTGAGGACATTCCGAAGGACTGAATAATGTCGATATACTTCTAAGTGGCTAAGGAACGAGAGGTGAGTCTTAAAGAGGAAACTACAATAATACTTCGATCACCTCTTAATAACGATATACCGACACAAACTTAGATGAACGTGTTGCAAGCGAAAATCGACGGAAGGCACAAGCTGCATAATCTTCACAAAACATAACTCGCATTCCAAATATATCAATTCTAGAAACCTTTGACTAAAAAAACAGATATTGCGGTATGATTGGAGCTTCCGACTGAATTCTTAATCCAAAACTCTGAATATTGTATCAATTGTTATGTTCCCATTTTGTAGTGAACACACTTCATAAATTATAAAATATTTTTTTCAGAAACGCGATGTACCAGATTTTCTCTGTGGAAAGATTAGTTTTGAAATCCTTCGTGAGCCAGTAATCACTCCCAGCGGTATTACTTATGAGAGGAAGGATATTGAAGAACACTTACAGGTATTTATTTATAACCTTTTTTATAAATATCTTTTCACAGAGCTCTTATGCACCTTCATTTTATATGAGATTGTTGGACTTTTCATTGCAAGTAATATAACTTGTTTGATAAAACTAGACACCCGGTTTTTAAGAATATTTTTACAGACTTTAAGTCGGCGAGCGGCTTGCTGAAGCTTAATTTGATGTGGAATGTTTTGTAACTCTGAAACTATTGTCTGTTAGCATGTTGCGTTTATAGTTGAGTTGAGACATGCCTAATATATCTGAAAGTTTTGTTTGTGTAGGGACCACTTCCGCTTCTGGTAACTGCTGTGGGGGGAAAAAAACGCCCGATTTAAGGATAGAGAACAGCTTGAGCAAAACTTTCTAAAATTTTTGAATGAGCAGGCTATCTAGAAACAGAACCTATCTCCTGAATTTTAAGACGCTCTTAGTGTTTCTAAGTTTTTAGGGTGCTCAGAAATTGTTGCGAAATTGACTTTTTTGCCTGATTCTTTATAACGATGAAATGTAGTTTTTAAAAATTCACTTTAAAAGTCAACATTCTGACTAGAGCTTTTCTTAAATATAATATATATATAATACCCATGTTACCGGGCATTCCAAGTTAAATTAACTTCTAATTAAAGTATGGTATTGATAATCTCTTTCAGAGGGTCGGCCATTTTGATCCAGTGACAAGAGTCAAGCTAACTCAAGATCAGCTGATACCGAATTTTGCTATGAAGGATGTGGTAGATAATTTTCTGCAGGAGAATGAATGGGCTTTGGACTACTGACTGAACTTTCCAATGAAATCTATTCACTATCATCAACTTTATTGTTATTATTCTTACGATCACATCTTGGTTTCACCAAGACTGTTGTCTATTGTAAAATTGCTCTCTTATCGGATAACAGCTGAATATGTTTCTAGCACATTGGCATTATTCATTCAATATCGCAATTCTTTTTTTTTGTGAACATTTGTTTGCATTTTGATCAATTTTATTATTATTATTTTATTTAAGGCGCGTCAAAATCTGAGGTTATTGGCGCCCGGAGCTTTTTTCAGTGCACTAACGGCCTTTGGACAGTGTTCTCTCGTTAAAAACGACACTATCCATCACCGAACGGTGAGCTGTAAGAAGCTCCAAGGAAAATACAAGGGCCAGCAGCTGGATTCGAACCCGGGATCTCCGCGTGAGAATCTAATACGTTAACCATGTAGCTAATCCCTTCCCTTTTTATTAGTATTATCATTTTATTTGTTTGTGGTTGCTAGAATTCTATTTTGTGTCGTAAATTGGGCACTCCTTTATCACATGATGATCTAAGAAAAACCCCTTTAATACATGATGAAAATCAATCTGTCCATTCAAGCCAGCTGTTGATAAATTTTAAATTTGTATTAATCAGGGTTATATATCCCTACGCAAACTTTGATAGCATTAATGCAATAGTTCCTCGTTATTTTTTTAAATCTTCCAGTAATATTTCAAAATATTCCTAAGGAAAAAATTTGATTCGTACATTTTTGACTGCAGAACGGGAAAATATAATGGAAATAGTAAGTGGTTTTAATTGCAAATTTTAAAGCAATTGCTAATAGTTCTCCCCCCAAACATGTTAAGTTCGTAAGAATGTAAAAGAAAAAAATTCTTTATTTTCTCCTTTCCTTATGATTGCTGTACATATAATGTTACCTTTTTTACAGTCAGTTTAATTCAAGTTGTCAATAATTGAAGTTTTATACTTAGAAAAAATAAATAGTGTTTAAACTTTTTATTCTATTTTAAATCATTATTTTTACATGATTTTGATTTTAATGCATCTTATCAAAGATTCAATTTCTTAAGAGTTTGTTTAGATTCTTTTTTTTATTTCCAATTGAATGAAAATGTTAATAATATCCAACGGTAGGTAACCTTCATAATTAAAAGTGGAGGAAGGGACATTTAAAATATCATATTGCGTCTATAATAATTGTTATTATTTTACTGCCTTATTTGGAAATACCTGTCTTTTTTTTAGTATATTTAAATTTTAAGTTAATACGTATTCAGCAGATTTCAAAAATGGATTGCTGAAGTGCACTATTTTCGAAATCTAAATAATATCGTGTTAAAGATAAAAATAGGGTTTCAAAAGGTTGTTATTTCTAAATGTGTAGTTAATAAGGTGCTAAATAGAAAGTAACCCTAAATTTAGTAAAATCTGTAATAAAATTTATATTTGATTTTGAATACAATTTTCTTGATAAACTTTAAGCCTAATGATGAAGTTAGATTATTTAAAATTTAAGGCTTTTAGTATTTTTTTAAAATAGAAATTGAAAATATAAGAAAGTATACAAAAAAAATGTACTTTCTTAAAGATAAGTAAACAAACATAATGGTAACCCATGTATATGTTCTTATTTTTAAATATTTAATTGATTCTCTTTAGTGTGAATATGCATACATGCGTATATATGAAAAATTTAGGTTTGTATCATATTTGCGAAAGGATTGGTTAATTGTAAACATTGGTCCAAAACCCCCAAACATACAAATTGTTCACCCAACTTGCGCGGATATTCGTCCACATTAGTTCACTTAGATTCTCTAATTATACTTCCTCTGTCAATAATCGACACTTATCTCTCCCCGAAGGGTTCGGGTTCTATTTAGGCCCAAGTGATTGGGAGATGCTATACCTAGCCAGGGTTCATCTAGGAACCATTTTTGAGATGATAACATGTGAACTCAACGCTTTAATGACAGCCTAGCTATGGAATAGGATAACCTCTTGATTCTGATATTTCCGCTTTGAAATGTTACTAGATTTACTCATAGATTTGGAATAATGTCTATTCTTGGCCCAATTAGCTCATCCCCAGATTTCATAATTAAATCTTACTACCTCGATTTTAAATCATTCTTTGGGTATTAATTCTTACATGGCCATTTTTTGGGTCAGACAGTTAAAGCGACAAATAATGCAAGGCGAATAAGTATATCTATCTTCAGGTTTCAGCTAAAATGCACTTACAAAATACACTCCACACTTATTTTTTTGAAATATATATTTTCCGACTTTATCGTTCGAATTTTTCTTAATATTCTACAGAGTCGAATAAAGTTGATTTAGTACGTTACCTAACTTTTTTTGAAGAAGCTGTAAGCGTAAAGAAAGTAAATCTATCATTTGATGTTTCTCAACTTGTAAATTTGTAAATAAATTTATGAAAATTATTATTTAGTCAGCATTTATAATAATTGTTATTTTTATGAATAAAGAAATGTTTTAGGTTCCATATTTTGTGTAAATGCTCATAACGTTGCCTGTGTAATATAATGGTGTGAGTAAGAGAGTATTTACCATGTTTACTTTTCGACTTAATTTTCTAGTTTAGCTTAGCTAGTTTCTGTGACTGAATATATGGAACCTTGTATATGTATATACATATTTTTTTTTTCTTTTTGATACTCGACTATTTAATTAAATTCTCTCAAACATGTCTTTAAATTTAAAAATTTGGATTATAGATTGTTTTCTCAATATTAAAAAAAAAAGAAAAAGAAAGTATTTTAGTTGTAGAATATATTTATACATTAAATTTGGAGATAGAATAAATTATATTTTTATTGTCTGTTGGTGCAAATCAATCTTATGCTCCTTTAATGAGAAAAAATTATGAGTGCAGTTTCTTAAAAAAAAAAACTAACTTCAACGCTTCTTTTGGTGTTTCATTCTGAAGGAAAAATCTTTTAATTTAAGTAGCTAATCTTACTAGCTTTGAACCGCGGCGAGAGTTATTTTCAGATAATTTATTTTACCAAACCAGATTAGACATATTTTTTAAACAAAAATATTTTTTTTAGCAATTGGCTCTTACAGAGTTATAAATGCAAGTCTAAAACAATTCCAGGAATGTCTACTCAATAAATCCGAAGTAAATCTAGGCACATGACTCTTCAATAAGTTTTAAAATTATAATTTCTTGGAACTTCAAGATTGTACTAAATATTTGTACATCGTCACTTTATAGTGATATCTAGAAAAAGCGCATCTTCTATTAAATTCTTTAGCAAGTGTACAAAAAATTACGTTAAACTCGAAAAAACCGTTCTTTACAGTTCAATTTTTGATCTGATCTGTTCTTTGTCGGAATTTCAACAGCACATTTGATACTCGTTGTTGTGTAGGGATTAGAACCGTACAATTTTTTTTTTTTTTTAAATGGTTTAGCTTCAAGAGCTTGACTTTATTTAATTTATTTTATTCTTAATAACAGAATAACAAGTGGCAAGACCTGGGATTAAACCTTCCTCCAAAAGTGTGCTTATAAATTAACCTGGTTAAAGATTTGAAATAGAAGAAAGTAGATTTATACGTGTGCAATAAGTACACGAACTTAAAATCATTTGAGCAAAAAAAAAAAATTGATTAATAAAAACTTTCCAATGACCGATGCTGACCGAAACCTGTCGCACATCTAAGCAAAAAACTAGCAATTATTCGTTTTTTAATTACATTGGATACACACATTCATTGAAAACTTTGTAAACGCCAAAATTTAATACTCTTACCTATTCATTCCAATTTAATTTTTCTCTAACTTCTAATATTTATACTGTTTCCAAAAGCATAAAAAAAAACCATTGTTTATACTTTGTAAGAATTAAGTATAGTTTTTGTATAGATAAATAAATAAATAATTCATAATATCATTCATTTGTAAATAAAATTAATTTTATTTGATGTTCTTAGATAGTAAATCAAGTCTGATTGTTGAAAAAAATTATAAAATATTTAACTACGAAGTAGTAACATATTTGCAGTTTTAAAAGTCATTTGAATGAACAATATTAAGAATTTGAAACTGCCCAGAAATAGGATTTTTATTATTATTACTAAAGCATATTTTTAAATTCATATTAGTTTTCCTACTTACGAACCAACTTTCATGTGGGAGGTACGCTGTGATTCGTTCCTAGACTTACTTTCATCAAATTTAACGATTACTTGTACCTTAAATCTTCTCTTGATGGCTGTAAAAATATGTAATCAATTATGTCACTCGCAATTGTAAACTAAGATCTATTTAGTTCATCAACTATCAATATTTTGCGCAGTGGAGAAAGCAACTCAAGCGTGGCCGGCCGAGGAGTTTTACTGCCCCATGCAATAGTAAATTTACCTTCTCGTTCTTATTCAGTCTTAACTCCAGAAACATTTAACATCTTAAAAATTTGAGATATTTGTTGATTTGACGATAGTTTTGTCCCATTCCCTAGAAATATGAAAAACAGAGTTTTTAAGCAATTTCTGCGTTCGGTAGCCGAGCTTTCCCGTATTTACTTCCGTAGGTTTTTTATTTATTTTTATTTTTCATTATTTTTTTTATTAGGGATCAATCCTAAAAGATATTTTGTTCAATCCTTGGGCGCACCGTATAAAACAAATAATTTATTTGTGCCTGTTCTGAAAGTACAACCTAAGCAAAACTGTAGTTTACAATACGTTTGTATTACGTAGACACAGATAAAAATCCAATTCTGTGAAGATCCATTTATAAAAGTTGCACAAATGCTTTAAAATAAATGTATATTGGAGGTACATAATAAAAACCCAATCAAGAAAAATGCAGCAACAGGACGATATAGCGATTACCTTAATCACAAGATTACTGTTCCACAAGTAGTCCCCCCACAATTTCATATCGTATTAGAGCCGCTAATGGAGACAGACATCGGTGAGGTAACGTTTGAAAAACACATTTAACATCTGTTTTAAGACCTACATCTTAGTAGAAACCGAAGTTCAAAATGAATACTTGTTGGAGCCCCTTAACCTTGTGATGTAATACGCCTGTAACTTAAGAAATAAACTTCTACTTTTTGTACATTATTTTCATATAATATTCCTACTAGAGTTTATGGCTCTAGGTTATAGGTTAGTTTACAAAGTATAACCTCCCCGCAAAATATTCTTACACTGCGTAAAATTACAACGATTTTTTTTTTACTTAAAAAATGATCACCGGAAGAGGAATGTTCATACATATATAAAAATTTATACTTGACTCATTGAAACCTAGCAATATTTCAACGACATTTATAGCTTTATTATTTCTTCTCTTTTATTATAAAAATTTTTATGAATTATTGGAAGATTGCAGTAATAAAAATATATTAAAATGGTTTTGTTTTTCTTTTATTTAGTTTACATTACGATTATTTACAACAGAATTTTGTCTGGTATTTTCAAATTGGAGAAATAACACTAATTCCTTTTTGGCTACTATATACACACACAATAAATTTATTGGTTTATTTAGTTTATTTTATATCTTATATTTCTGCCTGTTTCTCTCTCTCTCTCTATGTATATTTATATTTTGTAAAATATTATAAACATATACTCTAAAATCCATCAATAATGTAAGATGGTTAGGTTTCTTTTTTTTAGTCGGTTAAATATTGTTTTATTACATTATTTTTTTTTCGGTCAAAGCTAATTGATAACACAAGGGAAAATAACAGATATTTTCATTTAAACAAAAAATCTTTTTGTAGGTGTTTTTTAAAACAAAATGATTCCAAGTAATTAATTACTTGAAAAAAAAAAGATTCCTAATTGCATATTGACGGCAACGTAGCGAAATGATTATTTTTAAAGTTCTTTTTTATTTTTATAGCGATCTTTTATCTTGAATTATTCAGTAAAAATTGGGATAGAATGAATAAGCAAATGAGAATACTTCGTTTGTGTTGGACATTTCTAATTTTGAGAAATTAATTTAATTTATACCTTTCTATTTCTGATGTATGCGTTAGTTTCGAAGATAGCACTAAAAGGTAAACCCAAAAACGTGATTGGGTACATGTGGAAGTGGCAAGTGATATGATGGAAGAGTTCTCCAGCATTACTTTTTATTATAGATGTGTTACGCTTACTTTTTGACCTTATATTTTTTTATTTATGCTTTAAACTTTGCTTGGTTCTGCATTCAACAAACAAGAACACAATATATTTATTATTCTATGAGGTACGCGAAACGCAGCATTAAATGGAGGGTGGCTTTTTTATAAGCCATGAATGAGCCTAAACAGATCCGTAATGTTATCAACAACACTCTACGTCGACAATTTATAAAGAAAAATATCAACATTGATAGTCAATTTTAAACTAAAATCGCAACTTTTAGAAATCTTTAAAAAAAAAAAAAAGAAACAAAAGACATAATTACCAATTTCAATATGTAGACGACAAGCAAGATTGATTTCAGAAATTTTAGCAGATAATAAAATTTGTTTTTACTAACTGTTGGATAATTGTTTTTTTAACACTTAGACGATAGTTAACGTTATAACACTTTTTAATCTTCAATTTACTTTGTACAGTAGTGCCACCATTTCACACATATGTGCGAACCAATTTTTAAGTTTCAATAAATATCTTAAATAATATTGTCAATTATTTTTTTAAATATTTTAAAATCAATAATTGAATAGATAACACAAATTTTGTACTCAGTTTAATTTTACTTTCTTAACCGTTTCTGGGTGAACCTTGCTCTTTCGCTTCAAAATAACATTCTCCTCTTTATTTATGCCATCTATTTTTTTTTTTTTAATAAATTTTACTAATCAATAATTAGTAATAATAATAAATAAACAAATTATTTAAGGATGATTTAAGTTTAGTTCCTTGCGATTTGAAGTAAGGATAACTAGGATTTGATTGGTATAAAAAACCAATTTTTTTCCAGTCAAATAAATATTTACTTCCGAGAGTACGTTGGAATTCAATTTACCTAAACTTTTCATTTTCTGAGCTAGCTTCTTAAGTTTGATCGATGGAAGGTACCTTGAAAAGGAATACGATTTGGAGATTGCATGGAGGCTAGTAGTGATAATCCGGAGGCTATTCCTAGAGACATCCTGAAATAAGCAGCTTTGGAGCAGGAGAGTTCCCCACAGGTTCTTCTGGTCTACAAAAACGGGCAGAATGCCCTTGCAAACTCAGTCTGACCTTACACCGTTAGACCTTATACAATACATTAGGCTCAGAAAACAACTCCATAGGATTGGTACAATTTTATTCCGAGTATATATGCACATCAGATATGAAGAATTAGAGTATCCTGTATCCTGTTTGATTACGTTGTGTTTGTTGGTTTATGATAAAAAAAAAAACTTTCGCAGATCAAAGGAACTGAAGGCGCAAAAACGATAGGACCTTTACTTACGAAAAGGATGGTGTTCCCCTACTGGAACTGCAAGAAGGGATAGGTACAATTAGCCTGTCTGCTCGTTGAGCCTAGGGAACAGAATCCACACCTGGACCGAATCTAAGATCGCTACGTCACTGCAATTTCGCAATAATTTTTGTAATGTTCAAAACAAAACAAATTTAGTAATAACGTGACTGATCATAGATTTCCTTAAATTTTTTAGGTATCGTGTTTGCATTTTGTGTAAAACTTATTCAAAGAAAATATACTGCAACAATATGCTTTTATACACGTAATTAGTTCTGCAAAAGACCACTTTTTGGTCAGTTTAATGCTTACATAAATATTAACTTCATAATTTCGTGATTTTTTTTGACAAATACTTTTTAAAATTGTGTCTTTTAAGATGTCTTTCAAAGAAAGCGTTTATATTACTACTATACGTTGAAATAAAATTAAACATTTGATTTTCATTTATAATATAAGATTTAGACTTACTTTCCATTTTTGGCTTGTGCTTTTAAAACTGTTAAATAAATAATTGCAAAAATACAAAAATTTATGGCTATTACAAAATTTTCTGCTTGTTTATTAACTTTTATTAAGTATTCAAAAAGATTTTTAACATACCATTGTTCTGTCAATTATCAATTTGCCTTTTTTGGTTTTTATTTAACTTAGAAAAATATAGTTCAATGATTGTCCACAAGTTCAATGTTCAAAAGCACTCATGTCTCAAAGTTGTGCTGGTCTCAATTATACGAGTATCGTATGAACCTCTTCTCGATATTTACGTTTTTTTTTTTGTTTTTTTTCATTTTAATGTATGTTCATTTGTCTTATAAAGAAAAACATTTAAACCAAATATTTTAAATCGATCGTGTAAATGCAAAAAAATAAACTCAAGTTGAAAAAATCATTTTTTTTACACGTTCAACTTTATTTAATGTTAAACAATTCTACTTTTTTCGTCCGTAATATTTTAAATTGATTAAAATACAATTAAAGGAGTACAGCGCATTTACACAAAGAATAATTAAATACAACTCAGTTTTGTGCTGTACGTTTAACTTTTTTCATTTAATTATTCGTCAACAAATTATGAATAGCGCGAGCTCTTTGGGATTCCGCTAGAAGATAGCGAAAGTTTTTAAATTGCAGCTGAGTTGTTAGTGCATTTCATGCTGATTGATAAGGAAACGGTGGAGAAATGAATCCTCCCTGAGATTTTAAACTGTGAGAGAATGACTGAGCAGAGGTGTTCGCCGTTTAGCACAGTTTTTCTGCAATGGCGAGACGCAGAATAATAATAACTGTTGATTCCCCGTACCCAGTTTTCTGATATTACAAATTACTTGTTAATTCATTTTAAAGATTTGTAAAATACTTTTCTTTTTTTAAAGAATAGATCAGAAATGAAAACATTTTTTTAAAGTTCTTTTAATAAACTGTTTTGTAAAATCAACAACTTTTCTTGTAAAATAAAGAATTAGTGATTGTAATCATAAATTTTAGCAATTATTTTGCCTCACTAAACAACTTTTAATTTTTATATAGCAAACTTGTCTAAAAAATTCAAATCTACATACACACAATTTTGTTGACAGGTTAACATTTCAGATGACTAATCAAAAGTTTTTTCTAAAGATTTTCAATAAAATATATATTAGTTCACTTTATTTGTATCCATTTAATAACAAAATCTCCTTAACAAAAACTTACAGTTTAAAATGTTAAGTATAAGGGTTGATTAAACGCCAAAAGGTACACAAATCAGCAAGTACCCATCATTTCATTTATACTTCATTGATATGATTTAAGTAATTTTACTGCATTAACTTTTCCTTCACATTTTTAGAATTTATTAGATGTCACAGACCCTTATGCTGGCCATTTTCATCTACAAAATATTTGTTCTAGACTGTAGATTGTAATATCTATTTATCTATAATAATCAAACTATTAATTACAGGTTAAAAAGAAAAAAAAAATTAGGCTAAAGATTTCAAAAACTTTTTTAAAAAAAAGTTTACACCAACATACATTAATGATTTCATTTTATTTATTTTTATTTTAAAATAAAAATCGTCGGTTTAAGTTCATTCTTCGATTAAAGTAATTTTTATTTTATGAAGTAGTCAAACGTTTATAATAATAGGTAATAATTATCTGGCTTTATCGCAAATAATATAGTTTTCTTCAATTACATTCTCAATCTAGATGTTCTTCCCACAATGTTGTATATATGTAATATAAAATAAATAAGATTTGCATATTTTTAGGACAGCTAATTATTCCAGTATTTTACTATAAGTAAAATTAGGGGGACTAAATTAAATTACAATTGAGAAATGAATAATTATTGTTGAATAATCTACTTGTTATTAACTGTGTGTTATTTGTGCTCACGAATATTTCGGTAAGACGAATTCAAGACTGAAATATTGTTTTAAATCCTTCGTGATTCAAATTTAAACAGTGGCTGACTCTGACTTTGTCTTTTTCTACTTTAACATGCATGTATATGTGACTACTCAGAATAATTCAGAACTCATTTTATCATAATTATAACAAAAAAATATTATGAATGAACTGGCCAGCATAAGGGTCTGTGACATCTAATAAATTCTAAAAATGTGAAGGAAAAGTTAATGCAGTAAAATTACTTAAATCATATCAATGAAGTATAAATGAAATGATGGGTACTTGCTGATTTGTGTACCTTTTGGCGTTTAATCAACCCTTATACTTAACATTTTAAACTGTAAGTTTTTGTTAAGGAGATTTTTGTACCTTTTGGATAGATTTTTCTTTTTGTCTATTTTGCAAAGTTACATATCTGCTTTACAGATTTTTTTAAAATTTGGTATAAGCAATTCTATCATTATAACCTGATAAGGCGTTAAGTCGGAACCGTAACTACTGTAGAGATCTTTTTAAAGAACGATTATAATTGCGGTCCCCAAACCATCCTCAATAACAATTTTTTTGAGAAAGCGTTTTGAATAAAATAGGAAGGTATTTGTACGTAAATAGCAAAATTAAACTGCGATTTCAGTAATTCCTTTTAAGAGGAGCAAGAAAAATAAACTGCGATTACTGGACTTCTCCCTAAAAGGCAAAGATTTTGAATCGAACGACAATTCATTGATGTAAATCGGTTCACTCATTGATAATTTTAACGATTGCAGTACTTCCTGTTGGAAGGCGTAAGAGCATGATGGCACTTCACAGCCACGTAGAGGAGCTTTAATCACTTCTTCGTGCTAAATTTTATCAAAATCGGACTAAGCTTTATAGAAATATTGGTAATAATAGTTTTAGAAAGGGCCTTATTTGGGTAGGGCAAACTCCCCTCCTTATGAGGCATGGCGTCGAGACTTTTAAAGTACAAATCTGTACAAAATTTTGATTCGAATGACACTTTATTCAAGAAAATCGGTTCACGTCTCGATAATTTGAAAGATTGCTATACTTCCCCTTAACAAGTGTAAGAGCTGATCGCCGCTTTAATGTTACGTAGGGGAGCCCTAACCCTATCATCCTACCAAATTTTATCAAAATCGGGCCAAGATTTACAGAGAAATTAGAAATAATAATTTTGGAGGAGGCCTTACATAAAGGGGGCTAACTCCTCTCCCATTCGATGTACAGCGTCGAGACCCCCAAAAGGCACATCTACAAAAAATTCCGAATCGAATGACACCTCATTCATGAAAATCGGTTCACGCGTTTAGGCGGTACGCGGTTTACAAAAAAGGTAACAACAACAACAACAACAACAACAACAACAACAACAACAACAACAAGAAGAAGAAGAAGAAGAAGAACAACAACAATTTTTGAAAAAGCCGTTTTTGCTCATTTTCGGCAACTTTTTTCTCGAAATCTATTAGATCTATGTTGTTGCAAAAAAATTTCAGTTATAAAGGAGGGTTTGTCCTATAATTTAAAGAAAATTTGGGAATTTTATCTTTTATAGAAAAAGAGAAAAAAATTGTCAAAGTTGGGTGTTTTTCAACGTTACGCTTTTTCCTGCAGTTTTTGATGATCAACCCTTATACAACTGTCCTACCGGACAGTTTTAATATATCAATACTGTAAAAATGAATATTGGATAATTTTAATGAAAACATCCAGTTATTTTAGATAAATATTTTTGTTTCATTTTTCATAAAAGGATCTCTCTAAAATATGCGACATAACAATTTTTTTCATCTAGTATTAAGCGTAGCTAATTTTAATAAATTCTATTACACATTTTTTAATAGTTATTATTACTTGTTTATTAATTTCATTTGTTTTCTCTCTTCCTTTCATTATTTAAGAACTTTTTTAGGGCAAAAATATTACGATTTTTTTTGTTTTACTAAAAATTATCAAAATATAAAAATTGACATTTTTCTTTAAAATAGTTTTATTACATTTTTCTCTATTCATGTTCTAGTTTAAATTTAAATCAACTAAACTTTTATGTAAAAATATTTTTTTTTTAAATCTCTTCTTTGCCGCTATATTATTTATTTCAAATAACAAATGCTTGTGAAGAATTCATTTACTTATTAATTCATTTTTAGCAATTTTCTTAGTTTTAACTATTTATATTTTTATAATTGAAAGGCAATTACTTGAAAACAATTTTTTGAAAACAGTGGCATTAGTTTTTTTTCAGATTTCGTAAATGCAATAAAATATTTATTTTTAAAGTTTTAAGTTTTTTCGATTCTAAATTTGTTATTGAGTTTTATGTTACTTTTGTAGTTTTAAATTGCGACCCTCATCATTTAAAAGCGCTTGATAGATTAAAACATTTAATTAATTAGGGCTCCTTCTTTCGGTTTAAACTCCAGTAACTCTGTTGTAATATCTATATCAGATCTTAAACTTTCAATCACTTTTTACTTTGAAGTATCTAAGGAGAGTTGTACTTTTCTTCACAAGATGCCACATTTTTTAGCGTGAAAACTGATGTAAAAGACATTAGCCAATTGGAATGGCAGAGGAATTTCGCAATTAATGTTTAAAAGATTAAAGTTAAATGCGTATTTCGGATTCTGAGCAGGCCAACTCAATGCGCGACTGAGCTTTTTCATTCAAATTTTTCACAAGAAATCAAGTAAAAAAACTTGGGTTACCGAATTCGAAATTGACCTTAAACAAGAGTTTAGCCCTAAGCCAATTTAGAGCAGCCGTCTTTATTACATGAAATAGAAAACCTTAACGAATGCAACTCAGTAGATAAAATTAGACTAATTTTTATGCATCTTGACGTTCACTTACTATCAAAGGCTTGAATATACAGGTTGAGTAGATACATTACATTTTCGAAACTTAAAAACAAAATAAAAAAACCTAGAAGCTTTTAGTATAAGTTTTTTTAAAAGGGTACAGTTCCATTCGTTTAATTTCTCATAATAGAAATGAAAACTACTTTTTGTATTAGAACTACATACGCAGTTCTTTTACTGCATCCACCTACACCGACTTCGTCGCGCGAGTGCCTGGTTCGATAATATGTGGAGATGCCCGACTTTCGACTAGCCTTGAGAAAGCAGAAATTGAAAATACATCCAAATGCCCTGTTAGCGCGTTGTCACGGACTCAACGTTGCACGAAGATTCCACTGCTTCATTCGTTTTAATTTTTCGCAAGGACTTTCTTAAATATTGTAATTAGTAATAATAATAATAATAATAATAAAATAGCACAACTAATTAATTAGAAAGAGTATACAAAACAAAAACCTTTTTTTTGTTATTTAATATCTAAAGGGTCAAATTAAAATAAAATATTTCTAAAACAAACTGCATTAAAATAATTCAAAAAGTTAACTACAAACAAAATGTATGTTACAGAAATTCCATTATCATTCTGAAAATTATAAAAAAACTAACTAGCTGGAAGAAAATATATATTTCACCATTATGGAAGACTTAATTCAGTGGCAGCACACTGACTTTATTAGCCCAACAGAAATGATTGTTGGTGAAATAATCCCCACTACCTTACCCGACAGATAAAACTTATGAAATAATATAAACTACAATCTTAAGTTTGGGAGTTGGTCATAACTCTAGTCTGGTTACTGAAACTAGTTTTAAATACCATATGTACGCAATTTATTATTTGTAAATAGATTTTCACTTTACTGAATTGACTAAATTTTATGATCAAGATTCATGGAATTTCTATACATACATTTTCTTCTTTGGAAATCATTTTGGAGCTTTATAAATCCCAATTTATTGACGAGCATACCTATTATATTTGTATTATTCATTTACCCTTTCCTGACCAAACGCTTGGAGCGGGTAAAATATGACTTTTGTTCTACCTGATGTTAGTAAGAAGTGTCGTCTATTACAAACAGAGAGCAAGGTCACAGATCTAAAGCTCTCCAAACAACTTACTCTACCCCTTGCTATTTCTCATTCGTTCTTGAGATCTGAAGGACAAAGTACCAATTCTTTATTGTCTTCTTGATCCTGTGCATTGTTAGATATCAAAGGAGAATTAAGGGAAGTATTAGAGGCTTGTGCTGGGGGCGGTGGATATAGATCGTCGTCGATATCAAGTAAACCGCCTCCTCCTATGTTAGCTCTATCAGTTTCCCCACCGCTGGGTCGTTCCTCTTCACCAACTGGAGAATCCAGTGAATCTCCAAAAGTGAGTGTTGAAGTAAGCCTGGCCAATCTCTCAGCGCCACCACTTCCACTGGCTGCACCACCTCCGTTTGTAGACCGATCAAAAAGCGCCAAACTCTGATCAAGATTGTAGGAGTCATCACTGCTAAAACTGGCACTATCTTTTGCCGCTGCTGAACTTGCTTCTCCTCTTTTGACGGTCGATCCGCCCTATAAAATAAATTCAACTCATTACTTAAAACATAACACTCACATGACAATAATCCTCAAGATTCGAATTCTCACTAAAGTTAATTGGATTTAAAGACCATCGTAATAAAAACATTTTTAAGGAATAGGCGATGTTACAAACCATGCTTTTAAATCTGTCCTCATAAAAAGAAGTGTTCTCTGGTCAAACAGTACGTGGAAGTTAAAAATAAATAAGTTGAATATAAAAATAAGTAGCACTTCTGCTCGACCGATTGTATTCAAACTCGAAATTTTAATGATTTTAATGAATTTTTACATAATTCTTACTGTACTACTATTACCTAGGTGATAACACTTATAACACTTATATTAGAGATAAAAATAAACACTTCAACACAGAATTTAAAGAAAATATTTCGAGTAAGATGTATGAAAAATCGTTTGGGTAAATTGTCCGGTTGATTTATTTATTTTGCCTTTTATTCGAAATAAAAGAAATATCAAATTTGAACTTTCTACGATTTTTTGTTCTTGATTTACGTAACACAAAGCATACATTTGCAGGCTAATTTTTGTTCTCACAAGGTTATTTGTTCTCAAAACATCAGTCCCGGAAAAAAAAATAAATAAATAAAGTTAAGAATTAAGAGAAAGTAAAAACCTTAAAACTTGCTACTTTTAATTTTAGAAATACATATTTTATTACTTTTTGTGCATTATCGTGTAGCGGCTTCAGTTCAATAAGATTGCCTTCCCGAACTGGTGATCTTTCTTCTGAAGAAGGTACCATAATCTTGGGTATTTCTCGTCCATCTGATGTGGATGCTACAGCTGGCAAAATGGACACCCGTTTTTTTGTTTTTTTATTAGCTGAAAGAAGAAAGAAAATAACTAACTTTGCAAAGAAAATAACAGAGCAGTAGTAAACATTCTAGATATGCCTTCAATGGCAATGTTTCATCGTTCTTCTCTTGAGCCTCTGAGAGGATCGCTAACATTTATCTACAGTACATTCATAAGATTCTTATAAAAAATATTTAAAGAGTAGCGCTTGGCTCAATTTCGGATACGAAATATCCCGGATCAGAATTCGAAGACAAATTGATGGAATTAAATAAAAGATTCAAGAGTGATTTCTGCTTACCAAAAAAGGAATTTGGTTCAGTGGGTTAAATGTTAAATTTCTTACCATTCATAATCTGCAGCACTTGTAAGTATAGTTATAGAACAAAAAAAAAATCAGATATGGCAGTAGTATTCATCCGTTGCTTCACTTCTGAAGCTGAGTTTAATTTTTTAAGTTTTTATTTATATTTTTACAACCTATAATAATTTAAAAAATATACTGACCAGACTGATCCATTAGAAGGAAATCTTCTGCAGTTCTGGCGTTAAATGGCAGATGGCGATAATAATCATTCTTATCAAAATGCCTATTAAGTTCGGCTGAAATGTGCCTTTTTTTCTTTCTTTGTCTGAATTTACGCCTGTATAATAATCGCATAATATTAAACAAATGTTTAAGCCCAAAAATGAAAAACAAAATGAAGATGTTTCTAACCTAATACAACTTGTAGGACAAACACATAGAAAAATTCTGAGCAAACAGCAAAGCAGCCCTCCAGCAATAAGGGTTGGTCCAATCAGCCTCAATTCCAACGTTTTGAAGCCTTTCTCGCCAGTACCTACGAACGCTATAACCAACCCTATGGCAGTTGTACCCAGTCCCACGTAGAGCAGAGCATTCGCCGCTGCACTCTGATGATACAAGCCGGGGAAATCATCTTCTTCACTACTGCTACCGCCGTATGAAGAATCGTGGATCTAAAATCATTTATTTATATTAATCTCTAGTAAGGGAGACAAAGAGAAAATAAATATATACTTGTATTGTACAAATATTTGTAAGAACTAATATTAAATAGAACATGCTATTAAATTTTCTTGATCTCACTTCCCCACACCCTAAAAGCAAGTATTAAAAAGATTGAAATAAAATAAAAGAAACATTTGCTAATCAGCTTTCCTAGTTCGTCTCCTATTAGAAGCTGAATCTATGATCTGATCTGCTTGAAGCATTATTTATATTAATTGCTTAAATAATTGTGTCTATTAAAGGAATAAGTCGAGCATATAATAGAAAATGAAATGTCTGACATTCGCTTGAAGACTTCAAAATAGAACTGAAATATATTTTATAGAATTTAATACTTGAAATTTCAATAAATAATGAATAAAATGTAGAAAATAAAAAACAACTACAAAACAGGCTCTACAAGCTGGAATGTCTAACAAATATTTTTAACTTAGACTGATAACTCGTTTACACATTTTAAAAATCATAGACTAAGATATGACTGCAAATGAAAACATACATGACTGCAACCTAACCCAGCGAAAAAGTACTTCTAGCCAAATTGGTAAAAAGTACCCATATTTTGATTGAATGGTTAAAAAAAAAAGAAAAAGTATTGTCCTGTTTTTGTAAACGAAATACAGTTCGTTTTAAAAATACCTCGGTAATATCGAAGTTACACATAGAACTAACAGAATAGTGTCACCCTACATCTAATTCTAATCTCAAGATTTATTTCTTTAGGAAAGTTATTAATTTATATTATTATATTAATGAATAATATTAACTACTGTATTAAACTACTATAAAGTTGCAATTATTTACCTAGAACTAACCAACAGAGTCTAATTAAACTTATAAATTCTAACTAAACTTTACTGTTTCCCCTATAATTAGACTTCTCACAAATGAAGTTGTTGGTATGAGCCCAAAAAAATAAATTTTAATGGCCAATAATGTACTTTTCGAAAGAAACTTGAAGAAGGAAAAGCTTTGTCAATAAATTTAATTTCAAATGGGATATTCAAGTAATAAACTTTGAAATAGAGCTAAAAACGGGTGAAATTTATTTCACGTCTAAATCAGATAATAAATATGAATTTATTATTAGTTTTGTCTTTCTAAGTAAGCCACTGGCGGTGGATGCTCTTCTTAATTTGTAATTGATTTTAAAATAGATACGGTACAAAGAAAGTAATTGCCATCTATTTTAATCTACTTAAGTTGGTTAAATAAGACAGTAGATTATGTAACATTTACCCGATTCCTAGATATCCACCTTCTATGGTCAGCATGCCTCGCTCTGTGAGGTACAACCGCCTCAGATGCTCGGCGATCCCTTTCTGCCCATGCTGACTTACCCTATAACAATAATAATGTTAAAATTACTAATTTGAAGATTTTTTAAAAACGTATTTAATGAAAAGACCTTGCAAAGGAATTAATACAAAGTTTTCAGCATCTACAATATTACCAATTCTGAAACATCAGCTTCATATTAAATGTTAGTCGGAAACAGCATCAAAGAGCTAAAATAAATAAATAAAGGTAAGGTTCTTTATCACAGTAAAAATTAATAAAAAAAAAACAATATCACAAGAAATGTTTTTTTTCTTCAAAAATAAATAAATAAATCTGTTGTGAACACTAACGACGCTCTCTATCCTTGTAATTACAATTCTAATTTACAAACCTGACAATGAGTTGCGTGACAATGGATGTCCATACTTTCAAGTATCTCTATTAGGAAAAGAATTTGAAAGGCAAGCGGACGCAGAATTCACAGCTATTTAAAACCGGGTTCGCTTCTTGCTTCTCACGTAGCCTTTGAATAATTCGCTACGTCTGAAGCAGATGGAAGCTTGTTTTTTTAGCAGCTGTGTCACCATTTAAAAAACGTCGCGGTAGATTGTCACGGTGAAGGGTGTGCCAAGAGGTTGGGAGAAAAAATTACGATGATCCAGGAGGTTGGTATAGAAATTTTGGAGTAGGGAATGGATAAATTAAGAAAAAAAATGAAACACTCAGGGCATGATGAAGGTTATAGTTTGAAGTGTAATAGGGACTTTGGTGAAAATAAAAATAATAATTAATTGCTTCTTATGGCTTTAAAATGTATCTTCATCCATGTTAAATGATAACAGAATAAACAAGAAAGAATTAATAATATAGAATAAACAATCGATAGAAAAACAATTTTGCGTGGGATCAATTTAGCGTACAATTTATAGTAAATACATTAAATGTAGTAACACTAAAATAAAAGTATTGATTGTAATTTGTGATGTTCACATTTTTTTACAGTAAATGTTTATTTGAGTTGATAATTGCTTGAAGTAAATGAAACATTAATTGAAATAAAGAATTACAACACATCACACAACTGCATTGCGCACGTATTTCTTTAGCATGCCAAGAATCTTTTAAATACAGCTATGCATATGTCAATTAAATGTCAATTGCACGATGTCTGGTTGAACAGGGACATTGCAAGGGATTGTTTCAATTAGCTGGCAGAGTATTTTCGCCTGCACTGCAGAGGTTTTTTAACAACATTTACAAGTCATGTGTTTATTTATTAATCACATCGCTCAGGGTCAGTCGCATGGGCCAATATCGACAAATCGAAGCCTTGGTTAGCTCCAAATGACGGAGCTTGAAGTTTTTTTTAACAGAAACTCATCACCTCCTCATTAAATGGCACTCATCCATCTACATTTCATCTGTGATAATGTACGTAGAATAAAGGAAAACATGAAACGGTATTTGGTGGCATTTTCCACACTGTTCAATCCTGACTGACCATCTTATAAGAGTATGATATACATTCTGCATTAGGTTGGCAAAAAAAAGGATAGTAGAATGCATCCGAAATATTACTTTGGACTTCAGTGTATTTTATTTTTAATTCGTTATTTTCTTTGGCCATAATTTGACTAGCTGGAGTTAAACGCAGCTTTGAACTTTGTGAAATTCTTTATTTTATTTTGTGTTATTCACGTCACTTTACTGCAGTTTCACTCTCCAAATGGTGTACCTAATATATGGATGTGCAGCCGTTGCAGATCATTTTAAGTAAAAAGTTGGATTGTTTGAAAGTAGAGCCAGTCCTGATTTCAGTGAACACTGTCACAATGTACATCTACTAGTCACACCGTAACACCGTATTAAAATAATCTTTCAGAAGTTAGGTACACTAAAAATAATAATATAGCTCGAAATATAAAGATTAAATCGTATGTAAATCACTATCGTAGTGAGTTAAGAACGTGGGCTTACGTGAGATTCCAGGTTTTGCTCCAGTGAGAAATAAACTTTATATTATCGTAAAAACTGTAAAAGAATGTGATTCCGCCCCCGCCCCCGCGGTCACAACACTTACTTTGGACATTAAGTCTCCCTAAACAATAATGACCTTATCTGATTTTAAGAAATAAACTCATGTGACCGCATCTTACAAATAAAGTTTGAAGAATTGGTATAACATGCAATGACAAAAATGTTCGTACATTTATGTAAATACAATATTTACCAAGTTGAACCAGGGTTTCAGTTCTAAATTTTATAAATAATTTAATTAAGGGGAAAATTAAGAAACCCTAATCTGGGTGCCACGAGTTTAAATAAGGACGCTTTCACCTTTCTGTGCCTGAACCCAATGTCACAGTTATAGTTGATGTTTCTGATGAGTGATTTATTATTTATTTCAGCAAATATGTAAATTGCTCTGACTAGTGCAGGCATACTGTGTTGAATCCGAGAATAACTGAAGAAACTTCTTTTGGTCAAAAGAAATGTTAATACATGTCCATCGAAAAAAAAAAAATAATAATTGTTGGGAAGAAATTTAACCCTACGCTACCGTGCCCAGTCGAACTCAGCTTTCACAGCACAACGCTATATGCGAATGTATTTAGTATGTGTACTTGTTAATGAAACGCTAGAGTTCGCTTGTGGGCTCAATACGCCCAAATAGTTACACAACTATCCAGGTCCATAGAATATTTTGTGAGAGATGAGGCAGTGGGTGTTTGGTGCAATTTGTGCAGAGAGGCTGAAATAATCGCAGGGCCGTCATGTTCCCTGGAGGTCTCTTCCCGGTACATTAGTTATTATGAAGTAAGTACTAGACTTCTATAGTTACCAAATATTTGGTGAAAATTCCATAGCTGAAGAAACTTTTCATAATGAATTTAGAAATGAGAGAAAGTCGCTTCAGTATTTAAAAAAGAAAAGAAAAACAACATATTATTCTGGTATTTGCAGCAACAGGGTCGTCTTTGGTCAGAAAATGGAGTAAAAATGTACAGATTTTACATCATCTACTTATACAATTCAGACCAACCTACAAGTTTTGTAAATACCTAACTTTGTAGAGAATTAGCAGGCGCACAATGCTATGGAAAATGAATTCTATTAATAAAGATATAAAAATATGGTATATGAACTTTAAATCTAAACTGCATTAGATGCTATTTCCAGATATGCAAATACCACTACAAAGCTGACATCGGCAAGGATGATAAACGGCATTCAGTGTACATTTACTAAAACTATCCTGATGAATTACAAAGCCAGATTGTTCTGGTCAGAAAGGTCTAACCCACTCTCTTAGGTTCGATGTAAGAAACGACAGAGAATCATGGCATACGATCACGCAACCATACTTTTTGTTGTATAAAGATCTCTGGAACAGTATATATTAGTTTATATTTATATTAACAGCACTAAGAACCTAGGTAAGATAATGGTGGGAGACTTTATCTCAGTAACTAATCTACAAGTTTAATGATTTTATGATAAACAGTCTATACTAACTAGGACATCTATAATTATCTAATTATTTTCACATAGTTTTAGTTTAATTTAAGAAAATTGACTCTTTTTTTCACTTTCTCCAACTTTTAGAATTTAGGACGATTTATTTTAGTTCATGGTTTCACCTTCAGTCGGCTGAAGATAGTGAGTAGCATAACTATCCACATTTAATTAGTTTCGAATGAAATTTATGACTGGCCCTTCCAGATACTACTTTTTTTTGTAAATTCACTTCAGTAACATTCTATATTAGAAATTTTCTACTAAAATTAAATACAATATATCAATTTTGGAAGTTAAATTGCTTTAATTTAGATTCTGCATGATAAAACTCTATATTACGAAAATAGAATGTAATCAACTTCTTTAGGTCGAACAGGTTTCCCAAGTAAAGTCCATGCAGAATATGATAAGGCAACTCCTAACTAGAGGAGACCAAATCTAATCCTGGACTGCAGAAACTGAGAAAGTGGGCAGGCAGCTGGCTAGAGTCAAAACTAATTTGCTAAAAGGTTTTCCCTTCGCCAAACCGTTTTCTTCATTACCATACCATTCTTGTGCTAAGCATTTGTCTGATTGATAAAGGTTTTTTTTTTATGGCCACATAACAAATTTTTTTAAGTAAAAAAAAATTATTCTTTATTCTACATTTTATTATTTTCATATGTTTGTATTATTGCATTTAAGTCCACTTCGGAGAAATGCATGCAGTCTCCACTACATAATATTAAGGATTATTGTTTATTGTAGAAATTAACAGAGCTAAATAATTCCCTTAAATTATCCCTAATAATTGGATTTTGTCAGTTTATCATGCATAACTCGCTACATTGTTTTATTATCAATTCTTAATCTTAATTACTTTTATAATTCCACAAAAATAAAAAGGAGACAACAATAAACGAAGAGAAAAGCAAGAACATAATTTTTTGTACCGTACATCCCTTAAGGAGAAGGTTGGAAGAGCGATAAGCTTGGAGAAGCTTGAAAACTATTTTATGAAAATAATTTTTATTTTCCTGAGATTTCATTTAAAAAAAAAAAAAAAAAAAAAAAAAAAAAAAAAAAAAGAGCTCCCCACGATTTTCTTTAATTCGTATAGACCAACAACTATTATCTGAATAATTTTTGCATTCTGGTGAGAGCAGGAATATGTGAAAATGCCATTTATGTGTGATGTGCAATTTAAGATCTTTATAATGTTAGTGAAAATTAAATTTTATAAAATTCACACTTTAAAGGGTTAAAAAGTTAAAACCTCGAAAATTTTAGTATGAGATTGATCACAATAGATTTTTTTTAAATTGATTTTGTTGAATGCATTTCATTCACGTGACATACTGGCAGTCAGCATTTATTACTATCATCGAATGTTTTTTACATTAAACGTAAGAACTCTGCTTTTTTGTTTAAAATAAAATATTAGTTTAACTCAGGCCTCTATGGGATGCTAACTTAACTATCAGTAATAATGCTGGAATTATAATAAATATTTTCAAAAATAAACATTTATTACCAAAACAGTCACAACAAAGATCACTAAAATAAAAATTCTTCGTCATTCTGCGTCGATTTTTTTTTTTTTTTTTTTAACTGAAGTGGTTCCACTAAAATAAATTTATTTGAAGAGTTGGAATAAAAAGCTAAAATAAAGGTAGAGATTTACTCCTTGTGATTGGTTTTGCACAAACTGAAGATTTCAGCGATTCAAATATATCCAAATTGAAATCGTAGACTGAAGCGCAAAAACGTTTGGATTGGACACTTTTTGGCCAATACATTTTCTCATTTTCTAGATGCTGTAAACCACTGATCACTTTGCCAAGAAGTTTTTGTATTTTAAGCAAATAGTAACTATCAGCTACGAATCTGTAAGGAATATCTCTTACAAGTTGTATTATACATTTAGCTGCTTTTAAATCTCTAATTATGGACATCAAAATGTCTAAAACAAATGGATTATCTATTCTTTTAAATACGTGGATAATCTCTACAGAGAAATAAGGCAATAATTCGTTTATAATATTTTCTACCAATGAGAATACTTTTTTCAATAAGGAATTCTCATCTTTGGCTTCAACTAATGACAAAGTTGACCCAGAAACTGTAACATTTACAACTTGTTCTTCAGTGTGGGCAACATTTACAAATTTTTTTGGTGATACATCTAGATTGGTAGAAATATAAAATGCAGAGCCTTCATTGGGAAATGTGCCTTGTAGTTGTAAGGGAATGCTCTCATTTAGTGCAATATTATCTTGATCTGTAACAACAAAGTTGCTTTGTCCTTTTTGACTAACAATGTTCTGTGAATGGAACTCAAATTGAGGGTTAATTGTATGCTTAGCGATATATGTTTGCGAATAAGAAGACACTTGCACATTACCCTTAGCTTCTAAATGGTAAACACCACAATCTAATAATTCCTTATTACAATGACAAAATTGCAGAACATTTTCAAAACTATGAGACCAAATTTTTAAGTTTGAACGGTTTTCAACTTTAGAGTCTTTAGGCCCTTGCAGTGAGGATCTGTAGAATGAATCTTCATTTATTATGGAAGGCAACCTACACCTGCTGTCATCGTTATTCAGTGATTTAGGTAGGAACAGACTTCCTTCAGTCACCTGGAATGGACATTGCCTACGGGCTCTCAAACTGACATCACAATCTTCTAACTTCGGTTCTGAAATACTGTTTAGAAGTTCTGTAACATTTACCTGTTCAGAGGACGTTTTGTTATTACTCTTAGTTATAGCTTGGGTAATACTGTTTTGAAGAGTTTCCTTGCAATGATCTTGCATAGTTTCCGATGTGTCACACCTGACGATTCCATCAATCTCTTCTCGCAGCAGACTAATCTGGACAATGTTATCACTGTCAATACTCATGATACAATGACTCAGGTCTCTAGTCCTGCAAGAATTCAATTTCATTCCATTACTGACCGAAATTGCTTCTCTGGGCTTAAGAGAGTCATTTTCATATAATGGTAAATCAATCATAAATTCACTAAAATTTTCCCAATCCTCAAAAGAATCCACCTCTTGCGTTCCAAAATGGAAAGTAACTGAATCATTTCCACATTGAATGAACTCAACTTCCTCATCATCATTGCTACCAATTGTAAGATGAATGGAAGTAAGAGAAAGGTCTGTTTGTGATACTGAAATAGTCACCTCTTGCTTGCTACAGGATTCAAGTGTATTATATTTAACCGGCGAGCAATCCTTATCAAGTTTAGTGGACGAATCAGGATCGATTAGAGTAAATTCGGAGTCTTCATTAGTTTTAGAAGATACAGCTGTTTCACCTGTCGGCACAGAGTTTGTGGTAGGTTTGTCAAACGATAAAGGTGTGGGACCTGCATCTTGCAAATTATAAGATAAATTATCTACCTGTAGGTGATCTGTTGGTGAAACATACACAGAAACTTCTCTTGATGCCTCATTTTGATTTCTCTTCTCGAATAAGACAGGTATCCCACAAAAGCGTTGTTCTTCATATTGAATAGAACCCTTTGGCTCATTGAATAGATCCGAATTAAAGAAATCTTCAGGGCTAATCTTTGGCGGCAATTCTTGCTCGGCAACGTTATTGAAAGATTTCTCGTCGGTACGTTTAATTATGCCACAACAGCTCATGTTCGCATATAGACTCTCCAAACTGTCTTGAAATAGATCTTGTTTAGGTTTTAATTTAATTGGTATGATCGGTTCGCTGAATGGATAAAAACAAACATGGAGGTTAATATTGCCACAATTCCTGCAAATGGATGAATTAGCATTAACAGCAGTTTTCCGATAACAGTGTTCGCATAAGAATACCCGTTGACCACTGAAATGCGATTGTTCTTCATTATGTGGCTTTGTCATTTTATTGCCCATTTTTAAACAAAATATGAGATAGTTATCAATATTTTTTAATGTTATTATTCATCCAATTGTACAACAAGCAAGGATCATCCTGATCCCTATAAATTATTCAAAATCATATCTTCCATCGTAGTTTACTTAAAAGAATGGAAATTGCTTTCAAAAATCTTCCAATGTTTAACAAGAAGACCTAAAAAATGAAAACAATTTGGTCTTACTCAAGTTTCTGTTCCTAAAATTATTACAATGGTTGTTTAAAGCCAAACGAAACTGTCACCCAATAAAATAGATGGAGATTTTTTTGAAAAGTTTCTGACAGGGTAATAACTCTTACAAGGTTATCATAGTCGCATGGCAACAATTAATGATGATGATAATGGGCCCCAGGCCAGGGGCAGGCAAAAGTGTTCATTATTAGCAACTTACCTAAATTTACTACGTTACCAACAAGGCATGGCGGCCATTGAGATGATTGTAGCCACTGTAGACTGGAGAAACCTGAGGGATTGCGTGGTCCTGGCAGCGGATGGCTGGTGTAGGTTTGTCAAAAGGGAAAGAAAAAGCCACTGTACAGATTGCGTCAGTCAGAAAGCCTTCTAAGAATCACATTTTGGCCCTTCAGAGAAGAAAACTCATTGCTACATATTTTGCACAGGAGCAATAGTCTCTAATTTGATTAAACAGATAGAACTGGATAGAAGGTTCCATAATCACTCTGGGTCGCGATGGTTAACGATAATGGAATCTAATCTAAGAAAAAATATTGAAATTTTCCAATGATAATAATAGTATTGTTAAGAAATCATATGACATATACTTGCATAAATTTTTAAAAAATTATCTCAGCGGAACATTTTACAAAATTTGTATTAATTTTAATGCAATTTTGGGGGAGCAGCGATTTTATTTAAATTTTATGTAACGTTCCAAATTCAATTAGAAAAATTTTTACTTTTGTTCACAATGAAATAAAAATTTTAAATTTACAAATTTAAAACACATTACAAACTTACAAATAAATTCTTTCCACATTCCTGTTATAAAGAGATATTCGAATCGCTAATATATTATAATACATCAAAAATTAAAAAAAAAGAACGATATATTCTTATAAAATTTAACTGAAATATATTTCAGTTATGGTTGAAATGATACATATGCTAAATTTTAATATTTTGAATTTAGTTTCCTTGGAAATTATTTCCAATTTTCACTTTTGAAGGAATACTGAAATTTATTTCTTTCATGTAACTCACTTGAGAAATCTTAGGAATCCAATATATCGTTTAAAATACGACTGCAAGTGAAACTGAAGCCTTTCTTACATAAAATATGTCTCCCATTTGAAGAACGAAAATATAACCAACGACAGGTATTACGTTTTCAGGTCAGATAATATTGAGTGGTTGCTAGGGGTGAGGCGGTGAGGAGAGTAGCTCTGGTTTGGTCTGCCAACTGTTGCTAAGGGGTCGGTGAGGGAAGGCACCAACTGGTGTGTGCCGGCATGAGGGGGGGTCTTGCAAAATCCAACAGGTGGCTCTAAACACACCAAACTTCTCTGACGTGTTCACCAGCCTTATATTTCCACAATTTATCCCATATTGTTGCCTGTAGAAGTGGTTTTTGAATTTGTCTGTTATTAATAATATATACATAAGATTTTTAAAACTGAATGTTCGTAGAAAACATAGAAATAACATACTTGGAAAATATATTTTATAGTAACTAAATAATCCTTCACTTTTCTTTTTCTTAAGAATTGTACAATGTCACTTCACACTTTATTCCCTTCATAAATATGTGTAGTACTTTGAGGTTTCTGGTAAAGTGAAAATCATATTTTCAAACGAAGACATCTTTTAATGAAATAAAAAAAATAAGAATTCTGTCTGTTATTTCACTTATTGATTTGTCAGTAGTTCCTTTTTTCTACCATTTTTCAAAATATTGTTTTGAAACCTCTAAATTTTCGTGAAAACAAGTCCAAAATTATCTTCAGAATTTTATTCCACTTGTAAATCATTCATTTTTGTCTTGTTTGTTTTTCAAACTGATGAGAATTATAGTTTAGGTTGCTTTCTAATTGATTAAAGCTAATTGAAATAAAAGACATATTTTTTAAACAAGGTAAGACCATGACTTCAGGTCGTGGCTGTCTAAAGTAATATATCTCGAGGGGATGTGGAACAGCCACTTCTTGTCGAGTTAGTATGAGCATCGCAGCGATTATCCCAGCCTAACTTCACAAACAACACTAACTTTCAACTCACGTAATTAACACAGATAATTGATATGGGCAATTACTTAGTTCACAATCACTGATCTTTAAGGTACATATAAGATTCCCTCTTTAATCTAAGACATGATTACAGAACCTTATAAAATAGCAGAAGCCTTCTGCGAGTAGAATTTTCATTAGGCAACCTTGGTGTCTTCTGTGGCCACAGTCCGTTTTCTTCAGCAGTTCGCTAATTTTAAGACATCTAGATAAATATATCAAGCACAGTCTGTACACATCACCACTTTGCTTACTATCAGCCTGTAATGATACTTTTCATCAAGACTGCCTGACCAGTACGAGACAATTGTTCAGCATTGCTGTCCCAATCAACAGGAATAAGTTCCAGCGTTTGCCGCACCAGTTTGTTCAGAATGTCAGCAATAAGTCCCTAACTTAATTAAGAACACGAATCTTGGCTCTAGGAACTTTAACTCAATTGAAATTATGGTTCGCACACTAAACTTATTTCTAATTGGCTAATTGAGCTTAGGAACTGCAGGTTGGTAAGATGGTATGCAAGTTTGAAGAAGAGGGCTTCAAGAAAAGAATGGATTTGTTTACTTTCAATGGTCGACAATCATTTTCTTACTTGATACTAAATTATGACACATAATTTTATACTGAAATACTACGGACAATTTCTTCTTTTTTTTCACGCGCCTCCGTGTACGTCATTAAGGCCCAATATCTCCATATCTTTTTCTTATCCAACAATATTGCCGCCCCTCTCTCTTGAATGAACCGGCGTTCTGTTAACCAGCGCTTGCGCTGTGCCCTTTCACATCGATCCCTGTTACCCTCCTCTGCTCCTGCCTCTTGAACAGTCCAAGTCCGCCTGCCGTTAGCCACCGTTACGTTCTTCGCCGTGTTTCACGTCCTCTCCACTTACCCTTGTCACTTCCACTACGGCCTCCAACTTGTCTCCGAACCTGATGACTGACCCGCCACACCTTACCCTGTCCATTTTACAGCTTAAACCCTCTTTTACTTCGTACTCACCTTGCTTACACTTTATACCGGTTACCCAAGACTTTTCCACAAGCACGTTGCCATCAACTCTAGCCCATAAAAGCAGCAAGTTAATATAAACTTTTTTTTTTATCTTCGTTTAATAACATGTAAGAGGTTATAACCAACAAAATTATTAACTATATTACAATATAAAACTTAGAATTTAATAACCTATTTGGAACGACCAATTAAGAAACGTGCTCTTGATTATAAGGTAAAACGGCGTAAGAATCATATTTTCCTCACCATTTTAAAAATAATATCTTTGTTTATTGTTAAATTATATTAAATGATGAACTTCACATATGACGGAAGTAAATGTGGTCATATATTTATTTACGTTATTTGTGTATTAGTGAATCTGACCACGATCCTTGAATTTAAACTCCCAAATTCCAAAGAAAACTTACAAGCGAGTAATAAGCATAAGTTACAGACAATCAAAACGATGAAACGGTGAACATCTCAAAAACATAAGGTTATCGACCAGAGGGAACCTGACTATAACTTAGGTAGCAAAACGCCTCCACTGAAAATATCAGTATACTTGAATGGATTTTTCACTTTTTGTGAACATCTCAAAAACATAAGGTTATCGACCAGAGGGAACCTGACTATAACTTAGGTAGCAAAACGCCTCCACTGAAAATATCAGTATACTTGAATGGATTTTTCACTTTTTGTGAACATCTCAAAAACATAAGGTTATCGACCAGAGGGAACCTGACTATAACTTAGGTAGCAAAACGCCTCCACTGAAAATATCAGTATACTTGAATGGATTTTTCACTTTTTTTAAAATGATTTTCTCGAATATATCTAAAAAAAAATTCTTTAAACTGTGTTCTCGCATATTATACTTATTCACAGTAGTCCCTAACTTTTATTCGAAATAATTTTTTGCAGTAAAATTAAATTAAGTGCACTTCTGCGAAAGGAGAGTGGATACGCTTATTCTAGGAAATACAATTTTTGTATACTGTATGATCTTATGTCATATATTATTAAAAAACAGAGTTAAATTGTCGCAAGAAAATCCAAAGAAGAAACAAGAGTGAATAAAATCCAAAAATGGAAGTAATACTTTACTAAACGGATTTTCACCTTTATTGCGTAAATCACTGTTATAAATGGTACTGTTCAAGAAAGCATGACGTATCAGCACCTCTAGAATTCTCCTAAAATCAATACTGTTATCTAAAAGAATTTTTCGGCTCAAACATTTTCAAACTAACCTTCCGCACCAGCCTATCTCAAAACACTATTACTTTCTTAAGAAACCCTTTCCATAATTTTTCTATTTTTATTGAGGAATAACCTATTTTTCTATTTTTATGAAGGAACCTCTTTAGTCTATAACGATGATTAGATTAGACAACTTAGAGTTCGGATAGAAAGCTATGACGACCCCCAAAGGGACAACAGCGGCCCCATTAGTTAGAACTGGATGCTTAATGGGCGGCTCCTGGGTTAAGCTTGAAGGGCATGAGTTTTCTTCTCTGTAACTTCACATTGCGACACAATAAGGACATTGCTATAAATACTCTTCCTGATAAAACCTTTACAGACTGCAGGTTGGCAGATCGACGCTTATTATGTATGTGTTAATGAGACCATCCAAATGTTAGCTCCAGCCTTGCTGGACTGATTCTGTAGTAAACATAGGCAAATTTAACAATGAACTTCTTTTCCTACCTCTTTCCATCCACCATTGCTGCAACTTAGTGTACGCCCGCGCTTTGATTGCTTCACTTGTGAATCACTTTGTTACACCAAGAAAAATTTCAGATTCTTTGGGAACTCCCTTATAAACGGTCTGTCGCTTCAGTGACCTAAATGCTCGGCCATCCTCACCAATTCTTCTCAGAATCTTGAAGTAGTCCTTGAAATGACCTCGTAGGACTTGATAATCTGTAAGGCCGTCTGTGAGTCTAGAGGAAAATATATATATAAGTCTATACATTAAAATATGTATTTTCCAACAATTACGTAAACCAGAAATTTATGTCACTTAAATGTGCCATTACTCAGAACTAATGTAGGGTTGCAACTATGGTGCAATATGAGGTGACCGGAAAACGGCAGTGACATTAGTAGTGACGAAGAGTGGCGATTCTACTTGCAAGGGTGAGTTCGCCTGACTGTATCCCACTTCCGCAAAGAAACTAAATCTAATTTACATAAGTTATAGGATATATCACCGCTGCACGAACGCCAAATGCAATCGGGTCTCAGAGTTTTTAACTAACATTAAACATTAAGCCATTTAATTCTAAATAATATTATAATTTCAAATGTACATTTGTTTTCAGAAACCTATTCCACAGAAAAAATTTAATTATTATTTATTTATTAATTTTATCATATACTTGTGTGTCATTGAGCCAATAATACCTTTCTGATACTCTAATCGAACATTATCATCGTGAATCGTAACTTTACTTTTTTTTACCTATGTTAGAGAAATTATTGCAGTGGTGCAGAATATCTTTATATAAAATACACGTTTTGTGGGTCAAAAAGCGTATGGAAAAAACTGCTTTTACAAACTGAACAAATGTACAAGTTCTGTTGTGAGGAAGTAAACCGCCGAAAATTCACTTAAGTTATTATTGAGGTGGCAGTTTATTTTAAAATTCACAAAATCTGCTCCTTCTGAAACAACTCCTACTTTCTCGAGGCGTGAAGTTTAATGGGGGTGTAGTAAGCACTGTTGAGGATGATGATTTGGAAGACGAAATAGTTGCAGTAAATGCTTCAGCTCAAGATAAGTAATAATATCGTAATTATAAGTAATTTTTGACGAATAATGGTAGTAGTTTTTACTTTGCTTTGCAAACATTTCTGAAATAAGTATAGATAAAACATAATATATATTTAGAAGACAATTAAGCAATAAAATTAAAATAAAGAAAAAATTGAATACTGACCCAATTATGGGGTGGATATGGTGGAAAAGGTCCAATTTCCTTTGTAGCAACATGACTGGGTAATTCGAATCTGCCCCTTCGGAACTTTTTCTGTCGTAACTTCTCCTTTTCTCTGATGATAAGCGCGGCCTGCATACTAGCCCTGGTGCACGCCGCCAGTTCTGCATCTCACTACTAACCCCCTCGGTCCGACCACAATGCAGTTATTCATCTTATTTGGTGATTAAAATTGCAAATTTCTTTAGATGAATTTTCAATTTTTCGTTCCATTTATTAAAAAGAAGAAAAACAAAACTAAAACTAAAAATTAAGCACGTCTTGTTTAAGTTTATTTCAAAGATAGTCTCTATTCATTTAAGCCACCATTATTTTAAATTAATCAATAATCAAAGTCCGCTACCACACTATCAGTCGACACTTTTGTGGAAAATAAAACCGCTATAACTCAAACACTAAGTATTTTTTCCCGCCTAAACTTATATATTTTTATATTTGTTAATTTTTTAAATATATATTTATAGAAAAAGAGTGGACCTCGCGAACAAGCATCTAAAGCGATACCTTTTTATTTATAATTGACATGAAGTGATGACAAGCAGAAGACGTAAATATAAAAAACAACAGAAACGTCCCAGCAAATATATTGTCCTTTTTTTTTAAAAAAAAAATATTTTTTTCAAGAAACTGTTCCCCCCTCTTTTTGAAAATTAATATTCTTTATTATCCTTTTATTTCGGTCCTTTTTATTTTGTTTTTTCAAACCAAAATATGAATTTTAATTTTTTGTTATTTTTAAAGATTATAATATATTTAAATATAGTTTTCTTATTTCTTCTTCTAAGTAATATATATTTAGCGAAATATTGATATGTGGGCACAAGAAGCGTAGAATAGGCCGTATGGTCTTATTTTCCTTTCTTTTATTAGGTTTTCTCTTCTATTTTCTCTTTCTCTCTTTACCTAACTCTTTGCATAATAACACATAGATATCTATTATATATATATATATATTTCTTTTTTGTTATTTTTATTGTTTGGTCCTTGAGTTACTGTTAAGATGTATTCCTTCGCAGTTGGATGTTCTTCTTCTTGGATGAATAAGAACACTAGTAAGAACTACAACTTTTTCTGTATTGGGCGGGTAAAAAAACTTAATTCCACTTTTTTTTTTTTTTTTTAATTATTGATTCCTTTTTTAGAAGTATACCTGCGGGAAAATACAAGAATTATTTTCTCTGTAATCATTATTTTACTTTTTTCAAGATACCTTGCGAGTTTCTACTGGTTTTTGGTCCTCTCTATTGCAATTTACACTAGCTGAATATAAATGTCAGCGAAAAAAAGGAGATAACATTGTACTCAACCTATCAAAACACCAAAAAACAAACTATCCATCAAGATTCCATAAAGATAAACATATTCAAAGGATATTGAACAAAATTACAAATCAGAATTAAATCACAATCACCAAATGAAAGATTTTTTTTTTGTTTTAGCTAAATGGCAATTATAATTAATGATGTGTAAAAGATTTATTAAGAAAGTAAGATTTCCAAATCATTTCGTAAAAAATACCTGTTGGCAAAATTTTATTTGAAATTGGTCCTGTTCCGGTTCTTGAAGGAGTAGTAAATGTGTTGCTAAAATTCTACAACTTAAAGGACTATTTAATTTAACTGATGGGATTTCCCAATTTTTTGAGATTTTTTTTAAAAAAAACACCTCCTGTCTCCTAACTTCGAATACATTTACAACATTTTGACCATAACCTTTGTTAAAATAATTTTTTTTAGCAAAAATTATTTTTAGGTCACTCTGAAGATGGATTGATTATTGAGATAGACTCCCTTGTAACCTGCGAAATTTTGGTATAAGACAGTTTTCATGAAACTATATCATTTTTTTCTTTATTTTTGTTTATTGTATTTTACAACCTCAAAAATGTTGCAACAAGAAATGTCATTAAAGTAAAGTAATGCCTACTTTTTCTAGTTTATCTATCAACTTTTGTCAAACTACCAAATTAGGAGTTGTGAATGAAAGCAAAAAGCATACAGACTTCACTACAAATTTCTTATATGTATATATGTATATACTTGAATAACATTCAAGGCTTAGGCTGGGAATCGAATCTAGTAAACCACCAAAATACTTCTTAGCTTTTCAGGCTTCGCCTCAATACATTCGGATACCTTGACACCTGAAATGCCTTAAATTAAAACACTGACGCGGTGTCCACATAACTGTTAGTAATAAATATATGTGTTTTAAAAATTAGCAATTATAATTTTGGAAGAAAATTTAACAATCAAAAAATGAAATAATCGCATTCAAAGAAAGTAGTGTGAATATTTTACATCAGATTTTGTTTATCTCAGTTTTAAGAGGATCTAAAAAATTATGGGGTTGGGG
This sequence comes from Rhodnius prolixus, assembly GCF_049639745.1. Classification (NCBI taxonomy): domain Eukaryota; kingdom Metazoa; phylum Arthropoda; class Insecta; order Hemiptera; family Reduviidae; genus Rhodnius; species Rhodnius prolixus. The sequence goes on along the minus strand of NW_027411634.1, from coordinate 7,360,747 downwards.
GAACTGAAAATTCAATGCTTTACTAAAAGAGAAACTCAGCGTTAAGTGCATTCATTTATAAATTCATGTTGTCACGCTATTATTTAAGTTTATATAGCCACAAATTTATTGTTTATGATAACCTTTATATGAAAATTGATAAGGATATAAATATATTTCCTCGTTGGTGAACATTCAATTTTCCAGCCTTGTGAATGTTGTGTGGATATCTCTACGTGATTTATTGGTTAACTTAGTAGCGTGAAGAATTTCTATTTTGACAGTTTATCTACACATACACCAAGTAGAAGTTGAATAGTAAATCTTGTAGTATACATTTATGTATAAATATTGCGAATACATTCGAATAGGCAGTTAGGATACATCGACCATTAAATTAATTTAACCATAAAAATTGAAGGGTAGAGTGGAATAGGCTATGATTTTTATTTCGTTTAAGTGCCACAAAGAAATCCTGTAGTCAGAATTTGGTCAAAATTGATGTAACTACTGGTAGTGGTCCAAGTGAATCAATTTTTCCCCTTTTTCTTAGTTTCCCGAATAGGAAATGAAAGTGGTATGAAAAGATTTTTTTTTTAAATAAGTGCACACTAACATTTATTCGAAACATTTTCCTTGAAAACTTCATTTTAGGGCATTTTTCTAGTAAGGATATGGACACCGCTTTTCTGAAGTGCCACTATAGTTTAATGCAAGGATCTATCAGTTGCATAAAAATTATATTATCCATTATTCCGAAACATCACTTTAGCTTCTTTTTTTAAAAAAATATTATACACTAACTACTCCTGTATTTTTAAACTTTTTTCCTGGGATAATTAATTTTTGGGCAGAATGAGGTTAAGTTTTTTTCTGACGTGCCTTTTTTCTTGAATTGTACGTTTTCTCATCAATACTGTTATGAGAATTAATTATGTTTAAAATTCTTAAAATAAAAAGAAAAAATATCTTTTCAAAAAGCTTCAGTAGAAAATTTTGTAAGCTTCCCCCAATGCAGATTTTTTTTCGTAATAATGCTTAAAATAAAAAAAAAACTAAATGTCAAACAATAATAATAATAGTGGTAAGTACTTAGTCAATTACTAAATTATTATTACTATTAAATAGCATGAAGAGAAATGATTAAAGCAAATTCTTGTGTTTAGCAAAGTGAACCACTATATATAATAAATGGTGGGTCCAAGTTGCCCCTGGGAGAGTGGAAGACGGTTGTTTAAACTAGGTCATAGTTGCGGAGAATGAGCCTCTGCGAGGGTGGCAGCTCCATAAATGCCCTCCTCCAGAGATACCATTCCGCCAGCTAGCTGTTCTCTCTGGAACACTAACAGACAGACTGATAGCATCCGTTCACGAAACACTGTATTAATTATTGCTGCTAATTAGGTTGCCTTCCCCGTGCCTGTCAACCGTTCCTATTTTCTACAATTCCGCTCTTAGCACCTAGGGATCTGTTCGTATTCCAGTTAATAACAAATTAAAAACAAAAAATTACAACACCTTTGTCTGCCTGTGATTTTCTCTCTAGTTTGACAAGTTTGCCAATTTTTAAAAGTGGTACTTTCACATCCTTATTATTGGTCCAGTTTTTAGATTTATTTACTAGCTGTAACATAATATTTATAATTTTAGTTTTTTTTAATCCCCTCTTAAAGGGAGGAAATGTTGAATTCTGTAAGTCTTCGAATGTCCTATAATTGCTGTTTTAATTCTGTCTTTTGTTTTGTAGCGACAGTTAAGATTATTTACTCAGTAAATGTTGAAGTAGTTGGTAGCGTTTTGTCATGTCTGGTTTTTTGAGTCTGATATGGGGATATCTCTTGTGTCGTCCGTCTAAACATAATGAAGGTTTATCATATAAAAATTCTTCTTAAGAACAGTAGGTAAAGAAATTACTATGATGCATGTAAGCAAGGTTCGCGAAATCTTGGATATTCGTTTCTAGATCTTAAAGCTACCTGAAAAAAATATTGGCTTAAATTGATTTAAATTCAACTATTTAATAAAGAACAGATTGTTTTTTTCCCCTTTGTAAAACAAAAGAATGAGGGAAGAAAGGCACAAATACTCTTGACGATCTGCAAGTCAGGAATGCTTAATTTGGATGGGATTAAACTCCCAGGACAAAGTAATCTCAAGGATTAGTCTAGTTCCCAATTTACTTTGTTTTACAGTAATAAATGGCTTCTCATTTGCTCACTTGTTATTGGTACCAAATTCTTGTTACAACCCTTACAATTATATCCCTTTGAATAATTTATTTATTATTAATTCAACGTACTAGATTTCTGTGCTTAGTAGTGGTAAGGTTAAAGTTAAAGGGAAACAGTTCAGGGAAGCGTGCTGGCCCCTCTCTTAATCCCTTCTTTCCTTATAAAATGAATGTTTTATTAGAAAAGTTACTATTAAGAACAGAATATTTCAGGTACATTTCATTCTTAATATAAAATTTATTATGCCATTTTATTTCTTTCGTATTTTTTAAATATTTATTTTTATAAAACTCAAACTGGCGCCCACAATACAAACGACTGTATACAATACATAATATTACTAGATTTAACTGTATAAATCAACTGACCGTTACCTTCTAAATAAAACAGCTGAACTGCAAAGAAACTAAGGGACCTCTTTGGACCCTTAAAACCGACACGAACTCTATTCACTAAACACGAACATTAAGAGTGAGTCAAGGTCAGAACGAGAGAGAAAAAATACAAACTATATTATTTTCAGAATTAGTTATTATTTAAAATGGAACAATAATAATAATAAGATCGTTACATGCGATGAATATCTTTATGTGAGAAAGCCAAGGCTCTGAAATTGTCCTTAGTGATGCTGTTATATGGCCCGCTGAATTTCTCAGATCAAATCTCCTACTTTGTCGTCAAAAAGTAATACTCTGGTGCAATCACCCACACGATTTTCTCTTGCCATAATTCTCAAGGTTCTACCCTATTTTATTTTTTCAACCTCGATTTTTGAAACAAATCTAACTTTTTCTCTTCAGATGACCCTAAAACGAATTTCATATAAACTTGTCTTACATAGTAAGACTACGTAGGGAAAAAAAACTTTCAGCGGTGTAAACAATCTATAATAATTAAAGTAAATATTTTGCTGAAGGCACGCCCTCCAATCAAATATGTTTGTTTTACATTTTTGCCTTAGAAATATGGCGCGGGAAGCGGTTTCCAAAGAGCATATCTTGAATAATTAAATCAGACAGAAGCAGGGAAAGTCGTTGCTTGCCACCAAACTAGGCCAGAGATGAATCAAACATAGTGCTATAAGATTGACCTAATGTTTTAATTAGACTAAAGCTCTTTTTCTCTTTAATATATACGTATATATAGATGCAAATAAATATTATTGATCTACATTTATGTAATATGAATGCAAAGTTTACAGATAATGGTAGAAGGCATTTTCGGAAATATCTCAACGAAGTGAAAAACCCTTTCAGCGAAAGTGGTACTTTTGGTTGTGTAAATTTTCTTCAGCAACCCATTTTTGTTCATCAATAGAAACAGGAGCGTACAGAGGGAAGCTTAATCACCCTTTCTTCCGGAAGAGCCTTTATAAAAATCGATATGAGTAAGATTAAAAAAAAATACTTGTAGACATTTTCAAAAAAAGTCTCAAGCAGTGAAAAATCTTTTATTAAAGTGATATTTCTACTGGTAGAAGGATTTATGTCAATGTTTAGTTTCCGCTGTGGGGACAAAATTGAAACATGAAGTCTCTGTTCTTTCTCCTTTGTAAATCATTGATTATAATTGCCATTTATTAGGAATTCTTCCACTCAATATTGTGATATTATATTTCACTGGAGCTACGAGAAAAAAACGGAGATTTCTGTAGCTTAAACATTTTGAAAATCCCTGAATTCAGAAGACTACATTCAAAATCAAACCTAACAATTCAAAAGAAAATCATCACTGAAGTATTCGTCTCAAGATTGAAGTTCATTTTCTTCGAAAAAAGTTTCAGTCCCCTCCCACCGCCAAATTCACATAATACCCGCTGAAAGGATCACGCTGGAAAAACAAAATCCATTCGGCAAAGAATCGTCTTGGTGTTTCAGAAAATGATGAACTAACCTCTGAAATATCTTGGCTGGATAATGCCGGAAGTCGCGCGTGATGTAAATCCAAAAAAGAAGCATGTGGATGGTGATGATGATGATGATGGAACAGTTCGGAAGTGGCGGCTGGAGCGTGTTGCGCCTGTAGTAATTCGAACCGGCGTTTGAACTGTTGATGGACAACATCCGAACTCTGTTGCTGTTTCCTGATATTTCGGCGAGCTTGCCGGCTGGCCAATGAAGCGCCTCCAGCCGCTGCGTACATCCCACAACATTACTACTACCTGCACACACAAACAGGTTGCATAATTAGTTATAGCAATCTAGATAAATCAGAGAAAAATTTATTATTAGCAAAAATATTTAAAAATGAGCAGGAGAGTTTGCATGGAAATGCACGTAGTCTAAGAAATGTGTTAAGAATAATCACGTAGTACAATATAATAAAAATTATTTAACGTTAAAAATATATGTATACATGTTGCCCGTAAGATTACCGCATTATTTCACTTATCCCTCTTCAAATTGCTTTTAATTACATTTTGATTTAGGTTCTAGTGTGGTTAGGTAGCAGGGAAAAAGACAGATAAAAAAAACCAGCTCTAATACTACCAAATTGTATTGGTGAACAAATTAAATGTTTAATTCGATTATCTTTCGGGCTCTTTTATGTCACAAATAGCTATATTTATCAATTAGTTGATTTATGCTGCGTGGAATTTTGAAAGAAATTTCACTTATTGCACGCCTATAATTTCTTGCAAGTTAGCAATAAGAGAGTATTAAGAGCATCAAATTGCAAAACGTATGAACTTATTTCTCTAAATTCAAAAAGTTTCTAGTTTTTTTTATTAAGGACTTGAGCAAAAACTATTTTCTGCACAAGATCCCCATAAAATATTTATTTCAAAAAATTCAGTTAATTATTTATTTATAAATTATTCCAGAATATTTCCCCTTTAAATATTATTATAAGTTCCATTTTAAGACGCATCAACATCTGAGGTTACTGGCTTCCTGAGAATTCTGAGTGCATTGCCAATCTCAGAGATGTTTACTCTTGTCACTGGTCTCGTTACAAGTGACTATTACCGAGCAAGAAGCTACGGTCCCTTATACTTCTCCTTTCCTGGCTCTTTATCTTATTTTTGGGTCTCTGCCACTGACGGTCATCGCTGTAGGTTGCTACAGTTTTCAAGATTCGCCCAGTCAACATAAATTAGCAAATGTCTCTTTTACTTCAGTATATGTCATCTTCGATTCCATCATCTTTCTAAGCATCGCTCTTTCTGACATCCTTGCGTGATGGCTGCCAAAAATTAACCAATTTTAATAATTTAAAGAATAACCATTCTTCTCCTGCTCTGGGCATTCCTAACTGGACTAAAGATTCTTTTCCATTTTCTCCTTACGAACGCCAAAAGAGTTTATGGAGATTGTTATTGATTGAAGCCTATCTATAAGCAGCGTGCAGATTTTGTAGAGTAGGACGTTCCTGTTAATAGTAACATGCCGACTTTTTATTTGGCAGATCAGTCAGAAGTAGCATCTTCTATTTACAGCCATCACGCAGCTCTTTATAGCAATCAAAATGTAACATTTGGACTCCTGCAGGCTCAGAAAACACATGCATCGCATGGTCCTGGCAGATGATAGCCTTTTAGGTTCTGTCGGAAGAGGAGGAAACGGCACTGCACGTGTTGTGTCAGTGAGAGGAGCTCGTGTGGCTAAGGATGCTACTTCTCGGGGAGAAAAAACCAAGGCCTGAGAGCTTTACCCAAGAGTCGCTCTCCACAATTAAGAGTCTGATCAAAAAGGCGAGTCTGGAGGGTGAGCTTTAGAGTGGTGAGGGAGTCACAATAGATCCAAAGGGGTCGCAGTGGCGTAGGCCTTGAGGCCGCCCTAGTCTAATCTAATCTAATCTAACATCTGGACTCAAACCAGGAACTTCGCGCTACAGAACACTAACAACTTAATTAACCCCTTTCATCGCTTAAATTATATTTTGTTTAAAGTTCACCTAACCACTCTTAAGGTTTTTAGCGCTAGGAGCCGTCTTAGTTCACTGCCTGTTTCTGGACGGTATTCTCTTATGGAAATGCGACATAGTCTGCATGCCCATCACCGCAAAGTGACACCAGGGAGTAAGAATAAAAGTTCTATTTAATTCAGTTCTTTCTCATGAACAAAAGACAACTATTACCATTTAGTTCTTCAGCCCCACTACTTCAACAGACTTATCTGCTCTGAACTAAACTCTTTTAAACTAAAGACAGTTAAGAAATTAAAATATCAAGCAAACTGTAAGATCTTTCAAATTCATTCTTTTATTAAAATTATAATAATACAAAAGGAGTTGTAATGCCTATTTACTTATGCGGGCTTTACGACCAAATTAATAGTATATAATTGAAACATAATTTATCTAAAAGAAAACAAGAATGATTTTTTTCGTTAAGAAAGCGAATATATAGTTTAGTAATTGTGAAATATTTAATTAGGTTGGAAATTTTATACCTTCAAAAACTAAATACATAAAGATAAAAATGTGGCCAAAATTGAAAAACTTTACGCCACAATTTAATAAAGGGTTCCTGCAGTTAAGGGAATAACCCAGCTATATTATATTAGATAGTAAAAAGAGTAGAGAAATATCATTGTTCTAATTTCAAGCTTTTTTGTAAACAGAAATTAACTACAACCTGAATTGTAGATGATTAGAGGTAGAGGGAATAACTTGACTACTTTCAACTTTGACATTTCGTTGACCTTAGCACTGCCCTGCATTAGAGAATACCAGTTAACGACGTCAACAAAAATAATGAAAGTACAAGAATCCATTCTAAGTGTAATAACTAAATTAAAAACTACTCACTGTCCGCCAAAATTATTAGACTAATTAAACTTTAAATTGATCTTGATTAATAATCTTAATTATATCTTACCTAGACGTTCACTTATTTAATCAACATAGAACAGAAGAACAGGAGTTTGAAAGCAGATAGTCACCATGACCCTAAAGAATTTGTGGCTGGAAATTGGCTTAGAGTACATACAGAAGTCTACTCTCCTTCGCTGGGGACTTTAAATGTGTTTATCCAAAAACAATAATTTAATCTGCTTAGAAAAAAAAGCAATAATATGGAGGTTGGTCTATTCTGGAGCGTCTGAAAACTACTTTCCAAACAGAAGTCACAGTGATTCTAATGTGAAAATAACTAGAAAAAACAGATCGTTGTCACAGAATAGTGGTCAAAAGCAATGGCAAGAGATGAGTGGGGATAATTTCTAATGGTGGCCAAGGCTTCAGCTTGGGTTTGTAGAGCCTGGGTTTGATGCCACATTAATAGGTTCCAAACGGTATGTTCAGTTCAATCAAGGCAATGCATTTAAGTTACTAAATCACCTGTCATATATAAATTGATTACCTTTTTATAGATACAAACTAGTTAACAATTGATCACAGAAGTATTAAATGACATGACATTAACAAGAGGGTCAGCCATAAATCGATTTAAAAAGAAGTTATTAATCATTATTAGATCTATATTTTTTAGTTGACGATATAAACGGAATTTCGTAGTAATCCTACGATAAAACTGGCCTGGACTAACAGAAAAGGCATTGACAAAAATAGTCAAACCATTTTTGTTTTGTTTTCTAATTTTAACAGTTGTCATATAACAAAGGCTTAAACAAAGGCTAACATATGATTCAGAATTTTTTTTTTTTTTTTTTTTTTTGTTTGTTTGTTGGCTTCCTGTCTGTGAATTCCTTAACTTCAATAATATTAGAGGGAAGGGATTAGCTATGAGGTTAGCATACTGGACTCCCACGCGGAGGTCCCGGGTTCGAATCCAGCAGCTGACCCTTAGATTTTCTCTTCTTAGGAGCTTCTTACAGCTCACTGTCCGGTGATGGACAGTGTTGTCTGTAACGAGAGAACACTGTCCGGAGGCCGGCAGTGCACTGGAAAAAGCTCCGGGCGCTAATGACCTCAGCTGTTGATGCGCCAAAAAAAAAAAAAAAAAAAAAAAAAAAAAAAAAAAAAAAAAAATATTAGATTTTCACACGTCAAGCAAAATGCGCTGAAAAGATATTTACCAAACTCTACAAATTCGGTAGATTGGAATAATACTCCCTAAAGCTTAAGAATTTCTCCCTCCAAAAAAGGGTATATCACATCCTGCTCTCCTGTTAAAACGGCAGGATGTTTTAGCGGATAAAGTCAGTCCGTAATTCATTAGAAGTCTCCTCTATCTCCCCATTCAATTGCAGGAGATATTTACGTTATAATCCTAGTTCCAGGTGCACTCTGCGCCGTAAATGTCCAATGTGAGAACTCTTCAAGCATCCGAACTTATTCTGGAAACAACTCTCAGTTTTACTCCCGTTTGTAACTGCATGGACAAATCTTTGCCTACTTCAGTCCAGGAAGGTTACTCTAGAGGTCCAGAACTACTCTGTATTTCCTCCTTTCTGAGCTCGGGTGGGAGTTTTCTGAACCAGAAGAAAAAGTATAAGTTAGAACAAAGCGAATAGTAAAAGAGAGAGTTTGCGTTTGATTTGATATAGAAAACTAATTTTTGGTTTCTTGAACACCAGTAATTTTGGGGACAAATAAATTTAAAATTGTTGTCCTAATAAGATTTAAATAGAGATTGATCTTGCAATATTCTTACTTCTTCTACGCCATCTGTAAGGGGATGTTCAAGGTGAGAGGAAGTTATAAATATTTTCAAATTCAGAAGAACTAAAATGAAAACTTATAATAAATTAATTTATAAAATAATAAGTTCTAACATCTAATAAAATAGAATTAAGAAGTTAGAGATCTACTAGGTATCTGATCCTTTATTACCAGTAGTAAGATTAGAGGCTACCCTCATGGATTGACTGGACTCATATTCAGGACCAATCTGACCTAAAATCCAACGAGTAATAATCAACCCCACCTCCCAACTAAATTAATGTCCAAGAAAAGAGTAAGGAAACTTTTAGGAGATCACTCTGAAAGAATTGGTTAAGAAAATGATTATGATTATGGAAATAATTAAATTTAATGGCCCCATAAACCATACCATGGTTAATATGGGTCAGACAATTATAAAAATCTCTAGAACTAAGGGACAGAACTAGAGCAATAATCTATAACAATTCAATTAACTAAAGTAAGGTTACATCAGCTGATTAGACCAGATGCGGTCAAGTACTATTATAAACATCTTGAACACGTTCGCTCTAATGGTATTATGTAGGACAAATATATATATGGCATATTAGAATTTTTATTTCTTCTTACTCGTAATATTCGTACATATTTTCCTACTGGCTAATACTTCTCTTCCTTTCTTTCTCTTATTCTTAGATGAATAGTTTCATAGTAAAAGTTCCAATTTATAAGAAAGCTTAGGTATTGCAGTAAGATCAAGTATTCAGCAGACAGCCTGCCACAGAGTAAAATTCTTTTGTTTATGTTTGGGTATTGTTTATTATAAACGCTTTCAAAATAATGTCTATTAAGAAAGTTTACACGATATTTTTTTCTTCTCTCCAATAAAAAAGTAATAAATAAGAAACAAAATTGAACTGATAATATTAATGAAGGTAACCGACTGTTACGATTCTAAGAGAACTAAAAACCTAACAAATACTTTGCTCTTAAATGGCGTCACCTTTCAATTGGATTAGATTTAGGAAAATTTATTTGGAAAGTGATATTTATTGTTTGTCATTTAGGGCAATCGAGTGTGTGGGATTGATGGAAAAAAGTTTCAAGAATCTGTAAGGGGCAATAGAATTAATCTCATCCCATATCGACGGATAGCCGTTTATCAGGACACTGTGGGACGGTCTGGAAACATGTAACCTCTCCTGATGGATAGTAGGTGTACTCCACCACCGAAGTACACACAGTGAATTACCTTAGTAAATCTTCAAAAACGCTTACTATATTGCACCCTAAATCCTTCATTAAAGACAGGGCATTTCTTTTTTCGAACTAGATAGTCGCCAAAATTACCAACAAGTTGAAGGAATTTAACAAGGAAGGAACCATCTCATAAAATTTATTTGGATCAGGGGAAGGCACGGAGGAATGCGTAGAACATTAGAAGGATCCCCGACTGCGTTCCCTTCTCTTCCTAGAAGCCTGGTCTAATTGGTGTTTCCATAGAGCGTTTACAGGCATTGGAGGCGAATACAACTAACCAGAATCATATATTTACTAGTAGAAGAATCTTCTTCGTAATATCATTATTTGGAGCATTGGGGAGTGATGCCTTAAGAAAGTTGGGTGCCCTAACTGCCCGCTCTTCCTGGAACTTCTTTTGGTCACAAGGGTGGGTGTTTCATCATCTTGGGAGTGAGATCTCACCTGTATATAGGACTCTTTTGAAATGACATTATCCACAATTTTGAGACTACACTCTTGAGAATTCAGGCTGGTTATCTATCGTATGGATGTCTATGTGTGGGGCTCAAGTAACGAGATATATAGTGTGTAAAACAAAAGTACATTTTGACGGTAGTTCTTCGATTTTCCTTATGTACACGGCCCTACTTATCCTTAATTCAGGCTCAAGGTTTTTATAAATATTCGAAAATCTGACTCGGTCTTTATGATTCAAAATGGTGAAATTGTATACGGAAAGACATTTATCGGATGTAGATCAGAGCCTTCAAAGAGAACATATTGCTCTTTTTATAGAGATGAAATTGGAAGTTTGAAGTGGTAGATATATATTGACCACCAGGGGACGCTGGAGAAAACTTAACACATCCTCGCCTTCCCGTTGGCTATAAAAGAATGTCCAAAAGAAGAAGATGGGAAGACAGAGAGAAATAGCGTGAGATATGTCCCTATATATTTTCTTTGCATACTTATATTTATAGAGTGAGAGAGAAGGATAGATTCATCCAGAATAGGGGCACTATCGCTGAAGAAGGATGACTAGAAGTGGAACTCTTGTGTGGAGCGCTGTCGGAGTGTGCGAAGTAAACCGAACGAAAGGTCATGGGTCAAACTGAACGAGGATCAATATCTGCATCTCTCATGCCCCTTCCCCCCCCCCCTCTCTCTCTCTTCCTCACTCTCTCTCTAACCATCATAATTCTTACTTCTTCCATCTCACTTTGTCTTCTACATTTCAATTTCATCTCTTGTCTTACACATCATTTCTGCAGAAAAATAATATTAAAATACTGCATATTTACAAATTCAATTAATTAACGCAATAAAATAATAAGTTATAATATGGCGGAAGTGACTTGAGACTCTCTAAACCCTAAAGTCTCCTTCCTTCTATTTACGAGTTTGTGGTGACTCTCTAAGTTAGTTATCTTGTGTGGGATGCCTGGGCCGATACGAACGGACATCTCGGGTGGTCTTTGGACATGATCTAGGCGTCCCTTGTGGCTGACCAGTAGTGTCAACCAGACACTAGATGGTCCTTGCCAGGTTTGGCCCTTGGAGGATTAAACAAGGTAATTATTTACAGCTTTACCAGATTGACAAGACGCCTCTAAGGGAGGAGCTTAATTGGCATTACCTGACAATCTAGTTAAATTAAGCGAATCAATTACCGTTGCGTCTTCAGTATAAGATCCCTTAGCCTTGGATTATTATTTTTTTTTCTGCAATAGCCAATCACTGACAGTAAATGTTTTGAAAGAAATTCAACCTTCAATCATAGGTGATTAAGCATAACTACATTTTGGGTTGCGGGTGTGTGTTAAATCTTATAATAGAAGTGTGTAAAACATTTATTGAAACGCTAATTGAAAGATTTAAGGAGCCCTCATGGAGTCAAACGAGGCCACTCACCCTAAAAATCCTCATCCTTAGATAATGAAACCATTCTTCCAAGGAATTCTCTAGGTACGCTCAGAAAAGAAGTAAGATCGGCAGATATAAATCTCTATTCAATGCATACCCTTTCCAATGTTCTCGCTAAATTTACAGCATAAAGCAAGCAGTAAATTAAAGTCACGAGAAGTCTGGATGAGATTTATTCCACTCTATCACCTGGTAACTATTTAAGCTCCTGGAAATCTCGAGAGAGGGTAAAAATTGTATTTATCGGTCAGATTTCCTCCAATACAGAATCTTCCGCAGAATTTCAAGATGAAATCCTAGATTAAGAAGTTTGGAGAGCATAAACTGTAGTCACCCGGGTTACCATCTAGACAATCTAGACTCTCAACAGAAATCTTAGAAAAACTGCATCAACTCAAACCGAACACCGAACATGAACCAGATCCAACCAAAATTCCAACTTTAGCTCACTGAACACACTCAGAAACCCTATAGTTAGATGATTTGGCATAGTACAGACCTCCTCGTAGACGAATAAAGGTTCTGGACCCAGGCCAAAAAGAAATAAACATTACTCACTGTTACAGTAACATTCATACGCTCATAATTCAAAAATAATTTTCAAAACAGAGACATTCTTCTTTAAAAAAACAGGAACATGATTGCTTTTACATAATACTGATGTCATAGAAACAGTCATCTCTTTTTATAGTCTTGCAGAGGAAGCGCAATATAAACTGACAAGGCTAGCTTTAAAAAAAAGTTAATAAATTAGAGGAACATAAATGGGGGGGGCCTTTCTGCAACTGAACCATATATCGATATCCACTAGATAACTAGGTTACATTATCAGTGGTGTTGTTCGTCGACCAAAATAACTCTCTTTACATTTCACTGTTTGCCCAACAAGCAGCTATTAGGAAAACGGGAGAAAACTAACGGAATACTCCATTCTGTATTCTGATCGATAAGTTAATAAATTTTGCACTCTAATAATAGAGTATAGTAGATCTAAACTCATTGGTGAAATTCTGTAAACAGAGCGCCTCGACTGTCCAAAGTCAGTTCCCTTTTTAACGTACTTATTAGGGATATAGCAATTTCCAATTAATCCAGTGAGGTAGCTACAATGTTATAAAATTGATTTTCACTTTTTTCACGAATCATTTTTTCGTTTTTGGTAACCATAAAATATTTCATAGGTTCGGTCTTTTCTTCTTTCTGTAATCAAGGACTTAGCAAAGGGAATAAATTGATGTTCCGAAAACCGTTTGAAGTAGAATTATGTGCATTTTAAAATATACTTTAAGCTAAAAAGTTTAGAACAGCGAACTTAAAAAAATAATAGAATATTATTTTACCTCAAACTCACAAACTAGAAATACAAAATGCGCATCCATAGTCTCAGATTATTATCGAACTGATATTACTCATTACATCTTTGAAAATCTAAAAATAAATATTAAATTAATTAAATACAATATTATGAACTAATAAAATGCAATTAAAAAAGAAAAGTAAATTAAAATCAAAATTCATAACTAAGAGTTACACAGAGAGAGATTTTTTTTTACTATCAGCTTCCCTAAAATTGAGGTTTACCTTGAAAAATAGAAAAATGGTTCTAAAATAATTAATACTTAGAATCGATTAATTTACGCAAATAAAAGAATAAAAATTGTGGGTACTAATGACCACAGACTTCGTGCGCCGAAAAATTACAAAAATAAAGTTAATCTTATTAATTTCATAAATTAAAAATGTTTTACAACATGCAATTAAAGAATCAAGAAATACATTTTTAAAACACCCTTCTCTGTAAGTCCACAGCGTACCATCTGGTTTCCACGCTATGATTTTTTTAGGCAACCTTTCATCTAGCACCCCTTCACAAGTCCGAACCATTGATCTTTTTTTTTTCAGCAATGTACGCCAACACAGTCTTCTTGGTGTCCATTATTTCCCGAATAACTTCAAATCTGGTTCTCTCCAGTTAGACTTTTTTGCCGACCGGCACCAGAAATCTATTTCGGTGGAGATTAACTTTTAGTCTTCTTGCAACTCAAGAGTGACTATGTTTCACTCCCAAAAAGCTTATTTTCTGAATAATGGTACATTTACATTGGCTCTCTTTAATACAATATTGCTTCATAAAACAGGATTCAGCTCATGAATTTATCTTTCCGCAACATTTTTGTAAACTTCCATTTTTGAGGGGGGTCCTTCGTTTGCAAAACGAGCCCAGAGATCACCCTCTTAATCTCATCGTAAAAGAGCTTAAACAATCATCACTGAGACCGAACGGAATGAGTAAATTTCACACTGCTTCCAATGGAAAATTAAATTATTTAATTAATGCATGGCATGGCGGGCATAGTTCAAGATGGGATGGAAAGATGATGACGATGATGAGTAGCCTATGCTACTCAAAAGAGCTTTAAGATCAGACGTTGTGTGTGCTGCTCGCCATGTACAGTACCAGCAGTTCTGATACTCTGCCAGAGAATACATCTTCAATGGCCCTCGTATTACACAGAGTGTAGAGATCAATATTGCTCTCCAGACAGTTTAAAAACCGGCAGAGCATTTACCACAAAAACTAAAATTATTATTAATTTCTTTGTTAGAAAGCATCTAGTAAAAGAGTAGAATACTTTCTCATGAACTTATCCTGATTCAATTATTTATTTTTATAATGGCATTGAAGTTTTATTTTGTTGAATGTATGTTTTTGTTTGTTTGTTATTTGAATATTTCTAATATTTACTTCTCGAATTGCCTTCCGTAGATATTAAATTTTCGCCCAGTTGGGCGTAGTCTTCCCCGCCACAATCCCACTTCTAGGCACTAATACCCAACACAAGTTAATCGCTTCCATCTGAACTCAGGCACTAGAATTCTAGGGCAGAGCTGTGCGTTCTAACTTCAATAGAGTGCAAAGCCTACAACAAAAATCTTCCTTCAGAACGCCTCCTTTTTACGTCTCCAACAATATTAATCATACGTCATGAAGGTACCATTCACGAACTTTCTTAAGTCCGACAAAATAAATCCCATAATCGTCTATCTTTCCTCACAAATTGTCTTTCTCAAACCCACCACTTCCAAGTAATCCCCGAATGACGCTGGCCATGCGAATTCCGAGATATCTCACGTAGATACATCAGGACAAAAGCCATTCATGACTTATGAAGCAACGTTCATTTCCCCACCTTCAGCTACAATGTTCTTGTTACATGAAAACAGTTATAATTATTCAAATAAGAGTTGGAAAAAACTTGAAAATGGTACCTTTTTTTTTTTTAATTGGAATTATAACTTTATCATGGTAAACTTATTTCTTTTTGTTCTGTAAAAATGTTTTGGAAGAAAACTGATCAATCAAATCAAAAATGGAAGTTGGCGAGTAATTTGCATCACAATATGTTTAATACCTGTAACAAATGTGCAAGTGCAGCACTAAAAAAGATAATTATATAAAACCATGTTTCTAGGTCAAGGAAAGTTCTCGAAAGGGTTTAAAACAAAAGAATGTATTCTTAAGTACACGAACAGGTGATGCAAAGAGAATTAATTTAATTTTATTGTTAAATATTTCTTTGTTATATCTCTTTTTTTCTTTTTTTTAATTTATAAAGTATTATTTAAAAAAGGATGTCGCTCTGAAAAAAGTTCTAGCTGCACTTCAATTAAGTAAAAACAAATGATACTTAGAAAAAGAAAGATCAATTGCATTGAATGCTAGATGAATAGCATTGATTACTAGATGAATACCATTGCAATTGCGCTGGTATCAGTTTAGAATGTAAATTATAAAATATGTTTTCTAATCGTTGAAAGCATGAAATCTATTTGACCTTTACTTATAGATATTATATACTACTTACAGAATATCTGGCAAATACAGTACTCAAAATCTTTACTCAAATTTTGTTTAATAGATTGTTTAAGTGGGTGGAGTACGTAAATGTGAGTGAGGGAAAGAAAAAAAATTAATATCTTCAAATCATCCTAAGCTCGGCTCAAACTACGATCAAGGTACACTAAAGAACACGGGATTTACATAATCTTTTAATAGTACTTAAAGGAAGTATTGGTGCTGAAACGTGGAGTGGAACGAAATAGAACTGCTTTGGAAAGCAAAAGCGTCAATACCTAAAGTCTGAACGTTTTTGCAGGAAGGAGACAATTTTCCCCCGGGATGAGCTGAAAAGAGAGAAGTTTTCAGAGCCACCTCTGTACGTCTCCCTAAAGCAAGGCCGACGAAAATCTGTCTAGGTAACCGGAACGTTTCTGAGGTATTTCTCGACCTGAGTTAAAATAAATTCTGTAAACTAATGATCTTGACTGCGATATCATTATCCAAAAAGATTTAATCATCTAAGAAGCTATCCACTTAAATCATAAAATTTCTTAGATATCTTGGAGGTTAGCTATACTTTTTTCCTAGACTCAGCGCAAGTAGCACCAATAGATCTTGAAGGTACGTCGTTATCTCCCCACAAAAAAGAAGTCAAGTATTCAGGAAGTATCGAGTCAGTAGTTCAGATTTGATTTTAATTGAAATTTCAGATATACCAAAAACTATAGAAACTTCAAACTGGTTTTCCGCTTTGATATATTGGCCTGTTTCAAGTACAAAGATTTTATTGAAACATAACAAAGTAAGCTAATTTCAGCTTTTCGTGATTTTTCCGAATCACGGGAAGTGCCGTGATTTCCACGAAATAAGAACTTATTCTGAAAAGGAACTTCATCATAAAATGTTACCGAGAAGATAGAAATCGGCAACGAAGACATTTTTTACTAACTTTTAACGAAACAAAATTAGAATTATAAACATTTTCGATCTATATTAAAAAAATCTGCTTCTAAATGTGAATAGGAACGCAATGTTATATTCCATAATATGCACTTCTTTTTTCTGCCTCTCGTGTCAAGCAAACCAACCAGCGATAACAAGTTACGGATCAAATCAAGAGCAAGAGTTGACTTATTAGAGTGGCCTACGTATTATGAATACCAAATACTAATGTTCTAATCAAATCTTATTTAAGTTACACATACATATGTATCGTTGTATTTTATGTAATTGTAAATTTCAATGTATATGTTCCCATTGTCCTGAGATAATGTAGTGTGCAGATTGAAGGATTGGGGACATCTCGACCTAAGGACTGCCTCCCACAATCGGTCCCTCCCCTTACCATGTTTACTCAGTCTTGTACTAAGTGGTTACTGTCAGACATGGCATCTGCAGAACATTTCATTGTGTCAAGTTATAAACGAAAAACGGAAAAAATAAAAATTAACTTAAAAAAAAATGTAATGGCAACCTGTGTTTAAACGAGGTATAACTAAAATTATGAAAAAGCGAGGATTTAGAGATTAGAAATGCCATGAGGAAGATATACATACATCAGTAACGTTCCATAGCACTTGGAGAATAGAATTATTTAACGAAATTTGATGATTACGTTTTTGATGTCTTTTGTTTAACATTAACTTTAGTTTTCCTTGCTCAGTCTCAAAAGTAAAGTATGGTGAGATGATCGTAAGTTCTGACTGATTTGTATTGTTTTTTCATATATAAAAGAAATTACCAACTGATGAAATTATTTATCAAACAATTATCTAATTGTTACTAACCTATGCCGATCCATTTAATCTGAAAGTAATTTGACGAAAATGTGGTTAGGTCCGTTCGCCCGTAGTGTTGGATAATCGACGAGGTTGTTATTTGCGTCTTATTTTGTAACATAACTTCAATAAGGTTAGATTACCTATCCAGTAACTAACTTGAGAAAGTGCTGAACAGAGACTAACCTGCAATGAGAAGCTCTCGGTAGTTAATTTATTTTTAAAATTAATATGATGTTTTTCAAGTGAAGATTATATTCTGTAATTCATTCAGCTATTCATTTACAAAAAAATAGTCTTCGCCAAATTCAAGTTCAGATTGCTGTCCTCAGATGAGCTGTTCCTATTCTATAGTGACGCCTGTGACGAGGAACAATGTAAGTGTGCTGGCAATGCATTAAGAATTAAGAAGACCCTGTGTCAATTCCCGAAATGTTGAGGTGCTTTAAATTAAAAGAAAGATAAACTGATATTGGAATAAATTGTTTATCTGAAAGTGTATTCTACCTACTTACACTTACTGCCCACAAACTTATCTATATACCCTTAAGCCAACAGGAACAAATTTGCAAATCTGTGGGTTCAGTATAAGCAAAGTCAAGTTGTTCTACAGATTCTGAACTGTAGGGAAATGTAAAAGCCCATTAGCTCTAAGATAGTGAATATAATTAGCCTGCAAGTAATTCATAAATAAATCATATTTACTTACATTTCTATCTCGAATAAGAATGATATTCAGATTGGTGAATTTTAAATGCAAACTAAATAGCCACTGCCATATAATTTATCCATTTTAAATATGCACTTAGTCAGTGAAACCCTTTTTTTATAAGTAATATTAATCCAAGGCTTAATCATTTGGAACAGGGATTAGAGAAAACTTGCAGATGATTCTGCAATCTATACATCTAATTTGAGTTAAATAATTTTTTTGGAACATATTACTTTTTTGACCAAGAAATAACTCAGTTTTTTGCTTCTAAAAAATTAGAACTTCTGGGCATTTCTAACCATTCCGTTCCATTTTCATAGAAAATTTGATAAACCTGGTTCTTCTAAGCAACTCAATAGAATAATTTATTTAATTTTAACGTACCAATTTTTAAGTAAATCTTTATATTAACTTAATTCTATTGGAATAGTTTATTAAGTTATTAACATACCTGGTGATTAGTATTTGACTCCATCATGCACTATTATAATGAGAAGCTGAGGGCAACAACAAATAGTGCACGCACCAAAAATACAAAAATAGCAATACTTTTTTTTTTAAATGGACAACTAATGAAATGATTAAATCAGTTTTATTTTCATTGTGTATTTATTTATTGAAAAATTGAATAAGTTGAAAAAATTATTGCCTAGAATTTAACCCCATGTAAAATAATTCAATTTTAAATTATGGAATAAATAATAGGAATTTTCGAATTTAATGTATTTGATAATTTTCTTTTTCAGAAATATATATATAAATATTGATTTACAATTTTACACATAAATTGTGTCTTCATTTTTTGTAGACATGAGGCGCCACTATCGTAGAGATTCTGTATCTCGAAATAAAGGTTAATTATTTTCGCTGTGTACATTGAATGATACTTTTACAAGAAATAATAAATATCCTTTTAGATATAAATAATTAGCTGTTTGGAGTCGGCTTACAAATCAATTCCTGGATTTACTTGCTGTCATCTTCAGAACTATCCTGTGGTGAGCCAATTTTATTTCTGTTCTTTCTATGCAGAAAGATATGTACTTGAATGCATTCGATGTTTTTATATTACCAAATAATAATTACCATTTTATCTTGAAAATTTTAATAAATTTTGTCTTTTTTCTAATTTGGAATTACATGCTGCTGATGCAGCACGTTAGAGGTTGGTATACCCTTTCCCTGTGTCCTTCATCAAATTATTCTGGGAAAATGTTTCAAATAAACTTAAAAGACCTCTACGTCTATATAAATAAATTTTTCCCAATATTAGAATATAATTGAATTAAAATTCAACGGGATATATCCAAAAATCCAATTAATTCATTTCAGTAGGATTTAGATGCGATCATGCTTCTGCGGTGAGAATGATTCATCCCTAATCATTACCTAATTGGAATTTAATGTTCACAATTCTCGATTAACTGAGTCAGATCAAGTAATGGTCAAATTAGTAATTGCCCAGGATTTCATGTTCCAAGCTGAATTCTTATCCTTTTCAGTGACTAGTTTACAACAAAACTTGTTGATATCCATTTATTGTCATATTTTATCCTTGTTTTTGCCGTGATTCAGCTCTGTTCAAAACTTTCACTCGATCGCAATCGTTGTTGAAACAGTAAACTACTAGGGCAGAGTTTTTAGGGTCTTTTAAGTACTGAAATAGTGCGGCTGTTCTATACTTTCAGTTCACAGTATACGTCTTCGTACAGAGCTATCTTCAAAAAGCGGTTGGAAACAGGATCAGCACTTGTAGTAAGCTAGTGTCCCAATACCTCTTTGTAAACTTCCCACCTTAAGAAGTTTGAGTCTTGAAATTAGGAGTCGTACAGTTTCTTACTTTTCGATGAGTGAGGGCTCCTTTGGTTTCTAATATTTAGTTTCTAACCTTTCTTAAAAAGCTTGTCCAAATTCAGGTTACCTCCACTCCTCATTTGCATCTCTTTTCCTTACAAAGTAGGGAGATTGTAGTGTGTGATGTACACTTTCCAAAATGATGTTTCATATCAATTAATAAATTTATACTTAGTAAAATATAGAAATAATTATGGAATAGATCATTAATATTTTCAGGATGATGATGACACAAATCCTTATTAAAAATTAAAATCTTTAAAGACATTAGAATGTCAAGTGTGAACTATAATTACCGCCACTAAAGTAGTATGGATTGGTTGGTAATAAGATGCTCTTTTCTTCTTGCATGATAAAGTTTTCTTGTTGCAGAAAAGTTAGCTATTTATAGACAAAAAAAACTTCATTTTAACAAAGCTTGCTTTATTTTATGCAGTTATTTTCATTGTAGCTCTTATTTTCTTTTTTTTGTACTTTTTTTTTAAAAAAAAAACTTAGCTATTATAAATTACTCTCTTCACAGCATGTCAAACTTATTGCATGGTGATGGAGGCTCCAAGGCTGTCGAACATGCCATTCTGATAGGCTAATTTAAAAATGCTGAGCTGTTTCGATCGTAGCTGTTAACAAAAAATTTAAAAAAAAAATCTGTTGATAAACCTTCACATCGTATTTTCATACAACTAACTTTACAATGCTTGCAGATTTCCTTCATATTTCGCATTGGTAAAATGGTTTCTAACATATTTGTTCCTACATATTCTTTACAATTTGAAGATATGCCATATCTTAATTGTTATTTCTTTATTAGTAAGGTGCTTCAACATCTAAGACATACCTTTTCACAGCATTACTAGTCAGTGTTTTCTAGTTACATACATCTTTATTTTTCACTAAGTAATAATAGAAATCTTTCTCTTGTAAAATTTTTTTATATAAATTTAAGTTTTTTCTTGTAATGTCTGTGCTATTTTATTTACTTTCAAGGTAAACTGTAATAAATTAATTATCGGAGTGTACTTTTGACATATTTTAGTGAGATGCGTATAGCATATTATGTAGAATTATTCTGGAAATTAACTCCTTTCCTCTAGGGTTAATTATACGAAGGGGGAAAATACAAAGAGAGAAAAATGGACCTCCAATGGACCAGTGAGATACTCAGAATAGAAAATTTGACATAATCGAAATAATTACTCTTGCTAAAAGTAAGAGATAGTAAAAATCTCATAATATTTAAAGGTTCATAAAACTTTATTTCCGGCAGAAATTTTATTTATTTTCAGAACCAAAAATCCTCATAAAATCTAAAGTGATGAAGGAATTGTTATACTAATAAAAGCAATAATTCAACACGAAAAAGGGTCAAGAAGAAAATATCTTAATAAGATATAAGTTTATGATGTGTTAGATATTTGTGAGTACACACAAACGTATGTGTGGGAGTGGTCTATTGATGGCCAAACTTAATACAGTAAGCACATTAAATTGCTAGAGTTGTAAACTAGGGCAACTTGTAGCCGATGAAATATTAAACTCCTCTCTCTGGAGAGCTAGGTAATGTGCAATTTTCAACGCCTCCTTTTTTTCACCAGCACATACATCATACAAATATGAGCAAGTTTTTTTTCCCTTCCCCAGAAAATTATTGTCAAATGAAGTTATTGTTAAAAATTCAAATAATCTCAGACATTTTTTTTTTTTTTTGCTTTGATTGTGATTGCTTAGTGTGTTTATGTAATTGTTTATTTGCTAGTAAAAATGTTAAATGAAATAATTAACATTACTTAATCTCTCTTAATCCACACGACAGGGAAATCAAACAGATTTCCAATTTAAGAGTTCACCGAAAATACGAAATATCTTGCCGTTGGGCAAAATATTTTTTTTTTTTTTATAAATTAAACTGGTTTCTTTTGTTTCTGTTAGTGTAATAATTCACCATAGCTAAAAAAATTGAAATCATAGAATATTCTAGTTCCATACAATCCACCTCCTTACGAGATATATACCACGGTTACTTCTTACATAAAACATCAATCCGTGTTGTGCAATTATGATTCATAAAGCAGGGTTTGATTCCGAATCCTTATAAAATCAGTAATTACGTATTTCAAGTCAACTAAAAAGAACAATTATTAATGCAATAATCAGCAAATTTTAATTAAAACTGGTGATATACTCAGACGACTTTCTCTATGCCAGTGGTCAAGGTTTTTGTTTTAATTATCTTGCACTTTAATCCCGAATGCTAAACAAACTATAGCTTTATTAAATTCTAATAAGAGGTATTGTTTATCATTTTCAGCCTGTTTATTGGTGCGACTGACTGGAATTGAAATCTTTGAAGAATCTGAGAAAACAACAAAAAATAGTACAAAAAATCCAAAGGTTAGATAAATCTATTGTATAAAAATAATTAATACTGGGAATATAATTATAAACTTTAAAAAGCTAATGCTGTCACGAGCATTATATTATATATCTCTTTAACAAAAAACTTACAGTTTAAAATGTTAAGTATAAGGGTTGATTAAACGCCAAAAGGTACACAAATCAGCTAGTACCCCAACATTTCATTAATACTTCATTGATATTATTTTAAGTAATTTTACTACATTAATTTTCATTAATATTTTTTTGAATTTATTAGATGTTTCACAGACCCTTATGCTGGCCATTTTAATCTACAAAATATTTGTTCAAGTAGAACACCATTTAACTCTAGATTGACTGTAATAAGATAAATAAGATATGCATATTTTTATGACAGCTAACATAATTATTCCAGTATTTTACTATAAGTAAAATTAGAGGGGACTAAATTAAATTACAATTGAGAAATGAATAATTATTGCTGAATAATTTACTTGATATTACCTACGCGTTATTTGTGCTCACCAAATACTTCGGAAAGACGAATTCTAGACTGAAATATTGTTTTAAATCCGTGAT